>NC_054468.1:109180896-111898396 GCF_017639515.1 Carcharodon carcharias | reverse complement strand
TGCCGGCCAACCTTGATTGGCCACCAGCTCTGCAGTCCCAGCAATGCCAGTGATAGCAGTTGCCAGGAATGGGACCACAAGCAGTTTGCCAAATTCTGCGCCAGAGTTCAGGACCAGCTAAGTGTGGGGAGTCTCATGGGGGAGATGGCCGGCGGGGGGAGGGGGGGTGAGGCCTGATGGGTTGTGAGGCCTGATGGGTTGTGAGGAGACGGGGCTGAGGATCTTGATGGAGAGGCCAACGGAAGGGAGCACCTGCACGGGGCAAATGCTGTGGTGGGAGTTAAAGGAAACACCCAATGTATAAAGAGGGCCCTTGAGGGATACCCAAGGCCCAAGCAGGTTGACCTGCCAGTCTTCCCCCGCCACCCCGAACCTCTCCTACCAGCCTCAAAATTGAGACCAGGCAGGAAGCAGTCCTTAATTGCCAACTTGAGGGCCTCAATTGTGATGAGGGTGGGTGGGCTGCCTAGGCCTCGTCTGCCCCACGTAAAATTGTGAACAAGCAAGGGGGGGTGGTGGCAGTGGGAAGGTCACCTGGGAAATTTTACAGGTCCCTCCCACTTACAAACCCACAAGCGCTGTAAAATTCTGCCCTTCGAGCTCAGAAGTTCTTCCAGAGAAGCCACACTTTTAAGATTTCTTATGCCTCCAAGTGCCTCAGCTCCCTGCACACAGTGAAAATACACGTGTTTGAATCTATTGGGCCAGGGTGTTTAGGCAAGTATCAGGAGTATGTTCCAAATTTGATCAGATTTTGGTTCAAAGCAGCCCTCCAGAGTAAAGCTAATGAATCTTAAACCTATACATATATATGTATGCGTGCATGTGTATGTGTGTGTGTATGTATATATATATATATATATATATAAAAATATAAATAAAAAAGTATATAGGTATGATATATACAGTTTTAAATTATCAAATGGAGATATTGTAAAAAGCCTTATCACAATAACAATCTTAAATACCAGCCAAAGAAATAGATGTGAAAGATAACACTTTTTTGTTATCGATTCAAAACACACTTAAAATTAATGCCTGTAAGTAGAATTGAGGAGAATATATGACAAAAATAATACAACAGCAAAAATGAGAAGTCAGCATCAGATTAAATAATGTGATTAATGTACTTCTGTTTTAATGTGCCATGTTGCAACTTTTTGAATGTAACTTAATATGTTATGATTTGTTTATTGTTCAGTACTATGGTTGATGTATGAGAGAAAATCAGTTTAAGTATAGATGCCAAACAAGACTGAAGTTGACTGTCTGGGTTGCTATGATGTAAATGTAAAATAATGCAAAAGCAAACAGCAAAGATTCTGCATCAGATCTTTCATCATTTATTTACAGTTTCTTTTATTGCACAATTTCTGCAGATGGCTAGATTCATCACGTTCTCTGATGGAACAAGACATCCAGAAGGAAGATAAGCTGCTGTTGCGTTACAAGTACTACAGCTTCTTTGATCTGAACCCTAAAGTAAGGGACGCAGTCATGTATTCTTTTGAGCATCCCACCCCCGTCCTGAGATTGGTGAGAAGTTGAGTCAAATGGGGGCATATTATTAGTGTATAATATAAGGGGGGAGAGGAGGTATTTTTGAAGTAAATCAAAAACATTAATCTTGCTGCAAGACTACAAGCACAAATTGATGAAAAGGTTTGCAATCTTCAGTAGATAATCTGAAGGCTATGACACAAGACCTTAAAATTGTTCCATCGGATAGTATTATGTAAAAAAAAAAATTAGTTCATATACCTGAAATTTCTCTCTCTACTATTTCAGTAGAGCTGCAAGCCTAGTTGTTTAAGTGTGTTTATAGCGCTGTTGAAATGGAGGTATTTCTGACGAATGTGATAAATATTTGTATGATAGTAACCCATGATCAAATTTCAGAGCCTGTGCTTTTGTTTTTGGAAGGAGAAGTGGTTGTACTGTGTTTTACTTTTCTCCTCTATTCTCCATCCCATTGCTGGGCTACATGCCTTTCCTGGAAAAGAGGAATGGTTTGAGGAGTGTCCCATAGCCCTCTGCAGATAGTAATAGTAATCATGCCAGCATGGCCATGATCATTTTGCGCTTCCAATTTTCCTTTGTTTCTTGTGGTGACACATCCAGCATCCACTCAACTTCATCGCACAGTAACCTGGATGAGGTTGAGAGCTCAGCACCTGAATACACATTCTGGCACCCAATGACATGTAATGTTTTTCTTTTTTTTTTCTCTCTAATGAAATATGTTTGTGCATTATATAGTTGCATCTGGATATATGCTTGACATCTCTCCCTATTGCTTGCAGTATGATGCAGTCCGGATAAACCAGCTGTATGAGCAAGCACGATGGGCAATTCTGCTGGAAGAAATTGATTGCACTGAAGAAGAAATGTTGCTGTTTGCTGCATTGCAGGTGAATGCAATTGTTAAAAGTGAACTCTTGCTACAAAATCTGTTTCAGCAAGGAGAAACATGCCCCAACAGATGCATGGAGAACAGGCAGCCCTCCAGCATAGCAGATTTTGATCGCAGCTAGAATCTAGGCTCATATTTCTAATTTAGAAAAATAGTTCAAATTGCCCTGCATTTTCGTTCTTTACAATATCGATTTCTGATGTGACTCATTAAACAAAAGATGTTCTATAAATCAGAAAATGCTGAGAGGACAAGGGTAACTATTTGTAGCTGGTTTTCCAAGGGTCAATCAAAATAGAAATAACAATAAAAAATTAAAATTAATGTGAAAGATTCTGGAAAACCTCAGCAGGCCAGGCAACCATGTGGAGATGAACTGAGCTAATGGGCCATATTTTCACCATGGAAGAAGGAGGACCCGTCCCTATGAAAGCTACTCCTGCATGCACAATTTTCGCTCTGGGGGTGTGGGGGAAGGGTGCAGGTGAGAACATGATAGAGTTGGGCCTGCCATCTCCAAGACCAGTTCAGAGGCACTGATGGAGGTGGGTGAGTGCCGAGGTGGGCTGGTTAGAAGGCCCACTTTGGCTTTCTGAGACATATTGGCCCAGTTTTGTAAAAGGCTTTGTTAGGCCATTAGTCCTCACCCCTCAACTCCCCCACCCTCATACCCCCATACCATCTCCATGCCACTTCCATAGCCACTCCCCAGAATCCACTAAGGCAGATATCAGGAGCCATGTGGAGATGACAAAAATAAACATCTAACAATCTAGGATATCGATCTCTCTCACTCATTCACACTTCATGCTCTCATTCATGAAACCTATTCAAAGATTTTAAATCATATCAAGCAGTCAATCTATTATAAAAACAAACACACTTCTATTCAGTAACTAAATCAAAGACAACTAAACCTTTAATAGTGCCTTAAAACTATCAATTAAAATGTGAACTCAGTTCCCTATTGAGATGAGTGGTTTTGGAACTTTTGAAATACAGCCAAGCATTCATAATGGCCTCAGCTGTAATAAGAGAAAACCTGAAAATATCAACAATGAAGTCTATTTAAACTTCAGCAACAGATGGTAATTTGTTTTTTTCTATGCTACACCAGATGGCCTATCTTGGAACAGCAGAAATTTCAAATGGCCCTGCTGAATTTGGGTTTCCTGCCAGCGTAATTCATGCCCCACCACTTCCCCACTGGCAAAATGGGATCAGCCAGAAATGGGGATGGGACCTCTGCACCTGGGTCCCGACTGCCATTTTTAAAGGCCTCTGAAGTTGGTCCAACTGTCCAAAAATCCAGCCCAGTATTTCAGGTGAACTGTCTTCTCTCCCCTCAGATGCTGCCTGACCTGCTTGAGCATTACAACATTTTACAACCACAAACACATTATACAACCCGAAATTATAGCTCCTATGCGCACCCCACCCCATGCCCTAAACCAGTTTTACTCCTCTCCCCAGCACAACCTGTCATCCTAACCTTGCAATCCTAGGAACAGGAAAGATCATCAGTTGGTAAGTTATGTTTTAAAAGATGTTGCAATGCTCTCCTGGGCATGCTTCCATCTTCCAATTTCTGATACCTTAGCTGATCCAAATCTATGCTGCTTGTTTCCTAACTCACATTCAGTCCTGTCCCTATATCACCTCTGTGCTCCCCAACCTGCATTGGCTCCTGGCCTGGTAATGCCTTGATATTAAGATTCCCATCCTATTTTATCCCCCAGTCCCTCCATGGCCACATATCTCCTTAACTCCGATTTCTTGCAGCCTAACAACCCGCCAAGATAAGTGCACTCCTCCAATTCTGTCCTTGTGGACATCATGATTTTCAATGTTTTACCATTCAAAGCCATACATTCAGCTGCCTAGACCTTGTGCTCTGGAGTTCCCTCCTTAAGCATTTCCAACTCTACCTCTCTCTGCACATTTAAGAAGTTTGTTAAAACCTACCTCTGTAACCCACATGTCTGAATATCTCTATGTAGCTCATTGTCAAATTTTGTTTGACACTGCTATGAA
Source organism: Carcharodon carcharias (assembly GCF_017639515.1). NCBI lineage: Eukaryota > Metazoa > Chordata > Chondrichthyes > Lamniformes > Lamnidae > Carcharodon > Carcharodon carcharias. The sequence continues at coordinate 111,893,949 of NC_054468.1, read as the reverse complement.
GTACCTGCATTAAAGGTGCTATATAAATGCAAGTTGTTGTTGTTGCAATAGGGTATTTGAGGCATGCTTTCCTGACCAAAAAATAGAATATATTGCAATCCTCTTTAACAAATTGAATGCTTTAAAAATAAAAGCAGCTTTTTCAAAATTCTCCCTAGCCCAAGATTTTGTTATTTTCAAGTAGTGGGGATTCAAAGTCATTTTGTGTACTGTTCCCTTGAATTCAAAAGATGTACAATTGATAATGAAAAAGAAAGACTTGCATTTATATAGCACCTTTCACGATCTCAGGCTGTCCTAAAGTGCTTTGTAGCCTTTTGAAGTTTAATCTCTGTTGTAATACAGGAAATGGCGTTAGCCAATTTGCGCACAGCAGGTTCCCACAATATTGAGGATCTGTTTCAGTGAGGGATAAGTATTAGCCAGGACACCTAGCTCCCCTGTTCTTCTTCACAATAGTGCACTTCTTCAGAATAGTACAAAGTGATCTTTTACATCCACCTGAGTGACCTGGTTTAAACATCTCATCCAAGAAACAGTGCCTCTTACGGTGCGGCACTCCCTTAGCATTAGATTTTTGTGCTCAAGTCTCTGGAGGGAGAACTTGAACCCACAACCTTCTAACGCAGAGGTGGGCATGTGACTAACTGAGCAATGAGTGACATGCTTGATGTACATATAAATGTTTTTGGATAAAAGTCCTTTGCCTGCTACTTTAATGTTAGGTTTAAAACTTCTGTTAAAGCGGCTGGCAAAGACATATAAGAAAGCAGCAATGTAACAGTAAGTCTATAATATTTTTGTGCTGTTGCATAACAATACAAAAATATATCAATGTATTTGGGCTGGGCACGATCAGTGTCAGCGCTCAAAGAAAGCCAAACTTTTTGTGCAAAGAGATTTTGTGCAACCATTACCTGGGGCATAGGAGTGTTAACTTTATATTCACATTGTGGGAGGACTATGCCTCATTTAAAAAAGCAACATACATTTAATTTATCTCAAATTTAAAAATGGTTCGGTATGCCCCGGAGAACACGCCAACGTGAGTCTAATCTCGAAGAACCAACAAGTGAACACTAACCACTTTGAAGCATCTAGGTTTTCAGTTACACGGGATCTCGCACAGACAATATAAAGTATATTGGGAATGGTGCATGAAGGTTGCTTGAGTAAGTTTGATTACTAACCTAATAGGATCATGTATCCGGATCTGTAATGGCATGTCGTATCTAGGGTAGCCCTGGAAAAAGCATATACTTAACGATAGTCATTTCAGTAAATATTAAATGTTAAAATGTTTAATAAATTGTTTCAGTATCATATAAGCAAGTTATCGCTATTATCTGAACCACAAGACTACACTAATGAGCAAGACGTAGATGAAGTTGAGGCTGCCCTTGCCAGTCTAGAAGTGACACTTGAAGGTGGAAAACTTGACAAGATTTTGGTAAGAACATACTTTATTTTGATTTTTAAAATGTGATAAGGTATCCAAGTATTTGCTGAAAATGAAAGTGTGATCGAATAATCAGTTACATAATCCTAAATGTTTGCAATGGATAGATGTTCAACTTTGTTGCCCAGTCATCAGGCGGAATTTTCCCTGCCCATTGGCGTTGGGTGTCCTGACAGGCATAAGCAAACAGTATGGCAGGACGGCCAAAAGTCGGTTTCACAATGCCGTGAAACCAGTTTATGATTGTCCCCTCCGTCCGTCAATAGCGGGCTGCCTTTCCCATCGCCAGACGTCAGGAACTTCAATGTAATGCATCTACGTATCATTATAAGCCCCGCTCGCCATAATCATCCCCTCATGTTGGATCATCCAGGCACATCGGCATGATTGCATACTGACGTGTTTCACAACTGAACATAAGCGACGTGCACCTGGTGAGCTGCACTTCACTCGGGACTTCGAGATTTGTTTGCCAACCTTGCTTCGGGCAGCACTCACGGTCACCAGCGTCAGGTTTCACAGGCAGCACCACATCACTTTTAGGGGGCTCACAGGCAGATCTCTACTTTCCAGACCAACCATAAGGCAGGGGTGGCTTTTCAATGGCTTCACGGCTACGGCTTGCTTGGGGAAGGAGGAGAAGTGGCCTCTGGCAAAGGAAGAGGCTGCAGGGCTAGGGCTGTACTTGGTAAGAGGAGTCCCAGGGTGTGTGTGGGGACACATGTTGATCTGTGCAAATGGCCTCAAGAGGGTGAGGGCTGAGGAGGCAGTCTCCAGAGGAGATGAGGCCAGATGGAGATGTGAGGGTGTGTGTGAGAGAGAGTGAGTGGTGATGTCCCTTGAGCTGGCAGTGAGTGAGATGCCAGCAAATGTATGATGGGCTTGTGAGTGTGAGAGTTTAGAGCAATGAGATGGTTGCCTTACCCTGGCAGCACGGATGAGGTCATTCATCCTCTTTTGTGCAGCATTGGCACTGATCACCACTGCCACCACCTCCCAAGCCGGAGTGGTGACACTGACAGGCCTCCTGCAACCAGACCGGGTTAAGAGGACGTCATGGCGGACTCCAACAGTGTCCAGAAGGCCTCCCAGGGACACATCACTGAATTGGGGGCTGCAATCTTCTCACCTTTTGGGGCAATGTCTTCTGTGAAGCAGTCCAGGGCTGGAAGCACTAACAGGTGTGTGTGCTGCTGCACTTTAAATATGGCATTCAGCATGAAGAAGCAGTGAGGTGATGGTGTGGCAAGCCTATCGGAGGCCACCAGCCAGTGAAATGGCGTGTATGCCGCGAATGCGTGATTAATGAGATAGGATTGGGGCGATATAGTACAAAACCCACCATTGTGGCCAGCAGGTTAAAAAGTCCTTTCTCCTGCCCGCTACTGCATTTAGTGCAAATCTGGGATGATTCCGCCCATCGATTATTACCAAATTTTATTCTTTAAAATGAATGGACACGATCTCATATTTTGGGGTCAAAGTGCACGTCTTTGGAAATTTGAGCGTCTAATGAATTAAACTGACCAGAAATACAAAGTATCTACAAATCGTCTCGATCTCTCAAGTTTCCTCTCAGCAATCCCATGCTACTCTCTAATTGGTTCATATCTGTTTGCTAAACTTGACAATGAAGTCCAGAGAAAAGAATGAATTTCATTTGTAGAGAACCTTATCATATCTTGTGCAAATCACATAAATAGGATTGCTTTGAAGGGTAGCACTTATGGTGATGTAAGAAAAGAAAATGGAAAGGAACAAGATCCCAAAAATAGCAATGAGGTGAATCTATTGGGTTGCTAGCATCAGTGCTGAGAAGATCAAACCTCAAATTCAGGAGAGACAAACACAGGGGATAGTAGAATAGCAGCAACCTAGGCACAAATTTAAGACCACAGTTGCACGTGATAATGGAAAGTGGCTTGGCAAAATTGATACATACTTCTCAGGAATTTCCAACTCAAAGTCAAAACCGGCCCCTCTGCCCTCTACCTCTGATATCCATTTTCTGAGCCAATGATTGGCTGAAGCAGAAAGTTCATCACCCCAGGGTATGAATAACATGGGAACATTGCTTCATAATCATTATATAAAGCCTACTGCAAAAGAAGTCCCCTGATTGGAGCTAGAAAATCTTGAAGAACAAACACGAATTTTCTTATCGATGCTCTCATGTCCTTGGATGGATTTCTGACAGACGTGAAGGTGTTCATCACCAGTGCCCAAAGAGGGAGGGCACTGTCACTCATGTAAGAAGCCTTTCTCTGATGTTATGCAGTCTTGATATCCTGCAGGAAGCCCTATGTGATGATTGTCCAGTACCCACAGACTGATTAAGTACATGGAAATTGTCCTATTTATACAATCACTCCATCCCTAATTAAAGGGTTTAACTGATGTTTTTCTTAAAGTTTAAAGCAAGCAATTTCCAATCAGGGATATCATGAATGGGATAATCCTGCCAGCAACTTCCTTTCTGGAAGTTACTGTCAATATCTTATCAGGGGAATTCCACACACAATGCCTGCCCCTCTACTGCATCTATTCAGCAATTTTGAAACAATATAAAGGAACTAGAGGTGATTAGAGGACACTGGTGAGTATGTGGTTAGTTCCATTTACAACATTCTGTATTTTTTTTATTCATTCATGGGATGTGGGCGTCGCTGTCTAGGCCGACATTTATTGCCCATCCCTAATTGCCCTTTAGAAGGTGGCAGTGAGACGCCTTCTCGAACCTCTGCAATGCTGTTAGGGAGAGAGTCCCTGGTATTTGACACAAAATTATGTTGTGTTAGCAGTTCAACTGAAAACACTTCCTTTATATAATCATATTGTACATTGGATCAACATCCTGTATTAAAACAGGTTTTCTAGACTGGGCTGAGCTGCCTATCATGAGTTGCTGGAAAACAGGCACACATATATTTACAAGCAAAAATCTGCGGATGCTGGAAATCCAAAACAAAAACAAAAATATCTGGAAAAACTCAGCATCTGTGGAGAGGAGCACAGTTAACGTTTCGAGTCCGAATGACCCTTCAACAGAACTAAGTACTGTTTACTTAGTTCTGTTGAAGGGTCATTCGGACTCGAAACATCAGCTATGTTCCTCTCTGCAGATGCTGCCAGACCTGCTGAGTTTTTCCAGGTATTTTTGTTTTTGTTTTACACATATATGTTGCAGTGAAATCAAACATCTCGGAGACTCAGGTACGGTTTTCAATCATTTATTCAAGAGCATGCAGGCAGTGCCTATCTTAGTCAATCTGGTCTAAGTCAGTACTCTGCCTTCTGCGATGTTACATTGTCTTTTATGCATTTAGTCCCTGTCCTTTCGTGACTGAGGATGAGTTCTTGGTCAAAAACAAAAATACCTGGAAAAACTCAGCAGGTCTGGCAGCATCTGTGGAGAGGAACACAGTTAACGTTTCAAGTCCGCATGACTCTTCAACAGAACTAAGGAAAAATAGAAAAGGGGTGAAATATAAGCTGGTTTGGGGGGGGATGGGACAAGAAGAACTGGATAGAGGGCCAGTGATAGATGGAGATAACCAGAAGATGTCACAGACAAAAGGACAAAGAGGTGTTGAAGGTGGTGATATTATCTAAAGGAATGTGCTAATTAAGGGTAGAAAGCAGGCGAGCAAGGTACAGATAGCCTTAGTGGGGGTGGGGTGAAGGAATCGAAAAAGGCTAAAAGGTAGAGATAAAACAATGGATGGAAATAGGTGGGAAAAGAAAAATCTATATTATTGGAAAAAACAAAAAGGAGGGGGGAAATCGGAAAGGGGGTGGGGATGGAGGAGAGAGTTCATGATCTAAAGTTGTTGTACTCAATATTCAGTCCGGAAGGCTGTAAAGTGCCTAGTCGGAAGATGAGGTGCTGTTCCTCCAGTTTGCACTGAGCTTCACTGGAACAATGCAGCAAGCCAAGGACAGACATGTGGGCATGAGAGCAGGGTGGTGTGTTGAAATGGCAAGCGACAGGGATGTCTGGGTCATGCTTGCGGACAGACCGCAGGTGTTCTGCAAAGCAGTCGCCCAGTCTGCGTTTGGTCTCTCCAATGTAGAGGAGACCGCATTGGGAGCAACAAATGCAGCTGACTAAGTTGAGGGAAGTGCAAGTGAAATGCTGCTTCACTTGAAAGGAGTGTTTGGGCCCTTGGACGGTGAGGAGAGGGGAAGCAAAGGGGCAAAGAGGCAGGGGTTGCATCTTCTGCGGTTACATGGGAAGGTGCCATGGGAGGGGGTGGAGGTGTAGGGAGTGATGTAGTGGACCAGGGTGTCACGGACGGAACGATCCCTACGGAATTCTGCCAGGGGTGTGAAGGGAAGATGTGTTTGGTGGTGGCATCATGCTGGAGTTGGCAGAAATGGCGGAGGATGATCCTTTGAAAGCGGAGGCTGGTGGGGTGATAAATGAAGACAAGGGGGACCCTATCATGTTTCTGGGAGGGAGAAGAAGGTGTGAGGGCGGATGCGCGGGAGATGGGTCGGACATGGTTAAGGGCTCTGTCAACCACCGTGGGTGGAAAACCTCGGTTAAGGAAGGAGGAGGACATGACAGAGGAACTGTTTTTGAAAGTGGCATCATTAGAACAAATGCGACAGAGGCGAAGGAACTGAGAGAATGGGATGGAGTCCTTACAGGAAGCGGGATGTGAGGAGCTGTAGTCGAGATAGCTGTGGGAGTTGGTAGACTTGTAATGCATATTATTGGATAGTCTATCACCAGAAATTGAGACAGAGAGGTCAAGGAAGGGAAAGGAAGTGTCAAAGATGGACCATGTGAAAATGATGGAGGGGTGGAAATTGGAAGCAAAATTACTAAATTTTTCCAGGTCCAGACAAGAGCATGAAGCAGCACTGAAGTAATCATTGATGTACCAGAGAAAGAGTTGTGGGAGGGGGCCGTAGTAGGACTGGAACAAGGAATGTTCCACATGCCCCATAAAGAGACAGGCATAGCTGGGGCCCATGCGGGTACCCATAGCCACACCTTTTATTTAGAGGAAGTGAGAGGAGTTTAAGGAGAAATTGTTCAGTGTGAGAACGAGTTCAGCCAGACAGAGGAGAGTAGTGGTGGATGGGGATAGTTCGGGCCTCTGTTCGAGAAAGAAGCAGAGAGCCATCAGACCATCCTGGTGGGGGATGGAGGTGTAGAGGGATTGGATGTCCATGGTGAAGAGGAGGCGGTTGGGGCCAGGGAACTGGAAATTGTTGATATGATGTAGGGTGTCAGAGGAATCACGGAAGTAGGTGGGAAGAGACTGGACAAGGGGAGAGAGAATGGAGTCAAGATAGCAAGAAATGAGTTCCGTGGGGCAGGAACAGGCTAACATGATCGGTCTGCCGGGACAGTCCTGTTCGTGGATTTTGGGTAGGAGGTGGAAGCAGGCCATCCGAGGTTGGGAGACTATCAGGTTGGAAGCTGTAGAAGGAAGATCTCCAGAGGAGATGAGGTCAGTAACAGTCCTGGAAACAATGGTTTGATGTTCAGTGGTTCACATAGTTCTTGATCACATAGGCTTACAATCTGTCACAATAGATGAAGTGTGTTTCAGGTCAGCCATCCCGTTTTGCTGTGTATCTTAGCACTCCTGTGACTGACACTGTGTTATCTGTAATCGCTGTCACAACCTTATCACAGTAAGTGTTAGAGCATTGTAGATCAACTGTCTCGTTTTTGCTTAGCATCCTTGTGACTGTCACCTATCCATAAGAAGGATCATACAAACTCGAAATGTTAATCCTGTTTCTCCCTCCACAGATGCTGCTATAGACCTGCTGAGTTTTTCCATCATTTTGTGTTTCAGATTTCCAGCATCTGCAGTATTTTGCTTTTACCTATCTATAAGCACTGGGTTCACACCTGCTTCAGGCTAGTCCTTTGCTATGTCCTTTTGTCTAGGCTAATGTATGTCAAATATCCCAGCAACCTTTGCTGCACAGGCTCCTTCCTGATATCTTTTCATAGCTAAGACCACTGCTGCTGTCATGCTGTGCTACTGCTACCCTAGATTACCCGTTGCCAATAAATGACAAACACCTTGTACACTTTTAACAGTTGTGTAAAAAAAAAAAGAGCTATTTCTATAGACAGTTCAGTCTGTAAAGTATGAATATTATAAAACTGTTTCCCTGAAAGATAACCTAAACTTAAAAGCTGCCCTTGGTAAATAATGTTTTGTCTGCGGGGCTGCAAGAGTCTTCTGAATTTTTAAAAAAGATTTGTGCTTGAAAATATGTTTAGAAACCACATTCTTTTTAGGAATTATAGCCAATGCAGTTTAAGTCTTTTCAATGTTATAAACCACATACAACAAAGGATAAATCACAGTAAATACTTTAGTAATTAAATGTTATGATTATGCAAGTAAAAACAGTCCTTTGTTGGCTTTCTTGGTAGAAAACAATGAGTGATGAGACTCCAACTTAAATTTCTGGCCAAAGACCATAGCTTTTTTTTAAACACCTGTAAAGGTAATTGAAAGAAACATATAATTAACATAATTTTTTAAAAATTCTTTAAAGTACAGAGGCGTGGAAGTACTTTTAAAGTTATTTCTTGCCTCCCTTTGATGCCCCAGCCTATCAAGCTGCAATTGTTCACCATAATTGCTGCCATTTTGTTGGCTTGCTAGATAGCTGAACCTAATCAACTTTTCCTACTTCAAGTGACTAGTCCACAGCCTCAGCCCTCCCTGGGCCAATAACCTAAAGATCAGAAACCGAAGTGTGGCAATTAATCACAAACCCTTATCCTACTATTGATTGAGCAGTACAAGGAAACTGCAGATTTTACGTTAATTGTTGTGTAAAAAAACGAAGAGGAAAACGGCAGAATTTCACCCTGATCGGGTGGGCTCGATCGGGAAGCTGACCAACGTCCGTGATTGAGGCCGGAAGGCGATTTCGCCCTGGCGGGCCAACTAAGGTCCGCCCAGCATGAAACACGAGCGGCAGCACTGCCTGTGTGGGCTGTGGGAGGAGTGCGAGCGGGCCGAGCACAAACTTCGTACTTGAAAATCTCCAAGGCACAGAGTTGCCTCAGGGAGGTGAATAGTTTTTTAAAAAAAAAAATGAAATTAAAAATATTATAAAACATGTGACTGTCACATGATCATGGACATGTTATTAATTAAATTTCTTATTTTATTTTTATTTGCTTCAGGAAACCTCATCCCGCCCGTGGAGAGGTTTCCTAAACAGTGCAAAGGTCGCTTGGCCTTTTTGCCTGCCCCACGAACCGTAACATTGGATGGGCAGCGAAAAATTGTATTTAGTTGATACTTTAATGGCCTTAACAGGACTTTTAATTGTCAGTGGGCGCGCTGCTAACTACAGTGAAATATTGAGTGTTGACATTGGGACTCTCACCCGACGTCAACGCGCGTCATTGTACGCTCGAGCAGGTCAGGCACGCACCTACCCGCCGAGCAAAAAATTTTGCCCGTACTATTAGCAAACGCTTTTTATTTTAAGAGGTGCTTTCATTCATCTGTATTTTTTCACCTCTTTGACTCTCATGTTTTTCCCTTTGTTAAAGGCCAGCAGTGCTTTGCTCCACTCTGTGAAAGCTACTGTTTGGATTATTTAAGCAATTTTACGTATAAATTGATTATGCTTTTCCAACCTATTGACTGTTCTGATAATGTTCTCGATTGTAATCACAAACATTATGTGAACATTGCTTCCCAATGATCTGACTGACAGGGTTCAAGATCACTGCTAGCAGAGCCAGACATAATGATTCAGTGGCTTTCAGGTTATCTGGTAATGATTGCTAGGTTAGACCCTGGGCACCTGAATCATTCTTTTTCCAAGATTTCTCACTCACTTACAACTTGGGTGCACCTTGGTTAAATACTCTGGCTCTGTGCAGGTTTCTGATACACTTAAACCTTAGCACTAGTCTAATGTTGCTCTCGGAATCAAGACTGAGTTCCTATCACTCTCAGGGCTGGGTTGTTATGAGATTTGTTGTAGCGGTCTTTGACTTGAACATTTTCTTCCACCTTCCCTACCTGGGATGAAACATTTAAGTTATGAAGAGAGGTTGGATAGACTTGGGTTATTTTCGTTGGAACAGAGAAGACTGAGGGGTGACCTGATCGAGGTGTACAAGATTATGAGGGGCATGGACAGGGTGGATAGGGAGCAGCTGTTCCCGTTAGTTGAAGGGTCAGTCACAAGGGGGCATAAGTTTAAGGTGAGGGGCAGGAGGTTTAGGGGGATGTGAGGAAAAACTTTTTTACCCAGAGGATGTTGAAGGTCTGGAATGCGCTGCCTGGGAGGGTGGTGGAGGCGGGTTGCCTCACATCCTTTAAAAAATACTTGGATGAGCACTTGGCATGTCATAACTTTCAAGGTTATGGGCCAAGTGCTAGTAAATGGGATTAGGTAGGTAGGTCAGGTGTTTCTCATGTGTCGGTGCAGACTCGATGGGCCAAAGGGCCTCTTCTGAAATGTGAGATACTGTGATTCTGTGCTATTAGAGGTTTATCCCAGATCAGTGAACTCCTTGCGTCTTCTGAATATGGTGCTGCAGCTGGGAAGGAGGAAAGAAAAAAATCTGCATTTGTGTAGCACCTTTCACAGGCTCAGGACATCCCAGAGGCTTTTGCAACCCATGAGGTACCTTATTTGAAGTGTAGTCACTGTTTTCATGAAGGAGCAGTGTTTCCACCAACAGGGCAGACTGTTGCTACCCGCTGTGCGTCCTGAAAAAAATTGTAGCTGTTATTTTACAACACAATTATAGATATGATTTTATTCATATTCACCCAAGGCAGAACCACCATGGAGAGAGAAGCAGAGTTAATGTTTCAGGTCGATGACCTTTCAACTGTTCTGATTTCTCTCTCCACAGATGCAGCCAGACCTGCTGAATATTTCCAGAATTTTCTATTTTTATTACAGATTTCCAGTATCCACCGTATTCTGCTTTTTGGACCGAGCCACTTTTTTTTTTTACATATATAGCATTTTCTTACATTTTCCGTATTAACTTTTACATTCTTGGGGAAAGAGGAAATGTAACGAGATTCGCATTATAACAATCGTTTGCTTTTTCTCCAGGAGGACATCACAGACATCCCAAAGTTAGCAGATTATCTTAAAATTTTTAGGTAAGTAAAGAAATGCTTTAATTATAGCATCATTGTCTTTTCATATAAAATAAATCTAGGATGTTAATTCACCTGTATTTAATTTAAAAATTAGCGTCAGTGTTTTCAATAAATTACAAATAGGTTTCGGGAATGGGTTAAGACATTTTTGAAGGGTTCTATTGAAGGTGTAAACATTGTCTGAACTTTATATGACCTATGTATAAAAGATGTGGCTTTTGTACACAATTATAATGCAAAAAGAATAGTTTTAACATTTTTAAATAATTCAGCCATAACTGGCACTTTGGGCTGATTTCCCAGACCATTAGAGAAAGTGGGGAGGCAGAAGGGCTGGAACACAATGGCTTCCTGTCACTATGGCCTAGGGTCAGCAGCGAGAATTTCAGCACAGCATAGCTGCCAGTTGAGCCATTCAAGGGTTCAATGAAGTGTCACTTCCCACCCTAAGCGGACATTTTGTCTGCGTTGGGAGGGCCCAATGCCACATGGGACAGGTAATCCCGAGGGGACTCTCAGCAGCATTCCAGGGGAGAGCCCACCTTGATGGAAATTCATTGACCCATTACGCCAACGTAGGAACAACCTCCTAACACCCCACCACTTCCCTGCCCTCCTCTAATCATAGGAGCCTGCCTGGCAAAGTGTCACCTCAGGGTCCTATCACCCCGTCAGCGTGGGGTTGACTCCTGCTTTCAGCCCCAGCAGTGAGACTTAATGGAAAAATTCAGCCCAGTGTCTAGCCAATCTTGGTTAATGATTTGGAGCATCTTTTAAGAGCTTTCAAATTTATTAACAATGTTAGCGTTTGCATTGTGGCCTTCAATAAGAGAAGCTGGCACATTTCTAAAACAAAAATCTTTTCATGCCTTCCCTCCCATCCGCAATGTCTTAAATTTTGCAGCATCGAATTGTACCTTTCTGTAAATGCGACTTGGATTTATATAGTACTTCACCATTTCAAATCAAAATAATCTACACAGTTAAAACTTTTTGAATAGCTTTGAAGCGAATTGATTTTTATGCCGCCAAGATTAGATTTAGAAAGTAACTTCAAACATGGAATCTCGGCTTTTTGCAGAAGAGAAAAGGAGGTGCTAAAACTTTGAGAGTATCAGGAGAGGCAACTAAAAGCTTTGTTAAAGAGAAGTGGTTTGAAAAGGCTTTTAAAGGTGGAAGGGAGTGAAAGAGGCAGAGGGTTTTGAGAAGGAGAGAATTTTTTTTTTCCCTCAGAGGTGGAGTAGGAAGGGAAAGGCAGATGCTCAAAAAGTCAGAAAACTGGAAGACAAAGGATAAGGCGCAAGGCTGGAGGAGGTTACAGAGAGAGAAGGTTAAGGACATTTTTGCAGATGAGCATTTTAAATTCAGTGAAAGTAAATGGGGTGATGGCCGTTGGGACTTAGCCATTCTACACAAACAGCCCTCTGCAATGAGAAGCATGAGCAGCTGATTTTCATGGCGTTAGTTGAGGGGAGAATTGGTCAAAGTACCAAAACTCCCCATTCTTCTTCAAACAGTGCCTGGGACCCTTAGTGCCAACTGCAGCCGTCGCTAAAGGCAGACAGCCTGAGTTGTACAACTGAAGGATAGCACCTCTGATAATAGAGGGCAGAATTTTACGGCAGGGACGTGGCTGTAAAATTCGGCGAGACATTCTAAACCCCATTGGCTTCAGCGGGAAGGTAAAATCCCGCCCAGAGTCTTTCAGTACTCTACTCAGTGAGCTTAGCTCGTGCACCCAAGCCTTGGTCTGAGACTGGAACTGACATCTAACTGAACTGCAGACAAAGTTGCTAACCTATAAACCAAGCTGACCCTACATGAATGTCCATGGTGCAAGTTTGGAGGAAATGATGCTTTAGTTGAGTAGGACCACGAGATAGAAATTCCCCTTTTGGCAAATTCCCCTCCTTGACTATATCTCCCTCCATCCAGCAGATTCCTTCCAAGACAGTCTGGCCATAATCCATTTGTCACCAAGCAAATGCAGTATTTGTATTCCAACACTCAGGACTAAGGAATGAATGTACACAGGTTAAATCCTTCTAGTTCTCAAGATCAGCCACCCCCAAGATGTGAGGCAAAAAGTTCCCTGCAGAAGAGAGAGAAACTGAAGTCAAGATGTCCTCACATTTTCTAAAAGCTTCCTAAAATACATCAAAAGAGGGCTCAAAGTTCCCTCACTTGGCAGTATGACCATTCACCTTTTAGTTTCAGAAGCTGTCCTGTCTGGTCAGTTAATTACAACACTACCTTTATTTGAGCTGGTATTTTCAGGTGTTATGCTTGGTCTTCCAGAGAAGATAATCTCTAATAGTGTACTTCATTTCTGGTGAACTCGCTCTACAAGTTTTCTTGGCAGCATTTGCTTTCCAGAAGAACCTTAATTATTCGCATTCACCACGATATAAGGACAGGTAGAGAATTATATTTTGGATATCCAAAGAGAAAGAACATTATCCATGACTGTAAAGCCATGAGGTTCTACATTCAAAAGGTAAAGCTCGGATTACCATTCAGATGGATATGTTACAATATTTAACTGGGGATATGTTCATATATTGCATTTTGTTTCAGTAAAGTTGAATGACGATAGGCCAGGCCATAATGTTTTAGGTTAATTCTGAATCAAGCTATAGAAATATAGAAATCAATCATTATTGTATTAAAGAAGATTAATTGAAAGGAATTCAAACTGAAATAACGGGTTGAAATTACATTGAGTTTTTTTTAAATGTAGACTTGAGAATATGTTTCCCATTATAGGCCTAAGAAACTGACGCTGAAAGCCTACAAGCAGTACTACTTTATTTTTAAAGATACTTGTTTATCATACTTCAAGAATAAAGAAGCTTCTCAAGGAGAACCAATTGAAAAATTAAACCTGAGAGGTGAGAAACCACTTTTTTGCAATTCACGGATTGAACATCACTTAAAATTGCAGGTAACTTGTTCTAAATGCTAAAAAAAAATCCTAATGTCGCAACAGTTGCTTAAATTTCAAATTAAACTTGTAGCGGTGCTTATATTTATTTTCCAATAATGCTAGCTATGATAAAACAGATCATATCCAAGATCTACATCAAACAATTAGAGGTCACCAATAAATTCTTTTTACCCCTCTCCCTCCCACAATGATGTATCAGCCCTCATCTTGCAGGACAGGCCTTTAAACAACCCCCTCTTATGCTTCGACAGACATCATCCCATCACCAGCATTTTTCCACCTTGTCCTGCCTGAAGTTCAAACCAAATTGCATTATTTTCTACAGAATAATAAACTCCATCACATAAAAATAATACAAAGTGCTTTACCTCAATGTATTTTTTTTTTGCAAAATGATATCTCTACAAATTGTCTCTTTCAAAACTTCAAGATGACTTTTCAGTGCCTTTGCAGCTCCACCATCAGAATGTGCTGTCCGTCATTCTTCACCTGTGCAATTTTTACTGATTTGCTGTGAACATTATTAATTGGACTATTAGGTACAACAACCGCACAGTATTGCCCTGTTCCACAGTCTGTCACAGGTTGCAAAAATTGTCATTATTATGGTTTCCTTGTTAGTTAGGTGCCTAGAATGTTGAAAGACAAAGATTATTTAAAACATACATCCAAGACGATCAAACCTCTTCGAAAAATTGTCAAATAATGGGTTATTTGTTTATCAACAGAAACACATCTACGATGGAATGACACTAACCTCCTACACTTTGCATACCTCCCATACGTAACTGATTTGTTTGCTATATTTGAATTCGCAGCTGCATGCAAGAACTTCCTTGTACACCTTAATGGGCTCTATCCTGCACTGAAATTCACCTTTTGAAATGGAGCAGTCAAATGAGCTCCCTTTCCTCAATGTACTGGCTGAGAAATCTACCAATGGATTCTGTACTACAGTTTGCTGCAAGCCTACCTTCACTGGTCAATACACACATTGGGAATCCTACAGCTCCAAGCACTAGAAGATTGGCCTTAACAACAACCTCGTTAATAGAGCCCAAGCCATTTGCTCACCATGCAAGCTTGATGCTGAAATAGGGCACATCAAAGCCATCCTGTAGGATAATGGCTATCCTGATCAGGTCATTGCTCGCTGTATATCAAGCAAACTCATGAATGGGTCTAAGGCTGCCACTTTCGGCCCTGAAAAGTGTCCGGTCTACCTCAGATTACCCTGGGAAGGTATTGCACACTGTTACTATGCAGTAGCAACACGAGTGGTATTCTCCACCAACAGGGTGCTGATGTCAAGCCAAAAAGACATTCTACCTACCACACAAATGAGTAATGCGGTATATGACTTTCAGTGCCGGTATGATGCCAAGCATGTAGGCCATATGTCCCAACAACTGCCAGATCATACCAAACGGCACATCCCTTTAGCTGTTCACAACAGGCAAAGTACTGACCGTACCCAACCAGCCTGTGTTTGCAAAACTCAAAATGCAGTGTCCAACATTAGATGTGATTCTGCAATTGCACAACTTTTGCTAAACAATATCCTGACTGTGCTAGGAATTACACTAAAAACGAATTTACGATTATCATTTGGGCTCACAGTGTGGCTCACTTATACATGCTAGAAGCCACCTAGACTCACACAAAGGGATCTGCCCTTTGCAGACAGAAGGAGCATTCCCACCCAATGTGCCTTTTCCAGCTAAACGAAAGCTTCGGGACAGCCATTCTTTGGTCATGGCATGGGGAATGAACCAGAGTCGACCTGCGTGGCTTGAATTTTAATAAAAGCTTGGCAGTTAGGTTTTCTGCTGCATTCTCCATGGCAACCCCTCTACCAATCAGAGTCCACTTGCCAATCAATCAGCACTTTCTTCTCGTGTAGTATAAATTATTGTTCCCTTTACTGTTGGTATATCTTGCAAGCTGTCCCGATGAGTGCAAGACGAAAAGCTTCGATAGCATGTCTCTTTTTATCAGCAATACTCAATTTTCATTTCATTAAATTTTGCATTGCAGAGGAAATTAAGTTTTGCAGAATTATGAATATAAAATATAGTGGGTACCAGCATACCACCTAACATTCAGTCTATTAAATCATTAAGAAATGAAAAAAAATGGATGCAATGGATGGAAGGCATGAATAGTTGGAAAAATTATAGTTGAAACAAGATTATAATGTGCAAACTTCATCTTCTGTTACTCTTTAGTTAAATAATGTTTTAAACGGCTGAGAAGAAAAAATGTCAGGTTTCTACCTCACAGCATTGGAAATGAACTTATTCTATATTTTCCTTAAGAAGGCAAAGGCTTATAAAATGTAGAGAGCGCGAAGAAAGAGGCAAAGAAGAGGTGTTTGCCAGGGGTTGTGGGGATATTTATGGTATGATTATATTGCTGGCTACCTTCTCCCCTGGTCCGCCATTCAGATTTCACCAAAATAAAAAAAGATTGCATTCATATAGCACCTTTCACAACCTTGGGACGTCCCAAAGCTCCTTACAGCAAATGAAGTGTAATCATTGTTGCTCCCTATCCACCTTTTCCTTATAGCTCTTTGAATGCCTGCACCAGCCAATTAGGTTGTGTCAAAGAAATTTCTTTCCCCTCGAGAAGATGGGGGTAACTTCTCTTCTCCAGGCAAAACCTGCTCGCCCACAAGGAGCTGTTGGGATTCCTAGTCCCCACATTTTTCCATCTGTCGTGGTGCAGTTTTGTTAGGAATATCCCTAATAAAGCTGCTTTGTTACCCATATTAGTACCAGTTTGTCTTTAATAAGTACAGTAATTTATAAATCTGTAATGCCGCATTATCTCAGAATGAAAAGGATTAGTCTGGAGTTAGTGAATCAAGAAATGCCGCGGCCTTTAACACACAAACTCCCAAAACACACATGAAACCCTTTTATTCAATTTCTCTGTCACATTTCATCTCTCACTTAACTATTTTCCTTGAAACTTTGCCTAATACAGGATGTGAAGTTGTACCAGATGTGAACGTAGCAGGACAGAAATTTGGGATCAAATTGCTGATTCCTGTGGCTGATGGCATGAATGAAACATACATAAAATGTCACAATGTAAGTATTCTAGAGGAGGTTCTATAGATTAACAGGAGTTAACACTAGTGAGACTCTGCTTCGGTGAATGGGGAAAAAAACATTTCTCAGCACTTAACAGCAAGGACAAGGAATTAGCACTTGGATTTTGTGAGGGATTAGGGATTAGCTAGCCCTCTTCATTTCCCCTAATGGAGCGATTAAGTGACTGGCCGCTCAGCAGCATATCTCATTAAATATATAACTATTTGTTTTAACAAGAAACACACCAAGTCCTATTTTTGGCATGTCAGGAGTTAAGTTAGGAAGGCACTATTCCCCTTCAAAATTGTTTTTTTTTAAAATCCTGGACATTACAGATGTAACTTTTGCATAGAGGCCAACTCCAACATGATTTTTGAGTAAATAGTTGCTTCTGTGAAGCTGTTACATTTTATATTTATATTTAACATCAGTAAGCTGAGAAAAATCTAATTGACAATAGGTTAGCTGAAAACGTCATATTAAAAATATCCCTTGTACCTGAAAATATGGAAAATGTTTATTAAAGTTAACCAAATGTAGCAAATCTTCTACAATAGCATAATGTCGATAATACCCAAAAACAAATTTCATGTTTGTATAACAAAAATGTTAAAATTGTGTAACTTTTTAATCATGTTCAACACACTATTTTCCAATAGGTGCTAATGTAGTGAAGTAGCAATACAGTTATTGATAAACACAATCGTGTTAGCTCTTATGTAGCTTGCTAGTTCAGACTTGTATTTTTTACTTGCATTTCTATCCTGTCTTTCATATACTTAAATGTCCAAAGGTGCTCAGATCTTTTTCAAACAAAAGCAAAAATTGCTGGAAAAACTCAGCAGGTCTGACAGCATCAGTATGACTCGAAACGTTAACTCTGTCTTCCTCCCCACAGATGCTGTCAGACCTGCTCAGTTTTTCCAGCAATTTTTGTTTTTGTTTCACATTTCCAGCATCCACAGCATTTTGCTTTTATCTTAGATCTTCTTTGTTGTTTTCTTCTTTAAGTTGGTGGAGAAACTACATGTGAGTTAATAATTCTTTCTGAGAAACTTATATTCGGGTCAGCCGATATAAATGCTAATTGGGTAGTTATTCAAGGCAATGTGTATTAAACTGCTCCCAGCTGTAACTGCACTTTCCTCCTGTACCCATTTTTACAAATGTACAAAGAGGCTGACAGGAAAAGACCACCTGGCCCATGAAGCTTACCCCAAACAATTATGAATCAACCAACCATCATGACTCCTCATGGTCCATTCCACTGTGTGATGTAAGCTCCTGGAAGAAATGATTTAAACTGGATTAACATAAAAAAAACTCTAGGCCATTTTGTGGGTAGGAGGTTGGGGAAGAGAAAACCTAGGAAATTCCTCTCCAACCCTCAAAGGCAATCAAAACAAGTGCCAGAAGATCACAGTGTCATTGGAGGTACATACCCAACATCTCACCTTCCTTTTCAATGAAGAGATATCAACAAGGAACTAAACCACTCCTTTTTGTAATTTTGCACTCATTATCCAGGAGAAAGCAATCCCCTTGACTGACATCCGCCACTGGCTTAAACATCCATGTTAAATTTCTAACAGCTGGTTGGTGAAGCAGGAGACCAGAATTCAATCTTTACTCCGTTTAGATTTATTCACTAAGTGAAACAGTATTAGTATATAGCTCTTCACCCCAATCCCCACCCCAGTGTCAATAAGTGTCTCTTTATGTGTGCTATAATAATGAATGCCCTCCGTTTTTTTTATCCTTACCCTTAGTTCATGCAATTAACAATTCACCCTCCCACCAACTGGTATACCATGGCTGCAGTGTGTTGTATTTACATAGAGGAGTGCAAAAAACAGCAAGGCTTCGGTAGTAACACCTTCTAAACCTGTAACCTCTACAACCTAGGAAACGAAGGGCAGCAGGTGCATGAGAGCCTCCAAATTCCACTTCATGTCTCACACAATTCCAGCTTGGACACATATCACCAGTCCTTCATTGTCACCCAGAATTCCCAATCTGACACCATTGTGGGTGAACTACAACAACTGTTCAAGGAGCTGCACCACCATCACAGTCAGTTAAGAATGGGCAGTATATGCCAGCACATCCTGTGAATGAGTTTAAAAAATAAAATCTGCATACACCGTACAATTTGATAAATCGTTGCAAGTGCCCTCAACCCTCTGCATCACAAGAAACTTCCTGACATGTAATTTAGCTCTATGCTTGCATAGTTTATATGACGCCTTTTCCCTAGTTGAAATAATCTGCTCATACAGATACAGTCTAATTACTTAATTTTAAACACTTCAACTAAATCTTCCCAAATTATATACTTTGATAAATGATTGTCAAGAGTTTTTAAATTAGGGTTCATTCTAGTGACTCCTCTGAATTTTTTCTATGCCCCCTGTTTCACCTCCCCATCTGAGGGGAGAAAATTGAATGCAGTATTCCAGGTGAGCCCCAACTAAAGTCTTGTACAAGGACACTATAATTCTTCTGGTTTTGAAATGAATTGTTCTTGCTTTACATCCTAGCATTCTATGTACTTTCATAATAGTATCATAGCACCGATCATGCACCTTCACAGACCATGTACTATAACTCCTAGGCCCTTTTACTGCTAAACAGACTTCAGTTCTGTACCAAGCATGGTATATACACGCTGAGTGTTAGATCTATCCATCGCATGACACTACATTCATCACGCTGAGTGTTAGATCTATCCATCGCATGACACTACATTCAGCCAAATAACATACGCCAGATGCGTGCCCATTGCATCTCAATTAGATTGTAGTCTTTTCTCCTCATTTAAGCTTCTAACACTAGCACAGATCTTTGTATCATCCACAAATTTATGAACAGGACCCACTACACCATCTGGATCATTCACATAAATTGTGACGAGAACAGTCCCAACACAGATCCCCCACAGGGCGCCAATAGTTACCGATCTCCATGAAGAACCACTCATCTTTTTGTAAGAACGCAACCAACTCCCTGTCCAATGGAGAATGTTCTCAACTAACCTATGGTGCAGCGTCTTCTCAAAAGTTTTCCCAAAGCCCAAGTAAATAGCGTTGATAAGGCTACTTCATTCGCCAACTTGGCTACTTCCTCAAAAAAATTGTACCAGGTTGGTAAGGTGCAACATCTTCTAGAAATCATGTTGGAAATATCTAACAGCATCTGCTCAAGATGTTCATATTTCAAAGTGTCCTTTCTAACAACTTCCAATAATTGAAATTAAATTAATGGGCCTATAATTTCCTATTCCCAAATTGCTGCCCTTTTAAAATAATGATACCACATTAACCTCCTTCCAGTTCACTGGAACAATCCCCATCTCCAATGAGCTGTCAAAAACATATAAACAAGGGATTCACTTAATGCACCCCTGAATTTAGGCAGCATAGGAAACAAATATTGTATCATCCATAAATTAAGCACCTCCTATTAAGCAGCTGATAATTGGGTATTTATATTTTTTAAGAAGTTGTTAAAGTCAACGATATCACTGACATTTTGTTGTGGTTTCACTTCATGTTACAATCCATTAAGTATGGAACAGATTACCACCTTGAATCTAATTGAAGTCTTGGTAGAAGCATTGCAACAGTCAGTGGGGCAGGTTCTAGATTCATCAGGGTTTCTCAGCTAGTCAGAAGGGAAATAAAAATGGCCTGAGATCCTTATGGACCAGGACCCAAAGGTTAGGGCCAGACAGATGAGCTGAAAGGTCTTTTTCTCATTATTGTCCGCTCTGTTTTAAATTTGCTATCTTTCACATTCCCCAAAATTAACTTTGCTTTCCATTTTTTTGATATTCTGAATGGTTTATATTAATGCCAAGGATTTTGTGGTTTCAGGAAACGCAATATGCTAAATGGATGGCTGCCTGCAGACTGGCTTCAAAGGGCAAGACAATGGCTGATAGCTCATACCCCACAGAGGTGTATGACATTCAATCTTTCTTAAAGATGAAGAATGTAAATTCTGTGCCTCAGGTGATGCGTGACCCAAATGCCATGGACATGAACCCAGAATCATTGGTGTCACCAAGATACTTGAAAAAGTTCAAAACTAAACAGGTACTGAAAGATAACCAATAAGTTCCTTATTGATGCAATAATATACACTTGTCTGTAAAGTTTTCCCAGCTGGCAAAATTATTCAGGATAAAAAATAAAATACTTTGGTCCATAGTGTGTAGGGTGGGGGGGGTGGGGCTGGAAAATTCTGG
Source organism: Carcharodon carcharias (assembly GCF_017639515.1). Classification (NCBI taxonomy): domain Eukaryota; kingdom Metazoa; phylum Chordata; class Chondrichthyes; order Lamniformes; family Lamnidae; genus Carcharodon; species Carcharodon carcharias. The sequence goes on along the minus strand of NC_054468.1, from coordinate 111,873,059 downwards.
TTTATGAAATATTCCAATTATTTTAATCTATTAGTTCTGCAAAGACTATTCCACTCCACATATGGGGGAGGTGTTGCAAAGTGGCATTGTCTCTGGACTAGTATTCCAGAAGACCTAGGGTAATTCTCTGGGGACCTGGGTTTAAATCCCACCACAGCAGAGGGTGAGATTTGAATTCAATAAAAATCTGAAATTAAAAAAGTCTGATGATGACCACGAAACCATTGTCGATTGTCGTAAAAACACATCTGGTTCACTAATGTCCTTTAGGGAAGGAAATCTGCTGCTCTTACCTGGTCTGTCCTAAATGTGACTCCAGACCCACAGCAATGTGGTTGACTCTTAAATGCCCTCTGAAAAGGGCAATTAGGGATGGGCAATAAATGCTGGTCTAGCCAGCAATGCCCATATCCTATGAACAAATTTTTAAAAAACTCCCTCCAAATATGAATTTTATTTTCTCCTCTCTGTCCAAAGTTTTCTTTCTCAGGTGCTGAGCCTTCAACAAAATTGAAGGTAGGATACCCAGTCTTCAAAGTGCCATTTTGAAACAATATCTAGGAAATGTGCAACGGTAAAGATCTCACAACAGAAGTTCATAATGCAACAGAATAAGCTTCTGCTGCAGTGCAGGCTTATTACGACCATACAAAACAGGAGCAGAAGTAGGCCATTAAGATCAAGGCTGATCTGTTTACGTTTCGAATTCCACATTCCCATCTACCCCCAATAACCTTCGATTCCCTTGCCTACCAAGAATCTGTCTACCTCCGCCTTAAAAATATTCAATGGCCCCGGCTCCTTGAGGCAGAGAGTTCCAAAGTTTCACAACCATCAGAGAAAAGGTTTCTCCTCATCTTTGTCCAAAAAGGGCAACCCCTAATGTTAAAACAATGCCCCCTAGTTCTGGACTCACCCATAAGTGAAAACATCCTTTCCATGTCCACCTTGTCGAGACCATTCAGGATCTTGTATACTTCAATCAAATCACCCCTCGCTCTTCTAAACTCCAGTGGAAAGAAGCCCAGTCTGTTCAACCTGTCCTCATAAGACAACCCACTCATTCCAGGTATCAGTCTAGTAAACTTCCTTTAGACTGCCTGCAATGCATTTACATCCTTCCTTAAAAAGGAGACCAAAATTGCGCACAGTATTCAAGGTTCGGTCTCACCAATATCCTGTATAACTGAAGCATAACATCCTTACTTTTATGTTCAATTCCTCTTGTAATAAAGGATAATATTCCATTAGCTTTCTTAATTACTTGCTGCACCTGCATGCTAACTTTTTGTGACTCATGCACTGGAACACCTAGATGCATCTGCACCTCAGAACTCTGCAGCCACTCTCTGTTTAAGTAATCCTCTGGCCAGAGGGTCATTGAGATCTCCGTTCACATCGGCAGGACTGGAAGATCCCGCCCGGCATGAGGAGCTGGGAAAATTCCGGCCTCTGCTTTTTTATTATTCCTGTCAAAGTGAATGGGCGGGATTATCCCAGATTTGCAGTAAGTGCGGTAGTGGGTGGATAAAACAACATTTTACCCGCCGGCCACAATGGCGGGTTTTCACGCTGTGTCGTCCCAAACCCGCCGCATTAATTATGCGTTCCTGGGAAACACGCCATTTCCATGGTGGGTGGGGGGGGCGGGTGCGGGCTCTCATTCGCCTGCCACGCCATCACCTCATTGCTTCATCACGCCAGACGCGTGCACACATCTGTGCTTCCAGCCCAAGACAACTGCAGGGAAGATGTCCACGAAAGGCAAAAAGAACTGCAGCCCCCAGGTTTAGTGATGCACCACTGGGAAGTGGTCTTTTGGACGCTGTGGAAGCCTGCCCCAATATCCTCTACCCCCACTCTAAGACAATCAGTACACAAGAATTAAAATATCTTTAAATGCATTTCTCGTATGGTTAGATAACTGACATGATCTGACCATGTAGGCAGTTGTGTTTATCGCTCATGGTTCCCCAGAAACAATGGCGTTTACCCAGAGAAACAGCTGGCTGAAGGCAAGTTTTAAATCTCATTTATATTGTCCATCTGTGGTCAGTGTGAACTCTAATTTATAAGGCACGTTGCTCCAAAGTTTCTTTAGTGCTGCCAGCACTCCACAATTTGGGTGCTGAGCCAATTTAATTCATCAATATTAATAATACACACATAGAAGGTTTTGTTTCAAATAACATAACACTTCACAGCAATCCTGCTCCCCTTAAGTGTTACCAGTCTGAAGTTAATTTAACATTTAATTTTAGAATTACCTCCAAACTGGAATGATGTTATAGTCCCCCTATGATTGTAGTTTATACTGAGATTCAAACAATCACTGTTCATTAAAATGAAGCTGTAGTAACTATTTAACATACGTGCCAAAGCAAATTGCCAATCCAAGTTGTTCCTCACACAATAGTTTTCTCCATCAAAGTAACTGTTTAGTTTTTGTAATGTGCTTTATTTTCAAGACATCAGCCACTATATCTCAGTATCCCTTTCAAAATTATGGCAAAGACAAAGGAATATTAGGAACAGGATTATGTCATTCAGTTAAACCTTAGTTGATCTGCATCTCAATTCCATAATCCCTTGGTTCTCTTGCCAAACAAAAACCTCACTCTGTCTTAAAAGCTCCAATTGACTAAGTGGGAGAGTTCCATATTTCTTCTACAGTCTGTGTGGAATACCACTTGTGCAGGAAGTGCCACCAGCTGCAGCTACTTGAGCTCCAAGTTTTGGAGCTTGAGTGGCAGCTGGAGACACTGAGGTACATCCGTGAGGCTGAGAGTTTCGTGGATAGCACATTTTTAGACATGGTCATCCCACAGTTTACGAAAGTGCAGACAGAGAGGGAATGGGTGACCATCGGTCAGAAGAAAGGCGTCAGGCAGGTGGTCAGGAAATCCCCAGGGTGCATCTCGCTCGGGAACTGTTTTTTTGTGTTGGAAAACAGTGAGAGTGATGATTCCTTTGGGGAGTGCAGCCAGACTCGTGGCACTGTGAGTGGCTCAGCTGCACAGGGGGGTAGGAAAAAGAGAGGAAAAGCAATAGTGATAGGAGATTCGATAGTAAGGGGAATAGACAGGTGTTTCTGTGGCCGTAGATGTGACTCCAGGATGGTATGTTGCCTCCCTGGTGCCAGGGTCAAGGGTGTCACTGAACGGCTGCAGGGTATTCTAAAGGGGGAGGGCGAACAGACAGCGATCGTAGTACATATTGGTACCAATGACATAGGTAGAAAGAGGGATGAGGTCCTGTAAGAAGAATTTAGGGAGCTAGGAAGCAGATTAATAAATAGGACCTCAGAGGTAGTAATCTCTGGATTACTTCCGGTGCCACATGCTAGCGAGTATAGAAATAGTAGGTTAGTCCAGATGAATGCATGGCTGGAGAGATTGTGCAGGTGGGAGGGGTTTAGATTTCTGGGACATTGGGACCATTTCTGGGGGTGGTGGGACGTGTACAAGGCAGACAGGTTGCACCTGAACCAGAATGGGACCAACATCCTTACGGGGAGGTTTGTTAGTGTTGTTGGGGAGGGTTTAAACTAACTTGGCAGGGGGATGAGATCCTGAGAGGAGGTTCAGTAGGGGGAGATGCACAGCCAAAATTAGAAGAGAGAGCAAGTAAGTCTGGAAGACATAGAAATTATAGGCCAGTTAAGGCACAAGGGATTTTGGCAAGGTTGGATGGTATTTATTTTAATGCAAGGAGTCTGATGAATAAGGCAGATGAGTTGAGGGCACAAATTAACACATGGAAGTATGATGTCATTGCTGTCACACAGACATGGTTGAGAGAGGAGCAGGATTGGCAGCTCAGTATGCCAGGATATAGGGTCTTCAGGCAAGATGGGTAAGGGGGTAAATGAGGAGGGGGTATTGCAATATTGATCATGGAATCAATTACAGCAGTAAGGAGGGATGACATCTTAGAAGGCTCCTCAAATGAAGCCATACGGGTAGAACTTAAAAACAAAAAAGGAGCAATCAAATTGCTGGGAGTGTACTATAGGCCCCCAAACAGTTAGAGAGAAATAGAAGAGCAGATATGCAGGCAAATTTCAGAGAAGTGTGAAAATAATAGGGTAGTAATAATAGGGGATTTCAACTTCCCCAACATTAACTGGGTTAGTTATAGTGTGATAGGTTTAGAGGGAGCGGAATTCTTAAAATGCACCCAGGACAGCTTTTTAAGCCAGTATGTAGAAGGTCCTACAAGAGAGGGGGCGGTCCTGGACTAAATTTTAGGGAATGAAGCCAGGCAAGTGGTAGAGGTATCAGTGGGGGAGCATTTTGCAGATAGTGATCATAACTCCATTAGATTCAAGGTTGTTATGGAAAAGGACAAGGATGGGCCAGAAATCAGAGTTCTAAATTGGGGGAAGGCTGATTTTAATAAGATCAGATATGATTTGGCCAGAGTGGACTGGGAACAGCTACTTTTAGGTAAATCTGCATCAGAGCAGTGGGGCTCATTCAAGAAGGAAATAGGGACAGTACAGGACCAATATATTCCAGTTAAGATAAAGGGTGGGACCAACAAATCCAGGGAACCCTGGATGTCGAGAGATATACAGGATTGGATAAAGAGAAAAAGGGAGGCTTATGGCAGATACCGAGGGCTCAAAACAGCGGAAGCCCTAGAGGAGTATAGAATGTGTAGGGGGGAACTTAAAAAGGAAATTAGGAGAGCGAAAAGGGGGCAGGAAAAACATTGGCAGGTAAAAAAAAAGGAAAATCCAAAGTTATTTTACAAGTACATTAAGAGTAAGAGGATAATTAGGGAAAGAGTAGGGCCCATTAAGGACCATAGTGGTAATTTGTGTGTGGAGCCAGAAGAGGTAGGTAGGGTTCTAAATAAATACTTTGTGTCAGTGTTCACAAGTGAGAGGGTGACGTGGGTATGGAAATCAGGCAGAAGGACTGTGATTTAATTAAATAAATTAGCATAGATAGGGAGGAGGTTCTAAGTGGTCTGGCAGGCTTAAAAGTAGATAAATCTCCAGGCCCGGATGAAATGTATCCCAGGCTGTTGAGTGAGGCAAGGGAGGAGATAGCAGGGGTGCTGGCATTAATTTTCAATACACCTCTGGCCACAGGAGAGGTGCCAGAGGACTGGAGAACAGCCAATGTGGTACCGTTATTCAAGAAGGGAGGAAGGGATAGACCAGGGAACTACAGGCCAGTCAGTCTAACCTCAGTGGTGGGGAAACTATTGGAAGCAATTCTGAGGGACAGAATTAATCTTCACTTGGAGAGGCAGGGATTAATCAAGGACAGTCAGCATGGTTTTGTTAAGGGGAGGTCATGTCTGACCAATTTGATTGAATTTTTTGAAAAGGTGACCAGGTGTGTAGATGAGGGCAATGCATTTGACGTAGTCCACTTGGACCTCAGCAAGGCTTATGATAAGGTCTGCATGGGAGATTGATAATGAAGGTAAGAGCCCATGGGATCCAAGACAATTTGGATCCGGAATTGGCTGAGTGGCAGGAAGCAGAGGGTGATGGTCGAGGGGTGTTTTTGTGACTGGATGCCTGTGTCCACTGGGGTTCCACAGGAATCGGTGTTGGGTACCTTGCTGTTTGTGGTATATGTAAATGATTTAGACTTGAATGTAGGAGGGTTGATCAGTAAGTTCGCGGATGACACGAAAATTGGTGGGGTGGTAAATAGTGAGAAGAATAGCCTTAGATTACAGGAGGATACTGACGGGCTGATCAGCGGCAAATGGAATTTAATCCGGATAAGTGTGAGGAAATGCACTAGGGCAGGACAAACAAGGCACAGGAATATACAATGAATGGTAGGACCCTGGGAAGTACTAAGGTTCAGAGGGACCTTGGTGTGCATATCCACCAGTCCCTTAAGGTAGCGGGACAGGTAGATAAGGTGGTTAAGAAGGCGTATGGGATACTTGCCTTTATTAGCTGAGGCACAAAATATAAGAGCAGAGAGGTTATCCTGGAACTGTATAAAATGCTTGTTAGGCCACAGTTCTAGAATCTGCATTATAGGAAGGATGTCATTGCACTAGAGAGAACGCAGAGGAGATTTACCAGGAAGTTGTCTGGGCTGGAGAATTATAGTTATGAGGAGAGATTGGATAGACTGGGGTTATTTTCCCTGGAGTAGAGGTACATGATTGAGGTGTATTAAATTATGAGGGGCATTCATAGGGTAGATAGGAAGGAACTTTTCCCATTGGTGGAGGGATCAATAACCAGGGGGCATAGATTTAAGGTTAGGGGCAGGAGGTTTAGAGGGGATGAGAGGAAGAATTTTATCACCTAGAGGGTGGTGGGAATCTGGAAGTCACTGACTGAAAGGGTGGTAGAGGCAGATACCCTCATAACATTAAAGAAGTATTTGGATGTGCACTTGCGATGCCATGGGTTACAAGGCTATGGGCCAAGTGCTGGAAAATGGGATTAGAATAGTCAGGTACTTGTTTGACTGGTGCAGACTCGATGGGCTGAAGGGCCTTTTTCTGTGCTGTAGACCTCTATGACTCTATGAATGAGTGCTTACTAATTTTGCTCCTGAATGACCTAGCTCTAATTTTAAGATTATGTGTCCTCGTTCCACCCAATCAAATCCTTTTAACATTCTATACAACTCAGTCAGGTCATTTCCGCAACACCCCCAAACTCCCATCAATCTTCTATATTCGAAGCGTAACAAGCCATGTTATTGAAACTTAACATTCATAACTTAACCCTTGGGTCTCATTCTGCTGAGTTCATCCTGCACCCTCTCCTAGGCCATAATATCCTTCCTGACATGTGGTGTCCAAACTTGATCATAATATGCCAGATGGGGTTTAACCAAAGCTCTACATAGTTGAAATGCAATTTCCTCTCTTTTGTATTTCAGCCCCCCTTGGGACAAAGGCCAGTATTCCATTAGCCTTTGTGATTGCTTTTTTTTTGTATCTGTCCGTTAGTTTTTAATGATTTCTGTACACCCACATCTCTTTGCTCCTCTACATTCTTAGTTTCTCACTATTTTGAAGATACTCTGATCTATTTTTCTTGGGTCCATAGTGAATTACCTCACACTTGCCCACGTTGAATTTCAGTTGCCATAGCTCTGCCAGCTCACTTAATCTGTCCATGTTCCTTTGCAACTTGCTACTCTCGTCTGCAATACTTACTACCCCTCCTAACTTAATGTCATCTACAAACTTGGTTATATGGTGCTCTATCACTTCGTCCAAGTCATTAATAAATACTGTGAAAAGAGTTGAGACCCCAGACCAGTTTTTTGGGGAGCACCGCTTGACAACTTCATCACCACCCATATCTCCCACACACCATCCACAGACAAAGGGCAACATAGTAAAGGGGGTGGGGGATGGGGAAAAAGAGAGAAAAAAATCATAAGACAAAAAAAACCAAAAATGAATAGAAACAAAAGGAAAGGAAGAAAAAACATATGTGACGTAGCCATGGGAATTCACTGGTATAATATACATTAGATAATTATTTCACCTTTGGAGTTTCTGTGACAACTACCGTTTCTTGATCTACAGCACAGACAAACAACCTGTTTGCCAATGTTGCACTCTGTAGCCCACTAGAAAATAAAAGAGAAATTATATTTAACTCACTCTGAACAAACGCTCAATTCTAGAAATGAGCTTTCAAAAATTACAAAGGAACAGCACAAAGCGACGAAAGGTGTTACACCGGTCCAGCTGTTTGGAATAAGTATCAGCATCTCTACAGCCCAATATTAATTTCTGACAATATTGAAGAAACTGGGCATAGAAGTGAGCAAACTTAATATTGCATCTATCTCTGTTCTCAATCTTGTAAAGTGCATGTGTAACCAGATCAAATTTAAGCTGGTAATGGAACAGTACAAGGGCCACACTCAAAAGTGGTCAAAAATGCTTAGTTTTGTACATAATTGTTGCAGCCTTTTTACATTAAAGAATTTTAAGACCTATCTTTATTGATTTAAGATCAAATCCTTGCCAATAGCAGAGTAAGTTATTGAATCACTGTTGGTGGTAAAGGAAATGTTACAAGTGACAAACTGTTGACTCACTTTTCAACCTGTAAATTCTTCCTCAGAGAAAATATTCGAACCACTCTATACTTCTACACACAAAGGGAGTAAGCGCATGTTGTGTACTCCCACACAGATACGATTTATCAAAAAGCCACCTTGGGCACATTGGAGCCATTGTATTTGTGACAACAGTTGCACTACAGTAAATCCTCTCTTGAACGTTTGGTTTACAGTTGACCACACGCATCCTGGAAGCATATCAAAATGTTACCCAGATGGCCCTGGTAGAAGCCAAAATGCGGTTCATCCAGGCGTGGCAGTCTCTGCCAGAGTTTGGAGTTTCTTATTTCTTAGTCAGGTAAGTGAGATGATCAGACTGCAGCAACATTGTCAGTTTGCCCTGCCAAAACAAACCCAAAACACTCACGTTAGAACATGTAAACATAAATGACACAAAGGCAAGCCTTACAATTTTTATATACTCGTACTCTAATTAATGAAATTGTCACATTAAATGATATTTCTAGAAATAACTAACATTACCTCCAACACAACTGCTGACTAATCAGTCTGAATTATTCAGGCCCTTCCCAATGATTCAGCGAATTTGATATCTTAAGCAAAGGTAGAAAACATAATTTCCTGTGTTTATATAAAAGTTTGTGTATTTGTACAAAAATACAAGTACATATTTGCTGCTAATTTTGAGGCACAAGAACACATTTGTAAACTGTAAAATCCAGTTGTGAAACCTCAATGTAATTGAAGAAATAAAGTCTGATGTAAATGTTCACAAATTAAATTATTTTCATGTAGGATAAAATATTGAATCAAGTGTAGCTTCTTCACAATAATTGTTCAATTTAAGTTTAAAAATTAAATGATTAAAAAGATACCCATTTTCATCTAATTAAGCAACATGTGTTTTAAAGAACTGCAATGTATTTAGAAACACTTTTGCTAACATCTGGAGCATAATGTGGACAATTTACTTCTGTGCATTTTTCCATGTGGTCCAAAATTTAAGATGTTACATTCCCTTTTTCTACTTGAGTTGTTTGCTTGCTTGACCACAGACTATCTTCCATCAATACAGAGACACATAACATGTTGCCACCTGGTGTTTTAACTTATCTATAAAAGACTGAGGAGAGAATCTTCTCCCCATCAGGTGGGCCGGTGGGGAGCAGGCGCGGGGCCTATCGCCACCTGCAGGCAGCTGCGCATCACCGTCTTATATGTGGGCAGACCAATTACGGCCACCCAGCGTGACGCACGCCCGTTAGCAGCGCTACCTGTGTGGGCAGGAGGAGTGAGTGAGTGTCGGGGTCTGCGCCCTTTCGCACATGTGCACAAAAGAGCGCAGAAATCTCCCTGAGGCACGGAGCTGCCTCAGGGAAATTAAGTTCAGTGTCAAAGATGGTAAAAATAAAAAAAACTAAGATTATTCAGACACGTCCCCTCATGTGACAGTGTCAAATGAGCTGGGACATGTTTATGAATTTTCATTAAAATTTTTATTCAATTAATGAACCCTTCATGAAACCTCATCCCACACGTGGATGAGGTTTCATGAGAAATGCGAAGGCCGCTTGGGCTCTTCGCCTGCCCCCCCCGCCAACCTTAAGGTTGGATGGGTAGCCCTGACTATTGCTTTAATTAGTTCATTAATGGCCTTAACAGGCCTTTGACAGTTTGGTGGACGGGCTGCCGACTCCAGTGCGCATCCACCGAACGGAAGATCAGAATGACGTGCCGTGATGTTGGGATGCACGCTCGACGTCACCTTACATCAGTTTATGCATTGGTGTGCGGGACCCGCTCCCGCATGCCGACCGAGAAGATTCTGGCCTAAAGTACCAAAGTAACTCTCTCTCTCTTTGGCAAAGCATCTGACTTCTACTCATTGCCTCCCGATAGCAACAGAAATGAGACTAGAGGCTCACTGTTGGGAGGAGAATTGAAGGCACTAACTTGTATCCTACACTTCATATATTGAGGCACTAGAACTCCACTGTATTGCCTCATGGGTGTTCAGATGTGAAAGATGCAAAAAAAACTGTGCATTACTAATTATATCAATGTTTTCATTGTACTTCTGTACTTAATCTCTTCAGTGAAAACATCCATTCATTTTTTTTTACTCATAACCAGCAACAGATCTCAAAAGCAATCAACGACTGACATTCATTGTACCCCTTGCTGCTAACCACGTCTCTAAGCACTTCAAAGAGGAAAAGGAGGACGCTGGTTTAGAGGATAGAAAGATTAATTAGGGAAACTAGACACGTGTTGGAGAAGCAGTAAGGCAAAATTACTTAAGAGCATAGTTCCAAAGGACGGGGGTATAACGAAAAAGAGCAAGCTTGAATGGTGAAGTGGAGGATCTGGGGAAAAGCAACATGCTAGAGATGAAAGTAAGGCCTGCAGAGAACAGGAGAAAATTGCTCAGATAAGGTACAATGAAACAACATGGGGCTTTGAAAATTAGGACAAGGACCTTATGCCAATAAGTACACAAGATAGGTACAGATGAGGAAAAGTCATCATTTCTTATTCACCCAGAAAGACCCTGTAGTCACCTTGTTAAGACTTTGGGCTCTCTCCCAACTTCTCCTTTGTAATCACAACAAGCACAGTTTACAGGGCCAGACTTAGAACTAATACATCAGATTTTTGCATCATTATGCATGCAGTAAACAGGAATAATGATCCGAAACATAAACAGTAACCTTTTTAATGTCATACTTTGCACCAGATGTTAGTTACACAGGCTACCCCACCACACATTTCTTTCCTCTTTAAAAAAAAATGAAAGCTGGAAAACACCATACTATAAGACCATATTATCCAGGTGAGGTGACACAGACTGCCCTTGACATCAAGCAGCATTAACCGAGTGTAGCATCATGGAGCCCTAACAAAACTGAAGTCAGTGGGCAGATCCAACGACACTCAAGAAGCTCGACACCACCTAGGTCAAAGCAGCCCGCTTGATTGCCACTTCCTCCACCACCTTAAACATTCACCTTTCCACCACCAATACAATGGCAGCAGTGTTTACCATGTACAAAATGCACTGCAGCAACTCACCAAAGTTCCTTCAACAGCACCTTCCAAACCCATGACCTCTACCACCTAGAAGGACAAGGGCAGGGGAACACCACCACCTGCAAGTTCCCCTGCAAACCACAAACCATCCTGACTTGGAACTAGTATTGCTGCCGGTCCTCCACCGTTGCTGGCTCAAAATCCTGGAACTCCCTCCCTAACAGCACTGTGGGTGTTCCTACACCACATGGACTGTGGCAGTTCAAGAAGGCAGTTCACCACCACTTTCTCAAGGGTGATAGGGATGGGCAATAAACGCTGGCCTAACCAGCAATGCCCACACTCTGTGAACGAGTAAATAAAAAAAGTTAAAACTAATAATCAATTTGTTTTGCATGATACTTTATACAGATTATACAGCAGATAATTCAGAGTACAACATGTGACTTTGCCTACTCACAAATTAACTGTAGATTCAATGAACATTGAGGATGCACATGACCTACTTTGAGCAGCATCCTAGGCAAATTGGTGACGTTGAAACCAGCAGCAGGCAGGCACTGGCCAAAACTGGCAAGGGTTCATTCAGATTTGCCAATGTTGTGCGAAAGGAAATTTCATCTCATGCAAGACTGATGTTAATCAGGAGGATTCCACGCGATGGTTTCCATACACAAACACAATAATCCCTATCTAAATCTGCACATTTTGGCCTCGTTAAATTTTGAACATCTTCCAAGGTACTATTGTAATGCATTCTTGATCCACAATTAACAGAGTTATACTTCAGAACAAAGTATTTAGAGAGCCTATTGCCTATAAAGCTATATACTGTAGGATCTTTATATTTGTTATGTAATTGTTCTTAAGGATCTAATTCATTTTGAAAGCAGAAAACTAAAGGTGGTGATTATATAAACCCAAATGCTTCACAAAATTGCTTGCTTCTCTAGATTCAGAGGAACAAAGAAAGATGAACTGTTGGGTGTTTCCTACAACCGATTAATAAGAATAGATATGGCAACCAGAGATCCTATCATAACATGGAGATACAGCAACATAAAACAGTGGAATGTCAACTGGGAAATCAGACAGGTGAGTTACAGGCTACCCTATCATCCCACAATCTCAAAAATGACAGGGCACCTTATTTGGCATAGCACAAGCCAATGAAGAGATTAGCTACCAGTACTTTACTAACACTACTCTAAAACCAAACACCGGATGTTTAATAAAAGCAAAATACTGCGGATGCTGGAAATCTGAAACAAAAACAAAAATAGCTGGAAAAACTCAGCAGGTCTGACAGCTTCTGCAGAGAGGGAGACAGTTGACGTTTCGAGTCCATATGACTCTTCATTACCCCTTTGTCCTTTTGTATTTGACATCTTTGGCAATCTCTTCTTTGCCTCCACCTATCACTGGCCCCCTATCCAGCCCTATCTGTCCTACCCCCCTCTACCAGCTTATATATCACCTCATTTCTCTATTTCCTTAGTTCTGATGAAGGGTCATATGGACTTGAAACGTCAACTGTATTCCTCGCCGCAGATGCTGTCAGACCTGCTGAGTTTTTCCAGCTACTTTTGTTTTTGTACCAGATGTTTAATGGTTAACAGAAATTCCTCTTTTTCATCATTCACTCTATCTTGATTTGTAAAAATCAAAAATCTTTCTGCTTCAACTAAAACTTAATGTGATTTTTTTTAAACATTTCATTGAATGCAATAATGGAAAATTATAGAACATTTTGCATATAGTCCCACTTCTTGGTAATTTTTGAGCTCTTACACAGATGTATTTAAAACATTTATTTTTCTATATAAATCCTATAGTTTGCTATTTCCCTCTTCATAAAATTACAATTTTATAAATATTTATTTGTCAATGTCAAAGTAATAATTAATTCTCAAGGGCAATGAAGGATGTGTAATAAATGCTGGTCTAGCCAGCAACATTCACCAAGGCTCCTTAGGCAGCACCTTCCAAACCCACGACCGCTACAATCTAGGAGGACAAAGGCAGCAGATAGATGGAAACACCACCACCTGCAAGTTCCCCTCCAAGCCACTCACCATCCTGACTTGGAAATATATTGGCTATTTCTTCACTGTTGCTGGATCAAAATCTGGAACCTCCTTCCTAACAGCACAGCAGGTGTACCTGCACCACAGGGACTCCAGTGGTTCAAGAAGGCAGCTCACCACCACCTTCTCAAAGGCAATTAGGGTTGGGCAATAAATACTGGCCTAGCCAGCGAAGCCCACATGCCGTAAAATGAGTATTTTTAAAAATCCCGTGAAAGAATGTTTAAAAAAAGTACTTGAAACTCAGGAAATACCCTATCAGAAGTGATGGCATCATACAAGCTAGCTGGTACCTCCATACATCTCCACTTTGGATTTCAAACAGGAGGAATGCCATCATTTGATTTAACCCTTTTACAAATGTAATGTTTGCTACATATTAATGGATAGGCCTATTACACTTCCACATTTAGTAAGGCACAGAATTCAGAATTTTTAAACACCACAGAGATTTGTGAAGGTTCATAAATATCTGTATAATTTTGAAATACCATTGGCTCAGTCTGACAAAACACATATGAGTAGTTTAAGAAAGCACACAGGATCCTTGGCTTTTATCAACAGAGCCATAGAATACCAGAGCAGGAAAAGTGAAAATTAAGCTAACCCTTTCTAAAATTAATAGCTAGGTCCCAGCTGGAGTACTGGTCCAATTCTGAGCACCATGCTTTAGGAAGAGAGTGTAGAGAGACTTACAAAGCTGATACCAGGGATGTGAAACTTCAGTTATGTAGAGAGACTATGACTAGAGAAGCTGGGGTTGTTCTCCTTGGAGCAGCAATGGTTAAGGGAAGATTTAATACAGGTGTTCAAAATCATGAAGGGTTTCAGTCGAGTTATAATTTTGAATGCGCTGCTCGCTAGGGTGGTGGGAGCAGGTTCAATAATAATATTCAAGAGGCAATTGGATAAATACTCAAGATGGGAAAAATTTGCAAAGGGTAGAGATGAGGCTTGTGGGACAACACCAGTAGCACCCCTACCTCTGGGCCAGAAGCTCCAGGTTCAAATCCCATGGCAGGGCCACGGAAGGTGTGTTCGTAAGGTGGCCAAACAGGATGACTATCAGCCTGTAAATGCTTCCCATACACCCGATGGCTGACGGTTAGGGCAGGCAGTTTCCTGATCAGCCACTGCAGTACTTTGCCAGGAATAATCATGGACCAATCCAATGGAAGTCCATGGTCTCCAACGCCATCTTAGGGCATGGTACTGAAGAAGGGGGGGGGGGGTGGGGAGCAGGAGAATGGGATTAATTAGGTGGCTCTTTCGGAGAACTGGCACGGGCATTCTGAACCAAATATCCTCCTCCTGTGCCCTATCAGTCAATGATACTGTGATTCTAAATCTACAAATCTTACAGAAGGCATAAAACATCTAATTGGGAATTCTGAGGAAACTGGAGTTTATGCTATATTAAAATCAAACGTTGAAGGATCAGAGCTCCAAATATTTGCACAGAACTAGGAACACCCACAATGATATTGCTTCTGGTGATTAACATTATTGAAAAATTATTAATTTTAGGAGACAGCACCATCTACTGGAAAGTTAAGGAACCTATTTACACACTTTAAAAAATGCATTTTGAAGGAATATCAGTACATGATCTCAAATGTGCAAATAATCAGTCACCTTTAATTTCAGGTTGAAATTGAATTTGATCAAAGTGTGGCAATAGCACTCACGTGTCTCAATGCAGATTGCAAGATTGTTCACGAGTACATTGGTGGCTATATATTTCTGTCAACGCGTTCCAAGGGCCAGAATGAGACCCTGGATGAAGAACTGTTCCACAAACTCACTGGTGGTCAAGATTAATGCAAAAATAGCAAATCTGAACTGTGGTACAACATTATGTAAAATACAGTTATTGCTAAGAGGCCAAAAATAACTATAAAATTGAATTTTTGCAGCATGCAAGTGTAACATAGTTACAACAACAACTACCTTTAGGGATAACTAAATTCTACTCATGCATTATATTGTAATTTTTATATATATATACATCTTCCAGTTTGTTTCAAGACTTCCAACCAGTAATAACACCACTGTATGCTTACAGGCTCAGTGTTGGCTGGGCAAATTTAACCTTTTAAAGTGATTGATTTTTAACTGATTGTGCCCTCTGCAGTTATTTTCCCTTTAGCAAGGAAACAGTCACTATTTAACCATTGTATGTTAACCTTAAAATGTACCTATTACATGATCAGATCTACTGAAACTGTGAAAAATAAATGACCAAAGGAAAAGTACTGTGCAGTTTTTTGTTCCCATTAATTATCTTTAGTAAGTGGAAAATAGCAACTAATGAAACACTGTTTGGATTTTAGAGTTAAATATGTCTTTTTTTTTTTTGCAACCTCGCACACCGCCCTCTATGGCAGATCTACAGCTGAGTGGGACTTCTACCTGCAAAATACCCTGCTGATCCAGGCTGTATTTTTGGGGTCATTTATTTCTGTTTGCGTGTAAGTGGCAGAGAGAGAAAGAGGTGGACAGAGGGCTGTCTGCTGAGGAAAATTGTTTCATTCATGGGTCTTGAGCATAGCCACAATTCTAGCATGAGCCAATATCTGAATGCCAGGGTGTGTGTAACAGAGGGGCCAAAGAGTGCGAATGACATCAAACATTCATTTGCCCATCGGCCACCCACACACAGGCTGGTATAGTTTGCCCGAATGGATTGGCTCATTTTGCCATCTGCCTCTGATCCGTCATAAACTCTGCTGAAGAATAGAAGAGGCAGAAAGCCCAGGAGATTATCTAGGTGGCCTGCAGGAAGTAGGCTGTACGCCAAAATTCCTCAACACAGCAAGTTTTGATCTCCAATAACTCATCCGCAACCAGAATTGCCCATATTTGCTAAGGGAGAGAAAATGTTTCAATATTAGAATCATGTGCTGTGTGCTATTTTCACACAAAATCACGTGTGTTTGAATGGAAAGGTCAAATTGGCAGTCTTAGGTCAGAGAATGTATTGTGGGGTCTGCTGCTGATGGGTTGGGAGAAAAATCGTGTGTAAACACCAAAAAGAATTAATTACAACTTTAATCCTTTTTAAACCGAATTATAAAAGTACACCCCATGAACAAATATAAAAAAGTCACCCAAGATAATCTCTGATCTAAAAGCCTAATCAGGCTTAGCAGAGTTTTAAGAGCTTGTGGTATAGGGGGTAACATATTAACATGGATGGGGAATTGAATAGCATTAGGAAACAGAGTGTACGTATAAATGAGTTGTTTCCAGGTTGGCAAGAGGAGTACTACAGGAATCAGTGCTAGGGCCTCAACAATCTATATTAATAACTTGGATGTTGGGATCAAATGTATGGTTTTGCTGATGACATAAAGATAGGAGAGTAATATGTGAAGAGGACCTAAAGGGGCTACAAAGGGATATAGATAGGTTAAATGAGTAGGCAAAAATTTGGCAGATGGGATACAATGCGGGAAATGTAAACTTGTCCACTTTGGCGGGAAGAATAAAAAAGCAGCATATTATTTAAAGAGAGAGAGATTGCAGAACCCTTGAGGTAAAAAGGGATCTGGGTGTCCTGGTACATGAATCACAAGAAGTTGGTATGCGGGTAAAGCAAGTAATTAGGAAGCCAAATGAAATTTTGTCATTTATTGAAAGGGGAATGGAATATAAAAGCATATTTTGTTATATTAGTATAG
The DNA here is from genome assembly GCF_017639515.1 of Carcharodon carcharias. Taxonomy (NCBI): domain Eukaryota; kingdom Metazoa; phylum Chordata; class Chondrichthyes; order Lamniformes; family Lamnidae; genus Carcharodon; species Carcharodon carcharias. Next base: position 111,856,217 of record NC_054468.1, on the reverse strand, counting down.
GGTATGCATGAGACCACATCTACAGTAGAGTGCACAGTTTCTGGTCTCCTTATTTAAGAAAGGACATAATTGCATTAGCAGTTCAGAGAAGGCTCACTCAATTGATTCCTGGAATGAGTGTTATCCTATCAGGAGAGGTTGGCCCTGTATCCATTGGAATTTAGAAGAATGAGAGGTGATCTTATTGAAGCATATAAGATCCTGAGGGGCTTGACAGTGTGGATGCTGAAAGGATGTTTCCCCTTGTGGGAGAGATTAGAACCAGGGGACTTTAAAAATAAAGGGACTCCTGTTTAAGACAGATGTGAGGACTTGCTTCTCTCAGAGGGTCGTGAGAGAGTGGTGGAGGCAGGGTCATTGACAATCTGATTCAGCCTTAAAAATATTCAATCAAGAATCTAAGAGTATAGGGGGTAGGAAGGAAAGTGGAGTTGAGGCCACAATCAGATCAGCCATGAGCAGGTTCAAGGGGCTGAGTGGTCTACCCTTGCCCCTAATTCCTATGTACATAGTACTTTGCCCACTTAGAGGAATACATAGGGAGGGGAGAGGACAAAAAAAATGGAACATGGGGAAAAACACGTTCTCCAAAATTTCAGGGCTCTATTTATTTCCATTTTTGACTATTGCCGATTAATACCAGCAAACAAGTCTCAGTATCCATTTTTGGGAAGATGTTGAAATCTCTGTAAATCTACACTCCATCCATACATTTCACACAAGCATTCTTTAGCATTATGTTGAAACCGGGGTTATATACAATTTCAAAGAACACTGTATTTAACATGTAACTAACATAAATAAAAATGCTGGAAATATAGTTCGACAACCAGCACCGTGGGAAAAGGACAGGGGAATAGTACCAATTGGATGGCTGTTTAAAAGAGGCACAATGGGCCAAATGACTTCCTTGTGTCCAGCTGGGTGGGACTGGTCTCACCAGATTCCGTTCTTATCTAATCAGCGCCAGAGTAGCACTTGCAATTACTTCTTTTCCTGTTGCTGCACCATTACCTCTGGTATCCCCCTTTGCCTTCTCCTATTTCTCATTCACATGCTACCCCTTGGTGGCATCAGGCGACATGACATCACCTACCTCAGCATCATCCCCCTCGACTCCTCTAGTGTTGCTAAATTATCAGACTACTAGCCCGACATCCTGCACTGGATGAGCGGCAATTTCCTCCAAATAAATATTGGGAAGACTGAAGCCATTGTTTTCAGTCCCACTCCAAACTCCATTCCTTAGCTATTGGCTCCATCCCTCTCCCTGGCAAAAGCTTGAGATTAAGACAGCCTGTCCGCAACCTTGGTGTCACATTTGATCCTGAGATGAGCTTCCAGTCCCATTTTTGTGCCATCACTAATACAGCCTATTTCCACCTCCGTAACATCACCTGACTTCGCTCCATCTCAGCTCACCTACTGCCAAAACCCTCAATAGTGGCTTTGTTACCTCTAGGCTTGACTACCTCCTTGCACTCCTGGCTGGTCTCCCACATTCTACACTCTGCAAACTTGAGGTCATCCAAAGCTCTGCTGTCCATGTCCTAACTCGCAGCAAGTCCACTTTCCCCTTCATCCCTGTGCTCACTGACCTATTTTGGTGCCCAGTCAAGCAGCATCTTGATTTTAAAGTTCTCATCCTTGTTTTCAAGTCTCTCCATGGCCTGGCCACCTCCTATCTTTGTATGGTCCTCCAACCCCACAACCCTTCAAGTCTGAAAGACAGGCATGTTATCTAATAAAAGGGGGAATAACTTCACAGAATTCTCAGCCAAGTGCTGTGTTGTCCCATAGATAAGACATGGGGAGCGCACATCTACATTTGTTGGAACACTTTTATTTTCATATTCCATATTGCCAAATCACACAACGGATGATTTACCAAGTTTGAGGTACATCAGGAAATAGGAGGCACCCAAACCATGATTTTGCGTCTATTATTTTTAAATTATTGGACTCCTCACTGAAGCAGGAACTCAATTAAATCAATCGTCATCCTCAACTATGAAATTGCGCATCGATCCTCCTGCTTTCCTTTTTCAACATTTTGCCCGTCTGTTTCACTCTCGTTACTGTTTAACTGCCTTTCTGTCACTTTCCATTATGTCACTCCTTTTCTGTTAATTTCCTGACTTAGAAACATATTTCCATTCCTTCACTGGCTCAAAATCCTGGAACTCCCTCCCCAACAGCACTGTGGGTGTTCCTACACCACATGGGCTGCAGTGGTTCAGGAAGGCAGCTCACCACCACCTTCTCAAGTGTAATTAGGGATGGGCAATAAATGCTGGCCCAGCCAGCAATGCCCAAATTGCATTAACAAGTTTAAATAAAAATCACCCCTCCCAGCTTCTTTCCTTTTTCTCTCTTACCCACTTTCTGGTTTAAATCCTCTCTCCTTGTATGGCTCACTCTCTTTACTTTTCTGCTTCATTCTCATCCCTTTTCTGGCTTGCTCTTTCCTTTCTCTCGCTTTTCCGACTCATTTCACGTCTTCCTCCTTTTCTGCTTCCCTCACTCGTTCCTCATGTTTTGTCTCCCTGGGAAGACATTATGAGATTGGAAGAAAGCAGGTTCCTGAAGAAAGGAGAGCAGGAACAGAAAGGTTAGAGAAAACATTAAAGAGCAGGAGGAGCACGCCTCCTCAGCTAACCTTCTCAAAGTTGGAAAAAGCATGGTAGACAGAAACTGGAACAGGCGTCGACTATACTATGGGGAAAGGCTTGTGGTGACTGAGCCAAAACCGCAGTCAATTGAAAAGAAGCCAGTCAAGTATCATCCTTTGATACCAGGATTATTCCATCTTAGTTGGTTATTTTTTTAAAAGGACATTTATCACAATCACAAGTTTTAAAGTTGCAAACTCAAAAACAATGCAAAACTTTAACAGGGCACACAGCCTTGATGAGGATCTCTGTAACATTGAAGAACTCCAGGCCTTTCGTGACCAGCATGTGCTCTGCAGCTACAGGAGCTTTTCACAATTCTGTCTCATAAATGATACCTTTAAATATTTTATGAAGAAATCCGGTGTTCTGTAGCACAGATGCAGAGCACAAGTTGTTCACAGTTGGAAGTTACCTTACCCACAACATACTGGACAAAGAAGAGTGAAAGTAGACTTGATGGAAAGTTTTTTTTTGAGTTACAAGATAAAATAAATAATGGCTTTTCTTTTAACAACTAGCGACCAGCACGGGGAAAAAAAAGTATGCCCAAATTTTCCTTTGAGAATTACAAGAGACCACAAATGATCACATTGGCAGGAAGTCAAATAAACAAGCAACCAGAGGTGAAGGGAGCAGCACAGTGGTGTTGCTTGTAGTCTGGCAATTTGTTATTCAACTCATGGATAGCTAGAAAGTAATGGGAGTCCAATTTTCCACTCTTATTATTGACCAAGTTTACACTTAGGAAATTAAATTTAACCAAGAGCCTGAATAACAAAGGATGGCATGTAGGTTTCAGCGTCCTTAGATAGTAACACTTCAGGAAATATAAAGCTTGTTAATTTCATCAAGATCACATGTAGTCTTAAAGATGTTCCACCATGTAGGAACGCACCTTCTTAATACATAAATGTTACCTAACTTCAATTTTGGGGGACAGGAACTGATGGAATACCAGAAAAGACAGCAACAAGTGGTCAATTTCTATGAATTATACAGAATGCAAAGCAATTAAACATTAATACAATATAAATACAGTTCTGATGAAGAGTCAACCTTTACTGGAAATGTTAACTCTGTTTTCTCCAAAGATACTGCCTAATCTGCTACTTCCAGCATTTTCTGTTTTTGTCCATTTCTATGACTTAAGTAATTTGTATATTACTGATTACCCATAGTTCAAATAACAATGACACACACAGTATTGTATTTCATTAGAAGTGTCATACTTTCTGAAAATTAGGTGACAATGATTACAAGATCTTGAGGTCCAAATGATATCAGCCTTTGAGAACAAAGGTAAACTAGCTTGTCATTTGAACCTCAAGATATTTTTATTGCAGCTGCAAGTGCTTATTCAGCAATATTATTGTCAATCACATAAGGTTCACATATTGTATAGGAAGCTATCATCATTATAGACAGCCTAGATGCACAAGTTAATTTGTACATAATGATGTTACTTTTTTGATCTTTTTCATTCTCCAAGTCTGTCAGAGAGAAGGAACCATATTTTCAAAATTATACTTGTGTTATGGCACAGCAGATGGTAAATGCCAAGCTGCTCAAATCCCAGAGGGAAACTTGAAACAGCTGCCACAACTGTTTTGCAATTTGTATTTTATTTTGAGATACGTGCTTTGAATTCGGTAGTAATTAGTCCACTTAGAGGTGTTCTACAAAACTAAACATGTATTAATAAAAGGTTTTAAGCACATGCATAGGTCTACAAATTACTACTATAATAACTCCTAAATCCCCTAATTAATCTGGCTCTCAGTTACACCTAGGTTAAGGTAACAGTAAAAAAAAGATTCAAACAGACCCTGGCAAAGCACACAATATCCTGGACAATGATATTCTAAGTGAGTTTTCTTAGCTTTGATTCGTGTAAGCAGCAACTTGATGCACAGAGGCTGGAGGCTTCTCTCACTTGTGTTGGATCTTAGAATGCCTTCTCCCTTACACATAACCTTATCTCCTTTACACACGTTTCTCCCTTATTAATGTAAATTCCATTGTTCCGATTTGTCTTTGCGACTTTACTTTTCTTATAATATAAATCTTTCATAGTACTTATATTATCAGTAACCTTTGGGAGAAATAAACAGGCTGTTTGGTTTAGCTTCTATTTGGTATTTGGCATTTCAAACCTAGTTTCCCTTTTGATAACTAAAAAGCTCCAGACCAGCTGTCTCCAATTCAATTAAAGCCCCCCAAATACACATCCACACAGAGAAACTTATCCAAACCTCACTGTTAACCTACTTTTACAATAAATCACAATAATATTATGACAATTATTATATTTTCATGATAATTGCATCAACTAAAGATTTTGACGTACAAAATTCTGGGAAACTGGATTTGCAACAAAACACTAGAATGCCTTCTGTAGAAAATTACAGTTCTGGTTGGGAAGCAAGAGGACCATGCCACTTTGGTCAATAATTACTTCGGTCAATAATTACCACTTCTTTAATGAGAAATGACTTTTGGCAAGGACTTAGCTGTACCACATACACGAAAGGCTCAAGGATATCTTCCAGTAGCTATTGTGCTTACTTATGTACCCACCAGTTTTCTTTCTCAAGATGTTATGTACCAAATTTCATGATAGTGTTTCACAAAGTACATTTTAGCTTTAAATTTACCAAACTTGCTTCTTGTATTTTATTCAAAAGTCCCTTGGATGTAGAGGAAGCCACTGTAGCTGGGTCCAATAAAGTGTAGGGACTCCCCCCTACCCCCCCCCAAAAAAACCCTGTTTCTTCATTTCTTGTAAGGAAATAAAAGTGCAATTGACTGTACCTGGCAAACATTGCCATTTATTTTGTAATTATTAAAAAGGTGGATGCTTGGATACTGAAGCAATCCCACTTTCACTGTGTCAGCCCTGGCTCAATTGGTAGCATTATCACCACTGGATCAGAAGGTCATGGATTTGAGTTCCACTATGCGACTGGAGTGCATGACATAGGCTGTCACTTCAGTACAGTACTGAGAAGATATTGCAACGTCAGAAGTCCTTTGGATCTGATGTTTGAAATCCCATAGACCTGTTCTAGTGATGCAGATACAAAATTAAAAATTCAAAGAACAGCAGCAGAATTCCAAGTTAAATGCAAAATATTGCGGATGCTGGAAATCTGAAATAAAAACAGAAAATGCTGGAAAAACACAGCAGGTCCAGCAACATCTGTGGAGAGAGAGAGAGAGTTAATGTTTTCAGTCCGTATGACTCTTCTCCAGAGTTAAAGAGAAGTAGAAAAGTGAGGCAGAATTCCAAGTGCCCTGATCAACATACTTAGATCAACCACAAAAACAGGTTCATTGACTATTTATCTCTATGGTGTTTGGACTTTGGAGCACTCAAGAATAATAGTTCAGAATGGCTTACCTTTACAGCTCTAAGATCTAACAACTTATCTGGCTGCAGTAAGAAAAGGAAGCATTGAAAAGTGTACCCTGCACTGTTGCTTACTGTGAAGGTGGATGTTATTTTCTTAATATTTTTTGGAATATGGTGGTATTCTGTAAAGAAGGCTATGAGAGTGTATGTGTGTGTATGTTATTAAACTAAGAGATTAGTAAAGACAGCTTATCTGTGGGAGCAGAGAGATGAAAAGGGGAAAGTGCTCGATGCATGCATTTGTAATGAGAGTCTATGGTGAAGTTGAAGGTATGAGCACATAGGTTGGGTTTGAAATTTGCATTATAAGATGAGCAGGAACTTGACTTTTCAGCTGTTAAATTTCACTGGGAGTTTAGATGTAACAAGGACTTTTACAGCTTACAAAGGTTTCATAGGTAAAGAAGGGAAGGTTATTAAATTTTATTTGACCCAAAAGTGGAGGCAATAGGAAAACATGAAAGATTTTCATATTTTGGAAAAATTGAGTTCAAAGAAGTGCTTAGAACAATGGAGTCTAAGATCAAAGGGGGAAAGCAGATTAAAGGAAACCTGTTTAGCTGAGTTGTGTTGGTTGTGTGGAGGAGTTGTCCTGAGATCAGCTCTGTGCTGAGAAAAGTTGTAAATTTGAAGCAGCCATCCATTTTCAAACCAGAAAAGTCTTTGTTTTTGGAAATCAGTCTGTTTCTGAACTTCCTTCGGTTTTCCACAGCAGAATGGAAAAGAGGGAGAAGTCGTATGGTATACTTTAATAAAGTAGCAACTGTTGTTGCCTTGGGTAATATTACTGGACTTTTATGGTTAAAAATCTATAAGGGAGCTATTGCCAAGTAGTTTACTTTATGTTTTGGCCAAGTGGGTTTTTTAGGGGGAATGTTTTGTAAGACTGTTTTAATTGTGTAATTTTAACCTTGTACACTTAAATTTCTTTCCTTTTTGTTAATAAATCTTCTAATTTAAAATCCAGAAGGGTTACTGGGAATCTGTGCTTCTGGAATTAGTAGCTTTCCCCTTGTTTTCAGACTACAAAAAACAGTTGTGATTAGTAAGATAAGTTTCTCTCTGGGATTTGGCTTGCTCACCAAATAACATAGGCTGAGATTGTAACACTTACTAACTTCTTTCCAAATCCAATCACTTGCAGTGCTCACTTCTTTTCCACTTGCATTGTAACTTAGAAATCTTGCAACATAAGAAATCCATTTTTATTAAGAACAGCACATATGCACATACCCATCACACCATTAGGGGCAAATTTATTCTAAGAGCATTCCTTGATTCTGATTGGCTCATACGCTAAGTTTCAGAAACTGATCAAAAATGAAGAGGTAGAAGCAATATATTAAATTTAGAAAAGTTCTTAAAACAATTATTAAAATTAGTAATGAAAAAGTTTTCACGTTCCTTTAACAAGTGACTGAATAATTTACCGATTCTACCTCCCACATTTTGAGCTCATCCCCTCTGGCTGCACTCAGCAAAACTGATGAGCCATTGCTCCTGACCCCAGCAATTTTGCTCACTTGACCTCCCACCAGATTTTCACTTGACCTTGAACCGGTTCACAAAATTGTCATTTGCCTTGTCCCTGAACATCGCTCACCACCGAACTCTCAACCAATCCCTTTGGCCTCTGTACTCATTCCTACCTATTCAACCCTGCAGCCGTCAAGAGAATCATGGAATGAATCGGAATACAGGGAGGCCACTCAGCCTATTGTGCGTGTGTTGGTTCTTTGGAAGAAATATCCAATTAGTGCCATTCTCTTGCGCTTTCCCTAAGGTGCAGCAATTTCTTTCACTTCTAAGTATTTACTCAAGTCCCTTTTGAAAGTTATTCTTGAATCTGCTTCCATCACTCTTTCAGGTTTTGCATTCCAGATCAAAACAACTCACTGCATAAAAGAGAAATATCCATCTGGTCTCTTGGTTTTGGTATAAAAAAATAAATTTTCAACTCAAATCCCTAAAATTAAGATAAGCACATTTTCCAAATCAACACACCAACAAATATTGCAGAAAAAAGGCACGTTGTCAAAGCTTTTCATCTTGCACTCATCAGGGACAATTCACAAGAATACCAAATTGTAAACGGAACAACAATTTATACCGCATGAGAAAAGACTGCTGCTTGGTTGGAAAGTGAACCCTGCTTGGTAGAGGCAGTTAATTGTCAGTTATCAGTTAACTGGTGCATTCTCTATGGCAACACCTCTGCCAATCAGAGTTCACTCACCAACCAATCAGCACTCTCTTCTTATGCACTATAAATTGTAGTTCCCTTTACAATTTGGTATTTTTGTAAATTGTCCTAATGAGCGAAAGATGAAAAGCTTTGAGGGCGTGTCTTTTTTCAGCAATACTCAAGTTTTGTGCTACCAAACAACTATTTGTACACGAACAGATATAAAAGTGCAATTGTAAAACTCACCAGAGTTCAGAGGACGAAACAACAGTACAGAAAGACCACATATGCTGCAGTGCCCCAAAGCAATGAAACACTTAAATGGAGAAAAACACAACACAGGAACAAAACAACTTCCCATACAAGATGAATAAGACGTAAATTACATCCAGAACAAAGGAAAGTATTAAGAACAAAAAGGAATATTGGGTAACTACAACAGACTAGAACAGAAGGTGTTTCTTTATGAAAGGCAAAAACAACTAAAGCACACCAGAGAAACATAAGTGCAATTCACTCAAGCATCCCCACCTCCTACCAATGACACTGGAGATTAATTTATTTACAGATAGGAAAAAATTGAGCTCTATGCTGGACTCTCAGCTTGCAACACTATGATTTTCCTATTATTAAAATAAATATGGAGAAACACAGGCTGGTGAGTACATAAGCAGAAAACCAAGGCATCGCCTGGCTTGCAGCCTTAAAAGCAAAGGCCGCATTAACAGTGCGAAAATCCCTTTGTGCGATGCACATTGTAAAGCTCTGATTCATAAGAGAATTTCACATCCTCTGAGTTACCATGCGAGAAGCATCACAGAAGATCTACTCTTTAGATCAAGTGGCTCCATTGATTGTTACATTATGTAAAAGTGCGCTGCAGTAATATGATTTTAAAAAGACAAATGGAGCTCTGTAGATAAGAGTTCGAGTATAATTCATCAACTGGATGACATGCAAATGATTATTGCAGAGTTTGTGTCTGAAATTAAATTTATTACACAAAGTGCAAATAAAGTATTAAAACCATAAATGTAAGAAATCTATAATTTTTCACTTTTAATATTAAATCAACAATGCTGTAGGAAGAAAATTCCATAGATATCTACATTATTTAAATCATTGTCTCTTTAGCATAGAAATCAAGGTCCAGTTCCTCCCTTGCTTTGTTGTCCTGTTTCTAGGCACCACTGGCCAAAATTGAACCACTTTATTTTACTTCAACCGGTTTAAAACTTGCACTGTGTTTTTGCCATGGATGTAATAGCTGTATGCAGATGCCGTTGTCGTCAACACTGTAACATACCTGAAACAACAAGGCAATATGATAACCAGCTTGGAGCATCAGATCATTACCACAAGTCAGCAAATATTGCAGTAGTGTCAAAATTATTAATCTAGAGCTCATGCAAGATCTTTTTCAATAGTAAAAAGCATTCAACAAGCTGCATTTACATAGCAGCTTTAACACAGTAAAATTCCCCAAGGCACATCACAGGAGGGTAATTAGACAAAAATTGATATTAAGCCGAACAAGGAGATATGAGGACATTAAGATGGGTGATCAAAAGCTTGGTCGAAGATGCAGTTTTTAAGGAGTATCTTAAAGGATGAGAGAGAGAAAGAAATAGGTGAAGAGTTAGAGGTTTAAAAGCGGGAAGCTTCAGGGCCTAGACAGCTGAAGGTGAATAGCGGCATGAAAATAGTAAAGGATTCACAAGAACCAAGGCTGGGAGGAATACAGAGTTCTTGGAGGTTGTGGGTGGTTACAAAGATAGGAAGAAGAAAGGCTATGGGGCGATTTAATGACGAGGATGAGAATTTGAAAAGTGAAGTGTTGCTGCACCAGGAGCCAATGTGGTTCAGCGAACACAAGAGTGATGGGTGTACGGGGACAAAAGGAAACGATGTACTATTTACCTAACATTTTTATTAGAAAGCATATGTAAGCTTGCACATAAATGGACAGATGCAGAAGTTACCCTTAAAGAAATAGTTAAATAACGTTTGTATTGAATACTGAAGGGGTTGGCAGTTCCGTGAAATAATGAGGGGGAGCTGCACTGGTGGAAGTAACAGAATATAACATTCCCTCCCTGGTTTTACATTCTATTCCTCTAGAAATAAAGTCCAGTACTTTGTTTGCACTCTTTTTACGGTCTTATTAATTTGTGTTAATACTTTTAACAATCTTTATCCCAACATCTTTTATTCTCTACCCCATTTAGTTTATATAGCATTTGCATTTATATAGCATCTTTAATGTAGTAAATCATACTACAGAAGCATCAAAAAAAAATTAACACCGAGCCACATAAGGGGATTTTAAAACAGGAGACCAAAAGCTTGCTTAAAGATGTAGAACTTAACAATTGTCTTAAAAGAGGGGAGAAAGGCAGAGGTGCAGGAAGGTTGAGATAGGAAATTCCAGAGCTTAGGGCCTAGGCAGCCGATTAAGTGGCCTAGTTATTCCTTCTACCAAAACGAACTGCCTCAGTTAGCTATTTTGACTTTCATTTGCTATTTATTCCTCCCGCATTCTGCAAGCCTGTTGTCTTCCTGTAATCTGTTCCTGCCTTCCATTTTATTTGAGACATTTTTTGTCAGGAAATGGTGCTACTGAATTTGCATGGTTACTTATGGTGATTTATCATCCAGCTATAAAAGGTAGTTCTTTAAACCAGCTTATATTTCACCCCTCTTCTATTTTTACTTAGTTCTGTTGAAGGGTCATTCGGACTTGAAACATTAACTGTGTTCCTCTCCGCTGATGCTGCCAGACCTGCTGAGTTTTTCCAGGTATCTTTGTTTTTGGTTTATAAAAGGTAGTAGACCCACTTCAAGTTAGAATGTCACTTAAGATAGAAGATAGAAAACTGCCTGAATGATGGTCAAGAACTGATACAAATGGCTATCACTTGCTGACCTTTTGCATATTTGCTCCCCACGCAACAAAAATGCTTACAAAATATCAAACTGTGAAATAATTAAAATGAAACCACTAAAACATCAAAATGAACATGCAAACACTGCACTCCCACCAATCTCTCCCACTCAAACTATTTTGCTAATTTAGTCTCTCTCTCCACAGCTTCCAACACTCCACTTACTGACAGCCCCTCTCTATTTTGTTCAGTAAGGGCAACGATGCTTAACTGCTTTGTTCTCTTAGATCCTTTCCATCTTTCAAGCCGTTTTCTTTCATTCTGAATAACTTTGGACATCTCAAGGTTTCAGACTCTTCTTCAGAGCTCTGAAGTCATATTGACTTGAAAACTTAACTCTGTTTCTTTCTCCACAGATGCTGCCAGACCTGCTGAGTTTTTCCAGCATTTTCTGCTTTTATTTCTATTATGAACAGAGCAATTTTCAACATGGTAGCAGTATTAATAGAATTCATTTACTGATAGGATGAAATCTATCCAGTACTAAGTCCTGCTCACCAAGGTCCTTGCTACCCTTCACTGATTCCCTGTCAATTATTTCAAAGTGTTTCTACTTGTTTAACGATCCATCCATATTATCACCATACTCAAACCCTAGGCCTCCAGCCTCTGCTGTACTGTGAATCCCCAACTCGCCGCACACTGATGGCACAGCCTTCACCACACTCTAAATTCTCTTCCTAAACCTCACCTGTCACTTGTGCCTCTCCACACCTCCAACACCCTCCTCACAACTTACTCTTTGCCTAGAATCACAGCCACTCCAATCTTCCCCAATCCCTGCATGGTGTCCAAACTATTTCTTTGAGAAAGTGCCATGGGATGTTCTGCTATAATAAAAGATCTATAAATACAAGCATTTCTTATTTTCATAATGTTCCCAGCAAATCTTACCATAAAGTGTGAAGGAACACACTGTCCACATACTGAAAAACTGGGGCTGCCAGAGATGCAGCCACTAGCACAAGTTGAACCGCTGTGTTAACCTGCAACATAAATAAAAGCCAAAGAATTAAAATATTGCCAAATAAAATGTTAGATATAATGTAGCAACAGTGTGGTTTTTCTCTTTCAGTTTCATTACATTACTAGTGATGTCGGACAGACCATGGTGCAGGCTTATTCAAATCATTCAGTAAAAGCCAAAGCTCAGAGGTGCCAAATATGCCATGGGCAATAAAACAAAAAATTCCTCCATGATAGAATCATGAAATGTATTGAAAGGGGACACTGGGACAACACTTACAATAAATGTATCAAGACTCAAGTCCTTCAAATTCTGTATCAATTTCTGCTTTTAACATTTCAGCAAAATTCATTTCTATTTAAACACATCCATTCAAGGGGAGATCTCAATCAGTTCTTAGCCATTTCAATTTAAAACTATTTATCGTAGGATTATCGAAAACTTACTTTGTGTCTTAACATTTGTTAGTTTCTTAGTACCATTTATGAGGCTGCAATTCTTTATTACTTGGTAGAAGTAGAATACAGGAAAAAATGCCATGCAGATTGACTAGAAACTCAAGCCGAGCACAAAACAACTCCCAGCATATCAATTTTTGAAAGGAATCCAAGGTATATCCGAGTGTTAAATGTAGCAAAGGAAATAATTATGGAGATGGAGTCAGACAAATTCAAGCAATATAGTCACAGAAACTTTGAGACAGCAGGGTACAGATAGATTTGAAAAATTATAGCATTTAAAGTCCAAAAGCAAATCCGCACTTTATTAGTTAATGCTAACCAACCAATTGTTGGTACTGATTTAAATTTAGTTTGTATAAGAATCCATAAATATCATTTGAATAGGTCAATATTGGTGAAGTTATCTGGCATGGATTTAATGTATGTTCATATTTTAATGTCGATCACGTATCAGTTTTTAAAAGAATGAGATATATCTGCATTCAGTTTAAATCCTCAAAGAAATCTCGCCACATCAAGGCAGGAGGGTACTAAACAAGGAAGTATATAATCTCCATGTATTCATTTATCTGGTGATGTCCTCAGGCTTGCATCACTGATTAGTTTTGGTCACTTTACTACATACAGAGAAATACTCCATGAGTAACATAATTTAAATCCTCTCTGTGGTGGGGGTGTAAGCTTCTGATACATGATGAAGTGTTAATATGATGTGAAAAGTCAGTTCCTTTCTTCCACAGTTTTATCATCGCACCTTATGCAGGTAGTGATTGCTCTTCACTTCATGCCATGTTGCCAGAATTAAGAGCCAAAAATCCTGGCATTCTAGTAGTCTCAGTGGAGATAAATGACTCATATTCAGGTCTATTACAATAATTACGAAAAAAATACATTTTCCCATCTTTCACTCACAAGTGACTCACCAATACCTCATCAGCCACCAGAAATAGAACGTTGGCCACTCCACAAACAGCTCGGAGGATGGTAATGTATCAACTTTCACCACCAATCCAAGGTACAAAATTTATTCCTAAACTCCATCAAGTGCCCAGCTGAGAACCAAAAACGCAGAAGGCATGGAAGGACATGACAAAAATCTCAGTCACATCTTTCTAGTTGGATACAAGGTAGTCAACACTTGAACTACTAGTTTTCTTCTCTAAACAAAATTTAGGAGGGAATATTAGCTCACACTGCTGAGCAGGGGTGGAGCATGGGTTAGGGCTTGGGTAGAGGGTTCTTTAACTTAGAGTATGCAGTCTAACTATCCTGTTTCCAATAGGATCCCACTGGGTACCATTTTAACTGCTCACTGTACTAACACTGTTGAAGTGCGAGTCAGAAGCAGGAGGCTGCATCACAAATTAATGCAAGCCAACATCCCAGAACCTCAATGAGGACCTGACTGTATTTTAAGCTGGGATTCACTGAGTAAGCTCCCGGAACTCTCCTGCTCCATAAAATGCTGTTGACAGGATGAAGGGACCCTATTTTGCTCTGGATTGCCACCTCCCCAGCTGCAACATCCTATTGATATACCATCCCCACAATTTACCTGTCTACAGGCAAGTCTCCCTTTGGTGCCAGCCAGTAGCATCCAACTGCTCAAGCCTTTACTCCCACCCTCCCAGCCACTGTCACTTTCTGCATGGTTGGGGTGGACAACTGACTGGCAGCCTGCAGGTAAAGACAGGCTGTTAAAATAGCCCGGGTCTCAAACTTAGGCCTGTGAGGGTGCTTTGCAATCATCCCACCTGCCCAAAACTTGCACGAATTAAAAATCTACCACTTAGTGTCTTAAGTTAAAATTGACTACATTCATGAGTGGCAACGAGATCTGCCCATAGCAAGTAGAGAGCTCCAAGTATCAAAATTCCTTCCCTGGTTGAAATAAGCGATTGACCATAATGACTCATTGAAGGGTAAATCCCACAAGAAAGCAATTAATTACTTCGCTGATTGCACTTCTGAAAGTTACTGCTGATGCTGATTTTACTTCAGATCCAGTTAAATATAAATAAAATGTAAACCATAATAAACATAGTCAATTACAATTCACCATCAAATCAAACTTACCCACCAAAGTCTCCATGGTCTTACTGATGCCTGTAACATTTGTTTGAAGCATCTCATTGTTTCAATGGCCTGAAACCTGAGTTTCAGTACTTCCTGCTCAGCTGGGTTTTGCTCTCTCCTTTATTTTCTCTTAATTCCAACCACAAATTCAATTTTTTTTTTAAAAAACACTCAGAATTGTTATATTTTTAAGCCAGAGTTGTATTTTTTTTTATTGCCACAGGTTTTGTAGGACCTTTTTCCACCTGAAAATGTATTCATTTACTTCAAGGATGGTTTAATTGAGATGCTTAAGATGATTAAAAGATTTGATAGGGTAGACAGACCATTTCGACTGGAGGGGAAGTCCAGAACCAAATGAAATAACCTTAAAATTAGAGGCAGGTCATTCAGGAGGTGACGTCAGGAAGCATTCTCTTCTTTGCACAAAGGCTAGTGAATATCTGGAGGTCAATTAAAAATTTCAAAACTGAGACTAATCAATTTTTATTAGACAAGGATATTAAGGGTTAGGGAACTAGAGTGGGTGAATGGTGTTAAAATACAGATCAGCCATGATCTAACTGAATAAGCCTGTTCTGCCAAAGGGCTGAAAGGTCTACTCCTGTTCCTTTTGCAAATCAGAAGCAGTTATATATATATAAAACATATACTCAAGGAAAGCTCTTTTCCTATATATTTTTTTAAATAAAGCGTGCTATAGTTATTGCAGTATTGAGTAACAAAGGGTCGTACATGTCAACCTAGAAAACTGATACAAGTTGAGAACTAGCATAACTTGAAGACAGTCCTGAAAATGGATCTATAACCAAGACCACTACTTTACGGTGACAAAGTTCATTTCCATTTTCATTACATGGATTCCAAGATTTTGATAGCACATTCTGGATTCTGTGTAAATGGACATCCAAGGTTTGCCAATGATATGTTAACAAAAAGGTTGAAATGGGCCATGAGCTTGTAGCTCAAGCTTTCAGCGCCCCAAATCACCATCACTTCCATAGTCATAGATGCACATAGTAGAGAAGGTGGCCAGTCGGTCCATTGTGCCTCAACCAGATCTCTAAGAGCTATCAAGTTAGTCCCACATAAAAAATATAATCAAAGCCCTATCATAACGAGAGTGAATTACTCATCTGATCTTCCCTCCCTGAACCTTGATTGCACAAAAAATCTAAAATACGCACAAGTCTGATTTTGCAGTACATTTAGGAATTTCTGAAAGTGGATATGTGCACTTGTGTTGTGATTAATTTCCAGGGCTTTGTCTCCCACAGGAATTAAGTTTTTTAAATCTTCTGTGGTGTTTTTTTCCAGAATTGCAGAGCCATTGTATTATCCTTTCAAAGGCTAAAATGTTATCATCAGGTATCTTATAGTGGCAATGAGTGAGTTTTGCATCAGATGGTAACAGATGATGAACATAATGCAGCAGGTGTGTTTGCATGCCACTGCCTGATCTGACTGAGGTCATAATGTAAATCGCAGGTGGACCTGGGCTCTCACACATGAGCTAAAGCAAGTCCTTCCTTTGCATGCCTCAGGGGTGGAGTGGAGAGCTTGGGGGTTGGATGGAAAAGGGATCAAACAACAAATGCATCTTACCTTGCTGATAAACGTTGGTTTTAATTGAGCCGTAGCATAGCACGGGTTGAAATATTTGCTGAGAGTCCTCTGTGAGACATGAAAGTAGTTATCTAGTTGCATAAATACAATTTCACAAAACACAAACACTGTGTAACAGGTTGCACAATACAAAACAGGTGAAGAATGGGAAAAAGGGATAAGAAAGCATTTCATTTTTGTTTGCACACTAGTAAGAGAACTTCCAACTCAATGGGAGTACGGGAGGTCAAAGCAAAGTTATTTCATATTAACATAAAAGCTAAGTTCCTATGACACAATTTGGGACACAGGATTCATAGGTTGGTGTCAATTCATTGGAGTTGTCCCATTCTCTTCCAGTGAAGGAAAAAAAACTGGAAATGTCCCCACCATCATACTGTCAATTTCTTCCCAATCAAGACTCACCCTGGAGGGTTCTTGTTTACCTGGGACTGTTTGCAAAGATGGTCAGGTCATTCACACTGGCAAAAACAAGTTAGATTTCTTATAAAACTGGCCTCTTTTTACCAATGCCTCATAAATAAGGCAAAAATATTATTGCAAACCATCAGCTTCGTTCAGATATTGTAACCTAAAGAGCCTGTGTCAGCAGTAATAAATTAATCCAAAAAGGATTTGAGGGTGGTCAGGTTACAAAAAAAAGAGTATGAAGTAAAGTAAGTAGCTCAGTTAGCATCAGCACATGACAGGGCAGAGTCACAATACAAAATAAAAGGGCTAATATGCAAGCTACAATGAGAGCAAGGAGAAAGAAAGAGCGGGGGTGGGGGGGGTGGATAAGCGAGGGGTGGGGGAAGGGAAGCAGGGCAAGGCGGGGTGGGGGAGAGAACAGGGTGGAGGAGTACAGGGCGAGGTCAGGGGGGGCAGTGAGACAGAGGAGGGAAAGTGAGCAGGGGGAAGCAAATGGGGGATAGCAAGCTGGCTGAAAAAAGCAAGCGGGGGGGAAGAAAGGTGAGCGGGGGGGGGTGGCGGGGAAGAAGGTAAGAGTGGAGAAAGGTGAGCGGGGGGGGAAAGGTGAGCGGGGTTGAAGAAAGGTGAGCGGGGGTGGGGGAGAAAGGTGAGCGGGGGGGAGAAAGGAGAGCGGGGTTGGGGGGAGAAAGGTGAGGGTGGGGGGGGAGAAAGGTGAGCCGGGGGGTTGGGGGGGTGGGAGGAGACAGAGACAGTTGAGCATAAAGTTAAAATGAGATGAACAGCTTTGTTACTTACTGGCGGTGGAACCGTTCGGTATCTAATATAGAAACCAGCCGCAATCAAAATGACATCTCGCAAAAGGACCATAGCAGTAAGAGGAGCTGCAAAACAGGATTATAATGGGTATGAGGTCGAGTTTTGGTTGGGGTGGAGGGGCAGGGGATGGGGAGGCGAGTTTGGTGCGAGGCAAGGTGGAAAGTGAATCCTCTAATTTTGAAGCATTACTCCAGTTACAAGGTTGGTCATTAAAAACAACGGCCCTACTAGGAGGTCCTAAAGATGTGATCATTCAGATTTTCCCTGATGTTGTAAGCTTACTGTAAATGATATCCAGGCATTTTCACATATAACAACATTTTCGACATTCGCAGTAAATAAGCTGTCCGACATACCCCACAAAGGGCCTAAATTTGCAAATACCACTCAGAACAGCAGTCACGCAGGAGAAAGAAAAGACATAAATAGTATCACATATTGAGAAATGGAAAATGAAGCATTGGTGGTGGCAGCCGGAGTATTAAGTTCTTAAAAAGAATAGATAAGGTGAACATGAGCGTTTATGCAAATCAGGGTAGATTCTTCAAAGGATGCCACAAGTCAAAGTCAGTAGTCGCTTTAAATGTAAAAAACAACAATTCACATTCATAGAGTGCCTTTAATGTAATAAAACATCCCACGGCATTTTACAAGCCTTATCAAGCAAAGTTAGACACCAAGCCACATAAGTAGATATTAGGGTAGACAACCAAAAGCTTAGGCAAAAATATAGATTGTAAGGTGCTTCTTAAAAGGAGGAAAGAGGTAGAAAGGCACAGTAGTGTAGGTAGGGAATTTCAGAGCTTAGAGTTGAAGGCACAGCCACTAGTGGTGGATCAATTAAAATCAAGGATGGTCAAATTCAGAATTAGAGGAGCTCAGATATCTCAGAGGGTTGTTCGGCTGGAAGAGGTTAGAGATAAGGAGGGGTGAGGTCACGGATGGATTTGAAAATAATGATGAGAATTTTAAAATCGAGGCATTGCGTAACTGGGAGCCAATCTAAATCAGCAAAGTTTTGGATGATCTGAAGCTTACAAAGAATAGAACACGGGAGGTCAACGAAGGCTGCTTTGGAATAGTGAACTGGAGGTTTAGAAAAAAGTGTTTCAGCAGATCAGCTGAGGCAGGGTCAGAGTAGTGAGAATAGGTGGTTTTAGTGATGGCACAGATGTACGGTCAGAAGCTCATCTCCGGCTCAGAAAGGACATCAAGGCTGCAGACAATCTGGTACCGCCTCAGACAGTTGCCAGGGAGAGGGATGAAGTTGGTAGCTCACTTTATGATTCACCAAATACCAGAAATACATGTTTGTGCAGAACATGATAAAAGCAAAGCAGCCAAGAGATTGAGCAGCTGATTAACTTTATCACTCTTCCACATTCAGTCACTAAAGCTTCCAAGATATTGCGTTATAATTTGTTTATGAACATTCACCAGTATTTGTGGTCTATTATGACTGAATAAAAGCAGCTTGTTTTCTGCGAAATAATAAAAAACTCATTAAGAAAATAATTAGTTCTGCAAGAGGGTGGTCAGAGTGAAGGGTCTAAATGGGAGCATTAAAACCAGAATTAATGCAACTTGGGTTTCACCACTGTCACAACAGTTGGTAAAATTATAGCATCACGGACAAGTTAACTGAAAACACTAGCTAACATCCATCATTTCAGCCCCAAGAACCCACCAAAGCAAGAAGATAATCTGTCAGAAATTATGGAAAAGAAGATTCAATTACACTTCCAGGAGTATTGATAACATTGCTTAAGGTAGCAAAATGCCAACAGAACTACTGCCAAAAAATGACAATTCAGGGAAGGCTGACTTGACTCATTCCTGGGATGAAGGGCTTATCTTATGAGGAATCGTTGAACAGGTTGGGCCTATACCCATTGGAGTTTAGAAGAATGAGAGGTGATCTCATTGAAACATACAAGATCCTGAGGGGACTTGCTAGAGTGGACACCAGGAGATGTTTCTACTTGTTGGGGGCAGACTAGAACTAGAGGACACAGTTTAAGAATAAGACCACTTAAGACGGAGATGAGGAGAAACATTTTCTCTCAGAAGGTCGTTAGTATATGGAATTCTCTTCCTGAGAAAGTAATAGAGGCTGGGCCATTGAATTTATTCAAGGCAGAGTTAGACAGACTTTTGCTAGACAAGGGTGTCAAGGGATGTGGGGGAGGGTTCAGACAGCCAGGCAAATTAACACCACGACCAGATCAGCCATGATCTTAGCAAATGGCATAGCAGGCTCAAAGGGGCAAATAGCCCACTCCTGTTCCCAAGTCCAAGTCCTACAATTAAATCCTTTCAACATATGGGCCTGAATTTTTCCTGCGTCGGGCAGGCTCAGCGGGAGTGGTCGCGGTCGGCTCCACGGCGCCATTTTATGCGGGTGGGTCTATTAATGTCTGCCCAGCGTTAAGATGCAAGCCGTAGCGCTCAGTGTTACCTGTGCGGGCGGGGTGAGGAGGGAGAGTCGGCTTCAATCTCCCTGAGGCACGGAGCTGCCGCAGGGAGATTGAAGCACTTTTGAGATAAATAAATAAATGGTTTGAAAATTTAATTAAACATGTCCCCTCATGTGACTGTGCCACATGAGATGGGACATGTTTTTATATTTCAGACAATTTTTTTATTTAAGTAGTTAAAGCTTAGGAAACCTCATCCCCCTCGTGGCTGAGGTTTCCTAAAAACATGAATAATCCCGGTCACGGTCTCATCTGCTGAGAGCGAACAACCATTCATATTGCTGATCCAAAGCCAAGACCATCCAGGGAATTAGTATTTAGGAATCTTTTTGGCATCCCGTACAGCATTTTGTGGTACTCTGCGCTGTAAGTCCTCGCCTTTAATGTTCAACTAAAACAAAACTGTGCTGGAAAAATAGCAGCATTGACTTAATATCAGATTTCCGGACCAGTAACAGCGAGGACAATTTTCTTGAGTCTTTGTCTGGACTTTCTCAATGTAGTCAATGCACATTCTAACATGAAAGGATTATGAATGGAGTTTCACCAGCTTTAAAATAGGAGGAGTATGAAGTTCCTTGGTATAGCTTTTTAAAGTTATGGCATTTTTACAAACTTTCAAAATTGGGTTTCTAGCTGCTGATTTAAAAGAAATCCCTAACAGTTAAACCTGTCTGACTATAAAAAAAAATCTAGCATCCTGGGGCAAGCATTTCTGAACAGAAGTACATGGAATTTGTACATGCAGGGTGTCAATGATGGACTGTTGCAGCAATTCAGCTGCCTGAATACAATGTTCCGAACAGGAGTCATATCAGGCTCGAAATGTTAACCGTTTCCCTCTCCACAGATGCTGGTAGACCTGCTGAATTTTTCCAGCACTTTCTGTTTTTATTTCAGATTTCCAGCATCCACAGTATTTTGCTTTTATTTGGATACTGTGCACATTAGTTTAAGATGCAAAGATTTTTGACGAGAGTATGAATTTTAACAACTTGATTCTAAATGACTTGTTAGACCTTAAATATAACAGCAGTCTCATGTGGAAGTACTTTGTGAATATAGGTTCTTACTTTGGGTTTTCAGTTTCTAGGTTTCTGCCCTACATGGAAGATTTCCTATATTTAGCCTGAACATGGAGTAGGGAAGGCCATGACAGGTTGACTAAAAAGGTGAACTGGATTCTTTATCGACTGTGATGTCTGGTTCCAAAGGGACTGAGACAAATCAACCAAAGTTCTGACAAAGTGCATTTGCACGGCAACACATGGATTTCAAGATGTCGAGCTGAAGCTGGGAGGTGATAAGAAATTTATAGTTAATCAAAATATGACAAAGACTTAGTGTGCACACTGAGGCAATATTTCTAAGATCAGGGCCATCCTCTTCCAAAAAGCCTGCTATCTATTTCTAGATCACTAGGTACAACACTGCAGCACTGACATCAAGCTACATTGTTGGAGGTGCTGTCCTTTAAGTGGGACAGCAGTGTATGGAAAAGTTTGGGCATCACTATTTAAAGTTCATCCTGTGTCCTAATCAGCATTCCTTTCTTGAGCAATACCATGAAATATAACGAGTTAAGATGGTTGCATGAATTGGCTGTTTCTGGGAGCTCGCTGTGCACAACTTGGCTGCAATTTCTGCCTACGTAATAATGGATTCCCTTAAGCCTGTCCAGTATCTACAAGGCACAAGTCTGCAGTGTGATGGAATACTCGCCTGGATTAGTGCAGCTCCATAAACACACAAGGAGCGCAACACCATCCAGGACAAAGCAGCCACTTAATCAGCACCCGTCCATCACCTTAAACATTCACTCCCTCCACCACTGGCACATAGTGACAGCTCTGTGCACCATCTTCAAGATGCACTGAGCAACTAGCCAAGCTTCCTTTGACAGCACCTTCCAAACCTGTGACCTCTACCACCTAGAAGGACAGGGGTAGCAGGCGCATGGGAGCATCACCACCTCCAAATTCCCCTCCAAGCCACACACCACCCTGACTTGGGACTATATCGTTGTTCCTTCACTGTCGCTGGGTCAAAACCTGGAATGTTTATTCTAAAAGCACCTACCACCATATGGACTACAGCAGTTCACGAAGGCAGCTTCCCATCACCTTCTCAAGGGCAATTAGGGACAGGTAACAAATGTTGGTCTAGCCAGCATCCCATGAAAGAACTTTTAAAAAGAAAGTACATGTCAATAAGTAACCCTTCAGCCAAGAAGCTCTTTGGGATGTCCTGAGGAAGTGATATGGTGCTAGACGAATAGAAGTTATTTTTCTTTACTTGCAACTAGCTTCAGCTAATTTATTTACTCCTACAATCTTAAAGCTAATAACACAAAATGTACATCAGGCACTGGTGTGTGCGCCATTAGCTAGTAAAAGCAGATGAAATCTGAGGCTTTTTACATAGTTACTACTATTCAGAACCGAAGCACCTTTCTGTTACTCTGCTTCTTTTTCTGAACTTTATCCTAGAAGTGCAAGCAGAAAGAAGAGGAGTACCTGGAATGAGTTCAGCACAAGTTAGACTGACGTATAGGACGCTGATCAAAATCTTATCCGCCAATGGGTCCAGGGCACTCCCCAACGCTGATTTCTGATTAGCCCAGTTTCGTGCAATGTACCCATCCAGCTGCAACATGTAAAGAAAAGTAACAGGGTGTTAAACAGTCAATCAATAATGCTATATCAGAGAAAGGGATTACTTGAACACAAATAACTCTAAATTACAGAGACTTAAGTCATGGCTCTCTTATAATACAGCAAAATGCTTCCACATTTATGTAACTCTTTCTTTCAATTTATTTTTGATTAGTCGATTGAAATAGTACTAACACCAAAAAAACAAGCACTGCAAGACTGCTCTCAGATTCCTTGGGGGTGAGCCACTTTCTGAGGACATGAACATCATGCCATCTAAAATGGAACAAAGGTATGTTTCCCTTGAAGCCAAAGTCTAATTGCTCTGCAATCTTGAAATGAACCATGGGTTCACTTAAGGTCAGACTGCAGTTCAGATCCCTCGACTTTGTTTAGATTCAGGGGAGAATTATGTTTTTAGCCAACAGATCAATTAAGAATTATCATAAGGGGAGTTGAAACACACAGTATTGTGAGATTGTTCGATTTATTAAGAAGCCTAAGCACAGGAGGCAAAAAGTGAAATTATTCTAATAGTAAGGACTGGTTAAAGAAGTTTGAACTTGGTCATCTTCCAAAATTCTAGACTCTGGAACAATTCTGGTGGCAAATGTAACCACACTATTTAAAAAAGGAAGAGAAAAAAAAACAGAATTATAGACCAGTTAGCCTAACATCAGCAATGGGGAAATTGCGAGCATCTATTATAAAAGATGCGGTAACAGGACACTTGGAAAGCATTAACGAGATTGGCCAAAGTCAGCATGGGTTTATGAAAGGGAAGTCATGCTTAACTAATGAGTTTTTTGAGGATGTAACTAGTAGAGTAGATAAGTGCGAACCGGTGGATGTGGTGTATTTTGATTTCAAGATTTTTGATAAGGTCCCATATAAGAAGCTAGTGGGAAAAATTAAAACACGTGATTGGGGGTAATATACTGGCATGGATTGAGAATTGGTTGACAGACTGGAAACAGAGAGTGGGAATAAATGGGTCTTTTTCTGGGTGGTAGTCGGTGGCTAGTGGTGTACCGCAGGGATCAGTGCTTGAGCCCCAGCTATTCACGATATATAAATGGCTTGGATGAGGGAACCAAATGCAATATTTCCAAGTTTGCTGATGACACAAAACTGGGCAAGGTTGAGAGTTGTGAGGAGGATGCAAGGAGGTTTCAGGGTGATTTAAACAAGTTGTGTGTGTGGGCAAACACATGACAGATGCAGTATGACATGGATAAATGTGAATTCATATGCTTTGGTGTGAAAGCAGAAAGGCAGAGTATTATTTAAATGGTGATATATTGGGAAATGTGGATCTGGGTGTCCTTGTACACCAATCAATGAAAGTAAATAGGTAGGTGCAGCAAGCAATTAGGAAGGCAAATAGTATGTTGGCCTTCATTGCAAAAGGAATTGAGTTCAGAAGCAGATATGTCTTACTGCAAATATACAGGGCCTTGGTGAGACCACACCTGGAGTATTGCGTGCAATTTTGGTCTCCCTACCTAAGAAAGGATATACTTGCCATAGAGGGAGTGCAGCGAAGGTTCACTAGGCTGATACTGGGGATGGCAGGACTGTCTTACGAGGAGAGATTAGTTCGACTGGGCCTGTATTCACTAGAGTTAAGAAGAATGAGAGGGGAACTGATTGAAACGTATAAAATTCTAACAGGGCTAGATTCAGTGAGGATGTTTCCCGTGGCTGGGGAGTCTAGAACCAGGGGCCACAGTCTCAGGATATAGGGCAGGCAATTTAGGACTGAGATGAGGAAACATTCCTTCACTCAAAGGGTGAAATTCTCTACCACAGAAGACTGTGGAGGCTGGGTCACTGAGTATATTCAAGAAAGAAATTAATAAATGTTTGGATATTAGGGGCACCAAGGGATATGGAGAGAAAGCGGGAACATGGCATTGAGGTAGGGGATTAGCCATGATCATATTGAATGGTGGATCGGGCTCGAAGGGCTGAATGGCCTACTGCTGCTCCTAGTTTCTATGTTTGGAAGAAAATTACATCCAGCTTACAGCCATTCAAATGCTTTTTATCTGTTTTACACTGTTTAATAATTGAATGGGATTTGATACAAATCTAGAGATAGTAAGAGGCAGGGCCAGAAGTTGATGTGCCTCAATCAGTAACACACTCGCCTCTGAATAATTGGATTCAAGTCCCACTCCAGAAACCCAGGCACAAAATCTACTTTAACGTTCAATGCTATAACGAGGGAGTGCTGCACTGTCCAAGTTGCCACCTTTCAGATGAGACGTTAAACAGAGGCTCTGCGTGTCTTCTCAAGTTGAGATGGAATAACTATTTTGAAGAGTACAGGAATTCTCCTGAGTGTCCTGGCCAATATTTCTCCTTCAAACAACTTCAATAAAACACATTACCTGGTTATCATAATATTGCTGTTTATGGTTCTTTGCAACATGCATGCATATTGACAGCTTTGCTAAATTGGTTTGTACACTTCAAAAATTCTTCATTGGCTGTAAAGCTTGGAACATCCTGCAGTTGTGCAAGGTGCTGTAACAAGTACAAGTTCTCTTCTGATCACTTGTGAAAATTAACCCAAATTAGGTGTGACAGGCCAAATTTGTCTGGTAAGTTTACAAAGAATAGAACATGCTTTCCTATGAGCAGTAATAGTCAAGAAGCGTTATAAAAAAAACATACTACACCAAAAGGTAAGGAAGTATGTAACAGAGACAATCAATTCTTTTAACATGTTGGAGTGGATTTTCCACCCAGTAGCAGTGACAGAAGATCCAACACCTTGAAGCGGTGAAAAATCAAGGCTCTTATTTGGTGCATGTTAGAATCTACAATGAACATGGACATTCTGATTCTTTAATAAAAGTAAGGGGAACGTGTGCTTAATTTTGAAATCTGCTTTCCTTTCTGCATTTTGGAATTCATTTTTTGTTTGTACATTTTAAAACTTTGTTGCTCCAGTAATATCATTAAGTGGCAAAAAAAAGTTTTAGTTCATTTTTCTTTTAAAATTGCAGACTACCAAATAAGGATTTAAACCTACTGAGCTAAGTCAGCAGCTGTTGGTAGCACATTTAGTACATAAATAGCTTGCAAACAAGGTCCTATGATCGTGGTTCATTTTTAAAAGGGTCCAAAGCATACTCCCCTATACAAATTCAAAATTTTCCACAAATATTTATACATAATCCCCACTCACCCAACTGCAACAATTATATAATTCAGATAGGCTCTCTTCCCCCAAATTCTAGATGTTCCTCCCCTCCCTTCCCCCAACCCCACCCCACCCACCACCAGTAACGCTCTCATCTTTCAGCTTCCCTTTTCCCATCCCACCCCATGGCCCCAGGGTTTTCTTCTCTACCCTCAAGCTTTCCTCTCTCCCCTCACCCCACAAGTGCTGGCTCCAGACTTTCCTCTCCCTCCATCTTTCTCTCTCTCCCTCCATCCATCCATCCATCTCTCCACCACCCCCTCCCTCGGCTTCCCTAAAATTCGAGCTCATGGACTCTCTCCACAGCACTGCTCCAAACTCCCACTGCGATTTTGAATGTCACTGCAACTGCGCGAGGTAGGAGTCCAAGAGCATCGTAGATTTTCATTCAACAGGTGTCGGGTGAGTGCCCATTAAATCAGCATCAGTGGAATATTAGTATGAACGCCATGGACGCAAGAAAGCTTATCAGACAGGATGGACTACCTATACCAGGCCAGTGTCCTCATAGAGAAGATGAATAGGACAGTGGGGGTGGATTTAAACTGATGAAGCTTTGAAGGAGAGCAAGAGGTTAACATGATACATACAAAAAGGAAAATAAAAAAAAGACTCTCAAACCTCAGGACATCGCAAGGCATTTTATAGATAATTATGTACCTTTGAAATGTAATCGCCATAAAGAATGAGAAAATAAGAAAATAAATGACGGAGGAATAAGCTTAAAAGTAAGAAAATAAACATTCTGAAGTCTAAGTTACAATGTTATTATGTAAATACGGTACACGAAGCAGTGAGGAATAAAGAACTGGACTTGGGTTAAGCAATTAACTAATCTAAGGAGATATTAAATGCTTTGCAAAGGGATATGAAGGAACTATGACTCCAACCAGTGGAGAGTGCCCCCCCGCGATTCCCATTGACTCCCGTTTTTCCAGGACTCCTAGATGCCACACTCAGTCAAATGCAGCCTTGATGTCAAGGGCAGTCGCTCTTGCCTCACCTCAGGAGTTCAGCTCTTTTGTCCATGTTTGAACCAAGGCTGTAATGAGGTCAGGAGCTGAGTGGCCCTGGCAGAGCCCAAATTAGGCCTCAGTGAACAGGTTATTGCTAAGCGAGTGCCACTTGGTAGCACTGTTGATGACCCCTTCCATATGCCCAAAGATCTTCT
Source organism: Carcharodon carcharias (assembly GCF_017639515.1). NCBI lineage: Eukaryota > Metazoa > Chordata > Chondrichthyes > Lamniformes > Lamnidae > Carcharodon > Carcharodon carcharias. The sequence goes on along the minus strand of NC_054468.1, from coordinate 111,829,127 downwards.
GTTCAGTGAATTGGCCACTGAGTCATGACTCCCTCGATGTCCATACTTCTGCTACAAGGATACCTGCAAGCAAGAAATGAAGTTGGCTGACATTGACACTTGACAATTAGGAGTCAGTCGTTGACAGCCCATGACCTCTGGAGGCTCTGTTTGGAAGGGCATCGAGAGAGGCGAGCAGAAATGAAAAGCTGAGTTGGTTGAGAACAGAGCCCACAGAAAACAGAGGTAAGCAAAACCTGCACCTTCTCAGCCCACTATCTTCCACTGCAGCAAATGTGGTAGAGATCCTGAACCACACCATGGGATGCTTAACACAGTTGACCACTATGGGGCAAACCATTGTCTTACGAGATGGAAGGCTGCTACAAAGATAGTAGAAGACATTAGGAAAGTAGATTTTCACACTTTGAGCCAAAATGTATTTATTATCAAATGTAAGAGAAAGTTGAAGTGAAAAATCACACAATTCAGCAAAATGAACCCAAAAAACATTTGCAACAATGTTAATAATAGAAAAAAAAAGTCAATGCATATTTGGGTCTGTTAAGCGATAAGTTGAATAAGATTTAGGCATGGTAGATACAGTAAACGGATTCTTCACATCAACTTTCATCAAGGAGGATAGTAGATAAATTCCAGTCATAGCAAATGGAGCTATGCATTTAAAGTTAGGAAAACTGTATTATGCAAAACCTAGAAGCACTAGATAGTCACACCCCTCCTGGGCCAGATGGAATACAGCCTTGATTCCTCAACGAAGTAAAGGAGGAAATTAGTGAAGCTTTAGATGATGCTCTTCAAAGAACTATAAATACTGGAAAACATCCATATTTGGTATATAGTTCCAATATTTAAAAAAGGAGCAAGGTATAATCCTGATAATTGGAAGTCCATTACTCTACCATCTATAACAGTAAAATATTTGAGAGTGTTCAGCAAGATGCTGTAAATGAGTATTTAAAGAACACTGACATTAGAGGGAATTGCTGAGCATGGCTTTAAAACTAATAGCCCATACCTTGCAAAGCTATTAACTCCTTGAGGTAGCTAATAAGCTATAGGATATCATTTATATGTACTTTCACCTTATGTGAAACTAATTTTACTCTAAAGTGGCCTTGCTCTAATTTCATTACGTCTCCTTGATGTAAATTCCTCCACCAGGTGAAATTGTTTCTCTAATGAATCCCTTCTTTACCCCCCATTTTAAATACCTAGCAGATCACTCCTCAACCTTCTAAACACAGGACCAGGAACCTGCCCTCAGAATTTAACTCATTCAGTCCTGTTATCATTCCGCTGAATCTGCACCTTACCTCCTCCACCCTACATCCTCTCAGAATGTCAGGATTCCATCAAAGACAGAACAATCCCCCTCCAAGGTCTCTTCCCCATTCACTGTAAGGGAGCTGCCTGGACTCCAGCTGGGTGGCTCCCCATGCCAGCACAGTGGAGACCAGGAACAGGGTACAATAGGGAGGTCAGAACTGAAGTCTCAAGCACAATATAGTACGGGTAGCAAGGAACGATGTACAAATACTGGAAAAGTGAAATAAAAACAGAAAATGCTGGAAGCATAAAGCAAGTCAGGCCAAATCAGAAAAGAGAGTCTAATATTTTCAGGTCAAGACAATTCTGATAAAAAGTTACACTTTAAATATTTACCAATCTTTTCTTTACAGATGCACACTACTATATACTTGCAGCACCTTTTGGTTTTATTTTTTGCTGCAATACATTGAATAATTTTAAGCAAATTATTTTTTTCCCAAAAGACTTCTTCACTAGGTTTTCAATTTTTTTTATATACTGCTTAATAGTTTTAATAATTAAACTTTTTTGTAGTTGAAGGAAAGGGGAGCAGGTCATACAAAAATGAAACAAAACATTAAACTTTCAGAGTTACATCCCATTTTATTTGCATGCTGTGAATACAAAATCATAATCCTATTTTGCTAACAAAATGGGGCCTCTGCTGCATGCTTTAAGATTTAATTTACCTAATACAATATTAGTGACCAAAACATCCACTCTTAGTTCTTATCATTTCCACCTAATCCAGTAGAAGCTTCAACAATTCAAAAAAACCAAGGCCAGTCATTTCCCGTCATCAAGGGCTTGAAAACAGCTTGGACAGATCTCTCATTGATATATACCACATTCTTAGTGGTGGAATGTGCTTTTTTAGAGCCATCCCTAGTTGGTACAAACTCCTACAAACACTTTAATCACCACTGCTGTATCTCTTCATAATGGCACAGGAATTTCAGAAACCCACCTCCTCCCCCAAAGGCCACACTTCCACAACTATGACAGCAACCTTAATTCCAAGCATGTCTGGTTATCATCTCTACAATGACCCAATGTAAAGCTATTTCTTTTATTCTTTACACAGTGGGCAGCTTCCCTATTGCTCGGTAGTTAGGAGCTCAGTCTGGTGCAATAATAAGCTAAATGGACTAAAAGGTTTCTGGTTCTTTACACAGTAAACATTCAAAACTTGGAAGAAAGGTCACTTGGGTCAGGTATTTGTGGATTACTATCCTAGTGAGACTCAGTGCATTCAGGAGAACAGTGGGGGGGTGGGGGGGGGGGTCTCCAGATTGACAATTAGGTGGCCAATTTTCCAACTGGTAGTGCAAGGTATCAGTAGGCCATGGTAAGCGGAATGGATCACATGTGGATGCTGCCTTAGGCCTGGAAAAAAACACGTTTGCATCCTCCAGAGCCCCAAACACTCCTTCCAGGTAAAACAAATGTACCTGTCTTTCATCCAGCTTACAGTACTGTATATTGCTCACGACACAATCTCCTCTACAAGGAAGCCAAACACTGATTAAACACCTCACTTCAGTATTGGAGTGTGACCCTGAGCTTCTGACCGCTTTCTACCTTTCTCTCCATCCTCCTCCCTCGGCCTCCTTGGCTCCAGAACCAAAGCAGGTAGGTGGAATTAAGATGCAGAGCAGCCATGATTTAAATGAATGATGGAACAGGTTCAAGGCGATGAATGGCCCACAGCTGCTCCCATGTACAATTCAAACATGAGGCACTTCCTATTAGGAATTTTCTCTCTGTAACATTGAGTCTAACTTTAGACCTTGACGACCACACAGTGAGGTTTAGATCAAGACACGTGGCCAACTTAAGACAGGTTTGGGAATTGGATGCAAAATTCATCACCCAACTTCACCCATCCCAGTTCATCTGCTGCTGATGGCCTTTGTTACCTCTACACTTGACTATTCCAATGCACTCCTCTCTGGTCTCCCACATTGTAACGTCTAAATTTGAGGTCATCCAAAACTTTGTTACCCATGTTGTAACTTGCACCAAATTCCTTTCCTCATTGACCTACATTAGTTTCTGATCAAGCAACATCTTGATTTTAAAATTCTGATTCTTGTTTTCAAGTCCCTTCTTGGCATCGCCCATCTCTATTTCTGTAATTTTCTTCAGCCCTAATAGCCCTCAGATATCCGCACTCCTCTAATTCTGGCCTCTTGTGCATCCCCAATTTTAATTGCACCGCCATTAGTGGCCATGCCTTCAATTGTCTAGGTTCAAGCTCTAAAATGCCGTCCCTATACCTCCCTACCTCACTTTAAGACACTCCTTAGAACCTGCCTCTTTGACCAAGCTTTTGGTCATCTAATTCTCTTTCTGTAACTTGGAGTCATACTTTGTTTTATAATGCTCCTGTGAAGCACTTTGGAATGTTTCGTTACATTAATGGCATTATTTAAACGTAAGTTGTTGCTATTGAATGGTGGCGGAGGCCTGAGGGACTGCATGGCCTACTCCTGCTACTAATTCTTATGTTACTATGAGAAAATCAGAGCCACTAGCTACGGTTATCTGTCCTATTTATTAGATGTTCAAATTAGCACTGTCCAGATAGTGGCCAATACCAAACTGCCGCCTTCGTAACCATGAAAAGGAATCTGATTGATAAGTCCGGGCACTGTAAGTCATGCTTTACAGTAAGTCGACTTAGATTAATTAGGTGTAATCTATCTATCTTCTTTGGTCATAGCACAAAGAGATCAAGAAGTATTGCTTCACAATAGTAGGATTGCTTTAAAAAAGTGAGTGGGGCCAGAGGAAAGTGAAAAACATCAGAAGAAGAGTATTTCTATTTCTAAGGAGCTCATTTGCAGCAGATGTGATTTATTATTCAACAGACATGCTACATCAACAGATACATTGCATTAGAAGTTACACTTTAGTCCCTGGGAGTGAGCGCTGGCTTATGGGAGGGGTTTTTCACAGTAAAATTGAGGAAAAGTGTCTGGTAAGAGCTTGAATCATAACAGACTTAAACAGGCATTGCTGTTGTCCTAATTCATCTGGCAAATGTCCTCTCTGTGTAAAATCCACTTGTGAAATAAAGGCACTGGAGGACACAGGAACAGAAGTAAACAATCTTACCCCTCAAGCCTCTTCTGCCATTCAACGAGATCCTGGCTGACCTGCAACCTAACTCCACATAGGAGGGTTTCAAGTTAGAGCCTGTCATGCAGATTATTTTCAACGGCAGCAATTCTTTGGTGGGAGAGGGAGAACAGAGAAGCTGGCTGATCAAAGGGAATTACCTCGCAGGCACCTGTCGCATTTATTATAGACCAATCACATGCACAACTTGCAGGTCAAATTTTATCTACAATAAGTTATACAATCAGACAATAGGACACATGGCAGATGTGACAGAAAGATGGATCTGTAATGAACTGCAAACATTTCTCAAAATAACAGATGGCATGGGTGGAAAACCTCATCTATTAATTCCACCAAGATGTAGCACACACAGGATCCTCTTCTAAACCATCAATAAAGTTATTTTTGGCGGGGTCAGCCTCAAACCTATAAACCTGTCAAAACCTGTTTCCGGAATCTGAAAGCAAAATTAGTGATGGCAACACTGAACTGTAAGGTGCAATTTGTTTAAATATATATTATCATTTGCTTTATCAAATCTACTCACAACAACTTGTATCCCCAGCCTGCAATATAAATTCAGAAACCCTGTTTTCACAAATCATAATAGATCATAATGCTGGTGTTAAAATCTTCTCTCTCCTGGCTAATTACAGAGCCTGGTTATGTTGCCTCAATAATACGGTTACTAATTCGAGCAGCGCATTTTTCCCAACCCTTAAAAATGCAGCTTCTGAGAAAACTGGTAATCCATTTTAGAGTCACTTGCTTAACCATTTCTCTTTTTCTGTTAAGGCTAAAGAAGTATTATTAACCCTGAAGATAACCATGATTCCATCTTTCTGGTTGGTTATAGCCTGCCAGCCCTTGCTTATCCCAGGCATTCAGCTATCAAAGCAGGTTACATTCCAAGAGCTCTGCTGGAGCAATGCATATCTACAACAAAAGAAACAAAGCAGTCAGATGAAAGACACAAAGTACATGCCCAGAATCCACACAGACTTACAAATACATGCACTTACGAACACATCCACCAGAAACCGCTTTACAACGCATGGGAGTGCTTTTTATAGCAAACAGCAGGGGGGTTAAAAGCCATCTGAATCATACAGTCTATAAAACTGGGACAGCTACATAGCTTCTGAAGGCAGTGTGCTACAGATATCCAGGCATTTAGTCCTCCAATTGGTTTGGTAAGTGCAACAGTTATTTAATGACTATTAACAGAAACTAAAAGCTTTAATGATTACATATTGTACTATTTTGCAGATGTTCAGGCCTTTTCTATAATGCTTTAGATCACAAATTAAGAAAAAATTGAAACTATATTACTCATGATTGCGAACGATTTCACATTTGTGGGAACAGCACTTAATCTTCAATGGATGTGGACTATTTAGTTTTAATCCAGATGCACTGTAAAATAACAAGCACTGTCCAAGTTGAACAGTTAACTACAGTGAGTTTAAGAAAAAAATTTAAAACCTAGTTCTTCCGATTGTTCAGTTAACTAAATATTCAGGGAAAGGATTCAGTGTATACTCTAGCAATCATTGTAGAATAATCATAGTTGTCAAACTGTTTTTGTTGGATGTATTTTAATTTCAAGAACATTTATAAAAGGTTAAAAATATCGTTACTTTCCCCTTCAAAAATTTAACGATTTCTAATGGATGACAGTGAAGAAAGCAAGTCTTGATCTCTACAGGAGACTGGCTGGCCTGGGTATGGGATAACAATTCCCTTCTCTGCAAACCTGCACCTAAATGCTGTTTGCACCAGTTTAAAATTTAGATCACTATCCTGATTACAGTATGTTTTAAAAGTTAACACACCTGCAATTTGCATGTCTAAATGTCAACCAATAATCCAACCATATCATTTACACTCTGGCAGAAGTTTATTAAAACCCAGAGTGAAAAAGTTCAAAATCCTATCCTTACAGTATAAAGACTAGTCTTGAGAGCATCGTGCTCGATTCTGCCATGCATTGTAAAACTTACCAAGTTTTGGAGAGTTAAAGATGTGAACAAGTCCAACAATATTCTTATGAATTGAGTTCTTTTCAACTATTGGAATAAAATATTTGGACAGGGTGCAGTAATCAAAACCCACTCATTTTAACCTCTCTTTTATAGGCACATAGAGTGCAAAAAAATGCTAAGTTGATTATCCAAGTAGTGATTTGAGGTGAAGGGGACAGGGCAGAAAGGGTGGGGTCATTTGATAGTGATTGGGGATGTAAGTAATTGTTGTTAAACTGTGGCAGCATCTTGGAAATCCATAACCTTAGGTCTTGCAAACCTGTGTCTGAATTCTGGAGAAGTGAGCTGTGTCCTCAAGAGGACAAAACACGCGCTTCATAATAAATTAGTGAATAGTATGGATTTTTCAATTGTTTTCAATAGACATTCTGCTGACGATTAATAACAAATGTCAGCTAAGCTGGTTTTACAAATCTCAAGTTTACATCGTACACAAATTTTAACATGTCTTCAAGTGAAGTGTGCAAAATCAATCATTCTGTAGTTACATACTAAATACTGCAGAAATTATAAATTTACAAAACAGAAAATATCTTAAAATGGGACAAAACAGTGCTAAATTTAAAACTGGAGCAAGTTAAAAATTTATTTGGGCTAGTTAAAAATAGAATAGTGACAAATACAGCCTACCTCAAAGTTTAATTATGATCTGTTTCAGGAATTGTTTTCGATTTTTTAAAAAAATGGACGTGGCAGCTCTTTTCTTCCTAATAATGGAGGTGGTATTTTTACTTCTGAAAATTAACGGTTTACCAGTTGACCAGCCTGATCATTCACTGTTCTACTATGTGAAAACACACTCCCAAAACGATACCCAGCTTTATCTGTCAAGTAAGAACATCAGTAACATACCAGTCAATACCTTCCAAAATTTCAGTGCCCTGGAAACACTCGACCTGTCGCACAACAGTCTGACTTACAACAGCCTGCCCTGTGGAACCCTGCTCATAGCAACATTAAGGAATCTGAACACAGCCAGCAATCAACTTACAACTGTCCCACCCTGCCTACCTGCAGCTCTCGAATTTCTTGATTTGAGCAAGAACATCATCCGACAGATTACGTTTTCAGAGTTTACAGGGCTTTACAATTTAAAAATTTTACTTTTAAGTCACAATAAAATCTCAGAAATTGTCTCTTCAGGGACAGTGCTGGGACAACTTGCTTCTCTGGATCTGAGCTACAATAACTTTACAAAGTTGCAATGGGGATTTCAAATGCCTAATCTCACCGTGCTAAGACTTGAAGGGAACCCATTGCAACAGCTCAACGCATACGAATTCTCTCGTTTCCCCAAGCTTCATTACCTAAACCTGTCCATGACGTCCTTGGAAGCATGCAATTACAAAGTATTTGCCTCTGGAATGAAAAATCTCAAACTACTTGATCTGAGTGCAAACTTATTCAAAACCCGTAAGTACCACTGCCTCTTATTTAGAATTTTGTTTTTTAAATTATGCACTACAAAATTTACAGGTTTCTTGCTCCTCTCACAAAAGCAGTACTTAACCTTCACGTATGAAGCTCCCAGGCTTCATGTTAAAAACAACACAAACATCTCAATTGAAATTGCCAACCGTTTGAATGATCATCTAATAGTTCCAAGTCACCGACAGATATCAGGAATGGCTTAGTTTATTGCATAAATGCAGGCTTAACCTTATATTTATTGAAGCCACTTGGCTTGCACATAGAACAGACATTAAAAAGAAATTAAGTACCAAGTTAAATGAAGCGCATACACAGGCTTGTTAGTTAAAACAGACTAAAGTACCATTGAAGTCAATGGGTTGGGTGTCTTGGCCACAGATATAGGCAGGGACAGACAGGAAAAAGTGATTTGATTGTAATAACTTTCACAAGTAATATTACTTTAGGGATATAACTGGTGGGCTTAGTGTATTAATACCAATACTCTGTACAAAAAAATGTGCTAAATCCAAGCTATCTATATTATTTTAAAACGTTACATTACATGAACATATGTTATTCCAAGTGTAAGAGATACCAAGTAGGTTGCCTTTTATCGAATGGGAAGCTTGAGGCAAACGCAACCAGAGAATTTACAATCTCCCAAAAAATTCTTAGTTATAATAGACAAGGTGGTAATCACAGCCTGAAAATTGAGTTGTTTTGTAGACATCTCTACAAATTAATATTTTTAAGTTCCAAGTTTACAATAAAACTTATTAGAAAAAGTGTTGATTCTTCAATTGGTAAAACTCACTGCCACACCTTTTACATTGATTTTCTCTGGTCAGAACTCAAGGGTTGCCTGCATCAATTTTGTTACAAGTTAGTGGCTTTCAAAAGAGCCAGCATCACCTGCATCTGGGCAAAACTTAAAAACTTTAGTCAGAAAAGTGAAAGGTCAGCAGTTAAGTATTTTAAGTTGGATTACTGCATCCATTTACGAATGGCATTAAAAATCTGTACTTTTAATGGTCAGCCATTGAAAATGGCAACATATGCAAGCAAAAAAGCAACTGTGTTGCTGCCTTTAGTAATCATTTAACTGCCTTCAAGTGGATTGAAGGAAATATTAGATTTTTTTTAAAATGTTATTCCCGTTGCTGAAGGATCCAATAAATTATGGCACTGCCAGTTATTAAGTCCGTCTTAGATTTCAGCTCTGAATGTCAGCAAGCCATCTACAAAGGCATCTTCAGAACGATACAATAACTAACCATTTATTTACAATCTACAGTTAACCCACAGTGGTTTGAAGGATTAAGCAATCTACAGTCCCTTTGGATGAGACAAATGCCTTTTCTTCAGTCTCTGCCTGCAGATCTATTTGTCCATACACCCAGTCTTATTCATCTGGACTTGGAAGAAAGTTCCCAGCTACATTTTGTGAGAAGTATTATGTTCGAGTCCCTCATGCATCTAGAGTACCTTTCCCTTAAAAGGTAATTATCCAACCTTCCACTTTTTCATACTATTTCTTGATACTAAGTGGATGAATTGTGCCACAAAGATATCTTATCTTTTGTTGACATTTCCTTATTAAGTTATTAAATATCCTCAGTGTTGTCATTTGGCATATTTAGTGGATTGTCATCAATGTGATATAAAAATTGCATATTTAAGCCCAAATGCTTTTATTTGCTATCTTAATTCATGGCTTCACATCACCACTTAAAGATCTATCTATAAGTCATCAATCTCTCTGCAATCACAATGTAAGTTTGGTTAGATAAAATCTGAAGTGCATTGATGGGTATTTTTCCCACTTTAAATGGGCAAAATACAGCAGTTTTACAGGGCCACCATTAGGCTTTATTGAAGTTCTAGTAACATCAATGTTGAAAATGAACTAGTGCATTCTATTTAAATACATGCAGCATTAAGCAATACAGGTGATACCTCTCAGTTGATAGCACCCCTGCCTCAAGGTTACGGGTCCCATTCCAGACACTCGAGCACAAAAATATAGGCCAACACTCTAATGCAATACTGAGGGAATGCTGGCCTGTCAGACATATCGTAATTCAGGTGAAGCATTAACAACCAAGGCCTTGTCTGCTCTCAGGTAGCCATAAAAGATTTGCATGACACTGTTTTCAACTAAGGACAAAAGAGTTATTCCTCAATCAAAATTACCAAAATTGATTATCTGGTCATTATCACACTGTTCTTTGTGGGAGATTTCTGTGCACAAAATTGGCTGCCACGTTTCCTACATTTCAAGTGACTGTACTTCCAAAGTACTTAATTGGCTGTAAAACACTGGACCACACTGAGGTTGCAAAAGGCGCTATAGAAGTGCAACTTTTTCCTTTCCCAAATTCACTGGCCTTTGTAAAACGCTCAAGAAAAGATTTAATTATCCAATCATTCAAATTAAATAACTGGAATGAAAATGTATCTTTTGCGTAATTGGAAATATGCAATAACTCAAATCAAGCAACTTTGTCAGCAACGACTGTGCTGGTTAAACTGGGAGCTCCACAATAATACAGCATCTTACAAATCTATCTGAAGGGCACAACGACAGAATCATCCAAACGGGATAGGTTTAGCTAGCGCTGAAACACTCAAGGAGAACAATTTGCACCACAATGTTAGAAACAACTGTATGAAGTAACAGGCACAATGCAGTCAGCACAGCATGTTATGTTCACTACTAATGTTCCTACTGAACAGGCAGAAAAGGTCACTGCAAGTATAGCATCCATGAAATTCTGCAACATTAAACAAAATATCTTGTTAGAACCAGGAGTCCTACAAGAAAAGTTCACTGTCAAACAGGTTTAAGATGTGACAGTTGAGTTTGCTAGATGAGGTATCGCCTTTCAGCAAGTACTGTTCACACTAGGTAACTACTTCTGTCATACCTTGAAAAGCCTGTATGAACATTTCCATAGATTTTACTTCCAGCTTAGTGATGACCTAGCAGCTGTAAAACTCTTTTATAAAGAAAGCTTACTGTTATAGTTCTCCAAAAAAATTTTTTGCAAGACAAAAAGTCTAGCCACATGAACTACATACTTTCAATACACAGGTCATTTTTTGCTCTCACCATTTAAAGGCAAACTAAAGAAGAATTACGCACAATTCATTTCAGAATGGGGTTCCAGGCAGTTCTTTCTTATACCTTCTCTGGATGTGGGTGGGGTGGAGGTGGTCACTAGCAAAGTCAGCCAGCATCTATTGTCCAACTCCCTAGTTGCCCAAACACATTTGATACAACCAAATGATTTTGCTCAGCCACTTCAGAGGGCGGTTAAGAGTCAACCATATTAGTGAGGGACTGAAGTTACATAGCCCTGCATTTGGACACAAACAACAGGTTTCCTTCCCTGAAGGATATTAATGCATCAGTTGGGTTTTTTACAACAGTTTCTTAATCACTTTTTAAAAGGCACAAACTTTTTATTTCCAAGATTTTTAAAACTAAATTTAATTCTCTAACTTCAGTGGTGGAATATGAATTCTTAATAACTAGTTCATCAGTCCAGTCTTCTGGATTATTAAACCAGCAAATAACTATAAAGCTACTGTGTCCGTGTTTACTGCATTCTCCCTAATTTTTGGTAGGATTACTTTAAATGACATATATTCTCAACTTGTGTATTTTTTCTAGTTTATTTATCAATTCAACACTTAAACGTTGTGGTCAAGAAAATGCACCTTTGTAGGGCCAAAATTAATAGTTAAATTTTAAAGATAATTTATATTCACTAACACAAGACTTTCTAGAATCCTGACCCAAAGCAAAAACAACTTTCTATGCCATTTTTTCACCAACATGTTTACTTTTGAAACAGCATCAAGGAAATGTCCTTTTTATCGATACTATAAATACAGAACTTTCTATTATCTTTTAAAGTGATGGGACACATTTTCTGGATTAAGATACTAATGGTACCTTTTTCTTCATTCACCCTTGTTAATGAAACCTACTTTATACCCTATATAGCCTTTTTGCTTTACCACTGACTGAAGGAAAGCATTTTTTCAAAAAATGTTTAAATTTTAGACTGGACTACTTCAGGTACACTGCCATGAACGGATAACTAGATACAGCTGAATTTGAATGCAAAAATCAATGCCTGTTCTCTTGCTAATGTGAAAATGCACTTCATTTATTCCAGGAGAAATTTTTCAAGGAGCTAAAAGTGGCAGCCTATAAAGTGGTCTGCCCGCTAGCAGACAGAAAGATTTTCTTACATTGCAGAGTAAATTTAGGCATCGGTTCCAATAGCTGACAATACATACAACAAATTGGAAGGATCAGAACCTTTGATATTCAGCAAGTTAAAAGATGCAATTCTGAAATCAGGGCTAATAAAGAGGACTGGGTACTGATTTAATAGGATAAATAAAAGATTAAACCAGTCAACAAAAAATATTCAAATTAAAACTGTTGCTTTTTCTCATTCCAGTTGTAACCTGAGAGTATTCAGACCCTGGAATTTCTCCACCAATTCAACTGTCACAATAGGCCTTTCTGGAAACCCTCTAGTTTGCAGCTGTGAGCTCACCTGGCTGATTATTGAACCAGAAAAGGTGCTCCTGAACAGGTAAGGATCCTTTTAGCTTCACCATAAGCAGCAGCTTCAACTATATTTCCAGAACACAAAGCAAGTCAGTACAACTAGCACAATGATGAGAAATGGGGAAAACACACAATTAGAATTTTAAATTAAAATCCAGGTGACTAAGTTAAAAGGAACAACAGCAATAGTAGTCTATACCTGTTGTTATTTAAATACCAGAAACTGTACCACCTTAATTTTTACTTGCTTAATAAATAGTAACAATCATAGAGTTATAGAATCTTCGAGGTGGTCATTCGGCCCATGCACGTTAATGACTCTTTAAAAGAACTATTTTGCACTGGGAAATAAACATGTGGCCTGAACAATGGCTAACAAAAGCCACAGTTTTGAATATAAATCTAAGGGTGACACTGCATGAGCAACAAGATATTTGTTTACTTCTGTCGATTTTTTAAAATAAACAATTAAAGGCAAGACATTAATGGCAAAATTAACAAATCATGCTTGTTGTCTAAATGCTGACATATTAGTTTTTTCTTATTTCAATTAAATAAACTACAGGACTGCAATGAATAATTCTTAGTGAACAAAGGACTCCTGCAGAAATATTGAGTCCATCAAATAAATTTGTGCCCACTAATTCAATTTTGTTTCCCTAGGTTTTTAAAAGATTTCTTCAGTATGAAATGTTGGATAGCAAAAGCATTACTCACAAAACTAGTCAAATGGACATTTCCCTTTGCTGAAGATTTAAGTTATACAGTCTACCGTGTAACCCAAAAGACACTTTCCATTAGTATATATTGGCTAGTAATCCATAAATGGTTTTAAATATTTACAGCTACAGTTTTAATGCTGCTTCCATAAGAAATTTTATGTTACCTAGAAAATAATGAAATGACAGGAATCTGCTTTTAATAAGATCTTACAAGGTAACCAATACATACAAATGTAACAGCTGTGAAGTGCACCCTTTAAATTGAATAAAGATTAAAGCATCCATAATATCTAGCTCTCGGTACTGCAACGCTCGAGCGCAGACTTAAGAGCACGTTTAAAAGTATGTAGAGCGATATTGTTACTCCAATTCCAGCAAAGCACAATATTAAGCTTATAAGATGTTTATGCATTCACATTCAACACTTTCCCCGTTAAGGCTTCAATAATGCATAAACATCAGCATGTCGAAATCATCGATTTTTCCTTTCTAAGCTGGGCTATTATCAGGGGAGAGAGCTCAGCATTCTGAGTGATATAAGGCTAAGACAAAGTATTAGCAGTTAAGGCTCCAGTACTAATGACAAGAGTGCTGGGGAAAATTTAGATGGATAATTATTATAGAAGCTTATTTGCACAATAGTAACAGGCACTGGCTTCAGTACATTTGTTCTGCTATATTCTATTAGCATGAGTATTCTTAAAAGTTTAATAACAGTATTGTGTATGAAGATAGCACACATTAATGTCTAGGAATATAAAACTGAATTGTATTTTAGCACAAATTTGAGTTGTAAAATAAGCTTATCTATGAAGCGTAATGATTTGCAATGTAAATTAATTAACATTAAGCTTAGGTTTATTTTTTTGGTATTTAACTTCCCTCCCTCTACGCACAACAGGGCAAATGATACCAGATGTCACAACAATGGTTCACAAAGAGAGATTTTATTAACAGATCTCATAGACGAATGTGGTATTAATGGAAACCAAACGCAGGAATTGCAGGTTGCCACCAGTACTGTACAAATCCAACTGCAGGAATATACAACAGCAGGATTCCACAATTCCTTGGGTAACACCAAGATATCAAGCAGCAAATTACCAGAACAATTTGGTATCAGCACATCATCCCCAAACAGTGCTAGCCAGTTGAATACGTTATCTTTTCATGGCTTGTCTTCCAATTCAAATTCTGCTACCCTGAAAACTGAAGAAAACACGACACAAAATGATCACAGTTGGGCTAAAAGTAAATCAAGGGTGAAAGCTTCAACAACACGGTCAACTACTACCAGAGATCAAATTGAAATCAAACATTACGTGGTCACTACCAACCATTACCCACCCACTACCACAGATAAAACTGGGATCAAACATTACCCAACCACTACCAACCAATACCCACCCACTACCACAGATAAAACTGGGATCAAACATTACCCAACCACTACCAACCAATACCCACCCTCTACCAGAGATAAAACTGGGATCAAACATTACCCAACCACTACCAACCATTACCCATCCACTACCATAGATAAAAATGGGATCAAACATTACCCAACCACTACCAACCAATACCCACCCACTACCATAGATAAAACTGGGATCAAACATTACTCGACCGCTACCAACCATTACCCACCCACTACCATAGATAAAGCTGGGATCAAACATTACTCGACCACTACCAATCATTACCCACCCGTCACTACAGATAAAACTGCGATCAAACATTATTCGACCACAACCAACTATTATCCACCCACTACCGCAGATAAAACTGGGATCAAACATTACCCAACCATTACCAGAGCTCAAACTGAGGCCAAACATTACCTAACAACAGCAACATTAACAACATCAGCATTACCAGAGCTCCCCTCAATAAAGGGACCTTTATTTATAATAATTGAAGATGATGATTCGGAGACTCTGGAAGAAGAGGAGATTACAAGACCTACACATGCTGATGATTGCAATTATGAGCCATGCAGACATTGGCAGGTACCTTGTCGTGATCTGCAACACTTAACAGGCTGTCGCTGTCCTTACATAGCTGGCGAGGATGTCCCACCAGATCCAGTGAAGATACAAAAGGTGATCAAGATTTCAGACAATTCAGCAGAAATCAACTGGTGTGCCCCTAGCTCTACAGTACTCCATTATTATATTATCTATCAATCAGATGACAACAGACATTTATATAAGACAGACACCATCAATCCTACATATCGAAGATATACTTTACGTGATCTTACCTCAGACAGTACATACCACACGTGCGTGGTGGCTGTGAATAAAGCAGGATCCAGCACTGCAAGCAGCATCTGGCCTTCAAAAGGCCCATGCTATATCTTCAAGACTAAGCCAAACTACAATAATATATTTTATACAGCCTCCACTGCAATTATTGCCATTCTTTTCATACTTGTGATTATATTATCAGTTTGCTTGTGCAAAATACGTCAAAAGGGACGGTTAACAGATTTATCTCATATGAGCTTGGATCCCCTAACTTTGCAAAATCCAGCATTTGATAACCATCTGGAGCTAGCAGATCCAAGAACCACCAGTACAATAAGTGCAGAGTCTGAAGAGAATCCCTGATACCACAATTTAAAACACAATGCTTTTTAGAAGTAACAGCCTAAATTTAGTAAAATATGTAAATTTTCGGAGTGGTATTTTAGTATTTCCTACATCTCATTAACTTCAGCAGACGTTCAAACAATGTTGTAATTTATAAAAGGACTCTTTCAAAAAGTGTGCAAGATACATTATCTCAATGGTCCATTAAATAAATTGATATATTGAAAGAAAATAACGCATCTCCTGTACTTTGGAAAATGAAGATGTTTTATTATCTTCTATCTTTTTCAAACAATGGTGCTGTCCTGTTCTACACTTATTTCCTAATTAATGTATGAAAGTACTGTAAACTGCTAAAGATTAACCAATGTGGAGGCCAAAGTAAACAAGTCTTAACACCACACAACTTCCATAGCTTTGCTCTGCTACACTGGGATATATGCTGTAATTTTCGTATCTTCATGCTACATTTGGAGAATATTTATGAAGGAACATGATTCAGGTGATTAACAGTCTGACAAGAATGATTAGTCCTTTATGAAGATGGTTGTGACCATGTTTATACCAGCTAATAGGTGATTAGTCCTATAGGGTGACAAGGTTTTGAGGGCTCCCGCAACCTACAAGATAGAGGAGGTGAACCATGCCTAACAGATTACAGTATCCCACCAGATGTCAACCCAGGATTCAGTCTCCAGCTCTGTCGAAGGGTCATGAGGACTCGAAACGTCAACTCTTTTCTTCTCCGCCGATGCTGCCAGACCTGCTGAGTTTTTCCAGGTAATTTTGTTTTTGATTCAGTCTCCACTCCTGTGATTAAGTGGATCCAGCTGCCATGGGTTCCACCTCAACAGGCTGGATTAAATCACTGATCCTTCATCTCTAAGCCTTATATCAAATTCAAATTAAACTGGTGAATGAATTTATCTCCAAGTGTCTCATGTGAAATGAGATTAGGCAGTCTCAGCCCAGTTCCCTGGTAGATATAACTCCACAGCATAAAACTGTCTCTCTCTGAGGGGCTATTGGATGGCTTGTTCTGGGAAATGGAACACACACTGGTGCAACTGGGATCGCACCCCAGACGAGGACTGTAGAATAAAAACAAAAAAACTGCGGATGCTGGAAATCCAAAACAAAAACAAAAACAGAATTACCTGGAAAAACTCAGCAGGTCTGGCAGCATCAAATGCTGCCAGACCTGCTGAGTTTTTCCAGGTAATTCTGTTTTTGAGGACTGTAGAATGCTGTTTGGACGGATTGGGGTGGGCTTTATTTTGAAACTAACCACGTTGTATCTGACCTAGGGTGCATGACGTGATGCCTGGAGCCTGGAAAGCAAAACACTTCATTTTCAAGTACTAAAAGGTGGAAAAGGGGTTGATGGAGGAGGAGGAGGATTCCTCTGCATTTGTAATGAAATCACTTACAAATTTTACTGCAAACGGGAAATTATTCCCTTAAATAAGCACAAAAATTAACCAAATTTAAAAAAAAGTGTGACCTTTTCACAGAAAGGATTTGCAAATTAATTATGGTACATTCAAATGTACCATATTTGAATTGAACGGGATCCACACCCCTTCCAGTTAAATATTACAACACTGAAGAGTTCATACTTTATGAGCCAGGCATTGAAGGTGTTCACATTATGATCGGGGACAATGACAAGGGCCAATAATTAATTTGATTTTAGTTTTATCTCTGTTTAGCATTCTAAATAAGTATCCGCATACGTTATCACTGGGATGATCTTTTCCTTTGATCCCAGTGTTGGCTGCCATCATGATGTAGTGGCATTAATAATAAACTTAAAGACTATCAGTTTATGCAAACCACTGATTATTTTAGTGCTCAGTTCAATGCAGTGTCAAAATAGTAGCTTACTAAAACCAGGGTTTATTTATATCCTTGTTCCAAATCAGGGAAAAGAATCATTGCAGCATTTGACGCAGAGAGAAATTCAAATTTTCCAAAGTTAAACAAACAAAAGTTTAAAAAAGTTTCTCATTCATTATTGTCTAAAAAGAAAACAAAATAGAAAGCAGATAAAAATAATCAACCCAATGCAAATATAAAGGCCAAAAGCTCATGCTTAAAAGCATAGAACTGCATGATTTCAGAAAGTAATTTTTTTTAATGGATTCTCAAATGTTTTGGGACCATATACAAAAAAAAACTGAAGCAAAAAATGGCATTTTATCTTCAAAGATGCCTGTAAAACTATATGCATAGTCATCTGAATTATGTAATCGATAATTTAGAAGTTGAAGATTCTGAAAATGCTAAAACAAAAACAGAATTACCTGGAAAAAATCAGCAGGTCTGGCAGCATTGGAGGAGAAGAAAAGAGTTGATGTTTCGAGTCCTCATGACCCTTCGACAGAACTTGAGTTCGAGTCCAAGAAAGAGTTGAAATATAAGCTGGTTTAAGGTGTGTGGGGGGGGGGGGGGGGGGGGGCGGAGAGAGAGAGAGAGAGAGAGAGAGAGAGAGAGAGAAGTGGGGGGGGTGTGGTTGTAGGGACAAACAAGCAGTGATAGAAGCAGATCATCAAAAGATGTCACCAACAATAGAACAAAAGAACACATAGGTGTTAAAGTTGGTGATATTATCTAAGCGAATGTGCTAATTAAGAATGGATGGTAGGGCACTCAAGGTATAGCTCTAGTGGGGGTGGAGAGAGCATAAAATATTTTAAAATACTTATAAATAATGGAAATAGGTGGGAAAAGAAAAATCTATATAATTTATTGGAAAAAAAGCAAAAGGAAGGGGGAAACAGAAAGGGGGTGGGGATGGAGGAGGGAGCTCAAGACCTAAAGTTGTTGAATTCAATATTCAGTCCGGAAGGCTGTAAAGTGCCTAGTCGGAAGATGAGGTGTTGTTCCTCCAGTTTGCGTTGGGCTTCACTGGAACAATGCAGCAAGCCAAGGACAGACATGTGGGCAAGAGAGCAGGGTGAGTGTTAAAATGGCAAGCGACAGGGAGGTTTGGGTCATTCTTGCGGACAGACCACAGGTGTCAGCCTCCTTCTTCCTTAACCGAGGTTTTCCACCCACGGTCGTTGACAGGGCCCTCAACCGTGTCCGGCCCATCTCCCGCGCATCCGCCCTCACGCCTTCTCCTCCCTCCTAGAAACATGATAGGGTCCCCCTTGTCCTCACTTATCACCCCACCAGCCTCCGCATTCAAAGGATCATCCTCCGCCATTTCCGCCAACTCCAGCATGATGCCACCACCAAACACATCTTCCCTTCACCCCCCCTATCGGCATTCCGTAGGGATCGCTCCCTCCGGGATACCCTGGTCCACTCCTCCATCACCCCCTACTCCTCAACCCCCTCCTATGGCACCACCCCATGCCCACGCAAAAGATGCAACACCTGCCCCTTCACTTCCTCTCTCCTCACCGTCCAAGGGCCCAAACACTCCTTTCAAGTAAAGCAGCATTTCACTTGCATTTCACCCAACTTAGTCTACTGCATTCGTTGCTCCCAATGTGATCTCCTCTACATTGGAGAGACCAAACGTAAACTGGGCGACCGCTTTGCAGACACCTGTGGTCTGTCCGCAAGAATGACCCAAACCTCCCTGTCGCTTGCCATTTTAACACTCCACCCTGCTCTCTTGCCCACATGTCTGTCCTTGGCTTGCTGCATTGTTCCAGTGAAGCCCAACGCAAACTGGAGGAACAACACTTCTTCTTCCGACTAGGCACTTTACAGCCTTCCGGACTGAATATTGAATTCAACAACTTTAGGTCTTGAGCTCCCTCCCCCATCCCCACCCCCTTTCTGTTTCCCCCTTCCTTTTTTTTTCAATAAATTATATAGATTTTTCTTTTCCCACCTATTTCCATTATTTTTAAATATTTTAAAATCTTTTATGCTCTCCCCAGCCCCACTAGAGCTATACCTTGAGTGCCCTACCATCCATTCTTAATTAGCACATTCGTTCAGATAATATCACCAACTTTAACACCTATGTGTTCTTTTGTTCTATTGTTGGTGACATCTTTTGATGATCTGCTTCTATCACTGCTTGTTTGTCCCTACAACCACACCACCCCCCTCCACTTCTCTCTCTCTCTCTCCGCCACCCCCCCCCCCCACACACCTTAAACCAGCTTATATTTCAACTCTTTCTTGGACTTGAACTCAAGTTCTGTCGAAGGGTCATGAGGTCTCGAAACGTCAACTCTTTTCTTCTCTGCCGATGCTGCCAGACCTGCTGAGTTTTTCCAGGTAATTCTGTTTTTGTTTTGGATTTCCAGCATCCGCAGTTTTTTTGTTTTTAATTCTGAAAATGCTGTCAGTTCTTTACTGACTTGGTTTTATATATAAAAAAACAGAACAAAGCATGCACGTTCTAACCTTTTATATTCCATCTTCCTTTATGAGAGCTAAAAACAATGTTACATTTTTTAAAAATTAAATGTTTTATGGTATTAACTCAGCATCTTAGCACTGTATTAGTAACTTGTACAGTAACATTAATAATACCAGTGATTATTGCAGAGCTTCACTAACTGAACTATCAAAGTATGAAGAAATGAAATATTTGGATCATTTTAGAAAAACAATTCTTGAACTCTTCACTGTTTTTGAAGAGAAATCATCCATTAATAAAGAACTCGATTGAAGGAATGCAATAGTATACAAGTCTAACTCATCCATATAGACTATCAATATGCACTGTAACGATAGCTGCAACTGTGGGGAAAATATATAGGATACCCAACTGGGAAGTTGTCCTTGATCAAAACAGCAGCTTTCATAACGTCTCAATTCTGATTGGTGTCCTTTATGTTTGGCTAAAAAATAATCATGTTAACTGCATAAAACTAAAATCCCAGACTGTGCAACAAAGTTCAATAAGCGGGAATAATACTTAAAATGTCTCAGAGCTTAGGCATTGAGGTTTCTTGAAAATTAACTGCCCCACTAAATAGATTCTTTCGGAGAGGTTATTTGATGACAAGCTACTTGACAGAAAGAATCAAGATCTATGCTTCAACTTTAGCATTTGTATCATACCTGAAGATGCAATACCATCCTAGATCTTTGGAGGGGGAGCGAGGGGCAAAGGATGTATAGAAAGAAGTACCTTTAAAAAGATGTTACTTGGAAACCTGGTGTACAAAGATTGATTGATTGATTGCCTATTTAGGCTGGACAACCTAATCTGATACCTCAGCCTTTTTTGAGGTTATCTTAAATCACTATCTATTTATTGTTCAAACTGTTGTCTTTTGAATGATATGTTAAACCAGGCAGATGTAAAAGACCCCAAGGCACTATTCTGAGGAAGAGCAGGGGAGTCCTCCCGAGTGACCTGGTCAATATTTACCCCTCAACCAACATGACTAAAAACAGATTTTCTGGTCATTTTCAGATTACTGTTCGCTGTGCAATTGGCTGCCATATATCCTACATTGTAAGAGTAACCATACTTCATTAGTCTTAAGGCGCTTAGGGTCATCCCGTGGTCATGAAAGGTGCTATATGAATGCATATCTTTCATTCTTTTAAAAATAAAACCATACTTGCATCTGTCAGTTATGAAGAGCAAACAAAACATACCAATCAAAATGGTATTAACCAAAACATCAAGTGCATGCAAATTAAATTGATGAACCAAGCTAATATGCCAACATCATTGTCTGACTCTTCAGCCAGGATTTTCCGGTCCCGCCCGCCACAGGACTGGAAATTGCTGCCCGAAGTCGACGAACCTTTTACTGTTCCATCAAATTTTCCGTCCCGTCCGCGACGATTCTTGCCACAGGCAGGACCAGAAAATCCCGGCCTTCCATTCATGAATGGATCAATCAGACACTTTGTTAAAATGCACTGATTTTATACTTTATAAACCCAATGAACACAATGACATGTTTTACATTTAGCAATTCCTAAAAGACAGTTCATTAACACTGGTCAGGCAGTAATCTGACAAAGGTTACAGCCTGGTTTAGCTATATCCAGCATCCTTCTATAGCAATAGTGCTTGGTTAATATAGGAACTGAAAATGCTGGAAAAACTCTGCAGGTCTGGCAGCAGCTGTGGAGTGAGATAAAGAGAGAGTTAAAGTTTGAGTCTAATATGATTTCTTCAGAACTTCAACTTCAAAACGTTCTGAAGAAGAGTCATATTAGACTCAAGATATTAACTCAGTCTCTCTCTCACTCCACAGATGCTGCTAAACTTTGGAGTTTTTCCAGCACTTGCTGTTTTTATTTCATATCTCCAGCATCTGCAGTATTCTGCTTTTATAAACAGGCTTCTTTGTACTTTGTATACAGTCTTACATACAAAGTTACAAATCCTGCTACTAAAATCATACTGAGGACAGAACTGAAATTTTCCAAATACAATTCAGATTCAAGAAGTTATCTAAATTCACTTACATTAGGCAACAACAAAAAAATGTTCCTACTGGTTCAATCGTGAAAAAAGTATATTGGGTCAAAGAAGCCTCATGAATTTAATGTAAATTTATATTTTTTGAGATTATGAAATGTCCCGATGACAGGAGGTAGACAATTGTTTACTTCTTAAATTTTACAAGCTCATAATGCGCTACAACATTATTAGAGTGATAGGTACCAAACGAACTTGGATTTTTCCATGGATAAGATGGACCTGAAAACTTACTAATATAATGAACTGATTAATTCCACTATTTCCTATCACGCCTGCTCCAAGTTCACACCTTGCTCAAATTCAAAACTGACCTATTTTTGTCTAGTTGTACTCTTTTTAACCACAGGCATGAAGGGGAATTTTCATTATAATTTGAACATCTGCAATTCACAAATCATAATTAAACAGCAAATTACTAGCTCCCATTTTATACACCAAAATAGCAAACTTGTTCATGGTTCATCTGATGTTATTTTATTTTAAAAAGTTAATTAAACAGTTAGGCTTACAATAAAAAATATGAACATGTGAAACTTTGATATGTATGGTCACATTACAATGGCAATGTCTATTTAAACTGTGGAAAAACTGAATTTTGCCTTTTTAAACTTGGGTTGTAGAAGGAACAGCACTCCAAGCTGCATAATACAGGCTGCTTGATCATCAATAGTGGCAGAAGTAATTTGATCAGAATTAAAAACATACAAGAAACCTATTAGCGATATATCAAAATAAATTATATTGTGTGATTATTTATCCTACAGGATATTAGTGTCAATATGCTAGATGAGCTTAGTGATTAAATTAAACTTACTGGATCCCCAAGTTCCTCTTTACAGAAGTTACAGTACAAGAAGGGAGCATTTTCTTCAGAATATCCAACACAACTTTAAAAAACAACCTTTGAAAATACATTTACAGTGTGTTAACTATTATACCAAAGTTGATATTTCCATTAGTAACTGGCCCAGATTTTGCATTCAGTGGCAAAGAGACAGTGCTTGTCCTCGAAGAAAGCTGCCCACAAAGGTCTAGTGATCTCAGTGGAGTGAATTTCTCCTTTCCCAAGATTACGTACATCTGCTTCATCTTATGGAGACGACCAGCATCCAGAAATGATGTTATCAAGCAGGCTGAACAGCCAATCATATCAAGGTAGCCTCATTGACAGCAAACCAGGAAATAATAAAAGCCAATTGTCCTTCTCTTTTTAGTCATTTTACAGATAGCAAAAAAAAATTGGGACATACACATGGGTTAAATTAGAAGCTGAAATATCATAAACAAACTCTAAAAAAGATACAAGTGTGGAACTTATCATAATGGAGATATTTGACAAATATGAAATTAGTTTCTCAGGGCCAGAGGGATCGTTCAGCATTAATTATTAATTTAATACACTATTAAACATGCCAGTTACACCTCATTCAACAAGGCACAATTTTTTTCAAGGGTTTTTACAGCAAGGCTATCAGCTTAAAAGTTAAAGTCCGCATCAACTCAAGTAATTTCTTAAGCAACTTTTGTGGACAACCAAAGAATCCTTGACAGCAACATCTGGATTTCTATAACTGGGCATGTATGAACATCAGAAGTGGCTGCTAGTGTTACATTTGTAATGATGGCAAAGACTGAATTCCAACATCATTAAATTGCAAAATCCAGGCAGTTATCTTTCAACATAATACTCAAAATGTCAAAATTTTGTACATAATGGATGTGGTACAACAACATACAGAAGCATGCATTTAAAAGCTAATTATATGCTTCATTAGCAAATTTGAAAGGTATGCCCTTCTTAAAAAGTGTACATTTGACAAAAGATATTCAATTGTGATAGAGGTGATTACTCACCAGATCAGTAATTCCTGCCAAAGTAAAAAGACCCAGAGCTAAATTGAATTCCTCTTCCACAATCAGGTAGCCCAAATATGGTGACAAGCCAATCCTTGCCATACATAGTAAGTTTGGAATCGTCCATGGATTTTCATACTATAAAGAAAGATAGGAAATTAATTATTTCATATAAACATATTCCTGATCACCAGTAAGAAAACCTCATTTTTTTTTCTAGGGGGAGAAGCGAGTGCGCAGGGGCAGATATCTGTCATATCTTTCCCACTAAGTCCTCACAAAAAAGGTTTGTGATATAACAAAATCGTTTAACTATTTCACATTTTGCAGTAACATAATTAAACCTCCCTATAAAATTGTCTTTTGTACCTTTTGAACATCTTCATCAAGAGCTTCACTTGAAGGCCTCAGCTTGTCTCAAAAGACAAGGCTTGAAGTTCGTATTTGCCCCAGGGGCATCACTGTCAGCTACAGGGAGGGGCTGCATGAACTTACATTTATATAACTGTAATGAAGAAAAAAACGAGCCTGAATCTGTGTCATCTGCACAAATTTCCTGCAAGTAATGAGTTTCTGCTTCCTCTTATTTTATTAAGATTTCTGATTTCCAAACTAAGTTGTATATGTTCAAATCCCTCCACAGTCTCACCCTTTCCTATATCTAACCTCCTCCGGCCCTACAAGTCTCCAAGAATTCTGCCTTCCTCTAACTCGGGCCTCTTGTGCAGTCCCAATCCTTTCACCCCCACCATTAGTGGCTGTGCCATTAGCTTGTCTAGGCTTTAAGCCCTGAAATGTCCTCCTTAAACTTCTGCCTCTCTCCTCCATTAAGCCCCTCCTTAAAATTTCTTTGGCCAAGCTTCTCATCACCTATCTTAATATCCTACTACCTTCCTCTGGTGGCAGGTTTTTTCCCCCAATTATGCTCCTTTGAAGCCTTTTCCCAAGGTAGACACTGCATAAATGCAAGTTGCTGTTATAGGATATTATTTTATGAACAATTTAATTTTACTTCAGAGATAGCCAGAGAACTTGACAAACAAATGGGTGATTAAAACAGACTGTTCCTTCTAACGTTCAAACTCAGAAACCCAAAAGGATTGTTATTTCTGTAGAAAATGTACTTATTTTCTCAATGGAAAATCTTTAGCTTGTTTTTCCAAATGAATTCAAACTTAACCTGAAGATGAATTTGAAATGCTTCAGTCAATGGTTTCATTATGTCTCTCCAAACAATCTTCCTCGACTTCAAAAGCAACAAACACCAGACATTATGCTAGGCTTTAAATGTCAACCAAGATCATAATAACCAAGCGGTTATGGTACTTTGGCCATGCAACCCAGAGGTAGTTCAAATCCACCCCATGAAAAGTAATGGATATATTTATGTAATACGTTATGTTGTTAAAAACCCAACTGATTCACTAGTGTCAGTCAGGGAAGGGAACCTGCCTCTGAGACAGTCTTACATGTGACTTTGGTTCCCTACCACATGTTTGATTGGTTCTGAACCCAATCTAATGGTAGATTTGCCTCACTGCTCAGAGTTTGAGTTCTGCTTTGCTCCTCTGTCATAAATATGAAACAAGTCAGTCAGGCGGAAGAACTCTGCGTTCGAGGTATGAGCGACACATAAATGTGGGTTTGAAATTCCTGGGACATTGCTAGTTAATGATGCATTAGTGGTGTGCACTGTTGTTAAATCATTTACAAAGCGGAGTAACTGAGATAATGTCATCAGTTTTCATCATCCACTACTGGGATAGGTTATAGGGCACAGAAACAGGCCATTCGACCCAACCAATCTACGCCAGCATTTATACTTCACTCAAGCCTCCTCCCATCTTTTCTCATCTAAATCTGTCATTGTCAGCCTCACCAAAGCTGATAAAATTCTAGTATCAGCACTTGGTTTTCCCATTGCAGTTAGTACCAATCGCCAATTTGTGGGATTTATGCTGCTACCTCTGCCACAGCCAGTGCAACTGAAAAACAAAGTCATGGAGCACTTAGGTATTGATGCAGCCAATGGCCAACACATGACTCTCAGCCTGATAGGCCAATAAAGGAACATTTAAAACTTTGGAGCCTGGTGTCAGCAGTCAGGAAATTGTTCCAAAAGTACTTTTTCCTAAATTTCTCAAATTTGAAAGTTTATTCTTGCCAGCTTTTGTCATCCAGAGCACTATTAGCATCTCAGGGCACCTCCCTGCCATCTATTTTTACATGTAAAGAAGGCAAAAGAATTGTAATAAGAAATCCACTGAGAAGTCCCCTGTTCCCAATTACTACTTATTATGCTATCAATTACAACTTGGAATTGATGTGTCACTTGAGGCACCGTGGCCGAAGGCCTCTGTGACATTTATCAAGG
Organism: Carcharodon carcharias; assembly: GCF_017639515.1. Lineage (NCBI taxonomy): Eukaryota > Metazoa > Chordata > Chondrichthyes > Lamniformes > Lamnidae > Carcharodon > Carcharodon carcharias. The sequence goes on along the minus strand of NC_054468.1, from coordinate 111,802,673 downwards.
AGCTGTGAGGAGCTGCAGTCAACAGGCTAGAACCTTCCAAAGTGCAGCCAACTGCATTAAATAACCGGCATACCAACTTCCATTGGATTGCTGGCTTCCCCAGTGAGCAGCAGATCGTCAGTGGGACCCACATGCCGCTGAAGACTCCACGTGAGGAACCTGCCACTTTCATCAACAGTCAGGTTATCACACATGAAATATGTGAACTGTCTATGACATGTAAAACTCAAAGCAATGGGGAAGCACTGACAACAGGGACAAGCAGACACAAGAGGTTAATTTTTCCAGCATTTTTATGAAGTTTATTTAATTGATCTGGTTTGGTTTCAGAAGAAGTTCATTTACTGCAACTCCTCAATTTGACTTATAGCACTGTTCTCACCATTAAACAGTGCTAGTTGCAGGGTATGCAACCGGGCACATTGCCCACAAGGTCTCTGATATGTCGTCGACCTCATGAATGATGATTTCCATGGTACAAACAGAAATCAATATGAACAGGGAGCTGAAAAGCACAACAAACTGCATGCACAGCCCAAAACACCATTCCAGCAATTTCAGGTGTAAATTGACAATTGAACCTCCACTAGAGGTGCGAAGAGCCAGCTAGAGAAAATTTATCATACAGCACACAGCCATATTTAATACAAAATCTGAGATTATCTATGGAAGATTGACTAACCACATCTTCAGCTCTTCCAGAAACATCAAAGCGCATTCTGCCATACCCTAAAAATCCACCAATAAATTTCAAAGGTCGTCATAAAATGACTGCTCACATTCAATAATAATAAACTTATGAGACGTTCCTAACCCTAACCACTGGCCCCAAGCCTTACCAATAATAATATAAACAACAATGTTTTGAAAACATCAGCTCTGGTGCAGCCCACACCAAAAATGGGGCAACAATGTTGCAGCAGCAAAGTCCACAACTGCAGTACGTGTATCTCTAAGTGACTCTAGGATAAAGCACTGGAGAAAAATCCGATCCCAAGGAATATGGGGAAGTGAGTAACAGGGCAACCAAGAGAGAGTGAACAGGAGGGAGTGATGAGGCGAAAGAGTGTGTGCGCGCTGCATGTGAGAGATGCGGTATCATTGGGTGTGCGAGTGTGTGATTGCCTTTGTGAGAGTGAGAGGCCATGTGTGAATGCAAGTGAGTGTACATGAGTCTGAGTAAGACGGGTAGTATGCAAGGTTAAGGGTGTGTGTATGAGAGTGAGAAGGGGAGGGGGCATATGCAAACGTGACGGAGTTTGTGAGCGCAAGAGGGTGTGAGAGAGTACGATAGAATGTGTGGGAGTGAGTGACCATGTATGAGTGTGAGAGTAACTCAGTGTTTAATGAGTGTGAATAATTGAGCGCGTGACTGAGTGTGAGTGATTGAATGTGTATGAATGAGAGGCTGTGCCTGATTGAACATGATTGAGTGAAATGAGAGGGTGTGCCTGTGTGAGTGATTATGTATATATGTGTGTGAGTGGCTGAGTGTGAGCGAGAGAGTGATTGACTGAGTGAGAGAGTGATTGACTGAGTGAGAGGGTGTGCCTGAGAGAGTGTGATTGACTGAGTGAGAGAGTGTGCCTGAGAGAGTGTGATTGACTGAGGGAGAGAGGGTGTGCCTGAGAGAGTGTGATTGACTGAGTGAGAGGGCGTGCCTGAGAGACAGCGATTGACTGAGTGAGAGGGCGTGCCTGAGAGAGTGTGAATGCCTGAGTGAACGGGCGTGCCTGAGTGAGAGTGATTGACTGAGTGAAAGGGCATGCCTGAGTGAGAGTGATTGAGGGAGTAGGTGAGCCTGAGTGAAAATGATGGAGTGAGAGGGTGATTGAGAGAACAGGATGGAGTGAGAAGTTGATTGAGTGAACATGATGGAGTGAGGGGGTGATTGAGTGAATATGATGGAGTGAGAGGGTGATTGAGTGAACATGATGGAGTGAGAGGATGATTGAGTGAACATGATGGAGTGAACATGATGGAGTAAGAGGGTGATTGAGTGAACATGATGGAGTGAGAGGGTGATTGAGTGAACATGATAGGGTGATGGAGGGAACATGATACAGGGTGATTGAGTGAAAGGGTGATTGAGTGAACATGATGGAGTGAGAGGGTGATTGAGTGAACATGATAGAGCGAGAAGGTGATTGAGTGAACAGGATGGAGTGCGGTGAGAGGGTGATTGAGTGAACATGATGGAGTGAGAGGGTGATTGAGTGAAGATGATGGAGTGAGAGGGTGATTGAGTGAACAAGATGGCGTGAGAGTGTGATTGAGTGAACACGATGGAGTGAGACGGTGATTGAGTGAACACGATGGAGTGAGACGGTGATTGAGTGAACACGATGGAGTGAGAGGGTGATTGAGAGAACACGATGGAGTGAGAGGGTGATTGAGTGAACACGATGGAGTGAGAGGGTGATTGAGTGAACACGATGGAATGAGAGGGTGATTGAGTGAACACGATGAAGTGAGAGGGTGATTGAGTGAACACGATGGAGTGAGAGGGTGATTGAGTGAACATGATAGGTTGATGGAGTGACCATGAAGGAGGGTGATTGAGTGAACATGATGGAGTGAGGGTGATTGAGTGAACATGATGGAGCAAGAAGGTGATTGAGTGAACAAGATGGAGTGCAGTGAGAGGGTGACCGAGTGAACATGATGGAGTGAGAGGGTGATTGAGAGAACATGATGGAGTGAGAGGGTGATTGAGTGAACATGACAGGGTGATGAAGTGAACATGATGGAGGGTGATTGAGTGAACATGATAGGATGATGGAGTGAACATGACGGAGGGTGATTGAGTGAGAGGGTGACTGAGTGAACATGATGAAGTGAGGGTGTCTAATTGAGAGGGTGATTGAGTGAACATGATGCAGTGAGAGGGTGATTGAGTGAACATGATGGAGTGAGAGGGTATTTGAGTGAACAAGATGGAGTGAGGTGAGGGGGTGATTGAGTGAACATGAAGGAGTGAGAGGGTGATTGAGTGAACATCATAGAGTGAGATGTTGATTCAGTGAACATGATGGGGTGAGAAGGTGATTGAGTGAACAGGATGGAGTGAGAGGGTGATTGAGTGAACATGATGGAGTGAGAGGGTGATTGAGTGAACATGATGGAGTGAGAGGGTGATTGAGTGAACATGATGGAGTGAGAAGATGATTGAGAAGGCAACTGAGTGAACATGGAGTGAGGGTGATTGAGTGAGAGAGTGATTGAGTGAAGAAAATGGAGTGAGGATGATTGAGTGAACATGATGGAGTGAGAGGGTGAATGAGTGAACGTGCTGTTGTGAGAGGATGATTGAGTGAGAAGGTGACTGTGTGAACATGGAGAGAGGGTGATTGAGGGAGAGGGTGATAGAGTGAATGATGGAGTGTGGATGATTGAATGAACATGATGGAGTGAGAGGTTGATGGAGTGAACATGATGGAGGGTGATTGAGTGAGAAGGTCACTGTGTGAACATGGAGAGAGGGTGATTGAGAGAGAGGGTGATAGAGTGAATGATGGAGTGAGGATGATTGAATGAACATGATGGAATGAGAGGGTGATTGAGTGAACATGATGGAGTGAGAGGGTGATTGAGTGAACATGATGGAGTGAGAGGGTGTTTGAGTGAACATGATATAGTGAAATGGTGATTGCGTGAACATGATGGAGTGAAAGGGTGATTGCGTGAACATGATGGAGTGAGAGGGTGATTGAGTGAACATGATGGAGTGAGAGGGTGACTGAGTGAACGTGATGGATTGAGAGGGTGACTGAGTGAACATGATGCAGTGAGAGGATCATTGAGTGAACATGATGGAGTGAGAGGGTGATTGAGTGAACATGATGGAGAGAGAGGATGATTGAGTGAGAAGGTGACTGAGTGAACATGGAGTGAGGGTGATTGAGTGAGAGGGTGCTTGAGTGAAAATGATGGAGTGAAAGGGTGATTGAGTGAATACATGGAGTGAGAGGGTGATTGAGTAAGATGATTGGGTGAACATGGAGTGAGGGTGATTGAGTAAGAGGGTGATTGAGTGAATATGATGGAGTGAGAGGGTGATTGAGTGAATTTGGAGTGATGGTGTTTGAGTGAATATGATGGAATGAGGGTGATTGAGTGAATATGATGTGATGAGGGTGATTGAGTGAATATGATGGAGTGAGGATGATTGAGTGAATATGATGGAGTGAAAGGTTGATTCAGTGAGAAGGTGACTGTGTGAACATGGAGTGAGGGTGATTGAGTGAGAGGGTGATAGAGTGTATGATGGAGTGAGGGTGATGGAGTGAACATGATGGAGTGAGAGGGTGATGGAGTGAACATGATGGAGGGTGACTGAGTGAGAGGGTGACTGAGTGAACATGATGGAGTGAGAGGGTGATTGAGTAAACATGATGGAGTGAGAGGGTGATGGAGTGAACATAATGGAGGGTGTTTGAGTGAGAGGGTGATTGAGTGAACATGATGGAGTGAGGCTGATTGATTGAGAGGGTGATTGAGTGAACATGATGGAGTGAGAGGGTGATTGAGTGAACATGATGGAGTGAGAGGGAGATTGAGTGAACATGATGGAGTGAGAGGGTGATTGAGTGAACATGATGGAGTGAGAGGGTGAATGAGTGAACGTGATGGAGTGAGAGGGTGATTGAGTAAACATGATGGAGTGAAATGGTGATTGCGTGAACATGATGGAGTGAGAGGGTGATTGAGTGAACATGATGGAGTGAAATGGTGATTGCGTGATCATGATGGAGTGAGAGGGTGACTGAGTGAACGTGATGGATTGAGAGGGTGATTGCGTGATCATGATGGAGTGAGAGGGTGACTGAGTGAACGTGATGGATTGAGAGGGTGACTGAGTGAACATGATGCAGTGAGAGGGTGATTGAGTGAACATGATGGAGTGAAATGGTGATTGCGTGATCATGATGGAGTGAGAGGGTGACTGAGTGAACGTGATGGATTGAGAGGGTGACTGAGTGAACATGATGCAGTGAGAGGATCATTGAGTGAACATGATGGAGTGAAAGGGTGATTGAGTGAACATGATGGAGAGAGAGGATGATTGAGTGAGAAGGTGACTGAGTGAACATGGAGTGAGGGTGATTGAGTGAGAGGGTGATTGAGTGAACATGATAGAGCGAGAAGGTGATTGAGTGAACAGAATGGAGTGCGGTGAGAGGGTGATTGAGTGAACATGATGGAGTGAGAGGGTGATTGAGTGAAGATGATGGCGTGAGAGGGTGATTGAGTGAACACGATGGAGTGAGACGGTGATTGAGTGAACACGATGGAGTGAGACGGTGATTGAGTGAACACGATGGAGTGAGACGGTGATTGAGTGAACACGATGGAGTGAGAGGGTGATTGAGAGAACACGATGGAGTGAGAGGGTGATTGAGTGAACACGATGGAGTGAGAGGGTGATTGAGTGAACACGATGGAGTGAGAGGGTGATTGAGTGAACACGATGAAGTGAGAGGGTGATTGAGTGAACACGATGAAGTGAGAGGGTGATTGAGTGAACACGATGGAGTGAGAGGGTGATTGAGTGAACATGATGGAGTGAGAGGGTGATTGAGTGAACATGATAGGTTGATGGAGTGAACATGAAGGAGGGTGATTGAGTGAACATGATGGAGTGAGGGTGATTGAGTGAACATGATGGAGCAAGAAGGTGATTGAGTGAACAAGATGGAGTGCGGTGACAGGGTGACTGAGTGAACATGATGGAGTGAGAGGGTGATTGAGAGAACATGATGGAGTGAGAGGGTGATTGAGTGAACATGACAGGGTGATGAAGTGAACATGATGGAGGGTGATTGAGTGAACATGATAGGATGATGGAGTGAACATGACGGAGGGTGATTGAGTGAGAGGGTGACTGAGTGAACATGATGAAGTGAGGGTGTCTAATTGAGAGGGTGATTGAGTGAACATGATGCAGTGAGAGGGTGATTGAGTGAACATGATGGAGTGAGAGGGTATTTGAGTGAACAAGATGGAGTGAGGTGAGGGGGTGATTGAGTGAACATGAAGGAGTGAGAGGGTGATTGAGTGAACATCATAGAGTGAGATGTTGATTGAGTGAACATGATGGGGTGAGAAGGTGATTGAGTGAACAGGATGGAGTGAGAGGGTGATTGAGTGAACATGATGGAGTGAGAGGGTGATTGAGTGAACATGATGGAGTGAGAGGGTGATTGAGTGAACATGATGGAGTGAGAAGATGATTGAGAAGGCAACTGAGTGAACATGGAGTGAGGGTGATTGAGTGAGAGAGTGATTGAGTGAAGAAAATGGAGTGAGGATGATTGAGTGAACATGATGGAATGAGAGGGTGATTGAGTGAACGTGCTGTTGTGAGAGGATGATTGAGTGAGAAGGTGACTGTGTGAACATGGAGAGAGGGTGATTGAGAGAGAGGGTGATAGAGTGAATGATGGAGTGTGGATGATTGAATGAACATGATGGAGTGAGAGGTTGATGGAGTGAACATGATGGAGGGTGATTGAGTGAGAAGGTCACTGTGTGAACATGGAGAGAGGGTGATTGAGAGAGAGGGTGATAGAGTGAATGATGGAGTGAGGATGATTGAATGAACATGATGGAATGAGAGGGTGATTGAGTGAACATGATGGAGTGAGAGGGTGATTGAGTGAACATGATGGAGTGAGAGGGTGATTGAGTGAACATGATATAGTGAAATGGTGATTGCGTGAACATGATGGAGTGAAAGGGTGATTGCGTGAACATGATGGAGTGAGAGGGTGATTGAGTGAACATGATGGAGTGAGAGGGTGACTGAGTGAACGTGATGGATTGAGAGGGTGACTGAGTGAACATGATGCAGTGAGAGGATCATTGAGTGAACATGATGGAGTGAGAGGGTGATTGAGTGAACATGATGGAGAGAGAGGATGATTGAGTGAGAAGGTGACTGAGTGAACATGGAGTGAGGGTGATTGAGTGAGAGGGTGCTTGAGTGAAAATGATGGAGTGAAAGGGTGATTGAGTGAATACATGGAGTGAGAGGGTGATTGAGTAAGATGATTGGGTGAACATGGAGTGAGGGTGATTGAGTAAGAGGGTGATTGAGTGAATATGATGGAGTGAGAGGGTGATTGAGTGAATTTGGAGTGATGGTGTTTGAGTGAATATGATGGAATGAGGGTGATTGAGTGAATATGATGTGATGAGGGTGATTGAGTGAATATGATGGAGGGAGGATGATTGAGTGAATATGATGGAGTGAAAGGTTGATTCAGTGAGAAGGTGACTGTGTGAACATGGAGTGAGGGTGATTGAGTGAGAGGGTGATAGAGTGTATGATGGAGTGAGGGTGATGGAGTGAACATGATGGAGTGAGAGGGTGATGGAGTGAACATGATGGAGGGTGACTGAGTGAGAGGGTGACTGAGTGAACATGATGGAGTGAGAGGGTGATTGAGTAAACATGATGGAGTGAGAGGGTGATGGAGTGAACATAATGGAGGGTGTTTGAGTGAGAGGGTGATTGAGTGAACATGATGGAGTGAGGCTGATTGATTGAGAGGGTGATTGAGTGAACATGATGGAGTGAGAGGGTGATTGAGTGAACATGATGGAGTGAGAGGGAGATTGAGTGAACATGATGGAGTGAGAGGGTGATTGAGTGAACATGATGGAGTGAGAGGGTGATTGAGTGAACATGATGGAGTGAGAGGGTGAATGAGTGAACGTGATGGAGTGAGAGGGTGATTGAGTGAACATGATGGAGTGAAATGGTGATTGCGTGAACATGATGGAGTGAGAGGGTGATTGAGTGAACATGATGGAGTGAGAGGGTGATTGAGTGAACAGGATGGGGTGAGGAGGTGATTGAGTGAACATGATGGAGTGAGAGGGTGATTGAGTGAACATGATGGAGTGAGAGGGTGATTGAGTGAACATGATGGAGTGAGAGGGTGATTGAGTGAACATGATGGAGTGAGAGGGTGATTGAGTGAACATGATGGAGTGAGAGGGTGATTGCGTGATCATGATGGAGTGAGAGGGTGACTGAGTGAACGTGATGGATTGAGAGGGTGACTGAGTGAACATGATGCAGTGAGAGGATCATTGAGTGAACATGATGGAGTGAAAGGGTGATTGAGTGAACATGATGGAGAGAGAGGATGATTGAGTGAGAAGGTGACTGAGTGAACATGGAGTGAGGGTGATTGAGTGAGAGGGTGATTGAGTGAAAATGATGGAGTGAAAGGGTGATTGAGTGAATACATGGAGTGAGAGGGTGATTGAGTAAGATGATTGGGTGAACATGGAGTGAGGGTGATTGAGTAAGAGGTTGATTGAGTGAATATGATGGAGTGAGAGGGTGATTGAGTGAATTTGGAGTGATGGTGTTTGAGTGAATATGATGGAATGAGGGTGATTGAGTGAATATGATGGGATGAGGGTGATTGAGTGAATATGATGGAGTGAGGATGATTGAGTGAATATGACGCAGTGAAAGGTTGATTCAATGAGAAGGCGACTGTGTGAACATGGAGTGAGGGTGATTGAGTGAGAGGGTGATAGAGTGTATGATGGAGTGAGGGTGATGGAGTGAACAGGATGGAGCGAGAGGGTGATTGATTGAACAGGATGGAGTGAGGTGAGGGGGTGATTGAGTGAACATGATGGAGTGAGAGGGTGATTGAGTAAACATGATGGAGTGAGAGGGTGATTGAGTAAACATGATGGAGTGAGAGGGTGATGGAGTGAACATAATGGAGGGTGTTTGAGTGAGAGGGTGATTGAGTGAACATGATGGAGTGAGGCTGATTGATTGAGAGGGTGATTGAGTGAACATGATGGAATGAGAGGGTGATTGCGTGAACATGCTAGAGTGAGAGGGTGATTGAGTGAACATGATGGAGTGAGAGGGTGATTGAGTGAACATGATGGAATGAGAGGGTGATTGAGTGAACATGATGGAGTGAGAGGATGATTGAGTGAACATGATGGAGTGAACATGATGGAGTGAGAGGGTGATTAAGTAAACATGATGGAGTGAGAGGTGATTGAGTAAACATGATGGAGTGAGAGGGTGATGAGTGAACATGATGGAGGGTGATTGAGTGAGAGGGTTATTGAGTGAACATGATGGAGTGAGAGGGTGATGAGTGAACATGATGGAGTGAGAGGATGATGGAGTGAACATGATGCAGGGTGATTGAGTGAGAGGGTGATTGAGTGAGAGGGCAATTGAGAGGACGTGATGGAGTGAGGGTGATTGATTGAGATGGTGATTGAGTGAACATGACGGAGTGAGAGGGTGATTGAGTGAACATGATGGAGTGAGAGGGTGATTGAGAGAACATGATGGAGTGAAAGGGTGATTGAGTGAACATGATGGAGAGGATGATTGAGTGAACATGATGGAGTGAACATGATGGAGTGAGAGGGTGATTGAGTGAACATGATAGGGAGAAGGAGTGAACATGATGGAGGGTGATTGAGTGAGAGGGTGATTTAGAGAACATGATGGAGTGAGAGGGTGATTGAGTGAACATGATGGAGCGAGAGGGTGATTGATTGAACAGGATGGAGTGAGGGGGTGATTGAGCGAACATGATGGAGAGAGAATGTGACTGAGTGAACAGGACGGAGTGCGGTGAGAGTGTGATTGAGTGAACATGATGGAGTGAGGGTGATTAAACGAAAGGGTGAATGAGTGAACATGATGCAGTGAGAGGGTGTTTGAGTGAACATGATGGAGTGAGAGGGTGATTGAGTGAACAGGATGGGGTGAGGAGGTGATTGAGTGAACATGATGGAGTGAGAGGGTGATTGAGTGAACATGATGGAGTGAGAGGGTGATTGAGTGAACATGATGGAGTGAGAGGGTGATTGAGTGAACATGATGGAGTGAGAGGGTGATTGAGTGAACATGATGGAGTGAGAGGGTGATTGAGTGAACATGATGGAGTGAGAGGGTGATTGAGTGAACATGATGGAGTGAGAGGGTGATTGCGTGATCATGATGGAGTGAGAGGGTGACTGAGTGAACGTGATGGATTGAGAGGGTGACTGAGTGAACATGATGCAGTGAGGATCATTGAGTGAACATGATGGAGTGAGAGGGTGATTGAGTGAACATGATGGAGAGAGAGGATGATTGAGTGAGAAGGTGACTGAGTGAACATGGAGTGAGGGTGATTGAGTGAGAGGGTGATTGAGTGAAAATGATGGAGTGAAAGGGTGATTGAGTGAATACATGGAGTGAGAGGGTGATTGAGTAAGATGATTGGGTGAACATGGAGTGAGGGTGATTGAGTGAGAGGGTGATTGAGTGAAAATGATGGAGTGAAAGGGTGATTGGGTGAACATGGAGTGAGGGTGATTGAGTAAGAGGTTGATTGAGTGAATATGATGGAGTGAGAGGGTGATTGAGTGAATTTGGAGTGATGGTGTTTGAGTGAATATGATGGAATGAGGGTGATTGAGTGAATATGATGGGATGAGGGTGATTGAGTGAATATGATGGGATGAGGGTGATTGAGTGAATATGATGGAGTGAGGATGATTGAGTGAATATGATGGAGTGAAAGGTTGATTCAGTGAGAAGGTGACTGTGTGAACATGGAGTGAGGGTGATTGAGTGAGAGGGTGATAGAGTGTATGATGGAGTGAGGGTGATGGAGTGAACATGATGGAGTGAGAGGGTGATGGAGTGAACATGATGGAGGGTGACTGAGTGAGAGAGTGATTGAGTGAACATGATGGAGTGAGAAGGTGATTGAGTAAACATGATGGAGTGAGAGGGTGATTGAGTAAACATGATGGAGTGAGACGGTGATGGAGTGAACATAATGGAGGGTGTTTGAGTGAGACGGTGATTGAGTGAACATGATGGAGTGAGGCTGATTGATTGAGAGGGTGATTGAGTGAACATGATGGAGTGAGAGGGTGATTGCGTGAACATGCTAGAGTGAGAGGGTGATTGAGTGAACATGATGGAGTGAGAGGGTGATTGAGTGAACATGATGGAGTGAGAAAGTGATTGAGTGAACATGATGGAGTGAAAGGGTGATTGAGTGAACATGATGGAGTGAAAGGGTGATTGAGTGAACATGATGGAGGGTAATTGAGTGAGAGGGTGATTGATGGAGAGGGTGATTAAGAGAATGTGATTGCGTGAACATGATGGAGTGAGAGGGTGATTGCGTGATCATGATGGAGTGAGAGGGTGACTGAGTGAACGTGATGGATTGAGAGGGTGACTGAGTGAACATGATGCAGTGAGGATCATTGAGTGAACATGATGGAGTGAGAGGGTGATTGCGTGATCATGATGGAGTGAGAGGGTGACTGAGTGAACGTGATGGAATGAGAGGGTGATTGAGTGAACATGATGGAGAGAGAGGATGATTGAGTGAGAAGGTGACTGAGTGAACATGGAGTGAGGGTGATTGAGTGAGAGGGTGATTGAGTGAATATGATGGAGTGAGAGGGTGATTGAGTGAATATGATGGAGTGAAAGGGTGATTGAGAGAATACATGGAGTGAGAGGGTGATTGAGTAAGATGATTGGGTGAACATGGAGTGAGGGTGATTGAGTAAGAGGGTGATTGAGTGAATATGATGGAGTGAGAGGGTGATTGAGTGAATATGGAGTGATGGTGTTTGAGTGAATATGATGGAATGAGGGTGATTGAGTGAATATGATGGAGTGAGAGGATGATTGAGTGAACATGATGGAGTGAACATGATGGAGTGAGAGGGTGATTAAGTAAACATGATGGAGTGAGAGGTGATTGAGTAAACATGATGGAGTGAGAGGGTGATGAGTGAACATGATGGAGGGTGATTGAGTGAGAGGGTTATTGAGTGAACATGATGGAGTGAGAGGGTGATGAGTGAACATGATGGAGTGAGAGGATGATGGAGTGAACATGATGCAGGGTGATTGAGTGAGAGGGTGATTGAGTGAGAGGGCAATTGAGAGGACGTGATGGAGTGAGGGTGATTGATTGAGATGGTGATTGAGTGAACATGACGGAGTGAGAGGGTGATTGAGTGAACATGATGGAGTGAGAGGGTGATTGAGAGAACATGATGGAGTGAGGGGGTGATTGAGTGAACATGATGGAGAGGATGATTGAGTGAACATGATAGGGAGAAGGAGTGAACATGATGGAGTGAACATGATGGAGTGAGAGGGTGATTAAGTAAACATGATGGAGTGAGAGGTGATTGAATAAACATGATGGAGTGAGAGGGTCATGAGTGAACATGATGGAGGGTGATTGAGTGAGAGGGTTATTGAGTGAAGATGATGGAGTGAGAGGGTGATGAGTGAACATGATGGAGTGAGAGGATGATGGAGTGAACATGATGCAGGGTGATTGAGTGAGAGGGTGATTGAGTGAGAGGGCAATTGAGAGGACGTGATGGAGTGAGGGTGATTGATTGAGATGGTGATTGAGTGAACATGACGGAGTGAGAGGGTGATTGAGTGAACATGATGGAGTGAGAGGGTGATTGAGAGAACATGATGGAGTGAGGGGTGATTGAGTGAACATGATGGAGAGGATGATTGAGTGAACATGATGGAGTGAACATGATGGAGTGAGAGGGTGATTGAGTGAACATGATAGGGAGAAGGAGTGAACATGATGGAGGGTGATTGAGTGAGAGGGTGATTTAGAGAACATGATGGAGTGAGAGGGTGATTGAGTGAACATGATGGAGCGAGAGGGTGATTGATTGAACAGGATGGAGTGAGGGGGTGATTGAGCGAACATGATGGAGCGAGAATGTGACTGAGTGAACAGGACGGAGTGCGGTGAGAGTGTGATTGAGTGAACATGATGGAGTGAGGGTGATTAAACGAAAGGGTGAATGAGTGAACATGATGCAGTGAGAGGGTGTTTGAGTGAACATGATGGAGTGAGAGGGTGATTGAGTGAACAGGATGGGGTGAGGAGGTGATTGAGTGAACATGATGGAGTGAGAGGGTGATTGAGTGAACATGATGGAGTGAGAGGGTGATTGAGTGAACATGATGGAGTGAGAGGGTGATTGAGTGAACATGATGGAGTGAGAGGGTGATTGAGTGAACATGATGGAGTGAGAGGGTGATTGAGTGAACATGATGGAGTGAGAGGGTGACTGAGTGAACGTGATGGATTGAGAGGGTGACTGAGTGAACATAATGCAGTGAGAGGATCATTGAGTGAACATGATGGAGTGAGAGGGTGATTGAGTGAACATGATGGAGAGAGAGGGTGATTGAGTGAACATGATGGAGTGAGAGGGTGACTGAGTGAACGTGATGGATTGAGAGGGTGACTGAGTGAACATAATGCAGTGAGAGGATCATTGAGTGAATATGATGGAGTGAGAGGGTGATTGAGTGAATTTGGAGTGATGGTGTTTGAGTGAATATGATGGAATGAGGGTGATTGAGTGAATATGATGGGATGAGGGTGATTGAGTGAATATGATGGGATGAGGGTGATTGAGTGAATATGATGGAGTGAGGATGATTGAGTGAATATGATGGAGTGAAAGGTTGATTCAGTGAGAAGGTGACTGTGTGAACATGGAGTGAGGGTGATTGAGTGAGAGGGTGATAGAGTGTATGATGGAGTGAGGGTGATGGAGTGAACATGATGGAGTGAGAGGGTGATGGAGTGAACATGATGGAGGGTGACTGAGTGAGAGGGTGATTGAGTGAACTTGATGGAGTGAGAGGGTGATTGAGTAAACATGATGGAGTGAGAGGGTGATTGAGTGAACATGATGGAGTGAGGCTGATTGATTGAGAGGGTGATTGAGTGAACATGATGGAGTGAGAGGGTGATTGCGTGAACATGCTGGAGTGAGAGGGTGATTGAGTGAACATGATGGAGTGAGAGGGTGATTGAGTGAACATGATGGAATGAGAGGGTGACTGAGTGAACATGATGGAGTGAGAGGATGATTGAGTGAACATGATGGAGTGAACATGATGGAGTGAGAGGGTGATTAAGTAAACATGATGGAGTGAGAGGTGATTGAGTAAACATGATGGAGTGAGAGGTGATTGAGTAAACATGATGGAGTGAGAGGGTGATGAGTGAACATGATGGAGGGTGATTGAGTGAGAGGGTTATTGAGTGAACATGATGGAGTGAGAGGGTGATGAGTGAACATGATGGAGTGAGATGTTGATTGAGTGAACATGATGGGGTGAGAAGGTGATTGAGTGAACAGGATGGAGTGAGAGGGTGATTGAGTGAACATGATGGAGTGAGAGGGTGATTGAGTGAACATGATGGAGTGAGAGGGTGATTGAGTGAACATGATGGAGTGAGAAGATGATTGAGAAGGCAACTGAGTGAACATGGAGTGAGGGTGATTGAGTGAGAGAGTGATTGAGTGAAGAAAATGGAGTGAGGATGATTGAGTGAACATGATGGAGTGAGAGGGTGATTGAGTGAACGTGCTGTTGTGAGAGGATGATTGAGTGAGAAGGTGACTGTGTGAACATGGAGAGAGGGTGATTGAGAGAGAGGGTGATAGAGTGAATGATGGAGTGTGGATGATTGAATGAACATGATGGAGTGAGAGGTTGATGGAGTGAACATGATGGAGGGTGATTGAGTGAGAAGGTCACTGTGTGAACATGGAGAGAGGGTGATTGAGAGAGAGGGTGATAGAGTGAATGATGGAGTGAGGATGATTGAATGAACATGATGGAATGAGAGGGTGATTGAGTGAACATGATGGAGTGAGAGGGTGATTGAGTGAACATGATGGAGTGAGAGGGTGATTGAGTGAACATGATATAGTGAAATGGTGATTGCGTGAACATGATGGAGTGAAAGGGTGATTGCGTGAACATGATGGAGTGAGAGGGTGATTGAGTGAACATGATGGAGTGAGAGGGTGACTGAGTGAACGTGATGGATTGAGAGGGTGACTGAGTGAACATGATGCAGTGAGAGGATCATTGAGTGAACATGATGGAGTGAGAGGGTGATTGAGTGAACATGATGGAGAGAGAGGATGATTGAGTGAGAAGGTGACTGAGTGAACATGGAGTGAGGGTGATTGAGTGAGAGGGTGCTTGAGTGAAAATGATGGAGTGAAAGGGTGATTGAGTGAATACATGGAGTGAGAGGGTGATTGAGTAAGATGATTGGGTGAACATGGAGTGAGGGTGATTGAGTAAGAGGGTGATTGAGTGAATATGATGGAGTGAGAGGGTGATTGAGTGAATTTGGAGTGATGGTGTTTGAGTGAATATGATGGAATGAGGGTGATTGAGTGAATATGATGTGATGAGGGTGATTGAGTGAATATGATGGAGGGAGGATGATTGAGTGAATATGATGGAGTGAAAGGTTGATTCAGTGAGAAGGTGACTGTGTGAACATGGAGTGAGGGTGATTGAGTGAGAGGGTGATAGAGTGTATGATGGAGTGAGGGTGATGGAGTGAACATGATGGAGTGAGAGGGTGATGGAGTGAACATGATGGAGGGTGACTGAGTGAGAGGGTGACTGAGTGAACATGATGGAGTGAGAGGGTGATTGAGTAAACATGATGGAGTGAGAGGGTGATGGAGTGAACATAATGGAGGGTGTTTGAGTGAGAGGGTGATTGAGTGAACATGATGGAGTGAGGCTGATTGATTGAGAGGGTGATTGAGTGAACATGATGGAGTGAGAGGGTGATTGAGTGAACATGATGGAGTGAGAGGGAGATTGAGTGAACATGATGGAGTGAGAGGGTGATTGAGTGAACATGATGGAGTGAGAGGGTGATTGAGTGAACATGATGGAGTGAGAGGGTGAATGAGTGAACGTGATGGAGTGAGAGGGTGATTGAGTGAACATGATGGAGTGAAATGGTGATTGCGTGAACATGATGGAGTGAGAGGGTGATTGAGTGAACATGATGGAGTGAGAGGGTGATTGAGTGAACAGGATGGGGTGAGGAGGTGATTGAGTGAACATGATGGAGTGAGAGGGTGATTGAGAGAACATGATGGAGTGAGGGGGTGATTGAGTGAACATGATGGAGAGGATGATTGAGTGAACATGATAGGGAGAAGGAGTGAACATGATGGAGTGAACATGATGGAGTGAGAGGGTGATTAAGTAAACATGATGGAGTGAGAGGTGATTGAATAAACATGATGGAGTGAGAGGGTCATGAGTGAACATGATGGAGGGTGATTGAGTGAGAGGGTTATTGAGTGAAGATGATGGAGTGAGAGGGTGATGAGTGAACATGATGGAGTGAGAGGATGATGGAGTGAACATGATGCAGGGTGATTGAGTGAGAGGGTGATTGAGTGAGAGGGCAATTGAGAGGACGTGATGGAGTGAGGGTGATTGATTGAGATGGTGATTGAGTGAACATGACGGAGTGAGAGGGTGATTGAGTGAACATGATGGAGTGAGAGGGTGATTGAGAGAACATGATGGAGTGAGGGGTGATTGAGTGAACATGATGGAGAGGATGATTGAGTGAACATGATGGAGTGAACATGATGGAGTGAGAGGGTGATTGAGTGAACATGATAGGGAGAAGGAGTGAACATGATGGAGGGTGATTGAGTGAGAGGGTGATTTAGAGAACATGATGGAGTGAGAGGGTGATTGAGTGAACATGATGGAGCGAGAGGGTGATTGATTGAACAGGATGGAGTGAGGGGGTGATTGAGCGAACATGATGGAGCGAGAATGTGACTGAGTGAACAGGACGGAGTGCGGTGAGAGTGTGATTGAGTGAACATGATGGAGTGAGGGTGATTAAACGAAAGGGTGAATGAGTGAACATGATGCAGTGAGAGGGTGTTTGAGTGAACATGATGGAGTGAGAGGGTGATTGAGTGAACAGGATGGGGTGAGGAGGTGATTGAGTGAACATGATGGAGTGAGAGGGTGATTGAGTGAACATGATGGAGTGAGAGGGTGATTGAGTGAACATGATGGAGTGAGAGGGTGATTGAGTGAACATGATGGAGTGAGAGGGTGATTGAGTGAACATGATGGAGTGAGAGGGTGATTGAGTGAACATGATGGAGTGAGAGGGTGACTGAGTGAACGTGATGGATTGAGAGGGTGACTGAGTGAACATAATGCAGTGAGAGGATCATTGAGTGAACATGATGGAGTGAGAGGGTGATTGAGTGAACATGATGGAGAGAGAGGGTGATTGAGTGAACATGATGGAGTGAGAGGGTGACTGAGTGAACGTGATGGATTGAGAGGGTGACTGAGTGAACATAATGCAGTGAGAGGATCATTGAGTGAATATGATGGAGTGAGAGGGTGATTGAGTGAATTTGGAGTGATGGTGTTTGAGTGAATATGATGGAATGAGGGTGATTGAGTGAATATGATGGGATGAGGGTGATTGAGTGAATATGATGGGATGAGGGTGATTGAGTGAATATGATGGAGTGAGGATGATTGAGTGAATATGATGGAGTGAAAGGTTGATTCAGTGAGAAGGTGACTGTGTGAACATGGAGTGAGGGTGATTGAGTGAGAGGGTGATAGAGTGTATGATGGAGTGAGGGTGATGGAGTGAACATGATGGAGTGAGAGGGTGATGGAGTGAACATGATGGAGGGTGACTGAGTGAGAGGGTGATTGAGTGAACTTGATGGAGTGAGAGGGTGATTGAGTAAACATGATGGAGTGAGAGGGTGATTGAGTGAACATGATGGAGTGAGGCTGATTGATTGAGAGGGTGATTGAGTGAACATGATGGAGTGAGAGGGTGATTGCGTGAACATGCTGGAGTGAGAGGGTGATTGAGTGAACATGATGGAGTGAGAGGGTGATTGAGTGAACATGATGGAATGAGAGGGTGACTGAGTGAACATGATGGAGTGAGAGGATGATTGAGTGAACATGATGGAGTGAACATGATGGAGTGAGAGGGTGATTAAGTAAACATGATGGAGTGAGAGGTGATTGAGTAAACATGATGGAGTGAGAGGTGATTGAGTAAACATGATGGAGTGAGAGGGTGATGAGTGAACATGATGGAGGGTGATTGAGTGAGAGGGTTATTGAGTGAACATGATGGAGTGAGAGGGTGATGAGTGAACATGATGGAGTGAGATGTTGATTGAGTGAACATGATGGGGTGAGAAGGTGATTGAGTGAACAGGATGGAGTGAGAGGGTGATTGAGTGAACATGATGGAGTGAGAGGGTGATTGAGTGAACATGATGGAGTGAGAGGGTGATTGAGTGAACATGATGGAGTGAGAAGATGATTGAGAAGGCAACTGAGTGAACATGGAGTGAGGGTGATTGAGTGAGAGAGTGATTGAGTGAAGAAAATGGAGTGAGGATGATTGAGTGAACATGATGGAGTGAGAGGGTGATTGAGTGAACGTGCTGTTGTGAGAGGATGATTGAGTGAGAAGGTGACTGTGTGAACATGGAGAGAGGGTGATTGAGAGAGAGGGTGATAGAGTGAATGATGGAGTGTGGATGATTGAATGAACATGATGGAGTGAGAGGTTGATGGAGTGAACATGATGGAGGGTGATTGAGTGAGAAGGTCACTGTGTGAACATGGAGAGAGGGTGATTGAGAGAGAGGGTGATAGAGTGAATGATGGAGTGAGGATGATTGAATGAACATGATGGAATGAGAGGGTGATTGAGTGAACATGATGGAGTGAGAGGGTGATTGAGTGAACATGATGGAGTGAGAGGGTGATTGAGTGAACATGATATAGTGAAATGGTGATTGCGTGAACATGATGGAGTGAAAGGGTGATTGCGTGAACATGATGGAGTGAGAGGGTGATTGAGTGAACATGATGGAGTGAGAGGGTGACTGAGTGAACGTGATGGATTGAGAGGGTGACTGAGTGAACATGATGCAGTGAGAGGATCATTGAGTGAACATGATGGAGTGAGAGGGTGATTGAGTGAACATGATGGAGAGAGAGGATGATTGAGTGAGAAGGTGACTGAGTGAACATGGAGTGAGGGTGATTGAGTGAGAGGGTGCTTGAGTGAAAATGATGGAGTGAAAGGGTGATTGAGTGAATACATGGAGTGAGAGGGTGATTGAGTAAGATGATTGGGTGAACATGGAGTGAGGGTGATTGAGTAAGAGGGTGATTGAGTGAATATGATGGAGTGAGAGGGTGATTGAGTGAATTTGGAGTGATGGTGTTTGAGTGAATATGATGGAATGAGGGTGATTGAGTGAATATGATGTGATGAGGGTGATTGAGTGAATATGATGGAGGGAGGATGATTGAGTGAATATGATGGAGTGAAAGGTTGATTCAGTGAGAAGGTGACTGTGTGAACATGGAGTGAGGGTGATTGAGTGAGAGGGTGATAGAGTGTATGATGGAGTGAGGGTGATGGAGTGAACATGATGGAGTGAGAGGGTGATGGAGTGAACATGATGGAGGGTGACTGAGTGAGAGGGTGACTGAGTGAACATGATGGAGTGAGAGGGTGATTGAGTAAACATGATGGAGTGAGAGGGTGATGGAGTGAACATAATGGAGGGTGTTTGAGTGAGAGGGTGATTGAGTGAACATGATGGAGTGAGGCTGATTGATTGAGAGGGTGATTGAGTGAACATGATGGAGTGAGAGGGTGATTGAGTGAACATGATGGAGTGAGAGGGAGATTGAGTGAACATGATGGAGTGAGAGGGTGATTGAGTGAACATGATGGAGTGAGAGGGTGATTGAGTGAACATGATGGAGTGAGAGGGTGAATGAGTGAACGTGATGGAGTGAGAGGGTGATTGAGTGAACATGATGGAGTGAAATGGTGATTGCGTGAACATGATGGAGTGAGAGGGTGATTGAGTGAACATGATGGAGTGAGAGGGTGATTGAGTGAACAGGATGGGGTGAGGAGGTGATTGAGTGAACATGATGGAGTGAGAGGGTGATTGAGTGAACATGATGGAGTGAGAGGGTGATTGAGTGAACATGATGGAGTGAGAGGGTGATTGAGTGAACATGATGGAGTGAGAGGGTGATTGAGTGAACATGATGGAGTGAGAGGGTGATTGAGTGAACATGATGGAGTGAGAGGGTGACTGAGTGAACGTGATGGATTGAGAGGGTGACTGAGTGAACATAATGCAGTGAGAGGATCATTGAGTGAATATGATGGAGTGAGAGGGTGATTGAGTGAACATGATGGAGAGAGAGGATGATTGAGTGAGAAGGTGACTGAGTGAACATGGAGTGAGGGTGATTGAGTGAGAGGGTGCTTGAGTGAAAATGATGGAGTGAAAGGGTGATTGAGTGAATACATGGAGTGAGAGGGTGATTGAGTAAGATGATTGGGTGAACATGGAGTGAGGGTGATTGAGTAAGAGGGTGATTGAGTGAATATGATGGAGTGAGAGGGTGATTGAGTGAATTTGGAGTGATGGTGTTTGAGTGAATATGATGGAATGAGGGTGATTGAGTGAATATGATGCGATGAGGGTGATTGAGTGAATATGATGGAGTGAGGATGATTGAGTGAATATGATGGAGTGAAAGGTTGATTCAGTGAGAAGGTGACTGTGTGAACATGGAGTGAGGGTGATTGAGTGAGAGGGTGATAGAGTGTATGATGGAGTGAGGGTGATGGAGTGAACATGATGGAGTGAGAGGGTGATGGAGTGAACATGATGGAGGGTGACTGAGTGAGAGGGTGACTGAGTGAACATGATGGAGTGAGAGGGTGATTGAGTAAACATGATGGAGTGAGAGGGTGATGGAGTGAACATAATGGAGGGTGTTTGAGTGAGAGGGTGATTGAGTGAACATGATGGAGTGAGGCTGATTGATTGAGAGGGTGATTGAGTGAACATGATGGAGTGAGAGGGTGATTGAGTGAACATGATGGAGTGAGAGGGAGATTGAGTGAACATGATGGAGTGAGAGGGTGATTGAGTGAACATGATGGAGTGAGAGGGTGATTGAGTGAACATGATGGAGTGAGAGGGTGAATGAGTGAACATGATGGAGTGAGAGGGTGATTGAGTGAACATGATGGAGTGAAATGGTGATTGCGTGAACATGATGGAGTGAGAGGGTGATTGAGTGAACATGATGGAGTGAAATGGTGATTGCGTGATCATGATGGAGTGAGAGGGTGACTGAGTGAACGTGATGGATTGAGAGGGTGATTGCGTGATCATGATGGAGTGAGAGGGTGACTGAGTGAACGTGATGGATTGAGAGGGTGACTGAGTGAACATGATGCAGTGAGAGGGTGATTGAGTGAACATGATGGAGTGAAATGGTGATTGCGTGATCATGATGGAGTGAGAGGGTGACTGAGTGAACGTGATGGATTGAGAGGGTGACTGAGTGAACATGATGCAGTGAGAGGATCATTGAGTGAACATGATGGAGTGAAAGGGTGATTGAGTGAACATGATGGAGAGAGAGGATGATTGAGTGAGAAGGTGACTGAGTGAACATGGAGTGAGGGTGATTGAGTGAGAGGGTGATTGAGTGAAAATGATGGAGTGAAAGGGTGATTGAGTGAATACATGGAGTGAGAGGGTGATTGAGTAAGATGATTGGGTGAACATGGAGTGAGGGTGATTGAGTAAGAGGTTGATTGAGTGAATATGATGGAGTGAGAGGGTGATTGAGTGAATTTGGAGTGATGGTGTTTGAGTGAATATGATGGAATGAGGGTGATTGAGTGAATATGATGGGATGAGGGTGATTGAGTGAATATGATGGAGTGAGGATGATTGAGTGAATATGACGCAGTGAAAGGTTGATTCAATGAGAAGGCGACTGTGTGAACATGGAGTGAGGGTGATTGAGTGAGAGGGTGATAGAGTGTATGATGGAGTGAGGGTGATGGAGTGAACATGATGGAGTGAGAGGGTGATGGAGTGAACATGATGGAGGGTGACTGAGTGAGAGGGTGATTGAGTGAACTTGATGGAGTGAGAGGGTGATTGAGTAAACATGATGGAGTGAGAGGGTGATTGAGTAAACATGATGGAGTGAGAGGGTGATGGAGTGAACATAATGGAGGGTGTTTGAGTGAGACGGTGATTGAGTGAACATGATGGAGTGAGGCTGATTGATTGAGAGGGTGATTGAGTGAACATGATGGAGTGAGAGGGTGATTGCGTGAACATGCTAGAGTGAGAGGGTGATTGAGTGAACATGATGGAGTGAGAGGGTGATTGAGTGAACATGATGGAATGAGAGGGTGATTGAGTGAACATGATGGAGTGAGAGGATGATTGAGTGAACATGATTGAGTGAACATGATGGAGTGAACATGATGGAGTGAGAGGGTGATTAAGTAAACATGATGGAGTGAGAGGTGATTGAGTAAACATGATGGAGTGAGAGGGTGATGAGTGAACATGATGGAGGGTGATTGAGTGAGAGGGTTATTGAGTGAACATGATGGAGTGAGAGGGTGATGAGTGAACATGATGGAGTGAGAGGATGATGGAGTGAACATGATGCAGGGTGATTGAGTGAGAGGGTGATTGAGTGAGAGGGCAATTGAGAGGACGTGATGGAGTGAGGGTGATTGATTGAGATGGTGATTGAGTGAACATGACGGAGTGAGAGGGTGATTGAGTGAACATGATGGAGTGAGAGGGTGATTGAGAGAACATGATGGAGTGAAAGGGTGATTGAGTGAACATGATGGAGAGGATGATTGAGTGAACATGATGGAGTGAACATGATGGAGTGAGAGGGTGATTGAGTGAACATGATAGGGAGAAGGAGTGAACATGATGGCGGGTGATTGAGTGAGAGGGTGATTTAGAGAACATGATGGAGTGAGAGGGTGATTGAGTGAACATGATGGAGCGAGAGGGTGATTGATTGAACAGGATGGAGTGAGGGGGTGATTGAGCGAACATGATGGAGAGAGAATGTGACTGAGTGAACAGGACGGAGTGCGGTGAGAGTGTGATTGAGTGAACATGATGGAGTGAGGGTGATTAAACGAAAGGGTGAATGAGTGAACATGATGCAGTGAGAGGGTGTTTGAGTGAACATGATGGAGTGAGAGGGTGATTGAGTGAACAGGATGGGGTGAGGAGGTGATTGAGTGAACATGATGGAGTGAGAGGGTGATTGAGTGAACATGATGGAGTGAGAGGGTGATTGAGTGAACATGATGGAGTGAGAGGGTGATTGAGTGAACATGATGGAGTGAGAGGGTGATTGAGTGAACATGATGGAGTGAGAGGGTGATTGAGTGAACATGATGGAGTGAGAGGGTGATTGAGTGAACATGATGGAGTGAGAGGGTGATTGCGTGATCATGATGGAGTGAGAGGGTGACTGAGTGAACGTGATGGATTGAGAGGGTGACTGAGTGAACATGATGCAGTGAGGATCATTGAGTGAACATGATGGAGTGAGAGGGTGATTGAGTGAACATGATGGAGAGAGAGGATGATTGAGTGAGAAGGTGACTGAGTGAACATGGAGTGAGGGTGATTGAGTGAGAGGGTGATTGAGTGAAAATGATGGAGTGAAAGGGTGAGTGAGTGAATACATGGAGTGAGAGGGTGATTGAGTAAGATGATTGGGTGAACATGGAGTGAGGGTGATTGAGTGAGAGGGTGATTGAGTGAAAATGATGGAGTGAAAGGGTGATTGGGTGAACATGGAGTGAGGGTGATTGAGTAAGAGGTTGATTGAGTGAATATGATGGAGTGAGAGGGTGATTGAGTGAATTTGGAGTGATGGTGTTTGAGTGAATATGATGGAATGAGGGTGATTGAGTGAATATGATGGGATGAGGGTGATTGAGTGAATATGATGGGATGAGGGTGATTGAGTGAATATGATGGAGTGAGGATGATTGAGTGAATATGATGGAGTGAAAGGTTGATTCAGTGAGAAGGTGACTGTGTGAACATGGAGTGAGGGTGATTGAGTGAGAGGGTGATAGAGTGTATGATGGAGTGAGGGTGATGGAGTGAACATGATGGAGTGAGAGGGTGATGGAGTGAACATGATGGAGGGTGACTGAGTGAGAGAGTGATTGAGTGAACATGATGGAGTGAGAAGGTGATTGAGTAAACATGATGGAGTGAGAGGGTGATTGAGTAAACATGATGGAGTGAGAGGGTGATGGAGTGAACATAATGGAGGGTGTTTGAGTGAGAGGGTGATTGAGTGAACATGATGGAGTGAGGCTGATTGATTGAGAGGGTGATTGAGTGAACATGATGGAGTGAGAGGGTGATTGAGTGAACATGATGGAGTGAGAGGGAGATTGAGTGAACATGATGGAGTGAGAGGGTGATTGAGTGAACATGATGGAGTGAGAGGGTGATTGAGTGAACATGATGGAGTGAGAGGGTGAATGAGTGAACGTGATGGAGTGAGAGGGTGATTGAGTGAACATGATGGAGTGAAATGGTGATTGCGTGAACATGATGGAGTGAGAGGGTGATTGAGTGAACATGATGGAGTGAGAGGGTGATTGAGTGAACAGGATGGGGTGAGGAGGTGATTGAGTGAACATGATGGAGTGAGAGGGTGATTGAGTGAACATGATGGAGTGAGAGGGTGATTGAGTGAACATGATGGAGTGAGAGGGTGATTGAGTGAACATGATGGAGTGAGAGGGTGATTGAGTGAACATGATGGAGTGAGAGGGTGATTGAGTGAACATGATGGAGTGAGAGGGTGACTGAGTGAACGTGATGGATTGAGAGGGTGACTGAGTGAACATAATGCAGTGAGAGGATCATTGAGTGAATATGATGGAGTGAGAGGGTGATTGAGTGAACATGATGGAGAGAGAGGATGATTGAGTGAGAAGGTGACTGAGTGAACATGGAGTGAGGGTGATTGAGTGAGAGGGTGCTTGAGTGAAAATGATGGAGTGAAAGGGTGATTGAGTGAATACATGGAGTGAGAGGGTGATTGAGTAAGATGATTGGGTGAACATGGAGTGAGGGTGATTGAGTAAGAGGGTGATTGAGTGAATATGATGGAGTGAGAGGGTGATTGAGTGAATTTGGAGTGATGGTGTTTGAGTGAATATGATGGAATGAGGGTGATTGAGTGAATATGATGCGATGAGGGTGATTGAGTGAATATGATGGAGTGAGGATGATTGAGTGAATATGATGGAGTGAAAGGTTGATTCAGTGAGAAGGTGACTGTGTGAACATGGAGTGAGGGTGATTGAGTGAGAGGGTGATAGAGTGTATGATGGAGTGAGGGTGATGGAGTGAACATGATGGAGTGAGAGGGTGATGGAGTGAACATGATGGAGGGTGACTGAGTGAGAGGGTGACTGAGTGAACATGATGGAGTGAGAGGGTGATTGAGTAAACATGATGGAGTGAGAGGGTGATGGAGTGAACATAATGGAGGGTGTTTGAGTGAGAGGGTGATTGAGTGAACATGATGGAGTGAGGCTGATTGATTGAGAGGGTGATTGAGTGAACATGATGGAGTGAGAGGGTGATTGAGTGAACATGATGGAGTGAGAGGGAGATTGAGTGAACATGATGGAGTGAGAGGGTGATTGAGTGAACATGATGGAGTGAGAGGGTGATTGAGTGAACATGATGGAGTGAGAGGGTGAATGAGTGAACATGATGGAGTGAGAGGGTGATTGAGTGAACATGATGGAGTGAAATGGTGATTGCGTGAACATGATGGAGTGAGAGGGTGATTGAGTGAACATGATGGAGTGAAATGGTGATTGCGTGATCATGATGGAGTGAGAGGGTGACTGAGTGAACGTGATGGATTGAGAGGGTGATTGCGTGATCATGATGGAGTGAGAGGGTGACTGAGTGAACGTGATGGATTGAGAGGGTGACTGAGTGAACATGATGCAGTGAGAGGGTGATTGAGTGAACATGATGGAGTGAAATGGTGATTGCGTGATCATGATGGAGTGAGAGGGTGACTGAGTGAACGTGATGGATTGAGAGGGTGACTGAGTGAACATGATGCAGTGAGAGGATCATTGAGTGAACATGATGGAGTGAAAGGGTGATTGAGTGAACATGATGGAGAGAGAGGATGATTGAGTGAGAAGGTGACTGAGTGAACATGGAGTGAGGGTGATTGAGTGAGAGGATCATTGAGTGAAAATGATGGAGTGAAAGGGTGATTGAGTGAATACATGGAGTGAGAGGGTGAATGAGTAAGATGATTGGGTGAACATGGAGTGAGGGTGATTGAGTAAGAGGTTGATTGAGTGAATATGATGGAGTGAGAGGGTGATTGAGTGAATTTGGAGTGATGGTGTTTGAGTGAATATGATGGAATGAGGGTGATTGAGTGAATATGATGGGATGAGGGTGATTGAGTGAATATGATGGAGTGAGGATGATTGAGTGAATATGACGCAGTGAAAGGTTGATTCAATGAGAAGGCGACTGTGTGAACATGGAGTGAGGGTGATTGAGTGAGAGGGTGATAGAGTGTATGATGGAGTGAGGGTGATGGAGTGAACATGATGGAGTGAGAGGGTGATGGAGTGAACATGATGGAGGGTGACTGAGTGAGAGGGTGATTGAGTGAACTTGATGGAGTGAGAGGGTGATTGAGTAAACATGATGGAGTGAGAGGGCGATTGAGTAAACATGATGGAGTGAGAGGGTGATGGAGTGAACATAATGGAGGGTGTTTGAGTGAGACGGTGATTGAGTGAACATGATGGAGTGAGGCTGATTGATTGAGAGGGTGATTGAGTGAACATGATGGAGTGAGAGGGTGATTGCGTGAACATGCTAGAGTGAGAGGGTGATTGAGTGAACATGATGGAGTGAGAGGGTGATTGAGTGAACATGATGGAATGAGAGGGTGATTGAGTGAACATGATGGAGTGAGAGGATGATTGAGTGAACATGATGGAGTGATCATGATGGAGTGAGAGGGTGATTAAGTAAACATGATGGAGTGAGAGGTGATTGAGTAAACATGATGGAGTGAGAGGGTGATGAGTGAACATGATGGAGGGTGATTGAGTGAGAGGGTTATTGAGTGAACATGATGGAGTGAGAGGGTGATGAGTGAACATGATGGAGTGAGAGGATGATGGAGTGAACATGATGCAGGGTGATTGAGTGAGAGGGTGATTGAGTGAGAGGGCAATTGAGAGGACGTGATGGAGTGAGGGTGATTGATTGAGATGGTGATTGAGTGAACATGACGGAGTGAGAGGGTGATTGAGTGAACATGATGGAGTGAGAGGGTGATTGAGAGAACATGATGGAGTGAAAGGGTGATTGAGTGAACATGATGGAGAGGATGATTGAGTGAACATGATGGAGTGAACATGATGGAGTGAGAGGGTGATTGAGTGAACATGATAGGGAGAAGGAGTGAACATGATGGCGGGTGATTGAGTGAGAGGGTGATTTAGAGAACATGATGGAGTGAGAGGGTGATTGAGTGAACATGATGGAGCGAGAGGGTGATTGATTGAACAGGATGGAGTGAGGGGGTGATTGAGCGAACATGATGGAGAGAGAATGTGACTGAGTGAACAGGACGGAGTGCGGTGAGAGTGTGATTGAGTGAACATGATGGAGTGAGGGTGATTAAACGAAAGGGTGAATGAGTGAACATGATGCAGTGAGAGGGTGTTTGAGTGAACATGATGGAGTGAGAGGGTGATTGAGTGAACAGGATGGGGTGAGGAGGTGATTGAGTGAACATGATGGAGTGAGAGGGTGATTGAGTGAACATGATGGAGTGAGAGGGTGATTGAGTGAACATGATGGAGTGAGAGGGTGATTGAGTGAACATGATGGAGTGAGAGGGTGATTGAGTGAACATGATGGAGTGAGAGGGTGATTGAGTGAACATGATGGAGTGAGAGGGTGATTGAGTGAACATGATGGAGTGAGAGGGTGATTGCGTGATCATGATGGAGTGAGAGGGTGACTGAGTGAACGTGATGGATTGAGAGGGTGACTGAGTGAACATGATGCAGTGAGGATCATTGAGTGAACATGATGGAGTGAGAGGGTGATTGAGTGAACATGATGGAGAGAGAGGATGATTGAGTGAGAAGGTGACTGAGTGAACATGGAGTGAGGGTGATTGAGTGAGAGGGTGATTGAGTGAAAATGATGGAGTGAAAGGGTGAGTGAGTGAATACATGGAGTGAGAGGGTGATTGAGTAAGATGATTGGGTGAACATGGAGTGAGGGTGATTGAGTGAGAGGGTGATTGAGTGAAAATGATGGAGTGAAAGGGTGATTGGGTGAACATGGAGTGAGGGTGATTGAGTAAGAGGTTGATTGAGTGAATATGATGGAGTGAGAGGGTGATTGAGTGAATTTGGAGTGATGGTGTTTGAGTGAATATGATGGAATGAGGGTGATTGAGTGAATATGATGGGATGAGGGTGATTGAGTGAATATGATGGGATGAGGGTGATTGAGTGAATATGATGGAGTGAGGATGATTGAGTGAATATGATGGAGTGAAAGGTTGATTCAGTGAGAAGGTGACTGTGTGAACATGGAGTGAGGGTGATTGAGTGAGAGGGTGATAGAGTGTATGATGGAGTGAGGGTGATGGAGTGAACATGATGGAGTGAGAGGGTGATGGAGTGAACATGATGGAGGGTGACTGAGTGAGAGAGTGATTGAGTGAACATGATGGAGTGAGAAGGTGATTGAGTAAACATGATGGAGTGAGAGGGTGATTGAGTAAACATGATGGAGTGAGACGGTGATGGAGTGAACATAATGGAGGGTGTTTGAGTGAGACGGTGATTGAGTGAACATGATGGAGTGAGGCTGATTGATTGAGAGGGTGATTGAGTGAACATGATGGAGTGAGAGGGTGATTGCGTGAACATGCTAGAGTGAGAGGGTGATTGAGTGAACATGATGGAGTGAGAGGGTGATTGAGTGAACATGATGGAGTGAGAAAGTGATTGAGTGAACATGATGGAGTGAAAGGGTGATTGAGTGAACATGATGGAGTGAAAGGGTGATTGAGTGAACATGATGGAGGGTAATTGAGTGAGAGGGTGATTGATGGAGAGGGTGATTAAGAGAATGTGATTGCGTGAACATGATGGAGTGAGAGGGTGATTGCGTGATCATGATGGAGTGAGAGGGTGACTGAGTGAACGTGATGGATTGAGAGGGTGACTGAGTGAACATGATGCAGTGAGGATCATTGAGTGAACATGATGGAGTGAGAGGGTGATTGCGTGATCATGATGGAGTGAGAGGGTGACTGAGTGAACGTGATGGAATGAGAGGGTGATTGAGTGAACATGATGGAGAGAGAGGATGATTGAGTGAGAAGGTGACTGAGTGAACATGGAGTGAGGGTGATTGAGTGAGAGGGTGATTGAGTGAATATGATGGAGTGAGAGGGTGATTGAGTGAATATGATGGAGTGAAAGGGTGATTGAGAGAATACATGGAGTGAGAGGGTGATTGAGTAAGATGATTGGGTGAACATGGAGTGAGGGTGATTGAGTAAGAGGGTGATTGAGTGAATATGATGGAGTGAGAGGGTGATTGAGTGAATATGGAGTGATGGTGTTTGAGTGAATATGATGGAATGAGGGTGATTGAGTGAATATGATGGAGTGAGAGGATGATTGAGTGAACATGATGGAGTGAACATGATGGAGTGAGAGGGTGATTAAGTAAACATGATGGAGTGAGAGGTGATTGAGTAAACATGATGGAGTGAGAGGGTGATGAGTGAACATGATGGAGGGTGATTGAGTGAGAGGGTTATTGAGTGAACATGATGGAGTGAGAGGGTGATGAGTGAACATGATGGAGTGAGAGGATGATGGAGTGAACATGATGCAGGGTGATTGAGTGAGAGGGTGATTGAGTGAGAGGGCAATTGAGAGGACGTGATGGAGTGAGGGTGATTGATTGAGATGGTGATTGAGTGAACATGACGGAGTGAGAGGGTGATTGAGTGAACATGATGGAGTGAGAGGGTGATTGAGAGAACATGATGGAGTGAGGGGGTGATTGAGTGAACATGATGGAGAGGATGATTGAGTGAACATGATAGGGAGAAGGAGTGAACATGATGGAGTGAACATGATGGAGTGAGAGGGTGATTAAGTAAACATGATGGAGTGAGAGGTGATTGAGTAAACATGATGGAGTGAGAGGGTCATGAGTGAACATGATGGAGGGTGATTGAGTGAGAGGGTTATTGAGTGAAGATGATGGAGTGAGAGGGTGATGAGTGAACATGATGGAGTGAGAGGATGATGGAGTGAACATGATGCAGGGTGATTGAGTGAGAGGGTGATTGAGTGAGAGGGCAATTGAGAGGACGTGATGGAGTGAGGGTGATTGATTGAGATGGTGATTGAGTGAACATGACGGAGTGAGAGGGTGATTGAGTGAACATGATGGAGTGAGAGGGTGATTGAGAGAACATGATGGAGTGAGGGGTGATTGAGTGAACATGATGGAGAGGATGATTGAGTGAACATGATGGAGTGAACATGATGGAGTGAGAGGGTGATTGAGTGAACATGATAGGGAGAAGGAGTGAACATGATGGAGGGTGATTGAGTGAGAGGGTGATTTAGAGAACATGATGGAGTGAGAGGGTGATTGAGTGAACATGATGGAGCGAGAGGGTGATTGATTGAACAGGATGGAGTGAGGGGGTGATTGAGCGAACATGATGGAGCGAGAATGTGACTGAGTGAACAGGACGGAGTGCGGTGAGAGTGTGATTGAGTGAACATGATGGAGTGAGGGTGATTAAACGAAAGGGTGAATGAGTGAACATGATGCAGTGAGAGGGTGTTTGAGTGAACATGATGGAGTGAGAGGGTGATTGAGTGAACAGGATGGGGTGAGGAGGTGATTGAGTGAACATGATGGAGTGAGAGGGTGATTGAGTGAACATGATGGAGTGAGAGGGTGATTGAGTGAACATGATGGAGTGAGAGGGTGATGAGTGAACATGATGGAGTGAGAGGGTGATTGAGTGAACATGATGGAGTGAGAGGGTGATTGAGTGAACATGATGGAGTGAGAGCGTGATTGAGTGAACATGATGGAGTGAGAGGGTTATTGAGTGAACATGATGGAGTGAGAGGGTGATTGCGTGATCATGATGGAGTGAGAGGGTGACTGAGTGAACGTGATGGATTGAGAGGGTGACTGAGTGAACATGATGCAGTGAGGATCATTGAGTGAACATGATGGAGTGAGAGGGTGATTGAGTGAACATGATGGAGAGAGAGGATGATTGAGTGAGAAGGTGACTGAGTGAACATGGAGTGAGGGTGATTGAGTGAGAGGGTGATTGAGTGAAAATGATGGAGTGAAAGGGTGATTGAGTGAATACATGGAGTGAGAGGGTGATTGAGTAAGATGATTGGGTGAACATGGAGTGAGGGTGATTGAGTAAGAGGTTGATTGAGTGAATATGATGGAGTGAGAGGGTGATTGAGTGAATTTGGAGTGATGGTGTTTGAGTGAATATGATGGAATGAGGGTGATTGAGTGAATATGATGGGATGAGGGTGATTGAGTGAATATGATGGGATGAGGGTGATTGAGTGAATATGATGGAGTGAGGATGATTGAGTGAATATGATGGAGTGAAAGGTTGATTCAGTGAGAAGGTGACTGTGTGAACATGGAGTGAGGGTGATTGAGTGAGAGGGTGATAGAGTGTATGATGGAGTGAGGGTGATGGAGTGAACATGATGGAGTGAGAGGGTGATGGAGTGAACATGATGGAGGGTGACTGAGTGAGAGGGTGATTGAGTGAACTTGATGGAGTGAGAGGGTGATTGAGTAAACATGATGGAGTGAGAGGGTGATTGAGTGAACATGATGGAGTGAGGCTGATTGATTGAGAGGGTGATTGAGTGAACATGATGGAGTGAGAGGGTGATTGCGTGAACATGCTGGAGTGAGAGGGTTATTGAGTGAACATGATGGAGTGAGAGGGTGATTGAGTGAACATGATGGAATGAGAGGGTGACTGAGTGAACATGATGGAGTGAGAGGATGATTGAGTGAACATGATGGAGTGAACATGATGGAGTGAGAGGGTGATTAAGTAAACATGATGGAGTGAGAGGTGATTGAGTAAACATGATGGAGTGAGAGGGTGATGAGTGAACATGATGGAGGGTGATTGAGTGAGAGGGTTATTGAGTGAACATGATGGAGTGAGAGGGTGATGAGTGAACATGATGGAGTGAGAGGATGATGGAGTGAACATGATGCAGGGTGATTGAGTGAGAGGGTGATTGAGTGAGAGGGCGATTGAGAGGACGTGATGGAGTGAGGGTGATTGATTGAGAGGGTGATTGAGTGAACATGACGGAGTGAGAGGGTGATTGAGTGTACATGATGGAGTGAGAGGGTGATTGAGAGAACATTATGGAGTGAGAGGGTGATTGAGTGAACATGATGGAGAGGATGATTGAGTGAACACGATGGAGTGAACATGATGGAGTGAGAGGGTGATTGAGTGAACATGATAGGGAGAAGGAGTGAACATGATGGAGGGTGATTGAGTGAGAGGGTGATTGAGTGAACATGATGGAGTGAGAGGATGATGGAGTGAACATGATGCAGGGTGATTGAGTGAGAGGGTGATTGAGTGAGAGGGCAATTGAGAGGACGTGATGGAGTGAGGGTGATTGATTGAGATGGTGATTGAGTGAACATGACGGAGTGAGAGGGTGATTGAGTGAACATGATGGAGTGAGGGGGTGATTGAGTGAACATGATGGAGGGTGATTGAGTGAGAGGGTGATTGAGTGAACATGATGGAGTGAGAGGGTGATTGAGTGAACATGATGGAGCGAGAGGGTGATTGATTGAACAGGATGGAGTGAGGTGAGGGGGTGATTGAGTGAACATGATGGAGTGAGAGGGTGATTGAGCGAACATGATGGAGCGAGAATGTGACTGAGTGAACAGGACGGAGTGCGGTGAGAGTGTGATCGAGTGAACATGATGGAGTGAGAGGGTGATTGAGTGAACATGATGGAGTGAGAGGGTGATTGAGTGAACATGATGGAGTGAGAGGGTGATTGAGTGAACATGATGGAGTGAGAAAGTGATTGAGTGAAGATGATGGAGTAAGAGGGTGATTGAGTGAACATGATGGAGGGTGATTGAGTAGAGGGTGATTGAGAGAACGTGATGGAGTGAGGGTGATTGATTGAGAGGGTGATTGAGTGAACATGACGGAGTGAGAGGGTGATTGAGTGAACATGATGGAGTGAGAGGGTGATTGAGAGAACATGATAGGGAGAAGGAGTGAACATGATGGAGTGTGATTGAGTGAGAGGGTGATTGAGTGAACATGATGGAGTGAGAGGATGATGGAGTGAACATGATGCAGGGTGATTGAGTGAGAGGGTGATTGAGTGAGAGGGCAATTGAGAGGACGTGATGGAGTGAGGGTGATTGATTGAGATGGTGAATGAGTGAACATGACGGAGTGAGAGGGTGATTGAGTGAACATGATGGAGAGGATGATTGAGTGAACATGATGGAGTGAACATGATGGAGTGAGAGGGTGATTGAGTGAACATGATAGGGTGATGGAGTGAACATGATGGAGGGTGATTGAGTGAGAGGGTGATTGAGTGAACATGATGGAGTGAGAGGGTGATTGAGTGAACATGATAGGGTGATGAACTGAACATGAAGGAGGGTGATTGAATGAACATGATAGGGTGATGGAGTGAACATGATGGAGGGTGATTGAGTGAGAGGGTGATTGAGAGAACGTGATGGAGTGAGGGTGATTGATTGAGAGGGTGATTGAGTGAACATGACGGAGTGAGAGGGTGATTGAGTGAACATGATGGATTGAGAGGGTGATTGAGTGAACATGATGGAGTGAGAGGGTGATTGAGTGAACATGATGGAGTGAGAGGGTGATTGAGTGAACATGATGGAATGAGAGGGTGATTGAGTGAACATGATGGAGAGGATGATTGAGTGAAGATGATGGAGTGAACATGATGGAGTGAGAGGATGATTGAGTGAACATGATAGGGTGATGGAGTGAACATGATGGAGGGTGATTGAGTGAGAGGGTGATTGAGTGAACATGATGGAGTGAGAGAGTGACTGAGTGAACATCATGGAGCGAGAAGGTGATTGAGTGAACAGGATGGAGTGCGGTGAGAGGGTGATTGAGTGAACATGATAGGGTGATGGAGTGAACATGATGGAGGGTGATTGAGTGAGAGGATGATTGAGTGAACATGATGGAGTGAGGGTGATTTATTGAGAGGGTGATTGAGTGAACATGATGGAGTGAGAGGGTGATTGAGTGAACATGGTGGAGTGAGAGGGTGATTGAGTGAACATGGTGGAGTGCGAAAGTGATTGAGTGAACATGATGGAGTGAAAGGGTGATTGAGTGAACATGATGGAGTGAGAGGGTGATTGCGTGATCATGATGGAGTGAGAGGGTGACTGAGTGAACGTGATGGATTGAGAGGGTGATTAAGTGAACATGATGCAGTGAGAGGGTGATTGAGTGAACATGATGGAGTGAGAGGGTGATTGAGTGAACATGATGGAGGGATAGGGTGATTGAGCGAACATGATGGAGTGAGAAAGTGATTGAGTGAACATGATGGAGTGAAAGGGTGATTGAGTGAACATGATGGAGTGAAAGGGTGATTGAGTGAACATGATGGAGGGTAACTGAGTGAGAGGGAGATTGATGGAGAGGGTGATTAAGAGAATGTGATTGCGTGAACATGATGGAGTGAGAGGGTGATTGCGTGATCATGATGGAGTGAGAGGGTGACTGAGTGAACGTGATGGATTGAGAGGGTGACTGAGTGAACATGATGCAGTGAGGATCATTGAGTGAACATGATGGAGTGAGAGGGTGATTGCGTGATCATGATGGAGTGAGAGGGTGACTGAGTAAACGTGATGGAGTGAGAGGGTGATTGAGTGAACATGATGGAGAGAGAGGATGATTGAGTGAGAAGGTGACTGAGTGAACATGGAGTGAGGGTGATTGAGTGAGAGGGTGATTGAGTGAATATGATGGAGTGAGAGGGTGATTGAGTGAATATGATGGAGTGAAAGGGTGATTGAGTGAATACATGGAGTGAGAGGGTGTTTGAGTAAGATGATTGGGTGAACATGGAGTGAGGGTGATTGAGTAAGAGGGTGATTGAGTGAATATGATGGAGTGAGAGGGTGATTGAGTGAATATGGAGTGATGGTGTTTGAGTGAATATGATGGAATGAGGGTGATTGAGTGAATATGATGGGATGAGGGTGATTGAGTGAATATGATGGAGTGAGGATGATTGAGTGAATATGATGGAGTGAGAGGGTGATTGAGTGAACATGATGGAGTGAAAGGTTGATTCAGTGAGAAGGTGACTGTGTGAACATGGAGTGAGGGTGATTGAGTGAGAGGGTGATAGAGTGTATGATGGAGTGAGGGTGATGGAGTGAGAGGGTGATTGAGTAAACATGATGGAGTGAGAGGGTGATTGACTGAACATGATGGAGTGAGAGGGTGATGAGTGAACATGATGGAGGGTGATTGAGTGAGAGGGTTATTGAGTGAAAATGATGGAGTGAGAGGGTGATTAAGTGAACATGATGGAGTGAGAGGGTGACTGAGTGAACATGATGGAGTGAGAGGGTGATTGAGTGAACATGATGGAGTGAGGGTGATTGAGTGAACATGATGGAGTGAGGGTGATTGAGTGAACATGATGGAGTGAGAGGGTGATTGAGTGAACATGATGAAGTGCGAGGTGATTGAGTGAACATGATGAAGTGAGAGGTGATTGAGTAAACATGATGGAGTGAGAGGTGATTGAGTAAACATGATGGAGTGAGAGGGTGATTGAGTGAACATGATGGAGTGAGAGGGTGATGAGTGAACATGATGGAGGGTGATTGAGTGAGAGGGTTATTGAGTGAAAATGATGGAGTGAGAGGGTGATTGAGTGAACATGATGGAGTGAGAGGGTGATTGAGTGAACATGATGGAGTGAGAGGGTGATTGAGTGAACATTTTGGAATGAGAGGGTGATTGAGTGTACATGATGGAGTGAGAGGGTGATTGAGTGAACATGATAGAGTGAAAGGGTGATTGAGTCGACATGATGGAGTGAGAGGGTGATTGAGTGAACATGATAGGGTGATGGAGTGAACATGATGGAGCGAGAAGGTGATTGAGTGAACAAAATGGAGTGCGGTGAGAGGGTGATTGAGTGAACATGATGGAGTGAGTGGGTGATTGAGTGAACATGATAGAGTGATGAAGTGAACATGACGGAGGGTGATTGAGTGAGAGGGTGATTGAGTGAACATGATGGAGTGAGGGTGATTGATTGAGAGGGTGATTGAGTGAACATGATGGAGTGAGAGGGTGATTGAACATGATGGAGTGAGAGGGTGATTGAGTGAACAGGATGGAGTGAGGTGAGGGGGTGACTGAGTGAACATGATGGAGTGAGAGGGTGATTGAGTGAACATGATAGGGTGATGGAGTGAACATGATGGAGGGTGATTGAATGAGAGGGTGACTGAGTGAACATGATGGAGTGAGAGTGTGATTGAGTGAACATGATGGAGCGAGAAGGTGATTGAATGAACATGATATAATGAAATGGTGATTGCGTGAACATGATGGAGTGAAAGGGTGATTGCGTGAACATGATGGAGTGAGAGGGTGATTGCGTGATCATGATGGAGTGAGAGGGTGATTGCGTGATCATGATGGAGTGAAATGGTGAATGAGTAAACATGATGGAGTGAGAGGGTGACTGAGTGAACGTGATGGATTGAGAGGGTGACTGAGTGAACATGATGCAGTGAGAGGATCATTGAGTGAACATGATGGAGTGAGAGGGTGATTGAGTGAACATGATGGAGAGAGAGGATGATTGAGTGAGAAGGTGACTGAGTGAACATGGAGTGAGGGTGATTGAGTGAGAGGGTGATTGAGTGAAAATGATGGAGTGAAAGGGTGATTGAGTGAATACATGGAGTGAGAGGGTGATTGAGTAAGATGATTGGGTGAACATGGAGTGAGGGTGATTGAGTAAGAGGGTGATTGAGTGAATATGATGGAGTGAGAGGGTGATTGAGTGAATTTGGAGTGATGGTGTTTGAGTGAATATGATGGAATGAGGGTGATTGAGTGAATATGATGCGATGAGGGTGATTGAGTGAATATGATGGAGTGAGGATGATTGAGTGAATATGATGGAGTGAAAGGTTGATTCAGTGAGAAGGTGACTGTGTGAACATGGAGTGAGGGTGATTGAGTGAGAGGGTGATAGAGTGTATGATGGAGTGAGGGTGATGGAGTGAACATGATGGAGTGAGAGGGTGATGGAGTGAACATGATGGAGGGTGACTGAGTGAGAGGGTGATTGAGAGAATGTGATTGCGTGAACATGATGGAGTGAGAGGGTGATTGCGTGATCATGATGGAGTGAGAGGGTGACTGAGTGAACGTGATGGATTGAGAGGGTGACTGAGTGAACATGATGCAGTGAGGATCATTGAGTGAACATGATGGAGTGAGAGGGTGATTGCGTGATCATGATGGAGTGAGAGGGTGACTGAGTAAACGTGATGGAGTGAGAGGGTGATTGAGTGAACATGATGGAGAGAGAGGATGATTGAGTGAGAAGGTGACTGAGTGAACATGGAGTGAGGGTGATTGAGTGAGAGGGTGATTGAGTGAATATGATGGAGTGAGAGGGTGATTGAGTGAATATGATGGAGTGAAAGGGTGATTGAGTGAATACATGGAGTGAGAGGGTGATTGAGTAAGATGATTGGGTGAACATGGAGTGAGGGTGATTGAGTAAGAGGGTGATTGAGTGAATATGATGGAGTGAGAGGGTGATTGAGTGAATATGGAGTGATGGTGTTTGAGTGAATATGATGGAATGAGGGTGATTGAGTGAATATGATGGGATGAGGGTGATTGAGTGAATATGATGGAGTGAGGATGATTGAGTGAATATGATGGAGTGAGAGGGTGATTGAGTGAACATGATGGAGTGAAAGGTTGATTCAGTGAGAAGGTGACTGTGTGAACATGGAGTGAGGGTGATTGAGTGAGAGGGTGATAGAGTGTATGATGGAGTGAGGGTGATGGAGTGAGAGGGTGATTGAGTAAACATGATGGAGTGAGAGGGTGATTGACTGAACATGATGGAGTGAGAGGGTGATGAGTGAACATGATGGAGGGTGACTGAGTGAGAGGGTTATTGAGTGAAAATGATGGAGTGAGAGGGTGATTAAGTGAACATGATGGAGTGAGAGGGTGACTGAGTGAACATGATGGAGTGAGAGGGTGATTGAGTGAACATGATGGAGTGAGGGTGATTGAGTGAACATGATGGAGTGAGGGTGATTGAGTGAACATGATGGAGTGAGAGGGTGATTGAGTGAACATGATGAAGTGCGAGGTGATTGAGTGAACATGATGAAGTGAGAGGTGATTGAGTAAACATGATGGAGTGAGAGGTGATTGAGTAAACATGATGGAGTGAGAGGGTGATTGAGTGAACATGATGGAGTGAGAGGGTGATGAGTGAACATGATGGAGGGTGATTGAGTGAGAGGGTTATTGAGTGAAAATGATGGAGTGAGAGGGTGATTGAGTGAACATGATGGAGTGAGAGGGTGATTGAGTGAACATGATGGAGTGAGAGGGTGATTGAGTGAACATTTTGGAATGAGAGGGTGATTGAGTGTACATGATGGAGTGAGAGGGTGATTGAGTGAACATGATAGGGTGATGGAGTGAACATGATGGAGCGAGAAGGTGATTGAGTGAACAAAATGGAGTGCGGTGAGAGGGTGATTGAGTGAACATGATGGAGTGAGTGGGTGATTGAGTGAACATGATAGAGTGATGAAGTGAACATGACGGAGGGTGATTGAGTGAGAGGGTGATTGAGTGAACATGATGGAGTGAGGGTGATTGATTGAGAGGGTGATTGAGTGAACATGATGGAGTGAGAGGGTGATTGAACATGATGGAGTGAGAGGGTGATTGAGTGAACAGGATGGAGTGAGGTGAGGGGGTGACTGAGTGAACATGATGGAGTGAGAGGGTGATTGAGTGAACATGATAGGGTGATGGAGTGAACATGATGGAGGGTGATTGAATGAGAGGGTGACTGAGTGAACATGATGGAGTGAGAGTGTGATTGAGTGAACATGATGGAGCGAGAAGGTGATTGAATGAACATGATATAGTGAAATGGTGATTGCGTGAACATGATGGAGTGAAAGGGTGATTGCGTGAACATGATGGAGTGAGAGGGTGATTGCGTGATCATGATGGAGTGAAATGGTGATTGAGTAAACATGATGGAGTGAGAGGGTGACTGAGTGAACGTGATGGATTGAGAGGGTGACTGAGTGAACATGATGCAGTGAGAGGATCATTGAGTGAACATGATGGAGTGAGAGGGTGATTGAGTGAACATGATGGAGAGAGAGGATGATTGAGTGAGAAGGTGACTGAGTGAACATGGAGTGAGGGTGATTGAGTGAGAGGGTGATTGAGTGAAAATGATGGAGTGAAAGGGTGATTGAGTGAATACATGGAGTGAGAGGGTGATTGAGTAAGATGATTGGGTGAACATGGAGTGAGGGTGATTGAGTAAGAGGGTGATTGAGTGAATATGATGGAGTGAGAGGGTGATTGAGTGAATTTGGAGTGATGGTGTTTGAGTGAATATGATGGAATGAGGGTGATTGAGTGAATATGATGCGATGAGGGTGATTGAGTGAATATGATGGAGTGAGGATGATTGAGTGAATATGATGGAGTGAAAGGTTGATTCAGTGAGAAGGTGACTGTGTGAACATGGAGTGAGGGTGATTGAGTGAGAGGGTGATAGAGTGTATGATGGAGTGAGGGTGATGGAGTGAACATGATGGAGTGAGAGGGTGATGGAGTGAACATGATGGAGGGTGACTGAGTGAGAGGGTGATTGAGTGAACATGATGGAGTGAGAGGGTGATTGAGTAAACATGATGGAGTGAGAGGGTGATGGAGTGAACATAATGGAGGGTGTT
Source organism: Carcharodon carcharias (assembly GCF_017639515.1). NCBI lineage: Eukaryota > Metazoa > Chordata > Chondrichthyes > Lamniformes > Lamnidae > Carcharodon > Carcharodon carcharias. The sequence continues at coordinate 111,762,641 of NC_054468.1, read as the reverse complement.
TGAGTGAGAGGGTGATTGAGTGAACATGATGGAGTGAGGCTGATGATTGAGAGGGTGATTGAGTGAACATGATGGAGTGAGAGGGTGATTGCGTGAACATGCTGGAGTGAGAGGGTGATTGAGTGAACATGATGGAGTGAGAGGGTGATTCAGTGAACATGATGGAGTGAGAGGGTGATTGAGTGAACATGATGGAATGAGAGGGTGATTGAGTGAGAGGATGATGGAGTGAACATGATGCAGGGTGATTGAGTGAGAGGGTGATTGAGTGACAGGGCGATTGAGAGAACGTGATGGAGTGAGGGTATTTGATTGAGAGGGTGATTGAGTGAACATGACAGAGTGAGAGGGTGATTGAGTGAACATGATGGAGTGAGAGGGTGATTGAGAGAACATGATGGAGTGAGAGGGTGATTGAGTGAACATGATGGAGAGGATGATGGAGTGAACATGATGGAGTGAACATGATGGAGTGAGAGGGTGATTGAGTGAACATGATAGGGAGAAGGAGTAAATATGATGGAGGGTGATTGAGTGAGAGGGTGATTGAGTGAACATGATGGAGAGGGTGATTGAGTGAACATGATGGAGCGAGAAGGTGATTGAGTGAACAGGATGGAGTGCGGTGAGAGGGTGATTGAGTGAACATGATAGGGTGATGAAGTGAACATGACGGAGGGTGACTGAGTGAACATGATAGGGTGATGGAGGGTGATTGAGTGAGAGGATGATTGAGTGAACATGATGGAGTGAGGGTGATTGAGTGAACATGATGGAGTGAGAGGGTGATTGAGTGAACATGATGGATTGAGAGGGTGATTGCGTGAACATGCTGGAGTGAGAGGGTGATTGAGTGAACATGATGGAGTGAGAGGGTGATTGAGTGAACATGATGGAGTGAGAGGGTGATTGAGTGAACATGATGGAATGAGAGGGTGATTGAGTGAGAGGATGATGGAGTGAACATGATGCAGGGTGATTGAGTGAGAGGGTGATTGAGTGACAGGGCGATTGAGAGAACGTGATGGAGTGAGGGTATTTGATTGAGAGGGTGATTGAGTGAACATGACAGAGTGAGAGGGTGATTGAGTGAACATGATGGAGTGAGAGGGTGATTGAGAGAACATGATGGAGTGAGAGGGTGATTGAGTGAACATGATGGAGAGGATGATGGAGTGAACATGATGGAGTGAACATGATGGATTGAGAGGGTGATTGAGTGAACATGATAGGGAGAAGGAGTGAATATGATGGAGGGTGATTGAGTGAGAGGGTGATTGAGTGAACATGATGGAGAGGGTGATTGAGTGAACATGATGGAGCGAGAAGGTGATTGAGTGAACAGGATGGAGTGCGGTGAGAGGGTGATTGAGTGAACATGATGGAGTGAGAGGGTGATTGAGTGAACATGATAGGGTGATGAAGTGAACATGACGGAGGGTGACTGAGTGAACATGATAGGGTGATGGAGTGAACATGATGGAGGGTGATTGAGTGAGAGGGTTATTGAGTGAACATGATGGAGTGAGGGTGATTGAGTGAACATGATGGAGTAAGAGGGTGATTGAGTGAACAGGATGGAGTGAGAGGGTGATTGAGTGAACATGATAGGGTGATGGAGTGAACATGATGGAGGGCGATTGAGTGAGAGGGTGACTGAGTGAACATGATGGAGTGAGAGGGTGATTGAGTGAACATGATGGAGCGAGAAGGTGATTGAGTGAACAGGATGGAGTGCTGTGAGAGGGTGATTGAGTGAACATGATGGAGTGAGAGGGTGATTGAGTGAACATGATGGAGTGAGAGGGTGATTGAGTGAACATGATAGGGTGATGAACTGAACATAACGGAGGGTGATTGAGTGAACATGACAGTGTGATGGAGTGAACATGATGGAGGGTGATAGAGTGAGAGGGTGATTGAGTGAGAGGGTGATTGAGAGAACGTGATGGAGTGAGGGTGATTGATTGAGAGGGTGATTGAGTGAACATGACGGAGTGAGAGGGTGATTGAGTGAACATGATGGAGTGAGAGAGTGATTGAGTGAACATGATGGAGTGAGAGGGTGATTGAGTGAACATGATGGAGTGAACATGATGGAGTGAGAGGGTGATTGAGTGAACATGATGGTGTGAGAGGGTGATTGAGTGAGAGGATGATGGAGTGAACATGATGGAGGGTGATTGAGTGAGAGGGTGATTGAGTGAGAGGGTGATTGAGTGAGAGGGTGATTTAGAGAACGTGATGGAGTGAGGGCGATTGATTGAGAGGGTGATTGAGTGAACATGACAGAGTGAGAGGGTGATTGAGTGAACATGATAGAGTGAGAGGGTGATTGAGTGAACATGATGGGGTGATGGAGTGAGCATGATGGAGGTTGATTGAGTGACAGGGTGATTGAGTGAACATGATGGAGCGAGAGGGTGATTGAGTGAACATGATGGAGCGAGAGGGTGATTGAGTGAACATGATGGAGCGAGAAGGTGATTGAGTGAACAGGATGGAGTGCGGTGAGAGGGTGATTGAGTGAACATGATGGAGTGAGAGGGTGATTGAGTGAACATGATGGAGTGAGAGGGTGATTGAGTGAACATGATAGGGTGATGAAGTGAACATGACGGAGGGTGATTGAGTGAACATGATAGGGTGATGGAGTGAACATGATGGAGGGTGATTGAGTGAGAGGGTGATTGAGTGAATATGATGGAGTGAGGGTGATTGATTGAGAGGGTGATTGAGTGAATATGATGGAGTGAGGGTGATTGATTGAGAGGGCGATTGAGTGAACATGATGGAGTGAGGGTGATTGATTGAAAGGGTGATTGAGTGAACATGATGGAGTGAGGTGAGGGGGTGATTGAGTGAACATGATGGAGTGAGAGGGTGATTCAGTGAACAGGATGGAGTGAGGTGAGGGGATGATTGAGTGAACAAGATGGAGTGAGAGGGTGAGAGTGAACATGATGGAGTGAGAGGGTGATTGAGTGAACATGATGGAGTAAGAGGGTGATTGAGTGAACATGATGGAGTGAGAGGGTGATTGAGTGAACATGATGGAGTGAGAGGGTGATTGAGTGAACATGATGGAGTGAGAGGGTGATGGAGTGAACATGATGGAGTGAGAGGGTGATTGAGTGAACATGATGGAGTGAGAGGGTAATTGAGTGAATAAATGGAGTGAGAGAGTGATTGACTGAGGTGATTGTGTGAACATGGCGTGAGGGTGATTGAGTAGGTGGGTGATTGAATGAATATGGAGTGAGAGCGTGATTGAGTGAATATGGAGTGAGGGTGATTGAGTGAATACGATGGAGTGAGGATGATTGAGTGAACATGATGGAGTGAACATGATGGAGTGAGAGGGTGATTGAGTGAACATGATGGTGTGAGAGGGTGATTGAGTGAGAGGATGATGGAGTGAACATGATGGAGGGTGATTGAGTGAGAGGGTGATTGAGTGAGAGGGTGATTTAGAGAACGTGATGGAGTGAGGGCGATTGATTGAGAGGGTGATTGAGTGAACATGACAGAGTGAGAGGGTGATTGAGTGAACATGATAGAGTGAGAGGGTGATTGAGTGAACATGATAGGGTGATGGAGTGAGCATGATGGAGGTTGATTGAGTGACAGGGTGATTGAGTGAACATGATGGAGCGAGAGGGTGATTGAGTGAACATGATGGAGCGAGAGGGTGATTGAGTGAACATGATGGAGCGAGAAGGTGATTGAGTGAACAGGATGGAGTGCGGTGAGAGGGTGATTGAGTGAACATGATGGAGTGAGAGGGTGATTGAGTGAACATGATGGAGTGAGAGGGTGATTGAGTGAACATGATAGGGTGATGAAGTGAACATGACGGAGGGTGATTGAGTGAACATGATAGGGTGATGGAGTGAACATGATGGAGGGTGATTGAGTGAGAGGGTGATTGAGTGAATATGATGGAGTGAGGGTGATTGATTGAGAGGGTGATTGAGTGAATATGATGGAGTGAGGGTGATTGATTGAGAGGGCGATTGAGTGAACATGATGGAGTGAGGGTGATTGATTGAAAGGGTGATTGAGTGAACATGATGGAGTGAGGTGAGGGGGTGATTGAGTGAACATGATGGAGTGAGAGGGTGATTCAGTGAACAGGATGGAGTGAGGTGAGGGGATGATTGAGTGAACAAGATGGAGTGAGAGGGTGAGAGTGAACATGATGGAGTGAGAGGGTGATTGAGTGAACATGATGGAGTAAGAGGGTGATTGAGTGAACATGATGGAGTGAGAGGGTGATTGAGTGAACATGATGGAGTGAGAGGGTGATTGAGTGAACATGATGGAGTGAGAGGGTGATGGAGTGAACATGATGGAGTGAGAGGGTGATTGAGTGAACATGATGGAGTGAGAGGGTAATTGAGTGAATAAATGGAGTGAGAGAGTGATTGACTGAGGTGATTGTGTGAACATGGCGTGAGGGTGATTGAGTAGGTGGGTGATTGAATGAATATGGAGTGAGAGCGTGATTGAGTGAATATGGAGTGAGGGTGATTGAGTGAATACGATGGAGTGAGGATGATTGAGTGAACATGATGGAGTGAGAGGGTGATTGAGTGAACATGATGGAGTGAGAGGGTGATTGAGTGAACATGATGGAGTGAGAGGATGATTGAGTGAGAAGGTGACTGTGTGAACATGGAGTGAGGGTGATTGAGTGAGAGGGTGATAGAGTGAACATGATGGAGTGAGAAGATGATTGAGTGAACATGATGGAGTGAGAGGATGATGGAGTGAACATGATGGAGTGAGAGGGTGAGTGAGTGAACTTGATGGATTGAGAGGGTGATTATGAGTGAACATGATGGAGTGAGAGGATGATTGAGTGAACATGATGGAGTGAACATGATGGAGTGAGAGGGTGATTAAGTAAACATGATGGAGTGAGAGTTGATTGAGTAAACATGATGGAGTGAGAGGGTGATTGAGTGAACATGATGGAGTCAGAGGGTGATGAGTGAACATGGAGGGTGATTGAGTAAGAGGGTTATTGAGTGAACATGATGGAGTGAGAGGGTGATTGAGTAAACATGATGGAGTAAGAGGGTGATTGAGTGAACATGATGGAGTGAGAGGGTGATTGAGTGAACATGATGGAGTGAGGGTGATTGATTGAAAGGGTTATTGAGTGAACATGATGGAGTGAGAGGGTGATTGAGTGAACATGATGGAGTAAGAGGGTGATTGAGTGAACATGATGGAGTGAGAGGGTGATTGATTGAGAGGGTGATTGAGTGAACATGATGGAGTGAGAGGGTGATTGAGTGAACATGATGGAGTGAGAGGGTGATTGAGTGAACATGATGGAGTGAGAGGGTGATTGAGTGAACATGATGGAGTGAGAGGGTGATTGAGTGAACATGATGGAGTGAGAGGATGATTCAGTGAACATGATGGAGTGAACATGATGGAGTGAGAGGGTGATTGAGTGAACCTGATGGAGTGAGAGGGTGATTGAGTGAACATGATAGGGTGATGAAGTGAACATGATGGAGGGTGATTGTGTGAATATGATAGGGTGATGGAGTGAACAGGATGGAGTGAGAGGGTGATTGAGTTAACATGATGGAGTGAGAGGGTGATTGAGTGAACATGATGGAGAGTATGATTGAGTGAACATGATAGGGTGATGAAGTGAATATGATGGAGGGTGATTGAGTGAATATGATGGAGTGAGAGGGTGATTGAACATGATGGAGTCAGAGGGTGATTGAGTGAACAGGATGGAGTGCGGTGAGAGGGTGATTGAGTGAACATGGAGTGAGAGGGTGATTGAGTGAACATAATGGAGTGAGAGGTTGATTGAGTGAACATGATGGAGTGAGAGGGTGATTGAGTGAACATGATGGAGTGAGAGGGTGATTGAGTGAACATGATGGAGTGAGAAGGTGATTGAGTGAACATGATGGAGTGATGGAGTGAACATGATGGAGGGTGATTGAGTGAACATGATGGAGTGAGGGTGATTGAGAGGGTGATTGAGTGAACATGATGGAGTGAGAGGGTGATTGAGTGAACAGGATGGAGTGAGAGGTGATGGAGTGAACATGATGGAGTGAGAGGGTGATTAAGTGATGATAGAGTGAGAGGGTGATTAGGTGAACATGATGGAATGAGAGGGTGATTGAGTGAACATGATGGAGTGAGAGGATGATTGAGTGATAAGGCGACTGAGTGAACATGGAGTGAGGGTGATTGAGTGAGAGGGTGAGAGTGAATATGGAGTGAGGATGATTGAGTGAACATGATGGAGTGGGAGGATGTTTGAGTGAGAAGGTGACTGTGTGAACATGGAGTGAGGGTTATTGAGTGAGAGGGTGATAGAGTGAACATGATGGATGGTGATTGAGTGAGAGGGTGATTGAGTGAACATGATGGAGTGAGAGTGTGACTGAGTGACCATGATGGAGTGAGATGATTGAGTGAACATGATAGGGTGATGAAGTGAATATGATGGAGGGTGATTGAGTGAACATGTTGGAGGGTGATTGAGTGAACATGATAGGGTGATGGATTGAACATCATGGAGAGTGATTGAGTGAGAGGGTGATTTCGTGAACATGATGGAGTGAGGGTGATTAATTGAGAGGGTGATTGAGTGAACATGATGGAGTGAGAGGGTGATTGAACATGATGGAGTCAGAGGGTGATTGAGTGAACAGGATGGAGTGCGGTGAGAGGGTGATTGAGTGAACATGGAGTGAGAGGGTGATTGAGTGAACATAATGGAGTGAGAGGTTGATTGAGTGAACATGATGGAGTGAGAGGGTGATTGAGTGAACATGATGGAGTGAGAGGGTGATTGAGTGAACATGATGGAGTGAGAAGGTGATTGAGTGAACATGATGGAGTGATGGAGTGAACATGATGGAGGGTGATTGAGTGAACATGATGGAGTGAGGGTGATTGAGAGGGTGATTGAGTGAACATGATGGAGTGAGAGGGTGATTGAGTGAACAGGATGGAGTGAGAGGTGATGGAGTGAAGATGATGGAGTGAGAGGGTGATTAGGTGAACATGATGGAATGAGAGGGTGATTGAGTGAACATGATGGAGTGAGAGGATGATTGAGTGATAAGGCGACTGAGTGAACATGGAGTGAGGGTGATTGAGTGAGAGGGTGAGAGTGAATATGGAGTGAGGATGATTGAGTGAACATGATGGAGTGAGAGGGTGATTGAGTGAACATGATGGAGTGGGAGGATGATTGAGTGAGAAGGTGACTGTGTGAACATGGAGTGAGGGTTATTGAGTGAGAGGGTGATAGAGTGAACATGATGGATGGTGATTGAGTGAGAGGGTGATTGAGTGAACATGATGGAGTGAGAGTGTGACTGAGTGACCATGATGGAGTGAACATGATGGTGTGACAGGATGATAGAGGGTGATGGAGTGAACATGATGGAGTGAGGGTGATTGAAAGGGTGATGGAGTAAACATGATGGAAAGAGAGGGTGATGGAGTGAACATGATGGAGTGAGAGGGTGATTGAGTGAACTTGATGGAGTGAGAGGGTGATGGAGAGAACATGATGGAGTGAGAGGATGATTGAGGGTGATGGAGTGAACATGATGGAGTGAGGGCGATTGAGAGGGTGATGGAGTGAACATGATGGAATGAGAGGGTGATGGAGTGAACATGATAGAGTGAGAGGGTGTTTGAGTGAACATGATGGAGTGAGAGGGTGATTGAGTGAACATGATGGAGTGAGAGGGTGATGGAGTGAACATGATGGAGTGAGAGGGTGATGGAGTGAACATGATGGAGGGTGATTGAGTGAGAGGGTGATGGAGTGAACATGATGGAGTCAGAGGGTGATGGAGCGAACATGATGGAGTGAGAGTGTGATGGAGTGAACATGATGGAGGGTGATTGATTGAGAGGGTGATTGAGTAAACATGATGGAGTGAGAGGGTGATGGAGTGAACATGATGGAGTGAGAGGGTGATGGAGTGAACATGATGGAGGGTGATTGAGTGAGAGGGTAATGGAGTGAACATGATGGAGTCAGAGGGTGATGGAGTGAACATGATGGAGTGAGAGTGTGATGGAGTGAACATGATGGAGGGTGATTGATTGAGAGGGTGATTGAGTGAACATGATGGAGTGAGAGGGTGATGGAGTGAACATGATGGAGTGAGAGTGTGATGGAGTGAACATGATGGAGGGTGATTGATTGAGAGGGTGATTGAGTGAACATGATGGAGTGAGAGGGTGATGGAGTGAACATGATGGAGTGAGGGTGATGGAGTGAACATGATGGAGTGAGAGGGTGATTGAGTGAACATGATGGAGTGAGAGGGTGATGGAGTGAACATGATGGAGTGAGAGGGTGATGGAGTGAACATGATGGAGTGAGAGGGTGATGGTGTGAACATGATGGAGTGAGGGGGTGATGGAGTGAACATGATGGAGTGAGAGGGTGATTGAGTGAACATGATGGAGTGAGAGGGTGATTGAGTGAACATGATGGAGTGAGAGGGTGATTGAGTGAGAGGAACAAGAGCAAAGAGTTAGTGCCCGAGTTTGAATGAATATTGGAAGATCTGAGATACAAAGTCAGTCAATGTCATGGGGGAAGCAGGGAGAGGGAGGGTGAGTGAGTGAGTGGGTCACTGACAGGCCGCGCTCCCTCCTTACCAGCTCCGGAGACCCGGCTGCCGCCGCCCTCTCCTCCGCCTGCTCCTTCTCTCCGATCCTCCGGTACGGGTAGGGCTCCGGGGCTGTCTTTTTAGCGGCCGCTTTGCCGGCTCCGTAGGCGCGGCTGCTGCAGGCGGGCCCGGTGCCTGGGGCGGCCTCCCGCCGCCGGGCTCGGGCGTGGGCGTGAGGGGAGGACCACCAGGTGGGTCCGGGTACGAGGCCCAGGCGCCTCCTCCCGGCCCCGGGATGGGGAGGGCCCCCGCCGGAGCTCAGCAGCCGCGTGTGAGCCCAGCAGGGCGGCGGCGGGAGCGGCCACCCGGCCCGGGGCCCCGGCTCCATTTTAAGCGGTCGGCTCACCGCCCGCCTGATCGCCCAGCGGCTTTTCCACAGGAACATGGCCCCCCGGATTGGGGGGAGGGCGGCCCCGAACAGGCCTGACACTCAGTGCAAGCAGCCCCGGCCTCCGCTGCTGCTACCGCCCTGGGCCCACCTCAGTTGGCAGCTGCCCTGAGAAGCCATCATTTTGCGGCGAGGTCGCGGGGGTGGGGAGGGGGGTGTAGAAAGAGGCCCGAACGACACCTGCTTAAAGGCGCAGGCCACACACTTTTAGCCGACTTTTTTTAAACAACTCTTAAAGTCTCAGGTCGAAGGGAGGGGAGGTGAGGTTGAAATGAGGGTGGAGGAAAGCTTCTTCTCGAAACTATATCGGTTATCACTTTAAAACAAAAACAGCCATGTGGCACAAGTTTCTTTCCTCCTCCTCCTCTTACACTCATCAGGACAAACACAAGAATGCCAATTTTCAAACATCATATTGATTTTTGCTGCAGGAGAAAAGGGTGCTCGTGGCTTGGCACGTGTCACTCTGACAAACTATTGCTTTCTCCAGGGCTACAACTCCAACCCAAGTCAATGGGAATCAAGGGGGGTAAATTCTCTACTGGGTTGGAGTCATGCCTAGCATAGAGGAATCTGGTTGTTGGAGCTCAATCATCTCAGCTCCAAGACATCACTACAGGGTAGTGTCCTAGGCCCAACCATCTTCAGCTGCTTTATCAATGACTTTTCCATCATAAGGTCAAAAGCAGGGATGTTTACTGATGATTGCACAGCATTCAACACCATTTGCAGCAAATCAGATTCTGAAGCTGTCCCTGTCCAAATGCAACAAGACCTGGACATTATCCAGGCTTGGGCTGATAAGTGGCAAATAATATTCATGCCACACAAATGCCAGGCAATGACCATCTCCAACAAAAGAGAACCTAACCATCACCCTTTGACATTTAATGGCATTACCATCACTCAATCCCCCCACTATCAACATTGAACAGAAACTGGTCTAGCCATTTGAATACTGTGGCTACAAGAGCAGGTCAGGGGCTAGGAATCCTCTGGTAAGTAACTCACCAAAGCCTATCCACGATCCACAAGGTACGTCAGGAGCGTGATGGGATACTCTCCACTTGCTTGGATGAGTGTAGCTCCAACAACATTCAATAAGCTTGAGACCATCAGGACAAAACAGCCTGCTTGACTGGCACCCCATCCATAAACATTCACTCCCTCCGCCATCAATGCACAGTAAGTTGCACTGCAGGAACTCACCAAGCCTCCTTCGACAGCACTTTCCAAACCCATGACCACTACCATCTAGAAGGACAAGGGCAACAGACACATTGGAACACCACCACCTGGAAGTTCCCCTTCAAGCCAGACACCACCCTGGAAACATACTGTTCCTCCACTGTCACTGAGCCAAAATCGTGGAACTCCGTCCCTAACAGCACTGGATGTACCTACACCACACAGACCGCTGCGGTTCAAGGAGGTGGCTCACTACCATTATCTCCAGGGCATTATAGATGGGCAATAAATGCAAGCCCAGCCAGCGACACCCACATCTCAAAAATGAAGAAAATAAGTCAACTTGCCAACCCATCAGAACCCTTTTCTCCTGTTGAAAAATTGTGATAGTTTGAAATTTGGCATTCTTGCATTTGTCCTGATGAGTGCAAGACAAAACGCTTCAGCAACATGTCTTTCTTTTCAGCAATATTCAAGTTTTGTACTACCAAGCAACTAACTGTATTGGAATAAAAACAGAAGCAAAATACTTTGAAATCTGAAAACCCAAAATACTGTAAATACTCAGCAGGTCAGACAGCATCTATGGAGCGAAACTTAAAGCTTCAGGTCAATGGCCTTTGGTTCCAACGAATGGTCCTAATGAGAAATGTTAACTCTGTTTCTCTCCACAAATGCTGCCTAACCTGCTGAGTATTTCCAGCATTATTTTGTTTTTATTTTTATTTGGGTTCAAAAATGGTTCTGAAAAGTTCACTAGATTAGGAAGCCCATCTTCATTCATTTCATCCAGTGAGATGCTAAGCCCACTTCAGTATTGTACCTGCTTGTTTCTTTAATAATGGCAGAGTTTTTGCCTCCATTGTTCTCCGTTGTAGGTAGTCTCGACATGTTGATCATTCTTTCTGCATTGAATTTCCTGCCATCAGTCCTAAAAGTACCTTTACAAAAGGAAAATGCTGTGGACTCTGGAAATATAACTACAGGAAATACTCAGGTCAGACAACATCTGTGGAGAGACTTCTGGTGCCTGACAGGAGTATTTCCAGCTTTTTCTGGTTTTATATCTAAAATTAACTTTTATTTATTTAAGCCTGTGTCCTCAAGTTCTATTCCTATAGTTAAATGTTAAGTAATATTATAGGTTAACTTTTTCCTATATTCACCCCCTCCTCCCCACAGCTGAAAAAAATGCAGTGGCAACATGGGGAGCATTTCGTACTTTATTTTGGATCACCAGGTGTTTAGGATGAACCAAATTTGAAAATTGGATTTAAACTAGTTATGCCTCTGGAAGGATTCCATTCATTCTGTTGAATGCTGAAATTTATTAACATCTGTTCATTGCATTTTTCGAAGTATATTCTCAATTAGCGGGACAGAAACTCCTTTCCACACTTTGTGGATTATAACAGAATTAAAAGCTATTTTTGTATAAATGATAATACACTAACACCTGAAGTAAAATTTCTACAAAGAATTCAGTGAACAACTAATGGCATAAATAACTACAAAAGTAAACGTATTAAAATCTCAGTTCCGAAGAAGTCATATTCGACTCAATGTTAACTCTCTTTCTATTTCCAGAGATGCTGCCAGACCTGCTGAGTTTTTCCAACACTATGTTTTTATTTTATATTTCCAGCATCCACAGTATTTTGCTTTTATAACCGGGGATAACTCCCCTACTTATCTTCAAAATAGTGCCATGGGATCTTATACACCCACCTGGGCAGGTTTAACATCTCATCTGAAAGATGACACCCCCCAGTAGAATATGACTCGAACTCAGTTCCAAAGAAGAGTCATACTTGACTCAATGTTAACTCTGTTTCTCTCTCCACAGACGCTGCCAGACCTGAGTTTTTCCAGCACTGCTTTTATTTGAGTTATTCCGTGTCCTGGCCAATATTTATCCGTCAATCAACATCACAAAAAAATATTGTTATTATTACATTGTTGTTTGTGGAAATTTGCAGAGTGCAAATTAGCCACTGCAATTCCTACATTACAACAGTCACTACACTTTAAGACGTTGGTTGTGAAAAGCGCTATATAAATACAAATCTTTTTTTATTTTTAACTTGCATGCATTGGCCTGACAGACAGTGCTGCTTCTTTCAATATCTCCTATGTTCTCCAGTGAACTATACACTGCAGTAATGCTGGCTCACATATATAGAAGGGCACTTGAATAACAAACCTTTCAATGCTCTTTCATCTCTGTACTTAGTTCAACATTTGGGTGATATTCTCTCACAAATGCATAGACTGTGACAAAATAAAAATGAATCAAGAAATCCAAATCTTAATAAAGATATCAGTCCAAACAAAAAGTTATGGACATTATATTTTAAAAATATATAATTTTAATAGCATTTGTTCACTACATTTTTCAAAATACATTCTATTAGGTGGACAGAAACCCTTTTTATACTTTGTAGGTTATAACAGAATTACAGAACATAGTATTTTCTGAACTAAAAGCTGCTTTTGTACAAATGAAAATATACTGCTAACATTTGAAGTAAGATGTCTACAAAGAGTTCAGGGAACAATTACTTGATGACATAAATACCTATAAATGTAAAAACAAAATGTATTATGATCCATTTAATACTTACAGCAATGTTTTTAAATTGGAAAAGATTTTTTTTTTTAAATTGTCTTCTCACTACACATTTGTGAAGGCAGTCTGGGCAGATCCTTCTCCAAACTAGTGCCGTAAATCCACAGAAACAACACACTTCACATTCTATTCCTACTCCATAGTAGAGCACAGATAAAACTCACGTACCTCACAAGTACCTCACTGAGGTAAGCAGCACCCTGGCAGTCAAGATATTATTGCTTGAATTTCAGACATTTGACAGCAAATACACACCAACAAAGTTCAAATGGGTTTCTTCTGACTCACATCTGTGGTTATTAAAACTCTTTCAACTGCTCAGACTTAAGTCAACTTCCTCCCATTATAAATTCTTATGTTGGCATTTATGATGGCAACTGATGTAAATCTGACACACAACTTATATCTTCCCTCTAGCAAAGGTGCTGCAGTGTCACCAGTGGGCAGGGTGCAACCACAGTATAGCAAGTTTAACTAGGGAGTTTCCATTATAAATTTAAGTTACAGAAATTTATAGTGGTAAATATAAAATAAGAACAGTATTATATAATTTTAAAAAGGCAATTAAATTGTGGCTGCACACTCTGGTCCAATTAATCCTACTCTAACCCCACATGACCTGGTCTTGAGCCCTTGTGCAACGCCCAAGGAGATTACCTTGCTGCTTTTTATTCTTCACTCACCCAAGTGGCATACGCCGTACCAGGTGCAATACAGTACAACGCTTCTCTGCCTTCTGATGTTTCTAAACCATTTTACCTACTTTCCTCAAAAATACAGCTAACGCCAGAACTAGTTACGTGGAGTATGCTGAATGTAGGTTCAAGCCCACCTTTCTATGACACAACTGATATCTAGCTCGATTTTCTTGTTGAACTGTAAATTACATTTTTGTGGATAAGGGAAATAATGAGAACGTGCAATTTTATTTCTATCAACACTTTCTAAACATTATGAAATTAATTAAGCATTTTTGTATGTATCTTGAAAGAACGGGCTGGCTATTTTTTAAAGCTAAAATTAAGATTTTGCTCAAACCTAGTATAAGTAATTAAATATTTCAATTATCTCCATTTTACTGATTTGCAACTTTAAATACTTAAGACATAACAATATCAACAAAAGGTAGACTTTTTTTTTTAGCTCTCCTTGCCTTTGTGCTAACCCCCTCAAAAGGAAAACAAGTCTACAAAGGTAGTTTGTCAACTGTATCCCTCTCCGCAGATGCTGTCAGGCCTGCTGAGTTTTCCCAGGTATTTTTGTTTTTGTTCTACATTTCCAGCATCCGCAGTATTTCGCTTTTATCTACAAAGGCAGTTGCTGTAGAACTTTTGATTAATCTGCAGTTACATGGCCTGGAGCTGATAAAGTCTTGGTCCCTTTTTTAACAAGTAGCCCTGATCATTCAAAGAGTGGATAAATCCCTCAAAGTCAGGCACCTGCATATTTAAAGACAAAAATAAAGTTGGGATTTAATCTTTAACTGTAGTACTAAGCATTGCAACAATTTGCATTTGCACAGTGAAATGCCTTGGGCCATTAAAGGTGCTAAGAAATAGTATGAGGAACCATATGTGGAGCCAAGGGAGAGTTGTTGAGAGGCGACTGAAGGTTGGGTAGAAAAGATGGGCTTAGTTGTTCTTTTAAAAAAGGACAAGGACGTAGAGTGGAAAGTTAGCAAGGAGATTTCTCAGTAGAACCAAAGTGACTTATAGCTTTGCTATTAAAGTTGGAAAGGCGGCAGGGGAACCACAGGAACCAGAGTTGGAAGACCACGTGTGTGGGAGGGCTCTATGGAATGGGAGGGGTGGCGGAGGAGCCAAGAGAAAGAATAAACAAAAGATTGAAAGAAAAACAGGAGAGAAAGGAAATCACATACAAACACCATTCACAATCTCAGAATATTCAAAGACATTTCACAATTACTTTTAAATTACAAGGTATTTACCTGTATCTGTATTTCTTTTGCTAATTGCTTGAGTTGTTGAAATTCAAAGAGAGTTTTAAAAGTCTGTGCTGCTATCCTATTCAGTGCAGCCACAAATCTTTTTGCCTGGGATCGTTTGCTCATACCAGAACCGTGCTGTGAGCGCTGAAAATCTAATCTTCCAAACTCATCAGAGAAGGTATCCAATAAGCTGTTAAAATAAGATATTTGTTTCATGAAAGTGATTTATTGAAGGTAAATTGTGAAATAAATACATTGTTGCTTACTTAATCCTGAGGGTACTCAAATATTAGGTTTTTTTTAAAAAAAGAATTAAAGCTTACCAGAAAGTATTTAAAGCTTCAGACTGATGCCTGGAGAATTACCTGGGCTACAGATGGACTGGGATGTCAAGAGGCAAGTAGGCAACATTATTACCTACCTTGGAGACCAAGCATGGAAAACCCATAAGTGAACGAATTAAACAGAAACACATTAGCATAAAAAACAATTGCAGAAAAGAGCTGAGCACAAATATGTGCAAGGGGAAATTAGCTAGAAGTGAATACTCATGAATTTTATTTTATTATATTACTGGTAAAAAGATATAGCTGGAAAATGATAAGCAACTGTAAAGGTCTGCAGCACAGTAATCATGGTACTTCCATATTTCTGTAACCTACGACTATCAAATGTGTTCAGCATACTAATAGCTCACAGATCTTGATGTAACAGAAGACCCGTCTTCTACCCATTTCCAATCCGACCTTCTTACCTGGATCTTCTCATGATCTGTTCTACCATTCAAACCATTGCCCTCCATCAACCTCTCAATATTTCAGATAAATCCTATTACTGACCCAGATGGGATTTTCTAAATTGGCATGAAGTTCCAACCCAACTTTTGGATTGGAGTACTCTGTGCTGGTTTTCATTATTTCCCCAAACGTACAATTTCCTGTCAGACCCCAACAACTCCAACAAAGCTTTTTGGGTAGTAAAATTGAAAACTTCTGTGCTTTACTTCATAAAAATAATAAATTTCCTTATTTCGTAGACTCTTGCAATCTTAAAAATGGGGAAATGATCCTTCAGTAGACAATAATTATAAGCTTTTCATTGCTATTAAAAAAAATCGCTAGTAATATTCAAATGAAAATTATTTGTAGCCATTGCCCTCCAAATGTTGTGTACATCACTAAGACGCATCAGATCCATGCACATTCTTGGAGACAGAGATATCAATTAATTTCTTCCTCCTAACTATGTTCACGGTCAACAGTTCAAATAGCCTGTGTTTATTGTGCACTATTTGTTCTATGCTGTAGCCTTGCATATGTTGTAGTTTTTCATATTTTGTACCCTTATGCTTTTTGTTTGCCTCTTCTCACTCCAAGATTAAGTGATAATTTTGAAAAGCCTCCTTACCTATGTTTCATGATATCCACCACATCTTCTGCATCACTTTTTGTTGCACTTTCTCTGAGTTCCAATTTTGCTCTTGCCTTTCAAATCACAGAAAGTAGAGTATTCATCTCAACAATTGCTTTTATAGCACCCTTACATGTTTGAAATATCCCAAGATGTTTCACAGGGACATTATTAAATAATTGTTTGGTAGTACAGAACTTGAGCATTGCTGAAAAATAGAGACATGTTGAAACTGGTTGGGTGAATTGTTACAACCAGTTTTAACAAGTTTTCCAGACACAAAGTGAAGGATTCCTTCACAATTGCGAAGGCAATACAGGACCTGCATATCGATAGCAATGCTGTGTCCATGTGCTCATTTGATATTGCTAACTTATTCACCCATGTTCCACTTAAGCCATAGATATTTGTGCTGCAGCACTATATCATGGCGATCTAGACCCGCCACCATGAATCAGTATTCATTGAATTTATGAATTCGGCAACTCGCACAGTTGAGTTCAGTTTTAATGACACCATGTATGCCCATCTACGCCCAACTCTCTCAAACATCTTTGTTAGATTCCATGAGAAACGGGTCTGCCTTCGATGGATTGACACCCAACTTCCTACCTCTCACGTGTTTGATACGTGGATAATACGTTCGCTATATTTAAAACCACAGCTGCATATAATATTTTCTTTACATGTCTTTATGGGCTCCATCCTGCACTCAAATTCACCTATGAAATGGAGCAGTTAAATGAACTCCACTTCCATGAAGTATTAGTTGAGAAATATGCCAGGGGCTCTCTACCACGGTCTATTGCAAGCCTACCTTCATTGGTCAATATATGTGTTGAGATTCTTATAGTTCCACTTTCCAAAAGATTGGTCTTATTGGCAACTTTGTAAATAAGGCCTAAGCTATTTGCTCACCAGCTTGATGCTGAAATAGGGATTATCAATGGTATCCTGCAGGATAATTTCACCCTGTGTATCACGTAAACTCATGAATGGGCCTTAGGCCATCACATTTGGCCCTGAAAAGTGCCCAGTCTTCCTCAGATTACCCTGGAAGGGCAAGGTATTAAAGATTTGAGTAACAGGTGAAGCTAGCTGTTTCACACTGCTACTATGCAATAGCAACACAAGTGGTATTCGCCACTAACAGGATGCTGCCGTCAAGCCAAAAAGACATTCCACCTATCACCCAAATGAGTGACATGGTATATGAATTTCAGTATCAGTGTGATGCTATGTATGTAGGCCATACGTCCCAAAGACTAGCAGTATCAAACAGCATGTACCAACTGCTGTTTGCAATGGGGAAGGTACATACCATACAAATGTGCTCAAAACAGAATGTCCAACATTAGACGTTATTCCGCGATTGGACATTTGCTAAATAATCCTCAGCGTGCTAAGGATTACGCTGATAAAATTAAGATGGTCAATCGGGCTAACAATGTGGCACACTTGCAAGTACTGAAAGCAACATATATTAATAAACATGGCCCTGTTCTTTGCAGACAGAAAGAATATGTATACACATTGCGCCTGTTTCAGCTAAACAAAATAACTGACAGCCACTCGCTGACTTATTCCTCAGGGCAATGCCTTGACAAGGAAGCTTGAGTCAAGCTGCCTAGTTTATATTTCAAACAATGCTTGGCAGTTAACCATCAGTCACCATCACTGGTGCATTCTCCATGGCAACACCTCTACCAGATCCACTTGCCAACCAATCAGCACTCTTTTACCATACAGTATAAATTGTTTTTTCCCCCTTCGATTGGTATTCTTGCAAAATGAGTGCAAGACGAAAAGCTTCAACAGGTCTCTTTTTTTCAGCAATTATTAAATAAAGTATGACACTGAGCCATATAAGGAGATATTAGCTCACATGACCAAAAGCTTGGTTTTAGGGTAGGTTTTAAGGAGTATCATAAAGGAGGAAAGTGAGGTAGGTAAGGTGTTCCTGAGCTTGGGGTGTAGGCAAATGAAGGGAAGGCCACCAATGGAGTATCAATTAAATTGGGGATCCGCCGATTAGAGGAGTGCAGATACCTTGGAAGTAGTGGGGCAGGAGCAGACTACAGAGGGTGGGAGGGACAAGGCCATGGAAAGATTTGAAAAAAAAAAGGATGACAGGTAGGCTCGTGGAAGGGAGGAAGTGGCAGAGGCAGCTGATCAGATGTCTCAATGTTAGTGACAAAGAAGTCCATGAGCTTTTTGCCCTTGTTGCAGGTGAGGGTGGAGTAACAGGAAAGGGGGGCTTAAGATGATGGTTTTCAGTAGAGAAAATTCAGGAGCTGTCTTTGCATTCCAGAATGATCCTGGAATAGTGAGCAGTTTTAGCAGAGGAGAAGAGGACCCAATAGTGTTTTAAATGGTGCAGCAACATCTAACATCAATACACACTGAATCAAACGAACAATAGTTACCATGGATTAAAACATAATACAGCAACATTTGAACTAAAGATACTGATGCAGGAAAAATCAGTCCACTCCCACATATTTCAAAGGAGCTTGCACTTTACTGCCAATTAATATCCAACTTTCACAATGCCATTACAATCCAGTGAAATATCACAAGGTGGTTCACAATGGGAGAGGATTCAGAAACTAGAAGACTGTATCAAAAGAAGAGGTAGTTTTCCTGAAGCTTTTGAAGGTGGCTAGAAACGAGGTTTAATTAGAAAATTTCAGAGAATTGGGCCATGATAGATGAAGACTTCATCAATGGTGCAGTGGAACAAGTGGGGGTTGACAATGTTAGAAATGTAGGTCCCTTTAAAAGTAAACTAGGACAAGCTTCAGAGTGAATTGAGAAGTGATGCTCATTGAAGCCTGTACTTAAGAACTAGATTTTGCCCCGGGGGTGCCTTCTGGACAGGGAGAGGATCCAGAAGGGAAGAGTGGCAAAGATGCAAATTAGGGGTGAGGCCAGGAGAGAGCATTAATAGATAGGTGGGCTCATGGAAGGGAGGACGCAGCAGAGCCAGCTGTGTTTCCAGAAGGGAAACTGGCATTTGTACTGAGCTATTGTTTAACAATAAAACAGTTGTGATTCGCAGAATGTCCTCTGCTGCCTGATTTGGTAAATGGATATCCACTTATTAGACAGGGACAGGGATGGAATAATCAGTAGGCCAGAATCAAGAATGAAAGATGCATCCTGGGATACAGAGCTAGAAATTACAAAAGTTGCATGAAGCCAAGTCCCATACTGAATTTTAAAATAAGGATCACAATTTTTCAAATCAATGGGCAACGGGGAACCTCAGAAAGAACAAGGATAATTAAAAACAGTATGAGATTGATTGCATCCTATCAGTGATGATGAAAGAATTGGAGTCCATGAGTTAGGAGATCTACAGGCCAGAAAGGAGAGCTTTGGAGAAAGTCCGAAGGCCACTGTGGCATAAGTGACTTTCAGCAGGAGAGGAGTGAGATAGGAATGGAGATAGAAATGGGTGGTCTTAGTAATGGGCGAAATGTGGGATTTGAATGTCAGTTCAAGGTTCAACAAAATGCCCCGAAGGCTTGGGCCAGGAGGTTTAGCCCAATGACAGCAGGTTCCTGAACTCTGATCTGCCGCAGGTGAAAACTCCTAACTATTGTCAAGTATTACACCATAGAAAAGGAAGTGGTCTTTCAGCTGTCCTTCAGTGTATTTAGTGCCCAGATCAAGAGCAAGATTGATAAGAGTTCCAAGGTACAGATAATTTGTCACCCTTTGGCCACAGAATTAGATTTGTGAGGTTACCACAAACTAAGCCATTGAGACCATTTATTCTCCCCTTGTTCCCAATATGAAGGATGACATATATTTGACCCAGTGTGATAAAGATTGTTGGATTTAGGGAGATAAATCAACTCTCACTCCCCCTGCTGGCAACTTCACCCAAAAGACTAATGTTACAAAACCATAGCACTGATCCTTCAAGCTGTGTTCCCCAGAGTAACCTTTCCAGTCAGACGTGCAGAATATATCAATTTACTCAAGTCAGTCATAAATGTCTACTTTGAACAATACGCACAAGCATGCCTCTTTTTTGAACAAAATGGAAAAAGAATATGGAGAAACTCTGACATATGTTTTAGTCATGTTCACATTGGTTTAAATTACATTTCAGCAAATGCCCAAAGTACTTTGAACTATACATCCATATTTACCTCGGTAAGCCTTATAAGAGACTCCAGCTGTCTCATAGTAATTGGTGTGCTATCTGGACCCTGATTTTGTCTCCTCAGCTCCAGGTAAAACTCTTGAAGTACTTGAGCCGCTTCAGCAGATAACTTTGGGCAAACGTAACGCCGTGCATACCCTACATATTTTCTTAGCAACTGGTGGGGAATAGGATCAAAGCTTTCTCCAGGGAAAACCTTTTAAACACAAATATAGATCAGAATGCTATGCGTTGGAGAACACAAACTATTAGACTTGTGTTAGCCAAAAGAAAAAGATAACATTTTAAAATAGCAAGACTTTTAGACACTTGTTTCAAGATCAAAATTCTACTAATCTAGGGTCTAGTAGCACCTTATAAACCACACAGATTAATTTAAATAAAATGCCTGTATTCAATTACGTGCATCACTAATTTACTACGTTGGTGCTATTTCCCGTTTCTTACTGCAGTAGCATTGTCAGAGACCTTGCCCTTTGAATTAGACATTACACTAAGATCCTGTCTCCCTTGCTTCGTTCATTACATTGGATACTAAATGTCCCATGGAACTACTCAAAGAACAAATCAACAAGTTTGCATTTATTTAGTGCTTTTCATAACCTCAGGACATCCCAAAGTTCACCAGGTGTCCTAAAGTTCTCCCAGCGTTTACAAACTCATCTCACTCTTACTTGTGGGATCCTACACACAAAAGCAATTCATTGTAGGTTTTTTTTTATATTTGTGGCTGGGGAAGCAGTTATAGCTTGATTTTGAGATTAACAATGCATTCAATGGCTTCAGCTGATGCAGTGTGAATGGTTGTGATGCCACCAGGAATGGATCTCTCAGTATATGGACGATGGTCTGACTTGGGATCGCACACACAACTTTAGCTGCTCCTTACATTCCACTTGCAAAGTGAGTGTGGCTACATCTTCTCAGGCCCAACCTCAAGCGATTGAGGGTTGTCCAGGTTTTGTGAAAAGTTGAAACCTGGGACTCACCAGTTGGGTCAGTTACCAGGTTGAGGTTGGTGATGTTTGTCATCAACCAGGAGATGTACCATCACGAGGGGGTTGCTGTCATTAGTTTGTAGGGTGTGGAGTATGTTCCAGTAGACTATGGGATTGCAGACGAATGCATTTATTTTGAGGCCCTGTGCAAATGGGAGCGCTTCATTAGCTGTCAGCTAGTGGTGTTCTGAGGAGGATGTTTTCCCAGTGAATGAGTTTCAATATGTGCTATTGCGAGAAGCCGCTTGAGTGTGTTGGTCTCAATGTCCTAGGACTAATACTCTTGGCTTCCCAGAGGGGGATACCTACCATGTTTGTGTGGCCGCTCCTCGGCCAGGTTGAGCAGCAGTACTCTGCTGTTGGGTGGACCAGGGTGAGTGTAGTAGTACATCAGCTGGTTCTGCTGCTCCAAGTGGTACCCACCAATTTCCATGTGAGATTTACTCTCGTCTTGACCTTGGCTCCAGTGTTCTGAGAACGTAGGTCAACGTATGGCCAAGAGTGACACCAAACATTTTTGGCATTGGGTCATGGATGAGTGGTGGCCACAGAACTGGGCATGAATTTCTTCCCTGGCTTTCAAGCTTTCCAGGTGGAAAGCTGAAACAACAGTCTTGGCAGTATTTGGTCAAAGCCTCCATTTTCTGAAGTAGGCTTCCAGAGGACATAGATCTTCAGTGAATGTTTCCTTAATGTCCTGAAATTGTTTAGTCTGGAAAGCCAAGG
Source organism: Carcharodon carcharias (assembly GCF_017639515.1). NCBI lineage: Eukaryota > Metazoa > Chordata > Chondrichthyes > Lamniformes > Lamnidae > Carcharodon > Carcharodon carcharias. The sequence goes on along the minus strand of NC_054468.1, from coordinate 111,740,487 downwards.
CCAAGGCATCAGCACATGTAAAGAGCCATAAATTTGATGGCATATGGTCACCAGTATTCACGTTGAAGACAGCGATGCGAGGACTGATCTCTGTGGGAGCCCACTGTTGGTTATGCATGGATGGCTGATTTGATCTTCAAGATACACACAGAACTGTCGGTTGCTAATCATGGAGTTGATGAGTTGTAGGGATTTCACACAGCAGCTGATTTTGGAGAGTTTCAGCAGCATGCCTGTAAGCCACACATTAGCACAGGATAAGTCAACTAAGGCAGTTCCTGTCTTCAGGCCTTTCTGGAAACTGGCCTCAGTATGTAAAGCAGTGCTAGGACCTGCTCAAAGTAGGTTGTGACCTACGTGAAAACCTGCCTACTGGGGGAGCATTGCTGTTTCCAGGATGGGATTCGGTCTGTTTAGGAGGCATTTCAGAACCTTATATCTTATTGACAGCAGAGCGATGGAACAGATGCATGGGTTGTCGAGTGGCTTCTTTAGCTTGGCAATGGCCACTGTCTTGGATTGGCACCAGACGTTTGGAATGGTTCCTGTACTGTGGATATTGGTGAACAACTTTGCTAGCCACCTCCTTCCCCTGATCTGATGTTCTTTGGGAATTCTGGGTAAACCCATCGACTCCAGCTGCTCTGCGTGACTTGGTTGCCATGAGGGCAGTATCTACTTCCTCTTGTGTGTGAGGCTTGAGAGGTCGGACTGCCCTAGGGCAGTCTTGAGAGACTGCATTAGGGCTGTTTTTACTGCCTGCTTATCTTCCCTGCTGGCCGGTATCTTCTGAGTTTATTAGGAGCTGTGAAACGATGGCATCAGCATTGGTTGGGCCACTGGTATGGTTGTTAAATGGTTGCTCCTAGGGGGCATTGGAGTTTTCAAGCTTTGAGTACGTGAAGTCAATCCTCCCAGCTGTTTCCCACTATCTTGAGGCATCCTTCATCAAGGGACTCAGTGTTGTTGCCACATCAGGATCTTTGTTTTCCAGTTTTCTTCCAGGAGCCGTTCACTTTCCAGTTTCTAACAGGGAATGGGTTTTCTACAGGCCTGGGGAACAAATTTGGTGGCTGCCAGTTTGAGAAGTCATGGAAAGCAGTTGTAATTATTGGGAAGGAATGGGATCTGGTTAATGGTGGTTTCTAAGTATCAGCTGTGGGCATCCCAGTTGCCCTTCCGCAGATTCCAGCTTGATTTGGCTTTGAGTTTATGGATGGTAATTCTGGACTGATGCAAGTGAGGGTTAGGTGATGTTGGAAATGAAGGAAGACGGGCAACATTTATCAGGGCACATTAGCAGTCGGCCATTGCTAATGCAGGTCATAAAGTTAAAATCAGGTGAGTAGTCCTCCTTCCACCTAGCAGAATGGATTGTGCCAGGCTGTTTTGCACAGTGCACAAATTCTAACTCGAGAACAGAGGCCCAAGCTGACAGTTGTTCTCCTGCAGTGTTGTTATTCAGGTACCCCCCACATGATGTTGGCTGCTGAAGTCGCCAATGTAGATGGTTGGGAATGCTGCAAGCTGCATTACGATGCTCAGCCACATTTGGTGGCTTGTAGGCATTTGTCTAGTAGGTGAAGCACAGATGTTTCTGACAGATACGATAAAATGCAGTTTAAATGCAAGTTTTTCCTTTTCCTTTCTCTCCTACATTTTGACGTTTGCACTGGATTTATTTCTGTTTTGAAGAGTTTTGGTGTTCAGGAAGCCTTTAGCACAACTCAATGGTGAATCAGTATACCTGAGTTTTTCTGATGGCCAAGAGATCTTACTTCTGATTTGGACAATTGGGCTTTAAACTCAGCCACGGTCAGGATGCTGTCTTATTTCTGATTATAAGCATATTAGGAAATATACTAAAAATGCAATCAAACAAACCATTTCTGGTTTCACTATTTCACCATTACTACACATATCTGTACCTTTAATTGCTCTGATAACGGCCTGTCTGAAGCAATTTCAAGTACTGATGTATTAGTGTCTTGTGTGCTTTGACGCAAAACTGTGGCACTGCTCAAGGTTGCTTTCTTCCCAGCATGCAAAGCCATGACATGTTCTGAAAGAAGATTGTCATGATCTTCATTTGGAGTATCAAGCAGAATAAATACCAAATCGAATCTTGAAAGTAGGGCACTTCCCATTCTGAAACAGTAAATATAAATAATTAAAGCTACTTCACGGGTAATATAATTGTTTGTTGCCAAGGTATTTCTGCATTCATTTCATTTTGTAGAAATTGTATAGCCTATAATTCATACTGGTCAGCAAAACATTGCTTAATATTCCTCCATGGCAAAAGAAAGATAATTATCAATGGATGTGCTTTGCAAGCAAATTAAAAACTATGATGAATGACTTCAGAGAAATTTGAAAATTTTATGTTGAACTAATAGTCTATTGGCTTGCTTTCTTCATTTTTAAAATTTACATCCAGCCTCTTAACACCCCAAAAATAACTTACTCTGAAAAGTTTTAAAGGCTGACTATGGATTATTTCCATGCTATTTAACATTCTCTCTTCCTTTAAACTCCAGCTGCCCCTTTGACAGTATAGCTGATACAAGAAATTGTGAGGCAAGTCACAGGGAGAAATGCATGTACTGCTACTAAATAATGCAGACTTTTGGGAAGGCCAGCATACAACCACTAAACCACGAGTTTCAGTCTTTTCATATCGCCTGAACTGCCAATACAGAAAATTATCACAAGTATTAACTATACAAGCACAACTTACTTTAAGTTCTCAGAGACTGTTTTAGCTTTACTGTAGTGGCCTCCAACTGGATTAGCAGCTGCAAGAATTGAAGTTCTGGCTGGCAAATTGCAAACAATTCCGGCTTTGGCTAGGCTGATACTCTGCTGCTCCATGGCTTCCAGTAAGGCTTGGTGCTGGTTTCCCATTTTATCAAATTCATCAATGCAACAAATGCCTGAAAGAAATCAGAGGAAAATAGAAAATTTATGATTATAACACAGATATCAATTCTACCAAAATCACAGAATCACACAGTGCAGAAGAGGCCCTTCAGCCCATTGAGTCTGCATCAACAGATGAGAAACATCTGACCTACCTTCCTAATCCCATTTACCAGCGCTTGGCCCATAGCCTTGAATGTTATGACGTGACAAGTGCTCATTCGGGTACTTTTTAAAGGATGTGAGGCAACCCACCTCCATCACCCTCCCAGGCAGCGCATTCCAGACCGTCACCACACTCTGGGTAAAAAGGTTTTTCCTCACATATCCCCTAAACCTCCTGCCCCTCAACTTGAGCCTATTTCCCCTTGTGACTGACCCTTCAGCTAAGGGGAACAGCTACTCCCTATCCATCCTGTCCATGTCCCTCAATCTTGTACACCTCGATCAGGCCGCCCCTCAGTCTTCTCTGCTCCAATGAAAACAACCCAAGTCTATCCAAGCTCTCTTCATAACTGAAATGTTTCATCCCAGGTAATATCCTGGTGAATCTCCTCTGCACCCCCTCCAGTGCAATCATATCCTTCCTATAATGTGGCAACCAGAACTGCACACAGTACTCCAGCTGTGGCCTCACCAAGGTTCTATACAACTCCAACATGACCTCCCTACTTTTGTAATCTATGCCTCGATTGATAAAGGGAATTGTCCCATATGCCTTTTTCACCACACCACTAACATGCCCCTCCCGCCTTCAGAGATCTATGGACACACACCAAGGTCTCTTTGTTCCTCAGAACTTCCTAGTGTCATGCTGTTCATTGAGTACTTCCTTGTCAAATTACTCCTTCCAAAGTGTATCACCTCTCACTTTTCAGGGTTAAATTCCATCTGCCACTTATCTGCCCATTTGACCGTCTCGTCTATATCTTCTTGTAATTCAAGACACTCAACCTCACTGTTAACCACCCGGCCAATCTTTGTGTCTTCCGCAAACTTAATAATCCTACCCCCCAAATAGTAATTTATGTTGTTTATATAAATAACAAATAATAGGGGACCCAGCACAGATCCCTATGGTACGCCTCTGGACACTGGTTTCCAGTCACTAAAGCATCCTTCTGTCAGCACCCTCTGTCTCCTACAATTAAGCCAATTTTGAATCCACCTTATCAAATTACCCTGTTTCCCATGTGCATTTGCCTTCTTTATAAGTCTCCCATGTGGGGCCTTGTCAAAGGCTTTGCTGAAATCCATATAAACTACATCAACTGCATTACCCTCATCTACACACCTGGTCACCTCCTCGAAAAATTCAATCAGTTCAATCAATTCAAATAAGTCAGTAATTCCAGCGGTTTCTGAATAAGCAATAACACCAATGTAACACTGATGCCATTGCTTTAGGATAAATTGAAAAAAAGCACAAACTCAAGTTACAATTTGAGTGACAATTAAACAGAAGCTGATGCTCAAAGTGGCCTACATATCTTAAACCCCCAATCCTTCAGGTCGACAGGAGTGAAATCTTCACTCCTATACATAGATGGTGAGCTGATATAAAATCTCATGGCACTGAAGGGGGCCTTTCAGCCTATTGTGCCTGTGCTAGCTCTTTGAAAGAACTGTTCAGTTTAAAAGTTCCACATGCAACTTTCTCCCCATAACCATGCAAATTAGTTCTCTTAATGTACATGTCCAATTGCCTTTTGAAATCTCCTATAAAACTCGATTTCATTACTCTTTTAGGTCTTAAGAACAACTGGCGTCATAAAGCAGTTTTAACATTAGTACGACATCCCAAGGTTCTTCACAGGAACACGATAAAGCAAAATTTGACAGTCATTTAAGGAGATATGAAGGCAAATGACCAAAAGCTTGGATGACAAGGTAGGTTTTAGGGAGCATATTAAAGGAGGAAAGAGAGATAGGGGTGCAGAGAGGCTTAAGGAGGGAATTCCAGAGCTTGGGACCTCGGCAGCTAAAGGCACAGCCATCAATGGAGAAGCAGTTAAAATCAGGGATGATCTAGGAGGCTAGAATCAGTGAGACAATCACCTTTGTAAAAAAACATTCTCCTTATTTCCCCTCTGGTTCCTTTGCCAATTATTCGAAATCGGAGACTTGTCAATTGAAACAGTTTCTCCCTGGTTACTTTCAAAACATTTTGTAATTTTGAACACCTCCCTTAGGTCTCCCCGGACCTTCCCTTTCTAAGAAAAACAGGCCGAGGCAGAACTAGTGATTTGCATAGGTTTAGCATGACTTCCTCATTTCTGCATTCATTACCCAGTACCCCATACTCTTTCTGAACCACATCAACTTGCATTGCCACCTTCAAGAATTTGCAAATATGTACTACCAAGACTCTGTTTTTGTACCCCTTTCAAAACTGTACTATTTACATTACACTACCTTTCCAGATTGTCCCTCCTAAAGTGCATCACTTCGTATTTACTCACATTAAATTGTATCTGGCCACCAGTTTGTCTATGCCCTCCTGAAGTCTGCAACTATCCTGCTCATTATTTAATGTATTGCCAAGTGTTGTATCATCACAAACTTCTAAAATTGTACTTTGTATATCCATGTCCAGGTCAGTTAAATACAACAAGACCACCAACTACTTTGGCCGGGGCTGGGGGGGTGCAATGCATACATCTCAGTCAGAAAACATCTGTCCACCATTACTCTGATTGCTTTCTATCCCTTTGCCAATTGCAAAGATATCATTTTGATAGGGAAGGAACAGAAAATATTTTGTCACAGTCAATTGCACAAAATACAGGACCCACGTGATTGAAAATTTACAAATATATAAAAACAATAAATTAAACAGGAAAAATGGAATACAGAATTATTTGGATGAAAACAAAGAACAAATAGTTAAGGAATAAGAATGAATGCAATGACAGAGGGTACATAGCTTGTTGGGAATAGGTTTCAGAACATAACACCAATGCCTGACTTGAAGGGTTAATAATGAGGACCTGCAATAAACAAAAAGCAAGTCTGACTAGTACCTTGTAACATGGTTTGAAATTAACCAATGCCATAGGTTCAATCAAATCCCAATTTTTCAGCATGCACGAAAATGTTCCATTCGCAAATGCAAATATCTTTGCTACAGCTATGAACATACCAGAACTGTTATTTTCAGGAATGTGATTACCACCCCCTATCCCTTGGTGACAAACTAACCGTGGTCAAGAGTGCCTGAATCCAAGTCCACTACTCCACAGCACACTGCATCGACGCTCGCTACCACAGTGAGAAATACTCCCAAGGCACATGTACTTTGTAGTTGATGACTGTGTTAATTAGCTGTGCATTGTCATCACCATATAATCAATTAATTACCTTGATCGCCAAGTACAAGAGCTCCTGCTTCCAGCGCAAAATCTCCAGATCCACTGTCCCTTGATAGAGTTACAGTAAGCCCAGAACTGGTGGTGGTGTTACCACAGACATATACTCCCCGTGGGGCAATATTACACACTGCCTAAAAATAAAATTGCAAGTGGGCACTTCAACATAAAGTATAGCTAAATACACTTAAGTGCATAATTAGCACGTAAGACAATAAATAAAAGCAAAACATCAAACATGCACCTGATGTCTTTTGGAAATCAAATAATGCATTAACTCTGAGCACTAGTTTTACTTTTAATATTTTATAGTAGTCTCTCTCCTTTAAGTAACATTCTCAACTAAACGGACTACACATCAACTCAAATAAAATCACCTTCCATAATTCTTACAAGAAAAATTTTATCCCGCAGGAAATGCCTACCTAAAATGGAAGGCAGCACAAAAATGAGTATAAGGAATAATATATAAACAGATTTATATTTTACTGTTATTAACAGTTTCCTCTATTCTAATGAAGTAATCCACAAGATTGGTATATAAATCACAACTTTGTTCATTTGTACACTTTCTTGAAAATATTACCATTTACCCAGCAAAATTATGCATCTTTCATCCAAAAGCAAAGGTCTTGAAATTGTTCAGATATTAGCATTGAGCCTTTAACACATTCATATGTAGTATGCTTCTTTTATAGTGGCTTACAACATTTACAAATATGTTGCCAGGGCTTGAAAATTGCAGCTATGACGAAAGATTGGATAGGCTGGGGTTGTTTTCCTTGTAACGGAAGAGGCTAAGGAGCGACCTGTTTGGGGGTGTACAAGGTTGAGGGGCCTGGATAGAGAAGACAGGGCTGCCCTGTTTCCCCTAACGGAGGAGAGATCAATTACCAGGGGCACAGATTTAAGATGGTTGGTAGAAGAATTAAACGGGACATGAGGGAAAACTTCTTCAGCCAGAGGGTGGTGGGTGTTTGGAATTTGCTGCCTGGTTTGGTGGCAGAGGCAGAAACCCTCAACTCATTTAAAAAGGTAACTGGATCTGCACCTAAAATGTTGTAACCTGTAAGACTATGGACCGGGTGCTGGAAGATGGGATTAGAATGAACAGCTAGTTTTTTTACTTTTCCTTTTTTTAGCCAGCACAGACATGATGGGCTGAATGGCCTTTTTCTGTGTCATAACTTTTCTATAGTGGATGCAATTCACAAAAAGCATCAATTGGCATAATTGTGTTTTGTTCCATTGGCAAGGTCAAGAATGCAGAGGCATAGCAAAAACAAAACGTCCAAGATAGAATGCATTTTTTTTTAAAACAAAAACAGTCCCTAGTTTGCCCACCACATCCTACATCAGGATCTGGTTCAGCTAAATCTGACTCACTTGGAAAACAAAACATTGCCCCGTGGAACTAAACTTAACTGACTGGTAGAAAGCACCAAGATTCTCATAATGTGGTACTGCCTAGCTCCAGCACTGTGGAACCCAGTGGGGCAGACAGGCACTCGGGTATCACAATTGGGCTCAGCAGGGTAATGGAAGAAAATTTATCCGCAGGGTTTCTGCTTCAGACCACTGTCCGCTATACAGATACCGATTCCAAGCATTTGGATACCCTGATGTCTCCCTTGCTCTTAACAGTTTGTCAACACTCAAAATAATGGGTACTTGAACAAGAGGCCATCTGACACTCTAGCAACTGTTTCTTAGCAGCAATCCACATCAAGAGGAAAAAAACATTGAAGACATTTTTTTCAAACAAAAGAAGGATTTATACAAGTTTTAAAATCCTTACATTTTGCCTACAAAAGGAGATTTTTTTTACTTGTACATGATAAACTTTACTTGCCTGCAACATTTGACTCTTTCCAAGTCCGGGATCGCCAACTATGAGCATGTGAGGATCACCTCGGATGGGAATGCGATTTTGATCATCCACATATTTTTGGCAGCCTCCAAAAAGCGTCAGTGCCAATCCTGCTTTGACAAGCTACAAAGAAAACAACCCATTATCGGAAACTTTCATTTGACAAGACAAAATTAAACAAGCTTTTTTGAGCACAAAAAAGCTGTATTATTAATCATTTACAAATTAATGTTAACTTTCTTACTGTACCATGACACTCACCTCATGACCATATATAGCAGGACACAATGAGCTGCAAAACAAATTAAGATCTGTAGTTGCCTTTCAAACTGATACCAAACATCAATTTTAGATAAATAGGATACAACATACTTAACAAATAATTTGAGAAGATTGTCTTCAGCCTGAATCTCTTGAATTGCATAAAGCTCTTTAAGTGTAAACTCCATGGAGGTTGTATCACCAGATACCTCTTCGGAACTCACATTCCTCCGTCCTTTACTATTACTGATAGAGTTGGCCTCAATGTACAAAAAAAACATGCACTTGTCATCTTTGTTTCTAGTCTTCCCTAAAAAGTCAAGGAAAGCAGAGTAATTAATAGATATACAGCAGAATACAGCTAAAATACAGAGAACTAGTGAACCTTCCATGGCCTTAATCAGAGGAAAGAGAGTCAGGTCAAAAATATATTGTGGCCCGTCTTCAGGCACATAACTGACAGCATGCTTCTCAAGGATGTCTGAATCAGAAAACCCCGAGGGTCAAGAGTCGTTGGGCCCCCAGCATCATTTTAGTAACTATGGCAACTGCTGGTCCTGTTGTGGCTCCAGGGGTAGCTCACCACTTTGCTGAGCTAGAACTCAGGCAGCAACATGGAGACTTTTTCAGCTCCGCACAACATTGCACGTAAAAAAAAACGTTACTTGTTGCTTCAGTGCAAGCTTAGATTACTCGTAACAAATTTCACAAAAGGGTTGCAAAATGAACACAGGACACACATTTCAATATCAGAAAGAGGCCTATACTTATTTCAGAGGGCCCATATTTAAAAAACAGCTCTGCCAAATTTGGCAGTAGCCCAAATGCACATACAGGTGTTACCGTTAATTTCAAACGTTCTGGGACTGTGACATTCTTACCAACGAAGCAATTTAATCAATTAACAGATAAGCAATTCTCTTGGAATATGCCATGAATAAAGCTCAGTAAGTATCACATTAGTGTCAATCACTTCTTTTGGTTCAGAGATTGTGCTGACAGTCATGGTAGTTACCACATGTAGTGTAAATTTCTTTTTATTTTGTGCCAGAAATGAAATAATATTGGCTACATGCATTGCACAGAGTAGCACAGGTTGGAAAGTATTTCAAAACTGTCACATATTTAGATGCTTCAGAAAAGATTGCAAGGATCTCAACCACATGATGGCTTTACTGCCTTGCAACATGATCAGTTTTCCAATATAAATGTGACATAGCAGCACCCAGCCAGGAGCACATCCAGGTCAACATATACATTGATAGAAATGCTAGCTTCTGGGTAGACCACTCCAGGACACACCAGTAACCTCCATCATCAGAAACATGCCAGGTGAAGGCCTAAAATGGCAGTTCTTCATAGGAACAGAAATTAGTAATAAAAACCAGTATGACCTGAGTTTTGCTAGATTTTATAGACTGGTGCATGAATAAGAATAATTACTCCGCAATGTATTCATTTCAACTCTTTTAATCTATTTCCATATCTTTTCTTCTATGGATATGAAGATAGAGAAAGAGAAAAGGCAATCTTATAATACAGGCTGAGGGGATAGAAGACAGAGGTAGATGAAGCTGTATAAAAGTTGTCACACAGGCATTTAGTGGTTGGTGCAAATATCCTGGACAGCAAAGTGTTCAATTAATGCAAATTTAGGTCATACCTTCACTACTGTTTGCCACCTTGACAATTCCTGTGACAGTTACCATGTCTCCTGGAACACAACTGTCAACCAAGTCTTGGATAAGCTCACATTCTATAGTTCGAGGGATTCTTCCAGCCTCTCTCTTATCATCTGATGCAAGCTCCTGTAATCTGGAAAAAAAGATCCAAGCAGATATACTACTTTACCCAAATATGAAAAGGCCTTTCCATATTAAAAGAAACACATTTCTGCATAGCAAAATTCACTCTTGTGTTTCAAAATAAACATTATCCTGGAGACCCATTAGTTCTATAGCATCTCTGCTCCAAGCTGAAATTTTCTAGATAAAGAAACAAATACTGAATTTTTACATCAATGCAGCTACTGAAATGAGAAGATGAATATTTAAATCCCCACAGTGCCACGTGTCATTAAATATAATAAAATGGCACAGTCACAACATACCCACGTGGCTAACAATGTCAGCATAGCATTGCATGACACAGCCATGTAAACAGAAGCCTTGCAAATAACAATGCTCCCAATGCCTCCAGCACCCAAACACCAGAGGAAAAGGTTGTTTTCTTGAACACTCAGCCTGTTGAAGCAAATTCTGCACCCCACCCCTTCCTCACCTGATGGAACAGTCAGTCTTCCCTCCCATGGTGAGGCCAAATCATGCCCTTGCACCTACCCCATCCATGAACAAATAAACTCTCTCCGATACTTAGTTCAATTATCTCTATAAATTCTAATACTGCTTGATCAGAAAAGTGCCTTTGGTATTGACTGAAACATGAGAGATCACCTAATTATTTTTTTTTATTCTCATGGGATGAGAGAGTCACTGGCAAGGCCAGCATTTGTTGCTCATCCCCTGTTGAAGGTGGTGGAGAGCCTTTTGAACCGCTGCAGTCTATTGGGTATAGTTACACCCAAGTGTTGTTAGGGAGTGAGTTCCAGGTTTCTGACGCAACAACAGTGAAGGGATGGTGATATAGCTCGAAGACAGAATGGTGTGTGACATGGAGAGGAACTTGGCAGGTGATGGTATTCCCATGTGCCTGATGCCCTTGTCCTCCTAAGCGGCAGAGGTTGCAGGTTTGGTAGGTGCCATTGAAGGAGCTTTGGCAACTTGCTGTAATGCATCTTGTAGATGGTATACACTGCTGCCACAATGTGCAATGGTGAAGGGACTGAATGGTTAAGATGGTAGATGGAGTGCCAATTACACGGGCTGCATTGTCCTGGATTCTGTTGAGCTTCTTCAGCTGCATTCATCTAGGCAAGTGGAGACTATTGCATCACTCTCCTAACTTGCACCTTGCAGATGGTACTTAGTCTTTGGGGCGACAGGTGAGTTACTGGCTGCAGAATTCCCAGTTTCTGAACTGCTCTTGTAGCCAGAGTATTTGTATGGCTAGTCAATGGTAACCCCTGCCCCGCCCCCAGGATATTGATAGTGGGGGATTCAGCAGTGGTAATGCCATTGAGTGTCAATGTGAGGTGGTTAGATTCTCTCTTGTTGGAGATGATTATTGCCTGGCACTTGTGTGGTGCGAATGTCACTTGCCGTTTTGCAGCCTAAGCTAGAATGTTGCCCAGATTTTGCTGCATATGTACACAAACTGCTTCAGTGTCCGAAGAGCCAAGAATGGTACTGAACACCATGCAATCCTCAGTGAACATCCCCACTTCTGACCTGATGATGGAATAAAGGTCATTGATGAAACAACTGAAGATGCTTGGGCCTTGGACACTACTGAGGAAAACCTGCAATCATGTCCTAGGACTGAGATGATTGGCCTCCAACAACCCACAATCAACTTCCTTTGAGCTTGGTAGCACTCCAACTAGTGGAAATTTTCCCCTCCAATTCCCATCCATTTCAATTTTGCTAGAGCTCCTTGATGGCACACTCGGTCAAATGCTGCCTTGATGTCAAGGACAGCCCCTTTCACTCAACTCGAGGTCAGCTCTCTTGTCCATGCTTGGACCAAGGCTATAATGAGGTCAGGGGCAGAGTGGCACTAGCTGAACCCAAAGTGAGGATTAGTGAGGTTATTGCAATATAAGTGTTGTTTGATAGCGGTCAGTGGCACCTTCCATCAGTCTGCTGATGATGGAGAGTGGATTTATGATTCAGTCTTCTTATCGTATCCACGGACAGTCGATACATGGCCCAGCCAGAACTGGACACAATTTTGCGCCGCCTTGTTGAATTCAGCAAGATCTGCAAGTGCAGGGTTCCTCTAGCGATAGACATTGCAGGAGATGTTGCATAGTCTGTGGTTCAGTTCCACATTCACAAGTTGTCAGGCTGGTTGTATATCCCCATTTGCTTAGTGACACCTTTGAACGACCTACACCAGCCCTAAGCCTGTTAAGGCACTTACAGGTTGCCCAGTTGCAATTAGCTCCTGGGGGAAGGCTTTCATCCGGTAGAATTTCCATTGCTGGAGGTTGTTCGAGACTGGCGAGCCGGTCTTTCCACAAGGCGATGCGGGCTTCAGTTGGGGTTGACTGTAATGGAACAACATTGTTCATGAAGCTCTTCCTTGACTTTAGGCAGCTGGGTAAAGGTGTACGACCATGTAGACAGTGCCTCTCATCTGATGTTTGACAGAGTTACTCTTTCTTGCTGGCTACCGTTCTTCTTATATCAGGGGGAGCGATACCGCCAAGATATATAGGCTGTTGGTGTTTGTTGGTTTTAAACAACCTGTGATATGTCAAGGGGTCAAGGTCGAAGCGTTCATGTCGCAGCCCTGTTTCAACCAATTCTACCACCACCACGCACAGCAAGTAGTGTATGGTACGGTAATTGGCAGGATTTGTCCTGTTTCTGTGGATAGGATATACATGGGCAATTTCCCATATTTTCAAGTAAATGCCACTGTTGCACTGAACTGGAACAGCTTGGCCAGGGGCACAGCTAGTTCTAGAGCACAAGTCCTCAGTACCACTCAATGTTATCAGGGCCTATATAGCTTATGCTGTATCCAGTGCCTTCAGCCCGTTCTTGATATTATGTGGAGTGAATCAAAATGACATTGGCACCCATGATGTTGGAGACCTCAGGAGGAGGCTGAGATGTATTATCCATTTTATTTAAGTATCAAATATTTCAATGCCTTTGAGCTATGAATTTTCCTTGCAATCCCTCCACAAGTGAGAAACCTAGTATAATACTCTTAAACAAGTGCTGCTATATAACTCTCGTATTGAAAGAACCAAATAGAATCACAATGCCATGGTCAGGCCCTTCTGGTCAGCTGAATCGAATAGTAATTTATTTTTAAAAACTAAAAATACAGTAACTGCAAATATCTTTAATAAAAGATTCACTTACTTGATAGATTGCCAGTCTACAGTAACTGTTAATGAAGAGCTTCTATTCGGTGTAAATGATCGACTGCGACAATCTGGTGTTAAACACTTTAAAAAGAAATTGAACTTAGTTTCCTCAAATAATTCTAAACTTATTCTTTTCTCTCTGACATAATAACATAATACCTTTGTAGGAAGTGTGTATTTTCCGTCAGGAAGAGGTAGGCTCTGGGTATCTCCACATGTATTACATGTAAAGGCCATTCTAGTGCAGAAAGGTTTGACATTGCTGACACGGACAACTGTTCCACGCAGAGAAACATATTTTCCATAGCAGTTAGCTCGTAAATTTTTCAACAGCATCAAAGGCTCATAGTTATAGACCCTAAAAACATACACATTTTGCATGAGATTTGGATGCGTATTTCATGAAAGTAAAAATTATGTTTTCACCACACTGTGGCGTTAGACCTTATATGCAGGTGTTTTATGAATACAAAATCTGGGCTTATGACAAATCATAATTGAACAAGTGGGTGCCAAATCAATCGGCAAACTGAAAACAGGAATAAAAAAATTGTTTTTTTTAAAAAAAAACATAGAACTGCATCACTAACACAGATTTCTTATCCATTACATTCAAACTTCTGTGTTACACCTCAAAAAAAGCAAAAGGTAGTAATTTGACACAGAAGCTAGAATGCATAAAACCTCGGGTATCTTTGGAAATCATAAAATAAACAAACACAAAGCACTGGAAAACGCAATTGGTTGGCAGCATCTGTGGAGGGAGAAAAAGAGTTCACACTTCAAATCCAATATGACTCTCCTTCGCAATTTCTGGAAAGTGTTCTGAAGAGTCATATTGGACTCAAAACATTAACTGTTTTTATATCCTCACAAATACTGCCAGACCCACAGAGTTTTGCCAGTACTTTGTTTTTATTTCAGATCTCCAGCATCCACAGTATTTTGATTTTATTTATATAAAAAAAGCGATCAAACTTTCCACTCACCTTGTTTTAACTTTAGACCCCTTGCCAATGCCATCAATTTGGGTCTTCACTGACCACTCTGCTGTCTTACCAAGGACTTCATTACCTCTCCAGTTACTTTCCTATGCTGTACTGAGCGTTAGTATCTGGTTCAACCCAATATTAAGCTTCAAACTCCAATCCTATTCATCATTAAAACACTTTATTGTACCTTTCCAAAAGCACCCTTTCAGACCAGTACAAAATTATCTGTATAAAAATAGTTACAATCCCAAGTAATTAGAGAACAAATATAATTATTATGACACAGCAGTTGGTAAGGGCTGAGTTGTTTAAATCCCAGGCGGAGACTTGAACAACTGTCATAACCTATATTTTCAATTGGTTTGTTTGACATGCAGCTCTGAATTCAGAAATGAAACCACCAAGCCTCAAGAGATTTTTTTTATATGAACTAAATTAAACATTTATTAATTTAACAACAGATTAAACACATACACGTCTACAAATTACTACCATAATAACTTTTAAACAAATCTCCAAATTAATCACTCCCAGGTAAATCTTCACCAAGGCAACAATAACCATTAGACTTTAACAGACACCAGGCAAAGCACATTTAAACTTATGAATTCAAAATGAGGTCCCTTGCAATGTAGTTCCTTTGCAGACACAGTTGTAGGGCTGACAGGCTGCTTAGATCTTACATGCCTCTGACCTGCACATACAAAACTCCTTTCTGTTTATACCTAGCCTTCCCTTTGAATGTAAATTCTCATTGTATCACTACGTCTTTGAACTCCACCTCTTCTAACCACAAAACCCCTTTCATAGCACCAATTTTATTAATAATATAAACAGTTTGGTGTCTCCTTGCTAGGTGCAAAATTTTACTCCCTTCTATTGAATGGTTTATTCAACAAATGCAAATATTCTCTTTATCTTCTAATCCTGTGTTTATCTAATTAACATCTCAAACTACTATACAAAGCACTCAGACTAGCCGGTTTTAATCCAATTAAGCCACATACAGACAAAGACCCTCCTACAGGTCCAAGTTAAAAATAATTTCCAATAATATTATACACATTAATATCTTTTCATGACATAATGACTCTAGATATCATGGCAAATTCTATCTTAACTGGGATTCTTGTTGGAATGACCAAGCCTTTAATATCTGGAGTATGGCAAAGAAAGAGAGAGAGAGAGAGAGAGAAGGACCAAAGAATCCCATAGTTTCCTAAAATCTACTGACATTTCCAACACTTGTGCATATGACATAAAGCACATCACACAACAGCCAACAAAAATTTCCCAGGATAAAGTTTTTTCAATGTACAATAACTTGTTGCATAAAGTGCTGAAAAGTATTATTATTCTTTGTTGTCTATGCAGAACCCCTGGTCCTGATCAAGTGGAAAATGTCAGTCAATAGCTACGAAAAATCTTAACATATAAATAGACATAGGTAATGCAGAAAATTCTCTGTTTATACCAGATTTTGTCTTCACTTAACCTTTCAAGAAAATATTTGCAAGTAACCAAAAAGTTTCAAACTCACCTTGCATGAATGAAGGGAACATTTACAATTGGAGTATCTTCATTTGGTAGCCCCCGTTCCAATTGGGCTGCCTGTCTTTCAAGATCTCTAGTTATTACCTGAATAAGCAACATATTAATTTAAGACTTCTAAAAAAATTAAGTGTTCAATTCACTTATGACAAATAAACTGTCCAATAAGACCTTCAGAATAATAATAGTAGAAAGAAGTTGAGTAATAGTGTAAATTACATTTTTTCAAAAAGAATAGTTATTTTTATTTTTCATTTTTCTAAAAGATGTGGAGGAATATAAATCACAAAACATACATTGTAATCCTCTAAAATTAAGAAAATGATGTCTGTTGTCCAATATTTAATTGAATGGTTATGCAGAGAAGAGTTATGTAATCTTAACCTGGTGAACTGCCAATCCCAAGCAATCCAACAATTTTTCTGGCATATCCTTCAATTCAGTGGCTAAATTTGGCATGAGGGCTTTTAGTTCTTCATCATTTACAAGTTCCTTAAAGTCAATCAGGATGCTTCCTTTTCTTTCTATTTCATCCTTTGGAGAGAAATATTTTACACTTTCAAGTGAATTGCACTTTCAACTTTTCTTATTGCTATTTGTACAATTGTGAACAGTCAGCCAGCAACATCAAATTAATTTTCTTTTAACTAATATTCCTGTAGAATATACATAGGAGAGTGCTGCATATCATTGATGAAATTTTTCTGACTGTTGCAGCATTTTTAAACATTTAAAGACTTAATTGGTAAAACATCTCCAAGTGTGAAAGCGTTCTTCTGATATTAAAAATATAAACAGTATGACAAAACTCCAAGTCAAATTCTTAATTCTACCAAATCCACACCTTAAATTTATTAAAAATAACACATTAGAAAAAGATTAATAGCCAAATTTATTTACAATAAATAATTAAGTTTCATAAATACTATTGTTTCCTTGCACACTCCCCAGCCCACCCACCTCACCAGCGAGCCAAACTACTAGATAAGAAAGACTACCCCACTAACAGTAAACATTGAAACTAGCAAAATCGAAGATGAAAGACCAAAGTTCTTACCTTGTCATACAAATTGATATGGTTTGTGAAAAACTTTTCAAATGCGCTAATCTTCTGTATAAAAGGGGAGCTCCCAACATAAGCTTTAGAAGAAAAAAGTAAAATATAAGTTTTTGCTTGAAATCCCTCAACATTTTAGCGCAGTTACACCGAGCACAATTAAACCAGCCAATAATTACTGAAAAGCAAGCAGCTCTGCATCAGGAAATCAGCTGATGGCAACGAACCAGCCTGCCTGCTACCCGAGCCTTGAGATACCCTCAATGGTATTCTAAAGCACATCTTAGAAAATAGTGCAAATCTTTCAAGGCCTTTCAGCAATTTTCCACAGCAAAGATCAAAAGAGCCATTTTACAAGCCTAAAAACAAGTTGATTCACTCCATAAATGCGTGGGTTGCCATAATCAATTAACTGCTATTTGCAACACTGGCTCACCTATCTCCAGCCAGAACAGCCTTTACATGGGGAAAGTTGCAATAGCATCTGCAATTTCAATATTTGAGAGAGAGAGAAGGCAAGGCAACTTACTGTTAAATGGTCCTCAAGAAGGCTGTAGCTATCAGGTAAAATATCTCACTTTAGCTGGACCTGGGATATTTACATCTTAGCAGTTAGTACTTCAAATGCTTTATATTGCCAACTAAGGAAATTACTATGCATCGGCCTTATTGGGAATCCCAAAAACTACCTCCCAAATGAAAGAACAAGTTCTTTGATTGAAACTCACAAGTAGGTATGGCTCCACAGGTATAACACTAAGCAGTTAAGTTGTTAATGATTTCAAAGTAAGTACTATGCTTCCTTAAATTTCTGTGTACAGTGCTTTATTTTTTGATTTCCCCCTCCCATTTTTTCTCTAGTTTCAGCTTTTAAAGTTCAGTGTTTCACCTTAAAACTGCTTTGGGGGTAACTTTGATGGAGTCCCTTTCTGATTGATACTAGAGATATAGTTTTGAGACTGGCACCCACGTTGTGTGATTACTCTGCCCCTGTTACAAAAGTATAATAATTATCATAATTTTTTTGGTTTGTTGAAAGTAGGTTTATGGGTGTTAGTCTGCATGATTCAGTCTGTGTGATTTAATTACTTTTGGAGTCGGGTAGACTGCAAGCTTGAAGTTATCAAAAGAAGTTAGGTGTGGAAATATACTTGAAATGCTAATGTGTAAACATGGATGCTGTCTCAGCATGCAAGGTGAGGGAAATTTGCATTTTAGTTAAGTGAAGGGATTGTTTGGATTTCAAAGGGATGTTAGTCTGTTTACGACTAGCCAGATAAGCAAGGCTAAGGAGTGTGCTTATTTTTCCCAAAGGTTACTGACAATATTGGCAATGTTAAAGTTTTTCTATCATGAGAAAGGTACAATTCCAAAGACATATGAGACAATGGAATTTACATATTAAGGAGAGAGAAACATATATAAAGGAGAGAAAAAGGCTATGTGGTGGGGCCCATGTAAGATCTAACAGGAGTATGAAAACCAGCCTTCAAGAAGCCTCCAGCCAATTGTGCATAGGTCTGTTGTGTCCAGTAACTAAAGTTAAAAAAAGCCATTTGGAATTCCATTGTCAAGTGGGTACAGTGTTAACTTGCTGGGGTCTTTTAAAATCTAAAATCTATGTTGGATTGTTGCCTTAAAGGGGGTGTGCAGTTGGGAGTCAGGTTAATTCAGAATTTTAGGAGTTGTTATGGTATTAAGTAATTGTAGTCTCATGTATGTGCTTGAAATTTTTTCTTTTGTTAATATTTTAATTTATTTTTTAAAATCTCAAAAGGTCTTAGTGGACTCATTACTTCTGAATTCAATGCACACATCTTGTAATAAATACAAATTGAAAAACCGTTGTGATAGCGTGGCCAAGTTTTCCTTGTGGATTTGTTCCACCTGGCAAACATCATCTGCCACATCACAACAGCCCCATCCTTACAGTCACAATTTTGACACAATTAGCTCGGTAAACTTTGGGCAATAGCAGCCCCAGTACCAAGATGCTGGGGTACCTGGAAATGTCATTTAGAGTCAGGTACAGGTGGTTCAGCTTTCTCTTGTTGCAGTTGGTCATTACCTATTACTTGGGCCATCAATGTTACCTGTATTTGTCAACCTAAGTCTGGATGGTAAAGCTATTGCTGATGTTGTCGATGAAACTGAATCATGAAATGGAATTCCATTTAATTGAACCATCAAGCAAGCTCACATATATTTTGGAAATGAACAGAGTTAGGTTTTGGAGGAGTTTACAAGGCTGCTACTCTGCATATTAATCTTAATCAATGGAGGTGCTCCCTGTCTGTTGATATTAATGCTATTAAAATGTTGGCAAATCATTCACATGCTTCAAACTTATCTGGCATCATCCCTATGAATATTTTCTCCAGCCTCAAAAAATTCACAGCTTGAACTTTGTGT
This sequence comes from Carcharodon carcharias, assembly GCF_017639515.1. NCBI lineage: Eukaryota > Metazoa > Chordata > Chondrichthyes > Lamniformes > Lamnidae > Carcharodon > Carcharodon carcharias. The sequence goes on along the minus strand of NC_054468.1, from coordinate 111,721,052 downwards.
GATTATACTGTATGATTTCTCTTTTCTCTGCTTCAGTTGTCCCTTTTCTTTCTATTCTAACTTAATTGGCTTTGCCTGGAACATTTGACTAACCATGCAATTGATGTCAACCATGCATGGAGCTCCTCTATAATGTCACCTATCTCTGCTCTGCCTCAGTCCATATGCCAAAATACACATAATTGCTTTTATGATGTTCAGATTCGACTGTTCCAATGCTATCCTGGCTGGCCTCCCATCTTCCACCCTCCATAAGTTGAGTTCATCCAAAACTCTAAGCCATATGCTAATCTACATCAGTCCTGCTCACCCATCACCGCTATGCTCGCTGATCTACATTGGCTTCTAGTTCACCAAAGTCTCAAATTTAAAATAGTTACTCTGGTGTTCAATTTGCTCTACAGCTTCATACCTTCATGTCTCTGTAACCTCCTCCAGCCCTTGAATCCTCAAAGGCCTTTGTGTTCCTTCAACTTTGGTCTCTTTTGCACTCCCTCACTCTCTTTCTCCCCCTAAAGGTGAACATGTCTATAGTTATTTTGGCTATTAGCTCTGGAACTCCCTCTCTAATCCTCACTGTCTCTCTCTCTTTCATAACACCTACTTCACTGGCCATGTTTTTCGCCATCATTCCTAATAGCTCCTTCTCGGACTCAATTTCCACCTATTAAACTCCTGGAAAGCACCTTGGTAAATTTGCCTGCATTAACGGTCTGGTATAAATGCATGTCATCTGTTTGGAAGCTCTAAGATATCCTGCTAAATATTTGGTAATCTATCGAACATCTGTCATTATTATTGTAAATACTCCTGTAAATGCCGGCCCTAGTTTTCCAGGGATCAAATCCCAAAATTTCAGGACCAATGTATTAACCAGGAGTTATTAATGAATTGATTTCAGTGTAACTGTATAAATAGTAATGGAAATGAGTGGTAAATAAATGTTAGATAATTAATAGGGATGAAATATATATATATAGTTTGTAATATTACATCATTAATATGAATTATTTAGTGGTGTTGGATTTTACTTTATTCCATTGCAACAATCTTTTTTGAATTTCACATCAAGCAAGCCCCCCTAAAACATTATCTGCGCAAAAATCGACCCTATGACCTTTAGCCAAAAAAACTGGGCTCAAAAATTTGGCTTTTACATGAGTATGTATGGTGATTGAAGTTATTTTCAATACAAATAGTTTCAAAGGAAGGCTCACCTTCTGAAAAGTAAAGTTGCCACCCCTTATATGGTATAAACTGATTCAAAGTTCCTTGAATTAGGCACGAATGAGGTGTTAGCTGTTGAAGGCCTTAAAACAAAATGTTAATCAATAATCAGAATTATCTACCAGTACAAATTAACATTTCATATTTTAAAATAATTTAATTTGTAATTCTTGCAACAAATTATAACTTTTAAATACTAATAACATCAGTAGTAATTTTAAAATGCACAGTCAGCATGAAATACAGTTCAAAGTTACACATTCAACTCTAAGGAAAGCTTGGGAATAATTTGAAATTCAATTACAGAAATGAACATGAAATTTCTAAGTGGAGAGTAATTTCAATCCAAATCACTTTCAGTTAAAATATATGTTCATATAATAATATGTTCAATTGAGGTATTCAAGAGGGAATTAGATGATTATTTCAAAAGAAACTATCTGCAGGGTTTTGGGGAGAAGGCAGCAGAATGGCACTAGGTGAAATTCTCATTCAGAGAGCCAGTGCAAACACAACAGGCTGAATGGCTTTGTTTTGCACTGTAACAATTCTGTGCTTCTGCAAACAGCAACAGATGAAATTTCACACACTGGCAAGGGTAAACGAATGCGATCCAAGTCAATTAAAATGGATTCCGGTGGGTTAGACATGGCTTCTTCTGTTCTCAAAGTCTACCCAGACCCAGGAAGGAAAGTCTGTTTGGCTTCTAAAATGAGTTGAACAGTCTACACTTAAGCCCAAGTAGGAATGGGCCCATGGTACAAAACTAATTTGCTACTGATAGGCATTCTAGTTAAGAAAGGCAGCAAACGTGAAATGAGGGAAAAAAACGTCACTCAGTGACTTTTTTTAATGCTCTTCTGAGATTGGAGCTGTGGCACCTCATTGGGTAGCATCAACTAGTGTTCTACCTTTCCAAGGGATCCTTGAAAGTTGGTACTGTGTAGTTGAAATGGAAAACATGGTTCAGTTCCCCAACACTTAACATCCATTATCTGGATGAGCAGATTAAAAAAACACTGGGTGTTAAAAAACCCCGAAACTACTGCAATTTAGAAAAAAATATTAATCTAAAAATATGCCTGAAGATGCAAAAATGTGAACTTATCCTTTATCCCTTTTTAAGACTAATTATCTTTAACACGTGGCACGTGCATAGTAAAAGTTGGTGTATATAACAATGCAACAAATTTTCTTTGATGGGTTTAAAATGATGCACGAACCACAGTGTGCAGAAGTATTATTATATGGAATTATAATAGTTACCGCAACAACAAAAAAAACAGAATTTAGCAAAGTTTTGCTTGCAGGCACCTGCCGCATCAGAATCAAACAACAGAGGAGGAAGTCACTTGCCGTGGCAAGGGGCGTTATACTAAATTGTAGACTTACATTTTTTAAATAGTAGTGCCACTGAGTAAGAAAGGAATGGTCTCAGTCAAAAAATGCATAAGTTCAATGATCTGGAGAGAGAATATTTTAACTTATAGTCTTAGAAATTTACTATTACTCGACTCACAACACCTTTAGAACTGCACTAAAAGGTTTTTTTTTAAAAAAGATGAAATGTTCATATCAAGCAATATACTGTTAAACATTTACAGTTCCTCCAGCCCCATTTTCATTTCTTTACTCTCCCCATTGGCACCCTTTTTGTTTTGCAACATCATTGCTGTTGTCAGATATTAGAACAGTAGCCAGCAAGAAAGAGCGACTCTGTTAAACATCAGATGAGAGGCACCCTCTACATGGTCATACACCTACACCCAGCTGCCTAAAGTCAAGGAAGAGCTTCATGAACAGTGTTGTTCCATTACAATCAGCCCCACCTGAAGCCTGCATTGCCTTATGGAAATATTGGCTCGCCAGTCTCGAACCCCCAGCGATGGAAATTCTACTGGATGAAAACCTTCCCCTAGGAGCTAATTGCAACTGGGCAAACTAGAAGTGCCTTAACAGACTTAGGACTGGTGTAGGTCGTTCAAAGGTGTCACTAAGTAAATGGGGATATATAACCAGCCCGACAACTTGTGAACGTGGAACTGAGCACAGACTATGCAAGATCTCCTACAACGCCTATCGCTAGAGGAACCCTGCACTGTTGCAGATCTTGCCGAATTCAACAAGGCGCAAAAATGTGTCCAGTTCTGGCTGGGTCATGTATAGACTGTCCGTGGACACGATAAGAAGATTGTTGTTGTCATTTTACACCCCTCCAACCTATCCCTCATTTTCTCCATAGTTTTGCACATGCTTAAAAACCCTTAAAACTCCAGTTTTTTTTCCAGTTTTGATGAAATATCAATGGCCTGAAACGTTACCCATTCTTCTCTCCCTTGATACTGCCTGACCTGTTGAGCCAGCATTTTCTGTGTTTTCCTTCAGATTTCCAGCATTCACAGTATATATATTTTATATATTGAAATAAAGTATTAAATATGCTGATATGGTTCTGGAATCAATTTATGTACTGGAGACAGAAAATCTTGCAGGATTCCTCACGACAATAGTAATGATTTATCCGGCAATTAACAAAGAAAGACTTCTCATTTCTGGGGCATAAGGAATGCAAACACTAAACCAAAGAAACAATAAGAAGTAATCAACAGGTTGGGTAAAGAAGAGGATCTTAAAAGGTGAAGAAGGTGGCGGAGGAGAGGGGTTCAAGAGGATAATTTCAGGGGGTGCTACCTAGATGCCTGAAGCACAACAATCAGTGGTGAGGTGCATAAGAAGCCAGAGTATGTGGAACTGAGAGTATGGTGGGATTGTTGCTGTAGGCAATTGAAGCAGAATGAAGAGAAAGGCCAAAAGAGATCTGAATCTGGAGGCATTGAAGAATGAAAAGGCGCAGCTACAGAGTAAGATGGGAGTAACTTGTTGCCAGATAAGGTCGCTTGGCTCGATTAAAAAATTATGGAAGGCAGAGAATAGATGCACTAGCAGAGCAATGTAGTAATCACATTGGGAGGTGATAAAGACATGAATGAGAACTTCAACAACAGGCCACTGAGGTAGGGATGATAATGCTAGAGGTGGCAGCAGGTGGAGGAGGATCTGGAATCGTGGTCAAGCAGGATGCTAAGGTTGCACACATTCTGGTTCAGCTTAAGACAGTGGTCAAGTCAAGGAATGGCATCAGGAATAAACAAAGTTTGTTGCTGATGGCACAAGGTGATAGCTTTGATCTTTCCAGTTTTTAGCTGAAGTTAGAATAATGTCTCTGACAAATCACTTGGCAATACAGAAGCAGTGGAGGAGTTGAGAGAGGTAGATAAGGGAAGAACATAAAAGTTGGCCCCATGATTTTGAATTCTGTCATTAAAAGGACAAGGGAGACCAAGGAGGAATCATTAGGGTACTCTGGAAGCTGGGGGGAAGGCACCAGTAGAGATGCCCTATGTATGATTGTTCAACAGAACAGATGTTGGGAGGGCAGTGGCAAGCTTAATGGTGTCAAAAACTGCAACAAGCATTAGAAGAGAAAAAGCTTCACACTTTGAATGAATACATGATTTTAGGTAGGTCCATTTTGGTGCAGCAGGAGGTGCAAAAATCTGGTGGAAGGGATTCAACCAGGAAGGTGGAATAGAGATGGGCAAGTGCTGCATTCAGGGTCCTTGGAAATGAAAGGGAGGGCAGTAGCGTGCAAGGACAAATGGGCTGAGACTGGCTTTTGTCAGGATAGGGAAATGCTAGCCGTTTCAAAAGGCTGGGGAACAATACCCAAAAGGAGGCTAAAATGGTTCTGTACCCACATCAGGTTGGAGCAGAGCAACAGAATCCACAGGTTCAACCATTTGAGGGGTTGGCACACTGACTTCCAAGTTAAAATGCACTGGACTTACTTCCTCCACCTTTCCTAGACTTGTCCCAGTTTCCTCTTCCTCTCCAAGGTCGCCCCCTCCATCCACCAGCTGGACCCCCTCTGGCACCTCTCCAGCTCCTGCCACCTCTCCACTCAGAGCACATTGCAGGTTATTGTTTAGGCCAAAGTGGAAATGGGGTGGGAGGAGGGGAAGGTGAGGCTGTTGCTAATGACACTACACTGGATGGGGGACAGGAAGCTGGCATAGATGTCACTGCACTGAATTGGGGAGGGGAGGCACGGCCAGTGACACTGCACTGGGTGGGGGAGGGGAGGCTGGACACAGTGACACTGCACTGGGTGGGGGAGGGGAGGCTGGACACAGTGACACTGCACTGGGTGGGGGAGGGGAGGCTGGACACAGTGACACTGCACTGGGTGGGGGAGGGGAGGCTGGACACTGACACTGCACTGGGTGGGGGAGCGGACGCTGGACACAGTGACACTGCACTGGGTGGGGGAGGGGACGCTGGACACTGACACTGCACTGGGTGGGGGAGGGGAGGCTGAAAACAGTGACACTGCACTGGGTGAGGGAGAGGAGGCTGGACACAGTGACACTGCACTGGGTGGGGGAGGGGACGCTGGACACAGTGACACTGCACTGGGTGGGGGAGGGGAGGAAGGGGGTCTTATCCTGACTATCTGCAACAGGCTGGTTTCTTCTCTCTCAAATTCCTCAACCCCGCCACTCCTTTCCACTACTTCCGGGCGCTGCGTTTCAGCTGGTCACCGGTTGGACAGACTGAAGCCACACAGATGGCTCGAACCAACTAGCGCAGCTTCTCGCACCCGCCAGCTGGACTGCAGCATGGGCAAGGCGCATGCGTATAGTGGTAGAGAGGAAGACGGTTGGAATGGGCGGGAGCTGATTTACGCGCATCTGGGCGGAGCTTGGGTGACGCGCAACACGTGGGTGGGGCCTGATGGGCTCATGCCCGCCCGAGCGGGGCCTGATTGTCGCGCATGCATTGGGGGTGGGTGTGGATCCCGGTTGACGCGCATGCGTACCGTATGGAGTGGGCGGACCGGAGAGGGGTGGTGGGGTGGAACCGGATTAACGCGCTTGCGTGCGCGGTACTGGCTCGCTTTTCTTTCCGGTTCCGGGGCCGCGTGCTGGCTGCAGAGCGGCCGCGGGAAGAGTGTTCGCGTGTTGAGCTGGCGGTTGAAGGGCGCGAGTTTTCCGGCGGCCGCGCCACTGAACATCGCCCGAGTCCACCTCGATCAGCCCTTCCGTGTGTTTACGCTGGTTTCGGTGGGGATGGATTGAAGGCGCCAGGCCAAGAAGGGAGGAGAAGAGGAGCGCGGCGGCGATGTCCGGGCCCGGGGAGGTACTGGCTGCCGGCAGCGGGGCCCACACCGTCGGCGAGGGGGACCATGTGGTCCTGAAGAGGGAGGAGGTGTTTAAAGCTGTACAGGTGCACAGGGGAAGGTAACTGCAGCAGTGATACTGCCCCAGCAAGTGTGTGTGTGTGGTGGGTTGGTGGGGGGGGTAGTCCAGCATTTATAGAGCCACTGCCACATTGCGTTTGTGACCCAAAGTCTTAAATGATGCAGCTAGACGAGGTTTACTTCGAAAGCAAATATATTATTCAGTAATAGCGTCAAAGTCCTCTCCACGCTCAGAATTAATATCGGGGGCTTGCTTTTTTTTGATTTTTGTAATTTTATCCACTGTCTTTTTTGTTTGAACCAGTAGCGTTTTCAAAGGTACGCAGCTCTTATGTGACTGCATTAAACCTGTGGAACTTTTAGCTCGGCTGCTAATAGTATTTAGTAAGTTGAAACCTGGGAAACTTTTGGTGCTGTGGGACGTGCAAGTCACTCATGCTTTTTTTTTAAATGCTCGGTAGCTTTGTTGAAACTCATACACCTGGGACTTCGTCTTCTTGCTCCATGCCTTATTTTGCAAATAATACTTGGCCCATTTGTGTTAAAGTTGTATTAGTAGTGGCAGTTTTTTTCGTGAACGTAGAAGAATTAGTGGTACATCTAAATTGGGTTTGTCTTAAAATTCTAAGGCACGTTCATAATGTGATATTATTGTTCATTATTTTGCCCACTATATATTACTTGTACTGTACTTGTCAGTGACAATGGTGGGCATTAAAAGCCCCCTAGCCCTATTTGAAGAAGAGCAAGGTTCCCCCTGTGTCCTGGTCAATATTTATCCCTTGGCCCAGATCACTAAAAATGATTGTTTAGTTATTTTATCTCCTTGTTATTTGACAGTCCATATCCGCACCCCCCCCCCCCAATCCCTTTGGCTGACCTACATAAGATTCATAATCTTCTGTGAAGAAAATTTTCCCCACCTCAGCCCTTAAATGAGTAACTCATCACCCTGAGACTCAGGCCTCTAGACAAGCCCTATCCAACCTTTTCATGTGAGGGGCTACGTTTGAATTTTTTTCTCACTCGGAGTGGGTGGGGGAGGGCAACACTAATGAAATAATTTTCCTTGCAGGGGCATCTCTTTGCCCTCACCACCCATGTTTCTCCAGCCTCTTCCTTTCTTCCCCACGCCCCTGCCCACCTTACTTTTCTCCAGCCTCCGACTAGCCTCTTGCCCTAAGTAAGCAGTCTGTGATGGAGAGGATCTGGTGAACAAAATGCTGAAGTTATGAGTAATCTTGTTCAGCCTGAGACAGACGAAAGAGGAGAATGGAATCAGTAGTGAGGGCAGAGAGTTTGTGACAACTGAAATCTGGAGGAAATAGTCACTTGTCTAAAGAGGTAAGACCATAGGTACAAGGTTAAAGATAAGGTTTTAAAATTGTATGGATTGGAAGATGAAGAATGAGTGCAGGCCAGCGAGGATAGGGATGACCAATGACTTAGTGTAGGACAGAGATTGGCTTCGAAAGGGATGTTTCAAGTTGGGAAAGAAACTGCAGAGTGGAGGAATTTAGGATAATACGATTCACAGACTGGACTAGCCGGGACTGGTCAGGTGGATAAGAGAGGGAGGTGGCAGCAGAGACGTCAGTGCAGGAAGTCCCAACCTTGGGAGACAAAGAAATGTTGGTTTTAGTGTTTGAGGAGAAGATGGTGTGGTTTGTTGTGGAGAAAAAGGATGTTGGGTTATCCTTTACCATTCAGGGAAATTATTGTTAAATGTACTTATTTTCTGCTGCCTTAGTGTTACTTGCAAGTTTCTTGCTGCATCAAACTTGAGCAGGAGCACTGTCTGTCCTGGGCCAACCGTTTTTTGTTCTCTAGATATTCCTCATTACTTATGTAACTAATATTCCTGTGTTTTGCGCTATAGTTCCAGCCCATTCATCTGCAGCCTCTGTCTCTATGTATCTGTATCTTTAGAAACTATCAAAACATCTGGAACATGCTAAAGAAATGCTGAAATTGTCTATGGAGTGCAAATGTTTAAATTGAATAATGTAGGTAGTGTTAGACTAATAACATAGAATTCTTCTAGACTAAGTAGAACCAGGAAATTGCAGGGTGTTTTAGCTGTAGTTCTTTGCCTTCCTCATAAGTTAAGTACAGTTTGATAGTACAAGTCATACCAGGTGAGGTGAGAGCGACTGCCCTTGACATTAAGGCAGCATTTGACCCAGTATGGCATCAAGGAACCTTTGCAAAATTGGAGCCGATGGTAATTGGGGGGGAAAGCTCTCTGCTGGCTGGAGTCATACCTAGCACAAAGGAAGATGGTTGTGGTTATTGGAGGTCAATCATCTCAGTTGCAGGACATCACTGTAGGAGTTCCTCAGGCTAGGGCCTCGGCCGAACCGTCTTCAGCTGCTTCATAATGACCTTTCTTCCATCATAAGGTCCAAAGTGGGGATGTTCACTGATGATTGCACAATGTTCACCATTCGTGACTCTTCAAATACTGAAGCAGTCCATGTCCAAATGCAGCAAGACCTGGACAATATCCAGGCTTGGGCTGACAAGTAGCAAGTAATATTCGTGCCAGGCAATGATCATCTCCAACAAGAGAGAACCTAACCATCACCCTTTGACATTCAGTAGCATTACCATCAATGGATCCCCCACTATCAACATCCTGGGGGTTACCATTGACCAGAATCTGAACTGGACTATTCATTTCAATACCATGGCTACAAGAACAGGTCAGAGGCTTGGAATCCTGTGGCGAATAACTCTCCTCCTGACTCCCCAAAGCCTGTCCACCATCTACAAGGCACAAGTCAGGAGTGCGATGGAATACTCCCCACTTGCCGAGATGAGTACAGCTCCAACAACACTCAAGAAGCTTGACATCATCCAGGGCAAAGCAGCTTGCTTGATTGGCACCCCATCCACGAAAATTCACTCCCTCCACCACTGATGGCAGTGTGTATCATCTACAATATGCATGGCAGGAACTCACCAAGCCTCCTTAGATAGCACCTCTTTAAACCTATGACCACTACCACTTAGAAGGGCAAGGGCAGCAGACACATGGGAACACCACCACCAGCAAGTTCCCCTCCAAACCACACATCCACCCTGGACAGCCCGCTTCTACCTCCTCCCCAAAATCCACAAACAGGACTGTCTTGGTAGACTGATAGTGTCAGCCTGTTCCTGCCCCACGGAACTAATTTCTTCATATCTTGCCTCCGTTCTCTCTCCACCTATATCCGTGATTCCTCTACTGCCCTATGTCATCTCAACAATTTCCAGTTCCCTGGCCCTAACCACCGCATCTTCACCATGGATGCCCAATCCGTCTACACCTCCACCAGGATGGTCTGAGGGCTCTCCGCTTCTCCCTTGAACAGAGGCCCAAAGAATCCCCATCTTCCGCCACTCTCCTGCGTCTGGCTGAACTTTTTCTCTGTCTCAACAATTTCTCCTTAAACTTGTCTGTCTTCCTCCAAATAAAAGGTGTGGCTATGGGTGCCTCCATGAGCTCCAGTTATGCCTGTCTCTTTATGGGGTATGAAGAACATTCCTTGTTCCAGTCCTACTCAGGCCCGTTCTGACAGCTCTTTTTTTTTTGGTACATCGATAACTGTTTCATTGCCCCTTCATGCTCTCTTCTGGACCTGGAAAAATTTATCAATTTTGCTTCCAGTTTCCATCCCTCTATCATCTTCACATGGTCCATCTCCAACACTTTCCTTCCTTGACCTCCCTGTCTCAATTTCTAGTGATAGGTTGTCTACCAATATTCATTACAAACCCACCGATTCCCACATTACCTTGACTATAGCTCCTCACACCCTGCTTCCTGTAAAGATTCTGCCCCATTCTTTCAGTTCCTTCGCCTCCGTTGCATCTGTCCCAATGATTCCACTTTCCAAAACGGCACTCCTGACATGCCTTCTTTAACCAAGGTTTCCTAACCAATATGGTTGCCAGGGTCCTCAACCATGTCTGACCCATCTCCCGCACCTCTGCCCTCATACCTTCCTCTCCCTTGCAGAGCTACGATAGGGTACCCCTTGTCCTCATTTTCACCTCACCAGCCTCTGCATTCAAAGGATCATCATCCACCATTTCTGCCAACTCCAGCATGATGCCACCACCAAACGCATCTTCCCTTCACCCTCCCTGTCAGCATTCCGAAGGGGCCGTTCTCTCTGGGAAGCCCTGGACCACTCCTCCATTACCCCCAACGCCTCCCACGGCACCTTCCCATGCAATTGCAGAACGTGCAACACTGTCCCTTTACCTCCTCCCTCTTCACCATCCAAGGGCCCAAGCACTCTTTACAGGTGAAACAGCGCTTCACTTGCACCTCCTTCAATTTGGTTTCTCTGCCCCCAATCTAGTCTCCTCTACATTGGAGAGACGAAATGCAGACTGGGTGACCACTTGCAGAACACCTTCGGTCTGTATGCAAGCATGACCCAGATCTTCCTGTCGCTTGGTATTTCAACACACTATCCTGCTGACATGCCCTCATGTCCATCTTTCGCCTGCTGCAATGTTCCAGTGATGCCCATTGCAAACTGGAGGAATAGCACCTTATCTTCCGATTAGGCACTTTACAGCCTTGCAGACTTAAATTCAAGTTCAACAACTTCAGACCATGAAAACTTTCCTCTATCCTCACCCCTTTTTTACCCCCCTTTTTCAATATTTTTATTTTTTATATCTTTTTTCTTATTTATTTCCATTTATTCATTGTTTTATCCTCACCTTTTACACTATTTTCATCCTCACCTTATCCACTATTTTCAATCTTTTTTCCCACCACCGTCCCCCCTCCTCACCCCACCCCTTCCCCATTAGGCCATCTGTTACTTGTTCATGTTGTTCTTTCCAGAGTACTTAACCTTGTCCTGCTATTATCACATGCTGCTTTCTTACCTTAATGCCACTATCAGCACCAGTTTTAGCCCTTACCACTACCATTAACACCCCCTTTGTCCTTTTGTTCATGACATCTTTGTCCATAGCTCCTTTGCCCCACTTAGCACTGGCCTATCCAGCTTCACCTGCTCCACCCCCTTTAACAGTATAAATTTATATACATTTTTACTTCTCTTTCGCTCTGAAGAAGTCATAGTGAATCGAAACATTAACTATGTTTTTCTCTCCATAGATGATGTTATTCCTGCTGAGTTTTTCCAGCATTTTCTGTTTTTGTGTCACACCATCCTGACTTGGAAATATATCGCCGTTCCTTCACTGTCGCTAGGTCAAAATCCTGGAGCTCTCCCTAACAGCACTGTGGGTATACCTACACAACATGGACTGCAGTAGTTTAAAAAGGCAGCTCACCACCACCTCAAGGGCAGTTAGGGATGGGCACAGGCATAGCCAGTGACACCGACCATCCCATGAATGATTTTTTTAAAAGTCAGTGATTGTGTCTATGACTTCGGATGAAATTTAATTCTCTGGTTAGAACTTAATGGATCTCAATCTTTGCTTTCCAGAAAAATCATCTTTGAGAAACAGTGGTTTTACTTGGACAATGTGATTGGACAGCAGTATGGCACCACTTTTGAGGTTTCCAATGGAGGAGTTCTCCAGCCACTTAAAGCAAAAACTGAGGAAGTTGCCAAAGGTAATGTCAGAACTTCATGTATTTCTATCTGAACCTGCAAATTGCATGATGGACAGCTTAATGTCAATGTTACTAACCAATAAAGCGACCAATTTCTACAGTTAGTCATTCCACCAGACAGTCTGTATACATTCAAAAGAATGCTTGATGTGATAACTCTTGCTTGCCAGAGTTGACAACTGTAAAGCTTGTATAATTTTTTAAGGGGTAATATTTAATAACTTTTATTTGTGCTGTATATTGCACAGTGATTATTACAGTTTGGGCTCTTTGGGCAGTGTTCCCCATTGACTATATTTAGTCACTCATACGCATCCGGTACCCCATGGGTAGAATATAACCAAGTGATACAGACAGCATTTCATTCGATATAACTTAAAAACCTTTTGCATGTAAACCCCCAGAATTGAGTGAATTATTTCTGACTTGAAATCTCAAACGCAGTTAGTGAATTAACTTTCTACATTACATTTTACCATTGTTCTCTACTTCCATTTGCTGAATTGCAAAGGAAAGAAAAAGTGTATATTTCTATACTGTGTATAAAAATTAGTCAAGGAGTAAAAGAAAATTTGTTCTTGAAACTATTTGTAATTTATATTTATTCTTTGTGGGGTGTGGGAGGAATAAAGGGATGGTTTCCAAATTTTCTTAGTAGTTTGGCTTACAGATTTTTAATTGCTAAAGGTATAGCTACTGAGTTTGAACAGCCTTTAAAAAATAACATCTAAGAAAATAGTACAAGCTCCAGTGTTTAAATTTAATGGGTTTTTTTTGCCTGCCGGGAAACACATTATTTGTGTGTATACTTGTCACTTTGTATGGGCACTGAGCATCGTTTGAAGAAGCACAATATTTCTGCTTTAACTATGTATCTTAACTCTCCTCTCTGAAAAGCAATGATGACTGGGTACTAAATTAATTATGGAAGGTTGAGTGTCGTGGGCTCTTCCCCCATTGAAGACTGTTGAGACAAGCTGATCATTTCATATGGAATGCTTACAGTTTGAAGAGACTTTCAAACCTAGTAGTTGTGGCTAAATTTGGCCCAAGTCTATACAAAGTAAAGAGTCTTGTGGGTTTTGTTTGTTGTGAAAGCAGTGCTCACTTTTATTCTCCCAGAAACAAATGAAGCTGGTATTGATAACCGAAACATAATTGATGATGGCAAGTCCCAGAAACTCAGCAGAGATGACATTGAGGCACTTAAAGGACAAGGGTTAAAAGGTCAGGTATGGATGACTTTTTCTTATTCTTCCATGGTACGTGGGCATTGCTGCCAGGAATTACTAGGCCATTTTAGGAGCAGTTAAGAGTCAACTACATTGCTGTAGGTCTGGAGTCAGGTGTAGGCCAGACCTTCCCGCAAGGACATTAGTGAACTAGATGGGCTTTTGCAACAATCAGCGATAGTTGTCATGGTCACCATTGCTGAGACTAGCTTTATATTCCAGATTTATTAATTGATTTTAAGTTCCACTAACTGTCTTTTTTTTTTCTTTCATTATTTCATTCATGGGATGTGGGCTTCGCTGGCTGGGCCAGCATTTATTGCCCATCCCTAGTTGCCCTTGAGAAGGCAGTGGTGAGCTGTTGTCTTGAACCGCTCCAGTCCAAGTGGTGTAGGTACACCCACAGTGCTGTTAGTGGGGGGAGTTCCAGGATTTTGACCCAGCAACAGTAAAGGAACAGCAATATATTCCCAAGTCACGATGGTGAGTGACTTGAAGGGGAACTTCCAAGTGGTGGTATTCCGATCTATCTCCTGCCCTTGTCCATCTAGATGGTACTGGTCATGGGCTTGGAAGGTGCTGCCTAAGGAGCCTTGGTAAATTCCTGCATTGCATCTTCTAGATGGTAACACTGCTACTACTGGTGAAGGGAGTGAATGTTTTTGGATGTGGTTCCAATCAAACGGGCTGCTTTGTCCTGGACAGTATCAAGCTTCTTGAGTGTTTTGGGAGCTGCACTCATCCAGGCTAGTAGAGAGTATTCCATTACACTCTTGACTTGTGCCTTATAGATGGCAGACAGGCTTTGGGGAGTCAGGAGGTGAGTTACTCATTGCAGGATTCCTAGCCTCTGATCCCTTGTAGCCACAGTATTTATATGTTTAGTCTAGTTCAGCTTTTGGTCAGTGGTAACCCCAGGATGTGATTGGGGGAATTCAGTGATGGTAATGCCATTGAACATCAAGGGGCGATGGTTGGATTCTCTCTTGTTGGAGATGGTCATTGCCTGACACTTCTGTGACGTGAATGTTATTTGCCACTTGTCAGCCCAAGCCTGGATATTGTCCAGGTCTTGCTGCATTTGGACATGGACTGCTTCAGTATCTGAGGAGTCACAAAGGGTGCTGAACATGTACAATCATCAGCGAACATGCCCATTTCTGACCTTATGATGGAAGGACGGTCCTTGATGAAACAGCTGAAGATGGTTGGGCCAAGGACACTACCCTGAGGAACTCCTGCATTGATGTCCTGGAGCTGAGATGACTGACCTCCAACAACCACAACCATCTTGCTTTGTGCTAGGTAATACTCCAACCAGTGAAGAGTTTTCCCCTTGATTCCCATTGACTCCAGTTTTGCTAGGGCTCCTTGATGCCACATTTGGTCAAACGCTGCCTTGATGTCAAGGGCAGTCACTCTCGTCTCACCTCGGGAGTTCAGCTCTCTTGTCCCTGTTTGAACAAAGGCTGTAATGAGGTCAGGAGCTGAGTGGCCTTGGCGGAACACAAACTGGGCGTCAACAGCAGGTTATTGCTAAGCAAGTGCAGCTTGATAGAACTCTTGATGACCCCTTCCATTACTTTACTGATGATGGAATGTAGACTGATGGGGTGGTAATTGGCCAGATTGGATTTGCTCTGCTTTTTGTGTACAAGACATACCTGGGCAATTTTCCACATAGCCAGGTAGATGCCAGTGTTGTAGCTGTACTGGAACAGCTTGGCTCGGGGCGCGGCGAGTTCTGGAGCACAAGCCTTCAGTGCTATTGCCTAAATATGGTCAGGGCTCATAGCTTTTGCAGTATCCAGTGCCTTCAGCCGTTTCTTGATCACGTGGAGTGAATCGAATTTGCTGAAGACTAGCATCTGTGATGCTGGGGACCTCCAGAGGAGGCCGAGATGGATCATCCACTCAGCACTTCTGGCTGAAGATTGTAGCAAATGCTTCAGCCTTATCTTTTGCACTAATGTGCTTGGCTCCCCCATCATTGAGAATGGGGATATTTGTGGAGGCCCCCCCACCCCCGCAGTGAGTTGTTTAATTGTCCACCACTATTCTTGATTGGATGTGGCAGGACTGCAGAGCTTAGATCTGATCTGTCAGTTGCAGGATCGCTTAGCCCTGTCTATTACTTGCTGCCTATGCTGTTTGGCACGAAAGTAGTCCTGTGTTAACACCTCATTTTTAGGTATGCCTGGCGCTGCTCCTCGCATGCCCTCCTGCACTCTTCATTGAACCATGGTTGATCCCCTGGCTTGATGGCAAGGGTAAAGTGGGGGATATGCCGGGGTACGTGGTAATCATGAGGTTACAGATTGTGTTTGAGTACAATTCTGCTGCTGCTGATGGCTCACAGTGCCTCATGGATGCCCAGTCTTGAGTTGCTAGATCCGTTCGAAATCTATCCCAGACGACACAATGGAGAGTATCCTCAATGTGAGGGCGGTACTTTGTCTCCACAATGGTGGTCACTCCTACCATAGACAGATGCATCTGCGGCAGGCAGGTTGGTGAGGATGAGGATATGTTTTTCCCTCTTGTTGATTCCCTCACCATCTGCCATAGACTTAGCAGCTATGTCCTTTAGGACTCAGCCAGTACTGAGCCACTCCTGGTGATGGACATTGTCCCCCACCCTGGAGGAGCACTGCTTCATCAGCTGAGGGAGGGCAGTGTGTGGTAATCAGCAGGAGGTTTCCTTGCCCATGAGACCCCATGAGGAAACTTCTTGGAGTCAAGAGTTGATGTTGAGGACTACTAGACTGTATACCACTGTGCTGCTACCTCTGCCCTGGCATACACTGGACTGGTAATGTCTGGTATGTTATTCCGTGAGGATGACTGTTTTACAGCAATCGACAATGGTTCCATTGGCACAATCTTATAATTCTAGTTTTTTTTATTGAATTCAAATTCCACCATCTGCTTCCACCATCAGCCGTGGCGGGATTCGAACCCGGGTCCCCAAAGCATTACCCTGTGTCTCTGGATTACTAGTCCAGCAATAACACCACTACGCCATCGCCTCCCCCAGATGTGATTTGAACCCATGCCCCCAGAACATTAACCTGGGCCTCTGGATTTTCCAGTCACATTACCGCTACACCATAGTCTTTCCTATACAGGGAAAGTGACTATTTAATAAGTGTTCAATTCTCTCCACAGAAATTACATTGCATTTGTATTCCCAAATGGTAATTGTTTCATTAAAGCTAAGTTTTTATTTTACGTAGGATATTGTTCAACATCTGATTGAGAATAGCACAACATTTAGAGACAAAACCGGATTTGCTCAAGAAAAGTACATTAAGAAGAAAAAGAAAAAGTAAGCTTTTGTTCTTTGGGTGGAGAATGGCGTCGTGTTGTGTTAGATGGAAAAGGTTTTACCCTGACTGGGATAAAAGCTCTGTTTCTACACTGGCATATAATTATTCTGATTTATTATTTTAATAAGAAATTAGTTACCCAAATTGTTTAAGGCCTGAGTTTTTTCCTTTTTATAAAATCCTAATTGAGTGGTTCTGAGAGGCAGTGCAAAGAAACTTAGGTAACGGGACATTGTATTACTACAATTCAGAAGCAGATACTTTTCGAGAGTGGGCCATTTGAAATGTTCCTTGACTTTTTCATATGTTATCACAAGAAATTTAATTACATTACTTTGTCTAGGGTTCAGATAAATTTTGGTATTTCACGCCTTAGAGAAAAATAATTCCTGGCCGTATTCTAACTTGGTTAAATCTTGTTGGCAGGTACGAAGCATTTATAACTATCCTAAAGCCTACCACTCGCATTATGGCCATGATGTATCATTCCCGTGAGCCAGGTAAAATTTGGTGAGTAAAGTGAAGTTGAACTTTTTTCTATGGTGTTTAAACATTTTAGAGCACATTTCAGACCAGTAGCTGCATTTTGGATTTATCCGGGTGGTACCATGTTTCCCTTGCTGCTTTCAATCTTGAACTCTGAGGGGTCAATTTTAACTCCTCCTGCTTAGTGGTAACTGGGTGGGGTGGGGGAGGCATTAAAATGGCATGGGAGACTACTTGCTTTCTATGGTGACAAGACATTATTGATTCTAGCATTGCTTTCAGAATATCCATCTCTTATCTAGTTGGACTGCGTTCATGAATTATTTTTTCTTCCAGGGTGTAAGATCTTGTTCTTGTCTGTATTGAATTTTATCTGCTATCATTGAAAGGAAACCTGTTATTTTGGCCCTTAAGTTATGGATTTCCTCTCGTTAGTTGAAGAAATGTCCCTTTCAGAAACATATTGTTCAGAATTTTTTTCCTGTCATCTGTCAGATGGGTTGTTCTTAGTTTCTATTGTTTCTGTGTGAGGTTGATAAGAACCAGTCAAGCCAATTCTATTAAGCATCCCCAAGCTTCAGAAATATTAAAATATAAATACATATCACCAGGCTGTTAAGCCAAGGTCTGATCAGAGTAGTCGTAGCATAGGTATCATTTGTCAGGACAAGATAGGTGGTGGTTGTCACAAGCGAAGCACCTCAGTATTGTGGGTTCAAGGGCAAGATTGTAGGTTCCGAGTATCTCGATTGGGCACTTTTGCTGTTGGCCTGGATTTTGCAGTCAGTGACAAATTAATAACACTCACCACTGGTCTCAAAGCTGATCATTTTAAAGAAAACAAAATCAAGAAGATGATGTACACGTAGGATGAAGGCTGGAATATATTAATTTTTTTTAAAAAATCTATGGAGCTTTTAACCATTGAGAAATTTGACATTCCACAAATATGAAATTCACTTTTCAGGATCAGAGAAGTTGTTCAGTAGTACTAATGGCTCAGTACACTTATAATCCCAGTTATACCTTATTCAATGTGGCACAACATTTTCATGGGGTTTTTCAGTGACACTAATTGGAAGTTCACATTAATTGAAGTGATTTATAAAATTTCTAACTGTCAGGACTTCAATAGCATCCCCTGTGAGGAGTGAGGAGTCACTGATAGCAACTTCTGGATTCCTGGGTTTAACCGCGTGTGCAGATAACAGAAATCGCTATCTGTTTTACAGAATGGTGATGGCAAACACTGACAGTTTTGCTAGTATTACAACTGCAAAATTCAGGCCATTACTAAATTATGGTTTTCATGTAGCCATAGCAGGTACGGGGTCAAAATAGGGATCCGTTGGTAATTCTGATGAAGATTATAATTAGTAGGGATTGAGGGAGTTGGGGTTAGGTGCTCTGTGAAAGATGCTGTGAAGGGCCTGGAAAGAAAGCCATTCAAATTCTGTTTATTGGTTTATCTGTTTTAAGCCTCTTGTTAACTGGTCCAAAGTTGTTTTGTTTTGAATCTGCTTCAGAAATGGCTTTTTTTTCGCAAGCTTTAACCATGAATAAACCAGTTTTTGATAGTTTCAGCAAACTAAGCTATCTAGTGCGAAGTCTGAAATGATGGGTACAGTTGAAATACAATGTGCAAGTCGAGGGATGGTAAATGGGTTTATTGTGTACCCAGTGCATGTTACGCCAAACTACTTTGCAAAGTTTAGCTCTAGTTCAGAGGTGAAGCGGCATATTTGCATGTCTGAGAGTTTTCTTTTCATTGGGCAGAGGACAAGAAATCCGAGGAAATCTGAATCGTATCCTGTGTGTGCCCCTTATCTGTTCTAGTTTATAAGTCATTGCACTTATCCTTGTTAAATTTCATTTATTGCCCACTTGGAACTTTTGACTACTTTGTCAGGGAGAGGAGAGCAGGGCAGGGAGCGAAAGACTGGCGTAATTAACTTAAAATTGCATAGTTAATGTTGCTGTAACCCCAAAGGTGCTGAGTTACTGAACAGATCAACAAAATTACATCATTATCAATCAATTTTTCTTTTCCAGCTATTTACGATATGACACATTGGCTCAGATGTTAACTCTTGGGAATATTCATGCAGGCTCCAAAGTAATTGTAGCAGAGACCTGTGCTGGTCTGGTGCTCGGCGCTGTAATGGAGAGGTTAGGAGGTAATGAAATCTAAATTTGCAGTCTGTTACAATGATAATTTCTAATGTGCTGTAATTACTTTTAAAAAAAAAAATTATATTGTAGTGTGAGCATTCTAATCATGAATGAAATTTCACAGATTTATTCATTGAACTTTAACTGAGCAAAGCTCATCCTGTTAGCTGTATTTCTCATCTGGGGTCAATCTGAAAAGCTCATTTGGGAATATATACTTCTAAATGTAAAGCTGCATCACCCAAAAATCTAATTGCGGTGAACTCCATGCATAGTAAGGATCTGTACAAATTGATCTCCATGTGCATGTCACAAAACGAGTTCAGGTGGTCTTGTTTAAATTCAAGCTATCTTCTTCACCTCTATCACGTTAAGTTGGGTTTAAGGGCGATGATACTATTTTGATTACTCATTTTCTTGTCCGAGAGAAGAAGAAAAACACTTTTTTCGTTTTTTGGAATAGAACTTCCCTTAGTCTTAACATTTGCTACGTAAACAGCATTCTTAATGGCAAACACAATGGAATTTAATCTCTGGGTAACATGGTTGGAAGTCTTAAGAGCAAACAAGGCCAGGGAAAGAAGGTTCAGACGGAACTGGTTCGTCTGAAGGATATAAAATGCATGTAAGGAAAATTGTAGACTTTAGACTTTCCATTTCCAAATCATAGGCTGCTGTAATTTATAAATCCTGAATGTTCCTTTATTGTCACCCACCCACATCCTTTTACTCCTTTTGAGCCCTATTTGAGTCTGCCCTGAGGGAAAAACTTCCCCAAGTTACTTACAACTGTGTTTGTGAACTCTCTTCTGTCTAGTTTTGGCCCTCCTTTCTACATAATGCTTCTACAAGCATCAATTAGCTCAACCACTCCCTCACCATGTTTGCCCTGGTCTCTATCTCAGTCATTCCAGGTATGGCTGGCCCTATCTTTTACTCCAATGCAAGGGGCAGAGCATTGAGCGTTTCTGATGCTTAACTCGCTTAACCATCTATCACCAGATCTGGCTGAATGACCTCAAGCTCTAATAACCCTCATCCTCCTCTGCTGTTTACTTCTACACCACTGCCTGTAGCTCTCCAACCAGCCTTTAACAACACATTTGAGCCGCTCATGAACCTTTTTGCCACTGAGGTAAGGGCCTTTTGCTTAGCTGCCTCTCTTTCCCTTGCCCACCAAGCCAAGCTGCCCTAAGTTTGAGCAAAACAATCAGTTGGAGTTTGTCTTTCATCTATTGGACTGCATCTGTAATTAATATCCAACTATCTATTATGTATAACCTCGTAATCTTTTTTGCAGGTTTTGGATCTGTTGTCCACTTGTATCCAGGTAGCTTGCCTATCAGAGCAGCGATGGAGAACTTTGGATTTCCAAAATCATTCTATAATCACCTGTATGACTTTCCTATCAATAAGTTGAACAGTCTTCTTTCTGGAAGTTTTTCAACTGAGAAAGAAACGCTGCAGAAACAAACTGAAGTTGTGATAGAAGAAGGTAATGGGAGCCCACTGAGCACATATCAGGGTGATGGGGTGCCTTGTGGCGAAGCCATGATGGATAGCATCCAATCTGGGGAAACCGAGGCCATGGATGTTGCTTGTGAGGAAACTGAAAATAAAGGAAAAAGTGCAGACAGAAAATCCAATGTAAGATTTATTCCTGTCGGATATAATATGGAATGTTAAATTCTAACATATCCAATTTCTACAGCCCAAATTTGTGTGTGAGGAGAAATATTTCTCCAGACTGATTGTGACTTGGTATCTGTAGGTAGCTGGTTTCATTGGTTAATATTAAGCAACAGTAAAATAGTGGCCAATCCCCACCTGATCACACAGCACACTGGTTTTAACACTTTGATTTTCTTTATGTAGAAAATGGTCACTATTTCAAAAATAAATTGATTCACTGAGGGGGTTTATGGTGTTATATTTAGTACATTGTGCAGCATCATTTTGCTTTTATTTTTTTTCAACTGGAAAGATGCTTAATCTTAACTATATTCCACACTAAAGTAAAAGCAAAATACTGCGGATGTTGGAGATCTGAAATAAAAACAGGGAGTGCTGGAAAATCTCAGCAGGTCTGGCAGCATCTGTGGAGAGAAAAACAGTTTGAGTCCAATATGATTGAAGAAGATTTATATTGGACACAAAATATTAACTCTGTTTCCCTCTCCACAGATGCTGTCAGACCTGCTGAGATTTTCCAGCACTTACTACTTTTTTAACTATATTCCACTTCTGCTTCGGTCGTCAACTGCGTTGTAACTTTTGTGTGCTAATCACTTCTGCAAACTTAGTCTTGGATCTGAAAATGCCTCTTTCTGTTAGCCAACTTATGTTGCTTTTTCAAGTTAGCTTATGCTAAGTCATTCAACACTTCTGTTTGCGTTAGGTTCACTAATGGTGATGCCAGTTTATAGCACGTTGCTGCTTTCTGTCACTTAGGGCTGGAGCGTTTTGCTCTGCTTTAGTCATGTACTCTGGTCAAGCTGACAAATCCCAGTATCTTCCCTAAGTACCACGTTGTGTTTGAGATGCTGGCAATTTGTATACTCTGGTCAAACTGGCAAATCCCAGTATCTTCCTAAGTACCACGCTGTGTTTGTGATACTGACAATTTCAGTATATGGGCCTTCCCGAGCAAAAGTGGATCCTGGCAAGTGTGCCTCTGACCAATGCCTTCAGTACTTCCCTGAGTCTTAATGCCTGATGATTTTCAGTACATTTACTGGGAAATGGGGAGGGAACAATTGTTTTTCCCCTGCTTTACTCCAAATGCATACAGGAATGCTGGTGTAACATTTCAAAATGCGTAATTCAATTCAGTCAAACCCATCCATACAGTATCAAAAGCTCACTTTTGAAAAAGTCCCTCTTTGATTTATAAGCTATTTGGTAATCTGAGTCCCATCTATATTTGCACCCTCTCCTCGATTTGTGTGCTTACTTGGCTTATCCACTACTGACAGAATTTAATTTTAAAAAATACACCAAATCAGTTTTCTTTCTAATCGTGCCCCCCTTTCAACTGGGACCCTACGCCTGCCACTTCATTCTGGTTGGATTCTCTCCATACAACAGCATCTTTAGTATGCCTCCTTTTAGGAAAATAATTTTTGTTTTAAAATTCTCAACAAAAAAAATTACAGCAACTCCTGGGTGAGCTGTGGCCACACTTTTTTGTTTGACTGTTCTCCATATGGGGTCGAGTCCAGGCTTCTAACCTAGATTTATGCTTGTTCTTGTACAAATTTTAGTCTTCCAAAGTCAAACTGGATTCCATCTTTGATGACATGTTTCTTGGCAGGTCGACGAGAGGAAGAGTAAGCAAGAAGATCGGCTGAAGAAACTACAGGCCGCTGCCACTGTGCTACAAGAGAGAAATGCAGATGGGTGAGTTTATGTAACGAATCAGATGACTCCACTATAATTCTGTTGCAGATTTTTCTTGAGTGGAAGTTATGATGCTCTGGGTGCACCTTGATCTTTATAAATGGATGTACCATTAGTGATCTGCATTTATCCAGAATTTGTCATTTATTTATCCACATTTATCAAGAAGACTTGTAGAAATTGGAGCATGAAAACAAAGCATTCAGCCCAACCAATCCAGATTAGCGTTTACCCTCCAAATAAACAGCGGTGCTAATCCCCATGTACCTGCCCTGTTCCCATATCCCTTTACCTTCCTTTCCTTAAACTACTTATGTCACCTATTCCTAAACTTTGGCATGGTTTGTGCTTTAATTACTACCTCTAGTGCATTCCACAGCCTCAGAACCCTATCTTTAATTAAAATAAGAATGTTTCTCTGGTTCTGTCTCTTAAATCACTTAGATTTAACTTTATTTTAATTGTTCTATCAATTGTCTCATCCCATCATAATCTAATCATCTTTGCCTTTTTTGGGAAAAAAAACTCCTTTTTCCAAGTTGTCCCTCATTTATACTTCCTCATAGCAGACAGCAACCTAGTACACCCACACGCATTGTTAGCCATTTTCTGGTCTACTTTTGATGGTTTATGAACCTGAGCCCCCAACTCTTTCTGCTTTTCTGCAGCATCCAGCATTCCTCCATTCAAAAGAAAAAATATTTAAAAATAGCACTTCACCCTGGTTGCCCACATCACGGAGGATGGCAGACAATTTACATAAGTAAGGCCCAATTAGGACAATTATCAGCCCGCCAGCGGAGCAGCCGCACCACATGTGAGGAGGTTGCTAACGTAATGGAGGTGGCCACCCAGAGGAAGCCCAGGAGGTTTTGAAAACCGATGGCCCAGTCTCCTAAAGAGAGGACTGCAGGCATTAATGGTACCACTGCAGTCCCAAAAAGCCAACTGGTGAGTTTTCCAACTGATCTGAGGGGGCCTACAGCCTTCCCTCTGATTAACATTTTTAATTTTACCCCCCTCGGGCACCTCCTATGTTGAGCTGCTTCAGCAGTACAATTTCACCTGGTGGGGCTGCTGAGGCTTCTGAGTTGGCAGCATCGAAAGCTGCACCCTCCTGTTCTTAATCCGCCAGCAAGTCAGGAGGCTGCCCCTGGGAATAATGCTGTGCTGATTTCACTGCCAGCAGATGCTGGCACAGGACTCCCATTTTGTCCCAACATCCCGGTCCTAAAGCCCACAGGGTAATCCTACAATCCTGTCCAATGTCTTCTCCTGTGGTTCAGTTTCATTTTACTGTTAAACAACTTGGGATGCTTTTACTATGTTAAATGTGCCATGTCAATCCTTTTCGTTATTAATAGTTTATTTCCTGTGTAAATATAGTACCATAGTTCTGTCTAGCCATTTTCTTCTAAATAATGGATTATTCTAATAGCTTATCTCAATTAAATGAAAATTCACAACTTTTTACTGAAAAGCTGTTTTTCTTATTTATAGGTTAATTATAGCAAGTCGGCTTTATCCTAGCCCCTTATTGCTTTGTCTTCTGGAGTTTGTGGCACCATCTAGACCATTTGTCATCTACTGCCAATACAAGGAGGTAAAACAAGCTATTTGGTAGATTGTTGGTATACTTGTGTTTGGGACCTCAGTTTGGTTCATTCATCTTGTTTTCTTTCTCCATTTAGCCTTTGCTCATGTGCTATTCAAATCTACGAGAAAGGGGAGGAGTTGTTAACCTGAGGCTATCTGAAACCTGGCTGAGAGGCTACCAGGTAAACCTAAACTCAATTCTGTGTATGTGCCTCCTGTCCTAAAGTAAAATTTCAGAAACAGGTTCTCGACACCCATGACCTAACAACATGGATTTATGACAAGCAACTTAAGTTTGAGTTTTCTGAGGATGTTACTAACACAGTAGATAAGGGAGAACCAGTGGATGTGCTGTATGTGGATTTTCAAAAGGCTTTCAATAAGATCCCCCACAGGGGATTAGACAACAAAATTAGAACACATGGAGTAGGGGATAATATTTTGGCACGGATTGAGAATTGGTTAACAGACAGAAAACAAAGTAGGAATAAATGGATCATTCTCAGGTTGGCAGGCTGTGACTAGTGGGGTACAGCAAGAATCAGTACTTGGGCCCTAATTGTTCATAATCTGTATCAGTGATTTGGATGTGGGGACCAAATGTATTATTTCCAAGTTTACAGACGGCACAAAATTGAGTGGCAATGAGTCGTGAGGATGATCCAAAGAGGCATCAAGGAAATTTGCACAGGCTGAGTGGGCAAGAACGTGGCAGATGGAATATAATTTGGGAAAGCGTGATATTATCCACTTTATTAGGAGGTACTAAACTGAGGTGCAGAGTATTTCTTAAATGGTGAGAGATTGGGAAGCGTTGATGCCCAAAGGGACCTGGGTGTCCTTGTTTATATGTCACGGAAATCTAACATACGGGTGCAGCAAGCAACTGGAGAAGAGTCATACAGACTCGAAACGTTAACTCTGTTTCTCTCTCCGCAGATGCTGCCAGACCTGAGTTTTTCCAGTATTTTCTGCTTTTATTTCCGATTTCCAGCATCCACAGTAATTTGCTTTTATCTTAGGCAATGATATGTTGGCCTTTATCACGAGCATTTGAGTACAAGAGCAAAGATATCTTGTTTCAATTGTATAGAACTTTGGTTAGACTACAGCTGGGGTGTTGTGTACAGTTTTTTTTTCCCTTTACCTAAGGAAGGATATACTTCCCATAGAGGGAGTGCAGCAGAAGTTCACCAAACTGATTCCTGGGATGGCGGAGCTGGTTTATGAGGAGAGAGTGGCTTGTATTCTCTAGAGCTTAGAAGAACGCGAGGTGACCTTATTGAAACTTAAAAATTATTAAGGGGCTAGGCCATGCTAGTCCAACACTCGACCCATGAGCCGCTATCAGGCCTCTGTCCGGCCTGCGGACGCTGTGTTCAAAATGTTGGTAAGTGAATTTGAAGATTCTTCAAAGAACTGCTCCTCCGATCACAGGCCATTTCTCTCCCGCGTTTGCAGTTTCCAGAATCACTAATGAGCCAATCAGCAAATGTGGGAGAGAACTATCCTCTGATTGGAGGAAGATATTTCTGAAGCTTGAAAATGTGCTGTGGCAGTGGTGAGTCTGGGTGGGGGATGGAGTGACTGCAGGGCAGGGGACGGTGTGGCGGGCGAGGGCGGGAGAGAGAGAGGGTGTGTGAGAGCATGCCTGGCTCACTCCCAGACTCAGGGTTCGCACTCTCACTAACTCGCACAGAGGGCATGGGCGAGGGTGAGCGAATAAGTATTCTGAGTGTGAGCCGGAAAAACACAATTTGACCCCAATACACTCTAATGGTCATCTTTATTAATTACTCAGTATTTTAAATGATCAATCTGTTGCTTTAACATTGCTTTATTTTTGCTCAGCAAGTTGTTTCTTTTCATCGTACATCAACATTTTATTGAGATACATGTTTAATGTTGCGCCAAACCTTATCTTTTCGAAATTTACTCTTGAGTAAGAAAAGAATTGAAATGTGGCCCCTTGCAAGAAAAGGTTGGACTAGTCTGGGCTACAGAGATTAGAAGCAGAAAGGGTGTTTCCCCTGTTGGAGGGTCTAGACCCAGGGGGGACAGTCTCAGAATAAGGGGACAGCCACTTAAGACTGCAATGAAGAATTTCTTCACTCAGAGAGTGGTAAATCTTTGGAATTATGTACCCCAGAAGGCTGTGGAAATTCAATTATTGAGCATGTTCAAGATGGAGATTGATAGAACATTAAGGGGCATGGGACAGCATGGGAAAATGGCCTTGAGGTGGACAATCAGCCATGGTCTAGTTGAACGTGGAGCAGGCCCAAGGGGCTGAATGGCCTACTGCTGCTCCAATGTTCCTATGAGAAATGAGTGCTACCATTTGAACCAAGCTGGTGTACATAATCTACTCAGTCAGTACATTGTTAATGTAGTAGACCTTTTAATGCTTGTGGTTTTTAAGCTGCATGCCCCTGAACCAAGCATGTTAATTTGTCCAAATAACCATTCTTATCTAAACAGATCAGCAAATTTTCTAACTTTGTTTTGGTACCTTGTATAATTGATATTCTTCTTGCCAACTTAATCTGACCCTCCAGCCCTCATTAATTATATCTGTTGCATGTGACCCATCAGCGTTGCTGTATTAGATTTGCAGTCCATCAGACCTGATTTGTATCTCAGCTAAATGAGACTGCAAAGATAATTTTGCTGAAAGAAGCTGTGAGAAAAACCAATTGAAGTGGGGGGGGGTGTATAATACAGGATGCCACCAAATATTTCAGCAAATTTTACATGCTCAGTGTATTAAATTCTAAGTAAACGAGCCCAAGTCCTGTGTTTTTTTTAAGATTGTTTTCAAACAGACCAAGCAAACTCCATTACCAACGCTTTGAATTGTTATGTGAAGAGAAATCTCCTTTTTGTAAAAAAAAATACACTTGGTGAATTTCTAGCTCTAACTAATTTACAGCAATGTGTAAAATTTAATTTGTCCAAATATTTTAGGTTTTGCCAAACCGGACTCATCCCAAGTTGACAATGAGTGGAGGTGGTGGCTACGTCCTGACTGGCACTACTGTTGCTATGGAAAGAGCAAAATTTGTTGTCAATAATCCTGAGCCGCAGAGGTCTGAAGAACCTGCAGCCAAAAGACAGAAGGTTGAAGAATCGAATAGTTAGCTTCCTTCCAAGTGCTGTTGCTAATCCTGAAATTGCTTGATATTGGAGCCCATTGTAAAGCTTAAGCTGAAAATTTTTACAAACTGCTATACATTTATTTTGGTATAATATGGTATATGTGCCAAATTCCAAATATGTATTTGGAATTTTCTGCTATGATGTGGAGCATTAGCAAAAGTGATTTTTGCATGTGAGAGAAAGGTGCTCTCAATGCAGAGAAAAGTATTTCTGTGTACCAGTGTACAATATTTCTTTACTTTTTGCAGGGGTAGGGTAGGGGAAAATAAAAAGAGTGAAATTAAGTATTTTTGGAAAACATGTGCATGCTGCAGTTTAATGCAAAAAAGTTGAGTTTGAGAGCTCTTGTTTGTTCCGTGCAGCCTGTTCAAGAGTCTCTAACTTGACAAAACGAAGGTCCTAGTTTGTCAGGAATTATATGACCACCTGTAAATTTCATTGGTTGTATCAAGTTATGGAAACTAACTTCATGCACTGAAGTATTTTTCTTAATGGATTTCGCTATTTTAAATTGATCTTATTTATAATTTGTACAATTGTGTTTTCATTACCAGTTTAGCTGTATTGAAAGTGTCACGTCACTGGAATCAACTATAAAAAATGATCTGAAGTAAATCCATTTAATCAAGCTGATTTTAAATTTGTCTTTTTAAATAGTTAATTGATCCAACACACAGTCCTTAAGTGTCCTGTCTTTACGAACTGCAAGAATGAAAGATTTCTTTAGTGCTCAAAGACTGAGCTGATTACAAAACGAATTGTTTCTTTAACCCTTTAGCATTTTTTAAACTTTCGAATTGTACATTCAATGTCTACAGAGTGTTTAAAAAGTGAACTGTTACAGAAATTTGTATGCATTGAAGACTTGCTTCGGTCGCAAAGACTTTTATCTGTGAAGAGCAGGTCCCCAAACTGTAATGGAGCTGCTTGTATATTTTAAGAACATTGTATTCTTTAATTCAAACTGCATTCACTTTCTTAAATTTGTTGTCGAGAAATATGGTCAGAATAATTGTGATTTTTTTTGTTTTTCATAATATAAAATATCAGGGATAGAAGAAAGACAGTCAACCCTATTGAAACTTGTCCCTCCTGTAAGCCAACTCACCCAGTCAAACATGCATCCACATTTTGAACATTCTTAATATATTTGGCACTACCAACTTATTAGGAATAATACTCCAAATGTTTTAACACCAAATGTTCCTACCGTTCCGACCTAAAGTAATACTGAGTTCACTCGATCTTTATATTATACAACTTGAATTCTTCCTGCTCGCTTACCCCGCACCCCCAACCTAGCCTTCTCTCTAGAATGTACGGTGCTGCTTTAATCTTTCCTCATATTTCATTCTCATTACATTGGGATCATTTTTATTGCTTCCTCATTCATGTGTGTTTTGTCCGCTTTTGAATTGTGCTGACCAAAATTGAATTTAATAGTCTGTTACCTGGACAATGCATTCTACAGACTCAGTATTACTTTTTGTACGAAACTTCAGGAATATTACACTCCATTGACCATAATATAAGTGAAATCCACAATTTGGTAAAGAGAGGAAGTGGTGTGAGGAAGAAGGGGACTAACCTGCTCAATTGTTTGAGCCGCTGGTGCTGTAGTGACTGCTGATCTTTCCTAATTTAGTATGGCTATCTTGTTTAAATCAGCGCTCTGTGCAACTTGGGCCTTAAGCAGAGAGACTGTCAGATTGGAAGCATGCAGCTCCTGATAAAAGGCTATTGCTGCAACTTCAAGTGATGTGACTCTAGTCTTGAAAATACTAAAAATTGTTTATTGTCTATGCTGTACTTTGGTTTCATATTCACCATCCTTTTTTATCTTTCGCCAATATCAAGAGTTCGTAGGCAAGTGGCAGACTGGCATGATCCCATGCTTACGACTAGCAATGTCAACATTCTTGTGTGAGGAGGCTTGAGCTGACGAGTATGCAAGGTCACTCTCCCTCGAGGATAGCATTGCACGTAGTGGTAATGTCACTGGGCTATTAATCCAGAGGTCCAGGCTAATGATCTGGGGGCCTGGCTTCAAATCCCACCATGGCAGCATGTGGAACTTAAATTCAATTAACAAAATCTGGAATTGAAAGCTAGTCTCAATAATCATGACAATGAAACTGCTGTCAATTGGTGTAAAAACCCATCTGGTTTACTAATGCCCTTTAGGGAAGGAAATGCTATCCTTACCTGGTCTGGCCTACATGTGACTAGACCCACAGCAATGTGGTTAACTCTTAACTGCCCTCTGAAACGGCCTAGTAAGCCACTCAGCTCAAGGCCAATTCGGGATGGGCAACACATGCTGGCCTTGCCAGTGATGCTCACATCCCATGGAAGAACAACAAAAATACAGGTGAAATGAAACTATACTGCAACGTAAAAGTAACAACTACACCATTTACCAGATAGATGTCACATCGCAATGTTCCATCATTTCTGATTGCCATCTTCCAGTTCCTGCATTGGATATCATACTTCTGTAGGATTAATAGTAAAGGTGCAACATCTATCAAAAATCATGCCACACATGTATCTTTGAAGACTTTTAAGTTGAACTTGTGATAATGAGCATTGACTCCCACAATGGTATCATGTTTCCAAAGTTACAAGTGGAAAAGGAGCTGAATATCAGCTGTGTTGAACAACACGTTGCCTTTTTCATGCTTTATGGACAGCACTACACCCAAGGGCTAGCTAAGACAAAGCCCTGAGTATAATGATTGAGGGCAGTAATGTTCTTGATGGGAATGCTATCACTATGTGTCAAGGCCCTTGCTGGAGATGACAAAGCTCTGCCATGTTGACCTGGAGCATGCTAAGGCAGTTCTCTTACACAATGGACAGGTAAAGGACAAAGGCTGTCTGAGGCCCTGCTGATATTCCTGCTTTCATTGTTTATGATCTGAAATTGGAAGTAATCTTAATGAGCAAAAACAGTTCCCAAAAATTAATATTTTCATAATTTCAGTCATATTGGAACTGAGAACAGTAGTTTAAAGGACTAAAATTATCAAAAAGAAAGCTAAGGATTATTTTGCTAATTCAAAATGGACACTAATTAAAAAAGGAGAAAAGTTGGCACAAACCTGGGGCATCACAGGTTATGGGGAAACGGCAGGAAAGTGGAGTTGAGGATTAGCAGATCAGCCGTGATCTCATTGAATGGTGGAGCAGACTCGACTGTCCGAATGGACTACTTCTGCTCCTACATCTAATGGAATGGAGTGGTCATCTAGATGTCTTTGCATTAAATATGGGCCTTAATGAACTATGTGCCTGAAAATGCATGCAAACACAGCTTACTAATAATACAAGAGTAAGAAAATGAAACCTTGAAATAAATCGGTGATGAGCATCCATTCCCAATTCCCATCCATCTGGCCAGTTGTCCATATGGTGTCCATCACACAGGAGCTCTGCATTGCATTAAAGTGCTTTAATTCTGTAGCAAAGAAATGCTTGATAACTAAGTGAAAAACATCTATCTTTCAAACATGATGTCAAATTGAAGCCCTGTCTTCCCCCTCCGGTCAATTTAAAAGATCCCCTGATGCTATTTTGAAGAGAAAGAGGGAAGATCCCACCCCGCCACCAAACCCCCAGCATTTTGGCCACTTTATTTCTCAAATGACATCACTAAAATTAATGATCTGATCATTATCGCTTGTGTTTTGGAAATCATGCAGTGCACAAATTGCCACGTTTCCTACATTAGAGCAGTGACAATACTTCAGAAGTACTTCAGTTGTATAACACTAAGCATTATGGGATCATGGAAAGTGCTATGTAAATGCAAGCCTTTTTTATTTCTTTAAACTCAAATGGGATGAAATGTCTATCCCAGTTTTTCCTGTGTGTGAATGTATG
The DNA here is from genome assembly GCF_017639515.1 of Carcharodon carcharias. Lineage (NCBI taxonomy): Eukaryota > Metazoa > Chordata > Chondrichthyes > Lamniformes > Lamnidae > Carcharodon > Carcharodon carcharias. Next base: position 111,689,708 of record NC_054468.1, on the reverse strand, counting down.
TGTACTGCAAGTGTTGGAATAATTTTGTCTTTGCTAAGAAATCATTCCATACTTGTAATGATATATATATATTCCACTGGAATATGTTATTATTTATCAAAACCATACCACAGTATAATCTTAAATTTGATATAGAAACACTGCTCAGGCCTTGAGGGTTAAGCAATTTTGTTATTGAATTCAACTGCATTTGGCCACTTTCAGTATTATTACTTCTTTGCGTAGTTAGTCAAAAATAGGCATGATGCAGAGATTGGTCTCAATACATCTGGATTTTTATTTGTAGCAAATTACAAGCTGAACTACAGCACAAGAATAACATGAAATGAATATATGAAGATAATGAGATCTGACATTTTTCACGAATCTAGTCCCAGAATGTTGTTTAATTTTTCATGCTTTTAAATCTGCATTATGTTTAGCAATATAGAAGTGCACAATAGAAATATTACCAGCATTATAACCACAACACCTAGTGGACAAGGGACATTTGATACTCTGCAAGCAGCCTTTTCACTGCAATTTGTTTTTTAAGTGCATTATATAATGACATATATGTGTCTTTCTATTTATTAAAAAAGTTCAGTATAGCATGGGTGTAAATAGACTTTGCTGACAGCATTGTATTAATCTCTTTGACTCCCGTGTAGCTTCTCTGCCATTTTCTCCAACTCCAAATCCATTGCTGCCAGATTCTCCAGTTCCTTCTCCTTTGGGGGCAATGGAAAACAATTTATTATTTATCTTGCCTCTATTCAACTCTGCCAACATGAACTTTACCGACCATAATACAGACAAAATGATATTCTTCCAACGTAGCAAAAAATGCTGGGAATACTCTGCAGGCCTGGCAGCATCTTTTAGAGAGGGAAACAGAGTGAACAGTTCAGATGATAGGCTGCAGACCCAAAACATTGTTTCTCAGAGGATACTGAAGGAAGTAAGGAAAATTGCGGGGGCACTGGCCATAATCCTCCAATCCTCCCCAGACACAGAGGTAGTGCCTGAGGACTGGAGAATTGCAAATGTTACACCCTTGTTCAAGAAAAAATGTAAGGGTAAACCCCGTACCTACAGTCCAGGCAGTTTAACCTCGGTGTTGGGGAAGCTTTAGAAATTATAACTTGGGACAAAATTAACTGTAATGCGGACAAATGTGGATTAATTATGGAAAGCCAGCACAGATTTGTTAAGGGCAAATCATGTTTAACTAACTTGCTTGAATTTTTTTAATGATGTAACAGAAAAGGGTGATGCAGCTGATGTGGTGTACAAGAACTTCCAAAGGGCATTTAATAAAGTGCCATATTACAAGCTTTTCTGCATAGAGTCCATGGAATAAAAGGGACTGTGGCAGCTTGGATACGAAATTGGCTGAGTAACAGGATATAGAGAGTAGTGATAAACTATTGTTTTTCAGAACAAAAACAGAATTACCTGAAAAAACTCAGCAGGTCTGGCAGCATCGGCAGAGAAGAAAAGAGTTGACGTTTCGAGTCCTCATGACCCTTCAATTGTTTTTCAGATTGGATACAATACACATGGATTTTTATTTTTAGCAAATCACAGGCTGCACTGCAGCACAGGAATAATGTGAAATGAATATCTGAAGATGACAAGATCTGACATTTTTCATGAATCTATTCCCAAACTGTTGTTTAATTTTTCATGCTTTTAAATCTGCATTATGTTTAGCAATAGAGAAGTACACAATAGAAACAAAACCAGCATTCTAAATACAACACCTTGTGTACAACAAAGGACATTTGATACTCTGCAGTGTAGAGAAGGTGTGCACTGGGGTTCCCCAGGGATCAGTGTTAGGACCACTGCTTTTCCTGATACAAATTAATGACCTAGACTTGCATGTACAGAGCACAATTTCAAATTTGTGCGCATGACACAAAACTTGGAGGTATTGTGAACTGTGGGGAGGATAATGATAAACTTCAAGAGTACATAGACACACTGGGAGAATGGGCAGACAAGTGGCAGATGAAATTTATTGCAGAGAAGTGTGAAGTGATTCATTTTGGTAGGTAGAACTCTGAGGGACAATATAAAATAAAGGGTACAATTCTAAAGTGGTTGCAGGAGCAAAGGGACCTTGGGAGTATTTGTGTACAAATCATGGAAGGTTGCAAGACAGATTGAGAAAATGGTTAATAAAACATGTGGGATCCTGAGCTTTATAAATAGAATGATAGTGTACAAAAGCAAGGATGTTATGATGAACCTGTATAAAACATTGGTTTGGACTCAACTGGCATATTCTGTCCAGTTCTGGGCACCACATTTTAGGAAGGCTGTGAAGACGTTAAAGAGGGTGCAAAAAAGATTCATGAGAATGGTTCCGCAGAAAAAATTCATGAGAATGTTTCCCCAGAAAAAGGACTTCAGCTACATGGATAGATTGGAGATGCGTGGGGCTGTTCTCCTTGGAGAAGAGGAGATTAAAAGGATATTTGATAGAGGTGTTCAAAATAATGAGGGTTCTGGACAGGGTAGATCGGGAGAAACTGTTCCCATTGGCAGAAGGGTCAAGAACCAGAGGAGACTGATTTACAGTGATTGACCAAAGGAGCAATGCAAACACAAGGAAACTTTTTTACACAGTGAGTGGCTAGGTTCTGGAATGCACTGCCTGACAGTGTGGTGGAGGCAAATTCATTGTGGCTTCCAAAAGGGAATTGGACATTAGCCTGAAAGGAAAAAACTTGCAGGGCTATGAGGAAAAGGCGGGGAGTGGGACTAGGTGAGTTGCTCTTGTGGAGAGCTAGCATGGATATGATGAGCCAAATGGCTTCCATCTGTGCTGCTACCATTCTATGTTTCTATAATTCTATGAAATGCATAGTACTTCTATATCATTAATGCAATTGAGCTGTGCCTTAATTACTCAATTACGCTTGCTTCTTTATGTGGAATAGTTAATTGACTGAAAATTGAAAAAAAATACTCAATAGATTTAAATCATTATTCCTTACAATCATACAGCACAGAAGGAGGCCATTTTGCCCATTGTGCCTGTGCCGGCTCTTTGAAAGATCCCACTCCACCTGCTCATTCTCTACAGTCCTACAAATGTTTCCATTTTAATTAAATATCCAATTCCCTATGAAAGTTATGCTTGAATCTGCTTCCACCGTCCTTTCAGGCAGCACATTCCAAATCATAACTTTTTGCCTCATCTCCTCCCTGTTCTTTGGTCAATTACAGTGTCTTAAATCTGTGTCCTCTGGTTAATGACACTGGATACAGCTTCTCTTTATTAACTCAGTCAAAGACCTTTATGGTTTGGATGCCACCATCAAATTTCCTCTTAACCTTCTCTGCTCAAGGAATAACAAAGCCAATTTCCTGACTGAATCAATGTAACTGAAATCCCTCATCCCCTGTCTATTCTAGTAAGTCTCCTCTACACCCTGTCCAATGTATAGACTTCCTGGTGATGCACAGAATTGAACACAATACTCTAACTGAGGTCCAACCAACATCAGTCCTGAATTGCACTTTTGCCAGCTTGTCCTCTAATTCTACAGTCGTGGATTGATGCTGAAAAATGCTACAGATTTTATCTTTCCTGTTCCACCTAATTATCATCTCCCCCTCCACAAAGACACCCCTCCACCCCCAACGCCCCTTCTCAATCCCCTCTTTTCAAGGCTGGAGAGTCCATTGCTTTCTCAGTTCTGTCCCTTTGTTCTGTTTCCAGGGCCTGTTTAACATCTTTGTGGCTCATTGTTCAATGCTGAACAGTGTTACAGGTGCAGCCTGAGCAGCACATTATACAATCTTGGACCTGCACTTCACCAAGGTCCCCATGCAGATAAGCATTTACTTTTCTCCTTCTCCCACAGAAATGATCAATTTCATGAAAAGTTAGTGTCCTGAACTGCTCAACACTCATGCTCGATCTTTTAGCTCTGGTTTATATTCTGGAATACTGCGGTGTCCCAGGTTCTATTTGAATAGTCAGAAAATAAAATACATCTATCATTAAAAAGTACTGTTAAAATGCCATCTTCCTCTCACCCTTCAAAATATCAAAAACCTGGGGCAGAATATTGCTGTCAGCGTGCGGGGCCCGACATGCCGACACGTAAAATAATGTGTGATGATGTCGGGCATGTGTCCCGATATTATCGCGCATCATTTCGATATTTCATTTGGCAGATGCTCACCCGCTGAACTGTCAACGGCCTGTTAAGGCCATTAAAAAAGCAATTAAATTTGTTAACAATGCTGTCCGTCCAACCGGGCAGGCGAAGAGCCCAAGCAGCCTTTGCGTTTTTCAGGAAACCTCATCCACGGGCAGGATGAGGTTTCCTGGAGCTTGTATAAAATAAATAAATAATTGTTCTTGACTTCACAAACATGTCCCAGCTCATGCGACTCTGTCACATGAGGGGACATGTTTAAATAATTTTTTACATTATCATTTAAAAACTTTCATTATCTACTTAATCTCCCTGAGGCAGCTCAGGGAGGTTGCTGCGCTCTTTCTCTCTCTCCTACCCCTGCCCGCACATGTAGCGCTGAGCACTATGGAACGCATATTATGCTGGGTGGGCCTTAATTGGCCTGCCCGAGTAAAATGGTGGCGTGCAGCCAATCGTGGGTTGCCCCGCTCCCGCCCAGCCCGCTTGACATAGGTAAGATTCAGCCTCTGATGTTTATCCCGGGTAGCAAAACAGAAGCAGCCGCATTCTTCATGCTTCAAGGAGCCTACAAGTTACTAACTCATTTATACTGAGTATATTCCCCAAATGTATTCTTCAACTCTTGCCCACTAAGTAGAGACCAGGACTAGGGGGCACTGTTTTAAAATTAGAGGTCGCCATTTTAGGACCGAGATGAGGAGAATCTTTTCTCTCAGAGGGTTGTGCAACTTTGGAACTCTGCCTCAGAAGGGGAAGAGGCAGGGTCATTGAATATTTTTAAGGTAAAGACAGATGGCATCTTGTTAGGCAAGGGAATCAAAGGTTATCGGGGTTAGATGGGAATGTGGAAATCGAAACACAAGATCAGCCATGATCTTATTGAATGGCGGAGCAGGCTCCAGGGGTCAAATGGTCTACTCCTGCTCCTATTTCTTATGTCCATGTGTAAACAAGAACTGTAAATGATTATCTTAAAATGTGGCTTCATCCTCAAGCATTCCCTGTTATGAGAATCCCAGCAATACGTTTCTATTGCAGTTCTTTGTTCATTTTCAGAATCTGGATGTCACTAGCGTGGCTGGCATTTATTGACCTCTTGAAATGCTGCAGTCCACATGGGTTTTTTTTTGTAGCGGCATTTCACAACTGCGTGGCTTACAAGACTGCTTCCAAAGAAGGCAGGTAAGAGTCAACCACATAGGTGTGGAGCTGGAGTCACAAATAGGCCTGACTGGGCAAGGACAGCAGGTTTCCCTCCAGCTACGACAATCCAACAGTTTCATGATCACTCCTACTGATTTGCAGTTTTTTAATTTCCAAATTTTTAAAACTCTCATCCCGGGATTTGAACAGGTATTCTATGGGTTATTAGTCCGGGTGTCTGGAATAGCCCATCTAGTAACATCACCACTAGACCATTATATTCTTGCTGTAAAATAATTTGTTGACAAATTAAATAGAACTTTCAAGAAAAGCATAAATCATTTGGAAACAATTGATCCCCAGCAGATGGTGATGCTACCTTCCATTCTGTGCTCCATAATAAAATCATAGAATGGTTACAACACAGAGGAGGCCATTTGGCCCATTGTGGCCAGATCTCTGCAAGAGCAACTCAATTAGTCCCACTCTCCTGCTCTTTCTCTTGTGGCCATGCAAAACTTTTCTCTTCAGATAATAATCCAACTCCATTTTGAAAGCCACGATTGAATCTGCCTCCACCGCACTGTGTTCCAGATCCTGACCAACTCACTGCGTAAATTTTTTTTTTTCCAGATGTTGACATTGGTTCTTTTACCAGTCACTTTAATTGGTGTCCTCTGGTTCTCAACCCTAAGCTTCGAAAATAATTGAGGGAGGTAAAATATTTTGCCCTTGTGGGATCAAGCTCACCTTGAAACACGTATCTGCTCATCTATTTTACTTCAGTAAAATAACCTCTTCTTTCACCTACTGCCCCATCCAATGTGTATTGTCCTTCAGAAAAAACTTTTCAACTTTTACAATTTTTGGGGAAAGGAAGTGAAAGAAAGGGTGACTATTTATTCACATGAAGATGATGGATGTCATTATCGGCATCATAGTTCCCACCTCTAGAATATATGTGGATTGAGGTGGCGCAGTGGGTAGCATTCCTACCTCAGAGCCAGAAGCCCTGGGCTCGAGCCCCACCTCAAGACCTGACAGCCATGGAAGTGGGTCTTAACAAGGCCAAACAGGTTGATTATCAACCTGTAAACTCTTCCAATACGCCTATGGCAGGTGGTAAAAACAGGAGAGTTCCCTGGTCAGTCACCCGCAGAATGGAACCGGAAAACACTGTGGTACCTTGCCAAGCATAACCATGGACCAACACAGAAGTCCATGGTTGCCAAGACCATGGTACCTGAAGAGGGAGAGAGACAGCCTTGACCCAGGCAGAGACAAATGTTCCCCCTATCCACTTCCTACAATGGGCCCTTAGCTTCAGGCTCAGGTGACACCAGTATGACGTCCACTTTTCATACCAGCCATCAGGGTTGAGGACAACAACCAGTGTATGAATTGAATTGTGTGTAGCTTTGTGCTAGAGAACGCTCAGCAGTCGGAGCTGAGTTGAGTCCGTGTTTTATTAAGTTCCCTTCCAACCTGCAATGAAAGGACATTTTCAGTCCATCAGCTGAAACTACATTCAAACACTGGGCCCGCTGGAAGCAAAACGAATGTTTTAAATCACTGCATATTTCCCAGTCCTTTCGCTTTAATACCTGTATCTTATTGGAAAAGTTAATGCAGATGGCATACAATTCACATCCACAAGCTGTATTTCCTGTTGTTCTGATTGTTTTTAATCAATCCTTTCTGTCCCATTCAGCATTGTAAAATGCTACATCAATGTTTCTTATTAATTTTTGCTGTATCAACTTTCTAAATAAAGTTGCAGGTTTTGGCCATTAGGTGGAGGTGTGGCATGAGTTCCTGAAGTCTCCCAAACCTGTCACGGTCTCATGTACAGCCACAACCTGTATTCAAAAACTGACCATGAGCATTGTGTCCACTGGCATGATTTATATCTCAGTGTAGTTTTGTGGTCTTCATTGTTTATAGCCATTAAGAGATGGAAAACAGCATTTAGTCCATTCTCTAAAGCAGGAGTGGGGAGCCTTTCTCTTGTCACGGACCTCACACACACAAAAACCAACATGATTTAGTTTTTTTTTAGAGAGAATACAGAAACGATGAGCTCACCAACTGTTTTAATGCGATGGCTGAGTTTGAGTACTGTACTGTTCAATATTATTGTAGTAATTTCACTGACACTTTTGTCCAAAGCAAATTCATAACGATGATGATCAATGCTATTTTGAAGGCGCTACTGTCATAGGTCTACATTTTTAGAAATCTTGCTGCGGGCCGGATGTAATTGAACAAAGGGCCAGATCCGGCCCACGGGCTGCAAGTTCCCCCACCCCTGCTCTAATGTATAACATATTCAAAGGCTTGCATCAAGATAGTAAGAACTACTACCAATTAAACCTACAGTCAATACCCTTTGAGTCCAGCAGCTTTTCCTACATGTCTCGAAAGGATAATTTCATCTATTTAAATTATAAAGTATAGCTAACACCGTATGAGCTTACGTGTGCCAATCTTGATAAATTGATAACACATAGCCTCAGCTAAAATATCCCAGGCAATCTTTTGGTTACATTTTATCTGTGCAACCCACCTCCCTCTCCCCACAGTTTATTCTGTCCTCTAATTGTTTTTGGTTCTACCTATGTTAGCAGCAATCATACTGGAAAATAATGATGGATTCTCAAATAAATTAACAATTGCCATAAAATGGAATTAACTCTGAAAACTGCAGAGCAACTCAGTGCATTTGCAAAATTGCAACCTCCATTTTCCAGTCATAATGAGCACTTCAGCCTTCTTCAGTGTTATGAAGGATGATTTCACTTCTTCTATATGCTAGAAAATTTCCTTTGATGATGAATGTGATGAGGCAAAGGATTCTCTGTTTTATGACAATACAAGTAATTTTCAATCTAGGGCCCAACTACAGAGCCGCTGATTTACAGTGTCTAAATCCACTTTTATTACGTGGCATTCTGCAATTTTTGCCATTAGTTTGGGGATAAAATCCCTTGACCCTTTCCATTTTTCTGTGGAAACCATGGTATTTTGTTATGTATTATGTTATCTATTTAATTTATTATCCCATGGCATTGCACACATGGGTGTTAATTTTCACCCCCAACCTCCATCAGTTGGGAACAGGGCAGGAAATTGCCCTCCCTATCTCTATAATCTCCTCCAGCCTTACTGTCCTTGGTGATCTCTGCGCAGTTCCAGTTCTGGCTTCTTGCTTGTCCCCGATTTTAATTGCTCCAGCACTGGCAGAAAACCTTCAGCTGCCTGGGCCCCAATCTATGGAACTCCCTCTCCAAATACCTCTGCCCCTCTACCTCGCTCTCCTCCTTTAAGACACTTCATAAAACCTATTACTTTGACTAAGCTTTTGGTTATCTATCCTAATAACTCCTTATATGAATCTGTCAAATTTTGCTTCATGACACTCCTGAAAAGCACGTTAAAGGTGCCATGTAAATGCAAGTTACTGTTGTAATTAAAATGACGGCACAGTCATACTTGGTGTCTGGATGACTGTTATTTTGAAGGAGCCATGAAAAGAGCAGTCCAGGTGCCCACTGGAAGTAGACTATGTTAATTCATGCAAATAGAGATCCTCTAACATCAGTAGGATCCCAAGACAATTTTGAAATTGCAATGCACCATGCACACTCTGTTCATAAGTACTTGGCAGAGATTGGCCTACCAATGGTCCTTTAAGAGACCATTCCAAGCCACTCCAAAGGATTTTTATGTAAAGCCTTGTAAATAACTTTTGGGAAACATTTCCTGGCCCCAAAAATCGACCCCTAATGCCCAACCTTCCACGGCCCCTTCCTGGGATTGCTCCCCCTCCATTTTTAATTACCTGGACTTGCTGCATTCCACAGGGAAAGCCCCAGGTGTCATCCACACATACAGATCAATGAGTTGCTCTAAAAGCAGACAAAGCTCACCAATGAAATTGAAATGAAACCAAGCAGTGAAAATTCTTCATGCAACTGACCACCTCCCTTGGACTAGTGGTGAGTTCAAGGAAGGTACTCACAGGGTGATAACTAAACATTGGTGAGGATTTTGGGGCTATGTCCAGGATTTATGATTAGTTCTGCGTAGGCTTATGTTTCAGCTTTCTGCTTGTGTTACAGTCTCAAGTATTTCCAATTGGTTATGAAACAAAATGTCTCCATGAGGTTGCTGCTGTCACCCCAAAAACGAGCCCAAAAAATACTACAAAATCATGGTCCAAAGATTGCTGTCAATGTAACGGTGAAGTTAACACTCACTGTTATTTATGCAGAAATGACACACGAAACTCAAGGGAGGGCAGATGTGTAATAAAACATGGAAACCAGGAAGTTGCTGTCCAGCCTACCAGTAGCTTTGCAAAAACACATATTCCTGTCTGAACTTTCCTTCAAAATGCATTGAGCAGTGCGAACATTCTATACTTGCACAACAAGCTAAACTCGTCACAGAAAGTAAGGGCAAGTCAATTCACGTCAAAATACACCTTTAATCACATAACTGTTTATTACTGCTAGTCAACTTCTCTAGAGATGATAATTAATTAGTACAATTGCGTAGTCTCACTCATGTTCTATTTGTTGCTGAGAAAAGACAGTTTGTCAAAGATTTTTATCTTGCATTCATCAGGACAATTGCAATTTTGCCATAGTCCTGATGAGTGCAAGGCAAAAAGCTTTGACAAAATATCTTTTTTCAGCAATACTCAAGTTCTCTCCTACCAAACAACTGGTTTTATTTGTTTTTGTAGATCTTCTAAATTAAAATTAAATTATTTTCATTGTTTCTTTCTCTCTCTCTCAATGCAATCCTTCTTTCCCTCTCTTTATTTCTCTTTCTCTACCAGATGTGACATTGAATTTATGCATTCTAACCCACACTCCCTTGTTCAGACTTTACGTTGCCCATTTCACAAGTGTTCACTCTGATTGGTTAAGGAGATGCATAGATCCTTGTCTTGTTCAGTCAGGTTCCAGATGCCTTGTAGAGGGAACTGTGCTGTTTCCACCTCAAGCTTGCAGCACAAAATATCACGGAGATTAAATGGGCAAGGACAAGTCTAACTGACGACGGGAACTGTTTGTTGGCCTGCCACAATTAAATGTGACCCTTTTTGTTATTTCCAATGCAGCAGACTGTCAAGCTGTTCATTCTGCAGGCTCCCCATCTTCTATCTAGCCTTGACTCCTATCTGCCACTTGGTCCACATAGTCTCACCAAAATTTGCCTTGCCTTGGTCTCATAATTAATGTTGCTGTAGATGTTATTAGCATTATATTATATGAAAAGAACAGTGCAGGAGAAGCTGTTTTAAATCTAATTAGGAATGATCTCTGTATATTCAGTCACTTGCATTTCACTCCTGAGCTGCTCAGTCTTTCACTTGAGGAATGATTAATAAATACAACCATCCTAACTATTCTCCCTTTACCAAATCTATATCATTTCCACCGGCATACAATTCAAGGTTTTACCTAAAACGTACAAACATATGAATTAGGAGCAGGAGTAGGCCACTCAGCCTCTCAAACCTGCTCCACCATTCAATAAGATTATGGCTAATCGGATTGTAACCTCCTATCTACCCCGATAACCTTTCAACCTTTTGTTTATCATGTATCTACTCTGCCTTAAAAATATTCAAAGGCTCTGCTTCTGCTGCCTTTTGAGGAAGAGAGTTCCTGTGAAAGAAAAAAAATTCTCCTTATCTCTGTCTTAAATGGGTGACCCCTTATTTTTAAACAGTGGTCCCTAGTTCTAGGTTCTCCCACAAGAGGAAACATCCTCTCCACATCCACCCTGTCAAGATCCCTCAGGATCTGAAAGGTTTCAATTGAGTCACCTCTTACTCTTCTAAACTCCAGCGGATACAAACCTTTCCTCATAAGACAACCAGCCCATTCCTGGTGTTAGTCTAGTAAGCCATCTCTGAACTGCTTCCAATGCATTTACATCCTTCCTTAAATAAGGAACATGAGGAAACTACTCATTGACATATTCAGAGGATGACTGCCAAATCCAGCATTTGTTCTTTTTAAAATTCATTCTCAGGGGTGATGGATGCTACTGCTGAGGGTGTGTTTATTGCCTATCCCTGGTTCTCCTTGAGAAGGTTGTGGTAGGCTCCCTGCTTCTTCAACTGCTGCAGGTGCAGGTGCTACCACAGCTATTAGACAGGGAGCACTGAGCTTTTGTGTGAATTTGCAGGTGAGTCTGCTCCCCAGCCCCTGCTGCTCTTATCCTAGATGGTTGAGGTCACAGATTTGGGTGGAGCCACCAATGATGAATTATCGCAGCGCATCCTATAGCGAATACAGCTGATAGGTGTGTAAGTCAGTCGATGAGTCACAGCACAAGCAGGCGGTTTGTCCTGGAAAGTGTCTGAGTGTAGGAGGATGAATTCTCCCCAGCTATGTTTTTCATGAAAGGAATTGTGGTTTCACTGAGTGCTATACAAATACAAAAAAGACTGAACTTTCGAGCTTTTGCAAATTGATCATTCTCCATCACTGTTTCAGTAGGATCATGCCACCAGGACGGGAAATCTATGTCTCTGCTCTTGTTTGTGGAGACATTGGCCTGTTGCTTGCCTCTATGTTATTATATTACAACCCAGCAGGTTGCAATTTTGATTTAACTAATCAGGGATACAGTTTGCTCATTAAATTGTCACCCGTAAAATTGACCTCAAATCACTCATGGGTGTAAGCAAGGAAAGAGCCTGAAACCAGCCTCACACTGCAGGCACTGCTATCCAGATTTAACTGCTTCATAAAACATGCAATTTGAGCTGTATTCAACTTTTCTTTTAGCCCTAAGCAGAAAGATCTGCTCACTCTGCACAGTTACTTTTAAAATGTTATCCACGATTTAAAGCAATATACAAAGAAGGAGAAGAACTCACCTTAATGTTCGAATAAAGGCTCACTTCCAATTATCTGTTGCCCCCACCAGCCAACCTTTATGTTCTGCTTTGTAGACTCTTATGTAGTTGCAGGTTTTCCACTTAAGACAAGGGCTTGGAGATTTATAGATGCTGTGTCCATTTTACTGCCATAAATTGGAGTCCCAAGCCTCTAAAATGGCAGGTGGTGTGATTGTGCACGTTCTGCACTGCACATTCACTGCCCCACCCCCCCACCCCCGTATTGGTGAAGAATAGGCATCCATGACCTGTGACTGAACCATTCAAATATGCAGGTTTCACACCTGATTTAGTACTACTTCCCAAAATTGGACTTCCCTGAATGCAACAAACTTTGGCAGTCTTTAAGGATAACCAAGTCCATGTTTGGCCTAACCGGCAGTCTTTAAAGGGATCACTGGGGATTGCCACCTAAAAGGTAAGTTTAAAAAAAAAACTACCTGAATGTGAAACTGGAAGGAACAAGGGTGATCCTTCTGGCTCCATAGCAAAGAGTGTTGTTAGCATCCCCTTTCCTTGCCGGTTGCCTTGCCCTCGTTCACCACACCCACCCCCCAAACAAAATTCTGATCTTGATTGTGTCCCCCCTTTCTCAATCACCTGCCACTCTCCCAGGACCTACCTGAAAGTCTCTGCTAGTGATAGAGCAGCTCAACATTTAAAATAAAAACAGAAAATGCTGGAAATACTCAGCAGGTCTGGCAGCATCTGTGGAGAGAGCAACAGAGTTAATGTTTCAGGTCTGTGATCTATCGTCATACAGACTTGAAACGTTAACTCTGTTTCTCTCTCCACAGATGCTGCCAGACCTGCTGAGTATTTCCAACAGTTTTTATTTTTATTTCATATTCCCAATATCTGCAGTATTTTGCTTCTCTATTAGCCACAATTTAAATCTACTTTGTTGGTGAGCTGCCGAGGAACATATTGCGTGAGGTCCAATATTGAGTGTGCCTCATGCCTACCTGTTCTATTACGGCAGAATTTTCTGTCTGTCAGAGGGGCCGGTCAGGAGCGGACGCAGAACCTATCGCCACTCACGATCGGCTGCACGCCACCATTTTATGTGGGGGGGCCAATTAAGTCTCAGCGCCACCTGTGCAGGTGGGGAGAGGAGGGAGAGTCGGGGCCTGTGCTCCTTCGTGCATGCACGCAAAAGAGTACAGAAATCTCCCTGAGACACAGAGATCCCTCAGGGAGATTAAGCTCATACTGAAATTTCTAAATAAAGAAAGATTAAAATTATTTAGACGTGACCCCTCATGTGGCAGTGTCACATGAGCTGGAACATGTTTATGAATTGTGAAAGAAATATTTATTATTTAATTAAACCTTCAGGAATCCTCATCCCGCCAGTGGATGATGTTTCCTGAAAAACGCGAAGGCTGTTTGGGCTCTTCGCCTGCCCGCCAACCTTAGGGGTGGATAGGCAGCCCTGTTAATTATCTAAGTTAGTTTCCTAAGGCCTTAACAGGCCTTTGACAGTTCGGCAGGTGCGCAGCCACCTCCAGTGCACGCCCGCCAAATGAAAGATCCAAATGACACGCAGTGACGTCGGGACGCACATCCAATGTCACTGCATGTCATCCCAAGCGTCGGAATGTCGGGTCCAACCCCTGCATGCCTTAGTCTATTTTAACTGTTGTTTGACCCAAGAACACTGCACAGCTTTCTTATGACCATAACAAAAACAGAATTACCTGGAAAAACTCAGCAGGTCTGGCAGCATCGGCGGAGAAGAAAAGAGTTGACGTTTCGAGTCCTCATGACCCTTCGACAGAACTTGAGTTCGAGTCCAAGAAAGAGTTGAAAAATAAGCTGGTTTAAGGTGTGGGGGTGGGGGTGGGGGGTGGGGGGGGAGAGAGAGAGAGAGAGAGAGAGAAGTGGAGTGGAGTGGTGTGGTTGTAGGGACAAACAAGCAGTGATAGAAGCAGATCATCAAAAGATGTCACCAACAATAGAACAAAAGAACACATAGGTGTTAAAGTTGGTGATATTATCTAAACGAACGTGCTAATTAAGAATGGATGGTAGGGCACTCAAGGTATAGCTCTAGTGGGGGTGGGGAGAGTATAAAATATTTTAAAATACTTAAAAATAATGGAAATAGGTGGGAAAAGAAAAATTTATATAATTTATTGGAAAAAAAAACAAAAGGAAGGGGGAAACAGAAAGGGGGTGGGGATGGAGGAGGGAGCTCAAGACCTAAAATGGTTGAATTCAATATTCAGTCCGGAAGGCTGTAAAGTGCCTAGTCGGAAGATGAGGTGTTGTTCCTCCAGTTTGCGTTGGGCTTCACTGGAACAATGCAGCAAGCCAAGGACAGACATGTGGCAAGAGAGCAGGGTGGAGTGTTAAAATGGCAAGCAACAGGGAGGTTTGGGTCATTCTTGCGGACAGACCGCAGGTGTTCTGCAAAGCAGTCGCCCAGTTTACGTTTGGTCTCTCCAATGTAGAGGAGACCACATTGGGAGCAAGGAATGCAGTAGACTAAGTTGGGGGAAATGCAAGTGAAATGCTGCTTCACTTGAAAGGAGTGTTTGGGCCCTTGGATGGTGAGGAGAGAGGAAGTGAAGGGGCAGGTGTTGCATCTTTTGCGTGGGCATGGGGTGGTGCCATAGGAGGGGGTTGAGGAGTAGGGGGTGATGGAGGAGTGGACCAGGGTGTCCCGGAGGGAGCAATCCCTACGGAATGCCGATAGGGGTGGTGAAGGGAAACCAGCTTATATTTCAACTCTTTCTTGGACTCGAACTCAAGTTCTGTCGAAGGGTCATGAGGACTCGAAACGTCAACTCTTTTCTTCTCCGCCGATGCTGCCAGACCTGCTGAGCTTTTCCAGGTAACTCTGTTTTTGTTTTGGATTTCCAGCATCCGCAGTTTTTTTGTTTTTATCTCTGTGTTTAATTGACTGCCACTGCTCTTCAAGAAATGCCTACCTCCTTGAAGAAGTTCTGTTCTTCTCTGCAACAAGATTTCCGTACCTCTCTTTTGCCTTGCTCACCTTCATTGCTTTCCATTTCCCTCCTGGTGTTTGACAAGGTGTTTACTAAAACCAGGTTTCACAGCCATATCTCCTTTCTCAGTGACTGTCTCCGTCTCCAACTTACCCCACGTGGATTTCAACTGAAATTCCACCCCTCATGTTTCGAACCCACCCAGGATTACAGGTATCTCCGGGACATAAAACGTTTCTCGGACTGCTGTTCCCGTCACATTCTGAAATCCACACTCAGTGCCATGCGCCGCCATATGAACACACTCGACCTCTCCCTCCAGCAGCACCGCCGTACCCTTTTTCAAAGCTGCGCGTGCCCCCAGTTTCATTTTATTCTTCGGCTCATCCGACGCCTCAACAAGAAACTTTTGCTCTTTCTCGCAAGTGCTAAGGAACGCAAGCTCCAACAATTCATCGACACCAACACCCATCTAGGACCCTCCACCCCTGCCTGTCCCTCCGTCCCCACCCTTTCTTCCAATCCCAACCCCAGCCGTGTATTCACTATACCCCCTGACCTTCCCCTCTCCGATGCTGAACGTTCAGTACGCAGCAAAGGACTTAGTTTCATACCCTTACACCCTCACCTCAATGAATTTCGGGCTTGGCATGATGCTGAACTCTTCTTCCGCCGTCTTCGTCTCCGGGCTCACTTCTTTGGGCAGGAGTCCTCTCCCCATTCAACGGATCCTTTCACCCACCTCCAATATTCTCCCTCCACCTGGACCCCTCCCTCTGGATTCTTACCTTCTCTTGATCTTTTCATTGAGAACTGTCGGCGCGACATTAGTCATCTCAATTTCTCTGCTCCTCTCACCCATTCTAACCTGTCTCTCTCTGAACTTACTGCACTCCATTCTCTCAGGTCCAACCCTGACATTGTCATCAAACCCGCTGACAAGGGTGGTGCTGTTGTTGTCTGGCGCACTGACCTCTACCTTGCGGAGGCTGAGCGTCAACTCGCAGACACTTCCTCCTACCTCTCCCTGGACCATGACCCCACCACTGAACATCAAGCCATTGTTTCCAGGACTGTCACTGACCTCATCTCCTCTGGGGATCTTCCTCCCACAGCTTCCAACCTGATAGTCGCCCAACCTCGGATGGCCCGCTTCTATCTCCTACCCAAAATCCACAAACAGAACTGCCCCGGTAGACCGATCGTCTCAGCTTGCTCCTGCCCCACAGAACTCATTTCTCGTTATCTTGACTCCCTTCTCTCTCCCCTTGTCCAGTCCCTTCCCACCTACATCCGTGATTCCTCTGACACCTTATGTCACATCAACAATTTCCAGTTCCCTGGCCCCAACCGCTTCCTCTTCACCATGGACGTCCAATCCCTCTACACCTCCATCCCCCACCAGGATGGTCTGAGGGCCCTTAGCTTCTTCCTCGAACAGAGGCCCGAACAATCCCCATCCACCACTACTCTCCTCCGTCTGGCTGAACTTGTTCTCACGCTGAACAATTTCTCCTTCAACTCCTCTCACTTCCTCCAAATAAAAGGTGTGGCTATGGGTACCCGCATGGGCCCCAGCTATGCCTGTCTCTTTATGGGGTATGTGGAACATTCCTTGTTGCAGTCCTACTCCGGCCCCCTTCCACAACTCTTTCTCCGGTACATCGATGATTACTTTGGTGCTGCTTCATGCTCTCGTCAGGACTTGGAAAAATTTATTAATTTTGCTTCCAATCTCCACCCCTCCATCATTTTCACGTGGTCCATCTCTGACACTTCCCTTCCCTTCCTTGACCTCTCTGTCTCAATCTCTGGTGATAGACTGTCCACCAATATCCATTACAAACCCACCGACTCCCACAGCTATCTCGACTACAGCTCCTCACACCCCACTTCCTGTAAGGACTCCATCCCATTCTCTCAGTTCCTTCGCCTCCGTCGCATCTGTTCCGATGATGCTACATTCAAAAACAGTTCCTCTGACATGTCCTCCTTCTTCCTTAACCGAGGTTTTCCACCCACGGTCGTTGACAGGGCCCTCAACCGTGTCCAGCCCATCTCCCGCGCATCCGCCCTCACTCCTTCTCCTCCCTCCCAGAAACATGATAGGGTCCCCCTTGTCCTCACTTATCACCCCACCAGCCTCCGCATTCAAAGGATCATCCTCCGCCATTTCCGCCAACTTCAGCATGATGCCACTACCAAACACATCTTCCCTTCACCCCCCTTATCGGCATTCCGTAGGGATCGCTCCCTCCGGGACACCCTGGTCCACTCCTCCATCACCCCCTACTCCTCAACCCCCTCCTATGGCACAACCCCTTGCCCACGCAAAAGATGCAACACCTGCCCCTTCACTTCCTCTCTCCTCACCGTCCAAGGACCCAAACACTCCTTTCAAGTGAAGCAGCATTTCACTTGCATTTCCCCCAACTTAGTCTACTGCATTCCTTGCTCCCAATGTGGTCTCCTCTACATTGGAGAGACCAAACGTAAACTGGGCGACCGCTTTGCAGAACACCTGCGGTCTGTCCGCAAGAATGACCCAAACCTCCCTGTCGCTTGCCATTTTAACACTCCACCCTGCTCTCTTGCCCACATGTCTGTCCTTGGCTTGCTGCATTGTTCCAGTGAAGCCCAACGCAAACTGGAGGAACAACACCTCATCTTCCGACTAGGGACTTTACAGCCTTCCGGACTGAATATTGAATTCAACAACTTTAGGTCGTGAGCTCCCTCCCCCATCCCCACCCCCTTTCTGTTTCCCCCTTCCTCTTTTTTTCCCAATAAATTATAAAGATTTTCCTTTTCCCACCTATTTCCATTATATAAAAAAAAACCCACTAGAGCTATACCTTGAGTGCCCTACCATCCATTCTTAATTAGCACATTCGTTTAGATAATATCACCAACTTTAACTTTAACACCTATGTGTTCTATTGTACTATTGTGGTTGACATCTTTTGATGATCTGCTTCTATCACTGCTTGTTTGTCCCTACAACCACACCAACCCCCTCCACCTCTCTGTCTCTCTATCTCTCCGCCCCCCACACACACACCTTAAACCAGCTTATATTTCAGCTCTTTCCTGGACTCGAACTCAAGTTCTGTCGAAGGGTCATGAGGACTCGAAACGTCAACTCTTTTCTTCTCCGCCGATGCTGCCAGACCTGCTGAGTTTTTCCAGGTAATTCTGTTTTTGTTTAACACCTATGTGTTCTTTTGTTCTATTCTTGGTGACATCTTTTGATGATCTGCTTCTATCACTGCTTGTTTGTCCCTACAACCACACCACCCCCCTCCACTTCTCTCTCTCTCCACACACATCCGCCCCCCCCCCCCCCCCACACCTTAAACCAGCTTATTTTTCAACTCTTTCTTGGACTCGAACTCAAGTTCTGTCGAAGGGTCATGAGGACTCGAAACGTCAACTCTTTTCTTCTCCGCCGATGCTGCCAGACCTGCTGAGTTTTTCCAGGTAATTCTGTTTTTGTTTTGGATTTCCAGCATCTGCAGTTTTTTTGTTTTTATTTCTTATGACCATGTCTTTCACATGTTTCAAAGTTGTTTATATATCTATAATACCCTGCTTGTGCATAATAATGCTGGTCATTGAGATTATTTAATTTGTTTTATTTAATTAACAATTAATAATGTTGTTAGTTTAATATTTATAATTAATGCTAACTAAGGAGGCAGTGTATTTCAAGAACCCAGGTAAAAGCATTTTCTATAATAAAAGCAGAAAGTGCTAGAAAAACTCAACTGGTCTGGTAGCATATGTGGAGCGAGTAACAGAGTTAATGTTTCGAGTCCGAATGACTCTTCTTCAGAGCTGAAGCGAGGTAGAAATGTGATGGGTTTTATACTGTTTAAGACGGGGGGGAGCAGGTGGAGCAAAATAGAAGGTCAGGGATAAGTGGGAGCTAAGGGCATTTTCCACACCGTTCTGTAAGTCTACCTAAGTTTTTACAGAATCTAATGTTAAGATACGTCCTCATAGGCTCATGGATATCTCCCGCACAGAAGGAGGCCATTTGGCCCATCATGTCCACGCCAGTCCACAAAGATCTGACTACACTTGTCCCATTTTCCAGCGCTTGGCCCATAGCCCTGGAGGCTATAGCAAGGCAAGTGAATCTCTAAATGCTTCTTAAATGTTACGAGAGTTCCTGACTCAACCACCCTTTCAGGCAGTGAGTTCCAGATTCCCTCTACCCTCTGGGTGAAAAAAAATCTCCTCAACTGTCCTCTTAGCCTTCTACTTCTTGCCTTAAATCTATGCCCCCTGGTTATTGATCCCTTTACAAATGGAAAAAGTGCCTTCCTGCCTACTCTACCTATGCCCTTCATAATCTTATACACCTCCATCAGGTCCCCTTTCAACCTTCGTTGCTCCAAGGAAAACAACCCCAGCCTGTCCAATCTTTCCTCATAGCTCAGACCCTCCAGCCCAGGCAGCATCCTCGTAAATCTCCTTGCTCCTGGTAAATCTCTTCTGCAAATCTCCTCATTCAAAATAATTAAAGATGGTTCAGGAAGTGGAGATTAATCCAAAGTTTAATCTTTACCATTATTAATAGCTCAACATTATCTTATCACTAGGGATTAAAATAATGTTTTGAGGAATATTCACAAAAAAACCTGCAGATATTAACTCCTTGAATGAGGAATAAACAAATATTCAATTAAAATAAACAGGAATTAGCACTTAACTTGATGACAACAGGATTGCAAACACACGTTATTCAAAACAAACTTCTTTAAATCATATTCAGCCTTCTAAATATCTTCAACTATCAAAATAGCTGCTTTTGGAAAACTAATTCCACAAAAATTTTGCTTTGAAAAATATAAATTAGATTATGTTATATCACAAAATGTTTAACAGTATATATTTTAAACTATGACTTTAATATTAATTCCCAAGTATTACTGAAGTTTTAAGAGTTAAAATTGTAATTCTTATGAAATACATGTCAGGTGTACATCCTTCAATCAAATTAGGTAGTTACAATATTTAAGAAACTTGATATCAAAATATTGCTGAATATAGTTGTGGGAAGCTACTTTTTATGAATAGTCATGATTGTTCTACGTAATAGTGATAATTTTAGTGTCCATCAGATTATTTTAGATTACTAATCAAATGACTGCATCGCAAAGTGAAAATGAATACTTCTTCCCTCTAACCTTACTCACTAGTTCATCCAAAGTAAGAAATGAAAATTAGTAAAAATCTTTATTCCCTTTCAACAAACAAAAAATCAATTGGCTCACCTCTTCTTCAGTCAGTGTTCTATGGTTCATGTTCCTTTTCTCATCTTTGCGGTATTGCTTTTCATCTCCTTCAAGATCATAAAGTACTGGGATTTCCAATGACTTTTTCTTGGATTTCAGATATTGTGCCAGCTTGTCCATTCTGTCATACATCTTTTTCTCTTGGTAATCATGGGCAAACCTTTGTCTTAAAGCATGTTCTTCATTACCTTCCTCTTTCTCTCCCCCGTCTTCCTCCTCATGTTTTTTCTCATAATGTCTTTTTTCCCACTTGCCATCATTTTCTTCATATTCTGGATAGAAGTGGCTTTCCATGCTGTGTTTTGCTTCCTCTTCACTGCCAGTGTTTCTATCCTCTATCCTCTGCCTTTTCTGCCACCAAACCCGCTGCACTTTTGGAAAGTGTTTTGTATTTCTCTCTTCTCCATCATCTTCTTCATTGCTGACATACTTCTCATCTGCATCTTCCTCTGTTTGGTGCCACTTTTCATTGTGATTATGCCTCTTATCTTCTTCACTATAATGCCTCTTTTCCTCGTTGTGATATTTCTTTTCCTCTTCCTCCTCCAAATCTTCCTCTTCACTGTGACGTCTTGTGTTCCTGTTATGGTGCCTCTTTTCCTCCTCTCCACCATGGGGTTTCTTTTCTTCACTGTAGTGTACTTTTTCTCCACTATGGGTCTTTTTTTCATAGTGTTGTTTCTCTTCCTCTGATTCTTCTGAGTTACTCCTCGTGTGTCCATTTACTTTATCCTCATAATAATATTTACCTTTTCCATATGCTTCCTGGATGTTATTTCTCTTAGGGTAGTTACGAATATTATTTATGTGTTCCAGTTCTTTGCTGGATTCATCAGATTTACCAGAGTTCTTCTTATCTTGCTGGGGGCTTCTCCTAGCCTCCTCAGAATGACGGTAGCTGTTTCTTTTGTGGTATTGTATGTGACCATTAAGATGCTTCTCTCTTTCTTCACTATCTCCCTCTTTTGACTCTTCAGAGTCAGATTCCTTATGGTCATAAATGCCATTTTTTTTATCTTGATTATTGAGCTCTTCATCAGGCCCATCCATCTCTCTGTCACTGTACATTTCTTCAGAACTACGTCTTCTTTCTTTTGAGTGTCCATGTAAACCAATGGCTTTATCTTCCTCCGATGACTCTTCACTTGTTTTGTCATATCCGTGAGGCCATTTTTGATGGTATCCATTGCTTGTATTCTCAAAACTGTCTGTCTTTTGTGAGCTGTTTTCCTCTTGCCCACTATCTTCCTCACTGTGTCTTTGTTTTCTGTGTTTTTCTGCTTCTTCCTCCTCACTTCTAACCACTGCATATCTTCTTTCTTCATAGTTGAGATACTCTTGGTTGGAATTATGGTCTCTGTGGCCCCCGACATGGTGGGTGGTTTTTACTGGTTTGAAGTCTTCCGTACTCCTGCTGTCCTCTTCACTGTTATTCTCTTCACTTCTTTCTTCATCATGGGTTTGTTTGTAATGCTGTTGTTCCTTGCTTTCATCCTTCTTTCGTTTATCTGCCTCATAATGCTCTCCCTCATGCCTCTCCTCTGCCTCCTGCCTTCCCTTCTCTTCATAATGACGTTTTTCTGATTCCTCAGCAGCATGTCTCTCCTCTTCATAATGTTGGCTTTCTCTGTCATTTTTCTTTCCAGCTACTTCATGTTTCCTGCCTGGAATAGGATGTAATAAAGACTTAAGGATCTTACATCAGGAACTAGGACAGCTCATTAACTATGGGCATGATTTCTCAATTATGGTTTTCACTGTATGAAAGTCAAACTAATTTTTTGTTACTTCTCATTAGGTTAGATTAGGATGACCCACATATTATCCTGGTTAATATTTGTCCCTCAGTCACCATCAGCAAAACAGATCAACTGATCATTATCTCATTGCTGTTTGTGGGAGTTTGCCGAGGGCAAAGTGGCTGCCCTGTTTCTTACAACAGTGACCACACTTCAAAAACTACTTAACAGACTGTAAAGCGCTTTGGAACCTCCTGAGGTGTGAAAGGCGCTATCCAAATGCAGGCCTTTCATTTAAATAGCTAGAATGCCAGCAATACAAAAGGTCCTTTATACATTCACTGGGCATTTAAAAAAAATCCTTGTTAAACGTTGCATCTTATATCCCTGTGAACATTTTAATGTGCAATTAGCACTGGAAGGTCCCAGATACGAAAGCAGTGCTGATGATCCAGTGACCAGGGCTTCAACGGCCGCCAGATCTCCCAGTTTATTCACCAGAGACATGGTCGCCTTTAATTAACCAGAAACCACCAGTCCTCGAATGGCTCCCTTTCAATGTCTCTGTAAATGAAACGGCCTAGCAATTACAATGACCTGTGGAAGTCGCTTCATCTTCCTTACAAGGAACTCTGCAATTACAGCTTTGAATGTTTCGGGGGGCTGGTGTCTGGGGACGAGGGCGGGGGAATCGAGAGCGGTTCACCCCACCCCTTTTCAACTCAGGTCCCACTTGCACACGGACCCGAACTGAAATGGTCATAGAATATGAAAGTAGAAATCCCGAATGCAGAGTCGCTCGATTCGCTGCTTCGCCGGGAAAGAAAAATGGGACTCGCCCTGGCAGAAATGTGGACTTTATAGTGAATGTAAATCTTGCTGATCGTTCTTAAAACTTGTTTAGGCGCGAACACACAGATATCCTGGGAGCAGGCATCCGGAAGATGCTGGAACTTGGATTCCATCCCACACCCACCCCTCCCCCCCCAAAAAGTAAGCTGTGAGACAGCGAGAACCCATCACTTATTGGGAGGCGAGACTTAAGCGGATCATTACTATGAAGTAATTTAAAAAGGGACACGCACATTTAGAATATTGAAGCATTAAAACGCAGTTGAATTCTCCATTACTGACAGTTCTTTAACTGCTTCTTGCTGGCAGTGAATCGCACCGCTTCAAAGAAAGGTACCACCGAATGGATTGTACATTGTCGGCTCAGTGTCCAGAGGATCATACACTGCCACCTCCCTCAAATGCCGCTATGGTTCAACATTTCGGCGCAGGTAATAGCGAACCCGCACAGATGGCGAGCATTTGCTTGGAGCCTTTTCCAGGAGTTTTTTTTAAAGGATTCTGCGTCAATGACCTGGGGAGTACAGAAGGGTAACTGATGCCATTTACCGTGCAAACCTACCGTTCAAGATTTCTCTGCACTCCGAGGTCACTGGAGGAGCATTAGCTTTAGAAAGCGCATTGGAAAGTGCTTCAATGATACATCTGGTCACCTGGACGGGCAAATAACATGATCAGTATCAGGTTCCTCTGATTCTGACTCAGGAAATAGAGAATTGACTATACATCTTGCGGGAGAAAGAGCTACAGAAACCTACCAGTTCATCCTGTTGCGCCTCTCGCTCCACCGGCAGTGGCCTGACTATTGGCAAGAAATAATGGAAAGAAAAAATATATCATTAACGGCCTGTTTCAAGCAACTGCTGCACAGGGTGTAGCTTGATCGAGTTGTGCATTTAGGCTAGCGAACGGGAGGCAACAGTTAATCTACAAGCTTTGTTGAACCCTGACCTGCTGGTTAGAAACTGAACCCACCAGATCTCTTCAAATCCAGGACATTTTCTCTACGCTGGTTCTGACGTGGCGCGATTTCTGAGAAACTTTCCCTCTCTAAGCTCACCTTTCGCTTCAAAGTCTTTCACACAATTGTTCTCCCCACACTTACAATGAAGTACAGTGGGGAGAAAATTTTCTGTAAGTCTCTGACAATCTGACCACAAACCAGTGCATACAACACGACCACCCCACCCCCCTCAAAAAATATCGAAACACGCTTTTGTGACTGGGTTGCACAAAGTATGACAGTAAAACAACCGATATTCTGAAATATAGTTACCAACGAGCTCGTTTCTGTCATAAATACATGTCACTTTGTGTTTCGATTTGCCAATAATGAGAAAAAAAAGTCAGTTAAGCTGCTACCAAATCATACACTTAGAGTTCTGAAGAATTGGACTCGAAATGTTAAATTCGGATTCTCTCTACGCATATGCTGCCAGACCTTCTGAGTACTTCCAAGCATTTGCAGCATTTTTTTACTGAGGGAGTTCTGGCAGGCAACAGGAACCCGGACCCAGTTCGCTATCCAAGGTGCTGAAATGGAGAAAGCTCCCTCTCATTGGAATCAGGTTTAAAATGCTGGAAAGCAAATTTTACCTGCCACAGCAGACAGAACGGATAAGGTGAGGAGAGGCAAGAGATGCATCCTCTTGTGCGAGAGGTGCCTGCTGTGGTTTCGAGCGTGCAGCGCTGCCCCGGCTGCTTGCAACTCTCCTCTGGATGGAGCCGAGCCGCACGGATCCCAATTTAAAGCGAAGGAGGCGCTGCTCGTCAGAGAGGAGGAGGTAACCTCCACTCCTGAGAAACACCGTCATCAGGAGACAACGAAAAGTGATGTGCAGCATCTTTCATCTCCAGCCGTTACTTAATCCATCATTTTTTTTTAAATAGGCTTTTTGATCTATCTTTGCCGAAATTGTGAATCTAAAGCCCGTTTATTTAACCCACCCAATCGCACCTTTAAGTTGTCAAGTCACCGATTCTGCACATCAGCCCTTAAGTTAGAGAGGGGCGGTATCGACACCAAGGCGATGTTAAAGAAAATAGGATCATAGCTTTTGTGGTTATTGTTTCTTTTATGTGGATTTTCACCCAATCTATTTTTTTCTCCCACAGGGTATAGTCTACAGGGAATCAAATCCCTTCAGCAAGTATTCATTCCTTATGTTTAAGACAAAATAACAAGCCCGGACAGAGTTTTAGACATAATATATGCTGCAAAGGGCCGAACGATTGAAATGGAATTTAATAGACATTCTCGAAATATTAACGCATTTGATTTTATATAAAGCAAAGTACATTCTAAGCCAATTTATATCTAAATCCCTTTACAACAGATGCTTGAAATTCTAACCTCAAAAACGGCTTGAACTCATCGTATCTTTTAATTCTTTTCATAGATCCGAATTCTTTTTGATATGTTCTTATCACCTTTTGTTACCAATTCATACCTATTTACAATGAAGGGGTTTATATTCTTACACACTTTATCATTTTCTTTTCACATTGGTCAGGTAAGTTGAGAGTGAAAGACTCGTCATCTATAAACCTATTTTTAATAATGGTTTGGAACTCTCGTCATTCTAGCTTATATCTCAATTGGGATCATGCGATATTAATATGGCAACCCGCTCTAGACCAAGCAGTGATGCTTAATTACATGAACCATAGAACTGAGGGCAATGATTAAAGGCTATTCAATAGCAACAAAATTGGGTTGGGGAGCATTGTAAGTGCCAATCTTCCCCTGACTACATCAAAATCATTGCCCTGGCCACAAAGGAAATGTTCTAGCAATATTATTTATTTAAGTTGTATTAAGATTTAAAGAAATCTTACTGTCCAATAGTGAAGAAAAAGGGGGACTGCTTACTCAAGTTCACTGCAATCCGTCTGTAAAATGTGACTGAAGACAACACAGAAATAGTGAGTACATGGAATAACTTTCAGGGAAAAGAAAGCTTATTGGATTTAATAGACAGTTTAATTGTAAGTAGCTCTTTGATACAGTAACAACCAGGTTGAAGATGTGTCATTCACAGAAATGTGTAGGTGCCAGGAATATTGTTGAATCCAGATTGTATATCATATGATTGGGCAAATATTCATGAGTGTGATGTTACTTTGAAGCATGAAGAATCTAAAACAAAGGTTGTAAGCATAATAAACAAACATAAACCTTGACAAGCTTACAAGGAAATTATAAGATGATAGGAGTAACTTTCCATCTTTTGTTCTCCTGGGATAGAAAACCATGGGCCCACAAATTGGGTATGTACCTGAATTCCTGATATGAGTTCCTAGCACACAACATTCTGGGTCAGATGCTAAAAGATGAAATGTTTCACTTTAGAAATTATAGCACAGATGGGAGCCATTCAGATCTTTGCATTTGGTAAGCACCAACTGGAGAAATCTATGCTGATCCAATGTCTCCCACCTCACCTTATATTATTTAATATCCTTCCTTTTCAAAGCTGTTTCACTCTCATTTTAAATGAGATAATGGTGCTGGCCTGAATAGCCACAAGTGGCTGCTCCTTCCAAATTCTAATACCTTTTCTATGAAAAAATATCCTTTGAACTTCCCATGTTATTCTTCTACTGATAGTCCTAAATTCATTGCTCTCAATATTAATTCACTAACAGTCAAAGTCTTTCACATCTCTCTGCATTGGGCTATATCTGCCATCCATCTGCCTACTTGGTTGACAATGCTGCTCTGTAATCTGCTGCGTTCTTCCTCAATACTTTAAAAGCTTTCTAATTTTCCATCATCAGTTTGTGCTTCTTTTGTTTTTACATAAATAGCAATCAAAACAAGCTGCCAAGATCCCATCAAACCAAAAAAAAATCCATTTACCCCTATTGCTTTCTTTATGTCACCTAGACTTTAAGGACCAGCAATTAGTCTACTCAACAATCATATGAATAGGTAGTGTCAGTGACACATGCTATTCTCATTTGTATCTTAAAACTGTAATCGAGGTCCTTTCTATGTCATAAAATCCTGATTAACATATCAAAAGTGATCTCCCAACTGAAACAGGATGACACTCAGGTCAGAACCTTTCCTAAAATGGTGCTCGGCAGACATGAAGTGTGTGATTTTTGTGATCGAGAGGATATGGGGTTGGACATTTAGTCTGAGGTTGCAACCAGTCTCATTCCTGACTAAAGAAATAGCCAAAGAAAGTAAGGAATTGATAGCAAGAATACAGAGCTAGTGTTAGGGGGAAATGTAATGACTTTGGTATTGCCTATGTTTATGGGGACAGATGTGCAGATTCTCCAAGTCTGACGACACTGCAGCAGTGGAGGAGTTGAGCAAAGTGTTGAGAGGCAGAGCTGGGTGTCAACAGCGCATATGGGGAAGCTGACCCCGTGTCTGCAGATGCTGTTGGCATGGGGAAACAAAAGGAAGTGGAGAGGGCCATGAATGGATCCTTAGGCCTCTGAAGGTAATGATGCAGGGACAATGAGGGATGCCATTCCTGGAAATGCACTGGATAGTTATGAGTGGAATCAAGTGAGGTCAGTGACATTGCACTGGAAAGTGCGGAAAAGCAATAGAGATGGATGTATGATCAACTATTCTGAAGGCTGCACAGAGGTTGAAGAGAACAAGGAAGGATCATACATCATACAGAAAGTACCAGTTGTGGCTTTGGTAAAAGCCATTTCCATACAATGGCAGGGATAGAAACCTGAAGAGAAAGACTCGAACATGGAGTTGCAGGAAAGTTAGGTACAGATTTTGGAGGTGACAACACATTGAAGGACTTTGGAGAGCAAAGGAAGGTAAGAGATGAGGTAATAGTTTGCAAGGCAGAGGAGTTGAGACATGCAGGGCAAATTTAGGATTTCTTTTGTATGGATGACTTTAAGCCCAGAATCGCTGCCAGAAGCAGAGCTGAAAGCATCATTCATGGTACTTTAAAAAGGGAAGTTGAAAAATATTTGAAAAATAAATATTAAAATTTGTGGAGAGGGAATATGACTAAGCCCTAGCCAAACGGGAGTTAATGTGAATCATGAGAAAACTCTTGTTTGGTTGGAGTCATATCTAGCACAAAGGAAGATGGTTGTGGTTGTTGGAGGTCAATCATCTCAGTCCCAGGACATCACTGCAGGAGTTCCTCAGGACAGTATCCTAGGCCCAACCATCTTCAGCTGCTTCATCAATGACTTTCCCTCCATCATAAGGTCAGAAGTAGGGATGTTCGTTGATGATTACATACTGTTCAGCACCATTCATGACTCCTCAGGTACGGAAGCAGAGCATGTCCAAATGCAGAAAGACCTGGACAACAATCAGGCTTGTGCTGATATGTGGCAAGTAACAATCACACCACACAAGTGCCAGGCAATGACCATCTCCAACAAGAGAGAACCTAATGATCACCCCTTGACATTCAATGGCATTACCATCACTGAATGCCCAATATCAATATCCTGAGGGTTACCATTGACCAGAAACTGAACTGCAACAGCCATGTAAATGCTGTGGCTACAAGAGCAGGTCAGAGGCTGGGAATTCTGTGGCTAGTAACTCACCTCCTGACTCTCCAAAGCCTGTCCGCCATCTACAAGGCACAAGCCAGAGGTGTGATGGAATACTCTCCACTTGCCTGGATGAATGCAGCTCCAACAACACAATAAGAGTGTTACCATCCAGGGACAAAGCAGCCTGCTTGATTGGCACCCCAGCCACCACCTTAAAAATTCAGCCCCTCCACCAATAATGCACAGTGGCAGCAGTGTGCACCATCTTCAAGATGCACTGCGGCAACTCACTAAGGCTCCTTTGACAGCACCTTTCAAACCCGCAACCTCTATCATCCAGAAGAACAAGGGCAGCAGATGTATGGGAACACCAACACCTGGAAGTTCCCCTCCAAGCCACACACCACCTTGACTTGGAAATATATCAATATTCCTTCACTTGTCACTGAAACAACATTCTGGAACTTCCTCCTTAACAGCACTGCGGTTGTACCTACACCACATAGACTGCGGTTCAAGAAGGCGGCTCATCCCCATCTTCTCAAGGCCAATTACAGATAGGCAATAAATGCTGGCCTAGCCAACAACCCTACATCCTGTGAAAGAATTTTTAAAAACGTTTCTAGCTGTTCAGGAGATTTTACAGGCGCAAGAGGTCAAAGTAGCCTCCTTTTGTGCCATAGAATTTTAAGATAATATTCTGACAGAGCAAAGCTTTCTGATTTGATATATCTAGACTTCCAAAACGCATATGACAGCTAAGCTCATTGTTGTGAAGAATCAGAGTAAACCTCAGGAGTAGATAAGAAATTGGCCCTGAGTCAGAAGACCTTCCTCTTTAACTGGTTGCAGCAGTTATGTGATCGTGAGTTGGGGGGCGGTGGTGGGGAATATGAAGTAGGGTGCTTCAAGGATTGATTTCAGAGACCACTATTGTTTCTAATTCACATGAAAGGTTTGGATTCTGAAATAAAATGCAAATAGGTCAAGCCTGCAGATGGAGTGGTTGATTCTGAGGAGACATGTGAGAAATAGAAAATATAAAGAGCATTCATATTTTAATGAGCTTTGCGATGTATTTAAAATTAACATTACATGCCCGTAGCACATGGACTAACAATCTCAGTCAGGCTGTCAGCGATGCAAAGTGGATATGAAATATTTCATCCACAAAAGATGATAAAGAGCAGGAAATCTACCCAGATCATTGTTGCATCCCTCCTGGCAGTCATTTACATAGGGTCATTAGAAGAGAAATGATAATGAGTTGATTTCTCTCTCTCTCTCTCTCTCTCTCTGTTAAAAGATGATACAGCTAATGAAAAGCACTAGGAGAGAAAGAAAACAAAACAGGAAGAAGTTAAAATAAATTAATGATTTAATATATGTTCAAATGAGCAATCACTCTTTCCATCTGCAGCTACCAAAGATGCAGCACACTCAAGGCTTTAATCTCAGCTGGAGTTTGCATCAACTAACATGAACAGTCAAAAGCCAAGTAATCATGCAGTTGTTAATCAGGGAACTTTATTTCCAAACGATTCCTTTCTTTCCCGAGCATATGAATCTGTTCTTTTTCCTTTTTTTTCCCTCTCTCTCTATCTCTCACTAGGCCTTCCACCTCAAACAATCAAGAAGGAGTCTGATTTGTATCCTCTGTCAGCTACAGCTGCTAACATGGTGAGCGACAGCAGTATTGTGACAGCTCTTCCTTGTTACATGGTGGGAGACCAGGGGGCAAGAGACAGGGAATTAAACCTCTGTTTCTCTATACCTTAATGAACGCTGCACTGTGCATTGCTATGGGAGTTATTCTCTCAACCAAATTGTTTCCTTCAATTTTACCTCCACTTTATCCTGACCTGCCTCTTTGATTAACTATTGCTTTCCTCTACATTATATGAGCCTTCTCTCCTTGCATTTTTGAGACGGTAGCTGTGCTGGACCTCTGCTCTCAGTGGATATTATATGCACTCGTCGCATTCCTTGAGGTTACTGCCAATTCATTATTACATGAAGTCACTCCAAATAAAGAAGAAAGAATTTGGAGAAGAGTTTGGACCAAAATCCAGTACATTGTTTTAAATATACAAAGGTCCCCATACTTCCACCTTACTTACATAACAACTGTCACTTCAAAAAAGGAATTAATTATTTAAAAGCAATTAAAGTCTGTTTGATGACACAATGGGGTGTTATATAAATGAAAATATGTTCTCCTTATCAACATGTTTTTTTAAACATGGCCTCAAATGTTACAAAATATAATGAGCTAGAAATTAGCCCCTACCAGATTCCGGGTCCAAAATGGGCGCCACCAAAAAAATTCTTCAGTGTCATATTCTGCTTCAGGAGTGCGCCAAATGTCATTTTGGTTTAGATGCTTGAAAGGCATTCCTGGCAACCACCTGAAACCAATGCAGACATTATTTAAATATGTTATTCAGAGTCCTGTGCCTGAACTGCGGGTCTATTGCAATATTAGCGTTCGTGTCCAATGTCACTTCATTAACCCATCAGCAAATCATGGTGGGAACAATTGACAAGCAGTTTTTACAATTTAAAAGGAACCTCATGCCCCTCAAACTCCCCATCTCTGGTCAGTCAGTTTAGGTTTTTAAGATGCTTTTGGGCCAATCTTTTAACTGTTTCTGTGATGTGATTGTATGTGAGATGTTTCTGCAATGTGCATTTTTGGAGATTAGGAATTGTTTCCCAGGATTTGCTTATTCTCAGTTGCTGAACATGGGAATGTTACTGAGCTTATCCTTGAGACTACTAACTCAGGAGGATGGTCAGGAAAGACAGCAGCAAAACCTACAAACAGGCTTCAAGAAGAGGCTGAAGAAGGTATTACTATATGGGGCTATTCAAAACCAGAGCGTCATAGCTGGACCTCAAAGAGGAACAGTGTGAAAGGTGGCTGTGTTTCAAAAGGGTGACAATACTGTGCTACCTATTTGGCAAAAAATTGGAACCCAATACAAGGGCTTCACTGCATTGCTAAGAATAGTGAAGGTTACAGTGCCTGTAAATGTTTGTAATTCTGTTCTCTTCTGATCTGTTTCAGGCAATATTAGTAATATCAGTCGGTTTTCTGTGTACAAAGCTATCTGACAGGTCAGTGCTGTACTGTTTATGAGATGACAAGAATCTGTTAGCTTTCTCATGGAGGCTGACAAGCAGGGTGAAAGAACATTGAAATTTGCCTGCATTGGTCGAATCTTCTGAGTGCGGGGCTTCATGGATTCTATGCATGTAGGCCTGCTGATGTCGGGCGTGCTCGGCGGCGTGAGCGGACAATATGACAAGAAGGCCAAAAATCGGTTTCATGATGTTGCAAAACTAGTTTGCGATTGTCTTCTCAGCTGCATTTCCCACCGTTAGGCTTCTGGAACCTCATTGTAATACATCTGCATATCGTTATAAGGCCAGCCCACCAGAATCATCCCCCTATGCTGGATCGTCCACGCACGTCAGCTTCATTGCACACCGATGTGTTTCACAACAGCTTATATAAGGCGTGCACTTGGGGAGCTATACTTCAATGGGACTTGGAGGGTTGTTTGTCGACCTTGCTTTGGGCAGCACTCACAGACATCAGCTCCAGGCTTCACAGGCAGCACCACATCACTTTTAGGGGGGCTCATGGGTAGGTCTCTACCTACCAGAACTGCCGTAAGGCATGGGAGACATTTCAATGGCTGCAGGGCTAGGGCTTGCTTGGAGAAGAAGGAGAAGTGGACCTCAGGCAAGACAAGAGGCTGCAGGACGAGGCTGTACAGGAGAAGGAGTGTATCCCAGGAAATGTGTGCGGGCACATGTTGATCTGTACAAATGGCCTCAAGATGGTGAGGGCCGAAGAGGAAGTCTCCAGTGGAGATGAGGCCAGATGGAGATGTGAGGGTGTGTGTGTGAGTGAGTGGTGATGTCCCTTGAGCTGGCAGTGAATGAGATGCCAGCGAATGTGTGATGGGCTTGTGAGCATGTGAGTTTAGAGGAATGAGATGGTTGTCTTAACCTGGGGACACGGATGAGATCATACATCCTCTTTGTGCATTGGATGGCCAACCTCTTCTGTTCAGCATTGGCACTGATCACCACTGCCATTGCTTACCAAGCCAGAGTGGTAATGTTTCTACCCCTCCTCCGGCCAGAGCAGCGGTAGAGAACATCATGGTGAGCCTCCATGGCATCCAAAAGGTGCTTGAGGGATGTGTCACTAAACCTGGGGGCTGCAGTCTTCTTGCTTTTTGGAGCATGTCATCTTTGCAGTAGTCCTGGGCTGGAAGCACTGAGAAGTGTGGGCGCAGTTGTACTTTAAATGTGGCACCCAGCGTGGTGAAGCAATGTGGTGATGGCGTGGTGGGTTTGGGACGATATGGCGCGAGAAGCCACCAATGTGGCTGATGGGTAAAATATCATTTTTCACACCCATTACTGCACTTTAGTGCAAATCTGGGACAATTCCGCCCATAGAGTCATAGAATCTTAGAGATAATATGACACAGAAAGAGTCCATTCAGCCATTGTGTTCATGCTGTTCCCTGTAGGACAAATCAGTCAATCCCATTCCCTCATTCCATCTCTATAGCTGTCAAGTGTCTATAGGATTTCCTTTTGAAAATATTGATCATCTTTGCTTCCCCCCACTTTTGTAGGCAGCAAGTTCCAGGTCATTAATACTCACTGCATAAAAATGTTCTTCCTCAAACCCTGCTCCCCATCTTTTGCCCAAAATGTTAAATCTGTGCAGCCTAATCCCTGTGCCATCAGCTAATGGGAACAGCTTCTCTTGAGGTGGAAGTCTGCGCTCAGCTGAGACTGAGGACTTGGCTTTCCTTAGGGGAGTCTGACCAATCAGGGTACTAGTTGAGAAGCTGGTGGGTGACCAATGCCTGAACTTTTCGGATGATGGGGTCTCGCCTCCCACCATCCAAAGAAACTACAAGTACCCTGCAGCCAATTCACGCTCGAGTGAGCATTTAAGTAGTTGTAGGCAGGACTTCCGCCCCTCACTCGGGAGGAAGTCCCGCCTTGGAGACCTGCCGGCCAATCTGATTGGCAGGCAGCCCCTCAGTCCTTACAGCAACATGAAATGCAATGAAGAAAAGAGGTAGTTCAGGAGGATGCCGGAGCTTAAGCTTGGGGAGTGGAGGCCACGTTAGTTCAATGGATCCCAGAACAGTGAGGGTAGGAAAGGCCTGGAGGCAAAGGGGAGGTGGGGAGGACATGAAGGGGGTGATCAGGGTTACAGGGGAGATGATGGGGGTGGCTAGGGAGGTCTGGAGGCCACTGGATTTTAAGGGCGTTGCCTAAGGGGGCTTCTGATGGGGACACCCCACTACTTCCCTGTAGATTTTTGTAACGTTGTAGATTTTTGGCCTTCCCCATGCCAGCTCAATCCTCCCGCCAGGCTAAAAATTGAGGCTGGGCGGGAAACGGCCCTTACGTGGCCAATAATTGGCCACTTAATGGCTTCGACCGTGACAAGGGTGGGCTTTCCGTCCAAGGCCTTGCCCGCTCCAGTGTGAAATCACAGTGTGGTCTGGGCAGGCAGGAATCCGGAGAGAATCCCATCCCTTCGATTTCACACTCCCCCCCCCCCCACCCTACCCTACCAAATAAAAACCTGCTGGCGAGGGAGTGTAAAATTCTGGCCCATTGGTGCTCTGCCTGTGATAGAATTGCATGTGCCTCTGCCACGAAGCCAAGGCCACTTTGGGGGCTCAGCAGCCTCACCGGTCTGCACTCGAACAGAGTACAGATATACAGGGATGCTCTTGAAAACCTCTGCCCAAGCTTTTCTTCAGGTTTTGTAAGCTAGAGAAGATGCTGGACCTCAGAGCCAAGCTGACAGTAGCACCCATCATAACTGTCAGAGCTGTCACTCAAGTTGCCATCTCTGTGGAGCCCCCTGCAGTTCTCATAGAGTGGGCCATTATTGACTGTATAGTCTTGTTTCCATGTACAAAGACAGCACATGTGCTGGACCTGGACCCCTCCAAGGTATCCAACATTGTGCAGAAGATCACTGGTGGGCAGACCAGTACACTTAGAATGCCTGTGTGGATTGTTATCAGTCTTCCTATCTATGGTGGCCCCTCAAGTCTTCATCTGTATCCTCTGCGGCAGGGCTAGGTTATGAGCTCTCCTACTGGTGAGCTGATTCCTGGGCTGTCCAAACCCACTGTCCTGGCTCTGTGTGCAACTCTGTGTACAGACCTCCCTAGTCCACCCTCTGAACTACGTACAGTTCCAGTCTCTGAGATGGTATCAATAATGCACAGTCAAGAGACGCTTCCTGTCCTGCAATGCCGCCCTATTCTCCTGTCCCAAGAGTACTGTTCTATCTTCTGGATCTGAAAGAGAAGAAAAGGAGAAGGGTTAGCATTTAATGGCATTGGTAAGCATGGACAGATGCATGGCTTCTGAAAGCAATAACGATTTGTTTTGCGCTGTGTGTAAGGTTGAGACTTCTGTGAGAATCGAACAAGAGGAGGATGACTTAAAGCTCTGCTGGGCTGGTCCTCCAGCTTCGTCAGATGCCACATTACTGCTCATGATGTTCATAACATTTAAGTGGGAGTACCACATGGCTGCAGCATGTCCCTCCTCCTCCCTTGAACATGTGAAAGATGGAAGGTGTGAGGAAGTAATATTGAGGAGTAATAAGTGTTGAGGTGGGGACCAGAAGGAGTTGGAGCGAAGTACATTGCAATGATTTGAGGAGGGTGCTGGTAATGGGGAAGGGAAGAGTTGTAAGTGCTGGGGTAATAAGTACTGCAGGACAAAGCAGAGCATATTGAGAGATATGAGTTAAGGCTTACGTTAGCTATCCTTGTGGGGTCATTGAACTTTTTCCAACATTGCAGCAATGTCTTGGGGGCTATATCTATGACCCTGGCCCATTCTGCCATCCCTGCTCACATACCAGGCAGCTTGTTTTGATATTATCCTACAGTTTGGTGCATAGAAGATGCTACTCCTCCTTCTGAGGTCCTCCACCAAAACCTCCAATGAAATATTAGAAAAACAGGGGGCCCTAGTAATTCCTCCTGCGTCTGCCAATACCCATAATCCTCAGTATTAGTTGCTGTCAGCTAAAGTCCACCTCCCCTTCAAGAGCTGTAGGCTGTCAAGAGCAGTGTGTGATATTTAGGAAGCTGCCAGTAAACAGGAGAAATACTATGGGCACCAGTACAGGTTGTGGTTGTTGGAGGCAAATCATTTTAGCCCAGGATATTCGCTGCAGGAGACTCTAGGGGTTGTGTCCTAGGCCCAACCATCCTTAAATGCTTCATCAATGACTTTCCCTCCATCATAAGGTCAGAAGTGGTGATATTCGCTGATTTTACAGTGTTCAGTACAGCTCCTCAGATACTGAACTAGTTTGTGCCCACATGCAGCAAGGCCTGGGCAACGTTCAGGTTTGGAATAATATTTACATCACACGAGTGTCAGGCAGTGACCATCGCCAACAAGAGAAAATCTAACCCTCTCCCCTTGACATTCAATGGCATTTCCATCACTAAATCCCCCACTATCAACATCCTAGGTGTTACCATTGCCCAGAAACTGAACTGAACCAACTATATAAACACTATGGCTTCAAGAGGAGGTCAGAGGCTGAAAATTCTGTGGCGAGTAAGTCACCTCCTGACTCCCCAAAGCTTGTTCACCATCTACAGGGCACAAGTCAGGAGTGTGATGGAATACACCCCACTGGCCTGGATAAGTGCAGCTTCAACAACATTCAAAAAGCTCGACGCCATTCAGGGCAAAACAACCCACTTGATTGGTATCCCATCCACCACCTTAAGCAGTCACTCCCTCCACCACAGTGGCAGCAGTGTGTAACATTTACAAGATGCACTGCGGAAAGTCACCAAAGCTCTACCACCTAGAAGGACAAGGGCAGCAGATGCATGGGAACACCACCACTTGCAAGCTCCCCTCCAAGCCACACACCATCCTGACTTGAAACTATATTGCCGTTCCTTCACTGTCGCTGGGTCAAAATCTTGGAACTCCTTTCTGAACAGCAGCGTGTGTGTATCTAGAACACATGGACTGCAGCAGTTCAAGAAGGCACCTTCTCAAGAGCGACTAGGAACATAGGAACAAAAGAGCAGAAGTAGGCCATTCAGCCCTTTGAGCTTGCTCCACCATTCAATAAGACCATGGCTGATCTGGTTGTGGTCTCAGCTCCACTTTCCTGTCTGCCCCCCAGTACCCTTGATTCTCTTGCCTAACAAAAATCTGTCTAACTAAATTCAAAGGCCCAGCCTCCACTGCTTTCTGGGGAAGAGAATTCCACACACAAATGGCCCTTTGGGAAAAAAAGATTCTCCTCATCTCTGTCTTAAAAGGGAAACCTCTTATTTTTAAATGATGTCCCCTAGTTCTAGTTTTCCGCTCAAGAGGAAACATCCTCTGCGTATCCACCCTATCAAGTCCCCTCAGGATCTTATTTGTTTCAATAAGATCATCTCTCATTCTTCTAAACTCCAATGGGTATGGGCCTAAACCTGTTCAATCTTTCTTCATAAGACAACTCCTTCATCCCAGGAATGAGTCCAGTGAACGTTCTCTGAACTGCTTCTAAAGCAATTATATATTTTTTTTAAATAAGGAGAATAAAACTGCACACAGTTGATGTGGTCTCACCAAGGCCCCGTACAGCTGCAGTAAAACTCTCCTACTTTTATATTCCATTCCCCTTACAATAAGCAACAACACTCCATTTGCCTTCCTCATCGTTTGCTGTACCTGATTGCTAACATTTTGCGATTCATGCACCAGGACACCCAGATCCCACTATACCACCGAGTTCTGCAATCTCTCTCCAGTTAAATAGTATGCTGCTTTTCTATTCCCTCTGCTAAAGTGAGCAAATTCACATTTACCCACACATTGTGACATCAATCATTTAGTAGATGCTTTTTTGATAACTGTGGGAGATTTACTTAGTCACAGTGTGGAAGAGGTTGACCAGACATTTCAATGAAGAGCACATTAAATATATATAATATTTAAATTAAAAAAGGATATATGTTCCCATACAAAAACAGAATTACCTGGAAAAACTCAGCAGGTCTGGCAGCATCGGCGGAGAAGAAAAGAGTTGACGTTTCGAGTCCTTATGACCCTTCAGCAGAACTGAGTGAATATTAGGAGAGGGGTGAAATATAAGCTGGTTTAAGGTGGCGGTGGGGGGTGGGTGGGGGGGGGTGCGGTGTCGGGTGGGGGGAGAGAAGTGGAGGGGGTGGTGTGGTTGTAGGGACAAGCAAGCAGTGATAGGAGCAGATAATTAAAAGATGTCACAGACAAAAGAACAAAAGAACACAGAGGTGTTGAAGTTGATATTATCTAAACGAATGTGCTAATTAAGAATGGTTGGTAGGGCACTCAAGGTATAGTTCTATTGGGGGTGGGGGGCATAAAAGATTTAAAAATAATGGAAATAGGTGGGAAAAGAAAAATCTATATAAATTATTGGAAAAAAACAAAAGGAAGGGGGAAGAAACAGAAAGGAGGTGGGGATGGAGGAGGGAGGTCAAGCTCTAAAGTTGTTGAATTCAATATTCAGTCTGGAAGGCTGTAAAGCGGTCGCCCAGTTTGTGTTTGGTCTCTTCAATGTAGAGGAGACCGCATTGGGAGCAACGAATGCAGTAGACTAAGTTAAGGGAAATGCAAATGAAATGCCGTTTCACTTGAAAGGAGTGTTCGGGCCCTTGGACGGTGAGGAGAGAGGAAGTGAACGGGCAGATGTTGCATCTTTTGCGTGGGCATGGGGAGGTGCCATAGGTGGGGGTTGAGGAGTAGGGGTTGATGGAGGAGTGGACCAGGGTGTCCTGGAGGGAACGATCCCTACGGAATGCCACTGTGGGGGGGGGTGAAGGGAAGATGTGTTTGGTGGTGGCATCATGCTGGAGTTGGTGGAAATGGCGGAGGATGATCCTTTGAATGCGGAGGCTGGTGGGGTGATAAGTGAGGACATGGGGGACCCTATCATGTTTCTGGGAGGGAGGAGAAGGCGTGAGTGTGGATGCGCGGGAGATGGGCCAGACACGGTTGAGGGCCCTTGGAGGAACAGCTCCTCATCTTCCGACTAGGCACTTTACAGCCTTCCGGACTGAATATTGAATTCAACAACTTTAGATCTTGACCTCCCTCCTCCATCCCCACCTGTTTCTTCCCCCTTCCTTTTATGCCCCCCCCACCCCTACTAGAGCTATACCTTGAGTGCCCTACCATCCATTCTTAATTAGCACATTTGTTTAGATAATATCACCAACTTCAACATCTCTGTGTTCTTTTATCTGTGACATCTTTTGATTATCTGCTCCTATCACTGTACTTCTCTACAACCACCCCCGCACCCCCCCCCCCCCCAACACCCCCACCGCCACCTTAAACCAGCTTATATTTCACCCCTCTCCTAATATTCACTCAGTTCTGCTGAAGGGTCACGAGGACTCGAAACGTCAACTCTTTTCTTCTCCGCCGCTGCTGCCAGGCCTGCTGAGTTTTTCCAGGTAATTCTGTTTTTGTTTTGGATTTCCAGCATCCGCAGTTTTTTGTTTTTATCTATATGTTCCCATACGTGATTACAGATTTTAAAAAAAATTTCAACACCAGTCCATTTTCTCCCTGTAATCTCCCTTGGCAACAGAGTGATTCCAGCCAAGAGGGTAACTTGGAGCCCTGTCTCTGCAGCTCTCTTAATGCTGCTCTGTGCTAACGTCGAGAATGTGTGATAAAATTCCTCCCTCTAATTCCTTCTTTGAACCCCATTCCACAGTTCCACCAAGGGGCACCCAGCCACTGATTGGACTTCCCCCACACAACGGTAATGCTGATATTTTTCCAGAACGGGTTTAAAACCTGCCAGATGAATATTGTAAAATCTTATCCAGTAAATCACAGCTGACACTCAAAGCAGAAACTAAGCTTCTGTTTCTGCCTGGAAATGCCTTCCCATAGTGACCAGTTGATACAAATAATGCTGTATGAAGGGGCCACACTTCATAATGGTTGGTGATGTATGAAAAATGTGACATAAAATTGACTTTGTTTGGGTGCCATATATATAGGATGTAGATAGGGTTGACATTCACTTGATTCCAAGGTTCAAAAAGATTTCAAAGAAACATCTATTGTAAACAAGGGAAAGAAAGTCACTGAGGAAGATTGGTGTTTCAGGAGTAACCAGCATTGGTGAAGGGTCACAGCTAGAACACTGACTATTTTATCTTCCCCCAGATGCTGGGCAAGCAGTCCACACATTTGCGGAATTTTCTATTTTTGTTTCGCTCTGTTCGACAGGGTTTGCTCCTTTGAGGTGTTAATTTACCCCACAATGCACCGAAAGCAATAAATAAAACTAAAACAAAGAGCTGGTCGACTGATATTTTAATTGACCTCAGTGAGCCTTGAGTCGATTACTGAATTTAATAATTCCTCCTGAGCTGTAAATTTCTATGATCCTGTGATCAATATATACTCTGAAAATGCAAAGTTAGTTATTCATTGCCCTATTAATCATTTCAGTATCACAGTGCAGTATAATTTAATTAGAACCAGATTTTTCCTCAATTTACGGTATAAACAATTTAAGCTACTGGTTCATATGACAGCAAATCACATTATTTCTTGAGTTGTTTCTGCCATAACAAAATGTAGGTATCATTAAGATACGTATCAGATCCAATGTATTGATTCCCCAAAAGTTTCCCCTCAGAGCACAGAATCAGATCTCTATAACTACAGTGTGTCCGACCGTCTGGTTGCAATGAAAGACAGCAATGGTTTCTTTCACTATTCAATGCAGTCAATTCAATAAAGACAGGTGACAGAACACTTTCAAAGTCATTTTGTAGTTAAAAAGTGCTGACTGTGAGCGAATGAAACTTATCAGGGTCCATCTATGTAAATGATATCAGGATAAACATCTTTTATGCTCAGACCATACTGAAACTATTACAGGACAACAGTAAGCTTTACACTTTGGATGCTAACTTAATCTCAGGGACAATGAGAGTAATAAATCACAACACCCCAAGTGCTTAGAGAAACTAATTACAATGCACACAGTATTAGAGCTTCTCATAAAATTTACTCTTGCAACAAATCTCTTCTCCCCTGTGATCCTATGGAAAACTCCACCTTAATTACCAGCAAACTCAATAAAGATTTTTTTTATATTCCTTCTCAACATTTATTGTCTATCCCATGTTGTCCTGAGAAGATGGTGCTGAAGCTTCTTTTTGAACCAATGAGCAAATGTTTGGTACAATTCAGTGACTCGATGGAACACTTGAGGGCAATTAAGAGCCACCCAAATTGGTGACACTGAGTTACATGTAGGCCTGACTGGATAAGGGAGGCAAATTTCCTCCCCAAAAGGACATTAGTGAGCCAGTTGGGTTTTGTTAACAATCTGATAGATTCATGATCATTTTTATCGGGTTCCAATTTCCAGATTCCAACTTCTGAAAAACTATTGGCATGGATTGTGAGGTCAGCATTGAATGAACGGCGCAAAAGGATTTTGCACACATTGGCTGGGATTTTATCAACAGCGTGCCATTCCTGACATTGTAAGCAGAACTGTACACCACTTTGTTTTTTCTTTTTTGTCATTTCCCATGCGATCATGATTAAAATTCTAAGTGCCAACGGCATGCATACAAAACACGTTCAATGTTGCAGCAGGAAAGCTTTTCATTGGTGAAGCTCACCATCACCTGACAAAGCTGCATCTACAGGTGGCTCATTAAAGAGCCTCCTGGTCAAACATGGAGGCTCTGCATCATGGCCACTACTTTCCTGTCCAACTCCATTGCCATTAACATAAGCCTTGAGAGCACAAAGGTAGCACAGGTGTTTTTCCAAAATTAAACTTCAGTTGCAAATGTTTCACTTTTCATTGGTTTCACTTTATTCATGTGTGTATCGTCATTCTTTGTTGAGGCAAGCTCAGTTAGAGAGCCAAATGTACTGGCATGCCTCATGATTGGCACACATTGATGGTTACAGGGGAGTTAGGGACATTCCCTTTATCGTGGAAGAAATGTTGTGTTTTTGGGTTCACTCTTTATTGATTGTTCAGTGTCCAGTGTTGTACTTCTCACCCTGTGGGACATGACTGAACTTGTAGGTGAAGCTGCTCCTCCCTCTTATCTATTGGAAAGGGCATTGTCCGAGATCACTCTCAGCAGGGATAATTGAAATGTTGTAGGTGAACTCAAAGCCCTGTAAGGACTCTGCCAGCCAACACCCTGAGATAGACAAACATTTGGACAGTACTGACACCGCTTTAGGCCCCCCATTTTCTAACCTTGACTGACTGTTCCCACCACCACAACCCCCCAGCACACCCAGGATGCTAGGTCCTTCCCACTTCACTCCTCCATGCCTCCGACCGCCCCCCCACCAAACCTGACATCACTCCCCCCATCCTCCGCCCCCCCCCCGCCTCGCGGATCCTTCTTCCACTCTGCTGTGCACCCCCGCCCCCCAATGCTGACTCACCTTTGCTGGTCCCATGCCTCCATGCAAAAGTCCATTTTTCTGCTCCTTCCCCTCCTTGTGCCTTCGAGGAATGATGCTGACCTTATACACAAGTGCACAAAGCCGGCTGGTGCACGCCACCTTTAAATAATTGTGAACCGGGTGCCAGGAGATTCTGTGCGCCACTGATTTTATCTTGATGGTAGGACCTGGTTTTTAAAAGGTTTTATGCCGTTGAGGTTTATGGAATGCAAATGCATTACAAGTAAGAGCCCACCACAGACCAGCGTTATTCTTCACACACCGCGAATTTTACCTCTGCATCTCAACCCGCTGTCAGGAAATCTAAGTTTCCCATTCTACCTAATTAAGTCACCCTGTGCACCACACTTCCCACCATTGTGGGCTCCATGAAATCGCACCCGCCCCATTACTGATTTATTATAAGGGATTTGTAGACATCACCAGGAATCCTACCCTTTGTCAATAAATATAAAAATACATTTTCTACTGACGATGATCTAAGCCATTATTGTCTGTTCCATACGTCTGCTTCCAAGTTTAAAATAACGAATCAATTGGCAAATATTTGAGGAAGATGGGACTTGTTCTAGTTTCATGCCACTTTACCTTCATCACCTTTGATGACCCGGCTTTGACATTTTAAAATGAAATTTGTTGGAGGTAGTGAAGGAACCTATTTGGAGGTGGAGAGATGGTGAGGCATCCCTTCTGAGTTGGCTGACTTAAGAACCTACTGCCAAGCCCCCTGCTCAGTTAAAGACAACTGGAAAGGTTTTAAATTAGTTGGTGCTGAGAAAATCACACAGATACAGAATTTATGACAACAAACCTTACATGCAATTTCATTTTTCATTCATCAACAGTATCTTCCTGGGATTTCACAGTGAGATGAACGCCAGTGCGAGTCAATATTCCTGTTAGGCTCCATTTTGGGAGTTGATGAACTGCACTACCACTTTACGTGGAATTACATAGAATTTATAGCACAGAAACCAGTCATTCAGTTCAACCGGTCTATGTTGTTTTGTGCTCCACTCAAAGTTCATCC
This sequence comes from Carcharodon carcharias, assembly GCF_017639515.1. NCBI lineage: Eukaryota > Metazoa > Chordata > Chondrichthyes > Lamniformes > Lamnidae > Carcharodon > Carcharodon carcharias. The sequence goes on along the minus strand of NC_054468.1, from coordinate 111,646,534 downwards.
CATTCTATTTAACCCTACCAACATATCCATCTATTCCTTTCTCCCTAATGAGCCTATCTGGTTTCCCCTTAAATGCATTTGTGCTGTTCACTTTGACCAATTTATGCAGTAGCAAGCGCTACATTTTAGCCATTCTCTGGGTAAAGCATTTTCTCCTGAACTCGCTATTAGATTTATTATCTCATACTATATTTATGGCCCTTGGTTTTGGCCTCTCCTACATATGGAGACATCTCTATGTCTGCCTCACCAAATTACCTCTTACAATTAAAGATCATCCCTCAGCATTCTCCAATCTAGAGAAAAGAGCCCCAGTCTGCTCAGCCTTTCTTCATTATAGCCTTAAAACATAGGGCAGGATTTTAGACCCGATATGGGAGCGAGAATGGAGGTGGGCAGGACAGGCATGGAATTTCCCGATACTATCCCTGCCACAGTCCCAAGGCTTAACCAATTTCCTGGAGGCAGGATCACGCATGGAATGGCTACCTGCAGGTAGCTTGCTAAGTCAATTAAGGCCATTGATCAGAGATTGCCATTCTTACCTCCACAAGGGTGTCAGCAGCTGTGGCTAATTTTAATTTCAAATATGTTACAAGAGCTGAGAGGAAACTTCAAGACAGAGGTGCTCTCTGTCTCCTCCTTACCTGCAATGGCAAGATAAGTGCTGGAGGGCCTCCTACTGATCCTCCACCTTAGAGAGCTCGCATGCCATCCTTAATTGGATGGTGGGCACTCCCTCTGGCCACTAATTGGTCAATCCGGCAAAAGAATGTTTACTCTTTATTCTCTCATGGGATATGGGCATCGCTGGCAAGGTCAGCATTTGTTGTCCATCCCTAAATGCCCTTGAACTGACCCTGCTAAGTCATTTCAGAGGGTAGTTACAAGTTAGCCACAGTACAATAGGTCTGGAGTCACATGTAGGCCAGCCCAGGTAAGGATGGCAGATTTCCTTTCCTAAAGGACATTAGTAAACCAGATGGGTTTTTACAACAATCCATGATAGCTTCATGGTCACCATTACTGAGACTAGATTAATTAATTGAATTTAAACCCCACCAGCTGCTAAGGTGGGATTTGAACCCATGCCCCCAGAGAATTAGCTTGGGTCTCTGGATTACTAATTCAGTGACATTACCTCTATGTCACCGTCTCCCCTTAAAAAATTGATGTTGGGTTACAGCTCCTGACATGGTGTGCAGTTAGGACCTGCATGGTCCCAACCCAAAACGAGAAACACTGCCCATAGCTTGCTATTGACAAGGGATTTTCTACTTTGTTGACTAGAGTAAGATCACCCAGAAAGATGGGCTGAGCAGCATATAGCGGGAAACTTGATTAGTAATGAAGAAACAAAAATTGCTCTTTTTCATCAGCTCTTCCCAATCATAAGATAATACATTGGAAGCCCATGCAAGCACACATGGAATTTTACAACTTCCTTCATTGCTGAAAAAAGAAACATTTTTTGTTGAAGCTTTTTGTCTTCTACTCATCAGGACAATTCGCAAGAAAATGCCAATGTCAGGGGAAACAACAATTCACACTGTATGAGAAGAGAGTCCTTGTTGTGATGCAAGTGACCAATATAGCTCACTGTTCCCCACTTGCACTGTGATATACACAGCAAAGCAAGGGTAATGAGGAGGATAAAATTCTAAAGGTAACTCTAATTAAACAGGGACCATATCACAAGGCACTACTGTTAAAGTGAACCGAAGTGTCTAGCAAAGCAGCAATGTAATGGAAAATGTAAGGAATGGAAACATCACAATGATAAGGTGGAACCTTATTGTGTAAGTTTGAAATTTAGACATATTTGTCTGGTTGATGTACTGGCACCTTGGGGCAATTTGAGCCCATCACTTCTGGAGGGAAAGAGATTGCTGTTCAAGTAAAATGGCTGAAAACTTACCACCCTGTTGCTGCTCCTTTCATTTCGGCCGTACAAGTCTCCGATATCTCTGCACGTTTCCAATGCTGGCATCTTGCGGATCCTCGGTTTTCATCGCTCCACTATTGGCGGCCATGCCTTCAGCTGCCTCGGCCCTGAGCTCGGGAACTCCCTCTGTAAACCTCCACTTCTCTAACTTAGAGGGCAGAATTTTCCCCGTGGGCTTCTTGATCCCGATGTCAGTGTCAAATGGGGATCAGGAGCACACCCCTGTGCGGGACAGTCACCTGATAGTGACATACCCTGAATTAGCCAATTAGCGGCCAGAAGTGGGCTCGCCATTCAATTAAGGATCTCAAAGTTGAAGGACCAATAGGAGGCCTTCCAGCCTGGAAGAAGCAGCAGGGTGCCTTTTCAGATATGTAAGAGAAAGGGCATCCCTATTCTTGACGTGTCCTCCCTCCAACCTTTTAAAGTTTTAAGTGAAAAATAGCAACAGCAGCCAGGCCACAATCGCAGAGTGGGAATCCACCCCGAAAATGGCTGGGGGCAGGATGAAGCTGGGGAACTGATATGCCAGTTGGCAGCGTGAATCTCCGTGCCCACCAGACTCTGTGCCTGAAAATTCAGCCCCCTCCTCGTTTAAAGCCTACCTTTGCCTCATGTAATATCTCCTTAAATGACTTGGCGTCAAACGTCATTTGATAACCTTCATGTGAAGTGACCTGGGATGTTTAACAATGGGCAGAGTCATCCCAGATTTGCACTAAGTGCAGTAGCGGGCGTAAAAAATGACGTTTTACCTACTGGCTGCAATGGCAGGTCTTCGCACCTTATTGACCCCTTCCCATCTCATAATTTATGCAGTCATGGGAAACACGCCAGGTTGCTGGTGGCCGGCCTCCATTTGATCCATTATCTCACTGCTCCCTCACCATATTTAAACTGCAGCCACACACATACTTCTCAATGCTCCAGGGCTTCTCTGGGGAAAACTTGGTCCTGAAAGCCAAAAAGAATTAAGCTCCTGGACTCACTGACGCATCCCCAAGACACCTTCTGGATGCCATGGAGGCCCACCTCGATGTCCTCTACCCCCACTCTGGCTGCAGGAGGCTTGGGACATAGTCAGTGCGAGTGCTGCACACAAGGGGTTGGCCATCCAGTGCAGAAAACGGATGAATTATCTCATCTGTGCCGCTAGGCTAAGTCAACCATCTGAACAATCTCAACTCACCCACTCAGAAGCCACCACACATTCACTGGCATCTCAGTCAATGCCATCTCAAGGGATATCACCACTCACTCTCTAACACAGACCCTCACCTCTCCATCTGGCCTCATCTACTCTGGAGACTGCCTCCTCATCCTGTCCATGGCTCCACTCAGCACACATGTATGCCTGGCATCCTTCTCATTTGGTCTGGCATGAGCTTTGCTCACACTCTCTCCATCTGTTTTTATGTAGGACAAGATTGCACACAATCAACGGGTGAGATCCCAGAGAGAGGGTGCAGTGCCGGACACCAAGTTCCTCACTCCATTCAAGAGTTACACATTGGAGTTGGCCAGGGAGGGCATCAACTGTTCCTGTGGCGATTGTGAGGTTGGCAGTATACACCCATGTGAGGATCCTGCACCACATCATCCCTCTCTCAACGTGACTCTGAGTCCACTGTTCTGTGTTCCATGCAGCTTCTGTCTTTGGCACATCTGACACGTTGACATCAGGCAACCTTGAACCTTCTTCCAGCGCCGTGAGCACCTCGGATGAGGATGGTGAGGGCAGCACTATTGAAGACCCGTCATGGCGCTCACCCATATCCTCCATCAGTGCAGCGACACACATCTCGGTGGGACCTACATGTAGAGTAGCATCAGGGTCACTATCTTGTGAGCACAGCACATAATCTGTTCCATAGCAGGTGGAGGCAGGGACATCCTTGATCGCTGGCACTCGGAGGAGTGCTGGAGGTAAGGAATTTGCTGAGTCCAAGTCAGGTGATGAGTCTCTGGATTCAGTCCTCAATGGTGGAGCTGCAAAGGCAAGCACGGGAACATCAGGAAGGGATGTCCGCTGCACTCCTCAAATTGCAAGGGACAATGGAGGTGTCTGTCCACCTTCAGTCTGAGGTGATAGCACCGGCATGCCAATGCACTGATGCACCAAGGTCAACACTGGCAGGATGGCGCCACCATGGAAACCTTGGTCCAGCATGTCGGTCCTGCACTGCTATGTGGGCTGAACTCCATCGCTGACGCCATAGTTGGCCTCCAACAGTGTCAACGTGAAGGAGATGCAGGGCAGCTCGATCTCACTTCAGCTCCCTCTTCTCCTCAAGGAGTCCCGAATAAATATTCATGATGCACTCTGTCGAATGCCTTCTCCTGGTCAAGAGACAGGAAGGCGCTTGACAGGCCAGTCTTCTGGGAAAAGTGGATAATGCCCCAGACCAGATGTATGTTGTCAAAAATGGTCTGGCCTGGGATTGTGTTGGACTGATCAGGATGGGTCATATGGTCCAGCAAGGTACCAAGGCAAAAAGACATTGTCCTGGATCTTGTAGTACATTCTGAGGAGAAAGACCAGGCACCAGTTCTTAAGAACCCCCTCTTAGGCAGCAGGGCAATCACGGCCCTATGCCATGAGAGGGGCATCTCCCCAATCGTGATACTCTTCCCCAGGACCCCCACAAAGTCATTCCCCAGGATGTCCCAGAACTCCCTGAAGAACTCCATGGTCAGCCCATTTAGCCACGGGGATTTGCCCCTGGAGAGGCTGTTGAGGGCGCTGGTCAGCTCCCCCAGAATCAAGCCCTCTGGGCTGACCTGCGGCGGGTCCTCCAACAAAACTCCGTGAGCATCCTCGGATCTATAGAGAACAGGGCAGCGTAGTAGGCTCCGGCAATGGCCCTGATGCCCCCGGGATCTGAGCAAGGGATCCGTCATCGGCCAGAAGTGTAAGGAGCTGCTGACAGACCCCGTGAGCAAGTGGAAGCCCTTGCGATTGATGTAGTTGACTGCTTGTTGCCATGGAGATCTAAGCGCCAGGTGAGTGCTGTCGATGGCACTCTGCACCTGTGGGAAACCAGAGACATGTGCAAATCTGAACATTTCTGCTGCCTGGCTTTCCTGAACCCAGGCGAAATGCACAAAAATTCTGTGCCTTCATGAAAATGGTGCCCGTGGCCTCCCGGATACACTTGTGCCTGGAGCCTTGTGAGATCCCACACAGGTCACTGTGGAGCCCTCAAAGGAGCCACTAGCGTAAAAACTGACTACCACCATCACTTTCATTGGATGCCCTCCATGTCCCTGTTGCACCAAATCCTGCAGCAGGTGGCACAGGTGACCGACCAGTCCCTTAGACATGCACAGTCTTTGGCAACACTGGTTCTCAGTCATCTGCAGGGATGACAGGCTGTGTGTAGACCTTGGGACTAGCATCATGTTTGCGAGCAACAGTTCTCTCTGGATCTTCAGCTGCGTGCACAGCAGGCCCTACCGCCCCTTCAGCTTGAGGGGATGTGCTCCTCCCTTTGCCGAGTCTGGAGCCTCTGCTGCTCTCTTCTTCTTCTCTGTTCCCTGTGAGCCACGAGGTTAAATCACCAGTCTCCACAATCCTGATGTTCCCCTCCTGCAGGATCATAGAGAGAGACATGTGGGTTAGTATATGTAACCTAAGAGCCTCTCTTGGTTAAGTCTGAAGGCCCCTTCACACATGCCGGAGAGTCAGAGAGTGCTGGTCACCACTTGGATGTGTAGGGAAATTGATGTTTAATTATTAGTTTTAGTTTAGGTCACACGATCGAATTATATTGATCAATTAACATTATGGTGTATTATCCTTTTAAACTGTGACCAATAAGAGGACTTCAGCATTTTATGTTATGTGACCCTGCTTAGCTTAATTTGACAGAGAAAAGCACTATAGGACTTTAGGCACAATAGAGATAACATACTGGTGAGTTATTTACAGTAGAGGCCCCTGTTGTACTTAACTCCATATCACAGAGCCACTTTGACTTGCCCCCTTCAAGGTTGAACGGGCAAGCTTACATCCCCTCACTTCGCAAAGCCTTATCGAAACTTAGTGTCATCAGCAAAGGAAAGTTAGGAGGGAGTTATTGTATAGAGAGGAGGGAAAGAATAACAACAGCTGTGTTTGACATTAAATTAGCTTTAATTCGTAGTGTTTTAGAAGAAAGCAATTACAATTGGCTCAATGTATTTGTATTAGAATTAATTTGTGCAACAGTGTGTGGTTAGTTTTGTAACTATAATCCTTTTAGACTTTTATCATTCAAGATATGTATTAACTGAATGTATAAGGAGACTTTACTGCCTTACATTTTAAACACTAATTATTGCTATGCATTCGTATTGTAAACACACTTTGTATAACTTTTAAGTACTACCTATTTTGTAATCTTTTGTATTAGTACTTTGTAATTCTCTGTATTAGGCCTACATAGTTTTAGGGGTTTAAGCAACTTACCCAAACTATCAGATAAAAGCAAAGTACTGCGGATGCTGGAAATCCCAAATAAAAGCAGAAAATGCTGGAAAAGCTCAGCAGGTCTGACAGCATCTGTGGAGAGAGAAACAGAGTAAACGTTGCAAATCCGTATGACTCTTCAGAGATTTTCTGTTTTTATTTTTTCCAAACTATCCTTTGTTTTAAGAGTAAAGTAACTCATCCCAATTACCAACAACCACAGAGAGAAAAATCATCATCTAACAAATGGCCTCTAAAACTGATAGTCACTGACATAGGTTCTGATTTAATGAGGAACCTGCACCAATTAAGCAAAGTCTGAGACAATGAGCTCAAGTTATCATTCATGAGGGCATGACAGTGTACTAAACAAATGGTCAAGGAGGATATCAAAAAACATCTTTTTATCTTAGCAAGAAGTCATTAAAATAACGGAAACAAGCTTTAACGAGGAGGATGGTCCTACAGGTAATTGGCATTTTAAGAAACAAGTCAGAGGATGGTGGGAAGTAACACCAATCGATGACCATCACCCTTGGGGGCCAATCACAGGCTGACCACGCACCCCTTAAGCCAATTAAGAAATAGCCTTGCCTCATTTAGGCCAACCAGGATACAATAACATCATAATTGATCATGCTTTGGGTTGTGGCTTGGAAAGGGTTGATAAGCAGCAGCTTTCACACACCAAGTCGCACTGAATTTGAAACTGAAGACAGCTTGTCAGCTGGAAGTAGAAGATTCCAGAGAGAGAGAGAAAGTCTGTGCCAGAGGGGGTGAAAAGTTCTGGAGCATTTGGTGGCACTTTCATGCTTTGGCATTGCCTGAGTGGGAAGAAAAGCTCAGAGGCCCGACTCCAAGCAGGTCAATGGAATTGCTGCTGAAAGGTCTCAGCTGTGGAAGAATGCTCACTTTTGACAAGTGTGTGGCCACTTCTCACAACCCCCCCCCCACCACCACCCCCCAGCCCCACACCCCCCGACATCAGCCCCGGCATGTGCTTGTGTGCAATTCCTTCAGCCTGTGTTGCCTTGCCCCTCCTCCCCGCCCCCACAACCCCGGCCTCACCCGCACTGGAGCCCTTGCCCTGGCAACCCACTAAAAGCCAGCCTGGAAAAGCCCCGTGTCACCCCACCACCCCCAACCCCCAAATACGCAGTGCCTCTTCCTTGATGTGCTACGTGCAATGCGTGCAAGTGTTGTCCAAGGTGGTGTGTGCGCTTGCCTCCGAGATCCTCAAAGTTCAGCTCATCAGATGCACACCTTTTAAAGGCAGTTATGAAGCACACCATCCTGAAGTCACGCTGATGTGGGCAGTAAATTTAACGTAGGGGGATGATTCCAGTGTAAGGGCACAATAACGAGATGCAAATGCATTAAGATTAAGATCACAATGTTGGATGGTGGGAAACACAGCCCACCATTGATGGGCAGAGCGGACGATCGCAAACTGGTTTCACGACGGCGAGAAACCAATTTTTGGCCTTCTCGCCATATTGTCCACTCACTCCCGCCATGATACTTTCCCCGAACGGGACCAGATGATTCTGGCCTATGTTAAAGATGCTATATAGCTGCAAGTTGTTGTTGAAGAAAGGGGCATGGACATTGGAATTAGGACCACTGCTGGTATGGAGGATTAATACGAGCACAGACCAGTTGAGCTGAATTATCTGTTCCCAAGCTGTAATTTCTATTTAATTGTATAATTGTTAATAAATCCTTGGTTGGAAATTTTAGCTGTGAGCAGTGAGAAATCGGTCACGATATCAAGGGGAGAACTTTCTCCCCATTGGGGGGTGCTGAGCGGGTGCGTAGCCGATCGCCGTCCACAGTTGGCTGTGCACTGCCATTTTAGGTGGGTGGGTTAATTAAGGCCCGCCCAGCATGATGCGCACCCGGAAGCACTGAGCGCTCCCTGTGCGGGCTGGGGGAGGAGGGAGAGTCGGGGCCTGCACTCTTTCGCACACGCGCACAAAAGAGCACAGAAATCTCCCTGAGGCATAGAGCTGCATCAGGGTGTTTGATGTCATGATCAAAAAGTGAATAAAAGATTTTTAAAAATTATTTGGATGTGTCCCCTCATGTGACAGTGTCGCATGAGCTGGGACATGTCTATGAATTTTATTCAAAATTTTTATTAAAGTTTAAAAACCTTCATGAAAACTCATCCCGCCCGTGGATGAGGTTCCATGAAAAATGCAAAGGCTGCCTGGGCTCTTCACCTGCCCGACAACCTTAAGATTGGACGGACAGCCCTGTTAATTGTTTTAATTACTAATTAAATGGCGTGCAGCCGCCCGACGTCACTGCAGATCATTCTACGTGTCGGCGAGCGTGGCTCACCCCCACATGCCAACCAGAAGATTCAGGCCTAAAAGTTTTCCTCTATTGCTGACCATCCTATTCAAGGTGAGCTGCATAAAATGAGCAGCTACAGGCAAAATGAGGCCCTGTATCTTATTTTTTTACTGATAGTCACACATCTGCAATTGAAAGTATGGGTGTCAATTTCCACATATCTGCTATGCCTTCAGTGGAAATTCTTCTGGATGAGCAGCAGAAAGCTGACACAAGTTCACACCATAGTGCCTTCTAATGTGAGGCACGTTTCAGTAAATCTTGATTGCAGTTTTTCTGGCAATATCTATTTGTTACCAAGCTGCAAGAATTTATTTTAACACATAATCATGCCTTGGTACATGTCTACATTTTATAATTAAAGTCTCAGAATAATCAACTTAGACAAAATGGGCCAGCTCATTGTTTTCAGCGCTTCTATCACTGCAATGTTTCCCAGTATATTTTCATGTGCTGGAGCTCACAGTTCTTGTGGCTGATGCTGTAGCATCCCATGCAGGCATATGGGACGTGGAGGGAGATCTGGTTAGGGACCAGTAACGTTTTTTTTAAAGTAGTTAAAGTTTCAGATTATAGGCACCTGTTTTTGGAATAAAGCCATCAGATTCCCCTGGTTTTGAACAAACACAATTAACTTTATTGCACAAAGTTAGGAAAGTAAAATAATCTACAATATATACAAATATACCTTGTGCTGTAACATTCAGGATTAACATAAGGTACACGTGAATTAACAGACAAACTGTGGTTGAACTCCCCACAGTGCACATCAAATGGCAGGTGCGGTCAAGACAGATAGCACGGATTTCTCAGCAACCCACCCAGACGTCAGGGACACCATGAGCCACCAAATCTCATTAACACTCTGCCTCCTTCACAAGAAATTCCAATTCTGCACTTTCGAAGATCTAGCCTCGGGACTCTCTCAGAGCTGCTCCGACTCAGACTGCCTCAACCACGGATCCCCTCCTTGTTGTTTAATCTCTTTTCCCTGAGACCGCGTCCCCCAAGGTTCCAGAGACTGCTCGCAAGCGTCTAATTACCGTCACGAGTTCAGCTTTTTACCGGGCATCTAGCTTCACCCTGCTGGTGCTGCCTGGGATTTGTCTGAGCTCTATTCTTTCTCAGCCTCACCAAGTGGAGACTGCTCCCTTGACCCCGCTCTCAGCTGTACTGAACTGTCACAGCCCCCAGGGTTTCTTTTAGCCTTAATCTTTTCTACAGCACGGAGCCATCAAACAGCTCCCGGGCCTTCTCCTGAGTCCCAGTTACACAGTCAGCTTGCAGCACTGCTGCTGCCAGGAGACTCTTCTCTGACTGACTAAAATTGCCTGACCCTTAAACTGCTCCCTTAAACCCACCCCCCTTGTGACTAGGCAGGAACCAATGTAACAGCATTGAAACATGCTACACCTTTAAATGTTACAATGTTACAATGTCCATAGGCTGTGAACTTACATAACTCACACAGGCATAATGAATTGAATTCATAACAGTTTTCAGGGCTTCTATCACTGCAATGTTTCCCAATATATTTTCATGTGCTTCTTCAGCTCACAGTTCTTGTGACTGATGCTGTAGCATTTCAAACAGGCACAAAACCTAAACAAAACTGCAGTTCCTGCAACACTCTGTGGTCATTTTTCATTCAATTTGATCTTTTTCCATGAATTATACAATGTAGGCTGCTTCTGTTCGATATTTTCTTGCTGCGTATACCATCAAAAGTGTTTAAATAATTTAGTATCATAACGCCAAAAGATATTTAGCTCCTGTATATTGACTTGTTCTCAGTTACAATGAAGGAAGATTCTGACTGAGTGCAGATGCTACACCTTGGGTCAAAATCGCATAGGTAATTGGTATTGTTATGACTGATGCAGTTGGTAGAGTGGATTTATTTAAAAAATCCTAGAGGGAAACTATAAACAACTGTCATAACCTATAATTTTAACTGCTATGTTTGAGATGCGACTCTAAATTCAGGAATCAGACCATCAGTTCTTGAAGTTTTACATTAAACTAATTGAAACATTTTATTAATTTATACATTTGAAAAATATATATGCACATGGCTACAAATTACTACTGTCATAACTTTTAACAAATTCCCATATTAATCTCCATTAAGGCAACAGCAACCCATAGAATTAACCAGACACCAGGCAAAGCATTTTCACCTTACGAATTCAAAATGAGGTTCTTTTCACTGTGGAGCCAGTTGGAGGCTTGCAGCTGCCTTTTGATATCACATTGCCTCTGCTCTGCACACCTGAAAACTACTGAAGTTATACCTACCACCACTGATTGAATTCAAATTCTCATTGTCTCACCAGTCTCTTTGAACTTTACCTTTTAACAATGAAACCCCATTCGTCGTACCAAATTTTATTAGCAATATAAACATATTTCTTGGTAGCTGCTGGAAAGGCATCAAATTTTCACTCCACTTCTTGAATGTTCTATTTAAAAAATGCAACTACACTCTACCTCTCTGTTTACATCTCAAACTAGCACATATCAAAGCACCCAGACGAGCTGACTTTAATCTAATTAAGACACACCTGCAGACTAAGTCTCTACTTTAAAAGAAAAATATTTTCCAAAATAATATATACATTAATAGCTTCGTAACAGGTATGTAATAGTTCTTTTCCATTAATGAGTTAGAACATTTGTCAAAAGTTGATGCAATCTTTTTATATTGCATCCTATTAACATGTCTCTGTTTTATGTCACACTGTAAATCATCTTGAACTCACCATGTTGTTTGCTCTGGAACAATAAGATTGCATTTCAATGTTATACAGAGCTTGGCTTTAAACAATAAATTAACTGCAATTAGTAATAACGGGATTAATTTGATGAATAATAAAACAGAAAAGCTTGCTTTTTTTATTAAGCTCATAAACATTCTTTCTTCAAGTGATGTGAAGGTTATCATGATGTTGATGCAAAAATGCTGAACAAATGAAGATGGTGAAGTGTGAGAGAGGCCAATGTGATCTTGTGATCATTTTGAGTAGAATTTTTGACCATTACAAGAGAGGAATAGTGCTACAATTTTACATCTCAGTGAATTATGGATGGGAACTCACTCAATGCAGAAGAAAACAGTACCAATGTATTTTAACTGGGGCGTTTATGGATTTTGTTTTAGGGAATGAAGTTAGGAAGCTGCATCAGAGGGAGAGCATTTTAGTGGTAAATGACCAAAATCCAGTTAGGTTCAACACAGTTATGGAAAAGAACAATGATTGGCCAGGAGGAGAGTGTGAGAGGAGGACCCTGGGACAGGCAGTCAGCAGCACCTAGAGGAGAGTGAGAGAGGAGGACGCTGGGACAGGCAGTCAGCAGCACTTAGAGGAGAGTGCAAGAGGAGAACCTGTTTCTACCTGTTAGAGCCAAAGTATGATGTCAAAGGAAAACAGGTCGGTGATTGGTGGGTAAATCTTCCATGACTCTTTTGATTGGCTAAGTGGTTTAAATCAGGAGATGTTATTACAGCTGAAGATTTCAGTCAAGAAATTCACTTTTAAAATATTTAACATCCAAATTAGTTAATTAAATAGAATAGAGGTGGCTGGGAAGGCAATGTGCTGCAGCTGTAGTATGTGGGTCTGGTGGATGCTGGTACCATCCACGGTGACCACATCTGAAGCAAGTGTTGGCTTCTCGAGGAACTTCGGCTCAGAGTTGATGAGCTGGAGTCCGAGCTGTAGACATTGCATCAGGAAGGGGGAGGGTTATCTGGACACTGTGGTTCAGGAAACAGTCAGATCCCTTAGATTAATTACATCAAATTTGGACCATGCTCAGGGATGGGAGGGGGTGACTGCGAGTGAGGCAGGTCTGGGGATCCAAAATTTAGCTTTGGAGGATCCTCAGCCACTGCCCTTGTCCAATAGGTTCGAGGTTCTTGCTTCTGGTGTGGACAAGGGCACAGACTGCAGGGAGGATCAGCGAACTGACCACAGCACCATGGTATAGAGTGCCATTCAAGTGGGGGGAGAAAAGAGAAATGTAGTGGTAATGGGGATAGCATAGTTAGGGAATAGATACTGTTCTGTGTAGCAAAGGCAGAGTCCCAAAGACTGTGTTGCCTACCTGGTGCCAAGGTTAAGGACATCTCTTCTGGATTGGAGAGGTACTTGGATTGGGATGGGAAGGATCCAGTTGTCGTGGTCCACGTAGGTACCAATGACATAGGTAAGACTAGGAAAGGGGTTCTGTTGAGGGACCACGAGCAGCTCAGGGCTAAATTAAAAAGCAGAACCACAAGGGTAATAATGTCCAGATTACCACCTGAGTCCCATGCAAATTGGTATAGGGTAAATAAGATTAGGGAGGTAAATACGTGGCTCAAAGATTGGTTGTGGGAAAAATGGGTTCCGATTCATGGGGCACTGGCACCAGCACTGGGGAAGGAGAGAGCTGTTCCATTGTGATGGGTTTCATTTGAACCATGCTGGGACCAGTCCTGGTGAATCGTATAAGTAGGGTTGTAGATAGGACTTTAAACTAATTAGTTGGGGGGGACGGTTCAATTGAAGGGAAGTTTAAAAAATCAAAAAGAAATGAGAGAGCAGAGGCGCAGAGTAGTGAAGAGGCAAACAATAATCAAAGTGTGACAGGAAGGGGCAGAAAATATAAGCAGAAGAGTGCAGCAGAAATCAGAGCCAGAATGAGTAATAATGGTAAAAAGTCAAAGCTTAAGGCTCTTTAGCTGAATGCAGGCAGCATTTGTAACAAGATAGATGAGTTGACAGCACAAATGCAAATAAACAAATATGACTTGATAGCTATTACAGAGATGTGGTTGCAGGGTGACCAAGACTGGGAACTCAATATTCAAGGGTATTTGATGTTCTGAAAAAATAGGCAAAAAGGAAAAGGAAATGGAATAGCTTTGTTAATAAAGGAAGGTATCAGTGCAGTAGTGAGTAGTGAGATAGGTGCAGTAGATCGTAATGTGGAATCAATTTGGGTGGAAGTGAGGAATAACAAGGGGAAGAAGTCACAGGTGGGAGTCATCTATAGACTCCTGAAGAGTTGCCTCACTGTAGGACAAAGTATAAATTGGGAAATAATGGAGGCGTGTAAGAAGGGTGCTACAATTGTCATGGATGATATTAATCTGTGTATTGACTGGACAAATCAGATTGGCAGGGGCAACATGGAAGACAAATTTGTAGAGTGCATTAGGGATTGTTTCTTAGAGCACTTGTTTCTTAGTTGCAGGACCTACCCAGGAACAGGCTATTTATTTCTAATAATGTGTAATGAGGAAGGGTTAATAAGAGATCTCGTATTAAGGATCGTCTAGAGGGTAGTGATCACAACATGTTGGAATTTCAAATTCAGCTTGAGGGTGATTAACTCTGGTCTCAAACCAGTGTCCTCAACTTAAATAAGGGCAATTACAGAGGTATGAAGAAAGAGTTGTCTAAAGCGGGCTGGGAAAAGAGACTAATGGGAAGGTCAGTGGATGAGCAGTGGCAGGCATTTAAGCAGTTATTTCATAAAGCTCAGCAAAAATTTATCCCGGTCAAAAAGAAGTACTTGATGAGAAGGATGAACCACCCATGGTTAACGAAGGCAGTCAAGGAGAGTATCCAATCAAAAACTAAGTGCCAAAAACTAGTGGTAGGCCAGAGGATTGGGATTTTTTTAGGAACCAGCAGTGGATGACTAAAAAGCTAATAAAGAAGGAAAAAATTGATTATGAAAGTAAATTGGCAAGAAATATAAAAACAAACAGCAAGAGCTTCTCGGGGTATATAAAAAGAAAGAGAGTGGCTAAAGTGAATGTGAGACCCTTGGAGAATGTGACTGGACAATTGATAACAGGGAACAAGGAAATGGGAGATAATTTAAACCAATATTTTGCATTGGTCTTCACGGTAGAGGACACTATAAACATCCCAAAGATATCAGATAAGCAAGGAGCTAATGGGAGGAAAGATCTTGTAACAGTTTCTATCACAAGGGACAAAGTATTTGGCAAATTAATGGGACTAAAGGCAGACAAGTTGCCAGGACCTGATGGCCTGCATCCAAGCGGTTTAAAGAAAGTGGTTGCAAAGATAGTGGAGGCTGGATTCCAGGAGTGTCCCAGTGGATTGGAAAACTGCTAATGTGACGCCCCTGTTCAAGAAGGGAGGGAGACAAAAAGCAGGAAACTATAGGCCAGTCAGCCTAACATCTGTTGTTGGGAAAATTATTAAGGAAGAAATAACAGAACATTTAGGAAAGCTTAATGCAATCAAACGGAGTCAACATGGTTTTGTCAAAGGGAAATCATGTTTAACAAATTTGCTAGAATTCTTTGAGGATATAACAAGCAGAGTTGATAAAGGGGAACCAGTAGATGTGGTGTACTTGGATTTCCAGAAGGCATTCAATAAGGTGCCACACAAAAGGTTATTGCACAAGGTAGGAGCTCAAGGTATTGGGGGTAAAGTATTAGCATGGATTGAGGATTGGTTAATGCACAGAAGACAGAGAATCAGGATTAATGGGTCTTTTTCAGGTTGGAAAGACATAACTAGTGGAATGCCACAAGGATCAGCCCTAGGGCCTCAATTATTTACTATCTATATTAATGACTTGGAGGAGGGGGTAGAGTGTAATGTATCCAAATTTGCTGACAATACAAAAATAGATGGGATGGCAGATTGTGATGAGGACATAAGGAATCTGCAAGATAATATAGATAGGTTGAGTGAATGGGCATAAACTTGGCAGATGGAGTTTAATGTAGTGAAATGTGAGATCATGCACTTTGGCAGGAGGAATCAAAAGTCAGGCTATTATTTAAATGGAGAGAGACTACAAAAAAGTGCAGAGGGATCTGGGTGTTCTTGTGCATAAAACACAAAAAGTTAGCATGCAGGTGCAGCAAGTAATTAAATAGGCAAATGGAATTTTGGCCCATTGCTAGGGGGTTGGAGTTTAAAAATAGGGAAGTCTTGTTACAGTTGTACAGGGTGTTGGTAAGGCTGCACCTGGAGTACTGTATACAGTTTTGGGCCCCGTATTTAAGAAAGGATAGATTGATATTGGAGGCTGTTCAGAAGAGATTCATTAGGCTGATTCCTGGGATGAAGGAGTTGACTTATCAAGAATGGCTGAACAGGTTAGGCCTTTATTTCATTAGAGTTTAGAAGAATGAGGGGTGATCTTATTGAAACATATAAGATTCTGAGGGGGCTTGACAGGATAGATGTTGAGAAGATGTTTCTGTTTGTGGGGAAATCTTGAACTAGGGGACATAGTTACAGAATATGGGGGCACTCATTAAAAACTGAGATGCAAAGGAATTTCTTCTCTCAGAGGGTAGTGAATGTCTGGAATTCTCTACCTCAGAGAGTTGTAGAGGCTAGATCACTGAAAGTATTTAAAAAAGAGGTAGAGAGATCTTTGAAATATCAGGGAGTAGAGGGCTCTGAGGAGCTGGCACAAAAGAGGAGTTGAGGCCAGGGCAGATCAACTATGATCTTATTGAATGGTGGGGCAGACTTGAGGGGCTGAATGGCCTACTCCTGCTCCTATTTCTTATGTTCTTGCGCTCTTAGGAGTAAAAGTTCTCAATTGGGGAAAGTCCAATTTTGCTAAGCTGAGTTGTGATTACCAAAAGTGACTTGAAATGGCTACTTGAAGGTACAGTAGTGTCAGAGGAGGGGAAGGCATTCAAGGATGAAATACTGAGGGTTCAGAACAAATACGTTCCCATTAAGGAATGGGGTGGGCCTCCTAAGTGTAGAACCCTGTGGATGTCAAGGAACATACAGGCCAGGATGAGGATAAAACAGTAACTTTATTCAGTACTAAGAGCTTAATATTGCAGAAAACCCAGAGGAGTATAGAAAACACAGGGGTGAAATTAAATAGGAAATTAGAAAAGCAAAGAAAGACCTTGAAAAGATATTAGCAAGTAAAATCAAGGATGTTCTATAAATATATAAGGAGCAAGTGGAGTCTATCAGAGACCAAAAATGGAGACCTGTGTGTAGAGTTGGAAAATTTGGGCATGGTTCTGAATTAATACTTTGCATTTGCCTTCACAAAAAAAGGGAATGATATTGACATAATAGTTAAGGAAGAGGACAGTCAAATAGTGGATGGGATAAACATAGTGAGAGAGGAAATATCAAGAGGTTTAAGCACTTTTGAAAGTAAATCAATTGCCAGACCCAGATGAAATATATTCCAGACTGGCAAGAGAGGAAAAAGAGGAGCTTCTGACCATCATTTTGCAATCTTCATTGGCTGTAAGCATGGTGCCAGGGGACTGGAGGACTGCTAAAGTTGCACTTTGGTTTAAAAAGTGAGGCAGGGATAGATTGAATAACTGAAGGACAGTCAGGCTAATTTCAGTGATTGGCAACTTATTGGAAAAAATTCTGAGGGACAGAATAAACTGTCATTTAGAAAGGACAGATTAATCAAGGACAGTTACCATAGGTTTGTTAAGAGGAGCCCATGTCTGACCAACTTGATTCATTTTTTGAGCAGCTAACAACGTGGGTTAATGTAGTTTACATGGATCTTAACAAGGCCATTGACATGGTCCTAAATAGCAGACTGGTCAGAAAAATAAAAGCCCATGGGATCCAAAGGAAAATAGCAAGTTAAAGGCAAAATTAGTTCAGTGGCAGGAAGCAAAGGGTAATAAAGGTCATGACTGTGACTGCAAGTCTATTCTAGGGGGTTGTGCAGGGCTCAGTCTAGGTCCCTTGCTTCTCGTATGTGATTTAGTCTTAAATATAGGAGGCATGATTAAGAAGTTTGCAAATGACATATAAATTGGAAATGTGATTGATACTGAGGAAAAGAACTGTAGACTGTAGCAAAATATTATTGGACTGATCAGGTGGGTAGAAAAGTGAAAATTGGAATTCAATCTAGCTGTCATGAATGCTGAACTTTACAAGATGGTTATATTTTAAGATCCCCCCTTTAACTTAAAGATGAAACAGAATGTCCTGAAAAGGGGGATAGCGAAAACATGTTAAACATCTCAGCTTGGAGACATGCCCATCTGCATCCATTTGGTGTGGGCAGAGAAACTCAAATAGAGACTCATTGAAGTGACAGTTTTAATACCTTTACACAGTGGCTCGCACAATAGAGAGAGCTGCTGTTTGAGCCATGGAGACAAGAAAAAGCAGAGGGAACTTTTCTGTGTTATCAATCAAGCAGGATGCTTATGAAAGTTTGTTTTCAGTTCAGAACGGAACAGAACATATGGAGCTCTCGAAGATTTAGGGAATGGTGAGTTGCCAAGGCTTGGTGGTAATTGGATCCAGAAAATTTGGGTTGAGTGGAATGATTGTTGAAGGACACTAGAATTTTCCACCTGGCGTGATGGAGAGAAGTGAATCTGCTGGAGAGCAGGGGTGACTGTGGGACAGTTCCTTTAATGTTACATATCTACTCAGTGCAAGGGTTTCGTAAGACATATCTCAATTGTGTTAATTAATGAGAAAGTATCTTTCTTTAATATGATGCATTAATTACTTGTTAATTAATATTTGATCTATGTTGATCTTAGTTTGTTACAGTAAAGTCTTAAAATGCGAAATTTGGTCCTCCTTTCTGATTGCAGGGAAAATTCATCTCTTTTTAAAAGTTATCAATCAATATGGGGATCATAACACCAGCAAAGTGTGAGGTAATGCATTTGATGACAGTAAACAAGAGAACGGAATACACAATAAAATTAGAGGATATTGAGAAATGTAGAGGAGCAAAGGGATCTTGGAATGTACCTGAAGGTAGCATGATAGATATATAGGGTGTTTAAGAAGGCAGAATGGATACTTTCCATTATAAGAGCAGGGAGGTTATGCTAGAACCATATAAAACATGAGTGAGGTCACTGCTAGAGTACTGCATGCATTTTTGATCACTGCATTACAGGAAGGATGTGAAAAAGGAGTTGAAAAGGAGCGTGAGAAGAGTCAGGAGTTGAAAAGGGGCTGGGAGAGCAGAGGTGACTGAGGGAGTTCAGTGAGGAGGGAACAAGGTGATCCTTTGAGTACTGTGAGTACGGTCGGGTAAGTATTTACTACTTTTATCGCTTATAGTTTTTAAGGTCTTATTTTGTGGTTCATCATTTGTAAAGGCTATATTCTGTAACAACGAGGAGCAGGGAAGAAGGGCCCTAGGGTAATTGATATTAAGTATCTTCCAAAAGGCTTACTTTAATTTAATGGGGTAAGTCATGGCAGGAGAGCTCAAAGCCGTGGTATGCTCCTCCTGCTCTATGCGGGAAGCCGGGAACATTTCCAGTGTCCTGGGCCAGCATGTGCATGGGAAGTGTCTCCAGCTACAACTTCTGGAAGCCCAGTTTTCAGAACTGGAACGGTGGCTGCGGACACTGTGGTGCATCTGTGAGGTGGAGAGTATTGTGGATAGCACGTATCATACCGCAGGATAAGAGTCCACAGGCAGGAAGGGAATGGGTGACCACCAGGCAGAGCAAGAGGACTAGGCAGGCAGTGCAGGAATCTCCTGTGGTTATTCCCCTGCAAAAAACATATACTGCTTTGGATACTATTGAGGGGAATGGCCTCTCAGGGGAAAGCAGCAACAGCTAAATTCATTGCACCACAGTTGGCTCTGCTGCATAGGGGAGGAGTAAAAAGTGTGGGAATGCAATAGTTATGGGGATTCAATTGTAAGGGGCCGCAAACGAGACTCCAGGATGGTATGTTGCCTCCCTGGTGCTCGGGTCAAGAATGTCTCAGAGCGGCTACAGGACATTCTGAAGGAGGAGGGTGAACAGCCAGTGGTCATGGTACATATTGGTACAAACAACATAGGTAAAAAAAGGGATGAGGCCCTAAAAGCAGAATATAGGGAGTCAGAAAGTAAGTTTAAAAGTAGGACCTCAAAGGTAGTGATCTCAGGGTTACTACCAGTGCCACGTGCTATTTAGAGTAGAAATAGCAGGATATATCGGATGAATACGCGGCTGAAGAGACGGTGTGAGGGGGAGGATTTCAGATTCCTGAGACATTGGGATTGGTTCTGGGGGAGGTGGGACCAGTACAAACTGGACGGGTTACACCTGGGCAGGACTGGGACTGATGTCCTAGGGGGAATATTTGCTAGAGCGGCTGGGGAGGGTTTAAACTAAAATGGCAAGAGGATGGGAACCTATGCAAGGAGTCAGAGGAGGGGGAATCAAGGACAAGAACAAAAGACAGGAAGGGGAATAAGATAAGTGATAGGCAGAGAAATCAAGGGTAAGAATCAAACAGGGCCTCAGTGAAAAATAGTGGGAACATGACAAGTAATGTTAAAAAGACAAGGCTTTGTGCCTTAACGCAAGGAACATTCACAATAAAGTGGATGAATTAACTGCGCAAATAGATGTAAACAGGTAGGATATAGTCAGGATTACGGAGACATGGCTGCAGGATGACCAGGGATGGGAAGTGAACATCCAGGGGTATTCAGTATTTAGGAAGGACAGACAGAGAAGAAAAGGCAGTGGAGTTGCTTTGCTGGTTAAAGAGGAAATTAACACAATAGTGAGGAAAGATATTATCTCCAACGATGTGGGATCTGTATGGGTAGAGCTGAGAAACACTAAGGGGCAAAAAATGTTAGTGGGGGTTGTATATAGTCCCCCAAACTGTAGTGGTGATGTTGGGAATGGCATTAAACAGGAAATTAGAGATGCATGGAATAAAGGAACATTGTAATTATGGGTGACTTTAATCTGCATATAGATTGGGCAAATCAAATTAGTAACAATCCCATAGAGGAAGAATTCCTGGAATGTATATGGGATGGTTTTCTGGACCAATGCGTTGAGGAACCAACTAGAGAACAGACCATCCTAGGCTGGGTATTGTGTAATGAGAAAGGAATAATTGGCAATCTAGTTGTGTGAGGCCCCTTGGGGATGAGCGACCATTATATGATAAAATTCTTCATCAAGATGGAGAGTGACCTAGTTGATTCTGAGACTAGGGTCCTGAATCATAATAAAGGAAACTAGGATGGTTTGAGGCACAGGTTGGCTATGATGGATTGGGAAACGTCACTTAAAGGGATGACGGTGGAAAGGCAACGGCAAACATTCAAAGAGTGCATGGGTGAACTGCAACAATTGTTTATTCCTGTCTGGCGTGAAAGTAAAACAGGAAAGGTGGCCAAACCATGGCTAATATGGGAAATTAGACATAGTGAACAAAAACAAAAATACCTGGAAAAACTCAGCAGATTTTTTTTTTGAGCATCTGTGGAGAGGGATACAGCTGACGTTTCGAGTCCATATGATCCTTCATCAGAACTAAGGAGATAGAGAAATGAGGTGAAATATAAGCTTGTTGAGGGGGGTGGGCCAGATAGAGCTCGACAGGGGCCAGTGATAGGTGAAGGCAAAGAAGAGATTGCCAAAGATGCCATAGACAAAAGGACAAAGGGGTGTTGACGGTGGTGATATTATCTAAGGAATGTGCTAATGGGGACATTAAGAGTAGCAATGGATTAAGAGATGGCCCTAGTGGGGGTGCGGTGGGGGGAAGGGATTGAAATGGGCTAAAAGGTGGAGATAAAACAATAGATCGAAATAAATTTTAAAATAGGTAGGAAAAGAAAAATATATTTGTAAAAAAATTATAAATTATTGGAAAAAGGGGGATCAGAAAGGGGATGGGGATGGAGAAGAGAGTTCATGATCTGAAAGTGTTGAACTCAATATTAAGCCTGGAAGGCTGTATATTGCCTAGTCAGAAAATGAGGTGCTGTTCCTCCAGTTTGGGTTGAGCTTCACTGGAACAATGCAGCAGGCCAAGGACAGACATGTGGTCATGAGAGCAGGGTGGAGTGTTGAAATGGCAAGCAACTGGGAGGTCTGGGTCATGCTTGCAGACAGACTGAAGGTGCTCCGCAAACCGGTTACCCAGTATGCAATGTACAAGAGACCGCATTAGGAGCAGTGAATGCAATAGACTAAATTGAGGGAAGTGCAAGTGAA
The DNA here is from genome assembly GCF_017639515.1 of Carcharodon carcharias. Taxonomy (NCBI): domain Eukaryota; kingdom Metazoa; phylum Chordata; class Chondrichthyes; order Lamniformes; family Lamnidae; genus Carcharodon; species Carcharodon carcharias. The sequence continues at coordinate 111,624,781 of NC_054468.1, read as the reverse complement.
GCAATGCTTCACTTGAAAGGAATGTTTGGGCCCTTGGACAGTGAGGAGGGGGGAAGTAAAGGGGCAAGTGTTGCACCTTCTGTGGTTGTATGGGAAGGTGCCGTGGGAGGGGGTTGAGGCGTAGGGGGTGATGGAGGAGTGGACCATTGGAGAGACCAAACGCAGACTAGGTGACTGCTTTGCGGAACACCTTCAGTCTGTCCACAAGCATGACCCAGACTTCTCTGTCGCCTGCCATTTCAATACACCACCCTGCTCTCATGCCCACATGTCCATCCTTGGCCTGCTGCATTGTTCCATTGAAGCTCAACCCAAACTGGAGGAATAGCACCTCATCCTCCGATTTGGCACTTTACAGTCTTCCGGACTTAATATTGAGTTCAACAATTTCAGATCATGAACTCTCTCTTCCATCCCCAACCCTTTTCTGATCCCCCTTTTTCCAATGATTTATAATTTTATTGCAAATATATTTTTTGTTTCCCACCTGTTTTCAAATTTATTTCGATCTATAGTTATATCTCCACCTTTTAACCCACTTCAATCCCTTCCCCCCACCCCACCCCCACTATGGCCATCTGCCACTAGCTTGTCCTGCTTGCTATTCTTAATGTCCCCATTAGCACATTCCTTAGATAATATCACCACCGCCAACACCCCTTTATCCTTTTGTCTATGACATCTTTGGCAATCTTTTCTTTGCCTTCACCTATCACTGGCCCCCTATGGAGCTCTACCTGTCCCACCCCCCTCTACCATATTTCACCTAATTTCTCTATTTCCTTAGTTCTGATGAAGGGTCATACAGACTCAAAATGTCAGCTGTATTCCTCTCCACAGATGCTGTCAGACCTGCTGAATTTTTCTAGGTATTTCTGTTTTTGTTCTAGATTTCCAGCATCCGCAGTATTTTACTGTTAAATTAGAGATGGTATTAGATCCAAGGAAGAGGCATATAAATTGGCCAGAAAAAACAACAGACCTGAGGATTAGGAGCAGTTTAGAATTCAGCAAAGGAGGACCAAGGGATTGATTAAGAAGGGGAAAATAGATTACGAGAGTAAGCTTGTGGGGAATTTAAAAACTGACTGTAAAAGTTTCTATAGGTTTGTGAAGAGAAAAAGATTAGTGAAGATTAATATAGGTCCCTTACAGTCAGAAACAGGGGAATTTATAATGGGGGACAAAGAAATGGCTGACCAAGTAAATACATACTTTGGTTCTGTCTTCACAAAGGAGGACACAAATAACATACCAGAAATGTTGGGGAACACAGGGTTTAGTGAGAGGGAGGAGCTGAAATAAGTCAATATTAGTAGGGAAATGGTGTTGGGGAAATTGATGGGATTGAAGGCCAATAAATCCCCAGGGCCTGATAATCTACATCCCAGAGTACTTAAGTAAGTAACCCTAGAAATAGTGAATGCATTGGTGGTCATTTTCCGAGATTCTATAGACTTTGGAAAAGTTCCTACAGATTGGAGGTTGGCTAATGTAACCCCACTATTTAAAAAGGAGGTAGAGAGAAAATAGGGAATTATAGACCAGTCAGTCTGATGTCGGTAGTGGGGAAAATTCTAAAGTCATTTATAAAAGATTTAATAGCTAAGCACTTGGAAAACAGTGACAGAATTGGACAGAGTCAGCATGGATTTACGAAAGGGAAATCATGCTTGACAAATCTACTGGAATTTTTCGTGGATGTAACTAGTAGAGTTGATGAGGGGGAGCCAGTGGATGTGGTTTATTTGGACTTTCAGAAGGCTTTCGACAAAGTCCCACATAAGAGATTGGTGTATAAAATTAAAGTGCATGGGATTGGGGGTAGTGTACTGAGATGGATAGAAAACTGGTTGGCAGACAGGATACAAAGGAATAAACGGGTCTTTTTCTGAATGGCAAGCAGTGACTGGGTGTACCGCAGGGACCGGTGCTGGGACAGCTATTCGCAATATATATGTATAATTTAGATGAGGGAACTAATGTAATATCTCCAAATTTGCAGATGACACAAAGCTGGGTGGGAGGGTTAGCTGTGAGAAGGATGCAGAGATGCTTCAGTGTGATTTGGACATGCTGAATGGGCAAATGCATGGCAGATGCAGTATAATGTAGATAAATGTGAGGTTATCCACTTTGGTAGCAAAAACAGGAAGGCGGATTATTATCTGAATAGCTATAAATTGAGAGAGAGGAATGTGCAACAAGACCTGAGTGTCCTCGTACATCAGTTGCTGAAGGTAAGCATTCAGGTACAGCAGGCGGTAAAGAAGGCAAATGGTATGTTGGCCTTCATAGCCAGAGGATTAGAGTACAGGAGCAGGGATGTCTTGCTGCAATTATACAGTGCCTTAGTGAGACCACACCTGGAATATTGTGTGCAGTTTTGGTCTCTTTATCTGAGGAAGGATATTCTTGCTATAGAGGGAGTGCAGCAAAGGTTTACCGTACTGATCCCTGGGATGGCAGGACTGACATAAGAGGAGAGATTGAGTCGGTTAGAATTATATTTGCTGGAGTTCAGAAGAATGAGGGGGGATCTCATAGAAACCTATAAAATTCTGACAGGACTAGACAGGGTAGATGCAGGAAGGATGTTCCTGATGGTGGGAGAGTCCAGAACCAGGGGTCACAGTCTGAGGATATGGGGTAGATCATTTAGGACTGAGATGAGGAGAAATTTCTTCACCCAGAGAGTGGTGAGCCTGTGGAATTTGCTACCACAGAAAGTAGTTGAGGCCAAAACATTGTATGTTTTCCAGAAGTAGTTAGATATAACTCTTGGGGCGAAAGGGATCAAAGGATATGGGGAGAAAGCGGAAGCAGGCTATTGAGTTGGATGATCAGCCATGATCATGAATGGTGAAGTAGGCTTGAAGAGCCGAATGGCCTACTCCTGCTCCTATTTTCTATGTATGTTTCTATGTATGTATGATCAGACGCGAGAGGGTATATTCATGAGGATGTTGCCAGGAATGGAAAACTTTAGTTAGGGGGAAGATGCTGTTAATGAATGAAAAAAGAGCTCAGCTGTAGGATTTGTGGTTATGAGTTCTGTATAAGAATTTCATTTGACACTCCCCATGATCACTGATTCTTCTGCTAATGTTCCTCTTTGGTTTCATGTTGGAATTCAAATTATTCCTCAGTCCCTGCAGCATCGTTGCAATTTCATTATAAATCTTTTAGTACAAAAACATACATCTCACTTCTGAATATTGATTATGCTCTTAATCGTGACTTGATTATGATGAGGTAAATAAATAGCTATAGATCCTCTTAACTTCTCATTATGATGGTAATGAGAGATCACAAATTTAAGATACTTACAAAACCAAATAATGGGGTGGTTAGGAAAAGGAATCTTTAAGCACCAGCTAATTAAAGCCTTTCCAGTTGTCTTTAGCTGAGCAAAGGGACTTGGGGAAGGGTCTTAAGGAAATTGACAGCTTGTTCCCTCAGAAGGAATACCTCACAACCTCTAAATAGTTTCCTGCACTATGCCTAACAAGTTTCATTTTATAACATATAAGTTGGGGATCATAAAAGATGATGAAATTGTCTTCCCCAGAGATTTGCCAAGTTACTTTTCCTAAAATGGATTCATTATTTTAAATTTGGAAGCAGACATTTGGAACATAATGATTTAGCCAGTTGTTAGCAGGACATGTTGTTTTATATCCCATAATTTATGAAAAAGTGTAAGATTCCTAGTGATCTCTTTAAATCCATTATAACAAATGAATAATGTGTGCAGAATCCTTTTGCCTTCAAAGCCTTTCTGCAGTCCTTTCCAAATAAGGCTATTTTAAGAGCAAAAAATGTTATATAAACATTCTTTAATTATTTATAACCTGGCTGGTACTTTAGGATAAAAATTTAATGTAAAATGAAAAATCCTTCATTTGGGATTCATTAAATATACAAAGCATCTAATTGGTGATGACTTTATTTTTGAAGGGGTTTATGTATCTGCCTCATGATGTAAGGGATATTTGGGGGTGGTGGGGTGGGGTTGGTAAAACAGTTGGAAAATATATTAAAATTAAATTGCAGTAAAGTTTTAAACATTAAAACACTGCCTTGATACTGTTAAATATCTAACATTGAGATTTTTTTGTTTCTTCTTCATCATGAATTTATTTGTTTCTTATCAAGAAACTCACAAACTGTGCCAACGAATTGAAAACCCCCAGAACAAAGATGAATGGAACAATTAGAGGGAACATTCAAAACTCAAATTTAATTTGATTTTCTTGACTACAACAATGATTAGGTCAGCACTTAATAGGGATAAACCATGTTCCAAGGTGATGATTTAAAACAAAACATTCATTTAATGTGAGTAACTTCAATACCTGTAGCTTTTGGGGTTTTTTTTAGTTTAGCTTTGTAATGTATTATAAATTTATGGGAAAAAGAGATTGAACATAGTTCTGACCATCAGCACCCTTTAGTAGATAAGCTTTATAGCAACTTTTTAAAAAAATATTTCATAGGATGTGGGCATCACAGGCAAAGCCAGCATTTGTTGCCCATTCCTAATTACCCTTGAACTGAGTAGATTGCTAGGCCAATTCAGACAACAGTTAAGAGTCAACCACATTGCTGTGGGTCTGGAGTCACATGTAGGCCAGACCAGGCAAGGATGGCAGATTATATTTCAACTCTTTCTTGCACTCGAACTCAAGTTCTGTCGAAGGGTCATGAGGACTCGAAACGTCAACTCTTTTCTTCTCCGCCGATGCTGCCAGACCTGCTGAGTTTTTCCAGGTAATTCTGTTTTTGTTAAGGATGGCAGATTTCCTTCCCTCAAGGGCATTAGTGAATTGGATGGGTTTTTACAACAATCAATGATAGTTTTAACCATCACAATTACTGACACTATCTTTCGATTCCAGATTTATTAATTAATTGAATTTAAATTTCACCAGTAGCTATGGTGGGATTTGAACCCTTGTCCCCAAAGCATTAGACTGGGCCTCTGGATTACTAGTCCAGCAACATCACCACTGCACCTGCAACTCTCCCACTTTACTTCTCCTTCACTACCAGTACTACACCATCAATAGATTGACCTACTTACTCTTTGAGGTATTGTTTAAGTCGACCACATTATGTAAAACAAACTTAAATCAACAGAACTCATGCCAAGTTAGAAGAGGATATGCATAATACCGTACAAACCTTACTAAATGTTACTTCTCCAGATATTTCAGTTAATCAGGCAATAGGAAAGCTTACCTGAATCTTCAACTGAAAAGTAATACTTTGCAGAAAGCAATAACCTTTTAAGGGAAAACACAATATACTATGGAAATCTGAAATAAAAACAAAAGTGTTGGAAACAGTTGGCAGGTCAGACTCTGTGGAGAGAGAAACAGAGTTAAAGGCCCTAATATTGACTGGGTTAAAATTTCCAAGCAGGAAGAAGTAGTTCAGGCTGGGCTACCTGGAAGTCTGAGTTTCCCGAATACTGGCATGCATAATTTTATTCACAGGTTCTCCACACGGAAGCCAGTCCGAATGACAGGCTTGGCTCTTTGTCGGGCAGATAATGTTTCAGGAGAGGCTGCAGCCCTGGAGTGGATAGGTTTCCTGCTGCTGGGGTAGAGTTTGAGAGGTGGGGATGGGTAAAGTGTAGCGTCCCTCCAATTTTAGGGGGTCAGAGAGAAAAATCTGGGGCAGAGATGGGGGTTTGGTGATAGCAGTTAGGGGGGCGGGGGGGCGGTGGGTGTCAGTGATTGTGGGGTATCAATGGTTGCGGGATGTGTCAGTGAACATGTGAGTGTCAGTGACCATGGGGAGTATCAGCAATCTTGAGTGTGTCAGTGGCCATTTGGGGGGGCGGGGGGGTGGGTGGCTGGTGTATCAGTGGCCGCGGGGTGTGTCAGTGATCACAGGGAGTGTCACTGATCACGGCTATTTCAGTGAACATGAGAGGGAGTCAATGATCATGGCGGTGTCAATGATTGAGGGAACACATTGGGTGGGGCCTCCATTCACAAAAGAGGGCCTGTGAAGGAAGCATCCCCCACCTCTGATGTCAGAGGCCTGAGCAGGCCACCCTGCCAGGCTACCGTCTATCCCTGACCTCCTCTGCAGGCTCCTGTGTAGCCGGGGAAGGAAGTGGCCCTTAAATGGCCAACTAAGGGCCTCAATTTGGGAAAGGTGGGCTGGTCACCCTAAGTTTGGCCTGCCACCCAGAAAATAGTATGGAGGTATTGCTATCAGTAATAATTGTGCAAACAACGGAGAGGCATAAATTGATTAGCAAGCTTGGAGATTCACCAGTGGTCATGAAATTGAAATGTTTTATAAATGCGGTTATCTTAAAGAGTGGTAAAGATGACAATGCCAAGCTTTCCCCCAAATTAATACGATCAAATGGGCATTCACAAAGTTAAAAGAGCTGAGCTGAGAAAAATGTCAGAGAGGTTTCAGTGATGCTTATTTGAAATTTATTTAAAACATTAAATCTGGGACCTTACTGGGATATGTGCATGAAGTGGGCGCAGCTCACTGATAGTGGAAGAGCAAAGGAAATTGAAATAAATTGGAATAAAAACAAAAAGTGTTGGGAAAACTCAGCAGGTCTGGCAGCATCTGTGGAGAGAGAAACAAAGTTAATGTTTTGAATCCAGTATGACTCTTCTTTAGAACAAGAGAACACGTTCTGAAGAAGAGTCACATTGGAGTTGAAGCGTTTACTGTTTCTCTCTCCACAGATGCTGCCAGGCCAGCTGAATTTTTTCAGCACTTTTAAAAGAAAAATTCAGATCTACAGCATCCCCTGTATTTTGCTTTTATTGAAAGAAATTGGCGCTGGCCTTCCACTTCCAATTGCTCCACTTATTCTGACCCTGACATGTGAGACTGGGAAATCAGCCCGTTAGGGAATATAAATCCTCAGGGAGAGAATTTTCTCCCCACTGGGGGAGGTGGGGGCGGGTGGTGGTGAGTGGGGTGGGTTGGGTGGGCACACAGTCGATCGCCACCTGTGATCAGCTGTGCACCGTCAATTAAGGCCTGCCCAGCATGACACACACCCGGAAGTGCTGAGTGCTCCCTGTGCGGGCGGGGTGGGGGGGAGGAGGATGAGTCGGGGCCTGTGCTCTTTCGCACATGTGTGTGAAAGAACGCAGAAATCTCCCTGAAGCTCAGAGCTGCCTCAGGGAGGTTAGTTTGATTTTTTAAAATTTTAATGAAGAAAAATAAAATTTTTAAGGCATGTCCCCTCATGTGACAGTGTCAAATGAGCTGGGACATGTCAATGAATTTTATTAAGTGTTTTTATTAAAGTTTAAAAACCTTCATGAAACCTCACCCCGCCCATGGATGAGGTTTCATGTTAAATGCGAAGGTTGCCTGGGCTCTTCGCCTGCCCGCCCCCCCCCGACTCCGGTGTGTGCCTGCCTAACTGAGGATTTGAATGATGTTCAGTAGCATCGGGACGCACGCCCGACATCACCGCGCATCATTTTACACGTCGGTGAGTGGGGCCTAGGAAAAAAGGAACTTTGCAAAATATATTAGCATTAGCAAAAGTTATTTTATGATAACAGACTTAATGTTTAGTGAATTGAACATTAATACAAAAGCAAAATATTGTAGATTCTGGAAATCTGAAATTAAAACATTAATACTAGAAATGTTCAGCAGGTTCTGATGAAAGGTCATTGACCTGAAATGCTAACTCTGTTTCTCTTCCCAAAGAGGCTGCCTCACCTGGTGAGTATTTCCAGCATTTTCTGTTTTTATGATTGTTGCTTGAGCTGTCACTCACACTGACATATACAAATGAGGCATTGGAATTACCTAAGGAACAGTGTCCTTAATTGGGAGCTGATGCAGGAATGCTTCATTCGATTGATTCCTAGGATTAAATGGTTGTCCCATTATGAGCAGTTAAGGAGAACAGTCCTATACAATGTGGAGTTTAGAGAAATGAGATATATAAGATTCTGACGGTGCTTGACAGGGTAGATGCTGAGAGGTTGTTTCACCTAGCTGCAGAGTCTCAAACGTGAGAGTACAGTCTCATCCTAGTGTAAATCATTTAAGAAAAAGAGGAATTTCTTCACTCAAAGGGGTTGTGATTTTTTGGAATTTGGAATTTTTGGAGGACTGTGGATGCTCAGTTATTGAGCATATTCAAGACAGAGATAGATTGATTTTTGGACTCTTGGGGGATCAAGGGATGGGAAAGTGGACTTGAAGTCAAATATCAGCCATAATCATATTGAACAGTGGAGCAGGCTTAAGAGGCTGTATGACCTACTCTTCCTATTTCTTATGTTCTTAAATTGTCTTAGCAAACAAGCAGGATCACACAATGTGTTAAAATAATAGACAAAGGGACTTTTGTGCGTATACTAAAATGTTTGCATGCTAATTCTGCATTTGAACTTGAATTTCATAATATATTAGTTTTACTAAAACCATGAATATATGCTTCAAGCTTTATTTACAAATAAATCCATGCTATTTAATATACCACAGGTGATCATTTGAGGAGGTCTTGTGGCTCGGTAGATAGCAACTTCCCTCTGAGTCACAACCTCTGGGGCAGGATCTTCTGGTCGGCGAGTGGGGGCAGGGCCTGCTCGCCGATGCGTAAAATAACGTGGGATGATGTCGGGCAGAACTCCTGATGTCACCCCGCATCATTTTCATTTTCAGGTTGGTGGGGGTGCAGCCGAGTCAGCTGTGCACCTGCCGACCTGTCAACGGCCTATTGAGGCCATTGAAAAAGTAATTAACGTCATTAATGGACCCGCCCATCCAACCTTAAGGTTGACGGGCAGGCTGGGAGCCCTGGCAGGCTTCAGAAAAAGCATGAAACCTCATCCACGGGCAGGATGAGGTATCATGAGGGTATTTAAATTTTTAATAAAGGTTTCAGTAAAAGTTATGGACATGTCCCAACTCATGTGACAGTGTCACATGAGGGGACATGTCAGGGAAATCTTTCTATCATTTGTAGAACAATTTTTAATTTGGAGCCGATCTCCCGGAGGCAGCACTTAGCCTCAGGGAGATGAGTGCGCTCTTTCGCACGCATGCGTGAAAGAGCACACTCTCGGCTGAGGGAGTCCCCCCACGCCCACACAGGGATTGCATAGTGGGCCTAATTGGTGCCCGCTCCTGCACTTCCCCCACAACGGGGGGGGGGGGGAAAGTTTTCCCCTGGGGTTGGGTCCCATTCCAGGGCTTCTTGGCCACAGTAGGAGCTTGCATGATGCAGCAAACAGGTTGATAATCAATCTGCTAATCCTTCCAAAACACCCCTGGCAGCTGGTTAGAGTTGGGGTGTTAATTAAAATATAATAAGTTTCATAATATTATTGTAATTTATTGTAAAGGTAGGTTAGTATTGGGGTTTGGATTAGTTTCTGTGTATAGGTGGGTACATGTGAGTTTTAATTGAATTGCAGACAGCTAATCTGGGTACTTTGATATATCAGAAGAGAAAGTAGGTTTGAAATGCTAAATACATAAACATGGTTGAAGTTTTTGAATGGGAGGTGTGAAGAACATTTGCACTTTTGGATAAACCCGAGTAGTGAATTTCAAAGATGGTAAGGTGTACACCTAGCCAATAGAGGTTAAGCCAAACAGTGTGTTTATTTTTCCCAAAGGTTGCGGAAAATATGTTTGCTATGAAAGATTTATATTATGGAAAAAGTAAAGTTGCAAAGACATATTGGAACAATGGGATTTACATTAAAAAGGGAGAAACATGTATAAAGGAAATGAAGTATGTGTAAGGAAGAAGGCATTCTAAGATCCAACGAGTGTGAAACGCCTCCAGCCTTTATGTACCAAGCTGCTGTCTCTAGGAACCGAAGCTAAGAGAATTTATTTCAAATATCACTGTACAGGGTATTGTGTGTTTACCTGGGTCTGTTGAAATCTATATTGTTTTACTGTTGCCTTAAAGGAGGTGTATTGGGAGATAGATTAATTAGGGGATTTTGGAGTTATCATAGCAGTAGTTTGTAGACCTATGTATGTGCTTAAAATCATTAATTTTATTATTAAATGTTTAATTTAGTTTTGCAAAAAAACTTCTAAGACTCAGTGGACTTATTACCACTGAATTCAAGGCACGCATTGCGAAATGAAAATAAAAATTGCAAAACAGTTGTGGCAGCTGTTTCAAGTTTCCTTCTGGAATTTGAGCAGCTCAGCATTTACCATCCTCAGTGCCATTGCAGTGAGTCGGTCAGCCAGGCTTGATGCAAAGTGGTGTCCCTCAAGCTAGAAACACTTCTCTCTCTCTCTTTCTAATAGAGAGAGATACCTACGGCCCCTGTGGACTATGGCTAATAAAGGAAGATGATCATCTGACCAAAAATAATTTTGATAAAGAAATTTACAGCTTCCAAACTTGTAGATCATTTTTCTTTCATAATCGGCACATCCTGATTATCAAAATGCTAATATTCCAATTATACCAAGACATTTCTAGTGGAAAATGTCTATGTTATAAAGAGAATCGTACAGATAAATTAACGTCAAACAGATCAGCTCCCCTGTGACTCAGTCTGTGCCTGATCTCATTTGATCAGTTGTCTCCAGAACACTGAAAAGTAAAAATTGAAATAAAGTATGTATTAAAAACCTAAATTTAAAAACCTAAATTTATGTTGTATTCATGGTTTGCTGCATGGAATCTAATGTAAAACAATTCCAACAGAACAACACAACATCTAGTGTGATTAGAAAAATAGAATGCTAATTTATACAATAGAGATGCAGCAGTGCTAATTGAATATTAGTTGGCTTCAAGAACATGAACTGGGATTAGGTGAGATTTTATGTCAGGAATATTCCTGTCTGTGTGTGGAACTGTTCATTTTCTCTTTAATGTGCCATCATGTTAATCATAGAATGCAATGAATGTTCAACACAATGCAACTGTTTCTAAATGTAAACCCAACAAGATAGTGTTCATTGCATTCTGTGCACATTACAAGGAAGCAATTAATCCAGCAATCGATTGACAACATAATGGCTGTAGTGCAGCAAGCTCCTTAGGCTCAATTCAAAACAAGCCCGATTAGATTCATCAGTGAGCTTTTGCCAAAGGTATATTTTTTCATATAATGACATGAAATACGTGAAATGAATTATTTACTAAATGCAGCATACTTCATGCAGTTGCGATGCCAGTGTTGTGACTGTCACAGTGAGATCAGCAATCAATTATTAATATGAATGTTTACATTGTGTTGGGATACTTCACATTTGTCAAAAGCCTTATGAGTAAGTTGAAATGAATTGTCAGATCATAACACTTCAGGTACAACTTATGACAAGACGTTATTACAAAAATCCACCCATTTTGTCTGCGGGTGAGTTATCAACATCTGTGGTCGCCACTTTAAACGGCTAAAAGTCACACCAGCTAGTTTCAATGGCCCCTTTACTTATATAATTCACTCAAACTGATAACCCTTCTTCCACCTGGTTGAAACAAGGATCAATAAAGAGATGCCAAAAGCAGTGAAAAAATTTACAGCCAAGCTATTTTTCCTTCTGTTCACAAACCAATTAAGTAATTAAAACAAAAAATGCAGAGAGAACTCAGCAGGTCTGACAGCATCTGTGGAGAGAAAGACAGAGTTAATGCTTCAAGTCCATATTGCTCTCAGAACTGCTGAGTTTTTCTAGCATTTTTTGTTTTTGTTTCAGATTTCCAGCATCTGCTGTATTTTGCCTTCACAGTAAAGTAACTACTTGCTTGCTATGAGAGCTTGCTATCCCTTGGCCATGATATGGCAGTGCATCACTTGCCTGTAACATTACTCTGATGAAAATGATATGCAGGCTCTTCAGGTGTTTCTCTTTTCCACTCCCAACAATAAAGAGCATGCCAAAACGTGCCCAGGATTGAAGTAGGAATCAATAAGCGTGATAATGTTAAAGCTAGGAGAAATAAAAGCTATCTGCTGTCTGTACCAGTGATCATGTGTGGCAGCATGACTGAGTGACTCTTTTTATAGGTTTCATGACTGGAATTTTACTGATGGGTCCCAAATGTAGGCTTGTGCCCAAGTGGGTGGGTGGTTGGACGGTGGTGTCAATTTTACTGGCAGCGGTCAATTAAGAGGCAGCCTCAAAAGGTGGGTAAGAAATCTTTTGGTGTACCTGGGCCAGGCAGGCAGGCCCTGGTGACTGGAGGGCTGAACTCTCCAGCAATGGCATTAGTGTCGCGGGGACGGCCATTGCTGCCGGGAACCCCCCAGTGGAACCATGGAGCCTCCAGGAAGGAAAACACCTCGCTCCTCCATCCCAGGGAGCCACTGGGAGGTCATCTTGATGTAAGTGGAGGTCTCCCCACATGGCGGAGGGGCATACTGATGTTGGTAAAGATAGCATTGTGGTAAAATGGTCGTCAATCAGCCAATTAATTGGCTGCCTGCCTCTGATCAGTGAGTGGCTGAGCCGGCTGCAGTACCCATCACTGGAAATACCTCGTGGTGGAGGGAACACATCGAGCTTCTTTTCCAAAGCCATTCTACCACCCTTCCCACCTCCCAGCCCATCTGCAATTGGCTGGTAAAATCCATCTCATGTATCAGCACATAAAGTCTTCAACTCATAATTTTTAAATTGTTGATGCATAACTTAAAACAAGTCTGTGAAAGAAAATTGAAACATGTTGCCATTAGTTGTGCAAGGCACTACTTGGAAAAGATATTACATATTACAACATTTTCTAACATCATCGATCTTGCCACCATTTTAACTCCTGGATTTTCAGCAGCGTCAAGGCAGGTCGGCAATTAATTGACACAGCATATTGGAGCTCCATATCTCTTCACTAGGAGTGGTAAGACATGCATCTGAAGCCATTTTTCCCTTGTGCTGAGCTTTAAATCATTGACTGTTCTATTAAGAAGAGGAGAGGCCAAAGGTATCCCCACAAGGAAGGAGGAAGAATTAAGTGATTCGTCAGCTGTGTTATTTTTGTACGTCTCGGATGGCTGGTTTAAATGCAGGGTCATGTTCCTTATGCCAACATGGAGGCAGCAAGGCAAAATTAACGCCAAAAATGTTTCCACTGAGTTAACTATAGCTCTCGAAGGCCATAATTCATGGAACAAAGATATGGGAAATGGGAATTTGGATCTGAGCCAGAATATTTTAGCTAATGAATGTCGGTTTAAAAATTCCAGTGAGCGATTACAATTATTATTGTGGTCAGGATATTTCTAGCATGTAATGTCTGCTAAGAACATACTCAGGAGAGAGTGCAATAGTCTGATTGACAGGCCTACTTTCAAATCACTGGACAGGTAAGGAGCCAGTTGTCTCATCCTTCCACTTCCTGTCAATAATCAGAGAAAACCAGGATAAGAGTCACAAGATTTTGAGTTCAATGGAAGTAAACATTGGGAGAGATGTAAAGCAAGTTGCCAATTTGCTATCACTCACTTTACACAATCGTACAAAATTGAAATCTATCCGAACATGTCTAGGTTAGCTTGTAATACCTTGGAAAGAGTATAATGTTTATAACTTTGCACAATGGGCTTTCACCACTAGGAAATGGGTTGTGTTCCACATTGCAGTGACAATGAAGTAATGTGGTGTAACAATGCCATCTACTGGCATGATGGGATATGATCCATGAGGGTCACATGCCAATAATCTCAGAATTAATAGGTTCAAAGCGAATCATCTGAATTTACTTAGGAACTGTCTTTGAGGTGCTTAAATAAGAACTGCTTGCAGTAGTTATTTGTTATTCAGTGTTGAGTTCTAACCTAGGTTAGAAATAAATGAGACCCCAATGGATATCCTATTTGCAAGTGCATAAACTTGTACTTTCTGTCAATATTAATAAAAGACAAGCTGATTTATCTCTGGCCTCTGAACCTTTATAATTTGTATAATCTACAAAGTTGATTGAACAGTGACAGAAAAAAAATGATTTTGTGACCAGCAGATAATATAACTTATCATAATTCTCTCTACCTTTCCCATAATTGAACCAATTCATGTGCATTTCTCAATATTCTGAGCACTGTATTTCATCCAAGATACAACAATAAATAAAACAATATTTGATTCCATTTTAAAATTATTTTTTCCTTTTCATAGCAACATCCTCCCAGTCCGTGTGTGTGATCAAGAAGCTGAGAGGCCATATACAGGTTTCTAGTTTGTTAAAAATCTTTTGTTGGATTAGACTTTCTCCTTCAGCTTGTTGAACTACCTAGTAGAGGATATTTTGCTTGAATTTATTGGAAATGTAAAAAAAAAAGCATTTTGAGGCACTGTATTTTCATAGCAATTTTATAGATATGATAAACTCAGAATTATGAATTCATTTGTTTTAAATATGATAGAACTCTTAGATAAAATCAATCCTATCTTTTAAAATATAAGCCTAGAAATAACTCTCAGCTATATTAAGGGTCAAACGCTTCTATACCATCCCTTTGATATTTTAATGTACGTACTCACCTGTTTATTTTAAATGGATTAAAGCCTGCATTAAACTAAAAAATCAGATGACTCTCATACAACTGCATTAAGCGTTCATTTACAATTCACACTGATAGTAATTTTAGGTCATAATTGTCACAAAATATAATTTTATATAAAATATTTTTAAAATGTTCTGTATCCTTGTATTTGCTCATTTTGAAATCTCCTGAAAAATGAAATTGACAACATCCTTTGAAAGTCCAGGCAAAGGGCTGAATTCTGCAGAATCGACAGCAGAATTGACAGAGGAGAAATGCCCACCCTTAATAGTCTCTTTTTTGAAAATGCTGGCACCATGCCTATTGAACAAAACCAGGGCCATTTGGAAGCTTCGCAGGAGATACTGGCCACCTCCTTTTTTCAGTTGTGAAATTTTTGAGGTCAGCAAATGTGCAATTTGTTCAGAGACAGGATTAGATGCCAGTAGTTTCCTTTGCTCTGCATCTTTAAAAAATTCTTCCATTGTCTGTGTAATGTTGATACGTCCGTGCTCATCATCATTGCTCGGATCCAACTCTGCAACCTCAATAGAGGAGATGCCATCTTCAGGGTTTGAATCTGATGAAGACATTATTAGTTAATATTTTTTGTTTTTGGTAGCTCACATTAACAACAATGAATAGTGGTATGAACAAGCAAAAGCTCATTTAACATTATAATTACCATTGTTATCAACTTTACATTTTCATTAATCATGTTAAAAGATATCAATTCAAAATAATTGTTCATATTCAATGAAGTATTGTGCCTAGTACAATGATGTCATATTATCAACCTTCATTCAGTACTTTTAAAACTGGACACAAACAAGCTATTAAAATGGATGCTGCAAATCATGTGACCTTTGGCATTTGAGCTACAGACAGTACCGAGTCTCAAACCAAAACTTAGTTAAATATCGGCATTCAAAGCCATCCGGGGAATTCACACATCTTTTTGTTCAAGGATGAACCAATACAAAAGGACTCTAGAATTTCCAGACTGCCTGTTTCTCTGCTTCATGACGGACAAACGGGAAGGTTGAAACTCAATTTGAGGCCAGCAGAAGTGAATGCACACTATCAACCTTCCATTGTATCATGATGGTTTTCCCCATCCAACCTAAACTGGGTGAATATTAAAGATGTTAAACCACAACACAGGATGATGGAATCAACATAAACACTATCTCTTTATTGGAAAATGACTTGAACTTGTATACATGATGAGGGAGCCTTGTTGTTGTCTGCTTTTTAAAATCAGCTAGGAGCTGTGTGCAGGCAATCTCACCAAAGCCATCGAACTAACAGTTCAACTAATCTGTGACCCAGACTCAAAATAAGCTGCAAGTACCTGGTTCAATTTAAAGTTCAGCTGAGAACCGACTTCTTTGAAATTCGACTGCAAGAAGCCTCAAAGTCTGCTGAGAATCCCTCACTTTACAAGACCCTCACTTCAACTTTAAAGCATAGAAACTATCTAAAAAATACAGGCCTGCCACTGGGAGACCAGAGATCGTAACTCAGAGTCTAAGATAATAGTAACCTGGAAAAGTACATTATCTTTATCTATATATAATCTTTGTGTGTGTGAATGTGTGCATGGGAGGCTGTACAACTTTGTGTTTATTCAAGGTAAGTGTGTGGAAATAAAGAACCTTATTCTTTTTAATTCACAAAAGCTTGCTGCTGATTGATCATTTAAGTGGGATACATACTCCAAGCATAAGAAAAGACACACCTTCACACAAAACATACTGATCATAGACAGTAAGAGAACACATACGAAGCTGTCTGTGACAGGAGCTTTACAGATTGACTTTATCATTGGGATATAACTGTATTGTGCAGCACTCTATGATAGATGCTAAGAGCAAATGTCGTTTAAGGACTCCGGCCAAATCTGAATAGATTGTCCAGCATGTTTTACTCATTCATTCTTTTATCCAAAAAGTTCTGAAATCCTGAAGTGACTTGATCCCAAGCATTCCAGACTGCAGAGGTTACAGTGTTTATTGTTCCTAAGGCGTGGTGCCCAGAACTGTTCACAGTACTTCAGTTGTGGTCTAACCAGATCTGAAACATGACTTCAAACTCAGAGTATTGATTACCACGTACCCTTGGAATTCAGACCAACACACTGAAAATTGAAATTTTAATAGAAGTAATATTATTTACCATCATCTTTGGATTTTACTCTTCAAATTCTGAGTAGTTGCAACTTTATAGCCTGATGTAGACAGCAGCTGGATGTTAGTCAATTGATAAGTTAAGTCACATAGAACCACTTGTAAAGACTGGGCTGAATCTTCCAGTCGGCATGCGGGTGAAGGCCTGATACGCCGACACATAAAATGACGTGCAATGGTGTCGGGTGTTGTCATCTCGATATTTCGTTCGGTGGGCGCGTGCCGGAGTCGGCTGCACACCCAATGAAATGTCAATGGCCTATTAAGAAAGTAATTAAACTATTTGAGAACAGTGCACATCCAATCTTAAGATTGGCGGGCAGTTGAAAAGATCAAGTGGCCTTCACATTTTTCAGGAAACCTCGTCCACGGGTGGGATGAGGTTTCCTGAAGTTTTTATAAAATAAAAAAATAATTTTTCCCAACTTCACAAACGTGTCCCAAATCATGTGACACTGTCACATGAGGGGACATGTTTAAATACATTTTTACATCATTTATTAAAATGTTTTATTCTCCATTCAATTTCCCCCAGGCAGCTCCGTGCCTCAGGGAGATTGCTGCGCTCTTACGCGCACATGCCCATGACTCTCCCTCCTCCCCCAGCCCGCAGAGGTAGTGCTGACCGGCTGCACGTTATGCTGGGCGGGCCTTAATTGGTCTGCCCGCATAAAATGGCGGCACGCAGCTGGTTGCAGGCGGCGATCGGCTCTGCGCCCACACCCACTTGCTCCTGCCCACCATAGGAAAAATTCTCCCCATATGGTACGAAAATGCTTTCGGTGAATATGCTGAAAACTTAAATGAAGGTTAATCCACTTTCACTGCAGATTTGGGTTTCAATTTCTTAAAATATTCTTGATCAGATGGGGGCATCCACCCCCATGCCATCCCATGCTTCCTCTGATCCCCATACCACATCCTACCACTTCCATGCCCCCCATGTACCCTCCCTAACCAGTCAACCAATATACACTACATACAGTCCTCAGTAGCCATGCAATAGCATTCAAAATTATTTTTAAAACACTGGAAAAAATTAAACCTCTAACATTCTAATAAAACCCTGATTCAAACACACCATCATTGATACTAGAAAGAAAAAAAGCACTCTAGTGCAAAAAAAGGAAACCCTTTAAGTGCCTGCTACGTATATACACAAACACAAAAAAAAATCATCAAAGGTATATTTGGTCAATACAGTTCCTTAGAAGTTTTAGTTGTCTTAGATTAATAGGCCGTCTGCTGACATTAACAGCATCTGAAATCCAGCTAAGTATTCATAATGGCTCTAGCTTCATTACAAAAACTTCCAGCTACATTGCCTGAAACTGACAGAACAGAATGGTGTCCTGCTTCCATTTCAAAGCAGAGTGCCTAACAATCAATGGAGGGGAGCAGGTGCAGAAATTTTTTTCAACTTTCAAAAGCAGGGCTTTTTAATAGCCAGAGCTTTTGGTTGATTTAAATCATATCACAAAACATGACAGCAGAGGCCGGCAGGACTTTTTTTTTTACATTTTTATTACATTATGGCAATTTCTCCAATGGAAAATGTGTTGTAAGGCATGACAACACTTCATAATAGTGGTCAACGTAAGGGTCAAATTACCTTTGTAGATCAGATTCCTATGATGAATCACTGCATTAAAAACACATCTACTTTACAATACAACATCTAATAGTGACATTTGAAGGCGTTAATACATTTTACACTCATTCTTCAGAATGTTCCCGACTCCTCAGCAGACGTCCCTCCATGGTCATGAACTCTCCAAGAAAGTGTGTTTTTTTAGGGATTCCAAAACCTGCATCAGCATACAAAAATAGTGCATAGCTGAAATGCAATTTCCCTGTATCCTCACAATGGAGACCCTGACCTCGGAAGAGGTGCAAGTGCATTTTGCACCGACGTCCATCCCAACCCGCCAAAAGGTCAAATGAAAATGTTGTGGGGTTGGTAAGGAAGGGGAAAATTGTTATTCCAGCAAAAGAAATCTAAGTTCAACGTTTCCCAACCCGATTTGCATTTCCATTGGGGATAAAATTCTGGCCCTTAAACTAAACAAAGGCAACTACAAGGATATGAAAACAGAGTTGACTGAAGTGGAATGGGAAAATAGGTTAAAAGGTAAGGTGGCAGAGAAGCAGTGGCAGAGATTTAAAGAGATATTTCATAACTCTCAACAAATATATATTCCATTGAGAAAGAAAGACTCTAAGAGAAGGATGCATCGTTTGTGGCTAACTAAAGGAGTTAAGGATAGTTGAAAGAAAAGATGTACAATGCTGTAGAGAGTAGTGGTAGGCCAGAAGGTTGGGAAAATTTTAGAAACCAGCAAAAGATGACTGAAAAAAGGAAGAAATTGAAGTATGAGGGAAAACTAGCAAGAAATATAAAAACAGACAGTAAAAGCTTCTACAAGTATATAAAAAGGAAAAAAGTAGCTAAAGTGAGCATTAGTCCTTTCGAGGATGAGACTGGTGAACTAATAACGGGAAACAAGAAAATGGCAGATTTTGAACAAGTATTTTGTGTCTGTATTCATAGTAGGAGACACAAAAAAGCATCCCAAGAATAATAGAACAGCAGGGGGCATAAGGGAGGGAGGAATGTAAAATAATCGCAATCACTAGAGAAAAAGTACTAGAAAAAATGGGACTAAAGGCTAACAAGTTCCCTGGACCTGATGGCTTGAAGCCGAGAATCTTAAAAGAAGTGGCTGCAGAGATAGTGGATGTGTGGTTTGTCATCTTTCAAAATTCCCTAAATTCTGGAAAGGTCCCAGCAGATTGGAAAACTGCAAATCTAATACTTTAAGAAAGGATGGAGACAGAAAGCAGGAAACTATACACTGGTTAGCTTAACATCTACAATTGGGAAAATGTTAGAATCCATTACTAAGGAGGTTGTAGCAGGACATTTAGAAAAAACATAAATACAAACAGGCAGCGGACAACATGGTTTTGTGAAAGGGAAATTGTGCTGACATATTTATTAGAGGTCTTTGAGGATGTAACAAGCAGGGTAGATAATGGAGTACCAGTGGATGTAGTGTATTTGGATTTCCAAAAGGCATTCAATAAGATGCCATATAAAAGGCTACTGCACAACATAAGAGCTCATGGTGTTGGGGGTGATATATTAGCATGTACAGAGGATTGGTAAACTAACAGGAAGTAGAAGCCTGGATTTTTAGCGAGTCGGGGTGACTAGGGAGCCTTTTAAAAATGACAGGTGGGTCCCAGTTCCAGGATTCCCATTAACATTCCTGGGCTGCCTAATTTTTGGGAACGCCTTTAAAGGGTGCCGGCTGGTTCCTATTAAAAGCCTGCACCTGACAATCCTGATCTGGCTGGCTCCATTTCGGAGGTAGGTGTGTCCTACGCTTCAGCAATTTTCATGGAGTTGGGCCAAGTTTTTAAAGTGTCATGCTTCACGGCCCCTAAGAGGAATCATGAATCCTAGTGTGCATGAGGGGACCTTTTAAAAGATAAGTTCAAAAGCTCACCTTCATGCCGCCTATGCCAGATTAAGCCCTCCACCCAGCCCCTACAACCCCTATGCCCCCAATGCCAAGCTCTGTCCTTCCACTCACCCCGTATGTCCCCTTATGCCCCCACGCCAAACTCTGTCTTTTCACCCATGCTGTATGTCCTCTCATTCCCCCTTAGCCAAGCTTTGCCCTGCCACCTCCTCCATGTCCTCTCAGTCCGCCTATGCTAACTGTGCCCTTCCAACAATCAAACAATGTTTTCTCTGGGGCACGGGTGTTCTTGTATTAGCTGCCTAGGCTCTCATTATATATGCTTGGCTGACAGCCCAGACAGCTATTAGAATACTAGAACAGTCACTCCCCAGAAGAAACATTGTTTGTCTGACAGCTTAGGCTCCCTGATCTCTGTGGTCAACTTCACAATGTTTGGTAGCACTGAATTTGAGTATTGCTGAAAAAAAAATTTTGTCGAAGCTTTTCGTCTTACACTCATCAGGACAATCACATGAATACCAAGATCAGCAGAAGCAACAATTTATACTGAATGAGAAGATTGGTCGGCATGTGGACTCTGATTGGCAGAGGTGTTGTTGTGGAGAATGCTCCAGTTAATGGTGACTGATAGTTAAATGCCAAGTATCGTTTGAAATTTAAACCAGGTAGCTTGACTCTGATTTGTCAAGGCATTGCCCTGAGGAATGAACCAATGAATGGCTATCACTTATTTTGCTTAGCTGAAACAGGTGCAATGTATATGTTCCTTCTGTCTGCAAAGAGCAGGTTCGCTTGTATTCATGTATGTAGCTTCCAGTAAACGCAAATGTGGCGCACTGCAAACCCGACTGACAATCCTAAATTGATTGTCTGTGTAGTTTTTAGCACACTGAGGATAATTTAGCAAATGCTGTCCAATCGTGAATCACATCTGATGTTGGACGCTGTGTTTTGAGTTTTGCAAGCAAGGGCTGGTTGAGTATGGTCTGTACCTTGCCCGTTGCGAACAGCGGAAGGGACGTGCTGCTTGATATGGTCCACCAGTCTTTGGGACGTACAGCCTACATACCTAGCATCACACTAGCACTGAAATTCATATATTGCGTTACTCATTTGTGTGATAGGCAGAATGTATTTTTGGCTTGATGGCAGCATCCTGTTAGTGGCGAATACGATTCGTGCTGTTACTGCATAGTAGCAGTGTGAAACAGCTAGCTTCATCTGTTGCTCACATATTTGAGACACCTAGCCCTTCCATTCTTTGATGCATCCTATTTCAGTATCAAGTTTGCATTGTGAGCAATAGGCTTGGGCCCTATTTACAAAGCTATTGATGAGGCCAATCTTATAGCGCGTAGAACTGTAAGAATCCCAATGTGTGTTGACCAGTGAAGGTACTTCTCAGGGAGAGATCAAAAGATCAATGAGAAATCCATTTTCCGTTCATACAGGCCTCCTAAGGAGTGGTTAAAAATATCATTGATAGAAACCAAGGAATTTGTCATTTCCCTGTGGAAATGGAAATGATGTGTGGGACAGAGAATTATAATTGTAATGATAATATAAGGGTAACCTCATGGAGTGTGTTCATGTGCTGCACCACAGAATGGCAGATTAAGTATCTGTACCGGGCATCCAGCAATATTGGGTGAAGTTTCAGAGAGCTAACTGAATTCAAAGTACTTCCTGACCCAATCTCTGTAAAGCAAATCCGGCAAGGCAAAGCTTTCACTGTCAGGATGACAACATGTTGAATGACATGATCCGTTTATTCTACGAAACAAACAAGAAAAACATAATTTGTAATTTTTCAATTCATTATGTGTTTGGTCCTTGATCATGCTGCAATGAATGCAGTGAAATTTTGCCTGAGCTTTAAGCGCAATGTGAAACCAACTCAGCAGACTTAGTTGTTATATCTATCCTGCTGTATACTGGGTCTTTTCTGCACTATTTCAGATGTATTACTGCACTGAGCAACATGTTCCACTGTAAATTGAAAAAGTAGACATAATGATAGACCTTCCTTTCAGTACACATCTAGTGTTACAAAAGCACTTAGATTAGTCTTTATAATTAAAATAATTAACTGCCAAAAATCTCTCACAGACTCTGCACAGATATGAGCATCAAGCCAACTGTTGTGCACACATTATTTATAGCTTAAATCTTGAAAGCTAGAAGCAATGAATAATAGACAATACACTGGGGAAACTGCAGGTACATTAATATTTCATTCCATCAAGAGGAATGGCTTACTTTCTGTTCAAAGCTGAGAGCTGTGTGGCAAGGCAAATGTACTCTTTATGATTGGAAATATTTTGATGTTGTCAACACAATAAACGTATATTAAATTAATAGTTTATTTCTTTACAGACTATTCAAGTTCAATCTGGCAATTTTGAGTACAATTTTAAGTTTGAGTTGCTGCAAAATTCAGATATGTAGTGTCCATTTTTTGAGTGCAACAGATGGCCTTAAAGATCCAAAATGGCATCGACACATGACTCATGCTGAACGCCATCTTGGTGATGGTGTTAACACATGCACAGTGAGTACCCATGGAATCTGTGCAGAGTAGGCAGATCATGCTGTCAGTCAGTAAGGCTGATTTAATGTCAGTTTTTCACCTCACCTCTCCAGTTAACATCTCTCTTAAACACGCACAACTGAAACATGTGTTCAGTAGCAGGAAGGACCATCCAACCAGGACTATTCAAAGGGATCATTGATAACTTGCAGGTTAGTTGCTGATTAATTTCTACAGGTTCTATTGTGTTTGTAGAAGCCCTTGGTGATTTGCCAAGTTGATTAAAGTTGGTGCTGCACAAGAAGGACTTGGTTGTGAATTCAAGGGTTCTGATCAGATCACTTGTGACAGGTACTACAGTTACCATTCTCCCTGGACTGCAGCTTGAGAGTGAGATGGAACAGGGGCAGCATAGAAAAGAACAAGCTGCTCACAGAGGGAAGAGGAGAAGGAGAAGAGCTCTCAGCAGGAGTGTTTATCCACCTAGGGTCTTCTGGGAGCATTTCTCCTACCTCCACCTAAGTCAGAAGTAGGGTGTGCGTTGTCTGCATTTACAAAGGACATGCTCACAGAAATCTCCCTACTCTTGCAACAAGACATGTAATCTCAGTACAGGGCAAGACTGAAATTGCCAGTGGTTTGAAGGTGACTATGGCCCCAGTGACATCTTTAACATTTTCCTGTTCGCTGTCCACTACTGCATCAGAGAGGAGATAGATGCTCTTTACACCGAGGAGGGGAGTTCATTGTGTTCTCTCTGGTCAGAAAGAAGGCAGGGCATGCACATGACTTTACCAGGATACTGGGCTTCCCTATGGTACCATTGATTGCACATAGCTTTGCGGGCAGCACATCAAATGATGAGATGTATCAAAAGCGCAAGGTTCCCACTTGCTAAATGTGTAGTTGGTGTGTGACCAATCTCAGCATATCATGCTGATGAATGCTCGATTTCCTAGCAGCTGTCATGATGCTTTCATTCCATTCCAATCTTCTGTTCCATCAGTAGTTGACCAACCACACCAAAGCAAAAGGTGGCTGCTGGGCAACGAGGGCTATCCACTTATCATCAGGCTCATGACTTTGCTCTGCAACCCAACCACATGTGGCAAGCATGTATACAATGAGCATCATGCTACCACAGAAAATATCATCGAGCAGGTCACTAGACTGCTGAAGCAACAGTTCCACTGACTCAACCACTCTGGAGGAGTACTCACTGGATTGTGTGTTCTGGTGGTCTGCTGCATCCTCCTCCATCTGGTCATCATGAGGGAACAGCCCTTGCCAACAGGGATATGATGAGTAGCTCAGGAGCAAGAGGAGGAGGAGGCAGAAGAGGACAAGGGAGGATGCAACAAACATATTTCAGCTGGGATGTCCAGGATTGCCTCATTGAACTACAATTTCACTAAACACAAGCCAAATGTCCATTGTACAACAGCTACATCCAGTTACCATTCCTGTGGCACAGACTTCTTGGTCACAATGCTGAAATAAAAGCCACCATAAAACAACCATTCTAAACCAACTTTATTCAACAAAAGTCAACTATTTATCCTTGTGCATTCCTTTACTGCATTTCTTGTGGGTACCTTCACTTGGAACCTACTACTCCAATTCAGTGGTGTTACAGTGGCTGTAGAATGGTTGGTGGAAGGTTGCTGAATTTCAGTGGAGGAGACTGCAGGTGGCAGCTTGAAAGCGTGATTTTGAACTGTACCACCTCAGCATGGATGGCAGCAGTCTGGGCTGGGTGGCTGACAGACAACAGCAGGGTTATTGGTGGAGTGACAACAGTAGGATCATGAATGTTGTCATCCTGAAAAGGGATCCCATGCTCATTTTCCAGCCTTATCCAATTTCCCCCCCCCCATAATCTTTTATTTAGTCTTCCCAAGTTCAATCTGGCAATTATGAGTACAATTTTAAAATTGAGTAGCTTTCCCCCACTCACCTAGTTTTATTCTTTGATCACAATAGTTTCTGATAATACACATCAAAGGAGAAAACATAGCCAAACTGCTTTCAAATTTCTATAGTAATAAAAGGCAGCAGACACTGTTCCAGGAACAAAAATCAAAGATACTAGAATACAGCTCTTCTTTGATTCTAATGTTATAACAGGTTAAATTTGTCTAAAATTTCAGTTTTGCTTCAGTCCTTAATAACTTCTTTTGAAATCTACCATCGCTATTTCATTTCATGGAACAGAATGAAAGCATCATGACAGCTGCTAGGATAGCCAGCAACTCTAATTGTTTTAGTTTGTCGTGTAACATCTATTGGCATTTCTTGTCATCCCTTCATTCAGAAGTCCTAATGGTAATGGTGCCTATGACTTTTTCACTGCCAATTTATACATTTGGTGATGTCTGCCCTGTAAAGTTTCTAAACAGGATTTTTCCATTGCCTACTCTCACTTTAAGTCAGAAGATTGTGGGTTCAAACTCTACTGCAGAAGCTTGAGCGCAAACTTAAGACTGATAATTCAGTATAGTATTCAGAGACTGCTATACTGCGAAAAGTGGTATTAAACCAAGATCCTGTCTACCCTTTTATACAAATGTCAACGGTTCAATGGCCCTTTCCAAAAATCAAAGATTCCAGCTGCTGTCTCTCAACCAGCACTGCTAAACGGATTATTGGGTCATTTTGCTGTGCAACATTTGGCTGCTTCATACCCATACATCGCAACATTCTTCCAGTATAGCTACATCACTGACATCTATCCAACAATGTGGAAAATTGCCCAGGTATGTTCTATCCATCAAAAGCAGGACAAATCCAATCTAGCCAATTACCACCCCATCAATCTACTCTAGATCATCAGCAAAGTGACGGAAGGTTTTGTCACAAGGGCTATCAAAGGGGCAGCTATGCTGCAATAACCTGCTCACCCCTGTTCAGTTTGAATTCCACCAGGGGCACTCAGTTCCTGATCTCATGACAGCCTTGGTTCAAAAATGAAAAAACAGCTGAAGTAAACGTGACCGCCTTAGACATCAAGGCAGCATTTGATTGAGTGTGGCATCAAGAAGATCTAGCAAAATTGAAGTCAATGAGAAACTCTTCGCTGGTTGGAGTCATACCTAGTGTAAAGGGAGATGGTTGTGGTTGTTGGAACCCAATCATCTCAGCCCAAGACATCACTGTAGGAGGTCCTCAGGGTGGTGTCCTAGGCCCAACCATCTTCAGCTGCTGCATCCTTTTCTTCTTTGTAAGGTCAGAAATGGGGATGTTTGCAGACAAGTCCTCAGTTATTAAAGTCTGTGGGACAGCTCCCCAATTTTGGCACAAGCCACCACATGTTAGTAAGGAGGTCCTTACAGGGTGAACTGGCAGTGTGCGACATTGTCGTTTCCAGAGCCTAGGTTGACGCCAGATGGTCCATCCGGTTTTATTCCTTTTCGACGTTTCTGTAGCAGTTTGGTATAACTAAGTGTCTTGCTAAGCCATTTCAAGGAGAATGCAGACAGGGTAAGGACAGCAGATCTCCAGATGGATTTTTATGACATTGACTAAGACTAGCTTTTAACTCCAGATTTATTAACTGAAGTTAAATTCCACCAGCTGCCTTGGAACTTGTGGCCCCAACCATTAGCCTGGGCCTCTGGATTACTAGTATATTACTACAATACCACCATTCCCAGTGGCTATATTTCAAAGCTGAAAAGTGCTTTGGGATGTCCTGAGATTAGGAAAACTGTTATATGCATACAAGTTCTTTCTTTCATTGAGAGTTCCTACAAACGTGCAGTTCCATCCCTGGCAACACAATGGTGCATCACAGCAGTATATTTCTTAACTTCAGAAGATAGCCATGTTTATTTTCTTCCCTCTGAGGTTGAGCAAAAGAGTTTTTAAAAAAATATTTTATTAACAATTTCTCCTTTACAGGTTTTTTTATGTCTCCAGCAGCACCATTTTCACCCTCTTACAGCCTCATCCTTTATTGTGCCTTGGTGTTCTCATTCTGCTAATTTTCTCCCTTGGCTCTGCCCTGTTCGGTAGTTTGTGCTTCCCGCGTTCTTTGCTGATAAGTATGTGAATGGATGGCTTTGGATTCAAAGGTTGTTGAACTCCATTGCCTCCCTGCCTCCTCCCTTTGAATGGGTGCTGCATCTCAGCCATTGTTCCATTCTGAGCCAGGATTGCTCTCACTGTCAGTAGCCAGTTATTTGTATGATGTTGATGCCACCGCACTGCTGGCTTCCCTGCACACCCTGCAAACATGTACATGGATGTTCAACACGGGCCCCTTCCCATGCCGCTGACTTGGGTACTGCATTGGGAAAAGGTTCCATCTCCACTTTGTAAAATAAGGCAGACAACAATTGGAGATCCCTAAGTAGTTTGGTGCAGGAAGAGGTATAGCTATTGTCAAGTGCTGCAGCGTAGGTAGAGACAGAGCCCAACAGGGGATGCAAACTGTGAGTACTGCAGCTGAGAAGAGCTGAGGCCCAACAGGCATTGGGAAGATTCACGGTATAGTGTTCAGAAAAGGAGGGGTCTAGTCACATGGGCAAGGGACAACTGAAGTTGATTCTGTGAGGAGGGCTAAGTTACAGAATGGAGTTGGATAAATATTTGAAAAGGAAAAATTTCCCACAGCAAGGCTGAGGGAAAAGGCTGGCAGTATGGGACTGATTGTAGATAGTTTTTCCAAGAAGTTGGCATAGGCTGATGAGCTGAATCGCCTTTTACTGTGCCGTATGATTCAATGACTATTGAAATAATAATCTCTAACAAATCCAAGCTAACATTATGGGGTAGAACTTGATTGTGTGCAATAGTGCAAAATGGGTGGTATTGAGCCAGCAGCCTGTTTTACATCTCTCCCCATTTCATTTCCAATAACCTCAATGACTTGAATTTTATACTATTGCACAAGTGTTTTCTACAAACTACCAGGTCAACACAAGAAGGAGAGTTTGCTCTTTGAAGAGAACAGAAAAGACATTGAGATCAGGAAAGTTACTTTAATGGAAGGTTTCAATCAATCAATATAAATATATATTGGGTTATAAATATGAGGTACCGTAGGATAGAGGTTATGTTACTGAACTGGTAATCCGGAGACAGTGGGCTGAACTTTCCCAGCCTAGTGGTGGTGGGCTTGTTGGGTGCTGGGAAAAGGGTAGGAAGCTAATCTGGAATAAAAAGCTAGTATCAGTATTGGTGACCATGAAACTACTGGACTGTCATGAAAACACACCTGGTTCACTTATGTCCTTCAAAGGAAATATGCTTTAAATGTGACTTCAGACCTACAGCAATGTGGTTGACTTTGAACTCCCTCCATTTTGGGACATTGTCCCAGGGCAATTAGGGATGGACAATAAATGCTAGCCTTTCCAGCGATGCCCACATCTCATGAATGAATAAAGAAATCCCAACTGCTTTAGAGTTGGGATTGGTAAATAGAAGGCATCAATGCTCCATGATTC
Organism: Carcharodon carcharias; assembly: GCF_017639515.1. Lineage (NCBI taxonomy): Eukaryota > Metazoa > Chordata > Chondrichthyes > Lamniformes > Lamnidae > Carcharodon > Carcharodon carcharias. The sequence continues at coordinate 111,596,638 of NC_054468.1, read as the reverse complement.
AGTGCATAGGAAGAGCCACAAGCAGATGTGCTCATCTTGATCTGGTATTTGCAAATGATCCAACGTACAGCAAATGGAAGCTGTAGCACCCCTGGGGATTGTGACAACAGAATAATGAAGTTCCACATAAACCTGGTATACAATTATAGCTTCTAACTGGTGAAATTCTATTGGATGAGGGAAGAGTTAAAACAATTGAATTGGAGAAGAATGGCCATCAACATTTCAGTGGGAGACAAATGGAACTCATTTCAAGGAATGATGCAGAACAAGAACATGCCTAAGATTAGCCACCACATATTACACTAATGAGATCTTAAATAGAGTAACAAATTTGGATTTAAATAAAGAGGAAAAACTATTCCTACAAATCCTGCTTGGAGTAAGAAAGGGCTCACTGCAATGAATATAGGATTACACAGAGACAAGTTAAAAGGATGATTGGTTAAGCAAAATCTGAAGAAATTAGGTTCCAAAATTTTAAAAGTAAATTTTCAGTGCTAGAGAGATTAGGCAGTAATTAAGATTTATCACACCCTAAAGAAGTTACTTACACTTCGGTGGGCAAGCTGTAATCTTTTCTGACTTGTTTAATGGCAAAGTATTGCAATTCCCTTAATGGTGATGAGTGACAATTGTCTCACTTTTATTTGCATTGCAAAATTTTGGCCTCTTGTAACTCCTGAGGCACAGTTCCAGGGGAAAATAGGTTGCCCGCTTATATTGCCATTTCTCTTTCAGCACATGATTACTAGCAGCAAAAGCTGGAAAACATTGTGATGCTACAGAATTTATGAGACGTTCTATGGGAGGAACGTCAGTTTTAATCAAAAAATATATACCATGCCCATGAATGTCGCAAAGCCTAAATGCCATATTTGGAATCTTAGACAGAGAAAAAGTTTACTGTAGGCTTCTCTTAAACCATCCAATACAATTCATACCCATATGGCCCAAGCAGCATTATCTTATCTACGGTTTAAGACTATTTTGTAGCCATCAACCAACTACAATGGCTGGAAGATCAAACTAATACCAACATTGTCAAAAAGATGCTTCAAGGGTCGTTCTAGATTCATAGCTGCTTGAGCTCACAATAGCCTGGTCTATCACCCTGCTGCTTCTTACAGAAATGAACATGCTGTAATGCCTAAAAGGAGTTGCTAATGATACTCAATTTTCTTTTGATGGACTTTATTTATCTTTAAACAGAGAGTAGCCATGCCAAGTTCAATATTTGCTTTTGTTTATAGTTTCTTTCAACCTTCCGAACATGCACCCTTGATGTGTTTCTGACAAGTCCAAAACAGCCTACATTTTTGTATTTCTGAATTTCTGAACTGTAATCCATATAGTCTGAAAATCTACACTGCCTGAGAGCCATGAAAATGAAAAGAGCCTGAACAATTCCACTTAATCCCAGCAGACAGAAAACCATAACACAAAAATGACGATAATATTGTAATAATTAGACAATTGTACTTATATAGAGTATAAGGGTAGCCAGTGTTTTTTTAATTCATTCATGGGATGTGAGCATCGGTGGCTAGGCCAGCATTTATCGTCCATCCCTAATTGCCCTTGAGAAGATGGTAGTGAGCTGCCTTCTTGAACCACTGCAGTCCCTATGGTGTAGGTACACCCACAGTGCTGTTAGGGAGGGAACTGCAGGATTTTGACCAGCAACAGTGAAGGAATGGTGATATATTTCCATGTCAGGATGGTGAGTGGCTTGGAGGGCAGTGCTGTTCTGCAGCCCTTGTCCTTCTAGATGGTGGCAGTCGTGGGTTTGGAAGGTGCTGTCTAAGGAGCCTTGGTGAGATCCTGCAGTGCATCTTGTAGATGGAACACACTGCTGCCACTAAGCGCCGATGGTGGAGGGAATGAATGTTTGTGGATGGGGTGCCAATCAAGTGGGCTGCTTTGTTCTGGATGGTTTCAAGCATCTTGAGCGTTGTTGGAGCTGCACTCATCCAGGCAAGTGAAGAGTATTCCATCTCAACCCTGATCTGTGCCTTGTAGATGATGGACAGGCTTTGGAGAGTCAGGAAGTGAGTTACTCGCCACAGGATTCCTCGCCTCTGTGGGAACTGAAGTGCCACATTGAATTAGTAAGGCTTCTTATGAGTTTCATTTAAAGTATATTGTTGGGATAAATATAGAAATAGCTTCACCAAGAAAAGAGTACATATTTATATTATGCCTTTCATATCCAAACGCACTCTAATGATGACTTTTGAAGTGTCGTCACTGCTGCAACGTATGCAAGTGCAGCAGCCAATTAGGACACAGTGAAGTCCCATGGAGAGCAAAGAGATAAACCTCTGATTTAGGCAGAAAAATGTTATTACTGAGACAGGACTGACACTATTAAAACTATTTGGTATAGAATGGATTGGACTTGAGCTGTAAAAGCTTAATGAAGATGAATAAAACAGCATAGAGCAAATTTTCTGAGAACATGCTCCTGGTGAAGAAAATTGTACGGGCCATTTTTTTTAGCCCCTCAGCCCGCTAGTACGAGTGCGGCTGGGGAGTTTAGATGATTGAGGGAGAGCATTGTACCATGTTCCTAGAGCACTCCCCAACCCTTGACTACTCCCCCTGACTACCCACATTGTGTTGTGCTTTAGTATTACAGGTTTAATTGAACCCTTGTCCTCTAACGCATCTTCATCTGAAGATTATATATAGCCTTCGCTTTCTGTGCTCAATACTGTAGAAGATCAACTAATATGTAGAAAACATACACTGTAATTATATAAACTGGAATTTCTCTGCGCAATGAGCAGGTAGTAAAATATATTACTTCCTTGTCATTTTGCTTCACTACTTTCCTTCACTGACAATGTTATTGAATTACTGCTTAAGGTACACTGGTTTTATTTAGGTTTACTGGAAAGAAGGATGTCAGGGTGCCTTTAATAAAGGAAGAATTCAAAATTAGATTTTTGCCAAAGATAGATTAGGATCCTGAAGCTATCAGTATCTCATTCAGGCAAAAGTGAAAGCTAACTACATTTGCAGTTTTAATCTAAACTTGGACTGTAGAAAAGCAAAAGCAAACTTAGTATATCTATTCATTTCACATTGGACTAAACTGCAAAGAAGGACATTTCTGAAGAACATGCCTTCTTTACATGGCTTTCAATAATCATTACACTGTTAATATTGGAATTCATTGGTGCAGTTTAGTTCTCAACAAAAATGTGACATATCTTTGAATGCCACCAACATTCTAGATGAAATGCCTTGTTATGTGTATGAGTGGTACCTCTTATGCACTTTCAGAAGTAATGCTCAGGTAGAATCATTAGTGATCAAAAATGTCTTTGTGGACGAACTGTCCTAGTGTTCTAGATTATGAACATTTGCCAGCATTGTCCACGCCCTAAGATTAAATATTACAAAATCTATCTGAGCATTGTATCTAAAAGTACTCAACAGCTGCATTTTATACACTTAATGAAACACCAGTCTAGAATAGTAATTACATTCAAGGGTGCAAGTAACTTCTGCTAGTACTGAGTTTGCTGCACTATGTTAAATCATGACAGTGCCTACAACATTTTGAGGCATAAATCGATGTTCGTACCAGGGCAAAATTTCCCCTCAGGTCTCTATATCATGTTATAGCCTATTGCAGTCTTTTAAATTATTTGAAAAAAGGAGTTTGCGAGAACATGAAAAATGTATCTGTTTTGCAACAGAACCTTGTTTGATTGAGGATGACAGGTGAACATGTCCCACGGCTTCACCTTAACAATGGAGTAACTGCATTGTGTGTGTTAACATCACACAAGTGCACAAAAGTCACACACCATGCAAAAAGAAAAATTGCATCTTGAAGAAGATATTTGTACTGTTTTGCTTTTGAGAAGTTAATGGAAAAGCTTTGCCATACAAGGCTCTAAAGACATTTTCTGCTCCTAATACCAAAACCTTGTATAGTGTGGTCACTACTTGAAAGAAAACAGGGATAAGGAAGGCGGGTTGGTGCAGTTCACTAACACACAAACCTTTATGGGAATGGATTTACATTGTATAGCAATCTAATTCAGGCTTTCCATAAAGATAGCTGGTAAGGAAAATTGAAAAATCTATATTGGTACAGTAGGGGCACTCTTTTAAGGCAAGAGTTAAGGTACACAATGCTGGCTTGTAGACTATCCATGCTGTATATGACTTTGAGCCTTTCATGCTAATATAGGATGCCAAAAGTGGGAAGTAAAAATATATTTTTATAACGGAACATATCCAGTAAAAAAGAAAAAAAATCAAATAAGGGGAGATGGTGGAGTAGTGGTAATGCCACTGGATTAGTAATCTAGAGGCTCAGGCTGATGCTTGGGGGATATGGTTTAAATCTCACCACGGCAGCTGGTGAAATTTAAATACAATTAATAAAATCTGTAATTGAAAGTTAGTCTCAGTATTGGTGACAGCATCATAGAATCACAGAATTGTTACAGTGCAGAAGGAGTCGGCACATCGTGTCTGCATCAGTTCTCCGAATGAGCTTAGTGCCATTCTCCCGCCTTCTCCCCATAACCTGCACATTCTTCATTGTCAGATCACAGTCTAAGTCATTTTGAATGCTTCCAATGAACCAGCCTCCACCACGCTCTAAGGCAGCATTCTAGACCATAACCACCCACTGTGTGCATTTTTTTTCTCATATTGCTTTTGCTTCTTTTACCAATTACTTTAAATTTGTGCCCTCTTATTCTCTATACTTTCATGAGTGCGAACAGTTTCTCCCTGTATACTCCATCCAGACCCCTCATGATTTTTAATACCTCTATCAAATCTCCTTTCAGCCTCCTTTTCTCCAAGGGAAACAGTCTTAACTTATAGAATCTATCTTCATAACAGAAGTGGCTCATCCCTGGAACTACTCTCGTGAATCTTTTCTGCACTCTCTCCAATGCCTTCATATCCTTCTTAAAGTGCGGTGCCCAGAGCTGCATCCAACACTCCAGCTGAGTTCAACTAGCGTCTTATAAGAATTGAACATTATCTCCTTGTTCTTGTACTCACTGCCCCTATTAATAAAACCTAGGATACTGTATGCTTTATTAACTATCATTGATTGTCATTAAAAACCCAGCCAGTTCACTAATCTCTTTTTTAGGGAAGGAAATCTGTCATCCTTACCTGGTCTGGCCTGCATGTGACTCCAGACCCACAGCAATGTGGTTGACTCTTAACTGCCCTCTGAAATGGCCTAGCAAGCTACACAATTCAAGGGGAATTGGGGATGGGCAACAACTGCTAACCTCACCAGCAATGCCTGCATCCCATGTTTGTTTGACTCCATCACATCATGGTGTAAATGTTGACAGCTTCAATAACATTTGTCGGTGGTTCATCTCATCATTTCTTAGCTTGTTGGGCAAAGAGAGAGAAATTATTACAGGCAGTAAGTGTAAAGAAGCACTGTAGTACTAACACATGAATTGATTGTATGATTGAGCTGCATTGGCACATCTCATACAGTTGAACCATGCAGTCATATACAAGCTGTACCAGAGATGGCCCCGTTAATGTTATAGCATTACATAATCTGAATTGTATCTCATGGATTACTCTGGCCATTCATTAAATCTGACAGTTGCTAAAACATTACTGGTTTAAAAGGGTGGATTTTCATCATTCCCACATTGTCGTTAAACACAGAAAGGAAAATTTGGCGATGGTGATTGCAGCCCATTTTGGGACACGCTGGATTTTCCTGCTATGGGAGAAAAATACGGTGGCAGCTTCTCTCAAGGATATGCCACCAGATTCTCATTTCAGCATTCTGTCCAGTCAATGCTTAATGCCCAGGCAATAGTGCTGGAAATCAACACCACGTTTTTTCCTAGAAAAGTTTATTTTCCATTTTCATAGTGTTTGACATATTGGCGTTAAGGTATTTCAAAGGTGAACATTTTAATTTTCCGATTGGCTAATTTTATGACTAGCAATGAAGAAATCATTCAGCTCTATCCTTGCATTTTCATGTTCTTCATTAATACAGTGCCATAATTCTTATCTGTACAATTTATCTTATGCTCCAGCATGCATGAGAGTGGAGATAGCTTATGTTCACACTCATTCTTATAGATAACTGCTGCTTTGAGAGCTGCACTAAAATAAACAGAGCCAATTGCAGTCAATGAAAACATTGCCTGGAATTTCTCGAAAACCTGCACCACAGCTGGGCGGATCTAAAGCAAACACTATCGTTCTAGCTCAGAAATTCCAGGAATTAATGCATTTCTGGGAAATATATCGGATCGCTGGCGGGATGGTCTCTGATTCACTCTCCCTGACCTCAATGCAGGCCTTCAGTAATCTGGGTGCCATACTTAAAGAGCGCCCCTGCACAGAGGTAGCACTCTCTGAGGGATCGGAAGCTGCTGCAAAGTCATGGCTGCCAAAGGGAGGAAAAATTTAATGACGCCTCCCTTGGGCACATACTGGACGCAGTGGACATCCGCCGTGAAGTCCTCTAATCCCGCTCTGGGCAAAGACCAGCAAGAAATGTCATCAATCCAGCATGGGAGGCGGTGAAAGCAGCGGTCAGCGCCAACATCCTGTAAAAGAGGACAACCACCCAGTGCCAAAAAAGGGTGAATGATCTCCTCTGTTCTGCCAGGGTAAATCACTCTTCTTATAATTCTCAACTCTCAAATCCATCATACATCCACAGGAATCTCACTCACTGCCAGTTCAAGGGTAATCATCATTCACTCTGTCACACACACCTTCATCTGCCTTGCGGATCGTGTCCTCATCCTGCCCATGGCACCACTCACAATCCACGCATGCCAGGCATCCTTCTCATCTGGCTGGCAGGTGTCCTGCTTACACTCTCTCTATCTGTCTTCAAGCAGGACAAGCTGGCACACAACAAATGTGAGAGATCGCAGACTGGTGGAGGAATGCTTGGCATCAGACTTTGAAAATAGATTCATCCAGCTGGCTGGCGATTCTCTGGACTATTCCTCTGCTGATGGGGAGGTCAGCGGTGCTCAACCAAGTGAAGATACAGCAGTGCAACATCCATCAGAGGACCATGCTATGAGTGAGTTCCCCTGTTCTGCAGTCCCCTACTATACACTAATTATCTCTCCTTGCTTGCACAGGCACATCTGGGAAGCAGCCAAGAGGGTCCATCAGGTCATTAACTCAAGCCCTGAAGACACCTCGGAAGAAGTATCTGATGATACCCTAACTGAAGAATGGTCACAGCGCCCACCCATAGCCTCCACCAGCGCAGAGGCACACACCTTGGTGGGACCTAGTTCTAGAGTAGCCCTGGGGTCACAATCTGGTGAGCACATCGCACTGTCTGACCCATGGCAGGTGGTGGCAGGGACTTCCCAGGTTTCCAGTGCTCGAAGGACTGCTGGAGGTTAGAAATCTGCTTACCTGAGTCACATGAGGAGCCTCTGGACTCTAATACCTCAGTTTCTGGAGCTGCAAACTCAATCATGGGAACATCAGTAAAGCATGTCCGCTGCACACCTCAGATTGCAAGGCACAATAAAGGAGTCTGTCTGCCTACAGTCTGAAGTGATAGTGCCGGCATGCCAATGCACCGAGGTCAACACTGGAAGGGTAGCAACTACCATTGAGACCTTGGTCCAGGACATCGGTCCTGCACTGCTGCGCAGGCTGAATGCCATCACTGACGCCATAATTGGCCTCCAACAGTGTTAATGCGAGAGGGGTGTAGGGCAGCTTGATCTCACTTCAGCTTTTCTTTTTCCTAAGGAGAAGGCAGTGGCCTACTGGCACAACCCGGGGCCATCCATCCAGTGGGCTCTGGGAGTGTCCAGCCCATTCAAATCCCCTCTTCCTGTGACCTCAGCAGCTCCAGCTCCACAGGCCAAGGAGGGTGCCACTGCCACACAGCAGGGCCCCCGAAAGCAGGCAGGGCCCTCCAGGTCTGGGTCCTCCAGAGGATGCCTGCCAAGGTCATCACAGACAGGGCATTGCAGTCAACAGGCTGCCTCTATCTCTACTGTGGATGTTGTGGGAGCACCAAGACTAGCAGCAGGGTTAGGGAGGTTAAAATGTAGTTGCGCAGCATGGACATGGGTGCTAATCACTTGTACTTAATATTCACCACGTAAATAAACTCCCAAGAATGTTTTCTTGCCTTTGGTTCCTTGTTATGGATGAGCCGTGTTCGTGTCACTCAGATGTGAAACCTTGGTTCCTGCACATGATAAAGGTAGGTGTCTCAGGGCAGGATCTCTTTCCTGTGCAGTGTGTAGCCTTCAGACCAAAGTGATGGTCTGGCTTCACACTCATTGGACACATTAGTGATGCCTGCACCTCAGTGGTGCTTGTCATTGCTGCCAGAATGTCGTGGACAGGCATCACGGAGTTCCATCATTCTCTTTGTGTGCTTTCAGCACCTTTAATGTGGGGCTGACCCCCCATCTCTTCACCATCTGTGACCGGTGACGCTGTGCTTCTGAAGGGGTCAGGTGCTGAAGGCTAACCAAGAATCAGGTACCTTTAAAGTTTCACTGCTGCGCCTCCATGATGTGACCCTGATCACAGAGCACAAGCAAGCTGCCCTCAGCCTGACAGGAGTCAGACATTCACAAAGGCTATGTGAAGATCAATGGAGTGTCCTCACTGATGTCATCATCATCCTCCTGGAATCTAGCCTCCGCTGTGTCTCCATGATATGAGCTGGAGCATTGAGGGTTTGTGTGCTGCCATTAGCCACACAGGAGTCAAACGTTCACACATGTAAGGTGAGGATGTCAGGACGTCCTCACTACATGTCTTCATCATCCTCCACGAATCTTGCAGCGATGAGAGCCTCCCGAGTGCGCCTGCCTCCTCTGGCCAGTGCAATGGCTTAATCACCAGCATCCTCACCTCTGAGGACCTCATCATCATCATCCCCTTCGACGTCCTCTTCATTGGAGGATACGTGCAGCTCCTCCATCTCCTCCTCAGCTAGGTCCTCCCCTCGTTGCAGCACTAAGTTGTAGAGCGTTTAGCAAGCGATGCTGATGTGCAACACCCTCAGGGGACTGTATTGCAGTGCTACACCAGATCTATCAAGGCACCAGAACCTCATTTTCAAGCTGCCTATCATTTTCTTCACCAAAGTCGGGGTCGCAGCATAAGCTTTGTTATATCGTCACTCTGCTGCAGTCTGAGGCCGTCGCACAGGCGTCATCAACCATGTCCTCTATGGGTAGCCCTTGTCCCCAAGGACCCAACCCTGCAGCCTCTCTGGTCCCTGGGAGATCTCAGTGATCTGAGACCTGCTAAGGATGTAGGAGTCGTGGATGATCACTGGGAATTGTGCGAAGACCTGTAGGATGTGGTTGCAGTAGTTGTACACCAGCTGAACATTCAGCAAGTAGAAGCCCTTGTGGTTGACGTAGTTGACTGCTTGTTGCCACAGAGATCTAAGTGCCATGTGAGCGCAGTCAATGTCACCCTGAACCTGTGGAAAAGCAAATCCCAGCATCCTTGCTTCCTGGCTTTCAGATCCTGAGCGAAATGCAAAAGGTTCTATTCCTTCATGAAGATAGCGTCAGTGACTTCCTGGATTCACTTGTGCATATAGGCTTGTGAGATCCCACACAGGTCACTTGTGGAGCCCTGGATGGAGCCAGTGGTGGATAAATTGAGGGCCGCAGTCACTTTCACGACCACTGGCAGTGGATTCCTTCCATGTCCCCCATGGCACCAAATCCTGCTGCAGGTGGCATATGTAACTGACCAGCTCCCTAGAAATGCACAGTCTTTGGCGACACTGGTTCTCGGTCATCTGTAGGAATGATAGGCACAGTCTATAGACTTTGGGTCTAGTGAGGCATCTACGAGCGACGGTTCTCTGTGGACCTTCAGATGCTTGTGCAGCAGGCCCTGCTGTCCCTTCAGCTTGAGTGAGTTGCTCCTCTCTTTGCCAAGCCAGGCAGCTCCGCCACTCTCTTCTTCTTCTTCTCTGCTCCTTGTAAGCCATGAGGCATACTGTTAAATCACCAGGCTCCATGATCCTGATGTTCTCCTCCTGCAGGATCAAAGAGAGAGACACATTGTTTGACACAGATGCACTAAGAACAACTCTTGGTCAAGTCTGAAGGTCCCTTCACGCAGGCAGAAGAGCTCTGGTCACCACTTGGATGGCCAGTGTGCAGTGCGCTCATTGGCTGTCCGAAACTTACCCACCTTCGCCCCACTCCACTTGACTGATTGGCGGCAGCTTCGGCTATTGGACTGCATGCTGTGCTCTCAGCTCAGGCACAGGCATTCTCCTAACCTGCACTGCAAGGCTGCACTGTTAGGTTGAACCATAGTGGAGACTGGTCCAAACCTTAATAAAGACATTTCAAGGGGCTGTAAGTGCCTCCACCAGTGACTCCGCCATGGTTACCTTTCGCAAGGGGATTCTACAACTTGCCCAGTCAGCCAATTGTTCTGCTGCCCCCTAAAACACACATTAATTTATAGTCTGCACCCTGAGGAGGTGAAAGGTTCTGGAGCATTTGGTGGCACATTCATGCTTTTGCATTGCTTGAATGGGCAGAAAAGTTTCAGAGGCCCGACTCCAAGCAGGTCAATGCTTGCTGAAAGGTCTCAACTGTGGAAGAATGCTCACTTTGACAAGATTTTCCAAATGTGGGGCTGCTTCCCTCACTTCCCCCTCAAACCATTCCCCAGCATGTTCTTGAGTATTTCCTTTAGTCTGTGCTGCCTTGACACCACTCCACACACACACACACACACACACACACACACACACACACACACACACACACACACACACACACACACACACACACGCACACACACACACAGACACCCTCCCCCCCCACCCAATGGAGTCCTTGTGCTGGCACTACACTGAAAGCTAGCTAGGAAAAAGCGACTTGCCTGTGACCTTCGCGAAGGGCCTCTTCTTTAATGTCCTACAGGTGATGCTCGTGAGTGCTGTGCAAGGTTGCATGCAGTCACATTGCCAGATTGCCTTTTAAATGCAGTCGTGTAGCACACCATTTCATCTGCTAAACAATTCTCAATCCATGCCAATATATTACCCTCAATCCCATGTGCTTTAATTTTACACACTAATCTCTTGTGGGACTTTAGCAAAAGCTTTCTGAAAATCCAAATACATCACATCTACTGGTTCTCCCTTATCTATTCTGCCACTTACATCCTCAAAGAACTCAAGTAGGTTTGTCAAGCATGATTTCCCTTTCATAAATCCAAGTTAACTTTGTCTAATCCCGTTGAAATTTTCTGCGTCCTGTTATCACATCCTTTATAATAGTCTGTAGCATTTTCCCTACTACTGAGGTTAGGCTAACAGGTCTGCAATTCAGGGCAGAATTTTTCTGTCGGCGAGCTGGGGGTGGGGCCCGCTCGCTGACGCGGGATGTCGTCGGGGGGGGGATCCCCCAATGTCATCCCGCCCCATTTAAATATTCAGGAAGGCGGGGGGGACAGCGCGATCAGCTGTCCACCCGCTGACCTGTCACTGGCCAATTGAGGTCATTGACAGGGTAGTTAAATCAATTAAAGGCCCTGCCCGTCCAACCTTAAGGCTGGTGGGCAGGCCAGGAGCCCCAGCGGGCTTCTGAAAAAACATGAAACCTCATCCAACAGCAGGATGAGGTTTCATAGCAGTTTTAAAAAACTTTAATAAAGTTTGAGTGAAATTTATTAACACTTCCCATCTTATGTGACATTGCCAGCGCAAGGACTCCAGTGGGGGGGGTGGGGGTGGTGGGGGTGGAGTGGTGTCAAGGCAGCACTGACTAAAGGAAATACTCAAGAACATGCTGGGGAATGGATTGAGGGGCAAGTGAGGGAAGCAGCCCCGCATTTGGAAAATCTTGTCAAAAGTAAGCATTCTTCCACAGCTGAGACCTTTCAGCAAGCATTGACATGCTTGGAGTCGGGCCTCTGAAACTTTTCTGCCCATTCAAGCAATGTAAAAGCATGAATGTGCCACCAAATGCTCCAGAACCTTTCACCCCCTCAGGGCGCAGACTATAAATTAATGTGTGTTTTAGGGGGCAGCAGAACAATTGGCCGACTGGGCAAGTTGTAGAATCCCCTTGTGAAAGGTAACCAAGGCGGAGTCACTGGTGGAGGCACTCACAGCCCCTTGAAATGTCTTTATTAAGGTTTGGACCAGTCTCCACTATGGTTCAACCTAACAGTGCAGCCTTGCAGTGCAGGTTAGGAGAATGCCTGTGCCTGAGCTGAAAGCACAGCATACAGTCCAATAGCCGATGCTGCAGCCAATCAGTCAAGTGGAGTGGGGGGGAGGTGGGTAATTTTTTTATTTTTCTATTTTAAAACTTTCAAACACTGTCAGCGCTCTCCCTGAGGCAGCACTTAGTCTCAGGAAGATGTGCGCACTCTGGCAGTTGGGGAATTTCCCCCCTCCCGGCCGCACAGAAAGCACATAGCACTTCCCGTCAGGCGGCCCGCTGGGTGGGCCTTAATTGGCCCGCCCACTTAAAATGGCGGTGGGGCCCGTTTCGGCTGTGGCGATTGGCTGCCCGCCCGCCACCAAGCCGGTGGGGCCCGACAGCCCATCAAGGGCAAAATTCTGCCCTCACTGTTTTTCCCTTCCCTCCTTTTTTAAATAGTGGGGTTACATTTGCCACCCTTCAATTTGCCAGGACTGTTCCAGAATCTACAGAATTTTGGAAGATGACAACCAACGCATCCACTATTTCCATGGCCACCTCCTTTAGTACCCTGGGACGTATATTATCAGGCCCTGAGGATTTATCGGCTTTCATTCCCATTAATTTCCCCAGCACTATTGTTTTATTGATACTAATATCCTTCGATTCCTCCTTCTCACTTGACCCTTGGTTCCCTAGTGTTTCCGGGAAGTTATTTTTGTCTTCCTCCGTGAAGACAGAACTAAGGTAGTTGTTTAATTGCTCTGCCATTTCCTTGTTTTCTATTATAAATTCTCCCAGGGACCTACATTTGGCTTCACTAACTTTTTTTTAACGTACATATAGAAGCTTTTACAGTCTGCTTTTATGTTCCTTGCAAGTTTATTCTCATAATCTATTTTTCCCCTCTTAATCAATCTCTTGAAAATGCCAGCAAACTCTCAACTCCCTGTGGGTTTCAAGGGACTGCTGCATTTGCACAATAATTGCCAGTTAAACCAACCACAGAAAATTATGGGGAATATTTAATACCTTAAGTGCCTTTTTAATTATGAGATTCATATACCTGCGATGCCACTCAATCTCTTTGGACCAGAAAAGGATCAATTTTAACTGCAGTATCTAATTTCTGTCATTGGTAAATTGTTGTTAGATGTTTTTAAGATTTAAAATTTAAATTTTCTATATTTTTCTTACTTTTCTATCTCTCTTCCTCTCTCTTAATCCATTCTTTCTTTATTTGTCTTTATATCTCCTTCTGTACTTGATTTGACTTTAATTTAACTTCCTTCTCCATTGTTCCTCTGTTTCTTTTACAATTCTTAATTCTCATTGGTTAAGGAGATAGACTGTTTGTCCCATTGTGCACCACAGTTCCAAATGATGCATTATCATCTCGCACTTCCAGCAAAAGCAGGGCAAATGTTTTTCATGAGGAAAAAAGTCTAACTAATGGGGCACGTCAGTTCAAGAAACTCTGGGCCACGAGATCTCCCAACGCCATTATAGCAAATACCTGACCATTGTATAACTTGTTCTGGTTTCACTGTTCTTTCAAATGTGTTGACATAAGGGCCCAGGTTTTCACCAAGTCAGGCTAAAAATGGCAGGCAGGGCCCGATTCCGGGATTCCTGCCCCCATTCCCATTTCTGGCAATTTTTGCTGGCATGGGAGAAGGGTGTGGGTAGGCCACTTCGATGCAGCACTCCCGTCCTTGCCAGCTCTGTTGCAGGGATGGGAAGTTCAAACCCTCCCGCAGTTCTTGTGAAGTCAGCTTCTTTCATAGGTACATATGATTCACAGTACCTCAGAGGATCATGAAATACAGGGAAGCCCCATTCCCAAGTGGGGGACCAAAAATAAACAACCACCTGCTCCTGGAATTTTTTGATTGACAGGCCATTTATTTTGAAATACAAAAGCATCTGTTCTTTCAGTTTCAATTGTGAGATATTATAAGTTAGAGGTGCTTTTGCATAGTGATTGATTATGGGGTTCTGTTGTGCAAAAGCAAGTTGATCATTCCATTGATCAACAATGTGTAAGTATTGAGATGCATTAGAGCACTTTTTCCAAGTGCTATTCTGCATTCAAAATTAAGAAAATGGTGCTTGGGGCCTCTAGTGTCATGATCTGAAGTGATTTAAATGTCCAGGGTGCTTTAATTTTTTTTTAAACTTAAAAAAAAAGCCACCTGCTCCTGGGCTGCATTGATTGACAGACCATCTGATGTAGCTTGGAAAAAACATAGCCATTTGTAATATTAGTTTCAATAGGCTTGGTTGTTTGGAGTGATAATGGTTTGTTTTGACAGCTGATCCCATTAAGTATGGTTAGTTGAGTTTCAAATGCTGAAGAACCACATGTCTCAGCAGGGGTTGTGCAAACAATTTGACTGACAGTTTTAAAAGGTTATTAAAGGATTATTTCTTTGATGTGGTTACTGAATAGATGTTTGTTCATTTTTACAATTGATCGATCATTTGAGGGGATTTAACTTCTGTTGAATAGCTCTGGAGTTTTTTTCAGTATGAAGTGTTTTTGAATGAGAGCTATTACATTGTTAGAACTTTTTTTTCATGTTCAGTTTAAAGTCATGGCTACTGAATTCTGCCCACAGTGGATACTGGGTGAGTGGCTATGGAGGATACGTGGGAGCATAGAGGGGAATGGGGGTATGAGGGATCATGGAGGGGACATGTGGGGTGTTTGGGGTGGTGAGGATTTGAGGACCTGAAATTCATCATTATAACTGGTCTGATGGCCTAGGAGACAGAGGCAAGCATTCCAGCCTGCCTGCCTCACCCTCTGCCTGTTTCCATTGCCGCCTCAGGCCTGCCTCTGGAGACAATGGGCTAGACTCATCCCGCTTCACCTCCCTGGAATGAAAATATGGCATGCAAGGGCCTTTTTAAAGGAGGCAAGTCTGCCAAGTTGGAAAGTTTCTGGACTCAACCTTTCCAACTCCTCCATAAATATCCAGCCCATGATCTCTGAAATTAACTGACAACACTGCCAAAGAACATCAACAGACAAGAGTTCAGGTACTAATGTATTGGTTAAAAATTGTGCTTATGGAATTTTTCTGCTACTAGTATTTCAGACATGAATTCCAGTTATTTAATAATGTAAGCAAGTCTTTTAAGAAGTCTGGAGAATTATAATTAAAAAATGTTGCTGATACATTATTTTTGATCATATTATTTTACAGATGGAGCAAGAACCAAACATGCTGCAAGACATATTAATTTATTGTGTTTTCAAATAATGTTCCCAACCATGCCTCATTTTTGATGCCCAATATCTTCTTAAAGCCAAATGAATCTACGACTAATAATACGTTATTAAAACGATGGCATGTGTAGTATACTAATTAATTAGTTTTTCAGTTTTTGGAATAATTAATAAATTACAAGTGTTTCAGCATGCAGAAAAAACCTTTCCATTGTGACATCAATATAATAGAAACATTTTTTGAAGAAGTATGTTTTATACTGTATTTATCACAAAGGCAACATTTTTAAACTTATGTGGTTAAGCAGCTATGGTCAACAAACAAGAAGAGAGTATCAAACTAAAACAAAAGGCTTACACAAATCAAGGAAAAGTGGAAAACCAGTGGACTGGAAGAACTATAAAAAGCGACAAAGGTTACAAAAAAATTAATCCAAGGTGCAAAACTGAAAAAAATACTTGCAAGGATATCAAAGCTAACAGCAACGTTTTTATAAATACATTAAATGAACCAGATAATGGGGAATATAGGTCCATTAAAGACAGTTGCAGGCAATACTATAATGGACAATAATGAAATAGCAGATGTGCTAAATGAGTATTTTGTATCTGTTTTTACAGGGAAGGCAAACATGGGAACCTAAAATTAGTTTAAGGGTAGAAACTTAGTTTAAAAAGGCAAGAGAAAATATTGGGCATAAATTTGGCTTTAATTCCCTCAAGTTTAAAAGATTGAGGGGTGATCTCGTTGAGGTATTTAAAATGCTAAAAATGATTCAATAGGGAAAGGATTTCCACCATAGGGTGAATTGAGAGCAAAATTATAGCTCGGCCTTTTAGGACTGAAATTAGGAAGAATTTTTCACTCCAAGAGTGATGTAAATTTGGAACTCCCCAAAGGGCAGTGGATGTGGATCAAATGAGATTTCCAAAATGATAGCAATATAATCTTTTTTGGTAAAGGTGTTGAGGAACATGGAGAAAAGGCAGACAAATGTAGTTAAGGTACAGATCAGTCTTGATCTGATTACATGTTGGAACAGGCTTGAAGGACCAAATGGCCTACCATTCCTGCTCCGTTTCTATTACATAAACTATAATAAATGATGGAACAGTGTATATTACAGAGAGGTAGCACACTCAAGGGCTTTGGATGCATAACGTTATTCCATATCAACTGCTAACTCGACACAATCTTAAATATATACATAATTTTTAGATTTTTATGGTTAATTAACTGGTGATAGGTATGTAATGGTAAAGAAGATTTTTTATCATTTATACCCCAGGAAAATGATCAGTAACTAGAGCGAGAACACAAATTACAGAAGCTCACTTAGTATTTAATCACTTCAGTTGTACAAGTCATTTTTTCACACTTTAAAACAGCATTCAACCCATGCGATGGTGTTGGTCCTTTGGCACATTTTCCACATATCATGGGGAGGACTTCATAATTTGACATAATTATTTTACCTTGATAATTTGCCTTTGTAAAACTAGGGGCTACTTTTAACTTGAAGCACACAATGGGTGTTTGGCAGGCAGGGTGTGCCCGTCACTTCTCCATTGTTATTATGTTGAGGCCCGAGCCATTTTGAGGCACTGATCTTAAGTACACACAGCTGACAAGCTGTGAGTGCTAAACCAGTGCGCCAAGGCAGGTCACTAGCCGGAGAGGGGGGGTAATTTATGTTTATGCATAGGAGCCAAGCAATAACAGAGACTGGGGGTGTGTCAGGGGTGGTGAGCATGGGGGTGGGCCTTGCACTGACCAATAATAGGCCAGATTTCTTTTGTACACCCACATGAATCACTCCTACACCTTTCACTCTTCTTGGTTCCTTAAAAATAAATGGTGCATCAAAGCTACACCTCCAGGTGACCTCCAGCAGTCTTGCTGCGGACCCCTGATTTACCTGCTCAATACTGGTATAAATGGATCCCAGGAATCTCAGCCTCAAAGAAACCTGTTGGACCATTGATCTCAAGAAGAAAAAAGATATTATTGCCATGATCATGACTGTGAAAAATTTGAAGGCCATAGTTTTTAATAAGGCTGCTTCATAACATGTTTGAGAAGTAAATTCGAATATGTAATCAGTAAATATTTGCTTTTTTAAATTCATTCGTCGCTGGCTAAGCCAGATGTAAAAAATGCCACTTTTATTCTTACAGAGTAAATATTTGAGCTTTTACTTTATATAGATGTGGTTACTGGGAATTATGGCACATTATTACACATGGACACAAGCTGGCTGTTCAACTACTCATCTCTAA
Organism: Carcharodon carcharias; assembly: GCF_017639515.1. Classification (NCBI taxonomy): domain Eukaryota; kingdom Metazoa; phylum Chordata; class Chondrichthyes; order Lamniformes; family Lamnidae; genus Carcharodon; species Carcharodon carcharias. The sequence continues at coordinate 111,578,950 of NC_054468.1, read as the reverse complement.
TCTTATGACTCAGCCCTAATTTACATGCCCTGATTTTCCCAAAATCAATCAGACTTTTCTACATCACTGAATACACTTCCATGAGCAGAATCTGAACAGCAGTTATAAAATTCTAAAAGTAAAACTGAACAACTGAACAATAAATATATGTAAAAGCAAAATACTGTGGATGCTGGAAATCTGAAATAAAAACAGAAAATGCTGGAAAAACTCAACAGGTCTGGCAGCAACTGTTGAGAGAGAAAGAGTTAAGCTTTCGAGTCCATCTGATTCTTCTTCAGACAGATATATGTATACTTCTGCATAAAATCTAAACTGAAACTAAAGGCTAGAGATCGGTCCGCAGCCATTTTTGGGCGCGGGCATCAAGATTCACCGCCTGCTAGTTGCTGTATGCAAATCTCATCCAGCCTCCTCATTTCCATGTTTTGAGCATGGCAACCTACACTCTGACTGGCTGCACACACAATGGGGTGTGGGGCAGGATGGGGGGGTGATAAGGATGGTGATGGGTGCCTAACAGCATGCGATGCCAGCGTGTATTCCAGCTAGCATCCAGTTTTTAAAGGCAGTTTGACTCTCTTAAAGTGAAGCTGCTCTAAATTAAAGGAAACTGCTGCAACTGCACGCTATTGCTGTCGCTCCAAAGGAACATGGAACACCAGGACAGAGAGAGGACTCTCAGATTTATCAATGCAATGCTGGAGGCCTTAGTCCAGGAGCTAGAGAGGAGAGATGCCATGTTTCTATGTGGCCAAGAGACTCTCAGAAAGGAGTGGAAGCAGGTGGAAAGGGAGGTTAACATCTGGCCTTAAGGACCTGGCTGTACCTCACATGGGCAGTCAAATTCAGTGAATGCATTTTTACTTGACATTTCATACCCAAATCAGCCTCTCATGCTGCTCATTGCAGACCTCCATCATTCACCCAGCAGCAGTACCTAGGAGTATGCCTTCAGATTCCCAAAAACTGTCACCTGACAGTCAAAGAACCCCAGTATAAAGAAGAGAGAGAGCAACCCCTCCCCCACCAGTGCTCCCCACATGGAGAAGGGCCTTCTCAATGTGGCAAAGAGGTGGAAAGCAGCCTTTAATTGGCTACTTAAATGGCCCGATAGCCCCTTGATAGGCAGCTAAGTTGCCATGTTTCCTGCCACTGGTTATATGGCATGGTGGCAGGGAGAGGTCTGGCACCCTTTCTGATGCCTCCCCTAGCCATTTTGTCAGCCCTCCACCTACCAGCCCATTGCAAATGGGCTGGGAAAATTCAGCCCAAAGTTTTAGCTCTGTGACCTTTCATTAGAGCAGGGGGTGTTGTGATGGAGCATCTCCAATGGATGTAACAATGGGGAATGGTGGATCAATTGTGGTAAGAGAAAATAGTTTCATTGAAAATGCAGTCTGAGAAGGCGTTCTCTGACATCCTGTCTGGATCAAAGGAGTTCAGGATGTACCTTCCCTGTTCCTCCTCCTCTTCCTGCTGAGGTGGCATCCAGACTCCTGGAGGCAATGGCTGGGCCCTTATGTTAAGATGTAACAGTCCACTGCAATCTTTGAAACATACTCCAGTATGTTATGTAGTCATATAGTCAAGGCAATGGAACTATTGATTTAACAAATCAAATGTCTGGTCCACAATGCTTCGTGTGGCTCTGTGGCTCTCATTATATGCCTGCAATCCTCATGTGGTCAGATGGCAAAGGTGGTCATCAACCTTGTGTAAGGGGTAACCTGTCCCTGAGCAGCCAGCATCAGGTTCTTCTAGGAGGCCTGAAGATGGTGTGTATGGCTGACTGGCACAGGATGAATGGATTGTGGCTGCTGTCTGGATTGTAGGCATTCACCAACACTATGTTCTTGGCAACATCACACATCAACTGCACCTTTAGAGAATGCTATCCCCTGCAGTTCCTGTACATCTCCCTGTTGTCACAGGGGATCTCCAGAGCCACATACATGGAGTCAATGCAGCCCTGCACCATCTCACATTTCTGGCAAAGCTACATGCCTTTCATCCTGCTTGTCACTGCTGAGGGAGATGATGATGTGCTGCCTTCTCCCGAAAGAGATAGTCTCTGTGACCTCCTGAGTGCTCCAATGAATGGCATACTGGGATATTTTGAAGATGTCTCCCGCTTCCTGAAGGACCTCAATGCATAAGAAGTTAAGAAGACGGTGACCTTGAAGGCCACTGGTAGTTTGATCCTCATCCTGGCATGAGGATCAAAGTCAGGGTGTAGGAGATGGTACATTTCAGTGCCCACTCCTGTTGAACCTGAGTCATCTCAGACATTGCTCTTGGTTCAGGTGTAGGTGGGAGAAGCTTCTGAAGAACACTTGCTGGGTAGGGCCTTCCGTGCAGAGCCGTCCTCCTCCTCCTCCTTTGCAAAGCTTCCCCCCTCCGTATTCTTTGCTCTATCTGACAGTCATGCTGCTGGACAAGAGACCCTGTAACTACAGTCCCGTATCTTACTCAGTAATCCCTGGGTCCTCCCTGATTTGAAGCACCATAATGTGTCCAAAAATACAGCACAGTCCTTGCACAAACTCAGCCTAAGCAGAATTAAGTAAAAAGCATCTCTTCTGCAATTTGGATTTAATAGAGGCAACAAAGTTTCCACCACCATCTGGAGAGCCAGCGAAAGTTCTGCATTGCCTCTTTTAGGGAAGGTCTACAAAATTAAATGCCATTCAGACACTTACTGGCCAGTGGTGGGGCTTTCCCCGGGATCAAGGCTAGCAGCTCTTCTGTATTCAGCAACCAGTAAGAAGAAAGTGGCTATTGCCAAAACTATATTCATCCAAGGCCTCGGATTGAGGAGGGGCCCATGCACAGGCGATGTCGGGGTGGGATGGGGGTGGCATTCACAGGGTGGGGATCATGCAGGTTGGCAGCAAGGACAGGGGTTGGCTTTCAGCAGGTTCCCTTTTTCACAATGGCAGATCCCTCAATCAGGCACTGAATGCTCACTGCATGGGAAGGCTGTCCATGGGTCTTCTGCCCCGGACTTAATCGGGGGAAATGGGAAGGTGATGATGTCCCCAACTGCCACCCTCCCACCCGATTAAAGCTCCCCCCATCAAACTAGCCACAGAGGGGGGCATTAACTTCTGATATTGATTTCTGGCCTTTTAAATAACGCTGTTGGGGATCCCCGTGCTGGTGCAGCTGGCAGCACAGCCATTCATTGGACATGAGTAGTTGAGGTTTCTGACTCTAATGTCAAATCAGCTGCAATGCCTGTTTGCTACCATAATAGCACCAGTTCTGAGGCTTCGGGTGAACACACGACACACCCATGCTCACGCCCTTCCTAGCATGGGCATCGCGTGGGCTGCATGGAAGTTGCTGGAAACATAGGCAGCGCTATCTTGCTCTGGGGCTTCCATAGCACTGGCACCATGTAGCTCATTTTTGTGCCTTAAGCTAAATAAAAATAAGTAATACCAAGTTTTCAAGCTTCAGGATTAATGCAATTCAGCCAAAACAAAGGACAGGCAAAAGCAAGTAAACATTGCATAGCCTTATTTTACTTCACCTCAAGCTATGACATTGGAATCTATCCAAAGTTTTGAGAAAAATCCATTCATAGGTTCTACTTGACACAAACAGCTTGTTATATAAACACGCAAAGTAGTTTTAGTGCCTATGTAATTTCAGTTCATGTCACAGGTGATCTCATTGAAGCATAAAACTTTTAAGTAGTTTCACAGGGTAGATGCTGGGAAGATATTCCCCCTAGCTGTGGAGTCTAGAACTAGGGATCATAATCTCAGGATTAGGGGTCGGCCATTTAGGACTGAAATGAGGAGGAATTTCTTCACTCGGTGTCGTGAACCTTTGGAATTCTCTAATGCAGAAGGCTGTGAATGTTCAGTTGTTGAGTATATTCAAATCAGTGATTGCCAGATTTTGGATACTAAGGGAATCAAGGGATGTGGGATAGTACAGGAAGGTAGAGCTAAGATATAAAATCAACCATGATCTTATTGAGTGGCAGACCAGTTTTGAGGGGCCCAATGGGCTACACCTGCTCCCATTTCTTATGGTCTTATACGTGACATGTTTGTGTAAAACCCACGAACATGTGAAGATGCTGGACACTTTTGCTTTCTTAAAGAACAACATGGAATATGAACAATTTAACTTGACCCAAGATGGAGTCCAGGGGATCAGGTGACTTTTGTGATTTCTGTATAGACAGGAGCTAACTCATGTCTCTGGAAAGTCATTAAAATGCAAATATCCATGTGGAAGACCCTCCCTTGAAGAGACATTCAGGGTGCAAGATCAATTGTGGAATTTACAGCTCCAATTGTCTGGATATTTACAGAAACTCAAATACAATGGTCACCCTAGACTTGATATCTGCCAACTCAAAACCTATCAAAGAAGGGTGTGGAAAAACCATTTTATCACAAGTAGGTGTGAATGGCTGCCATTCATTCCCGATTGTGTGGCAGTGCTTACGACATCCATATTTGTGTGAATAATGGAAATATTGATTCTATGACTACATGATTGAAACTGGCTTGAGAAAACAGATCTTATTATTCCAAGGACAGGCCAAAGCAAGTCAATCTAGGACTGGTCAGGTCAGGGGATGATTAGTATCTTCAAAGAACCAGGAGAGAGAAACCTTTTAGGCCTGCTAAATTTTCACCTTAATGACATGCGATTTGTTTCTTGTTATTCTAATAATCTAAGTGCATGCATCATCTCTAGAACTCATCTTCTCGTGTGTGTGTGTGTGTGTGTGTGTGTGTGTGTGTGTGTATGTTTGAGAGAGCGAGTATTTTGTTGCATTCACATTTTGGGTGTCATGTAAATAAACATTTATGCTTTCTTTTGATTTAAACTTACTAGAAAGCCTGTTTGTGCCTGTCCTTTAAAGTCACAACCCTCAAATACTCCTTCTAAAAGTATACCTTGTTGCAAACAACCAAGAGGTGAGAAAAAGAAGGCTGAGATTTTATAAATCTCTCAGATAATATTGATTTTAGAGACATAGGGCTTGATTTCCCTTCTTGTGCCAGGGAACTGACATCAGGACCACGTCTGGGTCCCAATTCTGACCCGGGGTTGAGGGGAAGCAGTCACAGTCACTGTTTTTGGGAGGTGGGCTAATTGGCTGGAGGGTGAGTTGGGCCAATTAAGGCCACAGGGGCCTTGAGGTGGGACTAAGTGAATGCAAGCCTGATTTAAACAGACCATTACAGCTATTACTGTGGCTGATGTTTTACTGAGAAGATTAAAGCAGCAGCAATGTAAGAGGAAAGGAAGTGAGCTGGCACCCTAGGCAAGCCTACCCTTCACTTTGCTGATGCTGACCTGAAGGTTCGCCTTGAGGTAGTGAGGGAAAGGCAGTAAAAGACCACCTTCACAAATCAAATAGGCCTGGAGCAAGGTGGCAGAGATGATGAACAGACAAAGTGTGGTCAGAAGGAACTAAGTCCAGTGCTGGTAAAAGTTCAATAATTTTATTTACACTGGCATAGTGAGTGCAATGCCAGAGCCTCATGACAGGCCTCTCCAGCAGGCACCCCAGCTGAGGAGTCTGAGGGTACATGCCCTGAGCATGGGAGGAATCAGTTCCCAGGGCACCGACTGACCCCTCATCAAAGATGAGAGCCCTAACACTGTTGAGGACTTGCAAGTATTGATATGTGCAGCTTATTATGTCAATGAACCATTGAGGGCTGCAGTGCCTTATCTCTCTTTTATCCTTGCAGGAGAAAAGGACTCAAAGCCCGAGAAAGGATGCTGACAGAAGGCGGTGTGCTCCATCTGCATATCATAACCACCATGGAGGACGGAGCCATGGAGATGGCTAGGGTGGCCCCCTCACAGGAGCATGTCAGGGAAGACGAAATGAGAATTCTGATGCCTGGACTGGTTGGGTGGTGCCCTGCAGTACACTCCTGCAAGGGCTTCATGCTTTGTGGTTCTGCTGCGCTCTCATTAACAAGGCCTCCCAGAGAGGGGTGGACCTTGAAGAGGGTGGGGCCCTGAAATGACACAGTTCATCGGAGGAAGGGGAAGAGGATAAAGAAGACGCAGAAGACAGGTGCCATGGCTCCATTGGGAAGTGGCCAGGGCCAGCGCAGGACTCAAAGTTCTCATCAGGTTGCTATCAACGCCAGGGATTATCTTACCCACTCATGTTTCAGTTGAACCCTTCTAACCCAAGAGAACAGCATGGTCTGGGATTCATTTTTACCTACCCGTGAGGATACTTCTATTGAAGATGCAGCCTGGAATCCACTTTTACTGCCAATGAAAGATGTACATCTGTCCAGAGGTTTCACAGCCACCTCATCTCCCCTTCAAGGATCCTTGCTTCCCTTTACCACTTCTTCCCTCTTTTCCTATCACAACATTAAAGAATGGAAGCTCACACATATGGCATCGTGTGTCAACATTTACATAGCATTGAAAAAGAGAAATGCATGTTTACAGGTGAGGCAAATCTCAGAGTATCACTCAATGCTATGCCTGATACAGTAGCCTCCACTCTCGGCATCACCAATTGCATGTGACCATCAAGGCACTGAATGACCAGCCAGTGAGATTCATCTTCCATTCCCATTTATGGACTCACTTAAATCGGTGATACACTGTGTTGCCACCTCCATGTGCATGGTATACCCTGATCCACCAGTGTGCCCCCACCAAAATTCCAAACTGGCCCTTCATGAACTCTCAATAAGCTCCTTAACTAGATTAATTGGCCTCAAAGTAGAATTAGGTGAGTTTCTGGTGCTGGCCTTCCCCCGTCCTGATGAAACACACCGGTGGCAGGGACAGTAATGGATAACTGGCATGCCAGACGACAATGGTATTTTCAGTGCCTGCTAGCCTCTGTTCTCGTCACTGTTGGGACCTAAGTCTCCTTGCCATCGTTTTGTTTTAAATGTATTAGTAGGAAAAAGTATCAATGTCATTATTTTACATAAATCTTTGAATAATTAAAGCCATGAACTATTTTGCTTGAAATTTTATTTTGAGTAGTCATTGAGGCAGAGGGCTCTCGAGCTAAAGAATGGAATGTTTCTCCACATCCTGTATCAACATCAAGCACTGCTAGAGATACAGCACAGGGCAAAAATGAAGTAAAACCTTGAAAATATTCCCAGGTAATACCTCTACACTAAAATAAAGTGGAAAACTTCACCCACTTCAGACCCTAAGAACAAAATTAAATTATGTATAAATGTATAAATTGATGTTATAGACTCCTTTCAACCTGAAGTTAGATAGATTATCTTTAGGGTTGAATTTTCTGGCTGACGTGCAGGTGGCGGAGCCCGCACGTCAGCGCTTAAAATGTCGTGCACTGATGTTGCGCGAGCATCCCGACATCAGCGCGCGGCATCATGATGTTTAGGTTGGCGGGCAAGCTATGCAGCGCGATGTGTACCCGCTATTAATTAAAGGCCTTGTTAAAGCCATTAAGTCACCAATTGTCGACGATTTTGAGGGGCCCATGCGAACTTTGGCTCGGTGCACGGGCCCAACGGGCAGGCAGGTAAGTGATTTTTTAACAAACCTCATCCAGTGGCGGGATGAGGTTTGATTTCAGATTTTAAAAAGTTTAGTAAAGTTTCTGCGTACTTCATTAACATGCCCCATCTCGTGTGACATTTTCATGTTAATGATTTTTTTATTTTTCTAGTTTTGAACTTTCATCACCTTACAGCGATCTCCCCGAGATACCACTTAGCCTCAGGGAGATGTGCGATTTTTCATGCGCATGTGCAAAAGAGCGTACTCTCGCAGTTGGGGAATCCCCGCCCGCACGCACAGGAAGCGCATAGCGCTTCCCGTTGGGCATCACACTGTAAAATGGCGGTGGGGCCCGTTTTGGCGGCGGCAATCGGCTGCCCATCCACCACCAAGTCGGTCGGGCCCGCCCGCCCATCAAGGGCAAAATTCAGCCCTTATTCACTAATTTCCCCTAACATAGAAAATAATCACAATCATTAAACATTGACATTTCCCCCTTTACATGAGAATCTGCATTACAATACAATTATGTATGGACACAGATTTGTCTGTTTTGAATTCCATTTGACATGCGTCAGCTTTTTGTCTCAGAGTCAGAAGGCAGTGGGCATAAATCCCACTCCAGGGACTTCAGCATCTATTCAAAATCTAGGCTGCCACTCCAGTGCAATACTGAAAGAGTACTGCACTGTCGGAGGTATCGTCTCTTGGATGAGGTGTTAAACCAAGACCTTTCTGCCCTCTCAGATTAACATAAAAGGTCTCATGGCACTATTTTGAAAAAGAGTTATCCCTGGTGTCCTACTCAATATTTATCCCTCAACGTCAGAAAAACAGATTATCTGGTCATTATCACATTGCTGTTCGTGGGAGTTTGCTGTGTGTAAATTGGCTGCCTCGTTTCCTACATTACAACAGTGACAACACTTCCTAAGTACGTCATTGGCTTTAAACCTTTGGGTGGTCCTGAAGCAGCCTTTCATCAACATCAATCTACAGTAACCTTCCATTTGAACAAATAATAGAGCAACAATGTCTCTATTAACCTAAATCGAGTGAACAGATGGACTTTTCTGTCCTTCCACATCCTATTTGTTTACCACTTTAAGGCAATAATTTCTTCCTTTTATATCTTACGTGACAAAAACATGCTAACAGGAAGTCTTAAGCAAGGAACTAAGTGCAGAAAAGGGATTTAGCTACATGTATGCTTTAGGATGCATGTACATCCTGTCAATGAAACCTTACTTCCTGTTGGCCTATTTTTGACACAAGCTTATGTCAGATTTTCCATTATGAATTCCAATGTCAATATTTATAATGAGAAATGCCTCTAAAATATGTTGCATTGTAATGATTTCCTCCAGCTAGGAAAGAAGCATGTCATGTCGGTTTTGCAGTTTACAGCTTCTCAGGCTGTGCTGCAACCAACTTTACACTTCTGCTTTCCAAACTGCTGTGAATTCTGACATTTAAAGAAAGGACTTGAAAGTATATTGCCTTCATATTGACTATCTGATCCTCATAACATCCCAAAGCACTTCACAGTAATTAAATATTTTGAAGTGTAGTCAACATAACGAAACACAAAGCAAATTGGAACATAGCAAGATTCCACAAACAACTACAAAAAATGACCAGATAACCTGCTTTATTGATGTTTGTTGACTATAACTAGTAACAAAATCAAAGTATTGTATCCAAATAGTAGTGAATGTTGACTACAAAATGAGGATTGAACAACAAGAGAGAGATGGTGGCGGCATATGGTGGTGGTGGTGCTGGTGGTAACGTCACTGGCCTAGTAATGCTGTAGCCCAGGCTAATACTCTAGGGACACAAGTTCGAATCCCACCAGGGCAGCTGGTGGAATATGAATTTAATTTATAAATCTGGAATTAAAAGCTAGTCTCTATACTGGTGAAGCTATTGTCAATCATTGTATAGGCCCATCTGGTTCACTAATGCCTCTTTAGGGAAGGAAACCTGCTGTCCTTACTTGGTCTGGTCTACATGTGACACCAGACCCACAGCAACGTAGTTAACTCTTAATGCTCCCGAGCATGCCAGTCAGTTGCATCAAACTGCTATGAAGTTTAAAAGGAATGAAACTGGGTGAACCATATGGCATCAGCCTAGGCACCGGAAACGATGATGCAAAACACAGCCTTGTCAACCCTGGCAAAGCCCTCCCTACTAACACCTGGGAGCTCATGCCAAAATTGGGAGAGCTGTCCCACAGACTAGTCAAGCAACAGCCTGACATAGTCATACCCACAGAATCATATCTTACAGATAATGTCCCAGACACCACGATCACCATCCCTGGTTATGTCCTGTCCCATCGGCAGGACAGACCCAGTTGAGGTTGCAGCACAGTGGTATACAGTCAGGAGGGAGTTGTCCTGAGAGTCTTGAACATCAACTCTGGACCTCATGAAGTCCCATGGCATCAGGTCAAAGATGGGCCAGGAATCCTCCTGCTGATTACCACCTACGCCGCCAACACCCTTCTCCTGCAACTGTCCTACCTCCCTCTCAGTTGATGAATCAGTACTTCTCCATGTTGAACACCAAGTGGAAGAAGCACTGAGGGTGGCAAGGGAACAGAATGGACTCTGGGTGAGGTGTCACCAAGAGTGGTTCAATAGCACCACTACTCTCCGAGCTGGCTGAGTGCTGAAGGATAGCTGTGAGACTGGGTCTGAGGCAGGTGGTGAAGAAACCAACCGTCAGCAGCATCGGAATTGTATTCGACTGTAATCTATAACATCATGGCCCAGCATTACCCCAACTCTACCATTACCATTGAGTCAGGGGATCAATCCTGATTCAATGAAGAGTGCAGGAGGGCATGCCAGGAACAGCATCAGGCATATCTAAAAATAATGTATCAACCTAGTGAAGCTACAACACAGGGCTACTTGCATGCCGAACAGCAGAAGCAACATGCAATAGACAGAGCTAAGCTATCCCACAACCAACAGATCAGATCTCAGCTCTGCAGTCCTGCTACATCCAATCGTGAATGGTAGTGGACAATTAAACAACTAACAGGAAGAAAAGGCTCGACAAATATCCCCATCCTCAACGATGCGGGACCCCAGCACATCAGTGCAAGAGACAAGCTGAAGCATTTGCAATCATCTTCAGCCAGAAGTGCTGAGTGGATGATCCATCTTGGCCTCCTCCCTAGGACCCCAGCATCACAGATGCCAGTCTTCAGCCAATCTGATTCATTCCATGTGATATCAAGAAATGGCTGAAGGTACTGGATACTGCAAAGGCTATGGGCCCTGATAACATTCTGGCAATAGTACTGAAGACTTGTACTTCAGAACTAGCCGTGACCCTAGCCAAGCTGTTCCATTACAACCACAACACTGGCATCTGCCCAACAATCTGGGAAATTGCCCAGGTACGCCCTGTCCACAAAAAGCAGGACAAATCCAACCCGGCCAGTTACCGTCCCACCAGTCTACTCTTGTTCATCAGCAAAGTGATGGAAGGTGTCATCATCAGTGCTGTCAAGTAACACTTACACAGCACTAGCCTGCTCACTCAGGCTCAGTTTGGGTTCTGCCAGGAAATTCAGCGCCTGACCTCATCACAGCCTTGCTCCAAACATGGACAAAAGAGCTGAACTGAAGAGGTGAGAGGAGAGTGACTGCCATTGATATCAAGGCCACATTTAACCAACTGTGGCATCAAGGTGCCCTGGCAAAACTGAAGTCAGTGGGAATCGGGGAAAAATTCTCCACTGGTTAGAGAATTAACTAGCACAAAGGAAAATTGCTGTGGTAGTTGGAGGTCAATTATCTCAGTCCCGGGACATCGCTGCAGGTGTTGCTCAGGCAAGTGTCCTAGGCCCAGCCATCTTCAGCTGGTTTGTCAATGACCACCCCTCTATCATAAGGTCAGAAGTGGGGATGTTCATTGATGATTGCACTATGTTCAGCATCCTTCGCAACTCCACAGATACTGCAGCAGTCCGTGCACATATGCAGCAAGACCTGGGCAATATTCAGGCTTGGGATGACAAGTGACGAGTAACATTCATGCCACACAAGTGCCAGGCACTACCATCTCCAACAAGAGAGAATCTAACCATCTCCCTGTGATATTCAATGGCATTACCATCGCTGAATCCTCCACTATCAACATCCTAAGGGTTACCATTGACCAGAAACTGAATTGGACCAGCCATATAAATACAATGGCTACAAGGGCAGGTCAGAGGCAGGGAATTCTTCAGAGAGTAACTCCTGACTCTCCAAAGCCATTTCACCATCTACAAGTAACAAGTCAAGAGTGTGATGGAATACTCTCCACTTGCCTGGAGGACTGCAGCTCCAAAAACACTCAAGAAACTTGACACCATCCAGGACAAAGCAGCCAGTTCGATTGGCACCCCATCCACCACATTGAACATTCACTCTCTCCAGCACCAACACACAGTGGCACTAGTATGTACCATGTACAAGATGCACTGCTGCAATTGACCAAGGGCAGGATTTTTACCTCATCAGGTGGGCGCAGTGGGCAGCCCCATGAGCGGCTGCAAAACCGACCGCCGCATACAATCAGGCCCCGACTGCAATTTCATGCTGGCTGGCCAATTAACGGCCAGCCAATGTGAAAGGTGTGCTCAGAGCCTAAGCGCTGCCGGGGTGGGGGCGGGAGGAGCGCGAGCGCTGAAGTATGCACATACATGGGGGTGTGCGCAGTGAAAGCTCCCTGAAGGTACTGAGCTTCCTCAGGGAGCTGAAGATTTTTACAATCAAAAATAAAGAATGGAAAAATAAGGAAAGCATGTCCCCTCATATGACTACATGAGCAGGGGCATGTTAAAATGAGTATTAAAAGATTTTTTTTAATTACCCACCCATGGATGAGGTTTCGCAAAAAATGCAAAGGCCGCTTGGCTTATTTGCCCACCCACCAACCGAATGGTTGGACAGGCAGTGAAAATTTCAATTTAATTAATTGATTAAGGGCCTTAAAAGACCTATTAATTGTCGGCAGGCATGCTGCCACCTCTCGCACGCTCCTGTTGAGTGAAGTATTGTGAGAGTGCCCAATGACATTGGGGCTTGCCCGACGTCATGGGGCACAATTTTACTCTCATTTGGGTCGGGCGTGCACCTGCCCGACAAGGAAAAAAATTCTGCTCCAAGGCTCCCTCAACAGCATCTTCCAAATCCGCAATCTCTACCATCTAGGAGGACAACAGCAGCAGATGAATGGGAACACCACCACCACCTACAAGTTCCCCCCCCACCAAGCTACATACCATCCTGACTTGGAACTATATTGCTGTTCCTTCATTGTCACTGGGTCAAAATCCTGGAACCTCCCTTCCTAACAGCACTGTGGGTGTTCCAACAACACATGGACTACCGGGTTCAAGAAGACGGCTCACTACTATTTTCCCAAGGGGAATTATGGATGGGCAATAAATGCTGGCCTAGCCAGCAACACCCACATCACTTGAACAAACAATAGTCTATGTACCTCATTTCACACACATTTGGACCTAGACTTGACTTCCTGTATGCAAAAATCAACACATATATATATATATATATATATATATATATAGCTACATCATACTTTTGGTATTACATTGTTTGTGTGCAAACATTTCAGAATCAGCTTCATCTGATCGATTCAAATTTCATATTTATAAAATAGCCAACAAAATACAAGAGTAAAAAACCCCAAAAGTTTGTGGTTCTTGTCAGACTCCTGATTTCACTATGGTGAAATATAGGTAATAAGCATTGCCTGGATTACTAACCAGGGGTTGGGAACCAAGTATGGGAGTTAGTTCCTGGGTCCCGACCCCACATGGTGTGCCACATGCCTACCGCAATTAAGAAAGTTCCAGTCAATCAAAGGCCAGGGGCTGGGATCGCCATCCAATCAATGAAAGTGGATGGATGTCTGATGCTGGAAGGCCAGTAGGAGGCTCTCCAGCACTCAGAGATTGGCAGCCCCAGCAACCAAGATGTGACGATGCAGACAGTGAGAGAAAAAGGCAGTTAAGTTTATTTTAATTTTAAAAATACCACAGCTGCCTGGCCATGATCCTGTCCGAGCTTCCATGATGTGTGTCTGGGCAGATGGAGGGGCCCAGGGAGGTCCTGCATGTGATCCATTGTGCCTCCCCCACCCCCTTTCCGCCCTAAGCCCACCACATAGAATGTGGGCTGCCTGCATTGCCAATTGGAAATCCCAGTCGGCGCAGGAACAGGGCCTTAATAGGCCCCTTAAATTACATTTAATTAATTGTAATTGGCTACCAGCTGCTTACAGGCAGGAAGCCGATCTGACCTATTTCAAAATGGCTTGGGGTCAGGTCATGGGGGATCATGGTGGGGTATCAGCATGGAGGCCGGAGGCACCAAATTGCGAGCTTGCCTGCCTCTGATCCGGACCCCAACTCCTTTTAAAAATTCAGCACAAAGTTTCCTCTGACAACCTCAGGAAAGTGTGTCAAGATGTAAGATCCTTGAGTAGTGACAGCAGCAAACATAAACTCCCTGCCGAGGTCATTAAACCTGTGCTCTATCATGAAATATTCCGCTTCATCTGATTCATACAGCATTATGTGAACAGCCAAGAAACTTTCATACTATCCAAACTGTCACAGCAGCTGCTAATTGGCAAATGTTCAGGAAAGTTTGGGTTTGCAAACAAGGCATCAGCAAAAAGACAGAAAGACAGAAGGGTTAATAAGTCTTTGGAATTCTCTTCTGCAGACAGCAGTGGAGGCTATTTTTGATGTTCTAATGTAAGGAAATTAAAGAATTTTCAATGCAGAAGCAGAGAAATATCCCAAGCCAAAATTGATACTGATCAACAGCAACAGAGACAATAGCAATCTCACTTGAAAGACTAAAGCAATACTGGCCTGTTCTGCTATCATGTACCCATTTAATATGAATGAGGCAAATGTTGCATGCTGGGGAACAGGGAAGAAAGGAATCTTACTAAATGTTGTGAAACTTGGCATTGGATCTCATTTTAATAGTTATACAATGCCACTGAGGCACATGCAAACTTGTAGCACGTCTTCATTCTACCTCATGACCTAGTTGAGTGGTGGAAAACGAGGCAAGTAGTGAAGTGTGCACCAATTTCTATACTTTCTGCCTTCAGCAAGAGTCCATGCCAGAAATGGAGCCTCACAAAGTCAGTGCTCATATTAAAATGAATCTCAACTATTTTGAAGAGGACCCTCGGCAGGTCTTAAAGGCAGGGTCAAAGATCATGTGCAATGAAGTGTTTTCCTAGGACGAGTGTTGTCTCATAAGGAGAGATTGAGTAGAATGGGCCTATACTCTCTGGAGTTTAGAAGGATGAGAGGTGTTCTCATTGAAACTATCAAGATTCTGAGAGATTTGGGCAAGGTAGATACTGAGAGGCTACTTCCCCTCACTGAAGAGTCTAGAACTAGAGGGGATTGTCTCAGGATAAGGAGACAGACTGAGATAAGAAATTTCTTCCTTCAGAGTTGCAAATCTTTGGAGTTCTCCATCCCAGAGTGCTCAGTAATGAATATATTGAAGACTGAGATTAATAGATCTGTGAACTCTAAGGAAATTGAGGAATATGAGGATCGGGTGAGAAAGCGGTATTGTGGTCTAAGATCAGCCATGATCTTATTAAATGGTGACACAGTCACAAGGAGCCATACGACCTATTCCTTCTCTTATGTTCTTATGCACAATAGGCAGAGATTGGGAAGTTTATCTTAGCTACGTTTTACAGCTGCAAATACCCATTCTCTATCATTGCCAATGATGTGAAAATGAACAGTTAGACACCAAATCTATCAACATTCCCAGATCTTGCTCAATTTTATCCATTGCAATTTCAATCTTGCTTGTAAATTCCAATTTCTTTATATACCATTGTTTATATTCCTACTGCAATTCTGAAATAAAAGTGCTCTGGAAATAAAATGAGTTAGAGATATGCAATAAAACAATGTATACACTGTGCCAACTTCTGCCAACAAGTAGAATAATTTACTTGGTGGGGCTCTGCACTATGGCAGAGTACATACCGAAAAGAAAGGGCAAACTGACAACCATTTTCAAATATATGCAAAACCCCATCAACAGCACTAGGATTCCCAAAATTTACCAATATAGTGCTTAATATGGCTAAAAATAACAATAAACAATATTCGTGGACAGCTTAACAGTCATCTGATAGTATTTTGTCTACTCCTTTATGAGTTGGGTTTACTGGCCCATTAAATAATGACTAGAGGAATATCGTGCAAACGTCCTGATTTTATTCATTCATATTGCCAATAGTGGCTTGGAGTTACCACTCGGGGCACAATAGGCAATTTGCTAGTTTTGCCAAAACGAAGTTATGTCCGGATTTACTGGCATAAGCCTGTTTCTAAAATTGCCCATAAATCAGTGCAATGAAGCAGAGTAATCAAATGTAACTGACTTGTGACTAGAACAGGGCCAATGGGGTGGGGTAGCATTTTAGCCTTCTGTTTTTTCTGAAGATTTTTATGGGTGTATGTTTGTATTTATCAAGGTGAGGGATGCTAATGCTCGGGAACATTTCTCATTTGGTTATCCAATCTCAATATAAAACAATCTCAACTCAGGTGTAGCCACGCAGAGTAAAGCCTTGAACCAACACTAAAACCCTCTGTTGCACCAGTTTGGCATCTTCCCATTTGCCAATCCAGCTACCATTAGGGACTGGATTGAAACTGCCCAAATTCATTTTATGTAGGAGGAGATGTTTCTCCTATCAGCTTTGGATAGTTTTTATCCAAGTCCCAGATATGCAAAGCTAGCATCTGACCCACCATGCCACCAAGCACCCCATCTTTAAAATACTATCCACTAAAGATCGTCTTAAAATATATATAATGTTCTGATTATCCGGAGACACCATTTTAACCTTACAACAACCATTCTGTTGGATCATCCAATAGAGGTATAACTTAATTTAGACTTTGTAATATTTCTATGTAAAAAGTAGCAGATTGCTAGAACTTAGGACACTAATGTTCATCCTGGCACAGACATGAGATACATCCTGTAAATCTGTATTCAGCCTGAGGAAAAAGGTGTCCAAATGGCAGACAAACAAGGTTCAAATTGAATTTCTTTAATCAAGGAATAGTGAGGCCCCTCAGGTTATAATTTAAACGCATGTGACAGAACAAGCTTTTCATCCTTTCAGTCGATGGTTACTGTCAGTCTGTGACCTTCAACGGAAACAAAATCAATAAATGCATTTGAAATTTGTTAATACACGCTTTTCTTGATTATTTACTATACTTCAGTAAAATAACAGACCACTGTTTTCCTTTTGCAGTCAGTGAATAAGATCTAATGCCAGGGTCAAGTGAATGCACTGTAGAAGATAAAATTTATTACCTTGACAAAAAAAGAAATGTTTTTCGACACAGTAAAGCCATGATTTTGCGAGTCTAATAGCAATGGTACCACGTTTACCATATCTAAATAGGCCACATGACACCAGATTCTGCAATGAAAGCCCCATTCCATAGTCCCAATAGACTATTGGTACATGAAAAGCCCAGAGAGTTTAATGTGGGTCTGGATTTATGTGCCCCTGGCGGGCAGGTTTCTGACGGCCGGGGGTGGGGGGGGGGTAAAATAGGGCAGGTGCCCACCCCACCACCTTCTTGTCCAGCCAATAATAGAGGGGGCTGGGTGGGGGGGGGGTGGCCAGCCACTGAAGTTGGCAGCCCGCCCGCCATATTCAAAATGTAATCAAGGGGCAGTTAGGCATGTGACCAAGCCAATTGACCCTGATAATATGCTGCCCATGCCATAAAACACCTGGTGTGGACAGCCCGGGTGGGAGCTGGCAGCCCAATTTCATTACCTACCTTCTTCAAAGGGTGGGAAAGAAAGGGGATATTGGATCTTTGGTTGCTGCTCTTTGCAGATTGGGGGTGCAGCCCCTGTAAGGTCAAAACCCCTTCCTCCTAACCCCTCCCCAAGCCTTAAACCCAACGCTCCCACCAACCCCCACTCCCTGACCATCTGAAACACACTCTGCCAAAAAACCCTGGACTTACTGATTCTGTGGATCCATGGGCCCTCTTTTGCTTCTTTGTGCAGTCCTGGCATTGGCCACTAATGTGTCCTTGGTGCTACCGGGACTGATGGAACTGCCAGTCAATCTGATTGGGTG
This sequence comes from Carcharodon carcharias, assembly GCF_017639515.1. Classification (NCBI taxonomy): domain Eukaryota; kingdom Metazoa; phylum Chordata; class Chondrichthyes; order Lamniformes; family Lamnidae; genus Carcharodon; species Carcharodon carcharias. The sequence continues at coordinate 111,561,232 of NC_054468.1, read as the reverse complement.
GAACTTCCTCCCCAGTGAGAGGCCAAAGTCCTACACTGAACTTGTGAAGCACGCCCCCAACGCATTCTGGCACCGGGGTGGGCCGGCGTGGAGCGGGTAGACTCCACACCGAATTTACTTCCGGTGAGGGCAGAGGAATTGGGGGCAAGCCACCCATGCCCCCGTATTATTCATCCTGTTTTGTGCACTTGGCTGGGAAGCATAAAATCTGATGAGGTAGCAGATCTTAAAGGGCTGAAGTTCACCATTTGTAGTGGTGGTAGAAGTGGCCTTGTGGTTCATATGGGCATTGTGGACCGTAGGCCATACCAGTTTATCTAACACTGAGGGGTTGAAGGCTTGGCTACAGCAGATGTCCAAAGGAGAATGATCTTATTTGAGACCAAAGGTTACACACCCACAGTAAAAACACAAGTCAAAACTCTATGTTGGAGAGTATTCAATTGAGTAAAGGCTGTAAATCAAGGCCCTCATATCTGACACAAAATGAGAAATATGTTTTCTCGCATGAGGACTAAGTGCACTTTTCAGTCTTGCATAGACTTCTTGTGCGGCCAATCATGCAATGCATAAATGTAAGTTGGGAACTCCCATGCCCTCTAGGAGATACCGTTTCGGATCCTGAAGTGCACTTTTGCTATTAGCCATTTGTTCATGGTCATCAATCATGAATATAGAGAGTCTTTTCAGAAAAGTTACCCAGTACTTTTTTTTCTCCCCAAACAACCACTATGCCGCTAAATTACACCAGAATGGTTGCCAATGATCTGATATTGACATGCATAATGATATTTATTTGGCCAAGTACCACCTATACAGTAACTGAATAGAACCACATTAGGCTGAAGTTTGGCACCCAAAAACAGTTGAATTGAGGTCAAATCAAAAGTTAACGTTTTCAAAATAGGAAACCCAACCCAAACCAACTTCAACTTCTCCACTTCCAGATTTAATTGAGGTGCGACAAGGATCGGGCAGCTAACCCACCTTAGGAGGTGGGTTAGGAATTTAAATATTTTAACAAGTGTGGTAGCTTTGATTTAACCTGCTTTGCAGGTTTTACAGTGATCAGGTTTTCCAGGCCTCTGGAAACATGGCAGTTGAAGAGAGGCGAAGACAGCTCCTAGAAGAAGGTTGGTATCTTTACAGGGCTGCTTGTGGGCCAGGAGGAGTACTTCTCTCCCCTAAACACCAACCCATACCCACCCCACCCCACCGCAGCCCACCTGGTCCCCAACTCCCACTCCCATCCATCAGATGCTCCCCACCCCATACAAAAAATCCTGGGGTTATTGATTGGATCCCCACATCCATGACAGGATCATCCAAATTTTTTCGTGGGGGTCAAACCTACCTGTTGCTAAAGCCTGATCCAAAGTGCTCCACACCCAACGAGAAATCAAGCCTATCAATGGTGCTGATTTCCAGCTGAGGAATCTGACAAGTACAAAAGGTGGGAGTTAAAGCTCCATGCCATTTGGGAAATTGGAATTCTAGGTTTCCAGCCTGAAATGCTGGAACTAAGCCTGGTGTGATGACTGTCACTTTAGGATCAGTTCAACTGAGTAGGGGGTCACGTAATTTGTTCAACCAATGTGTGGTTAGCGCAGGGGAATACATTCTAGGGAGGGGTTTTCTAGGGAAAGAAGATGGCTGTATGAGGGGCTGGTTGTATGCAAGTAGCCATAGAAGCTCTCTTGTAAATAAAGTTTGTTTTCTTTGACTAAGAAGCCTCCCAGAGTGTGTTTCTGCACCTGGGAACTGTGTTGCCACAGTTTAATAGAGTCTTGGTCTTATACATCACAAAAACAGGTTTCTAATAGTGAAGCAGTTGTTTTCTCAAGAGTGAACTGCAAGTAAAATCAAACCAAGATCTCTCATCAAAGTGTATATTGCAACATCCTCGTAATGAGAGACAATACAAATTGGAAACATCATCACATTACACAGACACAATGAGATTTTTCCAGTGATTTGGAATAGAAAGAAATTTAACAATAGCAATTACATTAAAAAGCACATCAACTCCATTGAAAGCACTTAGATAATGTTAGGGCATCAAAATGAATTGAATTAACTTTAGCAGGCGGGGACATGAGGCTTAATCATTTTAAAAAAGCATATTGCTGTAGAAAACTAGGCAACTAATACATTTTGGCTATTTTATGAGATAGTTATCACCAAAAGGATATTGCTAAATTTATCAGATTATAAAGGAAGCCTTGCCGAGGCACCAACAGAACACATGAAATATAGTAAGCTCTAAAACCTCCTTCGTTTATGAAAATCTCTGCAATAAGCCTCAGAGGTTCAGGAACCATAAAAAACAAAAAAAAATTCCAATAAATATGTTAGATCTGATAGAATGAATATAATTTCCTCCTGAGGTGTTAGGGATTCATGGCTAAGATTTTTCAGCAAGATTTAACAAAAGTCCAATTTTCATTTCCCTATTTACACCAAGCAAATCTGCACAGAGCTATTTAAATTCTGCTACTCACTTCACCCAGAAACACAAGCCTTTATTTTTGAAAGATCAAGTTTGAACTGCTTAGATAGTTCTGGAAATGCCAGCATGATTTAATTACCACGTTGCAGAGAACCAGCCTTTGCCTTTAGGTGAGTGTTACCATTTTGGATTTTTGTACTATATTGTGTCCCTTATGAGCCTGTGTCTTCATTTACCTGAAGGTTTAGGTAAAAAGTGAGACCCTGAGGTTAAACAGAGAACCCTGGTCACTGTACCCTGGCATACTGGAATATATACATTTTTTATTCATTCATGGGATGTGGAGGTTGCTGGCTAGGCCAGCATTTATTGCTGATCCTTAGGTGCCCTTGAGAAGGTGGTGGTGTGCTGCCTTCTTGAGTCGCTGCAGTCCATGTGGTGTAGGGACACCCACAGTGCTGTTAGGGAGGAAGTTCCAGGATTTTGACCCAGTGACTGAAAGAATTATGATGTATTTCTAAGTCAGGTTGGTGTGTGGCTTGGAGGAGAACTTGGTGGTGTTCCCATGTGTTTGCTGCTTTGGTCCCTATAGCAGTCGTGGGTTTGGAAGGTGCTGCTTAAGAAACCTTGGTGACTTTTTGTAGTGTGTCTTGTAGATGGTACACACTGCTGCCACTGTTCATTGGTGGCGGCGGGAGTAAATGTTTGCGGATGGGTTGCCAATCAAGTGGGCTGCTTTGTGTTAAGCATCTTAAGTGTTGTTGGAACTGCACTCATCCAGGCAAGTGGAGAATATTCCATCACACTCCTGACCTATGCCTTGCAGATGGTAGACAGGCTTTGGGGTGTCAAGAGGTGAGTTACTCGTCGCAAGATTCCTAGCCCCTGACCTGCTCTTGTAGCCACAGTACTTATATGTTCAGTTTATTGTCAATGGTAACCCCCAGGATGCTGATAGTGGAGGATTCAGTGATGGTAATGCCATTGAATTCAATGGTTAGATTCTCTCTTGTCGGAAATGGTAATTATCTGGCACTTGTGTGGTACGAATGTTACTTGCCACTTGTCAGCCCAAGCCTGGATATTGTCCAGGTCTTGCAACATTTGGACACGGACTGCTTCAGTACCTGAGAAGTTGTGAATGATGCTGAACATTGTGCAATCATCAGCGATCAGTGAATGTCCTCACTTCTGACCTTATGATAGAAGAAATGTCATTGAAGAAACAGCTGAAGATGTTTGGGCCGAGGACACTACCCTGAGGAACTCCTGCAGTGATGTCCTGGAACTGAGAAGATTGATCTCCAACAACCACAACCATCTTCCTTTGTGATAGGTATGACTCCAACTAGCAGAGAGTTCTCCCCTGATACCCATTGACTCCAGTTTTGATAGGGCTCCTTGGTGCCACACTCAGTCGAATGCTGCCTTGATGTCAAGGGCAGTCACTCTCACCTTACCTCGGGAGTTCAGCTCTTTTGTCCATGTTTGAACCAAAGCTGTAATGAGGTCAGAAGATGAATGGCCCTGGCAGAAACCAAACTGAGCATCAGAGAACAGATTATTACTAGGCAGGTGTCACTTGATAGCACTGTTGATGGCTCCTTCCATCACTTTACTGATGATTGAGAGTAAGCTGATCAGGCGGTAATTGACTGGGTTGGATTTGTCCTGCTTTTTGTGCTCAGGATGTTGGATCTGAGCTGTACTGGAATAGAATTACCTGGAAAAACTCAGCAGGTCTGGCAGCATCGGCAGAGAAGAAAAGAGTTGACGTTTCGAGTCCTCATGACCCTTCGACAGAACTGCCAGACCTGCTGAGTTTTTCCAGGTAATTCTGTTTTTGTTTTGGATTTCCAGCATCCGCAGTTTTTTTGTTTTTATGTACTGGAATAGATTGGTTAGGGGTTCGGCAAGTTCTGGAACACATTTCTTCAGTACTATTGCCGGAATGTTGTCAGGGCCCATAGCTTTTGCAGTATCCAGTGCCGTCAGCTGTTTCTTGATACCACTTGGAGTGAATCAAATTGGCTGAAGACTGGCATCTGTGATGCTGGGACCTCAGGAGGAGGCCGAAATGGATCACCCACTCGACCCTTCTGATTGAAGATTGTTGCAAATGCTTCAGCCATATCTTTTGCACTGATGTGCTGGGATGGTCAAGTGGGCAGACAAGTGACAGATGGAATTTAACCCTGAAAAATGTGAAGTGATACACTTTGGAAGGAGTAATTTGACAAGGAAGTATTCAATGAATGGCATGAAACTAGGAAGTTCTGAGGAACAAAGGGACCTTGGCATGTGTCCATAGATCTCTGAAGGTGGAGGGGCATGTTAGTGGGGTGGTGAAAAAGGCATATGGGACACTTCCCTTTATAAATCGAGGCATAGATGACAAAAGTAGGGAGGTCATGTTGGAGTTGTATAGAACTTTGGTGAGGCCACAACTGGAGTACTGTGTGCAGTTCTGGTCATCACATTATAGGAAGGATGTGATTGCACTGGAGACGGTGCAGAGGAGATTCACCAGGATGTTACCTGGGATGAAATATTTAAGTTACGAAGAGAGGTTCGATGAACTTAGGTTGTTTTTGTTGGAGCAGAGAAGACTGAGGGGTGACCTGATCGAGGTGTACAAGATTATGTGGGGCATGGGCAGGGTAGATAGGGAGCAGCTGTTCCCCTTAGTTTAAGTGTCAGTCACAAGGAGACACAAGTTCAAGGTGAGGGGCAGGAGGTCCAGGGGGGATGTAAGGAAAATCTTTTTTACCCAGAGGGTGGTGACGGTCTGGAATGCACTGCCTGGGAGGGTGGTGGAGGCGGGTTGCTTCACATCCTTTAAAAAGAACTGGATGAGCACTTGGCACATCATAACATTCAAGGCTATGGGTGAAGTGCTCGTAAATGGGATTAGGTAGGTAGGTCAGGTGTTTCTCACGTGTTGGTGCAGACTCGATGGGCTGAAGGACCTCTTCTGCACTCTGTGTTTCTGTGATTCCCCCTTCATTGAGGATGGGGATATTGGTGGAGCCTCCTCCTCCTGTGAGTTGTTTAATTGTCAACCACCATTCACGACTGGATGTGGCAGGGCTGCAGAGCTTACATCTTATCCGTTGGTTGTGAGACGCTTAACTCTGTCTATCGCATGCTGCTTACGTTGTTTGGCACGCAAGTAATCCTGAGTTGCATTCTGCTATATGATCTCATCTTCGCTGGTAGACAGATGCACTCTGCCAGATCATGCTTCAGATTGTAAATCAATAGACACATCAATTTGATGTATATTGTATAAAAAGCGTTTAGAATCTATGAATACTCTGCCCAAATCTCAATAATAGTAGGTTTGATTTTAAGCAGGATTGGGAGTCAGCCAGGTAGGACGAGAGCTATATTTGGACTGACATTGGCAGCGTCAGGCCTGAATGATTTTAACTGCTGGGCCTTATCGACTTGCAGCTGGTCTGTTGTTTGACTGAAATGAGTTGAAAGTGGCAGATAATCAGTGGGTTAGGGCAGAATTTTGGGCGGCTGGCAATGAAGAAATGACCTTTGGCAACATAGTAAGTGTCAGGGAGAGGGTTTCCAAAAGGAAAGGAAGGGTGTCCATGACAGGGTAGGCCTAAACTTTCCTTTGGTGGGCCAGAAGAGTGCTGCTATTCCTCTTGGTCTCACAAGAAATATGAAGCAAGATGAAAAAAATGGACCCTTCTGGTCCTCTTCTGGCTCTAGATGCTCTTCCCACTGCCTCAACCTGGTGGGTAAGTCACAACTGCTTCTCTGCTCAGGCCACCGGTTAAAATTGCAGTTAGGACTCAGTGCCATTATCAGGCCCTGATCTGCTTATTTAAAATAAGATGCCTTGAGCTTCAAGAGGGGATCCTTGCTGCCTGCACAGAAGAGAATGTTAAAATTCAGGATAGCGTGAACAGCATGGGACATCATCAGGTAAGACCTCTAGCCAATTTTAACAGCCCACCTGGTTTCTTTTGGGCACATATTGTTAAAATTGCCCCAAAAATATTTCTATATGATCTCCACCATAACATTAGTATTAAAATTGCCCTAAAGATACTTCTTCTATCTGACCTCCAACTATAAAATTGATCCTCGAAAAATGGTTTCTATTTGCATGAAAGTGTACCATAGAACCACTGATCTAGCCAGTGTCGCTGCTTGTTTCAACTGACTGCTGACTGAGCACAAGCAGACAAATATAACTCCACAGGTGCAAGCTCCTGGCCACAGAACTATCTATCAAAGGGAGTAAGAAATATCATAGTCTCAGTTGCAAACCCAAACTACTATTTCACCTCAGATATCTCAAATGTACTGTGGAAAGCCCAATAACATAGTATACTGAGATTTCCAAATGGATCTGGCAAAATCCTTCATGAAAGTTTATTCATCAGACTAAAAGTTTTGTGGATTCAAGTAAACTCTGGAGAAGGACAAGGAACCAATTGAACAGTAAAAAGCAATGGGTACTCATTCTGTCATATTGGGGTGGAGGGGAAGTACTGAGTGGGGTGTCCCAGGGCTCAGTGTTTGGATCTTGTTGACAAAAATGACTCAGAAACTGAATGCAAAATGGTCGAATTTGCTGACGATACCAAGCTGGGAGTGTCAGTGGAATCAGAAGAAGCAGCTCAAAACTGACAATGAGATGGATAAAATGATTGGCATGTGGACAAATAAATAACCGTGAAATTTAATGTAGACAAATGCAAAGTGCTGCATGGAGGATGGAAAAATAACACTACACACATATTCTATAAATTGTGTTAACTAAGGGTGAAGTGAAATAAGACTTTTGATAGACTCTACAGTAAACATGTCCAACTAATGTCAACACAGAAAAGGTTGTTAAACTGCACAGCCAAACAGTTGAATATAAGCGAGAGGAAGTCATGGTCCAACTGAACAGTGTTCCAGTCAGACTGCACCTTAAGTATTGCATTCAGAAAACATCACCAAGACATCAGAGACACATTCAAGTCCTGCAAGCAGTGCAAAGAATATCTACAGCTCTGACACTCCTTTCAAGTGAAGCAGCATTTCACTTGCACTTCCCTCAATTTAGTCTACTGCATTCGTTGCTCCCAATGCAGTTTCCTCTACATTGGAGAGACCAAACGCAGACTGGGTGACCGCTTTGCAGAACACCTTCGGTCTGTCCGCAAGCATGACCCAGACCTCCCTGTCGCTTGCCATTTCAACACTCCACCCTGCTCTCATGCCCACACGTCCGTCCTTGGCTTGCTGCATTGTTCCAGTGAAGCTCAGCGCAAACTGGAGGAACAGCACCTCATCTTCCGACGAGGCACTTTACAGTCTTCCAGACTGAATATTGAGTTCAATAATTTTAGATCATGAACTCTCTCCTCCAACCGCACCCACTTTCCGATCCCCCCCTTTTTTTCCCCAATAATTTATATAGATTTTTCTTTTCCCACCTATTTCCATTATTTTTAAATGTATTTCCAGCCATTGTTTCATCTCTACCTTTTAGCCTATTTCGCTCCCTTCCCTGCACCCCATCCCACCCCCACTAGGACTATCTGTACCTTGCTTATCCTGCTTTCTACCCTTAATTAGCACATCCCTTAGATAATATCACCACCTTCCACACCTTTTTGTCCTTTTGTCTATGATACCTTTTGGTTATCTCCACCAATCACTGGCCCTCTCTCCAGCTCTACCTGTCCCACCGCCCCCTTAAACCAGCTTATATTTCACCTCTTTTCTATTTTGACTTAGTTCTGTTGAAGAGTCATTCGGACTCGAAACATGTTCCTCTCCGCAGATGCTGCCAGACCTGTTGAGTTTTTCCAGGTATTTTTATTTTTGTTTTGGATTTCCAGCATCCGCAGTTTTTTGCTTTTATCCACAGCACTGACCTCTAGTGTCAAGCGACTGAGATCTGAGGATAGGCTTTTCAGCCTGTAAAGGAAGTACAATAGCAAATGGCATTGGAAAGATAAATCCAGAATTAAATTGTTGAAGTAGGACAAGGGGACTTAGGTTGAAAGCAGTAAAATATAACTTTAGTACTGATATCAAGAAGTTCTGCTCAACACAGAATGACCAACACTTGGAATCTACACAGGACCCTGGATGAACTGAAGAAACAATAACAACCTGTAAATACGTAGCACTTTTAACATAATTAAAACCTCCCAAGTAACTTCACAGGAGCATTATAAAGAAAAGTTTGATACCTAGTCATGTAAGGAGATACCAGGCAGATGAAAAGCTCACCAATGAGATGAGTCTTAAAGGAGGAAAGAGAGATAGAGAGGCAGGAAGGTGTAGGGAGGGAATTCCAGAGGTTAGGGCCCAGGCAGCTGAAGCCACAGCCACCAATGGTGAAGTGATTAAAATCGGAGATTCTCAAGAGGCCAGAATTAGAAGAGCACAGATATCTTGGAGAACTGTGGGGCTGCAGCATATTACAGAGATCGGGATGGGTGAAGCCCTGGATGGGTTTTGAAAGCAAGAATGAAAATTTTAAAATCAAGGTGTTGCTTACTTGGGAGCCAGTGAGCACAGGGTTGGTAGGTGAATGGGACTTGTTGCGAGTTAGGAAATGAGCAGCTGAGTTTTGGATGATGTCAAGTTTACAGAGAATAAAGTGTGGGAGGCTAGCGGGGTGCATTAGAAAATGATTAGATACTGCTGTGGGGATAGCTTAATGTACTCCAGGGTGAACTAATATTAGTCAAATACTTATTTTGTGATCTTATATAATCTGATCACAGCACTGCAGCAGTTCCATAATATAAAGGGGGCATTAGTATGCTTAAGGTCCCTGTGCTTTTTTCCTGCTTGAGTGATTTTCCTGGCTGACTGAGTCTACATTCAATTCAATGCACACATACAAAATAATCGAAAACAAAGGTCAATATTAGAGGTCAAAAGTGCGTGGGGGGGTCAAGGGTTACAAAAGGCAAGGAGATGGAACTCTATCGTAACAAATACTGAGTTAACTAATGGGTGCAAGAGCCAGGTTAGTAGAAGAACCTGGAAGCAGTTTATCTCCTCAATGTATTCTCCCCTGCCCCCCACCAGCCCAAAACTGTACTTTATAAAAAAATGAATACAGATCAAAGACAATCAATACATGCAATGCACACTGGCTTAAATCAGTGCATTCCGATTAGGAACACAGGAACAGAGGAACAGGAGTAAGCCATTCAGCCTGTTGAGCATGCTCTGCCATTCAATTAGATCATGCCTGATCATCGACCTCAAAACCATGTTCCCGTGCTATCTCCATATCCCTTGATGTCATTAGCCTCCAGAAATCTATTGATTTCTGTCTTGAAGATGTTCAATGATTGAGCTTCCACAGCCCTCTGGGGTACAGAATTCCAAAGATTCACCACCCTCTGAGTGAAGAAATTCCTCCTCCTCTCAGTCTTAAAAAGTCTATCCCTTATCCTGAGATTAGGTCCCCTGGTTTTAGACTCACTAGCCAGGGAAAGCATCTTATCTACATCCACCCTGTCTCACCCTGTAAGAATTTTGCAAGTTTCAATAAGGTCACCCCTCATTCTTTGAAACTCTAGGGACTACAGACCCAGTTTCCTCAATCCATCCTCATAAAACAATCCCACCATCCCAGGGATTAATCTGGTGAACTTCCATTGCTTTCCCTCTATGGCAAATATATCCCTTCTTAGAAAAGGAGACCAAAACCGTACACAATATTCCAGGCTAGGTCTCACCAAGACTCCATACAACTGCAGCAAGACATCTTTACTCCTGAACTCAAATCCTCTTGCGATGAAGACCAATATACCATTTGTCCCTTCCTAATTGCTTGCTGCACCTGCATGCTAACTTTTAGTGACTCATGAACAAGGACACCCAGGTCCCTTTGGACACCCATTCTTCCCAACCTCTCACCATTTAAGAAATATTCTGCCTTTTTTTTCTAACAAAGTGAATAACTTCACACTTATTCACATTACGTTCCATCTGCCAAGTTCTAGCCCATTCACTTAGCCTGTCCAAGTCCTCTTGAAGCCTGCTTGCATCCTCCTCACAACTTATGTTCCCATCTGGTTTGGTGTCATCAGCAAATTTGGAAATATTACACTTGGTCCCCACATCCAAATCATTTATATAGATTGTGAACAACTGTAGACCTAGCACTGATCCTTGTGGTAACCCACTAGTAACAGCCTGCTTTCCTGAGAATGATCTGTTTATTCCAACTCTCTGCTTCCTGTCTGTTAACCAATTCTCAATCCATACAAGTACATTTCCCCAATTCCACGCATTCGAATTTTATTTACTAACCTCCTGTGTGGGACCTTATCAAAAGCCTTCAGAAAATCCAAATACACCACATCCACTGGTTCTCCTTTATTAATGCTACAAGTAATATCCTCAAAAAACTCCAACAAATTTGTCAAACATGATTTCCCTTTCATAGGTCCATGTTGAGTCTGCCCAATTTTATCATTCTTTTCTAAATGTCCAGTTACCACATCCTTTATAATAGATTCTAGCATTTTTCCTACTACTGATGTCAAACTAACAGCTCTGTAGTTCTCCATTCTTCTTCTTCTTGCTCCTTCTTTAACTGGTGGGGTTACATTTGCTACTTTCCAGTCCACAGGAACCTTACCAGAATCGATAGAATTTTGGAAGATAACCACCAATGCATCCTCTATTTCCCTAGCCACTCCTTCAACACTCTGGGATGAAGCTCATCTGGTCCAGGGGATTTATCAACCTTCAATCCAATTAACTTTTCAAGTACTATCTCTCTACTAATAATAATTTCTTTTAGTTCCTCAGTTTCACAAGAATCTTGGTCGCCTAATATTTCTGGGAGATTTTCTGTATATTCTTTCTTGAAGCTGGCCCCAACTAACTGTTTAGTTTCTCTGTCATTTCCCTGTTCTCCACTATAAATTCTCCTGTCCCCACCTTTAATGTGCCCACATTTGTCCTAGCTAATCTTTTCCTTTTCATAATTAAAACAAGAACAGCAAATAATTCATCATGAATTACACTGAAAAAGCCATTAGACTCGAGATTTCTGCCAAGGCATAGACTGAAGTCACTATTACGCAAACACTTTTAGCTAAAATTCCAAAAGACTGGGTGTTATGATACAGCAGTTTGTAAAGGCTGAGTTATTTAAAATCCCAGAGGGAAATTTTAAACAACTGTCATAATCTATATTTTCAATTGGTATGTTTGAGATGCAATTCTTAATTCAGAAATTAACCCACCAAACTTCCAGAGGTTTTTATATCAAACTAAATGAAACATTTATTGATTTACAACAAGGTATTAAACACATATGCATGTCTACAAATTACTACTATCATAACAAATTCCCAAATTAATCTCCATTAAGGCAACAATGACCAATAGACTGAACCAGACACCAGACAAAACATTTTCACATTACAAATTCAAAATTAGGTTCCTTTCAATTTGGTTCCTTTGCAGGCAGTTGTTGGCTTACAGGCTTTGATCTTAATTGCTTCTGCTCTGCACACACAAACTCCCTTCTGTTATACCCAGCGCTCCCTTTTGAATGTAAATTCAACAAAATGCAAATGTACCCTCTACCTCTGTTTACATCTCAGAAATACTATATATCAAAGCACCCAGACATAAGAACATAAGGACATAAGAACTAGGAGCAGGAGTAGGCAATTCAGCCCCTCGAGCCTGCCCCGCCATTCAATGCAGTCATGGCTGATCTCATTTCGGCCTCAACTCCCGATTTCCCACCCTCTCCCCATAACCTTTCAACCCATTACTAATTAAAAATCTGTCTATCTCCTTAAATTTATTCAGCATCCCACCATCCACTGCACCCTGAGGTAGTGAATTCCACAGATTCACGACCCTTTGAGAAAAGTAATTCCTCCTCATCTCTGATTTAAATCTACCACCTCTTAGCCTAAAACAATGGGCTCTCGCTCTAGAATGCCCCACAAGGAGAAACACCTGCTCCACACCTATCCTCTTTAGCATCTTATATACCTCAATTAGATCTCCTCTGATCCTTCTAAACTGTAGCGAGTATAGGCCTAAACTGCTCAATCTCTCCCCATAAGACAAGCCCCGCATCTCTGGAATCAATCTAGTGAACCTCCCCTGAACCGCCTCCAATGCAACTACATCTTTCCTCAAATAAGGGGACCAAAACTGTGCACAGTACTCCAGGTGCAGTCTCACCAAAGCCTTGTACAGTTGCAACAACACTTCCCTCTTCCCAGATTAGCTGGCTTTAATCCAATTAACATTATACATTAAAATCTTTTACTGACACTGGGTCCCAATGTTTACACTGAATTTAGCCTGTTCATGGAAGACCCTCTCCCTGAATCTGAAATAAACCAGTAGTAAGAGGATAACAGGAGGAGAAAAAAACACAATGGCTGGGATTTTCTGATCCCGCCCTTGGCGGGAATCACCGAGGGTGAGACAGAAAACTTGATGGGCCAGCCATAGGTCCACTGACTTTGGGGAGCAGAAAATCCCAGACAATGTCACAGACACTGAAACAAATTTAAGCATTGTCTAAGAATGTTATGCAGACAACCCCAAGAACTGCCCACCCACAGGCCAATGCAAAAAAAAGCAGGGATGAAAGGACCCACTAATATGTTCCTGGGATAACAGAAAAGAGCATGAACCACAGAAACACAGGAAAGCTCACCCAGCCTGGACACAGAATAAAGTGACAGATTGAAAGGATGAGTATAAGTGGTGGTAACCCTGCTGCCCAATAGTTGGGGAATGCGAATTGGTATAGCGTGACTTTAAAAAGGCAGAACAAATAGAAACAATTTGACAAAGTTGCTCCCAGTGTTGCTCCGGTTGGCAGGCGTCCATGCCACTGAGATTCCACTGCTAGTATTATCCCATTTCAGTAGGAAGACATCAGGCTCCCTTCCTGATGCCTTCCACCGCCATTTTACGAGCTGCGCCTCCCAGCAAGTCTCCAGAGAGCTGTTAAAATCCAGCCCTGTTTCTCTCTTCACAGATGCTGCCAGACCAGCTAAGCATTTCCAGCATTTTCTGTTTTTATTTCAGATTTCTAGCATGTGTGTATTTTGCTTTTGAATTACTATTTTTCTTCTGTTTGCCTATCCCAGAATTATTGAAGTTAAGTATAGTGCTTATACCATGCTCACTGACTGAGATAAGCTAACTTATCAGAGGTGAAGGATTGAATTTGGGACCTCTGTGCTCATGCGATTCATTAAAGGATAAGAAAACTGGAGGGGATTGAGGGATGAGGTGATGATGATGGGGAGGGTGAAATGAAATTCCGTGTGTCTGTACAGTTTCCAAATTCCATTGAACAATGTTTAGGATAAGAGCTTTAAGAAAAGTTTTAATTGTACACAGTTTATTTTGGGAATGGTATTTCAAAAGAAATATACTGGCCAGGAATTCCCAGTCAGCGAGCGGGGGTGGGGCCTGTGAGCCGACGCGTAAAATGACGCGGGATGACGTCGGGCAGAACACCTGATTGCAGGCAGTGGTCAGTCTCACGGCCATTCCCGGCCCCACCCAACGAGGGGAAAATCCTCCCCTTGGTCTTTATTGCCAAACAGCTTTTGGAGCTTAACATTTACCTCATCATGGATGCATCAAGTGCAGCACTGGCGCTGATCTGCCAGCAGGTTGCCTGCTTGCTCTATCAATCAGGGAAGGGTGACATGAAAGAACCTGGAACCCTCAGAAACAAAGATCACAAGCCACATAAATAAGCCAAGTAAAATTTGATCTTGATTGAACAAAGAATAAAATCTTTCTTATCCTTTTAACATGCGAATAAAGTGATATTCAACTGAATTTGTACAAATTTACAAAATATTTCACCTATTAACATCTGAATAGTAAATTTGCAAGGCTGCAAACTCAATGCAAGATTCTACTTAAAGCAAGTATGGCTTGGGGAATCAGGCACAGAAAGCCAATTTTGCAGTGGTTTAATCCAAGCTGGAATAACAGCCTCATTAAAACTTATCTTCCAATCTGCATGTAGCATAACTAGATAAGACCCAAAACCAGTTATTGTTTATCTCCTAGGCCAGGATTTTACAGTCGTTGGGTGGGCTTGGCAGGAGCGGGCGGAGGTGGTCGGAGAGCCACCCAACACCTGCGATCAGCTCCGCACCGTGATTTCAATTGGCCCGCCCTGTGTGGAATGTGAGCGCTACCTGTGCGGGGGGAGGAGGGTCTAGCAGTTCGTACATGCGTGCGAAAGAGCGTTTCAATTTCCCTGAGGCACGGAGCTGACTGTGTCACGTGAGATGGGGCATGTTTTTATTTTCAAAATGAAGTTTTTATTTCATTAGTATTAGCTTTAGGAAACCTCATCCCGCTCGTGGATGAGGTTTCTTAAAATCATAAAGGCCACTTGGCCTTTTCGCCTGCCTGCCTACTGTAAGATTGGACGGGCAGCATAAAATTCAGCTTAATTATCTTGTTAATGGCCTTAATAGGCCTTTCAATTATTGGCGGGCGCACAGCTGACTCTGGCGCTCACCCACTGAACGAAATATCGCGCGAGTTCCCGATGACATTGGGATGCACACCCGATGTCATCATGCATCATTTTACATTCCAGCATGTCAGGCGTGCGCCTGCATGCCGGGTGTAAAATTCTGCCCCTAATAAAACTTGGAAAGATTGAAATTGCCCTTTTACCAATAAAAATAAAAATCCACATCATACTTCACAATTTAGGACAAGATCACATTCTAAGAAACTTCCTGCATGGGCTGAAAATTGGATCGGCCACCCTTCAGACTTTGAATTGATGTTGAGTCCGGAATGTTGTAAAGCCTATACACAAGGTGATGTTCCTGTTTTGGGAGTGGGGCTTATCATTTTAATTCTCTATGCACTCGCACTTTGATCTCAAAAGCAAAATTTTGCAGGTGTAAATCTGAAATATGAACAGAAAATGTTGAAAATACTTAGCAGGTCTGGCAGCATCTGTGGAGAGAGAAATAGAATTAACATTTCAATGATGATGTTCTAATTAAAGGTCACAGACCTGAAATGGTAACTCTAGTTCTTTCTCCACAGATGCTGCCAGACCTTCTGAGTATTTCCAGCATTTCTGTTTTTACTTTCCACTCTAATCTCTCTGTCTTTGGCCTCCTATACCGCTCTAATGAAGCTGAAAGGAAGCTTGAGGAACAGTGACAACCTTTGACCAGAAATCAGTACAACATGGAAGATTTGTAATTAATTTAAAATGTCTAGGGAATCTGTAATCATTTTTAAGAAAGTTTGTAAAGAACTTTTAAGAGTTTGCATCATTGTAAAGGAATCAATTGTAATTTTCTTGGATAATAAGAAGTACTCGTCCATGTGACCTAGTGATCCTTGACTTGGAAGCAGATGCAACAGGAAGGAAGTTAAGAAAAAAAAGCCACATAGCCAGACATAAAGGAGAGCTGTGGACAAAAGAGAGCTGCAGCAGAGGAGAAAACAGAAACAGTACCTATACAGGGACCTGTCTGCATGCAATGCAGTTAAACAGGGCAGAAAGCCGAAGACAGGGATAGAACATGGCTTGTGAATTGGACAATTTTATTGCTGCTGCATCAGTTTCATCAGAGCCAACCAGACCATTTAATGGGATTTATTAAAGGAAATAGATAAAGGAGTCTCTGGGGAATCTGTGCCATCATGACTTGTGAACCTAACTAGGAAGGTTCTACAGGAGTGTGCTGTCTGGGTGACGGCCATCTCTGGGGACCTCAGATGGAATACAGCTGCTGATGAACGTGAATCGAGAGCTGAATCGATTGAGTGGGAAAATGGGAGATGCTATGTACCGGAAGCTGAGTTAGAGAACTTTGGAGCTTCACATTCTGCCATGTGTGCGGTGAGTGATGTGGATATTTGTGGTTCTGTAAGATGCAGCTTTGTTATATTAACTATTTAAAATGAAATTTACCTTTTTATTTGAAGTATCATTTGCCTGTTAATTTACATTGATTTTAATTTGTGTTAAAAAGTGAAATCTTATTGGTAATTTCTTCATTTGGAGGTCATTTGGTAAGTTTGTTTATTCTGGTTTACACTTTCCCTACAGGGACCATTTTCTTTCAGTTAGGCACTTTACTGCCTTCAGGCCTCATGACTGAATTCACCGATTCACCAGATTGCAATTACCGCTCCTATCTTTTTGGACAACAGCTGTTGATAATGATTCTGCTGTTGTCATTTAGACACATCTTTTATTTCTTTACTTGTACCATTAACATCTCCTTTTGTTTTGCACCATTAGCCCTTTTGTCAGTTAATCATTCTACCTTCCACCCTATTACATATTTTCCCTCTTTTTCTTTCCTGTCCTCCCAACCCTTCTATCCCTGCCTCTGTACTTACTTAAAACCTGTTCCATCTTTAACTCTTTTCCAGTTCTGGTGAAAAATTATTGACCTGAAATGTTAACTGTTTCTTTTTTCCACAGATACCAACAGACTGCTGAGAATTTCTAGCAGCTTCTGTCTTTATTTCAAATTTCCAGCATCCTCAGTATTATGCTTTTGTGTTAAGTATCCTCTACCTTTTAACTTTGTGCTCCTTCTAAGTGGATAAAGGGCAATTCTGGTCCATTCTGGATGCAAATCGGCTTCACGCCGGCTTCCAGCGGGATTTGCGTTCCATAATGGTGGACACCATTGAATGATCCCGCTGTACTTTCACGCCAGCCTGAAACTGATTTCTGCCCCTCACGCTGAATTGTGTCCATACCCGCCTGCCAATGGGACCGGATGATTCCGCACATAGCAACTCAGAAATATATTCAAAGTAAACAAGACATCATAATTTCCCACCCCAACGGCACGTGAGAGGATCAATCAAATCAATGTTTTATTCACTGTATCTGCTTATTCTGCTCTGACATTGGGAATATTTCCAATCTTGGTGTTGTCCATAAAAGGAACCAATATGCTCATAACAGCACTTGTCCCTGGAAGATTGAAGTGTGATTCTTCTAAATGAATAATGACTGAGCATGTTATTATAACCATGAAGGTGTCCTTTGGACTCATGTGAATCATCTTACTCCATCTATTAATAACTGTGATGCCAGATAATTCTGCTAACGGCTATTCCTAGTTTTCATACAACTTCAGTCTCGGCTATTGGTTATATAATCTTCAAGACATCTTTCTAAAATTATTTATAAATCACACATGGATCATCAGTAAGCACTTCAGGAACACGGCTCCAAAGTCAGCATTTTATATTAGGAAATTCAATGATACATTCAAGTTATTACTTGAAAATAAAGAACATCAGGGTAAGGGTTGGCAGTGTCTAATTGGTGATGTTATACAGGAATATTCCTGCAAGCTAGCAGGTTACCTACCCAATGTTTTCTTGTGGTTGTGTTTCTGGGTCTGCTCACTAGATGTTATAGTTGGGCATTTAGAAATATTACTTTGTTGTAATGAAGGTTTTAAAGTTAGGAGCTGAGTCTGTAACTTACTCACAAATGGCCTACAATACGAACATACGAATTAGGAGCAGGAGTAGGCCACTCAGCCCTTCGAGCCTGCTCCGCCATTCAATAAGATCATGGCTGATCTGATTGTAGTCTCAACCTCATGTTCCTGCCTACCCCCAGTAACATTTCACCCCTTGTTAATCAAGAGTCTATCTAGCTCTGACTTAAAGATATCCGAAGACTACTCTTCCATTGCTTTTTGAGGAAGAGAGTTCCAACGACTCATGATCCTTAGAGAAAAAAATTCTCCTCATCTCTGTCTTAAATAAGCGACCCCTTATTTTTAAACAGTGATCCCTATTTCTAGATTCTCCCAGAAGAGGAAACATCCTCTGCATATCCACCCTGTCAAGACGTCTCAGGATCTTAAAGGTTTCAATTAAGGCGCCTCTTACTCTTCTAAACTCCAGTGGATACAAGCTTAACCTGTCTAACCTTTCCTCATCAGACAACCTGCCCATTCCTGGTACTAATCTAGTAAACCTTCTCTGAATTGCTTTTAATGCATTTACATCTTTCCTTAAATAAGGTGACCAATACTGTACACAGTACTCCAGATGTGATCACACCGGTGCCCTGTACAACTGAAGCATAAACTGTCTACTTTTGCAATCAATTCCCCTCACAATAAACGATAAAATTCCATTAGCTTTCCTAATTACTTGCTGTACCTGCAAACTAGCCTTTTGTGATTCATGCCTAGCATGAATCATGGAGTCATACCTAGCACAAAGGAAGATGTCCAGCCTCACATGTTGCAAAGATCAAAGACATTCTAAGATCAAGATGTCTATCGCTCTGTAGTGACCCCAACATCCCGCTAAAGTCCCCCTTCCTTGACTGAAGGGAGATCCTTTTGGGGTGTGGTTGAAGTGGTGGGTAACTTTAGGTACCTTGCTCAATTGTGTCTTATCTGTGAGCCAAGAGGTTAAGCTACTGATGAGTGTTATGGCAGGCGGATGCTAAATGCCAAGCTGCCCAAATCCCAGAGGGAAATTTGAGGTAGCTGCCACAACTATTTTTTAATTTGTGCTTATTTTGAGATGCGGGCTTTGAATTCAGCAAAAAGAAGTCCACCAAGTCTTATAGGTTTCTTACAAAACTAAATTAAACCTTTCTTAATAGAAGAAATTATTTTAAGAACATAGATCTACAAATTACTACTATGATAATTTCTAAATCCCAACTTAACCTAAATGCCAGTTATACCTCCTTTAAGGCAACAGTGAGACACATAGGTTTTTAAATGACCCAGGCAAAGTAACACACAATACTCTAAATAGTCGAATTCAAAGTGAGTTTTTCTCAGCTTCAGCAGCTTGAGGTTTAGATGCTGGAGGCTTTTCACATTTGTTATATCTTATAATGCCTTCCCTTGCACACAGCCTTCTCTCCTTTATACATATTTTTCCTTTGAATGTAAATTCCCATTGTTTCACTATGTCTTTGGATTTTTACCTCTCTAATAATAAAAATCCATCAAAGTACCAACTTTACCAGTAATCTTTGGGAAAAATAAACACACCGGGCAGAATTTTGTTGGCGAGTGGGGGCTGAGCCCACTCGCCAACGTGTAAAATGATGCGGGATGACATCGGGCGGAACCCCTGACGTCATCCCGGTCCATTTAAATTTTCAAGAAGGCGGGCCCGCAGCAAAATCTGTCAACCTGCCGACCTGTCAATGGCCAATTAAGGACATTGATAGGATCATTTAAACAATTAAAGGACTTGCCCATCCAACCTTAAGGTTGGCGGGCAGGCCAGGAGCCCCAGCGGCTAATAGATAAAACATGAAACCTCATCCGGCAACGGGATGAGGTTTCATGCAGGGTTGCAAAAATTTTAATAAAGTTATAATGTAAATTATGAACATGCTCCATCTCATGTGACATTGTCACATGAGGGGGACACGTTAGGGATTTTTTATTTCTATGTGTCAGTGATCTCCCTGAGGTAGCACTTAGCCTCAGGAAGATGTGTGCTCCTTCGAGTGCATGCGCAAAAAAGCGCATTCTCGCTTTTGGGGAATTCCACCCTCCCCCTCAACTGCACAGGAGGAGCATAGCACTTCCTGCCAGATGTCACGCTGGGCGGGCCCGCTTCTCCAGCAGGGATCGGCTCCCCGCCCGCTGGAGATTGGGTCGGGCCCACCTGCCTGCCAGGCAGAAAATTCTACCCACTGTTTCTTAACTTCTCCTGGCTAAGTGAAACATTTCACCACCCTCTTTTGAATTCAATCTAGTCTGGTTTATTTAAAATGCAAATGTTCCCTTTACACCTTACATTCTAAAACTCCCCCCATGTTTACCTTCTTAACATTTCAAACCTGGCTTATCTTCTGTTACATTAAAGCCTTCAGATCAGCTGCCATATATTCAATTAAGTCTCACACACAAACACACACACACACACACCTATTACTCTACTTTACAATTAATTCCAATAACATTATGAAAATTAGTATATCTCCTTGACATAAGCTACTGGTAAGTACTTGACAATAGAGAACATTATAGTTGAGCTCATTCCTGTCCATGCTGGTTTTCTGTGTAGGTCATGAATAATGACCATGGACAAAAAACTTGGGTGATTTTTCTCCCTCTTCCCCAGTTGCTGGAAACACAAAGGTTGCCCCAGCAATATCTTGTAAGCAACCATACTTTAAACCAAAGCTCCAAACAGAACTCTACCTTCATTTCAACAGGGAGTTCCTTCTTACATTACAGATTCTTAAGTATCCATTCAATTCTCCTGGAACCAAACCACTGTGTCTCAGCTCCCAGGAATTCACTCTGATTCTCCTTTATTTCCCAAACTGGCATTTAGACTTCCAGAACACACTTTCCCTCTCTCTGTGAGGATTCCAGTGCCAATCCTTTCCAATGGGTTTACTAGGCAGACCTGACAATCTTTAATTTCTCATACATATGGACTTATAATTATGAGCATGGCTTCACTTGTATCTTTGCATTGTGTCCCACAAGAATGCTCAGTTTTTGGTGCTCTTGCTCCTGGCAGACACATATTGCCTTTTCACAGACTTGGCCCAGGCTGACTGCCTCACAGACTGTGATATATATATTAAAACAAAGGAACCTTCCCATCTCAACCCGCCTCCATGGCAATGTTACACACAAGACGTGTTTTCATATAGAAATGCAAAGTGTCTTCATTTTAAACTTGTCCTATGATCTGAAAAGTATATGGATACTTCAAAACTTCCCCTTGTTTACCAGTTGCCTTCAAACTTTGTCAGATCTGGGGAAATTACACGAATAATATAAACCCTTACAGACATACCATTTCCTCAAGAGAGAGTTTAACAAGGCTCCCATTGTTTAACTTTCAACACCTCACATCATGGCTTCACTAACATAACATGGGCCTCCCTTTGATCTGTAATTACCCCAGTCCCTCTGACCAGACATTCTTTCATTTATCCCACATTTAAAAATCACAAGTTTCAAGCTAAAAGTAATCTTATAATATACGAATTTGTAACACCGGGCAGAGTTCAGCGCACCTTCACACCATCAGACCCACCCCACCTCCCATGCCATTATAGGACATTCTGTTTTACCTTAAATTAAAAGAGACAGTTTTAAACATGACTCTTATGAAGTCTGGCAGTTACAACAAAAGATAAAGGAAGATTTGATAAAGGCATTCAAGATCATGAAGGCTTTTGATAGGTAAAGTAAGAAGAAGCTGTTTCCAGTAGCAAAAGGTGGGCAACCAGACAACACAAATTTAAGTAATTGGCAAAAGAAGCAGAGGTGAGATGAAGAAAATTTATCTTATGCTGAAAGTTGTTATGGTCTATTCATTGCCTGAAATGGTGGGTGAAGCAGTTTCAATAATAACTATCAAAAGGGAACTTGAAGGAGAATTTTCAGGGTTATGGAGAAAGATCAGGAGTATAAGGTTAATTGGTTAGCTCTTTTAAAGAGGCATAATGGTCGTTTTCTGAAACGTATCACTCTATGACTCAACGATTGCACGTAATATGCCATCATACAAGTCAATGATTCTTTTCATAAATTAGGGGGGAAAAAGCACTTAAGCATTTTTCATAGAAATAGAAAATTTACAGTGTAGAAGGAAGCCATTCAGCATATCTTGTCTGTGCAAGATGACAAAGGGTTATCCAGCCTGATCCTACTTTCCAGCTCTGAAGCCTTGTAGGTTACAGCACTTCAAACGCATATCCAAATATTTTTTGAAGTATTTGCACAATGTATCAGACTGGATTATATGCTGAGGGTCGACTCCCCTCAGCCCAACATGAATTTTGTGACAGGCACACCTCTGCTTGGCTGGCTGGTCCCATTTTAAATTTTTGGATGATGGCCTTTTAATTTAGTAAGCAGCAGGACTGCCATCTGTCTCCAGGAGGTAGTCCTGCCTTAGAGATGCCAACGAGTCAAAGGCTGGTAGCTCTGCACACTGGCAGCAACATACCTGGATTTGTGGCCACTGCTGAAATTGCAGGAGGCCCATGGGAAAGGGGAACCATGGATGCTCCCAAACCCATAAGTCTGCAATTTTGCTGGGACTGGGTTGGCTGGCCCTGATGAGGGTGGATGCGGGCGGACGGAGGTGGGGAGGGGGCAGAGGGTGGATGCAGGGAGGCAAAACTGTGGGCTGCCTTCGATTAGCACAGGGCTACTAGGAAGGATGCACTGCCTGCTTTACATTGACCAGCAGCCCGCAGGGTTAAACCTACCAGGCCACATTTTGGGCGCAGATCTCTCTTGCCACCCATTAAATTGGAACAACGGTGGAATGAGACCCTTAACTGTGCATTAATTGCCCACTTGCAGGCCTCAATTGGGCCACAAACAGGCAGCAACCCGATGCCACTCCCATCTCCCTTAAAATCGGGGTGGGGGATGGGCAGGGTTGGTTAATGCCCTAATTTATAGTCCATTCACCTGTTTTCCTGCCCGTGGGTGGCCTGTAAAAATCAGCCAATGCTCTAAGGGCATTGCATTCTCTGAATTCATTCTTTGAGGTAATTATTTGTTTAAAGTAACAAACATAATGACATAACCCACCGAATTCCTGAACAATGGGCCCCCTATCTCACACCACCTGCTGCTTGGCAGCCCTCATTTCATATGACAATTCCCAAGCCCTTTTGAGGAGCCAATTTTCCACAGGCAGCCACATAATTGATTCTTATTCTGCCAAGTCAGGTTTTCTATTTTGTAGAGTGACCTTTCTGTCAATGGAAGAAGGAATCATAAAACAGACAGTTCCTTTTAGATATTTGCTGTTAAGCTATACCTTTCTTGTGCAATATAAAATAGACCACATTGGTATTCATTGTACCATTTTTATGCCCTTAAGAGACACAATGCTTGGTTAACTGCTGCAGCTGTGAAATTTCCTCTTCCTCGAAAGCTGGTCCAACCACTATATTCCTGAAGCACACCTTGTTCTCATTATAGACGGTGACAGAAGATTGATTCAGTTAATACAAGAAAAACAGAGACAAGCATTCCCCAAGTCAGAAAGAAAACAAAAGGTTAGACAGGGAGGGAGCTTTGTGTCATCATGGCTCAGTTGGTAGCACTTTTGCCTCTGTGTCAGAAGCTTGTGTGTTCAAGTCCCACTCCAAGATTTGAGTACAAAAATCTAGGCTGACACTCCAGTATAGTGCTGAGGGTGTGCTACACAGTCAGGGGTGCCATCATTCAGAGGTGATCTTAAACTGAGGCCCTGTCTGCCCTCTCAGGTGGATCTAATGGATTCCATGACAATATTTTGAAGAAGAGCAGGGGAGTTATCCCCAGTGTCTAGGCCAATATGTAGAAAAGTTGAAGTTTGAAAATTATTTACAATTAGCTTGTAGTTTAATTATGTGTAGTAACCAAATAATCGAAGTATGTTAACCCAAAACAAAAACAAAAACAGAATTACCTGGAAAAACTCAGCAGGTCTGGCAGCATCGGCTGAGAAGAAAAGAGTTGACGTTTCGAGTCCTCATGACCCTTCGACAGAACTTGAGTTCGAGTCCAAGAAAGAGTTGAAATATAAGCTGGTTTAAGGTGTGTGTGTGGGGGACAGAGAGAGAGAGAGAGAGAGAGGTGGAGTGGGGGTGTGGTTGTAGGGACAAACAAGCAGTGATAGAAGCAGATCATCAAAAGATGTCAATAACAATAGTACAAAAGAACACATAGGTGTTAAAGTTAAAGTTGGTGATATAATCTAAACGAATGTGCTAATTAAGAATGGATGGTAGGGCAGGGGGAAACAGAAAGGGGGTGGAGATGGGGGAGGGAGCTCACGACCTAAAGTTGTTGAATTCAATATTCAGTCCGGATGGCTGTAAAATGCCTAGTCGGAAGATGAGGTGTTGTTCCTCCAGTTTGCATTGGGCTTCACTGGAACAATGCAGCAAGCCAAGGACAGACATGTGGGCAAGAGAGCAGGGTGGAGTGTTAAAATGGCAAGCGACAGGGAGGTTTGGGTCATTCTTGCGGACAGACCGCAGGTGTTCTGCAAAGCGGTCGCCCAGTTTACGTTTGGTCTCTCCAATGTAGAGGAGACCACATTGGGAGCAACGAATGCAGTAGACAAAGTTGGGGGAAATGCAAGTGAAATGCTGCTTCACTTGAAAGGAGTGTTTGGGTCCTTGGACGGTGAGGAGAGAGGAAGTGAAGGGGCAGGTGTTGCATCTTTTGCGTGGGCATGGGGTGGTGCCATAGGAGGGGGTTGAGGAGTAGGGGGTGATGGAGGAGTGGACCTGGGTATCCCAGAACACCTTGTCAAACACCAGGAGGCAAATGGAAAGCAAGGAAGGTGAGCAGGGCAAAAGAGAGGAACGGAAATCTTGTCGCAGAAAAGAACAGAACTTCTTCAAGGAGGTAGGCATTTCTTGAAGAGCAGTGGCAGTCAATTAAACACAGAGATAAAAACAAAAAAACTGCGGATGCTGGAAAACAAAACAAAAACAAAAATAGAATTACCTGGAAAAACTCAGCAGGTCTGGCAGCATCGGCGGAGAAGAAAAGAGTTGACGTTTTGAGAACACCTTGTCAAACACCAGGAGGGAAATGGAAAGCAAGGAAGGTGAGCAGGGCAAAAGAGAGGAACGGAAAGGTCAACTCTTTTCTTCTCAGCTGATGCTGCCAGATCTGCTGAGTTTTTCCAGGTAATTCTGTTTTTATGTTAACCCAATCTGACTTAATGCTGAATTCTGGGACACCAGCACATTACACGATTTGGTTTTTCTTAGCATCTCACGGGGCATGGACAGGGAACCGATCTCCCCATAATTTTACCAGCCCCCCTGACTTGTTGCTGACTCACTTGGGCTGGTAAAATTCTCCCTACTATGTTTGTATGGCACTGACTGGCAGCATTATGTACTGCCGTGAGTTAATAGCAACCACTTTCCTCACCAGGAAAGAGAGAGCACAAGTCCATAAATGCAAGATCAGACAGGGTCTTGTAGAATTTCCAACTCCTTGGACTTTAAATATGTTTTCTACTGATTGCAAACAGCCAACAGAGTAAATGAATGCTGGCCAGTAGAGTGTTTTTCTGGGACCAGGTGCAATACAGATTATCTATCCAGCTGGCACAAAGTCAGTATAAATGGTACCGTGGATGTAAACAGCCTCTCTCTATCCACAAAGCAAATTTGAGAAATGGAGACATAAATTATGAGTTTCTGTCAGCCTAGATTAACAAAGTCATATTTTTGTTACTATTTTTGTTTTGGAAAGCACTCCGTTAGATTTTCTTTATTCGTCAGTAAATGAGGTAGCTGTGGTTCACCATGTTGAAGCAATGAGAGGTGACAACGAACAACACAGGAACCTAGGACACTGAGTTACATTGCAGAATCTGTTGTTAAATTCTCAGAGGTTATGCTGAAGCTGTGCAGTACTCTGAATAGGCACAACAGCAGTACAGTCTACAGTCCTGATCACTGTCAGATAATGGGGCCATCTTGGAATTAACATGGTGCAAAGGAGAGCAGCAATACATGGATGAACTGAATGGCTTTACTCATCTAGAATTGTCTTGTGATTCTATGAACAAGTCTGAGCTTTGATATTAGAGAATAGAGTATTGAGGAGCTGCTTGCTAAGATACAAACACGCAGAAAAAGATCAGCTGTTCCATGAAGCCTGCCCCACACTGCAACGGCTGGACCATCATGGTTAAACACGCTTTCTCATCTCTGACTCCCTGGCTGGCATTTTACATTCTGCGGGCGAGCGCCGCCCAACCCAAATGGGGGTAAAATCGCGCGAGATGATATTGGGTAAGCGTCCCAAATTCATTGCACACTTGTGTGATATTTTGCTCAGCAGGCTGCACAAAAGTTGGCAGAGCGCCCGCCCACAATTAAGCGGGCAATTAAATCCAATAAGTGCCCAACTGAAAGCGATTTTTCATGGCCTGTCCAACCTTAAGGCTGGCGAATGGGCCAATCGGCCAGGTGGGCTTTACATTTTTGATGAAGCCTTATCCAAGGGCAGGATGAAATCTCTGTTAGGATTTAAAATTAAAATAAATATCTGGAGACTGATTACTTAATGAGGTATGCTGTCAGGTGCTTGATTGTGCTGCATGGACATTTTTCGCAGCATTTTTGTGCTTTATTTTATTATTTGGAGGTCTGCAGCTCACTGAGGTAGCTGTTTGCCTTCAGGGAGCTCAGTGGAAGTGCTCACCAGCACTCATGGTGACGTCGATGCCTGCTCTCTTCCTGCCCCCATTGGCAGTGCTGAGCCCTTCTCCAGGCATTTCATGCTGGCTGGCCGTTTATTGGCCAGCGTAAGATCGTGCTCGCAGCATGATCTCAGCCGGGAGCGGGTTTTACATCCGCTTCCGGCCATGTCAACTTTGGGCGCACCCCATGGATAAAATTCAGGCCCCTCTCTCTGACCCATCCCCCAAAGCCTCGCAAACACATGGGAGGGACCAAAAACCCAGAAAAAATCCAAAACATTTGATCAAAACCAGTTCAGAAGATCGCATATAACCAATTATTATCTACTAATCCACTTACCTTCTATATGATGTGATCTCTGTAGGAACCAATCTAGCTCCCTCTTGAAGGTGTCAAGAAGGTCAGTACCCAGCGCCCCAGCCCAGCCTCTTATCCCACCCGTGGATGAGGTTTCTGAAAATGTGGCCTACCGGCCTGCCCGTTGTGCCCATGCGACGCCCTGAAAATTGCAAGAGCTGTGTAAAATCGCAGACAAATGGTGCTTCAAGGGCCTTAACTGGCCTGTTAATTAATGGCGGGCGTGCCCCCATCCTCATAGTGCACCCACATAGTAAAATATCACGATGGTGTTTAGTGACGTTGGACGCATGCCCGACGTCATTAAATGCCACTTTACGTTCCACACGCCCGCACCCACACGCCGAATGTAAAATTCTGGCCATAGCTTTACTAGAATCTTAACTGGGATGAAATGATATGACTAAGATCAGAGATTTTATAAATAAGACTATTTATGAAAGCATAGAAAAATTGAAGAGGGCCTTAAGCAGAAGTATTAAAAAATATGAAAGTATTTGTGCAGGTAAAAGATTATTTCCACTGGTGGATGAATTGGTAACAAGGATTTATTCAGTTATGAGTTAGTACCAGGAGCATAAGGGAAACCTACTAGAGTTTTTTGTGATGAAGATTGTTAAAACAAAATACATTATCACAAATGGCCATTGAAGCTGAATCAATTGTGGCATTTAAGAGGGACTATATTGACTATACTGCATACAATATTTGTCCCCTGATATGGTGGCTGATAAGATGCATGGTTAATGTGGTCTTCTGGACTAAAGAGTTGAAGTAAAATGTTTCTGAATTCTTTCCCTAACTGGCCTGGGTTTTAAACTATTTTTTGCCTCTTCCATGAAATTATATGTCTGCTAGTGGCTAAGTATTCTCCAGTTACAATGTAGGATCAGAAGGCCTTTGCCTGCCTATCATTTTCATATGTTCATAGCTAGACAAACATTCAAGGAGGTAAAATAATGAAGGACACGGGAAAACAGCATGCAAATGGGATTCATATAAATAGCTCTCATATATAGAAATAACATGAGCGCAGGCATGATATATCAATTTATTTCCTTCTGCATTGAAATTTCTGATTCTAAAAAAGGGGCTGATGGGCATTCTTTATCCAGAATAGCCAAATGCTTTTAGGACAATTCTGGGAATGTGGGCACTATCTCATATAAATATAGGGCAATCTGTGATTACATGGTCTTTCACAATGTTTCTGGTGATCAAAACTGAAACAATCTGACTGGAAGAAAACATGGCCAGCATATGTGGTAAAAACATTTAGAGAATCCCAATCATCTCAGTTCAATAGCAGAACGAAAGTGAGGAGTGATTTAATAATGTAAACCACTCTTTAATAGAATCACAGAATTGTTACAGTGTAGAAGGAGGCCATTCGAAACATCATGTCTACTTTCTTGATCAGAAAACCAAAGGATAACCACCCAGTAAATGGAATAAGCTTCGTGGGCTGAACAACATTTTCATAATGTTACCATCAACATGAAGGCATGAACTTCCTGATTTTCTTGTATGACAGGAGGCAGCAACACAAAAGTAAGTTGATAGTCTCAAATTAACATGTACATTGATAGCAGGCTGGTATACCAGGTGTGGTTGTAAGTAAGAATGAAAATAAGGAAGTCCGAATGAAAGAAAGAGTAACGAGGAATGGACAGGAAGGAAGCTTTATAAGTGTAATTTGAGCTAGGTTTAAAGAATGAGAGACAATACATCTAAAGTGAATACTATCTAACATTCCTGTTCATTTGTTCAGCCACTGCACTACACAAGTAAATTGGGCCGAAGCAGTACAGCAAATCAAGATGTGAATCATGACATGCTAATTTTCAGTCCAAGTAGGACTACAACATTGCCAAATTTGTGTTGCTTTGAGCTTTGGAATCAAATAGTAGGATATTGTAAAAGCCAAATGTGTAACTCCATCAACCTGTCTTGCTGATAAGTGTCAAGAGAAATCCTTTTACATATTGGTGCACAATCCAGCCACAGCACAAGAAAAATCATATATAACTGTTTTTAGTTAAGATCAGTACTGGAACATTAAGAGATACATTGCACTGCCCAGTTTGATAAATGTTACTTAGTGATAAGCTTACATAAACTTTTGTTACAGACTGAAACAACTTACTATAGATATTGACCAATGTCCTTGACTGCATCTAAATGAACAATACTGCTCTATAAGTAACAAAATTATATTTTGTAACAAGAAAGCATGAGGTGGAAAGTGCCATTTTGACACTGCACTTTGCCAAACGGAATATATCACAGACACAGTTCTTGGCGGGGGGGGGGGGGGGGGGGGGCGCGGGGAGAAAAATAGCTTTAGTCCTACATATCTAAATGTAAAACTAAAACGTGGATCAACCACCAGCCCTAGATAGTCAGGCGGCAAGGCCCCAGTTCAGTTCAGAGTTTGGTGGTTTACCGAAGTAATATCTGCACATTTTTGTACCACTTGATTCAACTCAACAAATATAAACAAGCTTCACAATGTTGTATGATGTTGTATATGCCTGCATGCCATTATAATGTAAAGGTGCTTGGCAGAGCAAGGGTTAATGTGGGACTGGAGAATAGCACCACCCACAGTATGATGTATAGAGTCACATTGTAACAGACTCTGAGAGAACAATCAAGAGAGAACACTCTAGAAACAGCCTAGCCTGCATGGTGAGCAACACGATGTAAGACAGTAACCTAGGGTGTGTAAATAGTTAAAGGTTAACAATAAAGGGTTCACGTTTAAATATATGTCTCAAGACCTTCTCATTAATGATCCACAACAACCCAACACCAAGCTGCATTCTCAAGACTATTAACTGAAAATGTTTGACTTTGATCTGGCATCCTAACTCTTCTCATTTTCTTTCTCCTAAGTACTTCTCAACAGCAAGAGGCCCCTATAGAAGATACATCAGAGGAAGACAGTCCTTGTAAGGAGGGACTGTAAAACACTTCATCCCACCCAAGAGCCAGATCAGACATCGGCACTCTTTGAGGTAGATACTGAGCCAGAGGGGGTTTTCATGTGGTAAAATACCCAGAATGAGTGGATAGCAGCAGGGAATGGTGACAAAAACAGCACAGGAGAGCGTTCTCCAGAAGGTGAGGCTCTCTCCCAACTCTGTCCTGTAGGGGACAGAAATGGGGACTCCATGGCCCAATCATGACAGGAACATTGCTGGCCTCATTGAGGTATTAGAACCCAAACCAGGGAGTTTCATCACTATGGTTGACAGCGTGGAGGAGTCTGTTTACAATCTGATATCATCTCCCAGGACATCATGACTATACAGTTCACACTGGAAAGTCTGTGCATCTCCAGAATTGTTGCAGCTGCATAAGCAATTAATGTTCATCTTGCAGCATTGGTGGAAGCCCAAAAAGCTGCAATTGAAGACTCTGTGCCTCACAAAAAGGAGACCGGTGGATTGACATAATAGGGATTTGGAAGAAGTCTTCCAACTTATGCACTCTGCTATCTAATAGTTTTGAAAGATCATGACTAAAGCATCTACAGTTCCTCAGTGACTTTTTTTAATACACTGGGAAAATCATTAGGTCCGAGAAATGTGTCCATCCTTATTTTATTTTCTGTCCTTTTATTTTCTCTATTCATTTTTTTAAACTTACGTTAAATCTAGTCAGTTTTTTTAAACTTATATTAAATTTAGTCAGTTTTGCCAATTGGTTTATTTTTAGCTCTCTTCATATCTTGATCCACATCCTCCACTGTGAAGCCTAATACAATGTAAATATTTAACAAATCTCCCTTTTTGATCTTCAATTACAATACCTGCATCTGTTTTGGTCATTTCTCTTAGCCACCCTTTTTCTATTAATATACTTACAAAAACCTTTAATGCTGGCTTTGATATTCCTTGCAATTGTTTTCTCATGCTCTGTCTGTGCAGTCCATATTACTTTCTTTGTATCCTTTTGCTGTTTTTTTGCATCACTCCATGTCTAAAGGATCTCTACCGAGTTATTACTTTCTTCTAGTGTTAGTAAGGAAAGCTATGAACAACATACCCTAGTCTCCTCTGCATATATTAGTGGAGATGAAAATTTTGGAATGATTTAAGGATCAATTAGATGCTCCAATGGGAGGTTTTTAGGGTTACTCTAGCCAAATGAATTAAGAGGTGCTGAATGGCCTCCTTCATTGTAAATTAACTTGTGCCTCTTGTATCTTGACTATTGTGTATGTCAAATCTAATAATGTCATAATCTCCCAGAGCCTTATAAATCCAATGGTAAAATGCTTCCATGTTTTACTTTGCTTTTGCCAAATTTTCATTCTTTGAATTGTGAAAAGGTCTTTTAACTTTAATGTAACATTTCCCAGATCTTCAATGCTTCACAAGAGTTATTAATTTGAGATCTCCTTGAAAATGGTCATGAACTATCTTTCTTCTTAACCCAAAACAACTGGATGGTAATTTTTATCCTACTCCATAGTTTATGGAACTAACAATATTAATAAAGGCATTGTTCAAAATCTGTCACATACCTGTATTTACTACCGGCATCATTGAGAAAGAAGCGTTAACAGTAGAATCTGAAGTATACCTGGCATTAACTTCATCAGACATCAGCTGATGACCTACATTTGGTAAGCTGTATGTCATTGGTAGCTCCAGTACACTATATGACTCTGATAGATTACTTGATAAAACTTCTTTTGTAGACATGATCCTGTTGGAGGAGAATGAAGAGTTAATTCATAAACTCCCAAATGCACACTATATGTTACAAGGCACATTTATAGACCATAACAACTCTGCATTAAAAAAGAACATACACCCACTTAAGATATAATTACTTTTAGCTCTGAGTCAGAAAGTTGTGGGTATAAGTTGAGACTTGAGCACAAAATCTAGGCTTACACTCCAGTGCAGTACTGAGGGAGCACTACTCTGTCAGAGGTGCTGTCTTTCAAATGAGGGCATTAAACTGAGACCCCATTTGCGCTCTCAGCTGGATGTAAAAGATTCCATGGCATTATTTTGAAAAGAGAGGAGGAGTTCTTCCTGGTTTACTGGCCAATATTTATCTCTCAAGGAAGGTTGCTAAAACAGATGATCTGGTCATTAAGTCACTGATGTTTATGGGAACTTGCCGTGCATAAATTAGTTGCCACGTTTCCTACATTAAAACAGTAACCACACTTCAAAAACACTTCATTGGCTGTGACAGCCTTAATAAATGCAAGTCTTTCTTCTTAATTTAATCTTGAGTGCTCTGGAACATCTTGAAGTCATTATCAGTGCAAGTTTTTTGTTTTATTTATTTTACTAATTTATTTTCCCCCCATCCTTGGGTTTATTTGGAGGATTTCCATTAGAAATGTGGACATAGGAATTTATAGTGGCAAGATGTTATCTCCAACATGTGGTGAAAAGAATGACAACAGGAAGCAAGTTTTGTAGACAGGAAATGCATGCAGAAGTATGATTTCTTTTTAATAAGCTTGTCAATGTATCAGCAATAACATTGTCAAGATCCAATAACAATCACCTTGTTGACTGGCAATTACACTGTATAGCAATTACATTATTAAAACAGGTGATGGGCATTCGCTCACCCATAAAGGGTACAGCTGTGACACTCCAGGGTGGAAAGGAGCTGAGAGTTTATTACTCTGGCTGAAGAATAAACTTGCTTGAGGTAAAAGACCAGCTTCAGACTCATTCTTCCTTTATATTGGTGTTATCAAGCTAAAGATAGTGAAATAGTAATTGTGGCTGCAAGGTGGAAATGTGAGAAGTGGAGTTTGTTGGAGCACCAGGCTTTCTCTGTAGAATAAACTGAGATGGGACACAGAACTGAAATGCTATAGAACCACCACTTCTCAGAGGGTATAACTGGAGTAAGGCAAGTGTACATAGGCAATTTCTACTATAAGTGTAGACATAGGAATTTATAAGGAAGGGATAGTGCTAGTTTGAATGGGGGTAGTGTAAAAAAAAATACCAGCTTGAATTGGAAAGGACTAGTTGAGATTGAAATGAGAGGGATGGGGAAGCTGCATAGTTGGAGGAATAAAGTATCTCTGCAAAAGGATTGGGAGTTGGATGAAGTTTCACTGAATTGGTTCTATAACAACACCTGGTATATATCATGCCTTTAACTAGTAAAATGTCCCAAGGTACTTCATAGAAGTACTACCAAACAAATTGGGCACTAAACCATATTAGTAGATATTAGGACAAAAAAGACTTGATCAAAGAGCTAGGCTTTGAAGAGCATTTAAAGGAAAGAGAATTATAGAGGTGAAGAGGTTTAGAAGAAATTCCAGAACTTCTATTTTTGGCAGCTGAAGACAGGGGTGGAAATGCTTGAGTACTTTAAAATGAGGGTGCGCAAGAGGCCAGAATTGGAGGAATACATTTTTTTTTGTTGCTTTGTATGGCTGGAGGAGGTTCCAGAGATAGGGAGGGGTGAGGTCATGGAAGGAATTGAAAAAAAGATAGGGATTTTAAAATTAAAACATTGCTGAACTGAAAATCAATGTAGGTCAGCAAACACAGGGGTGATGGGTGAATGGAACTTTGTGCAATTTAGGATTTGGGATCAAAGTTTTGGATGAGCTTAAGTTATGGAGGGTGCAAGATGGGAGTTTGACCAGGAATGCATTGGAATAGTCAAGTCTAGAGATAACACAGGCATGGATGAATGTTTCAGCAGCAGAAGGGTTGAGGCAGAGTTGAGCAACATTACATAGGTGGAAGTGTGCAGTCTTAGTGATAGCAAGGATTTGTGGTTAGCAGTTCATCTCTACATCAGATATGACAATAAGCATATGAACAGTCTGGTTCAGCATCAGACAGTTGAAAAAAAAGAGAGAAATGTATCAGTGGCTAGGGAAAAACATTTGTGACAGGGAACAAAGACATGGCTCTGTCATCCCAATATTTAATTTGAGGTAATTTCTGCTCATCCATACTTGATGTTTAACAAACAGTCTGACAATTTAAAAGACAGTGGAGGGGTCGAGAAAGGTGGTGATGTGGCAAGGCGAGGTAGAGCTGGGTGTTGTCAGTGCACATGTGGAACTTGATGTCATGTTTTTGGATGATGTCACCAGGCATGTAGAGAAGAAACAGAAGGAGGCCAAGGTTCGATCCTTGGGAGACTCCACAGATAACAGTCTGGGAGCAGGACAGAAGCCATTGTAAGTGATATTCTGGCTATGACTGGATAGATAAGAATGGAAGCAGGCAAGTACAATTCCACCAGCTGCATGATGGAGGATGTGTATTGGAGGAAAATAATGCAGTTAGCCAGGTTAAAGGCTACAGGCAAGTCAAAAAGGAATGGGGAGGGATGTCTTTTTTATTTTAAGAGCCCTTTCAATATTTTGGCAGGGGCAGAAATTGGATGGTTTCAAGCATCGAATACCGTGAATGATAGGCAGAGATCTGGGAGATGGCAATATGCTACCTGGAATGACAATTACTATATTTTTTTTTCCCCAGCTGAAGTGGGCAAAGGGATTCCATGTCTTGATGCTTTTTTAAATTACTTGTTACAATTTAGGAGTAAGGGCATATACAGGCCACTTCATAAAACTATTTCAGTAAAAGCCAGAGGTTTGACTATGTGTCAGAGATTCACTGATCTCAGCCAGCTGGATGCCTCCTCAGAGGAGGGAATTGTCCCTAGGCCTCTAATATGGGGATTGTAGCTAGCAGTGAAGAGCTGCATTTTCAGTGGAATTTGAGCAGATTAACAGCAAAGGCATAACATCACAGGGATTATGTTCTCATTTTTTAAAGAAATCTTCATAGCTCAGTACTCTTTAGTTGCCTGAACACCTAAGCCCTATTGATCTCAAAGACAGCTAAAAGACCTGTAAAAATGACACAGCTGCTTCTGGTCGGGACCTACTTTACTGAAGGATCCGTCCATATCTTGTTTTGGAACTAAGGTTATGAGTCACATCCTTCAGACAGCATTAAAAAAAATTGACAGTTTCAGGATCCTCCTTTGCAGAATGATTTAGATAGAAAAGATGACTATGCATTTGTTCTGAATATTATATGTTTTTGTTGCATCTGTGGACAATGTCCCATGAACACATCCATCTTTTGACAAACACTTAACCAGAAAGTACCTTTCAAAAATATTGAAGCTTTCCTTTTGTTCCAGGTAGAATGACAAATAATTTAATAGTTAATAATAATATAATAATTATTAATATAATTTTAAAAATTAATAATTTAAACAAACATTTAATCTGGTAGCTTCAACTGCACAGTTATGAATACCATATTTCTGTTCCATTGAAGAAGAACTTCCATAAGAGCTTACTTGGACATCTGTCATAATATTGCCTGAAGAAATAGCCCATTTCTCTGGATTTCCCCCACTCTCCTGTTGTAACTACAGAAGTATTTCAGGCAAACTATTTTGGGATATCCTGAAGTCATGCAGGACATTGAATGCAGTAATTCCCCACTCTACATTGATTCAAGCAAGTTGTTTCGTGTTAATGTCGTGGAGGCAATAGGGAGCGCATACCCCTTTAAAGTCGCAATGTTCATTATTACAGGATTGAAGATCATCTGTCTTCCGAGTGCACCACAAATGAAATTTTGAGAGAATCAGGGCAGGAGAAGGAGGAAAAAAAACACACTCCTTCTTCCATAGAAGAGAGCATTCTACACACAATTTACTTTAGTTAAAACACCAATGTGTTTTCTTCATAAAGTAAGATTTGTTTCAACGACTGATTATTTTAGAAGAACGCCATTTTATTTTAAGAAGTACTATCCATTGTTAGACAGTATGTTGAGAGATTTGGCCTGGAGTGACAATTTCTTTCTTGATTAGACCAGGGAAGATATTGACATTGCTGTAAAAATGCATATATTCTACCATTGTTTCACTTGCAAAATAAGAATACTCTGTAAACTGAGAAAACAACTGTCCCTAAAGGTATTTAAGATTATTTTGGATGACACAAAAAAAATCATCTTGCAGTAGATTTATGCATTATTGTATTCTGAGTTATTTCAGCTGGGAATGCACAGGACTGTACATGTAGGGTACAGGATTTCAACATTGCTTTTTCCAGGTGAGAAATGTCTAAAATAACATAATTCTGTTTTTAAACATTGCTTCCTATAGGAACCTATGATTTGCTTAAAGTTGTTTCACTTAAAAGTTGTGATTTCAAAGAACATGACTAGGACGTTGAGTGAGAAATTACTATAAGCACAAACTCTTTCTTTCTTTCTGACTTGAGTCTTGTAGGTGTTGGAGAGGTTCTGAGGGATTTAGAGGTGAACTACTCATTGCAGAACAGCGAATTTTCACTTGGCACCTGTAGCCAGGCTATTGACGTGTGGCTGGTGCATTTTCATTTCTGGTCAATAATGTCCCCTATGTTATGAGAATGTGCTTTTTTTATGAATAGTACAATTCCTATTTTTTTTTTTTGGCTGGGTTTTTAAAAAAAAATTGCAATCCTGTTAAGACAATGTAGGACAGCTAGCCTGACAGAATGGACAACTTGCATTCCACCTAAGTGTTATTGTTGGAATCATGCTGCAATACAGTACTTGCTTTAAGTTGGTAATTAAGAGCAGTTGCCCCCAATTGGGGAAAGATTAGGGGATCATTGCAAGAGTATGAAAACCAGTTCACACTGGGTGTTGAGGGGAACAAGAGGAATCTGTGTCATTATTTTGTAGAAGAAACCTGGTTTAAGGAAAAGAATGGCTTCAGGTGCATCCTTTCTTCAATATATGATTATTTAGATAAACACCAAGCGGGATGAAAAGGGAACAGGCACCCAATACCGCCTTCGCCCCCCGGCCCCCAACTAAGAAGTGTGAAAGACTCCATTTCCTATTAGCTTTCACACTGTCTTGAAACTCTCAAGGTTTGAGATGTCAGAATGCAATTACCTGCTCCATAAAACAGATATGGTCTTCTGGAATGTACGACGAGCAGGGCTTTTAAGAACTGTTTTATCAAACGAGAAAGATCAGAATGCTGCATTGAAAAGCTGCAAAAAAGCTATGTTTCTGTCTCTCTCTCTCTCCAAGGTATTGCACCCAGATTTGCAAAGTAACCATCCTGAGAAGAGAATTCTACTGCAAACCTCGATGATCTGGGAATAAAAAGGGGAAAGTCTGCTCTCATACAACTACACCCAGGAACACAACTGAACAAAAATGGCCACAACTTGGAATTACTGCATCGAGACCAGCCAAAGGACAGTTAACTATATATTTCTTTGTTTATCATCTTGACAAACTATTTAAAAAAAAAAACTTTAAATCTATCCTCTTATTCTACTATCTGTACAATTGCGTGTGTGTTATATATGAATGGTGGCTGCGATTTACCTAGTTTTTAATTTGGGAAATAATTTCGGTAAACTTATCTTGTTCTGTGTTTAAACTCAGAAAACCTGCTTGGCTAATTTTTTTTTTGAAAAATATACTTTATTCATAAAATATCTGGAAGAACATACCAAACCATTTCAAACTCACTATCACAAAGGTACTATCAGGTTCAACTTTTACAACATGTATCACGAGGTGCATCAATACAATAAATGAATATTACAATCATTTGCAGACATTCATTTTGAGCTGTACAACCCGAGGGGCTCTAAACAGTTCCCAACCCCTTGGTGCGCTCTGGCAGAAAGGTCTTAGACAGTGACCCTTCCCCCTTGCGCCTTTGCGGCGGCTGCTCCAAGCTTCAGTGCATCCCTCAGCATGTAGTCCTGGACTTTGGAATGTGCCAGTCTGCAACACTCGGTCGAGGACAACTCTTTGCACTGGAAGACCAACAAGTTTCGGGCAGACCAAAGTGTGCCTTTCACCGAGTTGATGTTCCTCCAGCTGCAGTTGATGTTTGTCTCGGTGTGTGTCCCTGGGAACAGCCTGTAGAGCACAGAGTCCTGTGTCACAGAACTTATCGGGATGAACCTCGACAGAAACCACTGCATCTATCTCCAGACCTTCTTTGCAAAGGCACAATGTACAAGGAGGTGAACAATGGTCTCGTCCCCACCACAGCCACCTCGAAGGCAACATGCCGAGGGGGTGAGACTCCTGGCGTGTAGGAAGGATCTAACAGGGAGGGCCTTTCTCATCACCAGCCAAGGTGCTTGTAGGAAAGTTCTGGCGATGAGGCATTCTGCCAAATGGCTTTGACAGTCTGCTCGGGGAACCATCCCACAGGGCCTCTAAGACGTTATGTGCCGACCACTGCCTGATGGACTTGTGGTCAAAGCTGTTTCTCTGCATAAATTTTTCCACGAGGTACAGGTGGTACGGCATGGTCCAACTACTTGGAGCGTTCCACGGCAGCGTGGCCAGACCCATCCTTCGCAACACCGGGGACAGGTAGAACCTCAGCACGTAGTGACACTTGGTGTTTACGTACTGAGGGTCTACGCACTGCTTGATACAGCCACACACAAAGGAGGCCATCAGTATGAGGGCGCGATGTTGGGCACGTTTTTTCCCCTTTTATCTAGAGGATTGTACATCGCGTCCCTGCAGACACAATCCATTTTCGACCTCCAGATAAAGTGAAAGATGGCTCACGTGATCGCCATCGCGGAGTGTGGAATGGGCCAGACCTGCGCCACGTACAGCAACAGCGAGAGTGCCTCACACCTGATGACTAGGTTCTTACCCACAATGGAGAGGAAGCATCGCTCCCACATGCCCAGTTTCCTTTTCACCATAGACACTCGCTCCTTCCAGTTTCTAACACATGCCCCAGTCCCTCCGAACCATATCCCCAGCACCTTCAGGCCTTCAGCCCTGATGGTGAAGGGGACAAAGGATCGGTTAGCCCAGTTCCCTAAGAACATGGCCTTGCTCTTTCCACGATTTACCTTGGCTCCCGAGGCCAGTTCGAAATGGTCGCAGATGTGGATGCAGATGCGCACCGACAGCGGATCCGAGCAGAAGACGGTGACATCGTCCATGTACAGGGAGACTTTGATCTGAATGCCTCCACTGCCTGGGATTGTCACTCCTGTTATGCCCGGATCCTTCCTGATGGACCCAGCAAAGGGTTCTATGCAACACACGAAAAGAACAGGCGAGAGAGGACAGCCCTGCCTGACTCCAGATTTAATAGGAAAGCTATCTGATTCCCACCCATTGATTGAGACTGCACTACTGATGTTAGTGTAGAGCAGTTGGATCCAATTGCCAATTCCCTCCCAAAACCCCATTTTGGAGAGCACATCCACCATGTAGGTGTGTGATATTCTGTCAAAGGCCTTCTCCTGATCCAGGCTGATGAGGCAGGTGTCCACCCCCTTGTCCTGCACATAGGCAATCGTATCCCTGAGCAGCGCTAGGCATTCAGAGATCTTCCTGCCCGGCACAGTGCAGGTCTGGTTGGAGTGGATCACCAATTCCAGAGCGGATTTGACCCGATTGGCATTGACCTTGGACAGAATCTTATAGTCCACAATCAACAGTGAAATGGGTCGCCAATTTCTAATTTCCTCCCTTTCCCCCTTGTGCTTGTAGATGAGGGTGATAATGCCTTTCCTCATGGATTCTGGCATACTGCCGGCCAGGAGCATACTCTCGTACACTTCTAGCAGATCTGGGCTGAACCTGCTTGGCTAATTCTTTATAATCTGAGTGTACATAGAGTGGCACTCTGCAGTATTGGCAAAGCACATCCTTGTTAAATTCGTGAAAACAGTCAGACTCTGAGTGACATAATAGGGTAGTCATTTTTATTCCCTCCACCCCTGCCCCTACATGGCTGTAACACCTAGAACGCTGACAGTGGGGACATTTGTCGATGGGCCATTGAAGCTCAAGGGGAAGTGGTGGAACTTGGCTTATTAGAGATTATCATTACCTGGCATTTACATAATACAAATGTACCTGCTACTCATTTGCCCATATTCCATGTTATTAGTGTGTATATTTTTTTCAGGACTAAATTTTTCCTTTACTGTATCCCACAAATGATACGAATAAATCGTTCATTTTAAGGGATTGTTATTGGTGTTTCACTGAAAATGTCCAAACTTGCAACAATGGCTTTAGATCTGTAAACAATGTATTTTTTTCTGTCAACATCAGGGAAACATTAGGAGTGAAAGTTATGGTGAAGATGTTGCAAACCCTCATTTAAGCACCTGTAGCAAAGTTTTACTGGCAATGATAGGGAAGTGGGAGCTGCTGTAAGCCCAAGGTTAGTACCTTTTCCAACATTTCTTGTGGGTCAGCAAGAGGAGAACTATTCCCTTGGCCCCTCAGAAAAGCCTTTGGTCTCCTACCTGCTTATGGTATGCGCACATCCCACCCCACTTCATTTACTGACCTCCACATCATGCCAGCCCTAATGCCCTCTTTTCCTCCAGCTGCAATTGCTGACCCCATCAATCAGGATGGGGGAGGTGGGGGGGTCCATTCCCAAGGGTTCACAACTGCTGTCTCCTGCTGCTGGTTTTCCATCCTGGCTGCTGGCCAGGTTATCAATTTATCTGGTGTTGGGCAGGAAACTGGACAGAAAAGTAATAAGGCCCTGCAAAATTAATATGGCCCAGCCATGTCAGGCTCTTTGCTAGTCTTGACCTCTGCCACACACCTCGCCCAGCCTTTCTGCAAATACCGGCGCTGTTAACTCTTTCTCTCTGAATCGTTGCTGCCTGACGTGCTGAGTGTTTTCTAGCTCCCACAGTATTTTGCTTTTATTTAAGAAAAGGCTAGTCAAAGAAAAATACATCGAAGTATAATTCCAATTCACTAATTCTTCCTTTAGAAACACTTAATACATGAGAATGAACACTAATTAATAGCAATTTGTTAGCAAAATCTCTGCATTGGCTTGTAATTGAAATTTATTTACGAGAAATTGTATTAAACAGAGGCGATAAAGTCCTGAGAAAAACACTTGCTGAATTCCACCCTCAATCCACCTTCACTCCCACCCAGCCTCAATCCTTGCTCAACATTGCTTTTGTCGGTGTGACCATCTGGCAAGGATTTATCACAAAATTATCTGATTGGAGCTTGTGCATTGTCAATAAAAGAAAATATCAGAGTGAAAGGTCAACAGTTCAAAAACCTCTTCTGTGAAGCAAAACTAGGAGTGTCATTGCTAAACTGATAATATGCAGCAACTAATTTTCTTCTAATATAAAGATTAACACCTAAAGTAATCGTGCTGCTGGCACCAGAATTCACCAATTACCCAGGTGGTCCTATGGGGGTCCTGCAAACAAGCAACAAATTACATATACATCACATGTCTAATGTACCCTTGGGAAAGGTAGAGATTTGATAGTTTCAAGGATATCTTTCAGGCTAGCACAGTATTACTTTCTCCATTAAGAAGGGATAAAAATAGACACAAACACAAAACCACAACAGATCTATTCATTTATGGATGAATTTACCCTCAAACACCCTAGTCCTGAGTAAACCTATTAATCTAGCATTGCAGCTGTTTTTAAATTACATCTCAAAATCAGCTAGGTATAGGATAGAGCATTATAGCGTATGCATTAGCACCTTAGCATTGAGGTGCTATCATAAACTTTGTGAATAAAACAAGTCTCAGGCAATTAGCATAGTGCAAGGTCCCGGAAATAGCACGTGTGACATATGGTCAGTTAATCTATTTTCGTAATACTGGCCAAAAGATAAATACTGACCAGGATGTTAGAAGAACTCCCTGGTGTAGATTTTGAGTTTGTGCAATAGCGTGACAATGAATCAGCATACCTTTTACATCTCTCCTGATTTTCATTTCCATTTCCTTTAAAGATAAGATCTAACCCCTAGACCTTGAAACAGCCATGCAAAGTGCAATCGTAATATACATAATAAACAGGTACATTTTGATTATAAGTGGAAACATGTTATTCCAATCTTGTTTGGATCATCAATGAAGTCATACTTGGGTGGTTCCTCTTAAGCTAAAGTATTCAAAACATGGCCCCAAGTCAAATATCTTTTTAACCATTGCTGGCTTCTTCTTAAACACACAAAAATTGATGGGGAAGAACTTAGTCTCTCTCACACCATTTCTTTTGAATGTGAAAACAAGTAGAAGCAAATGTAAAATCTGAATACAGTCACAGTAGATCAGTGAAGATGTAGGAATCCATAAACATGCAAAAGTTTAGTTGATCCGAAGAACTTGCACTGAGGGGAATTTTAAAAATTGAATCGAGTCCATGAAATGGTATGAGGTGGCGACTGGATGGCTTGATTAGCCACCTCTCATTCCTTGCCTTATCTTTCTATGAAGTCAGAACTTGCAATAGCAATAATAACTATAATTTGCATCTGTAAATTCCTTGCCCATTTTTGGCCTGGTGCCATTGGACGTCACTGCATTCAGAGTCAATATTGAGAACTACAAGGGCAACTCCCTACTGACTGTATACGACTGGTGACAGAGGAGTGTGTGACATTGGCTATAAGGTGCGATTCAGTGAGTATGACCATGCCACTCTGTTGCTTGACTATCTTGTGGGACACAACTCTCCCAATTTGGCACAAGTCTCTAAATGTGAGTAAAGAGGACTTTCCAGAGTTGACTGGGCATGATGTGCCTTTGTCATTTCCAGTGCCTAGGTTGATGCTGGTGGCATTTTTCAAGTGGTCTATTTTAAGTTTTCTGTAAGTTTGATGTAATTGAGTAGCTTGCTAGGCAATTTCAGAGGGCAGTTAAGAGTCAACATTACTGTGGGTCTGGAGTCACATATAGGTCAGACTGGTTAAGGACAGTAGGTTTCTTTCCCTAAAGTGCATTAGTGAACCAGATGGGTTTTCATGACAATCTGGTAGTTTTGTGGTCACCATTAGTGCGACTAACTAATTTGTTGAATTTAAATTCCACCAACTATCATTACAGGATTTGAATTCATGTCTCTGGAGCATTAATCCTGGCTTCTGAGCTAGTCTAGTAACATTACCGTTACACGACTGTTCCCAAGGTTTTGTGGTTAAGGATAAAACATACCCACTATTAGACCAGGAGATCTTAACCAGTGGAAGAAATTGGGAGAGAGAGGACAAGGGGTGGCAGCAGATGGCGAAGGATACAGGTGCACAGTAAGGAGTTCCTTAGGAAGCTGACCATGCAGGAGCCATTTTGAAAAGTAATTATATAAATAAAAAACAAAAACATAGCAAATGCTGGAAATCAGAAACAAAAACAGAAAATACGCAATAGCTCAGTCAGCATTTAAGAAGAAGAGACAGGGTAATGCTTCAGGAAATTCTGATAAATGCTGTTCAAAAAGTTAACCTCTCTTTCTCTACAGATGCTGCCCGAACATTCTATGTTTCCATTAGTTTATTTTATTTAAGCTATTATATGGATATGTCCCTCTGAAATAGGTTTCAAAATGAGATCAATTAGTTTCCCTATTCACAGATTGCTCTGTGGCTTTTGGGAATCTCAAATTCTGAAAATATTTTTCAAGGTTAATGGTATCTATTAGTGTAGGGCAGAGGAATCACCATGCAACATGTTTGTTAGGTAGCTCTAAATGTTATAGCTTTCAGATTAGTAAAACAAACTGAAATTGATTGCTCTTTCTCAAACCATGCAATCTATGAGCTTTCCTGAAGACAGGACACATTAGCTTCATCCCCATGGCTGACGAGAGTCTGATAACTGTTACCACCATATAGAATTCCAAATGTCAGCAAAACATTCAGAGCTTTGGACAAGCATTTAAAGAAGTTATGTAGTTACATAATAATGTGACATAGTACTTTTCAACACCACCACATCAAAGGCTGCAAAGTTTGCTAAATGTTGTGTGAAAGGCTTCAGAGGGCTAATTTATTTATCTGAGTTGACTAATTGATCAAGCTTTGGTCATATGCCCTAATATGCTCTTATGTGATTCAATGTCAAATTAGTTTGATTTGCTCCTGTTAAGTGCCTTGTGATGTTTTACTATGTTAAAGGCACTGTATAAATACAAGTTGTTGTTGCTTGGCCTAAATAGCCAAGTGGATATGGTACTGGGTTTATAACCCCAAGATCAAGAGTTCAAATCTCACAATGGCAAAACTATGAAACAACGTAACTTCATCTGAATAGGAACAGATGGAAATGTGTTTGTACTGGAAAGAGTTACAAGTTGTTGTTGCTTAGCCTAAATAGCCAAGCGGTTATGGTACTGGGCTTGTAACCCCAAGATCAAGAATTCA
The DNA here is from genome assembly GCF_017639515.1 of Carcharodon carcharias. Taxonomy (NCBI): domain Eukaryota; kingdom Metazoa; phylum Chordata; class Chondrichthyes; order Lamniformes; family Lamnidae; genus Carcharodon; species Carcharodon carcharias. Next base: position 111,516,999 of record NC_054468.1, on the reverse strand, counting down.
AATCTCACAGTGGCAAAACAATGTAACTTCATCTGAAGAGGAACAGATGGAAATGTGTTTGTACTCGAAAGAGTTACAAGTTGTTGTTGTTGCTGCTTAGCTTAAATAGCCAAGTGGTTATGGTACTGGCCTTGTAACCCCAAGATCAAGAGTTCAAATCTCACAATGGCAAACTATGAAACAATGTAACTTCATCTGAAACAGATGGAAACAGGTTTACTCAAAAGAGTATCAAGAGTTCAAATCTCACAATGGGAAACAATGTAACTTCATCTGAAATGACAGATGGAAACATGTTTGTACTCAAAAGAGTTACTAATTCTGGTGTAAGTGCACTGGTAAAGAACCATTATTTGCTTGGCCTAAATAGCCAAGTGGTTATGGTACTGGGTTTGCAACCCCAAGATCAAGAGTTCAAATCTCACAGTGGCAAAACAATGTAACTTCATCTGAATAGGAACAGATGGAAACGTGTTTGTACTGGAAAGAGTTACAAGTTGTTGTTGAATTATGCAATTCTGAATGTCATAAAGGGCTATACCAGTACATTTATACTGGTGTCTCTTAAGCTCCTCTTGTTCCTAGGCTTTCTGCATTAAAATCATTAGTCAGTGATGGAACATGTTTCAACCGGAGTTGAACTTTGCTCATTCGAAAGGTAGAGGTTGGGTGTGTGCATTTAAAGAGCATTAATTACCTGCTCAATCAGCCAACATTTTAACCATTCACTTTCCACAGTGGATTAGCTGCCTACACAATTAGAACCCAAATGATATTTTAACTAAAAACCAGCCAGTCTCAGACTTATAAGGTTGCTGCTCAAGTCATGATGATTTAATATCCATTGCTGGTTTTTTTGGTAACTCCTTTTCATAAATGAGTTGTTAGACTTCAGTTTTCGTAGGGAAAAAAAAACTGGAATTCTACAACACAAACTAAAACCCTGAAATTCAGTTACAAAAAAAAGAAAATTCAAAAGGACATAGACCTGGCAGATAGAGTGAAGTGAGGCAATGAAATAATTTCAAAATCCTACTTTCTTGTGTGGCCTCCCCTTCACTTTTGCTATAAATTTTTAGAGAGAGAAGAAAAGTTTATTAATTATAGAGTGCTCTTCACAACCTCAGGATGACTTGAAACACTTTACAATCAATAAAATTCAAAATTACTTAATTATTATGTAATGCAGGAAACGCAGCAACCAATTTGCACACAGCACAAATATCAATGAGATATTGACCAGATTATTCTTGCTACCATCTATTTCGCACCGACATGCTGCCCTACAGCAACATCATCCAAAAACACAGCATCAATTTCCACATGTGTTACAACACCCAGCTCTATCTCACCACACCTCCCTCTTTACCCATCTACAGTCTCTAACTTCCCAGACTACTCTAGTACTGGATGAGCAGGAATTTGCTCCAACTAAATGATGGGAAGATCAAAGCCATTGTCTTCGGTCATAACTACAAACTCTGATCCCTGACACCAACTCCATTCTTCTTTCTGACAACTGTCTGTGGGTGAAACAGCAACTTGATATATCTGACTCTGAATTGAAATTTCCACCACATATCTGCCCACTTCCACCTCCATGGTCAGAATCTTTCACTGCCTCTGCTCATCTGCTGCTACAACCTCATTCATACCTTTGTTATCTCTTCAACATACTCCTGGCCCATGTTCTACAGCCACCCCCACCCCCGTAAACTTGGCCTCATACAAAACATTGCAGCCCATATCCTAACTTGTACCTTGTCTCTATCAGCCCTAGCTATTTTTGTTGCCCTATATTGGCTCCCAGTTAAGCACCATCTCGATTTTAAAATTCTAATCTGTGCTTTGATATTCCTCCATGGCCCCACCACCATCTCTGTAATCTCCTCCAGCCCCACAACCATCCAAGATCTGCAGTCCTCCAAATTCCTTGGTCTCTTGAAAATTCCCAATTTTAAATTGGTAGATTAAGCTCTGAAATTCCTCCCTTAAACCATTCCGCTCTATTTTTCCTTGTTTTACATGCTCTATCTCTTTGACCAAGATCTGCCCTAATGTGGCTTATGTAACATAATGCAAGTTATCCAACTGTTTGATATAATGGTCAAATGGGCAGATAAGTGGCAGATGGAATTTAATGCTGAAAATGTGAGGTAATACACTTTGGAAGGAGTAATTTGAAAAAGAAGTATTCAATGAACGTCGTGACATTAGGCATTAGGAAGTTCTGAGGAACAAAGGGATCTTGGCGATTGTGTCCATAGGTCTCTGAAGGCAGAGGGGCATGTTAATGGGCTGGTGAAAAAGGCATATGGGACACTTGCCTTTATCAATCGAGGCATAGATTACAAAAGTAGGGAGGTCATGTTGGAGTTGTAAAGAACCTTAGTGAGGCCACAGCTGGAGTACTGTGTGCAATTCTGATCACCACATTATAGGAAGGATGTGATTGCACTGGATGGGGTGCAGAGGAGATTCACCAGGATGTTGCCTGGGATGAAACATTTAAGTTATGAAGAGAGGGTAGATGGACTTCGGTTGTTTTCGTTGGAGCGGAGAAGACTGAGGGGCGACCTGATCAAGGTGTACAAGATTATGAGGGGCATGGAGAGGGTGGATAGGGAGCAGCTGTTCCCCTTAATTGAAGGGTCAGTCACAAGAAGGCATAAGTTCAAGGTGAGGGGCAGGAGGTTTAGGGGGGATGTGAGGAAAAACTTTTTTACTCAGAGTGTGGTGACAGTCTGCAATGCACTGCCTGGGAGTGTGGTGGAGATGGGTTGCCTCACATCCTTTAAAAAGGATTTTCTCAATTTCTCCGCTCCTCTCACCCACTCTAACCTATCTATCTCTGAACTTGCTGCACTCCCTTCTCTCAGGTCCAACCCTGACATTGTCATCACACCCGCTGACAAGGGTGGTGCTGTTGTCTGGCGCACTGACCTCTACCTCGCAGAGGCTGAGCGTCAACTCGCAGACACTTACTCCTAGCTCTTCCTGGACCATGACCCCACCACTGAACATCAAGCCATTGTTTCCAGGACTGTCACTGACCTCATCTCCTCTGGAGATCTTCCTTCCACAGCTTCCAATCTGATAGTCTCCCAACCTCGGATGGCCCGCTTCTACCTCCTACCTAAAATCCACAAACAGGACTGACCTGGCAGACGGATCATGTCAGACTGTTCCTGCCCCACGGAACTCATTTCTTGCTATCTTGACTCCATTCACTCTCTCTCTCCTTGTCCAGTCCCTTCCCACCTACATCTGTGATTTATCTGACACCCTATATCATAGCAACAATTTCCAGTCCCCTTGCCCCAACCGCCTCCTCTTCGCCATGGACGTCCAATCCCTCTACACCTCCATCCCGCAACGGGATGGTCTGATGGCTCTCCGCTTCTTCCTCGAACAGAGGCCTGAACAATCCCCATCTACCACTACTCTCCTCCATCTGGGTGAACTTGTTCTCACACTGAACAATTTCTCCTTAAACTCCTTTCACTTCCTCTAAATAAAAGGTCTGGCTATGGGTACCCGCATGGGCCCCCACTATGCCTGTATCTTTATGGGGTAAGTGTAACATTCCTTGTTCCAGTCCTACTCCGGCCCCCTCCCACAACTCTTTCTCCAGTACAACGATGATTACTTTGGTGCTGCTTCATGCTCTCGTCTGGACCTGGTAAAATTTACTAATTTTGCTTCCAATTTCCACCCCTCCATCATTTTCACATGGTCCATCTCTGACACTTCCCTTCCTTTATCTCTCTGTCTCAATTTCTGATGACAGACTGTCCACCAATATCCATTACAAGCCTGCCAACTCCCACAGCTACCTCGACTACAGCTCCTCACACCCCGCTTCCTGTAAGGACTCCATCCCATTCTCTCAACTCCTTCACTTCCGTCGCATCTGTTCTGATGATGCCACTTTCAAAAACAGTTCCTCTGACATGTCCTCCTTCTTCCTTAACCGAGGTTTTCCACCAACGGTCGTTGACAGGGCCCTCAACCGTGTCCGGCCCATCTCCCGCGCATCCGCCCTCACACTTTCTTCTCCCATCCAGAAACATGTTAGTCCCCCTTGTCCTCACTTATCACCCCACCAGCCTCCGCATTCAAAGGATCATCCTCTGCCATTTCCGCCAACTCCAGCATGATGCCACCACCAAACACATCTTCCCTTCACCCCCCCGGCGGCATTCCACAGGGATAGTTCCCACCGGGACATCCTGGTCCAATCTTCCATCACCCCCTACACCTCAACCCCCTCCTACGGCACCTTCCCATGCAACCGCAGAAGGTGCAACAGCTGCCCCTTTACTTCCCCTCTCCTCACTGTCCAAGGGCCCAAACACTCCTTTCAAGTGAAGCAGCATTTCACTTGCACTTCCCTCAACTTAGTCTACTGCATTCGTTGCTCCCAATGCGCTTTCCTCTACATTGGAGAGACAACGGAGACTGGGTTTGCAGAACACCTTCAGTCTGTCTGCAAGTATTACCCAGACCTCCCTGTCGTTTGCCATTTCAACACTCCACCCTGTTCTCATGCCCACATGTCCTTCCTTGGCTTGCTGCATTGTTCCAGTGAAGCTCAACGCAAACTGGAGGAACAGCACCTCATCTTCCGACTAGGCACTTTACAGCCTTCTGGACTGAATATTGAGTTCAACAATTTTAGATCATGAACTCTCTCCTCCATCCCCAACCCCTTTCCGATTTCCCCCCTCCTTTTTGTTTTTTCCAATAATTTATATAATTTTTCTTTTCCCACCTACTTCCATAATTTTTAAGTGTATTTCCATCCATTGTTTTATCTCTAACTTTTAACCTATTTCGATCCCTTCCCCCACCCCGCCCCCACTAGGGCTACCTGTACCTTGCTCGTCCTGCTTTCTACCCTTAATTAGCACATTCCTTTAGATAATATCACCACCTTCAACACCTCTTTGTCCTTTTGTATGTGACATCTTTTGGTTATCTCCACCTATCACTGGCCCTCTATCCAGCTCTTCTTGTCCCCCCTCCCTCCCAAACCAGATTATATTTCACCTCTCTTCTATTTTTACTTAGTTCTGTTGAAGGGTAATTTGGACTCGAAACGTTAACTGTGCTCCTATCCGCAGATGCTGCTAAATCTGCTTAGTTTTTCCAGGTATTTTTGTTTTGGATTTCCAGCATACGCAGTTTTTTGCTTTTATCCTTTAAAAAGTACGAGCTCTTGCCACGTCATAACATTCAAGGCTATGGGCCAAGTGCTGGTAAATGGGATTAGGTAGGTAGGTCAGGTGTTTCTCATGTGTCGGTGCAGACTCATTGGGCTGAAGGTCATCTTCTGCACTGTGATCTCGCCTGTGAAGCGCCTTGTGACATTTTACTTTATTAAAGCCAGTATTTAATGCAAGCTGTTGTTATTACAAGGTGAATACTGAAAAAATGTGCTGAACTGTCCACAATGACAAGTATTTCAAAGGCACAGTTGGATCCAGTAGCAGCATTCCTGTTCCACATGAATAATATAGTGTCTCTCAATCCCTTTCCCTTCCTGCATATCTTTTACACCATAAATGACTCAGTCTTTCATGGGCCAAGACTTTTAAAAAAAGTAACAAGCAAGAGCCGTGGATGCTTGAAATTGGAAATTAAAAAAAAACACCCATACAGAGACTCAGCATTTCACTTGAGCAGCTTGGAAGTCACAAGTCTCCTCCAGCTGACCACCCCCACCACAGCGCAGGCGGCCCTGTGGATTGATTGACAGGCGAAACTCACCAATCAGGCAAAGGAGAGGAGGGCCGCGAACCAATAGGGGACCGGGAGGTGGGGGTCTTTCAGCAGAAGCTGCGATTGGTGTTGCGATCGGAATTGTCGGCAGCCACGGTCTGTCGTTTGACCCTCTTTCTCTTTTAATATTTTCTTTATCTTAAGTGTTTCCTCTCCTGTTCGTCGAAGAAGAAGTTGTATTGATGATTTGTTTCAGGTAGGTTGCGGTGGCGGCGGGTGTGTAGCGCGAGTCGTGGCTGAGCTCTCGAGATGATGCTGCTGCTGTCGTAGTCTTTGCCGCTGCGGCGGATTGAACCGGTTCCAGGCGGTTCCTGGGTATTTCCGTTGGACGGGGGACAGGGCTGGCGGGAGCGGGATAAAAGCGAAACACTGCGGATGCTGGAAGTCTGAAACAAAACCAGGAAACTCAGCAGGCCTGACGGCATCTGCGGCGAGAAAGACAAAGTTGGACGTGTGGTGTTCCACCGACCTTCCTCCAAAGCCGGAAGGAAACGGTTTCGCTCCGCTCTCTTCCCCCCCCCCCCCCCCGGGGCTCCGCGCTCTCTCCCCCCCCGGGGCTCCGCGCTCTCCTCTTCCCCCCCCGGGCTCCGCTCTCTCTCCACCCCCTGACCGCATCTCTGCCCCCCCACCCCACCCCCCCCCCCCCCCCGCTTCCCTCCACGTCGACAAGTCCATCTTCGACCGGAGCTTTTGTGTTGGGCTGCCGGCTTTGTTTTTTAAACAAAAAACTAAACAAAACAAAAATGAGGTGTGAATTGGGATACGTGCAAATCAAACCTCTAAAAAAAATTTCTCTTTTTGTTAAGACTGAGGGGAGTTTATTGTCTAGCAACATAATTTTGCCATGGAGTTGCTCCATTGACACCCCCACTCTTCCATATCTGGGTGATGGAGAGGTTAGGTTTTGGGGGGGGTGTGTGTTTCTTTTGCAAATTTCCACCATGACCTGAAACAAGATGGAATTGTTTACGCTCTTGGGGAAGAGCGAAGGTAGAGACCATCGGGATCAAATATATTTCACATTTTTTTAATTGTCTCACCATCTCTAAAGCACCCCATTCTGCGAACGTGCGAGTTAGGAACAGGAGTTAGGCCACTTGGCCCTTCGAGCTTGCTCTGCCATTCGATAAGGTCTGACTGTAACCTCCTGCCTTACAGGATGGTTATCAAGAAATCCAGTTGGGAATTCAGGACAAACAGTTCGCAGCCTTGCGATGCTATTAACCATCTGTGAAGCTTTTCCAAAGAAAAGGTGCTTTTTTTTTAACCGTTTGGTGTGAGCAAACAGTAATTGCATAATGAGGAAAATCTTGTACCTGCCACTAACTGGCCAGTGTTGTTTCACAAGAATTAACTATTTTGAACTGTAGTAATTTGCATTCATTTCATGTTGGAAAATATCTCCCTCAGCCCTTGCACTGAATCAGATGTTGTTCCAAAGTAGAGTTGTATTTGTATCATGCAAAAAACGGGATCAGGATAGGAATGCCTGAATGTGAGACATCGCCAGCTAAAGGCATAATAGGAACATAATCTAAAAAATTGGAGCAGAAGTAGACCATATGGCCCATGAAGCCTGCCATGTTGTTCAAAACAATCATGGCTGATCTCCTAAACAAAAAAAAGCCCTGGAAAAACTCAGCAGGTCTGGCAGCATCGGCAGAGAAGAGCAAAGTTGACGTTTCGAGTCCTCATGACCCTTCAACAGAACTAAGTAGAAATAGGAAAGTGGTGAAATATAAGCTGGTTTAAAGAGGGGGAGAAGTGGGGTGGTTGTTGGGACAAGCAAGCAGTGATAGGAGGAGATAACCAAAAGATGTCACAGACCAAAGAACAAAGAGGTGTTGAAGGTGGTGATATTATCTAAAAGAATGTGCTAATTAAGAGTGGAGAGCAGGACAAGCAAGGTAGCTGTAGTGGGGGTGGGGTGAAATAAACAATGGGTGGAATACGTTTAAAAATAATGGAAATAGGTGGGAAAAGAAAAATCTATATAAATTATTGGAAAACACAAAGTTTTTTCCAATAATTTATATAGATTTTTCTTTTCCCACCTATTTCCATTATTTTTAATGTATTCCACCCATTGTTTATTTCACCCCACCCCCACTACAGCTACCTTGCTTGTCCTGCTCTCCACTTAATTAGCACATTCTTTTAGATAATATCACCACCTCTTTGTTCTTTTGTCTGTGACATCTTTTGGTTATCTCCTCCAATCACTGCTTGCTTGTCCCAACAACCCACCCCCCCAAACCAGCTTATATTTCACCCCTTTCCTATTTTTACTTAGTTCTGTTGAAGGGTCATGAGGACTCGAAATGTCAACTTTGCTCTTCTCAGCCGATGCTGCCAGACCTGCTGAGTTTTTCCAGGTATTTCTGTTTTTGTCTCGGATTTCCAGCATCCACAGTTTTTTGTTTTTATGACTGATCTCTTGCCTCAACTGTACTTTTCCTCCCATCTCCCCAACACCCTTGATTCCCTGAAAGACCAAAGACTGGCCATCTTGGACCTAAAATTCAGAACAATGGAATGTCCACAACTGTCTGGGGAAAGAATGCCAAAGATTAACAACCCAGGAACTTCTAAGATAAAAGCAAAATACTGCGGATGCTGGAAATCTGAAATAAAAACAAAATGCTGGTAAAGGAGTCATATGGACTCTAAATGTTTTCTCTCCACAGATGCTGTCAGACCAGCTGAGTTTTTCCGGCATTTTCTGTTTTTATTCCAAGAACTTATATTCATCTCAATCTTTAATGATCAGCCACTTGTCTTGAGATTTGTTCCCATGTTCTATATTCCCCAGCCAGGGGAAACAACCTCTGTGTCTACCACTTCAGAACCTTGTATGTTTCAGTGACACTGTCTCATTCTAAACTGCAGAGAATGTAGGTCCAGTTTAAACAGCCTCATCATAGGACAGCCCTCTCATCACAGTAACCAATCTGCAACAACTTGTATAACACCTTTAATGTAACAAAATGGTCCAAAGTGCTTCACAGGAGAATCATAAAACAAAACGTGACACTGAGCCACATAATGGAGGAATAGAAAGTTCTGGCGGTGTTAAACAAGAGAGAGAATTTAAAATTTGGAGAATTGGAGCCAGTGCAGCTCAGTTAGAGCAGGTGGTGAATGAAGGCAGGGGTTGCGGTGTGGTGGAGATTTGGAAAATTGAAGAGGAAGGATCAGGCAATAGTTCAGAATTGCAATACCGGGACAGAGTGAACAAACCTAAGAATCCACCAGCAAGCAAGGTCAGGTTAGGAAAAAAAGGGGTTAAAAAGACAGAATTAAAGACCCTTTATCTGAATGTACACGGCATTCGTAACAAGATAAATGAATTGATAGTACAAATAGAAATAAATGAGTATGATATTATAGCTGGTACAGAGACATGGTTGCAAAGTGACCACGGCTGGTGTTATTTGTATGAATTAAAAGTTAGGGTAAAAAGGTGAAGGACATTCCTTATTTGAGCACATGTAACAAGGCACTGACCCCTTTTAAGGGGCTGGTAATTAGTTATTTTGCTCAAAAGAGTATAACGAGCCACTTATTGACAGTGGGGTGGGGAATAGCTATACACTTGCAATGTTTCACTTTGTGAATAAATCTAAACCGAGTAAAGATTGACTTCTGGTCGTCTCCTTCACCGAATGGCTGTTAGGTGTTTAACAGCTGGGACCTAAATTTCCAGGATATTTGACATTTTGGAAGAAAGAAAAGAGATGGGAAAGCTCTGTTAACAAAGGATGAGATCAGTGCTTTGGTGAGAAATGACCTTGGCTCAGGGGATCACGATGTAGAATCAGTTTGGGTGCAGATAGGAAATAGCAAAAAGAACAAATCACTGGTGGGAGTAATTTGTAACTCACTGATCACTAGCTGCATTGTAGGATAGAGTATAAATCAAGAAATAATGGGAGCTTCTAAGAAAGGCATTGCAATAATTGTAAGCGATTTTAACTTTCATATACATTGAATGAAGGAAACTAATGGACTTAAACCTGTCAAGTCACCTGAAACTAATGGCCTGAATCCTAGGGTCTGAAAAGAAGTAGCCGCAGAGATAGTGGATGCATTGGCTGTAATCTTCTTAAATTCTGGAAAGGTCACAGTGATTGAAGAGCCACAAATGTACCACTAATATTCAAGAAAGGAGGGAGACAGAAAGCTGGAAACTATAGGCCAGTTAGCTTAATGTCTAACATTGGGAAAATGCTAGAATCCATTTATTAAGGGGGCAGTAGCAAGACTTTTGGAAAATTAGTACAATTAGGCAAAGTCAGGATGGTTTTGTGAAAGGGAAATTTTGACATTTATTAGAATTCTTTGAGGATATAACAGGCTGGGTGGATAAAGTGGTACCAGTAGATGTACATTTGAATTTCCAAAAGATATTCTATAAGGTGCCACATAAAAGGTTACTGCACAAGATAGGAGCTCGTGGTGATATGTTAGCGTGGATGGAAGATTGACTGGCTAGCTAACTGGAAACAGGGTTGGGATAAATGGATCATATTCAGGTTGGCGCACTGTAACTAGTGGAGCGCCACAAAGATCAATGCTGGGTCTCTGCTATTTACAGTCTATCTTAGTGACTTCATGAAGGAACAGACTGTGTAATCATGGAATGCGATGATGCAAATATAGGTAGGAAAGCAGGTTATGAGGCAGACATGAAGAGTTTGCAAAGGGCTATAGATGATTTAAGTGAGTGGGCAAAAAGTTTGACACATAGAGAATAATGTGGGAAGGGAAAGGGGGATGGAGTATAAAACTATGGAGGCCTTGCCACAGTGCATTGGTAAGATGGCATATAGAATACTGTGTACAGCTTTGGCCTCCTCACTTGAGGGATATACTTGCAGCTCAGAGAAAGTTAACTAAGCTAATAGCTGGATGAAGGGGTGGCCTTGTGAGGAAATGTTGAGCAGGTTGGGCCTATATTTATTGGAGCTTAGAAGAACTAAAGCTGACCTTATTGAAATATAAAAGACTCTGAGGAGGCTTGATAGGATATATTCTGAGAGGATGTTTCCCCTCGTTGAGGTGACGAGGTGGTGGAATCTAGAACTAAGAGACACGGTTTAAAGTAAGTTGTCTCCCATTTTGGACTGAGATGAGAATTTTTTTCTTGGGGATCATTAGTCTTTGGAATTCTTTTCCACAGAGAACAGTGGAGGCTAGGTCATTGTCTAGCTCAGCCTTGAATATGTTCGGATTTATTATCTATTAGGAAATCGAGGATTATGGGGGGGGGGGCAGACGGGAAAGTCAAGTTAAGGTTGCGTTCGGCTCAGCCATGGGCTTATTGAATAGTAGAGCAGGCTTGATAGGCCAAATGGACTATTCTTGCTCCTATTTCTTAGCCCATTGGGGATTTTTCAGTGTGATTGCTTGTTCTGCCCTCTGGTCCTAGAACCTTGTACAGCAGGCGTGTCCAACCTTATTGCACGAGGGGCTATATTTCAATTTTTTTCTTAGACACTGGGCTGGTGACACTTTTGACTCTCAGCCCTGCTTCTGTTGTCTTCTCCTTTCCCACTCTCTATTCCCTCTCTGTTTCCACCAGTCTACCTCTCTTTCCCTGTCCCTCCCCCACTGTCTTACCCCTGCCCTGTGAATTTAGAGAGTGGTTGCTCTTGTGAACTGGAGGATGAAGGTCAGAGAGACAGTCCGCCTGTATGGGGAAAGTGCACCTGGGAACTGGGGACAGAGCTTTGTAGTGAAGAGAGAATGGAAACCTGTTCCATTCCATCCACAATTGAGGTTTTTGAAGGAAAGTTGTAGGGTTACTTAGTCAAAAGCTTATGGGAGGGTCCCCATGAAATCTTGTACCTTGGCGAATAGCTGGAACATCGAGGAGAAATCAGAGTGAATTCTGGAGAGCTGTGGCATATTTGGTTTGGCCCCAGAAGAAGTGAAATGAACCCTCGAGATCTCATAATGTATAAGGGAACTCCTGGGTGGAATTCGGAAGTAAAAGGGGAACTGGATTTATACTTCTCGGTCTTAACAAACTGTAGTGTTATGTTAGTGTTTTTTTTTATAGACAGTGAAGTTTGGTTTTGTTTTAAAGTCTCGTGTATCTCTTTAGTTAATAACTGTCTATTCTAATTTCTTAAATTTAAATGGTCTCGAGATCATAGTATGAACAAGGGAGCAAAATGAGCTGCAAGTAGGAGGGTCATGAAGGGAAGCCGGTAGTGGGAGAGGTGTCAAGCTGGAGGCTGCGAGCAGGCGGATCGGGGAGGAAGGGGAATGGGAGAGGCAGTGACCAGGAGAGTTGGTGGGGGGGTGGGAGGTAGTGAGTGGGAGGGAAACAAGCGAGCAAGCCACAGGAAAGACAGGTACTGACACAGCTTTTGGGCTCCACTTGACAGGAGTGCATTTTGGCTAATTCATCGGCTACTAATTCACCTGATAATCATGTTAGGTTTGGCTCTTGTCTGTTAATTTCCTGTTGTAGGGGAAGCCTAGCAGTTCTTTGCTTGTGGGCTGGAGTGGCAATAAACCTCATTTAACCAATAGGATGTGTGCACTTGTAATAGCTAAGCGCACGACGCTTGATGGACTGTTGTGCGGCCATGCAGGTGTACAGCCTAGAGGGAACACTGAATGGGAGCCAACCTTGACTTTTTAAGATGTTGTGTACCTATTTTAGTGGAGATGCTGTGATTGTAAATGATCTTTTCCATCTCTGTGAATGAGCAGATATAACGCTGTTCTGCAAGAATGCAAACACAATTTAGTGTCTTAAAATTTAGTGCCACTGAGGAACATAACATTAATATTAATTTTCAGCATTTTGAATTCACTTTTTTTAAATGCAGGCCTGGAGGTTTAAGAGCAACAAGTGGAGAAAACAAGCCAGCATGAGACTACAGAGATCCAGCTGTATGCAGTAAGTGTCTAATGTTTATATATACTATTTAGTTGCAAAGCATGTTTTGCTTTCTTAAAATGCAATTAGACTGCAACTATTTGTGTTTCAGCCAGGCAGCACCTTGTTTACACTTCCTTGACCTCTGTCTCAATCTCTGGTGATAGACTGTCCACCAATATCCATTACAAACCCACCGACTCCCACAGCTATCTCGACTACAGCTCCTCACACCCTGCTTCCTGTAAGGACTCCATCCTATTCTCTCAGTTCCTTCGCCTCCGTCGCATCTGTTCCGATGATGCTACATTCAAAAACAGTTCCTCTGACATGCCCTCCTTCTTCCTTAACCGAGGTTTTCCACCCACGGTCGTTGACAGGGCCCTCAACCGTGTCAGGCCCATCTCCCGCGCATCCGCCCTCACGCCTTCTCCTCCCTCCCAGAAACATGATAGGGTCCCCCTTGTCCTCACTTATCACCCCACCAGCCTCCGCATTCAAAGGATCATCCTCCGCCATTTCCGCCAACTCCAGCATGATGCCACCACCAAACACATCTTCCCTTCACCCCCCTTATCGGCATTCCGTAGGGATCGCTCCCTCCGGGACACCCTGGTCCACTCCTCCATCACCCCCTACTCCTCAACCCCCTCCTATGGCACAACCCCATGCCCACGCAAAAGATGCAACACCTGCCCCTTCACTTCCTCTCTCCTCACCGTCCAAGGACCCAAACACTCCTTTCAAGTGAAGCAGCATTTCACTTGCATTTCCCCCAACTTAGTCTACTGCATTCGTTGCTCCCAATGTGGTCTCCTCTACATTGGAGAGACCAAACGTAAACTGGGCGACCGCTTTGCAGAACACCTGCGGTCTGTCTGCAAGAATGACCCAAACCTCCCTGTCGCTTGCCATTTTAACACTCCACCCTGTTCTCTTGCCCACATGTCTGTCCTTGGCTTGCTGCATTGTTCCAGTGAAGCCCAACGCGAACTGGAGGAACAACACCTCATCTTCCGACTAGGGACTTTACAGCCTTCCGGACTGAATATTGAATTCAACAACTTTAGGTCGTGAGCTCCCTCCCCCATCCCCACCCCCTTTCTGTTTCCCCCTTCCTTTTTTTTTCCAATAAATTATAAAGATTTTCCTTTTCCCACCTATTTCCATTATTAAAAAAAAACCCACTAGAGCTATACCTTGAGTGCCCTACCATCCATTCTTAATTAGCACATTCGTTTAGATAATATCACCAACTTTAACTTTAACACCTATGTGTTCTATTGTACTATTGTCGTTGACATCTTTTGATGATCTTCTATCACTGCTTGTTTGTCCCTACAACCACACTCCCCCCCTCCACCTCTCTGTCTCTCTATCTCTCCGCCCCCCCACACACACACCTTAAACCAGCTTATATTTCAGCTCTTTCCTGGACTCGAACTCAAGTTCTGTCGAAGGGTCATGAGGACTCGAAACGTCAACTCTTTTCTTCTCCGCTGATGCTGCCAGACCTGCTGAGTTTTTCCAGGTAATTCTGTTTTTGCCTTGTTTACACTACTACTCCTACCCCTCAACCCCCACCTATGGCACCTCCCCATGCCCACGCAAAAGATGTAACACCTGCCACTTCAATACCCCTCTCCTCACCGTCCAAGGGCCCAAACACTCCTTTCAAGTGAAGCAGCATTTCACTTGCATTTCCCCCAACTTAGTCTACTGTATTTGTTGCTCCCAATGTGGTCTCCTCTACATTGGAGAGACCAAATGTAAACTGGGCGACCGCTTTGCAGAACACCTGCGGTCTGTCCGCAAGAATGACCCAAACCTCCCTGTCGCTTGCCATTTTAACACTCCACCCTGCTCTCTTGCCCACATGTCTGTCCTTGGCCTGCTGCATTGTCCCAGTGAAGCCCAACGCAAGCTGGAGGAACAGCACATCATCTTCCGACTAGGCACTTTACAGCCTTCTGGACTGAATATTGAATTCAACAACTTTAGATCTTGAGCTCCCTCTTCCATCCCCACTCCCTTTCTGTTTCTTCCCCCTTCCTTTTTTTTCCAATAATTTATATAGATTTTTCTTTTCCCACCTATTTCCATTATTTTTAAATCTTTTATGCCTCCCCACCCCCACTAGACCCATACCTTGAATGCCCTACCATCCATTCTTAATTAGCACATTCGTTTAGATAATAGCACCAACTTCAACACCTCTGCATTCTTTTGTCTGTGACATCTTTTGATGATCTGCTCCTAACACTGCTTGCTTGTCCCTACAACACCTCCTCCTCCTCCTCCCCCCCGCCCCACCTTAAACCAGCTATGTTTCACTCCTCCTTGTAAAGAAAAATCATTTCTGTTGAAAGGTCATGAAGACTCGAAACGTCAACTCTTTTCTCCGCCGATGCTGCCAGACCTGCTGAGTTTTTCCAGGTAATTCTGTTTTTGCCTTGTTTACACTGCCTGGCTGAAACCTCAACTGTCAAATGATTCTGATTTGTACATGTATGAAAGACACATGCTCATTTACATGTTAAATTTTAAATGTTTATATGTTTTAGATCAGCGAGGTTTAAAAATTGCCCAAAGGCTCAAGTCTCCCTTGGATCTTTACAGTGATTTGACATTACACTACACATGATATCCAACCAAAAGTGTGACAATATACTTATGCTTAAGTTGTTTTTGCCTCAAATGGGCACAGCTCCATGGATAACATACACAAAAGTTGACAGGTTTATAATATATATATGTGCATGTGTGTTGCTGAAACTAATTTCCTTTTAATTCTAATGTACAATATATTCGTTTTTGTTATGAACCAAGATACATGAAGTTTTCAAGTCAGTCCACTTACTGGATAAAATTGATGCAGTCTGGATACATCATTGAATTTCTCGTGGTGCATTTATGCTCATCTGTGTTTTGAAGTGTGTAAGATTTGTATTGGCACTTGAACTGTGCAAGTTTTATCCTACATTCACAAGTAACTTGGCACAAACTTAAACATTTAATAGTTTCAATGAATATTTTATGAAAATTTCAGGAGTTGTTTGCTCCAATTTTCCATCCAGTGATGAGTGGATGCGGCTTCATCCTTTGGCGCTGATGTGGGATGTTGAAATAGAAGGGCAAATCATAAATGGCTGCTCTTATACAGAATCACAGTGCAGAAGAGGCCCTTCTGCCCATCGAGTCTGCACCGACATGTGAGAAACACCTGACCTACCTACCTAATCCCATTTACCAGCACTTGGCCCATAGCCTTGAATGTTATGACGTGCCAAGTGCTTAAGCAGATGGAAGTAACAAAACTTTGCCTGCTTTGTCATGTAGTTTGGGTGCCTCATCCATTCTACACTCAAGCATTGCCCTATGCACCACCCATTGCCCATTGATTACTGAAGCAGACTTAAATTGGTGTCATGTAGTCAGTTTATTTTCCTAATTTGGGGCATATAAAAATTAAATGGGTACTTCATCCATGTTGCTGATGTGACTTACTGGGTACTTGTGTTTTTCCTGCTGTCTGACGATGGACCCTGGAAACTAGTAATTTTGGCATTGAGATCTCTTGGTGATCTCTGAGCTATCTTGGTCTTCTGTCACAACACTAGATTTGTTTGTTTGTTTGTTCCATAAAGCAGCTGCACCAATCCTAGCTTTTGGTCTGAAATCTTTACTGAACATGGGGTTTGTTTTGGCCCACTTAAGTGCACATATAATGTATTCCATTTCTGGTAACAATGTACCCATTCTGATGTTTTTTGAGGCCTCATTCCGATACATGAATTAGGAGCAGGAGTAGGCCATTTGGCCCTTTGACCATGCTCCGCCATTCGGTAAGATCATAGCTAATTGTGGCCTCAACTCCACTTTCCTGTGCATCCCCCATAACTCTTGACTCCCTTGTCGATCAAAAATCTATCTGACTCAGACAGGAATATATTCCAGTCTGCACTGCTCTCTGAGGAAGAGAATTCCAGATTTTCAACCCTTAGGAAAAAATTCTCCCTATCTCAGCCTTAAATGGGAAACCCCTGATCTTTAAACTCTGTCCCCTAAGTCCTAGGTGCTCCCACAAGGGGAAACATCTCCTCAGCATCCACCAACTTAAGTCCCCTCTAACATGTTTCAGTAAGATCATTTCTTATTCTTCTAGAATCTGATGGGTATAGAGTCAACCTGCTCAATGTTCCCTGGAATCAGTTAAGTGAACCTTCTCTGAACTGCTTCTAATGCAGTTATATCCTTTAAGTAATGAGATCAAAACTTAGTACTCCAGATGTTGTCTAACAAAAAAAGGCCCTGTACAGTTGTAGCAAGACTTCCCTAATTTTACATTCCATTTCCCTTGCAACAAATACCAACATTCCATTTGCCTTTTGAATCACTTGCTGCACCTGCAGGCTAACTTTTTATTATTCTTATACCAGGACATCCAGACCCCACTACCGGAGAGCTCTGCTGTCTCCGTACAAGTAACATGCTGTTTTTCTATTCTTCCTGCTAATGTGGACAAGTTCACATTTTCCCGCATTATTTGCCTTCTGCCAAATTTTTGCCCATTCATTTAACCTATCTAAATCCCTTTTTAGATCATTTGTCTTCTTGACAACTTACTTTCCTACTTATCTTTGTGTCATCAGCAAACTTAGCTACCATGCATTTGGTCCCTACATGCAAGTCATTGATGCAGATTGTAAATGGCTGAGTTTCCGGCACCGATCCTGTGTTTCTCAAGTTCAGGACAGTGGCTGGTCCCTGTTCTGATGGCAATTTGATCTTGGGTGGTATCTTCCAGGTGGATTCTGTTTTCTTCCATTCTCATGGCAATTTCTCACTAGCACTGACTTCTCTTGATACAGTAGTTATTTGACAAGTTAGTAAATCTTATGACTTTTAGCTTGAATCCAACTTTGTAATTTATTATTTTTGCACTTGCCATGCCGTGTGTGTGAGAGAGAGACTCTGCATCTTTGCAACCAGTAACTACGCGTGATCCCGTGTGTCAACTTACAGATAAGTAAAATATGCATTTCTGGGTGAAAACTTGAGGCCGACTACTACTAATGCCAGTAAAGCATTGCTTAGCTGAAAAGGGGGTCGGGCTTTATGCTGAGTATGTGCAAAAGTGTGATTTTTGGTGTTTTTAAAAAAAAAAAAATGGGGTCACCTTGTATGTCGGGTCGACTTATATGCAGTGATCTGCATTATTCTGAAAGCTCAAGAACTATACTGCAGTGGCACTGAAGTGCAAGTATGTAAAGACAGAAAGGTCTCTTAGGCCACCGTTATTTGATTTACAGCACCCAAATACAGATTCAGTACTTTACCAAAGTGAGGTTGGCAGATATTAATGATATTACAATACATTGTCTGTTGTGCAGGTGGTGATACTTTACTGCGATTTGAATGGTAACTTCACAGACACAGTGGTTACATGGCAATTTTGAAGACTTATTTTCTCAGCTCTAATAATCGAAAAGCTTGGAGTTCTTTGTAAGTATTTGAAAAGGTTTCAGTCAAGACACTATTGGGATTTAAATAAGCATTGCAGTAGAACTTATGTAGAGATTTCCTTTTACGTGCTTACTTAGGAGTATCAGAATTTCTAAAAATGTTCTTTAGAAATTGTAAAGATTTTCAACAAGACAGAAGTGTGTTCTTTATTGATTTGGGAAAGATAAATTGGAGAATTGATTAGCAATCGACTGCTGCATGAAGGTGAGTGTTACATTGATTGACCATAGGCTAACTACCACAAAAGGTTTTGGTGATCTGCTCTTAAACTCAATAACGTCAGTGCATGAGTGTGACTCAAAGTGGGAGAAACTTGACCTCAACTTAACATCTCTCACAGCAACACAGCTGCGGTCAAAGCTCAGTGCTGTGACTAGCTGAGAGGGACTTTGATTGTGTTAATAGAGGATTTTGCAATCTGATTAGTTCTAGTACCTTTTGTAAATGCCATAAATGACTAGTTCAGTAGTATTTGTCACCACAGACAGCACAGCTTTTCCATATGTTTGATACTGTTGTAACAATTCAGTTAACCTGTGTTTTTACTCTAGGTAACATCAGCCATTCAATTGTACCTCGATGTTGGCAAGCATGTTCACTTCACAGGTCACTTTCGAAATAAAGGGCGTTACGCTTCCAGGTATTCTACAAGAGATTATTATGTTGAGAATACTGCACAACTTCTTTCTGAAGTAGAAGAGACCATGAAACATCTGAATGAAATCACAAATGTGGATGCAGGTCTCCATCAGAAAGGGAATAAATGCCATATTCAGCAATTCCTCACGCAGTATTAAATTTTTACAATATTTGTTCCAGTTTCCTGCCATGCTTGCCTTTTTTAACCAGTTTAGATTTAAATTAATATGAACAGTTTTTGTGTGGAGGGCAATTATGCAACAAAGTTACTTCGAGTTTAGCTATATGCTTGTGAATCACAGGGAAGTAGTACTGGTAAATTGTTCCTTGTGCAATAAATCTGACACAAGGCAGTGATTTGTCATAATGTTCTTTCCTTTAAATAATATTAGTCAGAATTTTTTTTCCCCTTTGCTCCAGTATGACCATTTCTGATCATTGTTTCCGCTTTTTTCTTAAATAGACGTATGAACATTTTTAATGGATAAATCATGATTGCCTATGTTTATTTTAATTGGCAGTACTTCCGTGGTAGCATTGCTAAAATATGTCTTTCTTTTGATCCAGATGTTAATTTAAATGTGAATGAGTTCAATGCATTTGATTATTAACAGCCCAACATTGTGCTTGTCTCTTCAGTTTGAGTACCCTTAATGCAAGCAACATTTGCCATTTGGCCATTGGCTTGCTTATGAGTATTTCTTACTCAAATTATGGACAGTAAGTTTTGTAAAATGCTTCTCTGTCTTGCAAACTACTCACAGGTAAGGCTATATTTCAAAGTGGTTTACAAATATCGAATCCAGCACTTTGGATGCGTGAGCTACTTATGGTTTTGACAATTACAGCAGTTACAGCTCTCTGATCAGAACATTTGCATTGTTCTTTGAAAGACTGTCCAGTAAAGACCAAGCTGCCATTCCACTTGCAAGAAGTGTGTTCATGTTTTTGAAAGGCTGTTTCATAAATCTGTTTAAACCTTTCTTGAATTGGTAAAAGCTCCTGTTGTTTAGGCAGTCCAACTATTTTCTGTTATCATCTGCTTCTATGGTTTGGTAGCTTAGTCTGTTCTAAAAGTATCTTGTGACTGATGAATTAGTCTCCTGGAATAGAAATCCTACATGTAATCTAATGAAAGCGAATAGGTCTTTCCCTCACCCAAGACGCAGCAACCTCCAAATTAATGGTCCTATAGTTATTTTTCTGAATGTTTCCAAAATAACAAAAAGTCGTTGATAGTCTAAAAAGGGCTGAGAAAGAGGCAAAGAATCCAGTTATTCTATTCTAATATTGATTTGTGGTGAAGCTTACAATCTATAGCACTAAATTGTAGATTCGTTACAAAAATTGGGAATGGTTTAAAATTTTTCTTCAGACACCACCTGCATGCAGCCAGGTTACGCCAAGTAAATGGTTTCGCACAGCTCAATTTTCACATACTAGAAAAATTGAATACTTTTTAATCTTTCAATTAAATTATTCCTAGGGTAGTGCGCTATATATCAAAAAGTTTGTAAGCTAATTAACAATATGTTTTAAGTTTACAATCTCATATATTTCCAATTGCACACTGAAACATTGATGTACCCACAGTCCAAGGGTTCTCTGAGAAAAATGTTTAGTTCCTTTGATATTTTGTGCTCTTGCAGTACCCAGATGGCAAACTGATTCTTTCTTGTTCTTGAGTAGCAGCCTCCTACAGTCCTGCAGATCAGTAGCATTTTTTTGTTTTTGTAGTGTCCAATAATTAACTTAAAATAAACTTCCAATGTTCAAGAGATTGTCTTTGGTATCTTGAGCTCAAGCACTTTTTTGTTTGTTGGAAGATAGTGAAAAATAAATCATTGGCATTAAGCAGTGCAAAGGTGCTAAGAGATTTGGCTTCTCCCTTTTTAAAGGTGCCAAATTATCCATTATCTTTGGGTTTTAAATAGTTAAAGTGAAATGTTTTCTAGGTGCATTTGAAGTGTGCAACCAAGATATATGTTGAACAGCTTAGTATAGAAGGTGGTATTTGTAAGGTTATAGGAAGAGACTGCCAGCCTAGGAAATTCTGGGTTTGGGTTTTGATGTTATTACCTTTTAAGTTCAAGAAAGAACAGGAGACTTGTTGGTTTTTTATTCTGGAAGTTCAGAAGTTTATTTAAACATCTTTTGGTAGTTTGAGAAATTGGTAACTTGCAGTCAATCTAAAGGGTACAGCCTGGCATATTGGAATTTGCAAAGTTCACTTAAAGTATTTCTAGTTCAACATCTAATTCTGCAAGCTATTGCTACTTGACTTCATATTGATCTAAAGGGGGAAAAATTTATTTGCCAAGTGCCCCTTATTAAATAGTGCCTGTGGCGCTACCAGATGCCTGGGATGTGACATAAGTGCTATGGGAGTAGGTTCCTCCCTCAGTCATTGCTGGATTTCTTTCTGTAGACTTGGCTTCCCTGAGGCAGTCTTATCTTTTTTTGTGTAATTGTTTCTTTAGCAACATTAGCTATATTAATATTGAAATAGATTAAAAAGAAGAAATGGAAATTGTTTTATGCTGAGTTCTTTGTATAAATGCTTATGGGGTACAGCTTTGGATTGCATCTGATTTTATAGTGTGATTAGTTTAACTTAACCAAAGAAAGCATAAGCCAATCAATTGTAACTCGGCTACTGAGTTATTTAGATAGTCAACATCTAAGCCAAGTGCAAAAATAAAAATACCAGGAAAAACTCAGGTCTGACAGCATCTGCGGAGAGGGTTACATTTCACGTTTCGAGTCCATATGACCCTTCATCAGAACTAAGAAATATAGAAATGAGGTGAAATGTAAGCTAGTAGAGGTGGGGACAGGTAGAGCTCGATAGGAGTCAGTGATAGGTGGAGGCCAAGAAGAGACTGCCAAAGATGTCATAGACAAAAGGACAAGGGTTTGGTGATATTATCTAAGGAATGTGCTAATGGGGACATTAAGGGCAGTAAGCAGGACAAGCTAGTGGCAGATAGCCCTAGTGAGGGTGGGGTGGGGGGAAGGGATCGAAATGGGCTAAAAGGTGGAGATGAAACAATAGGTTGAAATAAATTTAAAAGTAAGTGGGAAAAGAAAAATATATTTGTAAAAAAAATATATAAATTATTGGAAAAAGGAGGGTCGGAAAGCGGGTGGGGAGGAGAGAGTTCATGATCTGAAATTGTTGAACTCAATATTAAGTCCGGAAGGTTGTATAGTGCCTAGTCAGAAAATGAGGTGCTGTTCCTCCAGTTTACGTTGAGCTTCACTGGAACATTGCAGCAGGCCAAGGACAGACATGTGGGCATGAGAGCAGGGTGGTGTGTTGAAATGGCAAGCGATGGGGAGGTCTGGGTCATTCTTGCGGACAGACCGAAGGTGTTCCGCAAAGCGGTCACCCAGTCTGCGTTTGGTCTCTCCAATGTAGAGGAGACCGCATTGGGAGCAGCGAATGCAGTAGACTAAATTGAGGAAAGTGCAAATGAAATGCTGCTTCACTTGGAAGGAATGTTTGGGCCCTTGGACGGTGAGGAGGGGGGAAGTGAAGGGGCAGGTGTTGCACCTTTTGCGGTTGCATGGGAAGCTGCCTTGGGAGGGGGTTGAAGTGTAAGGGGTGTTGGAGGGTATCCCAGAGGGAACGATCCCTATGGAAAGCCTCCCTGGGGGGTGAAGGGAAGATGTGTTTGATGGTGGCATCATGCTGGAGTTGGCGGAAATGGAGGAGGATGATCCTTTGAATGCGGAGGCTGCTGGGGTGATAAATGAAGACAAGAGGGGCCCTAGCATGGTTCTGGGAGGGAGAGGAAAGAGGGTGAGGGTGGATGTGCGGGAGATGGGCCGGACACGGTTGAAGGCCCTGTCAATCACTGTGGGTGGAAAATCTCGGTTAAGGAAAACACGTCAGGGGAACTGTTTTTGAAAGTGACATCATGCGACGGAGGCAAAAGAATTGAGAGAATGGGATGGAGTCCTTACAGGAAGCGGGGTGTGAGGAGCTGTAGTCGAGGTAGCTGTGGGAGTCGATAGGCTTGTAATGGATATTGGTGGATAGTCTATCACCAGAAATTGAGACTGAGAGGTCAAGGAAGGGAAGGGAAGTGTCAGTGATGGACCACGTGAAAATGGAGGGCTGGACATTGGAAGCTAAGTTAATACATTTTTCCAGGTCCAGACGAGAGCATGAAGCGGCACTGAAGTAATCATCGATGTACTGGAGAAAATTGTGGGGGGAGGCCTGAGTAGGACTGGAACAAGGAATGTTCCACATACCCCATAAAGAGACAGGCATAACTGGGGCCCATGCGGGTACCCATAGCCACACCTTTTATTTGGAGGAAGTGAGATGAGTTTAAGGAGAATTGTTCAGTGAGAACACAAGTTCAGCCAGACAGAGGAGAGTGCTGGTGGATGGGGATTGTTCAGGCCTCTGTTCGAGGAAGAAGCGGAGAACCCTCAGACCATCCTGGTGGGGGATGGTGTAGAAGGATTGGACTTTCACGGTGAAGAAGTGGCAGTTGGGGCCAGGGAACTGGAAATTGTTGGTATGATGTAGGACGTGAGAGGATTTGCGGATGTAGGTGGGAAGAGACTGGCCGAGGGGAGAGAGAATGAAGTCAAGATAGCAAGAAATGAGTTCCGTGGGGCAGGAACAGGCTGACTTGATCGGTCTGCCGGGACAGTCTTGTTTGTGGATTTTGGGTGGGAGGTAGAAGCGGGCTGTCCGAGGTTGGGAGACTGAGGTTGGAAGCTGTGGAGGGAAGATCTCCAGAGGAGATGAGGTCAGTGACAGTTCTAGAAACAATGGCTTAATGTTCAGTGGTGGGGTCATGGTCCAGGGGGAGGTAGGAGGAAGTGTCTGCGAGTTGACGCTCAGCCTCTGCGAGGTAGAGGTCAGTGCGCCAGACAACAATAGGTACCACCTTTGTCAGCGGATTTGATGACAAAGTCAGGGTTGGACCTGAGAGAATGGAGTGCAACAAGTTCAGAGAGAGACAGGTTAGAGTGGGTGAGAGGAGCAGAGAAATTGAGACGACTGATCTCACGCCAACAGTTCTTAATGAAAAGATCAAGAGCAGGTAAAAATCCAGAGGGAGGGGACAAGGTGGAGGGAGAATATTGGCGGCGGGTAAAAGGATCCGTTGAACGGGGAGAGGACTCCTGCCCACAGAAGTGAGCATGGAGATGAAGACGGCAGAAGAAGAGTTCAGCATTGTGCCGAGCCCAAAATTCATTAAGGTGAAGGCATAAGGGTATGAAACTAAGTCCTTTGCTGAGCACTGAACGTTCAGAGAGGTGAAGGTCAGAGGATATGGTAAATACACAGCCAGGGCTGGGATTGGAAGACGGGATGGGACAGAGGGACGGGCAGGGGTGGAGGGTCCTGGATGGGCATTGGTGTCAATAAGTTGTTGGAGCTTGCATTCCTTTGCATCTGAAAGAAAGAGACACTTTTTTTGTTGAGGCATCGGATGATATGAAGAATAAAATGAAACTGGGGGCAAGGACAGCTTAAAAAAATAGGGTGTGTCAGTGCTACTGGAGGGAGCCTAGTGATCAGAGTTCTTGTGACAAAGTCTATACTTTGTGTATTTGACCTGTTAGTGTTTGAGCCCATGTCTGCTGTTCCTTCAAGTTAACATTTTTCTCCTTTGCACCTTAGGTGAAGTGTTTGCAGTATGTGGAAATTCAGCTGCACTCGGCAGTTGGTATCCTCAGAGAGCGGTGCTTCTGGAACCAGATCTAAATGATAGGTAAGCGTCAAAGAGGATGAATTGCTGCCGGATAAAATGCCCAGATTTATGGAAGTGTCTTAAGTGCAGTACAACAATTCCAATTTCTTAATTTGCCAGCTACCTAACCTATTTCTGTCGTTCTAGTTCAAAATATTTGTTTCTCTTAGCATATGTTTTCTGTCATTTATTTTTCCTACTGTTGATCTTTTTCGGAAGATCAAATTGGAGGCATAGCCTGTATCAATTATTGCTATGGGTGTAATTAAACTATCTAAGTTAGGGTCCATGATGTTGGAAAGGTGGATATTTTGACACAATTGTGGCTAGTATATTTCATTAATTTTAATTCTGTTCAAGTGAGGAAAATATACTGTGCAGAGTTGAAGGAAATCTGCAAATTGCCTTGTTACAAGATACACCTTTAAGTAATATTGAAAAGGGACTGGTTTGATCAGATATTTTTTCCTACTTTACTGATAAAATTGAGTGGTAACGCTTCTCACATTTTTGCCCTTTGCCTTTGACAGTTAAAGGCAGGTTCTCCTCGATTCTTTTGATTAAACCTGGTTTCAGGAGTCCAGTAATTCTGCCTTTGCCTGTGATTATTGATGTATGGCTTGTTCGTGGCTTAGGTCTCAAGTGAATGAACGTATAAGGTTCTTAATTTCAATTAGCCGCCCTCTTTTCCCCAGGGTTTGACAGTTTCAAGTTTTGATATGATTTTCAGTGCCTCTTGTGTGTTTTCGTACTTTTATCTGGGTTTTTAAAAAGGCAAAATATGGTAGAATCATAGGGAGGTCAGGAGCCTCATGGAATTAATTGCTTTGGCAACTTTTATATCTGGATCAATTATCTCCACTCACCAAGTTCTGTATTTCCTCTAAGTCAGCTAGCACTTTAGAGTTTCAATGATGTACTTAGTATTTGGGTTACAAACTTAATATTTTTATTCCAATACATTTTTCCCTGCTATAAATCTTTAATCTACCTGCAATTTTGCACACCCTTCTGATCCTAAATGGTAGCTAACTGTTCACTTGTGCTTTAAAGGCTCTAACCAGTTTGGTTTGTGACAGCCATGGAATGCAAAATCAAATGATCATCTTAAGATGATGTTTCTGCCATTTTTCTGCAGCCTAATGTGGAGGGCAACGGTCATTCTCCCAAGAACCGTTCTTTTCCAATATCGCTATTTTAAATGTTACGTCATGGAACCCAAGGTAAGATACATTTTCTGGACAGTACTAAATGATATAAGTCTAATATATGATGGGTTTTATTGTTTTGGGAATGCTGCTAGAGAATGTAGTGGATGATTTGCTCTCAAACACACAATTGTGTAAGCAGAATCTAGGAGGTGAGTATGGTTTGGACAAAGTTTTGTTGTCTGGTATTTCCATTTCTCTCTCCCTCCCTCCTGAAGAAAGGACAGGATTGCGCTCTATACACATGAATTGCCCTTTTCATTTTATGTATGACAGCAAATGTCAGTTAATTCTACAGGGGGTAAAGAGAGAGAAATGGCAAGGAAAAACGTTGCTTTTCTGGCTTAACGATTTCTGTTACTAAAAATTCTTGTCCTTAATCCATCCATCTATGCAATGGGTGCTATCTATAATATTGACTGATAATATCTTGCTACTTCTGGTTAAGCCTAAAATAAATTATGGATTAACTAGTAGAGGTAGTGTAGTATGCTAATCTGTTCAGTTCTCTTGTTCTGCATTGGCAACTTCACTCCAGATTGTGTCAAAGATTCTCCTTCAGCAAATGTATAGACTTGACCCACATCCCTTCCTATAATTTTGCATTATGTTTTTACATGGTTGGTTCATTCGCAGCAGTAAATAATCTGTTGCATCATCTTTCTTTCTCTCAATTGGCAATCAATTAGCTTCTTTAAAGAGTTATTGCTATTAGTTTTTTTAATGATCAGCATGTTGCAAGTTTATTTTACATCTTTCAATGCTTTTTTAAGTGAAGCTTGGCAACATGTAGAGGAGTTAATAACCTGAGTGCTTCAGTTTTAACTTAATTGGACTTCCTCAGAATGCACTAACAATGGAATGTGTTTTTAAGAAAGAAAAATAAAATCAATTGCGACTCTAACCAAAATATACAAATCAACACAAACTGTTTGAAATAAAAGAAAGTTAAGCTATTTATCAGTGTTGCCACTAGGATTTCTGTAAGCACAATGGTGGTTTTGTGGAAATTTTCTTTCGATGGAGGAGTTGTCAGGAAAGAGCATTTGAGCAATATAACCTTAAGGCACTGGCCATTTCAGGCTTCTTGCTGTTGATGGTGGACAAAGTTTGAGCTGAATAAAGGGTATTGTCGGCTTAAGTGGAAACTTTTTAGTATTGGGCGTTATGTCAGATCAACCTAGTGACAACACTGATTTAATTTTATCTTTTGTTTTAACCAAAACTGAAACATTTAGAAATATCCCAATTTTTTTCATTATTTGTGCTTATGCATGTGGCCATTTTGATTATTTTTAAAAATTGTATTGTTAGTATTAACCATCAGATGTCCATACAGGCCCAGATAATCTCAAGTGAATGCTGTAGATTTTTCTGTTATTTTAATAATTTTACCAAATTTATTTATTTAAAACTTGTAATGAACTGGTTGATGCTTCAGAAAGAATACCTAAGGAATATTAAAGCTTGCTTGTGTTTTTAATTTTCTTGTGCTCCTCAAGGTTAGTGAGGTCCTAACAAGGCAACACTATATCACTTTTCAGTGCCTAACAATAGCATTAGGTACTCCCAGGATTTATGCATTGCAACATTTTTTACTCTGCCACACCCTCTGCTTTGCCCAATAATTTTTCTTTCTCCATTTCCCACAACTGCTATCGTTGTTGCTGTGAGAAATGTTACAAGTAAAGCCAGAAGTGGAGGAAACTTTTGTCAGGGGCCATACACTTAAACTGCACTGAAGCTAACCTAACTCTTTTGTGTAGATTCTAAAGATCAGGCAGAGGGAGGAGACTTGTCTCATTAGCCCCTGCTGGCTTCAGACTGATATCTTGCTTCACATTGATCCCACGGGTGAAAGTTGTAATCCATATACAGGTCAAGTATCCTTTTTCAGAAATCCTCTGGGATGATTGTATTTCAGATTTCAGATAGTTTTGGTTTTTGGATACCACATATAAGATTAGGCCTACTTAGATAACAGTAGCCTAGCCTAGCTAAATAATAAATACAGGGTACCTGTAATAAGTTCCCGTCCATGGTGCCACCTGCGATCCTGCTTCGAGGAGAGTGTTCAGTGTCAGCGAGGTTAGTGTTGAGTGCAGACAAACATTAGACTTCTCACACTAAAGGTCGGGCCTGGTTGGCGAGGTTCGTGTCGGCTCGAGTCAGGGACTTCCTGCGCTAAAGGTCAATGAGGTTCAACAAAAAGCGTTGTTTTTGGATGTGCTCAGTTTTTGGATTTGAGGATAAAGGATACTCGACCTGTACTACCTTGATCCTCTAAGTAGCTTGAAGGGTACTATGTTTGTTTTGTAGTAAAGTTTTTAGCTATCAATGTTTTTATGGTTCACCAATCTTTTGATGTAATCAAAGAATAATTAACTTGTAATATTGAAGAGTGAGCCTAAGCTGCATTTAGTAATTGTATGTATGGTGTATGTGTGATGATTTACAAAAATAATTTAAAACTTTATTTCCTATTCAGGTCTTGCTGGGCTATGCACCTCCTGCAGACCTGGCAGCCTGTTCCTATGCATCTGCCAGTACTACTGTTTAGTCAGACAGCCAGTTGGAGGCTCATGACAACCTGGCAATAGGACTCCCTACCAACTTTTCTCTCCTCTGTAGGGAATTGATGGGACCTGTGACAGAAATGTGAGATTGGAACTCTTCAGTAAGAAGTTCAAATCTGCATCTCTCCTATGGTACCATCTGTTGGTGCTCTGATATGCTGTGTTATTAAACTGTACTGTGGTCAATCCAGTTTCAATATTGGTTATTATCCTCAGTACCTGTAATTTCAGGAAATCATATTACTACCTGAAAAGCACAGAATGAAAAATTTGTAAACGTTCTACCGGAAGTGGTTAAAAACATATCTCTTGTCCTCTGACCTTACATTTTCTTCTAGTCCTTTTGTATTATTATAAAGGGCTTTAATCTTTTTATCACTTGACTCAGAACCCTGTTGATCTTCGGCAAGTGCTAGTCAACAAGTGGGAGACTCATCCTCATCCACGATCATTTAATCCGTCGGGTATGTCACTACAGTGTATTGAGTTTCTGTTATCTGCCAGATTGGCAGTAGCAGAGGTACATGTGATAAAATTAAGCATCTGACAATTTAATTTTTAAATTGAAAGATATATTACTTAACGCCGTCTTTATTATCACAATATACTTTGACTCTTTGTGAACCAAATGTCTGTCATGTTGGACAGAAAATGTGATCAGCGTTTCTAAACAGTCATTTATTTTCCTTTCCCTACATTTGTGTTCCTGTAAGGTTACTCTCTTGATCTGTATCCCAGACATTCTGAACCAAGATTTCATTTACAATGATCCTTGAAACTAAATCACAGAATCTTAAGTAACATAAAGACCTGTTTTGTCAGCTCTGCAAGATATTGGCTCACACTTCAAAAGTTTGAGTAGAAGTTTATTCCGCTGGAAGTTATTAATCCAACTAATTTTAATTTCCTTTCCTCTTTCTGCCTTCTGGTTTTCTCAGCACCATGCTTCATACAGGAGGTTCAACAGATAGCGTAGTCACAGACTCTGTGCTGCTGTCATGCTGGCAACTTGGATAAACAAACCTAGCCTGGCATGATACGTACTCTGTTATCTCTTCATTTTTTTGATCTCTTTCTTTCTCTCTCTCTCTCTTTTACACAGACACACACAACCCCCCTCCCCACCACCACTGCTTCCTTGGGAAAAAGCTGCCACATTCTGTTTGCTATGATTCTTTTTGCCCATTGGTAATTTGGAACTATCTATGTGAGAAATTGTGGGTGCAGATTTGCTTCCTACCTCATTGAAGCATTAATCATTTGTATCCATGGGCCACTCTTTAGCTTGAATCATTGCTAATAAGAAAAGTTACATTTCAGAGTGGTACAATTTAAATATCAACATAGAAGACCGAATTAAGTTTTCTTAGAAAATGCTGCAAACTTTAACTTCAAGATCATGGTGTACCTCAAATTGACCTTGGCTACAATGTAAGCCATATATTGGTTTTCAATTCATGCTAGTCAACAATGTATTACTGCATCGTTTGACTAGACAATTTTTTTTTTCCAAATATTTAAAATGGTGCTGCTACATGTGGCTGTGTTGGGTTAAGTACTCCACTGTGCTGCATTTGCACTAATACTCATTGCATTTGTGGAAATAATGTTTAATGTTAATGTTTCTATTTTTTTCCCACTTTTTTTAGCTTATCTAACATTTTAAGTTGGCAGCATGTAATTTATTGGCCCTAAATTTGTTTAACTTAAGTGTACAACGTAGATTTATTTTACCATTAATTTATTTGTTTATTTAATTTATCCCAAGGAACTTTTTAATAAATTTCATAGATCTGATTTCTATTGCATATTCTGTACCTGTAATTCCATCGGAAGATTTAGATTTCTTCAAAATACAACTTTTTTAGGTGTCTCTTAAACTATTCTTCTACTTAACTTTCTTGGCCTCCTGTGATAAGCTTTTACCTCCATTACATCTCTGAAACCAGCTGGATAAGCTATTGGGAAGAATCTGGTCTTCCCACAGTTGAGGGAATGGGGGTTGCAAAATCGGTGTGCTGAGGCTGAGGAATGCAGCATACATGCCCCTGCCTAGCATTCCACAAAACAGCATGCTGCTGTTTCAGTGTGCTGCACCACAGCTACGCTTTCCTCTTCAAAACCTAAAGCACATTAGCTGTTCTCCACGTGCTGCCACTGAATGTGCCGCTTTGCACCTAATTTGCCGTTAAGTTTTTTATTAAGGTTTGCATTGTTAAACACAGAAGAAGAAAGCAATTAAGCACCTAAGAGCTATAAATCGAGAAGAATTAAATTGCATGTCACAGGTGAGTACAATATTTAGAAGCAGGATGTATAAGAAGTAATCACCTGCACGGGCAACACCATATAACATCTGATCCTGAAGAAACACAAGAAATATGAACAAGAATAGACCACAAAGCCCCCATCAAGCCTGCTCCGCCATTCAGTATGATCATGGCTGATCTTGGGCTTCAACTCTGTTTTTCTGCCCACTCCCCATATCCTTTCATTTCCTGGGAGACCAAAAATCTGTCTATCCTAGCCTTAAAAGGTATTCAAAGATGGAGCAAAAGATTTGATGAGCACGCATGCTGAACTAGATAGCCAGTTCTCCCAGGTTGTCACTGCTGTAGTTGAGGCAATACCATATTTGGTGCTGCAGGAAAATGGGACACCTTTGGGCCCTCCACTAGATTTCCTTACATTGCCACAGTGAAGGTAACTTATCACTTACCCTGGCCAAAGACCACTCGAGCTGTGGTTTGGAATGTCTGACTGACTTGATTTCTTTATTGAAGAAAAGTCAGCTTTCTTCCAGTGCCTCAGTACTCCCCTTTCATTGATATTTTCCAACTTCTGACAGAAATGTTCCTAGAGCACGCCATTGTCAGTGTTGTAATTCTGCTAAAACCGGAATACAATCCTAGGATACTGGCCCTCTCACTATTGTCGATATGTTCTTAAGTCAGGAATTCCAGTATCATTTTGGCTTCTGATGCTAATGAAGATATAGAATTCGGCACCATCCTCTTCATTTTACCTCTAGCAGCTGCTTGATTGAACCTGACCCCTAGATGTAAGGTGAACCAGGGACCAGTATGTCCAGTGGAGAATTTAAAATTGTATTAGTTTAGCAATTGCATAGCTTTGACATTCTGTCTCGTGTCTGAGAATGTACTAAATCCCATATTTTGCACCTAACATAAAGATAGTTAACAGCTTTGGATATCAAATATCTGTAGCACTTGGCTGCAACTAGCCAACACACTACTCTATGAAAACTTTTAGAAGAATGGCACTTGGCTTCTGGAGACTCAACAGCTGTGTTAGTACTTAACTATTTTGTAAAGGAGACATTGTTTGTGACAAAACTCTTCAAATAATTCGAATTCTGTTAGAGACAAGGGGACCTTTGTACACAATTTACCTATTCCTTTAAGTTTGTGGGTTTTTTGCCTTTGCTATGCTGGAGTAAGCCATAAGGACGCTGAAGCGAAACAGGTATTGTCATGCATGCATATCAAGGGCTCTGAAGGTCTCCTATCCAGACCCTAACATTGGGTATCTAAGAACACAGGAAATAAGGACTTGGAGCTTAGAAGCACTGTAATGTACAGTCATCTTGCCTCCCTCTAGTAACGTGTAAATACCAGAGTGTTAAGTTACATCACATCATAACTGCAGCACAGAAACAGGCTAATCAGCCTATTAGGTCCGTGCCAGTGTTCATGTTCCATGCATATCATCTTCTGACTCCATCAGTATTTCTTCTTTTCTACCTCGTGTTTATTGAGTGTCCCCTTAAAGACATCAATCAAATAAAGACTGTTAGAGCTTAAGGAATTTGTTAAAAATATCAGCAAGATGACATTAGGAATGTAGTTCGTCATCGATGCAGTAGTCATTTTTAGGCAAAGCACTCCCCATCTAAAAGTAAGGTTGAATGGAGGTTTCGTTCTAAAACACTCACTATTTGAGCAATGGCCAAGCTCATTTTTATAGATAATAACCATTCTACACATTAAGCTCATTTAAAATGCAAAAGCCTGAACGAGTAGTATCAACTGGTGTCATAGAATGTCTAATTTAGAAGGGCACGTTCAGTCTTACACCCTGGTTAATAACTCCAAGTAGTTCATAAAGCATTGGCTCAGAGGAGATGGGCATGACCATGAGAACACATTTTTATCCACCCAACTGCTTCCAGTGCAAAAGCAAACTAGAGAGACAGTGTAGTGCGCACACGTTGAAGAATTTTAATCAATTTTGAAAGACCCTTGGCTGGCTGATCTATTGAAGAAAGTGTGCAATGCCAAAAGTATGCTTTGATTGGTTGCCATCATTGTCGTCATGATTGTTCCCATCATTCTTCTTGACTGTCATTGGCTATGGGAAAGAAATGACCCAGAAACATTTATTAACCAAGTTTTACAAATGTTTACCTTTTAAGGGCTGGAAATGACCTTCCGTGTTCAGTATGCTACCTAGATTGGGTGTTGAATCAATTTTTATGCATTATTTTTGAAGACAAATCTGTGGTTAAAAAACTTCAATATTAATGCATTTTTAAAAAAATATATAAAGTAATGCCTGTGCATCATGGAAATGTGTCTTTTTAAATGAGCTTAGTCTGTCTTTACAGCTAGGAATACAAAATTGTTTTAATTTAATGAGTAATGTTTTGTCTGCTGCAACAATCATTGACTTTTCCCAATGCTTCCTTTTTCTGTTCTAGAAGGAGAGTGCATTTTGAATGATGGATACTTTGGAATTCACAGTAAGTGTGCTGTAATATTTTTATTATTGAATATTGTTAATGTAAGATAAAAACGTGACAAATATAGGAACAGTTCTGAAGAAGAGTTTTATTGGACTCGAAACATGAACTCGATTTCCCTCTCCACAGATGCTGCCAGATCTGCTGAGTTTTTCCAGCACTTTATTTCAGATTTCCAGCATCTGGCATTTTGCTTTTATTTATTTTATTGGATCTTTTGCAGCACTGCTTATAAGTTGGATGATGCTGTTTATGATGACAGGAGTATTATGCCATGTAGTACTATGTATTCTACTAAGGTGAATCTCTGTCTATCCGTGGCGGAACACAAGCCTGAGTCCCCAGAGAATTACCCTGGGTCTCTGAATTACTAGCCCAGTGACAATTCCACTGTGCCATTGCCTCCCCAGAGTGCATGTAAGAATGCACTTGCCCTTGTACTTTTATTTCCAAGCCTCCTTTCAAGAAGGATTCATGGCTGTCTGGAGATGGAAACTCATTGTGGGAAATTGTGGCTATGAATGTGACTCCTATCATTTTGGTAAAATAGCAGAATGATATACTCATTCTAAGCACTACCAGTGAGATTGACTATGTTTTATAAGATGCTAGTGCGATTGTGATTTGTGGCATTTAGGATTGTGCATGTGTGTAATCTGTATTTATCAAAAACTATCAGCTTGTATTTTTCCTTGGGATAGTTATCTGTAAATAGGTCCATTTCTAATTCCATCGTTTTTATTTAGTCTTGGTTGATGAGTGAAATTTCAAACTGTGATGGTTATGAACCATGTTCATTTGCATATGTTTAATCATTTTCTCTCAAGCTTATCGTACGTTTGACCCATGATATGTATTACCATGTACCAGCCAAGCTAGTGTGGTTTTATTCATTTATTCACATTTCATTGCATACATGAAAAAACTTTGACATTAGCTACATTACATTAAGAAATATGGGTATTATAAATTTTTAGCTCTGCTTAAGTATTCTCTCACATTGATATTGTTCTTCCAAAAGTGGACCTGTAGCCCTCACAATGAGGAGTTTATGTTCATTGTCCAATATCAAGATGTGTGTTAATCTAACTCAGTGATGTCACAATGATGATGTTTGTTATATGAACAGGGTATCATGGTCTTTACATATGTCCCCCCCCGATGGACTGTAGCAGTTAGTGAGTCAAGGACAGATAAGGATTTTTAAGCTCTTATATTTTATCGTCAATAAGCGAGTAAACAAAGCAATAATTATAGAAAATGGCAAATTAATACAATTTAACTTCAGTCTTTCATTAAGAAAAATAATGCAAAATTGGTTAAGTCTTTGATTTTCTTGGATACATCTTTCTCTGAAATCTAACTAGCTATCATTGCTACCCTTTTTAAAGAAGACTTACCTTCTCCCTGCCTTACTTGGCAGCCTTTTCAAATGTGTTTTTCGTTCTTCTGTTGTTCCCTGTGTTCATTGGCAATGATGTGGGGACTTGACCCTTCAACCTTTCCCCTGCTCAGGGTTTCTCTCACCCTCCCTGCCCCCACCCCAGTGTAGACCAGATTGAACCACCTCATGCTATGTGCATCTTACTTCAGTTCCTCCCAACCTCGAATATGAATGTTTTACTGCCAGTCCTGAAATGGTAACAATTATCCTATTGTCACAGAGCAAGTTTTAGTGGCTGCTCAGCATCTGTAGGGTGAACTCTTTTGAAACCTCATATTTCAAGAAAAAAGTCACGTCAAATTGTCATATTCAAATCCCTCTTAAGGAAAAATGGTCATAAATCCCAAAGTGCAGCAAAGGGTATGATGGAAAAAGCACTCGAGTTCTAGAAAGAAAGTTGATAGCGAGAAAGAATGAAAACAAGATAAGATCAAGAGAAAAGTATTTTTTTACAAATGCTTGATTAAAAACCTGTTGTGCAGTGGACTTCATCCTGATTATCAATGGTAGATGATATTTTTCTGGAGGCAGTTAGTCTGAACAGGCAAGTACGTCCAACTCTTTTGTTCTGACATCCACATGAACCTCCTCCCTGCAGCCCCGCCTCTCTTCTAACCCTATTAACATAACCTACTCCCTTCTCCTATGTGCTTATCTAGCTTACCTGAAGTGCAACCATACAATTTGCCTCAACTACTATTTGTGGTAATGAATTCCTCATTCTCGCTACTCTTTGGGCAAAGAAATTTCTTGTGAAATCCTTATTGCATCTATTAGTGACTGTCTTATATTTATGCCCTCCAGTTTTGGACTCACCAAGACCACAGTCGCCACCCGAAGATGAATTACATTATTCATTTCAAATATAAATTGATCGACAGGGGTCCAACTCTGATGAGACGTCATTAACCATTGCTTTCCATGAAAAAAGAACAAAGCATTCTAAATGGCACTTGTATGTAGTGACTTGTGTGCCTCGTGAGCACAACACACTAGATGTCAAGAAAGGTTTTGTGCCAAAGCCAAACCAATTCATCAAAGGGCACAGCCTTTATTAACAGCATCACCACCACCATAAAGAAAAGCCTGGAAACAGAAATAAAATATATTAATTTGAAGTATTGTAACTGTGGTACACAGTGACACTTTATCATACAGAAGATGCATCTTTTCATTTTTATTGATGGTCAACCTTTGCTGCTTTATTAACTTCAGCTGCAATTTAGCAATACCACATTCTTGGTGATGTGATGACTCAAAAAAAATAATAAATTCAGCAAAAGGCTGTATTGCAAATGGAAGAGCAAGGGGTCAGGTCAAGATGTGATCTGGTGAAAGATGCCACATCGTCACTGCAATGGTCACAAGGTGCAAGATATTGCCAGGTGGAGAGATTTCATTAAGGGGGAAGGTGTCATCACCCCTCAGCCAGGTTTCTGCTTAGGCCATTATGTCAGTGTATGCTTGCTTAGTAAATTGATCAATGGCCTGGAGAACAAACCAGGAGTTATAAACTGCTGAACCCCTTCACTTTTAATTTGTAAAATTTAGAAATAGTGAAATAAATGATTGGGGCATACACATAGAATTAAGTTAAAATAGCATAAACTTTGAAAAATATATATTAAATTATGTGGAATCTCTTATAATGTAGAGATTTGACATTCAACAAATATAAAATTACCCTTTCAGGGCCACGGAGACTTTAAAAGTAGCTATGAACTTGGCATCCCATTAGAAGCTCAGTTACACCTAATTTAGCAAGGTATAATTTTTCAAGGGTTTTTACCACAAGGCTAAGAATATGAGTAGCTGTGCTCCCAATTGACTTCATTCTGTGGGAATGTCAGTAGCGCACCTTTTGGAGAAGCATGGTATCACTGACACAACCTTCTGAATTTCCACATTTAGCTGCACGTGTACTGGCTCCAGAAGTTGCTGTTAGTTTCAGAGGACCAATGATGGTGAATGACATGTCTCTTTATTCACACTGTACTCCAAGAGAGTCACACAGATAGTAGATGAGGCAGTACTAATGAGGATTCTAAATGAACTACTGTCAGTATTCACAAAGGAACAAATAGTATAATGGGGAGTTGGCCAGAAATCATAAAAAGATAGCACATAACTTGAACCCATCATTGCATGTTTATTTCACCACAGTATGAGAATCTGCAGCTATGCAATCATAATAGTCAATGAGCGGAAGATGAGAGTTTTTGATTATACGATTATACGGTGACAAACATTGAGCAAGTATAGGAGATAAGCAGCCCCATAACAGGTAGTTAGAATAAACATTGGTTTCTTAATGATGTAGAGACAACAATATATTGGATTTAATAATCAGCAAAAGCTGATAGGGAAGGATTCTGCAGACTCATTGTTTCATCGTCATTAGTATTGAAAATCAGGGCCATAACCTTGAATTATTTCATTTGCCACTAATGGAGGTGTTACTCTTGAAATAACTAAAAGATGCTTTTCTATTGTTGTGACTCCTTTCTCCATTCTCTGGATTAATTTTGGCTTTGTCAATACTTCCCTTGTGAACATTAACCACTTTGTACCTTTTATCTAAATGATTAGTGTATTTATTCCTCATTATATCCCCTAATGGGCCAGTTGTTAAATGTAGTTGTTAAGATGTATGGGCTTCTTTTCCCTTCAGAGCTTTTTAAAAGAAAAGTTTCCTTTTTTCTGTGGGGGCGGGGGGGCAGGGGGCATTGGAGTATTCTGTACCAGGCTCCCCTTCCCACTTCACTGCTGCTATTTACATATCCATAAGTTGAGCCTTTTTTAAAATGTGAAAATGTGGCACCAACAATCTGAGTCTGCAGAACCCTTCCCTATCAGCTTTTGCTGATTATTAAATCCAATATATTGTCACTGCATGATTACGAATCCAGTGTTTATTCTAACTACCTGTTATGGGGCTGCTTATCTCCTATACTTGCTCAATGTTTGTCACCGTATAATCAAAAACTCTCATCTGTATTAACTTCTGTTCATTGACTCTATTATGATTGCATAGCTGCAGATCCTCATACTTTGGTGAAACAACTTGAACCCATCATTGCATGTTTATGTGCCATCTTGTTATGATTTCTGGCCAACTCCCCATTATTATTTGTTCCTATGTGCACACTGATAGTTTCTTTAGACACCTCTTTAGCACTGCCTCAGTTCTACTATCTGTGTAACTCTTGGAGTATGTTATGAATAAAGAGACATATCAAATAGTGAATCATTCTATCTAGAAAAATGTACTGAAGAGGTAGTAAATTCTAAACTCTTATAGGAGACATTTTCTCATCCAAATTTTGAAGAATTGGAAGAACATGTATTTATAAAGCATCTTCCATAACCGGGGAACATACCAAAGAGCCTCATAGCCAATTTAGTACAAACCTAGTATTGTAAGAAAATGTGGTAGCCAACGTGCAAACGGCAGGGACCCACAAACAGCCATGAAATAAATGACAGGGAAATGTATTTTTATGGTAGATGACAAATATTGGCTAGGACGCCAGTGAGAACACCAACTCTAGTGGCAAAGGATCTTAATTTCATCTGAGTGTGCAACTATGACTTCACCTTGCATCTGAAAGAGCACTTCCCATAGTAGAGCAAACCTTATGTATTCCACTGAAATGCCAAGATAGATTATGTGCTGAAGTCTCAGGAGTGAGGCTTGACAACACAACTGAAAGTGCTACTGTTCAACTAAGGCTGACAGAATTTGATGTTCTGTCCCTTCTCATAGGTCATTGGCCCACTAGCTTTCTTTCTAGTCCCTTCTATGATATTAGCCCACTAGCTTTTTTAACAGGAGCCAAAATCATTTTATTTCTTAAGATTGGGGAATGAAAATGATCAGATGAGTGATTCTACTGAGAGTGTACAATGAAAGAGACAGATGGGATTTTTGGCGTGAAGACTCAGTGCAATTTGGGCAAAGACCTACACTCTGCTGTTACGACCGTCGACTTTTTTTTTTCAATATTTGAATACTTTGTTTCTTTTAATAACTTAGATTGATTTGTTAGTATTTTATAATTTTTAACGAAGGCAATGCACAACAGTCCTTCTTTGCAGCATTTTTGGAATCTAACTGACTATAGAGTTACCAGAACACTAACCTTCTAACTTCTATTATATGACAGTTTTTTTATCTATATTAAAAAAAACAAAATTCACCATGCTGCTTGCAAAAACCGTGCTCAGTCTGTGAAATGTGATAGTTGGCTCTGCAGAGTTCCAAAAATGTATACTGACATGGTTGATTTTATAGGATATCTCCCAATGCACATAAAAAGAGTAACTTGATTTTTGTTTATAGATGGTGTTGAGAAATTGGATTCTGGGTGGTTAACTTGCCAAAGTGAAATTCGTTTAAGGTTACACTATTCTGAGAAACCTCCAGTTTCCATATCCAAGAAGAAGTTCAAGAAGTCCAGATTTAGGTAAACCAATGTTTCTTCTTAAAATTTAATAATGGTCAGTTAAGACTGTTCAGGATATCAAATCTGGACTTGATAAGAGATGGACATTGTAACTGTTATGTGCTATGAGGCTGGGACCGCTAGACTGAATGAGGTTGACAATATTCATTGACCAAGCCAGGACTTATACACTATAGATTTGTGTGAATATTTTTAGGTACTCCAACCCTGGATTGGAACTGGAGTAGTTTTTATGCATTTTATATAGAAACAACTGAGCTAACATTATAACAGTAAAACTGCAAACATTATTACAGTTGTGTGAAAACTTATCTTCCTTTATTGTGTCATTGCTTTGCTAACCACCTATGAAACCAGGTTTGTTAGAGTATACGTTTATAGCACAAAACGCTCTGGATCTTACCATAGTACTCCACTTTGCATTCTTAGACTTTGAATCCTAAGATATCATAACAAATTTTCTGAAATAGTTGCTTCTGTCATAATTACTTTTAGCTATATGCCCATGTGTCTCTTGTATAATGGAATTGACTGTGGACCTACTGCAAGGTATCCTTGAACTTTTCAGTGACTATTCAACTTACTTAAATTTTTGGTCCCAAGTGTGGTATGAATTAGTCATTTGACAGTTTTTTTTTGTCTGAACAGAGGTGGTCATAGTAGAGAAATAGGACTGTTTTCCAAATTTTTCAATCAGAAAAATTTTAACAATCCAAAAGATAGGGTTAATGTGAGGATATTGCTTTGGTACTTAGTGTTATGGAGTATTGTTTTGAAGGAGGAAAAAGAGATGGGGACGTTCATGAAAGGATTTTAAAACTTTGGGCCTGGCAAATGAAGGTATGGCCACCAATAGTGGAATGACTTAAATTAGGCTGGTGCGGACATCTGAGGATTTTGCCAGAGGCAGAGAGAGGCAAGACAGTATAGGGTTATGAAAACCAAGGATACAATTTTTAAAAATTGTGGCATGCTTAACTGGGAATCAGTTCTGGTGAGCAAGCACAGGAGGGATGGGTGAACATGACTTGGTGGGATTTAGGATGTTTGCATCGGACTTTTTGGATTATTTCATTTAAGGGTAGTAGATTGTGGGAGGCTGGCCAGGAGTACATTGGAATGGTTAAGTTTAGAAGTAACAATGGTATGAAAGAGGAACTTGGCAGCAGGTGAGCTGAGGCAGGGACAGAG
Organism: Carcharodon carcharias; assembly: GCF_017639515.1. NCBI lineage: Eukaryota > Metazoa > Chordata > Chondrichthyes > Lamniformes > Lamnidae > Carcharodon > Carcharodon carcharias. The sequence goes on along the minus strand of NC_054468.1, from coordinate 111,476,785 downwards.
TTGGGCGATGTTTAGAAGCTCAGATAGGCAGCCATAGTGTGGGTACATGGTTGGAAACTCATCTTGATCAAATATGAAAGCAAGATTGTGGATAGTCTGGTTTGGTCTCAGCTAGTTGCTCGGGAAGGGGTTTGGAGTCAATGAATAGGGAATGGAGTTTGTGGTGGGGTCTAAAAATGATGGTTCCAGTCTTCCCACTTCACAATGTATAATTGGAGGAAATTTCTACACATCCAGGACTGGATGTCAGACAAGCAGAGGGTTTTTTCTTTACTGATAGGCAGCCACTGCTGAGTAGAAAGTGAGCAGAATTCACTCAACTGGCAGTTTATAACAAACTCTCTCAACTTATGAAGAACAATCATAAGGCACACAATTGAAGATAAAAATAACCCTTGCTGTCTGATGTTGGAGAGCTTTCTGGGAGATAGCAAATGTATTATAGAGTAAGTGAAGTGAGATGTGTACTATTGATAAGTTTTTTGCTGAAGTGAAGATTCTGGCTTTTTGAAATTCCACTTCTCTCCCACCCATCTGCAATAAAGTCAACTGCTGTAACAAATCAATAAATAATGTAATGCATGAAGTTGATTTCCTCTCCCTCCAACCCTACTCCTCTAAAAGGAAAAATTGAGGCCCTAGTAGCAAGTAAAGAGAAGGGCTGTCACCTGAAAGAGATAAGGTATTTCATAGGGTGAAGGAAAATTTCTGTCCATAAAATGGCTCAGGAAGGAAGAATATTCAATTTCCATTCTTGGCCAATAGCTGGCTGGCACATGATCAACAATACTACGAACCCAATGCACTACACAAGAAGGATGTGCATCAGACCAGTGAATTAAAACACAATGAATCAGACCAGTGAATTAAAAAAAACGCTTAATTTAAAAAAAAAAAAAATCCCTTTTGCATAGTGGATTCTTCCCCATCTACATAAAACAATCTTGTGAGATGACCCAAATATGCAATATATTGGTTGTATGAACAAGGTAATTATGGTTCTAGCTGAATGTTGTAGAGGTTTGCGATAACCTTAGGAATTACTTTAATTGTCTGTTTGTTGCGCACAATGAGATATTGAAGCTAATTTGATTTTTTAAGTAGTCCTTTTCTTAAACTGTAAGTACAAAATTACAGATTCTTCAATAGTAAGCAAATGTTGGGTAAATGCCCTGCAGATTGTTTTTTAATTTGATTTCTTTAATGCCCATTCTGTTTAAAGGGTGAAGTTGACATTGGAGGGTTTTGAGGAGGAGGATGAAGATGACGACAAACTGGTAACTACCTCAGTGCAGAAAAGCCCCAATACTTTAGAAATTTCCTTAATCAGTGACAATGGATACAAATCACGTCATTCACAGCCAGAGTGTGGATATGCCTTAGAACCTGGCCAGTGGACAGAGTATAGCATTCAAACCATGGAGCCAGATAACCTGGAGCTAATTTTTGATTTCTTTGAGGTATGATCATTTTTATTTTGCTGCAATTCTTTATGAAACAAACTTCTGAGTGAACTGTGTAAATTGCTGATGATCAACTTGTGTGTTTTGTGAAGTTCGGGGTGGAAGGCAAGTCAATCCAGGCAGCTCAATCCTATGGAGTTTAATTTCTCCACACCAGATTCGTTCTTCCAATAGCTCATCACACTTTTTGTCCCCCTTAAGATTCAAATGAAAATTCAAGCTGGTTCACACGTAGGTAGCTTCTACCAAGTTACCCATGGGAAGGGGCTTTTTATTTAAATCAAAAAGTTAACTTGCACCCCTTTGAAAAACAAAGGGAAAACGAGGCAAGTTCTATTCAAAGGAGTCTTTGGGCCCTAGAGTATTGACAGCATGTTCACTCTTAATGAGCATAAACCCAGATTCAGTCAGTAGTAAGGAAAATTGCCAGATGCAATAAATCCATCTACAGGTTAAATTTGCTGGGTTCAGTCATTGAAAGCCCTCTCTTTTATGACATGCCCCACTTGGAAGATACTTTCCTGTTTTCCTATTTTGGATCTAGGCCTCATTTTTACGTTGTAATGTTCAAGTGACTTTGTAACTTATTGGTGTTGCCTCCATTCATTAACTGAAGGACGTCTCACTCTGAATAGAGCTGTTAAACAACAGGATGTGAGAGCACCACACAAACACCCAGACTATGAAGTTGAGAGTGAACAAAAAAGTCAGGGGTGAATTTTGAAGAATATGCAGTAAAGATATAAGGAAGGAATTTAAGAGTTGAATTGAGGCAGCGGAAGGCATAGCCGATAATAGTGAGAGGAATCAGAGGAACAGAGTTGTGGGGTCAGATGAGGGCAGGGCACACGTCAAGATAAGAATTTTAAGTTTAAAACATTGCAGGACTGCGAGCCAATGCAGGTGAGCAAGAGTAGATGGAATGCATGAGCAGAAAGTGGTGCAGCATAAAAATACTGCCAGCTGAGTTTAAAATTAACAGGGGTGTAGGAAAAGAAGCCAACAAGGAGAACGTTGGTATATTGAGTCTGGAAGTGACGAAGGCTTGAATAATGCAAAACAGACATAGAGCCTTTTGGTGGAAAGGATTCAAAAAGTTGCCCCTTAGAGAAGGGAAGATGATTGGCTGGTGCTCAGCTAGGATTGAGGGTTTAAATAAATAAATTTGGGGCAGGGATAATGAGGAATAGTAAGTATATCATTTTTTTCTACTTTTATTCCCCCTGGATTTGTTATTTTCTTCAAAAAGCATTTTTCAATGTCCAGTAAGAGCAAGTTGGATCATCAGTATTTTTGAATATTGTCTAAACTTGTACCACTTGGTTCTATATTTTTCAGGAAGAGTTGGGTGTAACGGTTGTACAAGGTGATGCGCTACCTGGTCTTGTAGGGACAGCCTGTCTTCTGTCTTCAACAATTGTAGAAAAATCTGGTGGAATTATTACACTTCCCATCATGAGTAGAAATTCTAGACAAACTATTGGAAAAGTGAAAGGTATCAGTATTCAAAACCATAAAGTATAATGTATAATTTTAAATTGCACAGTTAAATATGCATACAGTGAGTAGTTATAATTGCTGCTTTCTCTGTTCAATTTGAAGGTTTCCTATTATATATTCACATTTTACCCAAAGGCTTTTGACAGTAGGTAACAAAGTTAAATATTTTACAGACCATACCTGGTCAATGATAAGTAATTAAAATTATTTTAGGGAACAAAACAGCTCTATAAATTATTAGCACTATAAATTATCCAACAACTCAGTAACCTAGATTTTAAAGACTAAAAGAATAATGTGCTTGTGCAGTTTTTTTGGTTTTCTATTTCTTTGCCAATTTTATTTTTCGTTTTCCTACAAATATCTTTATAGTTCATTGTAGACCATTTCATGAATTCTGGCCATTAATCTCAAGTGTAAGGTGATTTTACGTCAAAATAATTTACAATCAGCCAATCCCTTTTGCACACAAGCTTCCAGAGTGATAGCTGGATAGTGTTAAGAACTGCAATTGTGATCTTTTCTCACTAAATCCAATTGTTCTCCGAGCTTAAATCTGTTAATACAGGACAGACTGAACGTCAAAGCTGGCACCTCCTCTGCTATTGGGTTTGTCACCTACCATAATGCAACCTATGCTATCTGTTTATAATTATTTATGTAATTTGTCATATTTTGCTGCCCACTAATAAAATGCACCGGCTCCCTGAATGAGCATTTCACCTAGTGCTGTCCTCTTGCCTTCTCCCTGTAATTCTGCATGTTGTTTCTTTTCAAATAATCATCTGATTCCCGTTTGAATGTCTTGATTGAAGCTGCCTCCACCACACACAGGCAGCGCGCTCCAGACCCTAATCACTCGCTGTGTGGAAAAGTTATTTCTCACGTCGCTTTTGCTTCTTTTACCAATTGCCTTAAATCAAGAACCTTATGGTTCTTGAACCAATAGACTGTGATACATAGACGGCGGCTGCAGTTCTAGCCCACCGTCAAAACCCTTACAACTATTATATCAGTGTATTAAGATGGTTTATGTTAATTATCTTCAAATGAAAGCTTTATGAAATGAAAGCAAATTACCATGCTACATGATTTTATTTTTAGGTGATTTTTTTTACCGCCAATGTGAACAGTTTCCCCCTATCTACTCTGTCCAGGCCCCTCATGATTTTGAGTACTTCTATCAAATCTCCTCTCAGCTACCTTTTCTCCGAGGCAGAGTCCCAGCTTCTCCAATCTGTCTTCAGAACTGGTTCCATGGATGCGAAACTGCATTCTCAAACCTCTTCTGCACACTCCAATTTCTTCACATTTTTTCTAAAATGCGGCACCCAGAACTGTACGCAATACTCCAGTTGAGGCCTGACTAGTGTCTTATGCAAGTTCAACATAACCTCTTTGCTCTTGTACTCTATGCCCCTATTAATAAAGTCTAGGATACTGTAAGACACTTGCTTTAAAAAAAAATCACCTAAAAATAAAATCATGTAGCATGGTAATTTGCTACAATGATTAAAGCTTTCATTTGAAAATAATTAACGTACAACTATTATATCAGTATATTAAGATGGTTTAAGTGTTTTGACGGTGGGCTAGAACTGCAACCGCAGTCTATGTAACAGAAACAAGGGTTTCAGGTATATGCAAGTTTATTAGGGTTTACATGAGCATTCTCTCAGACAACACCATAGACCCGATCGACTTTGCTGTAGATGATCACAAATTACAGTAATTGAACTTGGCTTTCTAGATCTCTTCTGTTGATCTTTTAGTTTTCTTCTTGTTCTTTTAGTCTTAAGTGTCTTACCTTAAAGTTTTGACCTTAAGTTCGGCCACAAGACCATTACATCATCTCCTCCATGACCTTCATTTCTGATTTTACAGTGGCTGTTATTAGCTCAACATACCAAAGACTTGTCTCCTGATCTCACAAGAAATTATAAGGCACAGTCTAAGAACATAATATAAACTGCCTTATCTATTGATATTCACGGAAAAAAGATAAACCATGGATATATTCATGCGAAGACCAGAACTATCCAAGGCTATTTTATATAATAGCTATACCCTTACAGGAGTGTTGAGGCTCTACAGATACAGCCTATTCATCAAATCTCTGAAGGAATTGACTTTTGCCCACAAAATGGAGCTTTTAATTGTAATGAAATTAGAATACAACTAAATCTAGCTTCTTTAGTAATATGACTTAGATTATGTGGTACTAACCACTTCTGTATGGCTTTGTCTTTACATATAGTTGACTACCTCGTTATTAAGCCTCTGGAAGGCTATATTTGTGACATGTCTCCTTCCTTGTCCAAGTATTGGAAACCAAGAATGGCTTTGGACGTTGGGCACAGAGGTGCTGGGAATATGTCGTCTGCGAAGTAAGTGTTAAATTAGTTATAATCCTTTCTAATTTTTGGTAATCAAAGTAAAGCAGTTGTGAGAAGTGGGTAACACCTTCAGTACTGTTCATGCTAAATTAAGTGTACAGCTGAAAATTCTTCAAACGTGTCCAAAACTGCATCTGATTCCAAATCATGTAAGAGGATGTGGTGCTGCAGTTGCACGATTTCAATTTCCCACCTTCACTTGTATTCTTAAGCCAGTATTCAGCTAGCTTTTTTTTTAGATTAATTAACCTAGTGTGCCTAGTGTGACCTATTTATCAGACGATGTCACCTAATTCACAATTTTTATGCATGTAATATAAAATTCAAAGAATTACTAAGCACAGAAATTATTTTTCTCAGTCAGAATAAGTATATAAGATTGGTTCAGTGTTAAAGCCTAAAGTTTTGATTTTGTTTAAGGTAGTCACAAACAGTAGACTCTGGCAACTTGATACTTCCAGCCCCCTTTAACTGATGGCCTAGTATGGGTGAAATTTTTTTTGGTGTTTTTCCCTTCTGACTGCCACCCTGGCTCTTGATGTAGGTGGGAGGGCAACCATTCATCAGTAGGTTGCGTGAGAGACATCTCTGTCCATTAACATGGGGCTATGGGAGCAACAGTTTGTTCATATTATTGCTGGAAGAGAGAATCTAGATAGGAGCCCTTTGTATTTGTTTTTTAATTGTTTAGGAGATACCCCTTCCCTGCTCTTCTCCTTCATCCTTATTCTTCACCTTCCTCCCCTTTCCTTTTTCTCTTCTGGCACTTCATTCAACATCACCAGTGTAAGTGCAAGTGTGCATTTGTGATATGTCTGCATGGGTATTTTTTATTGTAAATGTGGATTTATGAAGAAAATATAAGAATAAAGGCAGACTTAATCCAGACATGGCGACTGAATTATATCTGCTCTCCTTAAGAAAATGATCCCCTGCCCTGTAACCCCACTAGTCTCGACTCATCAAGAATAATGCCACAGGAGGTTGGCTTGTCCTTATTGATTTTTTGTTGTCAAAAGTTCTAGCATAATGAGTACAGTGATATGTGTGGTCAACATTTCGTGTAATCATTTATTAAAATAGAAGTAGTCATGCAAGTTTTAAAATGTCTTGCAGGTTTTAAAAAGTCTATTTACCCTAAACAACCTGTATTCTATAATATGTTTGAAGTCTCAGCAGTTAACAGAGAAATGTGATTTTTTAAAAAATTCTGGATGTTTTCTTTGTTTCAATTTAAAACCAAAATGCTATTGCCTGTTAATGCTGGGAAAATAAACATTTGATTATTTCACCTTTGATTTCTGAAATTATTAAAAGTGTACATATAGACATAGCATATTTCAGTTTCACAGTGCTAATCTTTTTCAAATTGTGTTTTAGCCTCGCAAAGGTTCGAGAAAACACAATAGCTTCCTTTAAAAATGCCGCTAGTCACGTAAGTAGTATAACAACTCTGCTTTTCTGGTATATGTGCCTTTAAAGGTCACAATAAACACATTTCCCCAAAAGTTTATTTAAAATGTTACTTTTGTTGATGTATGCATTAGAACAAAATAAATCTTCAGATCTAGACGAGTGTTGCTAGATTGTAACTTATGGAGTTATGCCATAGTTTCAAACTACAAGTTTTATTTCCAACATATGAAAAATTGCATTTTTTTTAACAAATGGATCACACAGCAGATTTTTAAATCCTGGAAAGGTGAATGAAATTGTACAAATGAATATCTTGCCACCTAAATAAATGGAAAACACACAAGAGAAATTGGCCATTTAAAAGTTTTGCTATTGTACAGACCTAAGACCTTTCTGCAATCCCTGCTACATTAGAGTTGAGGTAGATGATCAGCCATGGGGAAATGAATGGGTCATCTACTCTATTTTTTATGTTCTTACAATATAATACCTTGTTTTATAATGTGCCAAAATTTTTATTTCCTTGCTACCAGCAGCAGTTTATGATTAGCAGTCCTGAAATAATTAATTTTTCCAGATGTTATTTGCAACGCTCAGTGCCATCACTATTTCTTGGAGAGCCTTTTATTTAAAAAGGTTTTGAATTAATGTATGGCAAGCTTCAGTTAATATTTGTATTGGTCGGTCACGGATAGCATCCACATGAATGGGCAGTGATTTAGAATTTGTAACTTTGCAAAGGTGAGAACTTGGATTGTTGCATTTTGGACGAGTTTTTAATTTCTGAAGGAAGTAGACTAGGAGAACATAACTTGAGCTTTCAGATATGTTTAGGGATTTGACAGAAGTGGGTGATGTTACAAAGGTGGAAGAAGCCAGGATTGGTTTACTGCATAATCTGTCCTCTGTGTCTTTTGGTTACCAAGATTCAAATCTTAAGGACTTGATCTGCAATGGGAGCCTACAAAGGGTTAAGGTTCAAGGGTGCTGAAGAACATGATTTGGGCTTTGCTGATATTGAGCTGGGAAAAACTGATGGTTTTTAAGTTGCTGGTGGGGTTGATGTTCTTGGAGAATTAGATTTGTATATAAGCAGCAACTCTTCATTTGGGAGAGATGGTGGCATAGTGGTAATGTCACTGGACTAGTAATGCAGAGGCCCAGGCTAGTTCTCTGGACGCACACAGATTCATATACAGCCATGTTTTTTTTAATTCTGGAATTAAAAGCTAGTCTCTCTAATGGTGCCGTGAAGCTATCATCGATTGTTGTAAAACCCTATCTCATTCTCTAGTGTCCTTTAGGGATGGAAATCTTCCATCCTTACCTGTTTTGGCCTACATGTGACTCCAGATCCACAGCAATGTGGTTGACTCTAAACTGCCCTCTGAAATGGCCTAGCAAACTACTCGGTTCATGGGCAATTAGGGATGGGCAACACATGCTGGCCTTGCCAGTGATGCCCACATCCCATGAAAGAATTAAAAAAGCTTGTGGGAGCTTAGTCTTGTTTTGCCCATGATGTCTGATCCATTTGTACCAATGGTTTGATGTGATAAGTTCTTTACTTATGGTTGACAGTGGGTTAACTTCGGCAGTCAGATACAGCAGTGATCAAGCTCCATTTGGGGGGAAAAAATGCCTAAAATTGTTTTTGAGTTTTATTTGCCTCAGGAAATTGTTGTATAGAATCTACAGCACAGAAACAGGCCATTCGGATCAACCAACCTTTGCTGATGTGTATACTCCACACAAGCCGCCTCCTATTCTTAATCACCGCTTCTTATCCTGTACCCATACCTTTCATTTTGTTCTCCTTTATGTATGCATCAAGGTTCCCCATAAATGCATTAATACTGTTATCTTTGCCATGCCATTTGGCAGTGGACTTCACATTCTCACACACTGGGTAAAGAAATTCTTCCTAAATTCTTTAATCTGTCAGTGACTATCTTATATTAATGTCCTCATGCTTTGGGTTTAACCACAGTGAGGGTTTCTCCACGCCCTATAAAATCTCTTCATAACTGTGAAAAAATCTCCATCAGCTCTCCTCTTAGTTTTCTGATAGTTGTATCCTGCCAATTCTAGTAATTTTATTGTTAACTGTTTATTTTTTCCAGTACTTCAGTATCCTTTTTGTTGTATGGAGATTAAAGCTGCATACAATACAGGTGTGATCTAACCAAGATTCTATATAAATTTAATGTTACCTCCCTGCTTTTGTGTTCTATTCTAGAAATAAACTACAGTACTTTGCTTGCATTCTTTATGGTCTTACCAGCTAGTGATTTATGAACCTCTATCCCAGAGCTCTATGTTTCTAAATTCCACTTAGTTTCTTGCCTTCCACAGAATATTCCTCCTGCCAGAATGAACCGCTTCTGACTGTAGGGAGTTGGACATGAGAGTCCCTTTCGGAGTCTCACTTGGGTTTGAAGCTGTACTTTGGACATTACTTTTCACAGTCGCTCATTCTTGTTATGTGTTAAAACAACAATTTTATTGAACATTGAATTAAGATAATAATTACAATAAGACAATTATAATTGAAAAATTAAAAAAGAAAAAATAAGTAAAACAAAAGAAAGATAGCGTTACTGAATGGAGAAAGCAATATACATAAAAAATATAAATAAATACCATTGAAGACGGGAGGAAACAGAAAATAGGAGTAGGTCATTCGGCCCTTTGAGCCTGCTCACCATTCAATATGATCATGGCTGCTGTCCAAAATGGATGACCCCAACTTAGTCTGTTCCACAAAAGCACCCTTAATTGGTACATTTGTTACCATCTCCTTGGTATATAAATTACCAAGTCGCTGAGTAACCTTACGGGTGGGCACTATGTTCAGTTACTCCGATCCTGGCCCTTCCACAGTACTATTTAAACAATGATTGGGAAATGTTGATGTACAAAGGGAGCTGGGTGGGTGTCCTTGTACACCAATCACTGAAAGCAAGCATGCAGGTGCAGCAAGCAGTTAAGAAGGCAAATGGTATGTTGGCCTTCATTGCGAGAAGACTTGAGCACATGAGCAAGGGTGCCTTACTGCAGCTGTACTCGGCCTTGGTGAGATCGCACCTGGAGTATTGTGAACCGTTTTGATCTCCTTACTGGTATGCAGGTAATAAGGAAGGCAAATGCAATTTTGGCATTTATTGCTAAAGGAATTGAGTATAAAAATAGGGAGGTGTTGTTGCATCTGTACAAGGCATTGGTGAGACCTCACCTGGAGTACTGTGCACAGTTTTGATCCCCTTACTTGAGGAAGGGTGTAGTTGCACTGGAGGAGGTTCACTAGATTGATTCCAGAGATGCGGGGCCTGTCTTATGAGGAGAGATTGATCAGTTTAGGCCTTTTCTTGCTAGAGTTTAGAAGGATGAGAGGAGATCTAATTGAGGTATATAAGATGCTAAAAGGGATAGACAAAGTAGGCGTGGAGCGGATGTTTCTCCTTGTGGGGTATTCTAGAACGAGAGGCCATAGTTTTAAGCTAAGGGGTGGTAGATTTAAATCAGAGATGAGGAGGAATTACTTTTCTCAAAGGGTCGTGAATCTGTGGAATTCACTACCTCAGTGCAGTGGATGCTGGGATGCTGAATAAATTTGAGGAGATAGACAGATTTTTAATTAGAAATGGGTTGAAAGGTTATGGGGAGAGGATGGGAAATTGGAGTTGAGGCCGAAATGAGATCAGCCATGATCGTAATGAATGGTGGGGCAGGCTTGAGGGGCTGAATTGCCTACTGCTCCTAGTTCTTATGTTCTTACCTAAGGGAGGATATATTTACCATAGAGGGAGTGCAACAAAGGTTCACCAGACAGATTCCTAGGATGGCAGGATTATCGTATGAGGAGAGATTGAGTCAACTTGGCCTGTACTTGCTGGAGTTTAGAAAAATGAGAGGAGATCTCACTGAAACATATAAAACTCTGACAGGGCTGGACAGACTGGATGCAGGGATGATGCTTCCTCTGGCTGGGGAGGTCTAGAACAAGGGGTCACAGTCTCAGGATACAGACTAGGCTATTTAAGACTGAAATAAGGCAAAACTTCTTCACTCAGAGGATGATGAACCTGGGGAATTCTGTACCACAGAGGGCTGCGGAGGCCAAGTCACTGAATATATTTAAGGAAAAAGATTCCTGGACTCTAAAGGCATCAAGGGGAATGGGGAGAGATTGGGAGTATGGCATTGAGATGGAGGATCAGCCATGATATTGAATGGCGAGCAGGCTCAAAGGGCAGAGTGACCTACTGCTCCTATTTTCTATGTTTCTTTCCATCTTCGGTGGTGACTATTCCACTGTGGCTGCAGTCGCCAAATTTCTGGCTCTGGTACAGTCCTTTCTGAAAACGAGTCTCACTTCTTATCAGTTCTCACAGGCACTGCAAGGCCATGTAGACTTCGCAATATCCAAGTTGTTTACAGATCTTTTGATGGTGTCTTCCCATCTGCCATTCATCAAGTGTTACTCCCAGCAATCAAACTTCATCTGCTGATGACCACACTAGGTGACCACCCCATATAAGGTTGCTCACCCTCCCAGCCTTTAGTCCAAGGGTCACTGAATGCAGTAAAAAAAAGGGGACTTTTGTTAAACAAATGACAATTTATTTTAGTATTCTAGCTTGAAAAATGGAAAACAAAAGATTTAGTATAATTACCAGCTGTGCATGGCCAATATGGGAAAAAAAAAGGCCTGGGAACACAGATCATTACTGATTGTGCTTTGATTAATCAATAATAATCATAGCTGGGTTAAGGTTAATGTCTACCAAGTAAGATTTAATGCAAAATTACTTTAAATACTCATTATAGGCTTAAAATTGAGAGCAAAGCAGACATAAAAACGCAAAAATAAAAATTTGCAAAAATTAGTAGCTGCAGGCCTCAGTCCTACAACACTTTCGCTATATTGACTTTCATTTGCTATTTATCAGTCTACGCTGAAAGCCTGTTAATATCTTACTAAAATAAATAGCAATGCACTCATTGCTGAACAATTTAATCATTAGCGATGCACTAAGTAGAAGTTGAGGTTTTATTCCACAAGTGTTAATTATGATCCAAATTGCAAAACTGTTATTTTGGCACTCTGCCTGTTTTTGGTACGAACCTTCACTGTCTCCCATCTTGGTTGCTACCACTAATATTGCCCCCATCATGGCATCCTCAAGCCTGAGAAATGTAAACTTGACCAAACCTGGCACTTAGTCATTCCTTGCCAGTTTAGCCATATCAAACTCTTATAAACTCTACTTTCTTCTATCTAAATTGCCCACCACTGTAGGATCAGCCTGGAGTGTTAAGTTAACCCTGGGCTCCTTTTCTGTGAATCTGACTGACTGACTGACTGTCTCCTTCAATTTTACCTCCAACAAGAAGCATGGGGACCTCATTGATTCTTTTCACCTCCCAAGTTAGAGAGCATGTCTTTAGCTGCCTCTGCTACTTTTCTCCTTTAATCATCATGCGAGACCTCCCTAACCGCATCCGAACCCTGAACATTTTTTCTCTCTTTCCTTTTTTCTCTCCTCCCCCCACCACCCCCCCCCGCCCCCATCTCCCCTTTTCCAGATTGTTAATGAATTTCTCTACAAGAGCACTAATTAGGATTTTGATTTCTGGTGTGTCTTTACCTGTTCTGTTGGCTCTTCTGTGCTTTGGAACATTAAGAAAGATTAAGTGACACCACAGTTCTTCAGGGATGTGAAATACTTAATGACAATGCACAAGTATTTTCTCCACTTAGATAATATTTTCATTCCAATGTTAAGCAATATTCATAGAATAATGACTAAAGTCAATATATTTTGTTTTTTTTCTAATTTTCGCGCTTAACTTTTGTTTTTCAGGCTGTAAATTGCACACATAATTAGTGCTCTTGTAGAGAAATTCATTGAGGGGAATGGAATACAAAAGTAGGGAAGTTATGCTTCAGTTTTATAGGGTACTGGTGAGACCACATCTGGAGTACTATGTACAGTATTGGCCTCCTTAAAAAAAGCAGTTCAGAGAAGGTTTACTAGGCTAATACCAGGAACCGGGGTTGTCTTATGAGGAAAGGTTGAACAGGTTAGGCTTGGAGTTCTAAACTGGAGTTTAGAAGAGTAAGAGGTGACTTGATCAAAAACTTTAAGATTCTGAGGGGTCTTGAGAGATTTGATGTGGAGAGAATGCTTCCTCTTGTGGAAGAATCTAGAACTAGGGGTCATGGTTTAAAAGTAAGGGGTCGCTCACTTAAGATAGAGATGAGGAAAATCTTTTCCTCAGAGGATCGTGAGTCTTTAGAACACTCTCTTCCTCAAAAGGCGGTGGAAGCAGGGTCTTTGAATATTTTTAAGGCAGAGCTAGATATTTCTTGATTAACAGGAGGGTGGAAGATTATCAGGGATAGATGGCAGGTTACAATCAGCCCAGCCATGATCTTATTGATTGGCAGAGCAGGCTTGAAGGGCTGAGTAGCCTACTGCAAATTCATATGTATGTTCACATGTTTGTCATTTCTCTGCTACTCATCACCAGCTAAAATGCATTGATCCATTGTTTTGTGCAAAATGCTACCATGTTTACTTATGTAACTGATTGGGAAACTTTGAAGCATTTTTACGAGACATGATAAAATTTGTGTTTAAATAGCACTTTCCCCCAAGTAGTTTCTTGATCTTTGGTTGAACCATTAGTGCGGTGTTAAGCAGAAGCTAGGTATTTCACTGACAGGAGGAGAAGTTAAGCAACGTGACATTCTAGGATTATAAGAGAAGAAAGAAAATAATTAAACATTTGTGTAAATTTAAGACAACTTCTACATCTTAAAAGGGTTCATATTTTAGTAATATTTATATTGGTCTCTGTCTGAAGCCCTGACTATACATTCATTTTTGTTACAGCCTACATGGTTTCTGCAGTATGTTGACTACATTTTTTTTAAAAAGTTTAGTGAATGGAATGTAATTCAATTTTACAAAAGAAATATAAATCAGAATCCATTGTGAGGCTTCTGAAAAAAAGTGTAAAATTGTTATGTTACTTTACAGGACTTTGTTTACACCAGTACCTAAAATATAAAGAAATATATTTGATTTCTTGCAGGGTGCTGCCTTTGTAGAGTTTGATGTCCATCTTTCAAAAGACCATGTTCCTATTGTATACCATGACCTTACCTGTTGTATATCAATGAAAAAGGTATGTAATTTTTCATTTTTGCACTGTCTGCACATAAGAGGAAGAAGCCAACTGGTAACATTGGGAACAGCATGTCTTTAAAGTAGTTACAAACATTGAGATATCTGTCATAGGAACATAAAAAATAGAAGCAGGAGTAGGCCAAACAGCCCCTTGAGCCTGCTCCACCACTCAATAAGATCATGGCTGATCCCTTTGTTTCGAGTTCTGCATTCCCATCTACCCCCAATAACTTGGATTCTTGTTAGGCAAGGGAATCAATGTACCCCTGCCTTAAAAATATTTAGTGACTCTGCTACCACTGCCTTCTGACGCAGTGTGCTCCAAAGTTGCACAACCCTCAGAAAAATTTCCCCTCACCTATGCCCTATAAGGGTGACCCCTAATTCTGGACTCCTCCACCAGAGGAAACATCTTTTCCACGTCCACCTTATCAGGACCATTCAGGATCTTTTATACTTCAGTCAAATCACCCCTCACTCTTCTAAACTCCTGTGGAAACAAGCCCAGTCTGTCCAACCTATCCTCATAAGACAATGTGCTCATTCCAGGTATCAGAGGCGGTTTACTAGATTGAACCGCGTCCAATGCATTTACATCCCCCCTTAAATAGACACACCAAAACTGCACACAGTATTCAAGATGCAATCTCACCAATGCCCTGTATAATTGAAGCAAACATCCTTACTTTTATATTCAATTCCTCACAATAAAGGATAGCATTCCATTAACCTTGTAGATTATATGCTGTACATACTAACTTGTTGTGGCACAGGCCCAAGAACACCTAGATCCCTCTGCACCTCGGGGAATTCTGCAGTCACTCTGCATTTAAGCAACGCTCTGCTTTTTTTTATTCTCCCTGCCAAAGTGAACAACTTCACATTTTCGCACATTACGTCATCTGCCAGATTTTTGCCCATTCACGCAACTTATCTATATCCGTCTGCAAACTTATGTCTTCTTCACAACATACTTCCCTACCTATCTTTGTGTCGTCTGCAAGTTTAACTACCATGCCTTTGCTCCCCTCACCTAAGTCCTTCATGTAAATTGTAAAAAGTTGAAGACCCAGCACAGACCCTTGCAGGACCCTGCTAGTCACACCCTGCCAACCAGAAAAAGATCCATTTATGCATACTTTGTTTTCTGCCAGGCAGCCAACCCTCTATCCAGGCTAATAGTCACCCCCTATGCCATGAACTTTTATCTTCCGCAATAACCTTTGATGTGGCACCTTATCTAATGCCTTCTGGAATTCTAAGTACAGTACATTTCCAGGCTCCCCGTTATCCACAGCACATGTTGCTCCATTAAAGAACGCTAATAAATTGGTTAAACATGATTTCTCTTTCACAAACCATGCTGACTCTTCCTTATTACCTTGTCTTTTTCTAAGTGCCCAGCTCTCTTTAATGATCAAATATAACACCTTCCCTATGACAGATGTCAAACTAACTGGCCTATAATTTCCTGCTTTCTGCCTCCCTCCCTTCTTGAATAGAGGGATTATATTTTCTACTTGCCAGTCTAATGGAACCTTTCCCGAACCTAATGAATTTTGGAAAATTAACACCAACGCATCTACTACCTCATTGGCCACCTCTTTTAAGACCCAAAGATGAAGTCCACCTGGACCAAGACTTGTCAGCCTGCAGCTCCATCAGTTTTCTCAACATCGCTTCCCTAATGATTGTAATTTCACCAAGTTCCTCTCTTCCCTCCACCTCCTGATTTATAGTTATTACTGACTATATTACTGATATAAAAAATGTTTTTTATATCCTCTGTAGTGAAGATGACAGACAAAATATATTTTAATCAAGGAATTTACAATTAAGAAAAGAGGAGGTATTAGATGGTACCTATCAATTTTAAGTAAAGATGGTCTAAGACCAGATGAGATGCATCCAAGGATACTGAGGGAGGTGAGTGGAAGTTTCAGAGGCAAAGGTGATCATCTTCCTTAGACACGGGTGGTGCTGGAGGTTTGGAGAATTGCAAATGTTACACCCTTGTTCAAAAAGGGGTGCAAGGATAAAGCTGGCAACTACAGACCGGTCAGTTTGTGTGGTAGGGAAACTTCTGGAAACTATCATTCGGGACAAAATCAGTAGTCACTTAGACAGGTGGGGGATAATTAAGGAACGCTAGCATGGAATCGTTAAGGGAAAATCATGTTTAACTAAACTTGCTGAAGCTTTTTGAGGTAACAGAGAAGGTTGATAAGGGCAGTGCTGTTGATGCGTGTATGGATTTTCAAAAGGCATTTGGTACAGTGCCACACAGCAGATTTCTTGAGCAAAATTCTAGTTCATGGGCCTGAATTTTTCCCATGTCAAGCGGGGGCCTTCGTACAGCCTACCGCTGTCGGCAATCAGCTCCACACTGCCTTTTTATGTGGGCAGGCCAATTAAGGTCCGCCCAGCGTAATACGTGTGCAGTAGTGCTGAGCGCCATCTGTGTAGGCAGGGGGAGGAGGGAGAATCTGGTCCAGCGCTCTTTCGCGCATACATGCAAAAGAGTGCTTCAGTCTCCCTGAGGCACAGAGCTGCCTCGGAGATTGAAGCGCTTTTGAGAAAGATAAATGAATGTAATAAAAATTTAATGAACCATGTCACATGAGATGGGACATGTTTTGATTTTTCAGGAAAATCTTTTTATTTAATTCCTAAAAACTTTAGGAAATCTCGTCCCACTCGTGGAAGAGGTTTCCTAAAAGTGTAAAGACCACTTGGCCTTTTCCCCTGCCTGCCTACTGTAAGGCAGCGTAAACTTGAAATAAATTACTTAATTGATAGGCCTATTAAGGCCATTAAAAATCGGCGGGCACGCAGCTGGTTCCCGTGCGCGCCCGCCGAACGAAACATCACGCATCATTTTACGTGCCAGCATGTCGGGCCTGCCCCCTCACGCTGACTGTAAAATCCTGGCCATGGAATAAAAAGGAAAGTATGCACTTGGATAAGAAATTGGCTGAGTGACAGGAAACAGAGTAGTGATACTTAGTTGATTTTCAGATTGGAGGAAGGTCTGTCATGAAGTTCCCCAGGGGTCATTATGGGACCCTTGCTCTTCTTGATATATATTAATGACCTAGACTGTGGTGTGCAGGGCATGATTTCAAAATTTACAGATGATACGAACATTGGACGCATTGTCAGCTCTGAGGATAGTCTTGAACTTCAAAAGGATTGAGACGTTGGTGGATTGGGCAGACAAATGGCAGATGAAGTTCAATGCAGAGAAGTGTGAGGTGATTCATTTTTGCAGGAAGAATGTGGAGAGACAGTATAAATTAAAGGGAGAAACTCTAAAGGAGGTGCAGGAACAAAAGGACCTAGGTGTATATGTACCTAAGTCATTGAAGGTGGCAGGGCATGCTGAGAGAGCAGTTAATAAAGCATGTGGTATCCTAGGTTTTAAGAGGGGCATTGATACAAGAGTAAGGCGGTCACGTTAAACTTGTGTAAGGCACTAGTTAGGCCTCATCTGGAGTACTGCGTCCAGTTGTGTGTGCCATACTTGAAGGATGTGAAGGCATTGGAGAGAGTACAGAAGAGATTCACAAGAATGATTCCAGGGATAAACAACTGTAGCTATGAGGATAGATTGTAGAGGTTGGGCCTGTTTTCCTTAGAGAAAAAAAAAGGCTGAGAGGAGACTTGATAGAGGTATTCAATATCCTGAGGGGTATGGGTAGGGTAAATGGTGAGAAACTTTTCCCACTCGAGTACATCAAGAACTAGAGGGCACAGATTCAAATTAATGGGCAAAAGGAGTAAATGTGATGTGAGGAAAAATTTTTCACCCAGAGGATGGTTGGGGTCTGGAGCAAACTTCTTGAAAGGGTGGTGGAGGCAGGTTCGATTGAGGCATTCAAAAGAGAATTGGATTGCTATCTGGAAAGAGAGAATGTGCAAGGTTTCGGGGATAAGGCAGGGGAGTGGGATTAGGTAGAATGCTTTCAGTGAGCCAGTGCAGACTCGATGGGCCAAATGGCCTCCTGCATTGTAAAGATTGTGATTTGATCCTCCATTCCCTTATTATCCCCTATTACCTCCCCATTTTTACTCTGTAGAGGACCAACACTCACTTCACCTACTCTTTTCCTGTTTAAATACCTGTAGAAACTCCTATCCATTTTCACATTTCTAGCTAGCTTCTCTCTCTAATTTCTTTCTCCGATTAACCATTTAGTCACTATCTGCCATTCTTTATATTATGACCGATCATCTGACCTGTCACTTATCTTTACGTTATGTTTTATCCTTAAATTTGATGCTCTCCCTAACTACTTTAGTTAGCCATGGATGGTGGATCGTCCCTTTAGAATTTTGTTTTATAGTAGGAATATACATATTCTGAGCATTCTGAAAAATCCCCTTAAATGGCTGCCATTGCTTCTCTATTGGTCTATCCCCTAGATTAGTATCCCAGTTAACATCAGCTAGTTTAGCTTTCATGCCCACGTAGTTACCCTTATTTAAGTTTAAAATACTAGTCTTAGACCCATATTTCTCCCTTTCATACTGGATTAAAATTCAGTCATATTGTGGTCACTGCTACCTAGGGTGCCTTTATCTTGAAGTCATTGTGACTTTCATTCAGTGTGGTGTGAAGGACACAGCCCTTCTAGGTGATGGTAGTACTTTACCTTGTGTGAAATAAACATCTGCTTGGTGAAGTTATTGTGTTTCAGTTTACTTTGTTTTTTGATTAGAATTATTTTCAACCTTTGTTCTGCTGAGAAAATTGGATATTTCCAGGATTGAAAGCTACAAAATGGAAGAAGACCTTCTGTTCTCTAGTTTAGGTGCTACTCCTGTCTTTCATTGAAGCGTAACATGCTTAACATTATTTTTCTCAGGGTAACTTTTTATCTTGGCTTTAATGTGGCTTTGTTTATCCTACAGCAGCCACTTTCTCTTTGACTCCTCCTTTAGATAAACCTATTTCAGTCTTTTGCAGCTATAGTTGACCTGGGGGCTAGGAATTTTAACCTTTTTATCCCAAAAGACTCGCTGACTCCTTTGGTTGTTGACATTCACTGTTCTTTCTCCAAAGCTTCTAGCAAGATCAGAAAGATGCTCTTCTTGAATCTGGTTGTGATCCATGAATTGCAATCTTTGACCTTCACCCATCCCAAGCAAAATTTGTAGTTGTTTGGGTTGAGTAGCGTAACTTTCTGGTTCTGATAAAAGATCATTGACCTAAAGTGTTAATCCTACCGTCTTCACAGTTACTGCTGACTTTGGAAATTGCCAAAACGATGTAGAATCTTACATTAACTCAATTGGTTCATCATATTGGTGACAGTTTTTTATTCAAAATATTGGTTGAAATTAACCCAGAATGATAAAGAAAATATTCTTCCTAATAACTGTAGAGTTTACAAGAAATCAATATGGATGATCTTGCTGCATTTCCTAGTGACACAGTCTACAGGATAAAATTGCCTATAATTTGGCATTAATTTGCAAATTTGGTGGAATACAACAGCATGGCTTGTATGGAAAATAACAATGTTATTTGAGGCGCCAGTAATATTCTGAGATTTGGGGGGTGGTTTTGGCGTGATGTGTATTTGGTGTTGACACAGGTTGAAAAGATCTTGTGTCCCAACACAGTTTTTGAGTTTTAAAAGGACAATTTATAAGAAATGTGAAGGGATTCATATGTATATTTACTGTTTACATCAGTATTTTGAGTATAGTACCAATTCGTAATAAAAGATTATTTAACCCATCAAATCCTTTCTGTAAATGAGGCCCGTTTGTTTGCTACTATAAGTTAATCATTAACTTTAGACTGTCCAGGAATTCTTTTCAGCTTTTTCTTGGTCTACTTGCTTCTGTTGCCTGTGCCAGTGAAATATTATAATGCTGTATTCCAACTGCATTTGATGTTTTGAAAATTGTTTTATTGCCCCATTGGAAAACCTTGATCTGCTTTAGATCAGTCAAAATAGCACCAACACACACACACTTTGTTTAAGTCTTGGCTTCTGTTTTTTTAATGTGGTGGAATTCACGTCACTGGTTTTCATGACTCTTAACTAATTTTTAAACATTTTCATAATCTTTTGTGACAATAGTTCTGATATTTTTGTTGTCATGTGCACTGCTTGTGTTTCCATTGTGGTTTTTATGTTTTCAGAAAGTGGACAAAGAAGCTTCAGAATTATTTGAAATTCCAGTAAAGGAACTTACATTTGAACAGTTGCAGCTATTAAAGGTATGAAGCATTATAGTTAATATCTAGCAGTGTGCTATGCACTTCAATCATACATTTAATGGCAGAGAACGCAAGATATGCTAGACTTGATCTGGATGAATATAATTAACTAGCATGTGAAATAGACATCAGCATAAGTATGGCTTGTTTGATTTAAAGAAAAGCCTCTGGTTTAGTCAGGGCTAGAAGCCTCAGATATATGAAAAGCATCTGACAAAATTCTAGAGATACTGGAGTAAGTGAAAATCACTGTTTCATTATTCCTTTTGTATTCTGAGTATGGGCATTTTTTAAAAATTCTCCTGTTGCTTCAGGCTTACCAGTTTTATGTAATTTGCCTCTAATATTGCTACCAAGAATAACCGACTCGTTTTAAAGACTTCAATCACACTCCTTGTCATGTTTTCTTCAATTATTAATCAAATGTTGTGAGCCTTACCTCAACTTAAACATGATTGTAAACTTAAATGTTTGACACTTGTACAGATTAGTACAGAAATTGGCCTTGCTTAGAGACAAACAGGATGGAATGTTTTATTTCTGTTCACTGTAACCGTCTCACTATTTTATTTATTGACAACATTCTTGCGTTACAATGCAGCCTCGGTTAAAACCATCTCATCCCAGAATTTTTGCAGGTGTTTATCAGCACAAGAACAGACCATTTGCCCTAACTAGTTATGCTGGTGTTCATGATCCACCAGGACCACCTCCATTCTTATTTTCTTAATTTCGTACTTCATCTTAGCCTATCAGTATGTCCTTCTATTCCTTTCTCCCTTGTGTACTTATCTAGCTTCCCCTTAAATAGAATTATGCTATTTGCTTCAGCCATTTTATTTGTTGACACATTCTCACCACTCTGAATGAAAGAAGTTTCACCTGAATTCTTAATTGGATTTATTAGTGACCATCTTATTATGGTCCCTAGTTTTAGATTCCCCCACAAGTAGCAACATCATCTCAGCATCTACCCTTAGTCAATCCCTTCATAGTTTTAAAGGCCTCCCATCAGATCACCTGTCAATCTTTTTTCTAGGGAAAATAGCCCCAGGTGTTCCAAATTCTTTTTGAAAGAAAATCTTTTTTTGTATTTAAGCAGCCACATTCTTCTGGGAAATTATTTCCACTGTCACTTCCATTTATTGAAACCTTGTCTATCTAATTGTAATCATTGCAATTTTGTCTAGTTTATAGTTGCAAGCTTTTTTTCGTTCATGTTCTGTACATTAACATAAAATAATTTTAAGTTTAACCTTGACCTTAAATGAGCATTTGGTATTGCTGAAAAAAGAGACATGCTGTTGAAGCTTTTCATCATGCACTCATCAGGACAGGTGCAAGAATACCAAATTTCAAAGGGGGCAACAGTTTATATTGCATGAGAAAAGGGTACTGAGTCATTGGCAAGTCTGGTGTGGAAAACCCTAAAACCAAGAGGAATTGACAAATGGCTGTAATTAATTTAAAAACTGCTTTAGGGTAATTATTATATCGTTTGCTTTCTTTACATTACACAGTTCTTTTGCGTGAAGCCACTTATAAGCAAAACCTGAAGGCTGCAAAGCTACAGATTCTAATCAGTCAGTATTGCCTCCTGATGTCTTTTAAATTCTGTTATGATTCTTGCCTTCATCTTACATGATATGTAGATGTTAAACACATAAGCAAGGATGCATGTTTTTCCTTATATAAGCAAGGTTACATGTTGCAATCTTTAGAAGTATGGGCACAACAGTGAACTGCTGTATTCATACTGTCATGCATAACTAATAAGTGGCACAATTGCCATTTTTATCTTTCAGTTGGCTCATGTGGCTGCTTTGAAGGTGAATGACGATAAAGGTACATATAGATTTGGAAAGCGTCAAAGGTTCCACATGCCATATTGATTTTATAGTTTTATTTAGTATTGTATTTTGAAATCCTTTGAGCTATCCTATGATGGTCTTCCACATGACAGTCTAGAAAATAAATGTTTATTTTGAACCAGTTTTTAAATATGCTTGCTTATTCCTTTTGTGATTTGCAATATTTCTGCAAAAATAAGACTGATTTTGATTTTTTTTGGTTTATGGATCTCTTATTCTACTTTACATGTAAATTCACAACAGAAGTGCAAATCTTATTTTATACAATTATTTGAAAAGATCGTTCATACTTAGAAATAAATATATGTTTAACCAATTATTATGACCAACAATATCGTTTGACATGGAGCACAGTTGCTGCTGGCATCTATTATAACAAGCAGTGGTGAAAGTCAACCAACCTTAAACTAGGAAAAGAAAGTCCTATAGAATTCTGATTTTAAAAATCAAATTGTTGAAATGATTTCAAGACTGTGATCTCGTGTTGGAGTTCAAATGTCTCCTGTAAGTCTCCGAAATTTCATTCTTGCAATTTATATTCTCTGAACCCTGCCGAGGTTAATGTCTTTAATCCATTCTCAATTTATTATGGTGATTCAGAATCTAGAATCCATACTAATAAGCATTTTTGCATTACTGGGGGATCAATTGCACTATTAAAGGCAAAATAAAGGTAATGTACCAAATTTTATTTTGAGAATCACTGGATTTAATTTATTGTAGGGATAATAAGCAAACATGCCCAGCAGGTATAATGTAGAAATATTGAAGAACTTCATACCAAGGTTGTCGTAGATGCTGTGACAGTATTTAAAGTAAAGTGTAGATATTAAACCTTGCTTCACTCTCCTCTGAAAGGAAGGGAGAGCAGGCATCAAACTGACAGGTATGCCCTGTCTCACTTTTTCTGGTAACTCTGGCACAGAAAACAACCAAGAGGTAAATTATAAAATAGCCATAATTAAATTCACACCATTTCTTCTAATAATATTTAATGAGTGCAATATTTACAAGGATAGAGAGGAAAAATTGGGCAAAGAAATGAAATGCTGTAGATTCACCTAACATGTACTAAAGGTATGAATAACTCAGCGTGGAACTTGAGCCTTAAACATGTAGTTTGCATCTAAGAACAATGGAGGTGGCACATCTGCTAAAACCTATGAAGATTCCACTTCTGTAACATGGTAAAATGTTTTCCCCACTATTTTATCCCCTCACTGTTGATGCCTTGCTGATAGGATTCTACAGGCAACAGCTGGGCACCCACCACTCACTTCTCCTTAACCAAAAGGACTTTGTACATATGTGTTTGATGCTGAATGTCACAAATTGTTTTGACCTCAAACAAGTGCATTTTTAGTAGGGTCACTGGCCATTGACCAGGATTGGTAACTCCATGATAAAAACAAAAAAACTGCGGATGCTGGAAATCCAAAACAAAAACAGAATTACCTGGAAAAACTCAGCAGGTCTGGCAGCATCGGCGGAGAAGAAAAGAGTTGACGTTTCGAGTCCTCATGACCCTTCGACAGAACTTGAGTTCGAGTCCAGGAAAGAGCTGAAATATAAGCTGGTTTAAGGTGTGTGTGTGGGGGGCGGAGAGATAGAGAGACAGAGAGGTGGAGGGGCGGGGGGGTGTGGTTGTAGGGACAAACAAGCTGTGATAGAAGCAGATCATCAAAAGATGTCAACGACAATAGTACAATAGAACACATAGGTGTTAAAGTTAAAGTTGGTGATATTATCTAAACGAATGTGCTAATTAAGAATGGATGGTAGGGCACTCAAGGTATAGCTCTAGTGGGTTTTTTTTTTATGTAATGGAAATAGGTGGGAAAAGGAAAATCTTTATAATTTATTGGGAAAAAAAAAGAAGGGGGAAACAGAAAGGGGGTGGGGATGGGGGAGGGGACTCACGACCTAAAGTTGTTGAATTCAATATTCAGTCCGGAAGGCTGTAAAGTCCCTAGTCGGAAGATGAGGTGTTGTTCCTCCAGTTTGCGGAACACCTTTGCAGAACACCTGCGGTCTGTCCGCAAGAATGACCCAAACCTCCCTGTCGCTTGCCATTTTAACACTCCACCCTGCTCTCTTGCCCACATGTCTGTCCTTGGCTTGCTGCATTGTTCCAGTGAAGCCCAACGCAAACTGGAGGAACAACACCTCATCTTCCGACTAGGGACTTTACAGCCTTCCGGACTGAATATTGAATTCAACAACTTTAGGTCGTGAGTCCCCTCCCCCATCCCCACCCCCTTTCTGTTTCCCCCTTCTTTTTTTTTCCCAATAAATTATAAAGATTTTCCTTTTCCCACCTATTTCCATTATATAAAAAAAAACCCACTAGAGCTATACCTTGAGTGCCCTACCATCCATTCTTAATTAGCACATTCGTTTAGATAATATCACCAACTTTAACACCTATGTGTTCTATTGTACTATTGTTGTTGACATCTTTTGATGATCTGCTTCTATCACTGCTTGTTTGTCGCTACAACCACACCAACCCCCTCCACCTCTCTGTCTCTCTATCTCTCCGCCCCCCCACACACACACCTTAAACCAGCTTATATTTCAGCTCTTTCCTGGACTCGAACTCAAGTTCTGTCGAAGGGTCATGAGGACTCGAAACGTCAACTCTTTTCTTCTCCGCCGATGCTGCCAGACCTGCTGAGTTTTTCCAGGTAATTCTGTTTTTGTTTTGGTAACTCCATGTCTGTTCCGCCCTCATTGTAGGGTACTCAGACTAACTGTAACATCCTTACTACCTCCAAAATCCCCATATTTCCAGCCCTGACTGAAGTCAGTTAACTCTTTGTAGACCAATTGAAACTGGGCCTCTAATGGCCTGTGTTGCTTCTTGGAAAATTGAGTACTTGAATAAGTAGTATTCCCTCAGATTTTCCCCTCCGATTTTCTATCTCTTTCACCTACCTCCATTGTTTCTTAAAACATTTATTTTTACAAAGCCCAAATATAGGAAGAATGTTTAGTGTAGAAGTATGAAATAGCTTTATTTTTGGTAATGATGAATGACTTATGCAACTTGGTCATGACTGTAACTCAGGAGCAATGCAATATAAATATTTCATCATAACAGATTGTCTATCATAGATTTTCCGAGCATTATAGTTTAAACAGTCGTTGCACGCATCAACATTGACTGAGCAGAAGCTCAAACCAGTGTTCTAGATAATGTTGCCTTGCAATTTTAAAATGTTAACCCAGCCCTAAAGCTACCAGCTTCATAAAAGCTGCCTCCACCACCTATAAGATCAACCTTTGTACATAGTTATAATCAAAAACTTGTAATAGGATAATGCCATGGGAATCTAGGTCACTTCTGAGTATACTGGTTAGAGGATACCATGAAACACATGATGAAAAGTGAGTAAAGAAAGTAAATGATTGCTTTCGCTATATAAAATTAATTCTTTCTTGAATTCATACTTTTAAGCAAATCATGCCTTAATGCATGAAGCAATTTAATTTGCTTCACCTTTTGGCTCCTTTTGAAAGTAAGTGCTTGAAACACATTGTCATAGTTGTAACTTGATTTGTTTCAGGATTTCATTTAATTGAACTCAAGATTTATATTTAGTCTTTATTTAACCATTGCTGTGTTTATTCATGATTTTATAGGAAGATGTATGATCCAATTTGTTCAAAATTCACATCTAAGTTCTTTAGTTTTTTTTAATTCCTTAGAAAATTCAATGGATGATGAAAATGATGCATCAGAAAACCAGCCATTCCCTTCCTTGCAGCAGGTACATAATTTGATGTAAAAAAAAAAAGTTTATTGTATAGAATATCCAGTAGGTAACTTTGGAACACCGTTTTCATTTCTTGAATGAGAGTTTCCTTGTGAGATGTGGCACTCTTCATGACTGGAATGGTTTGCCACTGTTGCCATTTTTAATAATTCAACCATAGGTATTTTTGTGGTTAGGGTCTTTTTAAAAAAAAAAATGTTTAAAGGTGTTGACTTAATTTAGTAAGGATTATAATGCTCTCCAAATACTATTCTTTCAGAGGCAGTCATGTTTTCACATTTTCAAGCTTCATTTACTTGTGCAATTAATGGTCAGTTTTAGAAAGTTGTTATTAAATATTTAGTATTTCTGAAATTTGCACTTTTTGTGGGTCAGGTAATATTGATGCATTTTAGCATGAATTAAAAATATAATTTTTTTTTTTTAGGTTTTAGCATGTGTGCCTGAGCGTATTGGATTCAATGTTGAAGTTAAATGGCCTTATCAACAAAAAGTAAGTAACATAAATCCTCGATATCTCCACTTTGTGAGATTTTCTTTGTTGTGATGTGGTCAGTGCAACAGCCTGATAAATACAATTAGAGTGTTAACCTAAAAAGCCGCTGATGATGAGCCCCGGGACAGCCTTTTATGTACATTAATTGATAGAGTTTGCCCATTCTTTGTCAATTTCTGGTGTAAATTACAATTGTTGAAATTTATCAGAGTGGAAAGGAGAAGGCCTCAATCGATTACTGGGCACAGTGGATTAGCAATTGTTGACTTGGCTTAGCTTAGTCAGTAGCACTGTTGCCTCTATCTCAGAAGGTTTGAGAGTTCGAATCAAGAATGGAATAGATAATCTAGGCTACCGTTCCATTGTGGCACAGTGGGTGTGCTGTATTATTAGAGGCGGCATTTTCATATGTGATGTTAAATAATGATGCCATGAGCAGGTATCCTGCTCAATATTCTTCCATGCACTTTTGCTACCTGCTTTTAAATTTAGCATAGATTTTGGATTAAAATGTTCAATTTGTTGACTCTACAGAGAAATTCATTTGAAATATGAACCCAATAGGCACAAAATTGAGTGCAGTTTTGCACTATTTGCCACTAAGTAAGCAATTTTTTTGCAAGATCTTGTGGGTTACTAGTGTGGCAATCTTTTATTGAAGCAAAAGAAAAATGGGAGGAAGGAATGGGCAAAATATATACATGACTTAGTCTTTTGAAATTTTATTTTAATTTTCAATAAGAAATGTTTGGCATGGCTTGTAAAGTCACTGCAGTATTGGGCAAAGGATACTGCAACTTGTACACTGTTGTGTTTGAAATTTTGCTTTCTGCACTGCTTATCAAATACTTTTTAACTGTTAGCTGTCAATATTAACTAAAACACGTTTAAAAATACTACATATGTATTAGTTGTGCATTTTCCCCTGTTACTAGGATGGTACCTGGGAGGGCAACATGCCAACCTATTTGGATATGAATCAAGCTATTGATATAATCCTAAAATGTGTCTTGGAAAATGCATCTAATCGAAGGATAGTGTTCTCCTCGTTTGTTGCTGACGTCTGTTCAATGTATGTTTAATTTTTGATATTTGGGTTTGTATTTTTCCTTTTGCAAAGCTAGATTCTGATCACCATGATGTCTATAGTTACTTAAGATAAAGCCTTTTTTCCCCCAGTTGCCGTTTTGGATATGTTGAGTTATTGCTTGAGTGTGGTTCTAGGGATCACTAGCCATCTATTACCTTGCAGAAGCATGGAATTTTTTTTCTGGTGGAGTGCAGCTTGATCCTGACCTTATCCAACATAACACAACATCCTGTGCACATTTGGAGCAGATGGAAAACAGGAGTAGCAGTTGTAGCTGATTTTTTAGTTTTCTACCCATAATTGACCCAGGAGGCCATTAATACAACAATAAGACACTAGTTAACCTCGACTCGGAAAATTCAGGGATCTCTGATGGATATACAATGCAGATTGCTGTGAATTTGGATTTGGACTTGACACCATAATCATATAGTCCACCTTCATTCACTGTCGCACTGTTTGGTGAAAATTAACAACATGAAGGAGATTTTGAGGAGTTGCCAGCTTCCATTGATTCAGGAGTTAATAAAGGTGTTATAAAAATGATGTTTGATGAATGAAATAGAAAAATTCACATGAGTGTAATAAGAGCTGTTGGGTTTGTGATTTTGGTCAGAGTGCTGCAAAAGTGTAATAGAGCTACACTTCCAGCTCTCTGATGAGCGCTCAGCATTGAGAATGAGAGAAGTATTCCACTTAAACAGACATGATGACCCTCAATTTCACAGATGTAAAATGATCAAAAACTCAGTTCAGAGGATGGCGTGATCCAGCCACATATAACACTGATGCTTCCTCAAACTGCAGTTCAGTCTAGGTAGGGACCCATTTACTGCTCCCGTTCCTTTTCTTAACAGTGGAAAATCATGTATATTTGAGACTGGAAAAATTTGATGTTTAGGGAAAGTCAAGCGTGAATATCAAGACTTGACTCTTATCCAAGAGCCTAAACATTTTGTATGGGAGTTATAGTGCTGCCAAAGTACTTTGTGGCGCAGTGGTTAATCTTGCTGAAAAGCTGAATACTTATTACTGCATTTAGAGGTTAAATGTACAGTATGTTGGGTTGATAAGTTTTTTGACAAATTTGAATGTAACTAAATAAGACATTTTTTTCTAAAAAAAATACATGCATTCATATAGCATTTTTTACCTCGAGCTTCCTCAAGTACTTCACATGCAATAAATTACTGCTCTGATCTGTAGTCACAGTCCCGTGTGTACTTTTTGCACTAGTTCTAAGTCAGCCTAACTTCCAGTACTGTGTAATACTGGAATTTCCTGATACCTAGCAAGTATCTTTCAAAAACAAAATCAATTTTGTTTCCTCAATGTTTGCAAAGCTATCTAAGCCACTAATTCATCAAATTAATATCAGAATTCTATGATTCTTCGAAATTCTGAGGCTAATGATTAAATTGTGGAAATTTATTGAATTGCCAGAACTGGTCGTCAAGTTTGAACACTTTCACATCAATAGTGCACCATCAGTATCAGAGATGAACTATTCCTGCCACCATTAGCACTGTATAATATATCAGCAGCGTGTTCTGTGCCCCTCTCAGTGCCTAGATCCTGAATATTTGAGATAGGTTGGAGGCATCAGACATTTCCCATAAGTCCTCTAACAGGGAATGGCAAAAAGGGGAGAGTTAAGGTTTAGATTTTTCCAAAGTTAAACACTGAACAATTTTATTTTTCTAGGATCAGGCAAAAGCAAAACAAGTATCCAGTCCTTTTCTTGACCCAAGGCTATTCTAATATCTATCCAGAGCTTATGGATCTCCGGTGCCGAAGCACACCAATTGCGATGAGTTTTGCACAGTCAGAAAACATTCTAGTAAGTACTGGTCCTCTACATTTCCATGTACCTAAGGAGAAGAATACTGTCCTTAATGATATGCTTTCAAATAACTTTATTTACTTGTTCCATTGCTTAAACATTTTTGTTTTTTGTTACAAGGGAATTAATGTTCACACGGAGGACTTGCTACGAAATCTGGACTACATTCAACAAGCCAAGTCAAAAGAATTGGTCATTTTTTGCTGGGGTGATGATACCAATGAGTTTGAAAACAGGAGAATACTGAAGGAGAATGGAATTGATGGCCTCATCTACGATAAGTAAGATCAAAACAGTGATACTGAATTCGTCTAAATTTTATCTTGCTGTCAAATGTTAAAATCAATGAATGCTCACCACTAGGAAGAATCAATCTTTATTGTTTTGTTAATATTTTTGGAATATGTATATAACTAGCAATGCCAGTATTTGATGCCCATTCCTCGTTGGTTTGAGAAAGTATTGGTGGGCCATGTTCTCCAAGAGTTCATAGTATTTAATGCACCAGAGTAGATTGCTAGGGTCAGTTGAGTCAAATACATCAGTGTGCGACTGAAGCCATATATGGGTCAGATGAGTGCACAATCTGTAAAATTGATCCAAGAATAACCAAGTAACGGTTTGGGGATAAGCTTCTGATATTACTGTAAAAATTAAATTTATTTTATTACACCTTTTAATAGAGAGGAAGGGTATAGTAAATTTAATACTAAAGTACATACTTAAACTGCTTATATTATATATTTTTTAAAAAAGCTTATAACTAATGCTGCTAAGACTTTTATCGGTGAATGCCTTTGAACCACAACCAAGTAGCAAATTAATCAACTAATCTTTCAGTTTACTGCAGGCAGTAATTGTAATATTTCTTGCACTTAAAGCCTTAGTGTCACAATGTGGAGTTTTCTAAAGCAGGTGGTGAGGAGAAACTTGTAGAAACCCAAACACAAGTTAAGACAGTAGATTTAAAATAGTTCGGATTCTGTGCAGAATACACCTATTTGTATTTCAAATATATCCTTAATCAGAATTACCTGGAAAAACTCAGCAGGTCTGGCAGCATCGGTGGAGAAGAAAAGAGTTGACGTTTCGAGTCCGCATGACCCTTCCACAGAACTGAGTGTACATAAGGAGAGGGGTGAAATATATGAGGTCTCGAAATGTCAACTCTCTTCTCCGCCAATGCTGCCAGACCTGCTGAGTTTTTCCAGGTAATTCTGTTTTAGTTTTGGATTTCCAGCATCTGCAGTTTTTTGTTTTTATATCCTTAATCAGCCTGTTTGGTTTGTTTATACCCCAATATCTTGACATATAATCATCCCAGTAATCCTTTGTGATAGTGAAATGTGGACATTAGATTCCATTGTTCCTGCAGATGGTTGGAGCTATTTAAGTTGTATGGAGGATTTTAGGTTGTGTTTCTCTTAAGTCTAGCATTCCTGTATTTGTATGCCTGCTGCATTACTTTTTGCCATGTTCTTCCTCTTCGTTAATCATGCAGTTTCTCTCTTCTCCCTGTTTCATTGTGTATTTGGGCCCTTTACCTTTCATACATAGGGCTGCATTTTTCGGTTGGTGAGTGGGGGTGGGGCCCGCTCACTGACGCATAAAATGACGCGGGGTGACGTCACCATGTGTCATTCCTATCTTTAGTTCGGCGGCCATGCACCAGAGTCAGCTGTGCGGCTGCCAAATGATCACTTAAGGACTTTAACAAAAAGTAATTAACCCAATTAATGGACCTGCCCGTCCAACCTTAAGGTTGGCGGGCAGGCGAAGAGCCCAGGCTGCCTTCAGAAAAAACATGAAACCTCATCCACTGGCGGGATGAGGTTTCATGAGGGATTTAAAATGTGTAAACAGTTTTTAAATAAAAGTACTTGACATGTCCCTGCTCGAACGTCACATGAGGGGACATGTCAGGAATATTCTTTTCTCTCTCTAATAAAGTTTTCAAACTTGTACCGAGCTCCCTGTGGCAGCACAGCGCGTGCGCCCCCCCCCCCCCCCCCAGCACAGGGAGCACACACCGCTTCTGGGTGGACGTCACGCTGGGCGGGCCTTAATTGGCAAGGGTGCCAATCAGGAATCTGCCCACCCGCTCCTGCACAACCCCCACCCCTGACAGGGGAAAATGCTGCCTATAGTATAAACTGTTCTTTTCAGCACTAACACTTCTTACCACTTTCAGAATAACTGAACATTGCTTCCCAAACCTTTTCCCAATGTGACCCCATTTTAATGTCCCATGCTTCACGTGACCCTAGGGTGAAAATTGGAGCTTGTGGGAAGCAGGAATTGTGATCGCTGACCATAAAATAAATCGGCAGAATTAATTTCTTGGTCTTCGTATTTTTCCGCTTTACAATATTTCATATTTTAATTTTGAACCCTGCTTTTCAGGTAATATTCCACATTCTATCTTTTACTTCAAAAATTACAATAAGTGCATTGTCATGTTACATTTGTCGCCCCTATAAAGTTTGCGCCAACACCCCTCGAACCTGGCTTGGCTTCAGTTGAGTCATGGCAGTGAATGTTGGTGAGTTATTCAACTGTGGTGTGCACTGGCATCAAACCTGATCATGTATCCTCACCGTCAGCCACAAATGCGCTTTTCCAGCAGCCAATTTTGAATAATCTGGGATTTTGGCTTTTTTTTTTTTTGCCCCTTCCCTCCAATTCCTGTGGCACAAGGTCAATTGTAGTGCTCTGAAATTAGCTAGCTCTGTATCCACTGGGGTTTGAAAGTGAGACCTTCCTGCTCTTGTTGTTCAGCTATCCATTCTTGTTACTAGTTGAACCATTCTCTTCTAAATTTTCATTTTTTTTTTACAAGTGTGTTAACTGGGAATATTTTAACACACTGAAGTTGTTACAAATATTTTTATTTTAAACAGGATCTGTGACTTTCTGCTGGGACAGACAAATATCTTCCAAGTAGAAAAATTGGAGGAATTGAAGCAACAATTATCAGAGGAGGCATATGTTGATTACACATGTTCTGATGTCAACCATTTTGATCGTCAGTCAACTTCAGTGGACAGCTTCAATGGGAGCACTTATCCAAGCGAAATAAAAAGCTGTGAACAAGAAGCATACAGTACAGAATCTGACTCTGGGCAAAGTTGCAATTCGTTTTGATCCTTCCTCCATTTCAATCCTCCCACATTCTAATATGGTTTTTTTTCCTGCAGTCCATGGTGGCATGAACAATAATTTTGTTGCTTAGTTTTCATATTGCCTATTTTTAAAAAAATAATTTTGGTTGTTGTACATATGGTTTCTTCAAGGGAAAATAGCTTTTTATTTTATGATACATTTGTGTGCCATTTAAGTTTTTTATTATAGTGGGGGCATTTGCATTATGCAGTCACGTCAATGTTTACACTATGCATTTATTCTGTTACCTTCTGTAGTTTATGCATTGATTTCAGATTTGAGTATATACATTGCAATTCTAATTTCTTCTACTCTGGGGTAGAAAAGCTCCAATTGTTTTCATGGAAGCTAACTGATGGAAAAGGAAAGTGATGTCTTTGCTACAATCACCAGCCTATTGTAGTAAATGGGTCTGCTTCAAAGATGTAATAAACATATTGCTTCCTTTGCCATAAAACAAATGGTGATTACTTTAGAATTTTCTGACATCTTTTGATCTGCAATATGTAAGTATTTCTAGATGGAGGCCAAGTATTAGTTTGCATTGGCGGAATTATTTTTTTACATTAGATATTGTATAAACTTAGGCATGGTTGTTCCAGGCTTCAACTGTCCATGCAACAAAAACTCTTAATATATTAAATGTTTTTCATTAGAGTGACATGTACCAATTATTTTTTTTCGTTGTATAATAAGTTGGTATTGGCTTCAATATCTTGTGGAACACCGCCTATTGTACAAATGAGTTAAATAATATTACAAGGAACAAAACTATGTAATGTATTAGAATACTAACTGCATTGATAAAGTATTATGAAAGTAATCTTGTAGTTCAAACTTTAGTGTGTAACGAAAATGTCAGCTGTCCTTTCATATACCATAAATTTCTAAAATCCATAAATCAATATTTGTTATACATACCTTAGCTGATGGATGCAGCTCTGTGATGGCACCTTTCATAATGACTTGACTTATTGTACAAATAGTCAATTTGTTATTAAAACATTTTCTGTTTGAAGAATAGTGAAAGAATTGTGTGACTGTGTCCATCGTAATTTAGGAAATAAAATTGAAAAGAAATGTGCAATATTTGCATGGAATTGGAACGATGCAGCATTGGAATTTGAAGTTCTATTTTAGCATAAATATTAACCTCCAAAAAATGAAAGCGAAATGCAACACCATATAGCTATATGGGCTAATTCATGCTTCTCGTCATAAATATGGTACTGCACTACTTTAACTGGGCAAAAAACATTGCACGGAACTTTGGATTTTTATAAATGTATTTCCACAGTGTCTATAAAATTATAAAATAAAAGATCACCTATCTATATGTAGTAAATTATTTTTCAATTTGGGTGAGAGTTCTAATGACGTGAATGGCAATCAAAACTTGAGCAACTTGATAACCTCATTCATTCCCAAGATTTGGATTGAACTTTACCACCATATAAATTTTCTTTCACTAATATCTAGTGTTGAGTCCATATTTGAATGAGGATGTCTATTTATGCATACTTTTTGAGGCAGCAGCGTCTCCTTAGTGTGCCTTCAGCAGCGATTTGGACTCCTAAGTGCAAATTCATTCAGCTTTGGGATTTTTACAACATTTTAATATTGACAACATTGACACAAATGGGATATGGTTTACAGTTGTATTGCAATTCAGACGATTCCTCAAATTGCAGATCTTACACTGTAATTACGATTTAAGCACAAATTATAGTTAATGCTGTTTAAGTTATCCAAGTTATTGTAAAATTGTTCAGTATATTTTAAAATGTTTTTGCACTTCTGCATAGGCTTTCAGTTGCTTCAGATCTGCACATCTTTTCTATACCCCTCGCTTTAGACGCTAGTTTAATAGAAATTTTACTTGAGTCAGCTCTGCATTAGATTATTCAATACCCATCTTTACTGCAGTCTAAGACAGCACAGCTGTAATTATTCATAGTATGTTTGCATCTACAGTCGTCATGGTGTAGGATGGTCTACAAATACTGCAGAATTTGAGAATGGCTTGAAAAAAAAAGAGACATGCTGTTGAAACTTTTCATCTTGCCCTCACCAGGACAGGCTCAAGAATACCAAATCTGAGGGAACAATAATTTATACTGCACAAGAAGAGGGTGCTAATTGGTTGGCAAGTGTACTCTGGTCGAGATGTTGCCATGGAGAATGCACCAAGGAATGGTTAACTGCTACGCTTTGCTTTAAATTCAAAGCAGAAAAGTCAATTCTGACTTGAATTTAAACAAAAACTTGACAGTTAACCATTCCCTGGCGCATTCTTCATGGCAACACCTTAACCAGAGTCCATTTGCCAACCAGCTAGCACATTCTTCAAATGTAGTATAAATTGTTCCTTTGAGATTTGGTATTCTTGCATCTGTTCTGGTAAGTGCAAGACAAAAACTTTGGCAACATATCTCTCTTCAGCAGTGCTCAAGTTCTGTACTACTTAGCAACTATACTTTTTTCATGAAATATGTGTGCAAGCATGTGTGTAGTAGGTGATCTAATCAATATAGTTGACCATAGGTCTTTGCATCTTTTTTCATTTTAATATTTCAACTGCTATGCATGAAAAGTAGTTTTGGAATCTTATTAAAAGATTGAAACTGCCTTTGTATACTCAGGAAATATGTGGTCATTAGCATGAATTGACTAACATTTTGCTTGTCCTAACTTATTGTGTATTAATGTAAAATAAAATCATGGTTAATTATGCCATGTCTTAAATGAAGCAGAAATAAACAATTGTTTCTGGTGTCTTGTGCAAGCCCCTCTACTTTTGCTCCACTATTGACTGCCATTCCTTCAGTCTAGAGTTCTCTCCTAAATCTCTTCACCTCTCTTCCTTTCAGATGTCCTTAGAGCCCTAGTACTTTGACCGCACCTTGTTAGGCCCCTGCAAAGTGTTTTGGGGTGTTTTAATATTGTTAAAGGTTTCTTTTTGGAAAGTTGTTGGTACATTCCTGCTGTTTGCCTATAGTGGGGAGGGCATAGGAATAACTACACTGAGCAAAAAGGGGTCGTTGTGGGTCCGGCAGCACAGGATTATACCTTCTATGAGCATCAAATTTGGTATTTGAAAAAGTCTTTGCAGTTTGAGTTAATTAGAACACCAACTAAAGGTGTAACATATGCAGTCAGTACAATCTTGCTGTGTCATTTATAAAAGCATTTAAGTAGATTATTAGATCCTTGTATTCTATTTTTTGGCTAACGTAATGCTAATACATCCTGGGGATTATACAAACTGCACATGCTCAGACTGTAGGAGTTGCCTTCAATGCACTGAGTTGCTATTTAATGCCAAAAGTGTTAATTGAATCCAAGCTTTTGGAAGAAGGTGACATTTTCAAGTATAAACTTTACTAGATATTAAGAGGCACAAAACAATTGATTTAATCATGTTTTAAAACAACCTTTATGTTTAAAACTTTATCTTGTCATCAGAAATTTCAGTGACTGGATAAAATGGACGTTTCAAAAAGCATTTGCATGATGTGCTCAGTTGATCAGACTATCCTTGTGCAAACTGGTCTGGTTTTCCCATTATGTTCTCATATGTTGATGTCTGGTTTTGCATTGTGATCATTTTTCCACTGAGTGAGAAAATAAGATTAATCTGTATAAGCAATTGTGCCATTTTTAGTGTGAATGTATTGTGTGTGTGTGTGTATGTATGTATAATTTTTAAATGCAGAGAGATGGATATGAATTTAGTGCAGACAAACTAACAGAACCATTTATCCGCTGACATTCATGATTACAGCTTGTCTGTTTAATAAGAGCCACACACCCAGCGTACTTCTACAGTCTAATAAAATCTGCCCAGTGTTGGGATGAGGGCAGTTTAAGAATTGTTCCTTACAACCTTTTTTACATGTACACCCAGTGTCCCAGGATTGTAAAACATTTGCAGAGGTAAATATTATACATAATACCTTATCTGTGATGTGTATATACTCAGCATTAAAATTGTTCTGATTGGTTGAGCTTCCATCTGTTTATAATGCAAATGCAATTCAGTAATTAATATATATATATATATATATTTCCCATGACTTTAGCAGAAATACTCAGTTGAACTTCCAAAATATGAAGAATTGAGGGCCAAAATGGACTCTTCCATGTTGAAAAGTGAAAATTTAAATAAGTCATTTGTGTAAATTATCCCTATGATGACTCTGAATAAGATGGATGCGCTCCATTGAGCGAATAGACATGGGCAATAATGACTTTCAATGGCTCATACATTTGTGACTAATGCATTCTTTATATTCATCCAATGTATTTGCATCAACTTACATCAATGGTAATTGTGTGACCAAGGAATCAATTGCTGCCTTTTTTTCATTATTTTCCTTAGCTACCCCTTCTTTCATCCTTTGATTTAGATAGTTAATAGAAAAACTGATGAAACTAAAGACTGTTATGATCTGGTGAGAAGGGGTGAACTGGCTCTTCTCTATTCAATCTCTTCAGTTGGTCAGAACAAAGGTTTAAGTTTCTTTTTCACAAGGATATGTCTTTTCCAAATCAGAATGTATTTAAGCTGTGGCTCCTTATTGTTCAATCAAGCAAAGTTTTCTTGAGTCAGATTTATTAACCACTAATTCCAAGAAATGATAATGTGACATCAAGCATTTGGTCATTGTGCAATCATTAGGTCCCACACACAGGTATCAGAAATAAGGGGAGTTTATTGGGAACTAGAGATAGTTTTAAGTAATTTGTATTTGTGGGTGTTAGGAACAAGATATAGCTGATGTTTTTTTTTAATTTGTGTGTCGAGAAAAGGTGAATCCTGGGTTTGGTTTCATTTGAGTTTCTGTGAAATGGAGCTGAAAAGTGTCTAAGCTCTGTTTGCATAACAACGTTTTTAATGAGGTTTTATGATAAGTGGTTTAGGCGAAGTTAAAACAAAGCAGAAAAAACTGGACAAAGAGAAACAGGAAAGCAGTTTGAGATCAGTTGGTCTGTAGGTACAATAGGGTGAGGAAGTTGGGACAGAAGAGGAAATTGTAGAGAGCAGGTTTCTCAAAAGAACAAGAAAGTCCCAGAAACCAGGGAGTGGGGACAAAAAGTCCCAGTAAGGCAGTTAAGTCAAGGAACAAGAACAGGAATTGGGAACAGCTCATGTTCAGTGGAAATGAAAGCAAGGAGCAGAGAGAAAGGCACCAAATTAGAGAGAGGAAGCAGACTCAAGGCAAAGTTGGCTTGCAAGAAGTCAGAAGATCTAAGGAGACTGCCAAAGGTTGGTAACTCCTTACTATGGGTATGTGGCGCTGTGGTGTTCTACTGGCACATCTGAGTGCATGGAAGGCAAAGCTTGAATGCATGTGCTAATCCAGGGGTGGGGAACATTGGAAAGAGATCGAAACCCTGGAGGTGAACCCTTGTGGAAGGCGTCCAAGATAGCATAGTTTGGGAGAAGATTCCAAAGTTAGTTCTTCGAGTGGAAAGTTTGGAAACCCTTGTGTGGAAGACTCGGTGCAGTAAGACCGGCTCATGATGTGACAAGCACCTGGGAGGGGGCAGGGGAAGGGAAGAGTTGAGAGATCCATAGCATCTGTTTGGGGTGGCATCTGTCACTTTTATTTAGTGTGATGTGTCTGACCACAGGTTGTCCACTGGTTTATATGGACTGCGTACTTACTGTGAATGTGAGAGTGAGAGCTTTTGTAACCTGTGTTGCCCTTACGAATCTATACATCTGTAAATGTATAGTTGTGGGTGAAGGAGTATTGTAATATAGTTAATCTTGTTTAATAAATGTTTTATCCTTTTTGTTAAAGGTTCATCAGATGACTCTTGATTCTATTCAGTTGCCACCCTCCAAGTTTCCAAACAAAAAATAAAAGTTAAGATCTATTAAGCTAGATTCCACCTTGTGGAGTCTGACTTTTCTAGTAGTAACATCATCTGGGATCATTATATGTAAAGAGTTCAATTTAAAAAAAGTTAAAAGAATATATGCTTCAGTATCCTTTGATTTTCCTTGAGGTGTAGAATGTAAACGTTGCAGCTGATTTAGGTTAGCTGGTATCTTGGATGCAGTCAGATGTAGGTGCAATTATAATGAGATCTTGGTTTGTTGGTAGGTTTCTGGTAGAGTTGGCTTCTCGAACTAGCTGACACACATCCCAAAAGAGGGAGAGAGCAGCCTTCAGCCTATTTACTCTGCTGAAAGCTTTCCTTGTTTTCCTTGCTTTCCTTTATGGACACCTGTATCACTTGCAATCTCTCTATTGGCTAGCAACCTTGCCTTAAAATACTTCATCTATTGGGTATTTCGAAGAGGTTTTGGATGGGTCTGTCTATAGCAGCCATTGTTTCGATATTCAGTACTTTGCATTTTTAATATCTTTCCTTAGACAGCTATGAGATTCAGTGGGTGTCTGGATTATAGGATGTGTCCCACCCTTCACACTCACCTGAGGGTGATTTGTTGGTTTCTCACCTTCACCTTGAAATACAGCCTTGCATTTTTAAGCAGTTTGCTTTGTCTCAGTTCAAATTGTAAACTTTCCAGTCAGCTGAAAGTTGAAAATCATTTTCAAAAATAAAGGGACATACGTAGCTTTGTAACAAGTTGAAAAACTTGGTGTCATTTAAGAAGCAATTGGATCCTACAATTGGGAATGATGTTAGGATCTTTCCTCATAGAAGCTTAGAAACATTATGGCACAGGAGGAGGCCATTAAGTCCATCGAGTCAGTGGTGGCTTTTTTTTTGACTGATCTAGCCTGTCCTATTCCCTCAACATACCCCCTTAGCCCTGCAAGTTTATTTCCAACATGTAAACATCCCATTTCCTTTTGAAATCATTAATCATCTCTGCAACGAGTTCCAGGTCGTTACCACTCCTTGTGTAAAAAAAAAAAATTGTCATTTCTTGCCAAAACCTTTTAATCTGTCGCCCCCAAGTCTGTATACTATCAGTGAATGGGAGCAGGTTTTTGTCTACCTTACCTAAACATGTCATAATCTTGTAAACCTCTATCAAATCTTCCTCTCAATAAACTAAGATGGGATAAATGGCCTTCCTTACCTATAATTGTCTGCTGTAGATTGAGAAACAATCCGCTGTAGCTTCAGTAGAAACATCAGAGAGGTGGTTATTTATGCAGTAGAATGTCTCCAGACCACAACAGTGAGTTCCAATTTTTATGCAATAAGCTTCCTGATGGGACAGTTAAAGCTACAGATGAATAGCCAGAGGTGCTCAAAAAGAATTTCACTTAATGCAGGACCAGTATACACCATTAAGCAGCCAGAGCTCTACTCACCAAATATAAAACACAGTTGACAGAAGAGGGCATAACAAAATTAAACGAGAACGTACAGAAGTGCAAAGAATAGTGTGGATATAAAAGACTGAGATAGATATAAAGAACAGCAAAGGAAGACAAGCTGCAAAAAGGGAATACAAAAAAAATGCAAGGCATATCAAGATTAACGCAGAGATTATACAGTTATGTTAGACGATAACGTGAGCACTTTAAAAACAAGCACGTGATCTTCTAAATGAAAAAGAAATGGCAAACTTGTTAAATAAGTACCCACTTTGTTTCAAATTTCACAGTAAAGGAAGAGGATAAAATATATAATAGTCCAGTAAAACGACTGGAACTCATTAAAGTTAATGTAAGTAAGAAAACAGCATTAGAAAAAATAATGGTATTTAAGACTGATGAACCCCCAGGACCTGCTGGATCCCATCTCATAATTTCAAGGGGCATGGATGAAATTGCAGATGTTTTACCCTTAACCTTCTAAGGCTCACTCAAAACAGGAGTTGCCCATTTTAATTGGAAAAATTGTAAAGTTAACTATTATTTAAGGGGCACAAGAGAGAAACCAGGAAATTAGAGACATTTTCGTCCTCCTTCTGTTGGGGGGGTGGGGGGAGGTTATTGGAGTCAATAATTAATTGATGAGTGACTAAACACTTAGGAAAAAAATGGGCTGATTTAAAAAGGAACAGCAAGAATTTGTAAAAGATAGGTCATAGAACCTAATTGAATTCTTAAAGCTTCCTCATAAGGGACTGTTAGCTAAAATTAAAGCTCATGGAATGGAGGGAATATTAATGGCATGGTTAGGAGGTTGATTAGATGGTAGAAAACATAGTAGGGATAATGGGTGTGTACTGGAATTGGAAGGAGGGGACTTGTGGTGCCCCACAAGAATCTGTGTTGGGGTCTCAACATTACAATAATTAGATAGCATAATAGAGAGCCCTATGTCCAAATTTGCCAATGACAAAGATTGCTGACATAGCAGAAATGTAGAGGGGAGCAAAACATAAGGAGACATTAATTGACCAAGTGAGTGAGCAGAATTGTGGCAGATGGATTTCAATCATCCATTTTGGGCCAATAACAGATGGATCTGAGTACTTTTTAAATGGTCAACAGCTGCAATAGTGGAGGCCAAAAGAGACAACACTAAAATGTAGTAATAAAAACAAAAAAACTGTGGATGCTGGAAATCCAAAACAAAAACAGAATTACCTGGAAAAACTCAGCAGGTCTGGCAGCATCGGCGGAGAAGAAAAGACTTGATGTTTCGAGTCCTCATGACCCTTCAACAGAACTAGGTGAATCCAAGGCAGGGGTGAAATATGATCTTCAGCCTTCCACATACTTTAGCCCCCTGACTCTGGGCTTTTGTGCTGAAGTAAACCACTGAAACGGAATATATCCCTCAATGCGATGCATGGTAGCACTTTCAGCTTCATAGATGACCGGAGTGTGTTATTTTACACTGTTGAGGATAGGAGGTGATAGCTGCAGCATCTACTACTCCCATACATCTATCATCATCATCTTGCATGTTGTTGAAAAAGTTATCAGTTTTGCAGCTGTTGTGCCTAGTATTATGTTTGGACTGTTGGTGGCTGGCATATTGCCAATGGCATTAGAAAACCCTACAGCCAAAGAAGATTAACAGTAAAAAGAAAGAGGCAAGAGGATTAAAAAAACACATGAACAGAACTTCTGTACATTCCTGGCTACGATGTCAGCTCTATTCCTGCAGCAATGTAAGCAGAGCACTATGCAAATAGACACAGAAAATGTTGGAATCACTCATTAGGTCTGGCAGTATCTGTGGGTAGTAAAACAGAGTTAGAGGGGAGAATTTTCTCCCCGTTGGGGATGGGGGATTGGGCAAGCGTGCGCTGCCATTTTACGTAGGGGAGGCCAATTAAGGCCTGCCCAGTGTGACGTGCACCCTGAAGCGCTCAGCGCTCCCTGTGCGGGCTGGGGGGTGGGGGGGGGGGAGTTGCCTGATGTTGGGGTCTGCACTCTTTCGTGTGAAACAGCACCAAAATTTCCCCGAGGCACAGAGCTGCCTCAGGGAAATTAGTTTAAGTTCCAAAAAATTTAATAAAGGAAAAAAATAATTTTAAGACATGTCCCCTCATGTGACTATAAAAAACTGTCACATGAGCTGGGACATGTTTATTAATTTTACTAAAAATTTTTACAAGGCTTTAAAAACCTTCGTGAAACCTCATCCCGCCCGTGGATGAGGTTCCATGAAAAATGCAAAGGCCTCCTGGGCACTTTGCCTGCCCGTCAACCTTAAGGTTGGACAGGCAGCTCAGCTTATTGATTTAATTGATAGTTAAATGGCCTTCAACAATTCGGTGGGTGTGCAGCCGACTCGGGTGCGTGCCTGCCGAACTGAAAATCTGACTGATGCGCCGTGACATCGGGACGCACATCCGTTGTCATCACGCGTCATTTTACGCATTGGCAAGCGGGCTCCACCCCTGCTCGCCGACCCAAAGATTCGGCCCAGAGTTTCAGGTCAATGACCTTTCATCAAAGTTATCTTCAGATGATAGAATGATAAAGCATAGCAAGAGACCATTTGGCTTACAAAGACTGTGATGATCTTTTTCTTTACATAAAGCATCTAGTTGGATCCCATTATCCTGCTCACTCTCCATAGCTTTTAATTATCTTTTTCAAGCAATCTTCGAATTTCCTTTCAAAAGGATTTATAGACTCTACTTCAGTAATGGTTTTTAGCAGAGAATCCACTGCCTTGTGCAAAAATAAATTCTAGCCTTCCCTTGAATTCTTTTAAGGGATTATCTTAGACTTGCTTCCTCTCATTACTGGCTCACTGACAACTGGAAACAATCGATCACTATTTACCTTATCATAATCCTTCATAATCTTGAAGAACTCTATTCATTAACTCTCTCAAACAAACCTGAACAATGAAGCAGGTCACTCAGTACCTTGAACTTGTTCCACTGTTCATTTAGGTCCTGGCTGATCTGTACATCAACCTCATTTGAGCCATATCCCTTTATATCCTATGCTAACAAAAATCTATTGATCTCAAATTGAACCTCTCTTCACAAATGGAGCTCCTCATCCTGGGAAACATCCTAGTGAATGTCCAGCACATCTTTTTTGTTTTTTTTATGCCCAAGGGAGCCAAAAATTTAAGACAACACTGCAACTCCATGCCAACTAGCAGCAATATAATCAAATGCACAAATAGAGCAATACTAACAACATTGCCAGAAGGGCCAAGATCACATCAGAATCTTTACTTTCACATGGTGCACAAAATGGGAAAGATCCTAGAATTTTCCCTACTGCTGATGCCAGGTTAACTGGTTTATGGCTCCCTATCTCTCTCCCTCCTTTTACTACCTTCCAATCCACAGAGAGCATTCTAGAATCCAGCGAAATTTGCAAGATCAAAACCAATGCAAGCACTGTTTTTATAGCCAACACTGAAAACCCTACGATGGAGGCCATAAGGTCCAGGGATTTGTCAGCTTTTATTGCCATTATTGCTATTAATCTCTTCAGCACTATTTCTTTACTGGTACCTGCATCCTTAAGCCCTTCATTTTCACCAGTCCCATGGTTCCCCATTACTTTTGGAATTTTATTTTGTGCTTCCATCATGTAGACAGATGCAAAATATTCATTCAATGCCTGTCATTTCCTTATTCCCCTTTATAATTTCTCCTCTAAAGGACCCATGTTTACTTTTGCTAATCGCTTCCTTTTTACGTACCTATCCTACAATACCAGGGGAAAACATTCTGTGGCTGCAATCCTGTGGGTGTATGTCACCTGGCTGCCCCTGCCAACATTCATGCTAATAGGGAGGATCCCTACATTCAAATAATTCTAGCAAGCTCCCAAGACAGAAAGCCCTCACAGCTTCATTAATAAAAGATGCAAAAATAAAAAATCTCTTCTTCGGTAGTTCAAACCATGACCTAGACCTAAACCCCAGAGGTAGGCATCACCACTGAAGCAGCCAGCCAGTATGCCTGCTTCCATTTGGTGCAGTCATGAATACTCTGTTAACCGGGCCCAGGCTGTGGACAGATGAGTGCCCAGAGCGAGTTTCTCATGAATCTGCTTCAAGTGCCCTTTCAGGCAGTACATTCTAGATCACAACAACTCACCATGTAAAAAAATTCTTCCCATCTCCCCCTCTGGTTCTTATGCTAACGGTCTTCAACCTGTGTCCCTCTGGTGTCCGACCCTCCAGCCAGTGGAAACAGTGAACATTATGTGAACATTTTCATAATTAGGCCTGTTATCAGAGCGATAAAATATGAAACTGATTATCATACGCCGGCGTTTCACATTTCGTCAAAATTAAGAAACACTGAATTTATTATTCACTGTAGCAGAATTTTCATTCACATATGAATCTCCTGAGAACAGCAGCCGGCATTTTCAGTACAATCAAAACTTCTCCACTAACAACATCTCCACTAACTTTGTTTCAGCCAGGAGATGCTTTGATTTCTTACAAAACCTTGCTGAAACTCCAGGAGGATGTTGGGGGCCTCCTTGGGTTGCAGGAGATAGAGTCAGAGTGTGCCAAATGAGCCAAGGATTTTAGGGCATATTACATTATTATTATTATATCCTCTTGCACATTTCCACAACTTTCTGACTTAAAGTCCAAATAATTGCTTAACATATTTTTCTCAATAATTGACTATAGGTATTTATTGGTATTAAGTGTAGCTTGATATTAATAATATGCTGCTCTTCTTTGAAATAGTGTAACTGGATATTTAACATCCAACTCTGAGAACTGGCAAGGCTTTGGTTTAACACATCATATGAAAGACAGCACCTCCAACAGTG
Organism: Carcharodon carcharias; assembly: GCF_017639515.1. Lineage (NCBI taxonomy): Eukaryota > Metazoa > Chordata > Chondrichthyes > Lamniformes > Lamnidae > Carcharodon > Carcharodon carcharias. Next base: position 111,432,168 of record NC_054468.1, on the reverse strand, counting down.
CAGCACTCCCCCAGTACTGCACTGGATTGTCAGCATGTGCTCAAGTCGCTGAACCAGGGTTGAACTCACAACCTTATGACTCAGAGTGCAAGCCAATGAGGCACAACTGGCCCTGTCAATGCTAATGACTCTACTCAAAGGTGATTTCTTTTCCTAAACAACTTTCTGTCCAGAGAGCATTATGCTGGAAATAAAATAAAGACTCTGCAATAGTTCCAAGATTACGTGAATCATTCTTCAGAGGCAAACTGTAAAAGGTACAATGAGGTAATTTGTCATTTATGCTGCAGTTTCTAGTAGCCTGTAAAATGTGCTTCTTTATTGATTGTAGATGTACAGCCAGTGAAACCCTTGGAAATGGGAAAAAAAGATGGAACACACAGCTTGATAGACTTGTTCAGTATAATTTTTAATTAAGTTTTGATTGTACTGAAAATGCTGGCTGCTGTTCTCAGGAGATTCATATGTGAATGAAAATTCTGCTACAGTGAATAATAAATTCAGTGTTTCTTAATTTTGACGAAATGTGAAACGCCGGCGTATGATAATCAGTTTCATATTTTATCGCTCTGATAACAGGCCTAATTATGAAAATGTTCACATAATGTTCACTGTTTCCACTGGCTGGAGGGTCGGACACCAGAGGGACACAGGTTGAAGACCGTTAGCATAAGAACCAGAGGGGGAGATGGGAAGAATTTTTTTACATGGTGAGTTGTTGTGATCTAGAATGTACTGCCTGAAAGGGCACTTGAAGCAGATTCATGAGAAACTTTCAAAAGGGGAATTGGATCTATACTTGAGGGGGAAAAATTTGCAGGGCTATGGAAAAAGAGTAGGATTGGGGGAGTGAGACTAATTGGATAGCTATTTTATCAAAGAGCTAGCTCAGGCACAATGGACTGAATGGCCCACGTCTGTGCTGTATGATTCTATGGTACTGTAATTCATTGGACCATAAGGAGATACACTATGCAGGACATGCCAACATTAACTGCAGGCAATTTACAGTACTGATTTCCTGGAAGTATTATTTCTGTTGAATCGATTGCCTTAGGAGATATAAGTACAAAAGAAAGTACGTGAATGGAAAATTGGATATGGTTTGTTCGAAGCAATGGACTGAATTGGCTTTTCTTATTCCATACATTCTAATCTGGGGCAGAACAATGTAACAGCATGCCCCATCGAGATGGCATGAAGAAGGAGGAGATCTGAAAGAAATTTGTTTCTCTTCCATATTCTCTTGTTTAAATTCTGTTTTTTATTTAAATGGACAAAGGCTAACACATAAACCCCTGGAATGTAATACTCCTTGTATCGTATGAACTCCAGCCATGTCAACACAAAGAAAAGTAGACAAGATGTCTGCATCAGCCAGTTATAGACAAAAGCAGAGCTATTTGTGACTCCTCATCTCCAACATTGTGCTGATGGTTCTAGAATTACCTGCTCAATACACAATGGTTTTTAACAAGGGACCTCGTTAGCTAAATAGCTCAACCCTGTCATATGGTCAAGACTTAAATTATTTGAATTGCTTTAATTATACAGATTTTGGGTTTTATCTTCCATTGCTGTTTAATCTCAGAAGAGAAACAGGGCTCAAGGCTCTGTCTGCCATTTACCACCTAACAGAGCAACAATGGAAACAGGGCTCTGTCTAAATTTTAAATTACCTGGCCCTCGTCTACACTGTGTACTACTGGAACATTGGAACATCTGTATCTGTGCCTAGAAAACAAATTCCTCTCTATATGTCTTCTTGCATCATGGAAGTCATCGCTCCTGGAAAAGTGGATTGCCCTGCAAGAGTTTCAGCCTACTAACCCCTGAAGGAATGCACCATCGAACTTTTTGATTCCAGACTCTGGACTTATGTGAAACCATAATTCTTATTTTTATTGTGGTCTTTGCCCTGAATCCCTTTTTTTCCCTTATCCCTCTTTTATTGTACGATTGCAAAAAGTGAGGGGGGGGGGGGGAACATTGCAAAACCCCTTCCCCCATCTTATGTGTGTGTAAAATAAACTCTCTTATTTTACCCTATCTCAAGTTTGCTGCCGGATTATTAATAGAGGATTGGATTATTCCAAAGCTGATGGTTTGGGGAAAATACGGCACCACTTATAAAGGGGGAAAAGCAAAAATAAATAAAACCACCTTTCCGTTTATGGACGGGTAATGAGTGGATTTATCAGGGCTGTTCTACATTAAAATCCCCTCCTTTCCATAACAAGCATTATGGACCCCACAGATGGTATTATTTACCAAAAAAATCTGACGTGAGGTGATTTACAGTGCTATAGTGTTAGTTGGCAACCGCACAAAATGGACCAGTTCTCTGCCCCTTCCCTCCTGTGAAACCTCTTACAACCTCTGCATGATATTTACAACTGCTGACTTATGATTTACTTCGTTGTTTTATTTTTTTTAAAGGTCGGGGCACACAGCAGGATGTGCTAGATTGAGGCAGCCACCATGATTGTACACAGGAAAATAAACACCAAGGTAAACTGAGAGTTATCCGTAGGGACCTCTTATAATCACCATATTATCAATTCTGCTGAACAGGAAATACAGAAGGCAGAGGCACAGTATGGGGGACTTGAACTCTCATATTTCACTGAGAAGATTAAGTATACGTAATGGCCATAGTTAGGGGCACCCCAAGAATATAAAGAAGTAAAGAATTATTTTAAGTCGGCATATTTGTCTTTGTTCCTCCAATTATGTGGGATTTTGACTGGGTATTGAAATACCATTAGGTTCAATTGCTAGTAAGAACTGATTGTAGAACAGTAAGAGAAAGACAAACTAGTCCAATAACAGATTATTTATGGAGCTGCTGCACATACAATATCTTCCAGGTGAGTGTGAGGCTTGCATGATAGATCCACAAATATCATCTGTTAGAAACCACGAGCGTGGCATTTTTCTTCTTAACGTGGGAAGTTGTCTTAACTGGGATTGCTAGCAATCAGACTGTTCCCAGTCTCCCCAGCAATGCCACCTTACCTTCTACTGCTGCAATCCCTTCATTGATACTCTGATGGGCTGAATGGAGAGGTTCTGCAGTGTGCAGCACCATCATGATCATTCTACGTATGTTACCTTACTCACTCTGGAGCGTCATCCAGGAATGACTGAGGCACTTCTGTCAACAACAACAACAACAAACTCCTGCATTTATCTGGCACCTTTAATGTAGCGGCACATCCAAGGTCCTTCAGCATTGCCAATCTCAGCCATGCAGGCTGTCCATGTTTCTAAGACATGCAGTGACCAGAGATCATTGTCTAAAGTTCAGGGAGACAGTGTGGATCTTGCACATTGGTATCCATACCCAGCATCCTTGGTAGAAATCAGAGATTTGATATTGATTACAACTGTCTACAAAAGATTGCAGTGTCTACTTGAATAAAGAGAAGAGAAAGGTCTTTAAATATTGAATATTGCCTGAGAAACTCTTTCCAGGTAATTAAACTGATCCCATAGCAACAATGAACAGTTCTGGACAACAGGTACATATGGGTGTGCAGCTGCGTACACCTAACAAACCTTAATAATTTCATCCCTGGACAGTCACAACCTCCTTCGATCTTGAGTTAATCCTAGGTAAGACATTGCTGCTGTCGCTCGGATGTAGTCTTGTCCAGCAGGTGTACAGTGACATGTGAACTTGGTGTACAGTGACACGCCATATTCCCCCTCAGCAATTATGATGGCAGCTGCAAAAAGTATGAATGTCATCTTGCTGCCTTTTAGCTGGATTTGGCTCGGTTGTTGAATGCGAGTTTATCACGTTAGTGAAAACTCTGAGCTTGGCTTATGAAAAAAATGTGGACAGCTCACTCATCAACCATGTTCAAGAACCGGTCTTTGTTTTCAAGTCGAGGGAGTCGTGCTCGAGAAAATAGGTGCAGAACCTTACCTCAGGGGGTTGTTACAAGGCTGATGCAGCATACGGTGCTGTCGAATCCTCCATTTATAAGGCAACCTGGTTTCCACTGTAATGGATCAACACTTTTAAAGTCATTGTTTCTAATCTTTTGTCAGGCTTCACTACCTTCTCTAAAAGCTGGGGAAAATATTACACAGATCAACAATTTCAGCAGCAAAACCACTTTGTTGACCAACATGGAACAGGTAGGAGCAACAACAACAACAACAACTTATATTTATATAGCACCTATAATGCACTGAAACATTCTAAGGCCCTTCACAGGAGCAATATAAAACAAAGTATGACACTGAATCACATAGGGAGATATTAGGTCAGATGACCAAAATCTTGGGCAAAGAGGTAGATTTTAGGGAGTGTCTTAAAGGGGAAGATGAGGTTGCGGGGCTGAGAGGTATAGGGAGGGAATTCCAGAGATTTGAGCCGAAGCAACTGAAGGTACGGCCACCAATAGAGGAGCAATTAAAATCGGGGATGCACAAGAGGCCAGAAGTAGAGAAGCACAGATATCATGGAGGGTCACGGGGTGAGGAGAGATTACAGAGTTAGAGAAGGGCGAGACTATGGAGGAAGTTGAGAACATGGATGAGAGTTTTTAAATCAAGCCGTTGCTTGATTGGGAGCCAAGATCAGCAAGCACAGGGGTGATGGGGAACTGGACTTGCTGCGATTTAAGACACAGGCAGCAGTTTTGAATCACCTCAAATTTACGAAAGGTAGAAGGTGGGACATCAGCCAGGAAGGCATTGGAATGGTCCAGTCTAGAGGCAACAAAGACATGAATGAGGGTTTCAGCAGTAGATGAGCTGAGACAAGGGCAAAATAGAGTGATATTATGGAGTTGTAAATATACGGTCATAGTGATGGCACGAATATGTAGTCAAAAACTCATCTTGGGGTCAAAGGTGACACAAAGGTTGCGAACAGACTGCCCTAATCTCCGACTGTTGCAGGGAGAGCGATGGAGTCAGTAGCTAGGGAGCAGAGTTTGGAGCAGGAACCAAAAGCAATGGCTTCAGTCTTCTCAATGTTTAATGGGAGGAAATTTCTACTCATCCAGCACTGAATATCGGATGAAGATAAACAGCCTGATAATTTAGCAACAGTGGACAAGCCAATAGAGGTGGCGGTGAGGCATAGCTGGGTGTCATCAGCGTACATGTGAAAACTAACACTGTGTCTTTGGATGGTATTGCTGAGGGGGCAGCATGTAGGTGAGAAATAGGAGGGGGTCCAAGGATAGAGGTAACTGTGTGGGAGTAGGAAAAGGAGCCACTGACCCTGTAGTGGTCAAGCGTAAATGTGTATGCTGCTGTTGGAATTCTTACACTGCCACTTTGCCAACAACCTTGGTGGTACCTTTGATGTGGCAAATGAGGTGTGAGGGAATCAAGAGGTGGAGTAAAGAAAATGAGTTTAATGGGACAAGTGGCCAGTTCACATTCCAAGCCTTCTCATATAAAAATAAATGATTGTAAACAGCTTCCCTGTCTGTGTTGGTTTCCTTTTACACATGTAAGAGAATTAAGCACTAATTAAGTTTAATCTCAGCACTAGAGTTTGATGTGTTACATACAGAAATGTTCAACATGTATGTTTCAGTGCTATACCATTATTTTTTCTTAGGCTCAATTCCATGGGCAGAATTTTGCCATCAGCGAGCAGGGGATGTCATCCCGCCCCATTTAAATTCCCAAGAAGGTGGGGGCGCAGCAAAATCAGCTGTGCGTCCGCCGACCTATCAATGGCCAATTGAGGCCATTGACAGGATCATTAAAACAATTAAAGGACCTGCCCTTCCAACCTTAAGGTTGGTGGACATGAGGTTTCATGCAGGGTTTTAAACGTTTAATAAAATTTTATTGTAATTTATGAACATGTCCAATCTCATGTGACATTGTCACGTGAGGGGGACATGTTAAGGATTTTTTTTTTACTTCTACTTTTCATCTTTTTAAAAGTGTCAGCAATCTCCTTGAGGCTGCACTTAGCCTCAGGGAGATGTGCGTTCTTTTGTGCGCATGCGCGAGAGAGCTCACTCTCGCATTTGTAGAATCCCCCCTGCCCTCACAGGGAGTGCATAGTGCATCCTGCTGGACGTCACGCTGGGTGGGCCTTAATTGGCCCGCCCACTTAAAATGGCGGCGGGGCCCGCTTCTCCGGTGGGGATCGTCTCCCTGCTTGCCGGAGATTGGGACGGGCCCGCCCACACGGTAGGCAGAAAATTCTGCCTCATATCAAACAAGGATTGGCAGAAGAGTTGAACCATTGCTGTGAATTTCATTTTAGGGGCTGTTTAAATCTCCATGAGAAAGGAGTCGTGGGGTGGGGCGGGGGGAGCAGCTGGTGGGGTGGGGGGTGGGGTTTGGGAGGGTGAGGGAGTGAATTAATATGGGAGCTGCTTCATTTTCTGCTCTTTGTCACCCACCTGCAATTTCAATCCCAGTGGTTTTGGCAGAGGAAAAGGCTAACGCTAATGTCTGACAGTTTTTTTATTCTTTCATGGGATGTGGGTATCGCTGGCTGGGCCAGCATTTATTGCCCACCCCTAATTGCCCTTGGGAACTGAGTGGCATTTCAGAGGGCATTTAAGAGTCAACCGCATTGCTGTGGGTCTGGAGTCACATGTAGGCCAGGCCAGGTAAGGACAGCAGATTTCCTTCCTGTAATGACTTGATGGACCAGATAGGTTTCAACAAGAAACAGATAAACTTTATTACAGAGAGCTTTTCAGATGCTACATGCTTGAACAGGGCCCTTGACAGGAAGCCCCGTCTCTGGATTGCATGCGCTTAGGGCCCATTGGTCAGAGCCTGCAAGAACATAGGCAGTGGGAGAGGCTATACCTTCAGTCACTACAATTCCCTAAAGGGGCATTAGTGAACCAGATGGGTTTTCTTTTAACAACAATCGGCAATAGTTTCATAGTCTTCATTAGGCTTTTAATTCCAGATTTTTATTGAAATCAAATTCCACCATCTGCCATGGTGGGATTCAAACCCAGGTCCCCAGAGCATTATCCTGAGTTTTTGGATTACTAGCCCAGTGACAATACCACTATGCCATCACCTCCCCTCATTAAATTAAACCCCCTCTGCACCATGGCATTTTCACTCACGCCTGAGCAAGGTGCCCACCACAGCTACCTTGCCAGGTAATGCTGCTCTGAAGCCAGCAGGATGGTTGTTCGGTTAGTGGGGCAAGGTGGAGCAGCAGTGCTCCTTCTGATCCCACAAGGAATACCTTGGCTTCCACTGCCCTGTTCCCTCAGTACTTGCCACCCTAACTGCGAGATCTCTCCTGCATCTAACCTGCTGCTTCCGGATCACTTTCATTTACAGTAAAGGAGCTGTCATCAGTATAATTTGGAATGTGTCGAAGAAAGATAATCCTCGGATTGTCAAAGTAACTATTTAAGTAGAAAATGACCATTGCCCAGATTTCACAGGCACAGGCAAAGTTGTGGCAGTCACTACTGACCAAGAAGAAAGCTGCCCAAAAGGATTTAGCAATGCCTGTGGCGTGGATTTTCCCTTAGCCAATGTCAGTTTGAATCTGGTTCCAAGTCAAAAGGATGGCCAGGCATCCAATAACAGTGATAGCATCAAGCAGGGTTAGCAGCCAATCACATCAAAGTATTCTGGTAGACAGCAAATCAGGAATTAAAAAGTGCTGATTATCCTTCACTTTTAATTATATTTTACAGAGAGTAAAATAAATCATTGGACCATTCACATGGGATTACAATAGAAGCTGAAATATCATAAACAGACATAAAAAATATTCTTTTAAAAATATGTATAATTTTATCATAATGGAGAAATTTGACATTTCACAAGAATGAAATCAGTTTTCCTGGGCTAGTGAAGTTGTTCAACATTAATTAGGAACTTAGTTAAAAACCCAGTTGCACCTCATTCAACAAGGTGTAACTTTGTCAAGGGTTTTGACAGTGAGATTTCTAGTGTAAAAGGGCAAGTTCTTGTCAGTTCAGTGATTTCTAATTGATCACAGGCTGGGTGGGGCTTGAACATTGCCTGTCCTGGAGAAGCATAGAACCATTCACAGGAAATTCTGTATTTCTGCATTTAACAGTGCACATACGGACTTCAGGAGTTGCTGTAAATTTCAGAGGAGTAATGACAGTCAACAGTGCTAAACTGGAGCCAAAGTCAGCCTTCATATTCCTAGAAGCTACAACTGACTGTCGAGTTGAAGGATTCCAGGGATACCATTAGGTATATGAAGAGATCAAAAATTGACTTCTGCAGCATGTGGCTAGCCAAAATAGCTTGCATTACTTTGAACTGGTAATCCCATGCTGATACAATCACATAGCTTCCTCCGGCCAAAGGAGCTGCAGGGGTCTGCATAAATTATTAATCCTTTCTGTGCTTCTTGATGAAATGAAAAGCCTCATCGTCCTCCAGTCCTTAGTCCAGATAGAAAGTTTCCTCTGAATGAGGGGCGTTTGAGCAATGGCAGCCAATGTGTTAAACTCCCAGGCTTCCTTTTGTGAATGAAGGACTCAAATGTGTATCATATTTAAAGAAACACTTGCACTTTTCATAACCACCAAATGGTTCAAAGCACTTTGCAGTCAATGAAGTAATTTTTGATGTGTAGTGACTGTTGTAATGTCTGAAACACGGCAACAAATTTGTGCACAGCAAGCTCCACAATCAGCAAAGTAATAACCACCAGATAATCTGTTCAGTGATGATGATTGAAGGATAAATATTGGTCAGGATGCCAGGGATAACTACCCTGTCCTTCTTTTAAGTAGTGCCATGGGATCTTTTACATAATCAGTACTGCACTGAATGTAGCGAATGTAGGCTTTTTTGCACTCAAGTCCTAGGACTTGAACCAGAAGATTTAGGGGCAAGTGTGCTGCCACTGAACCACAGCTGACACCACTTTATCACAATTTATTTAACTCGTTGAAAGACCTTTTATCAACTCCTCCACCTCTTAGTAAAATTGTGAGGACAAAATAGCTCGCTTGATTGGCACCCCATTCACTACCTTCAACATTCATTCCCTCCACCACCAATGCACAGTGGCAGCAGTATGTACCATCTACAAGGTGCACTGCAGCATCTCACCAAGGCTCATTCGATAACAAATTCCACACCTGTGACCTCTACCACCCAGAAGGGCAGGGGCAGCAGATACATGGGAACACCACCTCCTGCAAGCTCCCTTCCAAGCCACATATCATCCCGACTTGGAACTGTTTTGACGTTCCTTCACTGTCGCTGGGTCAAAATCCTAGAACTCCCTCCCTAACAGTACTGTAGATGTACCTACACCACATGGACTGCAGCGGTTCAAAAAGGCAGCTCACCACCACCTTCTCAAGGGCAATTAGGGATGGGCAATAAATACTGGCCCAACCAGTAACACCCACATCCCATGAATGAATAAATGATGATAAAACGTGTAGTGAATTAATCTCTCCACAGGGAACCCAACTTATTCACCACATCCAACACTCTTCAGTTTCACAAAACCCTGGTGAATCAGTTATGGAGAAATCAAAACCTTACATAGAATCCATGAGTGTACTCTGAATTGACTGAGCGGTTTCACACTTGCTTCATAGTCAAATAGTCATGGACTCAAACCTCATATCAGGACTTTGAGTATCTTATCTTGATTAATTTTCTCATAGAGTGAAGTAAAGCCTACAGCACAGGAAGAGACCATTCAGTCCAACAGGTCTATGCTGGGGTTTGTGATCGAGGCTCCTCCCACCTTCCTTCATCCAACCCTATCAGAATATCCTTCCATTCTGTGGTATTAGGATTTGTAAGGGTTAATGTTTGGGACTGTGTGAATAGAACCCCCCAAAGTGATGATGTAAGAGAACACGTGACTAAGAGTCGAGAGGGAGAATCTTCTTGCCCTAAGCGGTGTAACAGCTAGTCATGCACATGGTTCAGTTGTATCTAATAAACCAGTTATTGTTTAGAATGAGAATGTCTCTCATTCCTTAGCTAGACTAACCAAAATGCAACACACTCCTTTCTCTCTCATATGTTTATCAAGCTTCCCCTTAAATACATTTCTCCTCTTGCCTCACATACTCTATGTGATAGTGAGTTCTACATTCTTATCACATCTTGCGATTAGTGAAGTTTCCTCTGAATTTTCTATTGGATTTATTGGTGGCTTGTTTATCATTATGGCCTCCACTTTTGCTTTGTTCCCCACTAATGGAAATAACTTCTGTATGTCTACCCTATCAAAGTCTTTTACAACATTAAAGCAACCGAAGGCAATTTGAAAAAAAGAGCTTCCTTTAGTGGGGCCGTAAGGAGCAGCAGTGAGCCTTCAGACCTCAAAAGGGAAGTCTGGGTCTCTGCTGTCCCTGGCAGCACTATCTTGTATCTACTTAGCAGCTTGCAGGTGGGTTCTGGGCAGCCTGATCTTTGTCCTCCTCTGCTGAATAGCACATGAGCTGTGTCACTCGGGAGTTAAAAAATCACCCCTTTCTTTTCCAGGGAAGCAGCTGTAAGCAATAACATTTGGGTTGTAATTGGCAGGCAATGCAGTGAAAATGACGAAGGGAACATCGTCACTGGGTAAGAGGTGGAACAAGACCCACACTCTTTGCCGGCGAAGTGGGGCTAAAGCATTTCACCCACAGGAATCGACCTGCAGTAAATGTACCTACCCTGCCAAGAGAAAGAGGAAGCATAACTGGAGTGCTCAGGGCTAAAGGAGAAACACAACTGGGGCACCTGAAGGTGGTATATCGCTGATTCTGGAATGAATTCTGCAAAGGGACCACCCAAAAGCCCAGATATCCCACTAATGGCTTCCTCCAGCACGGCATAAACTACCAGCGCACCTACAGAACAACTAAAGCTATGGTTTGAAAAGTTAAAAAAAAACAAAGGATAAACATGTGCTGGGGGTTTTATTTCAAACAGCAATGCAAAACGCCAATTCAATTAGAAAATAACTAAACGCGTTAAACTGGAGTAAAAACAGGTAATGGTGGAAAAAACTTGGCAGGTCTGGCAGCACCTGTGGAGAGAGAAACAGAGTTAACGTTTCGAGTGCGTGTGACTCTTTCTCAGATTTCAGATTTCCAGCATCCACAGTATTTTGCTTTTACCTTAGTGTTAAACTGGGAGTCCAATTTATCCTTCATATTCCTAGAATTGTAACTGAGTGTTGTTCTGAAGAGTTCCAGGAAACATACTGAGCCTCTGAGCAGATTAGGGATTGACTTACTCCTGTGGCATGTAGCTGTCAGCAGCAGTTGCAATTACTCCTAACTTGTAATCCTATAGCTGACATATTAGCACACACAGGTGCAATTTACTAGTTTAGAACAGAATGAATCACAAGGTCACCAGTGAGTTTGGTTTCATTTATGCAATTTTTATTTAATTTAGACCACCTCCTGCCCCCAACACCCCCTCTCTGTCCCAAAAACTGTTCACAATCACTTAGCTCTCTCCTGCCAAGAAAGGATCTGCAGACGTCTCTACAATTGCTGCATCCTCCCTGTGCCTTGCGTTCAGATGAAAAGTTTGACTGTCTGCTAGCCCTCAGTCCAGATAGATTTCCCTGATTAAAGAAAGTTAGAGCAATGTGAGCCAAGGAATTAAACAAAGTGTTTTTTTAGTGCTTGAAGGACTCAGTTTTGTTTCTTTACAACTGTAAGACACAACTTGGATTTTCATCAGCTCTGTCACCTTTTAACAAATTCATGGCATCAAATATAGAATTGTAGCGTCCGTCTCCACAGGAACTTAATTTACTCACTGTATCTCAGCATAGGGGGAGATGGTGAGACAAATGGTACTGTCACCAGACTAGTAGTCCAGAGGCCCAGGCTAATTCTTGGGGTGGGGAGTGGTGGCGGGGGGCAAAGGGGGACAGGTTCAAATCCCACTGCAGCAGCTGGTGGAATCTGAATTCAATTCAATAATGGTGACCATGAAACTCTCATCAATTGTCCTAAAAACCCATCTGGTTCACTAGTGTCCTTTAGAGAAGGAGATCTGGCATCCTTACCTGGTCTAGCCTACATGTGACCCCAGACCCACAGCACTGTGGTGGACTTTCCCTAGAAAGCCATTCTGTTCAGGGGAAATTGAGGATGGGCAACAAATGCTGGGCCTTGTTGGCAACACCCATGTCCCATGAAAGAATAAATAAATAAAAAGTTCAGTGGGGTCTGGGGAGGCTGGGAATTCTGGGGTTGTTCCCTCGAAAGCAAGAACAGTTGTGATAGTGTTCAATTGTTCTGTGTTTGATTATGTGAGTCTAGTAACTGACCACTGAGCTTGATTGGTTAAACCTGGGTGTGGACACAGAGCAAAGAAAACAGACACCAAAGGAGCCACTAGAAGCTGAGCTGTAAAGTATATGTGCAGACATTGCAGAGATATTTTAAAACTCTTGCGATTAAACTTGTTGCAGACTTAGAAACTAGTGTCACCTCTGCATAGATCCGAGAAATACAACAATCATGGGGAGATTTAATAGAGGTGTTCAAAATTATGGAGGGTTTTGATAGCGTAGATAGGGAGAAACTTCTATGAACAGAAGGTTTGATAACCGGAGAGCATATATTGTAAATAATTGGCAAAAGAACTATGTGATGGGAATGGGGGAGGGGTGTGGACATGAATTTTTTTTTACACATGGAGTTGCTGTGATCTGGAATGCCCTGCCTGAAAGGGTGGTGAAGATCAATTCAGTAGTAACTTTCTAAGTTGATGTGTACATACAAAGGACGGATTTGCAGTACCATAGACAGAAAGCAGGGGAGTGGCATTAATTGGTGTCTCTTTCAAAGAACTGGCATGGGCATTGGCCTGTCATTGAACACTACCACAATGGGTCAAATTACTTTCTTCTATTCTGTAAGATCTTATGGCCCTGATTTTAACCGCTCTGACCTGGTGAAAACTGGACGGAGTGGCTGTTAGAATACCAGGAGTAACTTACCCCCAGTAATCATGCTTCCTTCAGGCCATTTCCTGATATTAACCTGCTCTTTTGAGCAGGTGAACAGTCTACCCCTCAGAAAGGAAGTGGGGTCCGGTTTTAAATATGTAGATTGGCTCCAATAGGCCAGAATTTTCTCCACTTAAAAACTTTTGCGCATTGGGACCAGTTCCAGGCCTCGAGCACGGTCAAGCCTCCTGCGCTATATAACGGGAGGCAATTAACAGGCCGCCTCTGTTTCGAAGCCCAATCTGGGAAGGTGGGCGGGCACTGGATGCAGGATGGCCAATCAGAGCAGCCAAGGGGAAGCGTGGCAGGCAGTCCCACTTGGAATGGTGTGTGCTGCTCAAATTTAGGGAGAAGGAGAGGGTGGCTCATGATGGAGAGGCAGTGCCAATACTGGAACTGGCAGGCACACCCTGAGGCACAGAACAATCTGTTCAATCCATCTACAGGGGCAATGCTTCCAGTCAAAATCATTTACCCCCAACTGTTACGGGTCGTTTATTTTGCCTGTCTAATTAATTCATAAGACCATAAGACCATAAGACCATAAGACATAGGAGCAGAAATTAAGCCTTTCCACCCATCGAGTCTGCTCCGCCATTCAGTCATGGCTGATAAGTTTCTCAACCCCATTCTCCCACCTTCTCCCTGTAACCTTTGATCCCCTTACCAATCAAGAACCTATCTATCTCAGTCTTAAATACACTCAATGAACTGGCCTCCACAGTCTTCTGTGGCAATGAATTCCATAGATTCACCACTCTCCGGCTAAAGAAGTTTCTCCTCATCTCTGTTCTAAAAGGTCTTCCCTTTCCTCTGAAGCTGTGCCCTCGGGTCCTAGTCTCTCCTACTAATGGAAACATCTTCTCCACGTCCACTCTATCCAGGCCTTTCAGTATTTCTGTAAGTTTCAATCAGATCCTTCTTCATCTTTCTAAACTCCATCGAGTCATAATATGTCTTATCTAAACTGTTGCTTCTTAATAAACTATCATAAAATAGCCGACTGTCTGTCTTAATTATCTGTGGCCCCTCGAACACTAAAAATCTTACAATTGGCCTCAGAAGTAGGATCCACAGTAGTCGAGGTATCAATAATTTGTATTCGAGAAGCAGTCTTAGATTGTAGTTAAACGTGTGGTGTAGTTATTAAGTGAAGCCACGAGTCACAATGGCACTAGCAGATGCTAGAATGTGACTGATAGACAGTTTAACAAAAGAGACAGGAGCATGAGGAGCGAACGATGTCTTAGGAGTTATAGAAGAGTGTGACGGAGATTACGAGCGTATCTTAGGTAGGTTTGCTGAAGAGGCCTATGAAGGAATCACTGAGTTGGAGAAAATCCAGAATAAATTGGCTTACAGTGCACATCTGTGTGTCTGACAGCTAAGTAAGAAGTACAAGGAGTTAAGCGAACTGGTAGATAAGTTGCAAAAGGGAAGTGATGGTTGGCAGGAGAGCACAGCTGTCTTGAACAACCAGTTACGCTGGGACCAGGAAGTTTAAAAGCTGTTAGACCAAACACTGGAACAAAATATTGATTTACAGTCAGAAAATACCAGGCTGAGAGAGAAGTTAGGAGGTGTGGGGGGCAGTGGGGGTGGGGGCCAGGGGGCTGGGGGTGGTTGGCTTTGAGAAAGTTAATTCAGCCACCAAGTGCCACCTCCCCTGAAGCTGACCACTCCCCATACTTAGCTAAAAACAAACAACCCCCAGACACAGATGGGTCAACAGTGAGAAGTTGTAGGCTGCTGTCTCCAAAACCCGTGCAGATGATCCTGAGCTTTGCTGGAGTGATACGGCCGAAAGCACTTCCCCCTCTGCTCTGCCGCTCCTAAGTGATAAGGGAATGTCGGTGTGTGGGGTTATCCAAACCAGGGCAAGGACAGAGATGGACGGGAATGCTAAAGAACCACCCACCATGGCCAAAGAAGAGGTCACAGCCTTGCACCTTTCCCTGGATGAGGTTAGGGCTCTAAGAGAGGAGGACATTGAGGTTCACAAGGTCCTAGTTAGCATCAAGCAGGTCCCCATCAAAAGTCCAAGTATATTCGCAGAGAGATCTGCCTCCTGCACTCACCCACGATCCTTATCCCGACCTTACGAAGGAGTACATTTACCTGGTTGAGAGTATGCCCCACATTTGAGTCAAGCTATTGTTAAAGCAGGGTGCTGTTCGCAAACATCAGTGATTCAAAAAATTGAGTTTGAAGGGGAGCTAAAAAAGTTTAAAAGCAATTGACATTAGTTTAGAACGCTGTGGGTTTCTGTGTTGAATTTAATAAAGCAATACTGTTTGTTCCCAAAATATAAAGATAGCCTGATATTTGGCAGAAATCCAATTTGAACTCCTCAAGAAACTTGTACCAAGGCGAGCTAAAGAAGAACGACTAAGATTCAAGCTAAAGACATATTTTACTGACTTTAAATTCCTGACTGTACCAAAACGAAATAGGTGAGAAGCGTTTTACAAAATGCTAAAATCACACAAGAATTTAATGGAGCAAGTTTAAAATGGAGTTTGGTTTCTCTTTTGCTTGGGGATGTTTTTTTTAAAATTATGTGGAGTGACACAATTGCGTGCCAAGTTTTATCCACGTGCCCCCCGCCACCCACCCCACCCCCCCGATAAACAAGCAGCGGAGTTAACCCTTTCTGCTGACTGCTGCTTCTTTTCTTCAAATTCGTCACAAAACCTTCGGATTACTAAATGTATATTGGGCATTATTAGATATGAAGTTTCTAAATTTACAGATATGACTGGACATATTAACCCATTGCGCTCTTGGCCAGAGCCACAATGAATTGTTTGTGCTTTTTTAAAAACAGGTGACGATGGTCTCCAGCTCCGAGTGAACCTAGCAGTTTTAAGGATTAAAGCACAGCAAAAAGACTTTACCTTTTGGAGACCGGGCCTCAATCATTCAACTGTTTGTTACTATTCGTTATCTTTTGAGACAAAGGCCTGAATCTTCAGGTCGGTGTGCGGGGGATGGGCCCCTGCTCGCCGACGTGTAAAATGACGCACAGTGACATCGGGCATGCATCCCAATGTCACTGCGCGCCATTCCGATCATCAGTTCAGTGGGCGAGCATTGGAGTTGGCTGCACGCCCGCTGAACTGTCAAAGGCCTATTAAGGCCATTTAAATACCAATTGAAATAATTAACAGGGCTGCCCTGTTGTTGGGCAAGCGAAGAGCCCAAGTGGCCTTTGCATTTTTCATGGAACCTCATCCACAGGCGAGATGAGGTTTCATGAAGGGTTTATAAATGTAATAAAAATTTTTAGTAAAATTCATTGATGTGTCCCAGCTCATGTGACACTGGCACATGAGGGAACATGTCTGAATAATTTTTAAAATTCTTTTTTGCAAAGTTTTATTCTTAAATTAATCTCCTTGAGGCAGCTCCGTGCCTCAGGGAGATTTCTGTGCTCTTTTGTGCACGTGCGTGAAAGAGCGCAGGCCCCGACTCTCCCTCCTCCTCCAGCCCGCACAGGGAGCGCACAACGCTTCTGGGTGCACGTCATGCTGGACGGGCCTTAATTGGCCCATCCATGCAAAATGGTGGCGCCAGCCGATCACGGGCGGCGATCAGCTACGCACCCACTCCCGAACGACCCACCCGACGGGGAGAAAATTCTCACCAAAGTGTTTGAGTAGGGGAGACATGGAAATCACCTGTAAACCGATTGCAAACGCTTTTGTCTCTGATGCAAATCCACCATTTAAAACCACCAAGCCTGTTTCTGAACTTGGAAGGGATGAATAAGTTGACATGAGTTGCCATTTCAAGCATTCAAAGAATGCCTGATGTTTAATGGAATAAACAAATTCCAATTTCCCGAAAAAGCTAATAGAAAAACAGCTTGAGTGGTTCCTCAGTATCAAAAAAATAGTGCTTTTGGAAGAAATAAACAAACAAACCTGTCAGCCCAACAACACTGCTATTCGAATTTAGGATAATTTTAAAATAAAAAAAGTCAGGCACAATCTCGGGCAGGCTTGTGCAACCTTCTCGCTTGGTGGGGGGAAGGGCACATGTTACTCCAAAAACACACATCTGCCCTTGTTTTTGCCTGCTAATCAAAGTCAATGCCTGACCATGTACTTGATGTAGCGCCGTGCTGCATCCCAGATCTGATGCCCACCTGTCAGCCCAGGAAGAGTCCTCCCCCATCCCCATCACCCTCCCAACATGCTGTATCAGGACCAGGCCCAAGGTCCGATAAGCCCAGCGACGTGGCAGGCAGGATCAAACCGCCCCACAGGCTGGCCCTTGGACAAGCCTGATCTTTTGAGAAAATAGGATGGAGTTTAAGGGAAAGAGCAAACAATCAACATTTAAAAATGAATGCCTGAATCAAGTGGGAATGTTTAATTTCTGTTTTAAAGATATTATGAGAATATTTTATTAGACTTATTATTAGTAAAGTTTCTCCAGATCTCCTGAAAGAGATACAATGACAATTAATGGCTTAGGATAAGAGGTAGAGTTAGGGAAAAAGGGAATTGGAATAATTCACCTTGGTAGTTCGGTGGAATATATAAATTTGGTCTTGATGTGTGTCCCAGTGAAAGGAAAGTATAGATAAGATGAATAAGACGACGGCTTTCTCTTAGAGATACTTGTGTCTTTGCCTATGAACTTTTTAAGAGAACTGAATTTGATAATCTGGCTACCATCTGAGACATTGGGACTGCACAGGAGAGGAGATAAGCAAAGATCTTGAGACAGAGACCCCCTTTGATCTTTTGAGAAGATTACCGGAAAGTCAGGAAGAATTATCCAATGGTGGAACCCTGTAAAGACAGTGAAATCGTGGATGATGAAATTGATTGGCAAAATACACAGCACGATCCCTGTGGACCTGATAAACTTTCCACAAATGCAAAACAAGGATTTGTGGGAGAGGGCAGAGAGGTTACCACCAAGCGTGATGAAGTGACGTGCAGCAGAAGGAACACTGCCCAAAAAGAGAATCACTAGAGATCACGTCCAACAGATAGGGAATCATGTGAAGAATGTAAAATTCCAACAGAGGATTAAAGAAGAAATTGGAGCACTGGTGTGAGTGCGCAGAAGTGATTTGCAACTTGTGAATATGGCGCAGCTGCACTGAAGAACAGGTCCCAGGCTTGCTCAGCTACTTGACAAACAACGTGACACAAAATGGTTAGCATGGCCTGAAGAGTAAGAAAACATTTTTAAATGACCAAACACTGACACATACTCCATAAAGGAACTGACTTTAAGACTGTTATGAAGCTGTCGTATTTGTCATAATAGTATTGTGGGATTTTGCAAGGTAGGTTTATGGTTTTGAGGGTGGATGGTTCTGTCTGATGATTGACTTGATTGAATCAGAGTCAGATAGAATGCTAGACTGAAGTTATCAAAAGAAGTTAGGTGTAATGCAGACTTTTGAAATGGAGATGGACAAGCAAGGATGAGGGTTCCACATCTACGGTATGAATGAAATTTTCATTTTTAGATAAGGGGAAGAGTTGTTGGATTTTCAAAGGAGACATGATAGAGTTTTATGACTGGCAAGGTGAATATTGCAAGTTATTACATCGATTTGTCCCAAAAGCACTGGCCCATGAAAGATTTTTATATTATGGGAATGTACATTTCCAAAAACATGTAGAACAATGGAATTTACAGATTAATGAGGGAGAAATGTATTTAAAGAAGGATGGAATGTTGCTTTAAAGGGTGTGGGTGAGAGATCGAGAGGTACATCATGTGAAGCAGTCTTTGAGGTAAAGCCTCTAGCCACTTTTGCAGAAGTCTGCTATTTCCCTCTCAAAGGGGGAAACTATAAGATCTGCAGGCGGGGAGTGCCAAATCAAAGTGATCAGATAATTTTAGTAGCTTTAATGAGTTATCCATGATGTGTCATCAAGAAATTAGGGAAACAGCTTGTATTTTAGAAATAACTATGTTATCTAAAGATTACTTGTGAGAAGCCAATAAGGATATTTCCTTTTCAAAAGGAAATGTAAGACATTGGGGTCTTGAATAAACAAGCATTTTCTGCATATTATAGAACCTTGATATGTTTTGTTAGACAGAATTGATTCTTTCTCTAGAAAGAGGATTTCTAAACACTTTGACTTCTAAACAGTCTTAGTTCAGGCTGCCATGTTGGCATTACTAAGCTGGTAGGATGTTGTCACATGCACCCCCCTTATCTATGCTAGTGTTTAAAAAGGACCAGGATCTGATCTTCACCATGATGTAAACTAAAAAGCTGACCTCGAGCAAGGTGACAAAGAAGGAGCATAGTAACCACCCTGACAATTTGGGTACCTCTCCTGTATCCATTTGTCAGAAGGGGTTGAATAGATGATTGACACTGGGTAAGCCACCAACCCCCAGAAAAAAGGTATGTTAACAAGCGTTCAGGCACAGGGGCTGTGTCCTGGTGAGATCCTGGTGAGGGGTGCTGGTGAGGTGGCAGTGCCCGTTGGCAGCTGCCTTCTCCTGGTGGACGAGGAGGAGGAGGAAGATCAGAGGAAGCGTTCCCTAACACTTCGACTAGAGAGCAGAATGCTGTTATCACAAGCCACTGAGATGAACACACTCTTTGCCAACCATCTGTACATCCTCTGGGATCAGTAAACCACTCTCAACTGTCACGGTTGTATACTTCTCCTGTCTGATTAGTTAATGCATCATATCTAAACGGTTGCTTCTTAATAAACTATCTTAAAATAGTCGACTGCCTGTCTTAGGTATATGTGGTCCCCAAATCCCCAAAATCTTACAGATAGTTCTGAAGTTTGAGTTTTTTAAAGGAAGCCACAAATATCCTACAAACCTCATGAATAAATGTTTCAAAAACCGTTCATTGTTTATTGACCAGCAGCCAGTGCAAACATGCAACTCCCATTACAATTCATCACTTGTATTTATAAACCATCAGCAGTATGGTTAATAGTTATTCATGAAGTTGGTGCAGTACTGGGATGTTTAATGTACTCTCTATCTTGGAGTGTCTTTGTTAATGTTAGCATTTGGTCCATTCACATATTTGGGGCATCACCTAGAAACTGCTGCAGGTGCATTGACTGGTCAAAACTGTACACATGGATCTACAAACCTTTGTGTTCAGAACATTGGTAATGCTGTATGTCAATGTTTCCTGACAAAATACACCAATTCATTGCTGCCAGGACATTAGAATATCCTGATTAAGAACCCTAGGCAGCAGGAAAATTTCAGGCCAGTTGACACCTTCTTATGCAATCCTTTCTCAATCCATTAAAACTCAACAGCCATAATCAATTGCACAAACTAATAGGGCCTGTAGAATGTTAATGCATCGTGTTAGTAATAACACAGCAGAATATACTAGCCTTAAATGAAATAGTACATCTCTAGCTGGGGCCCCAACACATACTCCAAAAGATTTGTGTTGATTTGCTACAGTCGGCAATTTTCTTCTGTGCAGTGTTGCAGCAGAGTTCATGCAGATGGGCTATAAACCTGATTCTGCCACTATATAAATATCCAGTTGTGGGTGGCTGTTCAAGAATGTCTCACAATGTTTTTTCTCTCACATGTTTATCTGAGCTTGAGAAGGTCTGCAGCCATGCCAGGAAGCTCATGCGCATGCGTATTCTGCTCTGCATGAAGCAACAGGTAAAATTCATCTTCAGTGAAAGAAATGTTTGCATTTGTATTGTGTCTTACCTGACCAAAGGACATTCCAAAACACTTTATGACCAATGGAATACTTTTGAAGTGTAGGAATGCTGTAATGTAGGAAACGGGGCGATCAATTTGTGCATAGCAAGCTCCCACAAACAGCAAAGAGTTAATCCTTTTTTGGTGATGCTAGTTGAAGAATAAATGTTGACTAGGGCACCAGGAGAATTCCCTGAAAAAATGCCATGGGATCTTTCACAAGATCAACACTCAAAAGAGCAGACAGATTTAATGTGAAAGACAAGTGCACCCTCCCATTGAAGTATCAGCCAACATTTTATGCTTAAGACCCTGGAGCCCTGTCAAATGAGCAGGGACATGTTATAAATGAAATATTAAAATTTTTATTTTATTTTTATTTGCTATTGGAAACCTCATCCCACCCGTGGATGAGACTTCCTAAAAAATGCAAAGGCTGCTTGGCCTTTTCGCCTGCCCGCCAACCATAAGGTTGGACGGGCAACAAAAATTTCTTTCAATGATAACTTTAATGGCCTTAGTAGGCCTTTTAATTGTTGGTGGGCACGCTGACAACTCTGGTGCGCGCCCGCCAAACAAAATATCGCGATGTCAGGACACTCGCCTGACGTCATCGCACATCATTTTACGATCGATCGGGTTGGGAGAGCGCTTGCCCGATGAGCTAAAAATTCTGAGCATTTATCTAGCATGCCATTTCCTGATTTTCGATTACACATCACATTTAAGGGGCCCACATTACTCTTCGTCACCCCCTTCATCTCAATCTATTTGGAAAATCCTTCAGTGTTTTCCTTGATGTCCCTCACAAGTTTTTTCTTATATTCTTTGTGCAGTTTTATTATTTTCTTTGTATCCAATTGCTGTCCTTTATCGTTTGGCTGTCCTTCATATCTCTGTTAGTCCTGGAATCGCAACCACCTTATCTTTCCCTGTTGACCCAGTTTATTTAGTTACATAAGTCAAGCTCTTTTCCTTTAAAGGTGTGTACAGATTCTGCAAACTACTCTTTAAATATCTCCTATCATTCATTGAATTTTTATCCAGTAATAGTTTTGCTCAGTTCACTGTGATCAATTTCTGATTCATCCCTCTAAAGTCTGCCTTCCCTAAATTTAAAGCCTCAGTATGTGATTGGCTCTTTTGCCTTTGCACCTAAAATAGAATTTTAATTATGTTACGGTCACTGTTAGCTGGGTGTTAATGAATGAATGGTCATGACATGAATATGTAATGAAGGTTAATTCTGTTAATGTTAGTTATTTCTATTTAATGACATGAATAAGTCACCAATCTGCTTCACTCACACTAATACATCATTTAGTTTTAAATTGCCATCTGATATTTCAGACTGCAGTTGCTTGAAAATTTGATTGTTGCCTGCAAGATTGTTTTTTGCTGGCTGGATTTTTGCGACCTTGCTATGCATTTTTGACATTGTTTCTCAGTTTTGTTTGGTTGCCATACATGAAGATGTAAGTTTTGCTTCCGGGAGGCATTGACTTTTTTTCCCTCTCTCCAAGTGGTTCTGAACCCTACAAAAATGGTCCTCCGCTGATTCACATGCACCAGGAATATAATCAATCAGAATTTTAGTCGCTGAAATTGGGACGCGCTTCTCTGTTTATGCTCTGCATGGAAGGATTCAGCAGTGTTTTCTGTTGAATATTGTTCAGTATTGACATTGGAGAGGTTATGTGCAATGCTTGTGGAAGAGAAGACAAAAGTGATAGGCTCCAGAAGAAGGAATCAAGTGGGAATTAACTGCCCAAACAGGAATGACAAGCCAGTGATTCATATTTTTTTCCTTTGCGGGCTGTACATGGCCTTCAAATAGAACATCCGAATGCAACATATTGTAAATGCATTGTAATTTAAAATGGGTGAAATCTTCATGTAGGTGCACTACTGGACTTTGTTCAATGTTTTTGGCAGTATCTTGTATTCAAGAAGGGAAACAAGTCTGATTGCAATAACTGGTGAGGAGTCTCCCAGTTCTCTGCTACAGGGAAGATCACTGCAAGGATCCGCCTCAATAGCCTTCACCCAGCAGCTGAATAACACCTTCCAGAGTCGCAATGTAGTCACCGCCCATCGAGCGGCACCACAGATATGATCTTTACTGCATGGCAAATCCAAGAAAAATGGAAGGAACAGCACCAGCCACTGGCCTTTCTCAATCTCATAAAAGCCTTTGACTCATGGAGGCGTATGGAGTATCCTCCTCAAATTTGGCTGTCCTCAGAAATTTGTTGCCATCCTCTGCCTGCTCCAGCCTGACATGTAAGCCTTGATGCTCATCAACGGAACCACCACAGACCCGATCTCAGTGAAGACTGGGGTCAATCAAGGCTGTATCAATGCACCAACTCTCCTCCCCATCTTCCTCACTGCAATACTGCGTCTCACCTCCAACACATTACCCACAGGCGTGGAGATAATTCACAGAACAGAGGGGAAACTGTTCAATCTATGCTGCCTTCAATTCAAAACCACAGACATTCCAATTTCAGTCATAGAACTCCAGTATGCACATGATGCTTATGTGCGCGCTCACACAGAAACTGCGATTCAGCTCATTGTCGACTTCTTCTCTGAAGCATATGACAAAATGTGCCTTTCACTAAACACCCAAAAAACTAAGGTCCTCTCCCAACCGGCTCTCACAGCACAACACCTCCCCCTTCCCCCTCGCCGATTACAATCTATGGCGAGATCCTGCAAAATGTGGACCATTTCCAATGATGCGCACCCGACCCGGAATCACGTGAAATCGAGCGAGTAGACGTCAGGCGAGTGTCCTGACGTCACTGTGCTCGAGTGCAACATTGTAGTCAGCAGGAGCGTGCAGGAATCAGAAATGTAGCTGCTGACAATTAAGCCCAGTAAGGAGCCAATGGTCAGTGATATTACATAGCCCGTCCACTTTTAGCGGATGGGCCAATTGGTCAGGCAGTCCTCACGTTTTTGCTACAAACTCCATCCAGGGTGGGATAAAATGTCCAGAGTTAAATAAAATGAAAGAAGGTGTTTGATCAATGAGCTGCTATGTAATCTGCTGTCAGTAGAATTTGCAGTAGTCACATAGTTTGCTGTGCTTTACTGAGCTCATTTCAGTTTTGCAGTACAGCAACTCCCTGAGGCAGCTCCACAGCAGCTATCAGCCTTCACGGAGTGCCCACCCACACCCTCACTTCTCTTGGCACCTGCCCCCTTCCTGCCCCCACCCCCCAGCAGTGCTGGGCCTTTCTCAGCCCATATTTCACCAGTCAATTGGCCAGCCAGCTTGAAACTGGGGGCTGATCGTGGCTGGAAGCACGTATCGCGTCCACTTCCAGGCCTGCCAATCGCGTGCACCTGATGAGACCAGGGTTCAGGCCCACGTCCGGGGTGCTTCCCCTCGATGAAGGCAGACATGGATGATGAAATTCATCATCACCTCCAATGTACCAGCTCAGCCTTCGGCTGACTGATGTAAAGAATATTTGAGGACCAGGACCTCAAACCCAAGGATAAGGTCATGGTTTACTGGGCAGCAGTTAACACCCTGGGGGTTACCATTGACCAGAAACTGAACATGACCAGCCTTATAAATATCATGGCTACACGAGCAGGTCAGAGGCTGGGAATTCTGCAGAGAGTAACTCACCTCCTGACTCCTCAAAGCCTGTCCGCCATCTACAAGTCACAAGCCTGGAGTGTGATGGAATACTCCCCACTTGCCTGGATAAGTGCAACTCCAACAACACTCAAGAAGTTGGACACTACCCAGGACAAAGCAGCCGCTTGATTGGCACCCCATCCACCACCTTAAACATTCATTCCCTCCACCACTGGCATATAGTGGCAGCAGATGCACCGCAGAAACTTAGCAAAACTCCTTCGACAGCACCTTCCAAAACTGTGACTTCTGCCGCCTAAAAGGACAAGGACAGCAGGTGCATGGGAACACCACCATCTGCAAGTTCCCCTCCAAGCCACTCACCTCCTGACTTGAAACTATGTCACCGTTCCTTCACTGTTTCTGGATCAAAATCCTGGAACTCCCTCCCTAACAGCACTGTGGGTGTACCTACACCACATGGACTGCAGCAGTTCAAGAAGGCAGCTCACCACTACCTTCTCAAGGGCAACTAGGGATGGGCAATAAATGCTGATCTAGCCAGTGACACCCAGGTCCCGTAAATGAATTTAAAGAAGCAGTGATCCCCGTGCTCCTATATGCTTCAGAGACTTGGTCAACCCACAGCCAGCACCTCAAAGCACTGGAGAAGTACCACCAGGGGCGTCTTCACAAGATCCTCCAGATCTGGTGGCAAGAAAGGTGATTCTACAGCAGGGTCCTCTCCCAAGCCAACTTTCCCAGCATCCAGGCACTAATCACTCAAAACCAGCTCTGCTGGGCAGGACATGTCATTCGTAGGCCTGACACCAGATCCCAAAGCAACTGCCCTTATTGAAGCTTGGTCATGACAAGCAACTCCCAGGAGGACAGATGAAACGCTTTAGGGATGTCCTCAAACCATTGCTGAAGAGGTCAAACATACTCTCAGACTCAATGAAGACCCTGGCTTGTGACCGACCAAAATTGAGAAGATTTATTTGGAAAGTTGCTGAACACATCACAAGACTTCATTGGGAATACACAGAGGCGAAGTCGAGGTGTTGGAGGGAGCTCACAAAGTTCCCAACAATTCATTTACTAGACTCTCTAAGCACCACGTACCCCGCATGTGTCAGAGTCTATAGATCATGTAATGGACTGTCCGCCATCCCAGAATCCATGGAACTAGAGTGGGAGAAAGTAACCATAGAATCATAGAGGTCTACAGCACAGAAAAGGGCCCTTCAGCCCATCAGCTCTGCGCCAGTCAGACAAGTATCTAACTATTCTAATCCCATTTTCCAGCACTAGGCCCATAGCCTTGTATGCCATGGCATTGCAAGTGCACATCCAAATGCTTCTTAGGTGTTATGAGAGTTTCTGCCTCTACCACCCTTTCAGGCAGTGAATCCTCGATCCTGAGGGTCTGCCTAAGAAAAAAACATCAATACTCTTTTGTTACCTTTCTGAAAACTATGATGGATAATTCCCATGCTGCCACTACCTCTCCTTTTCCTTGTGGGCAACCTCCCTTAGGGACTCAGACCTGTGATGCCATCCATCACTGGATAGCCCTTCTGCACCTCTGTTGTGCAGTATATTATTTAAATGGAGAGAGACTGCAGGACTCGATGGTACAGAGGGATCTGGGTGTCCTGGTACATGAATCACAAAAGTTTAGCGTGCAGGCGTAGGAAGTGATTAGGAAGGCAGGTGGAACGTTAGTGTTTATTGCAAGGGGAATGTGATATTAAGATAGGGATGTTTTACTGCAGCTGTACAGGGCCTTGGTGAGACCACATCTGGGACTGGATTTTTAGCTCAGCATGTGGGTATGCACCCAACTCACGCGAGCGTGAAATAGCACACAATATTTCAGTCGGGGGGCGTGTGCAGGAGTTGGCAATGCGCCTGCTGACAATTAAGAGGGCTGATAAGCCCATTCATCAATCAATTGAATAGAATTTTTCTCTGCCCGTCCAACCTTACGGTTGGCAGGCGGGTGAATAGGCCAAGCAGCCTTTGGATTTTTGAGGAAACCTCATCCATGGACGGGATGTTAATTAACAATAAAATAAAAGTTTTTAGAACTCATTTTCAACTTGTCCCTGCTCATGTGACAGAGTCAGAGTAGAGTCAGAGGGGACATGTTTTCCTTTTGTCTTAAAACTTTAATTTTCACGTGAAAAATCTTCAGCTCCCTGAGGCTGTTCTGTTCCTTCAGGGAGCTTTCACTGAGTGCATCCGCACACATGCACTGACTTCCGAACTCGCCCTTCTCCACCCCCACCACCCAGGCAGCGCTGAGCGTTTCAGTGCGCAATTTACGCTGAGTGGCCACTGATCACGGGCAGCAGGACCATTGCACGGCCACTCCCAGGCCCACCCGCCACACCCACCCAACGAGGGGAAAATCCTCCCCTGGGAGTACTGTGCACAGTTTTGGTCTCCTTACTTGAAAGAAAAATATAGGCCGTAACGTCCGAGTTCCAGGGCAGTGTATTTGGGAGTTACCCCAAAGATTGGCCAGGAAACCACCCCCTCCCACGCCACCCACCCCCATATGTTCCCAGGTGAGGATTGCATGACAGTTGCTTGGGAAGTTCAAACTTCGGTTGGGCAATTTCCCTGCACTGGGAACCATCCAAAAATGCAATTTAAATCCCAATCTTCAGATGGTTCCGACTGTCATAAAGCTCTAGTTATCCAGAGAAAGTTACAGGAACTAAAGCTTCTGGGTAACAATAGCACTGACCCACCCAAACCAGCTCCCCCCCCAAGGGGCCTCCCCTCACACCCCCAAACCCCTAGGAAAGTCCCGCCATCCTCCTGACCCCCAGCAGGAATCCTCCCGCTGCCCCACTCCCACCACTGGCTCGCCCGACCTCCCATGGGACTCCCCCCAGGCCACCGATCCCCTACGGGACTCCCTTCACCCCCTCGATACCATCTGCCGACAATCCCCCGACACCCACCCCCCCCCCCCCGAGGGACTACCCCCTTTACTACCCTACCCAGGATCTACCAGTCCATGACTGTTTTGTCTAACTATGAACTGAAACATAGGTCCAGATTTCAGCTCTGAGGTACATTGGGAGCTGGAGTGGAATGGTGGGGTGGGGGGAGGGGCGGGTTGGTTGCTGGTTGTGCGGGGGGGGCAGGGTTTCGATATTGTGCAGGAAACATGCAAGCAATTCAACATACCCGTTAGTGGCATTTTAACTTAATTATCATTTTACTTTCAGGCTTGCCATCAGTTGCCTGTTAGTGTGCATGATAAGGACCCACATCACGCAATCACGTGACCCTTGTGACACAAAGAAAGCGGGACTGGTGGTGGCCCAGGAGGTCAGCAGCAGACATATTGTGTCACACTCCTGGATTCAGCGCAAGAAATGTCTTTAATAACCTAAACAGGTTAGGAAAGGTGGGGATACAATTGCACATTCACCTACATCCTGCTGTGTATATCATCCTACTCCTCACTCTGCTTTGGCAAGCCTACTCCATCATATTACTCCTCTCACTCACTTGCCTTGCAAGTGCGCCTATCCTTCCCTATGCACTTCTCCACATCCCCATCTATGCATCCACCAATGCCACTCACCCTTATGAAATTTGGAGACACTGTCTATAGGACAACCTCTGTCCTATAGAGCTGGCATTTACTTGGGGCAGGAACAGTTTCAAAGATCTACCGGTCCATGATTGTTTTGTCTAACCATGAACTGAAACACAAGTCCAGATTTCAGCTCTGAGGTACATTGGGAGCTAGAGTGGAGTGGGGGACTATCAGGGAGGTGCTGCTCCCTGATAGTCATTCTCACCCAATGTACTTGTATTTAAGATGGTTTTATTTAGTGTGTAATGTACCTTTAAGAAAAATGCTTGTTAAGGAAAATCTGTAGTAACCAATAGGAGAGTAGTGCAAGCTACCTCAGCAGAGTGCATAGAGACAGAGTTAGAGTTGAAAGCACACATGTAGTTGCTGCTGAGTACATTGCAAATAAACTTTATGTTTCCACCCAAGAAGCGTCTGCAGATCAAATCTATCAATAATAGCAACTCATCCACCTTCACAACAAACTGGCAATGAGGATAAAACAGGATTGAACAGAAGAAATCAAGTTAGGAAGAAATCGGCACTGTACCTTGCCCAGTGATTGTAAGCAGCAAGCTATGTTAGAATTGAAGAAGTTATCCTCTCTTAAAATGCCACAATTTGGGAGAATTGATCCTTTTGAACCAGCCACAGATTATTGATTTCATTACATACATGCCTCACATTCTTTTTTCAAGCGAACGAGATCATGGGGGAAGAGAAGAGGTGAGCGATCCTCTTAAGTACTTGTGGGAGCAAAGCCTACAGTCTGATTCGAAGTTTGATGGCACCCAATGCCCCAGATTTGAAACATTTCAATGAATTGTTGGATTTCGTGAAGGGTAATTTCCAAACTAAGCCCTCAGTCACGATGCAGAAGTTCAGGTTTAATTTGCGAAATAGAGCCTCAGGTGAGACAATTGTGTGCTACGTGGCAAATTAGAAGCAGCTAATGGAACATTGTGAGTTCGGTACATTCCTAAACGACATGCTCAGAGATTGTTTAGTGAGTGGTGTGAATGAGTTCTCTATTCAGAAAAGATTATTGTCCGAAGTGAATTTGTTTTTCAAGAAGATGCTAGAGATAGCACTGGCCATGGAAAGCGCAGTAAGAGATTCAAAAGCAATAGAGGGTGCACAAAATGGCGCCATCCTCCATATTGGGCAGGAAACCCCAGCCAAAAGGGGAGCGAAAATGCAAGACCCTGCCGAGAAGCAGGAAACAGCCCCCACTAGCCGCAGAATAAAGAAAAATAACTTAGCAGCAAAATCAAAAAAATAATTTCGATAAAGGTGGAAACAAGCGGTCTGTTAGCGATTGCAGTTAAAAAAAATCCAATGCTACTATTGTCACAGAAATGGATATTTGATGAGACAGTGCAAGGAAAGATTCATACAGGCTTGTAAACAAAAAAAGGAGCCCCATATAGAAGAGCCTAAAACAACAAATTCAGACATTTACTCATTGTTTAATCTGAAAGTTGGAAAGACAGAACCAATATTTGTCACAGTAAAAGCAAATGGCAAACCTGTTAGAATGGAAGTGGACACGGGAGCTTCCATTATAGTAAATGGGGAACATACCTTCAGATATCTGAATAATGGTGAACATCAATTAAGCTTAGAAGAAACTGATGCAAAACTAAAAACATACATGGGTGAAGACATTCAAGTAAAAGGCATAGAGTAACCATCCATTATGGAAGCCAATCGGCAAAGTCACCAGTGTTAGCATTGAGAGGCAGGGTGAAATCGGCTAAGGGAAATCAACCTTGATTGGCCACTGAATTTCTAAAAGGAAGCTGGAAGTGTTCCTGTTTTGAAAAAGGAGTGTGTAAGGGCTCAACAAGCTGAAGAAATGCAGGCTGTTTTAACCCAAAACCTGGAAGAACAACAGAAGAAACTCAAAGAAACCCTGCTTGATGCCAGGCTTTGAGATGAGGTGAGCAACCTTCACAGGGGAAAAGAAAACCTGTTGAAAGATCTTCACACTCTACAAGATCCCTTCAGGTCAAAATTTGTACCTCTGGAAAAGTATGAAGAGAAAAAGAAAGAATTCAGCACTTCTCTGAATAAACTGAAGAATGAGTTGTTAGAGAAGACACAACAATGCTCAATTTTCCAGGAGGCAGCAAACAAATACAAAAAAGAGATGAAACAACTGGAGAATCAGCTGAATGAAGCCAAAGGGTCTTTGGAAGCAAAAGTCACAGAATTTTCCAAGAAGCAGACAGATTATCAAATTTTGGAGGACTCAGCCACTGAGTTCAGATAAGTTGGGTTGCACCTGAGAGAAGTCTGGTCACTAGTGAAGTCAAAAGAAAGCCTGAGATTAAAGTCTGTGCTGGAAAGAAGAAGACACGTAGAAAGAAGATACAGCAATACTAATAGGGCTTTAATTCTGACAGCATATGGATACACTTTCGTACACAGGCCGGGCAATCAAATTGCAAACGCTGATGCACTTAGTCGTTTGCCTTTATAAGAAAATGATGAGCATGTCCCAGTGCCACAGGAACTTGTTTTACTGTTAAATTTCTTAGATTCCTCGCTGGTATCGACAGATCAGAGGCTGGACAAGTCAGGATCCAGTCCTATCTGAAGTACGAGAACAAGTGCAACAGGGTTGGTCACAGGAGCCCGTATCTAAGGAAATGAAACTGTACTTCAACAGGAAGACATGAAATAACCAGCCAGGACAGCATCTTGTTTTGGGGAGCACAAGTGATAGTTCCTCCAAAGGGAAGGGAGCCATTTTTAATTGAACTACACAGTGCCCATCCAGGAATTTTCCTATGGTGACCTGGGATGGATGGCAAAATAGAGAGTTTAGTGAAGCACTGTGTGCAATTTCAGCAACTGCAAAAGTTGCCAGCGACAACTCCATTACACCCTTGGGTGCAGTTACACATTGACTATGTTGGACCTTTTCTGGGAACAATGTTTCTGCTCATTGTCAATGGCTATTCAAAATGGTTGGACATATATGAGGTGAAGTCACCAATGTTGGCCACTACAGTTGGGAAACTATGTCAAAGTTTTGCCATTCACAGACGACCAGAAATAATCGTTTCTGATTTATGAGCGCTGAGTTTCAACGGCTTATCAGCCTCAACGGTATCGCCCATGTAAAAACTGCACCGTACCACCCTTCGACAAATGGCCTGGGCTTGAAAGAGCAGCTCAAATGTTCAAGGCAGGCACGAAAAAGCCAACTGGCAATTCCTTAGCAACCAAGCTAAGACGCTTTCTTTTTCATTACAGGAATATCCCTCACACAACAACAGGTGTCACACCTGCGGAGTTATTGTTGAAACACCATCTCAAGATGAGATTGAGCTTGATAATGCCGAATTTAGAGGGGAAGGTGGAAAGGACTGAGGGAAGTAAGAAAATAAGACACAACTGGCATAGTCGCGAGAGGAAATTTACCATGGGAGAGACTGTATGCGTGAAGAACTTCAGAGGAGGACCAAAGTGGTTACTGGGTGAAATAAGTGCGGTGACTGGACCTCTATCTTACAACGTAGAGGTGGGAGGCTGAATCATCTGGAAACATGTAGACCATTTATGGAAGAGAGAGACCAATCACCAAGATTTGGTTCCACCAGTAATCATGACTGGGTCTGCGTTTCCTGTCGAGAATACCCGACCCAGGACAGACATGTGTAATGCTCCTGTTAGAGTTGAGGATACAGAACTGAAAGTGCCCATTGAAGCACTTGATGTTCAGGCAACTCCGGAAAAGGAGGTTCCTGACAAAGCATCTGAAGTTGTGGAGCTACAACATTCCACACGTACCAGGAAACCACCTGAAAGACTGAACTTGTAAATACCTTAACCATTGCAAATATTATGTTGTCTTGAAAAATTATAATATGTGTAGCCAAATTAAAGGGGGAAGAATATATTAATTATGTTTTTTTTAATGTGTAATGTACCTTTAAGAAAAATGCTTGCTAAGGAAGGTCACATGATCTATAGTAACCAATAGGAGAGTAGTGTGGGCTACCTCAGCAGAATGTGTAAAGATAGAGTTGGAGTTGAAAGCACACGTGTAGTTGCTACTGAGTACATTGTAAATAAACTTAATGTTTCCACCCAAGAAGTGTCTGCAGAGCAACTCTATTAATAGTAGCAACTTGGCCACTCTCACAATAGTAATGCCCCCATCGAGTGAACAACTGCTAATACAGTCATCCTTAGGTCTGTTATTTGCCCTGTTGCAGGAGGCAACGTTAAACTTAGAACTGTGCTGAAATATTGTTCCAATTAAGGAAATACCATATGTAAATAGGCAAACTGCTTCTCCCTGGGTGATGCTCCACACCTAATGCATTCAAGTTAAACTCGGAAGTCGGCGGAGTTGGAACCAACTTGCTGAGACACTGGCAATTTTGCCAATTTAACCACCCCCGCACCCGTGCCCAAACCCACCCCCTAACCCAGATTGAACGTCTCCCCCATACGAACATATGAACAAGGAGCAGGAGTAGGCCTTTCAGCCCCTTGAGCCTGCTCTGCCATTTAATAAGATCACGGCTGATCAGATAATCTGTATCCCACCTACCCCTGATAACCCACCACCCCCTTGCTTATCAAGAATCTATCCACCTCTGCCTTAAAAATATTCAAAGATTCTGCTTCCACCACCTTTTCAGGAAGAGCATTCTAAAGATTCACAACCCTCTGAGTGGAAAGATTTCACCTCATCTCAGTTTTAAATGGGTGATCCATAGTTCTCAGTTCTTTCACAAGAGTAATCATCCTCTCCACATCCACCCTGTCAAGACACCTCAGGATTTTATACATTTCAGTCAAGATTTAACCAGCTCAGTCCATGAAATGCTTAACAAAGTTAGTGTAAAAGAAGGAGGAGATCTCAAGAGCAGCTGAAAGCTTGTTTTCTGCAATGTTTGCATAGCTTCCTGAGGATAATTCCAAAATCGTAGCCCTATGAACATACTGGCTCTTGTGCTTTTATGATATCCTTATGCTCCCTTGGGTTAATGGTGATCTTGCAATGATAAAATTATAGAAGACTCAGAAAGGGTATTAGAAAAAGCCTCGCAAATATTCTCAACACAAAAACAGAAACAGAAATACCTGGTAAAACTCAGCAGGTCTGGCAGCATCGGCGGAGAAGAGCACAGTTGATGTTTCGAGTCCTCGTGAGGACTCGAAACGTCAACTGTGCTCTTCGCCACCGATGCTGTCAGACCTGCTGAGTTTTTCCAGGTATTTCTGTTTCTGTTTTTGTTTTGGATTTCCAGCATCCGCAGTTTTTTTTGTTTTTATCGCAAATATTCTCCTCTTCTACATAAATGGGATCAGGCTCCATCACTGACCTCAGTCCACTCAAATTGAAAATGGCTGCTGAGGTAGT
Source organism: Carcharodon carcharias (assembly GCF_017639515.1). Taxonomy (NCBI): domain Eukaryota; kingdom Metazoa; phylum Chordata; class Chondrichthyes; order Lamniformes; family Lamnidae; genus Carcharodon; species Carcharodon carcharias. Next base: position 111,398,933 of record NC_054468.1, on the reverse strand, counting down.
AAAAGAGTATGTTCCCTTTTAATTTTTTTTTTCACAAAAAAGATAGAAATTTAGATGTTAACTTCCGTAGAATCCTAGGCCTGAATTTTCAGGATGGCGGGTCTCGGCCCCCACCATCTGAAGGGTCCGCGGGAACACATCCAGCAGGCCCGATGCCAGTTCACACTTTAACGAGCATTGATTGGCATAAGGCGGGACTCCCGCCCGTCACTGGGAGGAAACCCCACCTTGGGGAGCTGCCAGCCAATCGAATTGACCAGCAGCTCTCCAGTGCCTCCAGGAACAGTGCTGCAATGGCCGGAAGAGGCACTACAGGGAACTGCCTGGCACTAAGTGCTGGGAACAAGAGGACAGGTAAGTGACAGGGGGGTCCAAGGGCGGGGAAGTTAGGGAAGGCCTTGGTGGGGGCGGGGGTCGTGAAGGGAGAAATCAGGGGCCCGGGGGAGACAGAGGTCTTGGGGTCACTGGCCCTTGAGGGGGGGGCTCCCCCAGTCAGAAGGGGGTTTCTGATGGAGGCGCTACCCCACCCCCCCACCTATCTTCCCGCCTGAGATAGAGCTCTTTTCGTTTCTGGGTTTGCTCCCCTGATCTGTCATTCGTCCGCCAGCCTCAAAATTGAGGCTAGGCGGGAAAAGGCCCTCACTTGGCCAATTAGTGGCCACTTAAAGGCTTTAATTGGGCAAGGACGGGTTTCCTGCCCAAAGCCCTGCCAACCCCACAGTAAAATGGCGACCAGGTCAGGGCAGGTGCGAACATGGAAGGAATCCTGTCCATGCAATTTCATGCTCCCCACCACCAACGCCGCCCCCCCAAGCCCTCGCTGCCTCAGAACACACTGGGGGGTGGGGAAGTGTAAAATCCTGGCCCTAGAGTCATAGAATAGTACAGCACAGAAGGAGGCATTCAGCCCATCAAGTTAGCACTTCAAGTATTCCAATTCCCCAGCAATTTGTCCATATCCCTGCATTTTTTGTCTTTCAAATATTTATCCGATTCCTTTTTTGAAAGCACTATTGAATCGTTATCGATCGCCTGATCAGGCAGCGCATTCCAAATGTTAACCACTCATTGTGTAAAAAAGGTTTTCCTTCAGTAAGGGCGCATTTTCGCTCCTGAGGTGGGTGGCTGGACTTGGGAAATTTCCCGGCTCAGGAAAATTGCCCTGAATGGTGTGATTTTTGCTCTGCAGGAAAGTCGGGGGTGGGGGGGGGTGCTCCCACTGCCCCCAGATGCAGATCGACTGTTTTAAAGGCCTACATCGGCTCTCTAGAACTTTGTCCCAGTTGTTTTGCTAAATACTAATTTGAGTAATTCATAGCTTGAGATTTTTTTCAACTTGCACTGACACAGGTAGGCTTTTAAAATTTTTTTTAAAGGGTTAGGAATTTAAATAATGTGCCAGTTTGACAGTTCTACATACCTTATATGTCCTTCATGAGTATTTACCTCTCCTCCATAAATTTGTGAGTCCCACGCTGCATGATAAGGCCCTTGCTACAATAAAAACTGGTTGTATTTGAACTCAGCCTTCAGTTCAGGTGGCCCTGCTGAAGTGCTAGTTGGGGTTTCCCGCCTGTGTGAATTACACCCCGCTTCCCTACCCCTGCTGGTGAAAATGGTTGTGTGGGAAATGGAGGTGGGATTTCCAGATCCTGTTTGCCATTTTTTAAGGTCAGCTGAGACCCCACCTCATCACCTCTGGCTGTTTTGCCAATCACCTTAAATCTGTGTCCTTGGGCTATTGACCCTTCAGCCATTGGAAACAGCACCTTTTTATTTTTCTCTGTTTAAACCTTTCATGATTGCAAACACTTTGGTAGAATTGTAATGCTAACAGAAAAAGGGAAAAAAGAAAGACTTGTGTTTACATAGCACTTTTCACCACCGCCAGACATCTCAAAGTACTTTTTGAAACGTAGTCATTGTTGTAATCGTATGAAACGTGGAAGCCAATTTGCAAACTCCCACAAACAGCAATGTGATCATGACTAGATAATATATTTTTTGTGATGTTGACTGGGGGACGAACATTGGCCAGGACACCAGGGATAACTCCCTTGGCTCTCTGCTTCGAAAATAGTGCCATAGGTTCTTCTATATCCATTCAAGCAGGTAGCCAGCGCCTAGGTTTAATGTCTCATCTGAAAGACAGCACCTCCAACAGTGCAGCTCTCCCTCAGTACGAGGACTTGAACCCAGAACTTTGTGGGTCAGAGACCAGGGTGCTACCAACTGAGCCCTGGCTGACACTGAACAATTATTAACAACTCCATCACTAGGGAAATTATTTTAAGGTTAGATTAGAAGTATGAATGCATTAATTTGTATGAGGGGAAAGAATCCATTACATTAATCCTGCTGGAATCAAGTCCTCATTTGACAGTCCCCGAAGTTGTACATCTTGAACACTAGGTATGCCAGGACATGTCCTAAGAATTACTCTATCAGGCGAAATAAAAGTTCCAATGACAATTAACAGCCTGCCCAGGCAATAAATTATGCTGAGGAGGCACCAGCAGTCTCAGGGTTAATTTTGTAACATGGTATTGTTTACATTATAGCTGTGATTTGGTGAACTTGAAATCAAATGTTATCTATCAGGCTTTCTTAGTATTTGTGATGCATGCACCCTGCATATTGTTACTTTATCACCCCGCTGGGGTAAACAATGTTGTTATGACAATAGTTGGCTCAAGATGTCCTCTTGTTCTGCATTCGAAGGTCATCAACAATGATTAGTGCTTATAGCTGCCCTCTTTCTATCCTTCCCTCCTCTCTGTATTCTCCTTATCACCTCAAAGGAACATTTTTTTTTGCAAACTTTCTGCCCTCTCCACCTCTCCTGAAAGTGGGATGTGATTTTTTTTTGATTTGCTCTTGGGACGTGAGCATTGCTAGAAAGGCCAGATTTTATTGCTCATCCGTAATTGCCCTTGTCAACTATAGAGGTTTGCTACAACTGAGTGGCTTGACAGGTCATTTCAGAGGGCATTTAAGAGTCATCACATTGTTATCAGTCTGGAGTCACATGTAGGCCAGACTGGGCAAGGACCCCTGATTTCTTCCCCTGAAGGACATTAGCGAACCGAATGGGTTTTTATGATCATGATCATTATTAATGAGATGAACATTTTAATTCTGGGTTTATTAATGAATTGGAGTTTAATTCCAACAGCTGTCATGTTGGGGTTTGAATATGTCGCCAGAGCATTAGTCAAGACCTCTGGATTAACAGTCCAGCAACATTACCTATGTTACTGCCCCCTGCTCCCCCCCTCCCCCCCACCCCCTCAAGATACCCTCCAGTACCCTGCCCATTCCTCATGGGGGTGGATATGCTCATGGCTTCTGGCATGTTTACCATGGCACTGACAGCTTTATTTTTTTATGGAAAACTTGAGTGAAAACCATCGAATGGCTCCCCTCCAGTCTCCTCGTGATTCTGCAGCTCGCCCACGATTGCCTCAGCGCTGACCTCATCTGATTGTGTTAGAGCAGGAGATGTTGGAGTTTCCAGAAGCTGGGCTACAGGGGGTAATGCACCCACAGTTTGGTGACGTCACAGCCAGTGAGGGTGAGACCCCTTCATTCTGACCTCTGCAGGTAAGAAATAAATTTTAAAGCAGCTCTCTCTCTCGCCATTCTGCCTACGGAGGCCTGCGGTCGATTCTGACTGCTTCTCATGGAGCCGGAACACCAGCAGATTTTTACCCCTCCCCCCACCTCACCATCTTCTACTCTGTCAAGGCCCCTCAGGAGCAATCAATATGGTTACTTATTCATGGGCTTCATCTAGGTGGTGACTGCAGCGAAGATTGCAGGCTGTGTTCACAGTCGACAAAGGACTCATGGGACTGATGTGGCCCTCACCTCATGTCAGCTCGTTGCCTGGCAGCCAGGTCATCTCCCATGGACTACAGGTGAAGTACAATTGTTGGGGGAGAGCAGCTGAAGCCATGGCATCAGTGTTGCCCTGAGGGATGCCAGTATTCCTCAACAGTGACTCCTGGGTGGCTTGGTCCACATCATCCTCTTTGACATCACCATTTTTCTCCTCCCATGGCTGTGGTGGATCTGCAGAACAGGAGGGTGGGCACCCACCACCTTGGGATGAAGGAGACAGAGAGGGGAAGGGAGGTGCAGATGGAAGGTTTTGCATATGTGACGCTGCTTCATAGCAATGGCAGGATAACAGCGTTGGTGCTCAGTCAGTAACCTGGCACCGGCAGGAAATTGCCAACCTCACCAGCTCCCATGCCAAGAGTTGAGCCATTCTCCACGAGTCAAATTCCCAAAAGTGGGTTAGGGGCTTCAAGGTGGGGATGCCCCACCTTTGTCCTTGATGAAAAGAACATAAGAACATAGGACTTAGAAGCAGGGGTAGGCCATTCGGCCCTTTGAGCATGTTCTGTCATTCGATAAGATCCTGGCTGACCTTGTTGTGGGCTCAACTACACTTTCCTGTCTGTCCCCCATAACCCTTGACTCCCTTGATAGCAACATAACACTTAAGAGCAAGAGTAGACCATGTGGCCCATTGACACTGCTCCACCATCCAATAAAATCATGGTTGATCTAGTTGTAGCCTCAACTCCACTTTACTGTCTGTCCCCCATGAGGAATGATGATAAAAAAAGCTATCGAGAAATGCCTGCCAAATTGCAATGGTGAGGTGAAGTAAGAACTGGGATGACACAAGGCTGTTAAAGGGGAGCAAGAGGTTTTAGGGCCATGTATGTGAATCACTACTGTGAGGGGAGCTTGGTAGCTATAGTGTGAAATGCCTAAGTAGTGCCCTCCTGAACCAGAGAGCGCTGTGAAGGGTTGGTGTTGAGGGTCGAGAAAGGGTTGAGGGTCAAAGGTCAAAGGTCAAGGGCCGAGAAAGTGTTGCTTTAAGAAGGTAAAAAGTGTGCTGGTGGGTGGGCAAGGATCGGTTGCGGCACTGTTTTGCAGTCCAAGGGCTGAGTGAATTTTCAGTCTGTGTCAGTGGCACTTCATTCCAGGGGGCCAAGCGATAACACTGAGACTTTGTGGCACCGTACATGCAGAGTTTTGTTTGCCCTGCCTTTAATGGTCTTTTGGAGGGCTTGGAGACTGAATGTGAGCAGTTGTATACATCCATTTACTCTGGCCCAGTCCCATGTTGTGCTGCCCTCTGGCCACAAATGGTGCATAAGCAGTGATAAATGGATATGATGTGGCATTTTTAGAACTTAACACCATAGTATTAGTTCCATTTCAGGGTCAAGTCTAGTCTTATACTTGCAGTCATGTGAGACTGCCTTGTGATTCAGTGAGTGTTATCTGTGTGTGTGTATGTATAAATACTTGCATTATCTACACTGTCAAGGCTGAACTCTGGGCAACACAGGCTGTTCATCATTCTTTCAGGAGAGTAGATATGGCCAGCAGTTGATTCTGATCAGTAGAACAAAGCTTTGACAGCCATTATCTCTCCAGGGGCCACATTCACTTAGCAGTGTAACTCTAAAAACATTCAGTATTCTGTTTTATTTTCAGTTCGTACGAAATAAATTAACAGTACATTTCCAAATACTTCTCCTTTCAAAATATCTGACAGCCACAAAGAATTTTAACATAAAGACCCCAGATTTTCTGTGCCCGCTGGCATCGGGCGTGTTCGGTGGTGTGAGCGGACAATATGACGTGATCGATTTCACCATGGGGTGAAATCAGCTCGCGATCGTCTGCTCAGCCCGCCGACCACGGGCCGAGTTCTCCACCATTGGACGTTGGGAACCACATTGTAATACATCAGCAAATCATTATAAGGCCAGTGCGCCAGACGCATCCCTCCTCGTTGAATCATCTGACCATGTCGGCAGCAAAGCACAGCGACGTGTTTCACAACAGCACATAAGTGAAGTGCATCTGGTGGGCTGCACTTCGCTCAGGACTTCGAGGTTTGTTTTGTCTGCCTTGCTTCTGGCAGCACTCACAGTCATCAGTGCCTGGCTTCACAGACAGCACCACAGTGCTTTTAGCAGGGGGGGGCAGTCTTGCTTGGAGAAGGGGCAGAAGTGGCCTCAGGCAAGGGAAGAGGCTGCAGGGCGAGGGCTGTACTGCGGAGGGGGGTATCCCAGGGTGTGTGTGGGGGCACTAGTTGATCTGTGCAAGTGGCCTCCAGATGGTGAAGGTTGAGGAGGCAGTCTCCAGAGGAGATGAGGCCAGATGGAGATGTGAGGGTATGTGTGAGAGAGTGAGTGGTGATGTCTTTTGAGCTGGCAGTGAGTAAGATACCAGTGAATATGTGATGGGCTTGTGAGTGTGTGAGTTTAGAGGGATGAGATGGTTGCCTTACCCTGGCTGCACAGATGAGATCATTCATCCTCTATCTGCACTGGATGGCCAACCTCTTCTGTGCAGCTTTGGCACTGATCACCACTGCCATCGCTAACAAGCCGGAGCGGTAATGTTGCTGCCCCTCCTGCGGCCGGAGAGGGGGTAGAGGACATCACAGCAGGTCTCCACAGTGTCCAAAAGGCCGCATTGTTCTTGCCTTTTGGGGTCATCCTGTCTTCTGTGTAGCAGTTGTGGGCTGGAAGCACTGAGATGTCTGCTTGCCGCTGGACTTTAAATTTGGTGCCTGGTGTGATGAAGCGACGAGGTGATGGTGGGTGGGCGAATGAGGGCCTGCCCACCATAGAAGCAGTGTGTTTCCTGGGAATGCATCAATAATGTGGCAGGTTTGGGACGATGCGGCGTGAGAAGCCACCATTGGGTAGAAGGTAGTTTTTCCCGCCAGCTACCGCACTTAGTGCAAATCTGAGACTATTCCGTCCAAAGTGTCATTTATCAATAGGGAATATATTCAACACTTAGTCAGGAAGGTGGCACAATTTACAACTAATATTATTGAAATTATGGATGACTCTGCCGTGTCTTCCACTCTGCCAGTTCCTTCCGCACTCCTTTCTTACACTCCCCTTTCTGAGGTGGTGATATCGGCAACAACTGGATCCCTGAAGGAAGATGTGGAACTGGTATGGTCTTCATTTCATCTTCGCCTGAGAGTGGTCTCCCACTCAAAGACATAGAACAGGATATTTCTTGTTAAAACCTCCTTTTTGGGATGTGGGCATCTCTGGTACTTATTGCCCACCTCCAGTTACCGCCATTTTGATCCAATTGAGTTCTTTGCCAGGCCATGTTAGTGGTGTGGCCACTTTGAGGTGGGGATTGGAGTCACATATCGGCCAGACTGAGAAAGGAGGGCAGGTTTCCTTCTCTAAAGGGCATTCATGAACCATTTTAATGACAATCCGGCAGCTTCTTGTTCACTTTTACCGTGACAACATTTTATTTGCATAGTTTTAAAATAAAGTTCACTTTAAATTCTCAACTTCGTTCTCTAGTTTATTAACTTGGCCTCTACCTCACCCCTAATTGTTGCATGGGTAAATCATTCATAAATGACAAAATAACGCTTGTTCTATTTTACATTACTTTAACCTTTGGTGATCAAAGGGAACATGCAAATGTCATTAATCATGCCAGCCATTGCTTGAATATTCTACTTAATTTCATTGTAACATCTCTAGTCAGACATCCCTGTTCCAGTTCATTCGCAAAATACTTGGCTTTATTCCCACAGAGGAACACATTATTTACAAAAATGAATTTGGTTGTTTGATCTCACAGCTTTGATCAGTACATTTCCCAAAACATTTTTAAACATTTGGTCTTGGGATCTGAGCATCGCTGGCTAGGTCAGCATTTATTGCCCATCACTAATTGTCATTGAGAAGATGGTGGTGAGCTGCCTTCTTGAACCGCTGCAGTTCAAATGGTGTAGGTACACCCACAGTGCTGTTAGGGAGGGAGTTCCATGTTTTTGGCTCAGTGACAGTGGAGGAACGGCGATATATTTCCAAGTCAGGATAGTGAGTAATTTGGAGGGGAATTTGCAGTTGGTAGTTTTCCCATGTAGCTGCTGCTCTTGTCCTTCTAGGTAGTAGAGGTCGTAGGTTTGGAAGGTGCTGTTGAAGTAACCTTGGCGAGTTGCTGCAGTGCATCTTGTGGATGCACACGCTGCTGCCACTGTGGTGGAGGGAGTGAAAGTTCAAGGTGGTGGATGAGGTGCAGGGCGGGCTGCTTTGTCTTGGATGGTGTTGAGTTTTATCAGTATTGTTAGATCTGCACTAATTTGGGCAAGTGGTGAGTATTCCATCACACTCCTGACTTGTGCCTTGTGGATGATGGACAGGCTTTGGGGAGTCAAGAGGTGAGTTACTCTCTGCAGGATTCCCAGGGCCTGACCTGCCTTTGTAGCCACAGTATTTATATGGTTGGTCCAGTTAAGATTCTAGTCAATAATGTTGTTAGCTGAATTTCCTGTGGCTGGAAACTCCTTATTTGAAAAGCAAGCCCCAACTTAATCAAGCGAATGTATGAGAAAACAAAAACTGACCTTGAATCATTTTACCACTCTACTGGCTGATTCAATCTACTATTTCTTGGGTCTCAAATGAATTATTCCACAAACATGGTCATTAACAATATCTGAAATAATTAATTGTTTCAGCAAAGCTGTGATCATAAACGGAGAACTCTATCTCATTGAGATTGTGATAAACAAGCTATATTGAGAACAAGCTACGCTTATAGTCAAATTAAAATGCCTTAGGAGCCAAAACTAATGAGAATGTGAATGATACAATGAGGCTAACTATGAAAATGCAATCAGCCCTTGTTTGTGAGCATCATGGAGGCAATTGGTAAAACACGTTTCTAATAGACGCCAGCTTTGAAAGAGCTTAAACAAAGTTTTAAAAGGCCAAAGGATGCAGACTTTGGTAACTGTGTTATCCAAATCTTCCAAGAGAATGCTTTAGTGCGTGACATCATATGTTCAAGAAAGAGCAAATTGGGTACAAAAGGCTCTACAAAGAAAAATGTGTATGTCATACCCAAGATGCATAAGAACTAGAGGGTTGGCAGTATCCATTCTTTTAGTCAACACTGTGCAACACTGTGTTTAGTGTAAAATCCTTGGCTGCTCAGGGGAATAGAAAATCACACTCTAAGTCTGGCTTGGGCAGAATAGGGTTCTTTATTCATCAAGGTATATCCTTTCATTCCCCTGCATAACCTGGGAAGAAGGCGGCCTGAACTGATCAAATCCAGCCTCTGAACTAGGCAACAGAACAGCAAGTCAGGAGTAGCTACAACGGTCTTGTCAAATGTGTACCTTCTATTAATCGCAGGTACAAGATTAGAATCAATCTGTGTTAAAAACCCAATCATAATGGATTGATAGCTTATAAAGATGTTAATGAGACAAATGTTGCTCAGTGCAGCAAACAAATGGTGTCAGACATTCATTAAGATTTGCACTTGCCCCTTAGACTTCCTGCAGACTTTAGCATGGCAAGTTGCTGTTAGCCAACCATGCCAAAAAGCATAATTCCCTCAACAGGTCATCTGAAACCTGGGTCAACAGGGAAAGCAACTGTGCATCTCCTTAGCCACCGGATTGAAGAATGCTTAATTAGCAACCCAGAGTCTCAACCAGGAAGTGTCAGTCGGAATAGTGTATTCAATTAGAGCAGTTAGGAAAATCGAGATTGGGAAAGAAAGATTTGATTAAGAGAAGGATCAAAGAGGCAGAAAGAAAAAGCAAAAAAACTAACATTGTGTATCTATAGATATTAAAAAATTTCCAACAATAATTAAAACCTGAATGAATGAAACACCACATTTGTATAAGTTAATTTTCAGTGCCAGAGAGGTTGTTTGGCATCATTAAGACTTACCATGCTGTTAAAAGTGGTGCTCAGATTGGAATGGACAGTGCCTAACTTTTTTTTTGGTGGGTTTATATCTATAAGGCAATATGTCATTGAATGTAATTGAATAGTAAGTCAGTTAGCAAGATGCTATTCTCAAGCCTCTTTTGGAGGAGCAGGGCATCTTGGACAGCAAAATCTAGATTTTTTTCATTTAACTGCATATGCGCACTCACTAGAGGTGGCTGTCCAATTTGCAAATAAATAAAGTGAGTACTGTTAGCCTCAATGTTATTTTTACAGTACCATCCAGCCCATTATTTTGAAATTGGTGTTGTAAATGTATACTACACAAATTACATGATTCAAAGAAATGATTAATTGACTGTCCTGTGCTACTGTGCAAGTGCTAAGGCAAAATAACACTTGTATTCTATTTGAATGCCTGGAACTGTACCCGAATATAGTGGAACGTATGTTTGTCTGAGATTGCTTGTGACTTTTCAAGGAATGATATTGAACAAGTTGTATTGCATTGACCACTTAGCTATTTTTACTTTATAATAATTAATAAATATTTGAACAGGTACCTTTATTCATAAATAACACTTAAATGCCTTCAATAAGCTGATCAAAGTTCATGCATAATGAGACAATATAGCTATGGAGGCATAATGAATGACAATGGGGGTGGGGATCGGCGGACAACTTGCCCCCAACCATCCGCCTTAGAAGCAAAGTGTCCACACCAGCCCGGCCTGCAGCCACAACATGCTACAGATGGGCTAAACATGCTGCCGGTGGGAATTCAGCCCCTCAATGGGGAGCAAGACCCACCTTCTGACGCTGGCAGCCAATCACTGACGAAGAAGAAGTCCCATGGATCCCAGAGCCAGGTAAGCTCAGCGTATTGGGTGGGGAAGATTTGGACAGGTTAGGGAGGAGGGGCGGCGGCAAAGGGGAGTCATGGGTTTTGGCAAGCAGGCAGGTAGGAAGAAAGGGGGGGCTACTATCTTAGGGGGGGGGATGAACCTCAATGCGCAAAGGACAACCCCACCGAAGATAGTATCCCCTGCCTTCCCACACATTTAAAGCGTTTTTTAAAAATGCTACTTGCCCCACTCCCCAAATGCCCACGCCAACTGCGTAACAGTTAATTGGCTTGTTAACAAACTCAATTAACCCTTGACTATTTAGTTAAATGTGGCGGGTGGGCTGCCAATTTCGTTGCCCGCTCACCTACTGCGTTATGGGGCTGAGCTCAGGGGTGGACGGGAATATGGTGTGGTTGGGACCCACCCTATTTTATGCGTCCCCCTGCCAAAAACACACCTGTCAGTGGCATGTAAAATCAAAGATGTCTAATTCTCAACAAAATATTGTGGCTCAGTTGCTTCCCTTCCCTTTCCCCCTGCCATGTGTAAAATGTCAGATTTTTCCTAGGTGTATCTTTGTGTTTTGCCCTTATGGTTTATGGGGGATGCAGACAGGAAAGCAGGGGTGAGGCCACAGTCAGATCAGCTATGATCTTATAGAATGGAAGACCAGGCTTAAGGGACTGAATGGCCTACTCCTGCTCCTAATTCTTGTGTTCTTGTGCCCTTCTTCAAGAAGAGGGAGAAGAAAGCTTTTCCATCTATCTCAACGTAGGCTGCCAGCATCCCATGTTAGTTAATTAGAAACAGAAAATGACATTGTCCATCTTGTTATTGCAAATTACTGACAGTGCTTTATCTTGAGGTGTTCTCTCTCGCTGTCTTACCTGAACTGCAGACCCCTGTTCCTTCTGAGCTGGTGAGCCTCCTATTGACCCTCCAGTTTTGAGAGACCTTCTACCATCCTTAATTGGACGGTGAGCCTGCCCTCTGGCCACTAATTGGCCATTGAGGAGAAAATCACTGTCAGGTGACTATTTCCCACATGGAGTGGGTTTGTGACCCCCTATTTGACCCCAATCCATGAAACAAAACCCAAATCCTGTCCAAGGTCTTTGAACAGGAATTTTTGGCTCTATGTGAGATTTTTGAATATAAAACAAAACATCGATGTAAAATATTTGTCTATCACGAGGCAAAATTTTTCATCTTTGGAACATTGCAGAGCAAGTGTGCCCCAAATGCCAGAAATGTATTTTTGAAAAAATGTGACTTACATTAATGCTTGTTTGTGTAGGTTAAGAAAGGGCACTCAGATTCACATATGTGCCCATTCTACCAAACATAAATCATTTGGAGTATTGTTTGTGGAAATGTGCAAGGCTGCTTTTTTATGTAATTATAACAATACTTAGTCCACAAATCCTATATAACATGCTTGCATTTTCAGTATAAGATACCCGCAAACTGCTCCCACCTAAGTTACCCCTATACAGCCACAGAATCACAGAATTGTTACAACTGTTGGGCTCTCCAAATGAACAATTCATCTAGGGCCATTCCCTCGCCTTCTCATAACCTTTTCGGTTAATTATCCAATTCCCTCTTGAGTGCCTCAATTGACCCTACCTGCACCACAATCTCAGGCAGTGTATTCCAGTTCTTAACCACTCAATGTGTGAAAAGATTTCTCCTCATGTCGCCATTGCTTCTTTTGCCAATTACCTTAAGCCTTTGAGTGCCCTCTCATTCTCAATCCTTGCACCAGTGGGAACAGTTTTGGCCCCATCAACTCTGTCCAGACCCCTCATGATTTTGAACACCTCCATCAAATTTCCTCTCAACCTTCTCTTTTCCAAGGAAAACAATCCTAACTTTTCCAATCTACCTACCTAACTGAAGTTCCTCATCCCTGGAAGCATTCTTGTGAATCTTTTCTGCACTCTCTCAAATGCCTTCACATCTTTCCTAGAATGTGGCACCCAGACTGAATGCAGTACTCCAGCTGAGACCCAACCAATGTTTTATACAAGATTAAAATAACCTCCTTAACCAGAACACTTCAGGATATGAACAAAGGTGTGACTTATATATAGAAGCCATCTTTTTGAAATGTGATGTGTAAAGAGCAGAAACTATGCACAGCATACAGGACAGTAACACTATTTTAAATAATTGTACTATTTATACATAGTAATTACTGATACAAATAGTCATTTGGTAGTACAGAACTTGGGTATTGCTGAAAAAAAAGACAAGCTGTCAAAGTTTTTTGTCTTGATGTCTTCAGGATAGCTGGCAAGAATTTTCCAACCGTAACGGGAGAACAACAATTTATACAGCATGATAAGAGAGTTTTGCTATCAATACTTTGACCAATCAAGAGTCAACCTGCCTGGTTTGAATGTGAACAAAGCTGGGAAGTTAACTGTTCCATGCTGCATTCTCTATGGCAATGCCTCCCCCAGTCAGAGTCCATTTGGCAGCCGATCAGCACTCTCTTCTCGTGCCTTATAAATTGTTGTTCCCTTGCTATGGTTGGAAAATTCCTGATGATTGCAAGGTGATAAGTTTGATAGCATGTCTCTTTTTTCAAAAATTACTGATACAGTTGAGAAAAGAAGAATTCAGATTTATACTGTGTCTTTCACACCATCCCAAAGCCGCCAATAAATTATTTTTAAAGAGTATTCACTATTGTAATGTAGGAAATAGCTGATTTTTAGCAAGGTCTTTTGAACAGCAATGAGGTAAATGGCCAAATGATCTGTTTTAGTGAAGTCGTTTTTGGGATAAATATTGGCACTGAGAAAGCTCCCCTGTTCTTCACGTTAGGTTGCTGCTGAATCTTTTACATACATATTAAAGGGCAGTCAGAGCCTCAGTCTGAAGTCTCATCAGGAAGATGGCACCTCCAATACTGCAGCTCTCTCAGGACTGCACTGAAGTGTCGGTTTAGATTAATGTGCTCAAGATGAAGATTTCTAAGCTTGGAGACAAGAGTGCTACCTTTGAGGCAAGGCTGACACCTTGAGGATACACTGGAAACCTGCTATCTATACCTTTGTGAGAATATTTGATTTCAAAGAAAGAGCACTGGCACACGTAATTTCAATTTCAACATGTGGACTGTTGTCAGGAACACTAAGATTGATCAGCATGTGGTGAAAGTCAAAATGTACCACAGGAACAATTTTGCTTATAGCCCTGTGAAAGCATTGATATTCCAAAATTAATGTAATGTTGAATGAATGTTCGTTTTTATTTCAGAAGGAATGAACCATTAAAATAGGGAAATCTTGCTAAAACTATACAAGGCACTAGTTAGACTAGTCAGTGAACAGTTTTGGTCCCCTTATCTAAGGAAAGATATACCAGCATTGGAGGCAGTTCAGAGAAGGTTCACTAGGTTGATCCTGGGTATGGAAGAGGAGAGATTGAGTAGGTTGGCCTTGTACTCATTGGAGTTTAGAAGAATGAGAGGCGACCTTATTGAAACATATAAGATTCTTAAGGGGTTTGACAGGGTAGATGCTGAGAGGTATTCCCCTTTGTGGGAGAGTCTAGGACCAAAAGGTATAATCTCAGAGTAAGGGGCCGCCCATTTAAAACAGAGATGAGGAGCAATTTCTTCTCTCAGGGAGCAATGGATCTGTGGAATTCTTTACCTCAGAGGGTTGTAGAGGCTGTGTTATTAAGTATATTTAAGGCGGAGGTAGACAGGTTTTTAATCAGTAAGGGGATCAAGGGTTATGGGGAAAAGGCAGGAAAGTGGAGTTGAGGATTATCAGATCAGCCATGATGTCATTGAATGGTGGAGCAGACTCGATGGGCTGAATGGCCTACTTCTGCTCCTACGTCTTATGGTCTAATGGTCCCAAGCTATGGAAAAGCTACTTTTCTTGATTGTTAGGTAAATGAGAAAAGGCCAGAGAGATGATACAGGAATCCATGACTTATAAAAGCATTTTTAAGGTATATTTTGTTCTGTGATGCTATTGAAGTCAAACTAGATCCTTGTAAACAATTTCCTCCATGCCTTAATGCTGCCACTTCTGGATGTGCTGGTATGGAATTAGTCCCACAGAACGCAACATAAAGATGGTGCCGAATATTTTGTACATTAAAAGGGAAGAATGTTTTATTTTTTTAATCGACCCTGCAACTTTAGTATATCTTATCCATTGTTTATGTACATGTTATAGTATAAACATTTAAGATTTTTTAAATCAAAGGTCAGAAGATCGTAAAATTAGGCAGGCATCATTTTATCATGTGGATATCACTTAAATATGCCTTTTGGGTTTCAAAGCAATGAAAAAATATATCTCTATTTTTAAAATTGAAAACTTTTCCATGAAGCTGGTGCCTCTTTAAAATTGTCTCACCCCAACCTCCAGTGTGACACAGATAAAGTAAATCTGCATTAGGCAGGCGGACTAAGATGATTTGTTTGTATCTATGTCAAATAGGATAACACTTCAAAATGTGTGACAAACATAATTTATCATAGCAGAGTGGAATCAGATTTGGCTCCTGTTGTTTGACAGATTCTAAATTGCAATCCAAGGGAGAGGGTTGCAAATTCCCAGTGCCTGCTTCAGCATTGAAAGGGAATTGTTTCATTAAAGGAATCTAAGCGCACAAGGGATTGAAAAGAAAAGCTGAGTTATTACCTAAAATATTGGTATGGCTTATTAAAAAAAAGGCTTTTGTAAATGTAATTATGCTCAACAGAGCAGATTTACAAGAATGTTGCCAGGGCTTGAAAATTGGAGCTATGAAGAAAGATTGGATAGGCTGGGGTTGTTTTCCTTAGAATAGAGGAGGCTGAGGGATGACTTGATGGAGGTGTACAAGATTATAAGGGGCCTGGATAGAGAAGACAGGGTTGCCCTAGCAGAGAGGTCAATTACCAGGGGCCAAGATTTAAGGTGATTGGTAGAAGGATTAGAGGGGACATGAGGGAAAACTTCTTCACCCAGAGGGTGGTGGGTGTTTGAAATTCACTGCCCTGTTTGGTGGTGGAGGTAGAAACACTCAGCTCATTTAAAAGACACCTGGATCTGCACCTGAGATGCTAAAACTTGCAAGGCTATGGACCAAGTGCTGGAAGGTGGGATTAAAATGGGCGGCTAGTTTTTTTTATTTTTTCTTTCTTGGCTGGTGCAGACAAGATGAGCTGAATGGCCTCTTTCAGTGCTGTAACTTTCCTATGGTTCTTCTATGGTTCATAACAAAGGTCTTATACTGCCACCATGTGGTTACAGGCTCAATAGCAACCGCATCATTCGTCATTACCCAGAATATTGTGAATACTCATCCTGAAGTCCTTAGGCTACAATGGGTGTTGCAGGGTTGGTAATGACTTTGCCACCTGAATCAGTAAGATGCCGGTATGGTGTTGACTGTGGCTGAAGCAGTACCGTAATAGTGACTGGTGTGTCAAAGCTGGTGTGTAACTCCCATTTTATATCAATAAAATATAAACGCTTTACTTCATAAAATACCTTCTTAGGGCGAAATTTCTTAGGATTCATACAATTTGTGGAAGTCGGGGCTGATAATTATGACTACAAAGCTGGAAGACTATAAAGTAATTTGACTGCTTACAATATTCTGGGATTGGCTCATTTGTTATTAGGGATGGGCAATAAAAATGCTGGTCTAGCCAGTGAAGCCCATGTCCTGTGAAAAGAATAGGAAAATAATTTACATTGTTAATCACAGTTCTTTGGGAAGCATCGATTTTGGATGGGGAGTGTGGCTAATTAGGGTAGGGGAACGCAAAGTTATATTTCAGCTGACATTTAAAGGGATTGGATCACTTAATGGTGAGTTGTAATATTGAGAGGGGGGGTGGGTGGCTGGGATGGAGAGGACAAACACTCTTCGAAGCTTTGAGTAAGACCCCAGCCTCACTTTTCAGGCTTTAGGAAGGATGAAGAGTAGAGAAAGACGTGCCAAGTGAAAATGAAGTGAGAGGAGCCCCAATGTGGGGGTGTGAAATGGAGTGAACCTATGGGTGATTGCTTACATTGCAGCATCTAGCCACTAGTTCCATGGTTAGCAAAGTGGACAGGCTGGTGAGTGAGGGATGGGTTGACCAGCTTGACATTCCAGGGTATGATAAAGCATGACAATGCAGCATGCCTGACAGGAGATGGTGGATAGATTCAATGCTGTGTGGACTACCTGCAAGATCCACAAGTAGACTAAAGCAAAGATGTCACCCTTTGAAGAATCAGGCAAGGTAAGAGTACGGAACATTACCATGTATTTCTATTTAACATACTGCACACCAACCTGATTCACCTTCATTCCTCCTCCAGCTAAAGACAAGTTACAGCTCTTTGCCATACCTTATGCACACCAAACCATATGAGGGCACACATTCGAGATGTAGCATGCAATTGAAAGCTTTGCAGCGCTTACATCTGTCGAAGGAGAATACAATGAATACAAATGTTTGTATAAGGATTAAGTACTTGACGCGATTTAAATGTTTTGAATGGGCTTTCATGAATGAGGATGTTTTTTTAACACAGTGAAGTCTGTAATAGGTATGTAGAACTTTGTTTTATTTCATCTCAGGATGTGTCCTGAGGTCTGTTCATTGTGGATACTGGGTGAGTTGGCCTGGAAGGTGTAAGGGAATAGGGTGGTGAGTGGGGGACATGGGTTGGCATGCATTGGCACTTAGTTGGCATAGGAGCCATGAGGAGCCATGGGAGTGGTGGGGGCAAGGGTTGGCATGTATGAACATGGGAAGTGGATGGGGATGGGTGAGAGGTGAGGCATAGAGGACCAAATATTTAAAAAAACAACTGGCACAAAGTCCCAAGGAACCAAGGAAGACCCTTTAACCGGCCTGTCTTGGCATTTTCTGCCCCTGTGGCTGTCTCCAATCTGCATCGGGGGCGTGGCGGGCCCAACTCTATCCCACACCCACAACCTCGGAACAAAGATCCCACTATTTGAGCGTTTTTCCCCAGGGAAAGTTGGCAATAACCTGAAAGCCTCATTAATGTTCAACATTCCAAGTTATTGAACTTTTTCCTGTATTCACTGCACCCGAAATATCTCAGGTTGTACTCACACAGTAAAACCTGGCAGCTCACCACCACCTTCTCAGGGCCAGTTAGACCTGGGCAGTAAATGCCGGCTGTGACATCGACATCCTGTCAATGAAAACATAGTAAATATGTCTCAGATCTCAGGAGTTCTGCTCTAAAGGGAAGGATGTTTGATCAGCATTGTACTCACATGCAGCACTGAGGTTTATCTTGCAGCAACTGAAACAGATGGAAGGACCATAGTGAAGTCCAATGTCACAACTCAGTGCCAACAGGCAAAAAAAGGACTTGACACATTTCAGCATTAACCCTCTCTCTCTCTCTCTCTGGTAGTTGCTCAAAGAGAGGAGGACAGCCCATAGCAAGCACTGTTTAATATGGGGAGACTGTTGTGCTGCAGCTGTCACACAGTTCCGACTGACCGGGAGACTCTTGGGAATTAACTGAGCTGGTGTTGGCCCCTGAGACATCTGCACTCACATCCACCACTCTGACGGGGGACACCTCCTGACCAGGCAGTGCATCCATTGTGGATGCTTCGACTATTAATTTTCAGGCTTTTGGGGAGCGTTTGGAGAGAGTTGGAAAGTGGCTCCTGAGAACGTCAAAGGTAACATTTTCGGGGTCTGCTGGATCAGACGGATAGTGTCAGGCCTACCCTCCAGCTATTCAGTTGGCACTCAGATCCAGGACCCAGTACAAGCAACATGTTAGAAATCTGCCTTCACGAGGACATCCTCTTTCCTGGTGGCAGCACATTTAACCCATCAGTCCCCTCAGCTACCTGCTCATGCAGACGTCAAGGGACGTGCTCATGTGAGAGGTGACAGCACCTGCATAGAGTCTTCCCAGATTCAAAGGCTTTGCAGGACTACCTCGTCTTCAAGTGGGTAATGATGCCTCACGGTAATAGAGCATCTCTGGCTGTTAGGTTTTCATCACAGCACAATCTCTGGAGAGCTTTGAGAACAACACAAGGAGGCACCAGGGTAGACATCCTGATGATAGGAAGCACTCACTGGAAGGATATGTTCGAGATGATAGCATCGCTCTTCAGGCTCTTTTGGCAACCGGAGATGTCAAATTGCCATTGTAGAGCTTCAAGCAACACACAACACAATTGTGGACCTTCACAGATTCCGTGAACATTTTTCATTGTAGGTTTCTTCACATTGACTACCTTGTATGATTCTCTCCTGCTCAATCTTTCAAAAATGCTTTTTGGGATATAGTAGATGGGGCCTATAACCAGGCACCTCCTAATTAGCTCAATAGATAGATTTAAAAAGTCACAATAGGAAAGTAAATGAGACTGACTTGAATATTGCTCGTGGCAGTTTTGCCTTTTAAAAAAATATATATCGTCAGCATGATGGTAGAGTTTCTTGCAGCATCGATGTGTGCTTGTGGCATGGTGCTATGAGACAGGTTAGCTCAGGCACTTTGTTAACTTCCAGGGGCAGAATTTTCAACCTGTTGGGTGGGCAGAGCAGGAGTGGGAGCGGGTGCGGACCCGATCGCTGCCCGTGATTGAATCTGCGCCGGCATTTTACACAGAGAGGCCAATTAAGGCCCTCCCAGCGTGAATCGCGGCTCCCGAGGACAGTGGGAGTGGGCGGGCAGTGGTGGGATTGCAGTGACCACTGGGTCCAATGGTGACCCGGCCGCCTGTTTAAAAAGCTGCTGCAGCCTTTCCAAGGCTATGAATCCCGGTCAGTGGAAGGTCTTCCCAGAGCGCTGCTGGTGAGCAGGACAGGCAGGAGGGTGGGGCAGGGGGGCAGGACAGGCAGGAGGGTGGGGCAGGGGGGCAGGCCAGGCAGGAGGGTGGGGCAGGGGAAGGACTGTGCCCCTCATTTTTCTGATGATTGCCTTGCTGCCCTCAAGGAGGTGGCAGAACAGTGGGAGGTCCTCATACCCCAGGATGGGAGGAGGAGACCCCCCCACATGACCAAACCTGTCTGGGAGGAGGTGGCGGAGGTGGTGAGCTCCCACGACGTGATGCACCGGGATCCAACGACCTGTTGCACTCAGGAAGGGTGAGGACCATGTTGGCATTGGTCACTTAACCCAGCAGGTCAGCTTCGCCTCTGCCCCCACCCCAAGTCTGAGTGTAGTGACTGCATTGAATCATTGATGGGATGTGTCCTTCACTGGGTGGGCCAGCGGATACTGTCCATGCCGAGGTCACCCTGAGAGGGAGGTGAAAAGATGAGTTCTGCCCCCGCAGCATGTGGCACGCTGAGACCCACATTACTGTTCTGGGGACAACCTGGAGAAGCTGCCCCTTGGCGCAGAGCTGGAACTCCAGGACATGTCAAAGTCAAGGTGATGAGATGCTGGGAGGGGAGCTTCAAGGTGGCGTTGGCACCGATCGATCTGCTGCCCTCTGCGCTTCACGTCCTTGTGCCTCCTTGCTATGGAAGGTTAGACCGTGTGGTGCCTAATGTGATGTAGGCAGCATGCGGTCAAAGGAGTGCTGGGGGGAAAGGCTGAGTATCTTTGTGCGAGTGTTCAGCAGCAGCAGGGTGAGGAGGCTCTGGAGTCCTGACATATCCCACTCTGGTTGGGGTGGGCTGTCTGTGAAGAGAGTCCAGGAACAAGTAGCACTAATCAATGCTCTTCTCTCCTTTCCAGGAGAAGAATGAACATAATGCCCCCGAGTGGGTGAGGACTGGTTGGCAGCCAGGCCCAGTTAGCGATTCTAAGCCACTTCGAGCAGGAGGCCCTGGATCTGGAGAGGCGCCGTGTGCCCAGGTCCACCAGTGTCGGTGAGGCTGGGGTGTCACGGGGCAGGTATGTTTGCCCAGCAGTGAGGTCAGCATTGTTCTCCCAGCAGCCATGGCAGCGCTGAATGTTCAGCGATTGAAGTTTGTAACATGGCTTGACCATTGCTTATGGAAGGATGAGCGGGTAATGATCCGGGGGACAGGGATGCACATTGACATTGTCTCCACGGTAACTGATCCACTATCCTTGTTCCTCCTTTCAGCATCAGCAGAGCAGGGCCAGGAGGAGGAGCAGCAGAGGCCCCCCTCTCACACCTGAGGGCCCTGAAGTCTCACCAGCATCACACCATCTCTGCCAGGCAGGCACTAACGCAGATACTAGCACCTCGGTGGGAATTAGAACATCGACTAGTGTCCCGGGGCACAGCGGTGAGGGCACTTCACAGTCGCTGGAGGAGTTGGCACAGACAGAGAGTGCCCACGGTGCCAGCAGTCAGAGGGCTGCAGGGGACCAGGCACATGCTCAGTCACTGCCTGATGATGTGCCTCTGGAGTCGTCCGTGACGCAGCAGCTGCAGGAAATGCGGCCGGGTGTGCAGGAACATCTGGGGGAGATACATGAGGCGATGCTTGGCTTGGTCTCCATGGTGGAGGAGTCTACGCAGGCAATCGCTGAAGCAATGAGCTTCATATCCGAGCGTCATGCGTCCTCCATGGAGAGAGTGGTGACTCTTGTGGAGAGGCTCCTCCAGGAGACCAATCAGGCCTTCCTGGGGATGTGTTCTGACCAGCAAGCCCTCACATCGGCATTGACCTCAGCTGGTCAGTGCCAATGTGGGAGATGGTCTGGGCTTGGTGCCCATCCATCCACGGTGAGCAGGGAGGTATGGGGTGACCTCACGTCAGTGCAGCAGCTGCCTGGCGTCTCTGCAGGCACCTCTCAGGGCACTCCGGCTGAGGGCAGTAGCTCCTTCGCCCCTCTGCCAGTGACCATTGCATCCAGTGAGGCTGCGACGACTGGGGAGATGCCAGCTGTGGAACTGGCAGCTCCCTCCCAGGTGGGGCCAGCACAGGCTCCACAGGCCAGAGGACGACCGCCAAGGTCATCGAGGCCAACAGGACAGCAGAGTCAGCAGGCGAGGGATCAGCACCAAGACTTAGCACCTGAAAGCGTAAACATAAGGCACCTTAGGCACACCACGAGTTTCTCATTGGAGCTTTTGTGTTGACCTGAGATGAGGTCTTTATGAGTTGTTGTGATTTTTAACACCTTTGTCATTTTGTTTTCTTAAGTTCCTTTCATTGTGATATTAAATTCAGACATGTCACCATGGCTGAGAGTGCCTCTTTTCTTCTGCAGGTGGATGGTTTCCAAAAATGTTATGAGTAATTTGTGGGACATTCAACTTTATTAACAAGGCCCTTAGTTAATGTTCCCAACCAGGCAGATTTTGCATTTAGGTAGCAAGTGTGGAGCCTGCAGCCCAGGCTTGTCCTGGAGGTCCATATGTGGTGTGCTAGCTGAAGGTTCATTGGATTAAAGCCTCCCAGGTGTCCCTGTCTCTCTGGAGTATCCCGGGTCAGCTGAGGGCAGCTGTGACCTTTACAGCCACTGGCATGGGATGTCCACCCACACAGTTAGGGGAGATCTCAGGCCCAATTATCTGACAGATATTGTTGACTGTCTCCCTTGAGAGATGGAGCCTCCTTCGGCACTGCACCTCAGACATATTGAGGTAGCTGCTTCGCCACTTGTAAACTCTGGCTGCAGGATAGTGGTGTCTTCTGTAGCTCCTTCCGCCTTTGACTACTTCTTGGCCCTGCGCCCCTTGTGCCTGCGCCTCTCCTCCCAAAGGTGGCTCCCCTGGAGGCTGAATGTGCACTCCTGGCCTCCTCCCCCTTCTAACCCTCCCTTCCCTCTCAGAGGAGGTGGCTCCAGTGGAGAATTCAGCTCCCATTCCCAGGCTAAGGGAAGGCTTCCTGAAACTTACGGGCCCAAAAAAGACTCTTCACTGCAGAGTGCTGACCTGAAGGTTGTGAGTCCTGTCCTGGCAGGTGGTATATTTTTTGAAGTATTGCAGCAAGTATCAGTAACTTTGAAAAAATGATATTTGACTGAGCCCTCTTATCCTGCCCGTGGATGAGGTTTATACAAATGTCTCCTACCCACCTGCCCGTTGCGCCCTTGCGCCGACCTGAGGATCGTACGGGTGCTGAAAAATCACTGTCAATTAGTGCCTCAAGGGCCTTAAATGGCCCGTTAACTAATGGAGGGTGCGCATCGGATATCATCACGCGCCCGCCCAATGAAATATCGCAATGGCACGCGGTGACATTGGGACGCTTGCCCGACATCACCGCACGTCATTTTACACACGGGTGTGCGGAGCCCACCCATCACACGCCAGTGGGAAAATTCTGGCCCGAGTCTCTATATTGCTCTCTTTCAGAGAGGCATTACCTCAGTTGGGGAGGGGAAGAGCTGCTCCCACAACCCTCTGAGCAACCAGTTAAAGTCATGCTGGGAATGAATTCTAATCTCCCAGTTGCAAAAAAAACCGCATGGCTCTGGTGAGTTTAATAGGAAACAATCAGACAAACATCAGAGGGGCTATCAGTTTTTAAAATTAGAAAAACCTAGTAGACATTTTTGAAGTTCTTCACAGGTAGCACAGAACTTCAAGAGTAGTTTCTGAGGCCCTTAGAAGCTTAAATAGGGTTACAACTCACACAACAAAAGCAAATTTACTCAAGAAATATATACAACTTGACTAATGCAATATAAACAGTCTACATGACTTTCTGATACTGATAGACGTAGAGCCTCACAAATGTCCTAACTCTTTAGGAAACTTATTTGTGATACAATTAGTTATGTTCTCCTAGCCTAAAAGCCTTATATTCTAAGTTGTTTTATATTTTACAATATTTGTGCCCTTGCCCCTTCCCCACAGTGGATTTGTAGTTTAAAAGTGAAATCCTGCAGATGCTGGAAATCTGAAATAACAACAGAAAATGTTGGAAAAACTCAGCAGGTCTGGCAGCATTTGTGGAAAGAGAGACTCTGAAGAAGTGTCATACGGACTTGAAACTTTAACTCTGTTTCTCTCTCCACAGATGCTACCAGACCTGCTGAGTTGTTCCAGCATTTTCTGTGGATCTGTAGCACTTAGTTAATATACAAGTATATTTCTTCCCATTACTAATGTCCCTTAGGTAAGGAAATCTGCCATCCTTACCCAGACTGGCCTGTGACTTCAGACCCACAGCAATGTGGTTGACTCTTAAATACCCCCTGAACAAGGATAAATAGGGATGGGCAACAAATTGCTAGTCTAGCCAGCGACGCCCATATCCCATGAATGAGTGAAAAAAAAACTTCGAAATCAAAGATGTTGGAAATCAGAAATAAAAAGCAGAAAATGCTGGAAACACTCAGCAGGTCAGGCGTTATCTGTGTGGAGAGAAACAAGGGTTGACATTTCGGATCTGTGACCCTTCATCTAGAACTGGGGGAGTTTAGAAATTGAACAGTCTTTAAGCAAGTGCATGCAGGTTAACTTTGTCAATACAGCACTGTTTCTGTGTACACATCACACACAAATTCATTCCAGTTTTAGCAGCAGTAATACTGACCACACAGTTTTAGAAGCTTTAGTCTTTAATTGAAAAACCATTACGTGTACGTCACAATATTTAATTGGATAATATGGAATTTGCCTTCACCACCCATGACTTCATGTTGGTCTGTCTATTGAAATCCTGGGACTCATTAAAATCTGCCTTATGACAGGCAATTGCTTTCACATTACCAAAGCCACCGCACAGTTTGCATCTTCCACCAGACAGCCACTTAAAAGGCCACAGCTGCCAGCATGGTTCTCATCGTCATGAAGTTAAGATAATATTGGTGATGTGATGCACTAAAAATTTCTCAAAGGCCTCTCTGGTGCAATCTGAACTGTTGCCATGTTTGATTTCAAATGTGGGGTTTGCAAAGGCTGGGTATGGCAACACGGTACAATGAGATGATTCTTTCTGCTATGTATGCCGGCACAATTGTGTTCAGAGAGCTGCAGAGATGTGATAGTGAAGGGGGGAGGGGTGAGGCAGGGGATAAGAAGACATAGACAGCAGATATTTGTAGTTGCAATCTACTATTGACAGATGAGTCACTGCCTCATGTCCGCACTGCACCTTTTACATTCTGGTATCGTTTTAGCATTTATTCTCCCTCTTTCCCCAACTTTCTTGACTCTCTATCTTTGGTGATTTGATATTTTCTCCTGATCCGTCTCTCGTCTCTCTTGTCCCACTCCTTTGGCGCAAGGAACCTGGGGGAAGTCCTGTGTGTCATTTGTCATGAAGCCATGAACATATTTTATAAAAAACTCAATTGCTTTTTCTTCCTTTGGTAGTCCCTCAAAGCGAGGAGGATGCTTGCCACAGAGTGTGGCCCATGGCAAAAACAAGCACATGGAATCTTTTAAAGGCCTATCCTATTCCTAATTTGTAAGTTTGTACCAAGGGCGTCAAAGGTTATCAGTAGGTGGGAATGTGGAGTTGAGGCTAATGAATGGTGAGCAGGCTCAGGGGGCTGAATGGCCTACTCCTGACCCTGATTTGTATGTGTGGAGGCTGTTGTACTGCAGCTACAACAAGGTTCCTATGGACTCTTTCTCTTAATGCCTGCCATGGGAGCTTTAGAAGGAATTATAGGTTGATAATCAACCTATTTGGTCATGCAATGAGTGCACCTTCTGTGGTCATAGAGTCCCAGAGTGGGTCTTGAACCCAGAGCTTCTGGATCTGACGTAGGGATACTACCCACTGTGCCACAAGACCTCTCTCAAACTCAATTCTGATTGTGCAAACAAATAAGTGAACAGTGGAAATCTCATCTCCTCCTCCCCCAGAGAGGCCTGAGGGCTGAGAAAGACAATGAAATCTCTGTGGAGAAGAGCCCCTGTTGCACGTGTTGGAAAGAGGAAACACTTTTTTATATGGGCCATTGTGAATAACTGAGACACTGAAGTGGTGGTGTAGTGGTATCATCACTGGATTAGTACTCTAGAGACCCAGAGTAATGCTCTGGGGGCCAGGGTTCAAATCGCACCAAGGCAGGTGGTGAAATTTGAATTCAATAAAAATCTAGAATTAAAAGGATGATGATCATGAATGAATGAGCTTGTGAGTATGAAATCAGGTGTGATTGCTCCACTTAGTGGCAAATGCTCTGCAAAACCCACCTACCACTGCACTTAGTCTTTGGGAACAGAAAATTCTGCCCCCCCAGGGCATTGGGTAAGAAGATAAAACACTGGCAATTTTACCACCACCACCCCAAAAAAAAGTTCATCTAAAAATAAATTTAATCTAGTTGCAGGGTATATATTAATCAGGCGGTATTTTTAAAAAGAATATATATATATGATTTGCTGTGGTGCAGCATAATGGACATGAACCTGGGATGTCATCCAGCCAAGCTGGTGCTGGAGACTGGGGGGGGGGTTTGGGGACGCGAGTGGCCCTCTGGGACTTGTAGTCTTTCCGCCGGGCTGCCGGACGCCGGAAGCGCTGGAGGCGGAAGGGGAGAGGGGACTACAAAGACCGGCACGCTCTGCGCGGACGGTCGGGACAGGGCACCGATTAGCTGGCGGACTGAGCTTCGCTGCGCTTTGACTTTGTGCGCGGCGCTGCGGATTAAAGAGGCTTCAGATCCTTCCCTGTGCAAAATCCTCCCTGTGCAAAGTTGGGGACAGGAGGAGGAGGAGGAGGAGGGGTGGGGGTTGGGGGGGGGGGAAATCGGGCTTGTCCATCTGCGAAGCAAGGGTGTTGGTGGTGGGATTAGGCGAAGGGTGTCAGCAATAAATTGCATGTGGTGTTGAAAGAAGCGGAGGTGGAGGAGGAGGAGAGGGGGTTAAAGAGAGAGAGAAAAAAATACCCCACACGAAACGCAAACAATAATAACATGGACAATTCTGGCAAAGAGAAAGAAGCCATGCAACTGATGGCTGATGCTGAAAAGAAGGTGAAATCATCGCATTCCTTCCTCGGAGGTTTATTCGGGTAAGAGCAACAGCAGCATCGCTCTGTGTGTTTGTGTTGTTGGGCAGCCCTTCAGCTTTGGTGCCCCTTTTTTTGCAAAATTGCCTCTTGTCAAATAATACTCGCAATTTTTCTTAAAAAAAAATTTGCTTTCAAAAATAGCTTACCGGATTGCAATTCTGGATTTATTTTGTCTCTCCCTCCGGGCTGCATTATTCTGCAGAATTCGTTGAAAATGCTGCAGTGTTTGCTGGCTGCCATCTTTCCACCTTGGGTGCACTGGAGAGGGGGTTGGAATAATTTCAAATGCATGTCCCCCACCCCGTTTGGGAATAAAAGGGTTTGGGGAGAATTTATGAGGATATTTGTCCTTACCTGCAGTACAAGTATTGAGGCTGGCGTGTGGGGTGGTGCGGGTATGACATGAAGTAATAATCTCCCATGCAGTTGGGAAATAATCTGTTCGATGTTGGGGGTTTTAATGATTTAAATTCTGTCTGTTAAGGTTTTTACAACGGCAGGATTGCAATTCAAGGTAACTGGAGCTGTCCAGTCACTGGTGCTGGTTCTTGACGAGCCTCTCTGACATTATTAGTGCGGATGTGTGGCCTCCCAGTGCACAAGATTAGACTTTAGCCACTCATTACAGCCCTGAATTTGAGATTATGACTGCAAGTAGTCGCACAGATATAAATTGGTTCCTGAAATGTTCCCAAGTGGTAGTGATTTTAAGACAATTTGCGGCTCAGTAGATTTGTGTCTACTTCGACTGAGGATCATTAATTTAAATGTAAATACATGACATCAACATTTTTAAGACTGACATTTTTTGGAGGCTAGGGGACGTGATGCCACACAAAAATGGTATTGCTAAAGTTCCGTGTTATTTATCTATATTGATAATCTATTGGAAATATGCACGGTGTAACACTTAAGCCCATTCATGCATTCAAGACAAATTGGCTAAAAAGCCAATTTTCCCTCCTTCTTACAGCAATAAAACTGTATGCCCAGCAGGTACTAATACCTCATCTAAGTGATCATTGTCATTTTTTTATGTGAGCCTCGTAGGTGAGCACCAACAGGCTATTTGACCTGTGGGGCCATCACAGTCCATCCCAGTTCTGCACCTGCCTAATATCTCCACCTGCACACATTCCAGTGTGTGGGGGTCACTGGATAATGATCAGGAGCAAGAAAGCTGATGAGCTGTTCCCTCCTTAACCTAGCTTTAGTGCCCCTATGTCTGCCTCAGTAGACACCACTAATTCACCAAGAACTGAACTTTGGATCTTCCTTTCTGTGGATCTCAGCTACTTATTAGCTTAACTTGCTGAGACATTGGGAAATTAGCAGAGAGGGTTAAATTGCTGTTAAAAACATGAGACATATTACCATATTTTACTTGGGTCTTAATATCAGCAACTAAGTATTTGCTTGCAAGTTCATTATTTTCAATACTCAAAACAACAATAAAACTGAAGAATTAATTGTACAATAGCAATTAGATATATAAAGTGAGGTCAGGCATAATAAGACATTGGCAGCACAGGGAGAGGATTCTCTTCATTAATCACTGTTTCAAGATACATTTTCTTTTAAATACATTTTCAGTTATTTTTATTGTGATAGGATGCTGATCTATGTATTTGGTTTCATCAGGAGATATGATTTAATTTTATAAAACATTCTTTGTCTCTATCATAATGGATACAAGACAGAGACCGAGAGATTTCTAGATACTAATAGCATCAGAAATATGGGATGCAAAAATGGAGCTGAGTTAGACAATCAGCTATGACCCAGCTGAATTGTGGTGCAAGTTCGAGGGACTGAATGGCCTACTCCAGCTCCTGTGTTCCTATGTCAAACCCGTACAGAGGGAACTGTACCTTTGATCCAGGAATGTTCAAGCTTGTTATTTCTGTGTGCCACCTGGATGCATGTTGAGGAGCCTTGCAGTCACATACAAAGCTTAAATCAATGTTCCATTAATTTGCACCTATCTTAATCTCTTGATGCTAATAAATCTTGATGTTCTAATTTAGGATATTTTGACACTGATGTGACAGTAATGAAATCTCCAATCTCCTGTAATTCAAACAGGTCAAACCAACGATGAACAGCTAAGTGTAAATAGAACTGAGTTCCTGCATTTTGTGAGCTGCAGTTTGAACAGCCCTGCCCCTAATCTGTACTATACATTCAGAGCCTTGTCATACCAGTAAAGCGAGTACCATAACTTGGGACTTAAAATGCCTCTACTGGTGTGGAGTTGATGTGCAATTTACCAGTGCATCAGATTCCATCCCTGACTTTGCTTGGAGTTTGTTCTTTGTTCACAATGTCAGTAACAATGGACACTAAAGGAGAAGTGGCAGAGGAAAAGCAAAGACCAATCTGAAGGCCATATGTTGCGTGACACACTGATGTTGAATGTTGAGCTCATCCAGACGACTGTATTGTGAATGCAGTTGGATCTAGTGAATCTATTTTCATCAAGTACTATGTGGGATTGGGAGGAGGTGTACTACGTGTAAGGAGCACTGGGCAACGTTCCTAAAGCTGAGTTTGTCTCTGTTCAATTTCATCTCTTATGCTGGTTGTGATGATATTAGGGAAGCCTGGGGAGAAGGCTCAACATTACAGGAAATAAAATAAACAAAGAAATAAGTTATTCATAGTTAGTTATATCTTTAATGTTGTATTTCATAACAGAGGCAACACAAGAGTAGAAGAGGCATGTGAAATGTTTGCCAGAGCTGCAAACATGTTCAAGATGGCTAAAAACTGGAGCGGTGAGTTACATATTTAAAGCTGGGTTACAGTTTACAGGGTGAATGCTATCTCAATGTTGCTGTTGTTAAAAGTAAAGGTGATAATTGTACTTAAAAAATATTCGTCCCAGCTTTTGTTGTGCCATGGGAATTGTTTGCTGTTGATTCAATATGAAGTATATGGCTCCATAATCTATAGGTGGAATTATCATTAACAATATTGTTACATTTAAGATCAGCCCTTACATAAATGACCAAAGTGCGCTTGTGTATACCTGCATTCAGATTCTGAGGCTTCCCCATATTTCCTGTTGACAGAGATCACCAAACAAACCTTTATGTGATCTGAACTGTGCTTTCAATGATAAAAACCCTTAGCATGTAGTGAGGCTGCAATTCATAGATCCAGTGCAACACAGAAGCAAAATTTGAATATGTGGAATTAACATACAGCAAATCATATTTCAAAGGACGTGTTTGTGTAATTGATTTCAGTGTAGCAGTTGACAGAGGTGGAGGTGCTGTCTTCCTATGATTTAGATTACAGTACCGCTGTCTTCCTGTGAAACTGAGTCATGCTGCAGTCAAGCATGTGTCACTACTGTCTGCTCAGTCTCCGCAGATCCAGAATGTTGGTCCTGGTGCTGCTTGCCAATAACAGCAATCAGAGTGTGCCTCTGAGTGGATTTTTTTTTTGTTTGTTTTGTGAGTTGCTTATTTTTTGTAATTAATATTGATTTCAGTGCATGAGGACAGGGAGCTTTGAATCTTTCCTTGTCCAGTATCTGCAATAAACCCCACCTACAGTCATCAGCCATTTTACAAGCTAAATTTAACCTTAAACAATCATGCACAGTACTTGAGATCTTATAGATGGATGGAAGAATAGATTTGAACAAAAGACAAATCTACTTAGGAGGTAAGCAAAAATAAACCTTCAGTTGGAAGGATGTAACTCCACTTCAAAAATGGACGAAAGGCGATTAGGGGATTAACTGTGACATTCGGAGGTAATCACATACCAATGGATGGCTGAAGCTTTTTGAGAGTTTCAATGGCAATTCCAATTTTACCTTGCAATGTTCAATTATTCACATGTAGCTTGCCTTTTAAATTTCATCTAATTGCACTTAAAGATGTTTTGACCAGACATAGACTTGGCTTAAATGTCATCATGTTCCAAACCAGTCAAGCTGTTCTTGAATATAAAGTAGATTTAGTGTATAGATATTAAACAGATGTCATATTAAATAGACAGAGCTTAAAAAAAATCTCGTTGGGATTTTCTGTAGAAACAGGATTCAAAATAAAATCTTCCATCAAATGTCAGCGAGTGTGATATGAAGTTTGACTTGATGGCAAAATTATCCCTTGGATGTTGACGCCCATTGGCAAAATCCAATGTTAAGGTTTAGCAAGTGGTCTATTAAAAATAATTGCTACTCCATCGCTAATTTCTTGATATCATCTTACTGCATGTGCACAGATTGGCATTATGTTTGTAGCTATACACATAGTTCCACTTGTAACTTGAAACAAAATTTGCAATTTATTTGGTTTACCGTGTAACATGGCAATAGTATTATGACATTCTTCTAAAAACAAGCATAAGTTTCCCAGTTTGGTTCCAGCATTTTACTTGAGAATTTCGATGGCAGTTCCAATTTTAACTTGCAATTATTATATTATTCACATATAGCTTGCCTTTTAAATTTCAGCATACAAGGCTATGGGCCTAGTGCTGCACAATGGGATTAGAATAATTAGGCACTTATCTGCGCCGGTCAAACTCGTTGGGCCGAAGGTCCTTTTTCTGTGCTGTAGACTTCTATGACTTTCTTTACATTTCCCCCTTTTCCTGCAACTTTGGTTCCCACACCTCCCCACACCCCCCGCCCAAATAACTTGTAAATGCTAAACATAAAATACTGCAGATACTGCAAGTCTGAAAGAAAAACAGAAAATGCCAGAAACGCTCAATCTGTCAGGGGAGAGAGAGAAATAGTTAACATTTCAAGTCAATGACTGGTCATCAGGATTGTCATCGACCTTAAACATTAAAACTGCTTGCAGGCTGGATGCAGCGGAGCGACATCATTGGATTTCTGTGCATCCATGGACCAGTGCATGTGATATCAGCAGCCATCATGCATTGGTATTAGAGAACAGTGTAAATCTAAATGTCCTTTCTTTTCTCCTATTTGGAATGATCAGATGGCATCCTCAGGAGAAAGTACCTCTTCTTGATATCTCCCAACACCTCTGCCAAGATGCGTATGTTGAATATGGGTATGAAATGACACATACTGAAAAGAAGTCCAGTATCTACCTTGCTGTCAAGAAAATGGATGGATAGTTTCTTTCTGTAATATGAACACGTAACAAACCCTGCTGGACCTGGCTTGGGTTTTATTTGGAGTTGAGTTTTTGTTGCTATAATTCATTGCAGCGAGATTTCTGACAGGGCCAACGACTCCCACTTACAAAACGTGTGGGTGTTCAGATGAGACGTTGGCTTTTAAGAAAGTGGCCCTCAGCTTTTTAGTTTATTTTTCCAACACATACTGCTGTTTTATTTAATGACAGGCTTTAAAAATGTAGGTTCTGAAACACCCGCTAGCAAGAATCTCAACGCTGAGTTAACCAATGGAATAGTTGACCAGATCACTGGTTTACTTTACAGGGCCTTTAATAGATTCTGATCCATTCTGCCTTTTAAAATTTCATAACAATAATAAAACTTTCCAGATTGATGCTGACGGTTTGAGTCTTTTGCATTCTGTTCTTATAACTCATCAAAATGAATCAACACACAGCAAGGTGTTTTTGTGGAAACCTGCCATTTCAAGGGTCAATGTAAAGTACTGTGTTAAAATGAATTATAGATAATCTTTGTACAGTGGATTTTATTCAGTTACAGTATAGTACAGTAAAGCGCAGTGCATTTATTGCAAGTACAGGGTGTCTCTGTCCCTGCAGAAGTGCATTAGAAAATCCAGGTACAAGAAGAGTCAATTTGGGCCATCAACGTTCATTTCAATACCCTAACTCCCCTTTAGCATCCAATTCTGTTTTTGAGTGTCTGTTCTTATACTAACATGCCTAACAAATTATTTCAACCATTTGAGGCTAATTCAATATAAAGGTTTTTCATAATATATCTTTTAAATTGCTCTTCACCAATTTCCTCCTCTACTTGTAAAGCTAGTTTTGAAGTAGTATTTTGGATTCACTGTTTATATTAATATTTTATATACTTTCATGACCCCACTGCCCCTTAGTTACCTTCCTTCTAGAAAGCAAGTCTGAACATTCTCTATTCTTTCCTCAATGGCCATACCCTTCCCACTTCATATCAGTTTTACTGTTTTATTAACCTTTCCAATGTATATATAGCAGGTAAGGTAAGGGTGACTGCCCTTGGTATCAAGGCAGCATTTAACTGAGTGTAGCATCAAGGAGGCCTGGCAAAATTGAAGTCAATGGGAATCAGGGGGAAAATTCCCCACTGGTTGGAGTCACATCTAGCACAAAGGAAGAGTTGTGGTTGTTGGAGGCCAATCATCTCAGCCCCAGGGACATTTCAGGAGTTCCTCAGGGTAGTGTCCTAGGCCCAACTGTCTTCAGCTACTTCATCAATGACCTTTTTTCCAATCATAAGGTCAGAGGTGGGGATGTTTGCTGATGATTGCAAATGGTACTGAACACTATGCAACTCCCCAGATACCGAAGCAGTCTGTACTCAAAAGCAGCAAGAGCTGGAGAACATTCAGGCTTGGGCTGATTAGTGACAAGTACATTTGTGCCACACAAGTGCCTGGCAATGACCGTCTCCAACACGAGAGAATCTAACTATCTCCCCTTGATATTCAATGGCATTACCCTCACTGAATTCCCACCAACAGCCCAGGGGTTACCATTGAGCAGGAACTTAACTGGACCAGCCATATGAATACTGTGGCTAGAAGAACAGGTCAGAGGCTGCTGAATTTGGAGAATTCTGCAGCAAGTGACTCACTCTTGAATTCCCAAAACCTATCCACCATCTACAAAGCACAAGTGAGGAGTGATGGAATATTCTCCACTTGCTTGTGTTAAGATTTCCATTGGGACTGACAATTTTTTAAAGAGAAATTTGAACTTCCAGTGAATGGCCAAAAAAGATTACACTATAAGATTTCAAGTTTTAAGATATTTACTATAGCACACAAATTAAAAGCAACATTAACTAAGCACTATTTCAGTAGACAACTTACACTCTAAACTACAGGAAAGATGCCACATTTAACATTTAAAATGACTGAAAATCTTCCTCTGCAGTCATACTTTACCCTGTTTCTTATGTAGATGTTTCATTCTCCAGGAATCAGTCCAAAATGATTCTTAGCTCCTTTTTCCTTTTCCAGCTGGATAGCTCCAAATCCCTGAACTATGCCTCATCATGTGGGCTACATTGGAGATTCCTGCTTCGAGCCAAAGCTAGGTGAATCTTCCAGCTTCATTTACACCCTCACAACCGTGGTCTTTTCAATCCGAGCACAAGTTCCCAGCCGCATTTTGCATGGCTGCCCTTATCTCACTGCTCTCTCTCTTGGACTTTTGCAAACTAATCCTATCTGTGAGGTTCAGATATTTTTAGGAAACCTGTAATCAGATTTTACAATGACTGCCTATGAACTGTTCCCATTTCCATGGAAATGTGAATCGCATAGGCCTTGTATCCAAGTAGAAATGCTAATTAGCTATCCTTCAGAACCCTCCCCCCCACTACTACCCTGCAACTCCATTCTATTTTAGAATTAAATAGACAGATTATAACCATTTACAAAACCTGACAGTCCTAACACCTCCCTGGGATTTGGAGCCTAAGAGTCTATCCAGCATCAGCACAGATGTTTTGGTTATTGCTTACAGGCATGGACAACATGCACTTTATTCCCAGTAAAACAACCTTGGCCCCCTTTAACAACAAAAAAGCTACACAGGTTTATTATCAGCAGAATTCAGAGCAAGTCACATGACCCACTTAATTACCCTAAATTAAGGACTGTCCCAGAACATAACAATTTTATAAAACTTCACATTTATAACATTTGGATGAGTACAGCTCCAACAGCACTCAATAAGCTCAACAGCATTCAAGACAAAGCAGCCCCTGATTGGCACCCTCTTCACCACCAACACCCAGTGGCAATAGGTACCATCCAAAACATCCACCATCTAAATCATGCACTGCAGCAACTCACCAAGGCTCCTTCGACAGCACCTTCCAAACCTGCATCCTCTGCCACCTAGAAGGAAAGGGCAGCAGATGAATGGGAACACCACCAGAAAGTTCCCCTCCAAGCCACACACCATCCTGATTTGGAACTATATCGTCATTCCATCACTGTCGCTGGGTCAAAATCCTGGAACTCCCTTCCTAACAGCACTGGGGGTGTACCTACACCACCAGCTTAAGAGCACTGGGAGATGGGCAATAAATGCTGGCCTTGCCAGAAATGCTTACATTTTAAGAATTAATTTTTAAAAATACATATTTTTGTTGTGGCATAGTGCTCAAAGGTGAAGATAATATTTGTAATTATCTTCTGACCAGTGCATTGTAAAGTCTTATCCTTAGCATGACTTCAGTAAGTCTATATTCTATATTTCTGGTTTTACATACTAGCTTTTAAACTTCTGAGAGCCAGATGGTGAAGTAGGAAACCGATTGCCAATCTGTTACCTGAATAATAAATGTATTTACTGAATGCAACATTTCAAATGTCTGCCTCCTCCCTAACCAACACCCAGTGTCTCAGAAATCTCTTTATATGTGCCCAGTGTCCCAGAAGTCTCTCTTTATATGTGCTCAAGGTACTCAATCAATCAATGCCCTCCACCTGTATAACCTCAACCGTAATAGTATAATTAACATACCATTAACACCAGCATCATTTGGTATCCAATTGGCACATGGACTGTACATTGAGGGTGACATGCTTTCTATTAAGCTTAGGTTCCTCCTAAATTTTCCTGGCCCAATTTGTTCCATTCATTGGTCAAAAACTGCGGATCATAACTGTACAATGTACATTACTTTATATTTTACAGTGCTAAATTTCATCTGCCAATTGTCTATCCAATTGCACAGTTGAACTAATTTATTTTGCTTCTTTCTTTAGCTCCCTCTTTAGCTCTGAAGAAGAGTCATATGGACTCGAAACATTAACCCTGTTTCTCTCTCCACGGATGCTGCCATTTCTACTGCGTTTTACCTGTATTTTCTGTTTTTATTTCAGATGGCATCTGCAGTATTTTGCTTTTAATTTAACTTGCAAATCTTTAATTACATTCTCTCTCCTGCTGTTTTCCTGAATTGAATAGCCTCGTTACCCTCTGTGTATTTCTGATGCATTTGTTGTAATTCTAAAAACACCAGTTTTGTACAAAATATGGGGGATTACAGTAGATTCGCACAGATTTTATAACATTATTACAATAATGGGCCTGTAACTTCTGAGCTCCAGGGCAGTGTATCTGTGGGTGGGTGGGTGGGGGGTACCCCAGAGATGTGCTGGGGATCCTCTCCGCCTCAGATGTTCTGAGTTAAGGATTGAAAGAATTGTCCACAAAGTTCAAACATCCGATGGACAATTGCCCTGGGAACTAACCAATACCCTGATTTGAATCACAAACTTTGGATGGCTCTGACTGTCATACATCATTAGTTACCTAGAACAAGCTGGAACAATTAAAACAATGTCTAGCTTCTGGGTAACTATAACAGTGACCCCCACCCCCTCTCAAACCAAACAGGCCTTCGGACTACCCGAGTACCAGACTTCCACCCTTAATACCCCACACCGCAAATACCCACGGGACCCACCAACCCCCAATGGGACCCACTGACTACCCCCCCCCCCCCCCCCCCCCCCCGCCCCACCCCACTGCCCACGATAGCTCCCAGTCCCCCCACAGAAGTCCTCTGACTGTGCTCCCCACCCCTGGCTACCCACACTTCCCTGACTGCTCTTGCAGCCCCCCAACTGCCCTCCCCACTCCCCAACCATCCACCTGACTGTCCTCCCACCCCCTGACTACACCCCCCTCTCCCAAATACCTACTTCACGACCCATCCTACCTGCACCCT
Organism: Carcharodon carcharias; assembly: GCF_017639515.1. NCBI lineage: Eukaryota > Metazoa > Chordata > Chondrichthyes > Lamniformes > Lamnidae > Carcharodon > Carcharodon carcharias. The sequence goes on along the minus strand of NC_054468.1, from coordinate 111,362,547 downwards.
CCCTCTCTACCACCCTTCCCCCAACTCCCCCCCCCCGCCCCCCCCCAATCCCTGCCCACTTAACTTATAAACTTACCTTCCAGTTTGATGTGTCATCTTGATATTTGCACTGATATGAAGTTATGATGCTGTTTAGAATCGTACAGGACAGAAAGAGGCTGCTTGAGTTTTTATTTGTAATGCACCTGTACCAGCTCTTTGAAAAGAGCTGTCTTAGTTAGTCCCACATGCCAACTTTACCCTCATAACCCTGCAAATTCTAGTACGTTGTCCGATTGCTGTTTTGAAACTTCCTACAAAACCTGATTTCAATACCCTTTCAGGTAGTGCACTTCCAATCTTAACAACGCTTTCTACGGGGTGGGATGGGGGCGTTGGGGAGAGAAGATCCTCATTTCCTCTCTCATTCTTTTGCAAATTATTTTAAACCTGTGATCTTTTGTTGCTGACCCACTTTGCCAGAGGAAGCACTTCCTTCCATCTGGCTGGCAAAAAGCCATCAACTTTTGATGGGTTTCCCCTTAACTTTCTCTGGAGTCGGAAGTAATTTTTCAGTTGCTCTGTTTGGGAACCGTGTCCTCTTTCAACTGCCAACAGTGAGAAACCAAAACTTCACCCTGATCTTTAGCCTGATGTGCTGTACTTGGATTTCCAGAAGGCATTTGATAAAGTGCCACATCAAAGGTTATTGTGGAAAATAAAAGCTCATGGTGTAGGGGGTAACGTATTAGAACATAAGAACTAGGAGCAGGAATAGGCAATTCAGCCCCTCGAGTCTGCCCCGCCATTCATTACGATCATGGCTGATCTCATTTCGGCCTCAACTCCAATTTCCCACCCTCTCCCCATAACCTTTCAACCCATTTCTAATTAAAAATCTGTCTATCTCCTCAAATTTATTCGGCATCCCGGCATCCACTGCACTCTGAGGTAGTGAGTTCCACAGATTCACGACCCTTTGAGAAAAGTAATTCCTCCTTATCTCTGATTTAAATCTACCACCCCATTGCCTAAAACTATGGCCTCTCATTCTAGAATGCCCCACAAGGGGAAACATCCGCTCCACATCTACTTTGTCTATCCCCTTTAGCATCTTATATATCTCAATTAGATCCCCTCTCATCCTTCCAAACTCTAGTGAGTATAGGCCTAAACTGCTCAATCTCTCTTCATAAGACAAGCCCCGCATCTCTGGAATCAACCTAGTGAACCGCCTCCAGTGCAACTACATCCTTCTTCAAATAAGGGGACCAAAACTGTGCACATTACTCCAGGTGTGGTCTCACCAATGCCTTGTACAGTTGCAACAAAACTTCCCTATTTTTATACTCTATTCCTTTAGTAATAAATGCAAAAATTCCATTTGCCTTCCTTATTACCTGCTGTACCTGCATACTAGCTTTCAGCGATTCATGCATGAGGACACCCAGATCCCTCCGCACCGAAGCATTCTGAAGTTTCTCTCCATTTAAATAATAAGTCGTCTTTTTATTCTTCTGACCAAAACGGATAACCTCACACTTATCCATCTGCCAAATTTTGGCCCATTCACCTAACCTGTCCATATCCATTTGTAAATTTCTTATTTCTTCATTGCAACTTACTTCCCCACCTATTTTGGTGTCATCTGCAAATTTAGCTATAGTACCTTCTATCCCTGAATCCAAGTCATTAATATAGATTTTAAATAGTTAGGGCCCAAGGACCGAACCCTGTGGCACCCCACTAGTTACAAGACCCATTTATCCCAACTCTCTGCTTTCTGTTGGTTAGCCAACCCTCTATCCAAGCTAATATATTACCCCTAAATCCGTGTGATCTTGTTTTGTGTATTAATCTTTTGTGCAGCACCTTATCAAAGGCCTTCAGGAAGTCCAGATATACTACATCTACAGGATCCCCATTATCCACGTTGCTTGTCACATCTTCAAAGAACTCTAGCAAATTAGTCAAACATGATTTACTCTTCATAAAATCATGCTGACTCCGATGGATTGCATTTTGACTTTCCAAGTGCCCCATTGCTATTTCCTTAATAATGGATTCCAACAATTTCCCAACGACAGACATTAAATTAACTGATCTATCGTTTCCTACTTTCTGCCTCTTCCCCCTTTTTGAATAAGGGCATTATATTACCATTTTTCCAATCCACTGGAACCTTTCCAGAATCCAGGGAATTTTGGAATATTATAGCCAATGCATCCACTATTTCCGCTGCCACTTTCTTTAAGACCCTGGGATGTAGGCTATCAGGTCCTGGGGACTTTTCATCCTTTAATCCCAATAGTTTGCTCAGTACTTTTTCTCTAGTATTGGTGATTTTTCTAAGTTCCTCCTTCTCTATATCCTCTGCACTAGCTGTTACTATTGGGGTGGTACTAGTGTCCTCCACTGTGAAAACTGAGGCAAAATATTGATAAAGTGTCTCTACCATTTCTGCATACGCCACTATTAACCCCCCAGTCTTGTCCTCCAAGGGACCAACACTCACTTTAGCTACTCTCTTTCCTTTTGTAGAAGCTTTTGCTAAAAGTTTTTACATTTTGCGTTAGTTTTCTTTCATAATTTACCTTTGCTCTTTTTATTATCATTTAGTAGCCCTTTGTTGATCTTTAAAAGTTTCCCAATCTTCCAGCCTGCCGCTGACCTTTGCAATTTGGTATGTCTTAGTTTTTGCCTTTAAGTTATTTATAACTTCTTTGCTTAGCCATGGATGCTTTTTCTCCCTCTTACCATCTTTCTTCCTCATTGGGATATATTTTACTTGGGAGGAAATGAATCTCCTTATTAGCCTGGATAGAAGTTTGGCTGACTGGCAGAAAACAGAGTATGCAAAAATGGGTCTTTTTCTGATTGGCAGGATGTGATGAGTGGAGTCCTGCAGGGGCCTGTGCTGGGTCCTCCACTTTTTACCATTTATATCAATTACTTAGATGAGAGGAGCAAAGGCATGGTGGCTAAATTTGCAGATGACACAAAGATAGATAGGAAAGTATGTTGCGAAGAGGACATGAGGAGGTTATGGACGGATATAGATAGATTGAGTGAGTGGGCAGAGATCTGGCAAATGGTGTATAATTTGGGAAAATGTGAAGTTGTTCAACCTGGCAGGAAGAATTAAAAAGCAGGGTATTACTTAAACGGAGAACGATGCAGGTGCAGATGGATCTAGGCGTTCTAGTGCATACGTTGCATAAAATTTATATGCAGGTACAGCAAATTATTAAGAAGGGTAATGGAATGATATCCTTTATTACGAAAGGAATTGAACATTAAAGTAAGGATGCTACACTTCAGTCATACAGGGCATTGATGAGACCACATCTCAAATACATGTGCAGTTTAGGTTTCCTTATTTAAGGAAGGATGTAAACACATTGGAGGAGGTTCAAGGTAGGTTTACTAGATTGATACCTGGAATGAGCGGGTTGCCTTATGAGGAAAGGTTGGCCAAACTGGGCTTGTTTCCACTGGAGTTTAGAAGAGTGAGGGGGTGACTTGATTGAAGTATATAATTTCCTGAACGGTCTTAACAAGGTGAATGTGGAAAGGATGTTTCCGCTTGTGGGTGAGTCCTGGACTAGGGGGCACTGTTTTAAAATTAGGGGCCATCCTTTTAGGACAGAGATGAGAAGTTTTTTCTGAGGGTTGTGTGACTTTGGAATTCTCTGCCTCAGAAGGTGTTGGAGACAGGGTCATTGAATATTTTTAAAGCAGAGGTAGCTAGGTTCTTGTTAGGCAAGGGAATCAAAGGTTATCTGGGTAGATGGGAATGTGGAATTCGAAACACACAGATCAGCCATGATCTTATTGAATGGTGGAGCTGGCTAGAGGGGCTGAATGGCATCCTTCTGCTCCTATTATGCATGTTTGTATGTTCACCAGATCTAATGTTCATCAAATCTAAACCTTCCAGCACCCGGTCTGTAGCTTGCATGTTACAACACTTTTGATGCAGATCCAGGTACCTTTTAAATGAGTTGAGGGTTTCTGCCTAAACCACCAAGCCAGGCAGCAAATTCTAGACACCCACCACCCTCCGAGTGGAAAAGGTTTTTCCTAATATCCCATCTAATCCTACCAATCACCTTAAATCTGTGCCCCCAGGTAATTGACCTCTCCGCTAGAGGAAATAAGTCTTCTCTGTCTACTCTGTCTAGGCTCCTCATAATTTTATACACCTCCATCAAGTCACCCCTCAGCCTCCCTGTTCTAAGGAAATCAACCCCAGCCTACTTAATCTTTCCTTATAGCTGCAGTTTTCCAGCCCTGGCAACATTCTTGTAAATTTCTCCTGCATTCTCTCCGGAGCAATAATGTCCTTACTGTAATGTGGTGACCAGTACTATACACAGAACTCCGGCTGTGGCCTAATGTAGTGTTTTATACAGTTCCAGCATTACATCTCAGCTTTTGTATTCTATACCTCATCCAATAAAGGAAAGCATTCCATATGCCTTCTTTAGCACCTTATCCACCTGTCCTGCCACCTTCAGGGACCTGTGGACATGTACTCCAAGGTCTCTCACTTCTTCAACCCCTCTTAATATCCTCCTATTTATTGAGTATTCCCTTGCTTTGCTTGCCCTCCCAAAATGCATAGCCTCACATTTTTCCGGATTGAATTCCATTTGCCACTTTTCTGTCAGTTTAACCAAACATTGATATCATTCTGGAGACAGCAGCTACCCTCTTCACTATCAACTACACGGCCAATTTTCGTGTCATCTTCAAATTTCCCAATCATGCCTCTCACATTTAAGTCCAAATCATTAATATATACCACAAACAGCAGGGGACCCAACACCGAGCCCTGTGGAATGCCACTGGAAGCCACCTTCTAGTTGCTAAAACATCTGTTGATCATTACCCTTTGTTTCCTGTCACTGAGCCAATTTTGGATCCAACCTGCCACATTCCCCTGTAACCCATGGGCTTTTACTTTTCTGACCAGTCTGCCATGTGGGGCCTTGTCAAATGCCTTACTAAAATCCATGTAGACCACATCCACTGCACTACCCTCATCAATCCTCCTTGTTACTTCCTCAAAATATTATTTTAAGCTAGTAAGGCAAAATTTTCCCTTAACAAAACCATGCTGACTATCCCTGATTAATCCTTGCCTTTCTAAGTGACAATTTATCCTGGTTCTCAGAATTTCACTGTCCATTTTCTATTCTCCCCCCCCCCACAACTTTCATCAAAAGGCTTTGGCTCATTCTTAGGGTTTGATCACAGGGCATCATTCTCCCTTGTGAGCTTGGGCAGTCAGTATTGGCACACAGTTTAGTTATGGGAAGGTATCAAAGCTGGGCCTGTTCCTGTCCTCGCATGCGATGCACATATACAAATACCCAGCAGTGTTATTGAATATCAATCAGCAACAGGAACACTGGCTGATGGATGTTTTTTTTTAAACCGCTATCCCAGGAATGTTAAGGCCAATTGTAGAATCTCTAACAAAGACTTCCTTGCTTAATATGGTGAAACTGCTCACTACCTTAATAAGCTAAGTCATTGTAGAAATGTAATTGGTTTGTGCAGTCACTTGAGGAAAGAAACAGAAAAATAGAGAAAAAGTTTTTTTTAAAAAAAAGTATTATTTCCAGGAAAGGAAATGCTCATAAATAGGAACTTAGTCGTCCTCCAGAACATGTTAAGATACCACTACCTCACCCCTTGGTGAACAGGCAACAACCAGTCATGAAAGTAGGCAATCTCCCATGTCCTTTATGGTTACGATTCAGGCTTTTAGCTTCCAAAGTACAAGTTGATGAATACAGTTTCAATTTGGATGAAAATGAAGGTGTTTTTGATTCTTTTTGATGTACAGATTTTGAATGTCTAATTTTTAGCTAGTGTGACCTCCATTCCAAGATGCTGAATCTACCTCTCAACCCCCAGTTCAACCTTCGTAAACTACTTTGTTCCTATTTGTGAAGTTCACTACAGTTTGGTGGTCAAGACAAAAGTCCTAAGGTTTCTGAACTAGTGTCCTTTACATGTTTAAAATCCTACATGGACATTTTTGAATCTTTGATAGAATTGCCATGTAGCACACAATAGAATCTTTTTTTCTTACAACTGAATCTGAATGGAATAATCTCATTAATATTGCAACAAAAATATTTACTTTATGAATGACTTTTCTTAATGCCTTAATGAATAGTGCGGCAGAGAGATTTACTTATTTTTATATAGCTTTCAAAATATAAATGAGTGGCATTTATCTGAATATTTTGGCGGATAACCATTCGCACATTAATACCAGTTCATTGCTGTGTTAAACTATATTAATTCAAGAGAAACTGAAATGGAATAAATAAAATAATTAGAGATACTGGAAGCTCCAAGCCATTTGTACAGGCGCTTGAATAGCTATCTTATTGGTCGTCACAGACTAAAAATTAGTATTTTCAGATAACATTCTTCTTAATGCTATTATAACTGAGTGTTAATCCAGACTATGCCAAATAGCTTTGTTTCAACCCACTAACATTGGCAACAGTAATTTCTAGCTTCATTTCTTTAGAACAATCTTATAAATGAATTTGTAGAATTCAAGAGTGGTTGCATCTGGAATTAGAATATTTTAAATTCATTCATGGGATGTGGGTGTCACTGGCTAGGCCAGCATTTATTTATTTAACTGCCATGGTGGGATTTGAACCCATATCCCCAGATCATTAGCCAGGGTCACTGGATTACTAGTGACATTACCACTGTGCCACTGTTAATGATAGTTGTTAAAGGATTAAAATACACGGCAAAACATGTCCATGTATCCTGTTTCCATGCCATGCTGTAAACCAGAACTTGTTCATAGATTGGAGATGTTCTAATTTATAATGATCCATGCGCTGTTTTAGATGCCCTGAATAAAGGGGACTGTCTTAACAGGTTCCATAGGCAAAGTTACTGTTTTTCCATGTGTTAAGGTTCAGTAGGTTTTACTGTTTTCTTTACATTGACCAGCTGCGGGGAATGCATTTTGCCAAGCAGCCAAACTGCATCTACAGTTACAAAGCAAACATGATGCTGCCACCAGTTTTGTGGATGCTGGGAACGCATACAAGAAGGCAGATCCACAAGGTAGGAGTTTTTAAAACAGGCCGGATGCAGAATTCCTGCTTGGCTTATTTATTCAGACATTTTGTTCAAGTGACGCAGGAGCTTGGTAGTAACTGGGCGGTGGGTAGTAACTGGGCGGTGGATGGGAGGGAGGAGGGAGGATGGGGAGGGAGGGAGGAAGAGGGGGGAAGGGGAGGGGGCTGGGTAAGGAACTGTCCTGTTATTTCCTCTTTGTTAAGCGTGGCCTTCGTTCAGCTCTCTATGACCATTCACTCCCCAGCTTGTGCCTTCACATCAGCAGGGCTGACTCCTGTGGGGAGGCGTCTGGCTTTGCCATCAGCTCATCCCTGATAGCTGAGAATGAGAAGTCACAGCCATAAGGAGCGTACTTTGCCATTCTGTGGCTGATTTGGCTAGAGCCCCAAGAATGTTGCATCAGCAGCCCTGCAATCTAGGATTGCACCATGAGCATCGATTTTGCAAGAGTTGGGGGTGGGGGAACATGGTTAGGATACGGGCCCACCTGCAGCAGAGCTTCAGTGGACCTGCTGTGCTGAATTTTGCAATGGAAGCCCCTGCCTTTTTAATTTGAATTGGCTCCTGGCATGTGGAGGGTCTTGGCGTTTGGGCTGGGCAATGTCAAGTTCGGCGAGGCAGCAGCCTTCGAGGACTGCAGCTTGTCATTTAAATAAAGGAAGTTGTAACAATGGTAGAACATAGCGAAATGTCTCAGAGGGGTTGTGTGGGCCAGACTGTTCTCTCTGAGGCGGGAGGGTTGTCAGTCCTGCTGTGGGCGATGCACCAAAGGAGGGGGGCCCCATTTGCAGGAAGGCCACCTGGTACTGGCTGGGTGCAGGGACGTTCCTGACTGAATTACAGCAGTCACCCTCAGACCTGGCTATATATGAGGGAGAAATGGGCTGGTATCAGGAGAAAGGCAAAAATAAGTGTCCCCTAATTTTTGTACACATTTCTCTGGCTCACCAGCATGATACCCAGAAGGAAAAATACAGTTCCGACCAGTACTCTTATTTCCCAGTTTTACTGGTGTTCCATTTTAAGGCATACTAGACCAGGTCGCACCAGTATTCTTATTTCCCAGTTTTTACTGTTTTTTCTCTTCTGGATAAGTTGGGAAACCCTGGTATCATCTGGTACCATTTAAAGAATTGCACAGTTATTGCCCCTTTTGCACCCACACCTCTCTCTTGCCAAAGAAAGGTGGCACATGTGGAAATAGGTGTATTGATTTGTAGCCCAAGATTCTGATCTGCTGCTGCTACTAGTGTTTCATCTCTTTCCCAAAATCTTTGGGCACTGTGGCAGCTGAGGCCCGGCAGAGCGACTAAAATCAGGGATGCTCAAGAGGCCAGAATCAGAGAGGCACAGATACCTTGGGGGGTTGTAAGGCTGGTGGATGGAGGGGGCGGGGGAGGTGTGGTGGGGGGTGGTAACAGAGTAAAGGAGGGGCTGAGACCACGGAGGGAACTGAAAACAAGGGTCACAATTTTAAAGTGGAAACATTGTTTAATTGGGAGCCAGTGAGCACAGGGATGATGGATGGTGTGCATTAGGACACGGGCAGCAAAGTTTGGATGACATCCAGTTTATGGTGTGTAGGATGTGAGAGGGCCAGCCAGAGAGTGCTCGGATCTAGAGGTAACAAAGGCATAAATGAAGCCAGCCCATTACAAAACATTAGGTTCTTTTTTGTTAAGAAAGCTTAATTGTCTTGTTGGTGATAGAAAAACTATGTTGATCCTGTCAGCAATGATCTGTCAGATTTATCCACATAATTGCCAATTTTTGTAGATTATTTATTTGCATGCTAATTAGCTTGCGCATACCCAAATCTGATTTATTATTACCATTGTGGGGCTCCTTAGCAGGACCCCCCTGTGGGTTTTTTTTAATAAATTAAAATGACTGAGATATGCTCTCCAGATTGAACAGTGTAAAACTGGACATTGCTTTTCTGAACTAGCCTTTGTTGTTTTCCCCCCCCAGAGGCCATCAGCTGCTTAAATGCCGCCATTGACATATACACAGATATGGTAAGAAGCTTCATTACAATTGTGGTGATCTCAAACAGGTTAATGTATCTGTCAGTGCAGAGTAACAGATCATAGAATTACAGAATCCTTAAGGTGCCGAATGAGGCCATTTGGTCCATCTGGCCTCTCCAAATGAGCATCATGACTTTGTGCCATTCCCTTGTCTTCTCCCTGTACCCTTGCACATTGTTTTTATTCAGATAATCACCTATTGCCCTCTTGAACGCCTCAGTTGAACCTGCCTCCACCAGACTTCTGGGCAGTGCATTCCAGACCCAAACCACTCGCTGTGTGAATAAGTCTTTTCTCACATCCTATTTGCTTTTTTTGAAAGTCAATTTAAATCTGTGCCCTCTCATTCTTGATCCCTCGACAAGAGGGAACAGTTTCTCCTTATCTACTCTATCCAGCCCCCTCATGATTTTGAACTTAGCCTTCTCCTCTCTAAGGAGAACAGTCCCAACCTATCTTCATAACACAAATTTCTCATCCCTGGGACCACTTTTGCAAACCTCTTCTGCACTCTTTCCAATGCGTTCCCATCCTCTCTATAGTGTGACACCCAGAACTGTACACAATACTCCAGCTGAGATCTAACCAGTGTCTTATATAAGCTCAGCATAACCTCCCTGCCCTTGTACTCTATTGCCCCTATTAATAAAGCCCGGGATACTGTATGCTTTATTAACTGCTCTCCCCACCAGTCCTGCCATGATCTATGCACATGTACACTCAGGTTCCTCTGCTCCTGCACCCTCTTAAGAATTGTACCCCTTATTTTATATTGTCTCTCCATGTTCTCCCTATCAAAATGCATCACCTCACATTTCTCCACATTGAACTTCATCTGCCACTGATCTGCCCACTCCACCAACTTGTCATTGATGTTTACATAGTAAATTCTGACCAGATTCTTTGATTTTGTCCTACAGGGGAGATTTACAATTGCAGCAAAACACCACATTACTATTGCAGAAATTTATGAAGCTGAACTGGTAGACATTGAAAAGGTACTGTGTTCGACTGAATCTTCTTTACACACAATGTGCTCTTCAGTATAACATTTTTGAACTGTGAAAACATTTTGGTACCCATGTTGTATCATCGTAGTGATCACAGAGAGACACTGTTGTGATAATCCCCATGTTTTGGGAAAGGCCTATACTTTCTTTTCATGCGATGCCCTCTTTAAGACCAAAGTGAATTGGGAGTATTCTGAAAGAGAGTTAATTGGTTTTCTGAATATAACATTATTAGGTTCCAAGAAATACCCATGTGACATGAGGTTGACATGGAGGTAAAAAGTTAAGAAACAGTAAGTTAAGTAGAAGTGGTGGCTTTCCAGCCTGTCTAGTGACAGGTGGTTCAGAACACACAGAATTGGTGTGAGTAGAAACAAGAAAGTCTATTCATGAATGGATCAGTTTTCTGTTTGGCAGTTCAAAACAGATCCTGGTGTTGAAGCAGGTCTCTGAGAATAGAGCAGAGATTGTGTTAATGCGTGTGTTATACAGCTGGAAAGGATAGATAGTTGAAGACAGGAAGATCAGGGGATTGTAGATTGGGAAATCCCCACTGCTGCTGTTTCAGTGTTTCCAGGGCCAACCAGACCATTTAAAGGGGTTGGAGAAGGGAGGCTTTTGGTATTCTATGCCATCAGGACTGTCATGAATCGGTAAGCAAGGGTTCACAATTGTTAGCCTGGTCAATGTTAACAGTGTCCGCATACTGCAGATGGAATATGGCAGCTGGTGAATGCGACTCAATGGCTGAAACAATTGAGTGTGAAGTGAGAGATCCTACACAGAAGAGGCCAAGTTGGAAAAACTGAGATTGTATTTGGTGTCACATTTGTAAAGATGTAATGCGAGCGTTTGTAACTACTTGAGGCGCATCTTTGTTGAATCGACTGTTGAAAGTGAAACTTACCTTTTTATATGCAATATCCTTTGCCTGTTAATGAATGTTTGAATTCAGTTGATTTTAATTGGTTTGTTACAGTAAAAGAAATCTTGTCTTAACAATTTTGTTTCCATTGGCATGGTGGGGATTCCTTTCTCTTTTAAAATGTATCTGCCTCTATGGGGGAATTGGAACACTCTGCATTATCAGTGTTCACCTGATTGAACTTAATTTCCCCATATCCTTTCACGATTTTTCTTGCTCTATTCTTATTCACTTTCCTTTCAAGTGGATTTATAATTGCACATTCTCGTGAACCTCTGTGTGGGGCAAGGGGGAGAAAAAAGCTCTTCCAATCTCCACCTTCTTTCGTCTAGTGATTATTTTGAGTTGAAACCCCCTTTGTTACTGATTTATCAAAACCTAAACTACGTAACCTATCATTATAATTTAACTCTTTTAGCCGCAGTTGCAAATTGAGACTGCATCCCCTCCAAGACCAATATATCCTTCCCCAGGTGTGGAGCCCAAAATCTAGTGCACTCCAGAAACTAACAGCCCTAAGAGCAGAATTTTTCGTTTGGCTTGTGGGAGTGCGCCCGACATGCTCGAACATAAAATAGCGCGTAATGACATCAGGCGAGCGTCCCAACGTCTTCTCACCTTCATGTGATTTTTAAGGGGACTATTAAAGGGACTATTAAGGGGGCTATTAAGCCCATTAGTGGCACAATTAATTGGGATTTTTCGCAGCCCGTCCAACGTTACAGTTGGCGGACCGGCGAATCGGCCAGGCAGCCTTTGCATTTCCAGGAAACTTCATCCATGGGGATGGGATGAGGTTTCCATCATTAAATTAAAAAAAAAAATCAATGCACAGAATTTTTATAATGCCTATGCTCTGGTGACTGCTTGCATTGCTTGGACGTTTTTTTTACCAGATTTAAAAATCTTTATTTGATACTTTTACAGTCTTCAGCTCCCCGAGGAAAGCACTCTGCTTTCAGGGAGATTCCTGTGAGTGCTCCCCAGTGCCTGTGCTGACTTCAGCACTCCGCCCGCTTCCCGCCCCCAACCCAAGCAGCGCTGATCACATCACAGTGGAGAGCAGATCGTGGTTGGCAGTCCATTTTCATTTTTGTGCCTGCCCACCAAGCTGAAAATTCAGGCCCAAGTGTGCGAAAAGAAATTCCCCAATTTTTAGTTTAATTTTTATTTGTTCATGGGATGTGGATGTCTCTGGCAAGGTCAGCGTTTATTGCCCATCCCTAATTCCTTGTTCAGAGGGCACTTTTAAGAGTCAACTGCATTTCTGTGGGTCTGGAGTCACATATAGGCCAGACCAGTTGAGGATGGCAGATTCCCTTCCCTAAAGGACATTAGTGAACCAGATGGGTTTTTATGACAATAGTTTCATGGTCATCATCAGACTTTTTAAATATTAAATTCAAATTTCACCATCTGCCATGGTGGGATTCAAACCCGGGTCCTCAGAGAATTACCCTGGGTCTCTGGAATACCAGTACAATAACAATACTGCTATGCCACCTCCCCCCGCGCCCCTCTGCTTTCCTCTCTAGCCCCTTTGCCAATTGTTTTAAACCAATGACCCACTGGTTACTGACCCAGTTTCCAGCTTCTCTGTACTTGCTCTATCAAATTTTAAATATCTCTGTAAGATTTCCTCTTAATTGTCGATCTAAGGTGAACAATTTCAGCTTCTAGAATCTCTCCGCACAACTGCCCCTTATCCCAGTTGCCATCCTGGTAAACCTCCTCCACACCCTCTCCAAGCCTTGACACCCTTCTTAAGGTGTTGTAGTGCCCAGAGATTTACTCAGTACTCTAGCTGAGGCTGAGCCAGAGATTTACAAAGATTAAGCATGACTTTTGTATTCAGTGCCCCAACTTACAAAGCCAGGCATCCCATACACTTTCTTAACTGTTTTACCAACTTGCCCTGCCAGCCTCAGCCTCTTTAGCTCTGGAGAAGAGTCATATGGACTCGAAATGTTAACTCTGTTTCTCTCTCCACAGATGCTGCTAGACCTGCTGAGTTTTACCAGCATTTTCTGTTTTTATTTCAGATTTCCAGCATCAGCAGTATTTTGCTTTTGTCAAAGATTTGGGAATTACCCCTACTCTGTATCTCCTATCTCCTGACCAATTCCCTACCCATGTCAATAGATTTTCTCCAATTCCACATGCTTCCATTTTTTCTAATAGCCTCTTATGTGGAGTTTCATCACATGCCTTCTGGCAGTCCATTTTAGATAACATCCATAGACACTCCTTTATCTTTCACATTAGTGACGGTCTCAAAAAAGTTTAACTAGGCTAGTTATACGTGACTTATCATTTACAAATCCTTACAAGCTCTCCCTAAACAGTTCATATTTGTCCAAGGACTCTTGTCACACCCTCCCTAGTAAAAGATTCTAATAACATCCGTCACCACAGATGTTAGACTAATAATTCTTACTTTTCCTCATTTGAATAATGGAGTGGCATTGATATCTTCCAATCCTGGTTCCAATATTGTCTGTTCTTATAGCTGTAACATTAACCTTTGCAACAACAAATTGGAAAATGTATGACCGACAGTTTATTGTACTAACATTTTTTGTCATACTTATTCATTAGGACCACTAATTGTCATGGTTATGTATAGTTTGACTAAATAAATCAATCCGTTACCATGCAACACACTGGACCATGACCCCACCACTGAACATCAAGCCATTGTTTCCAGGACTGTCACTGACCTCATCTCCTCTGGAGATCTTCCTTCCACAGCTTCCAACCTCAGACTCCCAATCTCGGACAGCCTGCTTCTACCTCTTACCCAAAATCCACAAACAGGACTGTCCCGGCAGACCGATTGTGTCCTGCCCCACGGAACTCATTTCTTGCTATCTTGACTCCCTTCTCTCTCCCCTTGTCCAGTCTCTTCCCACCTACATCTGTGATTCCTGTGACGCCCTACATCATATCAACAATTTCCAGTTCCCTGGCCCCAACCGACTCCTCTTCACCGTGGATGTCCAATAGCTCTACACCTCCATCCCCCACGGGGATGGTCTGATGGCTCTCCGCTTCTTCCTTGAACAGAGGTCTGAATAATCCCCATCCATACTACTCTCTCCATCTGGCTGAACTTGTTCTCATACTAAACAATTTCTCTTTAAACTCATCTCACTTCCTCCAAATAAAAGGTGTGGCTATGGGTACCCGCATGGGCCCCAGCTATGCCAGTCTCTTTATGGGGTATGTGGAACATTCCTTATTCCAGTCCTACTCAGGCCCCCTCCCACAACTCCTTCTCCGGTACAATGATGATTGCTTTGGTACCGCTTCATATTCTTATCTGGACCTAGACAAAATTATTAATCTTGCTTCCAATTTCCACCCCTCCATCATTTTCACATGGTCCATCACTGACACTTCCCTTCCCTTCCTTGACCTCTCTGTCTCAATTTCTGGTAGTAGACTATCCACCAATGTTCATTACGAGCCTACTGACTCCCACAGCTACCTCGACTACAGCTCCTCACACCCTGCTTCCTGTAAGGACTCCATCCCATTCTCTCAGTTCCTTCACCTCTGTCGCATCTGTTCTGATGATGCCACTTCCCAAAACAGTTCTTCTGACATGTCTTCCTTCTTCCTTAACCAAGGTTTTCCACCCACGGTAGTTGAAAGGGCCCTCAATTGTATCCAGCCCATCTCCCGCGCATCCGCCCTCACACCTTCCTCTCTCTCCCAGAACCATGGTAGGGCCCCCCTTGTCCTCATTTATCACCCCATCAGCCTCTGCATTCAAAAGATTATTCTCCGCCATTTCTGCCAACTCCAGCATGATGCCACCACCAAACACATCTTCCCTTCGCTCACCTGGGACACCCTGATCCACTCCTCCATCACCCCCTACACCTCAACCCCCTCCCACGGCACCTTCCCATGCAACCACAGAAGGTGCAACACCTGCCCCTTTACTTCCCTCTTCCTCACCGTCCAAGGGCCCAAACACCCCTTTCAAGTGAAGCAGCACTTCACTTGCACTTCCCTCAATTTAGTCTACTGCATTCGCTGCTCCCAATGTGGTTTTCTCTACATTGGAGAGACCAAACGCAGACTAGGTGACTGCTTTGCAGAACACCTTCAGTCTCTCTGCAAACATGACCCAGACCTCTCTGTCGCTTGCCATTTCAACATCCCACCCTGCTCTCATGCCCACATGTCCGTCCTTGGCCTGCTGCATTGTTCCAGTGAAGCTCAACGCAAACTGGAGGAACAGCACCTCATCTTCCGATTAGGCACTTTACAGCCTTCCGGACTTAACATTGAGTTCAACAACTTCAGATCATGAACTCTCACCTCCATCCCCACCCCCTCTCTGAACCCACCTTTTTTCTAATTATTTATATATTTTTAAAATATATTTTTATTTTCATTTATTATTTTTAAATTTATTTCCATCCATTGTTTTATCTTCATCTTTTTGCCCATTTCGATCCCTTCCCCCCACCCCACCCCCACTAAGGCTATCTGTACCTTGCTCATCCTGCTTTCTACTCTTAATGTCACCATTAGCACATTCCTCAGCTAATATCACCACTGTCAACACCCCTTTGTCCTTTTGTCTATGACATCTTTGGCAATCTCTTCGTTGCCTCCACCTGTCACTGGCCCTCTATCCAGTTCTACCTGTCCCACCCCCCTCAACCAGCTTACATTTCACCACATTTCTATTTTTCTTTAGTCCTGGTGAAGAGTCATACAGACTCGAAAGGTTAACTGTGTTCCTCTCCGCAGATGCTGTCAGACCTGCTGAGTTTTTCCAGCTATTTTTGTTTCTGTTTCAGATTTCCAGCATCCGCAGTATTTTTGCTTTTATCTTACACTTTCACATATACCTATATCCCCTGGGTTGGAGGGAGAACCTGTCAGACTGGTGAAAAGGAGAATAAAGTATTTTATGATAGGGTACAGGAGTTTCCTTTTGGCACAGAGGTTGACAGAATCTGGTAAGGATTGCAAAGAGTGGAACTGTGACATTTAAACATTTGTTATATGTTTGTCTTAATTTCTCAGGCTATTGCTCACTATGAACAAGCTGCAGATTACTATAAAGGAGAAGAATCAAACAGGTATTTGACAGTATATACCAGCAATGAATGTGTACAACGTTTTTCTATTAATGTTACCGGAAGCACTACTGATTTGGCTATTCTTGTTTCAGTTCTGCTAACAAGTGTCTGCTGAAAGTGGCTGCATACGCAGCACAGCTAGAGCAGTATCAGAAGGCAATAGAAATCTATGAGCAGGTCAGTTACAATAAAGAACTTGTTTTATTCCATGTTTGTCTG
Organism: Carcharodon carcharias; assembly: GCF_017639515.1. Lineage (NCBI taxonomy): Eukaryota > Metazoa > Chordata > Chondrichthyes > Lamniformes > Lamnidae > Carcharodon > Carcharodon carcharias. The sequence continues at coordinate 111,346,148 of NC_054468.1, read as the reverse complement.
ACCTCTTCCCCCCACATTTATATAATCCTGATATATTCTGTATCACTTCCTTCTATGTTGTTTGTAGGCCCAAGTGGGAGGGGCATCATGGCCATACAGCAGAGTTTCTAACTTTGTAATCCTGGATCATTTACATCCCCTTACCTTGGATCGCTCTCGTGGGTGTGTCCTAGCTCTTCAAACTTTTTGAGACTATTTTATCCTAGCCTTGAGATCTGGTTATGTTTTCGGTGTCCTGATACACACAACAAACTGTGATAATTGCTTTCAGATACTGCGCTTTGGGAGATTATTCTGTTTCTACAAGATCCTGACTCCAGATGTCGAACGCAGTAGAACTGGTCCTCAAGTGAATGAATGAATCAAATGAATTAATTAAGCAAACAAGTGAATCTAACAACTGAATACAATTTTATATTGATAATGTCTTTTATCTAACTCAAAAGGAAAATCATGGGGTCAAATTTTCCTTATCGCTTTTAGTGTGTTAATGATGTAAATATTTCAGGGATATTGTTTTTGAACAATGGAAAACTGTATAAAACAGCTGCTGACTCCCTATGTCCCAATTTCACTACTGGTCAAATTCAAGACCCATCCCATTGTATCAGGATTATGACTGCTACAAAACATAAGATATAAGAACATAGTTTTTGTACTTATGGGGGCTATTTATTTGAGTTTGAATAAAACACAGAGCTTAGAAGTCAAAGACCAGTTTCTGACCCTCTAATATTTAGTCCTTCTGAAGGAATACATTAAAGACACTAATTTAGAAATAGCCAAAGGGGTTCCCATTTAATGGAACTTCATTTTCACTGTCTCCCATCACCATGCAAATGAAGCTCTTGGGAACCATTTGCCCATGGAAGCAGCTGATGTGTGGCCTGTGCCTGATACTGCAAAAATGTCAGGTGATTTGGATCCTCCCCCCATCATGGAGTTGATACAATAAGTGCCCCCTCCTGCACACAGCATAAATGTATCAGAACAGAGAGAAGATGAGGAAATGGGAGTGCGCTACCCTTCATCCCTTGCACTACAAGGGACAATGACCAAATCTATCTATGGTCCTAGGCATGATGAGGAACTGCTGAGAGCTCTATCCAGCTACTCCTGCCACTCCAACCATGGTTATCATCAGCAAAACACTCTCAGCTTCAACTTTAATATAAAATTATGCCAACACACCTGTAATATTATCCTGCAAACACTTGGTACAGTTGGAACAGTATGTAGACTATCGTCAGAAATTCTGTGGGTTGGAAATCTTTAACTGCAATAAAATGCTTTGACTTAACTGCATTAGATTGACCTTGATGAAGTGTAACAAGAATGGAAATGCAAGTAACATAGCTCAAAGTATTGTTGTTCGAGTTAATTTTAAACTTGTTGCTGCAGAATTTCTAACGTGGTCTTCCGGACATTGGTTGTAGATCCATGTAAACTGCCATTTGCATTGTTTATCCAGGATTTTGCCAAGTTCTGGTGGATGATTGGGAGAGAGTCCACGGAAATTCCTATTGTTCTATTATATGCTTACGTCTAGTCAAGTATATTGGGGTGCTTTTTGTTCTTCAGGTTGGAACCAATACCATGGACAACCCATTGCTGAAATATAGCGCAAAGGAATATTTCTTTAAAGCAGCACTGTGCCATTTTATTGTGGATGAGCTGAATGCTAAGGTGGGTGCGAGTTCATTCTTACACATCATTAATTGGGGGACTGGGTATATGGTGGAATTTGACTTAGAATCGAGCTCAGGGGGTGGTGAGTTGAAAGTTTATTTCTGCTGGTCTTAAGCCCCCCCAAATGAAATTAGTGTGAACAGCCTAAACCCAATTACTCTAGGGCCACAGATTTAAAAGCTCCATGAATAGCACTCTCCCTGGGTGAGATGGCTTCTTCCATTATTCTAATGGAAATATCACATTGGTGTAGGAAGTACTGTAGTTCTGGGGATGAATGTCCAGCACACTTTTGGGGTGAAGTAAATTAGTTTCACGATTGCATGCCACTAATGTCCCTCCTCCGTGTTGTGTACGAAAACCCAACACAAAAATTTTGGGAAGATGGGGGTGGCGAGAGGAAAGAACTTTTGCAGTGACAGCCATGTTTAGAAATATGAGCCTAGGTTTTCTGACTGGCATTAATTTGGATTAGTGCGAGCATTGAGATAACACTGTTTAGAAAATGTAGGTTATTGAACTGCCTTTTACACGAGCAGTTAATGAAAATACTGCAACTGGAGTTTTGTTTGGAGAGGTGGGTGACAGACTAGACTGATTCATTTACTTTTCAGTGATGTGGAGATATATCTTTGGCAGAGAACACGGATGGTTGTTGTTCTATAGAATGTGCAGAGTATAAGTCTTCTTGGAACTGGGATGAGTTTGAAACTTGGGCTGAGTTTGTGCTGGGTGGGGCAACCAACAATGATTTGTAGTGGTGGAAAGAGGGAGATATAAGCTATGCCAGAATAAAACTGGGAGTGGAGCGTATCATTTTTCCTTCATTCCTCCCTTGCCAGTGGTTACATCTTCTGGTGAGGCAGAGAGAGAGAGAGAGAGAGACAGTGTAATATTCAGCATTTTGCTGTACAAATAATAGCAAGTCTGTCAGCACCCACCGTGCTAAAACATGTTAAAACTGGTAGGAACTCCTGGCGTACATGCACACATGTGCAGTTAAGCATGGAAATCTGCCAGTGATGCCCTCCTTCTCCAGGGCATGCTGTTGTAGTCTTTACCAGTGAAATTTTAAAAATTCTTTCATGGGATGTGGGCATCACTGGCAAGGACACAGCATTTTTGGCTCATCCCTAGTTGCCCTTGAGAAGGTAGTGGTGAGCTGCCATCTTGAACTGCTGCAGTCTATCTGCTGCAGGTACACTCAGTACTGTTAGGGAGGGAATTCCATGATTTTGATCCAGCAACGGTGAAGGAACAGTGATATAGGTCCAAGTCAGGATGGTATGTGGCTTGGAGGGGAACTTACAGATTGTGGTGTTCCCATGTATCTGCTCCCTTTGTCGTTTTAGGTGGTAGAGGTCACAGGTTTGGTACACACTGTTGAAAGAGGCTTGGCAAGTTGCTGCCATGCATCTTGTATATAGTACATACTGCTGCCACTGTGCATCAAGGAGATCAATTTTGTGGCATGGAATTGGGCTAGTTATCACTATTCTTGTTCTGAAGACAGATAGTAAAGTTCAAGCTTTTATGACCAGGAGTAAATGTGTTTTTAAGAGTGTAACAAGTGATATATATTGCTGGCCTTGAAAATTTGATTTTACAAATGTGGAGTCTCATTCCCTTAGAAAAAAATTAATGTCGAAGATTTTAATTTTTTTAAGTCTTTCTATTTATTGTTTCACTCAATCCCATTTGTGTCATGATATTTATTTTGCTTTCTATACAATGATTTAAATGTAATTTATATTCCCTAATTTTCTTCGACTTTTTGCTTTGCTGTCTGTGTGTCTCTGTGAGGATTCTTCAATCTGATTGAGAAGCCTCCATGTTGCTTGCTCTGCTCACCAACACCACAGACCCCCTTTAGAAGTCACTGATTCCAAACAGATGCTGGATGAGTGGAAGTCTCCGCTGACAAGCCTGCTATAAGTCTGTGGTCAACTGTAAGAGAGGCGAACGGTGAAATTTGTTCCCTCACTACTCTCAGCAAAATTCGGGCTAATATAACATCTGTTTCCATGCCTTTGTAAAAGGATGTAACTTATGGAAGTGTAATCAGATTGGAGGCACTGGATACTCATGATGGAAATGCTAGCATTACCACGTACAGGAATACATTACTAAACCAAATTGAAAATACTTGCACGAAAAAGAACCGATTTCATGTAAAAATAAGTTACATATTTTCTTTTATCCCTCCACTTTGATTTTGCATATTTAGTGTGTACGCAATGAAATTAAATTATTGTTTTATCACAGCTTGCTCTGGAGAAGTATGAAGAGATGTTTCCAGCATTTTCAGATTCACGAGAATGCAAACTTTTGAAGGTAATGCTTTAGAATCAGTGCACTGCTGGTTTCTCAAAACAAAAGGTTTGCAATCTGGTAAGCTTGAAGTGGATTTTTACCCTTCCTCTTCTTAGGCTGTCCCTCGGAGTCGAGGGTGACTTGCTTCCACATCAAAAATGAGTTCTCAGGTGACTGAAGAGTCCAATGCACGACCTACGGTCTCTGTCACAAATGGGGCAGACGGTGGTAGGGGGAACAAGCGGGTGGGGTGCCCGGGTTGCCACGCGTTCCTTTCACTATCAACACTTGGCTTCAGCCAGCCCTTGACGATGAGATTCGAGGCGTTCAGCTCCTTCCCCGATGCTTTCCCTTCACTTCGGGCAGTCTTGGGCCAGGGGTTCCCAGATGTTGGTGGGGATGTTGCACTTTTTTAAGGAGGTTTTGAGGGTGTCCTTGAAGTCTTTCCTCTGCCCTCCTGGGACTCACTCGCTGTGTTGAAGCTCTGTGCAGAGCGCTTGTTGCGGGAGTTTTGTATCAGGCATGTGGACGATGTGGCCTGATTATAACCTTAACCCTTTTTTAGAGACATCTCAGATGAGGAGCACTGCCTTAACAATCCTCTTCACTTGAGTTTAAAACAGCCACTTCTTTTGGGTCTAAGCAATTGAACTACCTCTTCCTCCAAGGAAGATAACCATCAGGAGATAATCCTTCTTCCAGATAGCCTTTTTAATAATTATCAGCGACGTTATAATTACCCGGATATTATAAGGTTCGCAGGGTTGGGACTTCACTTCAAAAAATTGTATCTCCCCACTTTGGAGTATACAAGAGAGGGAGTTCTTAAAGTTGCATATAGAAAACTACATGAGATGTCCTACTTAACTAACTTATTTACAAATTTATTAAAGAACTGTAACTTGGAATACACTCTAAGTGGATAAGTACATCGCAATGTTAAAGACTGTAGAAAGATGGAAAATGTAATATAGAATCCAGTATTATAAAAAGACTCCTATGCTGCAGACTAAGATGTCTTAGAATATCCATTAAATATTTAAAGCAAAGTGTTACCTTAATTCCCCGAATGTTTTGGTTTTCTGATGAGTTGGACTCTCTGGAGCTGCAACTCACTTTTAAATGTCCAACTCTTCAGCAGCCTGAGAAGCGCTGACCTGAAGGTTTCTGTTCAACACCTTTGTCTTAAGTGACAAAGGCTTCTATTTTATAGTCTATTGAATTGAATTGCATCATCCTGAACAGCTGTGGGGTTACCACTTTGAGTAAACTCCTTTTTATAAAGCTATATAATACCTATTGTTGATAATTATTTAATTGTTGAGGATTGTTTTATTATGTGAACATTGTGAGCACTTATCTGGTCAATAACTGTTTATAATATCTTCCAGTGCCAATGCCTATAATGACTTTTACTTGTTTCTTATTTTCATAATTTGCATTTTATTTAAAGGGATTTAAACTTTAAACTTTACTGCATGGTCAACTTAAGATTCCTTTGTCCGTGATGAGGTCATCAAAAGGTCAAAGCCTTTTTTCAGTTCAGCAAAAGATGAATCTTGTAAAAGTGATGTGCAATATTCCAATTAAGTTGATTAATGATTTTAAATTAATTTATAATGATTTAGGGAGGTGTTCTGTACAATCTAGAGCCAATGTGTAATGAATCCTCCTTTTAAAATAAAAGCCATCAGTGTGCCCTTTTGCAATAAAGTTGACCCCGGTATATTATGATAGCCTTTTAACATTTCTTTTCTTAAAAAATAGGTCATTCAGAATGTAGAATAGACAGAGCTTAAACATTCTGTTTTTCCTGGGATACTCCCGTGTTGTGGTATCCATGTCCTTTGTGACCTTTTTAACAGCCTGTACCAGGATTTGGAAAAGTTCCATCTGGTGAAATATCCGTGTCCGTGTGCGCAAAGGCTTTAGGGTCTGTTGGCCTGTTATAAGGTGACTTGACTGAAACCTTTAAGTTCCTGAGTGGTCTTGACAGGGTGGATGTGGAGAGGATGTTTCTGCTTGTGGGAGAATCTAGAACTAGGGGTCACTGTTTAAAAATAAGGGGTCGCCCATTTAAGACAGAGATGAGGAGAATTTTTTTCTCTGAGGGTAGTGAGTTTTCGGAACTCTCTCCCCCTTAAGAGCCTTTGAGTATTTTTAAGGCAGAGGTAGATAGTTTCTTGATAAACAAGGGGATGAAAGGTTATTGGGGATAGGCATGAGGTTACGGTCAGATCAGCCACGATCGTATTGAATGGTGGAGCAGACTTGAAGGGCCTGCTCCTGCTCCTAATTCCTATTTTCGTATATTCAGTATCAATTAAGACTATGAGCATGAGTCTCCACAATACTCTTCTCGATTGAAAAGCTGAATTCCACCCAAATTTAAAAACGTAAAATTCCTTGTTATTCGCCATCTCCTCAATCTTCAAATTTTATTTCACTTAGTTGCAGAAATATAAATATTTTAAGCTGCTAATCCTTGATACTGTATAAAAGTTTATTTTCATGACAAAACGCGTCATTATCATTTGCATGTGATTATAGAAATAGCTATATGTTGCTTGCTGCTGACGGTCATTGTGTTTATTGCTGTCTGTTCCTCATGTATTTGAAGATAACAATCACAATTCTTTGCTAAATTAAGCTCTGAATTAAAAACCTTAACATTTTATAACTTGCATCCCATCCCATCCCAGTGTAATAGAATAAATTGGACTATAGAGTAAAATAACTGCCCAGCAGTGTGGGAACTTGAGTTCTGGTCCTGTACAGTGCCAAGCATGCAGGGACTACTTGCATACTTGGATCAGAGTGCGTATTGTTGCTATGTTCTCAATGACAATAAATCTTGCAGTCCAGGGAAAATTCTCCAAGGTTTGTGGGGAGGATCTGTCCGAATAACTACTATGAAAAAAAAGTTGCAAGAATAAATCAGAATAAATACTCATATCACCAACAGAAAGAGGCAGAATTAAAAATAACAGTTTTAAATTCATTGATCAGATTCCTAATTTAAGATCCATCCTCAAAACATAGGTACAGCTGCTGAGGGTACCAAGCGGATATAATATACTATAATTGTTTTTTGACATGAGGTATCTCTCACTCTCTAAAAGTACTTCATTGGCTGTAAAGAGCTTTGCAGAGTCTGGTGGTTGTCAAAGGCGCTATATAAAGGCAAATCTTTCAAGCCTCTCTCTTTTACAAATCCCAGATAATCCCCTCAGTTCATTGTCGCATAATTGTCTCTACCCATGTGGTCACTTCATTCATCGCGACAGGTGCAACAACAGGTGGATAGTAGACCTATTGTGCACTCGCATCTGTATTTGTGTTGACTTTTTTTTTCTGTTGATAGAAATTGCTTGAAGCTCATGAGGAACAAAATGGTGACGCTTACACCGAAGCAGTAAGTACTGACAAATTGTGAAAGGTTCACACCCATTATATTTCAGATTCTCAATAAGTATGTTTTAAATAAAATTTGTTTCATAAACATAGGTCTACATAAATCCATTGCGATTTAGGAGTTTAGATTTATTAATTGTTTCATTTATTGAAAGAGTTCAGGAATTGGTGATCTACTGCAAAATGTTAAGATCTCCATGGAGATGAATAATGTTTAAAAAAAAAATTCAAATTTCCAGTTAATTGCTGACGAGACAAGATTTCATGTTTTATGAATTTTATTGTAACAAAAGACTTAAACCACTATTAACTGAACACTATCTTTGTGGGTAATTAATACTTTAAACCACAAAACAGGACATTCCCCTTCTTTTAGCACAACAGAAAAGACGCTTCACAGATATAATTTACACTGTCCTTTAAGTAGACATTCAATTCTCCCAGAACCAGCCTGAAGAGATCTGTAGCTCTTGAGGATTTATTTCTGTCCTTTTCCTTCCTCAGCTTGGTAGCTTTTAATCTTAGAACAGTCTTTCACAGTGAGGCTTTCCCCCACAGGTTCTTTCTCTAGAGCAAGCTAGGCGAATCTTCTAGTCTTGTTTTAACTCCTCATGAATTTGGTCTTTTTTAGTCCGAGTGTGAACTCCCACCTGCATTCCCACGTGGTGAACCACAGTTCACAGAGCTGCCTATAGCTGCTCTCTCTCTCTGGGATCCTGCAGTCTAAACTTGTATGTGAGTTTTCAGGGATATCTCACAACATTCCCCTCTCAAAGCCCATCTGCATGGCAGCATGAATCACATGAGCCTTGTATCCAGGTAGAAATGCTGATTAGTTATCCTTGAGATCCCAACTCTCTCTTATTTTGGAAGTATATGAGCAACTTAAAGCACAACTGTTTACAATCAGACATTTTCAACACTTTTCTGGGACAATGGAGACTCCCAGTCTATCCTCTGTTAACACAGAGGCACATGCCGTTGTCTCCAAGTATAAACACCTTGCATCTTCTTCCCAGTCAAAGAATCTGGGCCCCCTTAAATCTCTAACAATCAAAGCACCCAGGCAGACCTCAGACCAGTTCACATGGCCAGTTTCATTTTACCTTAAATTACAGATACAGTCCCAAAACATTCCAATCTTTTAAACCTCATAATTGAAACAAAATACAGGATGGTGCATATTATTCATTTTTTGTTGTAATTGGTTCAAGTTTCCTATTGAGAAACTTCAAATCCTGCAGGACAGAGGCAGTGGTAGCCTTGTGGTAATGTTACCGAACTAGTACTCCAGAGGCAGAGGCAGCTTTGTGGTAATGTTACTGGACTAGTACTCCAGAGGCAGAGGCAACTTTGTGGTAATGTTACTGGACTAGTACTCCAGCAACATGGACTAATGCTAATCCCACCATGACAGCTGGGGGAATTTAAATTCAGTTGATTAAAAAATGCTAGTCTCATTAATCATGGTCATGAAACTACCAGATTGCTGTGAATACCCGTATGTTTCATTAATCTCCTTTGGAGAGGGAAACCTGTCCTTAACCAGCCTGGCCTACATGGGATTTTAAACCCATAGCAATGTGGTTGACTCCTAATTGCCATTTGAAGGAGCCTTGCAAGCTACCCAGTTGTATCAAACCATTGCAGAAAAGTCAAATAAAAATAAAATTGGGCAATCCATGCAGTATCGATGCTGGTGCTGGAAATGACAAGTGCACACACTGGCCTAGTCAACCCTGCAATGTCCTCCTGACTAACATCTGGGGACTTGTGCCAAAATTGGGAGTGCTGTCCAACAGACTAGCCAAGTGACCGCCTGACACAGTCATACTCACTGAATCATGCCTTACAGCCGCACCTACATGCATACTCCTCCACCACCGTTGCAGGGAATGTCCTGAACCACAACAGGTGACGGCACAGTGGTGCACAGTAGGAGGGACTGGCCCTGGGAGTCCTTAATGTTGAATCTGGACTGCACGAAGTCACATGGGATCAGGTCAAACATGGGCAAAGAAACCGACTGCAGATCACCACCTACTACCACCTTCCCTAAGCTGACCATAAGTTCTGAATTAAAGGAAATTTTTTTGAAAGCCCAGTTGGTAGCTACCTAGGTATCTCTAGGTGTGATTTTTGTTTTAAGCAGGTGACATTTTCTCATGTATCAAATATTCCTGTCAGTTGAATGGACTTCATTTTTTCTGTTCCTTTAGGTGAAAGAATTTGATTCTATATCACGACTGGACCAGTGGCTGACGACAATGTTGTTGCGCATCAAAAAGTCTATTCATGGCGAAGGAGATCTCAAGTGAAAGCTTTGCATACATTGAGGCATCTTTCCAAAATTGTGACATGCTATTGTGTGTACTGGGTTGTGGCAAACATGGATATATCTGTTTCAATGTTAGTAGTTCAGTTTGTTTCCTTTCTGTAATATGCCAGATTAATGTATCATTCGACGATATTGTTTTTTGCCTATTTTATTGATTAATGTCCACTTTGGGAAACGATCCCAGCCATAAGCATCACAGCACTATGAAAAGTATGGTTAAGACACCTTAACATTCATTTTTGCTTGTACACCATTCTGAATTCTAGTAAAATTTCCTGTTTTGTGCTAGTGAAAGTCTATCAAGCAGTAACTAAATTCTGCAGCAAAGGATTGCAAAGAAACTTGTGTTTGGTACTTATGTTCTGATGACTCTGGACAACCCTGAAATTCATAGCGCTAGTTCATCCAGTGGCACTTCACTAACAAAAAAAACGTTGACATTGTAGTGATACAAAATGTTCCAGTTGGAAAACTTAATCTGCACTTTTGTTAGGAGTTGATTTTTATTTTATATGTAACCGGTTGCCAGGATTTTTAGATGACTATAATGATACAAAGGAAAAGTTCAATATGTCATTCATTTTTAATTTTGTATTTTAAAAAATGTTTTATGTTAGCCATACCAATTAAGGTTATGAATTGATCGGAGTGCAAACTGGCTATTCTATCTGACATTTAGAATTGTTCAAGAATGTATTCACACACAATTATTTCTAAGCTGTAAATATTCCTCAAGATGACTGAAGTAGGTTTTTCTTTTAATTGGCATTATTTTAACCAATTATTCCCTAACCATAGGATGCTCATAGACATGGTTGGACAGGTTTGTTTCAAACTGGTTATGTAACATAGTGGCAGCCACCAGTTGTTTCTGTTTACAATGCATAGTTGATAATGTGGAACCTTTTCCACATTATAAAATTTATAAAATGTTTAAATGGGTTGTAACTACTAGATTGTTCTATGTAATGTTTTATATAAACAGAAGGCTGTTTTTGTAAATCCAGAACTGAATATTTTGAAAGGCTTCCGCAAGTTTATTCGCGTGTGTGTGTTTACATATGTATACATAACAAAGTTTATAACAGCCTAAAAGTGTATCTTGGGTCTAACGGTGTGCTGCTTTTTTGTTGCACATGGGTGCAAGTCCATCGTCGACACAATATTAGCCTGGGCAGGTGTTCAGCTGTGAACTATTGTTGTTGGGAATGCTTTTGCAAAACTTCTTGTAAAGTGAAGATTCCTAGAGCAAATGATTCACTTGATCCGTGTGTGAAACATCTAGCTATGTGAAAGGAAAGATGCTGTAATGATGTTGTTAGAGTTTTGTTATTCCACTACAAGCAATTCATGTAACAGGTGATTCCACTGATCAAATATTACCTCCCATGTATGTATTTAAGCAAGCAGTATTATCCTTAATGCTTTCAAGACTAAATAAATGCCACGCTACCATTGACGTGTAGAGTTAGTAAGTTGAATGGAGGACAAGAAATAGCACCTCAGGGCATGGAGAGAGGAGGAGAAACAGACAAATTGATTCAAATTGTCCAGCTCCATAAACTATACTTCATAAAATAAATACATTCCATCCTCATCGCAATCTTTAAAAGCCAAGCAATCTATATACAAGCATGCTCTCGTGGGTGGTTTGTAAAAATATCCTCAAGAAGCTGGCCAGTGTACTGAGTTGTTTCGTGGTTGTGATGTACACATTTTGAACAAATACATGACTGCATTTAATGTTTTGTTTTCTGCGTTTGTGATACTGCGTCATCGGACTTGATCTTGAACTAAAGCCTTTAATCTGTTGACCTGCATTTATGGCTTCAAACTTGGTTCTTCAGTGACAATTTAAGACTTGACTCGATGACTCGCGTTGCACAAATAGGTGTTTTATGTTTCAAAATATTATAATTTGTAAAATGCAAATACTGTGTACTGACAAATGAACTCAGTACAGGTATTGTGTATTTTCAGTTCTGAACAATTTCTCTATATTTCACTACTTTCAGAATGGAAATTGCAGGTCAATCTTACAGCAAGAGGTTTTAATGCCAACAGGGACTGATTGCCCTCCATGTTCACGCGTGCTTATCCAAATCTGTTTAGTTATATTTAGTGATTTGTTTTATGTTATTTTGTGTCAATGTTTTGTAAATTGATTTTTTAAAACTAAATCCTCAACTGTTTAACCTAAAGAATATAGACTGAATTATTTATTTTTGACAAGTGGAAAGAAACTAAAAGCTATATGTTTAGTTAATTCGTATAACTTGTACCTGTAATTGGATTGTGCGAAAGCAAAAACATGAGTTACAATAGTGCTGTGAAAAATAACTTCTAGGTATTGGACTAAATTCTGGGTTCACTGTTCAAATTGTTGCAAAGGCTCAATTTTCATTGAAAACAATTCTTCAAACATTTAATTAGAAATGTAGATCAAACTTCCTTATCAGACATTCTATTAATGGTGGATTTGATTCTTAACTTTAATTGCAGCTTTAATTTAATGCACAATTAACTTTTTATGCATAGGACAATAAATAAGAAAAATACATTACTTTGAGAATCTAATGGAGAAACTATGAAATGCTGCAAATGTCAATAGTATGTAATCCAGTGAGTTGCAACCTGTACACACAAATGTAGTATTCAGGATGAAGTAATTTACATAACTTCTCTTGCATTCCTGAAATATGTCTCTTCAGTACTATTGAAAAATGGCTACCAATTTGTTTTATTGGAGGTTTTAGCAAATTACTTTCAAATTAGTAAAGTTCCAGCACTTGTTTTAAAGAAGTTGTTTTAAAGATTGAGTTACTTTTTAATTCCTGAGTTGACCAGAAACATAATGACCCACAGTTGTCAGCAACATTTTTATCTCTCACTTTTACAGTAGGAATTGAGAAATCCAGTCTTCTTCCCTACCCTTAAAATCTATATCTACAGTTTCTTAACAAATCTAAATGGTATTTGGTCTGATGGTACAAAAAAATGTTGCAGCAGAGGCCAAGCAATTTATATACAGTGTCTCTTCCAAATTCTGGCGCAGTAATTGGCAAAAACAAGTGTAGCACTCATCAGGCTAAGTATGTAATATTGAATTTTTTTTTTTACATACCCAGCTGTAAAATTGCAAATATATTCATAATGGATGACTTTAGTGTCAGAGTTAAACAGCACAGAAACAGGCCCTTGCCTGTGCTGGCCATCAAGTACCTATCTATTCTAATCCCATTTTCCAGCACTTGGCCTGTAGCCTTCTATGCTTCATTTTAACAAGTAGTGATCCATAGCTCTTATTTGATTTAGTTGAAAATTTTTGACAACTATGGGATATGATAGCTTTAACTATGCCATGGAAAGCCAAAGTGACTTTAGATAGATAGGGGTGAAATTCCTTGTTAATGCCAGTAAAAAAGGTATTCTCACAGGGGAACTTCACCCACTTAACGTTTTAAGGATTGGCTGTGGTATACTGATGACAAGAAGCTAGCTAAGGTAATTTAATGTACTTCCCCCTTCCATCACCCTGGTTTAAATTTAAAATGAAGTCTTTTGTATCTGCAAAGCTGTGTTTTCCTTTTTGTTAATGACCAGCGAGTATTTTGGCAGGAACTTCACTGACTTTTTCCCCAGTATTTTACCCAGCCTATTTGTAATGGCACTGAGCTGTTGCCACTATGTTGTGCAGATTGTATGCCTGATGTTAGATGTTATGAAGTACTGTCTATGTAATTATTTACATGTAGCATGTTATGTCTCCATAGGTGTTAACAAATCTGTGATTATGTGCACTAGAAACTGTTTAATATCGAATGCATCAAGACAATCTAGTCTTTGTGGTGTTTTGTCAGATTTGCAGAACTGTGAAGACCAATGATTCTGAACATTGGTCTGCTTTGGAAACAAAAAATTCCTCCATTAAAATAAAATATCCTATTATCAAAATGTGTCCCTTGACTTTTTCTCCTGTACCTCGAACAGACAATGGGTTCCACCCTTAATCCCCCTTCACCTCCTCATTCACATTGTTCTTCTGGATAATAATATTGGGGTGGGTACAGAGTCTGCTTCCACGATACCTAGTAACAGCTAGCATTACTTCTTTAGCACCTTCTTTGATTCCAGTTTGTTGCTAGCCTGTCCTATTGCCTACTTGCACAAACCAAAGCTTCCTCTCACTAATGTCTGCAAAATTGCACAGCCCTTCAGTTCCCACCAGCAAATAAATTCCTCTGACTTTGATTCTATTAGCCTGTCTCCATCTCAGTCCAGAGGCGCAACTTATTGGCATACTCCTTGATCTTCAACTGCGTTTCCTGCCCCACATCTAGTATAATAGTTTTCTTGCGCTCAAGCTACCATCAAAACTATAACCCATGCTTTTATTACTTGTTGGGCTTAACAGCTCAAACGCTCCCCAAGCTGGCTTCTCGGCTCTCTGATTCTTCATAGGCAGTCCCTCGGGACCGAGGATGACGTTCATCCACCTGGGGTTGTGGGTCCTCAGGTGACTAAAATGCTGGATCCACATGCTCTGTCACAGGTGGGGCAGGTAGTGTTTGATGAAGCAGGTGGATAGGATGCTAGGATTTTGGTCCACTCCTTCTGCTGTTTTCACTTGGTCGCAGATGTTTGAAATGGTTAGCACCTTCGCAGATGTTTCTTCTCCAGTTTAGGAGGTCTCGAGCAAGCAATTCCCACAGATCGGTGGGCACATTGCAACAGATTACAGCTCATTGGAATGTCACAGCTGGTGCTCTCAAGGATCCACGGCTCCATCACCTCTGCTTCTTTAACATCAGTTTGATTACTGTTCCCTGCTCCCTCCACTCAGGCATCAGTGCATTCTTTCTGAAGAATTCCCACTAAATCATTCACCTCACCATTCCCTGCCCTGATTTCAAAAGCCTCATACAAACCATCTTCAGTCATACTTGCTTGCAGTTCCTAAGCTCCTTTGTTTTTCCATAGATCCACAGTATCACCGGTTGCTTATAGTTTGAGGATTAAGTAAACTTCAACTGATTGTACACCATAGCAAAGTTGCTTGCCATGAATAATAGAAATTTGAGAATGAGATACTGATCTGTGATTTCAGCGACATGACTGCTCTACCAACGAAAAATGACCAAGTCTGACAATTAAAAATAGAAGAACAATGTTATTTACACAGCTAAAAATGACTGGAAGCACTGAAAAGCCCATCTGTCCATATAGGAGAAAACACTAAGTACATTATTTTAATCTACCATTTCAAAGGAGAAGTTTATATTAAATTCCTTGCACTATTTTAACAATTAAGCCGCCTGCTTTAAATTTCAAACGATGCTTTGCAGTTAACTGTCAATCACAATCACTGATGCATTCTCCATGGCAACACCTCTACCAGAGTCCAATTGTCAACCAATCAGCACTTTCTTCACTTACAGTATAAACAGTTTTCTTCCCCTTATATTGGTATTCTTGCAAGTGTCCTGATCAGTGCAAGACAAAATGTCTTTTTTCAGAAATCACAATGAATTAGTGACCATGTTAAAAAAGCACAGACTGCAATTTAACACAAATGCATTAATTTGGAAGATAAGGAAATTAAATCCACACAAGCAATACCACTGTTAACTATGAAAGATAGTTGCCTACTTCTAGACCTCTGCTAATACTAAACTAAGTGACTTATTCTGTAATTTCCCCCCTCTCTGCCGCTTCACACCTCGGCCATCATGGAGCATTGCTAAGCTGTGAACTTTACACTTGAGGGGTAGCAGGAACGAATACTGCAGGTACAGTTTAAAACTATATGTTGCCATTATCCATATTCTATGCACTAAAAATGAGGTGCATTATTAGCGAGGCTTACCAGCTGCACAGAAATAATTTAAAACATACTTTATATATTTGATGTATTAGTTGAGCTAAATCTTACCTCTGAGTCAGAGGTTGTGGGCTCAAGGCCATTTTAGGACCTGACTACATAGTCTAGTCTGACACTTCCAACAATGTAGCACCCTTGCAATACTGCATTGGAGTGTCGCTATTTGGATTAGATATTGAATGATGGTTTTGCCTACTTCTACAGGTGGCCACCAAGGATCCCATGGCACTATTCTCAGTTCTCCAGCTGCCCAGATCGACATTGCTTGCCTAACCACCAGTTGTTGTTTGGGAGACCATGCTGATGTGATTACTACATTTTTCTAAAAACAGTGATGCATTTCCAAAGTAATTCGTTAGTTGAAAAGTACCTCGAAATATCTGGAGGACATCATACAATTACTCTAAAAATGCACTGTTCTTTCTTAAACATGACTGAAAATTAACAAAATATTAGCAGCAAAAATGAGTGTACAGGTTGGAGTTAGCCTTTGACTTGGGTTAGAACTTGGTAGGCAGGAATAGTTCAGAGGTGGGGGTAAGGGGTATGCACTCTGATTGGCAGGGTGTCATAAAAGAAGTGTTCCCCAGGTGTCTGTTATGTGGATTCAACTTTTCACCTTATTTATTAATGACTTGGATTAAGGAAGAGTTGTATATCCAAATTTTTAGAAAACAGTAAGAAGTGCAAATGGAAACAGTAAGTTGCAGAGGGAAAGAGCAAAACTGTGGAAAATGGAGTTTGACTTGGGCTATTGCGAGGTTCTCCACTTTGGACCCAAAGAAGATAATTCAAGTACATTTTCAAATTGGTGAGAACACAAAAGTTAGGCCATTTAGGAACAAAATCAGAAAGCAGTTTTGCACACAACGGACAATAGAAATCTGAAATCCTATCTGTGCCCCTAAAATCCCTAGCCCACCCCAAAGGCTGTGGATGACAGGGCAACTGGAGCCTTCAAGACAAAGATGGATAGGTTTTTGTTAAATAAGGGATATGGAGTTCTGGTGCACACCAGCCATGACCTAACTGAATGGTGGAACATGTTCAAGGATCTGATTAGCCTACCCTGTTACTAATTTTTATTTGTGCCATGTTTACGATTTTATAAGACCCATTAATTGAAATGAACTACTTGAATCATAAAGCTTTTACAGGCTGTTCAAGTACAAGTGCATGAAGAAAAGATAAAGGAAAACACAACATAAAAAAGAGGCCTGTTGTACATTTATATATTTACTACCTATATAAGCACTTTCATAGGAAAATAAGAAAATAAACATAGTACTTGATGTTTTCTAAGATAAATAACATTTTTGTTTGAAGCATTAGACTATCAATGCGAACAAATCATTAGAAATAATGACAACGTTCAACCTTGCTTCATTCAAGTGATTTCACATGATGAAAATGCGCACAATATAACATATTTGAGGTATGAAAGTAAAATAAATAGGACGTTTTTGGGAGAACCATTCATGTTGAAAGTTTGACTATTGAGCTTTTAAATATCTAAAAACCCTAACGAATAAACTGTAGGGCAAAGTCATCTGTAATATAGCCTGAATTTAATTGATGCTTTGTGCATAAAACCATATTTCTTTATTTAGGTATGCAGCTTTTACTTTTCAGTTAATAAATTCCTTCCTAGCATCTGTTTTCAGCAAGATTTGTTATGCAGAAGACATACGGGAATAGAATAACAGAGCAGTACAGCTATGCCAAATTGCATTTGAAGTCTTTTTGTGGAAAGGGTGAAGAGTTGGGAAGTATAGAGAGAGGGCGGAGAGAGGGAGAGAGAGGGGAAGAGAGAGAGGGGAGGAAAGTGAGAGAGAAAAGGAGAGAGAGAGGGAGAAAAAGAGAGAGAGCGAGAGAGAGAGAAAGGAAAGAGAGGTAGGCAGGGATGTCACACGACAAGAGAGTACAAAAGGCTGGCATTTTGGGAAATATATGGCCAGGTCTGTTTCATAGCATCAAAAGCTACTGGAAGCTTTGCTCATCAGAACTTTCCAAATGATTCTGAAGAAACAAGTCATCGCTTCTTGGATCACGTGTACTTGTAACAAAAATTACCAAGCAAACACTAATGAATTTATTGCATGTGGAGCTTTTAAATTCTACTTTAATAGACATTGCGACTGCTTTATTTAAAAATTCAGTTCATATTTCAAACTGCTATTAATATATTTGATCACAGAAAAGTTGCAAAATCTGAACACTTCATCAAGCCAACTTAAAACAGGAGAAAGATAAAAATTTACAAAGAATTAAGATACTGTTCTCAAATTCAAAAACGCAGTTCAAAAGTCATGAGGAGGCTTAAAAGATGAAAAGCCTTCTGTATGCTTAAGTTACGCTAAAAAATATACAAATTCATCCCATTTTCTATACATATTTGCCCCAGGCTACATTTTTGTTAGAGGAAACCAATGAGTTAAGCAACATCAGTAGCATTGGAAGCATCAGGGGAGGTTTCATCTGGTGTTTGCAGATGCTGGTGATTTTGAAAAAAAGATGCCACGAGTAATTAGGTTTGTGTCCACTACCTTGGATGTGGGCACAGGCAGCCTGAATGCGCTTGTGCAGTTCACCAGACCATTTTTGTCATTTGTGTCCTGTACAGAGCTTTCCCCAGCATTACCAATTTGAAAGTGTCACTCTGCACAATTATCAATTGTTGCTCAACCTGCTCGTGACCCAGTGGAAATCTGTTCCGCAGCGAAAATGGGGTATATGACTGAGACTTAGATTGAAACTATTTAATTCCTGCAGAGCAGAAATTCATTTTATTTGCATATGAAAGTGATACCCTTGTTTTTTTTCACATATGTTTTCTATGGAAGGCACTTTCCACTACATTATCCTCAAGATGGGAGAGGGGTAATCTAGGCCAAGGACTCAAACTACTGCAATTATTTTGTTTCATAATCAATCTTAATGACTGAGGTGGAACAAGGTAACATTACCAATCCCTGCTTCAAAATGAAACATTGACTAAAAACTTAACAATGGTAGATTAGGCCATCTAATATCTAGAAGGATAAACAGAACATCTAAAATGGATCCTGCACCAAAGAAGGAAAGCAAGGGACTACAAGGTGTAGAAATATAAAAACTGGTGCAGAAGGGGCAAAGGATAATAAAACCTTAAATTAGAAAATTGGTGAACAGAATATAAGTCAATGTTCAAAACTAACATTGGCAGAATGAGTGGTATATGTAAGAAAGTACAAAATATTCAAAACAAAAAAGTGAAGAGTTAGAAACCATCTAATGGTTGCACTACAACAACTCGCCAAGGCTTCTTCGACTGCACACATCAAACCTGCGACATGGGAAAACAAGAGCAGCAGGTATATGGGGACACCGCCACCTGCAAATTTCTCTTCCAAATCACACACCATCCAGGCTTGAAGCATGGTGCTGTTCCTTCACTGTTGCTGGGTTAAAATCTTGGAACTCCATTCCTAAAAGCAGTGTGCACCTTTAATACGCAGACGGCAGCTGTTCAAGGCGTTGGCTCACCACCACCTTCTCAAGGGAATTTAGGGATGGACACTAAATGCTGGCCTTGCCAGAGATGCCCACATTTCGTTAGTGAATAAAAAAGGAACAATGAGGGATGCAATACCGAAGCTATGACAGAGGTGTAGCTTCATTTGCGACAGCAATAAAATCATATTTCTAGCTGTACAATTTCCTGGATAAGTAAAATTTGGCAAGGATGTAGTTTAAATTCACCGGTCAGAAATTTTAGCAAGCATGCCGATGGACCAGCAGCAGGAAATCTAAACAGCAAAATGGGTAGAAAGCAAACTAAATATATTTTTATGGGAAAGCATTAAAAAAAATGGAGCTCCATGGATAAATACTGAAATTAAAACTAAAATGAAGCTTAAAAGGGCACATATGATAAAATTAATCTTGAGGTGAAAGGGGAGATTAGAAAGCTTAAAAGGGCATATTAAAAATTGACTTGCAGGTGATAGAGAAGGAAAAGAATAAAGGCTTTCATAAGCATATCAAAAGTAAGAATAGATAAAGAGGGAGAATAAGCACTCAAGGATGAAGCATGTTTAACTGTGGAGGATTGAGGTTCAAAGATTAGTGTTTTTTTTAATGAATTGTAGTAGAAGTGAAAATTTAGGTATAACCAGACGATATGGGACAACTGTTGGAGATAAATATAGAAAGAGAGTTGGTTCTGAAAAAACTCAGAGCTCTGAATAGATAGGTCACCAGACCCTTATGACACACACCTTTGGTGGTTGGAGGGGTGGCACCGGCTTTGACTGGGGCTTTTCAAACTTGCTTAAATATGCCAATTCTGGTGGTGGAGAGAAGCTGATGTAAAATTGCTCCCCCCCCCCCCACCCCCGAGGGAAGTGGAGGATAAAACACCTTGCCAGTGGGCCTCCCACAGCATTGCTCATGGTGGGTCATATTCTACAGTTTTAAAATAACCTGAGCTTATGCCATGTAATGCACAATGCAATGAGCCCTAGCTCATTGTAAGCAAGCACAGCCTGAGGTCAAGCAGACTTTATCTGCTGTTTGGTGAGGGAAGTGGGCAAATTGAAAGATCTCTGCAACTATCCAACATTGGATCAAAGGGAAAAAAAGAAAGCAATGACTACCTTTCTACTTCCAAAGTATGGTGCACTCATTCAAAACTTTTAAATGAAATAGGTAAATAGATTAAAGGACACAGAGTGTTTATCAAGATATTGAATTAGATTGATAAATTTCTAAAGTTTTTTTTCCTCCAAAAAGACCAGATGCTGAGTTGGTAAGTGGAAATGAAATAAGGTTGAAGGAAGTCAGGACAAATTGATGACGAGTTTGCCCGTTATTGATAGGACATATTGGTGTTTACAAACTCTGTCAGAGGCCCCATCACATTCATTTCCAAAAGAGTGCTCACAATCTGACAAATAAAAAGTCAATCAGAAAAATTGATAAACTTCCAAAAAGCATTTTTGAAGCTGTTGAGATAATAAGTTAGCGCACACAGATACAAGGAGAACTCCATGTCATTCTGACTTGACAAGACATCCTCTACAATCGCATTTGTGAGATTTGCAAAAATCAAAAATTATATCAAAGTTAAATACAGGTTTATAAGATGTCCACGAAACCCTAATATCACATTGTGATATAGTGAAGCAAATTTCTCCTACTACAAATATTCTTTATATGCCTAATACACTCTAGATTACCACTTTATACGTTTTACAGGTTTAATTATCATTCTGACTGAAGATTCGCAATAGCTTCAAGACTTTGGTGGAAATTTGTGATCTTAAAACGAGTCTTAAGATGTTCGATTCATACATTTGTGTTTGGTTTTATGACTTCCAAAAAAAATTACGTGAACTCAAATAGCAATGTTTCCTTCAAGCTACTCATCTACCTACACAATATTAAAAGGCACGTGCATTACCATGGGGGATACTGGGGTGTAAATACTGTTACCCACATTGTAAGGCTATGAGCCTGAAATGCTACGGGTGTCCCAAAAAACTAAGAAATTTGCCCATTGTCAACCAACAGATTTTTTTGACAAAAACTTAAATATGCAGTTCAGGTTATCAAAGAATTATGTGCCATATAATATGCCACAATGAATGTCATATTTAAAAATGATTAATTATCCCGTGTAACAACAGAACAACTAAACACTTAGCATCACGGGATTTGTTCTAGAGAACAGGTCAAATCATATTAGATTAAAAGATCTTCTGATGCTTCAACATCCAACAGTCAAAGCTTAACTGGTTACTAAAACTTACTTGCTTTAAGAAAATACATTTCACGGAAAGCTCAGCACAAAAGGTATCGGAAAAAATTGGAAGCGCAAAAAGAAACTAAATTGCAGCTCTATGAGGTTCAAAAGGAGTTATGGGAATAAATCAGTGCTCTTGATGCTCCAGATTATTCGGCTGCAGCCCAGTGAGTAAAAATTGCAAATATTTCACAGATAACCAAAGGACGACAAAATGTAACTTAAAATTTATTCCTTTTTCCCTGCCAAAATCTAGATTTAGATCAATTAAAGTTATTTCATAAGTCTAGGGGATAGTGGAAACAATACAGCTGATTAATACTAGTTTACATTTGAATATTCTGCATACTGGTCACTCCATTTACTGTACTCTGCAATGTTGGCAGATTATCAGTCTGCATAACAGTTAGCTGTGAAGAACCTGTTGATATGGTGACAGGTGTTCCACTCTGCATTTGCCCAACCCCAGCTGCATGTGTTAACATGTTACTGATGTGACTAGTCATGGCTAGGCATGCAGGTACAGAAATTGTAGTCACAATGCTTGTGCTAGGGGTCCCATTTTTTTCCAATGCATTGCTGTCAAGCACTAAAGCTTGTGTACTTGCAGCACCTAGCTGTTCAACATTAGCCAAGGTATGCAAATGAGGCTGCACTGAATCTGCTGGTGCATGGAGTACAGCAAGGTCATTAAAAGTGGCTGTCATGGAGGCTGCTTGAGTTACCATAGTGATGGAAGGCAAACCAGCTGACCTCCAATCTGAAGTACCAGATGTATGCTGTTCATGTAAAGAGATGTTTCCATGGAGCATTACTGTATTTTGGTCACTGATTATTTCTGGACAAGATGCTGATTCTTCTTGTGCTTCTGAAGGAGCAACTTGCTCGCAATCAACAAATGGGTGGAGGTCTGTTCTTTGAATATGGCCCTTTTTAGAGCCCTCATCCAAAATGACGAGGAAGGATTGCCATGGTGCATTCTTGTTATGAACCTATTAACAATGTAAAAAAAAATGGTGACGGTCGTTAAAAGGTGATTTTAATTGTTTAGAACAGCACAACTCAAATGCACACAGGTTTAAAATATTTCATGATGTACAAAGCGCAATGCAACTGAGCTGGAAGCTTGCTGAATGTCTTCATTTTGCAATGCTGTATGTCACTTTCATGACTATTATAGATTGAAAGAGAAAATAGACCAGGAACAGCATAAATGGCAGAACATGGAGTTGAGGCCACAATCAGATCAGCCATGATCTTACTGAATTGCAGAGCAGACTCAAAAGGCTGAATGGGCTACTCCTGTTCCTAATTTGTTTGTTCATAATTAAGTTCAGAAAAGTTCTGCAGAATAACAAGTGATACCAGTGGCTCTAACTATTAGGAGGGACTGAACAAATTGGGATACATTTCTCTACTGAACAGAAACTGTGGCACCATTGTAATGCTAGGAAAGGTTGTTATAGCAAACAGTAATGTCTACAACTAAAGGTTTTTGAATAATATCTAAAGCATAAGTTCCATGAGGATTTAATTTTACACGAGAAATAAATGACCATTCATAAAAACAAATGAATACAATTCTTGCTTCTTACTATGTATGAATGTACTTCTCCTATATTCATTCCTTATTTCCTCACATTTTCTCCTTAGTTTCCAGACAATTTCCGCAATGCAAATAATTAATACTAGTTGATTACCTATGGCATTGAATCTCGGGGTGGAAGGGGGTGGGGGTGGTGGTGGTGGTGGTGGGGGGGGGGGGGGTGCTAAAAAGGTAAATACAATTGAATCTGCATATATATGTATGATGAGGAGCCCTAGGTTGGATGGTGGAAAAACCATGTGTGGGAAAGGCAAACTTCACACACGTGGATATTAAAATAGTAGCACTGAAAGGGGCAGATACAATCTGCTGTAAAGGATAAAGAGAAAGGCAGTATCCTGGGAAATGGAGCAACAGATAAGCTTACATAGACAATTTCCATTATAAACATGGATATACAAACTTATAGTGGAAAAGTTCATAGGAAATGCACACAGAAACAGGATGTGAAACATCAAGTGAGATTATTACAAGAAATTTTGAGATACATATTTGTAAACTGGTGCATTTGTGATGAAGTCAATCTGTTAGGTTTATGTATTTGCCAATGTTTGCAGTCTGACTGTGTTAAGACAGCTCTTTTTGGGCAAAAAAAATAAGGTGATGAGATAGCAGATATGATTGCAATTCCTTTAGGACATGAGAGCACCCAACTGCAGGGAAGCTAGAATCCACATTGTTTCACAGTCACTTGGAAACCAGGTTACTCTGGAAAAAGGAAACAATTTGTCTGAAAATTATAGTTTTTTTTAGAATCATGGAATGGTTACACCACAGGAAGAGGCCATTTGGCCTCTCATGTCTATCTCAGCTTTCTGCAAGAGCAATTCAACTAGTTCCACTACCCTGCCTTTTCCTCAATAGCCCTGCATTTTTTTTCTTCAGATAATTATACAATTCCCTTTGAAAGCCAAGGTTGAATGTGCCTCCACAACACTCTCAGGCAGTGCTTTCCAGATCCTTACCGCCCGCTATGTAAAACATTTTTCCTCATGTTGCCTCTTGTTCTTAAATTGGTGTCCTCTACTTTGCCACCCTTCCACCAATGGGGACAGTTTCTCTCTATCTACTCAGTCCAGACCCTTTAACATATCTTGAAGACCTTTATCAAATCTCCTCTCAACTTTCTCTTCTCTAAAGAGAATACCAGTTTCTCCAATCTATCCACATAACTAAAGTCCCTCATTCCCGCAATCATTCTCACAAATCTTATCTGCATCTTCTTTAAAGACTTCACATCCTTTCTGAAATATGATGCCCAGATTCTGACACAATACTCCAACTGAGGCAGAAACCAAACAAGGTATTTCAGAGGAAACAGGTTTGTTAGATGGAATCATTCAGATACTTACTGAAGCATGTCTTCTGAGTGTAGATTTATCAGTAAAGGTCCTCCCACATGCACTGCACATAAAAGGTTTCTCTCCTGAATGTATACGATAGTGGCGTTGTAGAGCATTCAGTTGCGTGAACTTTTTGCCACATTGGTCACAGCAGTAGGGCCTCTCACCTGACAAAGACAAATTACTGGAGGCTAAAACACAACATTACTTGCCTCAGCATTTCGAAGCTTCAAACATTTCATTCAGGGGCCTTTAGCAATATACATTATAATACGCAAATAAAAATGTCAAATTATGCACCTAGGTGCTGCTGTTTATTATCTTTACACTCTTCCTTTAGAAAGTAGTGTCAAGGAGTGGAAGGAATCGCAAGCTGATTCAGCTTGACAGGATGTGACATGAACACTCCTTCCATGGCCAATGCACTCACATGATGGTCACCTATAACATTTTTTTTCTCCTTTCTTAGGGTGTTGACCACTCACACCAAGAGCCCTTTGCTAACTCATCCAAATGGCTACTTTCCATGTCTGGAGTCCAGTTGGTGGCATAAAAGAATATTACAGCTGAAAGAGATCTGTTATAAGCTGACATACACACTTTCCAACAGAAATTATAAAAGCAAAGGCTCTTGATACATACTTTGGAGCCTGGGAAATTAATTCAAACTTCAATTTAGTAAATTATGAAGATGTTTAATACCTATAACAAAATCACGTGAAGACCAAAAACGATGCATGCCCCTTAATAAAGTTAGCCATTTCCTTCTCCCAAACTTGGTAAAGCTTTGAGTCTATGATTTGTAATGTCATGCATTTTAATACAGCTGCATCAGATGACTGCTAAATTTACGAGTCATGGTTTTTGATCTACTCGGATTTCATAAGGAATGAAAGTTTGAACAAATCATATCACACCTGTGTGAACTCTAAGGTGTTGGTGAAGAGAATTTCTTTGTGCGAAAGCTCGGTAGCAGATCTCACAGACAAATGGCTTTGATCCAGTATGGATTCTATTATGATGTTTCAGATACTCTTTTGAAGCAAAACTCTTGCCACATGTTTCACACATAAAGGGTCTTTCACCTGTAAGATAAAACAATCAAACTAATACAACTGCATAATCTTGAAAATTTGAATGTCAGTGATCAGAACCTGTGGTGGCTATTACATAGCAATGAGAGAAGGTCATTCAGCCCCGTGAGCACGTTCCACCATTCAATGAGGCCATGGCTGATCTGTATCCTAACTTCACCCACCTGCCCTGGTTCCATATTCCTTAAAGCCTTTGGCTAGCAAAAATGTACTGATCTCAAATTTAAGATTGCTAATTGAGCTGGCATCTACTGTTTTTTGAAAGAGAAAATTCCACACTTCCATCACCCTTTACATGAACAAGTTTTTCTTAATTCTCTCCGAATGACCTGGCTCCGACTTTAAGGTTATGTCCCTTTGTCCTAGACCACCCCACCAGCGGAAAAAGTTGCTTTCTTCCCTATTGATTCCTTTCAAAATCCTAAATACTTTAATCAAATTACCCCTTAACCTTCTATATTACAGGGAATACGTTTATGTAAACTCTCCTCATAATCTATGGCGTATTGATAATATTCTGGTGTCTCTTCACTGGACTCCTTCAAAAGCAAATATACCCTTAGGTGCACTGTCTGGAACTGCGCACAGTATACCAGGTGTAGTCTAAATCTGGGCTTTTATAACTGTGGCAACAGTTCCTCCCTTTCATATTTTTCCTCAAAGAAAAATTATAATTGCTGGAATTCGAAAACAAAAACAGAAAATGCTGGAAATATAAGTAGATCAGTCAGCATCTGAAAGAGAAAGAAAGGTTTACTTAATCAGTGACGGTATAAACTGTTGTAGCTGTTCTACACACGTGGATCATTGGAACCAAGAATGGGAGAACAAAATGTGATCACGAGTTCCAGTCTAAAGAGCAGTTAAATGAATTGATAGCTGAGCATACGAAAGATATGTCTACATAGAGCTGACGTTTGCAATGTTAAGACTGTTGTGAACAAAATGTTCAGTTTATTCTTTTTTCCTATTCTATCAAAGCTGCTTTTGGAATGGACAATGCAAATATTGCTTAACTTCTACAAATTTGCAGAAAGCTTTTCTTCCATTAGATCCAAATGTCAAAATAAGGTAAAACATGAGCACTGAGAAACTCCAGATAAAGATGAGCAATACAATCAATCAAAATGCTCTTAGGAAACAGACTAGGCCTGGCGTATGCTGTATATTTGGTTACTGTAAATTCCGGGTTTGAGGGTTCAGTGATCCCAACTCAAGATTATGTTTCTGCCCATGTGTGGTTTTCAAACATCCAATGTTCCAGTGGTATGGATGGTTTGTTTTTGCTGCAGTTTGGAAGCTGATGCACAAAAAAAACCTCAACTTTCAGAGCTTGAATTCAGCCACTCCATAAAAGGGGTCACAAAATCATACAAAAGGAAATGAAATGGATTGTTATGGTCACATTCCAGTTATAAATATTACATTGCATGCCATGTAAAAGTCCATAAGAGCAGTTATTTTAACATTATGCACTTCTATAGCACCCTTCATGAAGAGCAACATCCACAGAAATTCAACAATAAGGAAAAAGACGCTAGCAGGAACTGGGAGCATGGTTGAAATGATAGGCTTAAGAGGTTTAAAAGTGGCATAGTTAAATTGTTTAAGAAAAAGAGCTCCAGAGGGTGGGGTGTAGTGACTGGAGGATTAACTACTAATGGCTGAACGGACAAACAGTACATAAAAACTGAATGAGTAAAGGGTATGCTGGAGACTGTTCGAGGTCGCTCAGTGAGACACCATGCTGATAAGCAAGATTAAAAACGAGGAGAGTGAAATCTGTGGGGGAACAAAGCCAGTGGAGTTTAGGAGTGACAGGAATATTTAGTGCAAGTCATCCAGTGCACAGAGGACATGGGTTATAGAATTTTGGATGAATTGAATCTGTGATAGATGGAGAAGAGGAGGCTTGTATTTGAGAATTTTGGAAATTAATCCTTGATGAAGACACAAGTGCAAGAGGTGAGGCAATGGCGACCCAGGGAAGAGGAACACCAGAAGCAGAGTTCAAAACCCTGGAGGTAAACCCTTGTGGAAGGTATCTGAGGAAAAACGCCAGTTTGGGAGAAGATTCTAAGGCGAGGTTTTGAAAAGTGGAGATTATAAACCCTTGTGTGAAGGACAGAATTCAGTGAGGCTATTTGGCTCATGGTGTGACAAGCGTCTGGGGGGAGTTGAGGAGAGATCCATAGTAGCTGGTTGAGGTGACTTCTGTTACTTGGTTTCAGAGTGTGGTGTGTCTGACCAATGGGTGCCATAGATGTACATGGACTGTGTACTTACTGTGAACATTAAAGTATGAGATAGCTTTTATGACTTGTTATCCTTACAAATCTGTATATTGGTGATGGTTTTGTTCATCATCCCAATGTTGTGTGCCTCTAAGTGTCTCCTATCTTAAGCCATCTCTGCAACACCACTATTTCCAGCCTATCTTCATTTCTCAAACATTTGCTTATGTTCACCCTAACCTCAAGAAAGGTTATCACTCTTGTTCTTCCAACTAGCACCTTCTGATACAGGGCTACATTCTAAAGCTATGGAAATTGCTGTTAACTTTCAAATTATCCATTGCCTTTAAAGCCCTAGTCTGACTGGTGATCACCAGCATGAATTTCAGCAAAGTAATTTCACTGTTGCGTGTTATGATCTTTGAAACTTAGCAATGAATTGGATAGTTCTTTCAATGAGCTGGACAGGCAAAATGGGCCAAATGGTGGCCTTCAATGCTCCACACTTTAATAATGACTCTATTAAAGCTATATTTATGGCTATCCAGTTTCCTCCAAAACCATTCCTGTGCTACTTTTGTTGACTCCTTTCTGCCATATTTTCTATTCCTGTGGTTTACAGGGCTTTATTCTCTTTTCAACTCCAGTTCATCTTCATATCAGTGACCTGGGAAAAGGTCCTGTTAAGTGAAGTTAAGAGTGAGGGGCAGAGAGAAAAGCTCCAAGCTTCAGATTTAAAGAGACAAAAGCTGCAGAAAGCAGATTTAAGTGAGAACAGCTTGCAAGAAGCAAGGAGGTTCAAAGAGATGAGGAGGTCTGTAATTCTTTGCTATGGGCATGCGAAGCAGTGGTGTACTGTTAAAGCTAAGTTGGTGCATGGAAGACAGCTTGAACGCACGTGGCAACCCAGGGAAGAGGAACACCAGAAGCAGAGGTAAACCCTTGTGGAAGGTATCTGAGGAAAAACGCCAGTTTGGGAGAAGATTCTAAGGCGAGGTTTTGAAGAATGGAGATTGTAAACCCTTGTGTGAAGGACAGAATTCAGTGAGGCTATTTGGCTCATGGTGTGACAAGCTTCTGGGGGGAGTTGAGGAGAGATCCATAGTATCTGGTTGAGGTGACTTCTGTTACTTGGTTTCAGAGTGTGGTGTGTCTGACCAATGGGTGCCATAGATGTACATGGACTGTGTACTTACTGTGAACATTAAAGTATGAGATAGCTTTTATGACTTGTTATCCTTACAAACGTGTATATATCTTTAAAGATTTAATTGTGGGCGGAGTATTGTAACATAGTTAATCTTGTTGAATAAATGTTTTATTGTTTTGTAAAAAGTTCATCAGCTGACTGCTATGACTTTGTTCAGTAGCTACTCACCACACATCTACACAAACAAATAAAAGTTAGGATCTATCAAGCTGTTCCACTCTGGGATCAGACTTGTCCAGGGGTAACCTCAGCTGGGATCATAACACTTGGAAAAACCAAACTTAAAAGTTTGCTGCAATTCAGTTGAAGTTATGATTTAAATTTAATTTTTTAAATGGAGGTTGTCCCCATTTGGTTGGGGAATTTACAAAAATAAAGCACGAACCTTGGACAGATATTGTAGTGAAAACATGGCCAATAAAAGAGGGAAAAAGGCAGTAAACTTAAATCCGAGTTAGTCACTTTTCAATAATGCTCCTACTGTATTTCCCAATAACCAGAGCCTATTTTTGTCCTTCTCATTACCAGGCTGAAAACAGAAGCAGTAAACAGGAGATTCTATCAGAGGCTATCAAGATTGGTGAAAATGGGATTTTAAGACACATTTGTGTTAAACAAACAGAGCAAATATGCAGGAGATTAAAGGATAGTTAACAAGACCTTCAGAGGCAGAAGGAAGAATAGTTAATTTACCGAAGTATTAATTTTACCAACAGCGTAACTGCAATCCAGTCTGTGGATCAGCTAGAGTGATTGTCAATAAGGTTGTCACTAAAGTGGATCAAGCACTAAAGAAATGAAGAAATTCCAGAATTGAAAATGCCAGGTGACAGGCCAATCAGGTGAAAAAGCTGTTGCAATTAATTATAAGCTTTGTTAAATGCTTCAAGAGGCTTTAAGTAAATAATGAAGTCTAACAAGAATTGCCTGGTCAAGGTTGCAATTTGAGGTTTATCCTGTGGATTTTTAAAATATCAGATCTTGTAAAGAAAATATTTTTTGCATTATTACTATATTCTACAATATTTATGGACCTTTTCCCAATTTCATGATGGCACTAAATTTTCTCAACTAATGGGTTCTAATAACAATACATTTCTGACTAATCAGAGAGCCCCAAAGAAGGCCACAGTAACGTTTTTCTTCTGGGGTATTAATGGACCTTTGCTAAACACTCCTTTCCAATAGGGCAATCCCAAGCAGAGAAGCTTGCTTTGGGAAAATTAAAGGCAGGAACCAATCTCCTACTAGTTCATGCCATAGCATGAGCGCTATTAAAAATTAGGACTGGACATCACATTGGTTTTACTTTAACATGCTATTGATTAAATAGTTCTTTAACTGCAATCCAATGTTCAGTACATTAAAATTTTAAGCAGGAAAATACAAAATATACAAAGTCTAATATATACTGAAACCATTGGCAATTGAAAGAAGTCAAACAAATAATCAGAATGCTAATTTAAGTCTATTAAGAAAATTTCAGTGACATCTTAGCTAATTTTTACTCAGATCACCATGTACCATATTATGGAAGCATTTATACATTATACCCTGTTTCTTAGATGCTCACAAGTAGTTCCTGAAGTTTGACTGATGCAGCTATTTGAAATACATGCAAATAATGAGATAATCAACAATGGTCATCTCACGATCCTTTTCAGAATCCTACATATACCACTGGCAGTAAAATGAAATCATATATGACTGAGGTGAAATAAAAACTAGAAACTTTTAAAATGCACAGCAGGTTCATCAGCTCCTAGAAGAGCATGCTAATGTTTCTGAGGCAAGAAGTGAATCCAAAACACTCATCTATCCTTTTATTTGAATGCCCTTCAACCAGCTGTGCTGTTCCATCATTTCATGTTTTCACATGTCTGGATCCTACAATCAGCTGCTTTCTTTTCAGATATGTAGCAGCTACATCCATCTATATTTCTTCTCCAAATGGTTGGCTGGGACTTGCATCGGTTTGTTTTCTTAAATTCAATGAACAAACTTGCTTTCATGTCGTACCTCAGTACATCTCTTAGGATTATCCCAAAGTATGGCACATTTAAAGAATTTCATTATAATGATTCGTGCTTTGCAGGTAAATGTGGAAAAACTCTGCGTTTCAAGCTGAATCATGGAGCTTCAATGTTCACCTATATAGACAGTACAATGCACAGCACAGTTCTTCAAAACTGCAATGATTAAATTGCGTGCACTAGCCCTGGAGTGAGTCTTGAACTGTCAACCTTTTGGTGAGCTTATCAACTGGGTCAAACTGATTTATACAATTACATTGCATGAAACAGAATAGATCAGAAAACATGTGAGCTCCGAGTTGTTGATATTAGCCAGGCAATAGCTGGAGCAACAGAATTACCCCAGGGTCCCTGATCATGAAAAATTAGCCAAGGTTCCTAGCTGTTCAAGAATCCCTGCTGCAAAGTACATGTGTACAAATGTCAGCTGAGGATAGAATCAGACTTGACTCTGTCAGGAAGATATAATCATTTTCATAATGTTATTGGAATTTATTGTGGAGTAATAGTGGGGTCTGTGTGTGTGGGGCTTAATTGAATTAAAGGCAGCTGGTCTGAAGGCTTTGATGTATAAGATAAGCTAGGTTTGAAATGTTAAGAAGGTAAACGTGGGTGAAGTTTTAGAATGTGAGATGTAAAGGGAACATCTGCATTTTTAAATAAACCAGACTAGCTTGAATTCAAGAGGGGAGGTGAAATATTTCACCTAGCCAGGAGAAGTTAAGAAACAGTGTGTTCATTTTTTCCAAAGATTATTGGTAAAATTGGTACTATGATAGATTTTTATTATTAGAGGTAAAGTCCAAAGACATAGTGAAACAATGGGAATTTGCATCCAAAGAGGAAATCTGTACAAAGGAGATGAGGTTGTGTGTTGGAAAGAAGGAATTCTAAGATTTAACAAGTATGAAAAGCCTCCAGCATCTAAGCCACAAGCTGTTGTCTACAAGGTATCAAAGCTGAGAAAACTCACTTTGAATTCAACTGTCCAGGGTGTGTGCTTTGCCTGGGTCTGTTTAAATCTGCGTTTTATTGTTGCCTTAACAGAGGTGTAACTGGAAGTGAGATTAATTAGGGGAGCTAGGAGTTATCATAGTAGTAATTTGCAAACCTGTGTATGTGCTTAAAATCATTTTTTTAAAATTAATAAAGGTTTGATTTTGGAAGAAATCTATAAGCCTCAGTGGTCTTATTACTACTGAATCTTGAAATATATACAAATTGCAAAACAGCTGCGGCAGTTGTTTCAAGTTTCCCTTTGGGATTTGAGCAGCTCAGCATTTACCATCAGCTGTGCTATAACAATTCTAATGCCCTCTATAGTAAATCTCTTTAGCCATGCTCTCACCACTAAACTGTACCCCAGCCAAAAAAAAAGCCTTCAGGAGGGCAGGAAAAACCTAGAGCGAATAAAAAAAGCATTTCAGTTACAAACAAATTTTAGAAATTTAGCCGTAAGAATACAATAACAAAATTTCAATCATGGAAGTTAATTGCAAGACTTTTCTGTAAAACCTACATTATCTTTTTGCAGAATAACATGGAAACACGAGTGATTCTGCATTCCAAGCAATGAAGGGCCCACATAATGCTTGACATCTTTTAATATTTTGCCAATGTGTTGATGTATTCCATGGGCTGGAGTATATTACTGTCTGTATATTTCCTTTTTGGCACGTCACTGGCGCAAGCCAATTCGATTCATTCACGTATAATTTTATGACCTCTTCAATGAAGTGGTCACAATCAAACACTTTAATAACCAGTTTAATCTTGGTCCTTCTGCAACCATTTCCAAGTCATTAGATGTACAAACTATGCATACCATGCCACTAAACACTGGGCATTGACATGTGGGGAAAATAAAGTATAATTCACAGTCACTAAAACTTTGAACTCAGTGCCAACATTGATCAACTAGCACATTAATCCCATCAACAGATCAAATTAATTCCCCAGAAAATCCTGGCTCTAGAGTTTCTCCAGGTATTTAAGCATGCACAAACACTCAAACTTTAGTGGAAAACTAGCAGTTCCTAAATTTCTTCACATACTGGAGCTACCCAGAAAGTAGCAGTTACAATTATTTTCAATAGTTTGTTATTTACACACAAACACCCTTGTTTCTTTTGCAAACTCTTTAAAAAATATTGAAAAGGTCCCTTCAGGGCTGCCTCTGGGGCTCAACAAATTTATCAGGTGAGCAACTAAGCTATACAAGATGAGGAAAGTCCCAACTTCAATCTCTAGGCAGCAATGGCTTTCTTGATCTGTCAGCACAGCAGCAGAATGAGGTAAGGTGTGGAAAACTGGCCACAGTTGTATTCCTGACTGCTATCCAGTGACCTTCTAGTGGAATTGAGAATGTGTATACATTAGATAAGGTTAGGCTTATCTCCAATGCACTCCTGAAGTAAAATAGCTTGTGGGCACTGACTATTAAGACATCCACATGAATAATGATTGTTAATACATATGAGGGCCCAATGACTATGGAATCATAGCTCAGCAAGAAAGGAGAGCAGAGAAGAAAATTAATGAGAAAATAAGTGGCTACATCTGTGCAAATGTAATTTAAGAACCAGCTTACCCATATTTTTTGTTGAAAAATTAAAGCTTGCTCCTTGTGACATTTAGTTTTACATTAACTAAAGTTTTTCAGCGTCTGTACAAGATTGTCAAAACAATGAACAAAACTTTTCCACAGTTTGATTTGATATTGTAAAAAGCAACAATGTATGACAGCCCTTTCACAAGGCTACATTTTCAGTTAATTTCCACCAATATTGATATACTCCTGACTGAGAAATTTACTTTATCTCTAGTGTCTGGGGACTTCCCCTTGCAGAGGCCAATGTGCTACTGGTGGGTTACTGGTGCTGATTCAATGCCCTACTAACATCGTTGGTCAGATTAAGACCATTCTAGAGACAGGTCAAAAGTCTCATATTGTCAGTATCTTTTCTGCACACGCCTATGATGCTTGTTGTTATTCATTTTCACTACATTTCTTGCATGTGCAGTTTGCTGTGCCACAATTCCAGGGGTACCAGCTATTTTAATCAGTGTAGCTAATTTCAAATACTTGATAAGCTAAAAGACATGGCTGAATCACAACTCTTGACTTACACTGTATATCTTGTTTCAGGCTGTACCAATTAAAAGGCTTGAAGCAGTCATACAAATAGAGTTCAGAAAAAAATGTAAAACAAGTTACCTGTATGAGATCTCTTGTGATATATCAACATATGATTCTGTGTAAACCTGGCACCACATTCATCACAGGCAAATGGTTTTTCACCTGTATGGACCCTTGAGAGTGCAGGCAAGAGAGAGAAAGAGTCTTGATATACCATTATTTAATATATCAAATTACAAATACTGCACATTAGATTCTAAAAGAACTATATTGAATTCTCAAGCAGGAAAAGCTTTTCCAGTGCAGCAAGCACTAATAGTTACAACTTCAAACACCCAGTGTCAGTTAGCTGTTTACTTTTCTATTACATACTGAAATTAAGTGGTGCATTCATAACTCTTTCTGACAAAACCTCAATTTTCAAATGGGATCCACAGCTGTTTTCTCCTTTTATTAGAAAATGATAAATCAGATGTTATTTATGATGACACTTTCACAACATTCTTCCAAAAAAAAATGACAAAACAGACGTGAAACAAGTCTTTCCTTCATTTCTTCCCCAAATGAATTACCGAAACAGAAACGGACAGATAAGAGAGCAGCATGCTCCTACACCACTATCTGCTGAAATTCACTACTGAAACAACTTTGTCTTGCTACTTTACTCTCCACCATCAAAAGTCTCCTTAAGCTCAAAGTCTACGATATGCTTTAGGATATCTCCCCCCTCTAATTTTCCATCTTTTCCTGCATAGTATGCCTTTGGAACTCGGTCCTTTGCTTTTGACATTATCGTCTGGGAGAAACATTATATAAATGCAAGTCACCACTGACGTTGCGTGGGTGGGTGGCCACAAAGCAACTGGGAATGCGTCATGTGGGGGCAAACAGGCTGTGCACAAACAATGGTCCATTTAAGACATACATGTGCATGGGTGCATGGCAATCTTAAAGGGAGCATGCAGTGCAACAAACAGATTTCATACAGCCAAGAGAGAAGAGTGGGAACGTTGGGTTGCCATAATTGTTGGTTTCTAACCAGGTGCTAGGTTTCAAAAAGTAACCAGGATCTACTCGCCTTTCAATTTCTAGTTCTTCCCTGCGGAAAAATTGGATGCACATCGCAAAAACCTCATCAATTCCCTCAGGGAATTGGCTAAGTGGAACCATGGGCTTGAGGTTATCGCATCATGTGCCCCTTCCATTTTATTTTGGTGAGCTAATCACTTTTTTTGGTCTGAGATACAGCTTGAGATGAGAATTCAAAGAAACATATGCATTTAAAAGAACAGAAAGCATAGTTTTCTGTGCAAATTGCATGATCAAGAATTCTGTTCTTTTAGCTGTTATGCTATTTATTACTCCTTCAAGGTAATATTTTAGTTTTGTAACTACTGGAAAGTTAAATTAAACTGCTGTAACAAGAGGAAGGCTGATAGGACAACTTCCACACTATTGCAAATCCTGGTAATAAAATAACATAACTGAGTTGATAAAAGTGCATACTATAAAGTTATGCTGTAAATTTGTACCTCAAGTGCACCTTCAGTGCAGACGGCTGAGAAAACTTTGCATGACATTCAGTGCACTCATAAGGTTTATCTCCAGTGTGTGTCCTTTCGTGGAGTCTCAAGGCAGTTTTGGAACTGAGTCCTTTACCACATTGCAAGCATAAATGGCGCTCTCCACCACCCTCATGAACCTGAAGGTTATGCCGTTTCACGTCTTTTTTCCTTTTAAATTTTTTACCACAAAGCGAGCATGGGAAGCGACGTTCTTCAACATGGACATGCCTTTGGTGGCTTTTTAAGTTGCACCGATTAGCAAATGTCTGGTTGCAAGTCTCACAGCGGTAAATGATTTCGGGTGTAACACCATGATTCTGCTCTATGTGTTTCAAGTAGCTTTTCTCATACTGAAAATCTTTTTCACATTTGTCACACTTGAAGTTTCCACCTCTTCTCTTCTTCTCAATCTCATCAGGTGTCTTTTTTGTATCTTCATCCAAATCAAAATCACTATCATCACTCTCGGCTTCTTCCTCATCCTCATCATCATCCCCCTCCATCATCTCATCTTCATCATCTGGCTCTTCAACAATTTCTGTCATTGTTTCCTTTTTAACTTGGTCTTCAATCTCTTGGTTGTTATCATCTACACAGGTCAGTTTTCCAGATTCCTCTTCCAACTTTTGATCAACCTTCTCTTGCTCGCGAAGCTTACGTGTATATTTCTTTTTGGGGATTTCCAAAAAGACCTTCCGTCCTGCCAGCCTTCCACTGGCTCGTTTCGCTTTTACACTGAAAGATTTCCCCATTTTTTTCTCCTTTTCTGACTTTTCCCATCCTTTGGTTCTACTGGTTGCTAGCAATGGCTTACAACCTTGCTTATGAGATTTTCCTTCATCTGAAACATCTCGGGCAGTGGATACTTGACGATTGTGTTCCGAAGGAATTGCTGATGTGTTCTGAGAAGAAACAGAGACAGAATCACTGTCCTGTTTATTGCCTTTAATTTCCTCTACTCCCTGGGAATCAGCCAAATTGCCCAAGTCCATCAAAGCTGACTCAAGTATCTGTGTTTTTACTTGACTGCAGACTTCTGCCAGTTCCCTGCACTTCAATTTCTCAGCAATCTCCTGTAATCTTTGTACCCTCTCGGCCTCAACCTCCACTTTTGCAGTATATACAAAATCCAGGAAAGAGGCAAAGTCTGCTGTGTAAATGTCTTGCAAAGTAACAATAGTAATCTTAGTGTTCACCATTTCATTAAGGAATAGCTCCTTAAAGTAACTGCTGGCTGCTGCCAACACAGCTTTGTGAGCAACAAATTCCTCTTTGCTGCCCTGGTGCTCTATCTGCACTGTCACATCACAGAAGTAGCATAAGATCCGGAGTTTGTGCATCTCTTCCAACAAGTTTTTAGGGGCTGTCCTTGACTCCAGTACAACTTGATTGCTGACCATCTTCCTCTATTTTGTCAACCCCTGCAACATAAAAAAATTTACACAGTGAAACTCAACAAATTATATTCATGGCTTGCATTCTAAATTCCGAACTTGGATGGCATATGATCGATATTGTGAAAAATGGATCAATAAATACTTTTTTTTGGTTTAAAAAATTAACTTGCGTACAGTGTGAAAACTTTTCATTTTTGTAGATGTTATATACGACTTATCTCACAGTGCACAAAGTTTAGTATAAGGCCATACTATGAACATTTAAGTATCCTAAAAAAGTGCACAATAATAATTCAAACATTTTCTTCAGATTTTTAAAATTTCATTTAGCAGCCAAGTTTTTAGAAAAAAATCTGATCTGACATACTACCTTTATATTTAGATCAATGCATTAATTGGTTATGACATAATGAAAACATCTCTTAATCCAGCCTTCTTACATAAAATTAGCTTGCTACCAGTGAACAGCAACAAAAACACAAAACCTAAGTAGGAATTAATTCATTTGTGACATATCATATCTTTTCTAACTGTAATAGATCAGGATACCCTTACTGTCAGTTCTGAATACATCCAAATAAAAAATAAATCTATACATTTTCCCTTCCCAGCCAAAACTTTTGGACATTCAAGCAACGAAGTGCATTACTGATGGACGTGATAATCTATCTGTCCAACAAGAGGAGATTAATTTAAAAACTAGATTGATTAACAATAGACTACACTAATATCTTGGGTGCACATTATAATGTTGCTCCTATGACTTAAATTATTCATTCCCATGGAAAATGTAAGATAATAGTTACAAGGTAGAAATTCAATCAAGGAGTTCAAAAGCTATCAGACACCAATACGGTGAAGCACAATATTATCCTATAAAAATCAGCAAACAGTGACATTCAATTTTGAATGTGGAATCAGTTTTTACATGCATTTCTCCACCACCTGATTTGACCACACTGTTGCCTCTCCTTTGTTAGATTGCTTTGTCCGACATTCAGCCTCAGGTGAGCTACAATTTCCTCCAGTTAAACACTGGGAATACTGAAGCAATCATAATCAATCCCTCCCTCAGACACCATACTCTTGACTACTTATTTGATCATCCTCCCCA
This sequence comes from Carcharodon carcharias, assembly GCF_017639515.1. Lineage (NCBI taxonomy): Eukaryota > Metazoa > Chordata > Chondrichthyes > Lamniformes > Lamnidae > Carcharodon > Carcharodon carcharias. Next base: position 111,307,993 of record NC_054468.1, on the reverse strand, counting down.
GCCACTGTCTCAGGTTGAACCAGATTGCTTGCAATATTCATCTCTGATTCAACACCAATGTTAGCTTGTGACCCCATATCTATTCCGTAACAAAGAGTGCCTGCTTCCTGCTCCATAACTTGGCCCACATCAGTCAAAATGCTATTAAACATTTATCCATGTCAGATTTGACTATTCCAACACTGTTCCTGACCACCCATCCTGCATAAGTTTCAGCTCATTCAAATCTCTTCTACTTGTAATCTTATCCGACAATAAATAATACTTAACCATTACCCTTGTCCTTACTGACCTACATTGGTTCCAGTCTTCAAATAACTTCAATTTTTAATTTTCATCCGTGTTTCAATCCCTTCATGGCCTGACTCTGTCCCATGTACGTAACTTCCTCCAGGTGGCCCTCCCTCTAACCAATGCCTATGCCTCCAAAACTCTGTTATTCTAACTTTGGCCTCTTTTGCAACTTTCCCTCCATCAGTAGCATGCCTTCAACAACCTAAAACTTTGCACTTGATTTTCCCCCTTTAAGATCCAACTTAAAATCTACGGCTTTTACTAAGGTTTTGTTAGCCCTCCTAATAGCTCCTTCTTAGGTTCGGCATCCATTCTGATTAAACTTCTATGTAGGGCCTTGGGATATTTTTCTACGTTAAAGGCATTAGGTAAACACAATTTGTTGTTGTCGATACAATTGGCATTACATTTGAGATTGTAGGCTTAAAGCCCAATAATACTATTCAGTTTCTTTGAAGAGCAAAAAACAAAATGAGGTACACTTACTTGTGAGGTTTAGTATGCCAGTGTCAATTTTGTCTTGAATATCAAGATGGTCGCCATTCTGCATTTGAAGTATAAATGCAAATCAAGTGTAGATCAAATTCTGGTGATGGTTTCAACCTTAATAAAAACATTGTGATTGCTAACATAAGAACAATGAGTAAAAGCCACATTCATCCAAATCTGATCTTAAGAACATTTGTGTCATTTAAGTACTGACATTAAGGAAGCTATACAGGTTTTGCAGGGAGGGTATGCACCCCATTTATATGAAGACAATTTTGTTTTCTCTCCACTCTGTAGGCGAGTGGACTGGGAGGCAGTTTGTAATCAAGATCTCAGCCAGTTGCTAGAATTATGATTCAATGAACAACATCTCATTCAATTTACCCACCCTGTCCCATGTGAAATTAATTCAACAATAAATTGCTGCTTATTCGATACATTTAAGTGCCCAATCTCGCATAAGAGTTCATAAAGTGCCGTATAAAGAATGGTGAACCTTTGCAAAAGTTGATGTCTGAATACCACTAGTTGAGAAATACATTGCGTATTACAAAAAAGGTGCATTATTCCAATCAAGGAACCTAGAGAATGTTGCTCAAACTAATATGAATTTTTATGCAACATAAATTGCTTATGACTGATAAAACAACATTGCTGCTGAGGTAAGGCCTCAACAATCTTCCACAGTGTCGATTTTCCAATTCAAATTCTTGCTGTAAACAGTAATCTATAATTGAGGCTTGATTGGCAGCCAATGCAGACTCACGTTTTTGTGACTGTGGATGTGCTTGGTTAATGTGGCTGCCTGACTGAATTGGAATGGTACCCAATAGAAAGCTGGCACTTACCAGGAATTAGCAGCAATATTAGTTCAGCACTTCTACGTGTGACAAGAGAGAGCGGCGAGAATGTTGAACTCGCTGCTATGTGGGAATGAATGAAGCAGAAAGCATTGCTGCATTTAAGGGAAGGCTTGGTGCATATGAGAGAAGGGAAAAGGAGATATGGGGGAAGGCTGGAAAGATGTCACGTGGAGTATAAATATCTGCATACATCACGAGGACCAAACAATCTGTTCCTATGCATGTTATAAATATTAATATTTGCATACATCACGAGGACCAAACAATCTGTTCCTATGCATGTTATAAATATTATCCTGGTGGTGGCTTTAACACAGTCACTTGATCATCATTTTCATATTCAGCAGTTAATAAATCAAAATAAGCAAAAGCTCCAAGGAACTTCTAAGTAGCTTGTATGAAAATTCCTCTTCCAGCTCAACAAGTGTTGTGTTATAAAAAAATGATGGTATTTTCATCAGGAAAGCTGTGCTGGTGCTTTCTTTTGCAACTTTATTGCTGGATGCATCATAAATTCTTAGTGATGAAAACTTGATGGCTTTAGAATATACTGATTTAAATCTAAGGTAATTTATTACCATCTTCTAAAACTTCTAGAATTTTAGAGCACCTCCACCAGAAACAAGCTGTAAAACAGTCCAGAAAAATTCTACATCTGCAATATAACAATGATGATTAATGAATTAGCAGTATAACTTCATGAGATACATTTTTACCCTTAAAGAACTTCATTGGTAGCTGCTACAAAAGCATTTTTTGTAGTACATTATGAAGTGAAATATCAAACTAGATGACTTTGAGATACATGTACACTGAAATAAATATTCCAAAACCATGATGGTTGTTGTGTTTCTCGTGTGAGTGTTATTGATTGAGGACAGCAGAGCTTTGCTTAATAGTACAGATGTGGGAATAAATGAACAATTCTGAAGTTTTGCCCGATTACCTGTGGAGAACTGGGAGTATTTATACAGAACATATCACTTGGGAATACAATGGAACATCGATTATTCTCCAAATGGAGGGGGCCCAGATATGAATGATAGAATTTGATGAAGAGTTCCAAATTTTGGTCTTGCATGCAATGAACAGCAATTCCCCAGACACTGGAATGGAAACAAGTTCAAACTGAATTTAATTTTTCCTAGAGAGATGATTTACTTTAGACAAGAGGAGACTGGTCTAACAGGCTTGCAATGTTTCACACAAGACTTTGTCTCTTTAGAATTCCAGTGCTTAATCAGGAAGATAAGTAACTAGAGCTCAAAAAAATGTTTCCATTGTGAGTGGAAAAGATTCCACTGCAGGCTAGATCATGAGGCATCTGTGGAAGGAGCAGTGTCCTATTCCATAAGTTATTGCCTCAGTAACCTGGAATGGGTAGAAATCAAGTTGTCCTCGATACAGCTAGAAAGTTATTATGGCCTCAATTTGCACAATGCTTTAACAGCAGCATTCAACAATGTCTTGTTACAGAAGCAGAGGTACATTGTTCAGTTTGGTCTGGTCCAGACACTCCTGTATTGAGAATTATTGATTGAGGAAACAAGGCATTAGTTGCACAAATATAATTGCCTGTTTTCAGAAGAAGTAAACTTACCAAAATAATTGTACTGTGGAAGGCTTTTGACAGCCCTGGTATCTCAATATTTTGGAAGTGGAGGTTCCTAAGATGGTAAACATAAAACCATGGCTAAGTTAAAAGAAACACCTTGCAAAAAGATCAGATGAAAATGTGAAAATGATAAATCAAAAGAAAACTGGTGGGTGTGGAGAATGGTCTTGCAATACATGAACTGCCTAGTTACTTACTAAAGATTTTGAGAAACAGCTCTGTTATGAACACAAAGTGATAATGGCAAATTTGGTGAAACTATTACCCCATTCCCTAAAAAAAATTCTAACTTGCTTACTGTTTTCTCTGGGTAAACTCTACAATTATGCCACAAAGTACAGCAATGAAAAATGAATCACTGTGTTGCAATTCATTGAAAATATACCAAGGACTATAAATGCCATGCTTTAATCAAATTCCAAGGGTCACTTACAACAGCTGTCCTTTAAGGAGAAATTGAGCAGAATGGGCCTATATTCTTTGGAGCTTAAGAAAGCGAGAGGTGATCTCATTGAAATATACAAGATTCTGAGAGGGTCTGGCAGCATTAAGGTTGAGAGGCTGTTTCCCCTGGCTGGAGAGTCTAGAACTAGGTGGCATAGTCTCAGGATAAGAGGACAGCCATTTCCGACTGAGGTGAGAAATTTCTTCACTTAGTTGTGAATCTTTGGATTCTCTACCCCAGAGGGCTATGGATGATCAGTCGAATAGTCCATTCAAGGATAAGACCGATAGATTTTTGGACTATAAGGGAATAAAGGGATGTGGACATAAGGCAGGAAAATGGAGGGGGGGGGGTCAAAGACTAATTTTCACCTGCCACTTTCGGATGAGCCAGGAAGCCTGGTCTCTCAATTAATGGGATGGGATGGGATGGGATGGGGGGGGGGGGCGGGGGGGCACCGGAGTAATAAAAGCATAATACTGTGGATGCTGGAGATCTGATATAGAAACAGAAAGTGCTGGGAAAAAAAAACACTAGATGGACCTGAGGCTCTTTCCCTGCTCTGTGCCTATTTACATGCAGAATTGAGATGCATTGGTATCCAAACAGCCAGGCGGGTGGGTCACCCCCAATTCTCCAGATTGCAGGCCCTTGAGATGCAGTTCTGCAAAAGAGGCTCTGGCCCTTCTTTGCACCCAACCCCATCACCAGGGCTGCTCCCTCCACCTGTCCAGCAGACAAAGTCCCACTGTACCTCCCACTCCCCCAGCGGCTGTTAGTCTCCCCTCCACCCCGCCAACCCCGGGCTGCTCAGTCTCTCCCTCCAGCCCAGCCGGATCCAGGGGCTATGGGGAGAGACTGGGGGCTGAGCCCCGGCCTTAACGCGGTCCCTCCTCCTCCTCCCCCGCGGCTCGAAAACAAACGACTTTCCTTCCCCGCGAACTGACCTGCTCTCCGGGACTCGGCCTGTAACAGGGAGAGATGGAGAGAGAGGGGTTGGGGGTATATGCGCGATGAGGGTTGAAGGGAGGGAGGGGACGTGTTGGGGGGAGTCGGGGGTGGGAGAGGGGGTTTGTTTCCGGACCCCCGGGCAGCGGGCTCTAGGTCGCCATCGGGCGGCTCCGGGCCCTGACTCGGCGCACGCGCACTCAGACACCAAGAGCCGCGCCTCGCGCTCCCGACACCTGCGCGCGCCAGTGGTGAGTGGGCGGGACCGGGTGAGTCACAGCGCGCAGGCGCCCAGAATCGAACCCCGCCCCGGTCACCGCGATGACACGCATGCGCGTTTGCTCACCTCCCGTTCCGACTCTCCCAACGCAGACAGGGGCTGAACCGGGGAAGAGGACTACTTGAGAGAGATTGAAACAACGTTCAAAACAAAAACAGAATTACCTGGAAAAACTCAGCAGGTCTGGTAGCATCTCAAGATAAAAAGACACTAACAGTGCCCCCACAAAACTCTTACCTCCTGCACGAGAAAAGGGTGCTGCTTGGTGGCAAGTCGACTCTGCCATGGAGAATGACTCAGGGAACTTTTATCCCCACACTTTAGTTTAATTCAAAATAGGTGCAATGAGTGGACATGTTTCTTTTGCTTGCAGGGGACAGATCCCTTAAGTATGTATATACGTGGCTTCTAGCGAACGTAAGTGAGTCATGTCAGCCGGGCTGATAATCTGAAATTGGTTGTTAGTGTAATTCTTAGCGCACACGGTATTGTTCAGCAAGTGCTGTGCAATCATGGAATCACATCTAACATTAGACATTATGTTCTGAGTTTTACAAGCAGTTTACTGTTTCATAGGATCAGGCAGTCATTGGGACATACAGCCTATGTACCTAACATCACACCGGCACAGAAGTTCAACACTCATTTGTGTGGTAGGCAAAACGTTTTTATAGCAGCATCCTGGAAGTCAAAAATATTACTCGTGATGCTATCGCATAGTAGCAGCATGAAACGGCTAGCTTTACCTCTTGCTCAAATTTTTGAGATACCTTAAGCTTCCAGGGTAATGCGAAATAGACTGGGCACTTTTCAAGTTCTAAAGTGACAGCCTTAGGCCCAATTGTGAATATGCATGACACACATCATCATTAATGTTTCCAAAAAATGTTTATGATCAGGAGCCCAGCTTTCCTGCCCAATAATTAGTTACATGATAGTGTTTTCTCATTTTAATCGAGGAGGATGTTCTAATCTCATACATGTTCTCACATTTTTACCATCTATCTTCTAAAGAATACAAATCAACCAACCGGTTTATTGAGTGCACTAAGAGAAAAAAGTTGTAGCAACCTCAATGCACTTTAACATAATACTGCATCATTACATGTGACAAAGGAAACAAATTGTCATTCTGCCTGTTATGCTAGTTCTTTGAATCTGACTGGCTCTATCTCAATATGATTGATATCTCTCCTAGAAGATCACCTCGATTGCTGCACTGATCATGTATCTGTGTCCTTTTGTTGGACAAGAAGTGAAAGGAGTAATGTCCAAATCTTCTTCTGTCTGAGAACTGGTCAACCAGTAAAAAGTGGCAAAAAACATAGGAAAATCTGACAGTAAACCTTCTGCTATAATGCTGCCATAACTGCTACTCTCTTTTCCCAGCCTAATCACGATGGCTACTGGTTATCCCTTCCCTGTCCATTGGATCTTGGTGACAATGGAGAGTTGGAGCCAGGCTAGCTGCCCAATATACTACCTTTTGTCCATGCCTGAGGGGATGGGTAACAGCGTACTCTGCAGATGTGGTGTAAGTCTTGCTGATGTACATTTTTGAGGGAGCGGGTTGGAAATGGAGACCTTTCCCTCTTTTGCTTTTGTTAGGCCTTGTTTCAGTTGGAAGCTGACAGCTTCACTGTTATCTTTACTGTGAAATCCAGGCCATAGTTTTTTCTTAATTTGCAAAAATGCAGAATTTTTCATCAATTCTAAAACATTACTGCTATTAATACGATGAGAATCTCTGGAAATAAATTGTGAAAATATGTATTAAAAAATCTAATTTTCACATACTGTTGCTTTTATAAAATACAAAAATGAAAAACGCAATGATTTTTAAAGGTTTGTTTGAAATAAAACATATTTTAATGCTTCTTGATTTCATACTGCTGCTGCAATAGATAAACAATCATATGTTTTGCAATAATTATTGCACTAAAATTTCCGATGTGACAACTCTATTAACAATTCAAAGTCAAATGCATTAAAATATACCATTATGGTATATTTGAAAGACTAGGATTAATGAATGCATCCTTAAATTACAATTAATGTCTCTTAAAAGTAACAAGCTTTGTACCACAGCAGATGCTCACTCCACATGACCATACAAGAAAATAAATGGAGCACAATACACAAAAGGTCAGTAACATGACATCATATAGTTGTAATCCTTAATACAAGACATTACAGTGCAGTGACGTGGTTTTATTGGCAAACAAGATATTGTAGACCCTTTAGGTGCTGAGCAAACATATGTCTAATATTGAGTTCTCATTGCACACTAGAAAATTACAATTAGTCCTAGCAGGATAAAGGTGTAGTATGTTCCAACATATACAATGCTACCTAGATTTGATCAATGGAGGGAAAAAACATTCATTTTTTAGATATCTATCACAATGTTGAAAAATGATCAACAGTAGATCTGCATCAAGTACCAAAATTGGACACCTTGTGAAGGCCTATTCTGATCAAATAACAATGCTTCTTTATGGCTTTTTGCTTCTCTACTTACAAACCATTCATCTTCCACAATATTACACTGCATGTTCAATTCTAAACATAATATGGCAGTACTGAAAAAGTTTCCATGGCAATTTATGTCATTAACCAAATTCTTCTAAACTTCCTGGGTTCAGGATTATTTAACGTTTAAGGAGTTATACTATCGTATTTAAATACTTTAAAAGAGATTTAAAATTAATCTAGGGATACAAGCAGAGATGCAAACAGCCAGCTTCACAGAAAACATGTTACTAATTATACTTCTCTAGTATTACAAGAAATAGAAATACATTTTAAGGTAAGATCAGGTTATTTCTAAGATGTCAAACAAATATAGAGTTATATTTTAGAATCTTACTGAAGTGATTTATTAAAACAATTCAGCTGCATAGATTTAACCTGCAGGTGCACTTTTATTCATTGTACCAATGAAGCAAAATTCCTTCACCCGCCATTGCTTACTGATAATTGTTTTAATATATAGAAAAAAACAATGGTTTTGAGGAAAACAGTAATACTAGACAATGCCACGGTGATATGCTGATCTCCAACAGCAAAGTACAAAAAAATTATTTTCACTGTAGGAAATAAGCAGATTAGTCTGACACTGATTACCTATTATGCCTCACTAATATCAAATTAATACAATTGACTTAGATATTTCAGATTTGTATTAATGGACTGACTACAGAAGCCTGATGCACAATGAAAGATCTAAAAATGACAATGTGGCAGATCACTATATTTGACGAACTGAGTGTATGTTTGTGATGTATATGATTAAACTATTGCTAGCTTCTTACACAAACAGTTAATTAGAAATAAAAATATACCCTATTTTTCATTGTAAATTTGAAGACAATACATACTGTGTGTTGTGTCCACCTGTTTTAGTAACATTGGTCAATGACTTGGTTGCATTCCTTCTGCTGGTCGTTCATTCCGAATATTCATCCAGCTAACTGGTACAGGGTCATCAGACAAGCACGCATCTGCTAAAGTTTCAATTTTTGACCAATTATGATCTTTCTTTGAGGTAAGATCAATCAAGTAGGAGCGCCAATGGGCATTTCGGTCATGGACCTAAAAGCAAACATAATGTGAACAAAAAAATTGAATTTACACCTGTTAAATGAATTACCAGTGAATGTTTTAGCACCAATTCATTAAACTGCAACTTTTTTTAAACGAGAGGTTTTTGAGTAGGAACGAGACAACATGCATTGTATATGTACATGATAAGAAAGGATTCCATAAACATCAAGTGGATTGTATTAGCTCTCTTGATGGCCAAATGAGTAAAGTGTTGTCTGGTGACAGAAAAAGCTAGATAAGAAGGTCCCAAGTTCAACTCCTGGTCTGCATTGAATTAACTGAACAAGAGGTATAGCACAGTTTGACTGCACAATCATCCTCCCTGGGTGAGGAAAAAAATGTCAGCAGGGTTCCTGCTCCTGATTGCTGTTAGCTGCAGAGTGCTTCAAGTATGAACAAGATTCAGCTGACCTGATGCCCCCAAGGAGGAATAGCCAACCAGCACTTACCTACTAGGTCCACACATGAATACTGGCCAGTTGGATGAGGTGCAGAGCAAATCCCAATGAGAGTATGCCATGTAAAGTGAAAGGATTTTTTGACTGCATTAGGTACGAAAGGAAAAGTCATTTAGGGTTACCTCTCCTGAAAGTTATTCAGTGACACCAGATGAATGTGCGCATGCGTGGATGCCAAGAGAGGACAGGACTGATTTAGGGAATTCATTATCCTTTTGTGAAAGAAACTGATCCTGGGATTTCTACCACCCCTCTCAATTTTTTTGATAGTTGGAGCCAGGGACCACCTTGGAGATGCAGCAGGGTACATTTCCCCACCGCCCCCCTTGTGGCTGTCCATTAGCTGGTCCTTCAAGACAATAGTATGGATACCCACGTATAAGTAGGTGCATAGTAAATTGCCTATACTGTTTCCCGTCTGCTCCAACTTAGAATTTTGGATGGAGGACACATTGATTGAGTCCTGGTTTACAGTGTCCAGAGATATTCTGAATATGTCCTGGGACAGAGTTATGATCAAAAACCTCTGAAGCTCATAGTCTCGGTCATCATCAGAACTCACAAGGAATATTAAAGATAATATCCTAAATGTTGTTCTTATTTTCCCATATATCTGACACACAAAATGCCCTGAAATTTTGGAGAGCCACATGTCACAGAACTTAAAAATCAACTCCTAAAATAGTTATTTTAATATAATGTCCCAAGACACAGGAGCATTACAATATAAAATATGACACAGCTGCATAAGGAACATAAGACCATAAGGTGTAGGAGCAGAAGTAGATCATTCGGTCCATCGAGTCTGCTCCGATATTCAATGAGATCATGGCTGATCTGATAATCCTCAACTCCACTTTCCCGCCTTTTCCCCATAACCCTTGATTCCCTTACTGATTAAAAAATCTATCTCCTCTGCCTTGAACATACTTAACGACCCAGCTTCTACAGCCCTCTGCGGTAATGAATTCCACAGATTAACTACCCTCAGAGAAGAAATTCCTCATCTCTGTTTTAAATGGGTGACCCCTTACTCTGAGATTATGCCCTCTGGTCCTGGACTCACCTCTCAGCATCTACCCTGTCAAGCCCCTTAAGACTCTTATATGTTTCAGTAAGGTGGCCTCTCATTCTTCTAAATTCCAATAAGTGCAGGCCCAATCTACTCAACCTCTCCTCATAAGAAGATCCCTCCATACCCGGAATCAATCGAGCGAACCTCCTCTGGACTGCCTCCAATACCAGTATATTTTTCCTTAGATAAGGGGACCAAAACTGTTCACAGTATTCTGGGTGTGGTCTAACTATGCCTTGTATAGTTTTAGCAAGAGTTCTGTATTTTTATACTCCATTCTCCTTGAAATAAAGGCCAACATTCCATTTGCCTTCCCTATTACGTTTTGAACGATTTGGGATTGCCACAAGGACTCCCAAATTCCCTCTGTGCTGCAGCCTTCTGCAGTCTTTCTCCATTTAAATAATATTCAGCTCCTCTATTCTTCCTGCCACATTTTCCCACATTATATTCCATCTGCCACTTTTTTGCCCACTCACTTAACCTGTCTATATCCCTGTCGACTCCTTGTGTCATCCTCACCACTTGGCTTCTTACCTAATTTTGTATCATCCACAAATTTGACGATAGTGCATTCACTTCCCTCATCTAAATCATTAATATATATTGTAAATTACTGAGGCCCCAGCACTGTGGCACTCCACTAGTTACAGGTTGCCATCCTGAAAATCTCTCCCTTATCCCAACTCACTGTCTTCTATTAGTTAGCCAATCCTCTTATCCATGCTAATATACAACCCCCAACACCATGGGCACTTATTAACTAGCCTTAAGTGCGGTACCTTATTATATCTACTGGTTCCCCTTTATCTATCCTGCTTGTTACCTCCTCAAAGAATTCTAATAATTTTGTCAGGTATGATTTCCCATTCATCAAGCCATGATGACTCTGCTTGATTAGTTTATGTAATTCTAAATGCTCTGCTATTACATTCTTTATAATAGACCAACATTTTCCCAATGATAGATGTTAAGCTAACTGGCCCATAGTTACCTGTTTTTCATTTCCCTTTTTGAAATAAGGTTGTTACATTGGCAGTTTTCCAATCCTCTGGGACTTATCCAGAATCTAAGGATTCTTAGAAGATTACTACCAGTGTATCCACTAACCTTTAATATCCCATGGGACTTATCGGCCTTTAGATCCATTAGTTTCCCTAGTAATTTTTTTCTAGTGGTAGTTATTGTATTTATTTCCTCCCCCTCTTTTGCCCCTTGATTACATAGTGTTTGAACGCTATTAGTGTCTTCTACCATGAAGACTGAAGCAAAGTATTTATTCAACTCCTCTGCCATTTCCTGGTTCCCCATTATTATTTCCCCAGCCTCATTCTAAGGGGCCTATGTTCATTTTGGCCTTTCTCTTCCTTCCTTCTATTTAAAGAAGCTCTTAGTGCCCGTTTTTATATTACTTGCTAGTTTACCCTCAAAGTATATTTTCTCCCTCGTTATTATTTTTTTGGTAATCTTTTGTTGATTTTTAAAACTTTCCCAGTCCTCTGGCTTACCATTAACCTTTTCCACATTGTATATATTTTCTTTTAATTTTATACTATCCTTAACGTCCTTGGTTAACCATGGTTGGTTTAACCCCTTCCTTGAATCCTTCTTCCTCACTGGGATATATCTTTATTGTGAGTCATAAACTATTTTCTTAAATGTCTGCCATTGTTCATCAACCGTTTTTTCTGCTAAAATCCTATCCCAGTCCACTCCAGCCAACTGTGCTCTCATTTCTTTGTCATTACTCTTATTTAAGTTGTTTCTGACCCAAGTTTCTCATTCTCAAACTGAATGCTAAATTCTATCCATATTATAGTCATTGTTTCCTAGGGTATCTTTTACTGAGATCATTTATTAAACCTGCCTCATTACACATGATCCCTGAACATATTGTTCTAGGAAACTGTCCCGAGTACACTCTTAAGGCTCTTGCTCGTGGCTACCTCTGCCAATTTGATTTTCCCAATCTACATTAAGATTAAAGTCACCCATGATTAAAATACTGCCTTTTTTACATGCCCTCATTATCTCCTGATTTATTCTCTGTCCTACAGTATAGCTACTGTTCGGGGGCTATAGGCTTCTCCCATCCAGTTTCTTCTTACCCTTGTTATTTCTTACCTCCACCCATATGGATTCTACATTTTCCAATCCAAGATCCTTTCTTGCTATCATAATTATTCCATCTCGTACTAACAAAGCTACCCCACCACCCTTTCCTTCCTGGCTGTCCTTTTGTAGTCACATAGCCCTGACTATTTCATTCCCAGCTTTGATTTCCTTGTAACCACGTATCCGTAATGGCTATATCATCATACCCATTAACCTCTATTTGTGCCATTAATTCATTTATTTTGTTCCGAATACTACATGCATTTAAGTAAGAAGCCATTAATTTAGCCTTTTTACCATTTTTTCCCCAGTTGACCCTATTTGCTGCAGTTTTTTTTATGTTTGTACACTCTGTCACTTCCTGTCACACTCTGGCACCATTATCTAAATAGATGCCCTGCAAGGCTGCCATTTCCTTTTGCTTTGTAAGCCTATGTATCCCCTTTCCAGAACCCTATTAGGTCAGGTTACCAAAATTTTGGTCAAAGAGGTGGGTTCTAAGGAATGTATAAAGGAAGAAATCAAGGTAGAGAGGCAGAGAGGTATAGAGAGGTAATTCCAGAGCTGAGGGTCTAGGCAAGTAAAGGCACGGCCACCAGTGTTGGAGTAATAAAAATGGGAATGTTCAAGAGGGCAGAATTACGAGTGCAGGTATCTTGAAGGGTTGTGGGATTGGAGGAGATTACAGAGATAGGGAGGGGCAAGGCCACAGAGAGATTTAAAAACAAGGATTAGAATTTTAAAATCAAGATGTGGCTTGACTGGGGACCAGTGTAAGATATTGAATACAATGGGGACTGTTGAATGGAACTTGGGCAGCAGAGTTTTGGATAACCTCTAGTATAAAGAGGGTAGAATGTGGAAGGCTAACCAGGAATGAGTTGGATAATCATGTCCCGATGTACAAAGGCACGAATGAGTGTTTCAGCAGCAGATGAGCTGAGACAGGGATAAAGTCGGGTGATGCTACGTAGGTGGAAACAGGCAGTCTTAGTGACGACATGATTATGTGCTTGGAAGCTCATCTCCGAGATCAAATATAATACCAATATTGCAAACAAACTGCTTTACTTTTAGAATGTCGCCAGGGAGAGAGTAGCTAGGGAATAGAGTTTAGAGTGAGGTCTGAAAACAATGGTTTCAGTCTTCCTAATATATAATGGAAAAAAAATTCTGCTCATCCAGTACTGGACGTTTGATAAGCAGTGTAATAATTTAGCAACAGCAGAGAAGTTGATAGAGGTAGTGAGGAGGTAAGGCTGAGTGTCAGTGTGTTGCCGAGGGGCAGCATGTAGATGAGAAATAGGAACATGCCAAGGATGGATCCTTGAGGGACACTAGAAGCAATGGTGCAGGAGTGGGAAGAGAAGCAATTGCAAGTGATACACTGGCTAAAATGGGTAGATAAAAAATATAACCAAATGATTGCAGTCACTCCCAGTTGGTGGAGAGGGGTTGGAAGAGGATGGTGTGTTCACCTGTGCCAAAGGCTGCAGATAAGTTGAAAGGATGAGGAAGTATAGTTTACCTTTGTCATAGTCACATAGGGTGTCATTTGTGCTTTGGTAAGAGCTGTTTTGATATGATGGTAGAGGCTGAAACCTCACTGAATGGTTCAAATATGGAATTTGCAGCATGTGACATGTGCAATGACTTTGGAGACAAAAGGGAGTTTTCAAGTAGGCTGGAGCCAAGGATTGGCTTTTGAAGAGAGGGGTGATGACAGAAGATTTAAAGGAGCGAGGGACAACACCTGAAGAGAGAATCATTTACAATATTGGCTAACATGGGGACCAGGAGGGGAAGTTGGGTGGCCAGCAGTTTAGTGGGAATATAGTCAAGGGAGCGGGAGGTGTGTCTCATGGACAAGATGAGCTTAGAGGGAGTATGAAGAGGGATAGGAGAGAAAGAGAAAAATATGCAAGTTCAAGGCTAGGGCAACGGGGAACTTTAGAGGAAGGTTTACCTGTGGGGTAGTGAAAGTGGGGAAATGGCAGAAGCAGTTGATCGGATGTTCTCAACCTTAGCAGCAAACAAGTCCATGAGCTCTTTGCACTTACTGGAGGTGAGGATGGGGGAGAAAGGAATGAGGGAAAGGGTTTAAGATGGTTTGTAGTAGAGAAAAGAAGTGGGGGTTATCTTCATATTCTAGGAAGATACTGGAATAGCAGGCAGTTTTAGCAGATGAGAGCAGGATCTGATAGTGCTTTCTGTGGTCCAGCCACATCTGATGGTGGATGGCAAAACCAACTGTTCTCCATATCCTTTCAAGTCTGCATCCCTTGGGCTTAAGGAAATAGTGATGAGCACCATACAAATGGAAATGGCAAGGTGAGAAAGAACAATGGTTTTCTTGAGGACTAGAACATCAAAAGTGGAGGTTAGGGGGCAGATGAACAAGTCAATAGCTGGGGAAATGTTGTGGCGTCCTCAAAGAACCAACTCCCACCATGTGGTAAAGTTGGATGTTCATATAGGAGTGTGCTGCCGCCCTAAAAAATTAAAAAAAGACAACATTTGATCAATTAAGTAATTACACAAATGTCCAACTTGTAATAATTAGGTGGAGGCTGTTGCACAGTGGTAATATCACTGGACTAGTAATCCAGAGGCCCAGGCTAATGTTCTAATTACAGGGGTTCAATTCAATTAATAAATATGGAATTAAAAGCTAATCTCAGTAATGGTGGCCAAGAAAGCATTGCCGATTGTCGTAAAACCAACCTGGTTTGCTTATGCCCATTAGGGAAGGAAATCTGCTGTCCTAACCTGGTCTGCTTGCATGTGACTCCAAACCCACAGCAATGTGGTTGACTTGTAAATGCCCTTTGAAATTGCCTAGCAAAGCCATTCAGTTGGATCAAACCACTACAGAAAAAGTCAATAAGGAATGAAACCAGACGGATCACCCAGCATCGATCTAGGACCTGATTTGGAACTACATCACTGTCACTGGGTCAAAAGTCTGGAACTCCTTTTCTAACAGGACTGTGTGTGTACTTGCAGTGGTTCAAGAAAGTCACTCACCACTATCTTCTCAAGGGCAATTAGGGATGGGCAATAAATTTTGGCCTAACCAGCGATGTCCACACCCCGTGAAAGAACAAAATAAAAGATGTAGGAGAGAAGTATCAATTCACCACATGGTACAGACGTATCCTACCTAATATAATTATACACTTGAAGAATATATTCTTGTTTGTGGGGATGAGAGGCTTTAAATGGTGATAATCATTGACAATATCTGACTTCCAGGATATATTTTCAATAAGAAAAAAGTATGTATTATCTCAAAATGCAAAGTCAGGGAGCACTTACAGACACGTGTCTTCTCAAAGTGGACATATCTGTGAAAGTTCGCTCACAGGCCTTGCATTTATAAGGCTTCTCCCCTGTGTGAATTCGTTGGTGACGTCGAAGTGCTCCCTGTTGAGTAAAAGCCTTTCCACACTGTTCACAAAAATATGGACGTGTTTCTGTGGAAAATTACAAGATTCAAGGAAGACTACCACAAGATACAGAGGGGCAATAAAACAATGCCTTGTTCATTCATATGAACTATGCAAGAACATTTGATTTTATGATCATAAATGTAAGTCAATCTCGTCCTTTGGAGCCAGGGAATGTAATTCAGGCCCTAAACTCTGTATCAGGTCATCCTGTAGTGGTTTTTTTTAAACTATGTATACTTTGGGCACAAATTTTGAACTTGATCAATATACTCACTTGGTGCACATGGAAAATTTGTTAATGAACATCTTAAAATTGTCTGTTCCATATTTTCAAAACTTATTGTTTACATCTATTTACACCACTGTTACTTTATTAGAGTTTATTACAAATCACTGACCAGTTAAGGTCATTTTTACATTTTACCGTTTTTGCAAAAATTCTCCTATTAGGGGCTTCAGTATCTGGTTGCTGTTAATCAAGCACTTCGTTGAGTTGAAGGAAGATTGTTATTTAGGAAGTCTCTCATTCCCCAAGACAAAAGATCTAAACAGGACTAAGAAACAGTGGTGTGAGGAAAGACTTCTTCACACAGCGAGTGGTTAGGGTCTGGAATGCTCTGCCTGAGAGTGTGGTGGAGGCAGGTTCAACTGAAGTATTCAAATGGGAATTAGACTGTCATCTGAAAAGGAATGATGTGCAGGGTTATTGGGAGATAGCAGGAGAATGGAACTAGGTGAGTTCATTCAGCGAGCCGGTGTAGACATGATGGGCCAAACGACCTCCTTCTGCACCGTAAAAATTCTATGATTCTGCAACTGATGCTATCATAATGAAAATTTATATCAACTAGTTGCAAAGCTTAATAAAAACTTCTATGTCTCAGTATCCAATTAATTCAACAGACGTGGAATAGTTTCAAATAATTTGATAGAATCACTTTGCGCTCCTCAGGAAGCAAAATGTATGGTATTTTGATATTTGATAGTATCAATTGGTTGTTCTCAGTCATATGTCTAACATAGTTAAAAATAACCATAAAGCTTAAAATTATATGTCAAATAAACATCAATATTGATAGGAACAGTTGCTGATTCCTATTGGGGTCAGAGCTCAAAAATGGAGAGAGATGGTTAAGGATAGATTTAATAGATGTGTACAAAATCATGAAGGGTTTTGATGGAGTAAGGAGAAACTTCTTCCAGTGGCCACAGGGTCAACAACCAGAAGGCACAGAATTAAGGTAATTGGCAAAAGAATCAGAGGCAAGATGTTGAGAATTGTTTTTGCAACATGTTATCATGTGGAATGCACTGCCTGAAAGGGTGGTGAAAGCAGATTCAATAATAACTTGCAGAAGAAAATTGAGCAATTGGATAAATGCTGGAGGGTTATGGGGAAAGGGCAAGAGTATAGGAGTAATTGAATGATTGGCACAGACACAGTAGGACAAAACAGCCTTCTTCTGTGCTGTATCATTTAATGATTCTGTCCCTGCTGAGATTAGCTAGTTCATAGAGACTAGGGATTAATTATGGAACCTTCCTGGTTTCTATGGTTCAGCCACTGAGATTTAGCAGGATACGCTCTACTCAAGATATAACTAGTTTGGTTCTTAATAAATGAATGCTACAAGAGCCAGCTATTTACCTGTATTTTATGCCACAACATTGCTTAACTTGGGCAGTATGATCATAGTGCTTAACTTAACATCAACAATATAAATAATGTCATAGACTTTTCAACCTTAAACATCACTGCTCAATATCAGAGGTGTTGACAAATATTGGCAATTACACTATCTATATTTTGTAGAAGTACCACCGTGAACATCTATCAATAGTTCAAACAGTCTCTTTTCTAACATGACCATTTTAGTTGGCTCTGTAACAGTGTTTTACCTCTTTAGAGAGAAGTAAATGTAAGTAATGTCTATTTGATACCTTGAATCAGTTTTGAGTAAAACTGTTTTCTACATCAGAACGTAAACCCTATTATAACCTATGTAGAGATTTCAAATAGAGATTAATGCCCTTTAATAGAATTGCTACACACCTGCATGTATATTGCTGTGCTGGGCCAAGGAGGCTCTCAACCCAAAGGTTTTCCCACATACATCACACTTATAAGGTTTGGCACCCATGTGACATCGCTTGTGACACTTCAAATACTCATTGGTGGCAAAATGTTTCCCACATACATCACACCCGAAAAGGCGCTCCCCTGCAAGATAAATCATTAATTTTGTTCGTTACTGGTCAAATTAACCTCTTAAATAAAGATGCAAAGGACCCAATAAAGTATATGGTTAGGTATAATCAAAGTTTCATTGACCAGAAATACATTCATAAAACAAAAGATCTCAAGTTTCATCTATGTTTTTATGCCAAACTTCTCCCCAACTCCTCTCCTGAAGTTGACTCTTTGCTGGGTAAATTACCAAAACATTGGTTGCTCCACAGCCTGCTCCAACCCCAAAACAGCACCTTAAATAAGTGACAATTCTTAATGCACATGCCTAAGGATAGTGTTGCTGAGTCCATCTTGTTCCCTCACCCAATATTCACATAATTGGACTTCCGCCAGGGATCACAAGATAGCAATTACAAGTGGGAATTGGGCTCCTTTTGTCCCTTGCCAGAAGTGCTAAAATCAGCAAACTCTGGTCGCTCAGAGAATCAGGCCTGGCTTCCCTCCAGTCTGTATGACTCACTGAGTTAATCAGCTAAGCCATTTGAGCAGCATGAACAAAGGAACTTTGACAAGTTCTTCAAGTATTATTTCTAAGAAGTAAAATGCAGTTTATTTGTATACAGTAGTTTTGAAGTGCACACTTTAGAAATTTTGAACAGTTGTGCAAAGCAGAAAATATAACTATTCCTGCACGGTTCTGGAATATAGGTGGGGATTTTATAAATGATGATTCTACAAGTGGTTCTTCTTAAAAAAAAGATCATTGTTTGGAAATAAGTATGGGACAGATGCTGCCTCCCAATCTGTTGAGTAATTTTTCTTCTTGGCTGTATGAGTCCAGTTTATGAGAAAAGGCCACTGTTCTAGATTGATGCTGCCACAACAATCATTGTATACCCAGTATTGTACAGGGTTGAGCTAGAGCTGTAACCTAAAAATTGTACTGTTTCAGATACCTATAATTGACAAATGTGATACATACTTCATTAAGGCAGCAATTGTGGTCACTTCATAAACCTTAACAAAATTCTCAAAGTTTCAAATAATAGCATTATTGAACAGGTATTCAGTACAGTTTCCAGAAAAGTAACAGCTTCTAGGAACTGGGCAATCCAAATTCCTAGAGTCTACAACAAATAGTTCAGTTTTAGTTTAATACTATTTACAAATACCACAACTAAATTTAGATACATAATACATCTTCCACAGCATATGTGCTGGAGATGAAAGATAACTATTCTATAAATTGATATTATTGTAGAGAACATGCACCTGGAAAATAAAATATGGGATTGTCAGATCGCCAGTCCAACAGCAACAATGAATTACAATATTGTAATTACAAAATTACAAAAATTATTACAAATTACAATTACAAAAGTTTTGTGCTAGCAGTGTCTATCTGGAGAGACTGGAAGGCCTTAGTTCTCAGTATTTCTGTAATGGACAATATCGACAAAGTTTAAAATGTTTTATTTCATCACTCCTGGTGTGACATCAGGAAATTCTCTGCCTTCCTGGCCATGATTATTCTACCAATAATTTTAGCAGATACCCAGAACATTTTTGTACCTGTGTGTGTTCTCTTATGACCATTTAATTTAGCCTTATCAGTGAAACAGGCTCCGCAGTCCTCACAAATATAGGGTCTCTCTCCAGTGTGTGACCTGAAATTTGTATAAAACAATATGAAGTTTTAAAACTATTTGTGAATCAAAGTAATTAATTTCATGAAAGTTCAAAAAATAAATTATGTTACAGACACTATGTAGATAAATACATTCATCACCACATCATCTGGCAATATTAATATAATTAGTTAACATATATGTTTTTAAATTAAAACTATTATTATGCAACAGTTAATCTGTCACTTTAAAAGTTTATAAAAACATTCTGAAAAACATTTAGGGATAAGTCTAATATTGTAGAGATTAAGCCACTTGCTCCACAAGTCCCAGAATTGTCCGAGACATGACAGCACCAGCCAACGATTGTGATGAGCTTTCTTAGTTCTTGCACAGGTTGTTGAATAGCAAAAACAGTCAAATAGGCAACATTGCTGTAGCAAGTTCTCTAATTCTAACTCATGTTGGTGCAAATGTGGAGAAGATAGCCACCTGTCTGCTCACCTACCCATCTAACCAGCACAGCAGACTTAATGAAGTAAAAGCTTGCTTGTCCACACTACTAGGAGAAACTCTGTAGAGAGGAAAGCCTGCTTGCCCTTTTTCTCAGAAAGGGATGTCTTGTACAGATGGACGTCTGTAAGGTAGAAAAAAAAAGGTGGATAAATGGAAACTAAATATAAGGACGTGACCTTGTGTGAATTTTCAGCTGTGATGGTTGGGCAAATCGAGAATGGCAAATGGAGCATTCATAAGGCTTCTCTCCAGTGTGTGTCCGCATGTGGAATACCAGTGCTGTTCGTGAGCTCAGAATTTTCCCACAAACAGAGCACAGCGGACGTTTAATACGCCCTTCATGCTTCCGAGCATAGTGAGTCCGTACATCTCTTTTTCTCTTAAAGGTTGCATTGCATAGAGTGCAAGCAAAGTGCCTTTCATCACTGTGAACACAAGCACAATGCTCTTTCCAACTGTTGTGGGTTGCAAAAGCCTTCCCACATATCTCACAGTGATAGACTTTCCCTGGTAATGACTGGTGAACATCCTTGCAGTGAACCACATAATCCTTTCTGGAATCAAATTCATCATCACATTTGTCACATTTAATGATGTGATTTGATTTTCGTGATCTTCCCCTCTTGCTGCCTTTCTTTACATCAAAGTCCTCGTCAGAATCATTTGGTTCAGGATCACGCTCATTTGGATAGTCTTCGTCTTTACCATTATCTTCATCGTCTGTGCTATTTTCTTCATCAGCCTCTGCCTCACACTCTGTGTCACCATCGTTGTCGTCATCATCATCATCATCATCATTTTCCAAGTCTTCAGTTTCATCCTCTCCAGTATCGTCTTCATTCTTCACATGAGCTTCTTTGTTATTTAGCGGATTACTTTGTGCATTCCTGGTACCTTCACTTCTTTCTTCCATTTCATTGCTATTATTACATCCAATTTCTGCGTTGAATGTGCTCTGTTGCTCTTTTTCATGACATGTTTCCTTGTTATTACTAACATCCATGACCAGGTCATTATCTTCCGATCTATCCCATCTGTCCCTGTTACTACTGATGTCCATGACAAAACCAGCCACGTTATCTGATGTATCAACTTGTGGCACTACCTTCCAGTAAACAAATGGTAGCTTCTTCTCTTGACCAGATTCATGTATCTTTCTGTAAAGAAAAAGACCTCATTTAATTTTAAACGCAGTTTTCAATGTTCAAAAAGTACAATGGCTTCACTACATAAATTATCTTATGAATTGTTTTCTCCTGTTCACATCAAACTAATTCCTTGCAACATACAGAAATCACGGCTCAGCTTCAAGTCTGAATAATCTAACCTAGTGAACAAATGAAAGATAACAAATGACCAGAAATTGATTCAGGAATTTGGTTTCTCATCGCATATACTTTTAGATAAACAATATTGAAATCATCCTCTAAAGTTCATAATTTATGACAACTTTGGAAACAATCAGGTGCTGCTGTTAATGTAGCAAAACCAAGATGAAGGCACAACTGTTAATGGTTGGGCCAAGCAGGAAATGCGCAAGCAGCTGTAATCAGAGGAACAGAAAGTTCTGGGGTGGGGGAAGACAGTTGCCACACTACAGAAGGTTAGAGTTAGATATGGAGTCCGATATCAAGTTTGAATATTGTGACCAGTTTGCCTATTGCCTTGTTCATACTGATATAGTGGCCAGGGAGAAGATAGTCAGTGGCAAGGGTACGGAGTTTGTGGCAATGGTGAAACATGACAAGTTTGCTTTTCCCAGTGCTTATTTGGAGGAAATGGTGGGCCATGGTCTTTACTAAGGAAGATGTTACTCAGACCATGGTAAAAGAAAGATATTTCAGACACTAGAAGGGTTTAAAATTGAAAAAGGGGAGGTATTGGATAGGTTACCTGTCCTTCAAGTTGATAAGGCATTGGACCGGATGAGATACACCCAAGGCTACTGTGAGAAATGAGGGTGGAAACTGCAGAGGCACTGGCTATAATTTTTCAGTCTCCCTTATGCTCATGAGTGGTGCCAGAGGACTGGAGCTTTGCAAATATTAAACTCTTATTCAAAAAAGGATGTAAGGATAAGCAAAGCAACTACAGGCCAGTCAGTTTAACTTTGGTGGTGGGGAAACATCTAGAAACAATAATTTGGGATAAAGTTAATTGTCACATGAACAAATGTGGGTTAACTAAGGAAAGCCAGCATGGATTTCTTCAGGGAAAATCATGTTTAACTAACTTGGAGTTTTTTTGAAGAGGTATCAGAGAGAGTTGATAAGGACAATGCTGTTATGTGGTGTACATGGACTTTCAAATGGCTTTTGATACAGTGTCACAGAACAGACTTGTGGGCAAAGTTTCGGCTCATGGAATAAAAGGGACAGTGGTAACATGGATATGGAATCGGTTGAATGGCAGGAAACAGAGGGTAGTCATTAATGGATGTTTTTCAGGCTGGAGGAAGATTTGCAGTGGAGTTCTTCAGGGGTCAGTATTGGTTCCCTTGCTTTTCCTGATAAAAATTAATAACCTAGAACTTGGTGTACAGGGCACAATCTCAAAGTTTGCGGATGATACTTGGAAACATTGTGAACTGTGAGGGGGATCACGTAGAACTTCAAAAGGAAATAGACAAGTTGATGGAATGGGTGGACAGGTGGCAGATGAAGTTCAATGCGATGAAATGTGAAATGATTCATTTTGGTGGAAAGAGCATGGAGAGACAGTATAAAGTAGGGGCTACAACTCTAAAGGGAGTGCAGGAGCAGAGGGACTTGCGTGTATATGTGCATAAGTCACTAAAGGTGGCAGGATAGATTGAGAGAGCAGTTAATAAAACATGAAGTATCCTAGGTTTTATTAATAGGGATAATGAGTAAAAGAAGCAATAGTGATATGAGGAAAAACTTTTTCATACAGCAAATAGGGTCTGGAATGCTCTGAGAGTGTGGTGGAGGCAGGTTCAATTGAAGCATTCAAAAGGGAATTAGACTGTTATCTGAAAAGGAAGATGTGGAAGGAAAGGTTATGGGTAGAAGGCTGGAGAACGGAACTAAGTGAGTTGCTCATCTGGAGAGCCGACATAGGCCAAATGGCTTCCTTCTGCACCGTACCAATTCTGTGATTAAGGACTAGATGTCAGGTGAGTAGTCAGATGATGGAGAGATACAGAAAGGCTAAAAAGAGGTGAAGAGAGAGAGCTAAATGTCATCAGCACACATGTGGAAGCTGATCTCCTGTCTGTGGATGATATCACCAAAGGACAATGTGTAGTAGTGGAAGAGGAGGGGATCAAGGATGGATTCTTAAGGAATTCCTGAGGTATCGCATGAAGGGTCTTTGGCCAAGATACTCTGGCTATGCTTTGATAGATATGAGTGGAAACAATTGAGGGTACTCTAACCAAGCTGGTCTAAAAAGAAAATGTTATATGGTATGAGTGGCTGTGTTAAAGATTGCAGACAGTTTAAGAAAGGATAATGCAACATAGAGAAGGTTTTTTGTAACTTCAGTTAGGGTTGCTTCATTGCTGTGTGTTGGGTAGAAACCTTTTTGGAGGGATGTGAATAGAAAATTAGAGTGAAATGGACACAGATCTGGGAGGTGAAATGTTCAAAGAATTTGGAGAGGAAAGGAAGATTGGAGATGGTGCAGTAGTTAGGGAGAATAAAGGGCTCAAGAGTAGATTGGCTGAAATGGAGGGTCATGATGGTGGTTTTGAAGGGCTTCAGGGAAGGGAACCATAATTGTTGGGTCAAGAAAGGACATTGGATAGTTAGCAATTTAGTGGGAATAGGACTGAGGCAAGAAAAGGCAGATGTCATGGATGAA
Source organism: Carcharodon carcharias (assembly GCF_017639515.1). NCBI lineage: Eukaryota > Metazoa > Chordata > Chondrichthyes > Lamniformes > Lamnidae > Carcharodon > Carcharodon carcharias. The sequence continues at coordinate 111,284,193 of NC_054468.1, read as the reverse complement.
AAGAATTTGGAGAGAGTATAGAGGTGGAAGTGGGGGTGGGGTGGGAAATGAGTCAGAAAAAAATGAGAGATATTTTCCACTGCCTGCTAAGGTTACAGGGTGTTTCTTATACTTAAAATGTTAAAGTAAATATAAATTATTTAAGATAATGTCTAATATTTTATGTGATATAATGCCTTATATCACATAACTACTATTCTTGATTCACTAAGAATTTTCTTACACAGGGAGCATAGATTTTAAATACTATATTTTCCTATGTATTAAAGTAAACATATCATTGGAATAATAATTTTAATAATAAACAACATGAAGATTTTAGAGATGGTGCAAAAGAAGTTTGGGTTGTTGTCCTCGAAGAGCAGACTGAGACGAGATTTGATGGACGTGTTCAAAATTATGAGGGGTCAAGACAGACTACGTTGAGAGAAACTGTTCCCATTAAGGGCAGAGTTGAGAATCATAGGAGAGAGATTTCAAGTAATTGGCAAAAGAACCAAAAGTGACATGAGGAAATTTTTTTTTTTACGCAGTGTGGGGTTACGATCTGGAAAGCACTGTCTAAAAAGATAGTGGAGGTAGATTAAATTATGGCTTTCAAAGGGCAATTGGATAAGCATCCAAAAGGGAAAAAATTGCAAAGCTATAGGGATATGGAGGGAGTGGGGATTGGGTCTAGTTAAATTGCTCTTGCAGTGGCACAGGCTCAGTGGGTCAACTGGACTCCTATGCTGAAATCATTCTATGAAGTTATATTTGTACAATCACAGCATTTGCTGAAAAATAATCAAAGAAAGAAACAGAATCCTATTGTGGAAAAACCTCAGTAAAGCCTAACAACATTTGTTGGAATACATATTTTTTGTCTGTAAAAGTGATTTTCTTCAAAATATATTTCAATTATTTGAGCTCCTAGATTCAATGGGCCAGGTTTGGCGATAAAAATAATGTTGAAGCTACCAATGCTCACCGTTATAACGGGGCAAAATGGACAGCAAATTCTGGCATCCGTGCATCTGCAGTTAAACATGCAAATCTGGAAGCTGCAGTCATAGGTACTCTGCTCCTCCACAGGGTGCGATGTTGCAGTACTGGCTGATAGACTCAACTGTGTGAATTTAAGGTACCTGCCTTCTAGTTCCCCACAAAGATGGCTGAAAGAAATTAGGGCAATGCATTCAGAGTGAGTTTTTAACGGTGTAATAAGTAATGATTACTGATGAACAATGTCTTTAACCCTGAAAAATTAATCGTGGGTGTGGAGTTTCATTCCTTCAGAAGATAGTGTTGAAGAATATTTTTATTACCTTTTTGTGTGTCTCTTTTTATCTCTCTCTCTTAATCCCATTGTATTTCTCAATTTTTATTTCACTCCTTATGCAAGATTTAAATCTAATTTATATTTGCTGCTTTATACTTCTTGATTTTGACTGTGTCTCAGTGAGGATTCTTCAATCTGATTGGTTGAAGAGCCACATTGTGTCTTTTTCTGCTCACACACTCCATTGATCCCCTGCAGAGGACACCAGGACGGATCAGAGGCCAGATCTGAGTAAGTCTGCACTGCAAAGCCTACAGAAACCTTGTGGACAGCTGTCAGTGAAGTGAACGGCGAGCACTATTCCTTTACCACTGACTGCAAAATCCAGGCCATTGTTTCCAAGGACAATGATACACAGAGTTGGCATATCTTTGGTAATTCATACTTAATACATTTAGTGTGAAACAATTTCCTTGGCAGTGTCGCTTTACGATGGTATATTTGCTGAAACAATAATATGCTGTGTAATAAAACTCAAATAATTTCAAAACTGCGTTTTCCAGTTTAATTTCAGTTTCAAAATATTCAATAAAATTAGCTCAGGGGATTAACTGATCTTGTCGCAGATATACTTGAATCAGAAAATGGATAAAGAGACAGCTTAGGAGAAAGGATGTTTGCAGTCTGCAATTACTAAGAAAACAACTTTTGTTTTTATTTCTAGTGCATTGTCTTAAATGCTTGCAATACGAAAGTCTGGGTTATTTAAATAAAAAGTGCGCAGGCATTTTTTTTGTTGGGCACAAGATATGAAATTGTTTCTGATAAGCAGTCACCAGATATTACAGGGAGGAGATAAGATAAGTCATGTGTTGGCACTACATCAGAGAACGGTAGAATTTGGACGTACTCCCCATGTAGCGACCTCAAGCTCAAAACACAAATGAAGACAGGCACTTTGACAGAGTAGGAAAGAAGACTGAAAAAAATGTGATAATGCAGTGCCTTATCATATCATTGAGACATCCCAAAGTGCCTTATGACTAATATTTCTTTTGTAGTACTGTCGCAGTTATGTGGGAGATGTGACAGACAATTTTTCACATGGAAAGCAAATTAATGAATGATCAGTTAACATTTTCATGGTGGTGCTGTTTGAAAGGTGAATATTGGCCTCAAAACATGAACGATCCTTTACTGTCAGGCTCACCATACTATGCTGTTTCTTTATTTTGTTATTTTTCAGCAAGTACTCTGATTGTATAGCTATCACTTCAGCAGGCAGCTAGGGCCTCAGTTTAAAACATCATCCGAAAAGATGGCACCTCCAACAACACATTACTGCACTGACATGTCAACCCATAGGTCATGTGTTCAAGTACTGAATCCACAACATCCTAACATGGGTCAAAATTGTTACCAACTGTGCCAAGTTAACACTTAGTTACAAGGGGGATGGAAATTATGAGAACTGGTCATCCCATGGTAATTCTCATACACCTTCAGCTGCAGAATGGCATTGGAGGAGGCCTAGAAGTTGGTTGCTAAACTGTCCTATTAATCCCAAGATGTTCTGTGGCAACTGGAAACTATGGGATAAGAAAATAGATAAGAAATATAAAGTAGTTTATTTTTAAAACAGCCAGGGGAAAGAATATGTCGTTATTCGGAAGATAGGGCTGATAAAAACAATCACAGAATCACAGTGCAGAAGAGGTCCTTCAGCCCATTGAGTCTGCACCGACATGTGAGAAACACCTGACCTACCTACCTAATCCCATTTACAGGCACTTCGCCCATAGCCTTGAATGTTATGACGTGCCAAGTGCTCATCCAGGTACTTTTTAAAGGATGTGAGGCTACCCACCTCCATCACCCTCCCTGGCAGTGCATTCCAGACCGTCACTACCCTCTGGGTAAATAAGTTTTTCCTCATATCCCCCCTAAACTTCCTGCCCCTCACCTTGAACTTATGCCCCCTTGTGACTGACCCTTCAACTAAGGGGAACAGCTGCTCCCTATCCACCCTGTCCATGCCCCTCATAATCTTGCACACCTCGATCAGGTCACCCCTCAGTCTTCTCCGCTCCAACGAAAACAACCCAAGTCTATCCAACCTCTCTTCATAACTTAAATGTTTCATCCCAGGCAACATCCTGGTGGATCTCCTCTGCACCCCCTCCAGTGCAATCACATCCTTCCTATAATGTGGCGACCAGAACTACACACAGTATTCCAGCTGTGGCCTCACCAAGGTTCGACACAACTCCAACATGACCTCCCTACTTTTGTAATCTATGCCTCGATTGATAAAGGCAAGTGTCCCATATGCCTTTTTCACTATCCCACTAACATGCCCCTGCGCCTTCAGAGATCTATGAACACACACGCCAAGGTCCCTTCGTTCCTCAGAACTTCCTAGTGTCATGCCATTCATTGAATACTTCCTTGTCAAATTACTTCTTCCAAAGTGTATCACCTCACACATTTCAGGGTTAAATTCTATCTGCCACTTATCTGCCCATTTGACCATCCTGTCTATATCTTCCTGTAGCCCAAGACACTCAACCTCACTGTTAACTACCCGGCCAATCTCTGTGTCATCCGAGAACTTACTAATCCTACCCCCCACATAATCATCTATGTCGTTTATATATATGACAAATAATAGGGGACCGAGCACAGATCCTTGTGGTACGCCACTGAACACTGACTTCCAGTCACTAAAGCATCCTTCTGTCATCACCCTCTGCCTCCTACGACTAAGCCAATTTTGAATCCACCTTATCAAATTACTCTGTATCCCATGTACCTTTGCCTTCTTTATAAGTCTCCCATGTGGGACCTTGTCAAAGGCTTTGCTGAAATCCATATAAACTACATCAACTGCACTACCCTCATCTACACACCTGGTCACCTCCTCAAAATGCTACAGCATGAATAAATTGTTTCTAGGTAATAACTAGTTGATGCCTTTTCCAATTTAGAATTCATAACTTAGGTTAAAGTAGCAAATGGAAGTCAGATTTCAGAAGTGTTCAATCTTTGGTTGTTCCCATAAATGGAACTGTAAATGTAAGCTGTACTAGTTTATGAAGTCACTATACTGCAATTTCTCTGTAAAGTTACAATGTCCTGAATAAATCTAGTGTCAAATAAATCTAACACTTTAATCAATATTAAATGTTGTTTCATCTGTAATATCAGAATTTCCAAAAGTAATTTTATAACTGAAGGCTTTTAGAGCTCACTGTTTCTGCTAGATGTTAGATTTTAAAGGAGATTTATGAACATCTTATTTTAATAAAACACTTTCACAGTTTAAATTATGGCAGATTGTTGATTTACACTTAACTTTTCCTACTGCGATATCCTTACTTAACCTCCTTTCCTCTTCGATCCAACGTAAAGCTATATTCCTTCCTTATCTCTTTTTCAACCCCCTCACCTGTTACAGAAAGATCTCAAAAAAAGTTGGAACCTTGGAGGTTTCAATATTGAACTTGAGCTAAGTAACCTTGCTTTGTCTTGGCTGCAAAGGGCTCATGGATCAGACATATGGCCACAGAGTTTTAATGAGACAAACTCTCTGCTGGAAACTGTTTCCTTAGCAATTATTCTGCAGCACATTCTGAAAGCACTCAGTCTCCTCTGGTATCCATCTATATCAGTCATTGATTTAGGTGTCCAATGCAGCTGTGATTAATCATCCCAAAATAAAATGTAATTCTCATTATGGGATAAATAATGAACATATATTTTGATAAACAGACCATCATCCTGCTATCCTATCATTGCTACCGATATTAAAGTCCCTGCGGAATACAGCCAAGTCCAATTATATGGCGAATATTGGCCTGGATACCTGAAGGATATTTTGCTTTTCTCCAAATAATGATCCTTTACTGATAGAAACCGCATCCTATGGTGAACCTTTCTTTTATTATTTTTCAGCAAGTACTCTGGTTGTATAGCTAACACTTGAGCAGGGTCAAAATCCTGGAACTCCCTTCTTAACAGCACAGTAGGTGTACCTACACCACATGGACTGCAGCGGTTCAAGAAGGCAGCTCACCACCACCTTCTCAAGGGCAACTAGGGTTGGGCAATAAATATTGGCCCAGCCAGTGAAGCCCACATACTGTGAATGAATTTTAAAAAAGGGTTTTTTTATAGAAAAAAAAGCCTCAATTTCCTGATATGGTCAGCATAATACTTGTTAATAGCTTTACATGTTAAGTTAGGCAAATTTGTTTACAGGTTGTTTGTTTACAATTTTCTAAAATTAATTTTTATTTGTGTATTTCTATATTTTAAAATGATTATTTATCAGCTTTTATGTAAAGTGTTGCGGACAGACTCTATTGATAAGATAATATGCCTGATGAATAACCTGTTTATGTATATTACCAGCTTCTCAAATTTATAAAGTTAGACAAAACTTAACATTTTTATAGATTACTGGCAATATAAACCTTGATTAGGTCATTATTTTATTTCAGAAAACAAGAGTCTACAATGTCTGAATTTTAAAAAATAAATAAAACTTGACATATATATGTCAAGTCAGATATTGAAACCTGACACTGTAATGCATGTGACTGATTAACATTGAATGGGGAATGACAGGTAACCTTGGGACAACCTCCTGCCTTAAGAGGTGTGAAGGACAATTTTTTGTAGAAACCTAGTTATTTCCTGATTCTTTTTTCTGAAGAAGTCATACTCGGCTCAAAACATTAACTCTGTTTTCTCTTTCCACAGATGCTGCCAGGCCATCTGAGTTTTTCCAGGACGTTTTGTTTTTATTTCCTGATAAATTTCTGCATTTGGGATAATCTGAAGAGAAGGTTCAGATAACAAGGAGGATTAAAGGCTTTAATCAAACAAGATAAAATCTCCAATAACAGTATTTGATCTCACTGTGCATTTTGTCCATTTCTTCACAGGAAACAGCACATCAGTAACTTTAGACTGGCCAGTTCCTATGTCAGATAGGCATTATAACCGTGCTGCAGATCCCAGACCAACCTTAAGTAACTCAAAACAAAAACAGAATTACCTGGAAAAACTCAGCAGGTCTGGCAGCATCGGCGGAGAAGAAAAGAGTTGATGTTTCGAGTCCTCATGACCCTTCAACAGAACTGAGTGAATCTTAGGAAAGGGGTGAAATATAAGCTGGTTTAAGGTTTTGGGGGGTGGTGGGGTGGGGGGGGTGGTGGTTGTAGGGACAAGCAAGCAGTGATAGGAGCAGATAATCAAAAGACGTCACAGACAAAAGAACACAGAGGTATTGATGGTGGCGATATTATCTAAACGAATGTGCTAATTAAGAATGAATGGTAGGGCACTCAAGGTACAGCTCTAGTGGGGGTGGGGTGGAAAGGCTAGCAGGACATAAAAGATTTAAAAATAATGGAAATAGGTGGGAAAAGAAAAATCTATATAAATTATTGGAAAGAAAAAGGAAGGGGGAAGAAACAGAAAGGGGGTGGGGATGGAGGAGGGAGTTCAAGATCTAAAGTTGTTGAATTCAATATTCAGTCTGGAAGGCTGTAAAGTACCTAGTCAGAAGATGAGGTGCTGTTCCTCCAGTTTGCGTTGGGCTTCACTGGAACAATGCAGCAGGCCAAGGACAGACATGTGGGCAAGAGAGCAGGGTGGAGTGTTAAAATGGCAAGCAACAGGGAGGTTTGGGTCATTCTTGCTGACAGACCACAGGTGTTCTGCAAAGCGGTTGCCCAGTTTACGTTTGGTCTCTCCAATGTAGAGGAGACCGCATTGGGAGCAACGAATGCAGTAGACTAAGTTGGGGGAAATGCAAGTGAGATGCTGCTTCACTTGAAAGGAGTATTTGGGCCCTTGGACGATGAGGAGAGAGGAAGTGAAGGGGCAGGTGTTGCAACTTTTGCGTGGGCATGGGGAGGTGCCATAGATGGGGGTTGAGGAGTAGGGGGTGATGGAGGAGTGGACCACGGTGTCCTGCAGGGAATGATCCCTACGGAATGCCGCCAGGGGAGGTGAAGGGAAGGTGTGTTTGGTGGTGGCATCATGCTGGAGTTGGCGGAAATGGCGGAGGATGATCCTTTGAATGCGGAGGCTGGTGGGGTGATAAGTGAGGACAAGGGGGACCCTATCATGTTTGGGAGGGAGGAGAAGGCGTGAGGGCAGATGCGCGGGAGATGGGCCGGACACGGTTGAGGGCCCTGTCAACGACCGTGGGTGGAAAACCTCGGTTAAGAAAGAATGAGGACATGTCAGAGGAACTGTTTTTGAAGGTAGCATCATCAGAACAGATGCGACGGAGGCGAAGGAACTGAGAGAATGGAATGGAGTCCGTACAAGAAGCGGGGTGTGAGGAGCTGTAGTCGAGGTAGCTGTGGGAGTCGGTAGGCTTGTAATGGATATTGGTGGACAGTCTATCACCAGAGATTGAGACAGAGAGGTCAAGGAAGGGGAGGGAGGTATCAGAGATGGACCATGTGAAAATGATGGAGGGGTGGAGATTGGAAGCAAAATTAATAAATTTTTCCAGGTCCCGACGAGAGCATAAGCAGCACCGAAGTAATCATCGATGTACTGGAGAAAGAGTTCTGGAAGGGGGCCGGAGTAGGTTTGGAACAAGGAATGTTCCACATACCCCATAAAGAGACAGGCATAGCTGGGGCCCATGCGGGTACACATAGCCACACCTTTTATTTGGAGTTGAAGGAGAAATTTTTCAGTGTGAGAACAAGTTCAGCCAGACGGAGGAGAGTATGGTGGATGGGGATTGTTTGGGCCTCCGTTCGAAGAAGAAGCTAAGGGCCCTCAGACCATCCTGGTGGGGGATGGAGGTGTAGAGGGATTGGACGTCCACGGTGAAGAGGAAGCGGTTTGGGCCAGGGAACTGGAAATTGTTGATGTGACGTAAGGTGTCAGAGGAATCACGGATGTAGGTGGGAAGGGACTGGACAAGGGGAGAGAGAAGAGGGAGTCAAGATAACGAGAAATGAGTTCCATGGGGCAGGAGCAAGCTGACACGATCGGTCTACCAGGACAGTTCAGTTTGTGGATTTTGGGTAGGAGATAGAAGCGGGCTGTCCGAGGTTGGGCGACTATTAGGTTGGAAGCTGTGGGAGGAAGATCTCCAGAGGAGATGAGGTCAGTGACAGTCCTGGAAACAATGGCTTGATGTCCAGTGGTGGGGTCATGGTCCAGGGAGAGGTAGGAGGAAGTGTGTGAGTTGACGCTCAGCCTCCGCGAGGTAGAGATCAGTGCGCCAGACAACAACAGCACCACCCTTGTCAGCGGGTTTGATGACAATATTGGGGTTGGACCTGAGAGAACGGAGTGCAGTAAGTTCAGAGAGAGACAGATTAGAATGGGTGAGAGAAGCAGAGAAATTGAGACGACTAATGTCACACCGACAGTTCTCAATGAAAAGATCAAGAGAAGGTAAGGATCCAGAGGGAGGGGTCCAGGTGGAGGGAGAATATTGGAGGTGGGTAAAAGGATCTGTTGAACGGGGAGAGGACTCCTGCCCAAAGAAGTGAGCACGGAGACGAAGACAGCGGAAGAAGAGTTCAGCATCGTGCCGAGTAACTCAACTGGAGAACTGCTAGGGACCTAAATTTTCCAGAGCAAAAGTAAAATACAATAGATCAGTGATAATGATTTTCACCTTCATCTAGCTGGTTACAAAATATCAGAGTATGATTTACACATGTTACCTCTCCTTTTTGTGACATACAGTTAGCAGGAACAAATGCTTGCTTCTACCGGTGGCATTTTACTTGATTTCAATTTCTCAGTCTGGCTTCACTGTTTATTAATACACCACTTTGGATACTTAAATTAAGCCCTATTACTTAACTTGAAAACAACAAAAAATGACTGATTCTTTTTCTTCTTCACTGGATTAAGTCTGTGAACTACTTTGCCTAAGGCATCTATTCTGCAATCAATGAAGCAATCTACGTTCAGTAACTTCATAATCTAGGATCAGTTTGAGGTTTTTCAATCTAGAACATCGTTACAGCATCGAGGACAGATTATTGCCCAAAATGACTGTCTGTGGATGAGATCAGGTTGGGTACTAATCAATGAGCAGAACTTTAAAAAGTTTCTGTATAGGTTAAATCAATAGGTAGAGTGACAGCAGATGGAGTTCAAACAGATAAGTGTGCACTCAAGATTAGGTAAAAGAGGTAACTTGTGAGGTACGTATTAATTGGATAAGTATTTTGAGATAACAGAAGAAAGAGTGCTGGAAATTAAAATGGATGATTATTAAAGCTTGGTATGATGCTCACAGGCAGTCAAGTAAGCAAAAAATGTTAGTGTTTAGCTAAACATTCCTATTAGTTAACTGAATTAAGCATTATTGATTCTAAAGTTACAGCATGGAAACAAAGAATAGGCTCAATAGACATGGTCCCACCCTGTCCAAAACATGACCATGTTACTATTAGCCCTTGGTAAGGCAATATTCCTAAAGTGGCAGTATCAGATCTGATAGATAAATGACAGGACATCTTCAATGCTTGCTGACGACAGGTTTTAAGGTATTTTTACACTATTATAATGCCACCCGTTCGTAACACAGGTCCAGTTCCGTCAACAGCACCATGCAAAGTAAATCTAACTGCCTTCGCTCAATTGACAGTAGTGGAAGACTTCAATTTTTGTGGCTCCATATACGAAGCCACCATTACAGCCTCCATCTTTGCCTTCTAAACATGCTTAACTGATTCAGCATGTTTAGATCATGATGTAAAATCATATCATGTTACTGATAACTATGATGCACCTTAGCAGCTTACTGCCTCTTCCCAGTCTGATTTTTTTTAAACAGTAGAAGCAAAATATGCCTTCATACTCCTGTGGAACAATTGGAGGGGTCACATTCAGAGAACTGCCAGGTCTCTATTTTGGAAATTATGCTAAAGGAGAGCTGAGCTACATTAATGTGTACAGATGTAGGCAGCCGTTGAATAGTGGAAGGTGTAGTGTTGCTCTTCCAAAACCCAAGGTAAGCGTAACACACTTTCACACAATGGGCTGAGTGTTGCTAAAAATAATGCTGTGTTAACAATCCACAGTATTATTAATGTGCAAATCAGATAGCAAACCCATGGGATTAAGAGACACAGAGTTGCATTTCTCTAGAACTTTCTGGTCCACACTGCTCTGTCATTTAATTTGCACAAACAGCATCTTAACCTCAGCCTTGCTGTTTTTTTAAGAACTTCCTGGATTTACATATTATTTGTCCATTAACTCAGCACAGAAAGCTAAATTAGGTAATTAAGAACATAAGTACCTTTATAATGGCATGACAATCATTAATGCAAATTCATTGAACTTCTCTGGCCCAGGAAGAAACATAAAGTGCTCAATTTCATTCCTTGCTTGAGATTTTAAAAATGTTATTTTTTTTAAACTTACTTTTCCATTCTGTCTCTTTTTTCTAGCTCTCTCTAAATCCAATCTTTCCTCCCCTTTATTTATTTTTCTGTACCTGATTTGATTCTAATTGACCCTCCTTCTCTGTTGTTCCTCATTCTCTCTCAATCCTTAAATCTCTTGGTTAAGGAGACAATCCATTGGTCTCACAAATAACCAAGATCCCAGATGCCCCACTGACCTCACTGTAGCATTACCAGCAAGCTACGGTGCAAAAACTTTGAACTGAGGGGTGTGGGAGAAAGTCTGACAAATCTGCATGTTGCAAGATGCCCCGCCTCGCAGGATCTGGTCCAATGTGTTTTGACACTCGTGCCACTAAAAACGTGAAACACTTTGCATTGTTTACTTAGTCAGTGCACTCATTTCAATCCCCTAATCAGTATTCAAAGGGTCAAACAACATTGCTTTGTTTATTGGCACTAGAATGAAGATTTAACAGACAACTCTGGAAACTCAATTGAAATCTGAACATAATTGTGGCAAGAGAGCTCTTTTCTTGGTATAGTAATAGATATTCTAGCTGCTTTCTTATAAATTATTGTAATGAGCTTTCCTTTCTGCTATCATAATAAAATGTGTGCAAGAGCAGCCTCAACGATGATGAGGTAATTTGTTTCCCGAGATAAAGAATCATATGGCTACATTTCCTCAAAGGTGAAGAACATTCATGAGATGGGCACACTCTCACCGTCTAGAATGTGTTGGCAAATGTGCTAGGTTTAAGATGATATCAGTGCAATTTTAAACCCTACTATCAATCAAACACTAACTGATGGATCCCACTGGAATGATAGCTATACAGATTGTCAATTGTACAGGTTTCAGGAGAATTTTGAATTTTAAAGCACGGACATGGAGATATTGGTTTATTATTAGCTGCTATATATTCCTACAACAGTAACGTATACTGGGTCTTGGAAATCTGGAACAAAAGCAGAAAATGCTGGAAATACTCAGTACGGATTTGACAAAAGGTCCTCGACTTGAAACATTAACTCTGCTTCTCGTTTCACAGATACTGCTTGACCTGCTGAGTATTTCCAGCATTCTCTGTTTAATTCACGCTATATATTTTTTCTGGTACTATTAGGAATACTATTTAATACTAGTCTTGATTTCAGCTTCCTTCAAAAAAAAATCCAGTAAATGTATAAGTTAAAAAAACAAAAAACAGTTTTGAAAGTCGAAGAGTAATATATACAGAAATTAGTAATACCTTACATGAGTGTTGTAGGCAGATCTCTGAGCAAAGCTTGCTGGACAAAACTGGCATTTATATGGCTTTTCCCCTGTATGTGTTCTGATGTGAACTGTCAGTCCACATTTTGAACTAATAATTTTGTCACAATAAGGACATGTCTGTGGAGTCCTTCTCTTCTCATGTACTCTCCTAACATGGTCATTGATGTCCTTTTGGCGTTTAAATCGCTTGTCGCACAATGCACATGCAAAGGGGCGCTCATTATTGTGAACAGTCAGTCTGTGCTGCCTTAGGTTCTGATGATTGCAAAAAAGATGAGAACACATACTGCAGCTGTACTTTACCACAATGGTAATACCATGCTCAGCACTCATGTGAGTTTGATATGGTTTCAAGAATTGAAAAATCTGGTGACATTTGTCACATGTATAACTCTGAGGCATGCGCTTGGATGCGCTCCTAGTCATTTTTTTCAGCTCATTACTCTCTGAGCCTTCAGGCTCATCATGCATTCCATCCTCATCTTCCAGACAGTGCAATTTCTTGATCACAATTCGTGTTTCTGGGGAATCTGCACGGGTTATTGGATCAGTTTTACAATCACCTTTTTGACTAAGATCACCAGCAACTTCAACATCTTCCTCATTCACCTCTTCTGTGGTATAGGTAGTCGATTTAACCATTCCTGTGCTAGGATCAATGACAGTGATTGACTCAGTGACTTCTTTTACATTTCCCCGTTGTGTGCAGTGTTCTACCTGTGGCTGTCCGGTTTCAAAGGTTTTCTTTTTTAATATTTTGTCCCAAAGTCTGTTTTTCATTGGTGCAGCTATAATCCTGGATGAACTCTCCATCTCCTGGCTATCCAGATGCTCTGAGTCCATTGTATTCCAAGCACTTTCAGATCTACTAGCAAGCTGATACTCTTGGCAAACTTGCCCCTTCACATCTGGGCTTTGCCTTGATAGCTCAATCTTTAGATGCTCACAGGCTTCCACAAGATCCTTACATTCTAATCTTTCAGCAACATCCTGTATTCGATATACTTTCTGAGGTTCAATCTCTATTTTTGCTGTGTATACAAACTCCAAAAAGGATGTAAAATCCTCAGTGTAAATATCTTGCAAGGTGACTGTAGTTTCCTTTTTCTCAGACAGCTCCTCCCTGAGGAATATTTCTCTGAAGTAATTGCTAGATGCAGCCAGCACCGCTCTGTGAGCGGCAAACTCTTCTTGAACCCCAAGGTGCTCTGTATGGACAGTCACATCACATAGATGGCCAAATTGATAGAAAGAATGCAGTGCACTCAGGAGGTTTGAAGCAGCAGCCTTTGATTCCATGGTAACTCTGTATGGATCCATCCTTTTGGAATAGGAACAGGAAAATATATAAATGAAATAAAACACAGGACATTTTAAAATGTTACTCTCACATTCTATCAATGACTTACTGTTAAACAAAGGGGTAAATAACAATCATTTTTGAGTCAATTCTTTATTCAAGGGACAATAATTCCACTTCCAAATCCAGAACTTAGCGTTCTTAGTGAATTTAGATCTGAGAAAAAAATCTGACAAATTTTCTCCCTTCTTTCCTCGTGATCTTCATAGATTGCTTAGATGATAAACTATCTGGTGCCTTGCTCCCAGTTTCCATTCATAATGTTCTATAACCAGTCAATATGAACTTCACTATAGAGTTCAAGTGACAGGCCCTATGATCATCCCATCATTACTCCCTATGGGACCAAAAGATAACTTTTTACTTCATAAAAAAAATGCAAAGCAATAAAGTAACAGGTCCAAGACAAGAATTTCTTTCGGAATCCATAAGATCCTTTTGTGAATTCCCTTGAATTTAGAGATCCCAATCTGGAAATGTCTATGTTGAATTAGATGATCTCAAATAGGGCAGTGATTAACAATCAATTATAAATATCATAGCACAGTGATACTTCCTGTGCATGTTTTAATGTTATTTTCATCATTCAAGGGAGGCAAGGCTACCATGTTCAATTAGCCTTAATTTTCTTATGTTAGAAAAGAAAAATGAAACAGCTAGGGTCCCAGAACCTAATCACTATCCAATCATTGATTCTGCAAACTAGGCGTATATGCTTATCAAGTTGGGCTGGTACTCGCTGTCCATACTCACATGAAGAACAATCACTTGGTTGATGCACAAGGAGCTTTAGATTTTTGTTGTATTTCAGAAAAAAAAGAGGGACAAAATTTTGGAGGCATGAAAGTGCTCACCAGGATAAGGGTAATGATAGAATTGAAAAATTGCAACTCTGGAATGTAAGTACCGGATTGCAATCTGATGTCAATCAGAGGTGTACACTGCAGGCTTTTCTTCCACCCAGAAGACACGGCAGCCACTCTTGCTTCCCATGAATGATGAAATCATCTGATTAAAACATGCACAAAAAGTTATGACTTTTTGTCATGATATTTATGTCATATTTATAATCCATTGTTGTGAGAACCAGGTAGATGCAAGATCCAATGGCCAAGTTTCTTTTTCACCTTCGAGCACAGACTTGCAGCGTTTGACAAGTGGCACAAGATCATCACTACCTACAAGCTCATAAGATCAGTGTGTATTTCTTTAAAATATAAAAGACCTACATAGCACAAAATGCCATTCTTCACATAAAAGGAATGTTTTAGGTGATCTTACAAGGATCTGCTAAAAGGGAGGAACTTTGGCTTAATGAGATAAAAAAAACTGCAGGCATAAAGACTTGTATGTCCATTGACCACTTCACAACCTCCAGACATCCCAAAATGCTTCACAGCCAATGAAATGCAGGAAATATAAAAGCTAATTCATGCAAAATAAGGTCCCACATTAATGTCATGGCCAAACAATGAGAGATGTTGGCGGAGTGTCCTGCTCGATCTCAAAATATTGTCATGGGATCTTTTACATCCACCTGAGAGGCAAAATGGTCTCATCTGAAAGACACCAGATCTCTCAGTGCAGGCGTTCCTCAGCACGACACTGAAGTATCTGCCTAGATTTTGTTCTCAAGATTGGAGCGGGACCTGAACCCTCAGCCTTCTGATTCAGAAGATGCAAGCACTATCACGGAGCCAGGGATGACACACAATTGTTGAGAGGTCTTCTTTGAAGCTTCTGAGAGGTTGTAAGGTGAAGTAGTTTTGGGAAAAAGTTGCAAGTAGTGTAAATATTAGAGAGAGTACATGAGTATATACAGACAGGCATATACAAGATGAGAGGTTTATGTGCACATCCACAGGGGTAGACAAATTCCTGCTCATGTCTCCACAGATATTAAACTATTGAAAAGGTTTCTTACTTTTTTGAATGACTACCAGTGGCCTGCAGTATTTTTGTGGAGTGAGGAGGAGCAGCTTCTGCTTATTAGCTGCTTAAGGTCTGAGACTACTGAACAGGACATCTGAAATAAAGACAGAAAATCCTGGAAAAACTCAACAGGTCCGGCAACAGCTGTGGGGAGGGAAACAAGTTAATGTTTTGTGTCTGAATGACTCTTCCTCATAACTCTGTTTCTCTCTCCACAGATGCTGCCAAACATGGAGTTTTTCCAGCATTTTCTGCTATTTCAGATTTCCAGCATCCACAATATTTTGTTTTTATTTTATTATATAAGCAGAGCATGTGGCTGGAAGCTTCGCCGACTTGACCAATTTCGAGTGGGTCCTACAAAAGGTGTTAAGACCTTGATTTACATTGCAAGGTGCATATTACTGTTTCAGGCACGCAGCTTACACACTTAATTTGACAGCTACTGCACTTCTGGGGCAATCAGGCACTGGGGGCTGTGTCTAAAATTCATCCCAACATTGAACTTAATGCTCAAAAATATGTGTATAATATTGAATGTGTCCCACAGGGATTACAGAAATTAATGCCTAGTGATTTTGCAGGTGTTCAGGATATGAGTCAAGAGCATTTATATTAAAAATCAGTTTAACAGTAAAGTTCTAGTTAAAAAATGAATGTACAATTGTGGGAAAAGGTATAAAAAGAGCATTGCGCTTTATATTTTTCATTAAGATTATGCAAATATGGCAATGTAAGTTAAAGCCTCCTGTGATCAACATTTACTTCGATATCTTCCAGTAAACAGAAGACTTTCCAAATTATTGCAGTGGTTCTTCAATAATGAACTTCAAAAGTCTTAATTTTGAACAGATTAAAGACCTAATGAAGGTACATTTTTTCTGGAACCAAGACGCCAGCATAACTATTCCAATGTTAAAACTTCAACCATGAACGTTTCAAATCAATAGAATTGTTTGACTAATGACACAAAATGGCAATTTTTATGTGCCTCTGCACATAAATTGAAAGACATGCAATGGTACCTCTACTTACATCTATTCACTTTAGTATGTCTCCTAAATTCTCTGTGACGTTTCATTTTGTCTCTATGTCATTTTCCCTTTCTGAATATTTGGTCCATTTCATGCACTTTCGAGCATACAACATACAATCCCTGTCCACAAATCCAAATTCTTGGATCACATTTTTGAGACATGTCATTTAAGATCAACATTCAACACTGAAAATCATTATGTAAACATAAATGATGGGAATGCTTCTCATAAAAGACTTGCATTTATATTACGCATTTCACAAGCACTGGACATCCTGGAGCACTTTATCCAATGGAATTCTTTTGAAGTGTAGTCACTGTTGTAATTTAGGAAATATAGCAGTTAATTCCCACAAACAACAAGTGGGTTAATGACCAGATAATGTTTTTTGTGATGTTGATTGAGGAATGGTCAGGACACCAAGGATAACATTCCTACTCCTCTTTGAAAAAGCACCATGTGATCTTTTATATCCACATGGGACAGATGGGGCATCGATTTAATGCCTCATCCAAAAGAATGCACCTCTGATGATGCAGTACTCCTTCAATACTGCACTGGAGTGCCAGCCTAGATTTCTGTGCTCTCTGGAGCAGGACTTGAAGCCACAATCTTGTGACTCAGAGGTGAGAGTGCTATCAAGTGAGCCATGGCTGACATATGTACCCAATCCCTGTATAAACATTTTGCCATATTTTGATGAACCAATAGAAATCTCACATTTTTCAAAACAAAATAATTCTCCATCTTATTTCAGTAACAGAAATGTATAATGTCTAGAATAAAGTTTTAAACTAAATAAAAATATATTTCATAATAACAATTGCAATCACCCACTGATCATGTGCCTTTTATTACCTTCATTAAAGCTTTTACTTCAAGGTCTCAGTCTCTAACAGCGCTGGATATTTTTTAAGCTCACTGCAGCTGAACAAAATTTCAAACACGTCTGTGCATGCTGAGTACATGCTCTTTGCAGAATTTGCCTGCAAATAATAAGTATCAGCACGAGATGATGCCGTGTGTGTGGAATTGAGTTTCTTAATGTTCCCAAAAGCTTTCCAAACAAGCTGAATTTTGAAAAAAAAAATTATTTCAGGCAAATGCACACACCAATAGCATTTATTAACAATTGGATTTTTGTGTTGAGTTCCACAGGTAGACACTGCCTAAATGAGGAAGAATTCAAAATTCAACATATTTATTTTAACAATCATAAAGACCGAGGAAAGATACTGCCTTTCTAGCAAAAGATCAATGACCTGTAACTTTAATTGTTCCTCTCCCCACAGATGCTGACAGAGAATATAAACATTACAATTATTGATCTCCCCTTCCCAACTCCAGCAATCCTCCCCTCAAGTTTTCCTTGTCCCCCAAACTTCAGATTTCCTCCAGTTTTCCCTCCAACTACTCTTAGCCCACTTCCACAGAGACTTGAATTTTTCAGCCTGACCCCTGGCCTTTCCCATATCTGCAAAATAAAATGTTTTCTGAAGCATATGAGGTTTAAATTTCTCATCATATGGAAAGCTGGAAGTTGCAAATTATGAACTTGAGCGTTTTATCGGATCAATTTTATTCATATACATTTGTATTCATTAAGGACTTTACAAGCCAGCCAACTCACCATTAGTGTATTATTTGGTAAACTGTCCACTACTGTTGGATGTTAGGTATTGAAGGCTAAGCTCAGGTTTGATATTTTTAAGTGCTGACACTATCAAGCTGAAAGTAGATTATGTAGACTGAACACGTACTGTGTGCTCTATGTCCCCAGGTGCACTTACTAGGCTAAATTATAGCCTAGTAAGTAATTCAATGTTCTTGCAGTTTCTAACAGAAACAATTTGATTATTTTTGAAAAATAATTTAAGGAAAGCTTGAGGACAAATTTCAAAGCATTACTGTTAGGTAAAATTTAGGCTGACTTTTTTTAAACCAGTGAGAGTTTGTCTGTGTTACGCATAGGTTTGAGAGTAAATGCAAGCAAAAGTGACACTGTTCTGATTAAAGTTGCAGCAGATATATGATTTCCAGAAAGCTCATGAACCAAGACACACAAAGTGATAGGCACTAATAATAGTAGCCGAAAACACTCAGCTGATGTTTTTAGAGGCAAACAAATGGGCTGGAGTGTGTGAAGTCTGCATCAGGTGCTTATCAGGTGATGCAGGTGTGAAACCTAGAAATACCAGTGCGATTGCAGTTTATTCTAGGAGAACTTTCAAGGTGGTTCTAATTTTATTTTGCTGCTGTCGGGGAGGCCGGGGTATCAGGCTGGAGAAATCAAGTCTGTGTTGAAATGAGCTGAGAAAAGTTAGAGAGAACACTGGAGGCAATCTGGAGATTGGGGGACGAGGACAACTGAGTGAAGGATTGCTGGAGTTGGGAAGGGGAGATCAATAATTGCAATGTTTATATTCTCTTGACGGATGCCAATGGGAGATGATCAATACATTATATGCTATGTCCCTTCCATAAATTAGCATTTTCCTTCAGCACACGAGCACTAACACAAATGAGTCAATTGTTTACTTAAATACAGCACTAACGTAAAACCGTCACCATAAATGTTTAATAGTATTTCTAGTCGAATGATATAAATTACAAAATTAATAATTTATTTTGTTTTATATTTCTTCTTTCATGTCTAAGTTGCAAAAGGTTTAAAACATGGACCTAGAAGACAAGAGACTATGTTGCAGTACAATATGTACAGAGGTGGTTGGTAGGAAAGTGTGTTTGGAAGAGAGAGGCATTCCTCATGTATTTTAATTAACTATCTACATTTGAGGAAAAAACAAACTGGAGAAGCATTGGAATGATAAACTTTAGTGGTTTATTCTGCAAAATCATCAAAAGTTAATGAAACAATTATTTATAACTCAGCAAATGTAAAATTCAAAACAACTCACATGGTTACATGAAAGGAGGAAGGAAATGGAATTCTTATGTTGTCAGGGCATCCCAAAATGCTTTACAACCAATTGACTTTTTTTTGAGGAAAATACAGCAGCCAACTTGCATTAAGCAAGGCCCTCTGGATGGTAAAAGAATGAAAAAGTAATCTATTTTTGATCTATTGGTTTGAGGGAGGAAGTCAATCGGGGCAATATGGCATGGGAACTTTTACATCCAGCTCAGCAGGCACAGTAGACTAGGTTTGCAGTACTTCCTCAGCAAAGCACTAAAACGTCAGCCTAATTACCCACTCAGATCTGTAATTGGGCTTGAATCCAATAAACGTTTTTAATTTAAGTGTGCTAATAACTGGCTAAATTGGCAATAGTAAATCACACACGACTTCTTTTGTTACAATATAAATTTTTTCTCTGTATGGCCTGACTGTCCACAGGCTCTGCCTCAAGATTAAAATGATATTATCACTTATAGTGGTGCTCTTGGCTATTTGTTTGACAAGTTTGGTCATCACCTTGCATGGCACTGAAGGTCATGGTTGGTCATACACATGCAGAGTCAACAGACTGACTGCAAAGTAAATCTGTATGGTTTGGGTACTGGATCATCTTTGCGATGCACTGGAATTTGGTTTCAATCAGCTGCATAAAGTAGCATTCAGAATGCTACCTATGTAACGACATCCGAGTCTCAATACGCTCCAGGATCTGGTTATGGATCAGCATTGTTGGATCGACTTTAACACTGACCCCCATGGTTGATACGTCATCCTCATTTGTAGAAATTCTTGCCTTGGAGAGGTCTTCCTCCCAATGTACTGAATGTTAACTCCTCTAAAGATGTTAATTGTTTTGCACTTTAGATTTGCCGTTGGCCCCTTTTCTTCTTTGCACAGGCAAGTTTTCTCACCAGATTGTAATGTGAAATCAATCTGTGAAGATATGAAAGCTGAAATACTGAACTTATGTTGATCAAAGGATTGGTGAACCTTTCTGATCTGAATAATAACCTATGAATAAAAAATTTCTTATGTAAGTTTACAATAAACATTAAAACTTCAGATTAACATTCTATAAAATGATAAGTAATTTAGATAAAATGATATGTCTAAATTGCTTGGATTAATAAGTGTACAATGTATGCACTGGAAATCAACTTACCAGGTATAAATGAGTTATTTGAATCTTCTCCTCTAATAAAGCTGAAGTTTATCCTCCTTACAGCAACTGGTAAGATTCTCCTAAGGGCATAGCAGTGGAGTCTTGTATCACTGTGTGCCACCTTCAATTCAATTTGATTCAGCAACCTTTTACAGGTTAAAATTCATAAAATTAAACATTTTTTTATTTTCTAAATTCCTGCCTTTAAGTCACATATTTTGTTGAACACTAGTATATTTTACCAAAGCTCCATCATGAAGAGGCAAGCAGTTACAACCAATTAAATTATTTCTTTATTTTTAATTGGGAGTACATTGTCCTCCAGTGAGAACACAAACATTGCGCCCCTGAGCTGCACGCCTCCTATGGCCTACTTTCAGGACATGACAAGAACTCCCCACTCCTCTTCAAAAAGTGCCACAGAATCATTTACATTCACCCGAGCTGGCAAAATGGGTCTTGGTCAAACACTGCAATTCTGAACAATCTTTTAGCATCCTCTTTGAAAAGGGGCCATGAAAGAAAGAACATAAGCCAGGGCCAACTTGCTCCCATGTTCTCTGAGTTTATGCAAGTGGGATGTAGCCATGTAGGGAAACAGATTTCCCTCCAATTCCATATCAGTCAAACAACAAATCTCTGAAGTTTGCTTTTGTTACTTATGTATACTGAAAACAGTGAGCAATTTGTGGCGAGTGCTGGATATTGCATCATTCAGCAGTACTGAGATAACAAATCAGTGGTTAGAGAGCACACAAGTATCAATCTAGTACCACACATATGCCACTTTTGATTTTCATTTTAAAAGTTAGAATTTGTTTAAAATGAAAGGAACTTCTCTTTGCAAGTTATTTTGGTCACCTTCATTGTGAATTGAAGCAACTTGCTAAGAAGTTTATTTCTAATTAAGCACAATTTAATTATGGATAGTTATTGCCAGCTGTAAATTATAATGAAAGGAAAATATTATAGTTTTATCACATCAATATATGCTCAAAGTTGCTGCCAAAGGGGGTAACAGTTCCTTTGGAAGAAACTTACCCCACTTTTTCAAACAAACAGATTAAATCAGAAGCAATCAGGGAGTAAATCAAAACACTCTCCGAGACAAAATACACATAATCTTGTTAATACTCAGTGGGCCACAGTATTTCACAAAAGTATCAACATAATTGAAAACAGTGCATAAAGCAAAGAACTCCCAGGTTATAATTTTTAAGCAATGACTCTCAACAGACAAGACCAATCTGTTTTCTCTCACTCCACCCTTTTAGTATTGAGACAAAATTATATCTAACTTAAAAAAAAAACTTCTAAAACCCATCACTAATTTAATCAAAAAACGATCTCTCCCCATCAGTTTTCTATTGATAATTTTCAGCACTTTGATGGTATAATTGCCTTCCAAGTATTCGGTGCCAATGCATACAAGTTTCAGTGCCAAATTGACATTGTTGGCACCAAGTCAAGGTAAGTGTACCAATTTATCTCAGTTAAAGAGCCAGTGGTGACTCGCTGAAATTCCAGACAGTAACTCAAAAAATAAGGCACACTAACAACAGAAATGTGCATGGGGTGTGGTGAAAGGAGGGAGATTAAGCCAACAGGGACTTAACTGTAGCCTAAAAAAAGATGAAAACACAGTAACTGAGGCGTTCTTTCAGAGGTGCCAATGCCATCTCTGAATGGTTCTTTTTCTGTGCTTTAAAAAATTCTAAAATCATTAATTCATTTGTTCTCAGTATCAATGTCAATGAAAACCGACAAGTTTTAAAAAAAAGTTTGAAACAGCTTGATTTTTATTTTCTGCCCTAGAAGTGTCTTCAATACTTGTCAATCACTGCCTTTTACGACTTCAAATTTTGGCATGATCCAGCTGCAGGTCTTGTCTTTGCCTTTTACAATGTTTAAAAATGTAGTGTCAAAAACTGGCAATGTATCGTGAATATAACTTTGCTGATCGTTACTGTCCATCTGTCCTGTAACTGGTAGCATGTTCCAAGATTAATTTTCCATTAACTCAGAAATTTCCCAGGCCTCTCCTCTTCCATTCTGTTTCTTCTCCATACAAATGGCCTCCTAAATTTAGCATCTGACCTTATAAATTATTTTGCTAATCATCAGCTTACTTCATATTACAAGTCCTAACTGCACACAACCTACTCTTCTACTGCAGTGTAATAGCTGAAGCACTGCATAGAACTACAGAGATTTACAATGGAGCAGGCTGTCATTTGGCCCTTTGTGCCTGTGCTGGATTTATGCTAGAGCAATCTGAAAGTAACCCCCACTTCCTAGTCATCCCCCATAAATCTGTGGCTTTATCAACTTCAAATGTTTATCTATTCTACCCTTAAAAGATCAATGCCCTTTGACCCTGGTCAAAAATATCTTTCCAGGTTTTTCAAAAAGGTACCTTCTGATGTCACTCTATCCATTGCTACATTTAATAGCTATAACCTTACTTTTTCTTCTCTTATCAGCAACTCTTGCCTCAGACTTCAAATGGAACTCAAATTTCCTTGGTTTTACATCAATAACTAAATTCAGCCTATTCAATTCCTAAATTCTTGGGGAGATCCTATTACGTCACACACTACAGGACAGAAATGAGAAAAAGCTTCTGCCTGAAAGATGACTCCCTCTTTATCTCTAGCCTCCAACATTACTTTTCTCTTCTCTACAAGTTATTTTCCTATTTCACTGAAACCACTATGATTAGATTCCTTGGAAGTTTCCTTCTAGGTTGTAAATGTGTTGTTCCATATGCTCCTCTTTATCCCTACACTGTGTATCCCTACAATGCTTATTGCGCACTCTTCTACCGTAATGCATTCATTCCTTGGTTTCACAACTCTGAAACCTGTCTCCCTTCTTCAGTCTTTCCTTTTGTGATTTAGAAGTTTTTAAAACTACAAAAAAGGAGAAAGTGCGTGAAAAAGGTCAGTCAGCATCTGTAAAGAGGTCCAGATGTTTTCAGCCTGTGCTGATACACACTTTGAACATTATAATCTCTTTTCTCTTTAAAGGAGCTAACTGAAATGTTTCTCCAACATTTTTAATTTATTTTCAGATTTGCAGTTTTCATTTTTGTTTGTACTTCTAAAATTTCAGTTTGGTTAAACTTAAATATCACTTCTAATTTACCTCATCTCTTTTCCTCTGTCCTGCACTTTAGTTCCTTTTTAGTAAGAATAAGTTAATAAAACAAAAACCTGGTTGACTCATTCATCAGATTAAAAAAATGTTAAAAGATAAAACAATACTGTGTTTTTAAGTCTGAATGTACTTTTACTGTGGATGGAATCGGTTTAACAGGTAGAAAAGCAAAATGTCAAAATAATTAACATACTTCCTATATTCAGTGATCTGTGCTCAAAATTGATTTATCCAATAATTTGAATTAATCAATATAAATAAGAACATTTAATGCTAAAAATGAAATCAGAATTTTATAAACTAACCATTGGTAAAGAGTTTTGATTTTATAGGCAAGATTTTACAAATTAATTACCATTATTATTTGGATCTAGTTTGCATCTTTCTGTTTATTGAGCTCACAGGTGCTACTGGGAGCTGAGTGATGGCAGTCAAAACAATACAGCAAAAATGCACCTGGGTTTTTAGAACTAACACTCCAATATTTAAAGTAACTTTGGTCTCTGCAAAGGAACAAGCTTCAGCTTATGAACATGGACATAAGAATGAAAAACTTGCAAAACTAAAGAGCAGTAAATCCCTCATCACCTACACAAATTTCTGAAAAAACTGCTGCTAGGGATGCATGGCAATTTTGTCTTCCTACTAACAGTTATTTTTAATAAAAACAGAAATTCATGGAAATATACAGCAAAATCCACTAGTAACTAGAACTAGGGGGCAGTGTAAAAATAAAGTCACCCATTTAAGACAGAGATGACAAGAATTTTTTTCTCTCAGAGGGTTGTTAATCTTTGGAATTCTCTTCCCCAGAAAGCGGTGGAGGCAGGATCAATGAGTATTTTTAAGGCAGAGGTAGATAGATTCTCGACTAACAAGGGAATCAAAGGTTAGGTAGGAGGAACGTGGAGTTGAGGCCACAACCAGATCAGCCATGATCTTACTGAATGGCAGAACAGGCTCGAGAGGCCAAATGGCCTACTCCTGCTCCTAATTCATATGTAAGTCAGTCAGTTTCTGTGACAGAGGTATAGTAGTGCAATACTTGTTATTGAACCAGATATCAGAGGCCTCTTCAGATCCCATCATGACAATTTGAGAATTTGAATTCAGTTAACAAATTCAGTTAAAAAAGACTGCCAGATTGTCATTTAAAGAAAAAACAAACGGTTCACTAATTATCCATTAGGAAAAGAAACCTTCTGTCACTACTTGGTCTGGCCTATATGTAATCCACACGAACATGGTGACGCTTAACAGTGTTGTGCTCTAGCAAGGTACTCACTGATATCAACTGCAACTACAAAAGCAATAACAAACCGAAAATGCTAAAAATACTTAGCGGGTCAGGCAACATCTATGGAGTGAGAAAGTGTGTTCATGTTTCAGGTCCATTCAGATGAAAGGTCACATCCCAAAACGTTAACATTACTTCTCTCTCCACAGATACCACAGTTGTATCAACCCACTACAATGCATAATGCAAGTGGTTTTAAGGGGGAAACACACAGGGGAACAAGGAATAGACAGTAAGTACAAGCCTACTAGCAACACCCAAAAGAATGATTTTTAACAAAAATCAAGAGATCACTTTCGACAGTGCTATTATAACAGAGTGACTAACCCCAGGCTTTACTGACCTGTCCTTCCCAGGCTAGGTGCTGACATTCCAACATCTTATGACTTTTAATCTCAAGTATTTTCTCTTAATCGCATGATGGGAATTTATTTTTTTAATGCATTTATGGGATGTGGGCATCGCTGGCTGGGCCAGCATTTATTGCCATCCCTAATTGCCCTTGAGGTAGTGGTGGTGAGCTGCCTTCTTGAACCACTGCAGTTTCTGTGGTGTAAGTACACCCACTGTGCAGGTAGGGAGGGAGTTCCAGGATTTTGACCCAGCGATAGTGAAGGAACGGCGATATATTTTCAAGTCAGGATGTTGAATGGCTTGGAGGAGAACTTACATATGCTGGTGTACCCATCTATCTGCTACTCTTGTCCTTCTAGATGGTGACAGTCATGGGTTGATGCCAGCTGAAAGGTTTAGCCCAGCTCCATTTCTCTAAAAGATGCAGTCCAGCCTCACCAACTGGCCCATATAAGGTTTGTCCCTTATTTTGACTGCTTGCCCCATGTTCCTTAAGGGATTTTGTCCCATATCTCTAGGGGAGTCTATGTGGGACTTATCCTTGGAGTCGCCAGGGCAGGTTTGAGTGATTGCAGCAGGACTGCACACAAGTAAGCTGGTCAGCAGGGAGATGATAATGTCACGACTCAACAAGATAAGTTGTAAGGTTTAGTCGACTTTAACCTCCCCCACCTGCTGGCGATTATGGCATCAAATAGGGTGACCAACTCCCAGTATAAAATTTAAGGGACATTTGGGCACAGTGGCGAGCCTGTACGGTGGGGGGTCAGTGGCAAAGCTGTAGGGGGGTGGGGTGGAAGAGGTGATGCTGGAGCTGTAAGACTGAAGGGGGGTTGGAATGGGGTTCTGCCATACGTGCCAAACTCAAACCTGTGTCTACAGAGTCTGATACGTCCACTTGATTGTCAAAACAATCTGCCTGGCCCGAGGTGCGCGCAGAGACACAGCAGAAGTGCTGGCTCCAACACACAAACGGAACAGGGGAAAGAACGTTCGGGGCTCGACGTGTGCGCAGAAACGCGTTGAAGCAGAAATCCGGGACAGAACGCATCCCGGGCAGGACTGACCCAGGACGCGGGACAGAAGCCTTGGACTCTGCGGCGATGCCGGAAAATCCGGGTTGGGTGATCACCCTAGTCTCAAGATACTCGCTCCCCTCCCCCACCCACACTCACCCTTTCACAGTGACCAACACCTCCACACCCCAGATGTAAGGGTTGGTCATACTGACACAGGTGGATCCTTAGTTGCACCTGGACTGGGGGACATTCCTTACTACACCTCTGCTGACTGAACATCACCAAGGTGCTGTCTCCATTAACAAAAGAAAAATGTATTCGCTGCTGCGGGTGTTGCTGGCATTTTGCTGCCTATTCCATGGAGCTTTGCCTCTTAAACCAATTAAAAACCTGGTCCACGAATGGACACAGCCGGCTCCTCTCCACCTCCCACTCCCCCAGCGGCTGTCAGTCTCCCCTCCACCCCCAACACCGGGCCGGGCTGTTCAGTCTCTCCCTCCAGCCCAGCCGGATCCAGGGGCTGTGGGGAGGGGAGAGAGACTGGGGGCTAAGCTCCGGCCTTAAAGCGGTTCCGCCTCCTCCTCCCCCCCGGCTCGGAAACAAACGACTTTCCTTCCCCGCGAACTGACCTGCTCTCCGGGACTCGGCCTGTAACAGGGAGAGATGGAGGGAGAGGGGTTGGGGATTATGCGCGATGAGGTTTGAAGGGAGGGAGGGATATGTGGATCCGGGTTGGGGGAGGAGGGGGGCGGGCGGGTGTTTTGTTTCCGAAGCCCCCAGGCAGCGGGCTCTAGATCGCCATCGGCCGGCTCCGGGCCCTGACTCGGCGCACGCGCACTCAGGCTCCGCCCCCACCAAACGGCTGCGCCTCGCGCTCCCAGCACCTGCGCGCACCGGTGAGGGTTTGGGGGGGGGGGGGTGGGGGGGTAGGGCGAGAGCGGCACTGCGCGCAGGCGCAGGGCTTGCCCGGGGTGGGTGTGGGGGTTTGCCTCTGTAACGGTTCCGTGGAAGCCAGCGTGAGCGCGCGTCCCTGTTGCGGGCGGGGCCAGCGTTGTCACTGCCGCTGGGGGCAGCACGTATTGCTGGATAAAAACAAATAGATAAAAACAAAAAACTGCGGATGCTGGAAATCCAAAACAAAAACAGAATTACCTGGAAAAACTCAGGCCTGGCAGCATCGGCGGAGAAGAAAAGAGTTGACGTTTCGAGTCCTCATGACCCTTCAACAGAACTGAGCGAATATAAGGAGAGAGGTGAAATATAAGCTGGGTTGGGGGGGTGGGGGGGGGGGAGAGAAGTGGGGGGTGGGGTGTGGTTGTAGGGCCAAGCAAGCAGTGATAGGAGCAGATAATCAAAATATGTCACAGACAAAAGAACACAGGTGTTGAAGGTGGTGATATTATCTAAACAAATGTGCTAATTAAGAATGGATGGTAGGGCACTCAAGGTATAGCTCTAGTGGGGGTGGGGGGAGCATAAAAGATTTAAAAATAATGGAAATAGGTTGGAAAAGCAAAATCTATATAAATTATTGGAAAAAACAAAAGGAAGGGGGAAGAAACAGAAAGGGGGTGGGGATGGAGGAGGGAGTTCAAGATCTAAAGTTGTTGAATTCAATATTCAGTCCAGAAGGCTGTAAAGTGCCTAGTCAGAAGATGAGGGTTATTGCTGGAGTGTTTGTGATGTGATGGAACATCATGTCCCGCCCTCGCCTCACATGCTCTCCCACCATTGGTCGCCCAACATGTCCATTTCTCCACTCATTCACTCTCACCATTGGCCCAAGCAACGTCCATCATCATGACACTCCCCTCACACACTCTGCCACCATTGGTCGGTAAATACATCAATCATCCTCGCCCTCCCCTTCACACTCTCCCACCATTGGTCGCCCAAAAGGCCTATCATTCCCGCCCTCCCAGTCCAAGACCATAGATTGTCCATTACCCAAATTGTTGAGTTAGCCAATTTTGCCCCATCTCCAATATTTTTCCAACTGTTTGAACTGAACCAAGAAATTGAAATAACAATTATTTGACTGCTGACAGCCTGGAGATTAATTTTCAACTCCTGGAGACTCCAGGCCAATGCTGCATAAACAGAATTTTTTTATGCTGGTAGCACAAGCTGACAAAGTGGAAGTGGCAGCCTTGCTGATGGAGAAGACATAGGGTCGGAAGCTCAGTCGGGCTTTATTAGGAAGGCTTCAGACAGAGGCCATGGAAAGGGATGGACCCCGTGGCTCAGCCATGGAGTTTTTGGCGTGGACCAAAGACAATGGCCAAACCTTCCGGTCTTCGGATCGTCAGAGACTGGACATATGATTGAAGATGCACGCTGGGACCTTGTGGAAGTCCTGATGTACCTACCTAGGTGAGAATTGCCCTAGAAGTTTACATTTCCAATTGCTGTGGAAGCTCAATCATTGAGCATGTTCAAGACAGAAATCAATAGGTTTCTGGGGACCAATGACATCAAGAGATGCGGAGATTGTACAGGAAAGTGGCATTGAGGTAGATGATCAGCTGTGACCTAATTGAATTGTGGTGCAGGATCAATGGGCTGAATGGCCTACTCCTGTTCCTATGATCTTATCTCTTCGATTCTGGGTTAGAGAGTAGGAGACTTCAGACAGTTCTGTGGTTCTTAATAGTTACCCAAGAAATGTTAGACAGATTAAAAGCTAGTCTAACACCTGAGTATTTACACAACTGACCCCTGCCAATCACGCCCTGACCTCACAACTCCAACCCAACAACTCCCAACCCGACCTAACTCCCCCCAGACCAATCGATAGCCTCCTGACTACCCAACTAACCCCCAACCTGACCTGACTACCATCTGACTATCTCCTGACCAACCCCCCTTCCCCGAATATCTGACAACACCCCCTGACCATCTGGCTACCCCCTTAACAACCAGATTAAGCCCCAACCTGATCCAACTATCCCAGGCCACCTGACTACCTCCTGATCACACCTGACTACAACCGACCAACCAAATTCCCCCCCACCCACCCACCCAGACCCAACAGTCCTTCAACCAGATCTGGCTACACGCCACCCCATCACCACCCCCCCACCCCCCCAATGCCCCCAACCACCAGCTCCTGACTTGACCACCCACCCTGACCACCTGACCACCCAACTACCACCCCTTCTCTGACCAGACCTGACTACCCCCCCCAACCTGAGTAACCCTCCAAACCACCTGACTGACTATCCGACTACCCTCCTGACCTGACTAACTACCTGACCTGACCTGATTTTCTCCACGACCCGACTAGCCATTCATCCACCTGCTGACCTACCCCCCTCACCCACCCACTCACCCTACACGCCTACCCACTCACACCCATTCATCCGCTCATCCATTCACTAACATTCAAAGACTGGACCCTTAAAAACTTACCCTGCAGCAGCTAGTACTGTTTAAAAAAAAGGGGACGTGTCCTGCCTTCCCCAACTCTACTCCTTTCTACTTTATTTCAGATTTCAAGCATCCACAGTATTTTGCTTTTATCTCCTCCTTTCCAAATGGGTTCCCCGAGAGACTGTGCATTTCTGTGAAAGTCTGGAATGGAAGAGCCCGGAAGAAATGCACAGCAGCGCTGAATCGGAGGAATTTTTGAGCGTAGCAATAATCCACTCATCATTGCCACTGCTTGGGAGATCCGGGCCCATGGTTTCAGTCCTGTCAGTTTAAGAAAACCTTTCAAACTTTAAAACTTTTCTAAAATTATATACATAATACATATAAAATATAAGAATGTTGCTGTTATATCCTGGAGACTAGGTAAAGTAAAACAATTGAAATTTGTTTATATTAGAACAATAAATATTGAAATGAGCTCTTTATAATTCAATAAAAGCAAGATACTGCGGATGCTGGAAATCTAGAACAAAAACAAAAATACCTGGAAAAACTGAGCAGGTCTGACAGCATCTGCGAAGAGGAACATAGCTGATGTTTTGAATCGGTATGACCCTTCATCGCACCCTTCATTTTCTCTATTTCCTTAGTTCTGATGAAGGTTCATACGGACTCGAAACATCAACTGTTTTCCACTTTATAATTCGAGTTTTTTTTGCAAAAGGACACACTATCCACTAGAGGTCAGAGTGCTGCTGTAAAATGAAGCTTATAGAACCATTAGTGCTGTTTGCCATTTCATTGTCAAGGATAATTTGCAAGTAACATTGCCATTCTAGATGTACTGTTGCTATTGAATGAATACGAAATATTGGTGTAGCCTTGTCCTAAATGAGAAGTTATGTTATGTTTCGTATGGACAATTATAACAGCATTACTGGCTAAAACTTTCTGTTCACTGACTCGTGTTTGATATAGTCCCCAACTCACCCCTCCCCACCGATTGACCCTCCCTCTTCCTGATTGACCACAATCCACCTGATTGAACCCCCCCGCCCACCGGCTGGCAATATTCCCCTTCAATTGTACCCCCCCCCAACATCAATCACCCCCCTCCCCCCATCAATCACCCCCCTTTCCCCATCAATCACCCCCCTCCTGAATGAACCTCAGGCCCCTCCTTCAGCCACAGCAACTTGGATTTACATCACACCTTCAATGAAATAACACTCCCAACGTGCTTCACGGGAGCATTCTGGAGGGGCAGATTTCTACATTGAACTATGCGTGGGTTGTCGCCAGAAGTTGCTGTCCAATTTACTCCAAAATAACAGGAGCACTCATGGCTTCACCATTATTCTTAACACAAAATCCAGGTTGATAAGTTGCAGCTTGTGGAAGAGCAAAGCCAGGAAGAATCAGAGGTCAGCAGCTGTGCGTTGCACAGTGGCACCACCGGAGAGGCGATGGCTGCTGTCAGTAATGCACCCACCCGAGGCCTAGGGTCGCCATGGTGAGTGATGATTGGAGGGGGCGGTCACGTTGGAGGGGGGCAGGGGTGGGTGGTCGGCAGCTAGAGGAGGTGGATCTCGATGATCCCACCCCCCTTTCCCCGGCTTCCTGATGTCAAGTCCCTCAATCAGTGCCTAACAATGAGGGATCCCCCTCCCTCCCTCCCTTCTCCCCCCACAGAAGCCCACAAAATGCCAGGGCTTCCTGCCACTGGGTGAACATCTATGATTGTGGGATGAGGCCCTTAAGTGCGCATCACTTAAGGGCTTCAAATTAGTGGTGGGGTCCATTGGCACCATGGACTTAATCAGGACAGAGGTGGGCCTCCTGCATGATTAAATGCCCCCCCTGCCACCAAACCCGCCAAAGGGAGGGCATTAATTCTGCCCCATGATCTCATGATACAATTGACGTAATGTGCAGCCTCTCTCCTCAGAAACTATAACTCATGGGAGACCTGTTGTTCTATATATCTCTAGACCTCCAACTGGTACACTCAGCTGCAGGATGTGCCATGGCTGTCATTCATGTTGATCTCTGCCCCGTTGTTGTGCATTGAAAGAGAACAATGGAAGGCTATTAGCAAATGGTAATTTTTCAGCATCCATTTGGCTCAAACTATAGAACCTGAAGCTTTCCTTGGACTATCAGTCCGTGCTGTTCCCGTCCTGGGGAAAGTGAATGGCCACCACGTTGTGAGTATCCGTGCCGACACATTTGAAACAAAGAGTTCACCCTATGGTACTTATGAATCAAAATAGCCATGATGTAACTCCTGAGAGTTAAGATCTTGTTTGGAAGTGTGGCCCTTGACAGAAGTTAATGCAATGAGATTTTAACCCATCTGAAACCATCCACTTGCACACTGTTAAAATCAGGCGCAATGAAAAAAACACCGGTCGAATTAAAGAAACAAATGGCTTGATGTGACAATAATTTCCCTTTTAATCCTGAAGGTAATAATCTTTATATGGTGTGGCACTTTTACTTACAGGAAAGAAGGCCATGGAAATTTTAGAAGAAGCAAAAGCTTAAAAACCCTGTTAAATGAAGAGAGCACTGGATATTATCGAATACTCCTGTTTTGCAATGTGGCAGGGCAGAGTAACGTAAAGCACGGGTAAAATATGACTATGTAAAGAAGATTTATAGTTCATGTGTTCTAATAGAGAGTTAAGGTTCACTGAAAAATACAGCTAAACTGGATTTATGCAGCATTATGTTAAAACTAATAAAACTTCTATTCGAGAAAAGCTGAGAGACTCAAAAATTGGTAGTTTATAAAATATTTGCCCAAAGTGGCTTTTTAGTTCAATACTGTAGAGGGCTGCGACTTATAGGCCTTTGCCTCAGAAGGGAAAAAGTCCAAATTGCGCTTAATCCCAGTAACACCATTCATGGTTCCCACTGATGGAGACCAGACATTTCCTGATTGATGGATCCAAACAAAAGCACATTTAATCCATACAAGTTCACAAAATGTCCCAACCAATATAACAAAGTAGTTTGTAGGATAAAAGCGAGTTGGAGGTTCTGCAAGAATAAAGAACATTATGCAAAAACTCTGCAACACTGATGTAGTGTTTCACATTATAATTAATTTGGTATCTGCTATAAATGTGACATTTCTAAAGTTTTAGTTATATATTATAGATTTGGGAAAAGCAACATATAAAATTGTTTGAATTCTGTGTTCTAATCTTTTTATTTCAATGTATTTTAGTTAGCTATGGTAACAACTTGAGTACAATACTATTTTTGTTACAAATATGAGGCTTTATAACATTGTTATATCTTGGGACTATATCTTTAATTTATGGTGAAATGAAGAGGGTTATGTGACCCGTTCTGAAGTCTGCCTGACAACGGGCCTGCGTGATGCGATTGTTAAAGATTAACGGAAGGCCTGGGTTGTTTGCTGGAAAGAAAGTGTAAGGTGTTCACATTAGGAGACAATGACAGCATCTGCATTTGCAGTGGTTAGACTGCTAGTCTCCAAAGTCTCAGGGAGGTGTTGAGGATGTTGGGCTGTAAACAACTATGCTTCAAACTATCTATTTACTTACAAGATAAAAAGCACTTGGGGTTGCAAGGATAGCTATTTAGCATTTCTACCTGGATACCAGGCCCATGTGATTCATGTTACCTTGGAGATGGGCTTTGAGAGGGGAAGCCCAAAACTCAGAGATACAGGAAGTCTGCCAGAATCTGGGAGAGAGAGAGAGCAGTTAGAGGCCAGAAGTCTCTATGTTTTATTTCGCAGGAATGCAGGTGGGAGCTTGTGCTCAGAGGCGCTATTGAGAGCTGCAATCGCACCGCAACTTCCAGCGTTCGCACTTGCATCGAAAACTAGATGTTACTGTGTGCCTCAATGGGCTTAAAAGGGACAGGGAACTCAGGAACTCGGCCTGATTGCCCGGAAATTACATTTGTTTTTATGGAGATTTTTTCTTTAAGGTTTATAAGCAGGTGCAGAACCTGCTCCGGAGCACATTCCTTTAAACACGAACCAACAAGGAGTTAAAACACTCCTACTCCTTGTGAGTTCCTTAGAAAAGGAATATGACAGAATCTGCGTTGGAAATCATTGCTGTTGCGGTTCAATGAATACATGCCTCCCCTCCTCACCCTGACATATTGGACCCTTAGCTGCCTATTTTATATCTGCAAGACAGGAGCAGCTCGATCTAATTTCAATTGTAGGCCCACATATTTAATTGAATTTCAAAAGTTCTTAAAAGAAGGAAAGTACAGAATTATAAAAGGATGAGTAATGTAACATTAAAGCATTACTTAGAAGATGCAAGCCTGATTGCTTTCACCCTAACATTCACATCTGAAGGAATAAATGTGGTGCAGCAAGTGAACAAAGCAGGACCACAGTACAGGATGTACTAGCTGCCAAGTGTCACACCCAACTTTGAAATAGCCAGCCTCACAAACCTGTCTGTACACCTAAATGACTGGTATTGTACCAGCTTTTCAAACTCCTCCAGAATGTTCCATTAAATTATTATTGAAAAGCAATGTGAAATGATGCTAGCAAAATGCAAAAAAAAAATGCATTGAACACAAAAATGGTCAATTCTATTAAAATAATGGAACAATTCAGATTGTGACATCCGGCGTTTTTCCACCAATGTCATTTATTGTTTATGTGAATAGAATTCTGCTTTTAGCCTCAAGCTGTAGCCAGATGTGTTGATATTCAAGAAGCTGAAGACAAGATTTGCTTAGGGAATTAAAAAATAAACTGTTATGACTTGGGTGTGTATAGGGAAGGGGTAATGACATTAACTTTAAAAAAAAAGAGGTCCTGGGGTTGACTATTTTCCCTTCTTTCACTTTTCCTCAAAAAGTGTGTTCATGCTACTTATCTTCCCCAGTTGAGGAGACAGGATGTTCCAAGGGTAACCAACAGGATGGCCTTTGATGTCTCTTTCCTTGCAGAGGCAATGCCCCAGGTCTCCATTTAATCAATGGACCCTGATGAGATGAATGGCCTTTTCTTGGTTTGTGTTATCTCGTGTCCTTACAAAGAAATCAGTTTTCAAGTTGCTCTGTTTCGGCACAAAGATAGGTGACCACCTATTGGTTTCTGTAAAGTAATGATTTATATCGTTCACCTTTTTAAAATTTGGTGGACTGCCTGATAATTTGCAGTCATGGAAGTGCCACAAGTCTTCATATCGAAAACATCTGCTGTGGTGGGGAATAATTGAATAAGAGCTTCAGAGGACTAACAGTTGGAGAAAAAAGATCAATATGGCAAGCTTGACATGGTGGGGGTTTCAACACGTACATTTCTATTGGGACTTAACCTCAGCACCAGAAGATTCCGAAGATTATGTTTGACGGATGTGTTCTTTACGCACTGGTCATATGCGACTATCTTCTCTTTCAGGTGGATGCAAAAGATCACAATGTTTGAAGAGGCGCAGGGGAGTTCTGCCCAATGCTGTGGCCAACATTCATCCTTTAACCAACATCACTAAAACAGATAATCTGGCCATATATCGCACTGCTGCTTGTTGGGCTTTGCTCCCACAAGGGGCTTTCATCTGAGACGTGGTTCAATAAAATTTGTCAAACAGTAGACACAACTTGCACTTCTTTCATCCCAGCCTCAAAATGGGTTTGGTAGTCTTAGTGCCTTAATAATGCTAACAAGAGGGATCTAATGCTGGGTGCCTGAAACACCTGCCTGCCTTGGGTGATAAGCCCTTTTAAATGTGTCTTTTTAAATTGCAATTGCTATTTTAGGTTGGATCTGGCTGGAATGTTTGCAAACAATACTGCATCTGATTCTACAAGCGAAAGAGCTGAGGAAGCCTGGTTATTTTATCTTTGGCTTTGTGGAGCCCAGAAGAAAAAGAGCTCTCTTCTGGGCACCAATAACTGAAGTTCCAAAGAGGAGTCATTTTGGACTTAAAACATTAACTCTCTTTTTCTCTTTCCACAGATGCTGCCGGATCTGCTGAGTTTTTCTAGCACTTTTAGCTTTTATTTCAGATCTTCAGTATCCTCAGTATTTTGCTCTTATTTTCTTAAGTCAAAGTTGTTGGCTGATAATTCAATTTTTTTTTGCACTTTAATTCCTACCTTTCTGTACTATTTATGTTGCTTAATTCAAAGTGCGTAGTTCGTCCAAATGAAGTCTGACTTATCGTACAGTTACACGGGAATTATTATCAATATCATTTGTCTGTTAGCACAGATTCTATTCAAAGTTCTGTGGTAGTAGGAATAGATGGCTTTCATTTCAATATAGTTGTGGGGAACTGATTTTAACCAGTGGAGCTAAGGCAGTTAGATCTGCCTTTAATTGTTATCCCATTCCCCAATGTTAACACAGCTCATCTTGCGAGCAAAATTCACACATAAAAAAACAGTTCTGATAAAAAGGTCCTTGACCTGAAATATTGGCCAGGAGTTTTCGCTGAGCGGGTGGGACGTGCACCCAACCCGCTCGAGCGTAAAATGACGCATGCTGATGTCAGGCGAGCGTCCCAACGTCATTGTGCACTCACGCGATATTCTGGTCGGCGGGTGCCCGCGGGAGTTGGCAGCGCACCCGCCAACAATGAAAAGGCCCATTAAGGCCTTTAACAATCCAACTGATCAAAATTTTTCACTGCCCGTCCAACCTTACGGTTGGCGGGCAGGCGAAAAGGCCAGGCGGCCTTTGCATTTCTTGTGAAACCTCATCCATGGACAGGTGCTTATCCACGATCCATCAAGAGGGGACTTTTTTTGCACCTTAAAATTCTTTATTTTTTATCTTGAAAACTGTTCATCTGCCTGAGGCAGCTCCAGCATGCGATTCACGCTGGGTGGGCCTTAATTGGCCCGCCAGCGTGAAATCGCGTTCCGGCTCCAATCAAGAGTGGCGGTCGGCTTCCTGACCACCCCCGCCTGCCCCTCCAGAGCCCGCCTGATGAGGGCAAAATTCTGCCTCTCAACCCTGTTTCTCTCTCCACAGATGCTGCCAGACCTGCTGAGTTTTTCCATCATTTTCTCTTTTTATTTCAGGTTTCCAGCATCTGCAGTATTTTGCTTTTATTATACTTTATTTTCGCTTCTGCGTATCCATTGACATTGTAATTGTAGGCTAGAGATGAGATTGACTAAGGTCCTGCTATAACTTTCTCCCACCTTTGCAAATGAGATCTGAAACTGATGTGCGTAACCCTGGATATGAATCTATTCTACCACACTGTGCTGCGCTAAGGTCTGATTCACTAATGTCCTTTAGGGAAGGAAATCTGCTGCCCTTACCTAATGTGGCCCACATGCGACTCCAGACTCAAAGCAATGTGGTTAATTTTTAACTGCCCTCAGAAATAGCCTAGCAAGCCACTCAGTGGTATTAAAGGCGGTGGCTCATCACCACTAACTAACTATCAAGATCAATTAGGGATGGGCAATAAATGCTGACTTTGGCTAGCGATTATACATCCTGTGGTCGAATTAAAAGAAACTCTATCTCCTGTATAAAATCCAGTTTTCATGTTGCAACTTCCTCAAAATTCAACCAGCACTAGCAGGTACCCAGAGTTGATAGAATAATCTCGTCTCCCCTTACATCTGCTGATCCAAAAGTTCCTCTAACTTTATTCTTGAGCCAGCTAATTGTTAAATTTTTACCTCTCTCATGTTATCCAGCTATTGTGACAGCCATTAATCCATTTCAAATTTGAGCTTTGAGATGTAAAAACAGTTAATGGAAGCTAATAAAATCTTTGAATGCCAAGTGTCAGAGCTACATTTTCTGTCCTGATCAATGTGAGAGCAATTTTTTTTTTTAAATCGCAGAAAACATTCCCCACACATTTATTTTTACCTGGATTTTGTCTAGTTGTACTATTTATTTTACTTTACAATCCATTCATCTCTTCCAAAAGTCAGTATTGTATTCTATGCATTTGTGATAACTATTGTCAGTGGCTCTGTTCATAGATGCATCATTCATTTCTGAAACTGACTAGATTAGTTGATAAAAAGGAACTGCTGGAAACTGTAGAATAAAGAATTAATGGAATGGAAATGCTAATGTATGAGGTAGATGATGATGTACCACTGACATCAGTCAGTCACATGTCAGACTCTCTCGAGAGTGAGATTGGAATCATACCTAGGAACTACATGCCCACTCTGTAACCTGTTTAGATGTAGTACTAATAAGCAAGTGTTAAGCAAGTACCAGATCATGACTACAGTCTGTCCAATAACGAAGAACCATGCCTAGTGTCACAGATCAGAGGGATCATCCAAAACAGAAGCCAATTAAAAAAAAAATATGCCAACAAACGTTGACTACTTCTAGAGTCTTTTGATATCTGTCATAAGCATACAGCCAGATATGTAGGACCAATCGTTTTCAGAAAGAAAATCTGACCATTAATGTAATGACTGGTTCCCTTGTTTCTCAGCAATCTGTAAGGGTAAGCAATCATTTTGTTCAATATACTTAGCTGATTACTTTTCAGATTTGTCAATCCGGTGAAGTAGTTACGAGCACACCAATGGCAGTTGATGGCAAAATTTGTTCTACAGAACTCCCCAGCATCCCAGCAGAAGACTTGATTTCACAAAGAGGAGTTGGATGATGCCATTCATCCTTCACTTGTCTTCATTTGAGAGTCCATTTCGACACCCACCTGAAGACTGAAGGAAGTTGGTTTGACCTGGGAATGAGCACATAAACTTTGGTTAAGAGTTGAGATATTTCTCCTACAATTTCTTACTGATTATTAAGCATAAGTGACGAGGGTTGAAGTACAGCAGTTTACCTAAAGTACCAGCGCCATGAAATTTTCAATTTTTTCTTTTTTGTTCTCGGGATTTGATCAACAGTAGCAAGCCCTACATATAACCCATTGCTAGTGTCCCCAGATGGTATTAGTGGGCCTTTTGAACCTGTAATCTTTGTGGTGATGGTGCTCCTATAATAGTGTTATGTAGCGAATTTGAGGCTGTTAATCCAGTGATAGTATCATAGGACAAGCCATTCAGCTCCTCAAGGCTGCTCTGCTATTCAATGAGATCATGGTTGACCTGCATATTAACACCATCCACCTAACTTGGCTCCACATCATTTTGTGACTGCCAGAAATCTATTGACCTTGTGTTTAAAATAATTAATTGAGCTTGCATCTACTGTTTCTTCTCTGGGAGAGAGTTGCACATTTCTAACACCCTTTGAATGAAGAAGTGTTCCCAAACTTCTCTCTTGAGTGGCCTTGTTCTGATTTTAAGCTGATGTTCACTTGTCCCAGACTTCCCCGCCAGTGCAAAGGTTTCTCTCTATCTACCTGACCAATTCCTTTGAAAATCCTAAAGACTCAAGTCGTCCCTTATGCTTTTATATTCCATGATAATGAGAGAACTGCGATATATATCCAAGTCTGATTCAGGATGTTACTTGGAGGGAACTTAGAAATGATGGTGTTCCCATAACATTGCACCTCTTGTTCTTCTCAGTGATAGAGGTTGCAGGGGAGGGAGTTATTTTTGAAGTAACCTTGCTGAGTTGCTGTTGTTCACCCAGCTTAAAACTTGCCTGTAAGTAAGTGACTGGTAACTAAAATTTATTAAAGGGGATTTATATTCACAGTGCTTAATAATTAGGCTAGTGATTTGTTATTGTTTAGATCTGCTCAGGGACTGGCAGATTGATCAGCTCTGGAACGTCTGAATCAGTATTGCAGTAGTCAGTAAATCATGCTATACACAAGTTAACAAATGTTAACAATATGTTTATCATATATTGATCTTGGCTAAAGAAGGTTAACTGAAGAAAATCATTTCTAACTTCAATTTAAAATCAAGATGCTTTTGGGAAGAACACAGAGTTGGAATACAGAGATAAAAGTTGATGGTTTGTGCACTTATATAGTTAATCTCTGAACCATGATTTTGATTTCAAGATTTTGGCTCCCAGAAGTGACTGACCAGTACTTTTTAAGTGTAGTCACTGTGATGATTTAGGAAATACAGCAGCCAATTTGCACACAGGAAGCTTCCACAAACAGCAATGTGATAATGACCAAATAATTTGTTTTTATGCTTTTTGGTGATAAATATAAGTCTGGACACCAGGGTAACTGCCCTGCTCTTCGTCATAATAGTGCCATGGGAACTTAAACATCCACCTGAGTGGGCAGACAGAATCACAGTTCAACATCTTACCTGAAAAAAGGCACCTCCAACAATCCAGTACTCCCTCAATATTGCAGTGGAGTGTCAGCCTTGATTGCTGTTCTCAAGCCTTACATCAGGTATACTCTGCTCAGCCATCAAGAGCAGGAAGTGGATTTAGGCCAGTTTAATGTCATTGTAGTTGGTAGTTGGAGTGAATTATAGCAAAACAGCTCTTGATATCAGAGTAAATAGATCTTTATCACTTTTTCTATCCACATACTTATTGAAGGTAAGGTCACTTCATTAGACTCAATCAGTGGCAAATCTGTAATAGTCCATGATATTGATTTGTGTCCATTGTGAATTGGTAAAACTACTTTCAAAGGAAGCATCAACAGAATCTGAGGCAGTGATTCATATTGATAAAATGAAGCCAAATTTGATTAATAATAAGAGAAAGATATTTTTCTCAGATTATTGGTTCAGATGCTTTCTCTTGAGTATTCATGACGTCTGGGAGTTAGGACAGTTAATTACACCCAGATGATCGGATTTTACATTTCTTTTAACATTATTTAGTTGTAAATAAATTTACCTTCTGCAAATCAACACATTTGAGATCTGCTATTATGAAGGGAGAAATGAAATAAAAATTGCAAACATAATGTATCCTATGTGACTTGAAGGAAATTATTCTAGGAGCTGATTCTAAAATAGAACAAGAGAATAATTTTCCATCAGAATGAAGCAATTGTGACTCTCGGCTTTATTGCTAGCATTTTCTTTCAAATCTATGTGTGTTGCAAGATATCTCAAGTAAAAAGATGTGCTGACTCCAAATGCTTTGAATTCACCCTTTTTATGTTGCAGGGTAGGTTTAGAGCATTGGGGGGCAACTGGGTGTCAATGCTGGGCAATTGGGTGTCAATGCTGGGCCATAATGTGAAAAATTGCCTTGTTTACCATGTGGTGCT
This sequence comes from Carcharodon carcharias, assembly GCF_017639515.1. Lineage (NCBI taxonomy): Eukaryota > Metazoa > Chordata > Chondrichthyes > Lamniformes > Lamnidae > Carcharodon > Carcharodon carcharias. The sequence continues at coordinate 111,243,499 of NC_054468.1, read as the reverse complement.
TTGTTCCAAGAAACAGGGTATGCAACTATTTCACTTGGGTGTTGCCGTGTGCCTTCTGATGGATGCAGAGTTTTGGTTTCATTATGGAAAAGCCTTTGATAACTTTGAGTAACTCTGAAGAAGAGTCATAAGGACTCGAAATGTTAACTCGGTTTCTCTCTCCCACAGATGCTGTTAGACCTGCTGAGTTTCTCCAGCATTTTCTATTTTTTGTGCCTTTGATAACTTTCTGGGATTTATAGGCCAATGCATAATATAAGTGGAATATCAGTGAAGGACATAATTTACTGCTGAATTGGATGAATTCTTTTGCACTAGAAATAATGACTACATATTTGCAGGAATAGGAAGTGCTCTGAGCAACCATATCCACGGTTTATTCCCTGGTGTTACTGTAGAAAATGCTTACAACAGCTACAAACAACCGTATGGTTTGCTCTGATACAGTAAAGGCAATACATCACAAACTAATGAATGTTTCATAAGGCTATTCCACAAAAACACAGCATGCTACATTTCAAATTAATGATGTTGTCATAAAACAAATCAAGAAATGTTCAGGTCAGTATTTCAGAGGAGACCAGAGTTTTGAATCTAATAATAAACTAGTCCATGTCCTTTTAAGTTGGAGAATAAGGTATTGTCAAGTTGCTTCGTCTTATCTGCTTGTCTCTCTTTGCTGCCTCCCTCCCATTAAATCTCCTTTTAGCTTCTCTGTCCATTTCTATTTCTTACTCTATCTTTTTCTTCTTTCCTTTTTTGTGGGAGAAGCTGGTACAAGCTGCATTTGGGAGGGGCTGTGGCAAAAATGTACTCCTCAGTAGTTCCCTTTCCATCCCTCAGCCTCACTTGCACTTCCTCCAATCTTCTTAGTCTTATCAATTTCTCTATCCCTTTACCCTCCCACTACCTATCAGCCTTCATACTACCCCCTTATTCCTATTACTATTTTCACCTCTTCCTCTTTGATCAACCAATCCATGGCCATATCCCTCCCTTTCTCTTGCTCCAGTCTCACTCGCCTCATCTTTAATACTCCATTCCTTTCTTCCCCATGCTCTCTCTCCCCCACCTTCTGATCTTATTTGTTTAAAAAAAACCCTCAATATTAATATATCTGAGCGAAAGCTTTAAAATTTGCCCACTTGTTTTTCCAAAATTGAAATGAAGAAAGCGCTGGAAATAAAGAAAAATCTCCCACCATCACAGGTGACTGAATGACACTGGCAACTCCAAGGAAGCATAGGAACTTGGAGCAAACCATACAAAATCCAGCTTAGAGTCACAGCATGAGGCAAAGAGTATCATCTCAAAGCCCAGACATTTGGGAGCGACTGAGTCATTCGCGTTAAAAACATTAATGAAAGCATTACACAACATAAAAGACAATTCGTTGGATAAAAGTAATCATGTCATTGTGAAATAATAATTGTTTAAATTCTTATTTTGTAGCTGGAATCATTACTGGGAGGCATTTTGAGCCATTTGTGGAAGCTCAGTGACCAGATTGTACAGTGCTGTCACTATATTACAGTTATTGGGTACCACACAAGGTGACATCTTTAAAAAGGCCAATGTCAGCATCACCTGCAGGAGTAATAGGCATTACAGGTATTTATAATGTGTTTCTTTCTGGAAAGCTTGCCTCATGTATCAAGTTTGATACAATGCCGATTAATCTCTACTGACTAATTAGCCTTCTTAAGCCAAGTAGACTTGGAGGGCAGGAGACAATTGAACCCAGTGGGGAAAGAGCACAGCCAAAGATTGCAGGACAGATTAGAGAGCACAGGGTGCAGAAATGGTAGTGTAGGGTTACTGGCATGGTGGCAGAGAGAGGGAAAGTTGGGCAGGGTTGGAGGACAAGAGGAAGAAGCAGAGAAAGGGACAGGTTCTGGGAGTGAGATATAGCAGGAAGGGAAAGCAAAGCCATTACAAGAGCTTAGAAGACAGTTAGAGGCTTAAGGGCAGTGTGGGGAGCAGTTAAAGAAAATGGAGGAAAACTGTAGAATGTTACGAGTTGGGTGACAGTCCAGTGGAAGGAGCTGCAGTGCCATAGAGATGTGTGATAAGTCTAAACAAAGCGAAGCTGGAGCGGTTAGGAGAAAGAAAGGAATGGAGAGAGATGGCCGAGGGACGAATGAGATAAGGGAGGGGGATGGATGAGGGCCAAGGAGAGAGGAAGGGAGGTGAGGAGTGAAAAAAGGAGGGAGAAATGAGACAGAGTAAGAAGAAAGGAAGAGGGAAGGGAGAGGAGAATAAGGGGAGGAGAGGATTAAAGAAAGTGAAGGAGAAGGGAACAGGGGTGCCTGAGAGAGGGAGAAGGAAGTAAAAAGAGGGTGAATTAGCCCTGATCACTATATGACATAAGCTGTCCTTCTAATGAAATGTGGAATAGAATCAAAGAATAGTACAGCATAGCTGGAGGCTATTTAATCCATTGAGTTGGCGGCAACTCTTTTGAAGAGCAATCCAGCTGGTCCCACACCTCTAATCTTTTTCCGATATCCCTGTAATTATTTCTCCTTCACGTATTTATCGAATTTCCTTTTGAATGCTACCATTGAATCCCTTTCCACCAATCTATCAGGCAGTGCATTCCAAATCCTATCTAATCATTGTTTAACAAAACATTTTCCTTCATGTTTGCCAAGCACCTGATCCTTTGGCTATCTTCCCTACAGCCATGTTGGAAACAGTATTGCCTTCCATTTTCTCTTCATGATTTTAGAACCTCTATTAAACCATCTCTTCCCCTTCTCTGCTCGAAGGAGAAAAACCCAGCCTCTCCAGTCTGCATGTATAATTTTAATTCCTCATTCTTGGAACCATTCTAGTAAATTTCTTCTATACCCCCTACAAAGCCTTTCATATCCTTCCTAAAGTGTGGTGCCCAGCAGTGGGCTGGATTTGCAGCTCCCCTCAGGGCTGAGATTGGAGGCAGGCAGGTGCTAAATATAGCCCCACCGGTGGACATGCTCGTTCCCTCAGAATCCATTCTGCACTTGTGCTATTTTTGCAGAGGCGGGATGGGGGAAGGGGTGCAGCAGGGCTATTTGCTGGCATCCAATGAATAGCCAGTTAGAAACCTATTGAAGCCAACTAAAGGCTTAGTGCAGTCAATGAAAGAAGGCATGATAGGAACCAGAATTTTACCCTCAGGATGTGCCCGAGGTCAGCGCGGTTGGAAGCGGATATAAAACCTGCTCCCAGCCGAGATTGCGCTGTGAATGTGACCTTACGCTGGGTGGCCACTTAAGGCCCGCACAGCATGAAACGCGAACGCCACACGCATTCTCTGTCCCCGGGGATGGGAATGTGTCGGGCACCGGGTGTTCAAAAACGGAAGAGGCAGCCCTGTGAAGGCTGCCAGGCATTGTTGGGGAGGCTGAGGGAGCTGTCTGGAAGCTGTTCAAGAAGTGTCCTGGTGTATAGTCATGACCTCCGCACCTGGTGGTCATGGAAGGTGGGAGGGCAACTTGGGCAGGCACTCTGCACACTGCACCCGCCCACCACCCCATTTCTCAGATGAGTGCCTGGGAGTGCTGCTGGAGGAGGCCAGTGCCAGGTAGGACATTTTAATGCCAGGGACTGCAAGAGAAGGCTGCCCCACCTGACCAAGAAGGCTTGGACAGAGGTCGCCACCCAGGTCAGTGGGCACGATGTGGTGCGCCGCACATGGCTTCGGTGTCGCAAAAGGTTCAATGATCTGCTGCAGTCAGCAAGGGGATGTGCAGAAATGGCTTGGACCTCTGCAGAGAACTTTAGTCGGGTGCCTGTTTCTTGGAATGTTTAGGGGTTTAAGAGTGTGTATGCCAGCTGGCACAGAGGCCTGCCCTGCCAAGGCTGGGATCTCAGCACGACTGGCCTCAGTGCATTTCAGGGTGAGGTGTGCCACAGTGACACAGCCCGCCTAATGCCTGGGTGAGAGGGTGGGTGGGAACCAGGAAAGGACCTTCAGGGAGATGGAGCAATAATGAGGCTATTTTTCCCTTTCAGGAGAAGAGGAGTCATAATGCCACGGAGCGGCGCAGAATGAGTGGAAGAGTGCCAAATCTGTGCTTCCTCACTAAACACGAGTGTGACGCACTGGAATATGGATGCCCCGGACAGCTTGCTTGTCTGGTTGTGGTGAGGCGGGGGTCTTGGATGAAGGTAAGAGTGCAGGTGACAGATGCGTGAGCGGTGGGTACTGGAAACATAATGGGCTCCTCTCATCAGAAACTGAACTGTCGTAGCCAGAGAGCTCATTGAAGCTCTAATGCAGATGGCACCATACAGCAGGTCACCAGTGTCTCCTCAGCTCGCCTAGCATGCATAGTGACTATGATGATTGAATGTACTGATCTTTTGCTTTTCTCCCACAGATGCGCCATCTGCAGGAAATGCTGGTGACCCTGAAGACCTCTCATTGCACTCCAGGGACAACAGCAACCTGCACCAGCATCACACTGTCTCTCTGAACCTGGCACCAGCCCAGATACTCACATGTCGGTGGGCATTAGGTATTCGGCTCTCTGGGTAATGCACAGCGGTGAGGGCACATCTCACTCGCTTGAGGAGCTGGTAGAGACAGAGAGGTCCTAGGGAGCCAACAGTGGGAGCACAGCTGGAGACCAGGACCATGCTGCGTCCGAGACAGATGATGAACTTCTGGAGTCGTCCATCAGGTGGTAGAGTGTCCAGCGGGATGCATGGGGAGAACTGGCAGAGATCTATGTGGGTCTGCAGGCCATGGAGGAGTCCATGTGGAGCATAACTTCTGCGTTGACCCTTAACACTGAGCGCACAGCCTACTCCATTGAGAGAGTGTCGACTTTCATGGAGAGCAGTTCAGGAGCAGACTGCTAGGTCCCTGTCCATCAACGGTGAACAGGGAGGTGCAAGTGCACCTCACATTAGCAGACGAGCTGCCTGTCATTTCTATGAGCTTCTCTCAGGGCGCTCTGGACAAGAGCACCAGCTTCTCCGCCCCTTTGCCAGTGTCCGCTGCATCTGATGATGCTGTGATGACTGAGGTGTGCCCAGCTATGGGGCCGGATGCACCCTCCCAGGCGGAGCCAACTCAGGCTCCGGCGGCCAGAGGATGACCAACGAGGCCATCAGGGCCACCAGGACAGCAGAGTCAGCAGGCTGCCTCTAACACTGCTGTCAGCGAGGGGTGGGGGCACCAAGACACAGCACCCACAGATGTAAGTTGAAGGCACCTTGAGCACAGCAATGGCGTGTCTTGGGTGGCATTTTTTGCTTTTTTTTAATGCTTGCGTTAGGGATGGACGCTTTGTTTTTTTTTTGTTTGCTCATTCTAAGAACTATAAACATTTATTTTACTTAAATGGGCTGAGTTGTTTGGATGGTTTGAATAGGTGCCAGATGCAGCACCGGCTTGGAAGAATATGGTGTTGTGTGGTGCTGACGTTGTATTGCATTCTAATTTATTGCTTGCTAGCAAAGGAGATAGTGCCATTGGCTTCAAGAAGCATTGATGCCTTGGATACCTAGCAGAAGGTTCGCTGAATCAAAGCATCCCTGGTGTCCCTGCCTCCATGAGGGTAACTGTCCTCTGCCTCGAGCACCTCACCCTGCGCCTCACCGGGCTCTTCCTCTGAGCCATCACTTATGTCATTCTCTGTGGCCTATGGAGCTGCCTCATTTTCCTCAGCCTCCAGTTGGTGCCCGCTTGCCAGAGCCAGGCTCTGCAGAGCGCAGCATGTGGCAACTATGAGGGAGGCACACTCTGGAGGATACTGCAATGATCCCCCTGATCGGTCCAAGCATCTGAAGCGCATCTTCAGCAGCCCTATAGTCCTCTTCATTACTGCACTTGTGGAGGCATGACTCCTGTTGTATCTTTCCTCGGCCTCAGTTCTTGCGTGACAGAGTGGGGCCATCAGCCACCTCTTCAAGGGATGGTTCTTGTCACCCAGGAGCCATCCATCCTCTTGTGTAGGAGCCACAAACAGCCTTGGCACCTGTGAGTGCCACAAGATATAAGCATCATGTGACCTCCCAGGGTAACGGGCAGAAACTTGGAGAATCTGTGCCCTGTGGTCACAGATGAGCTGAACATTCATTGAGTGAAACCCCTTTCTGTTTATGAAAGCTCCAGGCTCACCTGTTGGCACCTCGATGGCCATGTGAGTGCAGTCTATTATCCCTTGGACACGGAAGGAACCCAGCAATCTCAGCGAAGCCTTGTGCTATCTCTGCCTGGCTCACCTCGTCTGTCCAGAAATGGATGAATGTGCGGATGTGTCTAAAGATAGCATCAGTCAGGAGCTTGACACAACTGTGTGCAGCTGATTGAGAAACGTTGCACAGATCCCCCACTGAGCCCTGAAAGGAACCAGAGGCATAGAAGTTGAAGGCCACTGATACCTTCAAGGCCACTGGCATGGGGTGTCCGCCCTTGCAGTTGGAGGAGATTTCTGGACCTATCATGTGACATATCGCTCTCACTGTGCCCCTGGAGGAGCGGAGCTCCTGCAGCACTGGACCTTGGACCTCTGGAGGTGGCTGGAGCATTGCCTGGACACTCTGGATGCTGGGTAGTGACATATTCGGTGTGCCCTCCTGCCTTGGCCTCCATGCTGGCCCTGCACCAACTAAGCCCATGCCTCTCTTAAAGGTCTGATCCTGGGTCACTGTTTGTGCCCACCTGACCTCCTCTCCCTCCTGCCCCTCTCTTCCTCTTCAGAGGAGGTTCCACCGGCAAAATACACTATCCCCATTGGAAGGGATGCAGAGGACCAGTATCTTAAAAATGAAGAAGCACTGTGCTGCAATACTCAGGGGGACCTAGATGAGGACATGAGATGCTGAAAGGCAGATTTGACAATCAGACGAGATGCCAAAAAACTGCCAAGAAACTCTGGGACAACTCTGTACTCACACAGCAAAGGACTGGTAATGACAGAGCAAATGCTGCTGCTCTGGGCGGGTCGGGGGGGGTGGGGGGGGGGGGGGGTGGGGGGGTGGACTTTACCCCACCTGTGGATGAGGTAAGGATATAAATGTGAATTCTGCCCACCCATTTTGCCCGTGCAATGAGTTAATAATTGCACGGGCAACATAAAATCACTGACAATTGTATTTTTAATGGCCTTAATTGGCCCTATAATTGTCAGTGGGCACTACTCCAACTGCCACCCGCACCAGCCGACCTCAATATTCAATGCGTGCGTGATGACGTCGGGATGCAAACCTGCTGTCTTCTCAATGCTATTTTACATACGTTCGGGTCGGGCACATGCCCAACCTCAGAATGCAAAATTCTGGCCAGGGATTTTCTTGCAAGTGGCTAAAATAGTTCAGGTGCCTGGAGGTGGTCTTCCAGCAGCCTGGGGTCCAGCTCTCCAGACAGGCTAAAGAGCCCCTGAGGTGACCAAGGTGATGTCTTAGGAAGAAACGTTAGCCCATGTTTAACACAAGAGAATATCCTGGTAAAGGAGTTGTAGTTTGTGCTAGAATTGGTCTCCTGAAGGCTTATTAAACAGCTGATTGCCACTTAAGTTGCCTGCTTGCACTCGATAAAGAGGCTGCGCAACATTTTGGTGGCGAGTGCTTCTCTTCAGGGCAACCAACTGTTTGGGTGTAAAAAGTGTTAATGGTAATTTCAAGCACTACCCACAGGGATACTCATTATTTCTTGGACATTGCTGCTGGAACTGCAAACATGGTCCCTGAAACTTTCGGAGACACTTTGTCAAAACTTCAACAACGTTCAGGCAATATTTATTCTGGAAATTCTCCAAGGACACCCCCTAAAGAGAGTGCTACTCCACTTTGTAGAAATAACCAAGAGAAGGGGAGGGCTTCGCCATTGGCATCTTGCTAGCCCCCCCCCCCCCCTCCCCTGGTTTGGATGAGGAATGGGAACAGGGCACGATGGCATCTTTTTCCCCACTGTGGCCATCCCTCCTCTTCCCCTAGACTACGTGGAGTCAGAACAAGGGGACATAACCTTAAAATTAGATCTAAGCCATTTCAGGGTGATGCCAGGAAATAGTTTTCACACTCTCAATTGGTGAGTTCAATTGAAACTTTCAAAGCTAAGGTTGATAGATATTCATTAGATGGAGGTTACAGAACCAAAGTGGGAAGATGGAGGTAAGATTCAGAGGAGCCATGACCTACTTGAATGGTGGAACAGGCTTCAAGGGCTAATGGTCTACTTCTGTTCCAATAAAAACAGTTCTGAAGCACTCACTACTGTGATAAAAACAAAAAAACTGTGGATGCTGGAAATCCAAAACAAAAACAGAATTACCTGGAAAAACTCAGCAGGTCTGGCAGCATCGGCGGAGAAGAAAAGAGTTGACGTTTCGAGTCCTCACTACTGTGTTGATGCCTCAAGGCTAATTTTTCCCTAATTAATATATGAATATTTAAGCAGCTAAAGCTAAGCCCATCAAAAATATTTTGATAATAGTAAAACAAATTGAGAAAAAAACATATATTAACCTGTATCAGGCAAGTTATGAAACCCTTAACATCAAAAACTCCCATCACAGAAGCACCGACAGGTGTAACAGGTACTTCAGACAGTACAATGGGATTTCCCCAAAGGAGTAAGCTTCATGTGAATATTTTTGATGAGCTGCACATTCCAAATTCCATATATAATTGACTGGTGGGAAAGAGTAGTGCTTCATATATTCATGAGACTGAGGCAGCAACCAAATGCTGGTGGCTACTGTTCAACTGAATTCCGCACCCTGCTGCTTTAATTGATTCTGTGCCACAGCCAACATTATTTCAGCTTTGCAGTAGTTGTGCAATCTGAGTGAGTATACTTCTGTGCTGACACTGCCTATAACTGAGACTGCAATGTGTCTTTGGAACACTTCCGAATTGAAGAGTGTTGAATGTTTTTAAGTTACTGTACAATCTCTAAAGGTGGAGCTGTTGCACTTTTTAACCATGTTAGATCGATCCACGAGTGCTGAGAGTGGCCATCCCTATCCATTGCATTTTGTGTAAAATATCAAATAGATCACAACTGGAAAATATTAAAAACTGTATATACAAAGAAAGAAGAAAGGCCAGTTATTGCCTGCTCTTTTCTATTCATTGTTGGCATAGCAATTAGAAGACATGTTCGTCAGGCAAATCTTCTAATAATAAGCTTGTGATTTAGACTTAGAAGCTTCCCACATCTAATGGTTCATGAGGCAGTCAAAGCACATGCTTATGTCTCTTTCTGTAACTGTTTCTTCTTGGGACAGGTTGCCAGCCTGTCACCAGCTTGAGGGGTAACCACTCCACATCAAGCATGGCTCACCAGGAGACCCTCCCACTCTTACTGCCTGCCATAGACAAATGGGAAAGATTTACTACAGGCTGATAATCAATCTGTTTTGGTCACGTTATGAATGTAGCTTCTGTGGCCATCAAGCCTAGGGGCTGAATTTCATGGGTGGTGGAAGTGGTGGTGGGGAGGGATGTGCGTATTGCTCACCCTCCCCCGCCCTGTTACAAAAGTTGGTCATCTTTACTAAAAGCACTCCTCCCCCCACCCCTCCACCAAACCCTCCCACTGCAGCGATAAAACCCTGCGGGTGGCCTAAACAAGTAGGGAGTGGGACTTCTGCCCCCGATGATCACTACCCAAAGAATGTAACCCCCACCCTTCCTTTCTGCTTTTTCACTTCAGATGCTGAAAAAGCAGACTCTCCACTCCTGCCTGCCTGCCCACGTTAACTGCATTATGGCAAGGGCAGGGTAATTTTCGGGTCAATTGGCATGTTAACAAACTAAATTACCCATTAATTATTTTTTTTTTTAAATGTCGGGTGGTTGCGGGATTTTATGTTTGCAAATCAGAACTAGAGTGGGATTTGAACTCAGAGCCTTTGGGTCAGAGGTAGGGACACTATCCACTGCAATGCAAGACCATCCTTGTAATTTACCTCAGGACCTATTTAGACCTCTTCCCCCACAGGGAAGAATGAGCAATGGCTTAAAGGGACGGATTCAGTTAGTAGTTAAAAATCACTGGCCCAGATTTTGAGGTGTTTGTGATGGGAAAGCTATCAACAATCCAATCATTACTCCACTGAAACGGACCACAAATTTGGGAGTTTGGCCATATGCAGAATAACCCAGAAATCCAGAAGTTACTGTGGGTGATTCTAAATTTCTCCAGAGGGTGTGCTGTTGAGGCACCTCCGGACTGCATTAAATGAAAATTAATTGAATTAACAAAAATTTCCATTCTAATGCTGTTAGTCTTGCTGTAAAAACCCTTTAAAAAGTTATACCTTGTTGAATAAGGGCTAACTGGGGTTTTAATGGCATACTAACTTCAGAATTACTGCTAAATACCATTACTTGCTCTGAAAAATGTTAAATTTGTGGAATGTGGAACTTGTCCCTAATGATAAAAAGTCCTACCTATTTTCAAAAACTTTTTTTTTAGTATTCCCTTTATCTTTATTTTAGCTTCTATCTTAATCCAATCTTAATCCTTTAATTTGCTATTTGAAATATATAAATTTAAAGTGAGGAATATTAAGCGATTTAAGCTTCCTGGTTTGCTGTCTGTGTGAGTACATCAATGTGATTGGCTGCTTGCTTGCTTATATCATTGCTGCTGCACATGTCCCCTTGACTTGGTGCCAGATTTAACCTGCCTTTGGGAAAGGGGAGAATCATGCCACAGAGATTGCTAGATCTTTATGGGCAGCTTTCTTCAAGGTCAGTGGCAAATGTCCATCCTTCATCACTGACCCCAAAATCCAGGCCACAATCACGCTCCAGATCCTGGGAAATTAAATAGGTTCTACCTCCCACCTCGATCGCAAATAAATACATTCCTCCTCATATTACAGTAACGGATATAGATAATGGGAATTTTTCACTGAATTAAAGGTAACCTCTTGAAAACAGTTCTGTCTTTCCATGCATTTTACCATTTCTCAGGCAGTCTTCCAAGGGCAGAATTTTGCCCTTGTCGGGTGGGCTCAGCGGGGGCGGTCAGGAAGCTGGCCACCGCCTGTGATCGAGGCCAGAGCCAATTTCATGTTGGCGAGCCAATTAAGGCTGGCCCAGCATGAAACTTGAGGGGCATCGCTCAGCGCTGCCTGTGCAGGCGGGTGGTTGGGGGGCGGGGGGGGGGGGGGGGGGTGCTGTGTGAGTAGGGCGAGCACTTATTCTATTTGCTTCACCCACTCCCTGTGGTAGTGAGTTCTACATTCTACCGCTCTTTGGGTGAAGAAGTTTCCTCTGAATTGCAATTGGATTTCTTGGTGACTATCGTATAATGACGGACTCCAGTTATGCTCTTCCCACAAGAGGAAGCATTTTCTCTGTACCCACTTTCTCAAAACCTTTCATAGTTTTAAAGACCCCTATTAGGTCAACATTAACTCTGTGTAGGTTATTAATGGCCACTCTAGTTTAATTTCCATGAATGTTCTTCTGATCATTTGTTGTAATTTTAGTGGAAGATCCTGGGAAAAAATGGAGAAATGGTGTAAATGTAGAAGAACTTTTGTGGAATTGCTTTTTAAAAATTCTTTCACAGGATGTGGGCATTGTTGGCTAGGCCAGCATTTATTGCCCATCCCTAATTATCATTGAGGAGATGGGGATGAGCCACCTTCTTGAACTGCTGCAGTCCATGTGGTGTAGGTACACCCACAGTGCTGTTAGGGAGGGAGTTCCAGGATTTTTACCCAGCGACAGTGAAGGAACGGCGACATATTTCCAAGTCGGGATAGTGAGTGGCTTGGAGGGGAAGCTGCAGATGGTGGTGTTCCCATGTATCTGCTGCCCTTGTTCTTCGAAGTGGAAGAGCTTGTGGATTTGGAAGGTGGTGGATGAGGTGCCAATCAAGCCGGCTGCTTTGTCCTGGATAAAGTGAAGCTTCTTGAGTGTTATTGGATCTGCACTCATCCAGGCAAGTGGAGAGTATTCCATCACACTCCTGACTTGCGCCTTGTAGATGGTGGACAGACTTTGGGGAGTCAGGAGGTGAGTTACTCACTGTAGAATTTCTAGCCTTTGACTTGCTCTTGTAGCCACCATAGTTATATGGCTGGTCCAGTTCAGTTCCTGGTCAATGGTAACCCCCAGGATATTGATAGCAGGGGATTCAGCAATGGTAATGCCATTGAATATCAAGGAGCGATAGTTAGAAACTCTTATTGGAGATGGTCATTGCCTGACACATGTATGGTACGAATGTTCATTGCTACTTATCAGCCCAAGCCTGAATGTTGCCCAGGTTTTTCTGCACATGGACACGGAGAGCTTCAGGTTTTGAGGAGTCGTGAATGATGCTGAACATCGTGAAATCATCAGCAAACATCCCCACTTCTGACCTTATGACAGAAGGAAGGTCATTGATAAAGCACCTGAAGATGGCCGGGCCTAGGACACTATCCTAAGGAACTCCTGCAATGATGTCCCGGGACTGAGATGATTGACCTCCAACAACCACAACCAGCTTTCTCTGTGCTAGGTATGACTCCAACCAATGGAGAGTTTCCCTCCGATTCCTATTGACTTCAGTTTTGCAAGGGCTCCTTGATGCCACACTCAGTCAAATGGTGCCTTGAGGTCAGGGGTAGTCACTTATACCTCACCTCTTGAGTTCAGTTCTTTTGTCCATGTTTGAACCAAGGCTGTAATGTCAGGAGCTGAGATGCTCTGGCAGAACCCAAACCGGACATCAGTGAGCAGGTTAAAATGCCGTTTCATAGCACTGTATACCATAAGACCATAAGATGTCAGAGCAGAAGTAGGTCATTTGGCCCATCGCATCTGGACTACCATTCAATGAGATCATGGCTGATCTGATAATCCTCAACTCCACTTTCCCGCCTTTTCCCCATAACCCTTGATTCAAAATTAAATGTCGGATTAAAAATCTGTCTATCTCAGGCTTCAATGTACTTAACGACCCAGCCTCTACAGCCCTCTGTGGTAAAGAATTCCACAGACTCATTACCCTCTGAGAGAAGAAATTCCTCCTCATCTCTGTCTTAAATGGGCAACCCCTTTTAGATTATGTCCTCTGATCCTAGACTCTCCCGCAAGGGGAAACAACCTCTCAGCATCTACCCTATCAAGCCCCCTAAGAATTTTATGGGAAAAATTTTCCCTGCGTTGGGGCGAAAGTGCAGGAGCGGGCACGAGCGGGCGCACCCCTGATCGGGGGCGTGCTGCCAGTTTACAGGGGCCCGCCAAATATGACATCCTCCAGGAAGCGCTATGTGCTCCCTGTGCAGGCGGGGGGTATTCCCTCAGCTGGGAGTGCGCTCTTTCACACATGTGCACAAAAGAGTGCACAGATCTCCCTGAGGCTAAGTGCTGCCTCAGGGAGATCGACTCTGAATTAAAATTTGTAATACAAATGATAGAAAAATTTCCATGATGTATCCCCTCATATTGAAACCTTTATTAAAAATTTAAATACCCTCATGAAACCTCATCCCGCCCATGGATGAGGTTTCATGCTTTTTCTGAAGCCTGCCAGGGCTCCCAGCCTGCCCGCCAACAAGGTCCATTAATGACTTTAATTATTTTTTCAATGGTCTCAATAGGCTGTTGACAGGTTGGCAGACGCACAGCTGACTCAGCTGCACCCCTGCTGACCTGAAAATGGAAATGACTCAGGGAGATGTCGGGAGTTACAGCCGACATCATCCCGCATCATTTTATATGTCGATGAGCGGGCCCTGCCCCCACTCGCTGACCGAAAGACCCTGCCCCATATGTTTCAATAAGGTCACCTCTTATTCTTCTAAACTCCAATGAGTACAGGCCCAACCTACTCAACCTCTCCTCATAATAAAATCCCTCCATACCCAAGATCAACCTAGTGAAGCCTTCTCTGGACTGCCTCCAATGCCAGTATATCTTTCCTTAGATAAGGGGACCAAAACTGTTCACAGTATTCTAGGTGTGGTCTAACTATGCCTTGTATAGTTTTAGCAAGACTTCCCTATTTTTATACTCCATTCCTTTTGAAATAAAGGTCAACATTCCATTTGCCTTCCCTATTACCTGCTGAACTTGTATGCTAGATTTTGTGATTAATGCACAAGGACCCCCAAATCCCTCTGTGCTGCAGCTTTCTGCAATCTTTCTCCACTTCAATAATATTCAGCTGCTTCCATCACTTTGCTGATGATCAGGAGTAGATTGATGGTGCAGTAATTGGCCAGGTTGGATTTGTCCTGTTTTTTGTGTGTAGGACATACCTGGGCAATTTTCCACATTGCCGGGTAGATGCTAGTGTTGTAACTCTTTCGAGTACAAACCCGTTTCCATCTGTTTCAGATGAAGTTTCATAGTTTGCCATGGTGAGATTTGAACTCTTGATACTCTTTTTGAGTAAACCTGTTTCCATCTGTTTCAGATGAAGTTATATTGTTTCATAGTTTGCCATTGTGAGATTTGAACTCTTGAGTCTTGGGGTTACAAACCCAGTACCATAACCACTTGGCTATTTAGGCCAAGCATGCCAGTGTTGTAGTTGTAGTAAAATGCAACACTGTTGAATTTTATAATGGTACAAAACATGAATGTGCATGATGCATCTATTTTCAGAGAAGAATTGATTCCTATTAATAACATGAAACTTAACTTTAACACTTAATCACTGATAATGTGAAAAAAAAGCATCTGATTCTTACTGATGAGATGTTGAGACATATTGGCTCAATTTTGCCTTTGAATTGCCACCTATCGTGTGGCAGATTTGCATTAGTAAACAGAGTAAAATGCATTCTTAAAGGGTATTAAGAGATGTTATCAAGATCTGTAGATGTCAAGGAGATTATATGGATGCTATGCAAGGCCAAATTGACTTGTCCTTTGAAAAGAAGTGTTCTTGAAGGACATACGAACATACAGAATAGGAGCAGAAATAGGCCATTCGGCCCCTCGAGACTGTTCCACCATCCATTAAGATCATGGCTGATCTGTTTTTGTTTTGAATTCCACATTCCCATCTACCCCTGATAACCTTTGATTCACTTGTCTAACAAGAATCTGTCTACCTCCGCCTTAAAAATATTCAATGACCCCACCTCCACCACCTTCTGAGGCAGAGAGTTCCAAAGTCACACAACCCTCTAAGAGAAAAAAATTCTCCTCATCTCTGCCCTAAAAGGGCAACCCTTAATTTTAAAACAATGCCCCCTAGTCCTGGATTCACCCACAAGAGGAAACATCTTTTCCATGTCCACCTTGTCAATACTGTCCAGAATCTTATATACTTCAAGCAAGATGCCCAGTCTGTCTAACATTTCCTCATAAAACAACCTGCCCATTCCAGGTATCAATCTAGTAAACCTCCTCTGAACTGCCTCCAATGCATTTACATCCTTAAATAACGAGACCAAAACTGCACACAGTATTCGAGATGTGGTCTCCCCAATGCTCTGTATAACTGAAGCATAACATCCTTACTTTTATGTTCAATTCCTCTTGTAATAAAGGATAGCATTCAATTAGCCTTCTTACTTACTTGCTGTACCTGCATACAAACTTTTTGTGACTCATGTACTAGAACACCTAGATCCCTCTGCAGCTCAGAATTCTGCAGCTGTTGTTCATTTAAGTAAAACTCTGCTTTTTTATTCTACTTGCCAAAGTGAACAACTTTGCATTTTCCCATATTATACTCCATCTGCCAGATTTTTGCCCACTCACTCAACCTATCTAAATCTGTCTGCAACCTCCTTATGTCCTTTTGAAAACAGACTTTCTTCCCTATTTTTGAGTTATTTTGCAAATTTAGCTATTATGCCTCCACTCCCCTCATCAAAGTCATTGATATAAATTGTAAAAAGTTGAGGCACCAGCATGAACCTCTGCAGGACTCCACTGGTCACATCCTGCAAATCAGAAAAAGACCAATTTATGCATACTCTCTGTTTTCTGCCAACTAGCCAATCTTCTATCCATGCTAATACTTTACTATCTATGCCATGAGCTTTTATTTTCCACAATAAACTTTGATGTGGCACCTTATCAAATTCCTTCTGGAAGCCCAAGTACAGCACGTTTACAGGCTCCCCTTTATTCACAGTACATGTTACTCCTTCAAAGACCTCCAACAAATTGGTTAAACATGATTTCCCTTTCACAAAACCATGCTGACTCTTCCCTATTACCTTGAGTTTCTGTAATGCTCAGCTATAACCTCCTTAATGATCAATTCTAACATCTTCCCCACGACAGACATCAAGCTAACTGGCCTATAGTTTCCTATTTTCTGCCTCCCTCCCTTCTTGAATAGAAGGGTTATATTTGCTACTTTCCAGTCTGATGGAACTCTTCCAGAATCGAGGGAATTTTGGAAAATTAACACCAATGAATCTACTACCTCATTAGCAAAGTCTGACAGAAGATCTTGTGACAGACAGAAAAAATAGTTTTTTGTAAAGCCGATGATTGTTTATTTGAAATGATTGTCATGTGCTGAAGTGAGATTGACACTCAGGCACTTAAATAAAAGCTAAAATGCTGCAGATGCTGGGATTCTGAAATAAATACAGAAAGTGCTGGAAATACTCAGCAGGTCTGGCAGTATCTGTGGAGCGGGAAACAGAGTTAATGTTTTGACTTAAATATGACACTTCTTCAGAACTTAGAGAAAAAGTTATGATGGGTAAGTAAAGCTTTAAGAGTGGTACATAAGAACATAAGAAATAGGAGCGGGAGTAGGCCATTCTGCCTCTCAAGCCTGCCCCGCCATTCAGTAAGATCATGGCTGATCTGCCCCAGGCCCCAACTCCTCTTTCGTATGAGCTCCTCATAGCCCCTAACTCCCTGTTATTTCAAAAATCTATCTACCTCCTCTTTAAATACTTTCAGTGATCTAGCCTCCACAATTTTCTTGGGCAAAGAATTACAGACATTCACTACCCTCTGAGAGAAGAAATTCCTTTGCATCTCAGTTTAAATGTGTCTGCCCTTATTCTGTAACTATGCCCTCTAGTTCGAGATTCCCCTGCTAATGGAAACATCTTCTCAACATCTACCCTGTCAAGCCCCCTCAGAATCTTGTGCATTTTAATAAGATCACCCTTCATTCTTCTAAACTCTAATGAATAAAGGCCTAACCTGTTTAGCTCCTGATGAGTCAACCCCTTCATCCCAGGAATCAGCCTAGTGAATCTTTTTTGAACTGCCTCCAAGGTCAGTATATCCTTTCTTAAATACGGGGACCAAAAGCCCAGCTAGGGCCTCACCAACACCCTGTACAGTTGTAACAAGACTCCTTATTTTTAAACTCCAACCCCCGAGCAATACAGGCCAAAATTCCATTTGCCGCCTTAATTACTAACTGCGCCTGCACGCTAACTTTTTGTGTTTCATAGGGCAGAATTTTTCAGTCGGCGTGTAGGCGTGGGCCTGACATGCCAAAGCGTCAAACGACGCGCGATGACGTCGAGCATGCATCCTGATGTCATCGCGCACTCCCGCGATATTTCATTCGGCGGGCGTGCACTGGATTCGGCTGCGCACCCGCTGAAATGTGAACGGCCTATTAAGGCCATTAAGAAAGCAATTCTTGTAATTAGTAACTCTGCCCGTCCAACCTTAAGGTTGACGGGCAGGCGAAAAACCCAAGCGGCCTTCGTGTTTTTTTAGGAAACCTCATCCACGAGCGGGATGAGGTTTCCTGAAGTTTTTATTAAATAAGTAAAAATGTTTTCATAAAAATAAAAACATGTCCCATCTCCGAGTTGCTTGCCCTGCTCGTAGAGGTTGTGTATTGTAGCAGAGCCTTGTCTTACCTTGGCTACCCTTGTGAGGTCATTGAACCTTTTCTGGCATTGTGTTGTATTTCTTCAGGTTGCAACCACTACCTTTGCTATCACCTCCAAGCATGCCCATCAAACAGTAACTTCTGGCAGATAACGCTCCATGTCTGCAACAGTTCAGTCCTCATCTACAAAGAGTAAGGGCAGGCTAGCATTCTGGGTGTAAACCCTCCTTTACAACTCATTTCTGCTTTTAATTACAGATTTAAAGCATCTGTACAATTTATTCTTTTCATTTGAACACATTAAAATATTTCTAATCCATGCACATTTCTTCTTAAACTTCAAACTATGAATTTTCCTATACCCTCTTCAGACCTCACAACTGTGAAGTGTCTGCCTTCAAAATGGAATGATTAAATGGATGGACGGACACCCTTACCATAGGCAAGTCCCTGTCTGTAATGAGTGATATGATCTTGGCTATTGTGGTGATCAGGGGCTACACTGCCTTCAATGCACTTAGTCCGCGCAAGAAAAAGAGTTCAGTGTGAAATTCTGCCCTTAAACGCAATCTGATAGCTGCTGCTGTGAACTGTTCTTGGGTGGAGATCAGAACTGATTGTGAAAGTGTTCCCCCTGGTCCCAGACTGTCCCCCAGCTGTCATTGTATAGGTCCACACTTAAACAATGGACATGAAGATGAGGAAATGTTGGGTAATTGTTTCCCACTGAGACCATCGATTTAGGAGAAAATGGAAGAAACTATGGGTGAAAAATTATTGAAACAAGTTAAAATGACCTAATGAGCCACAGTACTATTAAGGAGGGAGTCCCAGGATTTTGACTCAGTGACATTGAAGGAATAGCGATATATGTCCAAGTCAGGGTGATGTGTGACTTGGAGGGGAACTTTCAAGTGGTGGTGTTCCCATGTGTCTCTGCCCTTGTCCTTCTAGATGGTAGCAGTGTGGGTTTGGAAAGAGCTCTCCAAAGAGGCTTGGTGAGTTCCTGCAGTACATCTTGTAGATGGTATTCACTGCTGCCACTGTGCATCGGTGGTGGAGGGAGTGAATGTTTGTGGAAGAGGTGCCAATCAAGTGCTGCTTTGTCTTGGATGGTGTCAAGCTTCTTGAATGTTGGAACTGCACTCATCCAGGCAAGTGGAGAGTATTCCATCACATTCCTGACTTGTGCCTTGTAGACGGTGGACAGGCTTTGGGGAGGCAGGAGGTGAGTTACTCACCACAGGATTCCTGGCCTCTGATCTGCTTTTGTAGCTACAGTATTTATATGGCTAGTCCAATTCAGTTTCTGGCCAATGGTAACCCCCAGGATGTTGATTGTGGAAGATTCAGGGATGGTAATGCCATTGAATGTTAAGGAGCGATGGTTAGATTCCACTTTCACAGTATTGATTTTATGTGTCAATGAAACCATAAATCAAAGAAAATGGCAAACTAGCATTGCACTTATTGTTATGATTGCTACTTTTTAACCAAACTCCATTTTACAAAATCACGTTTAATAAAAAGTTTTCTCTAAATTTTCTGGGTAATTTCAATACAAGCTAAGCAGGTTGTGGCATGTATGACTTATTGTGTGAGGGTGTGTACAAAGGTCATGTGAGAGTATCAATATACATGTGAGGTACATTCAGCTGATTGAGAATGGTAAGTTAACAACAACAACTTGTATTTCTGTGGTGCCTTTAACATAGAAATGTGCTTAGAGATTGTTTCCGCTTGCCAGAGAATTTAAAACATGGGGGCACAGTCTCAGGATAAGGAGTTGAGATGAGGTGACATTGCTTCACTTAAAAGGCTGTGAATCTTTGGAATTCTCTACCCCAGAGGGTTGTGGATGCTCCACTGTTGAATACATTTAAGGCTGGAATAGATCAGATTTTTGGCCTCTCAGGGGATCAAGAGATATGAGGAGTAATTAGGGCCTAGCCAGCGATGCCCACAGCCTGTGAAAAAATAGCTAGAAGAACCAAAGAAGGGTATATTATGAGATGTAAAAACAACCTTAGTCAAAGAAGTGGGTTTTAAGAAAGGTCTTTAAGACAGAGAGGGAATTGGAGAGAAAGGCAGTTTCAAGAAGGGATTCCAGGGAAATTGAGTTGAAGATCAGCCATAATCATATGGAATGGCGGAGCAGGCTCCACAGGTCATATGGTCTATTCCAACTCTTAATTCTTGTGATTTTGTGTAAAACGTCCCAAAAGGTGCTTCAAAATGAATCATTATATGTCGCAGTATGTACCATAGACAAGATGCACTGCAGCAACTCATCAAACCTCCTTTGACAACACCTCCTGAACCCTTGACCTCTACCACCTAGAAGGATAAGGGCAGCAGATGCATGGGAACACCACCACTTGCAAGTTCCCCTCCAAGCCACTCACCATCCTGACTTGGAAATACATCACCGTTCCTCACTGTTGCTGGGTCAAAATCCTGGAACCCCCTCCCTAACTGCACTGTGGATGTACCTACACCACATGGACTGCAGCGGTTCAAGAAGGCAGCTCACCATCTTCTCAAGGGTAATTAGGGCCTAGCCACGAATGCCCACATCCTGTGAAAGAATAAATAAAAGAAAGGGGAACTGAACCAAAGAAGGGTATATCATGAGATATTAAAAACAACTTTAGTCAAAGAAGTAGGTTTTAAGAAAGGTCTTTAAGACAGAGAGGGAATTGGAGAGAAAAGCGGTTTTGGGAAGGGATTCCAAAGCACAATCAAGAATTAACTGTCTGAAAGCACAGCTGCCAATGGTGGGGAAAAGGGAGATGGGAATGTAGAAGAGGATAGAGTGGAAGAATGCAAGGTTCCTGGGTTTCTAGGATTATAAGGAGGTTACCAGGTTAGGGAGCGCCAAGGTTATGGTTAATTTAAACAAGAGGTTGAGGATTTTAAATTTGAGCCACTTGGGGGGGCCAGGAACAAATGTAGATGAGCAGGAACAGGGCAAAGGGTGGCCCGAACATCATGTGGGATGGGACAAGAATAGCAGAGATTTTGGATGAGCTGAGTTTAAGGAGCATGAACTAAGAGAACACTGGAAAAATTGAGCCTGGCTGTGACAAAGGCATGCATGAGGTTTCCAGCAGCAGATGGACTGAGGTAAAGGCAAAAGTAAGCGTTATTGTGAAGATGGAAGTCGGCGGAATTTAGGATGGAGGGGATATGGGGCAGAAGCTCAGAAAAGGGTCATTAAGAATGTTGAGATTACAAAAGTGTGTTTCAATCTGAGACGGCATCTGCGGTAGGATTAGAGTCTTTGGCAAGAGTACTGAGTGTATGGTTGGGGTTGTAAGATGATGGCTTTGATTTTCCCAATGTTTACAGGAGGAAATTGCAGCTTTTTGAAGATTGGATGTCAGCTAACCCATCTGAAAATCTAAAGGTATTAGAGGGGTTGAGTGAGTTGGTGGAGAGCTAGATCTGTCTACACATGGAAGTTACCTCTGAATCTGTGGATGATGCCATCAAGAGGCAGCATGTCGATCAGGAAGAAGACAGGAGCCAAGGGGACTCCAGAGGTAACAATGCATGGGTGAGAAGAGAATCCATTAATATGGCAATGCTCT
Organism: Carcharodon carcharias; assembly: GCF_017639515.1. Taxonomy (NCBI): domain Eukaryota; kingdom Metazoa; phylum Chordata; class Chondrichthyes; order Lamniformes; family Lamnidae; genus Carcharodon; species Carcharodon carcharias. The sequence continues at coordinate 111,222,175 of NC_054468.1, read as the reverse complement.
GGTAAGAGCTGAATAAATCAGCAGGGGACAGAGCCATTGCTGAGAGGCAATGGGGGAAGACAGTGTGATCAGCCACACCAAAAGCTGTAGAGACCTCTTGGCGGTCAAGGAAGGATAATGCATCCTGATCATCAAGGAGGATGCAATTTGTAACTTGGTTTAAGTGCTATTGTAGGGCAAAATTCTGAGCAGAAAGAAAAGGAATGAAAAGTCTGTGTAGGGACGCAAGCACAAACTTAAAATAGGAACACAATCTCCTTCTATCTTACACTATTATGAAACCAAACCATGACTGGGCACATTCAGCATGTGGGAGACATTGAGACATCGGAGAGGTCATAAACTTATCAGGAAAATATTTTTGCAGCCACAATCCTTTGCTTCTGCCCAGATGTGGGAAGAAACCAACTGGCTTCCTACCGCAACTGGTAGGAAGCATTGAAGTGTCACCATTGGAATGCATCCATGTAAGAAACTGTATTATACATTTCACAGTCAAAATATGTTCATCATGTTCAAACTTATGCTTCCAGTGAGATACATGAGAATTTGAAATGTATCTGCTGTAGGTTACTGGAGGTCAGAATAATCTACACAGTACTCATAAATAACATCAAAATATTAATTTTCAATACTTCATAAATGTGTTGGAGCACCATCATGCAACATGATGGCACGAGGAGATTTTAATTCATAGCCCTGATCTTCTACATTCTAAGTTACCAATTTCAGCCACACTGCTGAAGGCCTCATTGCCTGCCTCAAGTTCAAAGGTTGTTATATAGCACTGCATGTGGGCAGTAATGTATGATTTATAACAAAGTTCAGCCCAGTAACCAGCACTACTTTGAAATAGATCTTGATGTTTATTTAAACATAATGCACTTAATTTTAAGTACTTTGATAAACATTTAATGTGAATTTTGAATGCATTCAAATAGACTGAAATGATATTTATTAGATTATATTGAGAGCTCCCTTCCAGGTATTACACATATATGCATAGATCTTCACTGATTCTCTATCCATCTATGAATCAGTTTGGGGCATTGAATGTTCCTATGCACTCAGCTGGATTCCTTTGTTGCCTTGTTATCTGCTTCTCCCAGCATAGATTCTTTTCTTTTGTCCTTGCTGCACAATTTCTCAGCTTCCTCTGTGATTGCTTTCCTTCTCAATTTCTTTGTTGTTATTGTTTTTTTTAATGATGCTGCAGGAACTGCTGCACAATAGGAAGTCAGGAAGGAAAATTAATAATGCTCTTTGGACTTTCTAGGCTCAGAATTGTAGGTTGGAATTTTACAGCAGTGGGGATAGGGCCAGAAAATGCCATGAGCCGTTCAGGATTCCATTGACTTGGGCAGGACCGGAAAATTCCACCCATAGAATGGGACAGCACAGAAGGAGACCTTTCAGTCCATTGAGCCTGTGCCAGCTTTTAATCCGAGGGACGTTCCAGCTCGTCGCACTCTCTTGCTCATTTCTCATGTTCCTGTGATTGTCTCTTTACTTCAAGTATTTATCCAAACCCCTTTTGAAGGTTACGATTGAACCTGTGTCGAGCACTCTATCAGGTTGCCCATTCTAAATCCTAATCGTTGTAACAGATCAAAAAGAAGAAGCAAAGGGGTCATGGGAAGTTAGGAAATTAACTCAGCAGCAAGAGAATGGGAAGCTTAAAAGTTGCTTTGTATATAGAATGAAAAAATGTGCTGCAAGATAAGGTTCTTGTTCAATTAAGTTGTAACTGTGACGGGACCTTGGCAAGTCTTCCTGGAGGAAGGCATTGTGCTGTGCAAATTTGACAGACCAAAGGCACAGCTGATCCTTTGCAATTTTTATATAAAAAGCAGACAGTCAAGGGCTAAGAACAGACAGAATAAGGGAGAAGGCTACATCCAAGAGAAACATGAAGCAGATTTTTGTTCTGGGGTTAGGATGTTGACATAGGGTTGGTGATATTTGAAATGCTGCTGGAATGCTGGCTCCCTGGGCTGCTGCTGGGGTCCTGCCTCCATTCCTTGGCCATTTTTTGGCCACCACGAGGGCCCTGCCTGCTGGCTGGAAAATTCCAGTTGGCGGTAGGAGGCAGGCCTTAATGGTCCTCTTTGCAAATTGGCTACCTGTCACTTGCAGATGGATGGCCATCTCCAAGATCCCAGATATGACCTCTTTAAAAATGGCCTGGAGGTAAGATTGTGATGGCAAACGGACACATTGCTGTCCGGCACCAATTTTTCAACCCTCCCTCCTTGGCTCCTGCTTCCCCCAATGCACTTTGAAAATTCTGCCCATGGACTTCAGGCCTATGCCCATTGTTCCCAGGTGCCTGTTTTTCAGCCCTCCTGCCTCCGTTCCTGCTTCACCCAATGTGCTTTGAAAATTCTGCCCATGGACTTCAGGCTTGGTGAAAGCGAGGACTGTTAGGCCAGATGGCAGATGAAGGAATCCAGTCAAGTGGACAGAGGCAAATTCAAGCTTATGAGAGAGCAAGAAACATATGAAAGGAGGCATTTTGTATTTTCAAAGTAGTAAAATGTTGTGGAGTATATTACAGTACAGTGAGGACATATATGTTTAAATGTACCATATTCTATCTGTTAAGCCTGCTTCACTTCTAAATTCCTTTCTTTGCTAGAGAAAAAGAGAAATATTAAACTAAGATGGACCCATGGACCATTTTGGGCACCAGTCAAGTGAAAGGAGGATATCCATCGTTTTATCTCATGTTCCCTCAGGTTCTTTTGCCAATCACCTTAAATATATGCCCTCTCATTATCAATCCTGGAAACAGTTTATTTTTATTACAATATGCAGATGTTAAACTTGTACTGTCTCAACAAAGTGACTCAAACATTTTAATAAAAGCGAGATACCGCAGATGCTGGGAATCTGAAACAAAAACAGAAAATGCTGGAAAAACTCAGCAGGTCTGGCAGCATCTGTGGAGGGAAAAACAGAGTTAAAGTTTCAAGCCCTTATGACTCTTCTTCAGAGCTGAAGAACAGTCACAGAATTACCTAGAAAAACTCAGCAGGTCTGGCAGCATCGGTGGAGAAGAAAAGAGTTGATGTTTCGAGTCCTCATGACCCTTCAACAGAAGGTCTGTTGAAGGGTCAGGAGGACCCGAAACGTCAACTCTTTTCTTCTCTGCCGATGCTGCCAGACCTGCTGAGTTTTTCCAGGTAATTCTGCTTTTGTTTTGGATTTCCAGCATCCGCAGTTTTTTTGTTTTTATCTTTTTGTTTTTATCTCTGAAGAACAGTCATATGGACTCAAAACATTAACTGTTTCTCTCCCCACAGATGCTGCCAGGCCTGCTGAGTTTTCCAGCATTTTCTGTTTTTGACTCAAACATTTTGTCCAGTTTGCAAATGCTCAGTACAGTGCTAAAACAGATCACTTTCTTGTCTTCAGATTGTATAAGTGAAAGGTAGCCGCACATAAGATAATAGCATTCACATTGGCCTTAACCTAACAGTCTCCAACCAGCTTCATTTTGCGGGTTATGTTTGTTCCTCATAGTTTCCTGAACATAGAAGTCCATTGCAATCTAACTTGCTCATAGTGCACTGGAGCAGATGGATCACCAAGGTCTGTGGCATCATCTAAGTTGTTAATAAACATAAACAGAATTACCTGGAAAAACTCAGCAGGTCTGGCAGCATCGACGGAGAAGAAAAGAGTTGACGTTTCGAGTCCTCATGACCCTTCGACAGAACTTGAGTTCGAGTCCAGGAAAGAGCTGAAATATAAGCTGTCGAAGGGTCATGAGGACTCGAAACGTCAACTCTTTTCTTCTCCGCCGATGCTGCCAGACCTGCTGAGTTTTTCCAGGTAATTCTGTTTTTGTTTTGGATTTCCAGCATCCGCAGTTTTTTTGTTTTTATCTCTGTTGTTAATAAACATGGTGAATGACTGAGGTCCCAACACTGATCCTTGTGGGACATCACTAGTCACGTTCTGCCAATTACAGTACCTGCCCAATATCTCTGCTCTCTGTCTCCTTTCGCTCAATTTCATAACCAGGTCAATAATTTGCCTTCAATTCCGTGAACTTCAACTTTAGCTAGCAGCCTCTTATGAGCTAGGGACTTTATCAATACTGTTTGGAAGTCCATGTAATTCACAGCTATAGACATCCCCCTGTCTGCTATTTCAGTCACCTCTTCAGAACATTTAATCAGGTTCATCAGGCATGATCTACTCTTTACAAATCTATGTTGATCAACTGAAGATTTTCAAGCTGTTCAGTCATCCTATCCTTAATTATGGACTCTAGTATTTTCCCGACAACAGATGCAAGCTTAACTGGTTTGCTATTCCCTGGGCAGGAAATTGAGTCAAGTAGAAGATCAACTCTAATCTTATTGAATGGTGGTGCAGGCTTGAGGAGCCTTATACTTTTTTATTTTTATTAACCAGTGGGCAGATTGAGACAATAATTTGCCTGTCCTGCATCAATGATAAATGGATTCATGACTTAACTTCAAAGAGCATCCTTTGCAGCACCAACACAGCATTACAACTCCCTGCACCAAACATTAATATCAATGAATAAGTGGATGAAATGAGGCAAAGTTATTTCACTTTAGATCCTTAACAGTCATCAGATAGGGATCTTTCACACACTCTGCGGGAAATTCATTTGAATCCAGATCTCAAAAAGAAAAATGTTGATATTGAAATCCATCATGCATTCTGAGAATAAATTCAATTTTTGACCTTAAAAATGCAATCCACCCTTTCATTCTCCACACTTTTTTTCATTATTCTTTCATGGGGTGCTGGTGAGGCCAGCATTTGTTGCCCATCCCTAATTGCCCTTGAGAAGTTGATGCTGAGCTACCTTCTTGAACTGCTGCAGTCCATGTGTTGCAGGAACACTCACAGTGCTGTTAAGAAAGAGAGTTCCAGGATTTGAACCCAGCAACATTAAAGAAAGGGTCAGGATGGTATGTGGCTTGGAGGGGAACTTGCAAGTGGTGCTGTTCCCAGGCATACGCTGCCGTTGTCCTTCTAGGTAGTAGGGGTCATGGGTTTGGAAGATGCTTCAAAGGAGCCTTGGTGAGTTGCTGCAGTGCATCTTGTGTATGGTACATTCTGCTGACACTGTGCATTGATGGTGGAGGGAATAAATGTTTAAGGTGTTGGATGGGGTGCCAGTCAAGTGGGCTGCTTTGTCCTGGATGGTGTCAAGCTTCCTGAGTTCCCTTGGAGCTGCACTCATCCAGGCAAGTGGAAAGTATTCCATCACATTCCTGACTTGTGCCTTGTAGTTGCTGGACAGGCTATGGGGAGTCAGAAGGTGAGTTATTCACTGTAGAACTCCCAGCCTCTGACCTTCTCTTGTAGCCACAGTATTTCTATGGCTTCACTTTCTGGCCAATGGTAACCCCCAGGAGGATTCAGCAGTGGTAATGCCATTAAATGTCAAGGGGAGATGAGTGGATTCTCTCTTCTTGGAGATGGTCACTGCCCCACACTAGTGTGGCATGATAAATACTTGCCACTTATTAGTCCAAGCCTGAATGTTATCCAGGTCTTTCTAAGTGTTGACATTAACTATTTCAGTGTCTGAGGAGTTGTGAGTTCTTCTGAACATTGTACAATCATCAGTGAACATTCCCACTTTTAACCTGATGATGGGGGAAGGTAATTGATGAGGCATCTGAAAATGGTAGGGCCTAGGACACTACCCTGAGGTACTTCTGCACTGATGTTCTGATACTGAGATGATTGACCTTCAATAACCACAACCATATTCCTTTGTGCTAGGTATGACTCCAACCAATCAAGACTTGATTCCCTTTGGCTTCAGTTTTGCTAGAGCTTCTTGATACCACAATCAGTCAAATTGTGCCTTTATGTCAAGAGTAGTCACTCTCACCTCACCTCTAGAATTCAGCTCATTTGGCCATGTTTGGACAAAAGCTGTAATGAGGTCAGGAGCTGAGTTACTCTGGTGGAACCCAAACTGAATGTCAGTGAGCAGGTTGTTGCTGAGTAAGTGTTTCTTGGTAGCCCTTCCATCACTTTACTGATGATTAAGACTCATGTGATGGTAATTGGTTGGGTTGGATTTGCCCTGCTTTTTGCATACAGGCCACACCTAGGCAATTTTCCAGATTGTGGGGTAGCTGCCAGTGTTGTTGCTGTACTGGAACTGTGTACTGGAACAGAAAAGTGAATCAAATTGGCTGAAATCTGGCATCTGTGATGCTGGGGCCTTAGGAGGAAGCCAAGATGGATCATCCACTTAGCACTTCTAGCTGAAGCTGGTTGCGAATGCTTTTGCACCAATGTACTGGGCTCCCCCATCATTGAGGATGGGGTTATTTGAGGACCCACCACCTCCTGTTAGTTGTTTAATTGTCCACTATTATTCATGACTGGATGTGGCAGGACTGCAGAACTTTGATTTGATCTGCTCGTTTTGGGATCACTTAGCCCCATCTATCACATGCTCCTTCCACAGTTGGCAAGCAAGTAGTCCTGTGTTGTAGCTTCACCAGTTGACCCCTCATCTTTAGGTATGCTTGGTGCTGCTCCAGGCATGCCCTCCTGCACACTTAATTGAACCAGGGTGATCCCCCAGTTTGATGGTAATGGTAGAGTGATGGATGTGCTGAGCCATGAGGTTACAGATTGTGGTTGAATGCAATTCTGCTGTGCTGATGGCCCACAGCACCTCATGAATATCCATTTTTGAGTTGCTAGATGTGTTCTAAATCTATCCCATTTAGCACAATGATAGTGGGATACAATACAGTGGATGGTATCCTCAATGTGCATTTCATCTCCACAAGGACTGTGTGGTGATTACTTCTATCCGTACTGTCATGGGCAGTTGCATCTGTGACAGGTAGATTGGTGAGGACAAAGTCAAGTAGGTTCTTCTCTCTTGTTGGTTCCCTCGCAACCTGTCACGGGCCCAGCGTTGCAGCTATGTCATTCAAGTCTTGGCCAGCTTGGTCAGTAGTGGTACTACCAAGCAAATCTTGGCAATGGACATTGAAGCCTCCCATCCAGAGTACATTCTCTGCCCTTGCCACCCTCAGTGCTTCCTCCATGTAGTGTTCGACATGGAGGAGTATTGATTCATCAGCTGAGGGGGGAACAGTAGGTGATAACCAGCAGGAGATTTCCTTGCCCATGTTTGACCTGATGCCATGAGACTTCATGGGGTCTAGAGTCAATGTTGAGGACTCCCAAGGCAACTTGTTCCCAACTGCATACCTCTGTGCCACCACCTATGATGGTTATGTCCTCCTGGCGGGACAGGACATATCCAGGGATGATGATGGTGATGCCTGGGATATTGTCTGTAATATATGATGCCATTACTTTGTCAGGCTATGGGGCAACTCTCCAATTTTGGCACAAGCCCCCAGATGTTAATAAGGAAGACTTGTCAGGGCCGACAGGGCTGGGTGTGCCATTATCATTTCTGGTGCCTAGGTTGACGCTGGGTGGTCCGTCCAGTTTCATTCCTTTTTGACTTTGTGGTGGTTTGGTATGACTGGACCATGTTGTGGGTCTGGAGTCACATGTAGGTCAGACCAGGTCAAGACAGCAGATTTCCTTTTCTAAAAGATATTAGTGAACAAAATGTTTTTTTTACGACAATTGCAATAGTTTCATGGTCACCATTAATGGGATTAGCTTTTAATTCCACATTAGAACCTGTGACGCCATAGTATTAGCCTGGGCCTCTGGATTACTCATCCAGTGACATTACCATTACACTACCACTTTCCCTAATACATCTCTGTATTAATTTTATTCATGTAAGTTGAAAGATGCCTGTGCCTGGAAAACCTCTTTCATGTTAGACTTCCAGCATCAAGTATGAGCTGACTTCTTTTAAAGGAATCACATAAATGTGCTTAATTAACAAAGAATATATTTCCATGAAATACAATACATTGTAACAATATCTTAGAAACCCTAAAAGTAAATCTTAGAGTATGACAGTGAGCAAGCAGTTCAATGAACTAACAATCCAACAGGAATGCCAATTTGCATGAGGCATTTATCAATGGGTTTTTAAGTTAATGGTGCTCTAACCATTTACGAGATTCTTGCCTCACTTAGAAATGTGTAAATGTCCTGTGTAAATGACTTGCATAGTTGAATGATTGTGACTCTGTGGAATTCTCTTTCCCAGAGAGTGGTGGAATTGGCATTATTGAATACTTTTAAGGCAGAGGTAGATAGATTCTTGACCAATGAGGGAATTAAAGGGTGTCGGGGGGGTAGGCAAGACAGTGGCACTGAGGCTACAATCAGATCAGCCATGATCTTATTGAATGTCGGAGCAGGCCCGAGGGGCTGAATGGCCTACTCCTGCTCTTATTTCATATGTCCATCTGTATTCTCAGAAAAATGTGAACTGCAATCTGGTGCACTGAAGGACTGAATACATGTGTTTGGAATGAGTATCTTCATCAATTGTTATGACTGCTTTAATGGCCTAAACCCAATTGCAATGTGGTTAAACATAATTGGCTGAATTAACCTTTCAGCCAACTCACAGAGAGGGAGACTGGAACCTGGACATTTGGGCAGCTAATTTGTCAGTGATGTTTTTAACGCAGTAGGGTCTTCTGACTTCTGAGTTTCCTCAATTAGAGCAGGTGGGTGTGACAAGGACCTGTGCCTGAGTGTTGAAGACTTGCTCCCCACCCATCACTTTAAACATTCATTCCCTCCACCACTGATGCACCAGTGGCAACAGTGTGTGTACCATCTGCAAGAGACACTGCAGCAACTCGCCAAGGTTCCTTTGCAAGCACCTTCCAAACTCGCGATCTTTACCACTTGGAAGGACAAGGGCAGTAAACGAATGGGAACACCACCACCTGCAAGTTCCCCTCTAAGCCACACACAATCCTGAATTGGAACTATATCGCCATTCTTTCACTATCACTGGGTCAAAATCCTGGAACTTCCTCCCTAACAGCACTGTGGGTGTACCTACACCACATGGACTGCAGTGGTTCATGAAGGCAGCTTACCACTACCTTCCCAAGGGCAACTAGGGATGGGCATTAGTTGCAGCCTTGCCAGAGACACCCACATCCCATGGAAAAAGAAAACTATTTCAACGGATCCTCACAAATTGCTGAGAGGAGAAGGAAAACCCAAATCTTGCCAAATGCTCACTCCAACCTATACCTCTCAAGGCTAGCATGAAGCTATCTGCAGAGCTAAAGATTGGAAGAAAGTATAAAACAGCTGTGCCACGCAAGATACGTCCTCCACGCAATCAAGAGGAAGTAAAAAGACAGCAACTACTGATGCACAAGTAGAAGACGGTCAACATTTCAACAACCATGCTAAACCTCTGCTGAGTTGTTGACAGGGCAGTCTGTACATGGACAGGATTCAATCACGAAAACCTAGAACCCAGCTAAAGTTGTTGGTGAAGCTTAGGCTGTAAGGTCACACATCATTGAGACTGAAACTGGTAAACAAATGAGAAAGAACAGAGTCCACATTCAGCCTACAACTGAGCTGGAAAAGATGATCAACAACACCAACATTTCTAACCAGTGAGACAACATCAACAGCATCACCAACAAGTGACACAATTTCGCAAAGTCCAGCAGGACACCTACAACACCAGGAGGAACACACGCAACGTTGCCTGTGCATCATGCCAACTCATAATTGAGAGCAATGAATGCCAAATCTACAAGATGGAGGCATGACATCCTACCACCTAAACAATATCATCATGTATGATGTTTTCGGGAAAAGAAAACAAGCTGTAACAGGCTCTAAAGTTATTCAGTTTAATTATAAGAGTTGATTGTTAATCTTCTTTAGTTCAGAAAAGAAATTAATGAATGGAACAGTTTTGTTTGATATGAGGCGTTATATTTTTTTAAAAGAAAGAAGAATCTTACATTGTTTTTTATACATAAAGAGTTAGGAACTATTTGTGTAGGAATGTATATCCAGGGTATCACATTCACTGTTGCACTGGAGCCACGTTCGGAGCAAGTATCATTCTACCAGCCCACATGGAGAGCTGCTAGAAATACACTTGATGAAGCTCTAACAGTTTGAGCCTAAAAGTGTGATTATTTGGAACTTCTGGAAACCAGAATCATAAGAACTCCCTTACTTTATTATCTTATTAATAGGTTCACTCTTGTTAGATGTAATTACTATTCCACCAAGTGAAACCTTAAACTATAAGCCTCGCTTTGTTTTCTGTCTCTGGTATCAATTAAAAATGATTACACATCCCTAAATATTTTCCTTTGTAGAACTAATTGTTTACGCACAGTGTTATAAAGTTCTGTAAAACTTTTGTAACCAGCATGCAACGTTAATTAAGTCTCTTGTTCCTTCATCCTATAACTGTGCATTGCTACTGGGTTAGCTCCAGCTCACCAGACCAGTGGTCACCTCTCCAAACTCATCATACTTCCTTGCTTAGTAAGCAAATGCTGAAGGTTAACATTCATGCAATATTAATTGAAATCAGTAGTAGTATCACAATAATAGACTCCAGGGCAGCCTGATCAACATTTTCGCCTCACATAAATCCATAAATCTGCACTGAAACTGAGTATCCTTTTTAACAGAGAATGGAAATTGATAGTAACATAGTTAAAAAAAGGGGAGTAGCTCTCCTCAGCTTGGAATAAGGCACGATTATTAATAATAATAGAAGGTGGTAAATGGTATTTTTTAAGCAGGAGTTCACTTGTATGAATTAGTGTTTTAAAACTACATTACCAATAAACACCTTTGTAATTCAGGCAGGCGGCTTATATTTCAGCCACGACTTTGGTGTTACTAAGCTGATGCTATTATGGACAGATGAGACTGTCCTTAGCAATCAGCAGCTTTGTTTTACTTTGCTTGCACACTGTGTTTGCAAGATAAGATTGGGTAAAAATCACTTTAATTGATGTTATTGCATGAGTGCTGACCATGGGAGTGTAGAAATTACTGTCACTGATTTTATCGCACTAATGTGTTTGTACCAACTGCTTCTCTCTGTTAATTGTAAAGCCATTAATCTGTTTAAAATATACGCCTCGCTTAAAACAGCAGAGGGTTGAATTTGATAGGAGTGTATTAAGTGTTTATCAGATAACATCAGCTGCAGTAATTACAATCCATATCGGATCAGAAAAGCAGCCTGTGAAGCTTATCGAAAGGTAATGGCCCTTGGTGCAGCAGATGCTCCTGTGCAGTTGGCCCACATCATTTATTCCAGATCACATTTGATTGAGTCATTCAGCTTCCAGTACACACGAGCTGTGAAATTTCACTTTCCTGGTAATGGCAGTGCATGTAGCTCTCACTTTGCAGTAGTTCTATGATGTCTTCACACTAAATTCATTGTTGGCACTTGATGGATTGGTGCAGCAAGCGTTGGATTGTGGAAGTCCCGCTTTTGGTGGCGCAGTTTCACCCTTGGTATCAGATGACATTTGCACCTGTTCAGGATTAGGACTTCAGCATGCTAGAGTGCATTGGCGGCAGGAGGAAAAAGCTCTTTACGCAGTGAATCGTTAAGATCTGAATGCACTGCCTGAGAGTTTGGTGGCGGCAGGTTCAATCAGAGCTTCCGGAAGAGAATTTGATCATTACCTGAAGAGGAAAAATTTGCAGGGCTATGGGGAAAAGGCAGGGTTGTGGAACTGGGTGAATTGCTCATGCGGAGAGCCAGCACATAAATGATGGGCCAAATGGCCTCCTTTTGTGCTGTAACTATTCTGTGATTCATTGATGCCCAAGGTCTCAGCTGGGGTATTTTAAGGAATGCCTGAGAAGGGTTAAGAGCACGATGTAGGTGTAGGATAAATTTATTGCCTTATGTAACACCATTTATTCTGTAGGCTACTACAGAATGGGATTGATGGAACTAGCTATTATGACAATAAGTTCACTGTAGTGTACAGCCTTCTTTGCTGCCTTCTCGGTTGAGGAGGGGTAAATAAAGTTAGTTCAATAATGGCTACCTGCTGTGAATTAGGCACTTAAGTGGCAGGACTTTTCTTCACCTGAGGAACCCGGATATGATGTTCTGCCTAGAGTTGCTGGCCAATCAGGCACTTGGCAGTGCCACGGAGGAGGCCGTGATTGCTGCCAGTACAACACCCCCTGGAGCCCCAGGATTGAGGAGCAACCCAGGAAAAAATAAGTGCTGTTGTGGGGGGAGGCATTGCAAAAGTTAACTGAGTTTAGATCAAGGCCGTCTGCTATGGAATTTGAGCGATTATTCCGGTAAGGTTTAGAGAGAGATTTTTAGAGGAACCTCATCAAGAGCAAACAGGGATAGTCTGTATGAAGCAGAAGCAAAAAGCTATTTTTAGTATCCAAAGGTAGATAGAGAATGGACCACAATTTACATCAGAAGAGTGGAATATTTCTGAGTAAGAATGGAGTCAACTAGACACTAATACCACCATTTCACCTAGTATTGAATGGTGCTGCAGAAAGCAGTGTACAGAATGTGAAGAGGTGTTTACAGAAGTATTTGCCAGGTGACAAGCCAGGCAGAAATTTCCATACTTCCCTGCAACAGAGGCTAGTCAATTTTCTGTTCTCTTGCAGAATAACCCCACAGTCTGAAACAGATTGCTCACTTTACGAGTTAGTGCTTAAATGCATTCCTAGGACAGGGTTTACTTTGCTTAAGCCTGTTGTTAATGGCAAAGTAAGAGAAAAGCTAAACAAAGAGGGAGCTGAGCCGTGATACGCAGGCATGAAACTTAGAGAGTTCATTGCTGGTCAGAAGGTCATGGTGAAAAACTGCCAAGATGATAAGCAGAAGTATGTGATTGGAGTTGTTGTAAAGAGACTAGGAGCATTCACATATCTAGTGAAAATTGGAGACAGACACGTACATCATTTGTTTGAAAGAGGAAATCTGACAAAGGGAGAGCATGATAAACCCCCTATAGTCCAAATTCCTCCTACAGTCACAAGTCAAAATCAGAAAGAAAATGAAAGTGTGCCAATATCACAGAATTCACTGGTGGAGCAAAGTGATTCAGGGTCTTTGACTAAGACAAATCAATCAACGTCACAGTCCCAACTATTAAATGGAATGGTAGTCAAAGTCAAAGCTCAGTTTTGACACAGTCAAAGATGTTGAGAGAGCAGAGTCAAGAAAATGGAAATGGTAGGAGATAGCCAGACAGAAAGAGAAAGAAGCCAGATAGGTTAATTAAAAGTATGTTGAAGGAAAAAGATATTCTTTTCATTATTTCTTGTCAGATTTGTTATTCTTTTCATTGTTTCTTAATGCATACTAGTAATAAGAAAAAACAATTTTTCTTTACATGTAAGTTAGTCTGTTAGATTCAGTCACTTATGTTTTGGGTATGATTAAAGTGGAAACAAATAAGCAACCCAATATTTTAAATTTTCTGGGATTGTTGATGTGGGTTTAATCATATTATATTCTGGGAAACCATTTTATATTTTAATGTATAAGTTGTTTTTTATAGTGGGGAGGGAATGTAGTGTAGAGCCCTCTCTGTTAACCTCTCAGTTGGGGAGGTGTAAATAAAGTTAGTTCAATAATGGCTGCCCTCTGTGATTTCATGTGGTGAGTTTTTCTCATTGTCATTTGCAATACTTACAGCAGTTAAAAGAAAGTGTGCAGGGTAAAAGTTGGGGTAAGAAGATGGAAGATGGTTGTATGAAAAGAAGGGAGGCAACATTTTTTAAAAATCTAAAAACAGTGGACATGTTCAATCTCCTGGACATGCATCCTAAAGGTACTCATGCAGTTCATGTCAAACAAGCTTGTTCACTGGATTACATAAGCATGAATGATAATTAAGATACAGTTGAGATTCAACTTCTGACAGAAGGACAGACTATTTGAGCAGGAGAATGCATTACTTTGACAATAAAGCTGAAGCGAAATGTTCAGCTTGGATAGCAATGCAACACTGCTCTGGGTAAAGATTGTGGAATAAATGATGATTTGAACAGCTTCTTAGATTTTCCTTTAAATCACCGATCAACAAATTTTGTGAGTGTCCTAGATCACAATATCTTAAATATAATGAAGTAAGGTGGGATTGGAAATGTTGTTAAATCATTATTTTAATTCTGATTTGGCTGAGATGCAGAGCAGCACAGAAGTTTCATTGAACTTGCATGTTGATTTTGGTTTCAGCTACTATGCTGGTACCATCTGGTCTTTTTACAGATCGAGTGATTGCTTCAAACACGAGTGCCAGAGGAATGTAATGATTTCACATCGTTATCCTAACAAAATTTGCAGCATTATAATCAGGCCTTTGTTTAAAGATTGGCTACTCTCTTTACGTTTTGAAGTGTATTTGACCTGCAACAATAGGTTTAACTGCATTTGGTAAAGGCCTAATTTGGCTGCTGCAAAAATGTTTTTTTAGTATAACTTCCTGGGGCACTGCAAATGCAAAAAAAAAAAGACCTCAAACCAAGTAATTGTGCTCCCTCTATTGTGCTGGCTGCTAGTCCAATCAATACATTCTGCCCATCAATGATTAAACAGTGGCAAAAGCTGCTCTTTAAAATCAATTCCCAGAATGTATTTTGATTGCTGTGGCACTCTAAAGGTAATAAAATTAGTCTGTAGGTGTTCAGATCTGTTGTATCGGGAATATACAGGATTTTTTTTGTTTGCGTTCCTTCAAACTATTTTTCTTGTTTTTAGAATATGGTCACAAGGAAATACAAGGTGTTTTTCAATGCAGAGACATTCCTGTAGAGGGTTCATAGTGCAGTGACAAAATCCAGTTGGTTAATCTGCGCAAATCCAGCTCACCTCTGTTTCCAATTATTATCCTCTTCAGCAATGCTATTCATCCCAGGCAGTCATTTGTATTTACATCCTGTAGCTTTCCAATCAGTAGCATGGGCAGGTGTGGAGCTACATGGCAAGCCTTCTGTATTGGATAAAATGCATTTGAAATTCAAAAGTAACACTTGGCTGATGGTGTCTTCCTGCCAGTTGTCATTGTTGTGTTATGGGTTTGTTTAGTGTCTCATTGATTAGATCCTGAGACTTGTATGTTTAAGCATGAACTATTTATTGGCAATCCTTAACTCTGCACAGGTCCCAGCTACTGCCATGCATGGTGTTGCTCCCATGCAGGTTCATTCTAGACTGTTCTCCTAGTCTATTACCATGTGACTCCATACATCATAATGTGGGCAGTGCTATTTTCTAGTTCCACGATATCCCTTGCTCTGCTGAGCACCTTTACATTGCAATGGCCTGCAGGCACACACAACAGTCATTACCAGTGAAATTAAGAAGTGGATGATAAATATAACATTTGAAAAATAAACATCAAGGCCTGGAGTTTCTGTTAGGTTGCTCTGTCTTTTTTGGCACAATTTGTACCAAATCAGTGTGATTGTGGTGCTAAAAGCTGCAGAATATTAAGCACAAATTATGTTCAGAGCAATTTGAGTTTCTGCGATCTTTTGCACTGTCTTAAAAAGCATTGTGTTGGAAGGAGGCCCCATCCACAAAACTGGCCTTGCCCTCAAGGTGTGTTAATCATCACTGAGAGTTGGAAGTGGCACCATGTGAACAAGTTTCTCCCCCCTATCCCTTATGTTGCTGATAAACTCACAGCAAATAATATGAGGTGTCTCAGACATACAAACACACAAAATAGGGGCAGGAGTAGACCATTTGGCCCATCAAGGCTTCTCTGCCATTCAATAAGATCATGGCTGATCTGTTTGTGTTTCAAACTCCACATTCCCATCTATCCCCGATTACCTTTCATTCCCTTGCTTATCTACCTCCGCCTTAAAAATACTAAATGACCCCACTTCCACCACCTTCTGAGGCAGAGAGTTCCAAAGTCACACAACCCTCTGAGAGAAAAATGTTCTCATCTCTGTCCTAAAAGGGCGACCCCTAATTTTAAAATATTGTCCCCTAGTTCTGGAACACCAACCAGAGGAAACATCCTTTCCACGTCCACATTGTCAAGGTCGTTCAGGATCTTATATTCTTCAATCACATCACCCCTCACTCTTCTAAACTCCAGTGGAAACAAGCCCAGTCTGTCCAACCTTTGCTCATAAGCTCATTCCAGGTATCAATCTAGTAAACCTCTTCTAAACCGCCTCCAATGCACTCACATCCTTCCTTAAGTAAGGAGACCAAAACTGCACACAGTATTCAAGATGTGGTCTCACCTATGCCTTGTATAACTGTAGCTGAACATCCTTACTTTTATGTCCAGTTCCTCTCATAATAAAGAATAGCATTCCATTAGCCTTCTTAATTACTTGCTGTACCTGCATACTAACCTTTTATACTATCTGGCCTTTCTAAGTGATTGTCAAATAACTCTTTGAAAGATCTTTTATCCCAGGCAAAAAACAATGAATTAGGTTTACGAAGAATAAAAAAATACTGTTCGAGTGAAAACAAATGCAAAGGATTTCACAGGATACAAAGTGTTTATTTAAACTTGCAGTCCACCTTCCAAAACAAAATAAAGTCTTGAAAGTTTAATCATTCTCTTCAGTGTTATAGTTGTACTAGTGAACAGGGAGTGAAGTTCTTAGGATAGAAGTTCATCTGTATCCCGTTTTCAGGCCCAATATTGGCAGTGTGCAAGCAGCATACGGCTAACATGTAAGACGCCCTCTTTCTGACAGATTGCTTACCCATTTTGTTTTGTTAGATAAGATCATAAGAGCTGGAGTAGGCCATTTGGCTCTGTGCTGCTATTCAACAAGATCATGACTGGATCATGACTTCAACTCCACCTTCCAACACCATCCCCGTACCCCTTAATTCCCTTAGTATAAAAAAAAAAATCTATTTACCTCTGCCTCAACCACTGAGCACCCACAGCTCTCTGGTTGGAGAGCGCGAAAGATTCACAACCCTTTGAGTGAAGAAATTTCTTCTCGACTCAGTCCCAAATGGCTGACCTCTTTATCCTGAGACTGTGACCCTGAGTACTAGATTTCCCGTTGAGGGGAAACATTTTCTCAGCATCTTAAGAATTTTACATCTCTCAATTAGATCATCTCTCATTCTTTTAAACTCCAGGGATTATAGGCAAATCTATTAAATCTTCCCTCATAGGACTATTCCCCCTTCCCAGGATCTAGTCCAGTGTGAATCTATGTGTTACAATCACAAAGTTTATGGGCTGAATTTTGCGTTCCATGGGCAAGCGCGCGCCTGAGCCGATCGGGCATAAGATCGCACGAAAGGACGTCGGGCAAGCGTCCTGCGTGATATTTTGCTTGGCGGGCATGCGCAAAAGTCGGAAGCATGCCTGCCAACAGTTAAGAGGGCAGATTGACCACCCCACCCTCAGTATCCACTTGTATAAAATATACCGAGGGCAGATTGAACCCCTGGGCCATCCATCCAGGTGAATCCAGGAATGTCCGGCCCATCTGAATCCCCTCTTTCCCCTCTTCCTGTGACCCCAGCAACTCCAGCTTCACAGGCCAGGGAGGGTGCCACTGCCACACAGCAGGACCCTGAAAGCAGGCCGGGGCCCTCCTGGTCTCGACCTTCTAGAAGACGCCCGTCAAGGTCATCACAGACAGGGCATAACAGTCAGCAGGCTGCCTCCACGTCTGCTGTGGAGCAGCAGGGTTAGGAAAGTTAAGAAAATGTAGTTGCTCTGCCTGGGCATGGGCCTTAATCACTTGTACACAGTGTTGACTATTGTAAATGAACTCCCAACAATGTCACCCTGTCTATGGCTCCTTGTTCTAATGAGCAGTGTTCGTGTCACTCAGATGTGAAACCTTTCTGCACAAGATAAAGGCAGGTGTCTCAGTCCAGGGCCTCTCCCTTGTGCTATGTGCAACTTTCCCAGCACACTGATTGTACGCTTTCACAGTCACTGAACACATCAGTCATGCCTGCACATGGGGCTTATCGTTTTTGCTAGAATTTTCTGTGTGTGCTGTCAGCAGCTTTGAGCTGTGGCTAGCCCCCCATCTCATTAGCATCTGTGTCCAGTAACAGGATGGCTCTGAAAGGTTCAGCTCATGAAGGATGCCATAGGACCAGGAGAAGGTAAAGTTTCCCTGCTGCATCTCCATGATATGACCTTGTTCACAGAGCGTAAGTGAGCTGCCATCAGCCAGACAGGAGTCAGACATTCGCATAAGCTATTTGAGGTTCTTTGGAATGTGTGCACTGCATGTTGTCAGCATCCTCCACGAATCTAGCAGCTATGAGGGCCTCCTGAGTGCGCCTGCCTCATCAGCAATGTGATGGCCTCATTGCCGTCATCCTCACCTTCGAAGACCTCATCACCCTCATTCCTGTCAATGTCGTCCTCATTGGAGGAGACGTACAGCTCCTCCAATTCCTCCTCAGGCAGCTCCTCCCGCCGTTGCAGCGCCAGGTTGTAAAGGATGCAGTAGACAATGATGATACATGACATTCTCTGCGGACTGTATTGCAGGGCTCTACCAGACCGGTCCAGGCACCGTTTTTCAACATTCTGAAGGTTTACTCCACTAAGGTGCGAGTTTACGCATGAGCCTTGTTATACCTTCACTCTGCTGCAGTCTAAGGCCACCACACAGGCATCATCAGCTACATCCTCTGCGGGTAGCCCTTGTCCCCTGCAGCATCTCTGGACCCTGGAAGATATCAGGGATCTGAGACCTGCTGAGAATGTAGGAGTTGTGGACACTCCCAGGGAATTGTGCACAGACCTGCAGGATGCATTTGCTGTGGTCGCAAATCAGCTGAATATTCAGCGAGTGAAAACCCTCGTGGATGACATAGTTGACTGTTTGCTGGCACAGAGATCTAAGCACCACATGAGCAGTTGATGGTACCCTGCACCTGTGGAAAACCAGAGATCTGCGCAAATCCTAACGCACTTGCTTTCTGGCTTTCCTGAACCCCGGTGAAATGCACAAAGTTGTGTGTCTTCGCGAGTATGGCGTCCATGACCCCCTGGATGCACTTGTGTGTGGAGGCTTGTGAGATCCTGCAGAGGTCACCTGTGGAGCCCTGGAAGAGCCACTGGCGTAGAAATTGAGTGCCATGGTTACTTTCATGGCCACTGGCAGTGGATGCCCTCCATGCCCTCACGGCGCCAAATCCTGCAGCACCTGACATATGTGACTGACCAGTTCGCTGGACATAGAAGCATAGAAAAGTTACAGCACAGAAGGAGGCCATTTGGCCCATCTTGTCCAGGCCAGCCCGAGGATACCCAGGTTCCCTTTCTATTCCCACCTTCCTGCACCCGGCCCATAGCCCTGCAGCTTACAGCACTTTAGGTGCAGATCCAGGTACTTTTTAAAAGAGTTTAAAGTTTCTACCACCAACTTAGGCAGTGAATTCCAGACACCCACTACCCTCTGCATAAAAAAGTTCTTCCTCATGTCCCCCCTACACCTTCTGCCACTTATCTTGAATCTATGTCCCCTGGTTCTAGAATTCTTCATTTGTTCTAAGGAAAATAGCCCCAACCTATCCAATCTCTCCTCGTAGCTACACTTTTCTAACCCTGACAACATTCTTGTAAACCTTCTCTGCACTCTCTCCAGAGCTATTACATCCTTCCTGTAATGTGGTGACCAGAACTGCACACAATACTCCAGTTGTGGCCTCACCAGTGTTTTATACAATTCCAACATTATATCCTTACTTTTATATTCTATACCTCTCCAATGAAGGAAAGGATTCCATATGCCTTCTTTACAACCTTGTCTGCTTGAACTGCTGCCTTCAGGGACCTGTGTACTTGTACGCCAAGATCTCTCACTTCATCTACCCCTCTTAGTATATTCCCATTTATTGTGTAATCCCTATAACTGTTTGACCTCCCTAAATGTATGACCTCACACTTCTCTATGTTAAAATCCATCTGCCACTTTACCACTCACTCCACCAACCCATCTATATTGTTTTGGAGATTATGGCTATCCTGTACACTATCCACTACTCGGCCAAGCTTTGTATCGTCTGCAAATTTCCCAATCGTGCCCCCCATGTTCACGTCCAAATCGTTAATATATAACACAAACAGCAAGGGTCCCAACACCGAGCCCTATGGAACACCACTTGAGACAACTTTCCATTCGCAAGGGCATCCATCGACCATTACCCTTTGTTTCCTGTTACAAAGCCAACCTTTTATCCAGTTTACCACATTACCCTGAATCCCATGGGCTTTTACTTTCCTGACCAATCTGCCATGTGTGACCTTGTCAAATGCCTTGCTAAAATCCATGTACACAACATCCACTGCACTACCTTCGTCAACCCTTCTTGTCACTTCCTCAAAGAATTCAATTAAATTTGTGAGGTAAGACCTTCCTTTAACAAATCCATGCTGACCATCCCTGACTAATCCATGTCTTTCCACATTACAGTTAATCCTATCTCTCAGGATTGATTCTACTAGTTTGCTCACCGCCGATGTAAGATTAATTAGCCTATAATGTGCAGTCTTCGGCGACACTGGTTCTTGGTCATCTGTAGGAATGATAAGTGCTGGCTGTAGGCCCTGGTTCTAGCTGGGTGCTGACCCGCGATGGTTCTCTGTGACTCTTCAGCGACATGCACAGGAGCCTCAGCTGCCCCTTCTTCCAGAGGGTGCTGCTCCTCCCTTTGCACAGCTAGGCGCCTCCATCACTCTTTTCTCCTTCATCTCCACGACTTGTAAGCCATGAGGCATAGAACTGGGTCACCAGACTCCATGCTCCTGGGGTACTTCTGCTGGAGGATGAAAGTCAGAGATGGATGGGTTAGCATGGCTGAGCTCTTTTGGTTAAGTCTGAAGGCCTCTTGACACATCCCAGAGAGTGTTGGCCACCACTTGGATGGCCAGAGATTAGTGCCCAGCATGGTTACCCAGAGCCTCACCCACCTCTGCCCCACTCCACTTGACTGATTGGTGGAAGCTTGGCCCTTGGACTGCATGCCGTTGAGCATGTGAATGTTGAGCTCTCAGTTCAGGCGCAGGCATTCTCCTGACCCGCGCTGCAAGGCTGCATTGTTAGCTTGAATCATGGGGGAGACATTGCAAGGAGCTGTGAGCACCTCCACCAGTGACTGCTCCATGGCCAACTTTAGCGAGGAGATTGTACAACGTGCCCAGTTGTCTAACTGTTCTGCAGCCCAATAAAACGCTCATTAGTTTGCAGCCTGTGCCAGAGGGGTGAAAAGTTCTGGAGCGCTTGGTGGCACTTTCATGCCTCTGTGTTGCTTTGGTGGGCAAATAAACTAGAGGCTCAACTCCAAGCATATCAATGTGGCAGTGCCTGAACTGTCTCAGCTGCGGAAGAATGGTCAATGAATGCAATTGTTTCCTCAATGTGTGGCCACTTCCCTCCCCACCCCACATGCACTCTACCATCAGACCGTGCTGCGTTGTGCCCCCCCACCCACCCCTCCCACTCACCACTCCCCAACCACAGTGCAGCCCTTGCCCTGGCACTGCACTGTCAGTCAACTGGGGAAAAGTGACTTGCTGATGCCCTTGTCTGAATGACTTCCTTGAAACCGAACATCTAACTCTCGCGAGCGCTGCGCAACTTTAGCGTGCATTCCCCTCGAAGTTCAGCTCGCCAGGTGCACGCCTTTTAAATGGCATTGTGAATGACACTGATGCAGGAGGTAAATCCTTCGTTGGGGTATGATGCCGGCGAGCAGGGCTTACAATTAGATGCAAATGCATTGAAATTATGTTCCCAACACTGGTTGGTGGGAAAGGCGGCCTGCCATTGACGGGCGGAATGAACGATCGCAAACTGGTTCCCCGACAGTGTAAAATGACCCCAATGGTAATAAAGGCTGTAAATGATAATGTGGCCTTCTCCCCATATTGTCCGTTCACACCTGCCATGATGCCCAATGCCAGTGGGGGTGGAAAGTTCCTGCCATATTGTTTAGATGCTAGTTTCGTGGTCACCATCACTGAAACTAGTTTTCAATTCCAGATTTTATTAATTGTATTTAAATTCCACCAGCTGCCATAATGGGATTCAAACCCCAATGTCCCCCAAGAGCATTAGGCTGGGCCTCTGGAATACTAGCCCAGTGACATTGTCACTACGCCACAGTCTCGTCCTATCTGAAACAGAAACAGAAAAGGCTGAGAATATTCAGCAGGCCCGGGCAGCCCCTGTGGAAAAGAAAATCAAGGAGAGTGATTTTTTGATGAAACTGAAGGTAGGTTATGTTAGGCTGACGACACATCAAAAAGTCGCCATATTTTGCAGAATACTAAACACCCTAAACTGTTCAACAATAGACAGAATTGTCACTTTTTGTTTTATTTCCCTATGCTTCGGGCTTTAAATAGGGAAAATGTTCAAGCGGTCACAGTACACTCACAAAACCACAGGAGGCTGTGCTTAACGCACGGAGCCACAAAATGCCTACCTTTTCTTTTGCAGTCCAATTGTATCCCCAGAAAATGTAAAAAAAACTGTGCTTGGCAGGAACTAGCAGGAAGGGCACTTTGATGCAATATATGTCATTAAAAATGCTGCTATTGACTTAAGCTTTGCTGAGAAAGGGCTCAGCTTGCAAGGAAATAAAATCTGAGGTGTGGATTAAGATTCAGATGGCGTGTCTGAACCTGGTTTCTTGAAGATCAGTTTGGACATTTCAATGATTGTTTATTTACACTCTGCTTCAGGTGAAGCAATTCATCTGGATTCTTCCGGGATAGCTGCCAGGCTAGTCTGCTAAGATTCTGCTACCTGAGGTCAGAATTAACAAAAGAAATGAGATAGATCCCTGTTCACTGTCAGTCAAGTGTAACAAAGGCTCTGAAAACACAGGCCTTGGGCTGAACATGGAATTAAAGCAGAGCAGATAGATTTTCCCAATTTAAAGCTGATGCGAAGGGAAATAAACAAAAAGTGACAATTCTGTCCATTAGTAGTCCCAGTAGCACCAGAAGACAGTAGTGGCCACCGCTGGGACTGCAAGCTGTCCACACAGAGTAGTGCAGATATCTCCCAGACTTTAGGTAAGCTTGTGGATTTTCAGTGGGTATGGCAGGAGGCCCCAACAATGGGGGTGTAGGTGGTTGGCAAGTTGGATTAGAGGGGCTAGATGGGGTGAGGAAGGAGGGACAAAGGGGGGGGGGTACACTCTTGGGGGAGGGGGGAAAGGCCTTGACGGGCAGAGGGAACCCCCTTCCCACCTTCCAGATCAGTGGCCACCCCCCACCCCAGCTGAGGTGTGACGCCCCCTCCTGGGACCTGTGATCACTCCCCACCCCAACTACAAAATCTGAACCACCTCTCCGGCTAAACTACCATTAACCTAAATGCAGGCTCCCTACCTGTTCCTGGTCCATGGCCTCCTCTGATGCATTCTCCACCCTTTAGGGAGCCAGGCCTGTCAATCAGGCTGGCTTCCAAGTGAGGAGCCCACTTAAAAAAAACAAGGCACACAATGTTGTTAAAATGACACAGTGTGAGTGCAACTCCAGACCCCGCACTGAACTCCTCCCCTCAATCACAAAACCCATTCCAGTAAATATCGATTGCAATGTTTCTAAGACGGCACAAGAGAGCAACATTATCAAAATACTCCATTCACAAGCACAGTGTAATGAAAATATACAATTATTTCATTAAATATACGCGTGAATTCAAACTCTTGCAAATCTAACATTAAAAAAAATTCTGCAAATAGCTGACAGAAATTCTTTATTTCGTTGTTAAGTGCTGACCTGTGGTCTGTCTGCATAAGAAACCAGAAATGACAAGTATTTAATGTGTTATTTTTGGCATGTGGTCATTTTAATGATTCCATTTTCGAAAGATTATAAAGAGTAAACGATTCCAAAAGAGATCAGTAAAATTTGAAGACCTATTTAACAAGCTTGTGTGTGTGCACAGCATAATTCACAATGTTATTCTCCCTATTTCGCTGATTCTGTAAAGTGGTTAGTTCCCAGCAGCGAACGGCAATTTCATTATTCAGTGACTTAATTATTCACAGGAATAAATTGGGACACAATTCTGTACTATCAGTACTGTCCTGCGGTAAACACACTTGTTCAAACGCTTATAGGCAAATTAAAAAGAAACTTTGAATGGACCACTTCACTATTTATATTACTCTTGTTCTTTCTCTACGTGGAAGTCTATCATTATTCGCTTTTGTCTGTAGCACTCAAGTACTGGGCCTTTCATACTGAGGAAGATAAATATGATGCTCTCTTTCATCTGTGCTAGTGTGTTTACTAAAGTGCCAACAAGGTATTATGTTAAAGTAAACCCTTTCAAACTAAAATAAATGCAAAATACTGCAGATGTTGTAATTTTTCATTCCTACAAGAGCCCTGAAGAGGAGTCATACGGACTTGAAATGTTCGCTCTGTTTCTCTCTTCCCAAAGATGTTGCCTCAGACCCGCTGAGTTTCCCCAGCATTGTCTGTTTACGGGCTGAATTTCGCCCTCGTCGGGCGGATGGGCCTGGGAGCGGCCACGAAAATGACCGCTGTCCACGATCAGGCCCCGGCTGCGATTTCACACTGGCAGGCCATTTAAGGAAACGTGGCTTGTCACTGGCCCGGAAGGGTCGAGCAGGGGTGGGGGAGCCCGTTAGCCGCTGGGTCCAATGGCGACCCAGCAGCTGGTATAAAGAAGGGCTCAGGCAGGCCCAGAAAGGTTGCCAGGGAAGGGCGTCCGGCTGCCGTTTGGACCATGCATTCAAGTGCGACAGCAAATGCCAGGCGGGAGGGCACTTGCCCCCCCCCCCCCCCCTGCTTTTTGGCCGAGCGTCTCGCTATCTTCCTGTAGGAGGTGGCTGCCAGGAGGGACACCTTTGTCCCCAGGGATAGGAGGAGGAGGCCTTACCAAGAGGTTCAGGGAGGAGGTGGCAGCCCAGGGGAGCAGCCATAATGTGGTGCAGTGCACATGGGTGCAGTGCCTGAAGTGCTTCAATGACCTGCTGCACTTGGGAAGGGTGAGTACCATGTTGGCATGGGTCAGTGTGCCAAAGTGTTAAGGTGTGGCCGTCCCCCTGTGGACCTCAGGGGTGCTAGAGGCTGAATGCCAACTGTCAATCATGCTGGAGCTGGCCAAGGGGGTGAGCCCTCGCTGCTTGGACTGGTTGCCTTGTAGCTCGAGGGCCAGGGCTTGGATATACCCTGCAAGGTGTTCCTCAGCTGGAGTTGGCCAGGCTGCAATGGTGCTGCAGGTAGAGAGTGGACTAATCAATGCCCCTCTGTCCTTTCAGGAGAAGACAAATTAAGCAGAGAGGGCATGAAAAGACAGAGGCCCCTCCCAACCTGCTGCTACTCTCCCGGTTCGAGCAGGACACCTTTGAGGTGGAGCTCCCTGTGCAACCGGGCAGGGAGAAGCGGGGGTGCCAGACGAAGGTAAGAGCACAGTGCACAGAGGTGAGACCCTTGGATTGTGCAACCATTCTAGTGTAGTCTCCTCATTGATGGGAGCCTCAAACCTGGAGTCCCCATTGATCATTGGAAGACGATGGTACTGTGATGCAGATCTCCATTGTCTCACCAGGGTGCCTGGCATGCACAGATGACTTAAACTAATGACATGTCATTGTTCTCCCTTTCAGGTTCTCCAGCAGGTGTCCCATCTGTAGATCCCGAAGGGCCAACCTTGATGCCAGAGGACCACCGGGCATCATTGTCACCGGTGTTACACTCGTTCTCTGAACCAGGCACCAGTACAGATACCATCACTTTGATGGGCATTAGTTCGACATCTAGTATCTTGGTGCACATTGGTGAGGGCACTTCACACTTGTTTGAGGTGCAGGCGGACGCAGAGAGTGCCCAGGGCGTCCTGCAGTCAGAGGTGTGCTGGGGACCAGGGCAATGCTGAGTCAAAAGCAGATGATGAGCCTCTGGAGTCGTCTAATAGGCGGCAGGTACTGGATGTCCAGCAAGATGTGTGGGAGGATCTGGCAGAGATCCATGAAGGTATGGGTATCATGGTCTCCGTGGTGGGAGAATCCATGCGGATCATGAGCACTGCATTGACCATTATGAGTGAGTGCACTTCCTCCATGAGAGAGTGGTGACTCTCATGGAGAGACAGCTCCAGGGACAGAATCAGCGGTTCCTGGAGTTGCGACTGGTCCTGCAAACCCTCACACGGGCAATGACCTCAGGTGTTCAGTGTCCATGTGGGAGATGGATGAGGCACCCAGTATCCCTGCTAGGTGCCCGTCCATCAATGGGAAGTGCACAGCGACCGTACATTGGCGCAGCAGCTGCATGCCGCCTCTGCGGGCTCTTCTCAGGGCGTTCTGGATGACGGCAGCAGCTCCTCCGCCCCTCTGCCAGTGACTGTTGCATCTGACAAGACTGGGGAGATGCCAGCCATGGCACTGGCTGCTCCCTCCCAGGCGGGGCCAGCTCGGGCTCTACTGGCCAGAGGACGACCGACAAGGTCATCAAGACCAATAGGACAGCAGGGTCAGCAGGCTGTCTCCAATGCCGGTGCCAGCGAGGGGGCAGCACCTAGATGTACACTCGCAAGTGTAAGTTAAAGGCACCATGAGCACAAGAGGGACAGGTCACGGGTAATTTTATGTTCATCTATGTTTAGTTAAAGTATACTGGTCTGGGACTTAATACCAGAAAGTTTGATGTAATAGCCTGTACATGTCAAAATTATAAAAATCTGCTTTTGTCATCATGGCCTGAGAATGCTTCACCTTTTTATTTCATTGGTGCAAGGTATGCCAGTATGAAATGCTGCACGCAAGTAGCTCTGAACTTTATTGCACAGGCACTGAGTGCTCTTTGTGTTCAAATGAAAGGGTCCTTTTAGGCATCCGGGATGGAGGTGGCAGGTTTGGCGTACGTTTGAAGCTGATCTTTGGCAGCCTAGCTGAAGGAGCATTGGATCAAGGCATCCCTGGTGCCCCTGCCTCCCTGAAGGATACAGATGTCTGCCTCCATGCCCTCAGCGTTCTCCTCACTGTGCTCCTGTTCTGACTCACCACTGGATTCATCATCTGTGGCCTGTGCAGCTGCGATAAGACCCTCTTCTTCGAGTGGGTCCCCCCTTGCCAGTGCCAGATTGTGGAGAGGGCAGTGTGCAGCCACGATCAGTGACACCCGCTCTGTAGTGCACTCCCTGAATGGTCCAGGCATCGGAAGCACATCTTGAGAAGACCTATGGTCCTCTCTACCACTGCCCTTGTGGACCCATGACTTATATTGTAACGCTGCTCTGCCTCTGTTCTTGGATAGCAGAGAGGCGTCATAAGCCACCTTTTTAAGGGCTAGCCCTGGTCACCCAGCAGCCATCCATCCAATTGGGTTGGAGAACTGAAGAGCCTCGGTATCTGGGAATATCTCAGCATATACGCGTCATGGGAACTGCCAGGGTACCTTGCACAGACTTGCAGAATCTGTTTCCTGTGGTCACACACTATCTGCACGTACATGGAATGGAATCCCTCCCTGTTGACGTAAGTAAAATATTAGGTTTCTGATTGAAAAATCAGAGCCAATTTGCTTATGCCTTTTAAGAAAGTCATTAAGCAATCCATTTGATGTTCAGGGTTACATTTTGAGACAGTTTTTGCAGAATCTGTTGATCAAGTGACTTTCAAAGGACCTCACAAGATACCTCAAATCACCCTTTGCCAAGCTGTACTGACTGTCGTTATATCATTTTCAGTATCTTGGGAGCCTCCTCTCGAGGAAGACAGACTTAGTTGACGAAATTCATCATCACCTCCAATTTGCCATCTCAGCTCTCAGCCGACTGAGGAAAAAAGTATTTGAGGACCAGGACCTCAAACTCGAGACTAAGGTCATTGTTTGCTAGGCAGCATTGATCGCTGCACTCGGGCATGCCTCGGGGACTTGGACAACCCACTGTGGGCACCTCAAAACACTGGAGAAGTGACACCAGTGGTGCCTTCACAAGATCCTCCAAATCCTGTGGAAAGAAAGGGCGGCGTCCTCTCCCAAGCCAGCTTGCCCAGCATCATGGCACTAATTGCTCGAAACCAGCCCTGCTGGGCGGGACACGTCATTCGTATGCCTGACACCAGACGCCCAAAACAACTGCTCTACTTGGAATGTGGTGACTGCAGGAAACTCACAGGAGGACAGTGAAAACCTTTCTGAATGAACGTTCAGCTGCAGTGGGAATGGCTGCCAGCTTCGCATCTGTCTGCCTAGTCTCACAGGAGGTAAAAGCTTTAATTCTGAGTATCCATTGGGAGGTTTCACTTACCTTTTCAGCCCTCCTCTGCCATGCTTGAAGTCACTGAGCTTGGGGTTGTAGGGCAGGGGTGGGGTGGGTGGGGTGGGGGGGGGGGGGGGGGGTGGGGGGTGGGGGGCGGTGTGTGGGGTGTGGTGGGTGGGGTGAGGGTCAAGAAGCAAAGCCTATCACCAACTTCTGGTGCCCATGCATGCCAAACAAGGCCTGAGGACCAGGAATTCCCTTTCCTACCTCATAGCGATTATCCTCCATTTGCCTGCTTCCTTTTCAGGTGCAATTTCTTTGGAGGAAGCCCTGGAAATTTGGGATGATGTAAAGGGTTGGGGACTGGAGATGGGGGTGGTGAGAAGTGGAGGACGGACTATGGGGGACAGAGCCTGAAGTCACTGGTTGCTGTTTGATAAAGAAACAAATGAATTTGTTTCATTGGTGTCACAACCAAAATTACATGCGCTAGCATTAACATTTTATTTTTCAATCTTCATTTAAAGCTTTGTTAACAATAACAGGAGGGAAGGTTTTGCCTCAGTCATGCAAAACCTGTTTATGAAGAAAGGCTTTATAATTTTGTTACGAATTAGAGATATCTGCTCTAATCAAAACAGAAAATGCTGGAAATGCTCAGCAGGTCTGGCAGCATCTGTGGAGAGAGAAACAGAGTTAATATTGCAAGTTGTTGACCTTATCAGTATTCAGGTTGGCTGCTCCTGGGCTTTCAGTGAAACTTGTTTGTTACAAGAATAGTCAATTGCAGTTGTCTTGCAATGCTGTGACCCCAAAGCCCTTGTTATTAATACACTTGTCATATTTAAAACCACAATGTATTTTAGAACGCAGGCATGCACTTGGAGCCTGTTGTCAGGTCTACCCTTTCAAAGCTGTCAACCCTGGTGAATATGATTTAAGACCAGCAAGAATGAGACAGATTGCCAACCGTCATTAAAGGATATGGAGTTCTGTTTAGTTTTTGGAGTGAGACACTCTATATCAAAATCTATTTCTGCTTTAGTTGTGTTGGCATCACGGACTAACATCGGTCTGCTGCCAACATTCATCTGGTTAGTGCTAGTTAAGCCAGGCATGACCTGCTGATGTCATAGTCCTGATGAAAAACTTATCAATGGGAATATGGGTCTTGCAGATTTCCAGTGATGAGACTGTGACTATTTCCTTTGGCAGCTTGTTCCATTGTGATACACCGATTATTGATACACCATCTTGGAAACCAATGGTCTTTGTTGTTTTGTCATTGCCGAGGGCACCGACTACTTTGTTCTGTCAATTCCCACTAGTTTCTAGAACATTGTCAGTCTACTTTTCTCCAACCTTTGCTGTCATGATTCCCATTTCAAACCTTTGATCATTTCCCATACTGATCCGTGCATCATGCCCATCATTGTTTTTAACAAAAATGAATGACACTTGGCAGGTCCTCAACTTTCCATTGTGTATTTTTGCCAGATCTTGTAGTTGTGTTTTTGTATTCCGAGCACTGCTATGACAGCTGTAGAAGCAGCTTGGCGATATCAAATGAGATTGGCCCTGTGGCTGGAGAATGACACAGAGAATTTGTACTGGAATGTGAATGGAGGCACCAGTGTTTTCACATGGTCTAGTGACTGCATTCTTCAGAAGCTGCTGACTTACCCTCCATTGAAACACCTGCACTCAAGGGGTGATCTGCCAAGTGAAATGTTTGGCAGAGAGGTACGTAACTAGTGAAATTGTATGTGGTGGAATGGTGAAGTACAGCTCATGTGTGCATGGAAATCTGTCTTAAACACTATCAATTGTTACAGTGCCATTACTGTCAAAATCTTGGAGCGTTAGTAGTTCAGTCACATTGCTTTAGTGATATGGAGCCTAGCCACTGACATAGTAGGACATCCTTATCCTGTTCGCTGGCCACTGATCTTAATAGCTTTGGAATAAATTGTGTTCAGGAACATGAGGTTGGTTTCTTGGTAGCCTGCCAAGCAAGAGTACAGCATTCACATCACCTCAAAGATGGTATTTAGACAGATTGTCGAAGGTGAACAAAAGACTGCCTTTGTTGATTGTGACAAGTAGGTTGAGTTTCCTTAAGAATCCATTCCTGCCAGCTTTCTAACTACCTTTGGTACCCATTTACCGCTGTTCAGCTATGATGTGATTATCATGTTGAGGGATGTTTATAGCTGAACAAGTCCTGTGCCTGAATTGTTACGTCGGCCGGCGGGCGGGATTGGCAGGTCTGGGATCGGCCGGGGAACGGACTGCGATCGGCCCCCTGACCGCGATTTTACACTGGCTGCCAATTAGCAGCCAGCCAGCGTGATGTGCGCACTGAGAAGCTCAGCACTGCCGGGGTGGGGGCGGGAGGAAGGCGGTCGTTGACATCGATGCAGGTGCGGGCCACGCTGAGAGATAGCTCCCTGAAAGCAGAGAGCTGCGTCAAGGAGCTGAAGACCTGAAAAATCAAAAATAAAGGTTTCAGAAGCTGAAAGAAAGTGTCTATGCATCATGATAGGTCACCTGAAAATTTAGCTAATGAAAGTGCTGTCCACAGAAATTTAATTATGTTTCATTTCATCACGGAAACCCATCCCACCTGTGGATGAGGTTTGATGGAAAATGCAAAGGCCGCCTGGCTGATTCACCCGTCCACCAACCGTAGGGTTGGATGGGCAACGAAAACTTGCAGAGAATTGCGCCATTAATGGGCTTAATTGCCCTCTTAATTGTCAGCGGGGGCAGGCTTCCAACTTCCGTGTGCACCTGCCGGCCGAAATATCGTGCGGGCGCAGGGTGACGTCACGCCCGATTTCACACCGTTTTGAGTCAAGCGCGTGCCCACCGAGCTAAAGATTCTGCCCCTGGTATTATCCTGAAAGAGAACAATATCAGTCAGTCATCCTCAACAGAATTATTGACCTGATTTTTTCCTGAGCTGCAGATGACACACTGGGCAGGGTTTTGGGTTTCGGGACGGGACTCCGAGATCGAGGCCAAATAGGGACGGTGCCCTGCATAATAGGCTAAATTTTATGCAACACGATGGGTTCGTGGGAGTGCAACTGGAAACTTGTGGCTGCTTCGCCTCGCTTGTGGGTTCGGAGGCTGAGTCACTGCGTTTGAGCGGCAGCTAGTCAATTAATGGGCGGCCTGGCAGGAATGCCGGCAAATGTGATACCGTCATCCAGTGGCAGGGCTGGGCCATGACCCAGAAGCAGCTGCCGGCGGCCGATTGAAAAGACCACCGGCACTGATCGCTGTCAGTGCTGCATTGCCTGCACTCTCTTAGAGGCAGTAAAGGGAGCTAAAGAACAAAAGACGATGCAATAGCAAGAGAGAGGCGGCATACCAAAACATTGGCAGACAATCTGGCAACCTGGTGGGCACTTCTAGTCCCAGCTGCCAACCCTGCCAATGGCAGGCTACCCTATACACCAGGGCATCCCTTTCTGATCTGAGTGATCACCCGTCAGGAATGCCTGGAGGCCGTGGCAGACACGAGACTGTTCAGCAATGACTCTGTGTCTGTCCTCCTCCAAGCTGTCACAGAAGGGCCAGAGGTCCCCTTCCCATAGGATGAAAGAAAGAGACATTTCCCCCCGAAAACCAGGCAAGCCTGGTTTGAGATGGCAGGGGAGGTCTGCAGCCGTAGGGTTATCTGGAGAACCTGTCTGCAGCGCTGCAAGTGGGTAGACGATGTTCTCCGCTCAGCCAGGGTAAGTGACAAACATCACTCTCCATGTGAGAGCACACAGATGGGTGTGCTTGTGGGTGAGGTGCATGGTATGAGGTTGACATGTGTTGAGACTCAGGGCACAGAGAAGCCAGCTGCTGCAGATGACCATTATAAAGGTCCTACCATGAAGGATGCTGGCAGAGCATTAGCGGCGGTTCTGCATGACCACTCGCAAAATGTGAAGCAACTGGCTGGAATAGCAGTAGAGCCCATTGCCCTGCTGTGCAACAACATCTGCCTGGGATTCAACTCATTACAGAGCACTGCGGAGGTAGTGGTGCCTGCAGCAGCTCTTGCAAACTGCACCCCTCTCTTCATGAGAGATCCATGCATCAATCAGCTCAAGATGAATGTACTGAATACAATGGCTGCAAATCTGTGGGTGCCAAAATCTGGAGAGGAGGTCAACTGGATTATAAAGTGAACAGGGAAGCATCTCGGAAGATCAAAGGATAAGTATCTAGTTCCAGGGAGCAGAGTCGGAGGGTGGAGTTCCAGAGAGGTGAAGATAAAAACCTTACCTCGGGGATTCGCAGCCTAGTTCCAGGGAGCAGAGTTGGAGGGCGGAGTTCCAGAGAGGTGAGTATAAAAACCTTATCTCAGGGATTCACGGCCTAGTTCCAGGGAGCAGAGTCGGAGGGCGGAGTCCCAGAGCGGTGAGTATAAAAACCTTACCTCGGGGATTCGCGGCCTAGTTCCAGGGAGCAGAGTCGGAGGGCGGAGTTTCAGAACGATGAGTATAAAAATCTTACCTCGGGGATTCTTGGCCTAGTTCCAGGGAGCAGAGTCGGAGGGCGGAGTCCCAGAGCGGTGAGTATAAAAACCTTACCTCGGGGATTCGAGGCCTAGTTCCAGGGAGCAGAGTCGGAGGGCGGAGTCCCAGTGTGGTGAGTATAAAAACCTTATCTCGGGGATTCGTGGACCTCGGGTCTTAAAAAAAAAATTAAAAGTGGCGTCACAGTAAATCTGTGACCTGATTGGCTGGTAGAGAATCTACACTGAATTTGAAACTAAAAGATTGTTAAACTAATTAAACCAAATAAATTAATCACTTAATTAATAAGTAAAGGGTATCTAGACCAGAATTAGGGGATTATTGTTCTTAGAATCTAGCCCTAGGGAACGTATAGTTAATAAGGAGTCAATAAGCAGTTATTAGATTTAAATTAATTTATTAAATAGTTCTAGAAATGGCAGTTGCTGGGGTGAAGTGCTTCACCTGTGGGATGTGGGAAATCTGTGATGCTTCAAGTGTCCCGGACAACTACATCTGCAGGAAGTGTACCCAATTGCAGCTCCTCACAGACCGCATGGATCGGTTGGAGCAGCAGTTGGATGCACTTAGGAGCATTCAGGTGGCGGAAAGTGTCATTGACAGGAGTTTTACAGACGCGGTCACACCCAAGGTACAGACAGATAGATGGGTGACCGCTAGAAGGGGCAGACAGTCAGTGCAGAAATCTCCTGTGGCTGTCCCCCTCTCTAACAGGTATACCATTTTGGATTCTGTTGGGGGGATGGCCTATCAGGGGAAACAACAACAGTAGCCAGAGCAGTGGCACCACGGCTGTCTCTGTTGTTCAGCAGGGGGTGTCAAAGCACAGAAGAGCAATTGTCATAGGGGACTCTATAGTCAGGGGCTCAGATAGGCGTTTCTGTGGTCGTGAAAGAGACGCCAGGATGGTATGTTGCCTCCCTGGTACCATGGTCCAGGATGTCTCTGATCGGGTATGGAACATTCTGAAAGGGGAAGGAGAACAGCCGAGGTCGTGGTAAACATTGGTACTAATGACATAGGCAGGAAGAGTGACGAGGTCCTGCAGCGGGAGTTCAGGGAGTTAGGCAGAAAGTTAAAAAACAGGACCTCTAGGGTTGTAATCTCAGGATTACTCCCTGTGCCACGTGCCAGTGAGGCTAGAAATAGTGCAGCTGAACACATGGCTGAACAGATGGTGTAGGTGGGAGGGTTTCCAATATCTGGATCAGTGGGATCTCTTCCGGGGCAGGTGGGACCTGTACAAGAAGGACGGGTTGCATCTAAACTGGAGGGGCACCAATATCCTGGCTGCGAGGTTTGCTAGTGTCACTTGGGAGGGTTTAAACTAGTATGGCAGGGGGATGGGAAACAGAGCAATAGGTCATCAGGTGAAATAAATAACTGGGAACCAATGAATATGGCCTGTAGGACTAAGAGGAAGGGCAGGCAGGGAGAAATTACTGAACACAGTGGGACGGGGGTCTGAAATGCATTTGTTTCAATGCGAGAAGTACAACAGGCAAGGCAGATGAGCTTAGAGCCTGGATTAGTACTTGGGACTATGATGTTATTGCTATTACAGAGACTTGGTTGAAGGATTGGCCGATAAATGTTCCAGGATTTAGATGTTTCAGGCAGGATAGAGAGAGATATAGAAGAAGTGGGGGAGTTGCACTGCTGGTTAAGGGGAATATCACAGCTGTATGACAGGAGGGCACCTTGGTGGGCTCATGCAGTGAGGCAATATGGGTAGAGCTCCAGAATAGGAAGGGTGCAGTCACAATGTTGGGGGTTTACTATAGGCCTCCCAATTGCAGGTGGGAGATTGAGGAACAGTTATGTAGGCAGATTTTGGAAAGATGTAAAAGCAATAGGGTTGTTGTGGTGGGTGATTTTAACTTTCCCTATATTGACTGGGAAATCACTTAGCGCTAGGGGTTTGGATGGTGCAGAGTTTGTATGGTGCATCCAGGAGGGCTACCTGAGACAATATGTAGATAGTCCAACTAGGGAACGGGGAATACTGGACCTGGTATTTGGGAAGGTGGTCGAAGTTTCAGTAGGAGAGCATTTTGGGAAGAGTGACCATAATTCAGTAGGTTTCAAGGTACTGGTGGGTAAGGATAACAGGAGTCCTCGGGTTAAGGTGCTTAATTGGGGGAAGGCTAATTATAACAATATTAGGCAGGAATTGAGGAATCTAGACTGGAGGCGGATGTTTGGGGGAAAATCAACAACTGACATGTGGGGGTGGTGGGGGGGGGGGGGAGGGGGGGGGGGTGGGGGGGGCTTTCAAACATCAATTGATAAGAATTCAGGACTGGCATGTTCCTGTAGGCTGAAGGATAAGCATGGCAAGTTTCAGGAACCTCGGATAATGAAGGATATCGTGAGATTAGTCAAAAAGAAAAGGGAAGCATTCATAAAGGCTAGAAGGTTG
Source organism: Carcharodon carcharias (assembly GCF_017639515.1). NCBI lineage: Eukaryota > Metazoa > Chordata > Chondrichthyes > Lamniformes > Lamnidae > Carcharodon > Carcharodon carcharias. Next base: position 111,187,060 of record NC_054468.1, on the reverse strand, counting down.
GGAACAGATGAAGCCCCTGGAGAATACAAAGAAACTAGGAAGAAACTTAAGCAAGGAGTCAGGAGTGCTAAAAGGGGTCATGAAAAGTCACTGGCAACAAGGATTAAGGAAAATCCCAAGGCCTTTTATACATATGTAAAAAGCAAGAGGGTAGCCAGGGAAAGGGTAGGCCCATTCAGGGACAGAGGTGGGAATCTGTGTGTGGAGCCAGAAGAAATGGGAGAGATACTGATTGAATACTTCTCATCAGTATTCACCAAAGAGAAGGACTTAGCGGTCGATTTGTCTAGGGAAGAATGTGTAGATAGCCTGGATCATGTTGAGATCAAAAAAGAGGTGTTAGGCATCTTGAAGAATATTAAGGTGGATAAGTCCCCAGGGCCAGATGGGATCTACCCCAGAGTACTGAGGGAGGCAAGGGAGGAGATTGCTGGGGCCTTGACAGAAATCTTTGTATCCTCACTGGCTACATGTGAGGTCCCAGAGGAATGGAGAATGGCCAATGTTGTTCCATTGTTTAAGAAGGGTAGCAGGGATAATCCGTGAAACTACAGGCCGGTGAGCCTTACGTCAATGGTAGGGAAATTATTGGAGAAGATTCTTCATGACAGGATTTACTACCATTTGGAAGCAAATGGGCGTATTGGTGAGAGGCAGCATGGTTTTGTAAAGGGGAGATCGCGTCTCACTAACTTGATCGAGTTTTTCGAGAACATGACAAAGATGATCGATGATGGAAGGGCAGTGGATGTTATATAAATGGATTTCAGTAAGGCCTTTGACAAGGTCCTCATGGCAGACTGGTACAGAAGGTAAAGTTGCACGGGATCAGAGGTGAGCTGGCAAGATAGATACAGAATTGGCTTGGTCATAGAAGACAGAGGGTAGCAGTGGAAGGGTGCTTTTCTGCTGTGACTATTGGAGTTCCGCAGGGATCAGTGCTGGGACTTTTGCTGTTTGTAGTATACATAAATGATTTGGAGGAAAATATAACTGGGCTAATTAGTAAATTTGCAGATGACACTAAGGTTGGAGGAGTTGCAGATAGTGAAGAGGATTGTCAGAGGATACAACGGGATATGGATCGGTTGAAGACTTGGGTGGAGAAATGGCAGATGGAGTTTAATCTGGACAAATGCGAGGTAATGCATTTTGGAAGGTCTAATACAGGCAGGAATTATACAGTAAATAGCAGAACCCTTAAGTGCATCGATGGGCAGAGGGATCTGGGTGTACAGGTCCACAGTCACTAAAAGTGGCAACACAGGTGGATAAGGTAGTCAGGAAGGCATATGGCATGCATGCCTTCATTGGCAGGGGTATTGAGAATAAAAGCTAGGAAGTCATGCTGCAGCTGTATAGAACCTTGGTTAGGCCACACTTGGAATATTGCATGCAATTCTGGTCACCACATTACCAGAAGGATATGGAGGCATGGGAGAGGGTGCAGAGGAGGTTTACCAGGATGCTGCTGGGTCTGGAGGTTATTAGCTATGAGGAGAGGTTGGAGAAACTCGGATTGTTCTCACTAGAGCGACGGAGATTGAGGGGCGAAGTTTACAAAATTATGAGTGGCATGGACAGAGTAGATAGTCAGAAGCTTTTTCCCAGGGTGGAAGAGTCAATTACTAAGGGACATAGATTTAAGGTGAGACAAGAAACTATAGAGGAGATGTGCAGGGCAAGTTTTTTATGCAGAGGGTAGTGAGTGTCTGGAATTCGCTGCCAGAGGAGGTGGTGGAAGCAGGTATGATAGTGGTGTTTAAGAGGCAGCTTGACAAATACATGAATAGGATGGGAATAGAGGGATATGGACCCCGGATGTACAAAATGTTTTAGTTGACGGGCAAATGATTGGTGCAGGCTTGGAGGGCTGAAGGGCCTGTCCCTGTGCTGTACTTTGTTCTTTGTTCTTTGTTCTTTGTAACTCCATGACCCATTGATCATTGGTAATCAGAATCCTATTCCCAATACTGCATTGTAACCTCTCCAGTCCAGAAATCTATTGATCGCAAACACCAGTTGTCCAGAATTCTTTTGAGCAGACCCAAGCAACTAATTTGGGAGCACAAACATGAGAGATACAGTATTTGCCGAAATAAAACAACTTTTATTACTTTTTAAAATTCTTTCATGGGATATGGGAGTTGCTGGCTGGGCCAGCATTTATTGCCCATCCCAAATTGCCTTTGAGAAGCTGGTTGGTGGTGAGCCACATTCTTGAACTGCTGCAGTCCATGTGGTGTAGGTACACCCACAGTGCTGTTAGGAAGGGTGTTCTAGGATTTTGACCCAGCGACAGTAAAGGAACGGCGATATATTTCCAAGTCAGGATGGTAAGTGACTTGGAGGGGAACTTGCAAGTGATGGTGTTCCCATCTGCTTTCTAATGTTTTAGCACTATTTAATTCTTCAGGTAAATATTTATTTCGATGGTGTTTACCAATTCACTCACTTGCGATTAGGCATTCTAACTTCATTCTATAATCCAGGAGATTCCAAAGTCCAGAAATGACTTGGTCCCAAGCATTCTGGACTGGAAGGGTTAGAGTGTAATTAAATATATAGTGTGTGTGACTCAGAGGCTGCTTCCCCAACAGCTGCAGCATAGCGGAGCACTCCATCAGCCCCCGGCAAAAGGCTTCACCCATGTATGACCATGAGAAAGAATCAGCAGGTCCCAGGTCCATGGGAAACCTGAGACAAGTGCTAGCTCCATCGCACGAGGGGCAAGGCATTTTCCAGCAGCTGTCTAGATCACAGACCCCTGGTTCTCAGGTAGTATGTAGATGGAGCAACTTGTGTGCTCATAAGGGGTGTGCATTGAGATAGCAGCAGGTAACACTTCCATAAATAGTTGTGAAAAATTACTGGAATATTTGATACAAGAGTTGCTTGGTTTTTAGTTCCCCTGCATGACAGGTAGTGTTGAGGCTCAAGATTAGAATGAAATGGCCAAGGATTTTACTTAGGCCACAGAAAGGTTGGTGAATGGAGGCAGCTGGGCTGAGACTTCCAGATAATAGCATTCTCTTCATGTGCCTGGTATGTCTATCAGCTGTCTGACAACAGTTGTCACTGCAATGGATGGGTCTTCCCCGTAGGTTAGGTCTTCGGTCAGGAATGTCATCATCAAGATCTTTGGAACATCTATTGCCAGTCCTTTCCTGATTGCAGACAATGGAGGTAAGTTTACTTTGGGTGATGGTGTAAGAGGGCTGACACCAAGAAGCTGCTCATTGTACATCTCTCCTTATTCCCATCTCCATTGAACACCATGAAAATGAAGGCTGTGAAAGGTGCTATATAAACACAAGTCTTTCCTTTTGTTAATCTACCAAGACTGGTGTGGCAAATGGAAGTTGCCAACCCTCCAGGATTGACTGAGAGTCTCCAGGAATTGAATATTAATCTCCAGGTCATTGCTGTGCACAATCCAGGAGAAAAATCATCAGGGCATTAAAAAGGTTTTTATTTGTCATTTTCTTTGAACATTTCTCTTTACCAGATATAAAAATGTTGAAAATGGGGGAAAAAAGGCTGGACAATGGTCAAGCATCATTCATTTGGATAATAAGTCTCTTCCAACTGGCCTAAGAAGGCAGTGTGTGTAACAAGGATGGATGTGATAGCCGATAAAGGCTGGAGTTTGGGATGGAACTTCCAGGAATACATTTAATCGCAGTTGGCAACCCTAGTGGAAAATGTAAATTGGAATGTAACATTGGTGAGCGTTCTTTTGAGTTTGGGGTTAAAGGACACTAAGGAGCCAGAGTAAAGGGAATTGCGTCCTTGGCTCTGTTACAGCTAAATAATTGATTCTGACATTTGAGAGCCAAAAATGGTTAAAAGTATGGATTCCAACTCTCGGAGCCAACATTCTGTGCTTTCATAAGACAACATTTACCCAAGACTAAAATAAAGGAGAAGGAAACATACAATCCAAGCATGCACATGCTACACTGCTTGATAAGTAGATTTTCTTTGAAAGATTAGATGGAAAACAACCTTTTTATGTAATGCACCTAATGGTCACTCTCTTAAAAGAATAGGCAGAAAGCAGGAGTAACTTTTTTTTCCGTTAAGTACGCTGATACCGTAACTATATTCGCTTATGAAATGATTTAGATATGTTGAATATTTTTATGGTACAATCTTTTCTGCCTGACAAATCTCTTTTGTATTGGACATGTCACCACCATCGGATGAAATAGGATGTTCATCTGTTTTGACATGAATTCATGCTTCAAATAAAATAGCAGATGGAATAATGTCATACAACTGTAACATGTTCATCTATTTTTTTTTAAAATTTCTAACAAAACCAAAGCACCTTATAGCGAAATCAAGGACTGGATTTTAGACCCAGGTTCCCGATTCCAATGCTGGGCTGAATTCCGGTTCAGGAACCTGGTGGCCCTAGGCGGAACCATGGGAGCAGATTTTCGAGGAGGCGGCCAGTTAAGAGGCTACTTGAGGGCATCAATTAGCCTCTGGATGGGAAGGTCCCCTCCACCCTTCCTGCCCTAAGTTTGACTGGGGGTGGGGGTTGGGTTGAGAAAGTGGCGGGGCTCCCAACCCCAGCGGGGGCTCCTTAAATTCCACCCATGGGAACAGGATCTCCATTTCCCTTGACATACGTACCTAGCTTCAATCTATCTCAGTCTTGAAAGCGCCAATTGATGCAGCATCCACACAGCCTTTTGGGGGAAGGGAGTTCCAGGCAATTACTCTCCTTTGAATGAAGAAGTAATTCCTGCTTCCCCTCCTGAATTTTATGATGACCATGTGTTCCATATTTCCCAACCAGTGGAACTTTTTTTCCTTTATCTACACCAACAAATCGTTTTTAACATCCTTCAATCTTTTAAACTCAAAGGTACATGAGCCAAGGCTTCATAAGTGAGCCCTTTAAGCACTGGTATTTTCAGAGATTTAGGGTCTTAGCTCAGTTTGTTGGTCTGGCCCAATGTCTATTAGACCACATTAATATATTTATGTGAAAATACCCTTTATACTACCATTTTTTTGCTGGCTTGTAATAGGAGGCTTCAAAAGTATTATTTACTCTAGATAGCTTAGAATGGTTCACCAGTTACTAAACTAAAAACAATAGGATAGCTTATCCTGATCCTCGCCCTTAGGGAATACCAATTGTCCCGTATCCAAAGTTTGGGAAAAAGGCGTAGAAACCTATAATGACCCCATTCTCTGCTCCAGTGAGTTGCCCTGCTGGCATTTTTACTTGGTTTAAAGTGAGGCTTCTGTCTCCATCTGAACAGGAAGACCCATCTCTTAGAGCTGCTGGCCAATCAAATGACCAGTTGTTCTCCAGTCCCAGCTGCACCACCAGGAGTGGTGACCACTGCTGGCACTGGATCCAGTTCTCAATTATGAGGAGCCATGGAGCTGGAGTGAAAGGTAAGCGGGGCATTGGTTTTGTTGGGGCCAGGCGTAAAGACCTCGGTCAGTGGGGAGGGACGAGGGGTTTGGAATGACGGGATAGACAAGCCAGAGGGAGAGGAATTGGGATGTGGGGAGGAAGACCTGGGTCTTTTAAGGAGTCACCGAATCCCCCAACCCCACCTTGCCTGCTAGCAGCCCACGCAGGGAAACCTGCCAGGCTGTCTTCTTGGTGTGGGCCTCTCCCACCACTGGTGGAAACTCAGTGGCAGTAGGATGAGGGCCTAATTGGCATTAATTGGCCATTTAAGGGCTTCAACTGGTTCACGGGTAAGCGGGCCACCTAACGCCTTCCCTGGCACTGGTAACATTGCAGTGGGGACAGGGGTGGGCAGGTAGGCAGCACGCTATGAAACTTTAAGAGCCCCCACCACCCCCCAGCCATAAAGTCACAGGGGCAGAGGGGCATAAAGTCCAGCCTGTGGTCACTGCTGTCATGTGGAAAGGTTGGTTAATGACTAGGAATCAATAAGTTGGTGAGCCTCGAGCCTTCCATAAGTAATTCACTGAATGTGTAAATGCAGATTGGTAAAGCCATAAAAAGACCAACAGCATCTGGGTTTTATAAATAGTGATGTGAGGTGAGTTTGGTGGCGGTGGGGTGGCGGTGGGGGGGAGCTCATGGATGACCTTCCTGGCCTGAGGCTACTTGAGGCCCATTTAAGTGCCTCACCCTGCTGCCACCATGCAAGAAGCTTGAAAAGCAAACTATGTCAGGACCTCCCACCAGGCTTCCAGGGGGATCCCTCCTTGTCAGCCACTCAGTGCCTGATCAGGGAACCCAGCATCAGGAGAGGGATCCACCCCACCCTGCCCTTAATGTGGACCCACCTAACCCTTCCCCTGTGCTCCCCACTTCGCCATAGCTCACCTGTACACTGGGCCCCCTGGTGGCCCTGGGCCTTGGGTGTGTGCATTGCCAGCAGCAGCCATCGGTCCCGCTGGCACTGCCAAGTGAAGCACAGCTACCAGTTGGCCGGCAGCTCCCAATGATGAGATCTCAACCCCCGGGATCCTTGATCCATGAGAGAGCCTGTCACTGGCTAGTTAAGTCCCTATTTGACAGTTTCTTCAGCGGATCTTTGTGAAAGGGGGTAATGTGGGACTCTTGCTGGTGGGCAAGACCCCAATCACCTCCATTGAAGTGTGAGTGTAACAGTCTTGGAGTGTAAGGATAAACAGGGGGAGGATCTTCCCTTCATCAGGTGTCGCGCTGGGTGGACCCGGGAGCACCTGCGCAACAGTCCTCCACCTGTAATCAGGCCCCGACCGCGATTTCATGCTGGCTGGCCAATTAACGGCCAACCAGCATGAAACATGCACTGATAACCTCAGCACTGCCAGGGTGGGGGTGAGAGGAGCGTGAGTGCTGAAGTCTGCACATGTGCGTGGGAGTGCGCTCAGTGAAAGCTCCCCAAAGGCACAGAGCTGCCTCAGGGAGCTGAAGATTTTTAACTTTCAAAATAAAGCTTTCAAAAATAAGGAAAACATGTCCTCTCGTGTGACTCTGTCACATGAGCAGGTACATGTTAAAACTGAGATTGAAAACATTTTATTGTTTTTTTAATCACCGTTTGATATCTCCTCCCATCCGCGGATGAGGTTTCACAAAAAATGCACTTGGCCTATTCGCCCGCTTGCCAACCGTGAGGGAAAGTTTCACTTTAATTAATTGATTAATGGGCACAACAGCCTTCTTAATTGTTGGCGGGTGCATTGCCGACCAAAATATCACGTGAGTGCGCGATGATGTCGGGACGCTCGCCCAGCGTCATCGCACACTATTTCACACTCGTGTATGTTGGGCTTGCGTCTGCCAAGCTGAATATCCTTCCCCTGGTTATGATACATTTGTGGAAAATATTCAGACATTGAGTACTATGTGCGTCTTTGAATGCCCTATCATTTAAAAACTAAAACTGTGAAAGATATATATGCATTTTAAAATTCTTTCATGGGATGTGGGCGTCGCTGGCAAAGCCAACATTTGTTATCCATCCCTAATTGCCCTTGAACTGAGTGCATTTGCTAGGGCGTTTCAGGGGGCAGTTACGAGTCAACCACATTGCTGTGGGTTTGGAGTCATATGTAGGCCAGAAACTACCGTAATGAGCACACTACTACAGAACAGATTACTTTGTATGGTTGGAGAACAGGGATGAAAGCCCATTAATTTAAAATTGTCTTTAAGGAAAGAGTTGTTGGAGCATGAAACACTTTAGCATAGTCTTTGAAGCATCGCCTTTTAAATGGAAAACCTGGATACAATTTGAAGCAGAGGATGATCCAGGGCTACAATGCCACATTGGTTCAGCTCTTGATTGTTCTACTTCAGAATCAGTATGGATATGATGGGCAGAATGGCCTCATTCTGTGCTGTAAACATCTTTGGTTCTAATTCTGAAACTACAAATCTTGTCTGTAGGCAGGAAACCAATTCTCGACATGCTGTGCCCAGCTTCAGTTGATTGAATAGCCTTTATGCAAGCAAAAGTAGAGTGACTACATTAAAGCTACCAGTTTCTTCAATATTTGAAAAAAAAAAGAGATGGAATATGAATGAGGAACATGTTTGCACATACGCTGAAGTGGAGAATTGAGATTGGTCTGATTAAGTGCAATTTGAAATTTCTGAGCATCCCTGTACCCTCAGTTTCCCAGCCAGGTTCTTATCCCTTCTAAAGAGCATTTGTTCAATGCTGCAGCACTTTCCTTAAGATTATTCTGGGTTTTGTCTACTCCAAGCCTTAGACATGATATATAAAAATAAAAGATGACAGGAAGTCTTATTGTTATACTCATGTTCCTGACTGCTCATTGTGCTGCCCTGGCACCAGAATTTTCTTCCGTTTTTAAAAAACACATGTAATCTCTTTCCACTTTGAAAGGTTGGGTTTTTTATTTTATTAGTTGGAATGGAATCGTGTCTTAAGGACAAAGAGTAGTTCAAAGCTGACCACTCTTACCTTGAATAGGTCCAGCATAGAAGTGGATTTGTGGCTGAAATTCAATTTCCAGTAAGTGAAAGCTGTTTTCATTTTCCACACATTGCACAGACATAAGACGTACTGAACTGTGTTCTACAAAGTGGACGTCGCTAGATAGCAATCTGACAGGCTGTTCCAACCCAATCATAGGCTTTAAGGGATAGCTGTGCATAGTCAGCACTTCCATGGAAAGAAAATTATTACTTTGGCTAACAAAACAGGAAATTTCCAAATTTATCAAGTAGATGTTGATAGGGTCCAAACATTGTTTACTTTCAAAGCAAACACTGTGCCTCACATTTATCCGCTTGGACTGGTGCTTAATATGCCTGAAGGGTGCATTTTTGTTTTCAGTGTTTTAGAACAAGATTTTGGCTACCGAGGTGGATAGCTCAAATTAGGAAATTCCCTGACTTGCAGGACCTGCTTCAATAAAAAATACCCTGAATCGTACAATTTTCACTTCAGGGTGGGGGACTGGGTTGGAGTTGGGTACGGCCGACACTGGAAGCAAAGTGTGGGTGGCCTGAAGGGCAAGCAAATTAGAAGGCCCATCATAGTTCTCTGGGACTTCATCCCAATTGTTTTTAAAGCTTTTAGGCCCCTAGCCCTCACCACTCACACCACCTCACCCTTCTATCCATCCCCATGGCCCCTCATACCTTCCATACCAATTCAACAGCAACGCATACCTCCCCCCCCAACCCCCCCACCCATCCCCCTTGGCCTCTCATTCCCTACATGCCCAACCTCCATAGTTGCTCACCCAGCATCCACCATGGGAAGATTTCAAGAGCCACACAGAGATGAAAAAAATAAACTTCTATCATTCAGATAGAGCTCTTACTCCTACTCACTTGATAGTAAAAATAAATCTGATTCAGAAGCCCATTCAAAGCTTTTAAGCCTCCTCAAGTGGTTAATCTCTTAAAAAATCCAAATTCTATTTGGACCCCATATTAAAAGCATCTAATCCTTTAATAGCCCCTTTCAACTGTCAATCAAACTGTGAATGCAGAACCTCCTGTTGAAATTGAGATAATTATAGCTTTTGAAACTCAGCCAAGCTTTTATAATGACATAATTATCAACAAAAACCCTGTTGAAACTAAATGATGAGATGCCACTGCTTTCTTCTAACCTACAGCAGATGGTCTATCAACCAAAGCAGTCTAGCAGAGAGTTTTTAAAAACTTTTTAAAAACAGTCAGATCATAACAGCTATACAAACCATATCTATTCTTTAAAAGCATTTGCATCTACTCCATCAATTTGTGACTCCCATGCTACAGATTAAGGCCTTTGTAATAGCCAAAATGGAGTTGAACAGCACTGAGTTCAAATTACTTTGCTGAGTTTGGGTTTCCCTCTGGTGTGAATCAAACCCTGCCTCATCTCCTCTACCGACAAAAATTGGATCTGTTGGAAATGGGGCCGGACTTTCACATCCGGGTCCCGCTGCCATTTTTATAGGGTGGTGAAATTTCCCCAACTCCACTAAAATCCGGCCCTAAGTGTCCCCTGACCATTTTGAAACATTCCAAAAATGATCACTCAGCAGCAGGCTCATTATATAACAAAATTTTAACGCATTACCTTCTGTTTACTTCCTCCCAAAAAAATGCTATTTGACATTGGTTGTGTTTGATGTTGAGCCAGAAGACAAGATTTATTAGTGACATATAAAATTATACGTATGGAATTCATAGAGCAGGCTATTAAAAGCAGTCCTTCTGAACAGAACCATAAAGCTTTCCACTTTCTTAATTCTTTTGAAAATAAATTCATAGGACATGGATGTCGCTGGCAAGGCCAGCATTTATTATCCATCCCTGACATATCTTTGAGAAAACTATGGTGAACCGCCTTCTTGAACCATTGTAGTCCATGTGGTAGGGCAAGCTTTGAATAGATGCCTTCATCATTCATCTTGCATTTAGTTGTAAGATGTTGAGTGTAATAACATACTTTTTAAACAGCGTTTACACATGGAATTAGTATCCACCATTTTTGCCGAGCACAGAAAGCTGCTTTCGCATTTGGTATGGAATCCATTTAATAGATAACTTCAGTATTCATTTAAAGTGGCTTTACAACGATGAGCTTTTTTCTGCATGTTTCTTAAGGAAGTTACTTCAATACTGATTAAGTAACTGAAGCTTTTTAACTGATTTCTTATCAGTGTTGTAGCTTCTTCTAATGCTCAGCAATTTTCTTAACCACGTTTGACTGTTACATACATTGCCATAAAAATTTGGTGATTTAACAACCGATGTGTGGTTAAAGACTAAAATTGTCTTCCATGCCAATATAAAATAGCTGAAGCCAATAAGAATTATAGTCTGCTTCTGTATATTGCTTTTAATGTAAATTAACAAATCCCAATGTGTTTCACAATGGAAAAAACAGATACAGGCATGAATACTATGCTGTAGTCGGGGGGGATTAGAATTAGAATCTGAAAGATGGTTTTGAGGATCTTTTGAAAGGAGGAGTTGGGGCTGGCAGTGAAGAGGGCGTTTACTGAAGGAGTTTCATTGTGAGGCGCTGGGGTTGCTGAATGCTCTGCCACCTAAACACCAGGAGCAGGGGACAACATGCAAAGTTCAAAGTCAGCAACCTTAGGGTGAGAAAGGCAATAGAAATCTGAAAGAGGTTGCAGAATGAGGCAAGGCTGTGGAAGGATTTCTAGGTGAGGTTGAGTATTTTACGATTAATACTTAGAGGGCAAGGTAGTTACTGCAGATCAGCCAGGACAGGGCTGATGGGTTTGAGGGACATGGTAGGGATGGTTGCAGGTTGGTGAAGTTGAGAATTATGGAGAAAGGAAGACTGAAGATTAGTAAGGAAGGAAGTGGGGACATTTAGACCAGGGGTGACAAAAGCAAAGAACAGGCTTTCAGAAGATGAGCAGTTGAGCTAGAAGTCAGTGCATGTAATGCTTAGCTGGTAGAAAAACATGGGCTTGGCAATAGGTAGGACGTGAGGTTTGGAGCTCAGCCCTGGCTTGAAGAGGATGTCAAAGTCCAGCTTACCCAGAGTGAGAAGTGGGGAAGAGAATACAATCAGTGGCGCAGGTGTGAAACTTATGAGGTGTTGTAATGGTTTCTTCAGTGTGTGTTACTAAGAGGATCAGAGGCATGTAAGATTGAACAGTAGTGTTTGTTGGTAACACGTAACTATATTCATATGTACAAATTATAGCCCAAACTAGGAGTTAACTTCATGCTGACTTTTCCTTGATTGTCTCTATACAACTCTGTCTCTTGTCTACAGTCATGTGCCTCCATACATTTTACTATGAGTGATACTGTCCTCCAGTCCCACATTAAACCTTGCTATGCCAAATATCCTTATGCTACATGAGGTTGGGGGAGGGGGGTGGGGGGGGGGGGTGGGCGGGGTGGGGGGGGGAGGGGGTTGTTGACAAGATGATAGCTTTAGTCTTCCCATTGTTTAGACAAAGGAAGTCTTGATTCAAGTATGACTTAATGTTGGACAGACAGTCAGACAGCTTGAAGGACATTGCAATGTGGAAGGAAGTGGTCAAGAGTTAGGACTTAGTGTCAATAGAATATAGAAACTAACCTCTTTCCTGTGAATGATGTTATTGAAGGGTGACATGTCAATAAGGAAGGCAAGGAGGTCATGATCAGTATTAAAGAAAGGTGAAAGAGACAAAGCAGGAAATTATACAGATTGGTTGGTCTGACATCTGATTTGGGGAAGTTATTTGAATCTACAATTATGGACAGAGTGACAGAGAACTCCAAGCAAGTTGAACGGATTAGAGAGAAACAACATGGGTTTGGAAAGAGGAGGTCATACCTAATGAAAATAATGGATTTTTTTGAGGAAGCCACTAGGGTAGTGGACAGAGGAATTTCTATGGATGTAGTTTATCTGGATTCCCAGAAGTTATTTGATAAGGTTCCATGTAAGGGACTGTTAGCTAAAATTAAAGCTCATAGAATTGAAAACAATTTATTGACTTGGTGAGGCGATTGATTAGGCAATAGAAGACAAAGCATTAGGATAATTGGTGTGCATTTGATTTGGAAGAAAGTGACTAGTGGTGTCCCACAAGGATTAGTGCTGGAGCCACAACTATTCACAGTATCATTGATTACTTAGACAATCCTTCTCCTTTAGGTACCATTCCCTATGAGGGCACAGGCAACCATGGACTTCCATTGGATTGGTCCATGATTATGCTCGGCAAAGTACTGCAGTGGTTTGCCATTGCCTTCTGCAATATGGCTGACCAGGAAACTCTCCCAGCCATCCATCAGGCACATCAGAAGGATTTACAGGCTGATAATCAGCCTGTTTGGCCAACTTATGAATGCACTTTCTGTGGCCATCAAGTTCTGGAATGGAATTCAAACCCAGAGCTTCTGGCCAAGAGGTAGAGACACTAACCCACTGCACCCCAAGATCTCCAGATAACACAATAGAGAGCCATATATTCAAGTTTTCCGATCACATACAGATTGGTGGCATAGTAAGTAGTGTAGATGGAAGCATAAAATTACAAAGAGACATTGTTAGATAAAGCGAGTGAGAAAAACTATGGCAGATATATTTGAATGCAGCTAAGTATGAAATCATCCATTGTGAGCTTAAAAAGGAAAGATTCAAGCATTGTTTTAAATGGTGAAAATCTAGGAGCAGTAATGGCCCAAAGAGATTTAGGGGTTCATGAACACAGATCACTAAAAGGCAATAATTATGTACCTCAAAAAAAAATCAAAAACAATGTTAGCTTTTGCATCTGGAGGAAGGGAAGAAGTTTTTCTAAAGCTTTATAATATCTGGTTGGACCACATCAGAAGTACTGTGTACAGATCTGAGTACCACACCTTAGAAAGGGTATACTCACCTAAGAAGGAGCGAAGATTCACCAGAACATTACCAGGGCGCCAAAGATAAGATTACCTGTGGTTGTGGGTCTAGAACAAGGGGTCACAATCTCAGGATACGGTCTGTCCCACCCTGTCAGAATTAAATACGTTTCAATGAGACCCTCTCTCATTCTTCTAAACTCCAGTGAATACAGGCCTAGCTGGCCCAATCTCTTCTCATATGACAACCCTGCCATCCCAGGAATCAGTTTGGTGAACCTTTGCTACACTCCCTCTATGGCAAGTATATCCTTTCTAAGGTAAGGAGACCAAAACTGCACACAATACTCCAAGTGTGATCTCACCACGGCCCTGTACAGCTGCAGTAAGACATCAAAATGATAAAAACAAAAAACTGCGGATGCTGGAAATCCAAAACAAAAACAGAATTTCCTGGAAAAACTCAGCAGGTCTGGCAGCATCGGCGGAGAAGAAAAGAGTTGACGTTTCGAGTCCTCATGACCCTTCAGTTTTGCTGAAGGGTCATGAGGACTCGAAATATCAACTCTTTTCTTCTCCGCTGATGCTGCCAGACCTGCTGAATTTTTCCAGGTAATTCTGTTTTTGCAGTAAGACATCGTTGTTCCTGTAAAGTCCTATGGCAATGAAGGCCATCATACCATCTGGCCACCTGAATGGCTATAAATTGAGAGTGGGGAATGTGCAATGAGATCTTGGTGTCCTTGTACACCAGTTGCTGAAGGTAAGCATGCTGGTGCAGCAGGTGGTAAAGAAGGCAAATGGTATGTTGGCTTTCATAGCGAGAGGATTCAAGTACAGGAGCAGGGATGTCTTGCTGCAATTATACAGGGCTTTGGTGAGACCACATATGGACTATTGTATGCAGTTTTGGTCTCCTTATCTGAGGAAGGACATTCTTGCTATAGAGGGAATGCAGCGAAGGTTTACAAGACTGATTCCGGGGATGGTGGGACTGACATATGAGGAGAGATTGAGTCGGTTAGGATTATATTCGCTGGAATTCAGAAGAATGAGGGGGGATCTCATAGAAACATATAAAATTCTAACAGGACTAGACAGGGTAGATGCAGGAAGGATGTTCCCAATGGTGGGGGAGTCCGGAACCACGGGTCACAGTCTGAGAATACAGGGTAGGACTGAGATGAGGAGAAATTCTTTACCCAGAGAGTGGTGAGCTTGTGGAATTCGCTACCATAGAAAGCAGTTGAGGCCAAAACATTGTATGTTTTCAAGAAGCAGTTAGATATAGTTCTTGGGGCGAAGGGGATCAAAGGATATGGGGAGAAAGTGAGAACAGGTTATTGAATTGGATGATCAGCCATGATCATAATGAATGGCGGACAGGCTCGAAGGGTTGAATGGCCTACTCCTGCTCCTAGTTTCTATGTTTCTGTGTTTCTATACCATTTGTTTCTAACTGCTTGCTGCACCTGAATGCTTTCTTTCAGTGATTGGTGTACAAGGACACCCAGGTCCCTTTGTACATCAACATTTCCCAATCTATCACCATTTAAATAATACTCTGCCATTCTGTTTCTCTTACCAAAGCGGATAACTTCACACTTATCCACAGTATACTGCATCTGCCAATGTATTTCCCATTTACTCAACTTGTCTAAATTGCCTTGAAGCCTCTTAACATCTTCCTCACCACTCACATTCCCACCCTCTAGTTTTGTGCCGTCAGCAAACTTGGAAAAATAACATTTGGTTCCCTCATCCATATCATTGATCTATATTGTGAACAGGTGGGGCCTAAGCACTGACCCCTGCAGTACCCCACTGGTCACCACCTGCCATTCCGAAAAAGACCTATTTATTCCTACTCTCTGTTTCCTGTCTGATAACCAATTCTCAATCCATGCCAATATATTTCCCCAAACCCATGTGCTTTAATTTTTCACACTAACCTCTTATGCAGGACTTTATCAAAAGCTTTCTGAAAATTCAAATACACCTAAATCCTGGAATTCCCTCCCTAACAGCGCTGTGGGTGTATCTCTACCACATGGACTGCAGCGGTTCAAGAAGGCAGCTCACTACCACCTTCTCAAGGGCAATTAGGGATGGGGAATAAATGCTGGCCTAGCCAGTGAAGCCGACATCCCTTAACTGAATCAAAAAATTCATTTGGTGATTATCTTAAATTTTCATGCCCTTGTTACTATTTTGCTGAGAAGAGTAATCAATCTATCATCATTTACCTCATTATTACTCTCAATAGTATTGAATTCATCTGTAAGGTTGCTCTTTAACTTTCTGACCTCCAGTGAAAAAAATTCCTGTTGCACCTCAAATTTTCCTTCATAAATGTAATGCTTCAACAATAGCAACTTCCGAAAAGATAATTTTTCTGTTTATTTGTGCTTGTCAGGAAGACGGATTACACTGCCAGAAAATAGAACACTTTACTACTTCCAGCATCTAGTCACAGCATTAATTATTCCCAGGTCTTGCAGAGGCAAAGTAAAACTTCCTTTCATTCTGCTTTGGCTCCTAAATGAGAAGGGCACGCTATCCTTTTTTCACGCTCTAGGTAATATGCCAATGTTGTGTTACATTAAAGGCAATGATCCCTGCTGGGGCCCATACCAAATTTCACTGACAAACCTTATATCCAGAACAAAGAAAGAAACAATCAGTATGAGCAGTAATCAGACACAAGCCCCAGTGCCGAATGGAAACAATGTAATCTCCCTGCTGGCAAACAGAAGCAGTGTTGGCAAGGTACTGTGGCGACAGTTCCCTTTAAACAAATTACTCCACGTGCAGCAGGACCTGCATTCAGGTTTGGGCTGCTAAATGCCAAGTAACATTTGCATCACCCAAGTGCCAGGCAATAACCATCTCCAACAAAATAGAATCTAACCATTTCCCTTTGACATTCAATGGCATTACCACCTCTGAATCCCCAACATCAACCTCCTGTGGTCACCATTGACAAGAAACTTAACTGCACTAGCACATAAATATAGTGGCCACAAGAGCAGGTCAGAGGCTGGGGATTTTGCAGCTCACCTTCTGACTTGCATAAGCCTTTTCCCATTTACAAGCCAACAACTCAAGAATGTGATGGAATACTTTCCACTTACATGCGTGAGTCAGCTCCAGCAACATTTATGGGGCTCAATACTTTCCAGGACAAAGCAGACTCATCCACCACAAGCATTCACTCCCTCAACCATTGCCACATCATAGCAGCAGTGTGGAGCATCTCCAATCCACACTGCAGCAATTCAACAGCATTTTTCAAACCTGTGACCACTACCCCTAGAGGAACAAGGGCAGAGGATGCATGGGAAGATCACCACTTGAGAATTGCACTCAAAACCTCATACCATCCTGACTTGAAACCATATCACCGTTCCTTCATTGCAGTTGGATCAAAATCCTGGAACTCCCTCCCTAGCAGCATTTATATCATACAGACTGCAGCAATACAGATGGCGGCTCACCACTGCTTTCTCAAGGGCAATTAGCAATAGACATTAAATGTCGGCCTTGCTCGTGACACCCACATCCTATGAGAGAATAAAAATAAAAGCTTCTCTAGCTGTGCTTTCTTCTTGTACACTCTCTCAGATTCTGGCCTCATTAATTTAGGGATATGAAAACTGAAGGAGGCCATTCAGCCCTACAGTCCTGCTTTGCCATTCACTTAGATCATGGCTGATCTATATCTCTACTCATTTAGATGTTTTAGTTTCATATACCTTGATGCCCAACAAAAATCTATCATTCTCCATTTTGCAAGCGCCAATTGCCCCATTATTCACAGCCTTTCGAGGAGAGAATTTCAGACTTTCACAACCCATTGCATGAAAAAACATTTCCTGATTTCACTCCTGAATGGCAAAGTTCTTATTTTAAGATTTTATCCCATTTCTGGATTCCCCTGCTAGAGGAAATCATTTTTATCTGTACCTACCCCTATCAAATTCTTTTAAGGCTTTAAACATTTTGATCGAATACCCCTCAATCCTCAAGGGACACAAGCAAAGCCACACAATCCTGTCCTCATAATTTAACCCTTTAAGTCCCGGTATCATTCTGGTGAATTATTCCTTGAAGCAACCTATGGATAACAGTTATTCTTGTGTCCTGAAGTCCAAATGTTCAACTCTTTAAATGGAATAGTGATTTTTTAAATATCCTATCAACTTAATAAACTACAATATTAGAAAATAAAATTGGAAAATTGTATGGGAGCCACGGAAGATTTCTTAATTTATAGAATTGTGCAAATAAACCAGAGTAGTTATATTTTTGTGACTTATAATGTCCTTAAACAATTCACTGTCTGACTTTAATTGTTCTTTTCCATAAGAGACGTAAATTCTGTGGGAAAACATCATTCTGCAGAGGGTCAAATGTAGCAGGAAAGCCACATGGGCCGTGTAACATTTTTGGCTTGTAAAGTATATATGTTTGTATTATTTCCTACTCGCATTACCAAAATAGAGAGTAAAAAATACATTTGGCCTACATCCCAATAGCTTCCTTAGAACAGACTAGGAACCTAAATAGAGGTTGGCAAAGTCTAAGCAGTCATGAAAAGTCAAATGGAATTAACAATTTTAAAAGATAGATATGTTCCTTTTGGATTCATTGTGGTCCCTTCCTCCGCTGACGCTTACAATATTTTTTAAACTTTGCAGGAATTGACATGAAAATAAAGATCAGTGTAGAGTTGCTTTAACTCTGCAGCTAGAAAGAAATACATGCATTTAGATAGCGTCTTTCATGACCTCAGGGCTACCCAAAGTGCTTTACAGTTAATGAAATACTTCTGGAATTGGGTCACCATTGTGATGTAGCAAATGCAGTAGCACACAGCAAACTCCCACAAACAACAATGACCAGATAATTTGTTTTTGTATTGTGGATTGAGGGATAAATATTGGCCAGGACATCCCTGGCTCTTCTTCGAAAAAGTGCCATGGGATCTTTCATATCCACCTGAGAGGGCAGACAGGGCCTTGACTTAACATATCACCTGACAGGCAGAGCCTCTGACTGTGCAGCTCTCCCTCGGTACTGTACTGGAATACAAGCCTTGATTCTCTGCGTAAGTCCAGGAGTTGGACTTGAACCCACAGTCTTCTGAGTCAGGCAATTGAAACATGGCTGACTCTTTAAATTCCAGGAAATTTTGTGTATGTAATGATGCATCTGATTGTTTTGAACAACCTTGAGAGGAATCGTCCGTGCCCACTGGTGTCGGGTGTGTTCAGCTGCGTGAGCAAGCATAATGATGAGAAGGCCAAAAATCGGTTTCACCACGTCGTGAAGCCAGTTTGTGATCGTCTGCTCAGCCTGTCGATAGCTGGCTGCTTTTCCCGACATCAGACGTCGGGAGCCTCATTGTAAAACACTTGCATATCTTTAAAAGGCCAGCCTGTTGGAATTAAACCCCACCCCCGCTCAGCTGGATCGTACGCCCACACGCCGACGTGTTTCACTACAGCATATCTGAGGCGTGCGCTTGGCGGGCCACCCTTTGAGGGGAAATTGGAGGTGAGTGCACAGTAACGTTGCACAGCGTTTGCAAGGGTCACTTGTTGGGCTTCAAGGTTGAGGTGCATTGATGGGGTGGGCAGTGGGGAGCAAGGGCTGCCCTGCAGTTGAGGTACATTGGGTAGTGGGGGGGTGGGGGGGGGACAAGTCTGCCCTCTGGTTGAAGATAGACTGCAAGCATGTGCAGGGTTTCAGGGAGGGAAGCAGCCACACTTTAGGGAAACCTTGTATAAAGTAACCATTCCTCTGCGGCTGTGATAGTTGAGACGCAGCCACATACTGACGTGTAGATTCGGGCCTTTAGCTTCTCTGCCCATTCAGGCAACGCTGAGGCATGAAAGTGCCACCAAGTGCTCCAGAGCTTTTCACCCCTTGGGCATGGACTGCAAATTAATATGATTTTTAGTGGATTGCAGAACTGCTGAATGACTGGGAACGTTGTACAATTTCCTAGCTAAAGCTGGCCATGGAGCAGTCACTGGTGGAGATGCTCACAGCCCCTTGCAATATCATCATCCCAGTTTGGACCAGTCTCCCACCATGGTTCAAGCTAACAGTGCAGCCTTGCAGTGCAGGTTAGGAGAATGCCTGCACCTGAGCTAAGAGCATAGCATGCAGTCCAATGGGCAAAGATACTGCCAATTGGTCAGGTGGAGTGGGGCAGAAGTGGTTTGGGTTTCGGGCAGCCATGCAGCGCACTAAATTCTGCCCAACCAAACGATGGCCAGCACTCTCTTGGATATGTAAAGGGGCCTTCAGACTTAACCAAGAGAAGTTCTCAAGCTAACACATGCATTTCTCTCTTTCATCCTGCAGGAGGAGTACATCAGAATCATGGAGCAATGTGAACTATCTGTATGCCTTGTGGCGTATAGAGAATGAACATGACAGGGGGGAGAGCAGCTGAGGCACCTGACTGCGCAGAGGGAGGAGCAACACCCTCTGGAAGAAGGGGTGGCTGGGGCTTCTGCAAACTCCACCCAAGGGCCACAGTGATTTGGTGCTGGTCGGCGCCTAGCTAGACCCGGGGTCTATAGACACTGTCTTTCATTCCTGCGGATGACCGAGAACCAGTGTCATCGAAGATTGCGCTTGTGTAGGAAACAGGTCGGTTACATCTGCCACCTGCTGCAGGATTTATCGCCAAGGGGTCATGGAGGGCATCTACTGCCAGTGGCTGTGAACGTGACCGTGGTGCTCAATTTCTACGCCAGTGGCTCCTTTCATGACTCCACAGGTAACCTCTGTGGGATATCACAAGCCTCCACCCACACATGCATCCATGAAGTCACGGATGCCATCTTTGCGAGGGCACACAACTTTGTGTATTTCACCCAGGACCAGGAGAGCCAGGATGCAAGAGTGATTGGATTTGCCCAGATTTTGGGTTTCCCACAGGTGCACTCATGTGGCACTCAGATGTCCGTCACAAGTGGTCAACTATGTCAACCGCAAGGGCTCCCATTCCCTGCATGTGCAGCTGGTGTGCGGTCACCACAAACGCATCCTGTAGGCCTGCGCATGCTTTCCGGCGAGTGTCCATGGCTCCTACATTCTCACTCGGTCACAGATACCAGACATCTTCCAGGGCCCACAGAGGCTGCAGGGCTGGCTCCTCGGGGACACGGACTACCCACAGAGGACGTGGTTGATGACACTCGTGTGGTGGCCTCAGACTGCAGCAGAGCAACGCTATAATGATGAACAGATCATTGGGATGCTGAAAATGAGGTTGAGGTGACCGGACCAGTCTGGTGGAGCCCTACAATATAGTCCACAGAGGGTGTCACACCTTGGTGGCGGTGAGGTCCTCACATTGGCCAGATGCCCTCAAAGTGGCTCTGGAAGCCCTCACAGCTGCTAGATTTGTGGAGGATGATGATGACATGCAGTGAGGAGACACCATAGATCTCACTTGCATCTATGAATGTTTGACTCCAGTCTGGCTTATGGCAGCACACATACACTCTTTGAGAATGCCCCTGTCATGGAGATGCAGTGGAGGCCCTAATAGTCGCTCAATTGCAGGAGGATGATGACGACATGCAGTGAGGACACTCCATAGATCTTCACATAGCCTCTGAGAATGTCTGACTCCTTTTGACTGAGGGCAGCTCACTTGCGCTCTGTGATCAGATCATGGAGATGCAGCCATGAAACCTTAAAAGCATCTGATCCTTTGTCTGCCTTCAGCGCCTGACCTCTTCAGGAGCACAGCATCACTGGTCACAGATGCTGAAGAGATGGGGCCAGCCCCACCTTAAAGGTGCTGAGAGCACACAGAGAGGACGAGAGGATTCTGTGATGCCTTCCTGCAACATTCTGGCAGCAATGACCAGCACTGCCGAGGTACAGGCGTCAGTAATGTCTCCAGGGAGTGTGAGGCTGGACCATCACTTTGGTCTGAAGGCTGCACAGAGCACAGGGAAGAGGCCCTGGACTGAGACACCTGCCTTTATCTTGTGCAGAAAGGTTTCACATCTGAGCGACAAGAACACTGCTCATCAGAACAAGGAGCCATAGGCAGGGAGACATTCTTGGGTATTTATTGACAATAGTGGATGTTATGTGCAAGTGATTAACACCCATGCCCAGGCTTTGCATCTTTATCTTTGCTAACCCTGCTGCTTTGTCTTGATGCTCCCTGAATATCCACAGTGGAGGTGGAGGCAGCTTGCTGACTGCTACACCCTGGTCTGTAATAACCTTGACGGGTGTCCTCTGGAGGGCCAAGACCTGGAGGGACCTGGCCTGCTGTGTGGCAGTGGCACCCTCCCTTGCCTGTGGAGCTGGAGCTGCTGGGGTCACAGGAAGAGAATCATTTGGGCTGGGTGCTCCTGGAATCACCTAGGTGGAGGCCCCGGAGTGCGCAACTGCTGATCTCCCTCCCTATCAGTGCTCGGGGGGCCCCTGGCTGACTCCTTGAGGAGAAGAGAAGGCTGGAATGAGATTGATCTGCCTTGCACCCCTCTCATGCACACACTATTGAAGGCCAACTATGGCATCAGCGATGGAGTTCAGCCCGCGCAGCAGTGCAGGAGTGACGTTCTGTACTAAGGTCTCCAAGGTGGCCACCATCCAGTCAATGTGGACCTCGGTGCATTGGTATGTTGGTGCTATCGCTTCAGCCTGAAGGCGGACAGACTCCTCCATTGTGCCTTGCAACCTGAGGAGTGCAGCGGACATCCCTTCCTGATGTTCCCAAGCTTGCCTTTGCAGTTCCAGCAACTGAGACGTGACTGAGTTCAGAGACTCGTCATCTGAGTCGGACTCAGAAAGTTTCTGGCCTCCAGCAGTTCTCTGGGTGCCAGATATCTGAGAAATTCCTGCTGCCGCCTGCCCTGGATCAAACAGTGTGATATGCTCATCAGATTGTGATCCCGAGACTACTCTCAAGCTAGGTGTGTGTCTCTGCACTGGTGGAGGGTGTGAGTGAGTGCTATGAGTCAAGGAGGGTGCCTTCAGATTCCGCTTCAGAGGTTTCTTTGGGGCTTGATTGGAGGCCCTGGGTCAAGGGCTTCGTCGGCTGTTTGGCAGATGTGCCTGCAGAAGCAAGGGGAGATAATTAGTGCATGGCAGTGGTCTGTGAAACAGGACACTTCACTCACAGCATGGTTATCTGATGGATGTTGCACTGCTGGGTCCTCACTTGGTAGATCAGCGCTGACATCACCGTCAGTACAGGAATTGGCCAGATCCTCGCTGGCCAAATGGATGGCTCTGTTTTCAAATTCCGTGAGGACCTTGATTTCAGGCATTCTTCCACAGTCCGCAACCTCTCCCTTTTGTGTGTGCCAGCTTGTCTTACATGAATAGAGATGGGGGGAGTGTATCAGGACGCCTGCCAGACCAGATGATAAGTATACCTGGCATGCGTGGGTGGTAAGTGATGCCATAGACAGGATGAGGACAAATGAAGATGTGTGTGAGAGTGAATGGTGATGTCCCTTGAACTGACAGTGCGTGAGGGCTCTTTGGATGTATGATGTGTTTGTGAGTGTGTGAATTGAGAGTGATGAGAAAATTGACTTACACTGTCAGCATGAAGGAGATCATTCATCCTCTTGTGGCACTGGGTGGCTGTCCGCTTTTGCAGGGCATTGGCGCTGACCATCACTGCCACCACCTCCCAAGCCGGATTGGTGATGTTGCTGCCCATCCTGTGGCCAGAGTGGGTGTAGAGGAAATCATGGCGAGCCTTAACTGCGTCCAAAAGGAACTCGAGCGACACATCATTGAACCTGGGGGCTGCAGCCCTTTTGCATTTTGGGGCCATATCTTGCTTGCAGCAGTCAAGACTGGAAGCACTGAGAGGCGTGCGCGCGGCTGCACTTTAAATATGGCGCCCGGTGTGATGAGGCGGCGAGGTGATGGCATGGCACGTGAATGAGAGCCCACCTGCCATCAAAATGGTGTGTTTCCTGAGAATTTGTAATTAATGTGGTGGGATTTGGATGATATGGTGTGAGAAGCCGCCATTGCGGCCAACGGGCGAAACGTCATTTTTTTGCGCCCGCTACCGCACTTAGTGCAAATTTCAGACAATTCCACCAATAGTTTAACATAAGTTCACTTTCTTCTCAAGTAAAAAGGGCAGTCATGGCGAGACCTGTTTCCATGTCTAGTTTTGAAATTCTTTGACTGCTAGCATCCTTGATGACCACTTTTGATAGATGGACGGGTGTAGATGTACTTTCTAGAAGGTCACCACTGTTGAATGAATGTGGTATTTGAGCATTCTGTCACAACATTTTCATCTTCCACTTTTGAACCAATACTTCAGAGTGATGAGTGGTTACTCTCATTCTCACATTTCTTCTGGTCTAATGTTTTTCACTGTTCATTCGCTGTGAGTGAGTGGACTTCCCTCCTATTGCATGTCCTCCTGAAAAATGGCTGGACTATCAATCTCCGTGAAGAGGGTCAAAATGTCCCTGCTGAAGTTGCAACCCAGATCTTCATTGCAGTTGGATAGTTTCAAGGATTCATTTCTGAAGTCACCCTTGGATTCTTGCTGATTGATTTCTGCAATTTTCCTGAGGTCCTAAGTGTGAGGTCCATGCAAGCTTTTCTACTTAAAAGAGGGAATCCCTGATTCTGAAGGACATATGATATTTCCAGTATCTGATACGAAATGACATAGATAGGTTACGTGAGTGGGAAAAGACCTGGCAAATATGAAATCATTCATTTTGGCAGGAAGAATAAAAAAGATAAAAACAAATGTTTATTAACTAAATGATGAGAGATTGAGGAACTCTGAGATTCAGAGGGATCTGGGTGTCCTAGTGCATGAATCACAAAAGGTTAGTATGCAGGTACAGCAAGTAATTTGGAAAGCTAATAAATTGCTGTAATTTATTGTGAGTGGAATTGATTACAAAAGTAAGGAGGTTATGCTTCAGTTGTACAGGGCATTGGTGAGACCAAGCCTGGAGCTTTGTGTACAGCATTGGTCTCCTTATTTAAAGAAAGATGTAAATGCATTAGGAGCAGTTCAGAGAAGGTTTACTCAACTAATACCTGGAATGGGTGGGTTATCTTATGAGGGAAGGCTGGACAGGTTAGGCTTATATCCACTGGAGTTTAAAAGAGTAAGAGGCAATTTAATTGAAAACTTTAAGATCCTGAGGGGATTTGACAGGGTGGATGTGGGGAGGATGTTTCCTCTTCTGGGAGAACCTAGGACTAGATGTCAGTGTTTAAAAATAAGGAGCTGCTCACTTAAGACAGAGATGAGGAGAATTTTTTCTCTGAGAGAGTAGAGAGTCTTTGGAACTCTCTTCCTCAAAAGGCAGTGAAAGCAGAGTCTTTGAATATTTTTAAGACAGAGCTAGATAGATTCTTGATTAACAACAGGGTGAAAGGTTATTGGGGATAGGCAGGAGTGTGGGGTTGAGGTTACATTCTGAACAGCCATGATCTTATTGAATGGAGGAGCAAGCTCGAGGGGCTGAGTGGCCCACTCCTGCTCCTAATTCAAATGTTCGTATGCTTTCCTCTGTACTGGGCTGTTGTCTATAACTTTCTCTTGATTTTTAGTTCAATCCTACCTGGATTGTATAGCTATGTTTCCGTTGGCTGCAGGCAATACATTGGTAATCACGGTTCATTGTCTGATAAAACCGTTACATTTGCTCCAGTACAAACATACGAACATATAAGAACATATGAATGAGGAGCAGGAGTAGGCCACTTGGTCCTATCTGACTGTAACCTCCCGCCTACCACCAGTAACCCATCACCCCCTTGTTTAATGTTTAGTATCTAGTTTAAAGTTGGTGTTGTGTCTATAGACATTTATATCTGCATTCCAGAATGCCTGATTGAGGTCATTGATCTCATCCAGGAAATACTTTTGTTCCTCTTCAGCTTCATTGATAGCCTTTTTGTGTGGAGACTTTTTCTTTGAAACCTGCGAAATTAGAGGGTTTACTTTGGCTCATATTCCTGAAATAGTCAATCCTTCTGTAGAGAAAGCACCCTGCAGTGTTTGTAGGACACTGTTGGTGCCTGTGGGTCTTTTTGGTGGCAGGGTTTTATAGTGTCTTGTACTTTCCCTCCAAATTGTATCTGCTTTTCTGATGTTTCTCTTGTGTTCCTGGGTTTAAGGAACTGTATGGTCACTGGGGGATTCCTGAGCCAAGGTTTTTCATCACCTCGCAGTATTGCCCTTTTCTGTTTATGGACCTCTGTTTGTCTCACCAGCAGTATTTGTTTTTTCTAAGGTGAGGTCTTCCTTAGTTTGCAATAAGTCTGATCGGGATTCATTGGTAACACACACTAAATTGTAGTCCCATATTAATCCTGATTTAGATCTCCATACTCACATCCTTCAACCTACCTGTAAAGGTCATTAACAAAAGCATCTTCTTGTTCATGTGGTTTCTGGATCCTTTTATTAAATTTGGCCCTTTCCAGAATCTTATTGCTCCTCAGGTTGAAATAGTAATTGAAGACTTTTAAGACTTCTTCAAATTTATCAGAGGTCTTATTGATGCCCTGTCTTGCAATAACATAAACTGCTACTGTTCCTCTGGAGTAAAGTAACGTGTTGACCTGTTCAGTTTCGGACTTACTGTCCAATCCTGAAATAATTAGGAACCTCAAGAATCTTTTTCTCCAAAGTGTCCAGTTTTGAGTTCTTCCATGTGTCCAAACCTCTCAGGTAGCTTAAATTTAGGATCTATAGCTTGTCTAAGCTTTGAGGTGGTTTACCTGAAGTTTTAAATTTTCCTAACAGTATTTGAAGCTTTCTCATGCTGTTCTGTCTCTCATTGAGATTCGTTGTGGTCACTGTCTCTCCCTACAGTTCTCTCAGCTAGATTTAATGCAGAGGCACACCTCAGTGGCTGAAGCAATTGGGGTCAATGGTGGATGGGATGAGGAAATACCACTAACACTGGGGGTGTCCTGAGATGAAGGCAGCGGCAGCTGGTGCACACTCCTCTGCTAAGCGGGTACACAAATGCACCTGCCAGTCTTCCTGAGGGGAAGGGACTGCTGGAGGGAGGTCCAGGGGTCTTGCCCCCTCTTCCCTAGCTGCTGCTGCACCGAGCCCATGGCCAGAGCAATGGATTGCAGGTCAGAGCGCATTTAGATGTAATGCTTGAACCAGATCTCCATGAATGAAGCTATGTGCGCAAAGGCTGAGAGATGCCAGAACTCATGGTATGCAAGGCTCCTCCATACCCCTCGCAGAGCTGCATATAATCTGTGACACCTCTGCCATATTTTCCTCTAGACTAACTGTAGACTGAAAGAAGATATCAATGGACTGGTCAGGTGGGAAGAAAAGTGGCAAATGGAAATCAATCACTTCACTTCTGGACCAATATATGTGATATGAGGAAAAATGTTTTCATGCAGCGGGTGGTCAGAGTCTGGAATGCATTGCCTGAGAGTGCAGTGGAGGCCGGTTCAACTGAAGCATTCAGAAGCGCATTAGACTGTTTTCTGGAAAGGAAGGATGTGCTGGGTTACAGAGAGAAGACAGGGAAATTGAACCAGGTGAGTTACTCAACCAGACAGCTGCTGCAGACACAATGGGCCGAATGGCCTCCTTCTGCGATGTAACAATTCTGGAATTTGGTATTTATTTCTTGAGTGCTGCAAAGCTGTTAAAAACTGCTTTGCTTCAAGTTATTTCAATAATCTCTTCACTTGCTTCCCCTGCAGCATCGAGGGTTTACAGGCGCCTATTTTTTCTCTTTTGTGTGGCCTCATGGTTGCTATGTATAATAGCGCCGACCTCAGACGTGGACTGCATTGAAACCCACCCTTCCCAGTGCTGCTTGCTCAGTACACCATTAAAATTGATTTTTACCCTTTTAAAGCTGACCAGCTCCACATTCCTAGCTTGGTTCTCTGACTTGAAGCCTACGAATTCTTGGATGGGGATTTCCATCACAGACCACCACATGTTGTGGTGGAGCCCTGAGGGACTTTAAAAGTTGACTTGTTGACTCTTCCTGCCTCCAATTCATCTATGGTGCATTTGGAGTTCTTCCAACTGTGTCTTCGAGAGTTCTGCAGTCTTGACCCCACTTTTACAGGTCTGAATTCACCTTTTTTAAGGTTGAATTTTCAGTGTTTTGGCTTCCATCACTGCTGCCACCATATTGTATGTTGGTTGGTCTAGCTTTGGAATGATCACTGAGACATTGATATGTCCAAACAAAAACTGGTTTATTACGTGCAACTAATCTATGTACAGCTATCTATGACTAGGCGTTACACTGCTGAATCCATGAACGTTCTCCCCCCTCTCCTAGTCATGTGCTCTGTTTCATCATCATTTTGGGAGGTGCTATTTACACAGATTGACCCTCACAAACCCTAATACTACATACCCCACCCATTTTACTCACCATTGAAGTCAATGTTGAACAATATAAGCTGGTTGTAAAACCCAACGTTACACTTGGTCCTGTGGGTTATCCAGCGGCCGTGAGGTTAAAATCACCCACTGAATGTCAGCAGACCATCTGACTGTAGCGTTCCATCAAACCCAATATCCACTCGCACCCATGGCTAGCAGCCAGGGGTGGGGGTAGGAATCCTCAACTGATTTTTGCAGCCCTTAAACCAGAAGTGCCATGCGATGGGACCTTATACCAGCACTTTAGATGGGATCCACTTACTCAGCATCAACGGGATTAAGCCTGAAATCTTCCTGATGTGCACCACTTGTTGATCTAGTGAAGGAGCCTTTGAAACAGCTTTAACCGAGGATGGAATAATTCAAACTGTGATCATGAATGGATTTGCATTTTGATAACCTTTCCTGTTGGATTAGTAGAGCAATAATACATAATTTATTGCCATCATTTACCCCTGAGACTGTGCTCCCTGGTTGCCATAATTAGTTTTCCTGGATCGTTAGAATAAAAATGTGAAAGTAATTAACTTTAGCGGGAAAAGTCATAATCATGTGATAGCCTCTTCAACACATTCAAAGTGAAATAAATATTTTATGACATAATTACAATTTTTGGGAAGTAGCCTTGATTATTGTTATTCAAAAACTACACGCTGTGCTAGAAGCAGGTGGTGGAGGGGAACTAAATTTATGTTTGATTAAACAACTTATCAATTAAGGTGGAAATAGTAATAAATATTTGACAATGCTACATGGGAGGTACAACACAAAGGGGTGATTTGGGATTGGTTGAGGTGTAAATCTTTTTTTGGCTGTTGCCAAGGGCAGCTCAGGAACATTCCCATCCTGCCAATCAGGCTGACCTCTGAGCGGGCACCCTGTCAAAAATATAAATACGCACAATGTGGAGAGCTGCCCCCTGCTCAGAAAACCCGCTCCTGTCAACAGGAGACACAATGGTTCTGTTGAGGGGGACTGATGATTTGTAAGCCACCGGATAAAGGTTGAGTATTTTGAGGAATTCAGTGCTGCGCTTGGCAATGCGCTTTGTGGGCACAGCTTGCATGTTTCAGTGCCAACAACAGATGGTACGTTGCAGAGCTTACATGTGTATGCGTGAAGAAGAAGAAAGGATGCTGTTTTAGTGAAAATTATACCAAGTTGCAAATAAATGTGGCGTTACGGACATCTTGCTATGTTTACTTGTAACCAGTACCAAGTACTGGTATATTAATTAGTAACAAACACCTACTATCCAACTAGGACTAAGAAGGTCTCTCCTAATATGTACCTTGCTTTAGTTATATCCTCCTCCTTCAGGCACCATGCACAAAGAGGGCATTAGCAACCATGGACTTCCATTGGACTGGTCCGTGATTATGCTTGGCAAAGTACTGCAGTGGTTTGCCATTGCCTTCTGAAGTCTGGCTGACCAGAGAACTCTTCCACTCTTACCACCTGCTATCAGGCCCTATTGGGAGGGTTTACAGCCTGATAAGCAGCCTGTTTGGCCACATTATTAATGTACCTTCTATGGCCATCAAATCCAGAAGTTCTAGTCCTGAGCTTCTAGTTCAGAGGTAGGGACATTACCACTATGCCACCAGGCCTCCCTCTCATTTGTATGTCACTTTTGTTTTCTTCAATGATCCTAAATATAACAAACAGATTTTTAAAAATAATCCAGTTCTGTTCAGATTGTGGTTTGATAAAAAAAACAGTGAAATTGGAAGAAAAACTTAGAAAAACTGTTCTGACAGTCAGCGCAGGTCAATTAGTTTTCTTGCCCCATGAGTGTGTACTGCCGGGACCTTTCCAAAATTGCACTACTCCTTCTGCACCCTTCTGTTTGTTTAAAGCATGTAGTTGTGAAAACTTAACCTCACCTTTCTTGACATTCTTTTTTTGAAAAACTTGTTTGGAGTTTGGAGATGATTATAGTGGAACTGTATTTTTGTTTAATGTAGAAATATTACTTCCAGGTTTTGCTGTTACATGATAGTTTAATGAGTTTTAATAATTGATATCAAATTGCCATGAACAAAACACAAGGAACATAACAAAACAACAACCAACACACAAGAAAAAAACGTTATTTATTTAACATACTAAAACTTCCCAAGGCACCTCACAAGACTGCAACAGTTCAAGAAGGTGGCTCCTCATCACTTCCTCAAGGGTGTTGGACATTAAATGCTGGCCAAGCCAGCGACACCCGCATCCTATGAAAAAGAATAAACAAAAAGAAAACAGGAACATTATCAAACAAAATTTGACATTGAGCCACATATGCCGAAATTAAGTTGGATGACCAGAAGCCTGGACAAAGATGTAAGTGAAAAGCAAAGAGTGACATCACAGGAAAACTGTAAGCTCATTGGTTGGTAAGTAACTGCTAGTTTGAACTACCTATCCTAAATTGATTTCGGATTAAAGGTGTTGACTGGGGCCCAGGATTGGAGGCCAAACACTTCAGCTTAAACTCAGCAGAGAGAGTGAGTTCCAATTGATTTTAAAAAGTGTATTTTGAATCCCTATTGTAACTTGCTTTCAGGTTAAAGGTAAATAGGAGAAATATTTTACAGATTGATAAACTAAAGGCCAGTGGGAAATTTAAAAACAAATTGAAAAGCTAATTAAATAAAATAGAGATGCAGGGTCAGGCGCTGTGTTGTAGCTGCATGATGTGGGAGCTGGTGGACTCCATTGTGGTCCTTAGTGACCACATCTGTAGCAAATGTTGGTTGCTCGAGGAACTCCGGCTCAGAGTTGATGAGCTGGAGTCTGAGCTTCGGACACTGCGACACATCAGGGAGGGGGAGAGTTACCTGGACGCAGAGTTTCCCCTTTACACCCTTTAGATTAACTACCTTAAATTTGGCCAGTGGTCAGGGGCAGGAGGGCATGACTATGAGTGAGGCAGGTAGAGGGATCCAGGAAGTAGCATGCAGGAGTCTCAGCCCTTGCCCTTATCCAACAGGTTTGAGATTCTTGCTCCCTGTGTGGACGAGAGCGGGGACTGTAGGGAGGATGAGCAAACTGACCATAGCACCATGGTACAGGGAGCCAATCAAGTGGGGGGAGAAAAGAGAAATGTAGTTGTAATCAGGGATAATATAGTTAGGGGAATAGATACTGTTCTCTGTAGCCATGATCGAAAATCCCAATAGCTGTGTTGCCTACCTGGTGCCAGGGCTAAGGATATCTCAGAGGAACTTGGACTGGGAGGGGAAAGATCCATTCGTCATGGTCCACGTAGGTACCAACGATATAGGTAGAACAAGGAATGACGTTCTGCTGAGGGAATACGAGCAGCTAGGGGCTAAATTAAAAAGCAGAACTAAAAAGGTAATAATCTCCGGATTACTATCTGAGTCACGAGCTAATTGGCACGGGGTCAATAAGATTAAAGAGGTAAATGTGTGGCTCAAAGATTGGTGTGGGAGAAATGAGTTTGAATTCATGGGACATTGGCACCAGTACTGGGGAAAGAGAGAGCTATTCCGTTCGGACGGGCTCCACTTGAATCATGCTGGGACAAGTGTCGTGGCAAATCGCATAACCAGGGTTGTAGATAGGGCTTTAAACTAAATAGTGACAGTGGGGGGGTTCAGTTGCACGGAGATATTAAAAATCAAAGTTTAAGGAGAGGGTAAGAGTGCAGGTTAGTGATGAGGCTGATTGTTACCAAAAAGTGAAAGGAAGGGACAGAGTGTGTGAACGCCATTTTGCACCAAAGAATTATATAAGAGTAGGGAAAATTGACAATAAGGCAAACTTAAAGGCTTTGTATCTGAATACGCATAGCATTCTGATTAAAACTAATGAGTTAACAGCGCAAATAGAGAAAAATAGGTATGATTTGGTGGCGATTACTGAGACGTGGTTACAGGGAGAACAGGTTTGGGATTTGAATATCCAAGGATACTCAATGTTTCAGAAGGATAGGCAGGAAGGAAAAGGAGGTGGTGTAACTTTGTTAGTAAAGGGAGAGATCAGTGCTATAGCGAGGAATGATATAGGCACTGGAGAACAAGACGTAGAGTCAGTCTGGGTAGAAGTAAGAAATAGCAAGGGAAAGAAGTACCTGGTGGGAGTAATCTATAGGTCCCCAAACATTAGTTCAGCACTAGGGCATAGAATAAACCAGGAAATACTGGGAGCATGTAAGAAAGGCACGGCAATAATCATGGGTGATTTTAAAATGCATATATGTTCAACTAATCAAATTGGCAAGGGTAGCCTCAAGGGAGAGTTCATAGAGTGTATTAGAGATTGTTTCTTGGAGCAATATGTTGTGGAACCAACCAGGCTATTCTGGATTTGGTTTTGTGTAATGAGATGCGATTAATTAGTGATCTCATAGTAAAGGATCCTCTAGGGAAGAGTGATCATAACATGCTAGAGTTTCAAGTTAATTTTGAGAGCGAGAAACATGAGTCCCACACTAATGTTCTGGAGTTAAACAAAGGTAACTGCATAGCTATGAGGGCAGATTTGGCCCTAGTGGACTGGTCAAGAAGACTACAAGGTAGGACAGTTGATGAACAGTGGCAGATATTTAAGAAGATATTCAATTCCTCCCAAGTAAAATATATTCCAAAGAGGAAGAAAGATGGTAAGAGAGGGAAAAAGCGTCCATGGCTAAGCAAGGAAGTTAAAGATAACATAAAGGCAAAAACTAAGGGATATCAAATTGCAAAGGTCAGTGGCAGGCTGGAAGATTAGGAAACTTTTAAAGATCAACAAAGGGTTACTAAAAAAATAATAAAAAGAGCAAAGGTAAATTATCAAAGAAAACTTGTGCAAAAAGCAAAAACTGATAGCAAAAGCTTTTACAAATATATAAAAGGAAAGAGAGTAGCTAAAGTGAATGTTGGTCCCTTGGAGGATGAAACTTGGGAGTTAATAATGGGGAACGCAGAAATGGTAGAGACGCTTAATCAATATTTTGCCTCAGTTTTCATGGTGGAGGACACTAGTACTATCCTAATAGTAACAGGTAGTGCAGAGGGTATAAAGAAGGAGAAATTTAGAACAATCACCATCGCTAGAGAAAAAGTACTGAGCAAACTATTGGGATTAAAGGGTGACAAGTCCCTAGGACCTGATGGCCTACATACTAGGATCTTAAAGGAAGTAGCAGCAGAGATAGTGGATGCATTGGCTATAATATTCCAAAATTCCCTTGATTCTGAAAGGTTCCAGTGAATTGGAAAAATGCTAATATATTAAAAAAGGGGGGAGGCAGAAAGTAGGAAACTATAGAACAGTTAGTTTAACGTCTGTCGTTGGGAAATTGTTGGAATCCATTTTTAAGGAAGTAGGAATGGGGCACTTGGAAAGTCACAATGCAATCCATCAGAGTCAGCATGATTTTATGAAGAGTAAATCGTGTTTGACTAACTTGCTGGAATTCTTTGAAGATGTGACAAACAAAGTGGATAATAGAGATCCTGTAGATGTAGTATATCTGAACTTCCAGAAGACCTTTGATAAGGTGCCACACAAAAGATTAATACACAAGATAAGATCACATGGAGTTAGGGGTAAAATATTAGCTTGGATAGAGGATTGGCTAACCAATAGAAAGCAGAGAGTCGGGATAAATGGACCTTTTTCTGGATGGCAAGCTGTAATTAGTGGGGTGCCACAGGGTTCAGTCCTTGGGCCCCAAATATTTACAATCTATATTAATGACTTGCATTCAGGGATAGAAGGTACTATAGCTAAATTTGCAGATGACACCAAAATAGGTGAGGAAGTAAGTTACAATGAAGAAATAAGAAATTTACAAATGGATATGGACAGGTTAGGTGAATGGGCCAAAATTTGGCAGATGGAGTTTAACGTGGATAAGTGTGAGGTTAGCCACTTTGGTCAGAAGAATAAAAAGGTGACTTATTATTTAAATGGAGAGAAACTTCAGAATGCTTCATTGCAGAGGGATCTGGGTGTCCTGGGTGTACATGAATCGTTGAAAGCTAGTATGCAGGTACAGCAGGTAATAAGCAAAGCAAATGGAATTTTGGCATTTATTGCTAAAGGGATAGAGTATAAAAATAGGAAAGTGTTGTTGCAACTGTACAAGGCATTGGTGAGACCACACCTGGAGTACTGTGCACAGTTTTGGTCCCCTTACTTGATGAAGGATGTAACTCTTTCGAGTACAAACACGTTTCCATCTGTTTCAGATGAAGTTACATTGTTTCATAGTTTGCCATTGTGAGATTTGAACTCTTGATCTTGGGGTTACAAACCCAGTACCATGACCACTTGGCTATTAGTTGCATTGGAGGCGGTTCAGAGGAGGTTCACTAGATTGATTCCAGAGATGCGGGGCTTGTCTTATGAGGAGAGATTGAGCAGTTTAGGCCTATACTTGCTAGAGTTTAAAAGGATGAGAGGAGATCTAATTGAGATATATAAGATGCCAAAGGGAATAGACAAAGTAGACGTGGAGCGGGTGTTTCCCCTTGTGGGGCATTCTAGAATGAGAGGCCATAGTTTTAAGGCTAAGGGGCGGTAGATTTAAATCAGAGATCAGAGATCAAAGGGTCGTGAATCTGTGGAATTCACTACCTCAGAGTTCAGTGGATGCCGGGACACCGAATAAATTTAGGGAGGAGATAGACAGATTTTAAATTAGTAATGGGTTGAAAGGTTATGGGTAGACGGCAGGAAATTGGAGTTGAGGCCAAAATGAGATCAGCCATGACCGTAATGAATGGCGGGGCAGGCTTGAGGGGCTGAATTGCCTACTCTTGCTCCTAGTTGTTATGTTCTTATATTTGGAGGAGTGTTTCAAAGGAGGAAAGAGAGGTGGAGAAGCTTAGGGAGAAAATTCAAGAACTTAGGGCCCTGGCAGTTGATGGTACTATTAAAATAAGGGATGCGCAAGAGGCCATAATTAGAGGAACATGGAGATCTTGGAGGGTTGTAGCACTGGAGGAGATTGTAGAGATAGGGAGGGGTGAGGCCATCGAGGGATTTGAAAACAAAGATGAGAATTTTCAAATCGAAGCCATTCTTACCTCAATTATTATTATGCTCAATTATTGAAAGGAAACAATTATGTTAAATAAATAAAGTACCATAGTAAATACAATAAACAAATCCAAAAACCAGACTGTTGCATAATAATAAGCAGACACTCTCCATAAAGAAAAAGAGAAGGTAAGGCTGAATAATAGTAACGTTACGTGCTGATAATTGGGAGCACTGAAAAATACTCAGATAGCTGACCTTTCCCCTTGGTGTAACATAAACCTTTGATCTCCCATGTGTGCCTTGCAGTTCTCTGCAGCCAAGTGCAGTAGTCCATATGGCTGTGGTGCCTGCTGATTGCCAGGATTTGGGACATCTGCTCTGGGATGGAGAGGAATTTGCAGTCAGAGGGGGAGGTTCCAGTGGTCATGGTCCATGCAGGTATCAATAACATAGGTAGAACTAGGAAAGAGGTTCAGCTGAGCGAATATGAGCAGCCAGGGTCTAAGTAAAAAGCAGAACTTCAAAAGTAACAATCTTTGGATTACTACTTGAACCACAAGCAAATTGATGTAGGGTAAATTGGATTAGAGAGTTTAATGCATGGATCAAAGTTTGATGTGGGAGGAATTGCTTTTGATTCATGAGGCACTGGCACCAGTACAGGGGCAAGTGAGAGCTGTACTGTTTTGAAGGTCTTCACTTGAGCTGTGCTGGGCCGAGTGTTCTGGTGAATAGTATAATTAGGATGGTAGAGTGGGCTTTAAATGAAATAATGGGGAAAAGGGATCAAGTTTTGGAAAATGTGAGAAATTAAATAGAGAAGACAAGGCAAGAGTGCAAGGTAGAAATAAGGGGCATGATGATCAGAGTGTGGCAGGGAGGGACAAATCATACAAGCCTAAGAGCGCACCAACAGATAAGGCTAGAGGTTGCAAAAATAGTAAAAAGACAGAACTAAAGGCTTTGTATTTGAATGCATGCAGCATTTGTAACAAAACAGATGAATTGACAGCATAAATAGCAATAAATATACCTAATCTGATAGCCATTACAGAGACATGGCTATAGGGTGACAAAGACGGGGACCTGAATAGGAAAGGGTATATGACATTTTGGAAGGACAGGAAGTTGAAAAAGGTGGAAGGGTAGCTCTGTTAATTAAGGATGACATTGGTACAATAAAGAGAGATGACCTTAGTTCTGGAGATCAAGTTGAAGATTCAGTTTTGGTACAGATGAGCAATAGTAAAGGTAAGAAGTCACTTGTGGGGGTTGTTTATAGCCCCCCCTAACAGTAACCACACTATTGGAGGGGGTATACAGGAAGAAATAATGTGGGCTTGTGAGAAAGGTACAATGATGATCATGGGTGATTTTAATCTACAATAAGATTGGACAAATCAAATTGACAAAAGTAGCCTGGATTTTGAGTTCATACAATGTTTTCATGAAAGTTCCGAAGGGCAGCATGTTCTAGCATCAACCAGAGAGCAGGCTATACTGGGTCTTGTAATGTGTAATGTGACAGGGTTAAATAATGGCCTCATAGTGTAGGCACCCCTAGGTAACAGTGATTATAATATGTTTGAATTTCACATTCAGTTTGGGGGAGAGAACCGTGGATCTAAGACTAGTATTTTAAACTTAAATAAGGGCAATTATGAGGGCATGAAGACAGAGCTGACTAAGGAAAACAGGGAAATTAGGTTAAGGCATAGGTCAGTAGAGATGCAGTGGTAGACATTTAAGGAAATATTTCAGAATAATCAGAAAAGATGCATTCCAGTGACAAGTAAAGAAGTTAAAGATAGGATCAAATTGAAAAAAAAAACATACAGTTCCACAAAGATGAGTGGCAGTTCAGAAGATTGGACAGAACATAAAAAAGCAGCAAAGAATGACTAAAGGATTAATAAGGAGGGAGAAATTAGAGTACAAAAGAAAGTTAGCTAGAAATATAAAAGCAGATAGTAAAAGTTTCTGCCGGTATTTAAAAAAGGAAAAGAGTAAGTAAAGAAAGTGTTAGTCTTCCAGAGAGTGAGAACTGGGAATTAATAATGGAAAATAAGGAAATGGCAAATGAATTGAACAGATATATTGTGTCTGTCTTCACTGTAGATGATACATATAACATCCCAGAAATAATTGTGGACCAGGAGGTGAAAGAGAGGGAAGAACATAAAACAATTACAATCACCAGGGAAAGGGTACGGAGAAAAGTATTAGAACTAAAAGCTGACAAGTCCCCAGGCCCCGATGGTCTTCATCCTAGTGTCTTAAAATAAGTGCTGAGATAGTAGATGCATTAGTTTTAATTTTCCAAAATTTCCTAGATTCTGGAAGGGTCCCATCACATTGGAAAATAGCAAATGTGACTACTCTATTCAAGAAATGAAAGAGACTGAAAGCAGTTAACTACATGCCATTTAGCTTAGTATCTGTTGTATGGAATCTATTATTAAGGAGGTTATAGCGGGGCACTTAGAAAATCTCAATGCAATCAAACAGAGTCAGCATGGTTTTGTGAAAGGGAGATCATGTTTGACTATTTTATTGGAGCTCTTTGAGGAAGTAATAAGTAATGTAGATAATGGGGAACCTGTGGATGTGCCATACTTAGATTTCCAGAAGCATTTGACAAGATGCCGCATCAAAGGTTACCAGGCAAAATAAAAGCTCACGGTGTAGGGGGTAACATATTAACAAGGATAGAGGATTGGTTAGCTAACAGGTAGCAGACAGTTGGGGTAAATGGTCTTTATCAGGTTGGCAAGATATGACGAGTGGAGTACCACAGGGATCAGTGCTGGGGCCCCAACTATTTACAATTTCTATAAATGGTTTGGACGAAGTGACTGAATGTATGGTTGCTAAATTTGCTGATGACAGAAAGATAGGTAGGAAAGTAAGTCGTGAAGAGGACTTAAGGAACACAGATAGGTTAAGTGAGTGGGCAAAACATAGGCAGATGGAGTATAATGTGGGAAAATGTGAACTTGTTTACTTTGGCAGGAAGAATTGAAAAGCAGTATATTATTTAAATAGAGCAAGATTGCACAACTCTTGAGGTACAGAGGGATCTGGATGTCCTGGTACATGAATCAGGAAACGTGAATATGTAAGCCATTATGATCCTTCACCCAACCGCTAAATTTTTGGTAAGATTTGGCTAGAGACCAATAATGTCTTATTTAAAGTACACAAAGTTTGAGATTCAAGACACTTACTAATAGAATAAAGCCTCAAAGTTCCACAGGTTTTTTGAACAAACAAAAGTAAACTTCACTATACAAGGTCAGAAAGATAAAACAATTTACAATATCTATCCTATCCTTTAACATTCAGGGTTAATATGAGGTACATGTGAATTAAAAGGCAAACTGTAGTCAAACACACCACACTATACAATAAATGACAGATGTGACCAAGACAGAGTCCATGGACTTCTCAACAGCCCACCCAGATGTCAGTAAATACTGTGAGTCAACCAATCTCACTGAAACACTGTCTCTTACTCACAAGGGATTCCGATCTTCACCTTCAAAGATCTTGCCTTGGAATTTTCTTTAGAAGTTGCTCCAAATCAGATGGCATCAACAATAGCCCACCTCGCAGTGTTTCTGCCTCATCTCCTGAAATTCTGTTCCCCTGGATCCCCAAGTATACACTCTAGTACCAACTCACAAGCACAGCTGCAGATCTTTGGCCACGCCATGCAGAACACTACTGCTGCAAAAGGGTATCTTCACCCAATGAGTCGTAGCATGAAGTCACCAACCTTTGGTTGCCTTCTTCACTTAAAGTCTGCTCTCCGTGGTCCTTTTCCTGTTCGGAACCTGTTTCTCTGCTTCTCTTTTTTTTTTAACTGAATTGAGACCTCTTCTTGTCTCCTACCCCTGTTTAAAGCTCTTCTTTCGTGATCTCTCCCTGTATCCTGTGAAGATGCATAAAATTTGGATTTATTTTAAAGTACTAGCCAGGACCAGCAGCTAAGGCATCAAAGCATACACAGGCAATCACAGCCTTACAAGAAAGCTAAAAACTTGTATAAAGGGCTCAGCTGTAAATTTGCAATTAGGAAATGGGAGACGCACATAGGCGGGGACACGGGATAACTCAGTCAAGAAATGGGGAAGGCCATTTCGCACCGTCTTATAGCTATCTTCAAAAGGGCACTGCTTAGTCTCTGGACTGCAATTACTGAACATGAACATGAATATCAGCCCACTGGGGGTCATTGTGCTGTGGCCTTTGTCTAACTAATACCATTAAGTTGTAACTGATAATAAAAGATATATAAACTGTGCTCATTTGAATCTCAATGGAGAAGTGCCTGGATTGCCCGGCATTTGCTCCCCGCATGCGTAATAAAGGAATCATTTGAATATTGCGTCTGGACTCTGAGTGTTGAAATTTTGTACCAGAGTATTCCTCAGACCTTTCACCTGCCTGGGACATGCCTTCTATGGTGCTCTGCTCCCGATCACCTGACCCGGGTTTTCACAACATTTTTCTTCTTGCACAGTTGCACTGGGTCCGAAGAACGTAAAAATGCTGATCTGTGCATGTTCAGCCCGCTCCTGATTTGCGAATGCTCAAAAGCTTCACAGCCCATTGAGGGTTAAAGTTCCTGACCTCTGCTCTCAACGTTAAGGTAAGTTTAATTGAAGGCAAATGATTAGGAAGGCAAATGGGATGTTGCTGTTTGTTGCAAGGGAAATGGATTGTAAAAGTAGGGATGTTTTGCTGCAATTGTACAGGTCATTGGTGAGACCACATCTGCTGTGTACAGTTTTAGTCTCCTTATTTAAGAAAGGAAGCAGTTTAGAGAAGGATCATCTAACTAATACCTGGGGTGGGGGCTTATCTTATGAGAAAAGGTTGGACAGGTTCGGCCTGTATACATTGGAGTTTAGAAGAATGAGAGATGATCTTATGGAAACGTATAAGATCCTGAGGGTGGATGCTGAAAGGATGTTTCCCTTTGTGGAGAGACTAGAACTAGGGGACATGTTTAAAAATAAGGGATCTCCCATTTAAGACGAAGATGAGAAGAATTTTTTTCACTCAGGGGGTCATGAATCTTTGAAACTCTTCCTCAGAGAGCAGTGAAGGCAGAGTCATTGAGCATTTTTATGGCTGAGCTAGATAGAGACTAACAAGGGAGTCAAAGATTATCAAGGGTAGGCGGAATCTGGAGTTGAGTCTACAATCAGACCAGCCATGATCTTATTGAATGGCAGAGTAGGCTTGAGGGGCTGAATGGCCTACTCCTGATTCGTATGTTCGTATATGCTTATCTTTACCAGTTTAGTCAACCAATTTTAATAATTGCTTATGGAGGCTTTGAACTGTCGTACTGCTGCAGGAGCTGTTTAAATACAAATATAATGGACTCCTATTCAATGAATTGAAAAAATGGAAACTTCTAATGCTGTGCATTGAGTTTGGCAGTTGTCTCAAGGGTATTGACCCCAGAAAGCCTCCCAGGTATCTCATTGCCCTGGATGTAAAGCACAGTTCCACTTGTCCAAAATACTCTCGTGTTCCGGCAAATTCCAAGTCTACAGTTTGACTGCTATCATTTCATACAACCATAGAATTATATGGGGCAATCTTAATCAAACTCATCGGGTGGAAAACCCATGGGATCAGGTGGAATAATGGATTTGCACCTTGGCCAATGTTACTCTACATTTATTTCAATGGAGACTAAAATCTGTTGGCATGTATAAACAGTGCTGAACCCTATCTCATCAGTTTTCTAATAGGCAGGTTCAGTTAGACATACCCATAAAATATTCCAGCACTAAAGAAAGCCATTGTGCCTGTGTTGGATCTCTTAAAGTCCCACTTCCCTTCTCTTTGGCCATAGCCCTGAAAGTTTTCCTCATATCCACTTACTGCTAAATAGCCCTTGGGAGTTGCTTTAAGGTATAATACTATCAGAAGGTCATATATGAATTTATTTCAAAGGGCAACCATTTTTAAAACAACTTTTATAAATTGTGAAGGGACAATTTGCAAACTCTGTATTTAACCCATACATTGCTGTTTCCTGGAAAATCAGAAATTGCTAATCTCACTGCAGGAACAGAATGGAGTTTTAATCCAAGGAGATTTATCTGGTGAATTTTGTCCTGAAGTTCACTTTACAATGAAACAGGCCAGACGCACAAATTAAATAATGTCATTTCCACATCAGGGGACCTTACTGAATGGAATGTGGGGAACATTACACTGTTAGCGAGAAGAAGACATAAAGAATACAAAAACATCCATCACAACTCATTAATGAGACTCTCCTAATGGAAAACCAATGGACACTACCCTCTGCACGGTGCATAACTTCAAGTGCTAATGGAAAGATTTAGGGAATGAATCATTGAGTGCTCTTGCAGCTCAGTGCACTCAGCCTTTCCTGCCTAATGAGGGCAGTTTTACCATTAAGGAGGAGAGAAATTGCCACCAGTGAAAAAACTGGCCTACCAATATTTACAGTCACAGGAACTCCAAAGAAAAACGTGACTTGCACGAGAGCATCACTGAAGCCTTACAACAGACATATCTTGACTTTTCTAAATTAACCTCACTTATTATGGGAAAACGTGAGCTGAATTGTGACTGCTCAGATCCCTGTTAGTA
The DNA here is from genome assembly GCF_017639515.1 of Carcharodon carcharias. NCBI lineage: Eukaryota > Metazoa > Chordata > Chondrichthyes > Lamniformes > Lamnidae > Carcharodon > Carcharodon carcharias. Next base: position 111,145,691 of record NC_054468.1, on the reverse strand, counting down.
AGCTAAATGAGATTTTCCTTGCTGGCTAAGACCACAGCTTATTCATCTGTGACCCTGCATCAATCATGCACCATTGAATCCAGAAGTGCATCATTATCCATTCAGGTGAACCATTTGAAAGGGCAAGTGAGTGCACAGAATTCAGGAACTGACTTATGAACCAATTTGCTTTTGACCTTTGATTTTACATTCATTTTCACCAAAATGTGTGAGTGTAAGTGGTTTGTAATAACATGTTATGAATGCATTCTGTATTCTGAAGGAGGAGGCTTTATTGGAGTTAAACATTCTGCATGGCCATTTGTTTAAATGTGAGCATTCCTCTGAATGGGTAATCACATGCAAGAACTTAGATTGTGCTGGGTGCCAACAAACATTTCATACACCGATGAATTAGGATTGGGGAAGCCATTTGCTCTGTGAGTCAAGTGCTGACTGGATACATTATTTCAGATAAACTACTGCATGTGAGCTCTCAGTCACAAAGTGTAAGAATATTACAGAAAAACCAAATACAGTTGTAGTGTCCTACCATTGTAGGTAAGAGTTTTACATATGGCTCTGTATTGTTACTTTTAATGGAAGTTAAGGATAATAACACCATAATAAGCATAACACTATCTAGGCCATTTGTTCTTATTCAAAACAGTGTGAAAAATTAATCTTTCGTTGTAACTTATGACTTTTAGTGAATTGGACTATTTCTGGCAATACTATTTTGATAGTGGTGATAACGGACCAGTAGATCTGTAATAAAGATCCTTTAATGCTTCTCAACCATTTGGTCACCTTAACTGGCATAAAAGTGCTAAAGCTGGCTCACTCGGCTGTGAGATACAAAACATTTGTTGAATGTGTCTCAACGGATACTGGGGAAAATGCAACTTAACAACCTAGAGCCTGCACAGTATAGTAACTGCTGTGATGAAGCAATAGGCAGGTAATTTTGGTGGGGGATAGTAGCTCTTATAAAAGATAAGTGGATATATTTTCTCCTACTCGGGTGATGGGGATTCAAAGGATTTAAAAAGTTCTCTTCACCTTGCCTCTCATTCTTTTGCCAATTACCTTAAATCTATGTGCTCTGGTCATGGAAACAGTCTCTCTTTAATTATCTATCCAAAGCTTCATGATTTTAAATAGATCTATTAAATCTCTCCCTCTCTAATTAAAACACATGTTCTGTTGTAATTTAAAAAGACCAGCAAGAGCTTGTTACTGGGGAGAAAAGTGCTCCCAGCATCGCTGACTGTGTCAGAGCTGCAGGATAAAGGGCTAACAGAATGGATATGCTAATATGGGGCACATGATGATGTGGCACTGATGTCAGGCGATCATGTGTGAGGTACTGTAGGGGGCAGGCAGGCGGCCCTGAGGAGTGATGTGTCTTCCTGATTACTCACTATGTACATACTGTAAACAAACTAGTTTTTAAGTAGATACCCTGATGCGCCTGCTACAATCCTGGCCTTCTGCAACATGGTAGCAGCGGTGACAGCAACAATTTATTCTATTGTTGGTGCCACATGACGAACACTCACATGCATGACGACTATGGTCCTGCTTTGCCAAGATGCCTCATTGAGCATCCTGGCAACACACTCATTGCAGATGGGTAGCGATGGCGGCACTGCAAGAACAGCCACTGCCACTACCCCGCTTGTTTTCAAGCCATGAGCACTTTCATGGAGATTGCTGCTGAATCACATGCCGGGAGGAGAGGGGGGTGGGGGAGAGGGGAGGGGTTAATATCCACAACCAATCCAGGTCAGTTCTTTCCCTTCTTTTGCGGGGCCACACTCAGTAATTCCACCTGGCCCAAAGCTCGCCAAAACAGTGCAAAAGGCTGAAAACTGCTCCACCGCCATTTTGGAATGTCTGTATCGTGGTGTAAAACGACAGCAAAAAAGGCAGCAGGGGGCGCTCAGTATTTCAGATGCGGCAGGCCGGGACATTTCCAGCACTTCTGCTTGGTTAGAGCCTCTAACAAAAGGGAAAAATGACAATACCACCAGAAATTAGCTCACACTTCCTGGTGAAGTTCGCCAGCATTCCCAAGACTTGTGGTCTATCAATTTAGAGGTCAGAGGGCTCCCAACAGGCTTCAAACTTGACATTGGCACAGGGATATCTGTACTGACTGATCACCTTGCATGGCTCCGCAAAATTCCTCTTCAGCCTTCCAATATGAAAGTCCAGGGGCTGGGTTGAACAAACCTACATGTTAAGGGCTAGGCTACTACCACACTTTTCCACAAGGGCTGACAGATCACAAAAAACTCTTTATGTCACCTGCAATCAAGCCATTTCCTTACTCAGCAGGAATGTGTGTGTACAGTTGGGCGTCATATAGAAAGTCAATGAGATTCCTCCATCCAACACCAAGGTCACATCCTGCCAGGAATTTCCACAATTTTTTCAAGGACTGGGGAGGCTGAAGACTGATCATATTTCTCTGCTCCTAGACGCCATGCCAGTCTGTCTGTTCACCCCTAGGAGGGTGTCACACCCCCTATTGCTGAAGGTTAAGGAGGAGCTTAACCACCTGTTTCACAGGGGCATTATTTCCTCGGTCACACAACCAATCCATTGGTATTCCAGTCTGGTTACCATACCCAAGCCTAATGGCCACCTCTGGTTTTGTGTGGATCTTATGCAGCTTAATAAAGCTGTACAGCAGGAGGTCTGCCCGATGACATCGGTAGATGACAGTTTGGCTAAGCTCACCAGCAGCGTCCTTTTTAACTAAGCTCAATGTGAACAGCAGGTTTTGGCAAATACCCCTCAACTAGAAATCTAGGCTGCTAACGACTTTCACCACGCCCTTTGGTCGATTTTGCTTTAACTGCCTCCTTTTAGGCATTTTGTGTGCCCCTGAGATATTCCAATGTAAAATGTTAACAATTCTCAAGGGCAAACAAGGTGTTATCTGTCATGTGAACGATATCCTCATACATGGTCCTATAAGAGCCGAACATGACCATGGTAAAGAGAGATCCTCAAGGCACTCCAGGAAGCAGGTCTCACTCTGAACGACAAATATAAGATCGCCAGACCCAACATAAAATTCCTAGGACACATCATCCAACAGCATGGTATCACAGTAAATTCTCAGAAAACAACGACCATTACTCAGGTTCCCCAACCAGCATGCATCACTGATATTCAACGTTTCCTGAGGATGGTAAATGGGTGGGAACGTTTATCCCTAATTTGGCCACACTTACAGAACCCTTGAGGGATCTCCATTGGAAGGGCCAACAATGGTTCTGGGTACAGAGCAAATCAAGGCCTTTCAATCCACTAAAGATCGCCTAGTCTCCTTGGGTGCCCTGGCACACCGTGACCCCATGTTGCCTACACTCGCCGCTGCTGATGCTTCCTCCACAGGCCTCAGCAGTGTCCTAATCCAGCTGCAAAAGAACGGTGATTGAAAACCTGTCTATTTTGCTTTGAGAGTCCTCATGGAAACTGAACGAGAGTATGTCACTATTGAGAAAGATGCCCTGGAGGTTACATGGGCTGTCGACTGTTTTTCTGATCACCTGATAGGGTGGCCCTTTCAGCTGTAAACAGGCCACAAGCCCCTCATACCACTCCTCAATTCTATGGAGATTATTAAGATGCCCATCCATATTTAATGATATCGCCTCTGGTTGATGCGGTACCAACATGCAGCTATCTGTGACCCAGGCAAGTCACAAACCACGGTTGATGCTCTCTCCAGAGCCACAGTCTGACCATGCAGTTGCCCTCGAGTCTACACTGGAGTCAGAAGCAGAAGCATTTTCCTCACTGTCATGAGCTTCCTGCCCATATCTGCCACAAAGCTCCAGGATGTTCGACACGCCATAAAAGAGCATGCCGAATGCATTCAAGTGAGGGAGTTCTGTCTCCGAGGGTGGTCCAAATGCAACCCTACTGACTGTCTTACCCACAAACTCTATGAGCAACGAGCCCATGTGACCATTGTGGCTGACCTGCTGGTTTATGACCATTGTTTTGTCATTCCACACACCATGCAACAAGGTTTCTTCACAGTCTCCACTGAGGTCACCTTGGCATCACTAAATACAGAGCGAGAGCCCTACAATCAGTGTGGTGCCCGGGCATCATACAAGTAGTCCAGGATTTTGTCCGATTCTGCCACACATACCGCATTCACACTCCGACACCAGTGGAACCCCTGGCACTATTGGTCTTTCCTCACCGCCCGTGGCAGAAGTTAGAGCTCAACCTCATTGACTTCCATGGCAAGACATACTTTGTGGTTATTGATTATTATTCTCGATGGTTAGAGATAATCAGGCTCCATATAACCACAGCAGATTTTGTCATTGAAGCGCTGCAGACCATCTTTTACATCCACAGGATGAAATTAATTCAGATAATGGGCTCAATTCGCCAATGACCATTTTCTGCAGTTCACCGTTGACGACGGGATCTCTCAAATCAAAGGCTCTCCTCTTCACATACCAGCCAGCAGGGAAGCTGAAAGCAAGCAGCTCGCACTACTAAGTACCTAATGTCCAAGAATTCAGATTCAGCTATCATCCGGTATTGTGCTACATCTCTGGCCAATGGATTCTCTCTGGCTGCACTCTTTATGGGCCGCAGTTTGAAAATGCAGGTTCCCCTGTTGCCCCATAGATTAGTATATCCATTCAGTTAACCCTTTATAGTACACCTCCCACCAAAATCCATTATTTTACTGCAGACGTGGGTACTAGACCTCTCCATTTGTGCCACCACCTGCTTTACGCTCCCCAGCCTTTTAAAGCAACACCTCTTGAGTTCCATCAATGATGGGCCGCGTTTCCTGCTACCGCACGCCAGGAACCTAATTTCAGTACTTCAGCATCTCAGTAAAAGCCCTGCTCACCGGAATCATTTTCCATGCTGCATCATCTGGGCACAATCATGCTGACATGTTTCATAGTTTCATAACTATACATAAACAATGTGCACCTGGTGAGCTGCACCTCGCTCAGGACTTCGAGGATTGTTTGCCTACCTTGCTTCGGGCAGCACTTGCGGCCATCAGCGCCAGGTTTCACAGGCAGCACCACATCACTTTTGGGGAAGCTCACAGGCAGTTCTCTACAAGGGAAGAGGCTGCAGGGCGAGGTCTGTACTGGGGAAGGGGGGTATCCCAGGATGTGTGTGTGGGGGCACAAGTTGATCTGTGCAAGTGGCCTCAAGATGGTGAGGGCTGAGGAGGCCGTCTCCGGAGGAGACGAGGCCAGATATTTATGTGAGGGTGTGTGTGTGAGAGAGTGAGTGGTGATGTCTCTTGAGTTGGCAGTGAGTGATTTACCAGTGAATGTGAGTTTAGAGTGATAAGATGGTTACCTTATCCTGGCGGCATGGATGAGATCATTCATCCGTTTTCTGCACTGGATGGCAAACCTCTTCTGTGCAGCGTTGGCACTGACCACATCTGCCACTTCCTCCCAAGTCGGAGCAGTGAGACTGATGGGCCTCCTGCAGCCAGAGCGGGGTTAGGGGACATTTCCGAGGGCCTCCATGGGGTCCAGAAGCGTCCCAACGATGCGTCACTGAATCAGGGGGCTGCACTCTTCTTGGCATTTGGGGCCATGTCTTCACCAGAGCAGTCCTAGACTACAAGCATTCAGAAGTGTGTGTGCGGCTGCAGTTTAAATATGGTGTCCTGTGTGAGAAAGTGGCGAGGTAGCAGCATGTTAGGCAAATCGGATGCCTTCCAGCGAGACAACGAGTTTCCTGTGGCTGCTTTATTAATGAGACGGGAATGGGATGATACAGAGCAAAAACCCGCCATTGCAGCTGGTGGGTAAAACGACTTTTTTCTTGCTCACTACCACATTTTGTGCACATCTGGGATGATTCCACCCATTATGTGAAAGATTGACATGCAAGGTTTAATAAAATGGTGAAAATGCAGTGAAGTGGTGTGTGAACAAGACACCCTTTGTGTTGATAAGCTATCTTTGAGGAAGATTAATTGAAGAAACCTTTCAGAAGCTCGGGGAAGGATCTCCAAATTTCTCCACCAAAGCTGGGACTAGTCATTGTGCAGCACTTGTTCTGGGGAGATGACAGCCTTTTTTAGAAAACCTGAGAATAATTTTTCATTGAAAAGGAAACTTTAGGAATGTGTGATTATATTAAGTGTGTAAGGTCAGATAATAGTTTCAAAGTGTAACATTTCTAATTGGAAAGAATTAAATAATCCATGTCTTAAGGGTGAGCTTTAAAGGATATAAATAATTTCTCTGCATGATTGACCATATCCTCAAATATATCACATATTCATTTATAATCTGTCACTTTAAGCTTTTACTTCTCTCTTAATCTTGCTTCCCTTTCTTCTTGTTTTATTTTCTCTCTTTATCCTCAGTGCATTTTGCTAGCTTGGAGTGTAACGATTGTGATGTTTTATTAACCTGCTGCATGCCTTTCTGAAAGAGTTTTATCTTTCACTGAGGAATCTGCCTCTTAAATAAGCATCACAAATGATTAAACTCAACCGTTTGTACAAAGTTACTGGTCTTCAAGCATTTATTTTTCCCAGGTAGACAGAAGAAGTTTATGATGAAACGTGTATTATCTACAAGTCTCTGTTTTACTTTAGGAAGTATCATATACAGATTAGTCTTAAACCCCTAGACGATCCATATGTAAATACATGACAGCGTCCTTTGGTATGGAAATATACTTTATAGTCTTAGGTTATGAAAAATATTTATGGACTTATTTTCTGCTTGCCAAAAAACCCGCTTCACCTAACCTAATATGTCAATAATTATGGGTGTAACCAAACATGGTTAATTTATTTGGCTAAATCAAATTTGTAAGATTTTTTTTTACCAAAATTAAATCAATTGAGAAATGTTTTGAAGCATTTATCAAGGACAAGTAGGAAAAGAATATTCTTTGTTATACTTAGTAATTAAGCCTCATGAATAATGTGTTTAATGAAAGAAAATGTTTAATTTCTCTCTCCTGAAAGAAGCCCAATTTATAGTCAGTATTTGTCTGTGATCCTTCGGCAATGTATTTCCAGAGAGCTTATGTAAACCTCTCAGATGTGCTACTTGAACCTGTCACAGCACTTACAGACAAGATAGTAGAATGCTGTACAAAACTGGTCTCTATGGAGGATTCAGGCTCCATTAACCTTCCGTATTGCTTCTTGTTAGAAACAGAATCAGTAAATAGAAGCTCATCTTTCTTTCTCAACATCGACTCACACATAAAGAGTAGTCCCTCAGGAAAGGCAGGCAGCACCTGTGGGAAAATATGCAGCAAGAATCTGAGGAGGCAGGGAGAAAATTGGAGAAGTGATGAATGGTTTTGCTGCATCTGTTTTCTCCTACAGGGAAGAACCTGCATGTTTAGGTTTGCTTTATCACAGCTCTCTGGATAACCGCAAGCATCACTTTTGAATTGCAGTTACTGTTCTTATGTAGGTAAATGCAGCAGCCGTATTGTGCACAGCAAGGTTCCACAAACAGCACTGAGGTGAATCAGCAGTTAGTCAGTGTTTGATAGGTCTACTGAAGTAAGATTATGGGCCAGGAAAGCAGAATAGACACTTGCTCTTCTACAAATTTTGCCACAGGATCTTTTATAAAAGCAGGTGCTCTGTTCAATGTCTCATCTACAGGATGGCATGTCTGATAATGCAGCATTAAAGTGCGATCTTAGATTTACTTGTTCAAGTTCTAGAATGGGGCTTCAAGCAACCATTTTCTGACTCAAAATTGAGAGTACTACCAGCCTAGTCAAGTTCACAGTTTTAGAGCCAAGTCTGTGATCCTCTACCAGGATGGTGCAAAATCTCATTGGTAGAGGAACATGGAGCATGAATGCTGCTCACCCAAACTTTCAAATCCCAAATAATGCTGTGCTGGATGCTTGTAATGAGTAACTCTGTAAATAAATATAAAAGTGTGTAAAGATTGGCTCCAGTTCCATCCTTCGTCAATTGGGTTTTGGGAATAGAACATGGTAGGAGAGGATGGTCGCTTAAAGGTGAAGGATAGGACTGCAACCAATCTGTATACACTTTTATATTTGATTACAGAGTTCCGCATTACAAGTATATATCTCTTAACACAACAACCATAGTTTTAATGTGTCTATTTTTAAAGGGGCTCAAGTGAAACCTGACACCTTCACACAATTAAACAAAATTAATGTATAATTATTAGTAGAGACATGCATGGTGCTCATTGAAATAGGATACTTAACAATAACTTGCATTTTTATACCATGTTTATCATTGTAAAATATCCCAAGGTACTTTTTCTTCTTCATACAGCATTCTCTAAGAGGACATTGGTGACCATGGTTTTCTTGGTCCATGGTTACGCTTGGCAAGATATTGCAAGTGATTTGCCATTGCCTTCTGCAGACACATGGCCAACCAGCAACCTCTCTCACTCTTACTGCCTGCCATTAGCTTATATTAGAACGATTTGCAAGTTGATAATCAACCTGTTTGGCCTTGTTAAAGATGCAGCTTCTTTGGGCATCAAATCCTGGAGTAGGACCTGCCTCGGAGCTTCTGGTTCAGAGGCAGGAACGCTACCTACTGCATCACAAGACCTGCCCAAAGTGCTTCACAGGAAGCAAAAATTGACGTAGAGCCAAAGGAAGTGATTAGGATAGGGAAAACTTGATCAAGGAGTTTTAAGTAGGGTCTCAAAGGAATAGAGTGAGGTGACAAGGTGGGGAGACCCGGGGAGTGAATTCCAGAGCTTAGGGCCTGAATTGCTGCAGTCACAGCCATCAATGAGGTAGGGTGGGTGGGGGGCTGCGGTGCAGTGGAATGGGGTATAGGAAGTCAGGGATAAACAAGAGGCCTGTACTGAAGCAGTCCAGAGTTATCGGAGAGTTGTAGGGCCGGCAGAGGTTACAGAGATGATGTTCCAGGAGAGATGCCATGGAAGGATTTGAACACGAAGGTGAGTATTTTATAAATGAGCATCAGTAAACTGGGAACCAATGTAAATTAGCAAGCACAGAGGTAAGTGATGGGTGAATGAGACTTTGGGTGGTATGTTACAGGCCTGCCCCCTCTGCAACAGGGCCATAAAATTCCGCCCTTTGTGTGAGTTAGGATATGGCAGAGGAGTTTTGGATGAACTAAAATTTATGAAAAATAGAATGTGAGAACATTAGAATAGTCATGCTGGAGCTACCAAAGAATTTTTTACATTTTTTGTTTGCCGAGTGTCCATCTGGTTTATTTCCTTTTTGACTTTTCTGCAGTGGTTTGCTACAGTAAGGGACAACCACATGGCTGTGGCTCAAGAGTCACATATAGGCCAGACCTGGGTAAGGATGGCAGATTTCCTTCCCTCTAGGGCATTAGTGAACCGGATGGGTCTTTATGACACTCAATGATACTTTCACCATCACTGATGATAAGCTTTGAATTCTACATTTTTAAATTAGTTAATTCAATTTATTAATTAATTGAATTTAAATTCCACCAGCTTTCACGGTGGGATTTGAACCCCTGTCCCCAGGACAGTAGCCTGGGCCTCTGGACAACTAGTTCAGTGACATTACCACAACATCTCCCCCTCAGTAAAGTTAAGCCCAATGCATAATTTTGCAACTTTAAGTGAGCTCTGCCCACACTGCATACCTTGACCGTACAACTAACCCATTCAAATAGGCCCATTAGGAGACATCACAGTTTGCTGCTTCTGCATCGTTGATGACATTTTAATGAATTTACTCTGTACATCAGTCAGTTTTGTTGTCTGGCCTGCCATTTTAGTGTATAAAAGTGTTGCTCCAATACTTCCCTCCTTCCAGGTTCTATCGCATCAATGCACCATATGAAGAGTTGAGAACAGAGGGGTTCCCATATTGGTGCACGATTTAGATGAGGAAGACCAGCTCCTGAGAAGGCAAGAAATACATAAGCAGCGACTTCTGCATTGCTTTGCCTGAATTCATCACTCTCCTGATATTCATGCTCATGGACCATTCCACACTTAACTGGATGTAACGGACAAGTCTATCCCTGCTGCCTCTCCTTCACAAGACAGGTTATCACAGTGCTGCATCATTTGGTGCTCGATAACTTGCAAGCAATAGACTAGGGAAGACTTTTTTTCTCATAGAAATGAAGTTTATACTGTCATAAAGCTTTAATGCTGCTAGATCTTTCCAAACAACATACTCCAGGGGATATCTGACACACTGTGCAGTCTGCAGTACAGGCATGAATCAAGCAAATGACAAACGTATGGGGATAATTTTTAATTTAAATTCAGTGGTAAATTACATGGGCAGGCAATCCAATACTGCCAATATTCCCCCGGGCAGCTTAGGTTAAAACGATTTCTGGGGTAGAGTTTTTGCTTTGGGCCCTACAGGGAAATTGAAACCAAAATGCACTGAAAATTGCGCAGGTCGTATTACAGTTCACGTTTTCGATAAAATTCACTTGCGTAATCACAAGTGTAAAATGCTGCACGGACCAACGTGATTTGACAGTAATGTAGCTTCATTATTTCTTAGTTTTCTTTGCATTAAAGAAGTATTTCTGGATGTTTTTAAGAGTGGTGCAGTTTTATTAATACAGCTGAAAATTGGTTTATGACCAATGGTAAGTGTTTTTTAATAAGTGTCTAGTTCGCTACCTGCGAGTAACCAGAGTTAAATTTACTGAAAATGACGTTCAGAAAACTATAGTAAACCATTTAATAGATTCACTGGTATAGAAAGAAAGAAAGACTTATATTTATGTAGCACCTTTCATGACCATGGGATGTACCAGAGTTCTTTTCAGCCAATGACATACTTTTGAAATGTAGTCACTGTCGTAACTTAGGAAATGCAACAACTAATTTGCGTGCAGTAAGTTCCCACAAACAGCAATGTGACAATGAACAGATGATCGATGTGCCTAATTGGGAGCCAAGATGTAGCTAATTTTTAAAATTCTTTCACAGGATGTGGATGTCGCTGGCTGGGCCAGCATTTATTGCCCATTCCGAATTGCCCTTGAGAAGGTGGTGGTAAGCTACCTTCTTCTTGAACTGCTGCAGTCCATGGGGTGTAGGTACACCCAAAATGCTGTTAGGGAGGAAATTCAAGGATTGTGACCCAGCGACAGTGACGGAATGGTAATATAGTTCCAAGTCAGGATGGCGTGTGGCTTGGAGGGGAGGCGGTGGTGTTCCCATGCGTCTGCTGACTTTGGATGGAGTGTGGAGGAAAGTCTGAATGGAGAGTGGGGAGGGCCTCTGGAGAGTGGGAGAGGGACAGGACAGGGAGTGGGGCCAGGCCTATGTTGAGCCATAGAGTCATAGAGGTCTACAGCGCAGAAAAAGGCCCTTCGGCCCACCGAGTCTGCGCCAGTCAAACAAGTACCTAACTAAAATAAAAACAAAAAACTGCGGATGCTGGAAATCCAAAACAAAAACAGAATTACCTGGAAAAACTCAGCAGGTCTGGCAGCATCAGCGGAGAAGAAAAGAGTTGACGTTTTGAGTCCTCATGACCCTTCGACTGAACTATCCAGGAGAGAAATGGAAAGCAATGAAAGTGAACAAGGCAAAAGAGAGATACGGAAATCTTGTCGCAGAGATGAACAGAACTTCTTCAAGGAGGTAGGCATTTCTTGAAGAGCAGTGGCAGTCAATTAAACACAGAGATAAAAACAAAAAAACTGCGGATGCTGGAAATCCAAAACAAAAACAGAATTACCTGGAAAAACTCAGCAGGTCTGGCAGCATTGGCGGAGAAGAAAAGAGTTGACGTTTCGAGTCCTCATGACCCTTCGACCGAACAGAACCTAATTATTCTGATCCCATTTTCCAGCACTAGGCCCATAGCCTTGTATGCCATGGCATCGCAGGTACACATCCAAATACTTCTTAAGTGTTATGAGGGTTTTTGCCTCTACCACTCTTTCAGGCAGTGAGTTCCAGATTCCCACCATCATCTGGATGAAAAAATTCTTCCTCGCATCCGCTCTAAACCTCCTCCCCCTTACCTTAAATCTATGCCGCCTGGTTATTGATCCCTCCACCAAGGGGAACAATTCCCTCCTGTCTACCCTATCTATGCCCCTCATAATTTTATACACCTCAATCATGTGCCCTCTCAATCTCCTCTGCTCCAGGGAAAATAACCGCAGTCTATCCAATCTCTCCTCATAACTAAAACTCTCCAGCCCAGACAACATCCTGGTAAATCTCCTCTGCACTCTCTCTAGTGCAATCACAACATTCCTATAATGCGGATTCCAGAACTGCACGCAATACTCTAGCTGTGGCCTAACCAGCGTTTTATGCAGTTCCAGCATAACCCCCCCGCTCTTATATTCTACTCCTCAGCTAATAAAGGCAAGTATCTCATATGCCTTCCTAACCACCTTATCTACCTGTCCCGCTACCTTAAGGGACCGGTGGACATGCACACCAAGGTCCCTCTGATCCTCGGTACTTCCCAGGGTCCTTCCATTCATAGTGTATTCCTGTGCCTTGTTTGCCCTGCCCCGGTGCATCACCTCACACTCATCCAAATTAAATTCCATTTGCCACTGATCAGCCTATCTGACCAGCCCGTCTAAGGCTATCCTCCTCACTATTTACCACTGCACCAATTTTCATGTCATCCGCGAACTTACTGATCAACCCTCCTACATTCAAGTCTAAATCGTTTATACATACCACAAACAGCAAGGTACCCAACACCGATCCCTGTGGAACCCCACTGGATATTGGCATCCAGTCACAAAAACACCCCTCGACCATCACCCTCTGCTTCCTGCCACTCAGCCAATTCTGGATACAATTTGCCAAATTAGCTTCGATCCCATGGGCTCTTACCTTCATTATCAGTCTCCCATGTGGGGCCTTATCAAAAGCCTTGCTGAAGTCCAAGTAGACTACATCAAATACATTGCCTTCATCTATACACCTGGTCACCTTTTCGAAAAATTCAATCAGATTGGTCAGACATGACCTCCCCTCAACAAAACCATGCTGACTGTCCTTGATTAATCCCTGTCTCTCCAAGTGTTGGTTAATTCTTTCGCTCTGAATTGCCCTTAATAGTTTCCCAACCACTGAGGTTAGACTGACTGGCCTGTAGTTCTCTGGTTTATCCCTTCCTCCCTTCTTGAATAATGGTACCACATTAGGTGTTTTCTAGTCCTCTAGCACCTCTCCTGTGGCCAGAGAGGTATTGAAAATTATTTCCAGTGCCCCTGCTATCTCCTCCCTTGCCTCACTCAACAGCCTAGGATACATTGCATTCAGGCCTGGAGATTTATCTACTTTTAAGCCTGCCAGACCACTTAGAACCTCCTCCCTTTCTATGCTAATTTCTTTAATTATATCACAGTCCTTCTGCCTGATTTCCATACCCATGTCGTCCCTCTCACTTGTGAACACTGACACAAAGTATTCATTTAGAACCCTACCTACATCTCCCGGCTCCACACACAAATTACCAGCATGGTCCTTAATGCGCCCTACCCTTTCCCTAGTTATCCTCTTAATCTTACCTGGAAAAACTCAGCAGGTCTGGCAGCATCGGCAGAGAAGAAAAGAGTTGACGTTTCGAGTCCTCATGACCCTTCAATAGAATTGATCTTTCTTTACGAGGAGAGGGAAATATAAGCTGGTTTAAGGTTGGGGGGGGGAGAAGTTGGGGGGGGAGGTGGGTGGGGGAGAAGTGGGGGGGCGGTGTTAGGATAGGAGCAGATCATCAAAAGGTGTCACAGACAAAAGAACAAAAGAACACAGAGGTGTTGAAGTTGGTGATATTATCTAAACGAATGTGCTAATTAAGAATGGATGGTAGGGCACTCAAGATATAGCTCTAATGGGGGTGGGGGGAGCATAAAAGATTTAAAAATAATAGAAATAGGTGGGAAAGAAAAATCTACATAAATTATTGGAAAAAAAACAAAAGGAAGGGGGAAGAAACAGAAAGGGGGTGGGGATGGAGGAGGGAGCTCAAGACCTAAAGTTGTTGAATTCAATATTCAGTCTGGAAGGCTGTAAAGTGCCTAGTTGGAAAATGAGGTGCTGTCCCTCCAGTTTGCGTTGGGCTTTATTGGAACAATGCAGCAAGCCAAGGACAGACATGTGGGCAAGAGAGCAGGGTGGAGTGTTAAAATGGCAAGCGACAGGGAGGTTTGGGTCATTCTTGCGGACAGACCACAGGTGTTCTGCAAAGCGGTTGCCCAGTTTATGTTTGGTCTCTCCAATGTAGAGGAGACCGCATTGGGAGCAAAGAATATAGGGATTTTTAAATCTTTTACGCTCCCCCACCCCCACTAGAGCTATACCTTGAGTGCCCTACCATCCATTCTTAATTAGCACATTTGTTTAGATAATATCACCAACTTCAACACCTCTGTGTTCTTTTGTTCTTTTGTCTGTGACATCTTTTGATGATCTGCACCTATCCTAACACCCACCCCCTCCACTTCTCCCCCCACCCCCAGTGGCCCCCCACCTTAAACCAGCTTATATTTCCCTCTCTTTGTAAAGAAAGATCAGTTCTGTTGAAGGGTCATGAGGACTCGAAACGTCAACTCTTTTCTTCTCCGCCGATGCTGCCAGACCTGCTGAGTTTTTCCAGGTAATTCTGTTCTTGTTTTGGATTTCCAGCATCTGCAGTTTTTTTGTTTTTATCTCTGTGTTTAATTGACTGCCACTGCTCTTCAAGAAATGCCTACCTTGAAGAAGTTCTGTTCGTCTCTGCGACAAGATTTCCATATCTCTCTTTTGCCTTGTTCACCTTCATTGCTTTCCATTTCCCTCCTGGTGTTTGACAAGGTGTTTACTAAAACCCGCTTTCACAGCCATATCTCCTTTCTCAGTGACTGTCTCCGTCACCGACTTACCCCACGTGGATTTCAACTGAAATTCCACCCCTCATGTTTCGAACCCACCCAGGATTACAGGTATCTCCGGGACATAAAACGTTTCTCGGATTGCTGTTCCCGTCACATTCTGAGATCCACACTCAGTGCCATGTGCCGCCATATGAACACTCTCGACCTTTCCCTCCAGCAGCACTTTTATTCTTCGTCTCATCCGACGCCTCAACAAGAAACTTTTTCTCTTTCTCTCAAGTGCTAAGGAGTGCAAGCTCCAGCAACTCATCGACACCAACACCCATCTAGGACCCTCCACCCCTGCCTGTCCCTCCGTCCCCACCCCGTCTTCCAATCCCAGCCCCAGCCGTGTATTCAGTATACCCCCTGACCTTCCCCTCTCCGACGCTGAATGTTCAGTGCTTAGCGAAGGACTTAGTTTCATACCCTTACGCCCTCATCTCAATGAATTTCGGGCTTGGCACGATGCTGAACTCTTCTTCTGCCGTCTTCGTCTCCGGGCTCACTTCTTTGGGCAGGAGTCCTCTCCCCGTTCAATGGATCCTTTTACCCACCTCCAATATTCTCCCTCCACCTGGACCCCTCCCTCTGGGTTCTTACCTTCTCTTGATCTTTTCATTGAGAACTGTCGGCGCGACATTAGTCGTCTCAATTTCTCTGCTCCTCTCACCCATTCTAATCTCTCTCTCTCTGAATGTACTGCACTCCGTTCTCTCAGGCCCAACCCTGACATTGTCATCAAACCCGCTAACAAGGGTGGTGCTCTTGTTGTCTGGCGCACTGACCTCTACCTCGTGGAGGCTGAGCGTCAACTCGCAGACACTTCCTCCTACCTCTCCCTGGACCATGACTCCACCACTGGACATCAAGCCATTGTTTCCAGGACTGTCACTGACCTCATCTCCTCTGGGGATCTTCCTCCCACAGCTTCCAACCTGATAGACGCCCAACCTCGGACGGCCCGCTTCTACCTCCTACCCAAAATCCACAAACAGAACTGTCCTGGTAGACCAATCGTGTCAGCTTGCTCCTGCCCCACGGAACTCATTTCTCGTTATCTTGACTCCCTTCTCTCTCCCCTTGTCCAGTCCCTTCCCACCTACATCCGTGATTCCTCTGACACCTTACGTCACATCAACAATTTCCAGTTCCCTGGCCCCAACCGCTTCCTCTTCACCATGGACGTCCAATCCCTCTACACCTCCAACCCCCACCAGGATGGTCTGAGGGCCCTTAGCTTTTTCCTCGAACAGAGGCCCAAACAATCCCTATCCACCACTACTCTCCTCTGTCTGGCTGAACTTGTTCTCACACTGAACAATTTCTCTTTCAACTCCTCTCACTTCCTCTAAGTAAAAGGTGTGGCTATGGGTACCCGCATGGGCCCCAGCTATGCCTGTCTCTTTATGGGGTATGCTGAACATTCCTTGTTGCAGTCCTACTCCGGCCCCCTTCCACAACTCTTTCTCCGGTACATCGATGATTACTTCGGTGCTGCTTCATGCTCTCGTCGGGACTTGGAAAAATTTATTAATTTTGCTTCCAATCTCCACCCCTCCATCATTTTCACATGGTCCACCTCTGACACTTCCCTTCCCTTCCTTGAACTCTCTGTCTCAATCTCTGGTGATAGACTGTCCACCAATATCCATTACAAGCCTACCGACTCCCACAGCTACCTCAACTACAGCTCCTCACACCCCGCTTCCTGTAAGGACTCCGTCCCATTCTCTCAGTTCCTTCACCTCCGTCGCATCTGTTTCGATGATGCTACCTTCAAAAACAGTTCCTCTGACATGTCCTCCTTCTTCCTTAACCGAGGTTTTCCACCCACGGTCGTTGACAGGCCCTCAACCGTGTCCGGCCCATCTCCCGCGCATCTGCCCTCATGCCTTCTCCTCCCTCCCAGAAACATGATAGGGTCCCCCTTGTCCTCACTTATCACCCCACCAGCCTCCACATTCAAAGGATCATCCTCTGCCATTTCCGCCAACTCCAGCACGATGCCACCACTTCTTCCCTTCACCCCCCCTGTCGGCATTCCATAGGGATCGTTCCCTCCGGGACACCCTGGTCCATTCCTCCATCACCCCCTACTCCTCAACCCCCACCTATGGCTCCTCCCCATGCCCACGCAAAAGATGTAACACCTGCCCCTTCACTTCCTCTCTCCTCACCGTCCAAGGACCCAAACACTCCTTTCAAGTGAAGCAGCATTTCACTTTCATTTCCCCCTACTTAGTCTACTGTATTCGTTGCTCCCAATGGGGTCTCCTCTACATAGGAGAGACCAGACATAAACTGGGCGACCGCTTTGCAGAACACCTGCGGTCTGTCCGCAAGAATGACCCAAACCTCCCTGTCGCTTGCCATTTTAACACTCCACCCTGCTCTCTTGCCCACATGTCTGTCCTTGGCTTGCTGCATTGTTCCAGTGAAGCCCAACGCAGACTGGAGGGACAGCACCTCATTTTCCATCTAGGCGCTTTACAGCCTTCCAGACTGAATATTGAATTCAACAACTTTAGATCTTGAGCTCCCTCCTCCATCCCCACCCCCTTTCTGTTTCTTCCCCCTTCCTTTGTTTTTTTTCCAATAATTTATGTAGATTTTTCTTTCCCACCTATTTCCATTATTTTTAAATCTTTTATGCTCCCCCCACCCCCACTAGAGCTATATCTTGAGTGCCCTACCATCCATTCTTAATTTGCACATTCGTTTAGATAATATCACCAACTTCAACACCTCTATGTTCTTTTGTTCTTTTGTCTGTGACATCTTTTGATGATCTGCTCCTATCCTAACACCCCCCCCACTCCACTTCTCCCCCCCACCTTAAACCAGCTTATATTTCCCTCTCCTTGTAAAGAAAGATCAATTCTGTTGAAGGGTCATGAGGACTCGAAACGTCAACTCTTTTCTTCTCTGCCGATGCTGTCAGACCTGCTGAGTTTTTCCAGGTAATTCTGTTTTTGTTTTGGATTTCCAGCATCCGCAGTTTTTTGTTTTTATCCTCTTAATCTTAATGTACTTGTAAAATAACTTTGGATTTTCCTTTATTTTACCTGCCAATGTTTTTTCATGTCCCCTTTTTGCTCTCCTTATTTCCTTTTTACGTTCCTGCCTATACATTCTATACTCCTCTAGGGCTTTCGCTGTTTTGGGCCCTCAGTATGTGCCATAAGCCTCCCTTTTTCTCTTTATCCGCTCCTGTATATCCCTCGATATCCAGGGTTTCCTGGATTTGTTGGCCTCACCCTTTGTCTTTACTGGAATATGTTGGCCTTGTACACTCCCTATTTCCTTCTTGAATGAGTCCCACTGCTCTGACGCAGATTTTTCTAAAAGTAGCTGCTCCCAGTCCACTCTGGCCAAATGATATCTGATCTTATTAAAATCAGCCTTCCCCCAATTTAGAACTCTGATTTCTGGTCCATCCTTATCCTTTTCCATAACAACCTTGAATCTAACGGAATTGTGATCACTATCTGCAAAATGCTCCTCACTGATACCTCTACCACTTGCTCAGCTTCATTTCCTAAAATTAGGTCCAGTACCGTCCCCTCTCTTGTCGGAGAGTGGGAGAAGGACTGAACTAGGAGTGGGGGAGGGTCTATGGAGAGTGGGGTTTAGGTGGAGAGTGGGGGAGAGCCTGTATGGAGAGTGGGGGAGGGTCTGGATGAAGAGTAATGAAGGGTCTGGATGGAGAGTGGGGTTTAGGTGGAGAGTGTGGGAGGGTCTGTCTGGAGAGGAGGGTCTAGATGAACAATAGGGGAGGGTCTGGATGGAGAGTAGGGGAGGGTTTGACATGTCTTGTTGTGTGAGTCAGAGCTCTCAACATTCACACTGATAAAGTTAGAGTATCTCTCACAAATGTTGGATAAAAATTTAGAAGTTGCACTAAGATATACTTCTCTTACAATTCACGCAAAATTCCAGATTTTGGTGAAGGAGAAACACAGTAAAATTTCACACTAAATGGTGCTGGATGTTTGTTAAATAGATATACACTGGAGTACATTGGCTCGTATTGAATAAATGGAGTTAACAATATGGCTAGTGCATGTGACCAAAACTGTCTGTGGCTAGTCGACAATTTCTATTGGGCAACACCATCTTAAAGTAGAGTCCCCTAAACTGTATAAAATATTCTATTGTAATGAATTATTTGTATAAGTTTAATATTACCTCATTGATTCTACACAAAGGCATGGTGTTGGTGGTTACTGGTTAGCTGCACATTCATTGGCTATAGAAGAGGAAGGGACTTAATGCAGTGGCATTGTGCTTAGGTTCATGATAGCCGCACAGTTGGAATCAAATATCCTCTATACATCAGGCAAGCTCGCAATACAGTGAATTATGCAGTTGTGTCATGCTGTGGTCACTCTCTTAGCCTTGCTGAATAATGTAGCAACCACCTTTTTGCTAGATTGTTCACAGCAAATTGTCAAATCAGCAGGTACCATCTCCTCTTGACTGGAGGGAGGTGAAGGCATGAAAAAATGAATGCCAACCTTGCCTTAGTGTCCACTGGCAGTGCCGTTTCTATGTTTAAAGTGGGCTGCAGGTCTTCTTGCATCAGATGACACAGCTCTGTAACTCGCTTCCAGAGGCAGTGTACCATGGCTACTGGCAAGTAGCTGTGAGCAAGCTATAGATAGGGTGGATGGCATATTCATGGATGCAGACAATACACCTGACAAACATGACAGCCTTTCTCTGACCCTAATGATGTGCCCCATTAAGTCAAGTAACAAGGAGGAGCTCAAAGCAAACTCCACAGGTGTCGGCTAGAGATAGCTGACCCTACTGCTCCTGGTCGCAACACTTGAGAACCTTAAACAGTTCTACTATATTAATGCACTCACATGCAGTGTGCAAATACATCAGTATTGCTGATTCCAACTTTAGTACTCTTAATTTGTCAATTCTCATGTCACATAACCATGTTGTACTGTACACGTGTGCTTTATTCGCCATTGGGAAGCTTTGTAGCAACTTAACGACTGGTGATGGGTAGATGCAATATGTGCACATCATAACTCCAGAAATTGCTGTCCCAACCACATCACTGGAAATTATCTGTGGCGACAACAATAACATTTATTTATATAGTGCTTTTAACATGGTAACATGTCCCAGGGTGCTTCACAGTAGCATTAGCAAACAAAATTTAACATATATTATGATCCTTGGCCAGACCCTGGGACATGGGGTTGATCTGGTTAGGGACCAATAACATTTTGTTTAAAGTCGATGAAGGTTGAGATTCAAGACACCTGCTTTTGGAATAAAGCTTCAAAGTTGCATTAGTTTTGAACAAACAAAAATAAACTTTCCTATACATGTTCAGAAAGGTGAAACAATTTACAATATGTATCTTATACTGTAACATTCAGGATAAGTATGAGGTACTTGTGAATTAACAGATGGTTGGACAAACCACATTACAGAGTAAATGGCAGATGCAACCAAAACAGATTCCATAAATTTCTCAACAAGTCACCCAGATGTTCGTCTCATTGTGAGTCAACCAATCTCACTGAAACTTTGTCTTTCTCACGAGGGTTTTCAATCTCCACTATTGAACATCTCCCCTAGAATTGTCTCCAAAAGTTGCTCCCACTTGGACAGCTTTAACAATGGCCCACCTCACAGGGTTTCAATCTCACCTTCCGAGATTTCTTCTCCCTGGATTCCCGAGTACGCTCAAACACTAGCTTGCAAGCACACTTTCAGATCTATGGCCACCCCAAGCAGAGCACCACTGCTCCAAAGGGGTATCTTTGCCCCAAAAGCCTACAGTATGGAGCTGCTAACTGCAGCTATTTAATTCAGAGCCTATTTCTTTGCTCCCTTCTTTTAAGTTACTTAACTGGACCTATTCCTGGCCCTGTGTCTGTGGCACTTCCACTTGGCCTCAAACTGACTGCCTCAAGAAGAGCTGTTGACTGGCCCTTGAAATGATCTGGGGACCTATCAAAACACTCCCAGAGGGTCGCACCCTTGTTACTAGGCAGGGGCCAATGTAACAATTATTGGAACATCCTCTCTTAAATGTTACAATCGTCACAGGCTTCTAATTTAACACCCAGGGACACAAAGATCAATGGATTTCATAACACATGAACCACATGAAGAGGTATTAGGACAGATGAGAAAACTCTGCTCAAAGAGATGGGTTTCAAAAAGTATCTTCAAGGAAGAGACAGAGGTTGAGAAGTGGAGAGGTTGAGGGAGACAGATTCAGAGCTGACGGCCTGAGCAGCTGAAGATGCCATCATCAATGATGGAGCGATTAAAATGGAGGATGTGCAAAGGCCAGAATTGGAATGGCACAGATATTGCAGAGGTTTGTGGGGCTGGAGGATTGTTACAGAGATTGGGAGGGATTTGGAAACAAGGATGAGAATTATAAAATCAAGTTGGTATACTAGCAGCTAATCCTAGGATAATGCCTAAAACCACAGACATCACCAGAAGCCTGAGATATTCTGCTAATTTGGAGGGCATCCCTGGATATAGTAGGAATAAGAAGAGAAAATGCTGGTATTATTTCCCAATGGAATCTGAACTGTAAGAAATAGGGACCTTTAAGAAATGATATTTTTTAGAATTGTATTTTTTAGAATTAGCTGGCACAGCCTTAGTTCTTTCTCTTTTTGAAAAAAAACATAAACAATTCTAAGAAGTTAGGGACCAAGACAAGGTAGAGAAAAAGGTCCAAAGATTGCACTCTTTGCATTCAGATCACTAGACTCTATATACATACCTATACTGATAGTAGGAAGCCTTCTAGTGATCGGAATACCCCTATATCTAGAAAATGGCTTCCAGCATGAGATAAATTAAAAAGTGACCTCAAGCTAAGTGGTGGACAGTGGGGAGGAAGTGACCAACCTGACTCCTTGGGCACCTGTCCTGTACTCATTGGTTAGAAAGGTTCAAACAAGTGATTGAAGTAGGGTAAACTACCTGCCCCATAATTCTTGTTTTTTTAATATTCGATCATGGGATGTGGCATCACTTGCTAGGCCAGAATTTATTGCCCATCCCTAATTGCCCTTGAGAACATGGTGTGTTGCCTTCTTGAACTGCTGCAGTCCATGTGGTGTAGGTACACCAACAGTGCTGTTAGGGAGGGAGTTCCAGGATTTTGACCCAGCAACAGTGAAGGGATGGCGATATAACTCCAGGAAGTTATAAGTCAGGAAGGTGAATAGCTTGGAGGGGGACTTGCAGGCGGTGGTGTTCCCATGTGTCTGCTGCCCATGTCTTGTCTAGGTGGTAGAGGTCGTGGGTTTGGAATGTGTTGTCGAAGGAGTCTTGGTGAGTTGCTGTCGTGTATCTTGTACTTGGTACACACTGCTGCCACTGTGCGTTGGTGTTGGAGCAAGTGAATATTTAAGGTCGTGGATGGGGCATCAATGAAGTGGGCTCCTTTGTCCTGGATGGTGTCGAGCTTCTTGAATGTTATTGAAACTGCACTCATCCAGGCAAGTGGGGAGTTTTCCATCACACCCCTGACTTCTGCCTTGTAGATTCTGGACAGGCTTTGGGGAGTCAGGAGGTGAGTTACCCTTTGCATAATTCCCATCTTTCACCTGCTCTTGCAGACACAGTATTTATATGGATGGTCCAGTTTAGTTTCTGGTCAATGATAGCCCCCAGAAAGTTGATAGTAGGGAATTCAGTGATGGTAATGCCATTGAATGTCAAAGGGAGGTGGTTAGATTCTCTCTTATTGGAGATGATACTGCCTGGCATTTGTGTGGCATGCATGTTACTTGTCACTTATCAGCCCAAGCCTGAATGTTGTGCAGGTCTTGTTGCATTTGGACATGGACTGTTTCAGCGTCTGAGGAGTCAAGAATGGTGCTGAACACTGTGCAATCATAACCCCACTTCTGACATTATGATGGAAGGAAGGTTATTGATGAAACAGCTGAAGATGGTAAAGGTGATTTTTGCGAATTATTAGAAAGAAAGACTTGGATATATATAGTACCTTTCATGACCATTGGATGTCCCAAAGCACTTTACAGACAATTACATTTTTTTTGAAGTGTAGTCTATTTAGGGTATAATGGTGGAATTGAGATGTCGATACCAGCACTTGTTTGAATCCTTCAGTTATGGTTTTGTAAAGAAGTGGGCGAGATCATGTCCCAGAGTCTTCATCACTGGGTGCAGAAATAGGTCTGTTAAATGTGCAGGAGTTCTCAGTGAGATTTTCACAATGAACATGATTCTTGGAGATCTGTCTTTTTGGAGGTCTTTTTTTTGGAGATCTGTTTCTTTTTGGAAATCTGTTTTTTTGGAGATCTGTTTTTGAGCTAGCATTTTTCAGAATTTTCTTGCTGCCTCTGACATTGCTGTTAGCAGTCACCAGCTTCTGTTGAAGCCAAAGTTGATGGCACATTATTTAACCTTGATATTTTGAACGGCATTGGAACATTTAATCAGGCCTCAGTGCACATTGCTTCACAAAAAGCAGGGTTATTTAAGTGAAGACACTTCTCACTGTTTTCAATCTAGAAAATTGCCTTTATTAAGCAGGTAACAAACCAAGCAAATTTCTCATTATCATATCTATAAAGTTTTTTTTAGAATGAAGGTGATGCCCTTGGAGACGGCTGCTAGAATTTCACTTACTGCCAGAATTAATAAAGTACTAATACTGTTTAATACCTTAGCTAGCTGGAAAAAAAAATCAGAAGTTGGTTTCTACTCATTTAGGTAATATTACTGCCAGTGATAGGGAGAGATGGATATGAAATCTTATCTGCCAGTTCAGGGGGTCCAGATGAATCTTCTTTTTATTTTTTCAGGAGATATGGGCATTACTGGCAAGGCCAGCATTTGTTTCCTTCCCCTAATTGCCCTTGAGAAGGTAGTGGTGAGCCACCTTCTGATGCTGCTGTGGTGTATGTACACCCACAATACTGTTAGGAAGGGAGTTCCAGGATTTTGATCTAGTGTCAGTGAAGGAACCATGAAATAGTTCCACATCAAGATGGTGTGTGGTTTGGAGGGGAACTTGCAGGTGGTGGTGTTCCCTGTGTCTTTTGCCCTTGCCCTTCTTGATGGTAGAGGTTGCTGGTTTGGAAGGCGCTGTTGAAGGATCCTTGGTAAGTTGCTGCCGTGCACCTGCCACTGTGCGTTGGTGGTGGGGGGAGTGAATATTTAAGGTGGTGGAAAGGGTGCTGCTTTGTTCTAGATGACATTGGGCTTCTTGAGTGTTGTTGGAGCTAGGTAAGTGGAGAGTATTCTATCACACTCCTGACACATTGAATCTTAAAGTTCCTACATCATAATAAAGCAAAGTACAGGGAATTTTCTTGATTTCCTGGGCAATATTCGTGATGTTGGCAATGACTTGGCAATTAGGGACGGGCAATAAATGCTGGCCTAGCCAGAGATGCCCACATCCCATGAATGAATAATAAATCAAGATTCTAACCTACAAGGGACTTGAGTCTTATGACATTTGATAGTTGAGTATTCTAGCTCTCAGTTATTCGGGTAGGATGGTAAGTGTATATATTATAATGCTCGTAGGGACATGTTGGATGGACAAGTATGTCTTTTTCTGACCATCATTGTTCCTATATGTGTTTTTGTTATCTTTGTTATTTTTGTTAAAACAATGCTCCAGTAATAATGTGTGATTTCCTTTTACGTGTCACAACATGTTACATTTGCTGAATATCATTAAACACAAATTTACACTTAAAATACATTACTGAGTGAAGGTCTACAGTGATTAGGAGCTACAGTGAGCTGGACTAGTGCTAACCTGCAAACATGCATCTTCTTTCTGGAATGGACAATAAATCTGTCCACCTTTTTCTTCATCTGCTTTTCTTCCCTATATTTGTGTGTCTCATTTACTCTTTGCACTTTATTTGTCCACCATTTGGGTAAGTGGGCGGTTCAGGGGTGAGGAAATGTTCCTGTTTTACAACCTAGATATGATTTCGAGGGAAACAAAAACAAAAATACCTGGAAAAACTCAGCAGGTCTGGCAGCATCTGTGGAGAGGAGCACAGTTAATGTTTCGAGTCCAAATGACCCTTCAACATATTGCACAACTTGGCAAACAGACATGCTCATGAAGATGCCACAGTAAAAAGGGGCCCCTCCCCCAGACATAAGAACCCTTTGCCACCTGTGAAAGCAATCCATCAAGTTCTCACACCGTAATTTGCTTAACATGGAAATGTGTCCAGTCAAAAAGCAGAATACTGCTGGAAATCTGAAATAAAAACAGAAATGCTGGAAGTGTGCAGCAGACCAGGCAGCAAGTGTGAGTCTTTGTTTATTTTCTTGCCCAATCGCCATTTCCTTTGGCCCTGTATGACTGAATGTTCTGTAACTCAATCTCCTGTCTTCCGCCCTATCACAGACCTTCCTTTTGTCCTTGTCCCACCCTTGCTCAAAACCCATCGCATCACTAACTTTTCCCACTTCCCACAGGTAATCAATCTGAAAAGTTAACTCCGTTCCTCTCTCCACAGATGTTGCCTATCCTGCTGATCATTTCCAGCACTTTCTGCGTTTATTATGGAAATACATCCACTTGTTAACAGCTCTGCCTTCACCTGCTCTGTTTTAAATCTTAGAAGCATACCACAAATCTGCCAACCATGGCCATGTGATGAAACCATTTTCCAAATCTTTGCAAAGGGCACTGTTTGCACACACAATAATGTCAATGCAACCAGATTTTTCATAGCGAGCCATGTGCTCGAGTCCCCATTGATTGTTTCCATGCTGACAATACAACGATGTTTGTGCTTTCAAATCTGTAGGAAGGTTTACAATCAGTGCTCTCAACATAGAAGTGCGATCAAAGGGAATAAAGGTGGAAAGTAGGACTGCAAATTGCAGCCCCAGTTCCCTGGCTCACATTTCCTTTGAACATAGCTCTATGCCAGGAGTTTGGCATTGCTCAGTTTTCCCTCCAGTCTTCTGCTTTACCTAAGTGTTGTCTAAGATGCAGCTAGAAGTAAGGTGTGTGACTCTTATTGTCAGTATAAGAGCCACTTGGAAGTCTGCTAGCTGCTGAATCCAGAACTGGACAAGCTACAGTCTCTGTTAGTTCAGTCTGCCGTCCAGGTTTTCTGCCACATCTTCAGGCATTGTAGGGCTCTGTGGAAGTGCCTAGATATCTCAACACATAGGAATCAAGCCTGGTGCAAACAACCACTTGGGAATATGATATGGCAGTGTTAACTTGAGACCTGGCTTGAAAAAGGAAAGGATCGAATGTTTGATATTCCTGGTTATGAATATTCAGGAAAGATAGGGAAGAAAAAAGAAAGAGGAGAGGTTTCAGCTTCATTAAGCAAAATATTACTGAGAGAGAGAGAATGTTCTTGAGGGATCAAAGCGAATCAATGTTGTTGGAGTTAAAAAACAATAAAATGTGCTATTACACCACTTGCTGCATTTTACAAACCACAAAATAGTGGGAAACAGATGGAGAAGTAGGTTTATATGGAAATTACTGAAAGGTGCATGAACTAGAGAGTAGTGATAATGAGATACTTTAACTACCCTAAGATTGAATGGAGCAGTAACTATGTTAAGGGCAGAGAGAGGGAAGAATTTCTGAAGTAGGTTCAGGGGAATTTTCTTGATCAGTATGTTTCCTGCCCAATTTTATTTAGCGAATGCAAATTCCCAAGGCCAAGTGATAGCCTCCTCATTTGCTGAATTTAAGATGATTAGTCCAGCACTTAGTCTGTAGAGGGACACTCCTTGGTAATGTGCACCATTGTTTGTCTGCACAAGTGCATAAGGAGTTTGTACTGAGGCCGCAGAAGTAGAGATTGGTTACACACAGGCCTTGGCCTGTCCTGAACCTTTTTAGCAAGGACCACTTCCACTGGTATTTCAATAATAGGGGGTGGGGGTTTGGGGGGGGGGGGGGGGGGGGGGGGCGGTGGTGATGAGCAATGGATTAGTGTCCACGTTGCATCCCCTGTCAATACCCAGGACCCCTCTGAGGAAGCAAATGACCCTACCAGCAGACTCAGTTCCACAGAAATATACAGTACTCAGAAAAAGTCCTCTTGTGAATTCCTAGTCCCCCCAGAACCAACAGTTTCAACACTGAAAAGTCCTCTGGCTTTATTATAAAAGGGCATTACTGTCAAATCTTCATGTTATGGGACAATCAGCAGCCAAACAAAACCACATTGAATGTCTTGCGACCCACCACTCCTGCCCAATGAGGAAGGAGGCATGGCTGAATTGAGTCCTGGAGAACAAAGTGTTTCAATTGAATGTCACAATGGGGGAGCATCTTGAGAATAGCAATCATAGTATTGCAAGCTTTAGGTTGGTCATGTAGAATGACAAGTAGCAATCAAGAATTAAAAAAAATGCTTAACTGAAGGAGGGATAATTTCAGAAAATTGAGGAATGGTCTGACCCAGGTAGTTTGGAATCAAAGTGTGGTAGGCAGAAATGTAATGGAGCAAAGGGTGGCCTGGTTCGGGTATAGTCTAGGTACATTCGCACAAGGGAGAAATGGTGATCAACCAAAGCCAGAACTCCCTGGATGATGAAGGAGTTAGAGAGTAGGGTGAAGAAGAAAAAGCTATGCCAGATGTCAGCTTGATATTACAATGGAGAGTCAGACTGAATATAAAACGTACAGAGGAGAGGTGAAAAAGGAAATAAGAGGGGAAAGGAGACTGCACAAGAATGGATTGGTGGTTCACATAAAGGAAATCCAAATGTCCTCTATAGGTATATTAACAGTAAAAGTGTTGTCCGAGGAGCAGTGGGGCTGACTTGGGACTAAAATGGACACAGCAGAAGGCATAGCTGAGATGCTGAGCACCTGACATCAGCATTTAGCGAGGAAGGCAACTTTGCCAAGTTATGATTGATGAGGAAATTGCTGGGATTTTGGATAAGATAAAAATAAATAAAGAAGAGGTCCTAGAAAGGCTGGCAATACTTAAAATGGGCAAGTCACCAGGTGGTTTGCATCCTCGGTTGCTGAGAGAATTAAGCATTGAAATTGTGCAATTGTCGGCCACAATTTTCCAATCCCCTTTAGATACAGGGGTAATGCCAAAAGACTGGAGGTTTGTAAATACTACACACTTATTCAATAAAGGTGAGAAGGATAAACATGGCAATGTGGGTCAGTCAGTTTAACTTTGGTGGTGGGAAACCTTCTAGAAATAATAACCCAGGAGCAAATTAACAGCCACTTGGACAATCATGAATGAATAAAGGAGAGCCAGCATAGAATTGACATGGGCAAATTGTGTTTGACTAGGTTGATTATTTTAATGAAGTAGCAGAGAGGATGGATGAAAGCTAAGAAGAGATTTGATAGAGGTGTTTAAAATCATAAAATGCAGAAAGTGTAAATGAAGAGAAACTCGGAGGGGAACTTTTAGGTGGTGGAGCCTGCAGCCCTTGTCCTTCTAGGTGCTAGAGGTCACCGATTTGGAAGTGTTGTTGAAGGAGCCTTGGTGAGTTGCTGCAATGCATCTTGTAGATGGTACACACTGATGCTACTGTGTGTCTGTGGTGAAGGGATGTTTGTGGATGGGGTGTTGATCAAGTGGGCTGCTTTGCCCTGGATGGTTTTGAGCTTCTTGAGTGTTGTTGGAGCTGAACTCATCCAGGGGCAAATGGGGAGTATTTCCATCACACACATGACTTGTGCCTTATAGATGGTGAACAGGTTTTGAGAAGTGAGTTACTCATCACAGAATTCCCAGCATCTGGCCTGATCATGTAGCCACAATACTTATATAGCTGGTTGAGTTTAGTTTCTGGTTAGTATTAGTCTCCAGGATGTTGATGGTGGGCAATTCAAGGCTGATAATGCCATTAAATATCAAAGGGGAATGGTTAGATTCTCTCTTGTTGGGTGGGGTTGGTCATTGCCTCTCACTTGTGTGGCTTGAATGTTGTCCAGGTCTTGCTGCATGTGGGAATGGGCTTCTTCAGTATCAGAGGAGTCATGAATAGTGTTGAACATTACGCACTCATCAGTGAACAATCCCACCTCTGACCTTATGATGGAGGGATGGTCATTGATGAAACAGCTGAAATATCTGGGCATAGGACACTACCCTGAAGATCTCCTGCAGTGATGTCCTGGAGCTGTGATGACTGACTTCCAATGATCACAACCATCTTCCTTTGTGCTAGGTATGATTCCAGCTAGTGGAGACATTTTCCCCATTGATTTCAACTTTGCCAGGGCTCCATGGTAAGGTCTGGAGGGTGGTGTGAAGTGGAGGTATTTGTAAGCAAATTTCCTCCCCTCCCCATCTGAGACAAGTATCTCAGTGAGGCAATAATTGTGTAAATGTGGTATAGACTTGGTCGGGGCAC
The DNA here is from genome assembly GCF_017639515.1 of Carcharodon carcharias. Classification (NCBI taxonomy): domain Eukaryota; kingdom Metazoa; phylum Chordata; class Chondrichthyes; order Lamniformes; family Lamnidae; genus Carcharodon; species Carcharodon carcharias. The sequence goes on along the minus strand of NC_054468.1, from coordinate 111,116,446 downwards.
TGCCACTGGGCAGATGTTCTGCCCTGTCCAAACTCTGCTCCGAAAAGACCTCCCCAAATAAGTCCAGGCTATTGTTTGACCTTCACATATGCAAATTGCTATGCCTTTCTCTTGAAATTGCTGCTCCTTAAATCCTACAGGAGAAGACAATTTGCCATGGCCGACATGTGAGCTGCTGCTTACAGCTGTTTAAAATGCCGGAAGCTCCCTCCATGTTATGGTAGTGAAGCCAACCCTGCTCTTGCAGCATGGTCCAACTTCTGATCAACCCAACACCCTAATCTTTAAATGGTGTTCATTTGCTCCCCAAAAGATAGGGTGTCGAGGCATGAGTGGTGATCATAAGATAAGAGCGTGGAGAAAAAGATCAATGCCTTCACAAGGGGATAAAATAAATGAACGGAAGCAAACCTTTACTGCACAGTGGTTACTCACATTATACATGAGACATAGGGCTACAAGATCACCATGGAACATCAGTCAGGACTTCAGCTAAATTTATTTTGAAGTGGAGCCTTTTAACAAAAACTGTAGCTTGAGACAGGAGTGCAGAAGGAAAATCATACTCATTTATGGTCTAAACCATCTCACTCTCAGTAATCTTGCTAAATGGAGAGCCTTAAAAGAATATTGACTGCATTGTGAAAAGTATGACACCAATTCAATGTAAAAATAAAAATACCTGGAAAAACTCAGCATCTGCGGAGAGGAACACAGTTAACATTTCGAGTCTGTATGACTCTTCAACAGAACTAAGGAAAAATAGAAAAGAGGTGAAATATAAGCTGGTTTGTGGGGGGGGGGGGGGGGGGGGGGGGGGGGGTGGTGGGACAGGTAGAGCTGGATAGAGGGCCAGTGATGGGTGGAGATCATAGACAAAAGGACAAAGAGGTGTTGTTGGTTCCATCAGCCTGCAGAGTACACCGTGTGCTTTTATTTATTGCTTTCCTTGCTCCATGTATTTTTATGCACTAAAATAACATGCACGAATGTACATGAGACATTTGGCAGAGAACACAATTCTGTTGAATTAAGCATTGACTTTCAGCTTTCTAGTTCCAGTATTAATCTGACAACCATTAGTACTCAAGGCACACTTGGGGAAAAAAATAGTCTTGGAGATTTGTAGATGTTGCTTTCATACCATTGATTGATTTGACATGGTCCAGATTTAGATTTAATAAGCAAATGCTGTGTTGCCTGCTTAATAAGCTGAAAGGATATCATGTTCCCATCAATTAGGACCTATCAGTGCCGGTAAAGATGATCATTTTGTTCGCTTTCTTTCCTGTCAGCACATGTTGCCCTCCAGTTGGCCATCAATTAATCTACAATGCGGAATGTTGGCAGTCACTGTGACTTGTTCACTGTAAGTTGACACTAGCCAAGCTTATCTCAGGATCCTTAGAATGAGCAGACTTTCATCTCATTAGTCTTGACTGGATTTCAGCATAGGTTCCACAGATGAAGCCTTAGTCTGCAATTGCTTTTACCAACTGACTCCCTTCCCCCAGTTGAAGGTATTTTTCACTCTTCTTCTGCACTTTGGTGAAGATTCATAGTCAAAGCCTCTTGTTTTGTGAAGCTAAGTTTGCAGTAAGTTAAGGTGTTTCTAGTTGGTCAGCTGGAATGTGCTATGGAGGTGCTAAATTACCTAATCACTCATTGAGAAATTATTTTAGTGATGGGGATGCTGCTATTTGTTTTCTTCCATGTGTCTAAATGTTTATTTTGGGTAGCGTGGTATCTGGATAGTTTGAAGGTCCAATGTGCTACACCACAAAATGGCAGGAGATAGTTCCTTTGTGGAGAGATCCTGATCTTGGCCCCAAGGGAAGTAGGAACACTTTTCCCATATAGAGCGGGAAAGGAAGAGGGCAGGAGAGATACCCTCAACCACTCTTGTTCAGCTTTCCGACTGCCATGGCCTTGGAGGCAGGTTATCTGACCGCCTTCAGTAAAAAGATGATGCAGGACAAAGAGTGACTGCAGAAGGTGACAGGGAGAAAACAATAAAAATCTCCAAAGAATAGGAACAATTTCCTGGACCTTCAGTAGTTACAAGTTTCAATCTGACATTATGCTAAGGACTGAACTTTTAGATATGTGACCAATTGGGAAAGGTACATTGATTAAGAAAAACATTCATTTTCCAAAGGCATATCACAAGCAGTATATATTGTATAGTAGTTGTAATTGGTCATGTTACTATCAATAAAATAGGGTTGGAGTGTGTGGGTTCTGTATCTAATCTCAATATCCTCTTTGTTGCCAGGAAGCTGATTAGCATTGTGAGAAAACATGTTTGTAATCCAAAATACAAAACATTTTTGTCACAACTTAAATGCAATAGAAGTTTATCGATAATGGTTCAATATGCCAGAGTTACTGATATAGGAGGGAGAGCATTATCTCTCCTCTTCCTTTCTGTTTTTGCAAATCATTTCATTAAAATAATAATGCCATTGTACTGATGATGAAACTGTCAGGATTCAGTGTCATTATTCCTCTCAACCTGACAGCAGTTTCTGGGGTCTGTACATGCGTAGTTAAATATAAAAATCTGGAAGTTACTGTCAGTCATCACCTGCTCTTCAGCAGGCTGCACTGTTGTTGCCTTTGCAGATCCAAGCAATATGGAATCACTAATTTGCCACGAATTTCAAATTTTACGCACCATTCTCACGCTAAAAACTCAAGGTAATGTTAAGTCTTATTCAACTGGGAGAACTGAATTTTTAACGGCATTCTAAGTCTGAAGGCATGAAGGTTAATGAATGAGTCATTCCTCTGATGTGGCCAGCATTCACAGTTTCATTAACATTGATTTTTACATGGTTCCATTAATGGCCCACATTTCTCAGTCAGTCATAAAGGTTGTCACTCGTCACTGACCTGCCTAAGTCAGGGGAGGCAGTGACATAGTGGTATTATCACTGGATTAGTATTCCAGAGATCCAAGGTAATTCTCTGGGGACCTGGGTTCAAATTGCACCATGGCAAATGGTGAAATTTGAATCCAATAAAAATCTGGAATTAAAAGTCTGAAGACCATGAAACCATTGCCGATTGTTGTAAAAACACCTGGTTCATTAATGCCCTTTAGGGAAGGAAATCTGCCGTCCTTACCCGGTCTGGCCTACATGTGACTCCAGACCCACTGCAATGTCTTAAAATGGGCAATAAATGCTGGCCTAGCCAGTTATTGCTGAACATCCTCTCTGGCCTTTAAAATCTAATTTCATGTGTGGAATCTCATTACCTCAGAAGGGAATTTAAAAATTGCATGACCTTTAAAATAAAAAGTATATACCTTTTAAAGTTGGTCTGATATTTCAGCTGATGCTGAATCTTTGTGGGCAGCTTTTCTCGAGATCAGCGACGAGTGACAACCTTTATAACTGGCTGAGAAATGTGGGCCATTAGTGGATCCATGTAAAAATCAATGTTGATGAAACTGTGAGTGCTGGCCACACCAAGAGAATGACTCATTCATTAACTTTCATGCCCTCAACTTAAAAAGGCATCTCGGGTAGAATTTCACCTTCCACCTGATATGGAGGCTGCCCAATTTTAATTCCAGTGATTCTAGGTTACTTCACAGCCAGTGGAGACAGAAATGCATCCCTCTGCCTCCACTTGTGTGATGCAGATTGGCAACCCTATAGCCCACCATGTTAAAACACCAGGGGTGTGCTTTTACGTCACCACGAGACTGCCATGAATAATAAAAACTCACTGCCTCCTTGCATTCTCATTCAAATACTTTGGCTTATTTTTCCAATAATCATTTGTGCCTCGCGAAATGAAAGAAGTTAGTGGGTGGCAGAGGGACATTATTATTTCATGAGGAAAAACGCTGCATAGTAAAATGCATTTTATGAATTTACATGAGGCTATTTTGTGAAAATTAATTATAAGTGCGGCTGCTTTGACTTAACATCAAACGCAAGACATTTCTTTTGAATGTAAGCATTTTGGAAAGAAAATTGCACAGTTGCTCAGTAAAATTTGTGAGGGCTCAGTAAGGTTCAAATGACTAACCTACATCTAAATAGCTCATAAATATGTGAACCAGGTTAGGCTGCAGGAGTCAATTACTTAGTAAAAATAATTAAAATTAAAATACATATAAACCTTAACCAAGTATCCTTCTTCTGTCCCTGTACAGTAGTTTGTACAATTTAATTTTTGGTGCACAGCTTCCTGTGACAGCAATGTATATCTGTGATCCTGACATAGATCTCTACATAATTAATTTGCAATCCAAAATGTTGTAAGCCTACTGATCCTAGAAACCATAGGCCCTGTCCCAAGTTGCCGGGATGGGGTCATTAGCATCGGTAGGGTGAGCTGTTGGTGCTTGTAGTGGTGCCTCAGGTCACCCGCTGCAATTGAGGCCTGGAAAATCAGAGGTGTGCCACAGGCTGAGTGAAGGAAGGCCCAGAAGTTTCTCCAGTGGATTAAGGTAAATTAATTTGCCTTACACTCACAAAGCAGCCAGTTGCTTCTGGACAAGGCAATGATGGTCTCCAGAATGGGTTGCTGTTAGCTACTGAAAGCTGGGGGGCCATAAAAATGCCTCGGTGTTACTCGTTCCAATTCTTAGCTAATGAGAGTTCTGTTGAGCCATTAAAAGCGAGTACTGGACGGAATTCCACGTACAGGCTGGCCGCTTGTCCAGACGTGAATGTTTTGTGGCATGAGAGTGGTGGGGGTGACGGGTTGGGTGGTGAGCGGCACAGGGTTTGGCAGCAGATTCAACTCCCAGAACAAAAAAAAAAGGCAGTCAAATGGATGGGCCGAAACAGCTGCCAACTGAGGATTGGGACCAGTTAGCAATAGTTGATCCCAGATGTTAGCAGCATGCTTTTCCGAGCTGGAGGTAACTGCAACTGGTTGCCCCCAGTTGAGCTCAGTTTATGCAAGAGAAATATAGCAAATTCACCCTAATACTTTAACTTGGCGGTACAAGGTCAGCATGATGATGTGTGCTCAATTGGGAAAAACTAGTGGAGAAGCTGAAAAAGAGACTGACTGTAGCTGTAAGTTTCAAACTTTTATTGGGAAGAACAGAGGTGCAAGAAGAAAAACAACTAAATTAAACATTACATAAATAAATTACATCCCTCTACAACATTTACACATTTTTTGCTGAGCTCATCTCAATCTAGGAACCTTCGCTTTAAGACAAAAGGAGAGAGAGGGAAATGGGAGAGAGATGGAAAATGTACTGTCATGGCTCAGACTATTTAGGGGATAGTGGTACTGTCACTGGACTCATAACCCAGAGATTCAGGCTATTGCCATGGAGTCACAGGTTCAAATTCAACCACAGCAGTTGACGGAATTTAAATTCAATTAATAAAATCTGGCATAAAAAGCTAGCATAATGGTGACCACATTAACAAGCTCTGAAAAAAAGTCATACGGACTTGAAATGTTAACTCTGTTTCTCTCTCCACAGATGCTGCTGAATTGTTCCAGCATTTTCTGTTTTTATCCTAAAGGTCATAGCTGCCAGATTGGGTCTTCGATAGGTGCCGAGGGAACCAAAAAAAAGTAAAAACTTACTTGACCTCATCCTCACTAACCTACCTGTTGCAGATCCATCTGTCCATTACAGTATAAGTAGGAGTGACCACAGCACAGTCTCTGTGGAGATGAGGTCCCGCCTTCACATTAAGAATATCCACCATCATATTATATGGCACTATCATCATGCTAAATGGGATAGATTTCAAACAGATCAAGCAACTCAAAACTGGGTCTCCAGGAGGCACTGTGGGCCATCAGCAGCGGAACTGTACAAACCACAGTCTGTAACCTCATGGCCCAGCATATCCCCCACTCTACCATTACCATCAAGCTAGGGCATCAACTCTGGTTCAATGAATAGTGCAGGAGGACATGCCAGGAGCAGCACCAGGCATACCTATAAATGAGGTGTCAACCCAGTGAAGTTATAACACAGGACTACTTTGTGTGCCAAACAGCGGAAGCAGCATGCGATAGACAGAGCTAAGCAATCCCACACCCAATGGATTAAGATACTCTGCAGTCCTGCCACATCCAGTCACGAATGGTGGTGGACAATTAATCAACTCACTGGAGGAGGAAGCTCCACAAATATCCCCATCCTCAATGATGGGGGAGCCCAGCACATCAATGCAAAAGATAAGGCTGAAGCACTTCCTACAATCTTAAGCCAGAAATGCCGAGGGGATGATCCATCTTGACCTCCTCCAGAAGTCTCCTGACAACCTCCTGGCAATAGTACTGAAGGCTTCTGTTCCAGAACTAGCCAAGCCATTTCAGTACAGCTACATCATTGGCAATGTGGAAAATTGCTTAAGTGTGTCTTGTCCACAAAAAGTGTGACAAATCCAAACTGGCCAATTACTGTCCCATCAATCTACTCTCAGTCATCAGTGAAGTAAAGGAAAGTGTCGTTGACAGTGCTATCAAGTGGCACTTACTCAGCAATAACCTGCTCACTGACGCCCAGTTTGGGTTCTGCCAGGGCCACTTAGCTCCTAATCTTATTACAGCCTTGGTCCAAACGTGGTCAAAGAGCTGAACTCAAAAGGTGAGGGCAGGGTGACTGCCTTTGACATCAAAGGAGCATTTGACTGAGTGTAACATCAAGGATCCTAGCAAAACTGAAGTCAATGGGAACCTGGGGGAAAATTCTCCACTGGTTGGGGTCATATCTAGCACAAAGGAAGATGGTTATGGTTGATGGAGGTCAATCATCTTCGTCCTGGGACATCGCTGCAGAAGTTTCTAGGGGTAGTGTCCTAGGCCCAACCATCTTCAATGGTTTCATTAGTGACTTTCCCTCATCATAAGGTCAGAAGTGGGGATGTTTGCAGATGATTGCATAATGTTCAGCACCATTTGTGACTCCTCAGATACTGAAGTAATCAATGTCCATATGGAGCAAGACCTGGACAATATTCAGGCTTGGGCTGATAGGTGGCAATTAACATTCGCGTCACACAAGTGTCAGTTCAAACATGAGAGAATCTAACCATCTCTGCTGGACATTCAATGGCATTACCATTACTGAATTTCCTGCCATCAACATCCCGGGGGATTACCATTGACCAGAAACTGAACTGGACCAGCCATATGAGTATTGTGGCTATAAGAGCAAGTCAGAGGCTAGGAATTCTGTGGAGAGTAACCCACCTCCAAACTCTGCAAAGCCTGTCCACCATCTACAAGGCAGAAGTCAGGAGCATGATGGAATACTCTCCACTTGCCTGGACGAGTGCAGTTCCAAGAAAACTCAAGAAGCTTGACACCATCCAGAACAAGGCAGCCCACTTGATTGGCACCCCATCCACCAGCTTAAACATTCAGTCCCACCACCACTGATGCACAGTGGCAGCAGTGTGTACCATCTACAAGATGCATTGCAGCAACTGACCAAGGCTCCTTAGACAGCATCTTCCAAACCCACAGCCGCTATCACCTGGAAGAACAAAGGCAATAGACACATGGGAACACCACCACCTGCAAGTTCCCCTCCAAGTCACACACCATCCTGACTTGTAATTATATTACTGTCTCTTCAATGGGTCAAGGTTCTGGAACTCCCTCCCTAACAGCACTGTGGGTATATTTATACCACATGGACTATAGCAGTTCAAGAAGGCAGCTCACCACCACCTTCTCAAGAGTAATTAGTGATGGGCAATAAATGCTGGCCTAGCTTGCAGCACCCAGGTCCCATGAATGGATATAAAAGAATTATGAACTTTCAGTTGGTACTTTTCAAACTAGACATAAACAGACTATTAAAATGGCTACTGCAAATCATGTGACCTTTGGTACTTGTGCTTTGTACTGTCCTCAGTCTCAAGTGAATAATTTAGACCTGGACATTCACAGCCATCCAGGGAATTCAACATCACTTTGTTTAAGGATAGCTCAACACAAAAGGACTATTGAACTCCAGCCAACCTGATTCTATGTGTCACCCTGGACAAAAGGGGGCATTCAAACCTCAATGTGTATAAAATGGACATGAATGGATCCTATCATCCTTCCATTGTATTATGATAGTTTCCTCATCCAAACTGGACTGGGTGAATCTCGAGGTGTTAAACGACAGCGCAGGATGATTCGAACCAACATACACGCCACCTTTTTGTTTGGAAAAAAGGACTTTGAACATTGTGGAAGTCACATGATGAGGAAACCATTTTTGTTGTCTGATTTTAAAACTAGCAAGAAGCCACTTGCAGACAGAGAGTTCCACTGAAAGCCATTGAACTAGCGGCAAGTCCCCCAAGCAGCCAAGGCATTAAACAGCAATACCTTGATGGAGAGAGGACTCTCCATCCTGTTCCAGTTTCACCTGAGATCCACTCTTCTGAAAATTTGATTACAAGACACCTCATAGCTTACTGAGAACCCTTCACTTTACCTGACCTTGACTTCAACTAAAGCATTAATTTCATCCAAGAAACTACAGGCCTGCCACGAAAGACGCTGAGATGCTTACAAGCTGAAACAGCACATTACATTCATCTGTATCTAATCTTTGTGTGTGTGTGTGTGTGTGAGATGAATAAAATGTTACATTAAATTTGAGGTTAGTGTGTGAAAATAAATAACCTTTATTATTAAACTCACATAAAGCATGCTGCTAGAATTATTTATAGAGTCATAGAGGTCCACAGCACAGAAAAAGGCCCTTCAACCAATCGGGTCTGCACTGGTCAATCAAGTACTTAACTATTCTAATCCCGTTTTCCAGTACTAGGCCCATAGCCTTGGTGCCATGGCATCGCAAGTGCACAGCCAAATACTTCTTAAATGTTATGAGAGTTTCTGCCTCTACCACTCTTTCAGGCAGTAGTTCCAGATTCCCACCTGGGTGAAACAATTCTTCCTCACATCCCCTCTAAACCGCTTGCCCCTTAACTTAAATCTATGCCCCTTGGTTATTGATCCCTTCACCAAGGGGAAAAGTTCCTTCCTGTCTACTCTGTCTATGCCCCTCATAATTTTATACACTTCAATCATGTCCCCCCTCAATCTCCTCTGCTCCAGAGAAAATAGCCCCAGTCTATTCAATCTCTCCTTATAACTAAAACTCTCCAGCCCAGGCAATATCCTGGTAAATCTCCTTTGCACTCTCTCTAGTGCAATCACATCCTTCCTATAATGCAGATTCCAGAACTGCATGCAATACTCTAGTTGTGGCCTAACCAGCGTTTTATACAGTTCCAGCATAACCTACCTGCTCTTGTAATCTAGGTGTCGGCTAACAAAGGCAAGAATCCCATATGCCTTCTTAACCATCTTATCTCCCTGTCCTACTACTGTAAGGGACTGGTGGACATGCACACCAAGGTCCTTCTGATCCTCAGTACTTCCCAGGGTCCTATCATTCATCGTGCATTCCCGTGCCTTGTTTGTCCTGCCCAAGTGCATCACCTCACACTTATCTGTATTAAATTCCATTTGGCACTGATCAGTCCATCTGATCAGCTCGTCTATATCCTCCTGTAATCTAAGGCTCTCCTCCTCACTACTTACCACTGCACAAATTTGCATGTCATCTGCAATCTTACTGATCAACCCTCCTACCTTCAAGTCTAAATCGTTTATACATACAACAAACACCAAGGGACCCAACACTGATCCCTGTGAAACCCCACTGGAAACAGGCATCCATCACAAAAACACCCCTCGACCATCACTCTCTGCTTCCTGCCAATTCTGGATCCAATTTGCCAAATTGCCTTGGATCCCATGGGCTCTTACCTTCGTTATCAGTCTCCCATGTGGGGACTTATCATAAGCCTTGCTGAGGTCCAAGTAGACTACGTCAAATGCATTGCCCTCATCTACACACTTGGTCACCACTTCGAAAAATTCAATCAAATTGGTCAGACATGACCTCCCCTTAACAAAACCATGCTGACTGTCCTGGATTAATCCCTGCCTCTCCAAGTGAAGATTAATTCTGTCCCTCAGAACTGCTTCCAATAGTTTCCCCACCACTGAGGTTAGACTGACTGGCCTGTAGTTCTCTGGTTTATCCCTTCCTCCCTTCTTGAATAATGGTACCACATTGGCTGTCCTCCAGTCCCTATGGCACCTCTCCTGTAGCCAGAGAGTTTTGAAAATTATTGCCAGTTCCCCTGCTATCTCCTCTCTTGCCTCACTCAACAGCCTGGAATACATTTCATCCGGGCCTGGAGATTTATCTACTTTTAAGCCTGCCAGACTACTTAGAACCTCCTCCCTTTCTATGCTAATTTCTTTAATGATATCACACTCCATCTGCCTGATTTCCATACCCACATCGTCCCTCTCACTTGTGAACACCAACACAAAGAATTCATTTAGATCCCTACCTAAATCTTCTGGCTCCACACACAAATTACCACTATGGTCCTTAATGGGCCCTACTCTTTCCCTAGTTATCCTCTTACTCTTAATGTACTTGTAAAATAACTTTGGATTTTCCTTTATTTTATCTGCCAATGTTTTTTCATGCCCTCTTTTTGCTCTCCTAATTTCCTTTTTAAGTTCTCCCCTATGCATTCTATACTCTAGGGCTTCCAGTGTTTTGAGCCCTTGATATCTGCCAATAGCCTCCCTTTTTCTCTTTATCCAATCCTGTGTATCCCTTGACTTCCAGGGTTTCCTCAATTTGTTGGTCCCACCCTTTGTCTTTACTGGAATATGTTGGCCCTGTACTCTCCCTATTTCCTTCATGAATGAGTCCCACTGCTCTGATGCAGATTTACCTAAAAGTAGCTGCTCCCAGTCCACTCTGGCCAAATCATGTCTGATCTTATTAAAATCAGCCTTCCCCCAATTTAGAACTCTGATTTCTGGCCCATCCTTGTCTTTTTCCATAACAACCTTGAATCTAATGGAGTTATGATCACTATCTGCAAAATGCTCCCCCACTGACACCTCAATCTTTTGCCCGGCTTCATTCCCTAAAATTAAGTCCAGGACTGCCCCCTCTCTTGTAGGACCTTCTACATTTTAAGAACTCCATTCCCTCTAAACCTATGATACTATGACTAACCCAGTTAATGTTGGGGAAGTTGAAACGCCCCACTATTATTACCCTATTATTTTTACGCTTCTCTGAAATTTGCCTACATATCTGCTCTTCTATTTCTCTCTGACTGTTTGGGGGCCTATAGTACACACCCAGCAATGTGATTGCTTCTTTTTTGTTTTTAAGTTCCACCCATATGGCTTCATTTGAGGAGCCTTCTAAGATGTCATTCCTCCTTACTGCTGTAATTGATTCCATGATCAATATTGGAATTCCTCCTCCTCTATTACCTCCTCCCCTGTCTCACCTGAAGACCCTCTATCTGGAATATTGACCTGCCAATCCTGCCCCGCTCTCAACCATGTCTCTGTGACAGCAATGACATCATACTTCCATGTGTTAATTTGTGCCCTTAACTCACCTGCCTTTTCTGTCAGACTCCTTGCATTAAAATAAATATCATCCAACCTTGCCAAACTCCCTTGTGCCTTAACTGGCCTATCATTTCTATGCCTTCCCAACTCACTTGCTCTCTCTTCTAATTTTGGCTGTGTGTCTCGCGCTGCTGATCCTCCTCTCATGATCCCATCCTCCTGCCAAGTCAGGTTAAACCCTCCCCAACAACACTAGCAAATCTCCCTGCAAGGATGTTGGTCCCATTCCGGTTCAGGTGCAACCCATCCGCTTTGTACAGGTCCCACCACCCCCAGAAACAGTCCCAACATCCCAGAAATCTGAAGCCCTCCCTCCTGCACCATTTCTCCAGCCACCCATTCATCTGGACTAACCTCCTATTTCTATACTCACTAGCGCGTTACACCAGAAGTAATCCAGATATTACTACCTCTGAGGTCCTGTTTATTAATCTGCTTCCTAGCTCCCTAAATTCTACTTGCAGGACTTCATCCCTTTTTCCACCTATGTCACTGGTACCAATATGTACCACGATCGCTGTCTGTTTGCCCTCCCCCTTTAGAATGCCCTGCAGCCATTCAGTGACATCCTTGACCCTGGCACCAGGGAGGCAAAATATCATCCTGGAGTCACGTCTACAGCCGCAGAAACACCTGTCTGTTCCCCTTACTATCGACACTCCTACCACTATTGCTCTTCCTCTCTTTTTCCTACCCCCCTGTGCAGCTGAGCCACTCACAGTGCCATGAGTGTGACTGCACTCCCCAGAGGAACCATCACTCTCACCGTTTTCCAACACAGAAAAATGGTCTTCGAGTGTGATACACCCTGGGGATTTCCTGACTACCTGCCTGACACCTTTCTTCTGACTGATGGTCACCCATTCCCTCTCTGTCTGCCCTTCCATAAGCTGTGGGGTGACCGCGTCTAAAAGCATGCTATCCACGAAACTCTCAGCCTCGCGGATGTATCTCAGTGCCTCCAACTACCACTCAAGCTCTGAAACTTGGAGCTCAAGTAGCTGCAGCTGGTGGCACTTCCTGCACACGTGGTCGGTCAGAGCACAAGGAGTGTCTAGGACTTCCCACATGTTGCTGGCGGTACATAACATGGGACTGAGCTGCCCTGCCATGCCTCTAGTTGAAAAAAAAACCTTACTTTAAGTTAAATAAGTAAAAAAAAGGTTAAATTATTTATGTTCTTTAAATTAAAACCAGAACTACTCCTTTCCTTTCCTTAACCTAATCTATTTTAAACTGGAGAAAGAACTGGAGAAAAACACTTACCCGCAACTCACCAATCAGCTGTCATCTTTGTGCTGAGGTCACTTTTTAAAGCTTCCCTGCACTTGTGCTGGTTCTGATCTCTCCGCCGCTCTCTTGTGCTGTCTCGTGATGTCACTCTTTAATTGGGACACTCATTCTGAGGGCAAGAAAGCGTACACTGCTTATATACAAACAGACTAATCATGGGCAGTAAAAGAAAAGACATTGGCTGGGATTTTCTGGATCCAGCATGGTGCGGCCTGGCACAGCAGATGTGGTGAGCCAGTCAAAAGCCCACTGACTTTGATGGGACTGGAAGATCCCACCGGTGGGCGGGCCCATCGATTCTGTCCGTGACAATGCATTCAAAGTAAAACAAGCTGTAAAAATTTCTGACAAAGTCAAGAAAATGTAAGCGTTTAAGCATGCAGCTCTGGATAAGAAACAGAAGTACTAATTACAGGCATGTTACTTTAGCTGGCAAATATCTGGCCATTTTTCAGTTTAAGGCATTGCTGGGCAAAGTTGGCTCCTGCCCTGGATTTTAGCCCCTAACCAGGAACTCCACCTGGATTCAATCTTGGCTCCAATTGGAATTTTGGGACTCCTCTTTCTAATTGTGGGAAAATTGTGTAGCCTACAGAAGAGGCGCACTAGTGCCTCTCCCCCCAGTTCCCAAAACATGTTCCCATTTTACAAAGCTCTACTCAGAAGCACTAAATTCACCAATATGTTCCCCTGTTGCTAGGAGGGTGGTGGACAGAAGGAGCATTATAGTGCATTGGAAATAGAAAGCATACATATGCCATGATTAATTGCAGAAGATTAGCGTTTATAGCAAGGGGAATAGAATTTAAAAGTAGGGAAGCTTTATTGCAGCCATACAGGGCCTTGGTGAGACCAGATCTTCAGCATTGTCTACAGTTCTGGTCTCCTTATTTGAAACAAAGATACAATTGCATTTGAAGCAGTTCAGAGAAGGTTCACTCGACACATTCCTGGGATGAAGGGATTATCCAATGAGGAAAGGTTGAACAGGTTGGCCCATTGGAGTTTAGAATAATGAAAGGTGATCTTATTGAAAGATATAAGATCCTGAGGGGAATTGACAGGGTGGATGCTGGGGGGAAATTCCTTCTTGTGGGGGGAAGCTAGAACTAGGAGACACAGCTTAAGAATAAGAGGTCTCCCTTTTTAAGACTGAGATGAGGAGAATTTTTTTCTCTCAGAGGCCCATTAGTCTGTGGAATTCTCTTCCACAGAGAGCAGTGGAGGCTGGGTCATTGAATTTATTCAAGGCTGAGTTAGACAAATTTTTGATAGGCAAGAGAGTCAAGGGTTATGGGGGCAGGCAGGAAAGTGGAATCGAGACACAACCAGATCAGCCATGATCTTATTGAATGGCACAGCAGACTCGAAGGGCTGAATGTTCCGATGATTGTTCTGCTGCAGTCCTCAATTTGAAATAAGTTTTCCTTTTGTTACATTTGCTGCCAGGTTTTCTTTTTTGTCTCTTTTTTTGTCACAATTGGTGGTTGGATGGGAGGAACATTACATGTGCTGTAAACACATGCATGTGATTTGACTCATTGCTGGGTACTCAGCCAACAGTCGCCACCATAAGGAAGACAGTAATTCAGAAAGATACACCACCAGCTTCTCAGTGTAACCAGGAATGAGTTATACTTGCAGCCTTATCAGTGCCACCACATCCCCAGAGCAGATAAACAAAATAAATGTAAACTCTCAACATTTAATAATAGGTTTCTCCTTTCTCATCCTGTTGAATGAGCACATTCAACATTCCAATAGTACCAAACTGAATTTTTGAGGTCACTCTTAGTTTATTTGTTGTGATGGTGTACTTGTTGATGGTTGCACTTTTTAACAGCTATGGGAAAGTCAATGGAGTATCTTGCATGTCAATGTATTCTGCCTCTTGTAATGCCCTTCCTACTGAAACTTTTGCCACAGTATCTGTCTAACAGTTTGAGAGAACGATTACTTTCCTTTAACATTGATGGCACGATACTTCGTTAACACATTTAAATCAAGCCTATTTTAAACTTAACAGTTACCATGCGGGATTCCCAGGACTGGGAATATCTGGGAGGATAAGGAATGCCTGCTCAAGAAGATTAAGTGCCTTATCGGAATCAGACTTGCACTCAGCCATGCAAGAGGGCATGGCATAGTGCATTTACCATTATTTCAACATCAATTTATGTATAACATATTAAGTTTTAATCTGTTCTATCTGCATCACCAAAAGGTGAATTGAGAAAAGTTCCATCAATGTCTGTAGGCCATCCATTGGGCATAGATTGATGCTGCTAATCCCCAAATGATAGTTCCCCAATCTTAGCCATTTGATTGGGTGGGGTGGGTGACACTTAATCAGAAGTCGTGTATTTTTCCAAAAGAAGGGCTCAAATTACAGAGCAGTAACAGCAACAGTAATGGCAGGACACATCATTAACCTATTAATAGGAGTGTGATGAAGCACTCTCCACTTGCCTGGATGAGTGCAGCTCCAACAGCGCTCAAGAAGCTTGAAACCGTCCAAGACAAAGCAGCCTGCTTGATTGGCAACCCATCCACAAACATTCACTCCCTCCACCACCAGTGCACAGTGGCAGCAGTGGGTACCATTTCCAAGATATGCTGCAGCAACTTGCTGGGGTTCCTTCAACAGCAACTTCCAAACCTGTGGCCTCTAGCACCTGGAGGAACAAGGGTAGCAAGCCCACTGAAACATCACTAGCTGCAAGTTCCCCTCCAAGCCACTCACCATCCTGACTTGGAACCACTTTGCCATCCCTTCACTGTCGCTGGGTCAAAATCCTGGAACTCCCTCCCTAACAGCACTGTGGGTGTTCCTGCACCACATGGACAGCAGCGGTTCAACAAGGCAGCTCACTACCCCCTTCTCAAGGGTAATTAGGGATGGGCAATAAATGCTGGCCCAGCCAGCGAAGCCCACATCCCATGAATGAATGAAAATAACGAGGGCTGAGTGCAGCAAAATGACCAGTGCTTCTGAAGACATTATCCCCATTGCACACAAAAACAAATCTGAACCAAGTGAATGGGTTATCCATTCAATGCAAGAAACTGAATTAATTGAACTATAGATTTATTGAGCCCAATATATGACACCATGGAAATAGAATCATTAGTGTTAGTACGCACAGCGCCGTCTGATCATTTGCCTGCATTATTAAAGCTGATTATGTTAACTGAAATTTTATCACAAGGGAGAGACCTTAATAGTGACTCCCTGCCCTCATGCTGAATTGGGGTCCGGCGGGGGGGGGGGGGGAGGGTTGAATTTTTTAATCATGGGGAGTGTTCCCTCTCCCAAACACCCAGGTACCTACCAGCTGCCAGCTTCATGGATAAGTGCCATAAGCAGTCATGGCTGAATTGTTGCAAATGGGGTTTTGTAGCATTACCAGGCAACTAAATTTAATGAGGTAGAAATCGAATAAGCATGTGCCATCCATTGTCTATTTCACTTATTATCCTTAGAGGGGCCATTGAAGACCAGTCAAGAAGCAGCCCAAAGGAAGTGTGCACTTTTATTTCTGTGGGACCAGGGGGAGAGACAATGTCCTATAGATTGCCTCTCCCACTTCCCTCAGCTCCGAGAGGGTCAGACTGATTTCCTGAATGCCGAGATTCCTCAGAACAATTTGGGCGGGATTTCCCACACCTGTCCACCGCTAGGATCGTCCGGTCCCGCTGCCAGTCAATGGGCTTCTGGTTGGGGCGTCAAATCCCACCCTTGATGTGTGCAGGCCTCAGGCTTCTTACAAACGAGGCCTGGTCCTCGACGTGTCTGCGGCCTAGAGGGGGGTTACGACGGGTTGGCAGGGGTGCACCTTTCCCACCTGTTTCTTTGCAACAGGGCCATGGTATTGGGCAACTGGGCTGGCAAAGTTCAGGCTGTTTAGTGAATTTGTCCCCTTGGCATAGAATGCTCTTTGGTGCCTGAGACAGCTCCTAGCTGCTGTAGCCTTGACTGTTTCCCAGCTTGAGTTGCTTTTAATGATAATGATGTTACAAAGGGTGTGGGCAGTACCACACATGGCAATTTCCTGTTCACTGCACACAGGGCAGCTGTACCTTTTAACACACCGAGTGACTTGCCATCATATTTCATTGCTTCGCGTGCTGGGAAAACAGTAGCTGTAAATTCAAACATGGCGCCTCTTGGTTTTTGGACAGCTGCTCTCTCAGCCCAGAGGGAGATTCACCCCCTCATTATCGCATGGAAACACTGTGGCTGAATTTAAAATTTAAAGTAATTGACAAAAAAGAACCAGAGGCAAGATAAGGAGAGTTTTTTTTTTTACACTGTGAGTTGTTATGATCTGGAAGGCGCTGCCTGAAAGAATGGTGGAAGCAGGTTCAAAAGGAAATCGAATAAAATAAAGTGGAAAATTCTGCAAGGCCGTGAGAATGAGCCTAAGAAGTGCAACTAATTAGTTAGCTCTTTCAAAGAGCTGGTGCAGGTACGATGGGTCGAATGGCATCCTTTTGTGCTGTAACACTCAAGGATTCTAATGCTGTTGGGCTACTGGTAAGTAGTACTGCATTATGTATGGTGCTAATGCAAAGGGGTTGATCTTAAACTTACCAACCCTGCAGTAACTGAGCAACCGGGCAGCTAAAAGTGAGCAGTTTACTTACCTGGTCTGTAACTCAACTTCTACCACCCCCACATCCGAATTTTAACCGAAAGCATTCTGTGGATGGATAAGATGGTTGACTAAGGCAGGCAGTATGAACTTATGCAGATTGGGGTCCTATTATGTTGATGGGATTCCGATTGCATTTTAACTGGAGCTTTGGTGGGCAAGTTGTCTTAGCTTTCCCATCTGACTGTGGTCCAGGCAGTGGGAGGCACCAAACTTTCCTTACTAGCACCAGAGAGTGCAGGATTGCTCCTCCAAGTCCTGTAGGAGAACCATGACCTGTCCCTGCTCTGAACGAACACCTGTAATGTTCAGTTGTTCTGTGTTTGACTGTGTGGCTGATCTATGCTTACAGTGCTTGATTGGTTAAGCCTGGGTGTTGATGCAGAGCAAAGTAAACAGGTACTACAGAAAAAGCTGGAAGCTGTGAGAAGCATGGGGCAGATATTTTGAAGCATTGTGTAAAAAAACTCTGTAAATAAAGTTCCTACGCACTTAGAAACTAGTGTCATATCTGCATTGCTGTGAGAAAAATCAAAGCTATACTGCAGCTCTCTTCATGTCTCTCCCATGGATAAAATAGCCATGATTTACTGTGGCTGGAAGCAGGTGGGAAAGTAATTTTCTGGAGAGTCTTGCCATCAGAAACATGTTCATCTCAAAGGGTCATGTTCTAACTCTCTTGCCGGCAGTAGCACCCACCATCTCCCCCTTGGAACTGGGGAGGAGGTCAGAAAACAAACAATGAATGGGGCACGTTTTGCTGTTCCTGCACGGGGTGATGTTGGATTTCATAGAGAAGAATTGGACACGCTCCCTTACATGCTGGATCACAGAGCACACAGTTTAATGCTGGGGACTGAAGTGACTCTTGTTTTCCATCAATGGGTTGGCTGAACATTTCCAGCTCCAGACTGTTCCAGTGCAAAACGCAGCACTGGTTCAGAGCCAGGCCAGGAAAAAAAAGTAGGGATAAAGGGAGGTCAGAGGTGTGGAGAGGTGGGTGGGGGAGGGGAGGTGAGAGGAGGGCGAGGAAGGGGAGAGGGCGAAGTGAAAAAGGGAGGGGTGAGGGCAAAGGAACAGGAGTGTCAATATTTGCCTCAATGTGGGAAAGGAGGCAAGAATGTTACCTCTGGAATATGGGATCCAGTGGCATTTATTTCCATTGGGCAATGACTCTGGTGTTTGATTTACCATCTTTGCTGGTGCATAGGAACATAGAAATTGGAGCAGGAGTAGGTCACTTGGCCCCTTGAGCCTACTCCACCATTCAATAAGATAATGGCTGATTTGATTATGGCCTCAACTCTTCTTTCCTGTCTGCCCCCCCCCCTACCCCAATAACTCTTGACTCCCTTATCAGTTAAAAATCTACCTAACTCAGTCATGATTATATTCAATGACCCAGGCTCCAGTGCTCTCTGGGTAAGAGAACTCCAAAGACCAGTGATATGGTTATATTTGGGATGGGGAATGGGATTTTATAAGAAGAATCTCCAAAAACAAAACCCCCAAATTAAGAAAATCTGAAGGCGATCTGCATCCCCTCCCTCATGTTCAGCTTTGCAACATTAATTATTACTTCAGAGCTCCTGAAACTGGCCACAAGCCGATGAAGAAGGAAGTCTGGGTGAATATCTTCCTCTCTCCCCTCAGAGGATGTACCCGCCCTTCAGTTGGGACATTCCGATAGCAGTGGAGCTGATCTTGGTTTGGCAAAATTGCACAACACGATTTCAAACCAAAGAATCAACAGACGGGCATAAAGCAATATCAGATACAGTCACTTGGTAACATGGGACTTGAATGTTGCTGAAGAGAAAGACACATTGCCACAACTTTTCATCTTACACTCATCCGGACTAACACAAGAATGCCAAATTTCAAACTACCACAACAATTTACATGACAGGAGAAAAGAGTGCTGATTGATTGGCAAGTTGACTCTCATTGGCCAAAGCAGTGCCATAGAGAAAGCAGCAGGGAAATATTGGCTCCCCAAACTCCCGGGTGATTCAAAAAAAGCGCAAGTCTTGAACATATTCCTTTTGTTTGCAGAGAACGGATCTCTGTGTATGAATATAAGTCCCACCTAGCAAGTGTAAAAGAGCCATGCTAGGAACTCGACTAATTATCTCAAATTGGTTGTTGTAGTGTAGTTATTAGCGCACTCAAGATTGTTCAGCAAGTGCTGCCCATTCACAGAATTGCACCTGACAGTAGACATTTTGCTTTGGGCTTTGCAAGTGTGGGCTGGTTGAGTACGCTCTGTACTCTCCCTATTACGAGGAATGTGTTGTTTGATTCATTCTGCCTACCACCCAATTGAGCAACATGGTGTTTGAATTCCAGTGCTAGTGCAACGCCGGTTGTATAGGCCGCACATCCCAAAAATTGGTAACATTTTGCATTTGAGATCAAAGCTTTACTTTAACAACTGAAAACCTGTTTTAAATTTTTTCTAAAAGTCTCAATTATCTTTCTGCCTAGAAAGGAGTTTGAATGCAATTATTTTTAAACTAGCTCTTAATTCAGGAATTTTCTTGGGAATTCTCCTGATTGACCACCATAACTTTGGCAGAACATCAGCAGAAACTAGAATAAACAAAATTTCCGCCAATCCTCTGTCAGAGAAACAGCAGTTGATGAAGAGAACACCCTTTGAAAAATATCAATCGCCAAAAAAAAATAGCAGACAATAATCTTCAAATATATGCCTTGAAATTTATAATCAGCAGAAAAGGCTTAGAAATGAGTAATTGTCAAAAGATTGATTAAAAATTAATTGAAAAAGGCTTCAAAATATTTTTTTAAAGACTAAAAAGAATCATAAAATTAAAATAGCACTAAAAAATTATTCTAAAATACCCCAAGAATAATAATCATGAAAAGACAAACGTTCTGCCATATTTAGAAAACTGCTCTGTTTTGCTTTCTTTGATGAAAAAGTCCTGCAATCTCCTTCATCTCCCGCTGTATTAAATTTGTGATACATTGAAAGATTATCTGCATGGATTATCTCTTGGCGCATTAGGGGGGGTGGTGGAGAATGCCCCATAAATAGCCCTGTGTTTAACAGCATGATAAATTCCTGATCTCGACAGTATAAACTAAGAGAGATATAATATAGAGCTAAGGAATTTACTCTGGGGAAACAGAGGAGAGAAGGGGGGAAACAGAAACAAGGGATGTATCCGCCCTGGTGCCAGTTACAGGACAATATAGGTAGAAGCTAGAAATTGACTAGATACCAATCTTCACAGTCAACATTGGTCCTGGGCATCTAAAGGAGGGAGCCAACACCTAACCTTTCACCTTCTGAAGCTGCATCTCAATTTGCAAAATGTACTAAAGCATATCTAACTTGGACACTAAAGAAAGCACCTTGCCATTCAAGTATAGGAACTATGTACCCTCAGAAGCCCGCTCTTAACTGCCTGCCACTGGTGTGTGTTGGAAGGGTTTGCAGGCTGATACCCAAACTATTTGGCCGCATTTTGAATAGACCTTCCTCGGACATCAAGTCCGGGGGTGGGGCTTGAACCTGGAGCAGGGACTTGAACCTGGAGCAGGGACGCTACCCACGGCGGCACAAGACCTCCCCGATGGGGTATGTAGTGGATTAAAATGGCGTGACCACCTGTTTCTGCTTTCTGCCATTTTAACTGCCAGGTTCCCCAGAAGAAAAAAAAACAGTTCAGACCAGACCAGTACTCTTATTTCCCAGTTTTTACCGGTATCCCATTTTAAGGTATACAAGACCAGTTCGGACTAGTATTCCTATTTCCCAGATTTTACTGGTTTTTCATTACGCCTGTTTCAGCTAAACTAAATAAGTGACAGCCATTCTCTAACTTATTCCTCGGGGGAATGTCTTGACCAATCAGTGTCAAGCTGCCTGGTTAAATTTAAAACAACGCTTCACAGTTAATTGTCAGTCACCATCACTGGTGCATACTCCATGGCAATGCCTCTACCAATCAGAGTCCACTTGCCAACCAATCAGTACTGTCATCACGTGCAGTATAAATTGTTGTTTTTCCTGGTATTGGTATTCTTGCGAAGTGTCCTGATGTGTGCAAGATGAAAAGCTTTGACACGTCTCTTTTTTCAGCTATACTCAAGTTCTATACTCCAAGACAACTTTGATAAGAAATATTGACTGCTCCAGTGAGAATGAATATGGCAGAATATGTGTATAGACACATGCAACAAGGCCGATCACTGGTAAGATTTTTCTTCCTATTTTCGAGAAACAGGCGTCACTAGCAAGGCCAGCATTTATTGTCCTTGAGAAGTTGGTGATGGACTTTCTTCTTGAACCGCTGTAGTCCATTTGGTGATGGTCTTGGTAGATATGGAGTTCCACGATTTGACCTAATGACATTGAACGAACAATGAGAAGCTGCTTTCACAGGCAGGAGGGTGAGTTATTTGAAGACACGGAGAAGTAATGAGGAGAATTTCTTTTTATACAGCAAGTTGTTGGGTTTTACATCTCCCTGAAAGGGAGGTGAATGCAGATTCTTTAGTAACATTCAACAGGGAATTGGACATATACTTGAAGGGAAATGTTTTATAGGGCGATGGGGAAAAAGTAGGGGACTGGGGGTAATTGGACACCCACAGGAAGGAATCGGGCTCCTGTTTTAAGTATGCAGATTGACATTGATGGTGCAGACCTGATCTCCAATTTCAGCCTGAGAATTTATTGGGGGGTGGGTGGGGGCCATTGGTTACTCCCCTGTCAGGTAAAATTTCCTGGGAGCCAGGAGCGGGACAGAAGAGGCCCTGAAGGGAAGTTTGACATTCATTTTGTCAGGGTGTTCTTGTGAACCAGGAGTGTTCCCCAGGCCTCACAAGGAGGCTTTGGACCTCTCGTGAACCAGGGGAACCACCTTCCTTCCTTTGTTCATGGGAAGCCCATCTTCTGGCTCCAACTGTGCCCCTGATGCCTCCATAACCTCTCCGCCTCCCCATGCAAGCTTTGAAGTCACCAAAACTGGCAGGGTGGCCATCTGCTCCTGCCACTCAGTCACACGCCGGCCTGTTGGCCAGGCTATTGATCCACCTGGCTGTTGGGCGGGAGCCGATATCAATTAATTTAAACGAGGCCCTGATTTAATGTTCGGCAAGGGAGCCATATCCCTACTTTCCTGGAATAACATAGCTTGCAGTCTTGCCCTTTAAATGTGTGATGCAGAACACACAAATGAACTGCATGACTCATTGTTTCTCTCCATCTATCTTTAGAAAACTGGTGTCATAATTTCTAATTAAACATTTGAGCAAGAAAAATTGGTCTTCGCTTTCAAAGTATGCACATCTTATGACATTCATGTTTATGCAAATAACTGTAAAATTTTAAAATGTCATTTACCATGAAGTGTAATTAGAGGAGATGAGTTGGAAAACCATAGAGTTGTTTATAATTTGTTGGGTAAATTAAGACTTGTGCACATAATAATTGACGATAGTGCTTATACGCTCAATTTCTTTAATGTTGAATGGGGAGAATCAACCAAAGGTGTATCCACTGCAGCTAGCAGAGCAGAGTTTCTTATTGCTTATTTATGCAAGTTTACTTTCCCTGTTTGTGGAAGTTTCAAACCGTGAGCTGTGCATGCAGCACATCACTTACTGACCTGGGCTGTTGGAACAAGTAATATGTTGTTGCAATTCTCCATCAACAATCACATTTGCATTTATGTCAAGGAAGCAGGTCAAAGCCTTCACACAATCAACTGTAACTTTTTTTTTCAATTTATTCCTTCATGGGATGTGGCCGTCGTTGGCTGGGCCAACATTTGTTGCCAGTTCCTAATTGTCCATTGGAAGGTGGTGATGAGCTGCCTCCTTGAACCGCTGCAGTCCATGTGGTGTAGATAGACCCACAGTGCTGTTTGGGAGGGAGTTCCAGTTTTTTGACCCAGCGACAATGAACGAATGGCGATATATTTCCATATCAGGATGGTCAGTGGCTCGAAAGGGAACTTGCAGGTGGTGGTGTTCCCATGCATCTGCTGCCCTTGTCCTTGTAGAGGTCGCAGGTTTGGAAAGTGCTGTTGAAGGACTCTTGGTGAGCTGCTGAAGTGCATCTTGTAGATGGTACACACTGTGCATCGGTGGTGGAGTGAGTGAATGTTGAAGGTGGTGGATGGGGTGCCAGTCAAGTGAGCTACTTTGTCCTGGATGGCAGAGTTTCTTGAGTGTTGAGCTGCACTCATCCAGGCGAGTGGAGAGTATTCGTCACACACCTGACTGAGTGCTGCAAATGTCATTTATGATTGTATCTGGCTGCACTGTGTTTAGATTTGTCAGGATCAATGTGTAAGACGTTGTTCTGTTCTGAATGAGAGATTTTCTAAAGGGCAGCTGCTGTGAAGATCCTTTGTTGTACAATAGAAAATAGTCTAGTGGATCTGAATGCCTAAACAAGATTAATAGCATTTCTAAATGGGTTTTGTTTCTCTGATAGTCTGAAATTTGACTTTGCTGTAATGGAGGCCATTTCAGCAATAAGTGGAATTAGCTGAAATGTGAATTGCCATTCAAAGCTAATTAATAGAAAGTAATTGGGTTTTTTTTTAATTCATTTTTGGGATGTGGGCGTCGCTGGCTAGGCCAGCATTTATTGCCAATCCCTAGTTGCCCTTGAGAAGGTGGTGGTGAGCTGCCTTCTTGAACCGCTGCAGTCCATGTGGTGTAGGCACACCCACACTGCTGTTAGGAAAGGAGTTGCAGAATTTTGACCCAGCGACAGCGAAGGAACGGCCGATATTTTTCCAAGTCAGGATGGTGAGCCATGTAAAGAGATATTAGGTCAGATGACCAAAAGCATGGTCAAAGGGGTAGGTTTTAATGAGTGTCTTAAAGGATAGAGAGGTAGAGGGTGGATATTCCAGAACTTGGGGCCTAGGGAACTAAAAGCATGGCCACCTATGGTGGAAAAATTATGATTGGGAATGCACAAGAGGTCAAAATTAGAGGAGACCAGATATCTTGGAGGGTTGCGGGGCTGGAGGAGATTACAGAGATAGGGCGGGGTGAGGCCATGAAGGGATTTGAAAACAAGAATGAGGAATTTAAAATGACGGGACAAAGATTTTACATCCCGCTGGTGGGGCAGGCATGCGCCCAAACCGATCAAGTGTAAAATCGCACGAGGTGATGTCAGGTGAGTGTCCCGACGTCAACGTGCACTCACGCGATATTTCGCTCTGCAGGTGCGCACAAAAGTCAGAAGAGGCACCCGTCGGCAATTAAGGGGGGGGGTGCAGTCAAGCCCATTAATGAAGCAATTGTCTCCAATTTTTCGTGGCCTGTCCAACTTCACAGTTGGCGGACAGGCCAATCGGCCAGGCGGACTTTGCATTTTTCATCAAACCTCACCCAAGGGCGGGATGAAATCTCTGTTATGAAATAAAATAAAAGTGAATATCTGTGGATTGCACTTTTATGAGGTGTGCTTTCTGGTGCTTGATTATGATTCATGGACATTTTTTTGCAGCTTTTTACACCTTCATTTCATTATTTGCAGGTCTGCAGCTCCCTGAGGTAACTTTCTGCCTTGAGGGAGCTCTCTCACAGCGCTCACCCGCACCCATAGTAACTTCATTGCCTGCCCTCTTCCCACCTCACCCTGGCAGCGCTGAGCCTTTAATTGGTCAGCCAGCTTGAAATTGTGGTCAGGAGCCGATTGTGGCCGGCGGTCCGTTTACCAGCCGCTCCCAGGCCCACTGATCATGCGCACCCATCAAGGGTAAAATTTAGGCCAAGATGTTGCTTGACTGGGAGCCAGTGTGGGTTAGCGAGCACAGGGGTGATAGGGAACGGGACTTGGTGCAAGTTAGAACATGGGCAGCAGAAGTTTGGATGGCTTCAAGTTTACAGAGGGTAGAATGTGGGAGACCAGCCAGGAGTGCATTGAAATAGTCAGGAGGTAGCAAAGGCTTGAATGGAGGCCTCAGCAGCATCAAACCTAGGCCCAGATAATATAATTTAGATAGTCACATAATTTTCCATTGCTAAACCACTACAGTGCTCACTCATCTACACAACCATATGGTCTGGGTGTCCAAGGGTGTGCTGTTTATGGAGGTGAAATTAAGCAGTGTAAATTCTCCAGGAAGATCAGTAACCGGATTGTGTGGCTATTTCACGACCTTTTATCTTTTTTATTCCTGTGTCCACTTAATTCTGAATGGCATTTGATAAGATGCCTACTATGACACAGCTGATGGTAAATGCTGAGCTGTTCAAATCCCAGAGGGAAACTTGAAACAACTGTCATGACCAATTTTGCAATTTGTATGTTTCGAGATGTAGGCCTTGAATTCAGTAGTAATAAGACCACCGAGTCTCAAGAAGTTTTTATAAAACTAAATTAAACATTTACTAAGACAAGAAAGATTGTAAGCACGTAATTATGTCTACAAAATTACTACCATAATAACTACAAAAATCGTCTAATTAACCTGACTGCTAGGCACACCTTCGTTCAGGAAACATTAAAACAGAAAGCGCTAAATCTTCAACTTGGCGAGTGGAGTCAGGGCCTGCTCGCTGAGGCATAAAATGATGCGGGATGATGTTGGGCATGCATCCCGATGTCACTGCACCTCATTTAGATTTTCAGTTTGGCGGCCACACAGCCGACTTGGTTGCGCGTCCGCCGAACTGTCAAAGGCCTGTTAAAAAGCAATTAAGGCAATCACTCCCAACTCAGGCAACCCCACCCCTGCCCGCAGAGAGAGCGCTCAGCATGTCTGGGTGTGCATCACACTGGGCAGGCCTTCATTGGCCCGCCCATGTAAAATGGCAGCGCCCAGCCAAACGGGGGTGCTGATCGGCTCTGCGCCTGCCTGCGCCCGCCCCCTAAGGGGAGAAAATTCTCCTCATAGATTTAAACAGACCCCTGGCAAAGCACACTCTGGACAGTCAAATTCAAAATGAGTTTCTTTCAGCTCTTGCAGACAATGGCTTGAGGCTTACAGGCTGGAGAATTTAGATCTTAGAATCCCCTCTCCTTTTTACCAACAGCCTTCCCTCCCTTTATACATATTTTCCTCTTTGAATGCAACTTTTCATTCTAGCACTATGCCTTTTGAACTTCACCTCTTCTAATAATAAGACCTTTTCATAACGCCAATTTTATTAATAAGCTTTGGAAAAAGTAAACACATTGTTTGGCTTCTTCTGGCCGGGTGTAATATTTCACCCATTCTTTTGAATGGTTTATTTAAAAATGCAAATTTCCCCCTTGACATCTACCTTTCTAAACTTCTCCATGTTTATCTAATTAACATTTTGAACCTACTTCTCTTCTATACATCAAAGCCTCCAGACCAGCTGGCTTTAATTCAATTAAGACACACACACACACACACACACACACACACACACACACACACACATAAACACAGATAACTCTAGAACTCTATTTTAAAATAACTTCCAGTAACATTATAGAAATTATTATATCTCCTTGACAGTGCCACATAAAAGGTTAATAGATAAGGGCTTATGGAAGTGAGGGTAATATATTAACACAGACAGAGGATTGGTGAATGGACAGGAAGCAGAGAGTAGGGATAAATGGGGCATTTTCAAGTTGGCAGGCTGCGACTAGTGTAGTGCCACAAGAACCAATGCTGGGGCCTCAACTATTTACAATCTATGTTAATGACTCAGAGAAAGAGAAAGAGCAATGTATCTAAGTTTGCTGATGATATGAAGTTAGATGGGAATGTGAGCTGTGAGGAGGACACCAAAATGCTGAAGAGATATAAACAGGTTACGTGAGTGAGCAACAAGATGGCAGATGAAGTATAATGTGGGGAAGTGTGAGGTTATTCACTTTGGTCATAAAAATAGAAAATTAGAATATTTTTGTAAAGGTATGAAACTTGTTGATGTTCGGAGGGAGTTGGGTGTACCCGTGCAAGGAATACAAAATGTTAGCTTGCAAGTACAGTAAACAATTAGGAAAGCAAATGGCATGTTGGCTTTATTGTAAGGGGACATTAGAGTACAAGAATAAAGAAGGCTTGCTACAATTGTATGACGCTTCAGTGAGACCACATCTAGAGTACTGTGTGCAGTTTTAGCCTCCATATTTAAGAAAGAATATGCTTGCATTGGAGACAAAAGTTCACCAGATTGGTCCTGAGATGAGGGGGTTGTCCTATGATGAGAGGCTGAGTAAATTTCGTCTATACTTTCTGGAGTTCAGAAGAATGAGAGGCGATCTCATTGAAAATTCAAGATTCTGGAGGACCTTGACAGGGTAGACCCTGAGAGGTTGGTTCCCTAGGCTGGGGAATTTTGAATAAGAGGGCACAGTATCAGGTTAAGGCACTGATCATTTAGGACTGAGATGAGGAGAAATTTCTACACTCATAGGGTTGGAAATCTTTGGAATTCTCTACCCCAGAGGGTTGTGGATGCTCCATCACTGAATATATGTAAGGCTGAGATAGACAGGTTTTTGGTCTCCAAGGGAATCAAGGGATATGGTGAATGGGTGGAAAAGTGAAGTTGAAGCCTAAGATCAGCCATGATCATATTGAATGGTGCAGCAGGTTTTTCAGATTGTATAGCCTACTCCTGCTCCTATTTCTTGTGTTCTTATGTTCTAGTTGAGGCTTTGCACCAAGTGTTCAGTCAGTGCTGTGCTCTTGGTATCTTTGCAATATGGGGAGGATGAATTTCCTATTGGGAGTCCCTTTTATTTATATTCTTTGGCAGAAGAAGAGGAGGAGTAATAAACGAATGGTAGACTGATCATACTGCAACAGAGGCAGCTTGTGTAAATCTACCAGTATCTGCCATCCACATTTACTGGTTTGTGCAACCATTGGTGTCACCGTCTTCCCAGAAGGTTGACTGCCTTGGATCTCCACCTGCCCCTACACATTCTACACCAGTCAACTGCATCCAGTCCATTATGTCCATCTCCATTTTCTCCTGTGCTTTCCCATCCAATGTTTTCCTCCTATGTTTGCCCTACAAAAACTGCCTCTGTCTATCATCTGCTCTAATATGTGACTGAAGTATTATATTTTTCTCTCTTTGATATTATGCACTAACTTCCTCTATTCTCTAGCCATTTCCAGCACTTCCTCATTTGTCTTTCTGTCTGTAGGATATGTGGAGCATTCTCCTATACATCCACATCGCAAATGCATTCAGATTATCATTAATCTCTTTGTTGTCCATGTCCACGAGGCATAAAACATGGATGTCAAAACGTAACACCTCAGCATTCTTTTCCTAAGATTCAGGTCCAGTTTATTTGATGTCAACACATGCTTCATTCTGACAGAGCTGGCCTTGATTATCTCAATTCTCCTTCAGATCTTCCATTGTCTGTGCTATCAGCCCAAGTTATGTGAACCCTTTCACTTGTTCCAGGACTTGTCCATTTACTTCAGTTTTCACTCCCGAGGTTAGATCTTTGGTCTTCGCATTCATTCTTAATCCTTGTTTCTCACTCCTTGCGTTCACCTTGTTTACAATTTGCATTTAATGGTTGGGTTTAGACTGCCAATGATTGCACAAAATTATCTCCTCAGAATTTGGTTTAGGAGGTCACTGTTTTATGAGCCTTCTATGCCAGGATGCCTGCAGCTACTGGACAATAAAGAGCTGGGATCAGTAGTGGCTGTGATAACTTCAAGTCCTCTTCCACTGGCTCCTTCTGAGTATGCCGCACTGCTATTCTACACAGAGGCTGTTCTGAAACTGAAATCAGGACACAAAAGCTTGGAAATACATTGAGCACTGAGGAGGATATGGTAGCAGACTTCAGGAAGATGTAGGCTGGTGGCTTGCAGATCCATAACAGGTGAAACTTAACACAGAGGTATGAAGTGATGCATTTTGGAAGGAAGCATGAGGGGAGGCACTAGAAACCAAATGTTACAATTTTACAGGGGATGCAGGAACGGAGAGACCTGTGGGTTCACATACATCAATTCTTGAAGGTAGCAGGACAAGTTTATAAAGCTGTTGAAAATACTTCTGGGATCCTGGGCTTTATAAGTAGAGACAGAGCATGAAGGTAAGGAAGATATGAATTTATAAATCACTGATTAGGCCTCAACTAGTGTATTGTCTTCAATTCTGGGCAGCACAGTTTAAGAGAGATGTTAACCATGGAGAAGGTGCAGAGGTGATTTATCAGAATGGTATCAACAATGGGGAACTTCAGCGATGGGGGAGGCGGTGGCAGTGTGGTTTTGTCACTGGACCCAGGGTTCAAATCCCAGATGGCAGAATTTGAATTCAATAAAAGTCTGGAATTAAAAGCCTAATGATGACCATGAACATAAAAACCCATCTGGTTCACTAATGTCCTTCAGGGAAGGAAATCTACTGCTCTTACCTGGTCTGGCCTATGCATGATTCCAGATCCACAGCAATGTGGTTGACTCTTAAATGCCCTCAGGAATGGCCTGAGAAGCCATTTCAAGGGCAATTAGGGATGGACAACAAATGCTGGCCCTTGTCCATGTCCATAAATAACTTAAAAAAAATGTGGATGGAGAAACTTGAGAAGCTAGGGTTGTTCTCTTTAGAGCAGTCATGATGAGATTTAGTCAAATGTTCAAAATTATGAAGGGATATTATAGGATGTTTTGACTAGCAAAGTGTTGATAACTAAAGGACACAGATTAAAGGTAAGTGTCAAAAGAAACAGAGAGGAGATGAGAAGATTTTCTTTTAAATCAGTGAGTTTTTTTATGATGGTAAGCACTACCTGAGGTGGTGGTAGAAGCAATTTCAATCGTAATTTTCTAAAGGGAATTGGAGAAATACTTGAAAAGAAAACATTTGCAGGGCAAGAGAGAAAGGGCATGGGAGTGGAACTCCATAGATAGTTCTTTGAAAGAGCTGGCATGGGTGAGTGGCCCCCTTCTGTACTGACTGATTATACAACAGCCTTTTCCAAGGCTGAAAGCAATATTAATTTGGACAGGAAAATAGCATTTCAGAGCTTGCCAGTGAGCTGAAAACTATTGTTGCCCAGTGTGGAAGAAATACCCTTTCCCTCTGTCTCTCGTCCTTTATTAGCTCTTCTTAGACTGAACTTGTTTCAAAGAGCTTCTGGCATTTGCAACACAAAATCTTTCACTCTTAACACAGCAGTAGAACCACTGCCCTTGAAGAACTCGGTCTATGAATGCACTGCTGGGTTAAGAGAGCTCAGTTTAGCACATTAAACAGTGGCAGCTAACTGACACTGCACTCGTAGTTCGGCATGATATTAGTCGTCTCAATTTCTCTGCTCCTCTCACCCATTCTAATCTGTCTCTCTCTGAACTTACTGCATTCCGTTCTCTCAGGTCCAACCCTAACATTGTCATCAAACCTGCTGACAAGGGTGGTGCTGTTGTTGTCTGGCGCACTGACCTCTACCTCACGAAGGCTGAGCATCAATTCGCAGACACTTCCTCCTACCTCTCCCTGGACCATGACCCCACCACTGAACATCAAGCCATTGTTTCCAGGACTGTCACTGACCTCATCTCCTCTGGAGATCTTCCTCTCACAGCTTCCAACCTGATAGTCGCCCAACCTTGGACGGCCCACTCCTACCTCCTACCCAAAATCCACAAACAGGACTGTCCCAGCAGACCAATCATGTCAGCATGTTCCTGCCCCATGGAACTCATTTCTCGCTATCTTGACTCCCTTCTCTTTCCCCTTGTCCAGTCCCTTCCCACCTACATCCGTGATTTCTCTGACACCTTATGTCACATCAACAATTTCCAGTTTCCTGGCCCCAACCGCCTCCTCTTCACCATGGACGTTCAATCCCTCTACACCTCCATCCCGCACCGGGATGGTCTGATGGCTCTCCGCTTCTTCCTTGAACAGAGGCCCGAACAATCCTCATCCATCACTACTCTCCTCCGTCTGGCTGAACTTGTTCTCACACTGAACAATTTCTCCTTTAACTCCTCTCACTTCCTCCAAATAAAAGGTGTGGCTATGGGTACCCGCATGGGCCCCCACTATGCCTGTATCTTTATGGGGTATGTGGAACATTCCTTGTTCCAGTCCTACTCCGGCCCCCTCCCACAACTCTTTCTCCAGTACATCGATGATTACTTCGATGCTGCTTCATGCTGTCGTTGGGACCTGGAAAAATTTATTAATTTTGCTTCCAATCTCCACCCCTCCATCATTTTCACATGGTCCATCTCTGACACTTCCCTTCCCTTCCTTGACCTCTCTGTCTCAAATTCTAGTGATAGACTGTCCACCAATATCCATTACAAGCCTACCGACTCCCACAGCTACCTCGACTACAGCTCCTCACACACTGCTTCCTGTAAAGACTCCATCCCATTCTCTCAGTTCCTTCGCCTCCGTCGCATCTATTCTGATGATGCCACTTTCAAAAACAGTTCCGCTAACATGTCCTCCTTCTTCCTTAACTGAGGTTTTCCACCCACGGTGGTTGACAGGGCCCTCAAATGTGTCCGGCCCGTCTCCCGTGCATCCGCCCTCATGCCTTCTCCTCCCTCCCAGAAACATGATAGGGTCCCCCTTGTCCTCACTTATCACCTCACCAGCCTCCGCATTCAAAGGATCATCCTCCGCCATTTTTGCCAACTCCAGCATGGTGCCACCACCAAACACATCTTCCCTTCATCCCCCCAGCGGCATTCCGTAGGGATCGTTCCCTCCGTGACACCCTGGTCCACTCCTCCATCACCCCCTACTCCTCAACCCCCTTCCATGGCACCTTCCCATGCAACCGCAGAAGGTGCAACACCTGCCCCTTCACTTCCTCTCTCCTCACCATCCAAGGGCCCAAACACTCCTTTCAAGTGAAGCAGCATTTCACTTGCACTTCCCTCAACTTAGTCTACTGTATTCGTTGCTCCCAATGTGGTTTCCTCTACATTGGCGAGACCAAACGCAGACTGGGTGACCGCTTTGCAGAACACCTTTGGTCTGTCCGCAAGCATGACCCAGACCTCCCTGTCGCTTGCCATTTCAACACTTCACCCTGGTCTCATGCCCACATGTCTGTCCTTGGAGCAATAAACAGCCTCGGATCTGCCTTCGCAAGGCCCCCTCTAGGCAGCTGCACTGTTCCCCAACACCTCCAGAGATCTGGAGGCCTAGCTGGGAAATTCCAGTCAACCTCTGATGATTGGCTTTAATAGCCCTTCGATGAGGTCAATTGGTCACTTGTTTGTGGGTGGCTAGCCCTGCCATTGCCTCCCCATATCACCTCTAGGAAAATAGCCCGGTGGTGAGATAGAGCTGGGCAACCAACACATGCTGCATGACTTTATCTGCCTCTGTTCCTCACCAACCCCTATCGGTGGCCTAAAAATTCAGCCCCTGGTGTGTAACTGATCACCTAATGAGCACAAACGAAACAAATCTAATTGCCAGTAAAAGAACCAGCTAGAAAAGCACTTGACACATTAGAGGCAGTTTTCCTCTGCTTATTATATGCTAGTACCTTGCTAAACACAAAGATTCCCTCAAATGCCTATGTCTGGTGAAATCACAAACATGTTCTTTGCTGGGAATGGTAGGCATAAGACAACTTATTTCGATGTCTATGATGTTGGTCACACTGCCTTGACAGAATCAGTAGAGACAGATGAAAGCTGCATGGTTAATGAAAAATTCACTGAAGAGAATGAATTACAGTCTTCAGACAGTATTATGAAGACTCAAAACGGGAGGCACTGAAGAAAATGTGTCTGTAGCAGCCTGGCTGATATAAAAATGGAAACAGATACAAAGAGAAGAGAGAAATATCTTCCCAAGGGAGAGTCCTCTCAGTGTAAAAAAACCACTAAATTCAGAAATAGTGGCGGAATATTTTAAATTGTATACAGTTTTTACAAAATGTTGTTAACTGTGTGTCTTGGAAGGAACGTTTGAATTATTTATTTAAAATTGGTGCAATCTGCTTTATTTTTGAAGTCTTCCCTTCAGAGTTGATAGAATTTTAGTGTGCAGAAAAATAAGCACTCAGAACCAGGACTAGTGGTGGGCCAGTTTCAGTGGGAGGCCCAAAGCAATGACAGTCCTCTTCTGCCTCCAGATTTCCCAAGCTTTTCACATTGGAGTCAGATCTCAGTGGAACCAGCTACAGACCATCAAGCGAGGTTACGAAGACGTCAAATTGGAGTCAAAACGTTAACCCTGGCCTGACCACTCCGCAGCCATAATGTGCTGCAGGATTGATTAACAAGGGCCGAGGGGACTTCCTCCCTAAGTCCCGCCCTCCGGTGCTGCCGGCCAATCAGATTGGAACTGCTGGTGGACACCAAGGCCTTGGATTCCCGGAGCAGGTAAGTTCAGGGTCTTGGGCCAGGGGGTTTTGGGTAGGTTAGGGACAGGGGCAGGTGGCGGTGGGAGGGGAATGGTTTAAGGGAGGGAGCAGATAGGAAGGAAGTGGGGAGGTTCAACCTAAGGGGAGATGCCCTGCGATCAGCAAAGTACAGCCCCCAAAGAGCGGGCCCTGACTTCCTTCCCCCCACCCCGTAACAGCTTGGCATGAAAATTCGGGCTTCCCTCTCCTGCCCTGCTGCCCACGGCAAATGTTTTATGTCATGGGTAGCGTATTATCAGGGTCAATTGGCTTGGTAACAAGACTAATTGACCCTTAACTGTTCATTTAAATATGGCGGGTGGGCTGCCAATTTCGGCATTATGGGGGTGGGCTCGGGGGGGTGAGCGGGAAGTTGGTGGGATGGGTGCCTGCCCCATTTTATGTGCCCACCCCTACCACCTCCCCCCCCCCCCGCCACCGCCCCGGACAACCCCCTCACCACAACCCTGCAGGAAACAAGCCTGCCAGGAGCATGTAAAATTCAGCCCCCTTAGTTGCTCTCTCCACAGACACTGCTGGACTTGGTGAGCTTTTCCAGCATTTTCTGTTTTTATTTTGGAGTTCCAGCATCCACAGTATCTTGCTTTTATTACAACACCATCCCAACAACAGGGAAAAGTGGCAGGTTTGACAGCGACTAAAGCTGATTCAAGGGGCTGACTTCACTGAAAATGGTATGATCCCATTGTAGCTTATAGGAAATAAGTAAAATGCAGTTTAGTAATCAATTGGGAAAGAAAAAAAACAGCCAAGTGAATTCCAGACAGAGAACTGAATGCAAAGATTCAAGGCAGGAATGTGCGACAGGAAATCAAAACGTCCTGAGCAGGGTCCTCGGCAGCAATCAGTCTCTTCATATGATTGTAAATTTGCTTGCTTTTCCTGAGTCTTCACCAACAGGAAATGCAAGAGCAAATGGAAAGGATGTCGCTAAGCCTCATGTCAGACAGTAGCAAAATGGCAGCACTCTTACGTAAGTAACCTGGAGAATAGAGGGCTGGATTGAGAGGGATGATTCACATTGCTTTTAGGTGGAAGATGGATAAAAATGAATGGAATTTCAAATCACTACATTGTGCATTTATGACACACCTTTCATACAGATTCTATATAGGGAGAGGAAGGGGATTAAAAATGAATCACACAATGGACGTGGGACATGCAGGGGCAGTTAGGAGAGTTGGCCAAGAATTTAATCTTAAAGGTCTAAAACAATACTAAATTCCACAGCTCAACCTAGTTTTGAACTCTGAATGTCTATTATTAAACTGGGCTGTTGCCAATTTAGAAAAATCAGGGCTTGGAACTTCCTCAAGGCTTCCTTTTTCACTTCTAGACTTGACTATTCCAACTGGCTGGTCTCCCACATTCTATCCTCTATATACTTGAGGCCATCGAACTCACACCAAGTGTCTGTACTCACACCAAGCCCTGTTCCCCTAAACAACCCCTGTGCTCGCTGATCTACATTGGCTCCTGACCAAGCAACATCTTGATTTTAAAATCCTTGTCTTTGTTTTCAAATCCTTCCATGGCCTCACCCCTCTCCCTGTCTCAGCCATCTCCTCCAGCCCTATAACCATCGGGATACCTGTGATTATCTAATTCTAGGCTCTCGAGCATCCCTGATTTTAGCTGCACCACCATTGGTGGCAATGCCCTCAGTTCCCTAGGCCCTAAGCTCTGGAGTCCCCCCCTACACGTCTCCACCTCTCTACTATCTTTTCCTCCTTTAAAACATTTCTTGAAACTACCTCCTTGACCAACTCCTTAGGCGGCTTGATGTCAAAGTTTGTTTTCTAACATTCCTGTGAAGTGCTTTGGAATGTATTATTATGTTAAAGGTGCTATATAAATATCAGTCGCTGTTGTGATGTTCCTTCAAACTTACATTGGCAAAGTGGGAGCAGTTCCAAGGAAGTTTCGGCCTAGTTTTGTCCTCAAAGCTATTGTGTGAAGGAACCTGCTGCAGTGACAGAGTTCCCTGGTGTAGTGGTATGGTCAAGGACTAGTATTCCAGCAACCCCAGGGTAATGCTTTGGGGACCTGAGTTCGAATCTCACCACGGTGGTGGAATTTGAATTCAACAAAAAAATTGGGAATTTGGAGTCTGATAGTGACCATGAAATGGTTGTCATAAAAAACCTATCTAATGCCCTTGAGGGAAAAGAAATCTGCTGTCCTTACCTGGTTTTCCTACATGTGACAGCAGGCCGTCTGAATTAGGGATGGGCAAAACAAAATGCTGGTCTAGCCAATGATGCCCACATCCCATGAATGAACAAAAAAAAGTTCCCAGATGAGAGTGACCCTGTTAACTGTGGAATCAGATTTGCTGAGTAAGGAGCATGGAATGACCCAGTTCCTATTGCAATAATTCTGGAGCTTTTGTTTTGTACCTTTGTATGGGATTGGGAGATTTTAAATTGTCTTTCGCAACGAGCTGTAAAAATCAAATGAGGTTGTGGAACATGGTACGAATTCTAAATATAAAGCAAAAAACAAAAGTGCATTGGAAGAACATAGCATGACAAGCAGTATCTGTGGGGTGAATGGGCCTTTGTTGACCCCTCTGCTTCATCAGAATTGATAACATCCTAATCATTGATGTGAACCTTCTTGGCAAGTATGAACTGAAAGACATGGTCCTGCCTCACAGAGGTAAAAGGAAGAAACTGATGAGATTTATCTCATGTTGCACATCCTGTTTTTGAAGGAAACGTCATTTACAGATGTCCTTTTTTTAAATGTATAAGAAGTGTTTTAAGATTGTTCTATCAGAAAAGAATTAAAGGAAACTTAATTGAAAATTTCCGGAACCACCATTTCTGGCATCTTTCATCTATGAAAGATGATGGACATGCAGCAACCAAATCCATTTCCGATCAGGTGTCTTCATTTGGTGCATCTTTGCTGATGGTTGAATAGGTCAATCCTTGGGAGGCAGGTTTCATCACAAGTTCTGCACACGAAACTACCTAGTGCCATTTGGTTGTTATTTTCGGCATTGGTGTCTGTTGCCAAGCCGCTGATTGCAAGAACACACATAGGCCATTCAGCCCCTCAAACCAGCTCCGCCATTCGATAAGATCACAGCTGATTTAATTGTGGCCTTAACTCCATTTTCCTGTCAGCCTCTCTCCCCCTCCAATATGTAAGATTCAACCACATTAACACTGGTCTGGAGTCACATGTAGGCCAGATCAGGTAAGAACAGCAGACTG
The DNA here is from genome assembly GCF_017639515.1 of Carcharodon carcharias. Classification (NCBI taxonomy): domain Eukaryota; kingdom Metazoa; phylum Chordata; class Chondrichthyes; order Lamniformes; family Lamnidae; genus Carcharodon; species Carcharodon carcharias. Next base: position 111,079,427 of record NC_054468.1, on the reverse strand, counting down.
CTTTCCCTAAAGGACATTAGGGAACCAGATAGGTTTTTATGACAATTGATGGTAGTTTTGTAGGTGCAATTACTGCAACTAGCTTTCAATGCCTGTAACTACATTCAAATTCTATTAGCTGCTGTAGGGGGATTTGAACCTGTGCCCCCGAGCATTATCTTGGGCTGCTGGGTTATTAGCCCACATTACCGCTATGCCACCATCTCCCCTGAATCCTTGTTCATAATGGTGATGCACACCAGCCCACTGGAGGTGTCGCCATTTCCCTCTTCTGCCAGCTAGTGACTCCCAGTTGCGATAATTGATGTTTAGTGGCTTTTGATGTCGCGCTTGCAGTTATCCTTGAAGTAGAGCTTAGGGCGTCCTACTGGCCACCTGATTCCAGCTACCTCACTGTACAGAAGGTCCTTGGGTATGTGGCTGTCTTCCATCCTGTGGACATTCCCGAGCCAATTAAGCCAGCTCTCTTTGATGAGTGCTAACAAACTTGGCAGTCTGCCTCTGAGAGGAGTGGCACATTCATGACTTTGGCCTGCCAGGATATACCCATAATGCTCCACAGCCAGCAAAGATGGAAATTGTTGACCTTTTCTTGACAGCTGTAAGTCATCTGTGTTCCAAAAGACTAAAATACAAAATAAATATGGGGCTGAATGGATTCATACTGAGTCATAACCACAGTTAAGAAATTTGAATCTGGGGTCAAACCCAGGTACCAGGAGACATTAACAGATGTAGGCAGAGTTAACAGTAACAAAGCCAAGTGTCAGATAAGATTGTTCCTGGTGGTTGCTAGGTGCATTCAACCAAAATGCAAACTTCTACTGAGCTACTAAGGGGCATATGATAGATCTTCACAGGATAATAACCTGGGCTTAACAAGCGAACTCTGCATTGACACCTCTGTGTGCAACAGAGTTGGACAATAGGGTCACCACAAGACCACCCCTGACTGAACTTCAACATTCAGAATTGCCCCAGTCTGACTGAGCGTCACTGGGTCAAAATCCTAGAGCTACTTAACGCCAATGTGGGAGCACCTTCATTACACATACTGCAGCGGTTCAAGAAGAAGGTGGAGTGCCAGCTTCTCAGGGGTAACTGGGGATGGACAGTAAATGATAGTGATGCTCATATCTTGAGAATAAATAAGGAAAGAAGAGCAGTAGCAATTCAGCTGCAGCCAAAGATTTCAGAGTTGCATAGAGTATTTTGTTTGGAGAGTGTTTTGACCATTCTATGGCAGTTTTCGGCTGGGATGCAATGGGACCAATGGCCTCCTTCTGTGTCATAATGAATGTATGACACTCCCAGCCACATAATTCCTCGCTGTGAGGTAGGTAAATCTGAGCAGGAGCCTCTTGTGCAGCACATTAATAGAGGAGAAGCAGGAGAATGAATTGAGAGAGGCAAGGCTGCTCTGATATTAGAAGATGAGACACTCACCTTGCTGGTGGTTCCCAGCTGATAGAAAGCACAGATCGAGCTGTGTCTACAGTGATCCTGCTCAGCAGCTTTGCTTGAGAAGATTATGCTGCACCCAAAGACTATGATTTTCATAACCTCAGGATGTCTCAAAGTGATTGTTGTAGCATGTGGCTGAATCGTCTATTTGTAATAGAGTTGACCTGCAGACAACTTTCTAAATGGTGTTATGACATAGCAGTTGGTAAAGGCTGAGTTGTTTACATCCCAGAGGGAAACTTGAACAACTGTCATAACCTATATTTTCAATTGGTATGTTTGAATTGCAGCTCTGAATTCAGGAATAAGACCACCGAACCTCAAAAGGTTTTTCATAATGTAATGAAATGAAACATTTATTAATTTAACAACAGATTAAACGCATTCACATGTCTACGTTTGTTTATCACATGTCAGTGCAGACTCGATGGGCCAAAGGGCCTCTTCTGCACTGTGTGATTCTGTGACTCTGTGAAATTACTATCATAATAACTTTTAAACAAATCCCCAAATTAATCATTCCCAGCTGTAACTCAACCAAGGCAACAGTAACCCATAGACATTAAACAGATACCAGACAAAGCACATTTGACCTTATGAATTCAAAATGAGGTTCCTTGCAATTTGGTTCCTTTGTAGACACAGTTGTAGGGCTTACAGGCTGCTTAGACCTTACATGCTTCTGACTCACATGCACAAACTACCTTCTGTTTATACCCAGCTTCCCCTTTGAATGTAAACTTTCCATTGTGTCCTCGGCTTTTAACGTCACATCTTCTAACAATAACATTTTCATCCCACTAATTTTATTAGTGATTTAAACACGTTGCTTGGCATCTCCCAGCAAGATTTTACTCCCACGCTTGAATGCTTTATTCAACAAATGCAAATTTACACTTTACCTTCTATCCTTACTGTTTGCCCAATTAACATCTCAAACTACTATGCACCAAAGCACCCAGGCTAGCTGGCTTTAATCCAATTAAGATGCACACATAGACACAGACCCCACCACAACTCCAATTTAAAAATAATTTCCAATGACATTAATTTCTCTTCATGACAGTGGAAACATTAGGTTTATTTACAATAGAGCCAGCAGCAGCTACATGTGTGCTTTCAACTCCACCTCTATCTCTACACTGACTCTGGAGGTAGCTCGCGCTGCTACCACATTGGTTTACATAGATCATGTGATCTTACATCACAGGACTATTCTTAATGGTAGAGTCCAACATTTAACAAAGCTGTAATTACTAGTGATGTAGAGACAATTAAGTATTTAAGTGTAGTCACTGTTGTAATCTAGTAAAAGCAGCAACCAGTTTGTGCACAGCAAGCTCCCACAAACAGCAATGATAATGACTAATGTGATAATAAACTGTTTTAGTGATGTTGATTGGGGTTTAAATATTGGCAAATATAATGAGGGAGAGCTTCTATGCTCTTTTTCAAAATACTGCCATGGGATCTTTTATGCCCAACTAAGAGGGCTGACAGACTCTGGGTTTAATATCTCATCTGAAAGATGACACCTCTGACAGTGCCACACTCCCTCAGTTCTGCACTGGAGTGTCAGTCTAGATTGTGTGCTGAAGTCTCTGGAATCCACAACTTCCTAACTCAAAAGTGAGAGTGCTATCACCTGAACCAGGGCTTACATCCAAGAGGCACTGCAGGAAATGTATACTCTACTGTTTGAGCCTGGGCAATCTGCACTAATGGCCACAGTTACCTCCTTTTTTGTTTGTACAACAGAATCTGTGGGGGTGAAAACAAAAAAACTGTGGATGCTGGAAATCCAAAACAAAAACAGAATTACCTGGAAAAACTCAGCAGGTCTGGCAGCATCGGCGGAGAAGAAAAGAGTTGACGTTTCGAGTCCTCATGACCCTTCGACAGAACTTGAGTTCGAGTCCAATAAAGAGTTGAAAGAGTTGAAACCAGCTTATATTTCAACTCTTTCTTGGACTCGAACTCAAGTTCTGTCGAAGGGTCATGAGGACTCGAAACGTCAACTCTTTTCTTCTCCGCCGATGCTGCCAGACCTGCTGAGTTTTTCCAGGTAATTCAGAATCTGTGGGGATCTTTTATCACTCGCCCTATGTATTAAATCCTCCATCGAAGGGCTTCAAAATTCTTCTCAAAATGTTCCCGTCTTCTACTTTTATCAATTCTTCAGGCTCATTCTGTACTGTATTTTCTATCCTCAGCTAGTCTGCAAGAGCAGCCAAGTGTTGCGTTCTTCTTTTTATCATATCAATCATATGACAAGGATTGTTAAAACAATGGGGGTTCTTCATTTGAAGATAGGACTATATACAGACAATGAAAACTAGGAGGCTATGCAGACATACCTGACCTGTAGAACTGCTGCTTTGTTCTGTCTACAGGGTCACATCCTGCCCCGTGGTGGTGTTAAGGAATTATCTCAGCCTATGAAATGGTTCAAAGTTTAGCTAGAGTAAAATACAATAAGAGCTTAATCACTAAGCTAAATAGCAATTAAGATAATAGTCTTCCTCCCAGGAGCTCCTAAGCTAAACAAAACTAGCTCAGGAAGAACATATTCTATATATTTATAACACTCGAATTTCTTGAAGTATCGCTCCATCAGAACTTAGAATTTTATACGTCTAGAATATTTTTAGGGTTTGTGAGGTTCTTCGGCTGCCACCCGTAAGATCTGAGTCCCTTGCGAACTTCTTCCTATCGGAACCTTTGCTTACTAAGTTTTCTAATATCAAAGAAAATCCGCTGATTTATGAATAAGGTACCATTCTCTGGCTTAATTTGAAGCTTCTTTGTTTTACTGAGTTTCTTGAGAATCAACATGTTTTTGTAAAGCAGCTGTATGGGTTATCAACTTTAAACATGGCTCCATGCTTGGAAAAGTAAAGCTGGTCAAGGCCCCTGTATGTTTTTCTGCGTCTCTGAAAGTGTACATGTTTCAAACCACACAAACCCTTAAAGTATTCCAGGATTACAAAATTCTAAGTTCTAATGGAGGGATGCTTCAAGAAATTCAAGTCCCTTCTAAGAAACAGACTGTTTCTTCCTGAGGTAATTTTGTTTACCCAGGAGCTCCTGGGAGGAAGACTAATAGCTATTTAACTTGGTGATTAAGCTCTTATGGTATTTTAGAATTTCTCTTAGTTGAGGTTTTAACCGAGGAATAAGTTCAAAAGAAAGAATTACTCTTGCTGATGGGGCAGGGTTGGGGGGCAGAGGGTAAACTCTAAACAGAACTCTAACAGTGGATAGCGATTGACAGCAGTTCAAGATACATCATATCACAACACTAACCCTTAACACCACCACCTTTTCCCCTCACTGGAGCTTTTCTCCTGCCCAGGAACAGAGCAGTGGGGATTCTCTTCTCAGTTTCTCCACATGTACACACCCCAGGTTTACCGACAGAGTCAGCATCCCAAATGGCAGCGGGCCAGAAACTTCACCCTGCTGCATTTCCATGGCCAGGAACTCTGACCGACCAGAATCTCTGGGCCAGTGATGGGCAACCTAGGCTAGTGAGTGGGCCGCCTGAGTGGCCCTCCTTCATTGCAGTGGGCCATGAGACTGAAATCGGACATGTGCACTAACCATGACCCCATGAATAAGAGTTTGCGGGGCGTGCCGATTGAACCGTAGCAGCACTTTGATTAGCTGCAGAGGGAGTGCAGGGCCCTCCCAGTCAATAATAATAAAAACAAAAAAACTGCGGATGCTGGAAATCCAAAATAAAAACAGAATTACCTGGAAAAACTCAGCAGGTCTGGCAGCATCGGCGGAGAAGAAAAGAGTTGACGTTTCGAGTCCTCATGACCCTTCGACAGAACTTGAGTTCGAGTCCAAGAAAGAGTTGAAATATAAGCTGGTTTAAAGTGTGTGTGTGGGGGGCGGAGAGATAGAGAGACAGAGAGGTGTGGGGGGGTGTGGTTGTAGGGACAAACAAGCAGTGATAGAAGCAGATCATCAAAAGATGTCAACGACAATAGTATAATAGAACGCATAGGTGTTAAAGTTAAAGTTGGTGATATTATCTAAACGAATGTGCTAATTAAGAATGGATGGTAGGGCACTCAAGGTATAGCTCTAGTGGGGTTTTTTTTTATTTTTTTTATTTTTTTTTATTTTTTTATAATGGAAATAGGTGGGAAAAGGAAAATCTTAATAATTTATTGGAAAAAAAAGGGAAAGGGGAAACAGAAAGGGGGTGGGGATGGGGGAGGGAGCTCACGACCTAAAGGTGAAGGGAAGATGTGTTTGGTGGTGGCATCATGCTGGAGTTGGCGGAAATGGCGGAGGATGATCCTTTGAATGCGGAGGCTGGTGAGGTGATAAGTGAGGACAAGGGGGACCCTATCATGTTTCTGGGAGGGAGGAGAAGGCGTGAGGGCGGATGCGCGGGAGATGGGCCGGACACGGTTGAGGGCCCTGTCAACGACCGTGGGTGGAAAACCTCGGTTAAGGAAGAAGGAGGACATGTCAGAGGAACTGTTTTTGAATGTAGCATCATCGGAACAGATGCGACGGATCATCCTCCGCCATTTCCGCCAACTCCAGCATGATGCCACCACCAAACACATCTTCCCTTCACCCCCCTTATCGGCATTCCATAGGGATCGCTCCCTCCGGGACACCCTGGTCCACTCCTCCATCACCCCTACTCCTCAACCCCCTCCTATGGCACCACCCCATGCCCACGCAAAAGATGCAACACCTGCCCCTTCACTTCCTCTCTCCTCACCGTCCAAGGACCCAAACACTCCTTTCAAGTGAAGCAGCATTTCACTTGCATTTCCCCCAACTTAGTCTACTGCATTCGTTGCTCCCAATGTGGTCTCCTCTACATTGGAGAGACCAAACGTAAACTGGGCGACCACTTTGCAGAACACCTGCGGTCTGTCCGCAAGAATGACCCAAACCTCCCTGTCGCTTGCCATTTTAACATCACCCTGCTCTCTTGCCCACATGTCTGTCCTTGGCATGCTGCATTGTTCCAGTGAAGCCCAACGCAAACTGCAGGAACAACACCTCATCTTCCGACTAGGCACTTTACAGCCATCCGGACTGAATATTGAATTCAACAACTTTAGGTCGTGAGCTCCCTCCCCCATCCCCACCCCCTTTCTGTTTCCCCCTTCCCTTTTTTTCCAATAAATTATAAAGATTTTCCTTTTCCCACCTATTTCCATTATAAAAAAATTTAAAAAAAATTAAAAAAAAAACCCCACTAGAGCTATACCTTGAGTGCCCTACCATCCATTCTTAATTAGCACATTCATTTAGATAATATCACCAACTTTAACTTTAACACCTATGTGTTCTATTGTACTATTGTCGTTGACATCTTTTGATGATCTGCTTCTATCACTGCTTGTTTGTCCCTACAACCACACCACCCCCCCCACCTCTCTGTCTCTCTATCTCTCCACCCCCCACACACACACTTTAAACCAGCTTATATTTCAACTCTTTCTTGGACTCGAACTCAAGTTCTGTCGAAGGGTCATGAGGACTCGAAACATCAACTCTTTTCTTCTCCGCCGATGCTGCCAGACCTGCTGAGTTTTCCCTCCCAGTCAATGTTGTGTGCAATCAGCACGCACCTCACTTCATGTGCCCTTGATTTGTGTGTGTGTGTGTGTGTCACTTTAGTAATACAGGCAGGAAAAAAAACTACACGGATAAAAACTAGCAGAATCTGGCAACCTTGAGCATGGACAAGGGTCAACAAAATGTCTTGCAGGCTGCACTCAGAACCCTGGTGGGTCGCATGCAGCCCACAGGCAGCAGGTTGCCCACCACTGCTCTGGGCCAAAGTTTAGAAGTGACTCTCTCTGCATGTTTCACAGGATGAAAACTCTGTTCTCCTCACAATCACACTGCCCCCTACGTTCTCAGGTAAAATGTCCCTTGTATTCCAGTCAAAATCAAGCATCATGCATTTGACAGAGAGATTCACTGAGTGAAGCAAAAACATAGGATAAAACCTATTATTCAGCTTCTTTGGCAGTAATGAACCCATCTCTGTGTCCGTGACATTGACATCTCCTTCTCCAAGCTTTTAATGTGGAAAATATGCCATGTTATGGTAGCATTCTCCATGGCTATTACTCTGGCTGCTGTCTTTGATTATAGATTAAGAAAAAAACAAATTCGCAGCTTGCGTTTGATTTTCTGGCAAAATAAATCAGAACACTCACATTTGATTGTACCACCATTCCCCCATTCCCCCCTCCCCCACCAGCGCCACTCATGGTCACCATTGCCCCACCATGCCAGTCCCATGGTCAAAGTGTCCCTTATTTTATTTCATGAGATCTGGTCACCCATGTTGCCACAGGGACCTGAATCTAATGTTGGGCTTATCAAGCATGAATGACTTTTGCTTGTCCTCACCATTATGGTGGGCAGAAAGTGTGCACCCTCCCTGTCCGCCATTTCGTAGCCCTAGGTGGCCCCTGATTCACTTCCTTTTTAAAAACAAAATTAAACATGTTAAACAGATACACACTAAAATATTGCAGGTTTGGTGCTAGATTTATCAGGGTTATTTCACTCCTAATAATTCATCTGGGAATCAGTCCCCCCCTCACCCCCACAGGTTGTCCTAGAAATACGGGACAAAAGGTGTCCCTTAAGGAACATGGGATGGACGAAAAGTCAAAATAAGAGACAGTCCCTCAAAATATGGTACAGTTTTTGGCCACAACATGATTTTGCCCCATGGTAAACATCCCATAAATTTAAACAAAAATTACCATAATAACCAACCCAATCGCTATTGCTTAAGGGCCTTAGATACAGACCCCTCAACCCCCAATGGCTTCACCCCAGCCCTAAATCCCAATTCCAGCACCCAAGCCCTGATCTCTGGAACCTCCCAGTTGCTGATCCCTTCATCCCAACCCAAAGGCCCCCAAAGTGTCCCCCACACTCCCCCCCCACACCACCCCGCTTGCACTCAATCCCCATCCCATCTCTCAATCCGTCCTCTAAGGATTCCAATCCCAACTCCAACCTTAGGGCCCAGCTCCAAGGCCTGGATACAAGTAAACGTTCCAGAAATAGCTGCAAATCAGGAAATGGAAGGGAGGGATATAACTAACTGCATCAGAGATTTTCCTTTGAAAGCTTACATCCAAATGTTTACTTATATCACTTGGACCACCCAGTCTCAAGCTTAAAATGTCATGCTTAAAAGCCACTAAAGAATTTTTAAAACAAATCCTAGTTCTGTCATTGAAGTGAAATGTGAAAAACAACTGGAAAAGTAGATTCCATGAACATGTCACTCCTTCTATCTCACTTACATAATTTTAGCCATCAAATTAAACGCTTTCAATATTGATGTCTGAATCCGCAATGTGTTCTGATACTGTTCCTTTGCCCATTATGTAAATTGAGCCTTTAACCCACTTATTTTAAACAGGATGGCCCTGAGTTTCCTCCTGATTGGCAGCAACAGCAGGAGGAAAATGGAGGCTCAAAATGGTGGCAGCCTCTCTCTCTCTCTCCAACTTTTTTAACTCCAAATTTAAAAATGGCCTCCACACTGCAGCTGATGCTGAAGCCAGGCAAGCAGGGAGAATCTCCCCGCCTACCTGCGACGTGCCACTCTGCTCCACTGCTCTGCTGCTGGGAGGCCAGCCCCTGCAGGCAGCAGCATTTCCTCTGCTGCGTGTGGGGGACCTAGAGGCCAACTGCAAAATCCCTATCGACCTTCGATGAAGGCCTTCTAGTGCCTCAATCGACAATCCACCACTTGCAGGCGGGTCTCCCTGCCAATTCCCCCACCATGGCCCAAGGGTGGGGTGGTGCCAGCAAACTGGCGCACCAGCCAGTGTGAAATTCAGCATCTGTCCCCCCCATCCCCACCTCTGTGCCTGCCGCCCCCCCACCCCCCCCCCCACATTGGGGACGATAGGTCGACCTGATATTCCCGGGACAGTTTTCCTCATTGAAAACAGAATTGAACCTATCAGACTTGGACGTTGCAAAACACGCGTGAACTAAGGTTGCATTTGAAGAGCACGGGGAAATCCAAGGCCCAACCCAATCCTTCTCTTTTTTAAAATCAAAGCAGAAAATGCTGGAAGAACTCAGCAGGACTGGCAGCATCTGTGGAGAGAGAACGTTTTGAGTCCGTGTGGCTCTTTAAGGAGCGACATACAGGCTCGAAATATTGACTCAGTTTCTCACTTTATTTCAGCTTTCCAGCACCCGCAGTATTTTGGTTTTATCCAGGTCCTCTCTTGTTACTTATAAAGAACAATGTTGAGGTAGGAAGGCTATAAGGAGAGATTCCACAAATGAAAAATGATATAATCGTTATAAGGAACTTAACAAAATGTTACCAATCCAATGGTTAAGCCAAACATTGGGCCAGTCCCCGGGGACAAAAGCTGGGGCAGTTTCATTGTACATCCAACTGTTGCCAAACCACCAAACAGAGGCTCAGCCCACTCTAAGCTTTCACTGCAACCGAGACACACTCAGCTTTCCCCGCAGAGCTTTAACAGATGAACTAACCTCAATATGAACTAAGATAGTTATTTTTCTGCTGGATCTTATTTAAGTAAATTACGCTGAGGATGTTCTGCATTATTAAGAATGCTAAAAAGTAAGTGCTATCAGATGCTAAGTAGGCTTTAGTTCTGCATTATTACACTGATTCTTCAGAATTAAAAGTCTCACAGGTTGGCACTCATAAATGAAGGGGGAGGGAAATAAAGGGAGCTCAACGTTAATCATTAAGCCTATGTGCCCACCATAATTTTTATTTTTTTCAATATGTGTTTCAAGGCTAAATGTACAGAGAAGAAGATGAGTTGGTGAGAAAGGAGCACGATCAAATGTGTAAGAAAAATAAAACACAAAATTCAACAAGTGAGCAGCTAAGATTACAAAGAACTGACTGAGTTGAAGATGAAGTATTCCTAATCTAGCCCGAATGATATAAAAGATGAGTGAAATGTCATCAGTGCTGAACAGAAATAGCTGCCAATGATAATGGTAGATTGCTGGTCATTTTGAAAGTGAAGCGTTCAACGTTTATATTGCTATGAATAGGTGAGAAAGGGTGAACTGGCTCCCCTCTGTTCAACCTCCTCGGTTTGTCACAACAAAGGTTTAAGGGTGAAATTTTTAGCTCAGCAAGCAGGCACGCGCTTGACCCAACCAAACTTAAAATGACATCCGACAATGTCAGGCAAGCGTCTCGGCGTCATCGCGCACTCACGCGATATTCGGTCGGCACTGGAGTCGGCTGCGTGTCCACCACCAATTCAAAAGCCTATTAAAGGCCATTAAAAAGCTAATTAAAACAAATTTTTCACTGCCTGTCTAACCTTACGGTGGGTGGGACAGGTGAAAAGGCCAAGCGGCCTTTGCACTTTGGAAGCCTCGCCCAGCAAATAAAAATTAAAATTTTAAAATTTAATTAATAACATGTCCCTGCTCATGTGACAGAGTCGCACATGGGGGAGACATGTTTCATTACATTTAAATTTTTTTTTCATATCTCTCCATCTACCTGAGGCAGCTCCGTGCGCCCACTCACCCACATACATGAAGGTCATGCTCGCACGGCTTGCATTCCATTCCCCCTCCCCCCACCAACACCACCCCCCCCCACCCCGCCCCCCCCTCCCCACCACGACCACCCCCCCCACCCCCCCCCAACCCCCCACCCCAGCACAGGCAGCCCCGAGCGCTGTTGTTCGTATTTCATGCTGGGCAGGCCTTAATTGGCCCACCAGTGTGCAATCGCCTTCCAGCCCTGATGGTGAGCAGTGGCCGGCTTCCTAAGTGCCCCTGCTGAGCCCTAAGTTTCTTTGTCATGAGGATGTACATAACTATTTAAGCTGTGAGCAATATGGAGCCAATCAAACAAGGTTTTCCTGAATAAAAGGAAGATCAAATTTATTAACCACTAAACAGAAGAAAAATAATAAAAACGTGATGTCAAGCATTCAGCCCTCGTGCAGTCATTAGGGCCCAGACACACACACACAAGTATCAGAAATAAGGGGAGTTAGAGTTCAATTTTAAGTTGTAATTATTCCAAGATCTTTGTTCACTGGTAGGTTTTTGGAAGAGTTGGCTTCTCGAACTGGGCAACACACTTATTCCAAAAGAGAGAGAGGGAGCAGCCATTAGCTTGTTTCGTATGCTGAAGACTTTCTCGGCACCACCTGTGTCACTTGCAATCTCTCTGCAGTGGCTGGCAGCCTTTCCTTGAAATACTTCACCCTTTGTGTACTTCCAAGAGGTTTTGGGTGGGTCTGTCTGTGGCAGCCATTGTTTCAATATCCAATACTTTGCATTTTTAATGTCTCTTCCTTGGATAGTTATGAATTTTGATGGGTATCTGGATTATGGGAAATGTCACTCTCTTCACACTCCCCTTAGGGTGATTTGTTGATTTCTCACCTACACCTTGGAATGTGACCTTGAATTTCTAAGCAGTTTGCTCCAACTCAGGTCAAATTGCAAACTTTCTAGTCAGTTAAAAGTTGGAAAATCATATTTTCAAAAATAAAGGGACACAGCCTCATCACAATATATAATCTTACACTTCTTTTGGAAACATCCCCAAGCAATGAAATATAATGAAGTGCAGTCATTATTAAGCACAAACATGACAGCCAAATTGAACCCTGCAAAGTCGTACAGGCAACAATGAAATAAAAAGTCCTTAATTGAGCTCTAATGGTGTCAATGGACAGAAGATTATTGACCAGATCAGTGGTAGAAATGTCTAGTCACCTTCAAATGGTGCCATGGAATCTTTGGTTTAAATTGGTCTTGGGTGGTAGTTTAAAACAGGCGGTGGTTAATGTACTGTATTGATGGTTATTGTAATAAATTGACAGTTAATGTAGAAAAACCAGACACAGCTCCCAAGATGCTCATAGATCAAGAATAACCCTGACATGTAAAAACATATAGTTGCATAGACTTTGTAGCCTGAAATTGAAGGGTGCACAATATTGTATCTTAACATTAAAAATGGAGAACTCAAGATCAATGTATAGTATTCAAAATGAACAATTTAATAAAATTAGAATTAAATTAAAGGGACGTTTTGATTTTGACCAGATAAACCAGATCATCCCTTTAGTTAGAGCCACCCTAATTAACTCTCCTGGAGTGAACACAATTCACAAATGCTTTCTATCCCTTCTGGATCCAGTTTGCAAAGGCAAAGTACCCCATCCAAATCTCCACCCTTTCATGCAGACAGTTCTTTCTCCTTCATTTTTTCCATTTCATACTGGCATTCCTTTCTTTCTTAGTAATTCAATCTGACACTTTGACCTCAATTAAATCAAGTTAAGTTTCTATTCCTCAGTTTACGCTGTTAATTCCATGCCCGCCCCTCTATCCAGAGTTAAAACTAGTTGAAAACTTCGATAAAAGCATTGGGAGAAAGGCAAGGGGAACAGGCAGTCAGGCAGGGTTAGAGCAACTGATGTTCAGATGGAGATTTGGCTTTAAAGAGGCTGCCGTGACATGGTGGTTCAAGGTTACAGAGGGATCCAGATTATAGGGGAAATGCTGGATAAGAAATCTGATAGTACAAAGGAAGTCATGAAATTAACACCGTTTGCCCTGTGGAACAAAGCCCCCCCCCCCCCCCCCACTATAATACTTTAACTGGCATTTTAATGTCCTAAAGCTGCTTTCTACCTTTCACATTCTTATTTCATAACAAATGCCAACTTTATTAACTTTATAAAGTGTTAAATTCAGTTTCTGCAACGTACCCCCCCCCACCACCATATCCACTTCCCCTGCACCCCTGACATTGTTCAGCCCCCTGTCCTGACTGATCTTCACTGTAAAATAATTGTGACTCATATTGCGACCAGCATACATTACAATAATAACAGCGGGCCTGTGAAGGAGCTAGCTGACAGGAAGAAAGCTTTTCACTGAGTTAAGATTGGAAAAGTTATTACAGGGGTATATCACACTTTTTTTTTTTAGGGAACTATCCCCTATGGCATTATGCCATCCTGCTGATTAAAAGAACGGAACTTTGACTGATAGCCAAGAATCCAACTTTCAAAATGCTGTTGATGCTTTTGAGTTGAAAGGTCAAATAGGTCTTGTTCTGTCTTCAATAACTATTTTCATTGGCAAGATTGCAATGCCATTAAAATCTGATGCAGTTAGTTATATCCAACCCATATAAGTTAGCTGGACCTTTTCAGTATTTGAAATTAAGTTTAACAATGGAAAAGAAACAATTGCTATTTTAATGCTTTGCTCCATGAAGGTGACTGAATGCTCATGTACCCTATAATTCAGTAAACGTTCCTCAGCAATGGTGAACTAACAGGGCAAAGGATGGACTGCATCACCCTGTTCACCAACTGACATCAGTACATAGGAACAAAGGGAATAGGAGCAGGAGTGGGCCATTCGGCCCCTCAAGCCTCCTCTGCCATTCAACTAGATCATGGCTGATCTTCTACCTCAATGCCGTTTCCTGCACTATCTCTGTATCCCTTGATATCTTTAATATCTAGAAATCTATCGATCTCTGTCTTGAACATATTCAACGACTGAGCCTCCACAGCCCTCTGGAGTAGAGAATCCAAATTTTTACCAACTACCTGAGTGAAGAAATTCCTCCTTATCTCAGTCCTAAATGGCCTACCCCTTATTCAGTGATTGTGTTCCCTTGCTCTAGACCTCCCCTCCTCCCCCAACAGGAGAAACATCCATCCTGCATCTATCCTTTCCAGCCCTGTAACCATTTTGTTTGCTTTATTGAGATCCCCTCTCATTCTTTGAACGACTCAGTGTAAGTAAATGTTCCCCTGAACTAATAACTGGCATTATAAAGTAGCACCTCATATGATGCCAACAAGAATTCTTCATGAAGCTGTGGTCTCTCTAGCTCTACAACACCAGAATGTTTGACTGCACTTTTCTTGAATAACATCAAAAAAACAACATTACATCTCAGAAGAAACAGACCTTGACAGTACGATGGAATAGCATGTTACAGCCTGAATCCCAAACCATTGTTTCCCTCATTAGATTTTTTTCAAACTTATTCGAATCCAGTGAATTACCCCTTCTACAATAAAAGCAAAATGCTGCAGATGCTGGAAATCTGAAACAAAAACAGGAATGCTGGAAAAACTCAGCAGGGCTGGCAGCATCTGTGGAGAGAGAAACAGAGTTAACGTTTCAAGTCCGTATGACTCTTCTTGAGAATCTCTGCTTCTCTCTCCAAAGTTATTCCTGCTGACATGTTATGTTCTCATGTATTTTGTCCTCTTCCTCTACTGTAAAACAGAAGCAAATATTCATTTAATAAGTCTGAATATAGTTGAGCAGCAGACTGGGCTGACATTGTAGACATCCCCACTGCTAGCCGGAAAAGAGCATGACACTCAATGCAGATTTTCATGCCCATTGCCAGTGTCATATGGATTGGTCATATATATTTAGCAGAGATCTTTGTGAAGGAGACAGCACATCCCTGCTCATGACCCGTTGTTAAGCTTTAGTCCCTCAGGCACATCTCTGCTGTCATTCCCATTGCCTGGTACAGGAGACAAGCTGTGTAGTGGAATGGCAGGACTTAACGGCATGCCATATGTTGTGTGACATCAGTGGCAGCTCTTGCCTACTGTTGCTGACTGTCCTAATGTACATACTTGCTTTGATTCATCCAATTGTGTTTCTTGGCTCAGGAATTGTGTGTTACGCAGGCATTATCAAGTACATCGCCTTCATTGTTTTCCATTATTGCAGGGCTGGTATTAGAATCTTATAGACAAATTTCCTTGCGAACAATATCAGCTGGTGCTGATAAATAGACCTTTAAATTTTTAAGATGCCTTTAAATTAAACTTAAATAGAATTAACTCAGTGTTTAAGACATGCCCAGGGTAAAATGAGACAATAAAACGCCAGCAAGAGGAAAATAATCCAATGCAGCCAGTCTAGATGGGAGGAACGGACCAACTTGTTAAGTGGCACTTCCTTGTCGGTGGAACTGTGTCACTCCTTGCAGTTTGTGCACCTTGAGAGTTCTCATGTTGTCACCAGCCAAGCAGGAGGCAAGGGACAAAAGGACAATTTCCTGCTGTTGTCATGTTACTCATTTCACTGTAAAGGTTGAGGTTCCTGACATGCTACCCCGAAGGGAAATAAAACCTACGGAATACATGGAATATTTAAACCAGATTTCTTACTACCCTGCAAGACAGACTCAAAGTCTGAAAACATCAGATTTATGGTGATATATTTCTCGCCACGTAAACAGACTTGAAACACAATGAAATTTATCTCTGGTCTGCTGAATTCTTTCCTGACTCAACTGTTCAATGATTAGCCGGTGAGGATATGTTTGCTGCATTGTACCTTTTCCCTCTTTAAAATTAAACACATTTGGCTTAAATACACATTTATGATACATACAATAGCGAAACAGAGAGCTGTAATGAACAAGGCTGCTTTTAAAATCTATCAGAACTTACACTAAATTCAATTTTATCTGAATATTCCAGCAATTTACACTGATGAAAAGTTATGTTTGTTTAAGCAAGGCAGTACATGAGTTGAAAATTGTACTAATTGGTCAGCCTAGGAACTGGTCTGCTTGTAACACTTTAAATGCTCATTAGTTATGTTTTGAGATGGCAGGCAGTGTTTGAACCAATGTGCCAACTCATTGACATTTCACAAGAAAAGTCCATTCACTGCGATTGTCACCATATTAACAAACCACCTCAGTTGAAAAGTGTGATTGGATGCTATCAGAAACACTAAAGGGTGCAGAATGGGCCTAGAGTGTGAAACTGAAGCCTGTCAGAATCAATCAATCAATTGGGCATCACTTTCTCTCACAGCTTGTAATACAAATTTATTTCAGAAAAGTTTAAAGGCAAGTAGATGGTTCCTGAGAGTTATTATTACTGAGGTTTTTATTTAATAGGCTGTGTTTATTTACGCCGCAACACTAGGGGGAGCACATCCTGCACATGTTCAGTTGCAGTATCAGCGTCAACTGGCAGCATTAAAACAAGCAATTTGGCCTGACGCAGACAAACAATAAAGTTCAAGTTACCCATTTTTACTTCTGTGCAGTCCTTAACCAATTGCAAGATCTTGTATCCACTCTACCTGTGATTTATCAACTGTTCCCTCTGTAAAACACGCTTCTGAAAATTCAGTCAATGATGAAGATCAATAGTCAGGCAATTTCAGTAAATGAGATTCTCAACTTCCAATGTGGATATATTTAGTTGAAGAACATTTTTTGGCAAAAAAAAAATTTTAATAAAATGTTTAAGAAAAATAATGACCCTGGAATCCAAATAATGACCCTAGGATCAAGAGTCCCATTACCTACAGAGCTACTTTGTGAAATACCTACACAGAGCCTTACCGCACTGGGTCTAGTGTAAAGAGGCAGCACTCACATTGAGATTGAAGTCCCATAAGAGATTGGGAACAGGAATCACTTGTTGCTGGAATATTATGTTTTTGTTTCCTCTCGGTTATTTGCTGAACTTGATGCTGATTGCAAGTGTGGATCAAGTGCACATGCAGAACTGCTCTTGAAGCCTTTCTGGTTAGCGACAGGAGTTATAATGTTTTTTATATTGGTCTAGATTTTGCGGCTAGTGATGAAGCAAGAGTGACCTCGTACTGACCTCAATGAAAGCTGCTACCAAAGATTTAACAATATTAATGCCCTAGTTTTTCCCATTCCGGTAGCAGTTTAAATCTGAAGCCAAGTCAAGGGGATGTCTTGGCGTGCAGACAGTGATGTCAGCAAGCACATAAGCTCCCAATCACATTGACGTATTCATACTCAGCAAACCAGGAAATACAAAGAAGTTAATATCATTCCCTTTCAATTTAATTTTCCAGGTAGCAAAATAAATGATTACGATCGGATTAACATAGGAGCTAAAATAAAGACAAACAAACAATTAAAAGCAATTATAAGTATGCAATTTTTTTTTAATCATGGGGCAGAATTTTCTGCCTGTTGGGCGGGCGGAGCTGGGGCAGGCATGGGCGGGTGGGGACCTGATTGGTGCCCGCAATTGGGTCAGCGCCGCCATTTTACTTGGGAGAGGCCAATTAAGGCCTGCCCAGCGTTTTTGCCGACTCCCGTGGAGAGCGGGAGTGTGGGGGCGGCGGCGGGCGCACACAGACGGCCGGGTCCAATGGTGACCCGCCAGTCTTTATAAAGGAAGGCCCGGCAGCCTCCTGTAGGTTGCTCACAATGGCCAGTTCCAGGTCACACCGCAAGGGGTCAGCTGAACAGGCCAGGCTGGAGGGAAGGGCAGGGGAGCAGGCTAGGCTGCAGGGTCTGCCCCAGGAGCAGGGCAGGTTGCAGGGTAGGCCAGCAAGGGGGAGTTTGGGGGTGTGGGGAGTGGTGGGGAGGCAATGTGCCCCTTGCTTTTCTGGGATTGCCTTGCTGCCCTCCTCGAGGAGGTGGAAGCACGGCAGGAGGTTTTGGTCCCTTAGGATGGGAGGAAGACGCCCCCCCCCACTTGATGAAGCGTGCCTGGGAGGAAGTGGCGGAGGTGGTGAGCTCCCGTGGTGTGGTGCAGCGCACCTGGATCCAGTGCCATAAGCGCTAGGACAATTCATTGCGCTCTGGAAGGGTGAGTACCATGTTGCCATGGGCATTTAACCCAGCAGGTAGCCTTACCCTCTGTGGCCTCACCAAGTGTTACTGTCGTGACCGCATTGAATCATGTTGGGCATTTCTTGTACGCTGGGTGGGCAAGCAGATAGTGCCCATGCTTAGATCAGCCTGAGTGGTTCATGAGGAGATGAGTTCTCCCCCACACCTTGTGTTTCTCTTAGTCGCATATGACTAGCCTGGGAACAACCTGCAGGAGATGCAGCTCGGCGCATACTCAGAACTCCAACACATGTCCTATTCACGGTGATGAGATGGTGAAAGGGGAGCCTCAAGGTGTCGTGACCAAGAACCACCTGCTACCCTCGACGCTGCATGTAGTTGTGCCACCTTGCCATGGGAGCAAATACCATGTGTTTCCTAAAGTGATGTATGCAGAATGTGTCCAAGGTGGCCATTGAGGGGGGTTGGGAGCAGGTGTACTATCTTTGTGTGACTGATCAGCAGTAGCGGGGAGAGGAGGCACTGGAGGCCTGATATGGACCACTGTGGTTGGGATGCAGCATGCACATGCAGAATCCGTGTGCAAATTGCCTTCTCTGTTTTTCAGGAGAAGAATGCTCATAATGCACCTGAACGTTCGAGGACTGGAGGCGGCCAGGCTCACCTGATGATACTAAGCCACTTCGAACAGGAGGCCCTGGAGCTTGAGAGGCGCCATGTGCCCAGGTTAACTGGTGTCGGTGAGGCTGGGGTGGAACAGCCAGGTATGTGAGGCCAACTGTGAGACCTGCAATATCCTCCCAACAGCCTTAGCAATGATGATTGTTTAATTTGTTATTGTTGCAATGTTGCTCGGTCACAAAGCGATAGAGTCAGGGGTGTGGATCATAGAAAAAGGTCCCTTGGCCCTTCGAGGATGCATGCGTCAAACACCTTTCTAAGTCTCCTAATCCCATTTCCCACCACTATCCCCATGGCCTTGTATGCCATGGCACCGCAGCTGCACATTCAAATACTTATTACGTGTTAGGAGGGTTTCTGCATCCACCACCATCTCGGGCAGTGCATCCCACATTCCCAACACCCTCTGTGTGCAAAAGTTGCTCATCACATCACCTGTCAACCTCATGCCCCTCACCTTAAATCTATGCCACCTGGTTACTCATCCCTCCACCAAGGGGAAAAGTTCCTTTCCGTCGACCCTATCTATGCCCCTCATAAGTTTATACACCTCAATCATGTCACCACTCAATCTCCTCTGCTTCAGGGGAAATATCCCCAGTCTACGCTCTCTCTCCTCATAAGTCAAACTCTCCAGGCCAGCCAGCATCCTGGTCAACGACCTCTTTACTCTCTCCACATCAATCACATCCCTCCCATGAAGCACATTTCGCAACTGCCCACAGAACTATAGCTGTGGTCTCGGCAGCGTTTTCTGCACTTGGAACATAACCTCCCTAGTCCTATATTCCTCGGCTAATAAAGGCAAGTATGGCATTTACCTTCTTAAATGCCTTACGTACCTGTCCCGCTACCTTACGGACCAGCCGACATGCCCAGTAAGGTCCCTCTGATCCTCCTTACTTTCCACGGTCCTACCATTCATTGTGTATTCCCGTACCTTGTTTGTCCTGCCCAAGTGCAGCACCTCACACTTATCCACATAACATTCCATTTAGTGTTCATTAGCCCACCTGACCAGCCTGTCTGTATCCGCCTGTAATGTAAGGCTATCCTCCTCACTATTTGCCACCCCATCAATGTTCGTGTCCATTGGTTCTGGAAGGTTGAGTGCATAATAAGCCGGGGGAAAGGGATCAAGTGTGTCACTGTGTGCACGCTAACTGATCCACTGTCCTTGGTGTTCATTTCAGCATCATCAGAGCATGGCCGCCATGAGGAACTGCAGATGTGCCTTTGCACATCTGAGGGCCCATTTCAGCGAGGCAGGCACCAGTACAGGTACCAGCACCTCAGTGGGCATTGCAACATTGGCTAGTGTCCTGGGGCACAGTGGAGAGGGCACTTCACAATCGCTGGAGGAGTTGGCAGAGACAGAGAGTGCCCTTGGCGCTATCAGTCGGAGGACTGCAGGGGACCAGGCACATGCTCAGTCAGTACCTGATGATGTGCCTCTGGAGTCGTCCGTGACACAGCAGCTGCAGGAAATGTGGCCAAGTGTGCAGGAGCATCTGGGAGTGTTGCGTGAGACTGTGCTTTGCTTGGTGTCCATGGTGGAGGAGTCCACGCGGAACATGAGTGATGCCATGAGTCTCATGTCAGAGCTTCATCCTTCCTCCATGGAGAGAGTGGTGACTCTCGTGGAGAAGCACCTCCAGGAGAACAATCAGCTTCTCCTGGGGATATGCTCGGACCTGCAAGCCCTCTCAGCGCCAGTGGCCACAGCTGGTCAGTGTCAATGTGGGAGATGGTGTGGGCTTCAAGCTTCCCAGCTCATTGCCCATCCATCCACGGTGAGCAGGGAAGTCTGGGACGACCTCACGTCAGTGCAGCAGCTGCCTGTTGTATCTGCGGGCTCCTCTCAGGGCGCTCTGGATGAGGGCGCTAGCTGCTCTGCCCTCTGCCAGTGACTGCTTCATCGGTTGAGGCTGCGATGACTGGGGAGATGCCAGCTGGCAGCTCCCTCCCAGGCGGGGCCAGCACAGACTCCACGGGCCAGAGGACGACCGCCAAAGTCATCGAGGCCAACAGGACAGCAGAGTCAGCAGGCTGTCTCAGATACCACTCCCAGCGAGGGGGCAGCACCAAGAGGTAGCACCCGGAAACATAAACATAAGGCACCTTAGGCACATCACGGGTTTCTCACTGGAGATTTTGTACTGGCCCGAGATTAGGTACTTATAATACTTTTCTGCTTGGTTAAAGTTTTGTTTTGGATTTGTGAGAACTTCTGATGGTTAAGATAAAAACCAGATGTGTTACCATGGCTGAGGGTGGCTCCTTTGTGCTGCATTTGTATGTTTTACAGACATGTGATGAGTGTTTGAGTGGACATTGAGGTTTATGTCCAAAGCCCTTAGTTGCAGCTGATGACCTGAGAGATTTAGTACTTAAGTGCAGAGTATGGAAGTGCCAGGCAAGGCTGGTCATGCTGATCCATTTGTGTGGAGCTAGCTAAAGGTTGGTTGGATTAAAGTGTCCCGGGTGTCCCTGCCTCTTTGGTGTATTCCCGGGTCAGGGTCTACTCCCTCAGCATTGCCCTGTGCTTCCTCATCCTCAGAATCAGGGCTGACTCATTGTGTGCAGCTGCATCCACTGTGTCAATGACTTCATCATCCACTGCGTCCCCCCTTTCCAGTGCAAGATTGTGGAGAGTGCAGAATGCAACCATTATCAGCGACACATGATCTCGGGGGTACTGGAGTGCTGAGCGGTCCAGGCATCGGAAGCGCATCTTGTGAAGACCAATAGCTGTCTCCACCACAGCCCTTGTGGTGCCATGGCTCCTATTGTACCGCTGCTCAGCTTCTGTTCTTTGATAGCGGAGAGGCGTCATGAGCCACCTTCTGAGGGGATAGCCCTTGTCACTCAGCAACCATCCATCCAGCCAGGCTGGAGCACTGAAGAACCCCAGCACCTGGGAGTGTCTGAGGATGTAGGCGAAGGCACTGGGCTCACCTGCTGGCGCCTTGATGGCCACATGTGTACAGTCTATAGTACCCTGGACATGGGGGAAGTCAGCAATGGCCATGAAGCCTCTGGCTCACTGTGTCTGACTGGCCTGGTCGCAGTGGAAGTGGTTGAAGGTCAATGCCTGTCTGAACAGAGCATCTGTAACCTGCTTGGCACAGATTGGGAGACACCACAAAGATCACCCACCAAGACCTGGAAGGAGCCAAAGGCGTGGAAGTTGAGGGTAACTGTGACCTTCAGAGCCACTGGCATGGGGTGTCAACCCACACAGGTAGGAGAGATCTCAGGCCCAATCATCTGACAGATGCTGTTGACTGTCTCCCTTGACACTCAGAGCCTCCTTCGGCACTGCACCTCAGACATATTGAGGTAGCTGCTTCGCCGTCTGTTTCCCTGGCAGCAGGATTTTGGCATCTTCTGCTGCCCCTTCCACCTTGGACTGCCTCTTGGCCCTGCACCCCTTGTGTCTGCGCTTCTCCTCCCAAAGGTGGCTCCCCTGGAGGCTGAATGTGCACTCCTGGCCTCCTCCCCCTTCTAGCCCTCCCTTCTTCCTCAGAAGAGCTGCATCCAGTGGACATGTCAGAACCCATACCCAGGCTAAAGGGAAGCCTCCGGAAAGCTGCAGGCCCGATAAAGATTCCTGACTGCAGAGTGTTGACCTGAAGGTTCAAAGTACACAGAGAGCTGCTGGAATTCGTTCTGAACTGCTACAGATCACACAGGCAAGTTTAAAAAACTTTCTCCAATAAATACTTCATAGATCAGATTCACGAGTACACTGAGCCCTCTTATCCCGCCCATGGATGAGGTTCATTAAAAAGTCTCTTACCCACCTGCCCATTGCGCCCGTACGCCGACCTGAAAATCGCACAGGCGCCTTAAAATTGCTGTTGATTGATGAATTAAGGGCCTTAACTGGCCCATTAATTAATGGCGGGCGCTCGTCGAACTTCATTGCAAGCCCGCCCAGTGAAATATCTCGATGGCGCATGGTGACGTTAGGACGCTTGCCCAGTGTCACTGTGCATCATTTTACTTGCTGATGTGCAGGGGGTCCTGCTCCCCACACGTCAAGCAAAAAATTCTGCCCATGGAGAAATTTGAGAGTCCACAAATGTTAAAAATAGCTTTTCAGGGCCAGTGAAGGTGTTTAGCAGTAATTATAAAGTTAGCATGCTGTCAAAAAGCCAGCTACTCCTCATTCAATAAGGTGCAGCTTTTCCAAGAGTTTTTACAGTCAGACTAAAGCATTAGAATGGAAGTTCTCATCAACTCGTGCTTGTAATGAAGATTATAGTCTGTGGTGCCTCTACAGCCCACCCTAGAGAGCAGTACAGAGTCACTCCTGGACTTCAGTGTTATTCTGCGCATGTGCAGACTCCCAAAGTTGCCGTTAGTTGCCGTGGAGTAATGATGGTAAACACTGCCAGTTTCACCATCATTACCGCAACAAAATCTGGGTCCTTTTGCTTGTTCCCAAAAGAAGCTATCTTCTTATCTATCTATCTGGATGATTAGCTATTAACCTATCTATTTATTAAAAATGATATGTCTATATGCACTGTATGGAAATACCATACTTTGTTTCTCATTTGTCCAGCTGAGGCAGTTGAATGTCCATCAGTTCAGTGATCTGTCTGAGACAAGTATGTGCCTCATTCCTTCCACTTACATACTGCAAAAACATTGACAAATTGCTATTCAACATCATTGCAATTTACCAACTAACAACGGCTTCAACAATTTGCATTTAGGTGGCACCTTTAATGTAGTAAAATGTCCCAAGGCACGGGTTGCATAAAGACCATTTATATAGTGCAGTGACTATGAGAAACATGAATTATAAATACACTACCATTTCCACTTCCCAGCATTAACACGGGGCCGAATTTTGCCCTTGGCAGGGATGCTCGGCAGGCTCGGCGGGGGCAGAAAGCTGACCGCCATCCGCGATCGGCACCACACCATGATTTCACGTGGGGCAGGCCAACTAAGGCCCTCGCCGCGTGAAACGCAAGCAGCAGCACTCAGTGCTGCCTGTGCGTGGGGGGTTGGGGGCAGTCAGCACTGCATAATCTCCCTGAGGCAGATGAAGAGCTATATCAAAAAAAAATTTAAAAAATAAAAATGTAATAAAACATGCCCCCCCGCCCCCCCCCGATGTGATTCTGTCGGACGAGCAGGGATATGTTATTGATGAAAAATTAAAGATTTGATTTTATCTTTATTTCCTTTTGGAAACTTCATTCCGCCTGTGGATGAGGTTTCCAAAAAAAATGCAAAGGCCTCTCGGCCTTTTCACTTGCCCACCAACCATTAGCGAAAATTTTAATTTCATCGATAACTTAATGGCCTTAACTGGGCCTTTTAATTGTCGGCAGGCACGCTGCTGGCTTTGGTGCGCGCCCACTGAAGGAACTATTGGGTGACTGCGCGTTGATGTCCGCACACTCAGCCAATGTCAACGCGCGTCATTTCATGCTCGAGCGGGTCGGGGGTGTGACCACCGCCGAGTGAAAATTTCTGCCCATGGAAACAGCATTAAACACGCATTTTTGCACTAACTTTTAACAAGTTGTTAGGTGATTTATACATCGAAAAGGTTGAGCACCATTAAATTTACCATAGACTTTGGCAACAAAACCAGGGCCATGGATTCACTGGGTGAATTTTTAACTTCCAGAATTGATGGACTTCACTTGAGTGAGAAGATAAGCTATTAATAATTTCAAACCTGACCCCAAACTGCCTCGACCCTGCTTGCTTCTAATTTCGCTGGAGGTGGGTCAAATGGCAGGTCAGCAAGTCACTCTCAGGAGGCAGATTCATCAGTAAAAGCATTTCAGGAGGCTGCTTTTTATTTTCAATTACTGTTTTTGCAGGCCTTGAGAAACCTGGTAGGTAAAAGGAGACATGAATGGTTGAATCCACGAGGTAACTCCTGTTGTAGCACTGCTTGTGGGACAGGAGGAGTGGGTTTCAGCCCCAATCCAGCGAGTTTACCTGTTTCCAGCTTAAAAATCACTGAGTTCACCCCCCACCCCCACACCCCCCACCACTGACCAATATCT
The DNA here is from genome assembly GCF_017639515.1 of Carcharodon carcharias. Classification (NCBI taxonomy): domain Eukaryota; kingdom Metazoa; phylum Chordata; class Chondrichthyes; order Lamniformes; family Lamnidae; genus Carcharodon; species Carcharodon carcharias. The sequence continues at coordinate 111,054,596 of NC_054468.1, read as the reverse complement.
CTCACTCTCTGTGATGTCTCCTACAGAAGTGTTTCCAGATTCTTCCCTACCTCAATGGTACCAGAAGCCACACTCCACCCCTGACTTCTGCCAAGCCCAATTTCTCCTTCTTCAATGAATTATAGGGGCTGGTGGTTATTGTGCCCAGGCAAGGAAAGGGCTATCAAATTAATCCCACAGCCCTGCTCTTTCCCTGTCGTCTTACAAATTTTTCCTTTTTACATATATAAACAATTCCTCTTGAAAGAAATGTGGCCAAGCCACAACCTCTCCCAATGGTCCCAAAGCAAGGCCCCCTTCCCAGTGCAGTCAAATCTCAGTACCAGGTTATCTGATGCCAGCATCATTTGCTCTTCATAATGAGGTAAACTTGACAATGTTTCACAGCTCTGAGGCAACATGTGTTATAGCATTGGCTAATTTAAACAATCTGATTCATGATTTTACAGTCTAATGAACCTAACTGTGAGAGTAAGAATTGATATATATGACATGCTTTTCTGACTCAGACATCTCAAATCACTTCATAGTTACTGCAGCAATTGTAGAAATATCAGCTGACACAGTTGTCAAATTGTGCATAGCAAGGTCCTGTAAACAGCAGAGATAAATAATCACAAATTCTGGTTTGGTGATGTTGATTAATGTATACACCCTTGCTCTTCCTTAAAGAACTTCACAGATGTTTTATCCCCATGCAAGTGGTTTAAATGCAGCAGTTTAATATCTCATCCAGCCTTTGACAATTCAGCAGTCCCTTGTTAAAACATTAACCTGGATTATCATGCTCAAGTCTCTGGAGTGGGATTTGAACTCATAACTATGTGACTCAGGCAAAAGTGACACCATTGATTCAAGACACATCTCTTATGCTTCAGTGCAACAAGCACATTTTTGACATTGAGTACTTAAATCAATATGTGCTCCTATAATGAGACAGCTATTTTTATTGGTTAAATGTGCTTAAAGAGAGCATCTAGAAATCAGCATTTTCTTTCCTAAGTAAAACCGATGAAATGTTTAGCCTGTGCCTCCTGAAAGCACAGTTTGACTTTAGGTTCAGACTGATCAGAGATGAAAAATTACATCATTTGTTATGACCCAGTTAGGGACCATTAACACTTAAAGAGAAATCCGAACACCTCATTGTAACCAATAGAATGATGCCACAGGATTCATTTTTTTAAACAAAACACAAACCTTATTTTATACAGAACAAATTAAACAAAACAAATACAATTAAGTTAATTCTATAGCTTATACCCACATATGCCAGGTGCTTAGGTTTACTTTTTACTTGTCCACTCTTAAAGTTATTTACTTCTGTAGGAACCCCCCATAATTATGCCACAGTCCTCTGGAGAATTTTCCTCAGTTCCATATATTATCAAAGATAAAACTTTAATTTACCATTTCTTGACTGCAGATGCCTCAGTCCCTTGTTTTGTTTGCTTTTTCAATACTTCCAAGCTAGCCTGTTGTTTGCTGTCTTTGCCACAGGACTCTGAAATTGTTTCACTAGTTTAAAAAGAGGCCATCTTCCAGCCTCTGATCCCCCCACAAAATTCAAACTGAGATTAAGCCTCACCTGCATTCCACATAGTGAATGATGAAGTTAGCAGAGCAAAAATACTACAGTGCAGAGCTAGCTAAATATCATTTACTTTGGCTACCTTTTTCTCAATGAGCTGCAAACTGCTCACACCAGTTCCAAGCTGCAACCACTACTTGAATGGCCTTGCATCTCGTTATATAGCCTCAATCAGTTTCAGATTGCCTAGAAGTTTTGGCTTCCAAACCCCGGGTTAAGTTTTTGTTGTCTTAGAAACTGAGAGGTGCAGTTTCCTTCCTATATTTCCCTTTGCTGTTTCCATTTTTAGCTTCTGTTTTCATGCATTGTTCAAGATTCTCCACCTGCAGCTTAATAGTTCCATCACCTCTATTCTGATCTTTTAAATGTGATAACTTCCCAGCTTGTTTACATTACATTTAACCCATTTTTTAAAGTTAAAACTTTAATTCTTAAAACTACAGGTTATATTCTAAAACTAATAGGTATATTCTAAAACACATGAACCATGAACTAGATATTTGCAACATATTCACAGCAGTTCAAGAAGGCAGCTCACCACCACCTTCTCAAGGACAACGAGGGATGGGCTGTTAATGCTGGCCTAGCCAGTAACACCCACATCCCATGAATGAATAAAAAAATTAATGTGGAAATAGCAGATGACAGATTGCTAGAAATCTATTTCTTTACTGGATATGGAACAATAGATGGTTCCAAAATGGACTGATTCTAACAGAATGCAACCTTGTCACAGTATAAATGATGGAGGCCGATGGATATCTAAAAAGGGCTTTGTGTTGTAAATATTTATTTAATTTCAAACTTTGTTTTTCCTATCATTCGAAAAACAATGCGACTTGGAGAAAAATTTAAGTTGTCAGAATTGCAATCTGCCTTCTTTGGGCATTACTAAGAGAAAGAAATCAGACACAGGGAGCTCATAACTCAATTAAACTAAACGTCATGACAGGGGTCATCATTTTCCTTTTGTCCTTTTACTTCTTGTGCTTTTAAAATTAGACACATCCTGTTTAAGGCGCCCAGCAGTATACCAAATTTCCCATTCTCGCTGATGATGTGACAGCAGATTTATCACGCTTACCCAGTTATCTGAGTGCCGCGAAGAATGGGACCTAGAGTCGAGTTCAACTCCCTGGCAACTGGGTTTTTAAACCCTGGATTTTAACTTGCAGTGAGCGTGGGGGCTGATGGAGCGAGTGCCAGACTTGTTGACGTCAAACTTGAGCCATTTTAACTCTCCAGCCTCATTGAAACGTACTAGGCACAACTCCAGGCTGGAGCTGGCATCAGTGATGCTAGGTTGATGGGCATTAATTTTTTTTCTTTATTCTTCCATGGGATGTGGGCATCGCTGGCAAGGCCAGCATTTGTTCCCTATCCCTAATTGCCCTCGAATTGAGTGGCTTGCTGGGCCATTTCAGAGAGGGTTGGGGGTGCAGTTAAGAGTCAACCACATTGCTGTGGGTCTGGAGTCACATGTAGGCCAGGCCAGGTAAGGACGGCAGATTTCCTTCCCCAAAGGACATTGGGGATAGATTTTACAATAACCCATGAGAGTTTTGTGGTCACCATTACCGAGACTCGCTTTCAATCCCAGATTTATTCATGGAATTTAAGTTCCACCAGCTGCCGTGGTGGGATTTGAACCCGTGTCCCCAGAGTACTAGCCTGGGCCTCTGGACTACTAGTCCAGTGACATGGCCTGGATTTTCACCGAGTTGGGATGACTCGGGCGCTCTTTAAAAATGGCGGCCGGGACCTGAATTGGGGATTCCTGATCCCATCAGGAACACTCAGATTTGAATCCCCATTTTGCATACACTGCTCTTATTGGGCAATGGGGGCTTTAAAGTCATGCCTGTAATGTTCAGACGTTTATTATGCAATGGAATTAAATATGCCTCCTGGTCCGGAACTGTTAGTCTCAAATTTTTTCGTATAATAGCAAAGACTCTCTTATTTTTTTGTTTCTGGACTGTACCAGCTACTGCCATATTCCTGACGAAATGAGCATTTCTGAAAGAGCTAAGAATATTTCTTATCCAGCAAAATATATGCGTGTTTATTTGTCTGACAGCTGTGCCCCCAGATTTCTAATCCCTGAGCTCTGGAACTCCATCTCTAAGCCTTTCCATCTCTCCACCTCTCTCCTCCTTTAAGATATTTTTAAAACCCAGCTCTTTTTTTGTAAGGCACAGGTTTTGTTTCAATATGTTGATCACCAGTCCTAATATCTTTTAAGTATTGCTGAAAAAAGGGACATGTTGAAGCTTTTTGTCTTGCTCTCAGCAGGATATTTCACAAGGATACCAATATAAGGGGGAAAACAACAAGTTATAATGTATGTGAAGAAAGTGCTAATTGGTTGGCAAGTGGACTCTGATTGGTAGAGGTGTTGCCATGGGGAATGCACCAGTGATGTTGATTGACAGTTAACTGCCAAGCATTGTTTGAAATTTAAACCAGGCAGCTTAACCTTGACTGGGCAAAGCATTGCCCTGAGGAATGAGTCAGCGAACGCAACTGTGGATTTAAATATCATGAATGTATCATCCACATATTAGAATTTGCAGCTGCATATAATAATTTCCTTACATGTCTTAATGTGTTCCATTCTGCACTGAAATTCACCTTTGAACTGGGGCAGTCAAATGAACTCCCCTTCCTTGATGTACTAGTTGAAAAATCTGCCAGGGGTTCACTAACACAGTCTACGTTCACTAGTCAATATATGCACCTGGATTCTTATAGTTCCACATGCTATAAGATTAGTCTTATCAGCAACCTTGTAAATAAGGCCTGAGCCATTTATTCACCATGTTGCTGAAATAGGGTGCCTTCATCAATCAGAGTCCACTTGCCAACCAATCAGCCCTCTCTTCACATACAGTATAAATTGTTGTTTTCCCCTTATATTGGTATTCTTGCAAAGTGTCCTGATGAGTGCAAGATGAAAAGCTTTGGCATGTCTCTTTTTTCAGCAATACTCAAGTTCTGTACAGCCAAGCAATTATTAATATCACTTATATGGTTCAGTGTCGAACTTTGTTTGATGATCTCTGCTGTGAGGTTGCTGGGAATGTTTTATTACATTAAAACCATTATATAGTTGCAAGTTTTGTTGCCTTTCCTTGTTCCATTCTGTCTCTCAGAGACTGTCTCAAACTTGTAGTATCTAAAACTGAATGATTGATGTAAACTGAGGTAAATCATCTCATAGAATAAAGTCACTAACATTTCTCATTATTGCTGTTCCATAGACCTGCCTAAGGTCACACCTATCAAGTGCTATATCATTTCTTTAATTCATACATTTTTCTGCTCCTCTAATTCAGGCCTCTAATTCAGGCCTTTTGGGCAATCCTGGTTTTAATTGCGCCACTATTGGTGATTGTGCCTTCAGTTGTCTAGGCCCCAAGCTCTGGAATTCCCTCCCTACACCTGTCTCTCTACTTCACTTTTCTCCTTGAAAACACTTCTTAAAACCTATCCCTTTGACCAAGCTTTTCATCACCTGCCCAAATAACTCCTTTTGTGGCTCGGTGTCAGATATTGCTTTATAATCCTCCTGTGAAGCACTTTGGGATGTTTTATTACATTAAAGGAACCACATAAATGCAAGATGCTGTTGTTGGTCCACACAATTTTGAAATACCTGAAAATTGTGTGTTGTACGGCTGGTTACACCTTCATTGCACATGTGTCAGCTACGACCATATTCTAATTGTTTTGTATTGTGCAGCCTGAGGGGCAGGTACAGGGCAATTGGTTCAGATGTCAAAGTGTTTCTGTGTCATTTTTTTATCTCCGAACATAAACGTGGAAATATGTTTGGGAGCAACTGGAGGCAATAACTTGTCGTGAGGAAACCGAAACACTGTCGGGATGATGGAAACATGGTTACATTAAGAACAGAGCTGACAATTACATATTACAACCTCAAATATATTAAGAAAGGGTAGGGAAATCAGATTGGGAGGTAGGGTAGCTGTACTAATTAGAGATAACATAAAGACAATAGGACATAATTAACAGCAAAATAGAAACAGAATCCATGGACTGAATTTGACAATCTCCTGGGGTGGGTTGGCAGGTGGAAGACAATGCCATGCCATGGGCACCATTCCTAGCAACTACCTACCTGCCCCTGCCCCTGACCTCCCACAATTTTACATGCGTGTGGGGAAGGCAGCGGGCCACCCGCCTGCCCATGTGCCAATTGAAGATCTTAAGTGAGTAATTAATGGCTACAATTTTTTTTCACAATGGGTGGAAGCTGGTGCCAAGTGTGAAGCCCGGCAGCTTTCACTGTTTGGGCTGGTGGTAGGCAGGGGGCGGGGGTAGGGTTTGGGGGGGTGGTGTGTTACCCCCTTCCCATCAGAGGCCTCCTTCCAAGGTCTAACCATCCTCCCCAACATTTCTCCCCCCTTGGCCTGTGCGTCACAGACCCCCACTCCTCTCACCATGCTCACTGGTGCCTGCCAGGCTGGTGCTGGCAGTAGCATGCCCACTCCCCACCTCTTCCCTCCTTTTACCTTTGCATCTGGCTCCAGTGATGATCACCATTAGGGACTGGATGCAATCCCAGCAATGGCCACCGCTCCCAGTGGCGCTGCTGGGACCAAAGAGCTGCTGGCCATTTAATTGGCCTGTCCACTCTTGAATGGCTGTAGCGTAATCCAGCAGAGTGGGCACATGTTCACCCCAATATTTATGCTGGGGAGGCGGGACCCAGGTGCAAAGTAAGTTCCACTCCTTTTAGATTAAGATAAGAGATAAGTAGAGATTGATTATGCTAATAGGAGATGCTACAGATCATCTACTCATAGAAGATGTTAACTGCATATTAATTGCTTAATTCTGTTCAGGTGTTGTGCGTTAATCAGGGATTCACTCGTGCTCATATAAAAGGAAACAGACTGAAATTGTGATTGTTGGGTTTGATGGTGCATATTGGTAATGTGTATCTCTGTAAATAAAAGCTTATAAGTGTGTAAAGATTGGTTCCAGTTCTATCCTTCACCACCTGGTTGTCTAGAATAAAACAAGATGGAGGCAGAGGAGAAAATATATAAGTAAATAGGTGCAATGAATGAAGGACAGGTAGAAGGTACTTTCCCTAGAAAAATGAAGACTGAGGGATTACTGAAGAGTACTTTAAGACTAGGAGGCAGTTTTATGGTAAAAAAGTTTATATTTGCAAGGGGACCAAAACTGGGGGCCATAACAATAAGATAGTCACATCTAAATCCATTCGGGAATTCAGTAGAAATGAATTGATTTATGGGGTACATATTATTTGCAATAAGTCCCCAATTTGCAATAAATTGTGAATTAAATTATCAGGTTCTACAAAAATTAACCATCTGGCAAGACCGAACACTTTTAAATGGTAAATTCAAAAAATTTATTAACCATTAAAAGATAGAAAGGTGAGAAGTTGGAAAGGTAAAAAGCAAAGTTTTAATTAACAGCAATTAGCAGAAACTAACAGTAAGAGGAGAAAGCTTAACTTTAACAATCAAACAGACTTCTCACAACTTTCCTCAGTTGATCAGGCCAAAGATGTGAAGTGAAGATAACCCTAAAAGGTGGATAACGTTAACAAAATGGCTACTCAAAACCTTCAATTTTATCCCCTCAGCTCACATTTTCTTATCTTGAATAGGCCTAAGTATTGAATAATAATTTGTTAATTTAACTAGCTGCTGATTTATAATTGACTCCTGACACCTGTTAGTATCACCTGATGCTTTAATACAAAGGACTACTCAAAAATGAGAGGCTGGATAATACCCCATTTATTCCCCATCTTAATCTAGCTTGACAAAGTCATGACAGTTTTTAGTTTAGTACACCTTATCTCCCCAGACTGGCTGGAGAGATGTCATTTTACAATTCTCATGATTAGTAAATTTAAAATCAAATGTTAATTATGTGTAATTATAAAACATACTTTGTGTTGCAGGTTATATTGTAACCTTACTAATACATCTATCGATTCTTATTCTTTAACTGTTTCACAACTAAGGCTCTCTACTGAGCTAATCTGGCTGGTTTCCAATAATGCATTAACAGGTTTAAAATGTCTTCTAGGTTAGTACAAAATAGCTTCTGACCCTGTTAGTGTACTGTGCTAAATAACACATTGGTTCAGACTACAAAAACGGTCGTCACACTAAAATTATTGATTTTGAAACTACCAACAGTACCCAAAGAGTGATAAGAACGTAGAACATAAATAGCAACAAAAACTTTCATTTATAAAGCATCTTTAATGTAGCAAAAATGTCCTAAGACAACCCAAGAAAAATGCATTTAAGGGAAAGCTACATAAAGACATGAGGGATATGCGGATATAGTTAGGGGGGCAGGAGGAAACTTGTGTGGAGTATGAACCAGTTGGGCTGAATGGTTTGTTTCTGAGCTATACTTTTTGTGGAATTCATGCAAGAAGGTTTTGCACAAGAATGCCACCAATGAACCACTAACATTATAAAAATAAACAAAAAATCAAAAAGGAGCAAAAAGAAGTGAAAGAGGAGGGAGAAATGAAAGGAAGAAACAAGGAGGGAAAAGTAATTAGCAAAGGAAACAATAGCAGCGATAAACAGTACAGAGGCGAACAGCTCAACACTCAAAAATCATAGGGGAGGATTTTCCCCTCATCAGGCAGGCCCAGGAACGGCTGTGAGAACGATTGCCGCCCGCAATCTCACGCCGGCTGGCCAATTAATGGCCAGGCAGTGTGAAAGGTGCACTAAGAGCCTCAGCGCTGCTGGGGTGGGGTGCAGGAGGAGCGCGAGCGCTGAAGTGTGCGCATACGCAGGGGGAGCGCGCGTCGACAGCTTCCTGAAGGCACAGAGCTGCCTCAGAGAGCTGAAGGGTTTTTAAAATGTAAAATTATTTTTTTACATATGATATTAACATGTCCCCACATGTGATCAGTCACATGAAGAGGGGATGTAGAAAAGGATGTTAGAAAATTTTTATTGTGTTTTTAGTCACCTTTGGAAGCCCCATCCCGTCCGTGGATGAGGTTTTGTTAAAAATGCAAAGGCCGCTTGGCCTATTCGCCCACCAACCAACTGAATGGTTGAGCATGCAGTGAAGAATGAAACTTAATTAATTACTTAAGGGCCTTAAATTGGCACCTTAATTGTCAGCGGGTGCGCTGCCGCCTCTTGCGCGTGCCCGCTGACTGAAAGATCGCGAGAGTGCGCGATGACGTTGGGACACTTGCCCGACGTCATCACACACTATTTCACTCCTGTTTGGATCGGGCACACGCCCACCCGTGGGACGAAAATTTCTGTCCATAAAGATGAAGTAAGAAAGGGAGTAAGGAGAGGGAGAAGGATGTCACATGGAAAGCAGAGTCTTATAAACAAGCTAAAGAGAGAGGAATGGGGAGGGAAACACACATGAAAAGGAAACCCAAAGGAAATCAAAGCTAAAGAAGTGGAAGGTATAATAAATATCCTGGAGATGGAGGAGTAGCTTCCCCACTGGGTGCACTGTTTCCATTGGCAGATTGTATGTGTCTAGGTACCAAGAAGTGGTGTGGGACATGTCTTTTCAGTTCTTTGGCTCATTTTCTGATTGCATTACTTCCCAGGACACGAGGTTCATTTCCATATGCAACCCAAATTGAATGGATTCGTGCAGAAGCCATAATGAGCTCAGATTTAACTTGATGCTTTAGGTTCTCTGCAGGAGTTGCTGAAAAAGTGAAAAGGAGGGTTTTCATAAACCAGGCAAGAAATAGAAAATGTACCAAACTAAGGAAAGAGTAAAGGCAGGAGAAAATAAAGTTTTAATATTCATTTTTTAATGTAATTTTCATTGATTGCCCAGTTTTACTTTTCTACAATTACGTTACTGTTGTTGACAATGTGACAATACTTGCGATGTTCCTACCGAGAGTCTGCTGGCTAAGAGTTCAGCCTTTGACATGGAGAATCAAGGGCCCATGGAGCTAAACAATGTAAAAACAAATGTAGGGCGGAATTTTCCGATCGGAGACTGAGAGCGGTGGTGAGCGGGAAAGGCGGTGTGGAACCCGTTGGCTGGCGTGGCCGGTTTTCATGCCACATCGCCCGCTTTTCACCTTATTATGCATGCGTAACTGAGAAACACATCGTGTCATGCAGCAGGATGGGCTGGGGCTGCCCACCCTGCTATGACCTCATCAGCTGCTATTTATGGATGCCCTATTTAAATGGCACCTGTGCACACATTGGCTCTCTGCAGCCGAGGGCTTGCTGTGGTGAGCGCCAGCCCCCAGAGGAGATAAGTGTTGTGCCCCTAAGTTCAGTGAAAAGGCACTAGCAGCAGTCCTGCGGGCAGTTGTGGACTGGCACAAAATACTTTACATCCGTGATGGTTGCTAGAGGCCCACTAACCTCACCACAAAGCCTTGGGAGCAGGTTGCCAGGGCAGTGCTTCTCAACAGAGGGACTGCCTTCCAGTGCAGGAAGAGGATGAATGATCTCATCCACTCCGCCGAGGAAGTCAACCTTCTCCTCAATCTCAACTCACACTCTCACAAGGCCATCAGGCATTCGCAGGGTTACAGTCCACAGGAATCTCACACACTTACCAGCACAAGGGACATCATCACTGATTCTCTCAAACACACTTTTACATTTTCATGTTTTGTCACACCCTGCCCACGTCGTGTCTTCATCGGTCCACTCAGCACATACAGGAGGCAGGCATGCTTCATCATCTGCCTTGGCATCTGTCCTGCTCACAGACTATCCATCTGTCTTTATGCAGGAAAAGATGTCCCACAGCAACATGGAGAGATCCCAGACCAGAGATGGGATGCCAGAACTCAGGCCACTTTGAGCAGTAGGTGGCAGAGCTGGCTGGCAAGGACAGGGACCATACCGATGTCTAAGGAGAGATTGGCGTCTTCCAACAAGCCAATGAGACCCCATCCACTAGTCTTCACCCACCGAAACTGTGAGTGCTCTTTACTGTAGGTGAGTTTCCAGCCAATCACTAATTTTTCCTCTATTGCAGACACCAGCAAGAGAAAGAGGAGACACACCAGCCAGCGCATCAGCCCCACCCTCCAGGTCACCTATGATGAGGATCCTGAGGACCCACTAGATGTAGAGCCATCACTTTGTCCATCTGCATCCTCCACCAATGGAGAGACATACACCTCAGTGTGACCTAGTTTAAGAGCAGGCTCAGGGTCACCATCTGGTGAGCACGGCACAGATACGGGTCCACAGCAGGCAGAGGCAGTGACAGCCAAGGTCACTGACATTTGGAGGACTGCTGGAGGCTAGGCTCCTGCTGAGTCCAGGTCTGATGGCAAGCCTCTGGAATCAGCTCTCTGAGAGATGTTGGAACTCCAGAGACAGGCAGAGGCACAGCAGGCAGGGTTGTCAGAGGCCATCACCAGATTTGAGTGGAGGATGAAGGAATCTGTTCATGTTCTGCCTGATGTTGTGGCACCGACATGCCGGTAATCGAGGACATCATTGGAAAGATGGTGACTGCCATGGAGACCTTGGTTCAGCAGCTTGTGCCGGATATGTGCATGGACATGCACACCATCGCTATAGCCATAAGTGGGATCCATCGTGGCTAGGCAAGAAGAGGACGGGGCACCTCAATCTCCTCCATAAGTCCCTTCTCCTCAAGGAGTCAGGGTAGGGCCCCTCGGGCACCCAAAGGGAGGAGAAGTATCAACTGGACACCCAGGCCAATCTCACCCCAGACTCTCCTGGGCTGTCCAGCTGCTCCAAGTCCCCCCTGCCTGTCACCCCAGCAACTCCAGCTGCTCAAACCAAGGTAGGTGCACCTGCCCCACAGTAGGAGACCCAGAGCAGGCCGGGGCCCTCCAGGCACCAGCCCTCCAGAGGACACCCACCAAGGTCATCACAGACAACAGGGCATAGCAGTCAGCAGTCTGACTCCACCTCTGCTGTAGATATCGGGGAAACACCTAGATGTAGTGGTAGGGTAAGAAAAATTAAGAAATATTGAGAGCACAATGGTGAGATGAGTGTTCAATCACTGTATATACTTTTAAAAATTCATTCATAGGATGTGGGCTTCGCTGGCTGGGCCAGCATTTATTGCCCATCCCTAATTGCCCTTGAGAATGTGGTAGTGAGCTGCCACCCACATCCACAGTGCTGTTAGGGTGGGAGTTCCAGGATTTTGACCCAGCAACAGTGAAGGAACGGTGATATGTTTCCAAGTCAGGATGGTGAGTGGCTTGGAGGGGAACTTCCAGGTCATGGTGTTCTTATGTGTCTACTACCCTTGTCTTTCTAGATGGTGGTGGTTGTGGGTTTGGGAGGTGCTGTCTAAGGACCCTTGGTGAGTTTCTGCAGTGCATCTCATAGATGATACACACTGCTGCCACTGTGCATCTGTGATGGAGGGAGTGAATGTTTAAAGTGGTGGATGGGGTCCCAATAAAGCCGGCTGCTTTGCCTGGATGGTGATGAGCTTCTTGAGTGCGGTTGGAGCTACACTCATCCAGAATATTCCATCACACTCCTGATTTGTGTCTTACAGATTATGGACAAGCTTTGGAGAGTCAGGAGGTGAGTTACTCAACTCAGGATTCCTAGCCCCTGACCTGCCCTTGTAGTCACAGTATTTATATGGCTAGTTCAGTTCGGTTTCTTGTTAATGGTAAACCCCAGCATGTTGAAAGTGGAAGATTCAGCGATGGTAATGCCATTGAATGTCAAGGGGTGATGGTTAGATTCTCCCTGGCTGGAGATGGGCATTGCTTGGCACTTGTGTGGCATGAATGTTATTTGCCACTTGTCAGTCCAAGTTTGGGTATTGTTCAGGTCATGCTGCACTTGGACACGGACTGCTTCAGAAATTCTCATCTGGTACAATGCTCCAAGGTCATACAGGTGTAACAGGTGCACCCCCCCTCACTTATCTCCCATCACGTGCCTTAGGCCTATGGTGCTTTTCTCAATCTCTGTACAGTAAGTCGCCTTTCCCTCTACAGCAGCAACACGAGCAAAGCCTGTAGCTCCACTTATATGGTGGTTAGGCAGTGCTTGTCTTAGGCTTGTCAGGAAATAATATCGTGTGGACTCACGAGTATAGATTCAGCAGTTTGGTTTTCTCTCCTGATGTTGCTGCACTGAAGACTGATCTATGTGGATCTTACAGGTTTTAATGGTGACCCGCATTGGAGTCAATCTAACTCGGTGCATCTTTCAATGGCCTCCAGGTAATGTCTGCCAGGCTTGGGTGTGGGTTACATTTCAAATAATAGTCGGGGCTCGTGACAGCCTGTGGCGTGATGTCGTGACCACATGAACAGTTAGACATCACCCCTACAATAGTCCCCAAACTCCACCTGCATGATGCAGAATGATGGACTTGGTGACTCCTGAACTGTTTGCTAGACAGCAATGGCTGTACGAGCTCAGAGATGTGTGTCTAGGCCGCAGACAATGGACTATTAAACGAAAAGGTGCAGCTTTGGGCCATAAAGTCTGGCTAGTGTGGCTTGACATAACCTGTGAGCCAGCTCTCTGATGGGCAATCAGCATGGTTAGCTGATCGTCACAATGCATTCAGTGTGCCAGGTTTCCTTGTGTCTACTCGAAACTGCTGGAATGAAAATGTGGAGGCCTCAAATGGGAGCTCAAAGCAGAGCGAAGCTCCACTACATCTGATGCGTGTGCTTTAGCGTCGACATTTGCAGGCAATGCTGGATGGGAACTTGGGAAGCTCCACATGAAGGCTGGGCCATGGGTGCTTGTCAATGATCAGATGATGGTGCTGTCGAAGCACTCTCTGTGCACACAGGGGTAACCTCACTCACAGGCTTGCATCCATGACTGAGAGTGACAGATCACTTTGTCCTGAAGAAAAGTTTCAGGCTGGAGACTCAATATGAGGATGAGGCCAGAACACTATGCTTGCATGAGAAATGGCCCATGGAGAGATGCCATAGTCCGGATTCAGATCAAGCCTCAGACATTCACGAAAGAACCAGTGATTGATGATTGTCCTCCTTGAGGCACCTTGCAACACTCCAGATATACTGCCATTAGTGCACTGAGGCTTGTAGTGCTGTTCCTGCCTCTTGAAGGCTGCCATAGGCAGTGAAATGTTGGCACGATGTTTGAATGTTGGCACCATGTCTAATCTCTTCACAATGTGTGCTGGTGTATTTCTTATCCCAATATGGAATGGCCACATGCTCCAGAGGCTGCCTAACTTTCCAAGGATGAGGCCCTTCATCATGCAAGATTGTGACTAATCGTTCTGAGATTGAGGTGCTGAGGGTAGCAAAGAAGGTGTTAATATTAAGGTAGTGGCGATGGTGGGGGGCGGTGCCACAAGTAAAAGAGGCTTAAATGAGTCATTTATCTTCACTGTCCTGGCTATAAGGATCTCACAGGCCTCTTCCTCTGGGGCCTCAACATCCTGGCCATCCCTCTCGATGTCCTCCTCAATCGGAGGAGATGTGCAACTCCTCCATCTCTCCATCTGGCAACTCACCCCGACCTTTGGAGTGCCAGGTTATGTAGAATGCAGCAAACCACAATGATGCAGGGCACCCTCTGGGGAGAGTACCTGACTGGTTCAGACATCTGAAATGCAGCATCGGCATGCCAATAGTCTGCTCAATCAAGAAACATTCCGTGTCACGGAATGAGCCGCATTGTACCTCCCCAGTGAAACCGCCTCTGTGGCCGCTGAACAAGCGTCGTTAGCCACGTCTTTTGGGGGTAGCCCCTGTCACTGAGGAGCCAACCATGGATGCAGTGAGGGCCCTCGAGGATCTGTGGCACCTGCGAGTGACTCAAGATGTACGAGTCCTTCGAGCTCCCAGGGTATCACGCACAAACCCGCATAACCTGTTTTATGGACGTTGAGAGAATGGAAGCCTTTTCTGCTGATGAATCATAGCGGCTGCTGCTAGGGGGCTCTTAAAGCCACATATATGCAGTCGCTGTCACCGTGCACCTGTGGGAAGCCGAAGGTCATTACAAATCCCACTGCTCTGGCAGCCTGGCCGGCTCCATCTGGGAAGGACTGGATGTAATTGTTGTGCCTTACTGAATAGGGCCTCGGTGACTTTTCGGGTACATTTATGAGCAGAGGAGTGTAATATTCCACAGAGGTTCCAGGTGGGGCTCTGGAATAAGCCATTTGCAAAAAGGTTGAGAGCAGTGGCCATCTTTAGAGCCACTGGCAATGGATGGTCTCCCAGGCCACGTGGTGTCAGATCCTCGCAAATAGTGTGGCTGATGTGAGCTGCCACATCCCTGAACAAGCGAAGGCATCTACAGCACTGTCTCTTGCTCAGCTATAGGGTGTATCAGTACCACTCTTCGTTGAGCCAAATGCCTCCATGGAATTGGTCAGTCAGCCTCAGCTTCTGGGTCTTGATGAGGCCCCGCTGGCCCATGTTCCTTCAGTTCCCTTCCCCCTGCCTAATAGCAATGGGCCCTTCTTCTCCTCCTCAGTTGCCTGTTTGCCATGAAAAAGGCACCATTGCTTACTTCACCTCCTCGTCTCTGTGGGACATTGAACAGAGACAGGGGGCGGAATTGTCCATGTCCGCTGGTGTTGGGTGTGCTCGGTGGAAAACATGAGCGGACAGTATGACAAGAAGGCCAAAAACTGGTTTCACCACGTCATGAAACCAGTTTGCGATCATCTGCGCAGCCTGTCGATAGCGGGCCGCATTACCAGCCCTCAGATAACAGGAACCTCATTGTAATACATCTGCATATTGTTATAAGGCCAGCCTGCTGGACTCATTCCCCAACCCCCCAGCCCTTTTGGATTGTCCGCCCATGTTGGCATGATTGCACGCCAACGTGTTTCACAACTGCACGTAAGTGACGTGCATCTGGTGAACTAAAGTCCTCTCGGGACTTCGAGGTTTGTTTGCCGATCTTGCAGCACTCGCAGCTATCAGTGCCAGGATTTGCAGGCAGCACCACATCACTTTTAGGGGGGCTCACGGATAGGCCTCTACTTATCAGATCGGCCGTAAGGCAGAGGGGTAGCTTTGTACTGCTGCAGGGCCAGGGCTTGCCTGGGGAAGGGGAAGAAGTGGCCTCAGGCAAGGGAAGAGGCTGCAGGGTGAGGGCTGTACTGGGGAAGGGGGTATCCCTGGGTGTATGTGGGGGCACAAATGGATATGTGTAAGTAGCCTCAAAAGGGTGAAGGCTGAGGAGGCAGTCTCCAGAGGAGATGAGGCTAGATGGAGATGTGAGGGTGTGTGTGAGAGAGTGAGTGGTGATGTCCCTTGAGCTGCCAGTGAGTGAGATGCCAGTGAATGTGTGATGGGCTTGTGAGTGTGAGTTTAGAGTGATGAGATGGTTGCCGTACTCTGGCTGCACAGATGAGATCATTCATCCTTTATCTGCACTGGATGACGAATCTCTTCTGTGCAGCAATGCCACTGACCACCACTGCCACCGCCTGCCAAGTTGGAGTGGTAATGTTGCTGCCCCTCCTGTGGCCAGAGTGGGGGTAGAGGACATCACGGCGAGCCTCCACAGCGTCCAAAAGGCACTCGAGGGACGCGTCACTAAACCAGGGGGCTGCAGTCTTCTTGCCTTTCAGGGCCATGTCTTCTTTGCAGCAGTTTCACATTTCCATATTCTATATGGGGAGGTTGCCGGAGCCTGAACCTCCAAGGGGTTCCCAAAGCCCCACTTAAAGCTTGCTTGCAAGTGTGACATGAAGGCCCTAAACATTGATTTTCACACCTGAGAGGCACTAGCCAAAACAGAGGGAAAGGGTGACATTACCTGTAGGCTAGCGTGAGCCACCATGCCGATCAGTAGCCATAGCGGCTTGGCAACAAGTACCAAAGCTGAATACTGCAAACTACAACTGCACCTGATAACCACTTCACATGGGCACTTGTGGCAGAACCTGCCACTCGTACATTGGTCTTTTCAGCCAACGGCAAAAGTGCATCATGCCTGCCCCGTTATTAATGGATTTGTTGCAAATCCATTACCTTGTGTAGATGGAAGGATGGCGAGCTGATCCCAGTCACCGTGGTTCGACACAGCACAAAAATCTGATCACCAACGCGTTAAGATTGTGCGCACAATGACGTCACTCCAAGGTCCCTACATTAAATAAACTCACGTGCAGGCTTCCACCAGGGTCTGAAGCATATCCTGCGCTCTGGATCCCACTACCTTGTGGACATCCTACCCCATGTACCCAAATGTCTGTAGGCCGAGAATCAGCTTGTTCAGCCACGTGTAAGCTCATGGCAGATACTCGTGACCCTGAGTAGAAGTCATCCTCGAATTGAGGGACAGCTGATGATAACATTAGGCTCCATAGCTTATGTCATCCAGCTCTACTTCATCGCCACCTCTCTCCGCCCCTCCACTGCTTCTGATTTGTCACAATGCTTATCTGAGATCCACTATTGCATGAGCACAAATTTCCTCCAACTTATTATTAGGAAGACATTAAGGCATTAGCTTTGCTCCCTGTCTCATATTCCTAACACTAACCCCCAACTCCAATACTCACCCTGGTCATTGTCTGAGGCTCAACCAGACTATTTTCAACCTTAAAGTCCTACTTGTCCCTGGACTGAGCTTCTGACCACATGTCCTCTCTTTCAACAAGACCACCTTCTTCCACCTCCACTTCATGGCCCAACTCCGCCCTTGTCACAGCTCATCTGTTGTTAAAATCCTCATTCATGCCTTTGTTACATCTAGACTTCACTATTCCAATTCCTGGCCAGCCTGCATATGTTCTTGCTTACATCAAATCCCATCCCCCTATCACTCCCGTGCTCACTGACCTACATTGGCTCCCAGCCCAGCAATGCCTTAAGTTTAGAATTCTCATCCTTGTTTTCAAATTCTCTCCATAGCTTTGGCTCACCCTAACTCTGTAAACTCCTCCAGCCCAACAGCTCTCGGAGATCTTTGCGCTCCTTCAATTCTGACTTTTTGCAGAACCCCAGTTTTCTTCACTCCATCATTGGTGATGGTTACCTGGGCCCTAATCTCTGGATTACCTGCCCTAAACCTCTCCTCCCATTCACTTCTCTCTAAGATGTTCCTTAAAGCCTAAAGCTTTTGGTCATGTGCCCTAATATCACCTTATATGACTCAGTGTCAAATTGTTTCACACCTTGCAATATTTTATTTTGCAAAGGGTGCTATGTAAATGCACGTTGCCTTCTTTTTGCAACTAATTGACAATATGACTTGTTATCCTGTTTCATTCACTGCTCTGCTGCATGAGAGATATAGCTCACAATTTAGTGAACTGTCAAATGATATGAAAACCAAGCTGGCTTTGTTAGTTCCAAAAACATTTTGTGACCCCCAGTTAGCCCTGAAAGATGCACCAACAGCAGGTTAATAAAAGGGGAGCCAATAGGTTTGCCATGTAAGTGATCAATGGAGTTAAGCTATGCAGTTTATCGGTGTTGCCAAATATTGAAGCTAGGAAGATGTAATTTTATTCATGGAAACTGCATGCCCTGGAGATAATATTAATCAGATTTGTCCCATACATGGAAACTATTCAAAAAAGTGAAGTCGTTTTACGCTAAAGGCTGAAGCAATTATGCCTGGTCTTACATACTTGCACCTCAGCCAGTATCCATAATATTGAAAGGTAAAATTACTGTTTTTTTGCCATAATCAAGTCATTTACCTATTTATTTTAAATAAGTTAATGACCCTTTTCATAAGGTGAGCAAAGCAACTTTACTCACTTGCACCAAAAATAGCATACAGAGAGATGTCTTGGCCTTTATCGTCACAGAATTGAGGTGTGTTCCACTTTCCAATGATAAGCTTGGACCTGTGTTATGCTAGAAACTCTTAGAACCTTTAAGTCTGACAGCTTGCAGTTCAAACACATCTGTGCAAAAGTGACCTCTTTCTGAGCATACTTTTCAAATCTGAGTTGGGCTTTTATCTCCTTTGCTATGTAACAACAGTCACTACAGCCAAATTAGTTCTATAAGATGCACTTGGACACTTTTCTGAAATGTGATCGTATTACGCAAATGGATTTCTCTTTATTCTTTTGAGTGATGAATGATTCGAATCTGGAACTTGAATATATGAGGGATGTTACTTATTAATTAAAGAAGAGCTGCTGTTCAATTTCTGTTCAAATGTGGTATTTACCAATGCTGAATAAAATGGCTTCCAATCAACATCTAACAAAGTTAAATGGTGAGTGGTGGGAAAAGCCTAAAAGTCCCAATGCACAGCACTTATTTTCATAATGTGTCTCTCAAATGTGTCCTCACTACCAGCATTTCCAAATGGTATCACCTTTAAAGCCTTTATTATATCAAGTTTGCTACTGTGATTCAAGGATATTAGATAATACATTAAGTTGCAATGGCTGTGATAGTTTATTTGCACATAGATGGACACTTTGACTTATTCCTACCACTGCATTTACACTGGCTGGCACTCAGGTACTATGTCACTGTCTCCTATTTTGATTCTGTTTGTTTGCAATGTGCTGGTCTTAATCTTGTTTCTCATGTTGTTGCTTTTAAACAGAGGTGTTTATTATTTTAACATTCAAACTCACTGTGGACAATTGTTTTCTTTCTTTACTGCAACTACTACCTCTCCCTTTGCCTTTAGTTCCATGACGTCTTTGTCATTTAATCTCTCTCACCCTCTGCCCTATCCCAGACCTTCCCCTTTGTTCTTCCCACCCATCCCCCTTTCAACAGCATAAATCCCATCACATTATTTCTTATCTTCCTTCAGTTCTGAAGTCACATTCGACTCAAAATGTTAACTCTGTTTCTCTCACTACAGATGTTGCCAGACCTGCTGAATATTTCCAGCATTTTTCATTTTTATTTCAGGTTTCCAGCATCCGGAGTATTTTGCTTTTATTTTGTGACCTAGACTAATGTTAGGTTATGGATCCATGTGGATGGGTGGCTTAATAACTTTCCAAATGTAAGCTTAGGCTAGGAGCATCAAAGGACAGAACAGTTCCTTTGCCAATCACATTAAAACTGTGTCCTCTGGTTACTGGCCCTCCTGCCAGTGGAAACAGTTTCTCCTTATTACATACGAACATACAAATTTATGAATTAGGATTGGAGTAGGCCACTCGGCCCCTTGAGCCTGCTCTGCCGCTCAATTCGATTGTGGCTGATCTGACTGTAACCTCAACTCAGCATTCCCACCTACCCCCGATAACCCTTCGTCCCCTTGCTTATCAAGAATCTATCTAGCTCCGCCTTTAAAAAAATATTCAAAGACTCTGCTTCCATTGCCTTTTGCTCTTTACTCTGCTGGGACAATTTTTCACATTGTCAGAGAAATTCAAGTGTTGTAGATGTAATTAACCAACATAGCTGAGGCAGGGAAGAAAAGAGTTGACGTTTCGAGTCCTCATGACCCTTCGACAGAGCTAGGCGAATCCCAGGAAGGGGTGAAATATAAGCTGGTTTAATGTGGTGGGGGGGGGTGGGGTTGGGTGGGGGGAGAGAAGTGGAGGGGGTGGTGTGGTTGTAGGCAAAAGCAGTGATAGAAGCAGATCATCAAAAGATGTCACAGACAGCAGAACAAAAGAACACATAGGTGTCGAAGTTGGTGATATTATCTAAACGAATGCGCTAATTAAGAATGGATGGTAGGGTGCTCAAGGTATAGCTCTAGTGGGGTTGGGGGGAGCATAAAAGATTTAAAAATATTTTAAAATCATGGAAATAGGTGGGAAAAAGAAAAATCTATATAATTTATTGGAAAAAAACAAAAGGAAGGGGGAAGAAACAGAAAGGGGGGTGGGGATGGAGGGGGGAGGTCAAGACCTAAAGTTGTTGAATTCAATATTCAGTCCGGAAGGCTGTAAAGTGCCTAGTCGGAAGATGAGGTGTTGTTCCTCCAGTTTGCGTTGGGCTTCACTGGAACAATGCAGCAAGCCAAGGACAGACATGTGGGTAAGAGAGCAGGGTGGAGTGTTGAAATGGCAAAGCAACAGGGAGGTTTGGGTCATTCTTGCGGACAGACCGCAGGTGTTCTGCAAAGCGGTCGCCCAGTTTCCGTTTGGTCTCTCCAATGTAGAGGAGACCGCATTGGGAGCAATGAATGCAGTAGACTAAGTTGGGGGAAGTGCAAGTGAAATGTTGCTTCACTTGAAAGGAGTGTTTGGGCCCTTGGACGGTGAGGAGAGAGGAAGTGAAGGGGCAGGTGTTACATCTTTTGTGTGGGCATGGGGTGGTGCCATAGGTGGGGGTTGGGGAGTAGGGGGTGATGGAGGAGTGGACCAGGGTGTCCGGGAGGGAACGATCCCTATGGAATGCCGACAGTGGGGGTGAAGGGAAGATATGTTTGGTAGTGGCATCATGCTGGAGTTGGCGGAAATGGCGGAGGATGATCCTTTGAATGCGGAAGCTGGTGGGATGATAAGTGAGGACAAGGGGGACCCTATCATGTTTCTGGGAGGGAGGAGAAGGCGTGAGGGCGGATGCGCGGGAGATGGGCCGGACACGGTTGAGGGCCCTGTCAACGACCGTGGGTGGAAAACCTCGGTTAAGGAAGAAGGAGGACATGTCAGAGGAACTGTTTTTGAAGGTAGCATCATCGGAACAGATGCGACGGAGGCGAAGGAACTGAGAGAATGGGATGGAGTCCTTACAGGAAGCGGGGTGTGAGGAGCTGTAGTCAAGATAGCTGTGGGAGTCGGTAGGCTTGTAATGGATATTGGTGGACAGTCTATCACCAGAGATTGAGACAACGAGGTCAAGGAAGGGAAGGGAAGTGTCAGAGATGGACCATGTGAAAATGATGGAGGGGTGGAGATTGGAAGCAAAATTAATAAATTTTTCCAAGTCCTGACGGGACCTCGTTGTCTCAATCTCTGGTGATAGACTGTCCACCAATATCCATTACAAGCCTACCGACTCCCAGAGCTACCTTGACTACAGCTCCTCACACCCCGCTTCCTGTAAGGACTCCATCCCATTCTCTCAGTTCCTTTGTCTCCGTCGCATCTGTTCCGATGATGCTACCTTCAAAAACAGTTCCTCTGACATGTCCTCCTTCTTCCTTAACCGAGGTTTTCCACCCACGGTCGTTGACAGGGCCCTCAACCGTGTCCGGCTCATCTCCCGCGCATCCGCCCTCACGCCTTCTCCTCCCTCCCAGAAACATGAAAGGGTCCCCCTTGTCCTCACTTATCATCCAACCAGCCTCCGCATTCAAAGGATCATCCTCCACCATTTCCGCCAACTCCAGCATGATGCCACTACCAAACACATCTTCCCTTCACCCCCACTGTCTGCATTCCGTAGGGATCGTTCCATCTGGGACACCTTGGTCCGCTCCTCCATCACCCCCTACTCCCCAACCCCCACCTATGGCACCACCCCATGCCCACGCAAAAGATGTAACACCTGCCCCTTCACTTCCTCTCTCCTCACCGTCCAAGGGCCCAAACACTCCTTTCAAGTGAAGCAACATTTCACTTGCATTTCCCCCAACTTAGTCTACTGCATTCATTGCTCCCAATGCGGTCTCCTCTACATTGGAGAGACCAAACGTAAACTGGGCGACCGCTTTGCAGAACACTTGCGGTCTGTCCGCAAGAATGACCCAATCCTCCCTGTTGCTTTGCCATTTCAACACTCCACCCTGCTCTCTTGCCCACATGTCTGTCCTTGGCTTGCTGCATTGTTCCAGTGAAGCCCAACGCAAACTGGAGGAACAACACCTCATCTTCCGACTAGGCACTTTACAGCCTTCCGGACTGAATATTGAATTCAACAACTTTAGGTCTTGACCTCCCCCCTCCATCCCCACCCCCCTTTCTGTTTCTTCCCCCTTCCTTTTGTTTTTTTCCAATAAATTATATAGATTTTTCTTTTTCCCACCTATTTCCATGATTTTAAAATATTTTTAAATCTTTTATGCTCCCCCCAACCCCACTAGAGCTATACCTTGAGCACCCTACCATCCATTCTTAATTAGCGCATTCGTTTAGATAATATCACCAACTTCGACACCTATGTGTTCTTTTGTTCTGCTGTCTGTGACATCTTTTGATGATCTGCTTCTATCACTGCTTTTGCCTACAACCACACCACCCCCTCCACTTCTCTCCCCCCACCCAACCTCACCCCCCCCACCACATTAAACCAGCTTATATTTCACCCCTTCCTGGGATTCGCCTAGTTCTGTCAAAGGGTCATGAGGACTCAAAATGTCAACTCTTTTCTTCTCCGCCGATGCTGCCAGACCTGCTGAGTTTTTCCAGGTAATTCTGTTTTTGCTTTGTATTTCCAGCATCCGCAGTTTTTTGTTTTTTGTTTTTAACATAGCTAAGGGCATGACTAGTTCTTGAGCATAAGTTTTAGCACCCATTTACTATTTGCAGGGTCAAGCTCCCAAAAGACAGAATAACAATGCATTCGATGATCCTGTAACTGGGCATCGAAAAGCATTAGCTGTTAGATAGATGTGCCTTTACATGTTTATATTTTTAAATTTTTTGTTTGTGATCAGTGCTGCAAGTGTGAGCTGATATGGTACAGTGAAGGAAACAGAGTGGGTGGAATCTGAGCGAAGCGGGAAAGCAACAGTACATCTCCTTAAACAATTGGATTGAAGGATTAGAAGTGAACAGCATAAGGACTAAGAAGAAAATGAAAATTAGAACAGTCCAATTCAAAATCAAATCAGGTAGAAGCAAAATTACATTGAGAGAGAGAAAATAAAGAGATAGAAAAGTAGAAAAAAAGATTTTTGAAAATCTCCAACAATTAAAATTTGAAAGATTTTCCACGCTTGTAATAGTTAATTTTCAGCTCTGAAGTGGTTGTTTAGAAGTTATTAACACTTATCACACCTTTAAAAGGGTAATTAGACTTGAAATGACAAGACATACATTTCTATGGCATGTTTAGTTTGCAGCTATTACTCAAAAACAACTTCATGCCATTCTATGCATTGCAATGATGAGGCAGAAAAAGGGGTGTCGTTTTGCAAAGCTCTAAAAGCAACAACCCAACTAGGTAGTAAATTTTGGAACTGCATTTAATCTCATACCTGCCCCTTGCTTGAAGTTGTTATACCATTTGTGTATAAATAAGTGTCATTAGTCTTACAGTTACTTTGACAGCGAAATCTGGCCCATAATTTTACTATCCTGAGGGATAGAATGGAATTCTGGCACTATTCCCATTGATCTTTCAGTGACAGCTGGTTCCTTATAGTTTATCACTCTGTATGTTAAGGACATTATATCTGTTGCCTTAATTTAATGGTGTCCCTTAATCAATTTTGTCTCGTGTATGATTAGGGGCCACCAAGATTGCCTGCAAAAAGTATAAATGTGCATCCTACTGATGTGAAGAATGTGATTAAGGAGTTCTGCAGCAGTAAGGTCAAATCTATAATTATCTCAGTGATCAGAGTAATGAACTGCAAACATTAATCAATTATTACTGAAAGACAAGGTCAAACATAACTCTAAAGGCAGATTAGTTGAAATGCTGGTTATTTTGTAGGTGAGAGATTTGCTGCCTCCATAGTGCAAACCAATATCTCTTTATTTCTTTTTTACTCATTGTATCTTCAAGTTTATCCCAATGATCTCCTGGCTTCTCAATTTCACCACCACATCTTCCTCTTTTGTCTTTGTCTCCAAACACTTCCCAAGTGAGCTCCTATACATCCCTCCTCTCTTAACATTATTTTAGCTTTGAGTCCCTCTTTAAGGAACTTGCTGCCTCCTCCTGTTCATCCCTTGGCATTCTTTGTCACACCTGTTGCAGTGCCCATCTCTAGCACTCCCAAGACTCAGTTTGCACTCCCAAGACTCAGTTTGCATTCCCAAGACAAATCTCCTGCCATGTTTGCTTCTTCTCTAACCCGCTCCCAATTCCTCTTACATCTTTCGCTGCCTATCCTGATGCTCTTCTCTTAACCTCTGCACTGAGTGACTCCTCACCTTCAATGATTTCCCATACATCCATAAATCCCCCTAGCTATTGTTCTCTAACTTTTTCATTCCTGTCCGTTGTCAGAAACTCTTTCTCATCCACATCTAAAACCATCCCTTTCTTTTTATTTTCTCACCTGGCCTCTCTGCTTTCAAGGTGTCAAGGATCAAAAAGACAATTCTTGTCGCCTCCTTATCGCCTCTGCCACCCATATTCCTCTGGCCGTTGAATGCCACCACCCTCCTTCAGAATCTGGAGAAAATCTTTCACCAGCTCCATCTCAAATTCTACCTCAAACATTGTTCCCTATGGCCTTCCACCTCCACTATTGCTGTACTGCTCAACTGTTCCCTCACCTCTACCTCGAAGGCCCATGTTCTTAAACCATTCACCATCTCCTATCCTCAATGTTACTGCCAGTATGATTGAAACCTTTGCTTTCTTATATTCCATGTATTTGAGGTGTAGGTGAAGTGTGCAAGGTGAGAAAAGTCTGACTGCTATATGACATCATTCATCTCAGTGCTTTAATTAAATGGTTTTTCAAAAGCTCTCGAGTTCAGTTTCACAGGGGAAGCATGCAAAATATGAAACACTTGCGGGTTAAGGAAGTGCACATCAATCACATGAAGAAAATTGGTATGACTGGATTCAGAACCAGAATTCAGTAAAGGTATTCTTAGACCACAAAATACTCAACACTGAGTTATCTCACTTGGCCAACGGGAAAGTCAAGTTAGACAGCTGAGTATTAACGGGCAGCAATTGCTGTAAACAGCTGAACACGGCATGGACGCTCAGTGGCTGAGCACAGTTAACTGCTCCTGGGTACTCAGTTGTTGAGCACAGTTAACTGCTCCTGGGTACTCAGTTGTTGAGCACAGTTAACTGCTCGTGGATACTCCGTGGCTGAGCACAGTTAACTGCTTTTAGACAGCATAAAAATGGATCTGAGCTTGCACCTTGGAAGATTCGCTGAGATTAATCCATGGGATTGCCCTCTGATCAAGAAAATGCTTTAGCACAAACAGGTATTGTGGCAATGACTATGCAAATGGGAGTTACTTCAAAAGAAGGGAATGTAGAAGGAAACAGGGAAGGGGGTAGGGAAATGGGATTAGAATAGATAATTGCATTTAAAGAGCTGGCACGGGCATGTTTGACTGAATGGTCTCTTTCTGTACTGTAATTTTAATGATTCAGCTGCTGCTGAGAACATTGTGATTGCAGTTACTTAACTTGCCATTCATTCTGTGAATTATTATTTTCCATATGTCTCAACCTTCAGGTAGGATCATGACTTTTTATTACACTAACAAAGGTATCAACTTGCAGTAAACCTCACTGCACGTTTGATACTGATGCCAATGGACAAAGCTAGGGACTGGCTGAAATGATAATGTAAAACACATCTAACAAACCAGAATGTGAATGACAGTATTGCATGTCTGTAATTCAAATCAGGGCCTATCTGATGCCAACTGTTTAATGTCACCTCTTGCATCACACGTTTTCTCCCTCCCCTGCACCAGTTCCAATACTTTCATCCAGTGCAGCAAGGGAAAGTGGGGGTGGGAGAATGCTTTGAGTGCAATGGGTAGCACTGGGTGATTTACAGAGCATGATGGATCCAGTTCTCTGGAAAGTGGGTGACGATTTCCTATCTTCCCATAAGAGGCTGAGGCGAAAGCAACACAAAGGGCGAAATGTTATGGTTTCCCCCTGCATCCACCCCACAAGGTGGGTGGTGCTCATAAAATCCAGCGTAAGGCCTGGTCCTTACCTACCCCCGTCTGTCTCCATTTCACAGAGGGCAGTGGACATGTCAAGTGGCCCATTAAGGTCCTTAAGTGGTCAATTAATGGTCACTTAAATACCTCATCCCACCTCCCCACCCCCCCCAACTGCTAGATTACCCTGGGCAGTGGGGGGCCCATGTCAAGCGGGCAAGTGTCAGCTTTTAGTGAGGGGGAGGGGACCTCCTTTTGGGGTCCCCTGTGGAAGGCACCCCCCAACCTGGTCATACCCTCTCTTTAACCCTTCCTCATGGTCTGTCAAACCTGCCCCCCAACACACCTCCAATCCCCTCACCTCTCCCTTGCTGGGGCCTGCCAGTCAGGCCCTGCCAAAAATCCTGGGCCTACAACGGGGGCTGGCTGTAGTTCCAGCGGCGGCCACTGCTTGAACCTGGTGCTGCTGTGATACAGAGCTGCCAGCCAATTGGACTGGCCTGCAGCTCTCTATAAGGTGGGATGTCCTCCCCAGATGGGAGCACAGGTTTCAGCCTTTGCCAATTAAGGCCCCACTGAGCGTTAATTGGCAGGGGGACAGGCGTGATCGGCGGGGAAGTGCTCCCCATTGTCTCTTCAGGTGGCGGGCCCAAAACCCCACCACCTGAACAATCCTGCCATAGCTTCAGACTCCCAACCCCATCTTCATGGGTTCAGTCCTAATATTGAAGATATTCAAGAAACTTGCAGACTCATTGGGCTGGATTTTCAAAGGGCAATAGAATTGGCATCCAATGGGAATGGGGCTTGAATATCCGAGTACTGGAAGTTATCTCGGGATCCCGACATCTCCAGGACAGTTTGTAATTTTCAAATGGCCGGTGGGATGAGAGGTGGAGTCTAGGACTTGCCCCTTGTTAAAGAATACTTCCACCTCCCCGCCAACCCCCCTCCCCCACCCTCCTCCTCACCACGTCCCACCCACACCGCACCCCCCCCCCCCCCCCCCCCCGCCACCCCCCCCCCCCCACCCCCACCATTTGTGAAAATCTTGATGGTTGTAGGGAAAAACTGGCAGCCTTGGAGTAGCTGGTCCAGTTAAAGCTGCTTAAGCTTTTTAAAGATCATGTTAAGGGTCCAGGATTGAAGTTTTAAATGTCTTTACAGTGAACCCAAACAATCTGGTGCATGTTACTGCCCAGTTGTGACCAATTTGAAGTTTATCTGTCATTGTCTTTTGTCTGTTCTTTCCAGCACCTGTTTGCACCCGGTACGAGTGCTGAACCATCTCATCGCCCCTTCCATCCCCGTGGATGCTACTGACCCTCCGAGGAGCCAACTGCACTTTTCGTCAAGGCAGCAGCAACTCAATCTCAACATGGCTGCCGCCTGTCTTTGCCACTGCCGCCAAACAGGCAGCTCCCGCCTCCTGGAGGCACTCGGCGCCACCAACTGGGCCTTCTCCATGGCAATTAGGGCAAATGCTGGGGGAGTATTTATAGCCGCTCTCACCTCGCATAAGAGTATGAAAAACAAATTAAAAATTGTCAAATCCCAGTAAAAATCAGTAAAACTGGCACCAGTAACACTGGAGTTCCATTTTGAGGTGTATTACCTCAAGGAGGTGGTGGCATTGTCACTGGACAGTAACCCAGAGACCCAAGGTAATGCTCCAGGGACCCGGGTTTGAATCTCACCATGGCAGATCATGGAATTTAATTCAATACCTTGTCCATTGTCGATGGTCATAAAAACTAATGTCCCTTAGGGAAGGAATTTGGCCATCCTGACCTGGTCTGACCTACAGATCCACAGCAACATGGTTGCCTATTAACTGCCCTCTGAAATGGCACTCAGTTGTATCAAACCGCTATGAAGTCAATAAGGAATGAAACTGGAAGGACCACTCAGCATCCACTCAGGCACTGGAAATGAAAACTGCAAACCCAGCCCTGTCGACCCTGTAAAGTCCTCCTTACTAACATCTGGGGCTTCTGCCAAGATTGGGAGATCTATCCCACAGACTAGCCAAGCAACAGCCTGACACAGTCATACTCACGGAATCATGCCTTACAGATAATGTCCCAGACACCACCATCACCATCCCTGGGTATGTCCTGTCCCACTGGCAGGACAGACCCAGCAGAGATGGCGGCACAGTGGTATGCAGTCAGGAGTAAGTGGCCCTGGGAGTCCTCAACATTGGCTCTGGACCCCATGAGGTCTCATGGCATCAGGTCAAACAAGGGCAAGGAAGCCCTGTTGATTAGCATGTACCACGCCCACCTCAGCTGATGAGTCAGTATACCAGTATCTTCCTTCCATCATAAAGTCAGAAGTGGGGATGTTCGCTGATGATTGCGCAATGTTCAGCACTATTTGCGATTCCTCAGATACTGAAGCAGTCCATGTCCAAATGCAGCAAAATCTGGACAATGTCCAGGCTTGGGCTGACAAGTGGCAAGTAATGTTCATGCCAAAGAAGTGCCAGGCAATCACCATTTTCAACAATAGACAATCTAACCATCTCTGTTTGACATTCAATGGCATTACCATTGTGGAATTCCCTACTATCAACATCCTGGTGGTTAACATTGACCAGAAACTGAACTGGACTAGCCATATAAATACCATGGCTGCAATAGCAGGTCAGAGGCTAGGAATTGTGTGGTAAGTAACTCACCTCCTGACTTGCCAAAACCTGTCCACCATCTACAGGGCACAGGTCAGGAAAATGATGGAATACTCTCCACCTGCCTAGATGTTTGCAGCTCCATCAATACTCAAGGAGCTTGACACCATCCAGGACAAAGCAGCACGCTTGATTGGCACCCCATCCACAAACATTCACTCACTCCACCACTGACGCACAATAGCAGCAGTGTGTACCATCTACTAGATGCACTGCAGGAACTCACCAAGGCTCCTTAGACAACACCTTCCAAACCCATGACCAGTCCTACCTAGAAGGACAAGGGTACCAGATACATGGGAGCTCCACCACCTGCAAGTTCCCCTCCAAGCCAGATACCATCCTGACTTGGAAATTTATCGCTGTTCCTTCACTGTCGCTGGGTCAAAATCCTGGAACTTCCTCCCTAACAGTACTGTGGGTGTACCTACACCACATGAACTGCAGCGGTTCAAGAAACCAGCTTACCATCACCTTCTCAAGGGTAATTCGGGATGGGTAATAAATTCTGGCCTAGCCAGTGATGTCCACATCCGATGAATAAACAAAAGTTGACCAGTTTGTCAAGTTTTACTGGCACCCTTCATTTCCAAGCTTTACTGATTCTTTGAGATTAAAACTAAAGTCCATTTGAAATTTTAAAAAAACGTCGCCCTCGGCTTGCTTTGAAAATCCAACCCAATCGGTTTGTTCATAGGGAAAGTTGAGCAAGGAGAAGTTGGTCCACGTCTAGATAGGCTGAACACCCCATAGAAAAATGCAAATATTGCTTCCAACGTCAGAAATTGCTCCTGAACCTCTGCCTTCTTCTTGTCTCAGCTGCTCCTGGCAACAGCTGCACCTTTATACCCTGATGTCTAACCTACTCCAAATGCTTTGAGAGTTTATAACTACAGTAGGCTCGGAGCTGCAGTGGCAGTGGTCCTCTTTGTAACGCATTTGAACAGGTGTGCAGATCAGGGGAAGAAACGAAAGGTGACATGGGAGTTCGGATATTCGATATTGGAGTCGGAAACTGATGTTTATGACCTTACTTTACTGCCTAGCAAAGTTACTTGCTCTGAGTATAAGCCGGAACTATGGCTACAAGATTAGGGAATTCTAGGCCCTCAATAAATAGAGCCAACTTGGGCCTCTAACTTATTAATTAAACTTGTTAAATAGGTGCCTGGCTTTATTGTTGCTGCACAGGAGAATGGCGTAGATTTTTTGCCAGCTGATATGTCTCCACTGCAGATGCATATATTGTCTCAGCCCATAGAGCCAAATAAAGTATCTATTAGAATATTGAATAAGATGAAAAATATTAACATGCCCCCAAAACTACAGCAGTGATGTCTCAATACAGCCCTTCTGGGAAATCCACAATTTATAACCACGGTGGTTTACATTCAGTTCTGAGGTTATTTAGAGTAATGTAGCAACCCATCTATTTAAAATAAAATAAAATAAAAGCGCTGGTAAAAAAACTCAGCAGGTCAGGCAGCATCGATGGAGCGAGCAACAGAGTTAACGCTCCGAGTTGAAGGTGAGTCTTCTTCGGAACTGAAGTGGGGTCGAAATGTGATGGGTCGACCCATCTATTTTCCTGGCTACGGTTTGGAAGTACATAGAGACTATCCTGCAGGAACACAAAGTGATAGATCATCCCGGAATTAAAGGATAATCTCCTTTAAAGACCACTGTTGGAGCATAAAACAATTTGGGCAGCAGTTCAATCCAGTGATGGGCTAGTGAGTGGGCCGCCTGAGTGGCCCTCCTTCATCTCAGTGGGCCATAAGACTGAAATCGGGCATGTGCACTAACCATGACCCCATGAATAAGAGTTTGTGGGGCCTGCCGATTGAACCGAAGCAGCACTTTGATTGGCTGCAGAGGGAGCGCAGGGCCCTCCCAGTCAATGTTGTGTGCAATCAGCACGCACCTCACTTCACGTGCCCTTGATTTGTGTGTGTGTGTCACTTTAGTAATACAGGCAGGATAAAAAACTACATGGAAAGAAACCAGTGAAATCTGGCAGGCCTGCACGTGGGCAATGGTCAACAAAATGTCTTGTGAGCCACACTCAGATGGGGCACATGTAGGGTGCCCACCACTGCCTTAATCTGTCAAACAGCAGAAGAATAATGAGAAAAACTTAAAATTGTTCTTTTCTATAAATCAGTGTACTTAATTGGTTACACTAAAAGTAAAATTAAAAAGCTCGCACTTCACCCCTCATCGAATCATAGAATGGCTACACCACTGAAGGAGACCATTCAGCCCATCAAGACCATGCCAGTTCTCTGTAAGAACAATTCAACTAGTCCCAGGTCTCTAGTCTTCCCCATAACCCTGAAATTTTTCCCAATCGGGGGAGGGAAGGATTCTTTTTCAAGAGGCAAGTCCTGAGAGCCATGAATAGATTTGTAATTATAATTAGGATAGCAATAGAAAGAGAAATTCTCATTGCAGTTTTACAAAATATTGGGGTTCTTGGGTGGGGTGTGGGTGGGGCGGGGTCAGGCTGGGGGCGCGTGCAGCAGGCTCAGAGACATTTTAGCTTGCAGGCCTTATTTTAATACCAATGGTTGGACTCTGGGAGGAATCAATATTGACTCTGGAGTTGGATCTTGCGGTGGCAAGAGGCTACTGCTAAGAGCCTGACTAAACAGCCTCAGCCACTAAGTCCCAACGAAAGGTTGTAAGGAAAGAGATCAGGTAATCTGGGGAGGTGGGGTGGGAGGGGGGGGTGGTGCGGATGCGTGGTGTGAAGCCTGGAGCAAGGGAGACTCAAGGGGTTAAATTTTATGCAGGGGTCGGACCCTGTTACTTCTAACATTCCACTGATAATAGGAAATGTCTTAGCTTGAGTCATTAGCTATCAATTATTTTCTGGCAATTAAAAATGCCAGTAATACAGCAAAGCTGTAATTCAACTCTTAAGACCAAAAATCTATTAAAAGTCTCTAAGCTGACTACAATTAATATGATATATGAGGGTAAGGAATTCATAGAGAATGCTTTTTTTATGCTCTTCAACTCCCTTTGGTCCAGTACTGAACAGATCACTGAAACATGGATCCGGGCATCTTGGAGATTAAGAGATTGGCCTCCATTTCAATGCTCCTTTGGATTCTAGTACTAAAAATGAATTAAACCTAGAGCTAATAATTGCCAATAATATAATATCTTGGGCTTATTTACTGTACAGGACACAAGGCATGAATTGCTTACAAGGGATTGGATAAACGTGTGTGGGTTCATTTGTTAAGACTAGGCACATGAGAACAGTTTTTCATAGGCATAAGACATCAGAGCTGTGTGTGCTCCACTCAAAACTAAAGTGAAACTAAGACTGGATCACGAGATTTCCCCTCCAATGATGTCATGTTGATATATCTTAAAGGCACATTACAACATCCCCCTTCCTTTTTTAAAGATACTTTTCCCCCTTCCAAAGAAGTATAATTATTTACAAAGCATGTTTATGCTTAATTACCATTACATAAGTGCATAGAATGAAGAACCTGAGAGTGTGATGACTGTCACTTTAAGATCAGCTCAGTTGAGTTAGGGGGCCACGTGAGCTCTGCCAATGTGTGGCTAGCGGGGGAGAATAAATTCTAGGGAGTGGTTTCCTAGGAAAAAATGGCTGTACGAGGGGCTTGCTGGATGCAAGCAGCCACGGAAGCTCACGTGTAAATAAAGTTTGTTTTGTTTGACTAAGAAGCCTCCCTGAGCATGTTTCCACAGCGAGTCTCTAAAGCATAAAGGTAATTTGCTGGTATGCACAGATCTTGTGATGGTAACCTTGTCTGGAGGTTTTTTTATTGCTCACAGTGATATGTGGGGTTGTCATTCTTAGATGTTGTTCCTGGTTGCATTTGGGATCTTGTCGTTGATGCAATAGGACTGTACGGTGGTTGGGGAACTGGAATGGATCTGCTTTGTCCTCGGTTGTGCCTCACCATTGCGCCTTTGTATGGAATGACCTCATAGGACCTTGATACCGAACAAATTCTTGTCACCTCAGCTGGCTGCCACGTACCTTCTGTGGATCCTGGATGTGACCTTGTTGTCCCAACCGTAAACTTGGCAATTCTGTACCTGTATTTTTATCCTGCACATTGGTCATTCTCTCTTATAGTTTTTAACGTTGCTCTCTAGTTTCTGCGAGAGTAGAATGGGTAAGTGTTGGTAGATTGGTACACACTGGTCTGCCAAACATGAGCTCTGGTGGTGATGGAATAGTTAAAGATGTCACTCTCATATGTAGCATTGCAATGTGTAGATCTTGCTTGGCCTGTCCACATTTCAGAATTCAGGATTTCAACTGTGCGAATCATTCATTTAGCTAAGCTGCTAGATCTAGGATAATAAGGAGAAGATGTGTGATCAATATTCCACTTCTCACACATATCCTGAAATGGATACCAGTAAATTGAGGACCATTATCTGCAATGATATTTCTAGGCACAACAAATAAACTGAAAATAGCACTTAGTGTGTATGACAGTTATATTTGATGTATCATGCAATTGTTGAGTGATGGGAAACTTGGTAAAGTGGTCAACAATGACAGGGAAGTCAGTGCCATGGACATGAAAGAGGTCAGATGCAACTTTGGACCATGGATGAGTAGGAGCTTCATGTGAAATCAGTGGTGATATATGCTGATATGGCATATGCTCTTAACATGCCCCACACTACTTGATGAAGACTTCAGTGTCATTGTTTATATTTGGCCAATAGACTGTGTCTCTCGCAAGTCTTCACACCCGATCTATGCCCATGTCTGAGTGATGAAGGTGTTGAAGACTACTGGGTCACAAATATTCCACTATGGTAATCTGCCTGCCTTTAAAAATGACTCCCCAGGAGATGCCTAGCTCGTCCCGATAAAGCTAAAATGGTCTCACATATTTGTGGACATGCTGAATTGAATCAGACTGTCCTTCAATGATGGTTTTCCACAGTTCCTGTAGTGGAGAATCTTTTGCCGTTTCTTCTTGTAGCTATTGGCATATGCCTTGTGCAAAATGTACTAGGTCAATTTAAAGAACATCTTCAAGTTCGATATCAATGAAGTCAACTTGTAGTCTTAAGGATATATCTTCTGTTTTCATTTAGGCAATCTGCTAAATGTATCTGATGTGACCATCAAGTTACCTGGTTTATACCTAATCTCACAGCTGTAACCTTGAATCTTTATCAAGAGATTTTGCAAACTCGGTATTTTGTTGGTTTTTGATTTTCACCAAATCATCTCCAGTGGCTTGTGGCCAGGGTCTACCACAAACCTTTTGCCAAATAGATGGATATGAAAATGCATGATTCCAAACAATAAAGCTAATGTTTCCTGCTCAATGTTAGAGTAGTTGGATTACAGTACAGAGAGAAATTTTGAAGTAACTGCACTTGGTTTGCCTTTTTGTAATATGAATGCTCCCAGACCTCTGTGAGGCAACCATCTCCAGGATAATCGTCTCCGTAGGATCATAAAAGTTCAATGTCGATGCTTCTGATAATGATTGTTTCAGAGCTTCAGAGAGGTATTGGTGGTCTTCATGCCACAGGAAAGACACAACTTTTCTCAACAATTCCCTTAGCGATGAAGATTTTTGAGTGAAATCGTGAATGTATAGAGACAAGAAACTAAAGAGACCTAGACGTCTTGAGGAGCTGGCATGGCCTTAATAACCTCCATTTTGCTTGGACTGGGATATGTGTCAGCACCGGAATAAATAGATCCAAAGAAATTGATCTGCTGCATGTCGATGTTGCATTTCAGAGTGTTGAATACTTATCCTTCATTATGTGCCCCTTGCATGAATAATTGCAGATTATGGTCATGTTTTTGCTTTGTTCTTCCCACAGTAGCTATATCTTTTGTGAGACAGGTGCATCCTGGTACAGTGCATGTAATGCAATCCATATGAGCTTGAAAGAGATCCTGGATAACAGAGAACCCTAAAGGTAGTCATTGAAAACAGTACCTTCCAAATGGGGTACAGAATGTAGTAAGGTTTTGGGACATCTCCACAAAGTGTACTGACCATTCTTGGCAGCATGCTTCAAGAAGAACTTTGCACCTGCAAATCTCAGATTCAACACTCCCATTGTGTATTTTTTGAGTACTTTTGGGTAATTCAAAGCTACATTTAAACATCGTGGACCGAGGCATACTCTCAATAATCTATCCTTCTTTATGACATGTGATTCAGCTGCGCCAACCTGTGTGCTCCTATATTTTCCTAATGATTCCATCTTTCTCCATTTTGTCTATTTCAACCTTTGGTTTGTTTTGTAAGTGGGCGCTGCACTTATCTGGTGGATCAATTGACAGAATTGCATTCTCCTACAAGTGTAATGTTGCAGCTCCCTTGAAGCTGCCAATTTTGTCAAAACATTCTGGGATATTTCAATGTTAGGTCATGAACTGAGGCAACAGGAGTAGTTTCTGAGGTTGCTCTGCCTTATCGTGTCTGACCTTTATGTAGAATATTATGACACCTAGGAGGATTCATTGTACTTGCACTCAAAGACTATGGATCCTGCACATGGGATCAGTGAACCATCGAATGCCAAAACTTTTACAATAGTAGGTTTTGCCATGGCCTTCCATGTCTGTGGATACATGTTTTTTAGAATTTGCAGAGATAATATGTTGGTACTTGCCTCTGCATCAATCTTGGCCAATAATAAATAGTTACCAACTTCTTCAGGGTAGCTAATTTGAATCTTGGCAAACACTTTGGATGGTATGATGGCATCTATGTTTTCCACAAGATTGATGGTGTGAAAGATGTGTTCACCATTCTTCATCTCACAGTGCACATCATTGTCGTTTTCTGGTTTGTGACTCACCTCATGTATGTGTCTCTAACAGAATACCGGATAGTCATTCTTATTGCTTGAAGGTACCCATTGTGTATGGTCTGTTTGGATCAGTGCAAAACTCTTTGTAGCTGCATCAGTCTTTGCCCTAGTGCACTACCGCTGCCCATGGCCCTTTTTGCCACATGCCTTGCAGAACTGATGAAAAGTTGGGCATTTCTTTGGCGCATGCAGAAGCCCACACCTTCCACATGCCTTGTTAGGTTTGGGTGTTCTAGTGAGTGCGCCAACAATTGGGGTTATAGTTAGGATCTATAAGCTTGGTCAATCTGTGAGGGATCACTTTGTACTTATGTCTATTCTTGAGTAGCTCTTCGATGCTATAAGTCTTGGGCTTGTTTAGCAGATCTTCCTGGAATGCATCCATGAGAGTGGATGTGATCCCCAACCCAACAATTCCGTCTGCTAGCTTTTCATTTGAAAAATCACAGTACGTACGCTTTTGGTTGCATCTGCTGATTAAGTGGCCTATGTAGGCTGTTGTTTAAATGAATGCTAGTCGAGAAATAAGGAAGTTTAATCTGATTCTGAACCGACTTTCCTATGTAGTCCATATCTTTTGGGGATCTTTTAGCTCTTCTTCTGTTAATCCTGACATGTTCAGCTTGTGTAGACCTTCATTTCTAATTGCTGGGTGAATTCTTATGTCTTGCTTGTCTGGTTCAGACACACCTGAATCAAGAAACCATAGCTCTGTGCGATGTTTAAACATTTTGAATTTGGATAGTAGGTCATCTGCATCCCAATTCAAACTGGGGAATTCTGTGAACATTCTGACAATACCCCTTTGACCTTCCTTCTTCTGTAGTACCTGGGATGAGTGTCGCTGTAGCCACTCTGGTGCACTTTTCTGAAGCTTTGCCCTCAAAAGCAAGTTGTAGCAGGAATGCATCATGGGGTGGTAGTGTCATTGCTTTTTATTCAATTTATTGTTCAGCAACTTCTGAAGCCAACTCAACAATCGCAGCCTCCTCTGGTTGGATTTTTATGATATTTTTTGTTTGACTTTCTCTTGCTCGCTATCGATCCGCCCACACCCTGGTCACTCAACTTTCCTGATTGAGCTAACCAGGTGTTGGACCTCTCGATGCACTGTCCCACTCACGAAACAGACAGTTTGTGCACTGCAATCACCCTATGAGGGATCCGTCTGCTTGCCAGCTCTTTACTTGAGCACTAGCTTGCTGTTGTGTCTTCAAAGCTTTTCTTCACAGTCACATCTCTGTGTTTTCAATACTCTCTGACACTGTGACTTTGTTGCAGTCTGACCAAAATGTTGAGGGTCGTCTCACACCGTGTAGAACAATGTAAGGCTGTTCACCATGTCATACCTGCACTTAATCTTGCTGCCACCTGTCTTAACATCGCTGATCACCATGTCAAGTTATTATAATGATATAATACCTTGGACTTATTTACTGTATAAGACACAAGGTACCAATCGCTCATAAGGGATTGGGTAAGCACATTGTGGGTTCATTAATTAACACTAGGCCATGAGAACAGTTATATATAGGGATAAAGCTTGAAGGCATCAGATGTGTGTGTGTATGTGTGTGGCTCTGCCCAAAGCAAAAGTGAAACTAAATCTGGATCACATGACATATATCCCTTCTAGTGATGTCATGCTGATATCCCATAAAGGCATATTACAACAATAATATCCTTAGATCCTAATTAAAACCAACAAGGAAATGGTGATAGGTTTTTAAAAATTCATTCATGGGGTGTGAGCATCACTGGCAAGGCCAGCATTTAATGCCCAACCCTAATTGCACTTGAGAAGGTGGTAGTGAGTCATTGTAGTGTTTGTGGTGTAGGTATACTCACCGTACTGTTAGGTAGGGAGTTCCAGGATTTTGACTCAGCAGCAGTGAAGGAACAGCAGTACAGTTCCAAGGCAGGATGGTGTGTGGCTTGGAGGGGAACTTGTATGAGGTAGTATTCCAATGAGTAGGGTTGCCAACTCTCTCAGGCTGCTTGGGTGGCTCTTGTGTTTGATGGACCTGAACATCTGGTTTCATCCCATGTTCTGGTCACCAACGGTCTGCCCAGCTACTGAGTGTCTGGGTATGTGGGGACTCTTGGTATTGGGGTGTCCCACTCCGCGCCAAGCTGATGGCCTTGTTTAGACTGGGTAAAAGCTCATCCCTTGCAAAGCCAGGATACAAGGCATACCTGATTCCTGGCTATTCTCAATGGTCCTTCCTTAGTTGTGGTGGGACTATGATACAAGAGTTGTTGATTTTATGGTTACATAATTTTCCATGCACCAGTGAAGGTTTGAAGGTGCCATTTTAAGATGAAACATGAAACCATGATTTAGCCTGGTTCCAGAGCTGAAAATATAAAATTCCATGAGACTTTTTGAAAAAGGGCAGGAGCTTTGGCAAATATTTATCCCTCCCCAAATTCCCAAAACAGAGTGACTGGTTTGTTATTTTATTGCTCCTTGGGAGAACTTGCTTTGTGCATATTGCATTTCTACATAAACCACAGCCTCACCTCTCAAATCTGTGAATAATGATGCACGAATGGCCTTACTGTAAGGACAGAATAATCTGGTTAATTCAATAGAAGAGATTTCCAAGTGTTAGATACCTGGCTAACTGAATCCCAGTTGAAGCCAGTATTTTGGTTTGAATAACAACATTGCCTACAATTATCTAGGTTAATTCATTCCCTAACTTTTAGAAGGCTGGTGAAGATTTTGACCTAGAAATTCAGGAGCATTGGATGAATACCCTCTGGCAGGACACTGAAACCTGAGTTTGGGCCTTGGGCCTCAATGCCATAGAGCTGACTTGAAGGGAAATAAAAATGAGCTGCTGATTCATTATCACACATGTTACATTATAGCTCAAAGCCAAAATGATACCCTATTGTCTCCCAACAATGTACTCTAGTCTTGAGTATGAAAGAGAACCCTCTGCACAATAATACAATAATTTTTCATGTTTGATTCCTCTGATTGAGATTGTCAATATGCTTAATTAGGGACAATTTTGGTTTATAGTCTCGTGCTTATTAGAAACTATTTTCAGCTTTCTCAAATTCATTTCAGGTAAACACCATTTTAAATAATAAGATTTGTTAATGTTTAAACACACCTGTTGAACAACGGCACCCGCATTGCATAATCTTCCCTCATAGGGATTACTTAACCGTCTGCCTCACGAAAGTATAAAACTCAATCTGAATAT
Source organism: Carcharodon carcharias (assembly GCF_017639515.1). Classification (NCBI taxonomy): domain Eukaryota; kingdom Metazoa; phylum Chordata; class Chondrichthyes; order Lamniformes; family Lamnidae; genus Carcharodon; species Carcharodon carcharias. The sequence continues at coordinate 111,015,547 of NC_054468.1, read as the reverse complement.
ATAACAATGAAAATATAATCTGTAGGATAAGGGTTACATCAACATTAGACAAATCCATAAGCAAAAAGTGAGTCATTTCCTGATTTTGGGTTAAAATTCAGCAGCACAAGTTCATGCTTCAGATTTCCTAATTTACATAGGCAGGTCAGAAGGCTCCTCACTGTAGTCTGAGCTCAGAAACTTGGCCCATAAAACCAATGAAGCCTCTCATCATTCAACTGAATGCAGGTTATACTTAGGTGGATCACGCTATCTCCCAAGCAACATCTGACATCCATGTGATCATTCTACAATTGAAACTGTAATGAGTTGGAAATACAGTGGTGGGTTAATTCCAGAATGTTCACTTCTGGGTGCCTCAGTTGCCACACTCAATTGAGGACCTCCAGTGTCTGGGCTTCAGTCTTCAGTGTGATGTGGATAGCACAGTGGTATGAGCCTGCACAGTTTAGCATCCCAAGGAAGTGATCAGATTGTACTGGAATGGGTGGGGTTGTGGGGGGGAGTGGGGAGGGGTGAGGGATTTAGAGGGGGAGTGGCTGAGCCCCAGAGTTTACGATAGGGGTTCAATGGACTATTGGGTAGAAAGATTGGGGACTTCTGTTGAGGTGGAATCATTAGCGTTGTAGAGGATTGGATAGGAATATCGCAGAGCTCAGAACTGTTCGTGGGTGGTGGGGTGAGGTCAGCTGAGAGTGCTGTTGGGGAGGGGTACAGGGGTCAATGCTGGGGAGGAGAATGCTGGGGGTGCCTGGAGTTGGGTGGGAAGGAAGCCAGAGATCAGCGATCAATGGACAGAATCACAGAAGCACAGAATTATTACAGCACAGAAGGAGGCCATTCAGCCCATCGTAATGCTCCGGTTTCCCGAATGAGCAATACACCTAGTATCATTCCCATACCTTCTTCCTGTAAACCTGCACATTCTTCCTTTTCAGATAATAATCGAATTCCCTCTTGAATGCCTCGATTGAATCTGCCTCCACCATGCCCTCAAGCAGCGCATTCCTGATGTTAACGGCTAACTTTGTGAAAAAGTTTCTCCTCATGTCTCTGTTGCTACTTTTGCCTGTTACCTTAAATACGTGTCCTCTCATTCTCAATCCTTCCACCAATGGGAACAGTTTTTCCCTACTTACTCTGTCCAGACCCCTCATGATTTTGAACACTTCTATCAAATCTCCTCTCAACCTTCTCTCCTCAAAGGAAAACAGTTCCAATTTCTCCAATCTATCTGTGTGACTGAAGAGAGGGAGTAGGGTGATAATGTGAAGTGGTTACCTTTCATCTTTACTGTGTGGTGTGTAAAGCAGATTTTACTAAGGGCAACCAGTACTGGCTTTAGCTGCCTCAGGACAAACAAAATTAACAACAGGGATCAAAAGAATTGTTGTTAGGACTCTTATGCAAATGTACATAAATATTTACACATGCAAATATGCACAAATCTGTGCAGCCTCTTATGATGAAACATGCCACCCACAGTTCCAGTTGGCAGTGCTTTGCTGGAGACAGTAAAAGCAAGCAATCCCATTAACTTATCTTCATCTCAGGCTCTTTCCAGTGGGTGACACCCAGTCACTTTAGTTAGTCTTCAGTCCATAGTCACATCACTGATGTTCTCTATTCCACAGCCAACCGTTTTACTACATCCCTAATGGGATGGATCAGGCACCTGGAGAAAGCTCCTGGCTTTTCTGCCAGAGCGGGTTTCCCACAAACTCACACTTTGATTGATTGGACCCATGTAGCCATCAGGGTGCCACCCAATCATAAACAGAACAGGCTGCCGCTCCCATTAATTCATACTGGTGAGTGCTCATTGATGGAAAATTAAGCAGGCTTATGCCAGGTTCCCTGGTAGTCTCTTCATGGTGCCACCATACTGTGCCAGTCCACCATCACCACCACCCCCCCACAACTCTTTGACCCATCGTGACAAATCAGAAGTTCGATGCTAGTGGGTAAGGACTAATCTCTTTACACACAGCTCGAGAGCAAATCCCACTTGCCTACTGAATGGAGGCTCAACTAAAGACATGGGCCATCATAGATCACACCATTAGGCTACTCAGCAAAGCTTTCACACCATCTGCACAAGCCTGGCAGCTCCCTGCAGTGTAGTCCTCAGAGACCCTCTTGCATTGTGACTGTGGGAGACTTCGCTGGGGAAATGGGGACAGCACATGGAACCTGCACATTAGAAGACCTTCCTCAATCTGATGGGAAACAGAGAAGTGCACTGAGGAGAGTCTTGTGTATGATAAAGCTGCAGGTGGTGACAGTGTGACCAGAGAGTAGTGTAGTTATCTTGATGACCCTGGTGAGGTCATTGAACTTTTTTTGTGATAGCCTAGTCATATGCTTGGGAGCCAAGAGTCTGGCATTCAAATACTCTGCCACCTCTTTCTATTATTGATGGAGTTGATGTCTGGGTGGATTCCTGACCCTGGAGGGGAAAATGATCTCTATCCCCCTATCCATTACCAGGGTTTCCCACGCAGCGTGGGAGAACCAGTGAGCATGATCTACCCTGTCTGGCAGCCATTTCTTTGTTCAAAAGTGCTTGCTACTGACCTGCTGCAGCCAGAGTGTGCCTTGCCTTGAGGAGATGCCAGGTGCCTTTAAGTGGCATCCAAGGCACATGCCACTCCAACCCCCTCAGAAAGGCATGCAGCCTTTTAGTGGTGCACGTAGAGATGACTGTCTCCCTGACTAATTATACACAGACACAAAGGTTATTTGCTACCTGAGTCAAGAGTAACAGACTCCTGCTGCACATACCACATCACCCACGAAGGTAATGTGACATGTACAGCAGGAGTCCCCTCAGAAGGAAAATCAGTAAAAATTGGGAAATGACTGGTACTGGTCTGAACTGGTCTTGTATATCTTAAAATGGAACTCCATTTCATACCAGCACCAATCATTCCCCAAGTTTTATCGTTTTTTTTTTCTTCTGGTTTCAGGTGGGATCGAGTTTCTAATCCATAGTCATTTACTTAACCCCATTCAATTCTTATCAGTGTGGCATGCAGCATCCTGAATTTAGTTGGTTCTGGCAATGGGCATTATGTCAATATTTCTTTAGGTCCCTTGATGCCATGGCTGAATAAAATGGTCCCAGTGCTCATATTGACAGCCATCGAAATCAATGGCTCTTTCAGTGTTTGGGATGTTTTGTCATTTTACAGTATCCCACGTTACCTTAGTCTGCTGTCTTCCTGCCTAATCTTGATGCCTACATCTACATTCTGACCTTTTCTAACCTAGAACATTCATTGTTGACCAGAGAGCTGAAGTGTTAAAAATGACGGTAAATGGACATAGTTTTAATATTCACAAATTGTTGTTGAATTTTGTGTTTTGTTTTTACTTTCCTTTAGTTCATAATGGCCAGGATTTCGTGGCCTCTCTGTGGCGTGTCTGCCCTCCAAAGGATGCGGGGAGCCATTTAAATCTCCATTCAGTTCGGCGGGACTATCATATCCTGCTGGGTGGGAGGGGCCGTAAAACCCTGGCCAATGTATCTTTACTTTCTGTGGTTTTGTCAGTATGTCAGTATAAAGGAGCACAAGGGAGGTAGGTTAAAGTGACACAGCAGTAATGTCATAGACTATTTTCTAAATGGGGAGAGAATTCAGAAATCTGGAGTGCAAAGGGACTTGGGAGTCCTTGTCCAGGATTCTCTTAAGGTTAACTTGCAGGTTGAGTCGGTAGTTAGGAAGGCAAATGCAATGTTGGCATTTATTTCGAGAGGACTAGAATATAAAAGCAGGGATGTGCTGCTGAGGCTTTATAAGGCTCTGGTCAGACCACATTTAGAATGTTGTGAGCAATTTTGGGCCCCATATATCAGGAAGGATGTTCTGGCCCTGGAGAGGGTCCAGAGGAGGTTCACGAGAATGATCCCAGGAATGAAAGGCTTAACATATGAGGGTCTATACTTGATGGAGTTTAGAAGGATGATCTGATTGAAACTTATAGGATCCTGAAAGGCCTGGATAGAGTGGACGTGGGGAAGATGTTTTCATTACTAGGAGAGACAAGGACCCGAGGGCACAGCCTCAGAGTAAAGGGAAGACCTTTTAGAACAGAGATGAGGAGAAACTTTTTAGCCAGAGAATGGTGAATCCATGGAATTCATTGCCACCGAAGGCTGTGGAGGCCAAGTCATTGAGGGTATTTAAGACTGAGATAGATAGGTTCATGATTGGTAAGCGGATCAAGGGTTATGGGGAGAAAGCGGGAGAATGGGGTTGAGGAACTTATCAGACATGATTGAATGGCGGAGCAGACTCGATGGGCCGAGTGGCCTAATTTCTGCTCCTATGTCTTATGGTCTTATGGTCTAACACTTGATTCCACCTCAGAATAATTGCTCTGCAAGTTTTTATTGAAAAGCACGCTTCACTCGTGAAATGAAAACTTGAGAAAGCTAGCATTTTCTAAAAGGATCAGAATGTTCTCCAAAAATTTTCAGGTGGCAGGGTAACTTGTGGGTCCTGACCCTGCTCATGTCGGAGGTGTACCATGTGATCCTAAATGCCAAATCTATATTTTTCAGGTGGAACAGGTCACAAGGCAAATTTGGGTTCAGTTCTTCCGCATTGGCAAACATAGCTGTTGTGCAGAAATCATAGAATTCGTAGAATATTTATGGCTCAGAAGGAGGCCTTTCAGCCCATCGTGTTCATGCTGGCTGATAAAGAGCTGCCCGGTCTAATCCCACGCTCCTGCTGGACACAGCTCTTCAAGTGGACAACCAAGTGTTTTTTTTAAATAAAAGCAAAATACTGCGGATGCTGGAAATCTGAAGCAAAAGCAGAAAATGCTGGAAAAACTCAGCAGTTCAGACAGCATCAGTGGAGACAGAAACAGAGATGATGCTTCCAGTCCATATGACTCTTTTTCAGAGCTGTTTTTTAAATGTGGAACAAGCTTCTGCATCTACCACTCTTTTGGGCAGTGAGTTCCAGACCCTTACCACTCTCTGGGTGAAAAAGATGTTTCCTCATCTCCCCCCTAATCCTAGTTCCCTCCCTGCCCCACCTGTTCCTTTGTGGGAGATTTCCCTTTGCACTTGCCTTCTTCACCATGAGTCCTTCCTGATTGCAACTACACAAACCTTCTCCATCTCCTTGCAATCACTGCTCTCTGTTTGTCGAAGTGGCCCATGTAGTTCCTGCTTTTATGCTGCCATCATGCTGCTTCCAATAATCTTATCAAGGTCGTGCACACAGGGTTGCCATATATTACCATGGAGACAAGAAACAGGTGATGGGACTAGCTTTGAGTTCAGGTATTCTATTTATTGCTGATGAGAGTGTAATCGAAAATCTTAACAATTCCCATGGCCATCAGGCAGGGCACAAAAGCAAATGGGAAAATATACACTTCCATTTAAAAAAACTCTCACTCTTGGTGTCTAGGCTGTCCATGCATTCCTGAGATGTAAATCAATGTGTCTGGCTCTAAAACCTGGATTGCCAGCAACCCTAAACATACCTGTCAATCCAGTGATTTTGGAAACGATTTTTTGTCCAGTTGTTAACAAGCTAGATGAAATGTTCTTTAAAAGGTTTGGACATGTGGAGACTTTGAGGTTTATTAACAGTGGTTGGTGGTTCATAAGGAAAAGCTAGGTAAGTACACAAGGGCAAATGGAATAAAATAAACTGCTGACTGGATGAGTTGAAGCAGGCGGAGACATATAAATTTCAACATGGTCCAGTTGGGCCGATTGGTCTTTTTCTGTGCTGTAACATAATGTGCTGCAAACATTGCCTGATATTTTCTGACAAAGGATTTTATTGCTTATCATTATCCAAAATACGTTGTCCAAGCCACAGGCTGAATGGATTCTTAATGCATAGCAAGGTAAGTGATGGAGAAAATGTAACTTTATTAATAGCTTGTAGCACAGAAACGGTCCAGAATGACAATGGCTTTGTATTGATCCCGAAGCCGAGAATGGGGAATGTTTATACAATCCTGCCACAGTGCCGATAGGGTGGGAATGACCGCAAATAATGAACATGAAGTACTCATATTAATATTCTCGGGGCATCCTTGCATCTAAGAACATTGGAGGCAGTACAGAAAGTTAAAGCCGTGTTGATAAGTTCGGGCATAGAGCCATCCAACTCTTGTGTCTTGTAACCCTTCACATGCAAATTAAGGTATGTTTAAAGCAGATGTCGATGGATTTCTAGATACCAGTGACATTAAGGAAAACGAGGATATTGCGGGAAGATGGGTTTGAGGTGGAAGATCAGCCATGATCTAGTCAAATGGCAAAGAAGGCTCGAGGGGCCAAATGGCTTACTTCTGTTCCTATGTTCGTGTGTTCACATACAACCACAGATTAAACTTGGGACTTTGCTTTATGGTATGTCTCTGTACTGCATGATCAATCCACTTAGTGACAAAGCCACTGGTGGATACAATACTGCAAACTCAGCACCTATTCAACAGAGACTGGGCCTTGACATTCCAAGGGATGGGAGAGAGCCAATTCTACCTGGAACAATTAATATTTCTTTTCTGCCTGCAATAGGCACATTTGGTCTGTTCTTGAACTCTCTCTTCCATCCCCACCCCCTTCCCTTTTCTTCCCCCTCCTTTTTGTTTTTTCCAATAATTTATATAGATTTTTTCTTTTCCCACCTATTTCCACTAATTTTAAATGTATTTCCCACCTATTTCCACTAATTTTAAATGTATTTCTACCTTTTAGTATTCCCTCACCCCCCACTAGAGCTATCTGTACCTTATCTGTCCTGTCTTATACTCTTAATTAGCATCTTTAGATAATATCACCACCTTCAACACCTCTTTGTTCTTTTGTCTGTGACAGCTTTTGGTTATCTCCTCCTATCACTGGCTGCTTGTCCCAACAACACCCCCCCCACCCTTAAACCAACTTATATTTCACCCCTTTCCTAATTTTACTTAGTTCTGTTGAAGGGTCATGAGGACTCGAAACGTCAACTGTGCTCCTCTCCGCCGATGCTGCCAGACCTGCTGAGTTTTTCCAGGTATTTCTGTTTCTGTTTTTGTTTGGTTTGTTCTTATTTTGACTGCTTACGCCCGATAAGTAAAAATCGTTCTTTACATTTAAAACAAAACAGAATTATCTAATAAACAAAATAGCATAAATAACCAATTGGAAATTTAATGGCAAAAACATTGAACAGTCAAATAATTTGAATTAAGTGATTTTGAATTAAGGGACATAATTGATGGAAATATTCGAGGGCTCATAATTACTTCTGTTAACTATTGTATACATGTGGAACAGCGCTCTTTGGATTTGACATTAATGTTAACATTTGTTGACAATAGGGATGAGACCCAGAAGGCGGGATTAAAGAACAACAATTGGACAGTGGTAGTAAGGATGGTGGTGCAAAGGATTGCTCTGAGCTGGCAGAAGGTGGCCGATGTTGGTCATGCACTTTTATCTTGACCTACTTCTCCTTATCCTCCAACCTGTAGCCCAATCTATAACAGCCTATAACTGCTTCTTCCCATTTCTTCGCCCCATTTTGGCATGTATTCCAGGAGCTGCAGTATAAGGAAAAAGCAGTAAAACTTGGAAATGACTGGTACGGGTCTGAACTGGTCTTGTATGCATTAAAAAGGAACTTCCAGCTGGAAGTCCCTTTTTAATGCATACAAGACCAGTTCAGACCCGTACCAGTCATTTCCAAGTTTCACTGGTTTTCCCCTCGTACACACGCACACCCACACTGGGACCATGGCAGGGCCTGGGGAGCAGGGCAGAAATGTCATCCCAACCACATAGGGGCAGAATCTGAAATATCCAGCCTTTGATGTATTATCCATGAAATCAAGCCAGACTGTGGTGAAAAAGGGGGAGAATAATCGGGCGATGAGGCCTTGCAGCTTGTTCCCACTCAGACTTCCATGTCTCGCCTCCTGCTCCTGTTGGAACCTGCTGCTTGCTTCCCTCAGGCACAAGGCCTCAATTTTCACTGAGGCCTAATTAAAATTCTTGACATCTCCAGGGCTCTTCCTGCTTTTTTAAGTGGCTGACCACCTCTGCTGCTTCTGAACATCACACCCTCTGGGGTTTTAACTCTGGCACAGGTGAGTTCCCTTCCTACATAGCCTGGCTCTGGAAAATATGCCATGGTCACAGCTGCCTCAATGCAGCTGGCAGAAATCCTGCCCTGTGACTGGTGTTGCCACTCCTCCAGGATTGTCCTGGAGTCTCCAAGAATTGAATATCAATCTCCAGGACACTCTTTTGTGCAAACCTGGAGAAGTAACATAGGGATATTAAAAAGGATTTTATTTTAAATCATTTTCTTTTAATATTTCTCTTTATCAGATAGAAAAATATTGAAAATGACAGGGGGAGCGCAGTGAGAGAGGCTATTTGGCTGCCAGCCAAGCATCATTGAACCATAGGGGATCTGTAGATAAGTTATGGTGCAGAAAGAGGCCATTCAACCCATCATGTCTATGCTGGCCAAAAAAAGATGAAAAAGAAACTAGCAGCTCATTTTAATCCCATTTTCCAGCATCTGGTCTGTAGCCTTGCAGGTTACAGCACTTCAGATGCAGATCCAAGTACCTTTTAAATGAGTTGAGCATTTCAGCCACCAACTTAGGCAGTGAGTTCCATATGCCCACCACCCTCTGGGTGAAAAAACACATCCTCACGTTCCCTCTAATCCTTCTACCAATCACCTTAAATCTATGGCCCCCGGTCATCCAATTGGGTCATGAGCCTTTTTGGTTTCCAATTGGCTTAGGAAGGCAGTTGCGTCACAAGGATGGATGTGCTGGCCGACTAATGGCTGAAGCGTGGGGGCAAGTCATGAGATGAATACATTTAATCATAGTTGGCAACCCTACCTATATCAAATCCTACTGGTGAAAAAGAGAGGGTAACAAAATGACAAATCCTTGCTTTCTGAACCTTAAAAATGAATTCCACTTGTTAGTTTAAACTCAGAGGGCTCCCTGCTACTTTGTTCATTAAAGTCCCCAGGGCTAGATTAGTTGCAGAGAGTCAAGGACACTTGGTCTTGTCAGCCAACTTGTCACCATTTTTGACCAGAAGGTGATAAATTAGATTTTGTACTCTCCTGGAAAGGAATTGTTTGTCTGGATTGAGTTGTTGCCAGTCCAAGAGCACCATACACCCGTCATGTTGTGCAACAAGCTCCTGCACATCTGAGATAAGGGCTTAGTTATGCAAACATGAAGTTTTAATCCATTATTGCCTGTCACAGCCAATAATGAGCCGAGCCTGGGGTCAAGCTGAGAAACAGAACTCTAAAATACATAGCACAGGACATGATCATCACATACGCACACTCTCAACCCATGAACAAAACAGCACACATGTGCTTTCAGCCAACTGCGCATAGAGGTGCAATTTACAAATCAGAGAATTGTAGAATGTTTACAGCACAGAAGGAGGCCATTTGGCCCATTGTACCCATGCCAGCTCTCTGCAAGAGCTACCCAGTTAGGCCCATTCCTCTGCCCTATCCTCATAACCCTGCAATTTTAACCCTTTAGATTATTATCCAATTCCCTTTTGAAAGCCCTGATTGAATCTGTCTCCATCACACTCTCGGGCAGTGCGTTCCGGATTCTAACCAATTGCTGCGTAAATAAGCTTTTCCTCATGTTGCTGTTGGTTCTTTTCCGTATTCTTCTGGTATCTTCTGGCTCTCAATCCTTCTGCAACAGGAGCAGTTTCTCTCCATCTACCCTATCTAGCCACCTCCATGACTTTGAACACTTCTACTATCAAATCTCTTCTCAACCTTCTTTTCTTTAAGGTAAACGATCTATCCATGTAACTGAAGTCCCTCATCCCTGGAATTATTCCCGTAAATCTAAACTGAATAGGCCATGGCGGGTGGGGTGGGGGGGGGTGGCGGTGGGGGTGGGCGGTGCGGGGTCTTTCAAGTCCACAGCCTTGGTATTCTTAGAACTGTGCTCCAACCAAATGATCTAAATGATCTAACTGACCAACAATGTAATAGCATACTTCCTTTAGAAATTGTAGTACAGGATGAAATGCTGCTGCTTGTCCCATATATCAGTCATTTTGCACTACACTAATATCTAGGCTTATATCTCTCGTCATTCTTATTTTTCTCTCTTTGTTCTACAATATGCAGGGTGCATAAGAACATATGGTTGCAAATATTTATTTACCTATAATTTAGTGAGTCTTAAAATTGTAATAATATATCAAATCTAAGCTGACATTTCAGTGCAGTACTGAGGGAGTGCTGCACTGTCAGACGTGCTTGTCTTTCAGAGGAGATATTAAACAATTATTTCACTTTTAGATGGATCAGAATTTCAATACAAGTACAGTGTCTCAAGTCTGGCTATCCGAAAACCTGACATTTCTTTAAGCTGCCATCACCTGACTGTCCCTCCCCACTGACATCTTTGACCTAACTGTATGGCTGGGTAATTCCTTGAAGCTGCTCCACTCCACCACCAACATTTCATTGGAGGGCAGCAGGAACCACTTTCACACGCCTAAACAGATCTCCTGCCACACTTCTAGCCACTGACGGATCTGAAGCAGCTCCAAAAAATTTCCTTGGCTTATCTTGCAGCATGGCCATTACTTTCAAAATTATCCTTTTCCATCCCCACTTGATAAACATACCCTCAACACTCTGCGTGCCTGACCTAACCCAACCCGAATCACCCAACCCAAAAACTGGCAAGATCTGAAATCCAGCACAGGCTTGGTCCCAAGGTTGCTGGTTTTAAGACACCACACCTGTACAATATTTGCAAACAGGAAGCAGTTTGAGTTAGAATTATGCTTGGGTGAAGTCTGTGTCATATCTTGTTGTATTACTTGTAAACATCTGTAACAATCAGGAACTAATTAGCTAGGAACTAATTGTTATTTATACATATTCTGGGGGCCATATTTCATGGCTGCACTAGAGACTCATAGGATGTGTAACAGAACCAGTTCAAACCAATCCTTCTATTGTAAAAGGCAGCATGGCCAGTGTTAAACATAAAGAGCTCTCATTTTTCCAAGCTTAAAGTGAGGTTATTACCAACATCAGGGATCCAAAAGACAACAGGAACACAAAGTAGTCTGTAATACATCTGTCCTAAATGTGGCATTAGCCACATAGTGAAGTTCTCATTTTAAATGATTAACTTCAGGCTTTTCTACATTAACTAGTTTTTATGCCCAATGACTAAACATCTCTTCTACTTTCAACCCCATATAAATATTAAAGTGCTCTGTTTGCTTCTTTGATCTTAATGCCAGATATTTGCCCCTGTTTATTCAGAATGAGAATATTTGGAAAACCCTAAAGGCAGGAACAAAAATCAAACTGCACTTTTGTAATCACAGGGTAACAGATAGGGTAGATAAAGAGAAAATGTTTCCGCTGGTTGGGGAGTCAAAGACTTAGAGGGCATTGTTTAAAAATCAGAGACAGGCCTTTCAGTAGTGCAATGAGGAAACACTTGTACACACAAAGGACAAATGATGTGAGATCAATAGTTAACTTTAAATCTGAGATTGATAGACTTTTGTTAAGCAAAGGTGTTAAGGAATTTGGGGCAAAGGTGGGTATCTGGATTTGGATTACAAATCAGCCATGATCTTATTGAATGGGGGAACAGGCCCAAGGGGTGAAATAGTCTACTCCAGGCATTGCTATCTGGCCAACAAGGTGACCACTGAGCACACTGTGGCATTCTAGAAACAAAGGTTTAGTTAGGTCTGTGGGCTCCCTATAACATCAAGAGAATCTCCCACAACATTGTAGGGTGGAATCTTCTGCTGCTAGAACACTTTCAGCTGTCAGGACCGTTTCTGGGTTCCGGTCACACATGGGTCTACAGTACGCCCTCCTGTGTGAGGCTGCCTATGCCTCTGCTGTCCAGTTGAGGGCAGCAGGAAGGTTCTTGAGGCCCAGTCAGAGATCTCACAGCTCAGGACGGCTGACAGCCATGTCGGGAGAGGTGGGCACTGCTGAGGCAGGGAGGCAGGTGGAAGGGTGTCTCAAAATTGAGGTGCCTTGGAAGCACGAGCTAGGTCAGGCTCACTGGAGTGGAGGGAAAACCCCTGCAGAGGATTTGTTTTGACCTTGGGTGTCGGCCTTTCAACCCTGCAGTCCCGTCCCTGGTGGATGGGGCCTGTGGCTCCGAGGCTGTCTCCACAGAGCTGCTGGGCTCTACACTCAGTGGGAGTGTGCTCCAGTATCGGGGAGATCTTGGCAGAGCCCTCCCTGAACAGCAACCCCCCCAACCATGAGCCACTTGATTGATCATTATTAACTATCTGCTACTGCCAGGTGGGTAGCTACTGCTGACGTTCAACTGTCTCCGCCCAAATTTTTGAGTGGTGGGAATGCAACAGGGTTCCAACCAGACGCGTTTATCTCTGATCTTGCTCCAGTCCCACTTCCAAGCCTACCTCCATGGGACCCGGAAGATTCTACCCGAAGTGTACATATGGATGAGTTAATAGTAATCACTTTCAGGTGACCTGCTCATTCCCCTTTCCCCGAAAATTAGTAGTCAACAATCTGGCTGAAATAAATATCACCTTGCTTTTAATAGGTGCATTCACACTTATGAGGGCTCGACAGTAGGCTACATAATCAGGTCCAGTCAGGGAATTACAAATAGGGAACCCTGGAAAAATAATACAAGTAATACTCTGTGAAAATAACGAATGTTCTGACAAAGTCCTTTGCTATTAAAATAGAAAAGTTAGCGACATAGAAACAGTTAACAGGTATGAAATTGATATATTAGTAAGCTGATTTGGAAATCTTTAAAAATATATCATAGGCTAACTATTTTCAATAGCTACTAAGTATAGCAACTAAACCCTAAGTTTATATTAACAAGTAGAAATTCTAAACTTGATTACTTGCCTCCAATTATAAAACAGTGCAAGATTTAGTTGTATGTTTCTGATTGATGGGAGCATAAAACTAATTTGTTGCAAGAGGTAGTGTTACAGTCACGTAATAACCATAAGTATAGTTTTGGTCCCTATAGTAACATTAACTACCCTGACCAGACATACCTCTTCAATTAGTAAAATGTATTACAGGAACGCTACATCTGTGCTTTGCTAAGCAATGAAACAGCTTTTAATAAATGCTCTGGGGGATAATGAGCCAATGGTGCTTCATTTGAAAGAATGAATTGTCATTGATATGGTGTCTTTCATGCTCTTGGATTATTACAACGTGGTTCACTGCCAATTAACTATTTCTGAAGTGCTGAATGTAGGAGAATGCAAATAATTCTGAAGTTTGGTTCCCCTTTGTTTATTCCATTTATTTCTCCTAATCTTAATTTTTTTTGTGTAATCAGCAACGGAATGTAAGTGGATTCACATGGTGGAGCTGAGGGAATGGACTTGAAAGCATTTCATGAACTTCAGCCCTCTTTTCCTGTTTTAATTTTAACCCAACTAGTCGGATTGGAAGTCCACGGGATTGACTGCAGTTCAATACCCCACACAATATCAGTCTTCATTGATGTCAACAGAATGTAAAGCTGAGGAGGATAGGATCTGTTCCCTACAGATCCCTTGGTTTCTTGATCATACTCCCTTCCGTTGGCCAGGCTGCTGGTTAGGAGCCAAAGCAAAAACAGAATTACCTGGAAAAACTCAGCAGGTCTGGCAGCATCAGCGGAGAAGAAAAGAGTTGACGTTTTGAGACCTCATGACCCTTCAACAGAACTGATTGATTATTAGGAAAGGGGTGAAATATAAGCTGGTTTAAGGTCGGGGGGGGTGGTGGTGCGGTGGGGTGAGAGAAGTGGGGGAGGGTGGTGGCTGTGGTTGTAGGGACAAGCAAGTAGTGATAGGAGCAGATAATCAAAAGATGTCACAGACAAAGGAACAAAGAAGTGTTGAAGGTGGTGATATTATCTAAACGAATGTGCTAATTAAGAATGGATGGCAGGGCATTCAAGGTACAGCTCTAGTGGGGGTGGGGTGGAAAGAATAGCAGGACACACAAGATTTAAAAGTAATGGAAATAGATCAAGGCTAAGGAACACAAGCTCATCGACACCAACACCCATCTAGGACCCTCCACACCTACCTGACCCTCCGTCCCCACCCCATCTTTCAATCCCAGCCCCGGCCGTGAATTCACTATACCCCCTGACCTTCCCCTCTCCGACGCTGAACGTTCAGTGCTCAGCAAAGGACTTAGTTTCATACCCTTACGCCCTCATCTCAATGAATATCGGGCTCGGCACGATGCTGAACACTTCTTCCGTCGTCTTCGTCTCTGTGCTCACTTCTTTGGGCAGGAGTCCTCTCCCTGTTCAATGGATCCTTTTACCCACCTCCAATATTCTCCCTCCACCTGGACCCCTCCCTCTGGATTCTTACCTTCTCTTGATCTTTTCATTGAGAACTGTCGGCGTGACATCAGTCATCTCAATTTCTCTGCTCCTCTCACCCATTCTAATCTGTCTCTCTCTGAACTTACTGCACTCCGTTCTCTCAGGTCCAACCCCAGCATTGTCATCAAACCCGCTGGCAAGGGTGGTGCTGTTGTTGTCTGGCACACTGACCTCTATCTCGCGGAGGCTGAGCGTCAACTCGCAGACACTTCCTCCTACCTCCCCCTGGACCATGACCCCACAACTGAACATCAAGCCATTGGTCCAGGACTGTCAATGACCTCATCTCCTCTGGGGATCTTCCTCCCACAGCTTCCAACCTGATAGTCGCCCAACCTCGGACGGCCCGCTTCTACCTCCTATCCAAAATCCACAAACAGAACTGTCCTGGTAGACCGATCGTGTCAGCCTGTTCCTGCCCCACGGAACTCATTTCTCATTATCGTGACTCCCTTCTCTCTCCCCTTGTCCAGTCCCTTCCCACCTACATCCGTGATTCCTCTGACACCTTACGTCACATCAACAATTTCCAATTCCCTGGACCCAACCGCTTCCTCTTCACCATGGACGTCCAATCCCTCTACACCTCCATCCCCCACCGGGATGGTCTAAGGGCCCTTAGCTTCTTCCTCGAACAGAGGCCCGAACAATCCCCATCAACCACTACTCTCCTCTGTCTGGCTGAACTTGTTCTCACACTGAACAATTTCTCCTTTAACTCCTCTCACTTCCTCCAAATAAAAGGTGTGGCTATGGGTACCCGCATGGGCCCCAGCTATGCCTGTCTCTTTATGGGGTATGTGGAACATTCCTTGTTCCAGTCCTACTCCGGCCCCCTCCCACAACTCTTTCTCTGGTACATCGATGATGACTTCGGTGCTGCTTCATGCTCTTGTCGGAACTTGGAAAAATTTATTAATTTTGCTTCCAATCTCCACCCCTCCATCATTTTCACATGGTCCATCTCTGACACTTCCCTTCCCTTCTTTGACCTCTCTGTCTCAATTTCTGGTGATAGACTGTCCACCAATATCCATTACAAACCCACTGACTCCCACAGCTACCTCGACTACAGCTCCTCACACCCCGCTTTCTGTAAGGCTCCATCACATTCTCCCAGTTCCTTCGCCTCCTTCGCTTCTGTTCTGATGATGCTACCTTCAAAAACAGTTCCTCTGACATGTCCTCCTTCTTCCTTAACCAAGGTTTTCCACCCACGATCGTTGACAGGGCCCTCAACCATGTCCGGCCCATCTCCCGTGCATCCGCCCTCAAGCCTTCTCCTCCATCCCAGAAACATGATAGGGTCCCCCTTGTCCTCACTTATCACCCCACCAGCCTCGGCATTCAAAGGATCATCCTCTGCCATTTCCGTCAACTCCAGTATGATGCCATCACCAAACACACCTTCCCTTCACCCCCACGGCGGCATTCCGTAGGGGTCGTTCCCTCCGGGAAACCCTGGTCCACTCCTCCGTCACCCCCTACTCCTCAACCCCCACCTATGGCACCTCCCCATGCCCACGCAAAAGATGCAACACTTGCCCCTCACCGTCCAAGGGCCCAAACACTCCTTTCAAGTGAAGCAGCATTTCACTTGCATTTCCCCCAACTTAGTCTACTGCATTCATTGCTCCCAATGTGGTCTCCACTACATTGGAGAGACCAAACGGAAACTGGGCAACCACTTTGCAGAACACCTGCGGTCTGTCCGCAAGAAAGACCCAAACCTCCCTGTCGCTTGCCATTTTAACACTCCACCCTGCTCTCTTGCCCACATGTCTGTCCTTGGCTTGCTGCATTGTTCCAGTGAAGCCCAACGCAAACTGGTGGAACAGCACCTCATCTTCCGACTAGGGACTTTACAGCCTTCCAGTCTGAATATTGAATTCAACAGCTTTAGATCTTGCACTCCCTCCTCCATCCCCACCTCCTTTCCGTTTCTTCCCCCTTCCTTTTGTTTTTTCCAATAATTTATATAGATTTTTCTTTTCCCATCTATTTCCATTATTTTTAAATCTTGTATGCCCAATTGTATGCCACCCCACCCCTACTAGAGCTGTACCTTGAGTGCCCTGCCATCCATTCTTAATTAGCACATTCGTTTAGATAATATCACCACCTTCAACATTTCTTTGTTCTTTTGTCTGTGACATCTTTTGATTATCTGCTCCTATCACTGCTTGTTTGTCCCTACAACCACTCCCCGCCCCCCGGCCACTTTTCTCCCCCCACCACGACCACCCCCCCCCCCCCCCCACCCCCACCTTAAACCAGCTTATATTTCACCCCTTCCCTAATATTCAATCAGTTCTGTTGAAGGGTCATGAGGACTCGAAACGTCAACTCTTTTCTTCTCCGCTAATGCTGCCAGACCTGCTGAGTTTTTCCAGGTAATTCTGTTTTTGTTTTGGATTTCCAGCATCCACAGTTTTTTGTTTTTATATCTGCTGGTTAGGCCTGCTGCTAAGAGGGAGACTGGGGCATGTTGTTGAATTGAGGCCCTGCTGTTAAGAAAGACAAGGCCTGCACATCTGCTGCTTTGTCTCACTTAACCCCTGAAACTGCACTCCACCACACCCTTCTTGCCTTGCCATTAATATCACAGCCATTATCACAGTCTGACTGCTACTGCTCATCAGGTAACTGCCTGTCTTGAGCAGTTAGACAGAATAAATCACTGTTATGAAGTATAGAACTGTCTGTATATGATGCACAACATTTCACTAACTTGGTGTCAGCAGTATCTCCAGAGGATTTAGGCTTAGACTTCGTTCCTCCGGTCCCATGTAGGACAATGGGCAGCACGACTTTGCCACTGACTCTGATCCATCGCAATCTCTTTCATTCCAGCCCAGAGGGTGGACAGGGACTCAGGAGTGTATAGCTGGGGGATCAAGGAGGGAGTCAAGAGGGTCAGTGTGAGTGATTTGGGGGATCAATTGTATAGTTACCCTGGAGACTAGGCTATTTTTCCTGTCTAACATTTCCTGGGTAACTATTGTAGGATGGGAATCCCCTCCAACTGGGAAATTTATGGGTATAAAACCCAAACCCACAGACATGTTTTGACATCATGTTTTGTACCACACAATACAGAAACCAAGCTGCAACCAACAGCACAGGGCTGTGCAGCAAGGGGTTAATTCAGACATTTAGTAAAAGACAGTGGCTCATCAAATGGCTTTAGACATTGACTGGTTGCTATGATGGAACAATGGTACCAGGGAAATACCATATTACCTGCCATATACTAAAGCAATTAAGAGACTGATTACCCGATACAATGGCACAAGGAACATGCCATTGATATAATCCAATCAAGGAATTGTAATGCCTGTATTACAGACAATGGTGCTGCAATTGGGCATTGCAACTATGATTGGTACTTCTCGGGGAGAGGAAGAGGTTCATTCAAACCTTCAATGACCTTGGATCTAGGCTGCCTCTAAACAGCAGGAGAATTGTTTAAACAATGCGAGAGCTGATCATATACATCTGGGATATATTTTCCATGGAAAGCCTGAACTGTTTCAACCAGCATGAGCTGATCATATTCGTCCGGACCATGCGTAGAATAAACTAAGAGAGCTAACTACTGGGCATTGAAATGAATTGGCCAGGCCAGTAGCAGGAATGGTAAAATCGGGGACAGAAATTGTTGGACATGATTGTTTACTGCAGGCAGTCAAGGTAGTCGGTAGAGTCTGGTCAAATCCACCGAGGGACCTACAGCACCATTGGAAGACCAGCCGAGGGGTGACTGTAAGTATTGAGTTAGGATATAGAGATTTAAGTAGTAAGTTCAGAACAAGGTGGGGGTTTAGCCTCTGACCCGACAGGATTCCGGGTAACAGTAATTGTAACTGTATTTCATGATTGCTGAACGCAGCCCTTCTCTGAGGGCTGTGAGTAATTTCAATGAAGCGATTGTGAATCATCAGAAGGAACTTATCTCGCTGGTCATCCTGTTCAAGCCATACGCTTGTGAACCTGGTGTCATGAACTTGAGTGTGGGGAGGGTCTCGAGGGAGAAAGGGGGAACCCCCACACTATCCAGGTAAATAAGTCGGAACCAACTGAAGTTGCCGACTCTTAACTCAAAGTTGGAGACTTTTTTGGAGGGTCCCAGGAAGCAGGGGAATTGCCCATCAGAAGTTAAAACTTCCCAGGCCATTCCCTTGGATTCCTTGCACTGGAATTTCCAAGGGGGTCCTTAGTATATCTTTCGGGGCACATCCAGTCTCCATATAACCGGAGGCCGGAAGATCAGGGTCAATGTCTCTTTCTTTGGGTCTGGTTACACCTCTGTGAAGCCTGCCATGTGCTCCTGGTGATATACAAGGGCATGTTATCTTTGTTGTTGAAGGCAAATGGAATATTTCATGCCAAACCTTTACATTGGCTTTTGCCTCCGAATATCTCTGTAGTCACGGCTACTTACTCTATTAATCAATATATTTAATTGTTCTCTATTTGATGCCTAAGGTGCCTTACAGTACACTTCTGGTTCTCATTAACTTATTTTTAAATAGTCTGGATAAGTTTTGCTCAATTTCCTTCATGCCATATGGTTTAGTTGGCTTCCGTAACTCATTGGCTAAAAATTGAGACATCATTAACAGCTGTGTGCTTACCCAGAGATGTAGAAATGTTTTGCAATATCAATCTATGACAGTTATCCAGCAGGTGCTCTGTGATTCACTTAACTCTTTTTGCTATAAATTTATTTCCATAGTCAAACGGACAATTAAACACAATAAATAAAATGTCAAACCTATCAGAAGCACCTGGCATTTATGGTCTTGCAATAGCAATGCTTAGATTATGAAATCTCCAACTCGGCAAATTGAAGGACTGAATTCAATAAATAAGGAAAGCTGCTGAATTGACAAAAATATGACTGGGTTCAATTAAAGATCTTCAGAGATCTGTACCCAGTACAGCAGTGACTGTGGTCCCAATCTACATGGTTGACTCTTGAGGATGGATAATGGTTAAAGCTAATTTTTGGACACCAAACAGCCACCCCCGGGACAGATGGTGATGAGAATGCGGATGATGAGAAATTTGTAATAAAATCAGAAAATGCTGGAAAAACTCAGCAGGTTTGACAGCATCAGTGGAGAGAGAAGCAGAGTTAATGTTTTGAGTTTGTATGACCCTTCAGAGCTAAAGAGAAGTAAAAATATGATGAAATTTATACTGTTTAAGGGTGGGCGGAGTGGAGCAGGTGAAGCTGGATAGAAGGTCAGCGATAGGTGGGGGCCAAGGAAAGATTGACAAGGATGTCATGGGCACAAGACAAAGGGAGTGTTAATGATAGTGGTAAGGGCTAAAGAAGGTGCTAATAGTGGCATAAAGGCAAGAAAGCAAAATGTGTGAACAGCAGAACAAGGGTAAAGCACTCTGTGAAAGAGCAACATGGAACAAGTAACAGATGACACTTTTGGGGGTGGGGTGGGGGGAGGGGGTGGTGGTTGGGGTAAAAAGGATAGGAAAGGGATAAAGGATAAAAAAGGGGATAAAACAATGAATAAATGAATAACAATAAAAATAAGCAAATAAAAAATAAAATTTAAATAAGGGGTGAAAATAGAGGAGAGGGTCCATTGTCTGAAACTGTTGAACTCAATATTCAGTCCGGAAGGCTGTAAAGTACCTAGTTGGAAGATGAGGTGCTGTTCCTCCAGTTTGCGTTGAGCTTCACTGGAACAATGCAGCAGGCCAAGGACAGACATGTGGGCATGAGAGCAGGGTGGAGTGTTGAAATGGCAAGCGACAGGGAGGTCTGGTAATGCTTGTGGACAGACCAAAGGTGTTCTGCAAAACGGTCACCCAGTCTGCGTTTGGTCTCTCCAATGTAGAGGAGACCACATTGGGAGCAGCGAATGCAGTAGACCAAACTGACTGCTTCACCAGAAAGGAGTGTTTGGGCCCTTGGACGGTGAGGAGGGAGGAGGTAAAGGGGGATGTATTGCACCTTCTGCAATTGCATGGGAAGGTGTTGTGGGAGGGGGATGAGGTGTTGGGGATGTCGGAGGAGTGGACCAGGGTGTCCCGGAGGGAATGATCCCTGCGGAATGCCACCTGGGGGGGATGAGGGGAAGATGTGTTTGGTGGTGGCATCATGCTGGAGTTGGCGGATATGGCAGAGGATGATCCTTTGAATGCGGAGGCTGGTGGGGTGAGAAGTGAGTATGGGGGGGACCCTATCATGGTTGTGGGAGGGAGAGGAAGGTGTGAGGGCAGAGGAGCGGGAGATGGGTCAGATATGGTTGAGGGCCCTGTTAACCACAGTGGGTGGGGAAACCTCAGGTAAGGAAGAAGGAAGACATGTCATTTGCACCGTTTTGGAAAATGGCATCATCAGAACAGATGCGACGGAGGTGAAGGAACTGAGAGAATGGGATGGAGTCCTTAAAGGAAGCGGGTGTGAGGAACTGTAG
This sequence comes from Carcharodon carcharias, assembly GCF_017639515.1. NCBI lineage: Eukaryota > Metazoa > Chordata > Chondrichthyes > Lamniformes > Lamnidae > Carcharodon > Carcharodon carcharias. The sequence continues at coordinate 110,994,668 of NC_054468.1, read as the reverse complement.
TCGATGTAGCTGTGGGAGTCGGTGGGCTTGTAATGAATATTGGTGGGCAGTCTATCACCATTTGTCTTTGGGCCTTATTATAATAATAGCAGCAAGTCGCAGAGCTTCTGCTTCCTGGTGCAGCTTCGCATGTCAAGCCTTCCAAATGTTGGCCAGCTCAAACACTTGCAGTTAAATATGGGGGATGGGGAGCTGGACAACCGGGGGGTTGGGGGTGTTAAGGGTGGGGACGGTGCGGGGGGGTGCAAACTTGTGCTGGCCATATTAATGTGTGGGCAGGAAGACATTATACAGATGGATCGGTTAAAATGGTCTGAATGACTTTTTCTCATCCATATTAACCTGGTGATGCATGACCTTCAACCTTATCTTGCTGCCCACGCTGTTTTCATTATTCATGCCAAGTGGCAATGTGGATTGATCGTATGTTTACACATAGCAAAATAAATATTATGCTTTACCAAGTAAAAATGCTATTTATTGGACTTGTTTCTACATACTATGGTATAAGCAGGAAATAATAATGAGTCAGGGTGCAATACCATTTATATTTCAACAACAACTTACATTTATGTAGCATCTTTAACAACAGCTTGTGTTCATGTAGCGCCTTTCACCTAATAAAACATGTCATTGAAGAGGACATTCCTACCCTTTACCCTGAAACCATCACTTCGTTTTTTTTATTCATTCATGGGATGTGGGCGTCGCTGGCTACGCCAGCAGTTATTGCCCATCCCTAATTGCCCTTGAGGAGGTGTGGTGAGCTGCCTTCTTGAACCGCTGTAGTCCATGTGGTGTAGGTACACCCACAGTGCTGTTAGGGAGGGAGTTCCAGGATTTTGACTCAGTGACAGTGAAGGAACGGCCGATATATTTCCAAGTCAGGATGGTGTGTAACTTGGAGGGGAACTTCCAGGTGGTGGTGTTTCCATGCATCTGCTGCCCTTCTCCTTCTAGATGGTAGCAGTCGTGGACTTGAAAGATTATGTGGTTGTCCCCATGCCCCATGTGAACCTCAGCCCACCCCCACCTGAAGCTGAGTGCACGGTCACATACAGAAGTGACCCTCCCACTCCCAGTTGACTTTCAAATACCCCACACCCTTGATTACATTTTCCTATTTAAAGGCTATAGATGCCTCCCCTGACAACAAGCATCCCATCTGCAGCCCAGTACTGAGCCAGGCACCCTATCACCACTGACTGTGAGACCATGACCATGCCCTGCACACCAAGCTATGCCTGATCCCCATCGAGCACACAGGCCTTGCCCTCCTGGGCGTGCCCTCCCGGGTGTGCCATGCATAGCCCTGTAGCATGGTCCACAGAGCCCCAGGACTGCCTTTTAATCTCTTTCCTCGACTTCTTATGATCAGTCCAGGGGCTATGTTTTTCACTCAGCTCTTAATGAATAAGACTGTTTCCCTTCCCCCTGGCTCCATGACCTCTGTACAACCTGTCTTTCTTGTGCCAAACTAACACCCCCTTCCTTTCATATTTTAGACTCTGCATGTATCCCCTCCTCTTCATGCAAATCAAATCCCATACACCCTTTCTGTGCCTGCGTTCTGTTGTTCCATGTCAGGCTCCAGTTTCCCCACCCCCAGTCTTCCCGCTGCCTACCATCCCTCCAACTCTCCCAACCCCCTCCTTCACCCCCATGTCTCTCCATCCCCCTCCACTCCAACCCTATTGAGCCCCCTTCACCCCCATGTCTCTCCATCTCCCTCCACTCCAACCCTACCGAGCTCCCTTCACCCCCATGTCTCTGCATCTCCCTCCACTCCAACCCTACAAAGCCCCCTTCACCCCCAAGTCTCTCCATCTCCCTCCAGTCCAACCCTCCCAACCCCCCTTCACCCCCATGTCTCTCCATCTCCCTCCGCTCCAACCCTCCCAATCCCCCTTCACCCCCATGTCTCTCCATCTCCCTCCACTTCAACCCTCCCAACCCTCCTTCACACCCATGTCTCTCCATTCCCCTCCACTCCAACCCTCCCAACACCCCTTCACCCCCATGTCTCTCCATCTCCCTCCACTCCAACCCTCCCAACCCCCCTTCACCCCCATGTCTCTCCATCTCCCTCTACTTCAACCCTCCCAACCCTCCTTCACCCCCATGTCTCTCCATCCCCCTCCACTCCAACCCTACCAAGCCCCCTTCATTCTCATGTCTCCGCCATCTTTCCCCGCCCACCCTACCCCAGCACCCCGGTCGCCATGCTGGTCTTTGTTTTAGGGTGCAGCCCCCCGGGACTCGCAGCACGCAAAGCTGTCCTGCCAAAGTAGTGTGGCAACCAGGGTGAACAGACCAGCTCTACACACGAGGCAGCAACCATCAATGGTCCCATCCTCCACCCCCACAAGTTTGGACTAACACTGGCATCACTGAGGAACCAGAACAGCGCTGTAGCAGGTAGGCTTTGAATGTTGCACTCACCTCGAAGTCACAAATGAAGTTAGGGTGGACAGCTGTCTTATATCTGATCATGATTTAGACCGGTCTAATTTCCTGCTGGCATGCTATGTCATTGGGAGGTGGAACATGATTCTGGCGAAGATTCATATGAATATTTGAAATAGCAGCAGAAGTAGGCCATTCGGCCCCTCAAGACTGCTGCACCATTCAATAAGATCGTGGCTGATCTGTTTGTGTTTCGAATTCAAAATTCCCACCTACCCAGATAACCTTTGATTCCCTTGCCTATCTACCCCTGTCTTAAAAATATTCAATAACCCCGCCTCCACTGCCTTCTGAGGCAGAGTTCCAAAGTCGCACAACCCTCTGAGAGAAAAAAAATTCTCCTCATCTCTGCCCTAAAAGGGCGACCCCTGATGTTAAAACAATGCCCCCTAGTTCTGGATTCTCCCACAAGAGGAAACATCCTTTCCACATCCACCTTGTCAATACCATTCAGATCTTGTATACTTCAATCAAGTCAACCCGTCACTCTCCTAAACACCAGTGGAAACAAGCCCAGCCTGTCTAACATTTCCTCATAAGACAACCTGCTCATTCCAGGTATCAATTTAATAAACCTTCTCTGAACTGCCTCCAATGCAGTTACATCCTTCCGTAAATAAGGAGATCAAAACTGCACACAGTATTCGAGATGTGGTCTCACCATTGCCCTGTATAACTGAAGCAAATATCCTTACTTTTATGTTCAATTCCTCTTGTAATAAAGGATAGCCTTCCATTACTTGCTTAATTCTTAATTTCTTGCTGTACCTGCATACTAACTTTTTGTGACTCATGTACTAGAACACCTAGATCCCTCTGCACCTCAGAATACTGCAGCTGTTCTCCATTTAAGTAAAACTCTGCTTTTTTGTTCTTCCGCCAAAGTGAACAACTTCACATTTTCCCACATTATACTCCATCTGCCAGATTTTTGCTGCAGGAGAAGCAGCTACATTACGTGGGCGATGATCCAGCTGTGGGGTGTTGGAGATGCTGGGTCGGGTGGGGTGGGGTTTGATAAATTTGGCGGGCTGGCCCTATAATGATATGCTCATGTATTACAAAGAAGTTCCCGGTGTCTGATGGCTGCCTTCGGCAATTGCAAACTGGTTTCACGACGTCGTGAAACCGATTTTTGGCCTTCTCGCCATATTGTCCACTTATGCCACCGAACATGCCTGACATCCCGGCCTTCGATTCTTAATCTATCGTTAAAACCTGAAAACCACGTGAACCTAATTCGCTACTCGCTCCGATACAGTCACCTGACTCAATGCCCCTTATTCAACTCGTGCAAATAGCGTTCCCGACACGGATCAGCGGGAAAGCTGGCCTGGCACCATCTCGCCAGGAAAGTGGCGAGGGGAAGATTCCAACTCATTCTTTTGCTGGCGGGAATCTGAGTTTTGGCCTCACTCTGAATTTTCTGCTCCCACCCGCCACGAAACGCACCGTTAGCGGGACTGGAAAGTTCCGCCCTTAAGAATTAGTCATGGAATTAGTCACGGCCAAACAGTTGCCTCTAATTATTTTCAACAATTATCCAAGGCTGCTGTGTAAATGTGTAAAGGGTTAATGTTAAATATATAAATAGACAGTCAACATCATCAATAATGTAAGATCACATTACAAGAGAGTATGCTGAGAGGTGGTTCTAGATAAAGCTTCGCACTAAAGCCTTGTGCTGTACATAGTTGGTATAATGTTCAATAAAAGGTAAAGTTTACCAATAACCTTGCCTCCAGCAGTATTTATCATTCCTGACCAAGGACAACCTCATCTAAGACCACGATGATGATAACAGGAGTACCATGACTTGCACAAAAAAACATTGGGAGGGGTTTTCCAGTTATTGTAACTGGACACACTGAATCACGGAAGAGCAATGCATATATAAAATTCCCAAGGAAAAGTCCACTTTCGTGTTTTCCATCCACTCTAGTCAAAGGCTGAGCATCAAGTGGACTCCTTCAGAGATAAGGGATTGAGTTTTACCAGCCTTGGTGGGTGGGTTTGGAGTAAAAGTGCCCATGAAATGGCAATAATGGAAGGCAGGAGTTTGGAGTGCCCATCGTCTTCACATGGCCATGCCAGCAACAGGGAAGGTGGCGGGGGTTGGATAGTGCTTCTGACCAGAGGCCTCAGGAGCCAATTAAGTGGTCAATTAAGGGCCTCTTCTTGTGGGATCGGGGTGGGGGGAACGGGGAGTGGGGTGGGGGTGGTGGGGGCCATTATCCAATTTGGGCACTTTTTGATCCAGGGAGGAGCCCCTCCCTCCTCCCATGGCAATAGCAGCAGGTGTTGCTTGGCCCTCGCTGGGGTCTGCCTGAAAGGCCCCAGCGGCCCCACTCTCCACTTACTTAGTTGTGAAAGCGTCGTCCATCCATTGCATACTCTTCTTCCAGGCGCAGTCCCAGCAGAGGTCAACGCTCCCTCTGATTGGCTGGCAACTCCTGGGGCAGGGGTGGGTGGGGGGCAGTGACCATCTGCTTTCGGGCCCATTGGCGGAAACTTCGCCTCTAGAACAAAATTCATACTATGCGCCCTTCCTCAATACACTCAGCTGCAGGAAGCAGGAATCTGTCCCATTGAGTCAACCAAAGGATGGCGGCACCTACAGCTGCAACAGATTATAACCAATTTGCATGGCTATTGGATCTGTCATGAATTCATCACAGCCACAGCGACACACCAGTTGATGTACAATGTTGGCATTGCGTCTACTGAGTTGTGTAAACTTATTCCTTTCAGAAGATTTTAATTTTAGTATGCTTGTATCAAATCAAAGCAAGAGAAATTTTTTTGCTGTGACTCTTGACTGCCTCATACTTCCATGTAAGTAATAAATCAAAAAGTGCGTAATGCAAGAACCTTTGTCGGTTAAGAACTTCAAATATTTTTCTTGGTACAACATTGGAAATGGCCCTTTCAGTTACACACACATGTCATTGTATTTGCACAATACCATACCATTGACCTTATCAAAACTGAACTACGTCAAATAATGTTGTGTATTTAGATTCTAAGCAGCTGTGTCACATTTTGAAGCATTAAGATTGTAACATCTTGAGATTTCTGGCAAAAGTAGGGGAATTGTTAGAGTTACAAATTGCCAGACTCAGTACTATTTACTGTGCTTCTTGTTAAACATTTTTCCCCCATATATAACATTTTACCACAGAGATGTGAAGCCAAGGCTCCATCTTCTCTCTCAAGTGGACAAAGATGATCCCCCACCACCATTCAATGAAGAGCAGGGGAGTCCACTTCAGGCTCCTGCCTAACGTTTATCCCTTGTCATTCAATCCATGTCATTTTACAGCATGTTCAAATTAACTGCTGCATTTTCTACATTAAAACAATGACATTACATCAAAAAAAGGGCTGAATTTTCAGGAAGACGGGGGCACAGCAGAATCAGCTGTGGGCCCGTTGACCTGTCAATGGCCTCAATTGAGGCCATTGACAGGATCATCGAAACAATTAAAGGACCTGCCCGTCCAACCTTAAGGTTGGCGGACAGGCCAGGAGCCCCGGCAGCAAATAGAAAAAACATGAAACCTCATCCAACAGCGGGATGAAGTTTCATGTCAGGATTTAAAAAGTTTAATAAAACTTTAGTGTAATTTATGAACATGTCCCATCTCATGTGACATTGTCACATGAGGGGGACATGTTAAGGATATTTTTCTATTTTTAATGTTTTTAAAAGTGTCAGCGATCTCCCTGAGGCAGCACTTAGCCTCAGGGGGATGTGCGCTCCTTCGTGTGCATGTGTGAAAGAGCGCACTCTTGCTTTTAGGGAACCCTCTCCACCCACACAGGAAGTGCACAGCGCTTCCCGCCGGACATCACACTGGGTGGGCCTTAATTGGCCAGCCCACATAAAATGGTGGCGGGGCCCGCTTCGCCGGCATGGATCGGCTCCCTGCTCGCTAGAGGTTGGGTCAGGCCCGCTCACCCGACAGGCAGAAAATTTTGCCCAAAGTGTTTCATTGGCTGTGAAGCAATTTGGGACATCCTGAGTTATGTAGAAATACTAGTGTACTCTTTTTGTCTCCCTTTCTCTCAATTTCTTTCACTTTCTCTCTTTCTTTCTCCCTCTTTTTCTCTTTCTCACTTTCTTTGCCACTCTCTCTCTCGCTCCATGATTTACAGTTCCTTTCAAAACACCTGCATGTTATTTTTAATAGTTTCCTAGTTCACTCAGCATGAAATTGATTCATAATTCCCTCGGCAAATGGGAATTTGCCAGTCAGATCTTGTACTGACATTTAGCATGTGGCAGGCTGCATTACAACTAAGTGAAGACATATCTGCATTTACAACAAAGGCGTTCCTATGTCAGAGCACTCAGCAATGCCCCTCCGTCCATACTGATGTGCCTGTTTAGTTTAATGCAAATTCTGCAAACAATGGCTTGATGAGACATGTTGCACTTGGATCAGGAACATGCCTGAATCTGGGCTTCTGCAAAGTGCCGAAGAATTGCTGAACTAGTTTTATTGTCATTGTTCATTCAGCAATTCAATCTGGAAAATAAAAAGCAGAAAACATTGAAAACTGATGCTTTTAACACAATAAATTTAGACTTCTGCTACGTGTTGCTGAATGTGGGTGAAATCTGAGTTATAATTCCACAGGGGGTCTCCTGATCCTCCGACTGCAACTTTGACAAGACACTGGCAGACCACTCTATAAAATGGAGGAGCCACATTGTAATCTGGGTCTCCGTTGATTTTATTTGATGGGATGTGAGGGGTTCCTGTGGTCTCACGGTAGCGATACAGCAGAAGATCTAGAGTGATTCCCACAAAGTGTCAAGGTCACTGTGTTTAGTGCACAGAAACCTAGAAGTGAAGGACGCTACATGGTGTAGTATTGAACCAGGACAATCCTATCCATGACATGACAACTAGCTTCAGTTTCCCTAGGTCCACGATAGAAAATTCAGACTGAGTTTCCACTTCCTAATCAGCATGCCGTGAACTAGAATCTTGCAGCATAGGAGGAGGCCATTCAGCCCATCGTGCCTGTGCAGGCTGTTTGAAAGAATAATCCATTTATTCCCACCTACCAGCTCTTTCCTCATTGACATCCACTGGAAAGCATGCACAATGGGTATCAGCTGAGGCAAGATCAGTTTTGATATCTGGGCCTGGATTTTTGTGTAGGTTCAGCAAAATATGACTTGCTCACTTTTGTGACTTCCAAACTGCACACCTGACCCTTGTGTGACTTTGCTTGGGACTTTGTTTTCTGACACAGGTTTCAGGTTGGCAGTGCGGTTTGAGAGTGACTATGGAGTGTGGGAGGAGTGTGGGTGAAGAAGCAAACTGGTAAGGAGGCGTGCTTTGATTTGTGGATTCAGCAGCCCAGCTCTTAATATTGTTTAAAGGCTGCTTAAACCTCACCCATCATCCATTCACATCCCCCACCGCCCCCCCACCACAACCAGCCCCTCCATGCCACCCCATGCCTCCTCAGATCACCCATGTTGCTCCATGCCCCCCCAGATCAGCCACGCCACCTCTATGCCACCTTCTGATCCTGCTCCTATTTCTTAATGATCTTCTGTACCTTATGATTTAGTTGTTGCACAAATTTGAGAATGTGGACAATGAGGATGAGTCAGAATGGGATTGGCACTTGTGACATTACAAATCAAAGGCTTCATTCACAGTTCTGGTAGGGCGCACGTTAATTTGAAGCTGATTAACAAACGAGTGACACACCCATACCATTGTTGTTGCTAATCTTGAAACAAATCCTTGGAACAGATTCAAACATTTCAAAATTGGTGAGTCATTGGTTTAACAGTCATTCAAACATTTCCTCTGATTCTGTGACTGTTTTACCATTTTGATCGCAAGTGGTTGCTTAATTCCTTCACTATATTAATTGTTCAAATGGCAGCTTACGTCATTGTCCTTTGAAATTGATTGCCTTCTGAAATGATTGTGAAGTCTGTACGAAAGAAGACATATTGAGAGCATGAACAAAAGACGTGGTTGACTGTGATAAGTGAGGTGTGCTGTGGGTGGTTTGTTTATTTAAGTTGCAGAATTTAATAAATCATGTATATTTGTGGTACATGATAGGTTCTAAATGTAATTAAAAACGAACTCAGCTTGAACATGTTTTTGACTGTTTCTGCCCCTCGCAGCTTGCACCCAATTTCACAGCAAACAGTGATTCACAAATGCACATGGAATCAAATTCCTGTGAGAAAGAGAGTTACGCCCCTGCACCAGGCTAAATTTCAGGTTAGCTAAGGGTGAATTTTGAGAGACCAGGCGCAAGGCCTCAAATAAATAGTCAGCACATGGTGGAAAATTGTGGACGTGTTGCCTCTGATTTTTTTCTGGGTGTTGGCTGCATGTGAGGCAATATCAGTTGTAGTACAGTCCCTCGCAAAATTTACTCTAAGGCCAAATTTGCTGGTGTGCCTCACTTAAGCTGTTGTTTCTTGACTTGTGCTCTCCATTCCTGCATATTCACAATACTAAAGGGGGCAGAGGATGAGCAGGATGTGGGTATCAATGGCATGGTCATTATTTATTGCTCTTGAAATGAGTGGCTTGCTAGGCATTAACATACAAGCATACAAATTAGGAGCCGGAGTAGGCTATTCGGCCCCTCGAACCTGCTCTGCTATTCAAAAAGATCATGGCTGATCTGACTGTGGCCTCAACTCCACATTCTGCCTAACATTAACCTTTGACTCCCTTGTTAGTCAAAGAAATAGTCTATCTATCTCTGCCGTAAAAATATTCATTGACCCTGCTTGCACCATTAACTGGGGAAGAGAGTTCCAAAGATTCACAACCCTCTGAGAGAAAAAATTCCTTCTCATTCCTGTCTTAAATAGGAGATCCCATGTTTTTAAATTGTGTCCCCTAGTTCTGGGTCTTTTCCACAAGGGGGAAAAACCCTTTCAGCAGTTAAGAGTCAACCACATTGCTGTGATCTAGCATCACCTATAGACCAGGCCAGGTAAGGAAGGCAGATTTCCTTCTCTTTGTACATGGACATTAACTGCAGCTCCTGTGAGAATTCCCTAAGGGAAGACTGCAAAGGGAAACCTTACCAAATACACCAAGATGGATTTGTACAACAATTGATAATAGTTTAATTATCAAGGCTGGCTTAATATTCTAGATTTATAAATTAAATTTAAATTCAACTAGCTGCCATTGTGAGATCTGAACCCATACTCCAGAGAATTAGCCTGGATTAACTAGCCCAGTGATATTCCCACTACACCACCATCGCCCTATAGCTATAATGGAATGTGCAGCAGGAATCTGTGTGAAAATGGACCAGGAACTATACAATGTCACCAATTCCACATGAGCACACACTACAGTGGCAGCAGGAACTGAGCAGACAGTATTTGCACACTGGTACCTGGATCCTGGTGGCTTCATGCATTCTATTGTTTCCAAGAGATTCCCGAGCCTGATAGCTGCCATTTTACCAGTCAGCCTGCTGGTAAGCAGGAACAATTATCCGATGCCCAGTGGGATGGCAGTGGCTGGAGGTGACTTAGGCCTTGGGGTTCTGCCACTCAGCAACGTCAGGCTTTTGACCCTCCCCTCAGACCATTTTGACTTGGTGCGATAGTGTAAAAATAAGTGATAGCAAGTTGGCAGCCCATTGCTCCCAATTTTCATTTTCATTAAAATCAATGTCATGCAAAACCAAAGTCCAAATCTGCTCAAACGCATTTAATTTTTTTGACTATATTTAAGAAGAAAATAGTTAGATTTCTGGACTCTTAAAGGCGCCAAAAGGTACGGGGAGAGTGCAGGACTATGGCGTTAAGATAGAGGATCAGCCATGATCGTATTGAATGGTGGAGCAGGCTTGAAGGTCCTACTCCTGCTCCTATCTTCTATGTTTCTATGTTTCTCCTGGCTGAATAATGAGAGGGTAAAGTTGAGCTGTTATTTTTAAGAGAAAATATACAACATCGACTGTGCCAATTATTCATTCTGGCACAGTCTTTTCAACTAAGTCCAACTTCAGTGTTTTTCATTCATTTTATTGGTCTGTCATTCTCCAGCCCTCAGTCACTACAATAACTGATTCAAATTAGCCAATACATTTACATTATAACAAACGGATGCCACGCAGAGACTATAAGTAAAAGGTACTTCATTGGCTGTAAAGCACTTTGGCCATCCGGTGGTCATGAAAAGCGCAATATAAATGCAAGTCTTTCTTTTTTCCACTTGTCTGACATCAGTAAAGCCTTTAGTGCTATTCCCTAAAGACATGCCCGGTTAATCACAATTATATAAAGTGATGAAAAATCCTGGCTGTGGAATCTTGTGATTTCCGGTAGGGGTCACCGGATTACAGTTGGTAATGGGTGATCTGGGTTGTTTTACCTCTTTAGCAACACACAAATCTTGAATTCTAATTTATTCATTTGCAGACATTTGGTGGTGCAAAATCTGAGTATCACTGAAAAAGAGACATGCTGTCCAAGCTTTTCGTCTTGCACTTATCAGGGTATACACAAGAATACCAAATGTAAAGGGAACAATAATTTATACTTCATGAGAAAAGAGTGCTGATTGGTTGGTAATTGGACTCTGATTGGTAGGAGCTTTGCCATGGAGAATGCACCGGCTAACTGATGACAGTTAACTGCCAAGCTTTGTTTAAATTCAGGCAGGTTGACTCTGATTGGTCAAGGCATTGCCCCGGAGAATGAACCAGAAAATGGCTGCCCCCTACTTGTTCAGTTGAAACAGGCACAATGTGTGTACATGTATTTATTTGTGATTCACTCATTCATTGCTGACACCATTTTTAATGCCACATACGGAAAGACTAAAAGCCTTTTACACTATCATCCCTGGGCACTGTATTTCCAGGAAAGCCATTTGACCCTGTCCTCTCACAGATCTCTCCAATGCTCCAAATTTGTAGTTCAATGGACTCTTTCACTTTTTTACATGCTTACTTTTAAAATTCACACGCTTGCCTACTTAAACTTTTATTCCCTAAGATCTCAAAACTCTTTATCCCTTTCTTTCGGATTTCTCAAATTCAAGCATGTCCTCCCCTAATCACCACCTTCCATATCAACCTCATCTCTTTAACTCTTACCAGTCTTTACTGAGAAATTGGTAACAACCCGATTGGGATCCTGCAGATGCAGTAATGTAAACCTCTCCAAGTTCCTGTTGATTTTTTTCCCTGAATATACTGTGCCTAAAACTAAAAATATACTGTGCCTTTTCTCATGTTAAACTAACCAACCTGTTTTATTGTCCTTAAATCCTTTCTTGAATAAGGGTGTCACATTTGCCATTGTCCAGCCCTCTGGCACCACCTCTATAGCTGGGGAAGATTGGAAAATGATGACAATATCTCTACACCCACTTCCTTCAGCAACATATGAGGAAAGGCAGGACAGACTGGGCCTGTATCCACTGGAGTTTAGAAGAATGAGGGGTGATCTTATTGAAACATATAAGATCCTGAGGGGACTTGTCAGGGTGGTTGGTGAATAGATGTTTCCCCTTGTAGGAGAGACTAGGACTAGGGAACACCGTTTAAAAATAAAGGGTCTCTCTTTCAAGATGGAGATGAAGAGAATTTTTTCCTCTCAGAGAGTTGTGAGTCTTTGGGACTCTCTTCCCCATAAGCAATGGAGGCAGGGTCATTGAATATTTTGATGCAGAGGTAAATAAATTTTTGACTAACAACAGAGTCAGAGGTTATTGGGGATAGGGAATGTGGATTTGAGGTCACAACCAGATCAGCAATGTTCTTATTTAATGGCTGAGCAGGCTCAAGGGGCCAAATGGCCTACTCCTGCTCCTGGCTTGTATGGATGAATGTACTCAAACAGAATGCTGCAAATGCTCAATGGGTCTGGTAGCATCTGTGGATAGAGAAACCGAGTTAAGATTTCAGATCAATGACGACCCTTCATCAGACTGAGGAAGATAGAAAAGTAATAAGTTTTGAGCAAATGAAAGTGGGGGATGGGGGAAGAGCAAGAAGGAAGGTTTGCGATAGTGGGGAGAGTGGGTGAGGTTAAAAGACAAAAGATTTTGTGGTAATGGGTAAAGTGAAAAAACAAAAGATGTGCCCAGGTGAGCTGTGAATGGCAGGATAGTGACTGTCCAAATGCAAACTGGAGTAAAAAAAGAAACAAGAGGAACCAAACCAGCTAAAAAAAATGAAACAAGATGGAAGTAAAGGTGATGATCTAAATTTATTGAACTCAGTGATGAGTCCAGAAGGCTGTTGAGTGCCCAGGCGAAAGATGAGGTGCTGTTCCTCGAGCTTGCGTTGATCTTCCTTGGGACACTGCAACAGGTCAAGGACAGAAAGGTCAGAGTGGGAGCAAGGTGGAGAATTAAAATAACAGGTGACTGGAAGATCAGAATCATGCTTGTGGACTTAATGGAGGTGTTCCGCAGAGCATTTGCAATTGGTCTCCCCAGTAATAGAGGAGACCACATAGTGAGCAGTGAACACAGTACACCAAATTGAAAGAAGTGCAAGTAAAACATGTATACAGGGTTAGCAACCGTCCAGGATCATCTTGGAGTCTCCAGGAATTAAAGATTAATCTTCTGGAATACTGCCGAGAAAAATCCCACAGCGGTCCTTAATGAAACTGTGTCTTTTTTTACATTTTCTGTGAACAAGGTTGTTTGTTAATTGTATAAATATTGGAGATGCAGAAGAAAAAAGGTTGTTTAGCTGGGCAGCACGTTTAGAGGAAGAAGGTGATGTTTTGAAACCCACAGATTATGTGCAAACAGGATTTGGCTACAATGGTTTATTTAGGACAAAAACCAAAATACCTGGAAAAACTCAGCAGGTCTGGCAGCATCTGCGGAGAGGAGCACAGTTAATGTTTCGAGTCCGAATGACCCTTCAACAGAACTAAGTAAAAATAGAAGAGAGGTGAATTATTAGCTGGTTTAAGGGGGGTTGGACAAGTAGAGCTGGATAAAGGGCCAGTGATAGGTTTATTTAGGAACTGATTTTTATCTTGTAAAATAGTTGTGGCTTGTAGACTACTTTCTGCTTTTAATTATAAAAGTTTTATGCCAGTACTTTCATGTGCCCTGCTCTTTTGCACTCTTTGGACTGTAAGAAACGGAAAGTGAAGACTTGTATTAATACAGCACCTTTCACAACCACTTTACAGCCAATGAAGTAATTTTGAGGTGCAGTCACTGTCACAGTGTAGGTAACTCCCCTGCACAAGACCTAGAGTGGAACTTGAACTCACAACATTCTGATTCACGGATGAGGGTGTTGCCAATCATGACTGACACTGACATTAGTCACCTGCAGCCTCTATGAAGTAGCCCACAGTTTACGAGTTACAGTTCCTCCTGGCCCCACAACAAAACATTGGGCCTCCCTTACCCTGGGTTGGGACTTGCTGTAATCATGGATTTGCCACACTCACCCACCCATCAATTTGTATTTACCTTGCCAGGGACAATTTCCATGGTTCCCAGCCCCCGCCCCTCCCATTTTGATTCTTGCCTGCTGGTGGTGACATAGTTCCGTCTATCTTTGGCTGGAACTTGTAAATAAGTCCAGGAGATCGAGGAGTTGTTGGGACTATTTTCCTTGGAGAAGAGGAAGCTGAGAGGAGATCTGATAGAGGTATTCAAAATCATGAGGGGTCTGGACAGGGTAGATGGGGAGAAACTGTCCCCACTCGTGAAAGGATTGAGAATGAAAGGGCACAGATTTAAACTAATTGGCAAAAGAAATAAAAGCGATATGAGAAAAAAAGCTTTATCACGCAGTGAGTGGTTAAGGTTTGGAATGCACTGTCTGAGAGTATGGTGGAGATAGGTTCAACTGAAGCATTCAAAAGGGAATTAGAATGTTATATGAATAGGAATAATGTGCAGGTTATGGGGAGGAGGCAGGAGAATGGCACTAAGTGAATTTCTAGTTTGGAGAGCCAGTGTCGACACAGCCTCCTTCTGCCCCATAAGAATTCTGTGATTCTGTGAGTAAAAGTCTCCCAGGTCTTGCACTTTGTGTTGTTGCCAAACTTTATACCAAGGGCTTTTAGTAATACAACAGAAGTCAGGCAGCCTTACCATTTAACTGTCCTTTCTCTGTCTCCGTTGTTAATTTGTACATTCCACAGAAAGACCCAATCACTTTAAATTGTTCCAATTTCTTTCTCTTTATCTCTATAAATGTTGGGTGACATCCTCATTTATGCCTCCAATCTAGTCAATGTGAGCAGTAATCCCCTACTGGTGTACAAGCCAGCAGTTAACTCTTTGCATACCAAAAGTTAATACAAAACATGCATAAGAGGAACATGGCATAAGGTTTATAATAAACAGGAAGATATAAAAAGTCTACATTTCTTACATACTTCTAGTCCCACAACCCTGATTCTAATCTTGAGTTAAAATTGTTCCTTATGTCTCCAATTCACCTCCCGCCTAATGGACATTTTCCAGTTTTGGTGAGTCTTGGGCCGAGATTCTCTGGCTGTACTATGCCGGGACCTGCCGCAGGAGACTTGGCAGCCCAGCCAAAAGTCCTTGACTTATGGCAGGACTGCATGTTCCTGATGGTGGACAGGGCCAGAAAATGCCGTCCTTTAGATTGTTTCTTCCCTATAACTAATATTAATTATTATTTGATGCCAGAATCTCTTAGGAATAATGAATCTAATGGGTTAATACTGTCCAATAAAACAAACAAAAAAAAAGTTATCCTTTTTACCCACCTCCAATATTCTCCCTCCATGTGAACCCCTCCCTCGGGATTCTCAACTTCTCTTGATCTTTTCATTGAGAACTGTCAGCGTGACATCAGTCGTCTCAATTTCTCTGCTCCTCTCACCCACCTTAACCTGTCTCTTTCTGAACTTGCTGCACTCCGTTCTCTCAGGTCCAACCCTGACATTTTCATCAAACCCGCTGTTGTTGTCTGGTGGTGCTGTTGTTGTCTGGCGCACTGACCTCTACCTCGCAGAGGCTGAGCGTCAACTCGCAGACACTTCCTCCTACATCCCCCGGACCACGACCACCACTGAACATCAAGCCATTGTTTCCAGTACTGTTACTGACTTCATCTCTTCTGGAGATCTTCCCTCCACAGTTTCCAACCTCATAGTCTCCAAATCCCGGACGGCCCGCTTCTACCTCCTACCCAAAAACACAAACAGGACTGTCCCGGCAGACCGATCGTGTCAGCCTGTTCCTGCCCCATGGAACTCATTTCTTGCTATCTTGACTCCATTCTCTCTCCCCTTGTCCAGTCCCTTCCCACCTATATCCATGATTCCTCTGACACCCGACATCATATCAACAATTTCCAGTTCCCTGGCCCCAACCACCTCCTCTTCACCATGAACGTCCAATCCCTCTACACCTCCATCCCTCACTTGGATGGTCTGATGGCTCTCCACTTCTTTCTTGAATAGAGGCCTGAACAATCGCCATCCACCACTACGCTCCTCCGTCCGGCTGAACTTGTTCTCACACTGAACAATTTCTCCTTAAACTCCTCTCACTTCCTTCAAATAAAGGGTGTGGCTATAGGTACCCGCATGGGCCCCAGTTATGCCTGTCTCTTCATGGGGTATATGGAACATTCCTTGTTCCAGTGCTACTCCGGCCCCCTCCCACAACTCTTTCTCCAGTACATTGATGATTACTTCGGTGCTGCTTCATGCTCTCGTCTGGACCTGGAAAAATTTATTAATTTTGCTTCCAATTTCCACCCCTCCATCATTTTCACATGATCCATCTCTGACACTTCCCTTTCCTTCCTTGACCTCTCTGTCTCTATTTCTGGTGATAAACTGTCCACCAATATTCATTACAAGCCTACCGACTCGTACAGCTACCTCAACTACAGCTCCTCACACCCCACTTCCTGTAAGGACTCCATCCCATTCTCTCAGTTCCTTCGCCTCCATCGCATTTGTTCTGATGATGCCACTTTCAAAAACAGTTCCTCTGACACGTCCTCCTTCTTTCTTAACCGAGGTTTTCCACCCACGGTGGTTGACAAGACTCTCAACTGTGTCCGGCCCATCTCCCGCGCATCCGCCTTCACACCTTCCTTTCCCGCCCAGAACCATGAAAGGGTCCCAGTTGTCCTCACTTATCACCCCACCAGCCTCCGCTTTCAAAGGATCATCCTCTGCCATTTTCGCGAACTCCAGCATGATGCCACTACCAAACGCATCTTCCCTTCACACCCCCACCCCACCACCCCGCCCACCCCCTGTGGCTTTCCGCAGGGATTGTTCCCTCTGGGACACCCTGGTCCACTCCTCCATCACCCGCTCCACCTCAACTCCCTCCCACGGCAACTTACCATGCAACCGCAGAAGGTGCAACACCTGCCCCTTTACTTCCCCTCTCCTCACCGCCCAAGGGCCCAAACACTCCCTTCAAGTGAAGCAGCATTTCACTTGCACTTCCCTTAATTTAGTCCACTGCATCTGCTGCTCCCAATGCAGTTTCCTCTACATTGGAGAGACCAAACGCAGACTGGGTGACCGCTTTGTGGAACACCTTCGGTCTGTCTGCAAGCATGACCCAGACCTCCCTGTCGCTTGCCATTTCAACACTCCACCCTGCTCTCATGCCCACATGTCCATCCTTGGCCTGCTGCAATGTTCCATTGTTTAAGAAGGGTAGCAGGGATAATCCAGGAAATTACAGGCCGGTGAGCCTTCGGTAAGGTAGGGAAATTATTGGAGAAGATTCTTTGTGACAGGATTTACTATCATTTGGAAGTAATGAGCATATTAGTGAGCGGCAGCATGGTTTTGTGAAGGGGAGGTCGTGTCTCACTAACTTAATCGAGTTTTTGAGAAAGTGACAAAGATGATCGACGATGGAAGGGCAGTGGATGTTATATACATGGATTTCAGTAAGGCCTTTGACAAGGTCCCTCATGGCAGATTGGTACAAAAGGTAAAGTCGCACAGGATCAGAGGTGAGCTGGCAAGATGGATACAGAATTGGCTTGGTCATAGAAGACAGAGGGTAGCAGTGGAAGGGTGCTTTTCTGAATGGAGAGTTGTGACTAGTGGAGTTCCACAAGGATCAGTGCTGGGACGTTTGCTGTTTGTAGGATACATAAATGATTTGGAGGAAAATGTAACTGGGCTATTTAGTAAGTTTGCAGACAACACTAAGGTTGGAGGAGTTCCAGATAGTGAAGAGGATTGTCAAAGGATACAACAGGATATAGATTTGTTGGAGAATTGGGCAGAGAAATGGCAGATGGAGTTTAATCTGGACAAAACGAGGTAATGCATTTTGGAAGGTCTAATACAGGCAGGAATTATACGGTAAATGGTAGAACCCTTAAGTGCATTGACGGGCAGAGGGATCTGGGTATACAGGTCCACAAGTCACTGAAAGTGGCAATGCAGGTGGATAAGGTAGTCAGGAAGGCATATGGCACGCTTGCCTTCATTGGCAGGGGTATTGAGTATAAAAGCTGGGAAGTCATGCTGCAGCTGTATAGAACCTTGGTTAGGCCACACTTGGAATATTGCATGCAATTCTGGTCACCACATTACCAGAAGGATATGGAGGCATGGGAGAGGGTGCAGAGGAGGTTTACCAGGATGCTGCCTGATGTGGAGGTTATTAGCCATGAGGAGAGGTTGGAGAAACTTGGATTGTTCTCACTAGAGCGACGGAGATTGAGGGGCGACTTGATAGAAGTTTACAAAATTATGACTGGCATGGACAGCTTAGATAGTCAGAAGCTTTTTCCCAGGGTGGAAGAGTTAATTACTAGGGGACATAGATTTAAAGTGAGAGGAGAAAATTATAGAGGAGATGTGCAAGGCAAGTTTTTTACGCAGAGGGTAGTGAGTGTCTGGAATTCGCTGCCAGAGGAGGTGGTGGAAGCAGGTACAATAGTGGTGTTTAAGAGGCAGCTTGACAAATATATGAATAGGATGGGAATAGAGGGATACAGACCCCGGAAGTGCAAAATGTTTTAGTTGATGGGCAATATGATTGGCGCAGGCTTGGAGGACCAAAGGGCCTGTTCCTGTGCTGTATTTTTCTTTGTTCTTTGTTCCAGTGAAGCTCAACGCAAACTGGAGGAATAGCACCTCATCTTCCGACTAGGCACTTTACAGCCTTCCGGACTGAATATTGAGTTCAACAATTTTAGATCAGGAACTCTCCCCTCCATCCCCACCCCCTTTTCAATCCCCCTTTTTTCCAATAATTTATTTGAATTTTTCTTTTCCCACCTATTTCCATTATTTTTAAATGTATTTCCATCCATTGTTTTATCTCTACCTTTTAGCCTATTTCGATCTCTTCCCCCTACCCCACCCCCACTAAAGTTATCTGTACCTTGCTTGTCCTACTTTCTACCCTTAATGTCACCTATTAGCACATTCCTTAGATAATATCACCACCTTCAACACCTCTTTGTCCTTTTGTCTGTGACATCTTTTGGTTATCTCCACCTACCACTCACCCTCTATCCAGCTCTACTTGTCCCAACCCCCCTTAAACCAGCTTATATTTCACCTTTTTTCTATTTTTACTTAGTTCTGTTGAAGAGTCATATGGACTTGAAATGTTAACTGTGTTCCTCTCCGCAGATGCTGTCAGACCTGCAGAGTTTTTCCAGGAATTTTTATTTTTGTTTTGGATTTCCAGCATCCGCAGTTTTTTGCTTTTATATAAAAAAAGAGTACTTGATTGTCTTTACATCTAGCACCAGATTGGTTGTAACATCTCCGAGGAAAGGTCATCGACCTGAAATGTTGGATAGTATTTAATGGAGGTGATGGGGTCTTGGCTGCTGGCTGGAGAGTCAGTGTGAAGCCGATGTTGCCTCTTTGAGAGAGGGCCCACTGAATTAAATGCCACACTCAGGCATTTAACTGGCCAGTGGCAGGCCTTCCCTGGAATCAAGGACCATGGGGGTGGGAGTCCTGCCCACCCAGAACTGCTAGCCAATCAGAGGCTAGCAGCTCTCAGTGCTTGGAATGCCAAGGAGGCATAGTGGCTGCTGACGGCACTGCATTGCACCGAAGAGGCCTAAGTTCAGAGCTGGATTCCAGGCCAACAGGTGAGCGAGGGTGGAATGGGGATCGATGCAAGGGGGTCGCTGGCTGAAGGGAGGGGTGTTAGCAGCAAGGGCAGGGGATGGTTCTCAGCAGTCCCCTCCCCACTTTCCTGATGCTGGGTCCCTCAATCAGGTACTGAGTGCCTGACAACGAGGGACACCCTCTGCCCCATTGCCATGGAGCCTGGAAGCAACATGCCAGGGTTCATCGAATGGCAACAGGCCCGTCAGCCCGCCACTACTTTAATATCAGCGATAGCGGGATGAGATCCACTTAAGGGCCTCAATTGGTGGTGGATTGGGAATAAAGTTGCCAACTGTGATTAAACATATTCCTGGAGGTTTCACCACATGACTTGCCCGCATGCTCTAGCCATTAATCGGCCAACACAACCATCTTCATGACGTCCTGCCTTCCTATGCTAATCGCAAAGCAAAAAGTCTCATTACCCAATTGGATGATGCTTGACTCTCAACCAAACAGGACTTGATCCCCCACCCCCCCCCCCCCATCCCCCCATTTTCAGTATTTTTATATCTGGTAAAGAGAAAAGCTCAAGGACAATGACAAAAAAACCCCAGTGTTTTTTAATGTCCTGATCATTTTTCTCCAGGGTTGCTCACATTAGTTTCCTGGAGATTGATCTCCAATTCCTGGGCCAGGATTTTGACCGTGTCGGGCGGGCGCAGCAGGCGGGGCCAGGAGCGTTCGTGAAGCCGGTTGCTGCCCGCGATCGGGCCCCGACATCGATTTCACGCTGGTTGGCCAATTAATGGCCAGCCAACAAGAAGCACGCGCTGCAGCGCAGCTGGGGGGAACGGAAGGAGGGCGAACGCGGAGGTTCATGCATGCGCACGAGTGTGCGCTATGAAAGCTTGCTGAGGCACAGAGCTGCCTCTGGGAACTGAAGATTTAAAAACACAAGAATAATAACATTTCCACTGTTAAAAACATGTCCCCCATGTGACTCGGTCACATGAGCAGGGATATGTTACGAATGAAATTTAAAAGTTTTGATTTAATTTTTAATTGCTGTTGGAAACTTCACCCCGCCTGTGGATGATGTTTCCTAAAAATCCAAAGGCCGCTTGGCCTTTTCGCCTGCCTGCCAACCGCAGGGTTGGATGGGATGGGCAGCGAAAAATTTCATTTAATTGTGACTTTAATAGGCCTGTTAGCGAGTGCACAATGATGTCAGGACGCTTGCCCGATGTTATCGTGCGTCATTTTGCGCTCAGCGCAAATTTCTGCCCCTGGAGACTCCAGAACAATCCTAGATGGTTGGCAACCCTCATGGGGAAGGGTTGGGAAGCCTTCCTGCCCTGGACCCAATTTTGGTGGAGGCAGGAAGGTGGCAGGGAGCCCACCCGATTAAATGCCCTCCCCATCACCAAACCTATCTGGGGGAAAGGTGTTAAATTCCATTGTTAACTTTGTTTCTCTCCACGGATTCCACTGCTCATTTCTAGAGTTTTTATTTTTTTATTGCTTGCAACAGAGTCTCCCTATACAACACACTGTAACTAATACTGGCACATGGCTACATCACTACTTAATATGCGTTTCTACTTACATTTCTAAATTACTCTTGTTGCAACATGTTGCAATTAAAATTGTTTGGTTGGATTACAGCCTTGTTGCAGTTACCTATTGTCATAAATTTTTATTTAAGCTTGTATGGAAAACTATATCTCAGTAATGTAAAAGGCTCATTTTAGATCTGCAGCCAAGTATTAGCTTTGGAAAACAAGATCACAGCATAAAAAGAAAAAAACTGCGGATGCTGGAAATCCAAAACAAAAACAAAAACAGAATTACCTGGAAAAACTCAGCAGGTCTGGCAGCATCGGCGGAGAAGAAAAGAGTTGACGTTTCGAGTCCTCATGACCCTTCGACAGAACTTGAGTTCGAGTCCAAGAAAGAGTTGAAATATAAGCTGGTTATATAAGCTGCTGAGTTTTTCCAGGTAATTCTGTTTTTGTTTTTGTTTAAGATCACAGCATAGCTTGGAGACTTGGCTGGACCTTAAAGATCATCCCAAGATTACGGTTAAAATTGGAACATGCCTGCGTCACACTGCTTTCCCATGGCCTGGCTGCTTCGTTGATGCTTTCTTTGAAAACACTTCCAGATGTTTTTTTTTGTGCAAAAGTTCACTTAGTGTCATAATTTGATTCCAGCAATCAAATGCTGAGAATACTAAAGGTGTTAAAAATGCTAATGTGGTGGTGCAGCTTAATATTGCTGCAATCAACCCTGTGGTTTAATTGCTAAAAAGGAAACTAGGGCAAAAGTACACAGGATATGCATATTCTGTTAAATTACAGCCACTTCTGACTCAGGAATGATGGTTTTGTGATAAGCTTAATACTGAGTTGAGGACTTCCCTTTTTGTACATGCTTGCCACCCAATCTGAATGAGGTCACCTACACTTTTCATTTCAAATGACTCAGCTTGTGTAACTTTCTCACCATTCCACCAAACATTTTGTTCCCTTTTCCACACACACTCTGGTCCATTTTAATTCTGCAGCTTCTACAATCAGGTCATAAAAAGGCCAAAACCCAAGCACCTCCGCTGTATGTGTGGTTAACCGACTAACCAACCAACATTGACGGGCTTGAATCATTTCAATGATCTCAATAAATAGCGGATTAGGGAAGTGGGCAGCAAGTGGGGGATTGGAAGTGTAGCAGCTTTTAAAGTGCTGCTGTGCTTTCCAAATGGAGGCAGCTTCTGTTTTTTTTTATTAGAGACGGAAACTGTAGTTGAAGACTGACTATTACTACAGAACGGTGACAGGAGGAATTTTCAGAACTGTCCTCTATCAGCAATCAGAGATGGAGCTTGGAATTAGAGGAGGTAGCCCAGGGAAAAATGTCAATCCTCAAGAGTCTTAGGGAAGATGGTCACCTAGAAAAATGTGATCCCTCTGCCTAATGGGAATTGGGTAATCTGGTTGGCCATTGCAAACAATGTATGGCATGTTTCATACATTTGTGTACCCCTGATTAGCTAAGGTTGGAATGACCTCATAACATCAAGGTTATGGGCTTTAGCACTGTTTATTGTCACTGGCAGTGGAGGTGAAGTTGGAGATGGAGGTGGGCTGTTACAATAAGTGGAATAACTCACTAGTGGTTTCTGTCTGCAGTTCAGCCTCATTGCATACTGTTCCTGGGTCAAGTCGAGGTGGAAGTACCCTGGTTTGGGAGGATTACCAGCAGGTAGGCATGTGTGTAGCCTCTTTAGCTGCCCATCCATTGTTCCCAACCTATGGCCGGAATTTCCCAGTCCTTCACGCCGGAGGGATCTTCCAGTCCTGCCGATGTTAATATGAAAGCATAATCATTTTCATAATATTTTTCTGGTTTGTTGTAAAGTAGGTTTCTGGGTGTCAGTGTATATGGTTCTGTCTGTGTGATTTAATTATATTTGGAGTCAGGTAGACTGCAAGCTTGAAATCATCAACAGAAGCTAGGTGTAGAAATGTACTTGAAATCCTAATGAGTAAACATAGATGCTGCCTTAGCATGTAAGGTGTAAAGGGAATTTGCATTTTTAGATAAGTGAAGGGATTGAAAGGATTTCAAAGGAGTGTTAGTATGTTTACCACCAGCCAGATAAGCAAGACTAAGCAGTGTGTTTAGTTTTCCGTAAGATTACTGACAATATTGGCAACATGAAAGTTTTTATATTATGGGAAATGTATTGTTTCAAAGACATATGGAACAATGGAATTTACATATTAATGAGAGATAAACATATATAAAAGAGAATAAAAGGCTATGTGGTGGAGGCCATGTAAGATCTAACTTGAGTGCGTGAAACAGTCTTGAAGAAGCCTTAAGCCATTTATGCAAATATCTGCTGTGTCCGGTAACTAAAGATGGAGAAAGCCATTTGGAATTCAACTGTCAAGTGGGCACTATGTTAACTTGCTGGTTTTTAAAGTAATCTAAAATCTATTTTGTTGCCTTAAAGTGGGTGTGTAACTAGGAGTCAGGTTAATTTGGACTTTTAGGAATTGTTATAGTATTAAGTAACTGTAGTCTTATGTATGTATTTGAAATCTTTTCTTTTGTTAATAAATATTTTTATTTAATTTTTAAAATCTCTGAACATCTTGGTGGACTCATTACTTCTGAATTCAGTGCACACATCTTGTAATAAATACAAAGTGCAAAACCACTGTGATAGCATGGCCAAGTTTTCCTTGTGGATTTGGTCCACCCGGCAAACAGCATCTGCCACATCATAACAATGTGAATGGAGATTTCAGTGGCTCACTGGCCCTGCCATGGGGAAACCACGGTAAGGGGGAGGGGGTTGGGGGTGGTGGGGGGCGCTGGAAAATTCTGCCCTGTGTTTCAGGTAAATCTTCTCCCAATAAAAGACAGTACAGCAGGAGAATCTTTAATGGAAAATCCATTGTGGCCTCATTGGAGTTGGATGGGGAGGGAAATTCAAATCACACAGCAGTGGCATCATTGTAGATAATGTAATTATTTTTCACACTGGAAAAATAAAGAAAACATGATCAAAATTGGCTGAGAAATAAGCTTCCTATCAAACCTTACATGGTAGGGGGAGTGTTAAATATTTTTAATTAACGGTGAAGATCTGTTTTATATAGACATTTGCAATTTTCTAATCTGCTGGGACCTTCCTTGAATCTAGGATATTTTGGAAGATCACAACATCTACTGTCTCTGCAGCCACTTCTTTTAAGGCTCCAGGATGAAGGCCGTCAGGTCCAGGGGCCTTGCCAGCTTTTAGTTCTAATACTTTCCCGAGGACCCTTTCCCTGCTGATTGTCAGTGTTGTAATTGATTATTGTTTATGGGGGAGGCGATGGTGTACTGGTGTTGTTGCTGGACTAGTAATCCACAGACCCGGGGTAATGCTCTGGGGACCCAGGTTTGAATCATGCCACGGCAGATGGTGGAGTTTGAATTCAATAAAAACCTGGAATTAAAATTCCAATGCCCAATGCCCAATGATGACCATGAAACCATTGTCGATTGTTGTAAAAATCCATCTGGTTCACTAATGTCCTTTTGGGAAGGAAATCTGTTGTCCTTACCTGGCCTGGGAGAGCTGTCTCACAGACTAGTCAAGCAACAGCCTGACATAGTCACCCACAAGGGATCATACCTCACAGATAATGTCCCAGGTCACCATCCCACTGGCAGCATGGACCAGGCCCATCAGAGGTGGTGGCACAGAGGTATACAGTCGGGAGGGAGTTGCTCTTGGAGTCCTCAGCATCAATTCTGGATCTCATAAAGTCTCATGGTATCAGGTCAAACATAGGCAAGGAAACCTCCTGCTGATTACCATGTACCACCCTCCCGCAGCTGATGAATCAGTGCACTTCCATGCTGATGGGCGGCAAGGGCACAGGATGTTCTCTGGGTGGGGGACTTCAATGTCCATCACAAAGACTGGCTCGGTAGCACCACTACTGACTGAGCTGGCCGAGTCCTAAATGACATAGTTGCTAGACTAGGTCTGTGGCAGATGGTGACAAGAGGGAAAACATACTTGACCTCATCCTCACCAATCTGCCTGCCGCAGATGCACCTGTCCATGACAGTGTCGGTAGGAGTGACCATTGCACAGTCACTGTGGAGAAGAAGTCCTGCCTTCATAGGTGAGGTGTCAACCTAGTGAAGCTTTAACACAGGACTACTTGCGTGCCAAACAGCAAGTGATAGACAGAGCTAAGTGATCCCACAACCAACGGATCAGATCTAAGCTCTGCAGTCCTGCCACATCCAGTCGTGAATGGTGGTGAACAATAAACCAATCACTGAAGGAGGAGGCTCCACAAATATCTCCTTCCTCAATGATGGAGGAGCCTAGCACAGCAGTGCAAAAGATAAGGCATTTGCAACCATCTTCAGCCAGAAGTGCCGAGTGGATGATCCATCTCGGCCTCCTCTGGAGGTCCCCAGCTTCATAGATGCCAGTCTTCAGCCACTTCAATTCACTCCATGTGATATCAAGAAACAGCTGAAGGCTCTGGATACTATAAAAGGCTATGGGCCCTGACAATATTCCAGCAATAGTACTGAAGACTTGTGCACCAGAACTTGCCGCGCCCCTAGCCAAGCTGTTCCAGTACAGCTACAACACTGGCATCCACCCGGTGATGTTGAAAATTGCCCAGGTATGTCCTGTACACAAAAAGCAGGACAAATCCAACCCAGCCAATTACCGCCCCATCAGCCTACTCTTGATCATCAGTAAAGTGATGGAAGGGGATATCAACAGTGCTATCAAGCAATAACCTGCACACTGATGCCTGGTTTGGATTCCGTCAGGGCCACTCAGCTCCTGACCTTGTTATAGCCTTTGTTCAAATATGGACAAAAGAACTGAACTCCAGAGGTGAGATGAGAATGACTGCTCTTGACATCAAGGCAGCATTTGACCGAGTGTGGTTTCAAGGAGCCCGAGCAAAACTGGAGTCAATGGGAATGAGGGGGGAAACTCTCTGCTGGTTGGAGTCATACCTAGTACAAAGGAAGATGATTGTGGTTGTTGGAGGTCAGTCATCTCAGCTCCAGGACTTCACTGCAGGAGTTCCTCAGGGTAGTGACCTAGGCCCAACCATCTTCAGCTGCTTCATCAATGACCTTCCTTCCATCTTAAGGTCAGAAGTGGGGATGCTCACTGATAATTGCACGATGTTCAGCACCATTCGCAATGCCTCAGATACTGAAGCAGTTCATGTCCAAATGCAGCAAGGCCTGGACAATATCCAGGGCTGGCAAGTGGCAAGTAACATTTGCACCACACAAGTGTCAGGCAATGACCATCTCCAACAAGAGAGAATCCAACATCACCCCTTGATGTTCAATGGCATTGCCATCATTGAATCCCCCACTATCAACATCCTGGAGGTTACCATTGACTAGCGACTGAACTGGACTAGCCATATATATACTGTGGCTACAAGAACAGGTCAGAGGCTGGGAATTGTGTGACGAGGAGCCCGCCTCCTGACTCCCCAAAGCCTGTCCACCATCTACAAGACACAAGTCAGGAATGTGATGGAATACTCCTTACCTGCCTGGATGAGTGCAACTCCTACAACACTGAAGAAGCTGGACACCGTCCAGGACAAAGCAGCCCGCTTCATCGGCACCATATCCACAAACATTCACTGCCTCCATCACCGACGCACAGTAGCAGCAGTGTGTACCATCCACAAGATGCACTGCAGAAATTCATCAAAGCTCCTTAAACAGCACCTTCCAAACCCATGACCACTGCCTTCTAGAAGGACAAGGGCAGCAGATGGATGGGAACATCACCACCTGGAAGTTCCCCTCCAAGTCACTCACCATTCTGACTTGGAAATATATCGCCGTTCCTTCACTGCCACTGGGTCAAAATCCAGGAACTCTCTCCCTAACAGCACTGTGGGTGTAACTAAACCAGATGGACAGCAGCGGTTCAAGAAGGCAGCTTACCACCACCTTCTCAAAGGCAACTAGGGATGGGCAATAAATGCTGGCCCAGCCAGCGAAGCCCACATCCCATGAATGAATTAAAAAAAAAATCCCCCTCCTTTTTACCTCTTGATTTTCAAGCATTCTTGGTGTGTTTTATTGACTCTTCTACAGGGAAAACAGACACAAAATATCTTGTTCAATGCTTCTGCCATTTCATTGTTTCTTTTCTTAAATTCATTTGCAGGGCTAGACCAGCATTTATTGACCATCCCTAATTGCCCATGAGAAGGTGATGGTGAGCTGCCTTCTTGAACTGCTGCAGTCCATGTGGTGTAGGTACACACACAGTGCTGTTAGGGAGGGAGTTCCAGGATTTTGACCCAGCGACAGTGAAGGAACAGCGATATATTTCCAAGCCAGGATGTATTGTGGCTTTGAGGGGAACTTCCAGGCGGTTGTGTTCCCATTTATTTGCTACCCTTGTCCTTCAAGATGGTAGCGGTCTTGGGTTTGGAAGGTGCTGTCTAAGGAGCCTTGGTGAGTTCCTGCAGTGCATCTTGTAGATGGTACACATTGCTGCCACTGTGTGTTGGTTGTGGAGGGAGTGAATGTTTGTGGAAGGGATGTCAATCATGTGGGATGCTTTGTCCTGGACGGTCTCAAGCTTCTCGAGTGTTGCTGGAGCTGCATCCAGGCAAGTGGAGAGTATTCCATCACACTCCTGACTTGTGCCTTGTAGTTAGTGGACAGGCTTTGGGGAGTCAGGAGGTGAGTCACTCATCGCAGGATTCCTAGCCTCTGACCTGCTCTTGTAGACACAGTATTTATATGGCTAGTCCAGTTCAGTTTCTTGTCAATGGTAACCCAGGATGTTGATAGTAGGAGATTCAGCAATGGTAATGCCATTGAATGTCAAGGGACAATGGTTAGATTCTCTCTTGTTGGAGGTGGTCATTGCCTGGCACTTGGGTGGTGCAAATGTTACTTGCCACTTGTCAGCCCAAACCTGGATATTGTCCAGTTCTTGCTGCATTTGAACATGCACTGCTTCAGTATCAGAGGAGTCGTGAATGGTGCCGAATATTGTGCAATTATCAGTGAACATCCCCACTTCTGACCTTAAAATGGAAGGATGACCATTGATGAAACATCTGAAGATGGTTGGGCCGAGGACACTACCCTGAGGAACTCTTGCAGTGATGCCCTGGAATGGAGATGACTGACCTCCAACAACCACAACCACCTTCTTTGTGCTAGATATGAATCCAACAAGCAGAGATTTTCTCTCTGATTCTCATTGACTCCAGTTTTGCTAGGGCTCCTTGATACCACACTCTGTCAAATGCTGCCTTGATATCAAGGGCAGTGATCCTCACCTCACTGCTGGAGTTCAGCATTTTTGTCCATGTTTGCATGTCACGGCTGTAATTAGTTCAGAAGCTGAGTGACCCTGGCGGAACCCAAAACTGAGCGTCAGTGGGCAGGTTATTGCTAAGCAAGTGTTGCTTGATAGCACTGTTGATGACCTCTTCCATCACTTTACTGATGATCAAGAGTAAACTGATAGGGCAGTAATTTGCTGGGTTAGATTTGCCCTGCTTTTTGTGTACAATCCATACGTGGGTGATTTTCCACATTGCTGGGTAGATGCCAATGTTTTATTTCCCATTATTAATTCCCCAGTCTCACCATCTAAGGAACCAATGCTCACTTTAGTGACTTTAAATACTTGTAGGAACTTTAACTGTTTTTACACAGGCCACATGCAGCCACTAAACAGGAATGCACGTACAAACATAAAAATTAGGAGCAGAAGTAGGCCATTCGGCCCCTCAAGCCTGCTTCGCCCTTCAATAAGATCTTGGCTGAACTGATCGTGGCCCCAGCTTCACATTCCCACCTACCCCCAATAACACAAATCCATCTACCACTGCCTTAAAAATATTCAATGACCCTCCTTTACCACTCCCTGGGGACAAGATTTCCAAAGATTCCTGACCCTCTGAAAGAGGAAATGTTTCCTCAACTCCACCTTAAATATGAGACCTCTTATTTTGAAACTGTGTCTCCTAGTTCTAGTCTCTCCCACATGGGGAAGCATCTTTCAGCATCCACCCTGTGAAGTCCCCTCAGAATGTTATATGTCTCAGCAAGATCACCTCTCATTCTTCTGACTCCAATGGACACAGAGATAAAAACAAAAAACTGCGGATGCTGGAAATCCAAAACAAAAACAGAATTACCTGGAAAAACTCAGCAGGTCTGGCAGCATCGGCGGAGAAGAAAAGAGTTGACGTCCACAGAACGAAGGGTCATGAGGACTCGAAACGTCAACTCTTTTCTTCTCCGCCGATGCTGCCAGACCTGCTGAGTTTTTCCAGGTAATTCTGTTTTTGTTTCCAATGGACACAGGCCCAGCGTGTCTAACCTTTCCTCAGAAGATAACCCCCTCCACCATCCCACTTATCAGTCGAATGAACCTTCTCTGAATTACTTCTAAACATACTAAAACAATTTGCTCATTTATCTTCCTTTCCCCTTTACTTAACATTGGCTGGGAATTTTCTTGGAGGTGCTCCTGCTGCATTGCCACAATGTCACCAGAAATGCAACTGAGATCCTATTTACAGAGATTTAAATGTAGGAGATTTGAAATGGATGGGCAGAAGGAATCTCTTCACACATTGAGTTGTGAGGCTGTGGAATGAACTTTTCAGGGTTTGTGGTAGAGCAAGAAATCATGCCAACACTTGAGATTAGATTGGATAGGTAGATGAAGAATAAGGTATTGAAGGATATGTGAACAGAGTGATTAAATGTGATTAGAACAATTTGGTGGTGCAGAAGTTAAACACCAACACAGGCTGACCAGCCCAAACAGCTTGTTTCTGTGTTGCAGCTTCTGTGTAATTTTCCACTTCTTTAGCCAGTCCTCTGTGATGCACAAGAAACAACTTCTCTCGAACCTTTACCAAAATTTGCAGTTAAACTCACTAATCATGTTGCTTTCCGTACTGTGGTTTTCTTATAGTGCTGAAGTAAAACTTGACCAAGGATTATGTGGCTGCAATTAGCTAGACTTATAACATGGTGCGTAATACATTTTAGACAATATTCTTGGGTGTTTTCGTAATGTGTGGGCTTTCTTGGGAAGCTGAGGTTAGGTGATGTAACATGAAGGACAACATCTGGCTGGGATTGCGCAAGGTGGTTGGATGATGATGCAGCTCGCAAGAACAAAATGGAAGCAGTTGAATAAGTCATTTAACAGTTGAGTATGTCTTGCATTTTGTGACACATTAGTCTGAATTTCTGCAGCGACAGATGGGTTCTGCGCCTTATCCAAAATGGTGCCAGAACCCTGAATGCAGAAGTCCTGTCCCCCCAACCCCCACCACTCCCCAGATCTGGCATCCACCACTGTCACGGGGTGGGTGGGGAGGATGGGGGTAGGGCGTATTTTACACATCCGTGGTTCACAGAGACAGCAGCACATTTAAAAGTGCATTTGCCTTCACTCAGAAGCAATTTCCATCACTGCGATTTCTGAAATATGAATCATGGGATTTACAAATTTGAATAAATGGCTTAAACCTGCTGAAGCTCTTTGGAAAAGTCAGGTACCCTTTTGAAGAAGTCAGGTACCCCTTTGGAATTGTTAAGAGTAGACATGAATGTGCGTAAACGGTTGATGAGGCCTGTGGAACTGTTAAATAATTTAAAACCCCTGCTCTTTCAATTTTGAAAAAAAAAACAGCCTGCTGTGTCTCTCAGTTGAAAAAAAAAATCAATGCTTGCAATTTCACCAGCTGTTTGTTGAAATAAGCCTGGGGGCTATCATTATAGTATTAATACTATACTGTCTGGCTGCTTACACAACCTCTCAGTATCACAATAGGGACCTTGTAACTTACACACTGATTGACAGCTACAAGTGATTATAAAGGGATTAGCTGTTTTTGATGTGGGGATATATGAGCATACATATAAACATATGAATTAGGAGCAGGATTAGGCCATTCGGACGCTCGAGCCTGTTCCGCTATTTGATAAGATCATGGCTGATCTGATTGGCCTTAACTATACTTTCCTAACGACCTCCTACACCTGTTGTTTACCTTGTCACTCAAGAATCTATCTAACTCAGTTTTAAAAATATTCAATGATCCGCCATTCACTGGTCTCTGGGGAAGAGAATTACATTATTATGAATAATGGTCACGACAATAATAATAACAATAATAAAAAATATAAATGTTTTTATAAGGAATTATATACTTGATTGAATTTAAATGTATTGAATGGGGTTTTATCAATTGGATTTTTAAAAATATAGTGAAGACTGTAATAGATACCTAGGACTTTATTTTATCTGATCTTAGCATGACTCCTGAGTCTGCCAATGGGGGTGGATACAGGATGAGTTGGCATGGAGGGTGTAAGCGCAAAGGGTGCTGGGTGTGGAGGCATGGGTTGCATGGCTTGGCATTAAGTTGGCATGGCCCTATAAGAAGTCATGGGGTGGGTAGAGGGGCATAGCATGACATGGAGATGGAGGCTATGAGGGGTCATGGAGTGCAGGTGGAGGGGGAAATGAGGTGGCATCATTTGGCATGGATGGGGCATGGGGAGTGTGTGGGAGGTGAGGGGTATGAGGGGTAAGGATAGAGGGACTTACTGTTTTTATTATAACTGAGACGAAGTCCTACAGCACTGATGCAAGCCTTTTAAACTGCCTGCCTCAGCACTCTGCAGCACCACCCCCCCACTCCCACCTCCATGCCCACTCCCCCGTGGCTGCCTCCACACTGTTTCTGGGGTGACAGGCCCAACTCCAGTTCGCATCTACAGCCCTCGGAACGAAAACCCAGCCGCTCGAGGAAGTTTCTCCCAAGTCCGGTTTGGGGAGTCAGGAATTTTCCTGGATCTGTGCACCATAATCAGGAGTGAAAATTCAAGTCATTGTCACTTACAGGATCAGGAGATACAGAGGACAGAAGAGGGCCATTCAGCCCAATATGCCTGTGCCAGCACTTTGAATGAGCTGTCTAACTTTCCACTCCTCTTGCCTTTTCCCATAGCCCTGCAATTTTTTCCACCACCAAACACTTATCCAATTCCCTTTTGCAAGTTACTATTGAATTTGTTTCCACCACTCTTGTAGGCATTGTCTTCCAGATCAGAACGCCAACTTGTTGCACAAAAATTCTCCTCATCTCACCTCTCGTTCTTTTGCCAATTATCTTAAACCTGTGTCCCACTTGCCAAAGGAAAAGGTTTCTCCTTATTTAACTCTGTCAAAACCCCTCATAATTTCAAACCCTTTTTATTAGATCTTCCCTTAACTTTGTCTGCTCAAAGGAAAACAACACCAGCTTATCTAGCCTTTCCGCATAACTGAAGTCCTTCATTTCTGGTACTGTTTGAATAAATCTTTTCTTTTTTTATTCATTCATGGGGCGTGAATGCCACTGGCATTCGTTTCCCATCTCTAACTATCCTTGAGAAGGCGGTGGTGAGCTACCTTCTTGAACCGCTGCAGTCCAGATGGTGTAAGTACAATACGGTAGCTGGGGCCTGACCAGTGATTTATAAATCACTCCAACCTAACAGACACCTGGAGTACTGTGTTCAGTTCTGGCCATCATACTTCAGGCAGAATATTTTGGCCATGGAGGGAGTACAGCATAGATTTACAAGAATGATACTGGACTAAAAGGGTGAGATAAGAGAGAGCCTACAAATTAAGTTTGTACTCCCCAGAATTTTGATGATTAACAGGTGATTTGATTGAAGTTTTCAAGATATTAAGGGAAACCAACACAAACGCCTCGGGCTGAATGGCCTCCTTCTGCACAGTAACCATTCTATGATTCAATGACTCTAAACTGATTGGATAGCTAGAGAAAAACTATTTCCACTGGTTGGGGAACCTTGGACTGGGGGGGTGAAATAGCCTTAAGTTAGAGCCAGGCCTTTCAGGAGTGAAATTAGGAAATATTTCTACACGTAAAGGTTTGGAACTCTCTTTCGGAAACAGCAGTTGATGCTGGGTCAGTTATTAATTTTAAATCTGAGATTGATCTGTTTCCATCAAAGCTTTTCATTTTGCACTCATCAGGACAAGAATACCAAACTGTAAATGGAACAACAATTTATACTTCTTTACTTGTTTGCTGTGATTAAGTGCTGATTAACAAGTGGACTCCGATTGATAAAGATGTTGCCATGGAGAATGCACCAGGGAGCATGGACAGCATGTTGCTTTTTGCAGCAATACACAAGTTCTGTACTACCAAATGACTGATCTAATTCTGTTAACCAAGGCTATTATGGAACATGGAACAAAGACAGGTAAATTGAGTTAGGTTGCAGATCAACTATGCCCTCATTGAATGCTGGAATAGACAAGAGGGGATAAATGACCTATTCCTATGTCCCTCAAACAATCTACTTGTACAATCCAATCCAAATCCAATCTAATTCAAATCCAATTGAATGTAGTCCAGTTCTAAACCAGTCTGATCCACCAATTCAATTCACCAATACAATCCACCAATTCAATCCAACAATATAATCCAGTCCAATGAAATCACATTACTCAAATCAAATCATATAAAATGCAGCAATTCCACAAGGCTACTTTGACAGCATCTTCCAAACCCATGACCTCTACCACCTTGAAGGACAAGGGCAGCAGGTGTATGGGAACACCACCACTTGGGAGTTCCCCTCCAAGCCAAACACCATCCTGACTTGGAAATATATCGCCGTTCCTTCACTGTCGCTGAGTCCAAATTCCTGGAACTCGCTCCCCAACAGTCCTGTAGTCTACCTACACCACATGGACTGCAGCAATTCAAGAAGGCAGCTTATCACCACCTTCTCAAGGGCAATTAGAGATGGACATTATATGCTTGCTTAGCCAGCAACGCCCACATCCCACAAACAAATAAAAATAACACCAACCCAGGTTAACAACATCAATAGCTTCTATTTATATAATAATTTAAAATATTTAAAAAAAAAAATAAAATATCCCAAAGCACGTCAAAATATAGTACTGAGCCACAGGGAGATATTAGGATAAATGACCAAAAGCTTGTTCAGAGGTAGTTTATCTAAGGAGTGTCATAAAGGAGGAAAGCGAGGTAGGGAGTGGAAAGGTATAGGGAGGGAATCCCAGAGCCTAAGACCTAGGTAGCTGAAGACACAGCCACTAATGGTGAAGTGATCAAAATTGGGGCTGCTCAAGATGCCAGAGTTAGAGGAGTGCAGATACCTCTGTGGGTTGTAGGGCTGAGGGAGATTGCAAATATAGGGAGGGGTAAGTCCTTTGATGGATTTGAAAACAAGGGTGAGAATTGTAAAAGAGAGGCGATGTTTAACCATGAGTGAGTGTAGGTCAGCGAGCACAGGAGTGATGGATGAATAGCTTTTGGTGTGAGTTAGGACATGGACAGCAGAATCTTGGATGAAGTGAAGTTTACTGTAAGAATCCCAATGCATGTTTTGATTGTATATCACGCAAACTCATGAAATGCAAGCTGGGAAGGACGCCTCCCAGCTTTCTTCTGTGTTATGTGGAAAGGAAATTGTATTGCTGTTATTAAGACATTCTGTGTCATAAGCTTGCACTGTTTCCAATAGAAAGGACATTGCTGGGTGTGGTGAGTGACTCCAGGAAGACATTATACATGTTATAGTGCCACTTCTAGGCTTAACCACCAACACCTTCTACACAGTTCAGTCACATTTCCTACACTTTGACTCATTTCCCAGGCACCTCGAGTCCAAGGCATTGGAGTAAGCCCAATTTTTAATCATGAGTTCTTCATTATCAATGGCTATTTTCAGGTTACATTTCCTTATGCAGTCTTGGCAAAGAGCTAAAGTCGCCTGCCCAACCCTCATTGTCTGTGCCTGATTAACTTTATCTTTCTTAGGCGTGCAGTTAGAAAGCAAAACATCTCTTCCTTGCGGAATATATTCATGCCAAATATAGAATGATTAAGAGGTCATTCATAATTCCCATTATTATCTCAATTATTTGTACCACTTTTTGGGAAGGGAGGGAAGGAGGCATGCCAGGATAGGAATCTTAATCTGATGCCGTATTCCTGCTGTCCTACTCTCTTATGGCTCTTTATAATAAGAGTTAGTACCTAAATAGGAAGAGTGAGAACAGATAGATAGGCAGACAGTGAGATATAGTATATATTTGCCAATGCTAACAGTTTCTCCCTATCTGCTCTGTCCAGGCTCCTCATGAATTTGAACCCCTCATTCAAATCTCTTCTCAGCTTTCCCTTCCCTAAGGAAAGCTGCCCCAGCTTCTGCAATCTATCCAAAGTTTCCAATCCCTGGAATATTCTCATAAACTTTTTCTGCGCCCTCTCCAATGCCTTCACATTCTTCCTAAAATGTTGTTTCCAGAATTGGACCACAGAATGTGCAGTCAGAGATGAAGAAAGGGGGAAAGGCAGGCAGAAATGAAGGAAGACGAGAACATAGCACACTAATTCAGGGTTTGGGAAAGAATAAGAGTGAGAGAATTTAGAAGTCAGCTTAAGAAAGAGAAAACACGAACAGACAAGAGCAAACCTACAGAAAAAATAAAGAAGGTAAAACCAAAGGAAAAATCAAGGGAGCAAAAAAAAAATCACAGAATCATAGAATTGTTATAGCATAGAAGGAGACCATTTGGTCCATCATGTCTGCACTGACTCTCTGAATGAACAATTCACCGAGTGCCTTCTCCCTATTACCCTGCACATTCCTCCTTTTCAGATAACAGTTGAATTCCCTTCTGGGTGTTTCAATTGAACCTGCTTTTACCACCCTGTCAGGCAGTGCATTCCAAACTCTAACCACTCTCTGATTAAAAAAGTTCCTCTTCACATCATTTTTGCTCCTTTCACTAATTACCTTAAATCTGTGCCCTCTTATTCTCCATCCTTTAAGGGAATCATAGAGTCATAGAATATTTACAGCACAGAGAGAGGCCACTTGACCCAGCGTGTCTAAGCCAATTGAAAAATGAGCCACCCAGCCTAATCCCACTTTCCAGTGTTTGGTCCATAGCCCTGCAGGTTACAGCACTTGAGGTGCATATCCAGACACCTTTTAAATGAGTTGAGGGTTTCTGCCTCTACCACCCTTTCAGGCAGCGAGTTCCAGTCTCCCACAACCCTCTGGGTGAAAAATCGTTGCCTCTTCTCCCCTCTAATCTTTCTACCAATCACTGTCAATTGATTCTCCCTAGTCACTGACCTCTGCTAAAGTAAATTGGCCCTTCCCATCCTCTCTATCCAGGCCCCTCACAATTATGTACAACTCAATCAAATCTCCCCTCAACCTCCTCTGCTCCAAGGAGAACACCAACCTATCCAATATCTCCTCAAAACTGCAATTTTCCAGTCCTGGCAACATCCTTGTAAATCTCCTCCATACCCTCTCCAATACAATTACACCCTTTCTGTAATAAGGTGACCAGAACTGCAGATGGTACTCAACTTCTGACCTAAATAATGCTTTATATAGCTCCAGTGTAACTTCCCTGCTCTTATATTCTATGCCTCGGCTAATAAATGAAAGGATTCCAAATGCCTTCTTAACCACCTTATCAATCTGTCCTGCTATCTTCAGGGATCTGTGGACATTCACTCCAAGGTCCCTCACTTCCTGTACACCTTTCAGTATTCTCCCATTTATTGTGTAATCCATTGCCTTGCTTGTCCCTAAATGCATCACCTCACACTTCTCTGGGTTAAATTCCATTTGCCACTTCTCTGCCCACCTGACCAGTCCATGGATATCTTCCTGCAGTCTACAGCAATCCTCCTCGCTATCAATTGCGCGGCCAATTTTTGTGTCGTCTGCAAACTTCTTGATCGTTTCCCCCTACATTTCCATCCAAATCATTAATAGGTAGCACAAAAAGCAGGGGACCTCATACTGAACCCTGCAGAACCCCACTGGAAACAGCCTTCCAGCCACAAAAACATCCATCAACACTTACTCTTTGTTTGCTGCTACTGAGCCAATTTTGTACCCCGCTTGAAGAAAACTAGAAAATGCTGGAAAAATTCAGCAGGTTTGACGGCATCTATGGAGAGAAAAGCAGAGTTGACGTTTCAAGTCCGTATGACTCTCCTGCAGCCTGAAGAAAGGCACACGGGCTTGAAACATCAACTCTGTTTCTCTCTCCACAGCTGCTATCAGGCCTGCTGAGTTTTTCCAGCCTTTTATGTTTTTCTTTCAGATTTCCAGTATCTGCAGTATTTTGCTTTTGTACCCAGCTTGCTCCATTCCCCTGGATCCCATGTGGCTTTTATTTTTCAAACCAGTCTGCCAATAGCCTTGCTAAAATCCATGTAGACTGTATCAACTGTGCAACCCTCCTTGTCACTTCCTCAAAAAATTCAGTCACGAGTGGGAAAGTTTCTCCCTATCTATTCTGTCCAGACCCCTCGTGATTTTGAATATCTCTATCCAGTCTCCTCTCAATCTTCTTTTCTCTAAGGAAGACAGTCCTGACTTCTCCAATCTATCTTCATGACTGAAGTTTCTCATCCCTGGAAACAATCTTGTGAACCTTTTCTGCACTCTCTCCAAAGCCTTCACATCCTTCCTAAAGTGCGGAACCCAGGCTGGATGCAATACTTGAGCTGAGGCCGAACTAGCGACTTACTGAAATTCAACATAACCTCCTTGCTCTTATACTATTTTTATTTATTGCTTTCTTACTGCCTATTAATATTTGGAATGCTTCAGAGCATTGTGAATTGGCACTGATAATAATCTTACAGTCACCTTTGAAGCTTCTTGTAGAGGTCCAGTGGCGCTGTGGGGAGTGTCCTCGCCTCTGAGCCACTAGCTCTGGGTTTAGGCCCTACTCCAGCACTTAATGGCCACAGAATGTGGCCAAACAGATTGATTGTCAACCTGCAAATCCTTCCAATTTGCCTATGGCGGGTGGTAAGAGTGGTCGAATCTTCTGGTCAGCCATATTTCTAGGTAAGTAGTACCCTGCAAGCTAAAGCCTCTGGTGACAGGCTAGTGATCGGTTCCAGGAAAAACTAGTTATGCGAACAGACATAATCATGTTACTTTGGTGCTGCTTCATGCGCTCGTCTGGACCTGGAAAAATTTATTAATTTTGCTTTCAATTTCCACCCCTCCATCATTTTCACATGGTCCATCTCTGACACTTCCTTTCTCTTCCTTGACCTCTCTTGTCTCAATTTCTGGTGATAGACTGTCCACCAATATCCATTACAAGCCTACCAACTCCCACAGCTACCTCGACTACAGCTCCTCACACCCCGCTTCCTGTAAGGACTCCATCCCATTCTCTCAGTTCCTTCGCCTCCGTCGCATCTGTTCTGATGATGCCACTTTCAAAAACAGTTCCTCTGACATGTCCTCCTTCTTTCTTAACCGAGGTTACAGGTGGTTGACAGGGCCCTCAACCATGTCCGGCCCATCTCCTGCACATCCGCCCTCACACCTTCTTCTCCTTCCCAGAAACATGATAGAGCCCCCTTGTCCTCACTTATCACCCCACCAGCCTCCGCATTCAAAGGATCATCCTCCGCCATTTCTGCCGACTCCAGGATGATGCCACCACCAAATGCATCTTCCCTTCACCCCCCTGGCGGCATTCCACAAAGATCATTCCCTCCGGGACACCCTGGTCCACTCCTCCATCACCCCCTACACCTCAACCCCCTCCCACGGCACTTTTCCATGCAACCGCAGAAGGTGCAACACCTGCCCCTTTACTTCCCCTCTCCTCACTGTCCAAGGGCCCAAACACTCCTTTCAAGTGAAGCAGCATTTCACTTGCACTTCCCTCAACTTAGTCTACTGCTTTCGTTGCTCCCAATGCAGTTTCCTATACATTGGAGAGACCAAACACAGACTGGGTGACCACTTTGCAGAACACCTTCAGTCTGTCCGCAAGCACGACCCAGACCCCCCTGTCGCTTGCCATTTCAACACTCCACCCTGCTATCATGCCCACATGTCCATCCTTGGCCTGCTGCATTGTTCCAGTGAAGCTCAACGCAAACTGGAGGAACAGCACCTCATCTTCCGACTAGGCAGTTTACAGCCTTCTGGACTGAATATTGTTCAACAATTTTAGATCATGAACTCTCACCTCCATCCCCACACCCCTTCCAATCCCCCTTTTTTTTTCCAATAATTTATATGGAATTTTCTTTTCCCACCTTTTTCCATTATTTTTAAATGTATTTCCATCCATTGTTTTATCCCCACCTTTTAGCCTTTTTTGATTCCTTCACCCCACCCCACTCCACCTCCACTAGGGCTATCTGTACCTTGCTTGTCCTGCTTTCTACCCTTAATTAGCACATTCCTTAGATAATATCACCACCTTCAACACCTCTTTGACCTTTTGTCTGTGACATCTTTTGGTTATCTCCACCTATCACTGGCCCTCTATCCAGTTCTACTTGTTCCCCCCCACCCCTTAAACCAGCATATATTTCACCTCTCTTCTATTTTTACTTAGTTCTGCTGAAGGACTCGAAACGTTAACTGTGCTCCTCTCCGCAGATGCTGTCAGACCTGCTGAGTTTTTCCAGGTATTTTTGTTTTGGTTTTGGATTTCCAGCATTAGCAGTTTTTTGCTTTTATTTTATTACAGACATAAACATGTGCTTTGTCTGCTTCATTTGCCATTAGATGTGGGAAGAGAAAGGAAGAAATTTGTTGTAAATCTGCCTTTATTGGCATATAAGGCACAACTCAAAGATTTGATATGTACCTTTGCAATGCATTTTGCACATCCTACATCCTCAGAAAGTGTGACATTGTATAGCAGTGATTTTGACAGTTTTGATGAATGAAGGTTTTATACATCAATCAATTCTGCAAATACTATAAGTGGGAATATTCGAAATGTTTTAGTTGGTGGAAATATGCCTTTAAAAATGCAGTTTACCTTGTTGAGGATGACTTCATTTATTGATTCTCTAGCCTTGGTCTCTTTCAACCATGTGCCAACTCCAGCTGTGGAGAGGAGGGTGGACAACTTGCTCCTGAACTCAATATTGGCTGTTATAGAGAGTTTGTGAGAGATGCTTGGAGTTGACATTCCTTTTCTGGGAAGTGTTTGGCTGCCAGTGTCTTGAGTTGGTTTTCCAAGTGAAGGAGGTGTTCATGTACAAGGAAGCAAAGTTGTACTTTGTATTAACGTTATCTACTTACTGCGAATAAAAGTGAGCAGAGTAGGCAAGAAAAATGTTTTATACAAAGAGTTGTGTGAGTACTGACTGCTTTGCCAAAAGGAATAGTTGAGGCAGAGAAGGAAAAGTTGGTCATGAACACTCCAACCCGGAAGCCAGATGTCCCACTGAGATAATATCCTGAGAGCAGCCTTAATTGATTGAGTGGAACTTACACCCCTATTTGGGAGGATGTGCTGTCTGAGCCGATTGGCCAGCTGCTCTGTCGTCCTAGCAGCTCCAGGATCGAGCGGTGGCCGCTGCTGAGACTACAGGCAGTTCCCGAAGGATTTGCACATTAATTACCAGTTAATTAGTTGCAGAAAGTTAAGAATAGTAATCAATGGTATAAATGCCATGCTTGCAACGTTATATTGTTAATGCATTACCACTCAAAATCTCTGGCCCAGAAAGGAAAGAATTGAAAATGTGTTTCTCATGTCTTCAGGTGGTGAATTTTTCAGAGATTTTAAAAAATATATGTTTCTCTTACTTTCCCTTTCTGCTTTTTTTCTTTTGTAACCCAATCTTTCTTCACCTATCTTTATTTCTCCTTCTGTATCTGATTTGATTCTAATCCACTCACCAATTGTTCTCAAAAATTCCCCTGCTTTTATCTCAATCCTTAAATCTCATTAAGGGGTTAGACTATTGATCCTATTGTTCACTAAGAGTCCAGATGCCCTATTGCTCTAGCCCTGTCATTATAACCTCACACTTCCTGCAAGTTATGG
This sequence comes from Carcharodon carcharias, assembly GCF_017639515.1. Lineage (NCBI taxonomy): Eukaryota > Metazoa > Chordata > Chondrichthyes > Lamniformes > Lamnidae > Carcharodon > Carcharodon carcharias. The sequence goes on along the minus strand of NC_054468.1, from coordinate 110,953,650 downwards.
AGCAAAAACTCTTCCAGCTGAAGGGTGCAAGTCAAAGTCCAACAGGATTTGACCATATATAGTTTCAGGGAAAACAGAATTACCTGGAAAAACTCAGCAGGTCTGGCAGCATCGGCGGAGAAGAAAAGAGTTGACGTTTCGAGTCCTCATGACCCTTCGACAGAACTTGTCGAAGGGTCATGAGGACTCGAAACGTCAACTCTTTTCTTCTCCGCCGATGCTGCCAGACCTGCTGAGTTTTTCCAGGTAATTCTGTTTTTGTTTTGGATTTCCAGCATCCGCAGTTTTTTTGTTTTTATATCTATAGTTTCAGGGAACTGGTTAGCACTTGTACCTCTGCTTTAGATCCAGCCCAGGCTGCTGCGATGGAGTTATATTGCAATGGTGACTACCCTTCAACATATACCTCGTAAAGTATATAGTAAGGATCTTGAAGTAATGAAAAGTGCATTTGTTTATAATTTGATGTTGATTTATAAATCTCACAGATGCCGGGAGGAAATTGAAACATTGAGCTGGTGATGTATTGCTGGGATTTAGCTACATTCTGATGAACTGTTTACTAGTTGGATTGCAGAGTTGCAAGTTAAATTGAAATCTGAAGCTAAAATACCGAGAAATACTATTGCTGCCGTTTCTGTGGTCAACAAAGCGTGGGGTTTCTGCAGTAGTGGGTGTCCTGATTCTGGCACCTGCTATCAAGCACTTCGGAGTCAGATAAAATACAAGCCACAGCTGCCTTCAACCACTTGCCTTTGCTCAAATGTCATAACAACAAAAATACCTGGAAAACTCAGCAGGTCTGGCAGCATCTGCGGAGAGGAACACAGTTAACGTTTCGAGTCCGAATGACTCTTCAACAGAACAATAACGCCCTTGTTGAAGGCAACTGTGGCTTGTGGTTTATCTGACTCCGAAGTGCTTGATAGCAGGTGCCAGAATCAGGAAACCCCACGCCTTGTTGACCACAGAAACATCAGCAATAGTATTTATCGGTATTTTAGCTTCAGATTTCAATTTAACTTGCAACTTTGCAATCCATCTAGTAAACAGTTCATCAGAATGTAGCTAAACCCCAGCAATAGACACATTCCTTTTAATTACAGCACTCAATATTTATATTAAATATTGTGAATGTTTCGCAGTCTGCTGGGTGGAACAGTTTATCATCATTTAGTTGGAAACTTGGATTCCCACCATTTCTGTGACGATTCTATCGTGTTCCTGAGCCTTCCCCGGTAACTGTTGGCTGTTCCTGTAGATAATGTGGTTATTCTGAGCTGGTGAGTGTCTGACAGAAACGGTAATCGTCATCAGTCCCAGCACTGAGGCTTACTTCACGAAACGTGCCAAACACCCGCTGAGCGTATATCTGGGAGTCAGGAAGAAGGAGCCATGTATTTTAAATGCTAATTGAAAAACAATTAAGGTAAGCATTAAGTGATGGCTCAGCATTCGTATCCAAAGCTCATTTATAAATCTACATGTTATTTAATAGCCATGGATAAATAAATAAAAATAAACCTTTCAAAATATTTTCCAGTTACTTGTCAGCATATCATTTTGCTATTGAAAATGTTAACGTTTCAATCTTTTAGCTGCCAAAATGATGGAGACAGAAGCAAAATTTATGTGACAAATTTAAAAGCCAGACCAGTTGGAAACCTAGATATAATTCAAAGTTTAAAAACTATAGTAAGTGCTGAGCAAAAGTGAGAAAGAAAATGTTCTATATTTTCTACTTTTGATTATAACTGCTTTCCAAATGTTCATTACAAATAGGGCAAAGTTCTGTCAGTTTGGGCTGGGACAAAGACACCAGAGTGAAACAGAGGTGAGAATCCCACACTGTGTGGGGAAAGTCACCAGGCTGGGATTTTCCCCGATTGGTCAATTAATGGCTAGAGGTGGGGGTTCGCCATCGATTTCAGGGGGGCAGGTGGGCTCTCAAAGATGGAGGGTCAACAGGAAGGCAGTCCAGCTTGGAAGGAGCTGCAGCCTGCAGTTCAGCTAAGAGAGAGAGAGAGAAAAAAATACCTGGAAAAACTGAGCAGGTCTGGCAGCATCAGTGGAGAAAAGCACAGTTGACGTTTCGAGTCCTCGTGACCCTTCAACAGAACTAAGTAAAAATAGGAGACGGGTGAAATATAAGCTGGTTTAAGGGGGTGGGGGTGGGGGTGGGGGGAGAGAGAAGGGGGGATGGTTGTTGGGACAAGCAAGCAGTGATAGGAGGAGATAACCAAAAGATGTCACAGACAAAACAACAAAGAGGTGTTGAAGGTGGTGATATTATCTAAAAGAATGTGCTAATTAAGAGTGGAGAGCAGGACAAGCAAGGTAGCTCTAGTGGGGGTGGGGTAAAATAAACAATGGGTGGAATACATTTACAAATAATGGAAATAGGTGGGAAAAGAAAAATCTATATAAATTATTGGAAAAAACAAGGAGGAGGGGAAGAAACGGAAAGGGGGTGGGGATGGAGGAGGGAGTTTAAGATCTAAAGTTGTTGAACTCAATATTCAGTTCGGAAGGCTGTAAAGTGCCTCGTCAGAAGATGAGGTGCTGTTCCTCCAGTTTGCGTTGAGCTTCACTGGAACAATGCAGCAAGCCAAGGACAGACATGTGGGCAAGAGAGCAGGGTGGAGTGTTGAGAGGGTGCCCCTCCATCTTGAGGTAGTACCCCACCCCACTAACATTTTAAACTTCGGCAGCTGAGGCCAGGCAGATGGTGTTACAAGTACAAAGTTTATAAGATTGTTATGTTTTGGAGGAATGAAAGGGGTCATGTGATCTGTTCTGAATTCTGCCTGGCAACAACTTAGGTGGCTTGGATGTGAAAGGTTAAAGGCAGAGCAGAGAACAGACTGTTTTACTGTGAAGAGGATGCAAGATATTCACACCTGTATACAATGGTAAGAGCATCTGCGCTGACAAACGGTAGATGGCCAGTCTCCAATCTCACGGGGAGGTGTTAGGAATTTCAGGCTTTATATACGGTTATACTTTAAACTTTTTATTCAATTCCAAGCTAGAATGGAGTTCAGAGTTTAGAAGATAGTTAATCAGTATTTCTACCCTTTGTCTTGCTGCTGCAGGGGTTGCCAGGTCAGAGACTGTTCACACTAACCCTGGCCCCTAAAGTAGCCTTGGCATCATGCGCTGAATTGCACAGACATGAGGAGCTGAACAGTTGTCTTCAATGGTGTGTTACTCTATTATACAATCAACGAGTCGGTTTGACCAGGGTGAGTTTGACTTCAGCGAGCGGGTGATGAGTACAAAGAGTTTGGGTTTTTTGACTAAAAGTCGAGGGTCGACTTATACATGAAATCGACCATTGCTTGAGTATGTATGGTTTGATAAAACCATATCTGCAAAAACAAAGTACTCAGTATGAGATGACATCTTTCTTTGCCTTTATGAAGGTAAAGAATGAAAAATTGAATGTTAGAATAGAGTTTATGCTATGAATGTTTTTTTCATCTAGTCTTGCCTTGTAGCAGAGATTCCCAGGAAATACTTTGGAACATTTTACAAATTCACTTTTCCATTATCAGGTGATCAGTCTAGAAGGATCATAGGCACAGCCTCTGGTTAATCATCCACTGTGGAATGATACTGATCCTGTGCAGGATGCACATATGGTCTAGTTGTCTGCAACTTTCCAACATATGCAATTAAATCATTAGCTACTAATTTGTTCCACTACTATTCCCATGTTTTTTTCTGGTGAGTCAGAGGATATACTATAGAATTGCATCTAAACTTGGACAAGTAATAGGATGTATGCAACTTACAGAAAGTATGTGCAAGATTTTTAATGCCAATATGTGAACTCCAAATCACTGCTTTTTAAATTGTGTTGTTAAACCATTCGTTTCTCATCAAGGCTCCTTTCATGCCCATCTCTTGATTCAATAAAAAGTTGAAGTAATTTTTTTTAAAAATTGTAGCGATGTTCTAAATCATTCATTGCTTGCAACCTATAGAAGTGTTTTGATTGTTGCATTGTCATAAGTGGCTTTGTGACAAAGCTATCTATTGCAGAGACAATGACTCCTCCTGTAAGCATGTATGCATTGCATACAACTGACAGAAGTAATGCAAAATTCTTAACTCATACAATTTCAGTCATTAAGTGTCAGCCCTGGCAGATAGGGTTGCCAACCCTCCAAGGTTGGCCTGGGGTCTCCAGGAATTGAAGATCAATCTTCAGGACACTGCTGTGCGCAGCCCTGGGGAAAAAATCACTGGGACATTAAAAAATATTGGGCTTTTTCATTTTCTTTGACGTGTTTTTACCAGGTATAAAAATATTGAAAATGGGGGGAGGGGAAGCTGTTTTGCTGACAGTCAAGCATCATGAGTCTTTTTGCTTTCCAATTGGCATAGGAAGGCAGTGTGACACAAGGATGGATGTGTTGGCCAACTAATGGCTGGAGCATGGGGGCAAGTCATGTGATGACACCTTCGGGAATACGTTTAATCATTTAAGTTGGCAACCCTAGTGGCTGAGTCAAAGTGTACTGGGTTCAAGACCCACTCTAGAGATTTGAGCACATGATCTCGACTGAGACTTCAGTGCAGACACTGATGGCAGTGTTTTTGTTTCAAATTTGCAGTGTTCACTGTTGTTCCTTTCCCAATATATTGGACCTGGGGACAACTTCAATATTTTCTAATTAAATTGAAGTGCCCCGTTTCAAGACATTCAGAATTTGAAACTGTGTTCCGTGTTTTTCGTAATATCGTGCCAATAATATCATTCAGCAAAGATGAATGTCAGTTATCATCAGAGTGTGCTGTTGGATTTTATTTGACTCAGGAAAATGCAGCTGAGAGGGCTAGACTGGCTGGTGGGTAGGTGGGAAGGGTGATAGGTGGGTAGAGTGGCGGATGGGTGAGTGAGTTGGGAGGTAGTCGGATTGGGCTGGGATGGGAGTTGGGTGGTGGGAGCTATTCTGGTCGGGTTGGGGAGAGTCGGGGGGTTGGAAGGGAAGAAGGCATTCAAGGGGTAGTTGGGGGCTCGGGGTAGTCAGGTGGTAGCTAGTCAGGTTTGGCTGGGAGCTTTTTAATAAAGAAAATGCTGGAAAAAGTCAGTAGGTCTGGCAATATCTGTGGATACGTGTTTTGAGTCCTTATGACTCTTTAGAGCTCATGAAGGTGCTAGTCGGGTCAGGAAGGAGTTTGGGGTCACAGGGATAGTCGGTGATTGGGGGGGGGGGGGGGGTGCGGGCTGTCGAAGGGGGAGTCAGTTGTATAGTTACCCAGGAGCCAGACATGGTTTATTGCTGACTAATATTTCCTGTGTAACTATCCAGGTAAGTAAGTTGGAACCACCTGAATTCTACGACTCTAACTCAGAATTGGAGACTTTTGTGGAGGGCCCCAGTGGGCAGGGGAATTGGCCATCGGAAATTCGGGGAAATTCCCATGGAATCCTTGCATTGGGACTTCCGAGGGGTCCCATAGCACATCTCCCAGGGTATGTGCAGTCTCTGAAACTGTGAAGAAATGTCTGGAAACCGAAAGATCTAGGCTCACATGTAAGACTGATAGCAAGACAGCATCATGAAAATAAACAACCTTTGAGGGCACAACTATTGCCAAGTCCTTCTCAGGCATCTCAACACTGGAGTTGAAAGCAGAGATAAATTATACTAACTGAAGGCAGTGAGATACTTTGCAATGAATACTGCTAGATGGTGCTATTGAGATCCATTCTGAAGATGGGAAGCTTGGTGAGGGAGCTACAGGTTAACTGCTACAGAGAGGAGAGAAGGTGCTGAAATGGGGATTATTGGAAACAATTGCAGGAAACTGAAAACTAAACTTCACAAAGAGGCCTAACAGGAGGAGAGTCGTCAAAATCAGTTACATTAGTGGGCAAGATTTTGCTCACAGGCATGGAATTTAATGCCCTGTCCCCATGGCTGATTTGGTGGGGGGAGGGCATTTGATTTGAATGTGAGGGTGGCGGGTGTGCTATCAACTGAGGCCCGTATTGCCCACCTAAGGGCCTCAACCCACCACTACTGGAATTAACCCTAAGGTGGGTGGGGAGCATGACGAGCAAATCTATAAGGAATTGCTTATAGGTTCCCCAGGGGAAGGGGATGTGCCCTTGTTCAAAAGGATTGGGAAGCGGGGGGAGGGGTGCCTGCTAAGAGCTAGACCCCTGCCCTTGCCTCTCCCTCCACAACCCCCACCTGGACTTCTGCCCCCAGGGTCCTTGATACCTGCTGCTGTCCAGTTAAATGCCTGAGTGGTTTGTAAAACAGCGGGCCTTCCCAAAAAGAGATGGCATAGGCCTCCTCACCAGTTATCCAGCCAGTGAGCAAGTCTCCTTCTCCTCCATTATATACTGGCCAGGATTTCCAACGCTGCCTGCAGTTAGTTAAGCTCGGCCCTTCAGTCTCAACTCAAAATACTTTCATTTACAAAGCTGCCTGAAGTGGGAGCTCATAATGGCTTAGCAAAGGGATGAGGGCTCCAGGGACCTGAGCAAATACGGCAACCAGCAGGTTTTCTCTGTAACCAATGCGATTTATGGATTGGGAAATAAACTCTGGAAAGACGCAAAAATTAAAGGTGGTGAATTCAATGGAAGATCAGTTAAAGAAAGAGAAATAAAGGGAGGGAAAGTAAGACTGAATGAAGGGAGGAAAAAAAGTTGGAAAGGAAAAGTAAGAAAAATAATGTTGTAAGTTTGTTTTTGTATTTTTAGAATTGCCTTAAAGTTCAAAAGCTGAAGTGATAAGATTCCACGATTATAATTAATTTTTGGTACCAGAGAGGTTGAATGGACGCCATTAGTACTTATTACATTGTTAAAAGTATACTTACATTTGCAATGATGTGTCTTAATTCTCTGGAGTAAACTTAATGGGCAGATGCCGCAAGTTCCTAAAAGAAATAGGGAGGCTAAGGGGGAGATGTCATTTCTGTGAAGGGGATAACAAGCAGTGCAACTTGGATTTTTGGGGTGGAATCATCCCAGATTTGCACTAAATGTGGTAACAGACGTGAAAAAGGACTTTTTACCCACCGGCCACCTTTTGAGTTTTCGGGTTGTATCATCCCCTCCCAGAGTCACTAATCCAGCCTGGAAGGCAGTGGCAGCGGCGGTCAGTGCTATCAGAGCACAGAGGAGGTCAGCCATCAAGAACAGGAAGAGAATGAATGCTTTCATCCATTCCACCAGTATAAGTCAACCACCTCATCACTCTCTCAAGCCCATCACATATCCACAGGGATCTCACACCTCAAGGGACAACACCAGTAACTCTGACACACACCCTCACATTTCCATCAGGCTCATATCCTCTGGATCTCACGCCCTCATCCTGTCCCTCATCCCACAAACATTCCACACAGTGCCATGTGTCCTGCTCTAACTCTCTCTCTCCATCTGTTTTCATGCAGGAGAAGCTGGCTCACGACAGGAGGAAGAGGCCCCAGCCTGGGGGTGGAGTGGCCCACATTAGGCCCCTCACTCACTTTGAGGAGTGTGCCATCGTGCTGACTGGTGAGGATGTGGACCCTGCCTGTGTCAATGGTGAGGTCGGTGGCGAACCATTACGTTTTGAGTGTGCTGCTAAAACTTTCTTTTATATTGAAAGAGATATTGTATGTACTCGTGTAAATGTCAAATCTCTGAAACCCTTTTTTAGGCAACAAGCTAAGGGGTTATATTTTACAAAGGGCACGTTTTCAAGGGCTTACTTTCAGCTATCAATGCTCGTGGTTCAGACAGCCAGCAGGAACCATGTTGGGTTTTCAGTCTCAGTTTCAGATACCTGTGGCTCACCAGGCAGTGGATTGGGGTAAGAAGGAAGCCTTAAAAGGAAAGCTTTTTATAATACCTTTCCTTTCCCTATGGGGCCATTGGAATGTTCATGGCAGCTCAGTCAGGTTAGTTCCATTTCTGGGAAAGTTTAATATGCTCACGGCTCAAACGCACTGGGCAGAATATTCCACTTGTTGGGCAGGTGCACGCCCGAACTGAACGAGCGTAAAATGACGTTTGACGAGCGTCCTGACGACCTCGATATTTCGGTCGGTGGGTGCGTGTGGGAGTCGGCTGCACGTCCACCGACAATTAACAGGCCTATTAACGCCATTAAAGATCTAATCGAATGGAAATATTTTGCTGCCCATCCAACCTTGCGGTTGGCGAGCAGGCGAAAAGGCCAAATGGCCTTTGGATTTTTTGCGGAACCTCATCCACGGTCGGAATGAGACTTCAATCAGTGATCTGAAAAAATTAAAATTTTTCGAACTAATTTGTAACTCGTCCCTACTCGTGTGATAGGGTCACATGAGGGGGCATGTTATTAACTTTTGTAAATTCTTTTATTTTTTATTTGCAAAAAGCTTCGGCTCCCCGAGGCAGCTCTGTGCCTTCAGGGAGCTTTTACTGCACGCGTGCATGCGCAATGTTCCGAGCTCGGTCTCCACCGCCCCCCATCCACACAGGCAGCGCTGAGTGCTGCAGCATCCGACTCTCACTGGCTGCCCGTTAATTGGCCAGCCAACATGAAGTGGCGCTTGTGACCTGATCGCGGGCGGCGGTCTGATTCATGGCCGCTCCTGCCGAGCCTGCCCACTGATGGGAAAACTGCGCAGTCTGTTCCAATCTTACCTCCCGTCATCTCCATCAGAAATTAAACATTGACTAAAGTTCCCCGGCCATCTCGGTGGATGAATTGCACTCTGCGACCTAGCGCTGATGCAGAAAGGTCAGAAAACTCAAATCCTGCTGCGTTACCCTGAACACAGACGGGACAATGAGTTGGAGCGGAGCCTCCTTGGAAAGTTTGGGGGTCGATATTTACACAAAGTATACAAAAATGAAGGATTTCTTGGCAAAGGTCTGGAGGTCTGGCTATTACTCGAGTATATATGATAATACTGACAAATCACGGGTGGGAACTAATTCCGCTTAATGTTGCTTTGATTTTTGACATAAAGATCTTGAGAATCAAATGAAAGCGTTATTGTCTTATGATTTTGGTGCATAAACATGAAGACAGTGCAGGGTTTGGCAATATTCACACTACATTTGTCTTCTCCATCCACAACTTTTATCAGCAACAAACCTTCTCCCCTCATCTGCCTTTTGGCTGTAAATTTAAATCTGTTGACCTTAAGTCTGAACTTTTATTGCTGCTTGTTTTTAAATCAGGCTTTGGTATCTTATGGTCTTTTAAGCTGCGCATAATGAAGTATTAGTTGCAAGGTGATTGTCAAATATGAAGAAAAACAGATCATTTTTGACAAGCCACTTCACAGGAAGCATTAGTTGGGGGCTGGTACATTGAGGGCAATGAATCTGCCCCCAGATGAGTTCAAGTGGGCCACATTGGGCAGGGGGTGGCAGGGATGTGGGCAGCAGACAGAGCTCATAGCAAGCCAAGTTGACCTGGACCCCAAGTAAGTGGTAGGGCAATTTTTCTTTCAAAAAATTGGAATCAGTCCTCTTGCAAGGGGAAGGCTGGGAGGAGGGAGAAACCAGGGCTGAATGTTCCTTCTTAACACTGACTTTCCCAACAACTCCCCACAGCAGGGGCTGAATTCTCACTTAGGGGAATGGGAAACATGTGTCACGACTGATTCCTGGTCTCGCAACCACCCCAGAGGGTGGTGGGGGTGGGGGGTGGGGTGGCAGGGGAACAGCCACTCTGGATTTTGACCCAGGTGCCCCCTCAGGTTCCCTGTCCAATTGTGGACGGCAGGCTGCCACTCAAAGCTGGAGGGCCAATCAGAGGCCTTCTAGTTTGAGGGGCAGCCAACTAATGAATAGTCAATAACTGAGAGGGCGCTCCAACATGGAGGTGCCCACTTGTCAACTTTCTTTAAAAAATGAATTAAAAATAAGAAAGCAGCCAAGCCATCGCTGCAGGGAGGGGTGGGTGGTTGAATCGGGGCGGGGGAGAGTGTGGCCTTTGGCTGCTGCCCAGCCCACCAACACTCAGGTGGGCAGGGAGGGCTGCCTGGAGTGCTGCTACCCCAGCCTGTGGCTGGGTGCCCACCTCCAGGCAGTTGACCAACCCTTCATTTGCACTGGAGGCCAACTGGGAGATTCAAGTCTGCCCCCATTAACAGCCCTTAACGAGGCGAATGGGCTGCCTGCTCGGAACATGGTCAGGGAGCAGGCAAGGGTGGCTGGTGCAGGCTTTTCAGGCCCTATCTGCCTCCATTCCTGGCCTCTTGTGAGGCCTAAAAATCACGCCCCATGTTTTTCCTTCCTACAGCTGGAGCAGGGAGAAGTAGGTGAGAGAATACAATGGAATGCAAAATTTTTCAATTGATCAAATGGAGCCGGATTAGGTGGCCTGGCTGGCTTTTGATTTGCTCCTGAACAAACTTCTGCTCCATCCTTCCTGCTTTTCTGAAGTTGCAGCCAATTTTTTCACTTTTTTTTCCTGCTTCTTTGCAGTCGCTAATTGTTTCTTCTCTCCTGCCACTTCATTGAGCGCCAGTTTATTTTATATATTTGCAGTTGACCCAGACTTCTTTTCCCCTGAGAGCTTTTAATTTTTTAAAAGAGACCGTGAGAGGAGTGTGAAAAAGACAATAGTTTAGAACCCGCTGGAGGAAAAGATCCTAAATTGAGACGTCTGAGTCAGTTTAGTAAGAGGAAACAGTGATATCCTGGTACTAAAGTGTTCAAAGATTGTGGTCCAGAATTTTCTCAATTTGCACTTTTAAAGTGTTCCATCTGCTATTGACCTTCAGCGGGAGATACACGGAAGTTTCCTCCGTCGGGTACTACCTGAGTTCTCCTTTGCATATTCATGTAAAAGCACTGCAAAGCTGGTGCAAAGTCGTCGAATTGCCAGGAAACTGCTGTGCAACTTTTATTGCACTGTTCAGCCTACATTATTCATCAAGACACTGGGAGACAGGCAGATCAGGCAGGAACATTGCTTGCTTCTTTCATTACTCTCGGGAACGCCTCCACTGCATGTCATACCAATAACCGTTTATTACACTTGGACAGGAGAATGAATATTCATGTGGAATCTGTGCCCAAATTGCAGCAGGGAAAGACAGAGTCAGGAATGAAGAGTGAGCATTATTCATCCTGACCTCCTGCCTTTTGCAGAGGATATAGAAGGCAGAACCAGGAGATTATTGAGTATGGGGGGCAGTTGGGAGGGGCAGGGGGCGGTGCCACCGCAGAGATAACACTTATACAACTTTGAAATGCAGCAGTGCCATTAGTTGCCAGTTAACTCATCCCCAGGGCAGCAGACAAAGCCCCAAGAATTTCCATGTCTTTAGGAGAGTAGGGAAGGCAACACAAAGCCCACCTCTCCCATGGGCATAGCGCACTCTTCACCCTCTTAAATTAGTTCTTCATGTTACCTCTTCATAATGCTCTCTGGTTAGGGGCACCTTCGACTTCTTGTTATGTAGTATAGATACAAAGCTTTCCTGATTCACAACAATACCTCCAACAATGTGCCACTGTGCCTTGCACAACACCAAGGCCCCTTTGTTCACTTTTACATCATCACTGCTCCTCCATCTGCATCTCTAACTTCACCTCCCCTCTGACATTTGCCACTGCTCCTTAACTGCCAGACTTACCCTCCTTTACTGAGTGCTTCACAGGGATATTTAGTACGCAATGCCCACCAAAAGCTGGACACCGCAAGTGGCAAGAGCAACTTTATACCTTTTTATAAAGAAAAAGCCCTGGAGCTAGTGGGTTTACATTTGACTCTTGTCATGGGAGATCCTGAGGTGACCTTTGCCTGTCCTAGGAATGACTGAGCACCGACAATGTTGCTGGAGGAATTTTGTGAATCACAATGTTCCACTCACTCCCTCCTTTGTCTCTTTAACCAAAAGGGAATGATGCTCACCCAATCTCCCCTCTCTGACAGGATTTCCACCAAAGCAATGGACATTGCAAGCCATGGAGATAATAGTGAAGAGGACTGAGGAGGATCAAGTCTTCCAGCTGCAGACTTGACATCCCTCGGGACAGTTGCATATTCCAGGCTTCCATGAACCATGCCAGTGAAACATGGACGGTGAGTATCAGGCTGCCAAAAACACTCCCTAGTGATGCAGTCCAATTGTGGCTTCATGCCAGGAACCAGCTGCTTTAAGAGGAGCATGCCTGTTCCTCAGGAACCTAAAAAACAATAATTCAGAACTCACCTTTGGAGGATCCCTTATCTTCCATGGTTCATGAAGCAGGGACAGTGCAGGCTCATAAGAATACATGAATTAGGAACAAGAGTAGGCCATTCAGCCCCTCAAGCCTGCTCTGCCATTCAATCATGGTTGATCTGATGGTGGCCTCAACTGCCCTATCCTATCTGCCTTAATGCTTAACACTCTCTTCAATCAAAAAACTTAACTCCATCTTGAATAAATTCAATGACCCCCGCCTCCACTTCTCTCTGGGGAAGAGAATTCCACAGACTAACGATCCTCAGAGAAAAAAATTCTCTTTGTTTCAGCCTTAAATAGCAGACCCCTAATTTTTAAACTTTGTTCCCTAGTTTCAGACTTCTCCACAAGGGGAAATATCCTCTCAGCATCCAGCCAGTCCCTTCAGGATCTCCTCTCGTTCTTCTAAACTCTAATAGCTACAGGCCCAAACTGCATCATAGGAGCCTGATTTTGATACTAAAAGGGATCCATTGCCTGAAAGCGGGTGGTTTGGATGCCTGGCCGGCAGTAGGCCTCTGTCAAAGTGGTGCCAGCCGCACTGCCGCTGTTAACTGACTGACCCCATTTCGCGGTGGTTACCCTTACTGCCAGACTAAGGCAGAGGTAAAGCACTGCCTGCCGGTGTGGGAGAAATAGCTGAAGGCATCACAGCACCAGGGAGCTGGCAAACTGTCTTTTCCCTGGACCTTCTTTCTTGTGTGAATATCCCAGCACGGCACAAAGGCCAAGGCCGCCTGTAGTGTGTGTATTGTGACTAGTGCTGTGCAGAAGAAATGGTCCCTGCGTTTCAGTACTTAACAAACTGACCTCCTGTGGCTTTAGTATGTTCATGGGAATTACAACTACGTGTTTCCATGGAATTTGCGAATGAGGAATTCACTGAATGGGTTACATGTGGTCTTTGAAATCAATTTTAATTCCTGGCATGAGCAGACTGCATGACCGTCCTGCTCAGAAGCCCCTTTGGCGCTGGTCCCGCAGATTTTAGTTGAGGGGCCCCATTGACAGTCCATCAGTATCTTGTGGGAAGCGGGCAGTAGGGGTGTGAGGGGGAGGGTTGTTGAAGGGGAAATATTGGGGGTTTAGAGGACAACAGTTAAGTCCAGGAGGGGTTTGTAGTGAGGGTCTTGAAGTGGGGGTGGTGGTTTGGTGGTGGTGGGGCAAAGATAGGAGCTGGAGGCAGCAAAAGCCTGGATGCTCTGTCGGGTCTGCCTCCTCCTCTTGGCTCAGTGGAGAAAAGTTAGTGCCAGCGGGCTTTGGCAGTGGGCGGCCTGTTCCAGAACATTTTAAAACATTAGCAGTTTGCATTTGTTAATGAGGCCACCAGAGAAAGCAGCAGCCAAAAGAGGAGAAATGGAGTGAGAAGGGAGCCGAACCCACTTTAACTGGTCTCTTTGCTGCTTTCTTGCCAATCAGGGAAAGTTAGCAATTCTTGTTTTGTTTGCTGAATGTCAACCAGTCTCCTATCATCACTTTATCAATTTTATATACTAGACTGACAGTTATGTGCTTAAATGGTCCTGAGCAGGAAAGAGCCAGCAATGGTATGCTACAGTCGTCATGACGTTTGAATTCCCAGCACTGAGTATCAGTGCAATTATGATTAATCTCCTATGGTGAAACTGTAATTCGTTGTAGTCGAGATGTTGAAATTGTACAACAGGCTTGTCCACACCTGAAACCAGAAAAGACAGGTTTAAGTTCCCATTGGAAGCCCCCTCATCAGAATCAAGTTGTCATTCCTCTTCACGTGCTGACAGATTTGCCTGGTGTTTCTAGAGTTTTCCAGTTTTTATTCCCAAGCAGAGATTTTCATGCTGGCTCTGACATCTTTTGTTTTCGCAAAACACCAAACATCTCCAGGTCCCAATCAGCCATAAGGTGGTGATTTTAGTCAGAATTGGTTGATGGATTAAAGCATTTAAACTCAATATTAACTTTTACGGAGTTCTGTTGTTTATGGCACAGTTGGATATATCATTTATATTTTTGAAGTAATGCTTTATGGAGGATACCATCAGGGACTAGGGTAATGGAGTGGAACAATCAAAGATCCATTAGGTATTTGTCACTTGACATTTTGAATGTGTTGGATACTGGCTGTAAGCAACTGTTTTGACCGAAAGCCAATTTCCTTTATTTCTGCCTAAACTCTGGAATTCCCTCCCTAAGCCTCTCCACCTCTTTACCTCTCTCTCTTCCTTGGAGATGCCTCCTAAAGTCTACCTCTCTGACCAAGCTTTTGGTCATCTGTCTTACCATCTCCTCCTCTGGCTCAGTGTCAATTTTTTTGTCTGTTCACAGCTACAAAGCACCTTGGGACATTGTACTATGTTAAAGGTGCTATATAAATTGAGTTGTTGTTGATGTGAGAATAGAACATCAGTCCTGGTATCGTACTTTAGGAATGATGTGCAGGTATTGGAGAGTGCAGAAAAGACTCATAAGAATGGTTCCAGAGATGAGGAATTTCAATTATGAAAATGGATTGGAGAAACTGTTTACCTTGGAGACTAGAACTAGAGGACACGTTTAAAAATAAGGGGTCTTCCATTTAAGATGGAGATGAGAAGAATTTTTTTCTCTGCGGGTTGTTAGTCTTTGGAGCTCTCTTCCTGGAGAGTGGTGGAGGCTGGGCAATTGAATATTTTTAAGGCAGAGGTAGATAGATTCTTGACTAATAATGGAGTCAAAGGATATCAGGTTAGGCGTAATGTGGAGTTGAGGCCACAATCAGATCAGCCATGATCTTATTGAATAGCAGAGCAGGCTCGAGGGGCCGAGTGGCCTACTCCTGCTCCTTGCTCGTATGTGTGTGTATAAGAAGGCCGAGAGGAGATTTGATAGAGGTGTTCAAGATCACAAGGGGCCTGGATAGAGTCGATAGGGAGAAACTGTTCCCACTCGTGAAAGGATCGGGAATGAGAGGGCACAGATTTAAAACCATTGGCAAAAGAAGTAAAAGCGATATGCGGAAAAACATTTTCACCTGATTGTGCGGCAGAGATAGGTTCAATCAAGCATTCAAAGGGGAATTAGACTGTTATCTGAAAAGGAAAGATATGTAGGGGCTACGGGGAGAAGGCAGGAGAATGGCACCAAGTGAATTGCTCATTTGGAGACACAATGGGCCGAATGGCCTCCGTCTGCGCCACAACAATTCTATGATTGTGAATAAAATAGGAAAAGAAATAGGGATGGATTTTCACAGAGGATGTGGGATTGGGAAGGTTTCATTTCCAGGCTCCCCAAATCCAATTAATGGGGCGGAGTGGAAATGGAGGTAGGATATGAGGGGAGCCTGTGAATGATTTGTATAAAAGGAAAGAATGTGTACCTTCAAATTGGCCAGGCAGATGAAAAGCTGTAACTTGGGCTCGGTAGAGAAATGTTAGTATTTTTAAAAATTTCATTGCTGTGCAATAGATTTTCATCAAAACTCCCACTTCTTAAATCCACATAAACCTTTTTCCATGTTCCCAACAGGCTGGAGCTGTCCCAACTTCTTCAATCTATCTTCATAATGTCCAAACAGGAAGTGTCGTCTCCAGTGCATGAGAGATGCCCTGTGAGAGATGAAGTGTGAGGTCTGGTCCCTTTATCGAACAAGCCTCATTAACATTCCACTTAAAATAGTATCCAGAGGCAGTTCTCTGGATTTGGGCCCACAAAAGGTTGGTCAGCCCAGGGGCATCGGGCTTTTTAAAAATTATTACTTCATGGGATGTGGGTGTCGCTGGCAAGGCCAGCATTTGTTGCCCATCCCTAATTACCCTTGAGCTGAGGAGCTTCTAGGCAGTTGAGTGGGTCTGGAGTCAAATGCAGGCCAGACTGGGTAAGGATGGCATATATCCTCCCCTGAAAGGCATTAGTGAACCAGGTGAGTTTTCACAGCAATTAATGATAATTGTCATGTTCACCACTGTAATAACCCTTGGTGCATTGGGCATGTTTTTGGTTAGAAACAGTTAACATTATTTACAGAGCTCTAGAAGAAGCTACATGCTTGAAAGAGGACCACAACTAGAAAACTCCTCCCCTAAGATTACCTGTGCTTAGGGCTGATTCGTCAGTAAAATCACATGATCCCTAAAACAATATGAAAGGTTTTACTTCCAATCACTACATTCCTCCCTTTTTTTTTACATCTCTTATTTACAAGAATATCTTAACCTGTAATATATACAAATATACACAGTTCATGCAATTATGGATTAAGTCTCTGAGGGGTTTTCTAATTCAGTTGAAGTGACCCTATGGCTTGAGATTCTCCCACTGGATCGACTTGATCAGGAACTGCAGCATCAGGAACATCCTTAAGTAGTGGCAGTTCAGAATTAACTAATTCAACAGAGACATCAGGTATTGTTCCATGTCGACCTGGCACCTCAGGGGTTAAAGGTTTGACTTCAATTTTAGGTAGAGTAACTGGTTGTTGGAGTGTCTCTCTACTCCTCAGATGATCCACATGTTTTCAATCAATCAGGTTTTCCACTTCCATTTGGTCCTGTTTCAGAGGCAATTATACCAGGGGCCCAACTAAGTCCATTTCCAAAATTTCACATGAAAACTGTCTCTCCCACAGTAAATTTTTGAGCTTTAATGGGAATATCATGATCCATTTTCTGACTACTCTGGTTCTTTTCTACCTTCCCCTCTAAGTTAGGGAACACGAGACTCAACCTTGTACGAAGGCAGTGTTTCATCAATCATTCAGACAGTGTTGAACCCGTAGTTGCATGAGGAGTCGTACGATGGTTGAGAAGAAATTGTGAAAGTCGTGCTTCTTCGGATAATTTCTTCATTAAAAATTTGTGCTGCCCTTTCTGCTAACCCATTGGATGAGGGCTGCGTTAATATGCTTAATCTCATTTGAGCTCATGGATCTCTGGAATTCCAGACTGGTGAAGACATACTGTTATCTGAAACAATGATTTCCAGTAGGCCATGTACACCAAAACATTGGTGCAGGTTTTCAATAGCCGTGCATGATGTCGGTGATCTAAATTCTTACACATCCATCCATGCAGTTTGATGATCAATAAAAATGTGGTACCTAAAAATGGCCCTACATATAAACTATGTAGTCTAACCCAGGGTCGACCAGGCCACTCCCATGGATGCAGTGGAGCTGAAACAGGCAGCTTCTGTTGTTGCTGACACTGGAGACAGTGTTTAACCATGTTTTTCTATGTCACTGTCTGAACCTGGGCACCAGACATAGCTTCGCGCAAGGGTCTTCATTTTCGAAATGCCTGGATGCGCACTGTGAAACTCTCAACAGTGGTTCTCTTCCTTGCGAAGGGATGGCGACTCTTGCTCCCCACAACAATATTCCAACGTGTGCGCGTGATGAAAGCAAGGTGAAGATTTAAAAATTCAAAAATGAAAATGTTTTCACTGTTTAAAAGAAAATGACCTTGCTGTTGGACACCTCATCCTGCCCATGGATGAGGCTTCCTAAAAAAAACCCAAAGGCCGCTTGGCCTTCTCACCTGCCCGTCAACCATAAGGTTGGACGGACAGCGAAAAATTTCATTCAATTGTTACTTTAATGGCCTTAATAGGCTTTTTAGTTGTCGGCAGGCGCACTGCTGACTCCCACGTATGCTCACTGACCAAAATAATGTGTGAGTGGGTGATGACATCGGGACGCTCGCCCGACATCATCGCGTGTCATTTTACGCTTGAGCAGGTTGGGCACGTGCCCGCTCTCTCAATATGAAATCCTGCCCCATCTTCCATCCTGTGTGACAATACCCCTCCCACGTCGTAGGGAGATGCATCACAGGCTAATGTTAATTCTTCTGATGGGTCATAATGTGCTAGTAGACATAATGAGTGTAATAGCTTCTTGACTTTTATGAAGGCTTCTTCCTGTTGCACCTTCCATGACCATCGATGGTTCTTTAATAATAAGTGTAATGGGGCTAACACGCAGTTGATAAATTAGACAAGAAGCGACTATAATAAGTTATCATGTCAAAAAAAGACGAGCTCAGTGACACAGGTAGGAGAGGACACCTCCTTGATTGCCCCGACTTTCTCCTCTACTGGATGCAACCCTTGGGCAACTGCTTGGTGACCTAAATAAGTGTCTTTAGTCACTTGGAAAGTACACTTCTCTTTGTTCAAACATACACCAACCTCCAAAAATATCCTTAAAACCTCTTCCAGGTTGGCCAAATGTTTGGCTTCTGTTGAACCTGCGATCAGGACGTCAGCCAGTTACACTGCAACACGGAGAACTCCTTGTAGTAAGCTTTCAATGGTTCTTTGGATATTTATCTAACTTAGCAGCCTTGTTCACAGTTAATTTGTAGTCTCTGCAAATGTGAATAGTTTGATCTGGTTTCATCACAGTGACTGTGGGCGCTGCCCATTCTGAAAATTGGACTGGCTGGATTATGCCTAACTTCTCTAAGTGGCACAATTCTGCATCCACCTTCTCCTCCATGGTGTAAGGCACAGGTCTGGCCTTAATGAACCGGGGTGTTGTATCCGAACCTACATATATTTTTGCTTGTATACCTTTTATCTTTCCCAATCCATCATGAAACGCATTGTCTTACTTCCTTAACAGTTCAGGAATTCCTCCTGTCCTCACTTGAAAAAATTTCTGACCAGTAGGGCTTAATTTCTTTTAACCAATTGCAGCCCAGAAGGCTAAGTCCTTCACCTGTTACAACAACCACTGGACGCTGAGCTGTCTGTTGCCTGCAGGTTACAGATACAGAGGTGACGCCTTTCACAGTATTGCCTCTCCAGTGTACGTCTTCAGCTGAGACATGGCTTGATCCAGATTCAGTGACTGAGTACCTTCACTTAGGTATTTAAAGATGTGTTCTCCCACCACTGTGGTCGATGCTCCTGTATCAACCTCCATGACTAAAGGCTTCCCATTCACTTGAAGGGTGATGGTGATTGGTTTAGTTTTCACTGCCTTGAGACCATATAGAGAATAGATATCAGTATCAGCAGCTTCTGGTTCAGTTATAT
This sequence comes from Carcharodon carcharias, assembly GCF_017639515.1. NCBI lineage: Eukaryota > Metazoa > Chordata > Chondrichthyes > Lamniformes > Lamnidae > Carcharodon > Carcharodon carcharias. Next base: position 110,934,456 of record NC_054468.1, on the reverse strand, counting down.
TATGGACTTTAATTGTCCTGGCCTGCTGTCTGATTGGCTGTCTTGATTTTGTCCTGCATTGCTTTATAGCATGCCCTTTTTTGTGGGCAGTAATGGCATTCTGCCTCTTTCAATCTGCAGGTTACCGGTACATGGTTACCCTCACATTGGTAACAAATTAATTTCTGAATCGCTGGTGAGATGCTTCCAGTATTCCTTTTTGTTTTTTGAGCGGCAGAGACTGTTTCCTGCTTCGTGGTTGTCTCCCTGGACTTCGCACCATGCCCAGAGTTGGGTTCCCGCCTCAGCTGAAGAACGGAGCCATGTTGCACAGTCTGTAAAGCTTGTGAGTCCCTCTCAGCACTCTCCATTGTCAGCACTCTCCATTGTTAGCGCTATTTCCATGATGCCCTCCTGGTCAATATTAACTCCTGAAAATAAACAGCACTGAACAGCCTCGTCGTACACCACAAACCAGACGACCTCACAATGCGTCATTGAGAGTATCTCTGACGTCACAGTGCTCAGTCAACTGTTTCAGCTTCACAATATAAATTGCGATTGACTCACCTGGAGCCCTTACTCTGGAGTTGAACTTGAATCTTTGCATAATCACCAATGGCTTAGGCTGAAAATGTGTCTTCACAAGGTCTACTAACTCATTAAAAGATCTGGAATTGGGCACATTTGGGGCTGTCAGACTCTGGATGAGGTTCTATGTCTTGCTCCCGCAGACACTTAGAAGAATTTCTCCCTGTTTCTCCTCCGTTGTTATTTCATTTGCCACAAAATAAAACCCTCGGCGCTCTACATACTGGTTCTAGTCTTCCATGGTCGATTTTGCCAAAGGGTAGCAGGGCTGGTGATTGTACTTTCCTTTATTTGCTTAAAAATTGATATACTCACATTCAGGGATGAGATGCAGTGTCAGGGCTATTTATCTTCATTGCCAATTGTAATAAACTTGGTCTCCAGGACAGGTTTCTTGTTAGAAACAGTTAACTTTATTTACAGAGCTCTAGGAGAAGCTATATGCTTGAGCCAGGTCCATGACTAGAAAGCTCCGCCCATAAGATTACCTACGCTTAGGGCTGATTCATCAGTACAATTGCGTAATCCTTAAAACAGTAGGAAGGATTTTACTTACAATCGCTACCACTGAGACTACCTTTCAATTCTAGATTTATGAATGGATTTAAATTTCACCAGATGCCACGGTGGGATTTGAACCTATGGCCCCAGAACATTTACCTGAACCGTCCAGTGATATTACCACTATACACCATCTTCCAACCTGGAAGTGGGACTGTTGTGGAAGGAGGGGAATGCGGGGAGGGGGTCGCAGTGTTTGACATGTTCAAGAGGGATTTACCTGGGGCAGCATGCAGGGCCCAAACTTCCGTTTTAGGGCCCAGAGGAGTAGGAAGTTTTCCACCAAAATGCTCCAAAAAATAAGTTTTACACTTGCCTTACAGAGCCTTCTGCTGGGTGTCCATCCGTAGCAAACAAGCTGCTCAATAGCCTGTTGATACAGCGTCAGGGTCCTACTTATGTAGAGTCTTGATTTGCATATATGAGTTGGGTGGGTGCCTCATGACACAAGAAAACAACAGCCTTAAAATATTTGTGGGGCAGGAAAAGTGCAGTAAGTGTACCTCTTAGATTTAGCTCTCATTCTGCCTTGTTTCCACTGGATGGATGAAGTTAAAATTCCCCCTCTTGTCTTGACATGTGATCATATTAATCACTAAGGGTTTCAATGGCTTATGAAAAGCAATGAAGGAAGATCAGACATCAAGGAGTTTCATGACGCAATATTAGGGCTGTACTGATTGATTTATGCAAATTATGAAGCCATTTTCCAGAGCTCAGTGTTGACAGCAATTGATTAATTTCCTTTCAGCCGGCTTATAAAAGTTTCTTGAGTTCATGTGTTGTGTGCACAGTGTTTACAAAAGGAGTAAAAAAAAAATTAATGGAATCACTCATGTTGATATAACAAGCAAAAGAAAACAACTAAGGTTAATATAGGATCAGGTAAAGTTTACGGCACCAAAAGAGGCCATTTGGGCATCGTACCTGCACCGGCTGAAAAACCAGCCACTCAACCTAATCACATTTCCCAGCATTTGGTCCGTAGCCCTGCAGGTTATGGCACTTAGGCACATATCCAGACACCTCTTAAATGAGTTGAGGGTTTCTGCCTCTACTAGTCTTTCAGGCAGAGAGTTCCAGACCCCTACTCTGGGTGAAAAAATCTTTCCGCATCTCCCCCTCCTAAATCTTTCTACCAATCACTTTAAATTGATGCCCCCTGGTCACTGACCTCTCTGCTAAAGTAAATAGGCCCTTCCCATCCACTCTATCCAGGCCCCTCGCATTTATGTACATCTCGATCAAATCTCCCCTCACCCACCTCTGCTCCAAAGAAAACAACTCCAGCCTCTCCAATATCTCCTCAAAGCTACAATTTTCCAGTCCTGGCAACCTCCTCGTAAATCTCCTCTGTACCCTCTCTAACGCAATTACACCCCTTCTGTAATGAGGTGACCAGAACTGCACATATAAATGGACAATTCCTTTGGAATTGGATGCTCTGCTTCAGATTTTAGGTGGCCTGAATTTTAATTTGAAGCCCAACTTCATCCAAGTGTGTTGTTCGTCAACTTGATACAATTGAAAAACTGTGGTAAACAGGGTGTAAAACCTCATACGCATATGTTATACCCACTGAAGATCGCAACATCTAAAACTTTAGTCAAGAACAGCAAATCCGTTTTAAAAATCTCTTGCACTTACAAATACAGCATTTTCAATTGGGGTCAAAGAATCAATGGCTACTGTGAGGAAGGATGATATGCTGGACGGGGCATCTGGTAAACCAATTTTATTTAAAGTTGAAACCACCATTGGTTGACATGATTCTTTGGATCATAAACCTAGTGGTACATTGAATTTAATTCACTTGCTAATCATGCCGGTGATTAAGATAACATTCACAGATGTGTCACTCAGTAGACAATGGAAATCCAGGAAAGGTGTGGACAATCGTAAGCAATTATTTGTTCTTCAGGCAGTTAATCTGGTTGCGGCACGTAATCTGTTAATAAGTAATCGGCAACATCATAAATTTAATCATAAATTCTAAAAATTGCAACTCTGGTGAAGCCTGAAATGCTAATCTATCTTTTCCCGGTATGAATGCTCATTGCCATGGTGTTTAATCCCAGAAGTTGGTCTTTACTACAAAGGTATGGGCCTGGACTTCAGCCTGAAGGCCAGTTCTGTGCTCAGCTTTTGGGTGGGTGGGTGGGTGGGTGGGGAGGCGGATGACGTTTGGTGAGGTGGAGAGGGCCTGCTGCCAGGTCAGGAAACCAGAGGAACTGGTTTTCCGAATATCCTTCAGAATTTAACTGCAGAATTTAACTTCAAGTAGGGTTCTTGCCCTCTGTCGGCCTAGGCTGGAGGCCTTTCAGTTGAGAGGTCTACTTCGCAAGAGAGAACTCTACAAGAGATGGTAGGTGTAGTAGGAGAGTGAGAGAGATAGTGAGTGGCAGGCGGCTGGGGATCGTGGGGGCAGGGTCCCCTTCATGGGTGGGGGAGAGGGAGTGGATTATGGGCTAATACAAAAACAAAATACTGTGGATGCTGGAGATCTGAAGTAAAAACAAAAAAATGCGGAAATCCAGGCAGCATCTTTGGAGATCAAGAAACACAGTTAATGGTTCAGGTCTGGTGACCTTTCATCAAAACTGGTTCCATCGTGGTGGGTCCCCAGGTCTGCCTGGAGCACTGGACCCCTGGCCTGCCAGTGGGAGGCTGCCTCCAGGCAGCTGGAGGCTGACTGGAAAATCCCAGCTGCCTTCCTCAAATTGGCCTCAAAGTGAGTTGTGACAGTTTCCAGTCATGTGCGGGTGGGGTAACCCGTGTTGTGCAACCCCCTCCCCTCCTCCTCCCCCCACCCCCTCCCCCCACCCCGATCCTGCCTCTGCAAAAATGGCCCAGCGGCAGGCTTGACTCAGGAGACTGGCACCTGCCCACCCCGCCTGGTTGGTGGGGCTAATATCATACCTGTCATACTCTCCACCATTTTATTTCTCCATTGTCTCTCCTGTCAGTTAATTCAATATGTTTACCATCCTCTGCTTGAAGCAGTTACAGCTAAATTATCATCCCAATGGCCTCTTCTAAATGTAAGGCTCTTGTAGAATCTGTATCTAAGGTTGCAGTGTTGTGTTACAGATTACTCAGGGAGTCCAAATTGCCACGGCAATATATGCGTTATAGTCCGGGGCTATGCATAGTAACGGCAGCAGCTTCAGCTTTCTTTCCATCACATGGGTGCGTAAGAAATTCCTCCTGCTTTTACCACCTGCCATTGGCGTGTGCATTAGGAGGGCTTGCAGGTTGATATTCAATCTGTTTGGCTACTGTATGAATGCACCTTTCCTGGCCACCTGGGGTGGGGTCCAAACCTAGAACTTCTGGCTCAGATGTAGGGATGCTATCCACTGCACCATACCTTTCAGCTAAAGTGCTGGCATGTTTATAATATTGACCTTTTATGTGGGACCAACCTGCAGATGAACAGTCGAGTTATGGATCAGTTGAAGACTATGTAGGGAGCTTGGAGCGTGCTGCAAGGCTATCAAGGAGGGCATTGAGGGAATGGAGCAAGGAGGTATAAAAGCATGGGTCTGAATTTCAGTACATCGGGGATTGTGGTGAAGAAAATAAATCGAAGACAGCAACAATAGGCTTTAGCGATGATGGATTACAGGGTTTGAAACTCAGTGCCAACCAAGGTTGCATATTCTTATGCTCAGCCTGAGCGAGGATTGTTGGTGGAGAACGGTTTCTGGAGAAGAAAGTTGGGAGCGAAACAAGATGGCTTCAGTTTTGCCGCTAATACACTGGAGTATGTTTCGTTCCATCCACGATTCAATATTGGGTAATTGAGAATCACAGTGACAATCATGTTGAACAGAGAAAATAGGGGGCATTATCATATCAACACGTTTGTTTTTCTGTTGCCTCTTTCAGGCTTGTAGGACCAACCAAATCATTGAATGAAACACTTTTGAAATGTAGTCATTTTTTTTAATGTAAGCAAACATGTCAGCCAATTTGTGCAGCAAAGTCCCACAGACAGTGACAAAATCAAGGACTATTTAATTTGTTTAGTGCTGTTGGTCAAGAACACCCAGAGAACTGCCTGCTCTTTTTAGTATTGTACAATGGGATCTTTTATGTCCACCTGAGAATACAGACAAGCCCTTGGTTTAACATTTCATCCTAAAGACTTCACATCTGACCATGCAGCACCTCCTCAGCACTGCACTGAGGTGTTAAGATAGATTATGTGCTCAGGTCTCTGGAATGAGTGTTAGAACCCACAATCTTTTGACTCAGAAGTGAAAGTGCTACCCATTGAGCCAAGGCTGATACCTACAACAAAATCAACAACAGTTTGTATAACACCATTAACATTATAAAACAAAGGTGTTTCACAGGAATGTTACAAAGTAACTTTAGACATTGAGCCACATAAGGTGATATTAGGGCAGATGAGAAAAGCTTGATTAATCAGGTAGGTTTTAAGAAGCACTTAAAGAAGGAAAGGGAGAGGCAGCATGGCTTAAGGAGGAAATTCCAGAGTTTAGGGCCATTATTGTTGAAGATGTAGCTACCATTGGGAAGCTCAAGAGGCCAGAATTAGAGGGGCACAGATATCTTGGAGGGTTGTGGGACAGTTGGAGATTACAGGGACATGGAGGGATTTGAAAACAATGCTGAGAATTTTAAATTTGAGCCGCTGCTTAACCATGGACCAATGTAGGTCAGCCTGCAAAGGGGTGATAGGGGAACGGGACTTGGGGAAAAATATTCCCCCTGCTGGGGGGGAAGTGCAGGAGTGGGTGCGGTCAGGCACACCTCCTGTCGGCATCCCCAATCATGGCGGGCGGGGGGGGGGGAGCGGCTGCCATTTTAAATTGGCGGGCCAATTTAGGCCCACCCAGTTTGATGTCTGCCAGGAAGCGCTATGCGCTCCCAGTACGGGTGGGAGGGGGGATTCCCCAAAAGCGAGAATGCACTCTTTCATGCATGCGCCCGAAAGAATGCACTGATCTCCCTGAGGCTAAGCGCAGCCTCGGGGAGATCGGTTCCAAATTAAAAAAATTAAACAAATGATAGCAAGATTTCCCTGACACTGTCCCATGAGTTGGGACATGTCCATAACTTTTACTGAAACCTTTATTAAATATTTCAAAAGCCTCATGAAACCTCATCCTGCCCATGGATCAGGTTTCATGCTTTTTCTGAAGCCCGCCAGGGCGCCCAGCCTGCCCGCCAACCTTACAGTTGGATGGGCGGGTCCATTAATGATGTTAATTACTTTTTCAATGGCCTCAATAGGCTATTGACAGGTCGGCGGGTGCGCAGCTGACTCGGCTGCACCCCCGCCGACCTGAAAATGGAAATGACGTGGGGTGACATCGGGAGTTCCGCCTGATGTCATCCCGCGTCATTTTATGAGTCGACGAGCAGGCCCCGCCCCCCCGCTCGCCGACCGGAAGATTCTGGGCTTGGTGTGTGTAAGTGGATGGACAGCAGAGTTTTGGATGACTTCAAGTTTAAAGAAAGCGGAATGTGGGAGGCCGGCCAGTACTGCATTGGAATAGCCGAGCTTAAAGGTAAGAGAGGCATAAATGAGGGTTTCAGTAACAGATAAGATGAGGCAGGGGTGAAATCAGGAGATGTTGTGGAGGTGGAAATTGGCAGTCTCAAGTTATGGTGTAGATATGAGAAATGACCAAACGTGATAGCAAAGGTTACCTGAAAGGGAGAGAGAGCAAGGCAACATGTGGAGAAACTGTTTCTACCTGTTGTTGAGCCCAGAACAAAAACATAAATTTAAGAAAGCCACTATTGTTAGTATTACAGAGAGGAATTTAATATAAATGCAAGAAGCATTTCAAAGATATGACAATCATCTCCCCCACAAGAGAAATTAGGAATGTATTTGCTGTGCAGAATCTGGAAGGATGTTATATCCTGGACCATATGGGATAAATACTGGAATTAGAGCAAAAGTTTCAGAATGCTGAGATAAATATTTTTCAGAACTCTATAAAACCTGAGGCAGTAGTCAAGGTTTTTTTTATTCATTCACGGGATGTGGGTGTCACTGGCTGGGCCAGCATTTATTGCCCATCCTTAATTGCCCTTGAGAAGGTGGTGGTGAGCTGCCTTCTGGAACTGTTGAAGTCCATGTGGTGTAGGTACACCCACAGTGCTGTTAGGGAGGGAGTTACAGAATTTTGACTAGGCAATAGTGAAGGAATGGCGATATGTTTCCAAGTCAGGATGCTGAGTAGCTTGGGGGTGGTAAAGTTTGTATTTAAAGGATGAACATTGCAAAATGAGAAATTCTGAGACATTGAATGACGTGTTGTTCATGCATATTTAAGTCTTAAATTGACTCTTTATGATGTTAACCTGAAAATGCTAAATACATTTGGATGACATTTTAATTCCACTTAATATAAATGGGTGAATGCTACCCCGAATTTCACTAATGTGCGATCAATAATCTGCTCCCTACACTCATCCGGACCTGCATTTTCATTTATACCTAGTGAACTGCTCTCAGAAAATTGGGTACAAATAGTAAACTTCCACTTGTGTCAAAGCAAAAACCCGATTTCTAACAATTCACCTGTAAGTTGTGCCTATATTTGGGGAATCTAGTCAAATGTTACCTTCAGCACTGCCTCCACTTTGGATTTTTGCCATAGGGTGTCTTGGTGAACTGCCCACTGTCACTTGAGTATCTTTTTATGATTTTGAACTTTTTCAAAGACGTTTGCTTAGGGCCCCGAACGGGTGCAATATTGGCGATGCACCCTCAGTGCCAGCCAAGGCAGTCTTATGGCATAGTGGTTAGAGTCCCTACCTCTAAGCCAGAAGCTCTGCATTCGAGTTCAAGTCCCACCCCAGGACTTGGTGGTCATGAGAGGTGCGTTTATTGTGTGGCAAAGAAGGTTGGCTGTCAACCTGCAAATCCTTCTGATGCGCCTATGGCAGGTGGTAAGAGTGGGCAAGTTTCGTGGTCAGCCAGAATTGTGTGGTAGCTGCTGTGCAACAGCTTGCCATGTTAAAAGACTCCTCATGCAAGCTCTTGACCTGGGCTCTGCAGCAAGGGTCCTCCTCGCTTCCACAGATTGTGAGACAGAGTGCCTGCCAACAATGGCAGCTGGGAAAATTAGCCGGACTGGGCATGTAGCCAGCTGGCTGGTGCGGCCCCTGTTGGATAAATGGATGCTGGGTGGGGACATGAGTATGGGATGACAGTGCACCGGGGGCTGGGAGATGCCTGTGGCGCTCGGAGGAGCATTCCTACCCTTGCTGGCCAGAATGTTTTCCTCCACAAAAGTAACCTTTCCTTGGGAAGGCCTTGAGATGTTTCTTTAAGGATCTCCAGTTAAGCCTTACCATGCCCAGGGAACTAGTACTGGCCTATGCCACCTGGGCTCTGTTGCTCTCTTTTTGAAACTGTAATCAGGGCTTTACTCAGGATCCTGAGTTGTGTATCTGAACAGCTCCTGCTTTCTTTGACTGCAAGTGCTGGGCACCCATTAAAGGCCAGCCTGAAAACTGATTGAAGCAGGCAAAACAGACTCCCCTGCTCCTGCTAGCCTTTTGACTTCCAGCAACACACACACTTTTCAATAAGGACCAGGCAGCCAGCGGCTGAAAGTCTCTCATTAATTTGTAGATGTGTTTAATATTTGCCCCACTGATACCTCCATTGGAAATCATTTGTTATCCACATGCCTGGGCGTCAAATCTCTTATAATTCCTTTCAATATTATCCTCAGCTGATTAAAGTGATTCTGAGACCTATATCATCTTATGCCATTAGCACTTAAGATCATTTCATCCAGCATATTAATGACGAGCAGAACCTAAGAAATGGGAACAGGAGTAGGCTATTCGGCTCCTCGAGTCTGCTTCGCCCACTTCCCTCCCTGTCCCCTGTAACCCTGACTCACTTTTGGATCAAAAATCTGTCTAACTCAACATACAACATATTCAGTGACCCAGCCTCCATTGCTCACTGGGGAAGAGAATCCCAAACACTGACGACCCTCTAAGAGAAGAAATTTCTTCTCAGCTCCATCCTAAGTGGAAGATCTCTTATTTTGGAATCACGAGGATTAGTCCAAATGGATTTCCATTTGCTGTCAATCCTTTTGATCTATAAAAGCCCCCAGCTACAGGTGCCTTCATCTTTTGTATTTTTATTCATTTCATTGCCATCTCCTTTTGCCTTGAACCATCATCTATTTTGTCATTTAATCTCTCCTGCACCCTATCACATATTTTCCTTTTCGTTCTTTCCCCACTCCTGTCACCCTTTCCCTAGCTGTCTCTGTACTTGTTTAAACGCTGTTGCTTCTCTAACAATAAGTTCTGAAGAAAAGTCAATGACCCGAAACATGGGCTGAATTTTACCACAAGCTTCAGGACCCCTGGTGTCGGGGTGAAAAGCGAGTCCTGAGCCTGCACTTTCTAGCAGCGGGACCAGCTCGGCTATTTCACTGCAGACAGCCTCCAAATCGACCAGCCTGTGGTTGCGTTGTCCGGTTAAGAAGAGCGGGTGGGCTCCTGATGTTGTCAGTCCTAACAGAGGCCCGGCAGCTCTGGAGCCTCAGCAATGCCAACAGGAGAGCTGGATGCTGCTGAGGTAGCCAGGAGACCTTGGGGTGGGCCTCCACGCAAGTAAATTAAGGCCTGAATCTTGTGGTCAGGCATGCGTCCTGACGTCACCGCGTGTCATTCCAACCTTCAGTTCGGCGGCTGCGCACCGGAGTTGGCTGTGCTCCCACCAAACTGTCAACGCCTGTTAAATACCAATTGCAATAATTAACAGGGCTGCCCGTCTAATCTTAAGGTTGGCAGGGGGGGCAGGCAAAGAGCCCAGGCGGCCTTCACATTTTTCATGGAACCTCATCCACGGGCGGGTTCAGGCTTTATGATGAATTTATAAATGTGACAAAAATTTTTAGTAAAAATCTTTGACAAGTCCCAGCTCACGTCTGAATAATTTTTTCAATTCTTCTTTGCAACGTTTTATTATGAAATCAATCTCCCTGAGGCAGCTCCGTGCCTCTGGGAGATTTTAGCGTGCGTGCATGAAAAAGCACAGGCCCCGACTTTCCCTCCTCCCCCCACCCGCACAGGGAGTGCTCAGCGCTTCTGGATACAAGTCACTCTGGGCGGGCCTTAATTGGCCCGTCCATGCAAAATGGCAGCGCACGGACGATTGCGGGTGGCGATCAGCTACGCACCTGCCCGCTCCTGAATCGCCCGCCCGGCAGGAAGAAGGTTCACCCCTAAGAATTTTAAAGAAATCGGGGGTTGATGGGGAAACCTCACCAGGGGGATTGTTGGGGCTGCAGTCCATTTGCTGGGCCATAGAGCCTCGAGCTCTGATGGTCTCTGGGCTGCAGCAGGTGAAACTGGTGGCCTCCCAACTTGAGACAGGGAGGAGGCTGCCCGACTGCTCACAAAGTGCCAGTGTCTGTGTAAGATGGCCAATCTTGCTCACTACCTGACACCGGGAATCTTTTCCGGGGCAGGACTGCCATCCCTGATGCTGCTCTCCGCTATATCACTGGCAGCACCCACCATCCTGTGCCACCACCCCACCCCTCCCCTCCCCTCCCAGCCTGCCATCTCGCTGAGAGCTAGTAAAATTCTGCCTGTTAATTCTGTCTTTTTCTCTCTCCGCAGATGCTTCCTGACCTGCTGGACGTTTCCAGCATCTTCCGTTTTCGTTTCAGATTTCCAGCTACAGTGGTATTTAGCTTCCGTAAGAGCATGCGCTACCTGTCATTGTCCACCAGTTTCATTTGTTGTAACCTGTAACCTCCTGCGAAGGCCAAGTCAAACCATTCTATTGAAGCCTAAATATATCACAGCAGCGTCCTCCACGATTAGGTTCAAGTAGACAAGGTTGTAAAGAAGGCATATGGAATCCTTTCCTTCATTGGAGAGGTATAGAATATAAAAGTAAGGATATAATATTGGAATTGTATAAAACACTGGTGAGGCCACAACTGGAGTATTGTGTGCAGTTCTGGTCACCACATTACAGGAAGGATGTAATAACTCTGGAAAGAGTGCAGAGAAGGTTTACAAGAATGTTGTCAGGGTTAGAAAAGTGTAGCTACGAGGAGAAATTGGATAGGTTGGGAAACAAAAACAGAAATACCTGGAAAAACTCAGCAGGTCTGGCAGCATTGGCGGAGAAGAACAAAGTTGACGTTTCGAGTCCTCATGACCCTTCAACAGAACTCAAGATGGGCCGAATGGCCTCCTTTTTGTGCTTAAACTTTTCTTTGGTTCTATGATTACATAGGTTGGGGTTATTTTCCTTTGAACAAAGAAGGCTGAGAGGTGACTTGATTGAGGTGTACAAAGTTATGAGAAGAATAGATAGAGTGGACAGGATAAAATTGTTTCCCTTGATGAAGAATTATAGAACCGGAGACATAGATTCAAGATAAGTGGCAGAAGGTTTAGGGGGGACGTGAGGAAGAACTTTTTTATGCAGAGGGTGGTGAGTGTCTGGAATTCTCTGCCCAAGTTGCTGGTAGAGGCTGAAACTCTAAACTCTTTTAAAAAGTACCTGGATCTGCACCTTAAGTGCTGTAAGCTGCAGGGCTGTGGGCCGGGTGCAGGAAGGTGGGATTAGAAAGGGCACCTGGGTGTCCTTGGGCTGGCATGGACAAGATGGGCCGAATGGCCTCCTTCTGTGCTGTAACTTTTTTATGGTTCTATGATTACATTGACTTAACCTTCGGCAATGAAAGAAAGGCTCAAAGTGGGGGGTGGGGGGGTAGGTGGGGGGGGTGGGGGGGTTGGTGGTGGGGGGGAGGAAAGAATTAATTTCTGCCAGACACAATGGAGCATAAATTATGGGGCTTGCAGGTTGAAGGGCAGGGACCAAGGAAGCTGCGAGGTGACTTGAGAACTGGAGTGCTTTCAGGTTATTAATCTGAATTCATCCTAGTCCTGATCCACCAACGGGAGTTGAGTGTTAGGAAGCTGCTCCAGGACAAATGTGAGAACCTAAAACGTTGAAGTGCGAGGGGTTGGGCAACTGCAGAGACTCCCCCTTAAAGTGCCTCAATGCTAAAGGGGAGAGGCAGCCTTTCATCCATGTGAGGAGTGTTCCTTCTTCACAATTATGAATGAGGGGAGTTTGAGTTTAATGCACATCTGTACAAGATGAAAGTTGAGCCTTTGATGCAGCATTAAGGTAGCTAGGGTGATGCTATAACCACATCTTTGGTTCTGTTATGTCATCATTCCAATTGAAGGTGGGTAGTTCATAAATTTTCTTCTCTGAATGCGCATCAATTTTCTTCTTCATTGGCTAAATACATCTTCAATACTTGTGTTTTTCCATCTTGTAGCTGGTTATTTTCCATTTTCATTATTCCATTTCACAAGAAAGCTGTTCTCTCCCCATAATTTTTGGCCCAGTTATATTACTAGAAGAATCTCTTTATGATGAGCAGCAGTTGCTATAATGATTCCTCAGAGCTTCCCCACAGAGAGACTGTCACAGGAAGGGATCGATCCAATTTTTGCTCTCAATTTGTCTGCATATAATGTCGCCACTAATCAATACTTATATAGAACAATTTTTGCTTTTTTTAAATTGGGAGTGTTACTGTCTAAGTTTGGGGCCAATTTTAACTCCCGGGGCAGGAACATGGCCTGGTGAGTGATAGACTTGCCTGAGTGGGAGGCTCAGTTGATTTTAATGGCTGGCTGACCTCCTGACCAAAATGGCCAAGTAGCCAATCATAGGGAGCAGTCTGGTCATTAAATATCAGGCAGTGGGAGACCGCTACCCAGCAGTCAGGAGGAATAGTTCCCCGGCACTAAGGCAGGTGTTAGGTGGTGTTGGTCTGGGGTGACTGGAGGCAATCGCAGTTGAGGATAGGGCACTAAAGCCATATGTCAGCAGGCGAGAGAGTCTCTCGCACATTATAGATCTTGATCCAGAGCCAACTGGCAAAACAAAATGATTTTACTGATAACAAATTATTCCATATGGCGCATTTAGTGTCCAGTATGTACACTTATACTTTCACTTGAACTCTGATGAATAAGGCCTGAGGGGTGTGTTTGGCTCCTTTCTGGGCAGTTGACTGCAAAGTGATTCAAACTGGCTGCCTTCCTGAGCAAAACATTTCTGTGCCAGAATGAAGCCCAGTTCCCTTTCTCATTTTTCTCCCCAGGCAGGAAGAGCAAAGAAGCAGCAGCAACAGGAATCCCCTCATCTGGTAGCATGCCAGCCACCGAATACCCTCTCTCACTGCCGTCATCAGCCTGGGCAGGAAGACAAACAAACAGCCGAACAATTGGACTTCAACTTTATTTGCAAAAAAACAAATTTAGATCTAGGTTTCAATCAAAACACTCAACATAATGTGAATGCCACAAACAGCCTTGCCCTGTTTGATAGTTCCTTTCAGACCTCATGTTCTTAACACTCATCAGTTTTCTGGAATTGGAATACAGGAGCCACACTGCCTGTGGTGGGTCATTATTTTTCTCTCTATAAGATTGTGCAGACTGCACCCGTGCGCATGGCTGCGACAGATGTCACAACACTTGTTGGGTATGTGCCTCTCAGACCCGGGCCCTGGAAAGCGGTTCCCCTCATTTTGGATAATAAAATGCGACATTTGGATGTTGGGCTATAAATAGAGCAATGGTACTTTTCTTAAAGCAATGGACCTCACATCCTGTTCCCATACTTTTTGGTCAGACAATATTCCCTGACCCACTTCCACCTCATTTTCCAAGCTGCCCGTTCATTTCACAAGCCAAAATAATGAAGCAGGTTTTAACAAATGTAAAGAGAACAGGATTTAAAAAAAAATGTTAATACCAAGGATCCTTCAACAATTCCAAGCTATTTAGTGTAGTTATAAAATATTAAAATAGCTTACGATTCTGACCATTTGATAACAAGATTAAAATGTTAGCATCCTATTGCACAGTATTCCCATGTGTCGAATATCTTTGTTCACAAATTGACTGGGTCGCTCTGATTCTAAAGTTACGGGTTAGGTTCTGTGGATTTGTTGATAATGCTTCCACATAGTCATTTACACTTGGACGCGGGGAGATTACATTGTCAGTTACATGGTCTCACTGGATGATGATGTGTCAGACATTTCAAAATTATGTCGCTGTAACATATTGGTTTTTTTTTTCCCTTCGCACACCAGGCCGGAAAGAAATTAAGGCACAAAATTTGTCAGGTCCTAATTGGAAAAGCAGCTTTTGTCTTAAATTTAACAGGTCCTTTTTCCTTTCAAAGGATTTCTTTCTGTTTCTCTTGGTTGCCACGCACCAAGATACCAGCTGAGGTAATGACTTTGCAATAAAAAGCAAATGGTGGAGCGGCAGCATCACTGGAGAGAGAAACAGAGATAACAGTTCTGCTCAACAACCCAGTCTACTTTGGCCCCTGAGTCACAAGGCGCTGGGTTCAAATCTGACTCCAGGGCTTGAGTGCAGAAGTTAAGGCTGACTCACCAGGACAGTACTGAGGGAATGTTGCACTGTCAGCAATGCTGCCTTTCAGGTGAGATGTTAAGATGAGACCCCACGCATCTGCCTGCTTGGGTTGAAGCAAAAAATCTCATGGCACTATTTTGGAGAAGAGTAAGGGGAGTTATTCCTGGTGTCCTGACTGACATTTATTCCTTGATCAATATTACAAAAACAGATTATTTTGGCAATATCGCATTGCTGTTTGTGGGGGCTTGCTGTGTGCTAACTAACTATTGTGCTTCCTACATTGAAACAGTGACTGCATTTTAACAGTGCTTTGAGACATCCTGTGGTCATGAAAAGCACTTTATAAATAAATGCAAATCTTTCCTACTTTTCTACAGCCTCTACATATTATTCTTGGAGAAGTCGTCGAAGTGGCTGCATTTATAACCTATCTCTAGTTAATGAGGGCCACCTTACCACATTTCTTTCATAATATAATGGCTTGCTAGGCCATTACCTAATAGCTGGCTAGGCCATCAAACCAGATACAATGGCAGGTTCCATTCTCTGAAGGACATTCATGAATAGGTTAGATTTTTGCATCAATCCAATCACTTTAATGCTTTTTTGGGGAGGGTGCAAGCCACCAATTTACCAGAATTACTTGAATTCTATTTAACAGTTTGTCATAGTAGTATTTACATTCAGCACATCTGGATTGCTCATCCAGTACCAAAATTACTGCACCACTATGCCCAAATTGTACTAGATCTCCGAACACTTATGGAAAATATCTCTGTCCTGTACCTATACCCTTCCCTCTCCAATGGGGTGAATAGGATTTAGATATCACCATAAAGGGACTAACAGGTTCAAAGACATGGGGTATCTACCACTCCATGTCAAAGTATATAGGACCAGGGTACAAGACCATCACCTCTTCGGATGATAAAACAAACATCTTTTGTCGAGCCTTCATGGAGACCGCTTCTAGACAATTAGCAAAAAACCTATGAGGTAAAGAAAGTCTTTAGATCAACATCATTCACTAGAAAAGCAAAAGAGTAATGTATCTGTCAATTATACAAAACTGGGTGGAATGGTAAACTGTGGGGAGAACACAATAAGGCTGCAAAGAGACATCAATGGATTAAGTGAGTGGGCAACAAAGTGGAGAAGGCAGATTCAATAGTAACTTTCAAAGGGTCTTGGATAAATACTTGAATGGGAAAAATTTGAAGGCCTATGGGGAAAGGGCAGGGGTGGGAATAATTGGATAGCTCTTTCAAAGAACCAGCACTGTTATGATGAACCAAATGGCCCCCTTCTGTGTTGTATGAATACAGAGAGTTCATGAGTTAGTGGCCTATAAAAAATACTCATGCAATCATGGTCCACGTCCTTGATGATTCGTTAAACACATTATTATATGTTGGCCCTCTGTTGCTTTTATGCAGTTGTTTTGTTTTGCTTGTAAAGCTGATAAAGCATTGAAAGGCAAATACCTAACTTTCAGTTTTGAGTGCACTGTATGGACACTGATTAGAGACTTGGCACATGCTGCATAGGGCAGACAAGTTCTTGAACAGGCCATATAAGTGTATGAAAACATCACCAACCAAACAATGATAACAGAATTTAACAATGGCAAATTTCTGGGACAACTTGGGCAAATATCATGGCTGATAGAATGAATGTTTTTCATGGGTTATTTATTTTAGTTAATGCATCTAGAACTACAATGAAATCCAGCTGTTGCGTTCTGCTTCATATTCCTAAGTATTGAATTGCTGAGACTTGTTCATGGTAAGTTCTCTGATGAGATATTACAATAAATTCTAATAAATAACAGAAATGACTGTTAAACTAAATGAGAATAAAGTATTGGGATCTGATGAGATGAATCCAAGGCATCCCTGGGTTCCTCAAATATAGGCCACCTTTCTCCCCTGATTTTGAGGCTTTTCCAAAATTTCTCCTAGCAACTTACCTTTGACTGTCCCCGCCCGCCCGCCGCCCCCCCCCCCCCCAAAAAAAAAAAGCTGTGGCACCTTCCTGTCATCCTTCCTGTTATCCCTCTGGTCACACTTCCAGACATCAGCCAGCTGCCACTTTCTCAATGACCTGTAGGAAAGTGAACCTGTGGTAAAGGTGCAGCCATGATCTGAATGAAGGAAGGAGCAGGCTCGATGGGCCATCTGGCCTACTCCAGCTCTTAATTCTTATGTCCTTGGGCACATGTGGCCCAGGATTTAAAACCTCCTGGGCCTCATGCTGCCAAGACCAGGGCAGGTTGCTGCCCAACTCAGGTGCCCAAGTAGAAAGTGGGGCTCATATTTCAGGGTTCTGTTGAGAGTGGGTGTACGCTGGAGGGTAACCAATGTAATATTTCTTTTCAAAAAGAGAGACAAAACTAAGTCAGGTAGATATAAGCCAGTCACTTTGACAGCTACGGCAGGGAAAATGTAGGAATCTTTAACCAAAGGAGACATTTCTAAATATCTTGAGGGGAAACTAATTAGAAGCCACCAACTCTGATCCTGTAAAGGAAGATCATGCTTGATGAACCTGATAGAGTTCTCTAAGGAAGTGGTGCAAAAGGCAGATGGGGGAAAATACAGTGGATGCTGTGTGTATGGACTTATAGGACTGGATTTCCATCCTCAATTCGGGAACTGCGAGTCAAGCCATTCCCTTCTGACCTCTAAAGGTCAGCCCACTCACCTGGCATTTTAGTCTCTGGGTTTCAGCTACAGGCTAAAGTTGGGGTTGCTGCTTCCCGAACCTCTGCTGAGGCAGCCATGGAGGCGGGCGAAGTGCAAGGCTGGCAAGTTAGATTGCTTCCCCTATTGCCTGGGACATCGGCTTTGTTCAATTCAGGGCTGTTCACCCCTCTAGCCTTCACATCTCACCGCCACACCCACCCCTTGTCTCCCATGCATCCTCCATATCCGCTCATATCCTCCATGCCCTCCTTATCTCCTACATACCCCCTCCACCTCTATGCTCCTTTTGTACACCTTCTATTACCCCCATGACCCTTCCATGTTCCGTTGCTTTAGTGATCCAGAATGAGGGAATATTGATGTAAAATTAAATGCGAAAGATTTAACATGCTTCGTGTCTGCCATATATTTGGTAACAAAAACTTAACCAACATTTTCTTCAACACAATCTGTGTTATGCAAACATTCTATTTTACTGTGTTGCCTTATTTAGTTTTACTGAAAAGCTATTTTGATAGCACTTTTTAATAGGAGGCTAAGAAAGCAAACAGGGCATTAAAATTATCCACCAATGGCACCAGATGGGTTTAAATGATCCTAGTCAGAACAATTCAATGCCAAATATTCAAATATACTTCTATACTTTTTAAAGTCGACAGCTTGATTTATTTGCAATGGGGGGAATCAGCTGTTGAGAAAGCAGTATTATACCAACTGTACTAAAATTCATTAGGAGGGAGGCTGACAATTCATCTCTGACCCATCTCTTCTTTACTGCCAATATCTGTGAGGGCCTTGTGTTACATGTTAAAGGAGCTTGCAGCAATCCAATAATTATCTTTAGATATACTGGAACTGAGCAAAATAGTGTGAGGTGAACTCTTTCACTGGTTGAAATGGTACCATGTGCAGCCTAACGTTGAGCTAAGCCACTAAGAGCAGGCAGGGCCTAATTTCTATCCCTGCTGTGTTGAGTACTGGCAACAGTAGCAGTATGGCCATACATTGTCATAGGGTCTCAAGAAATGGGAGCAAGCATAGGCCATTCGGCCCATCAAGCCTGCTCCACCATTCAATAAGGTCATGGATGATCTGATTGTGGCCTTAGCTCTACTTTCCTACCTGCCCCCACAACCCTTGACTCTTTGTCAATCAAAAATCTGTCTAACTCAGCTTTGAATATATTCAGTGACCCAGCCTCCACTGCTCCCTGTGGAAGAGAATTCCAAAGATTAATGACCCCTGTGAGACAAAAATCCTCCTCATCTCTGTTTTAATTAGGAGAACCCTTTTTAAAATGTTCTCAATTCCCCCACAAGTGGAAACATCCTCTCATCATCTACCCTGTCAAGCCCTCTCAGAATCTTATATGTTTCTATAAGATCACCTCTCATTCTTCTACACTCCAATGAGTATAGGCCCAACCTGCTCAAACTTTCCTCAGAAGAGGGAATGCATCCTAGGAATCAGCTTAGTGAAGCTTCTCTGAACTGCTTCTAAGGCAAGTCCTTCCATTCAGTAAGGAGACTAAAACTGTACACAGTATCTACATGTGGTCTCATCGATGTTGCATCTCTGCTGGGGATGCTACAATTAGTACCAATACCCCTATGATGGGAGGAACATGTCAACCAGTTTTGTCAGGTAGGATTTTCCCCGCGAGCTTCAGAATCCGGCCATCAGGGTCAAATGGGAGTCAGGATCCTGCAGTATTCGGAGAACAGTCACCCGGCTGTGATTTTCCCTGACTTGGCCAATTAGCAGTCTGAAGGCAGACTTGTCATCCGTTTGAGGACACTCGGCGGGGGTTGTGGTGCTCTCGAAGCCGAAGAGCCAACAAAGAGGACGTCCAGCTTTGAAGAATCGAGGTAAGTGAGGGAGAGGGTGCCCCAAGATGGAAACACCCTCACTCCAACTTTTTTAGCTTTAAACGAGAAAATACCCTTAGTAACCAGGTCACCATGATGGAGGGGGGTCCCCTGTAGCCAGGCAGGACGGAAGGGCTTCTAAGTCTCCCTGGAGCACTGCTCCCCTCCAGCCTGCCACCAGTTTTCTGCATCGATCCCAGCAGCTGCACTTTTGCCCGATGCTTCCAGGGAACTTGGAGACTGGCAGGAAAATCCGAGTCAGCCTCTTTCAAAAGGCCTTATTGGCCTTAAAAAGGTCAATTTGACAACCCACTGCTTGCAGGCAGGTAGCCCTGCCACCTCTCCACTCGCCTCCTCCCGCCTCCTAGAAAGTGGCTCGGGTTGGGGGAGCTGGAGGATGGAACCAACATGGAATTCTGCACCCGCTTGCCTGCTCCCTCACCACCTTGACTCCCACAGGAAAGCACAGGGGTGGAAGTTGGACTTTATTGCACCCATTTTACAACCTTAAAGTGTTGAGGCCCCAAATGATCGCGGAATGAGATCCATCCTGGGACACTTTTCAGGCAATTCTGCCAGATGTCTAAAACAGGCGTTAGATCCTTATCTAAAGAAATGAGGGGTTTAATGTCTATTTTAGGTTTCCTGACAGAAGTTGGCTTGTAACAAGCGTGTCAGCAATCAGGCCTATCTCTCGAGTCCTCATGACCCTTCGACAGAACTTGAGTTCGAGTCCAGGAAAGAGCTGAAATATAAGCTGGTTTAAGGTGTGTGTGTGGGGGGCAGAGAGATAGAGAGACAGAGAGGTGGAGGGGGTTGGTGTGGTTGTAGCGACAAACAAGCAGTGATAGAAGCAGATCATCAAAAGATGTCAACAACAATAGTACAATAGAACACATAGGTGTTAAAGTTAAAGTTGGTGATATTATCTAAACGAATGTGCTAATTAAGAATGGATGGTAGGGCACTCAAGGTATAGCTCTAGTGGGTTTTTTTTTTTATTTTATATAATGGAAATAGGTGGGAAAAGGAAAATCTTTATAATTTATTGGGAAAAAAAAGAAGGGGGAAACAGAAAGGGGGTGGGGATGGGGGAGGGGACTCACGACCTAAAGTTGTTGAATTCAATATTCAGTCCGGAAGGCTGTAAAGTCCCTAGTCGGAAGATGAGGTGTTGTTCCTCCAGTTTGCGTTGGGCTTCACTGGAACAATGCAGCAAGCCAAGGACAGACATGTGGGCAAGAGAGCAGGGTGGAGTGTTAAAATGGCAAGCGACAGGGAGGTTTGGGTCATTCTTGCGGACAGACCGCAGGTGTTCTGCAAAGCGGTCGCCCAGTTTACGTTTGGTCTCTCCAATGTAGAGGAGACCACATTGGGAGCAACGAATGCAGTAGACTAAGTTGGGGGAAATGCAAGTGAAATGCTGCTTCACTTGAAAGGAGTGTTTGGGTCCTTGGACGGTGAGGAGAGAGGAAGTGAAGGGGCAGGTGTTGCATCTTTTGCGTGGGCAAGGGGTTGTGCCATAGGAGGGGGTTGAGGAGTAGGGGGTGATGGAGGAGTGGACCAGGGTGTCCCGGAGGGAGCGATCCCTACGGAATGCCGATAAGGGGGGTGAAGGGAAGATGTGTTTGGTAGTGGCATCATGCTGGAGTTGGCAGAAATGGCGGAGGATGATCCTTTGAATGCGGAGGCTGGTGGGGTGATAAGTGAGGACAAGGGGGACCCTATCATGTTTCTGGGAGGGAGGAGAAGGAGTGAGGGCGGATGCGCGGGAGATGGGCCGGACACGGTTGAGGGCCCTGTCAACGACCGTGGGTGGAAAATCTCGGTTAAGGAAGAAGGAGGACATGTCAGAGGAACTGTTTTTGAATGTAGCATCATCAGAACAGATGCGACGGAGGCGAAGGAACTGAGAGAATGGGATGGAGTCCTTACAGGAAGTGGGGTGTGAGGAGCTGTAGTCGAGATAGCTGTGGGTGTCGGTGGGTTTGTAATGGATATTGGTGGACAGTCTATCACCAGAGATTGAGACAGAGAGGTCAAGGAAGGGAAGGGAAGTGTCAGAGATGGACCACGTGAAAATGATGGAGGGGTGGAGATTGGAAGCAAAATTAATAAATTTTTCCAAGTCCTGACGAGAGCATGAAGCAGCACCAAAGTAATCATCGATGTACCGGAGAAAGAGTTGTGGAAGGGGGCCGGAGTAGGACTGCAACAAGGAATGTTCCACATACCCCATAAAGAGACAGGCATAGCTGGGGCCCATGCGGGTACCCATAGCCACACCTTTTATTTGGAGGAAGTGAGAGGAGTTGAAGGAGAAATTGTTCAGCGTGAGAACAATCGTAGACCGATCGTCTCAGCTTGCTCCTGCCCCACAGAACTCATTTCTCATTATCTTGACTCCCTTCTCTCTCCCCTTGTCCAGTCCCTTCCCACCTACATCCGTGATTCCTCTGACACCTTACGTCACATCAACAATTTCCAGTTCCCTGGCCCCTACCGCTTCCTCTTCACCATGGACGTCCAATCCCTCTACACCTCCATCCCCCACCAGGATGGTCTGAGGGCCCTTAGCTTCTTCCTCGAACAGAGGCCCGAACAATCCCCATCCACCACTACTCTCCTCCGTCTGGCTGAACTTGTTCTCACGCTGAACAATTTCTCCTTCAACTCCTCTCACTTCCTCCAAATAAAAGGTGTGGCTATGGGTACCCGCATGGGCCCCAGCTATGCCTGTCTCTTTATGGGGTATGTGGAACATTCCTTGTTGCAGTCCTACTCCGGCCCCCTTCCACAACTCTTTCTCCGGTACATCGATGATTACTTTGGTGCTGCTTCATGCTCTCGTCAGGACTTGGAAAAATTTATTAATTTTGCTTCCAATCTCCACCCCTCCATCATTTTCACGTGGTCCATCTCTGACACTTCCCTTCCCTTCCTTGACCTCTCTGTCTCAATCTCTGGTGATAGACTGTCCACCAATATCCATTACAAACCCACCGACACCCACAGCTATCTCGACTACAGCTCCTCACACCCCACTTCCTGTAAGGACTCCATCCCATTCTCTCAGTTCCTTCGCCTCCGTCGCATCTGTTCTGATGATGCTCCATTCAAAAACAGTTCCTCTGACATGTCCTCCTTCTTCCTTAACCGAGATTTTCCACCCACGGTCGTTGACAGGGCCCTCAACCGTGTCCGGCCCATCTCCCGCGCATCCGCCCTCACTCCTTCTCCTCCCTCCCAGAAACATGATAGGGTCCCCCTTGTCCTCACTTATCACCCCACCAGCCTCCGCATTCAAAGGATCATCCTCCGCCATTTCTGCCAACTCCAGCATGATGCCACTACCAAACACATCTTCCCTTCACCCCCCTTATCGGCATTCCGTAGGGATCGCTCCCTCCGGGACACCCTGGTCCACTCCTCCATCACCCCCTACTCCTCAACCCCCTCCTATGGCACAACCCCTTGCCCACGCAAAAGATGCAACACCTGCCCCTTCACTTCCTCTCTCCTCACCGTCCAAGGACCCAAACACTCCTTTCAAGTGAAGCAGCATTTCACTTGCATTTCCCCCAACTTAGTCTACTGCATTCGTTGCTCCCAATGTGGTCTCCTCTACATTGGAGAGACCAAACGTAAACTGGGCGACCGCTTTGCAGAACACCTGCGGTCTGTCCGCAAGAATGACCCAAACCTCCCTGTCGCTTGCCATTTTAACACTCCACCCTGCTCTCTTGCCCACATGTCTGTCCTTGGCTTGCTGCATTGTTCCAGTGAAGCCCAACGCAAACTGGAGGAACAACACCTCATCTTCCGACTAGGGACTTTACAGCCTTCCGGACTGAATATTGAATTCAACAACTTTAGGTCGTGAGTCCCCTCCCCCATCCCCACCCCCTTTCTGTTTCCCCCTTCTTTTTTTTCCCAATAAATTATAAAGATTTTCCTTTTCCCACCTATTTCCATTATATAAAATAAAAAAAAACCCACTAGAGCTATACCTTGAGTGCCCTACCATCCATTCTTAATTAGCACATTCGTTTAGATAATATCACCAACTTTAACTTTAACACCTATGTGTTCTATTGTACTATTGTTGTTGACATCTTTTGATGATCTGCTTCTATCACTGCTTGTTTGTCGCTACAACCACACCAACCCCCTCCACCTCTCTGTCTCTCTATCTCTCCGCCCCCCACACACACACCTTAAACCAGCTTATATTTCAGCTCTTTCCTGGACTCGAACTCAAGTTCTGTCGAAGGGTCATGAGGACTCGAAACGTCAACTCTTTTCTTCTCCGCCAATGCTGCCAGACCTGCTGAGTTTTTCCAGGTAATTCTGTTTTTGTTTTGGATTTCCAGCATCCGCAGTTTTTTTGTTTTTATTTTTTAGGCCTATCTCTCTTTGGATTCTTCAGCGGCCACAAGCAAAAATTCCAAAAATGTAGCTGTGAAACTTGGAGCACTTCCCCAAACTGGGTACAATTGACAATTGTAGCCCAATGTTGTCACTGACCACCACCCACCATCCCCCGTCCCCCCAATTTTACAGTTAACTTTGGGCTACTACTGATAAGAAAAACAACCCAACATTCATTCTAGGGCCAGCTGCGTGTGAAATGTGACAGATGCCCAACTTAAGCAAATGAGGCCCGAGGCCCAATCTCAGGTGAACCTCAGGCCTGCTTGTTGGGAAATGTGCTTCTTGCGCCCGAAGACAGGCCATAACCAATTTCTACCCCTCAACATTGGATCGGGCACAGCTGTGATGTCTCCACAGTTATATAACCTGCCAATGCTCAAGGATGAAGAATGGTCACTTGGGTGGGTTATAGGTGGACATAAGACACCTTGGAACCATAGTTAAAGGCCAGGGTATTTCAGGTGGTAGGGTTTCCCTTCCTGCATCTCTAGCACGAATGATTCCCGCTGACTCTGCCTGCGCTGTAGACATTTCACATCCCTCACTCGGGTGGAAGTCCCGCCTTAGAGAGCTCCCAGCCAATCTGATTGGCTGGTAGCTCTCTAGTCCCTGCAGTGACAGGAGCTGCAGTGGTCAGGAGAAGAGGTGCATGAAGCTGACAGGGCCTAAGTCCTGGGAGTGAGCAGAAAGATAATTTTTCAGGGTCCCAGGGCAGGGAGAGTAGGGAAGGCCTGGGGGGTGGAAAGTGGACGATTGGGGTGTCAGGGGAAAGGCCTGGGGGTTGGGGGGGATGGGGGCGTTGGGGGGGGGGGCGGGGGCAGGGAGTTCCAGCGGCCACTAAACCTTAAGTGGGATGGGGAGGGGGAATGGCCGAAGTTAGAAGGGGGTTTCTGATGGAGGCGCCCCCACCACCCAAGGCCTAAGCTTCCCTTAGAGCTTCCCCCACACCCAGGAGCTCCCTCCGCCAGTCTAAAAACTGAGGCTGGGCAGGAAGTGGCCCTTAATTGGGGCAAGGGTGGGTGGCCTGTCCAAGACCTTGCCCAGCCCAGCATAATAGCACAGCGAGGCTGGGGCAGGTGGGAACCCAGCGAGAAGCCCCTTCCTTCTATTTCA
This sequence comes from Carcharodon carcharias, assembly GCF_017639515.1. Taxonomy (NCBI): domain Eukaryota; kingdom Metazoa; phylum Chordata; class Chondrichthyes; order Lamniformes; family Lamnidae; genus Carcharodon; species Carcharodon carcharias. The sequence continues at coordinate 110,909,741 of NC_054468.1, read as the reverse complement.
CGCTCCCCTCCCCTGGCCTAAAACCCGCCGGCAGGGGGAGCGTGAAATTTAGGCCAAAGAGTTTTATGAGGGAAAAATAATATAATCAGAACATGGCTCTGAGTTACTATTATTATTCCTTGAAGTGTTTACCAGCACAACACGACTCTCATGAAATAGGAGCAGAAGGAGGCCATTCAGCTCATGTACCACATACAAATTGCAGCTTCTCAGTGATTGACTAACATCTTGCTTCTGGCCCATGCTTTGATCTCCATAAGAAGGTATTCATGCAGGAGTACATAAATCAGTGGATTGGAATCCAGACTTGGCGCTCCAACATTTAAAAAAAATATATCCTTTAATTCATTACAGTGTGAAAGCAAATATCACAAATCTGTGAAATTAAATATCATACAAAAGGCAAAATACTGCAGATGCTGGAAATCACAGATTCTGCACAGGTGCTGCTTGACCTGCTTAGTGTTTCCAACATCTTCTGCACCCCTTCAAACTTGGCGTCAGCCATGGCTCAGTTGGTAGCCAGTCACAATTAAGTTCCACTCCAGTGTTCCAATCAAGGCCGAAATTCCAGTGCAGTACTGAGGGAGCACTGCACTGCCAGAAATGCCATCTGATGTTAAACCGAGGCCCCATCTGCATACTTGGGTGGATGTAAAGTATCCCATTGCAATCTTTCGAAGAAGAGCAGAGGAGTTATCCAGTGTCTTCCTAATATGTATCATTCAATCAACATCAATTAAAAAAAACAAATTATCTGGTCACTACCACATTACTGTTTGCAGGAGCTCGCTGTGTGCAACTTGGCTGCCACGTTTCCTACTTTACAACACTGACTAAAGCACTTTGAGACTTCCTGTGGTCATTAAATGCACCATAAAAATGCACATTTTTATTTTTCTCATGATTGTAGCCTCTCACCTTTCAAAGATATCACACTGAGCGTCCAAGCAAAATGCTATGATTGGTTCAAATGGAGCATTTGTTAAGGGTGCCAATCAAATATCCATTATGTATAAACCACAAGCAGCAAATACACCAGTCAGAAACAAGTAACATTCAGGGGGCTAACATTTTTGTTTCAAAATCCGCCCTCACCAAACAGAAAAAAAATCTGAACACATCTCTCATTTCCTCACGTTATTTTTGGCTCCATTCAACGAGAAACAGCATAACAAACAAACACTTTGGAAAATACATTGCTACGTTTACTTCACCATGAATTGGCCTTTTCTCTTGGGCAGTAGATGCTAGCTATATTCCCAAGTGATATGGACAAGCTCCGTGTTTATGAAAGAAGGGAGCAGTTGTCTTCTCTGGTTGTTTATTTGTAGATTTGAGCTCTGATTCCCTGGTGGACTTTGCATTTGCTATTCAGTAGGCTTGCACTCAGGAAGGTAAGAAGAATGCATACAAGTTCTGTGCCTAAAGGATGAATCAGACTAGCTTGCTGGCCATAATTGCCTATGGGGTAGCAGTGAGGTGAAACCAATTGCTTCTGAGAAATGTGCTTGATTTGTTGCCAAGCATTACAATATTTTCATGAGTCAAAAGAACATTGGCAGGGCAAGGCAAGAGTCATCCCATAAGAATTCAATTAATAACTGATTGATTAATAATTAAACAAAGGTTTACATATTGGCCAACAGCTCAGATCACAAACGTATATCTTCTAGGCCATATCTAAAATAGGAAGGTGAGAACACAGGAGCAGGAGTAGGCCATTCAGCCCATCGAGTCTGCACTGCCATTCAATATGACCATGACTGATCATCCACTTCAATGTCTTTTTCCCACCCTATCCCCTTATCCCTTATCCCTTATCCCTTTACATCCCTTTACATGATTGGTATTCAGAAATCTGTCAATCTTTACTTTAAACATACTCAATGACTGAGCTTCCAAGGCCCTCTGACATTGGGAATTCCAAAGATTCACAACCAGAATTTTCGGCTCGGCAAGCGGGGACAGGGCCCGGTCACCGAGGCATAAAATGACATGGGCTGACGTCGGGCGTGCGTCCCGACATCACCACGCATCATTTAGATTGCATGCCCGCCAAACTGTCAAAGGCCTATTAAGGCCATTTGAAAACTAATTAAACCAATAAATTGAGGCTGCCCGTCCAATCTTAAGGTTGGCGGGGGGGGTGGGGAGCAGGTTAAGAGCCCAGGCGGCCTTCGCAATTTTCATGGAACCTCATCCATGGGCAGGATGAGGTTTCATGAAGGGTTTATAAATTGGATAAAAATTTTTACAAAAATTCATCGACATGTCCCAGCTCATGTACCTGTCACATGAGGGGACATGTCTTAAAATGTTTCCTTTTCTTTATTTAGCTTTTCAAAACTTAAACTAATCTCCCTAAGGCACCTCTGTGCCTCAGGGAGATTTCTGTGCTCTTTTGCGTCCCTGCGCACGTCACGTAAAATGGCTGCACGGACCTGATCGGGAGGGGAAGGGGGGGCAATCGGGTCCATGCCCCCGCCCGCTTGCCCCCACACAATCCTCCCAACGGGGGGCAAAATTCTCCTCTCTGAGTAAAAAAAAATCTCATCTCTGTCCAAAGTGGCTCCCCCCTTAGTTTGAAATTGTGTCCCCTTGTTCTCATAGAATCATAGAGTTTTACAGCATGGAAAGAGGTCCTTCAGCCCATCATGTCCGTGCTGGCCATCAAGCCCCTATCTACTCTAATCCCATTTTCCAGCACTTGGCCTGTCGCCCTGTATGCTATGGTGTTTCAAGTGTTCATCTCATACCACCACCACCACCCCCCCCACCTCCAACCCCCGCCCCCCCCACGCCCCCACCTGGGTGAAAGAAGTATTTCCCTAAATCCCGTCTCAACCTTCTGCCCCTTACCTTAAGCCTATGCCCTGGTTATTGACCCCTCCACTAAGGGGAAAAGTTTCTTCCTATCTACCCTATCTATGCCCCTCATAATTTTGTACACCTCAATCAGGTCCCCACTGTGATGTTTGTGTTTAATGTTTATGCTTTTTTGTAAAAGGGCATTTTAGTTAAAAAGAATCGTTATATAAAACCTGCCAGTCGAGTGTGCTAAGTCCCGGATGTATTGCTCTCTGGCAATAAAGGAACCTTCTGTTTTTCATACAGGAAGTTGGGAGTTCAGAAGCATATGGCTGTGCATGTATTCCTAATCATTAAGAAGTGACAAAACACTTCAAATGGTGACGAAGATGGGATCATCATTATTAGGGACTTTAGAGGCCTTTGATCCAGCTACTATGGACTCTGTAGTTTATGTCGAGCAATTTTTTTTTATTCATTCACGGGATGTAGGCTTCGCTGGCTGAACCAGCATTTATTGCCCATCCCTAGTTGCCCTTGAGAAGGCGGTGGTGAGCTGCCTTCTTGAAATGGATCGGTTTTTCATTATGAATGGGATTGAAGAGAAAAAGCAGGCCTCAGTGTTTCTTACAGTCATTGGAATGAAAAAATTCACTTCACTGAGAAACCTCAATGGTCCTGACAAGCCAGCAGATAAAAACTTTAAAGAGCTTGTGGAAGTTTTGAAAAAGCAATTCGATCCCAGACCAGCAATTAATGCCAAGAGATTCAAGTTTCACTGAAGAGAAAGCATGAGAGTGAGTCAGTTTCTCAATTCCTGGCTGAGTTGAGAAAATTAGTGGAACATTGTGACTTTGAACGTTACCTGGAAGAAGCGCTGTGTGATCCCTTGGTTTGTGGACTAAGGAATGAAAGAATTCAGTATAGATTGTTAGCAGAGCAAGAGTTGGTACTGAAGAAAGTGTTCAAGATTGCGCAAAGCATGGAAATGGCAGAGAAACAAGCTGGATGTTTGAAACAAAAACAGAATTACCTGGAAAAACTCAGCAGGTCTGGCAGCATCGGCGGAGAAGAAAAGAGTTGACGTTTCGAGTCCTCATGACCCTTCGTCCATTCTAACAAGGCTGAAGTTAAAATAGTAAAGTCTGGGTATACTCGCTTTCAAACATGTTACCGCTGTAGTGGAATAGGGCATAATGCAGAAGCCTGAAAGTGGAAAACCGCTGATTCTCGCTACTGTGGAAAAGAAACAACACATACAGTGTGCATGTAGATTAAAGGCTGGTCACAGTAAAGCAGTACCGCTAAGAAAAGGGCATCACGAGGAGCACACAGATAAGTCGCGCTTGAAAATAAACAGCCAGCTTAAAAAGACTCATTATTTGGAAACAAAATACAAAAGTAATGCGAGTCCAGATGAGACAGAAAGTGAAACTAACAGCGACATTGAGGAAGAGCAATTGTATTGCATTCGGTCTGATCTGAAACTAGATGAAGGAGTAAAAGTTGGCATTGCCTTAAATGGTAAAATGGTTGAAATGGAGGTTGACACTGGAGCATCTGTTTCTATTGCTTCAGAGAAGACGTGGGAGAAAATTTTCAAAAAATGCCCATTGGAGCCCTCCTCCAGCTTAGCACCTACGCTGGTGAACCTGTAAGTATATTTGGAAACATGTCCGTTCAAGCTAAATATGGGAATCAAATAGTAAGGTTGCCACTTATCATTGTGAAAGGGGATCATCCATTGTTTATGGGCAGGATCTGGCTAAAAGAAATTCGGCTGGACTGGAATAAAATAAATAAAGTGCATTGCAACCCCATGTTGCAGTCCTTGTTATTGAAGACACTGAAGCCAAACTTGTTGTGAAGGTCAAAGCTTCTCCAAGGTTCTTCAAACCACATTCAGTTTCCTACTCAATGTGACAAAAAATCGAGCAGGAACTAGAACAACTTGAAAACTTTCAGATAATTGAGAAAGTTGATTATGCAGAGTGGGCAGCTCCAATAGTCCCAGTTGTGAAGGGTGACGTGTCTATTATAATATGTGGTGACTATAAAATCACCAGTAATTCTTTCCTGGAAGTGCATCAGTACCTGCTACAGAAAATTGAGAACAAAAACAGAATTACCTGGAAAAACTCAGCAGGTCTGGCAGCATCGGCGGAGAAGAAAAGAGTTGACGTTTCGAGTCCTCATGACCCTTCGACAGAACTGAAAATTGAGGACCTATTTCCTGCTCTGAAGGGAGGTGAATTATTCACAAAGCTTTACCTGTCACAGGCATTTTTGCAAATGCAGCTGAGTGAAGATTCCAGGAAGTATACAACCATCAGCACATACAGGTTTATATCAATACAAACGACTATCATTCGGAATCATGTCATCACCAGCCTTATTCCAGCAGGCCATGGACAAAATACTGCTGGGCCTCCCTGGTGTAATCTGCTTCCAAGATGATATGCTCATTACCGGGAAAAACTTCCCAACTCATTTAGAGAACTTAGACAGGGTCCTGCGTAGACTGGAAAAATACAGCATCCGCTATAAGAAATTCAAATGCTCATTCCTGAAGCCCTCAGTGGAGTAGATGGGGCACGTGATCAATGAAACTGGCCTCCCAACCTCACCTAGAAAGGTGGAGGCAGTGGTGAATGCACCACAGCCCAAAAAAGGTTAGGAGCTTTGCTCATTTTTGGGGCTTGTGAATTACTACGGCAAGATCATTTCCAGTTTGGCCACCAAGGCAGCACCACTGAATAATCTGCTGAAGAAGAATGCAAAATGGGATTGGTCACAAGCCTGTCAGGAACATTTCAAGGGTCTCAAGCAAGAGCTCACTTCTACTAAAGTCCTGGCAATGGAAAGTTGCCTGTCAGCCTGGCTTGTGATGAATCTGGATATGGTGTTGGAGCTGTCATCTCCCACACATTTCCTGATGGCAGTGAAAAGCCCATTGCATACACCTCATGCACATTGTCCAAGGCAGAACAAAATTTTGCCCAAATTGAGAAGGAAGCTCTTGGACTAACCTATGGAGTCAAGAAGTTACACCAATATTTGTATGGGCATAAATTCACGTTAATTACCGACCACAAGCCTTTGACCTGGTTGCTTAGCCCGAAGTCACAAACCCCAACACTTGCCGCTGCACGCCTACAAAAGTGGGCACGGATCTTATCTGCTCAACAGTACAAAATTACATTTCACTCTACTGAGAATCATGGAAATGTGGATGCACTTTCCAGACTTAGGTTACTCCACAATCTGAAGTGAAGTCGCTGCTTTCAGTGTGAACCAGATAGACATGTTACCTGTTAAAGTGGATTAAATTTGACTTGAAGTGCAGAGGGATGCTGTGCTCTCCGAAGTTCACCTGTATGCACAGAAGGATTGGTGTATACCTCAAGAAGTGACTACTGAGTTTAAACCTTACTACATGCGTAGGTTTGAGCTGACTTTGCAAGACAGTTGTTTGTTATGGGGAATCAGAGTTGTTATTCCTCCAAAATTCCAAATGTGAATGTGAGAAGAACTTCACCTCAGTCACATGGGAATCGTCAAAATGAAAGCATTAGCTCATCTACATGTATGGTGGCCACACCTGGATAAAGACGTTGAAGGCACAGTCAGTGATTACCTTCCATGCCAAGAAATGAAGTCTTCCCCTGCACCTGCTCCATTTGCCCTGGCCACCCATGGCAGAGACTTCATGTGGGCTTTGCTGGACCACTTCTCGGACACACGTTCCTGATTGTGGTGGATGCCCATACAAAATGGCCTCATGTTATTCCCATGAAGTCGACTACTTCAGCAAAGACCATTGAGCTTCTCCGGAATGTGTTCACTACTTTTGGATTGCCGGAGCAGATTGTGTCTGACAATGGCACACAATTCACATCATGTGAATTTTGAACATTCCTGAAAAACAATGGGATCATGCAGATTCTTATCTCACCTTACCACCCATCCTCAAATAGTGAAGCGGAGTGCATTGCCCAGACATTCAAAACGGCCATAGTGAAGGGAAGGACAGATTGAAAGATGAAATTGAAAAACTTTTTGCTGATGTATCGCAACACTCCACGTTCAACAACAGGCATATCTCTTGCTGAGCTGAGGTTTTGAAGACGACTGCGTACCAGAGTGGATTTACTGTGTCCGGGTTTGAAAGGAAAAATTAGTTCAAGGCAACTTGATCAGAAAAGATCACATGACACAAGAAAATCAGCTTGATAATTTAATCTGGATCAGTCTGTATGGGTTCGAAATTACTGTGGGGACATCAAAGTAGCTCCTGGGAAGAATTATCAAGTGTCAGGGACCACTGACCTATGATGCTGAATCCTCCTGTGGAATCTGGAAGAGACACACTGCTCAGATTAGAGAAGCCAAATCCAAGGAACCAAATTTCCAGGGATCTCCAGTCACAGTGGAAGATTTCTCAGAGACATCTGCTCTAGTTGATGAAACCTGGCTTGATTCAACTGACAAACCTGTAGCTGCAACTGTTGAACCTGAACAGAAACCATTGGAACAGCAGAAACTTCCATTTATAAGCAAACAAACTGAGATACCTAACCCAACGCTCCTCTCCAGACCAAAGCGAATCTGCAAACCACCTGACCAATTTGTTCCTGGCTAAAGGGGGAGGAGATGCAATGTTTGTCTTTAATGCTTATGCTTTTTTGTAAGACGACATTTCAGTTAAAAAGAATTATTATATAAAACCTGCCAGTAGGGTGTGCTAAGTCCAGGATGTATTGCCATCTGGTGGAGAATAAGAAATAAAGGAATCTTCTGTTTTTCATACAGGAAGTTGGAGTTTAGAAACACGTAGCTGTGTGTATTGTTAATTGTTAAGAAGTGACAAAACACTTCATCCTCTCAGCCTTCCCTGCTCTAAGGAAAACAACCCCAGCTTATCTGGCCTCTCTTCATGGTTGAAACGCTCCAGCCCAGGCAACATCCTGGTGAACCTCCTCTGTACCCTCTCCAGTGTAATCACATCCTCCCTATAGTGTGGTGACCAGAACTGCACACAGTACACCAGATGTGGCCTAACTAACATTTTATACAGCTCCATCGTAACCTCCCTGCTCTTGTATTCAATGCTTCAACTAATAAAGGCAAGTATCCCATATGCCTTCTTAACCACCTTATCCACCTGTCCTGCTGCCTTCAAGGATCAATGGACATGCACACCAAGGTCCCTCTTTATCCTCTGTACTTCTTAGGGTCCTGCCGTTCATCGTGTATTCCCTTGCCCTGTTAGTCCTCCAAAAATGCATCACCTCACACTTTTTGGGAGTAAATTCCATTTTCCACTTTTCTGCCCATCTGACCAGCCCATCTATGTCGCCCTGTTCTGGACTCCCCAACCAGGGGAAACATATTACCTGCATCTACCTTGCCTGTCCCTGTAAGTATTTTGTAGATTTCAATGAGATCACCTCTTATCCTTAGAAACTCGAATACACAAGCCCAGTTTCCCTAATCTCTTCAAAGGACAGTCCCACCATCCCAGAAACAAGTCTGGTGAAGCTTTGTTGCGCTCCCTCTATGGCAATAATATCCTCCCTAAAGTAAGGAGACCAAAACTGCAAACAATACTCCAGGTGAATCAAGGCTTGCCAGCAGAGGGGCATGAGGTAAGGGTGGAGGAGTGTTATTCCAGGGAGGAGGAAGTCAGGGCTCTGATGAATGCTAACATATCCGATTAGATGCTTATCACGTGTCTGAACAGGGCATCAAAGCTTTGCTGCCTGACAAGCAGTGAGGAAGGTGTACAGGCATCAGTGAGCAGAGCTTGTGAGAGGGGTCAAAAACAATGCACTTGGTCTTCCTGGTGTTCCTACAGGAGTTTCATGACTCAATCGTGACTTAATGTCAGACAAGCTGCCTGATAGCACGTAGTCTCATGTTACACCACCAAGCTTCCTTTTAAAGCAATGAATATCATTAGACAGACCTGAGCTTCACAGGCTAAAAGAAAGAATTTCTTTGTTGATAATCAAGGTGTAAAGTGAAACATAATAATGGGCAAGTACTAAAAGCACGTACTTAAATATACATGCAGTGAACAAGTCGATAATACAACAATTAGCCATTCTAATAATAGCTTCATTTAATAGTAACTACTGGTGATGAATGTCAAACCAAGTTTGGTTTGTGAATGGTTATTTTCGCTCTGTTTTTCTTCTTGGTAAATCCGACATATCAATGGTGTCCTTGAGCTGCAAGTGATACAAAGCCTTCAGTTGAAGTAAAATGCACTTTTTGTGGTAACGATAAAACTGCACTTAAAAAAAGAGTTGGAAGAAATGCCTGGGCCAGAATCTTCGGGTTGGCGTGTGGGGGTGGGCCCCGCTCACCGACGCATAAAATGATGCGCAGTGACATCAGGCGTGCTTCCCGATGTCACCGGTGCATCATTCAGATCTTCAGTTCAGCGGTCACGCACCGGAGTCAGCTGCGCACCCGCCAAACTGTCAAAGGCCTATTAAGACCATTTAAAAACTAATTAAAATAATTAACGGGGCGGCGGGGGGGGGGGGGGGGGGGGGGGGGGGGGGGGGTGGGTGGGGGTGGTGGGGGGGGGGGGGGGGGTGGGGGGCAGGCGAAGAGCCCAGGCGGCCTTCGCATTTATCATGAAACCTCATCCACGGGCGGGATGAGGTTTCATGAAAGATTTATAAGTCAAATAAACTTTTGTATTAAAATTCATTGACATGCCTCAGCTCATGTGACCCTGTCACATGAGGGGAGGGCACAAGTCTGAAAATTTTTTTTTTCTCTTTATTGAAATTTTTCCAAATGTAATTAAACTCCCTGAGGCGGCTCCGTGCACAGGGAGCACAGGGAGTGCTCAGCACTTCCAGGTGCGCGTCACACTGGGTTCCACTGGTAGGTTTGGTGATGGGCAACCATCCTGGTTCCTGCAGTTAAAATCATGTGGTGGCACCAGTGGCATCATCAGGCCAAAATTTTAGAATCTAAAGCAAGCCCTCCTGCACCTTCTGGGTGGGGATACTCCCAAATGAGTATTCTAGAAACATGCCATAACTTAAACCCAACCACCATTTTACCTACCCACTTGTTCCATTGGCGCTCAGTAGACCCGGTTGAAATGGAATTTTTGGACTCCCTATTTCAGCCCTACAGCCCTGCCAGACTTAATTAAAGCTTGCCTAATCTTTGAGGTGGATCTAATAGTGCAACTTCAAAGAAGAGCTGGGGAGTTTCTCCCTGGTGTCCTGGCCAATATTTACCCCTCAATAAACATCACTAAGCAAACAGATTATCTGGTCATTATCACATTGCTGTTGGTGGGAACTTGCTGTGCTCAATTGGCTGCTGCATTTCCTACATTATAACAATGACTGCATTTCAGGAAGTACTGTAAAGTGCCTTGGGGCATCCTGGGATCATGAAGGACCCTATATAAATGCAAGACCTTCCTTTCTTCTCATATCTTTTTACATCTTTCAATGTAGCACCAGTACTGGCAGGTAACAATGGGCTGGTAGTCAATTGTGGTTTGGGATCTGGACTGGGAGACATGGAAACTGAGAACTGGGATTGAGCAGGGGTTCAGGCCATGAGTGAGTGGGAAGCATAGGGCAGGGAGCAAAGGCATGAGCTTGCGGGGTGGGGTGGGGGGGGGGGGGGGGGGGGGGTGGTGGGGGTGTGGGGGGTGCAAGTGGGGAGTGGGGCACTGGTCCAGGATGGGGAGGAGAAAAATCCTGGGCTGGGAAAGTTGAACCCCACTTGTGCTGGATTGGGAGAACATCCTTTCTGAGAGGAGCATTGCCGGCCTTAGTAAGTGGAGAACTGCTGGCTGAAGGAAGCCTACTGCGCTGTGTACTACTTGTAGGTCAGGGAGCAGAACACTGTTGGGCCAAGAAGAGAAGCAGCACATCACAACAACTCACACATCTGTTGCACTCTGAACTTTCCCATGTCACCTTCAAAATGGAATTTTAGAGCAGGCTGTTTTGGTTCACCAGGAATTGAACGTGCCCAAAAACTTGACAGGGTCGTGGTATGAATTAATGGCCCCTGGAGTGAGCTTCCTTTGCAAAGTGCCAGTGAATGAATTCAAGTAAACATTTTCCAAGATGTAGCAAAACTAATAGTACAGCTAACTTGCCAGTACTTATGGACCTCAACACTGACGCAAAGAGACAATAAATCAACTTTTGGTAGCCCAAGGGAAAGGTTGTGGTGGCTGGGTTTACAAAGATATGACTATTTTAATTAGGTTTAACAGGACCCGGGAAAGATCCAAAGATTAATTGCAATGTCAAGAACAAACTCCGGTGTCAAATTTGAATCAAAATTGATCTGAGTTAAGTCGCTTTGGATTCATTTTGATTAACCCAAATTTAACCATTTACCTGGACTCTGGAGGGCAGCCCTGTTTGATCAGTTAAACACAGCTAAAGGCATTGCAATGGGAATTAAATAAAGCTGTCTTGGAACTTATGGTGTAGTGTGATGAAAATATATACAGGTATAACTCAATCCCAATTATTAATTGGAAACACAGTAAAATGCAACAGGCGGAGTAATGGCTTAACATTGTGGCCAAGAACTTGGGCTGTGTTGCGCCTGTTTTCAGGCACTAGGTGGCCAACTAAGTCCCCAAAATGGCAGGCAGTCTTTCAGCCAGAAGTGCGTCTCCTACGATATTGTGTATGGACAAACAAGAGGCATCTTTACCCCTGCCTGAAGCAGGTGTTAACTCGTTTGCATATGCAAATTAAGGGACCTCAAGCCTACAACAGTGGTTATCGCTGAGGAAGCCAATATCATTGCTGGCTGAATTCAGTGTAACATACCTGCAAAAGTAGAGTAAATAACTTGCCTAAAGATAGAGCTTGGAGGAGACTAATCCTGTAGTTAACCTTCTTGATCACTGCCACTCCCAACCCTTGATCCAACTCCCCCCTTCGCTGAATGACCCCTGTGATTTTCTGGCCCTCACAACTCCTGTACCCCAATTCCTGGGCCACTAATTTCCTGGCCCCAAATCCCCGACCCTTCAACCCAGGTTCCAACCCTAGTCTCGTAATGCCTCCAACCCTGACCAGAACCTGGCCCCACTTACCTCAGAGCACCTGTCACACTAGCAGCAGCCTAATTTCTTACTGGTCTTCACAGCAAGCTATTAAGCTACATCAGCTCCATTATAATGAGGATGGAGGGCCAATATTTGATGAGCGTCAGGCTTTACCATTCTGGCTGAAGTATCTTTCACTAAGAACATAAGAAATAGGAGCAGGAGGAAGCCAAACAGCCCATAAAACCTGCTCTGCCAATCAAAAGGTCTGATCTTAGTCACAACTCTACTTTCATGTCAGCTCCCCATGGCTCTCCTATTGTTTAAGAATCTGTCCATCTCAGCCTTGAATATATTCAATGACACAGTTGGAGAGCACTCTGGGGTAGAGAATGCCAAAGACTCACGACCCTCTGAAAGAAGAAATTTTCCTAATCTCCATCTTAAATGGGTGACCCCTTATTCTGAAACCATGTCCCCTTGTTCCAGCTTCCCCACGAAGGGAAACCCCCACTTAGGATCCATCCTGTCAAGCCCACTCACTCAGAACTTTAAATGTTTTAATAAGATCATCTCTCATTCTTCTAAACTCCAATGAGTATAGTTCCAACCTCAACCTTTCCTCATAAGACAACCTAGGCTAAGAGGAAAATAAGAATGTAAAATTCTTCTATACGCTACACATAGCGAAAACCATAAATGCATTTCTGAAGAAGAGATGTACTATTTTCATCTCGTATTCATCAGAACTGACACAGGAATACCAAATTTCAAAGAGAACAACAATTTACACTGCATGAGAAAAGAGTGAAGATTGGCAAGTGCACTCTGATTGGTCAAAGTGTTGCCAGGGAAAATGTAACAGGGAACAGTCATCCTCTAGGCTTTTGTTTAAGATCAAAAAGGACAAGTGGTTCACTTACGCTTGCTAAAAGCTACATATATTCATACACAGGGTCCTGTCCTCTGCAAGCAGAAAGAACATGCCCGGGCATTGCGTTTTTTTTTCAATTAACCAAAAGCATGGGGACAACTGTCCCCTGGTACATTCCCCATGGCAGCACCTCAGCCAATTGGAGTCCACTTGCCAACCAATAAGCACCATTTCTCACACAGTATAAATTGTTGTTGTTCCCTTTGAAATTTGGTATTTTTGCATCTGTCCTGATGAGTGCAAGATGAAAAGCTTCAACGGCATGCCTTTTTTTCTTAGCAATACTCAAGTTCTGCATGCCAAAGCGAATAAATGCATTTATAAGAAACAGGTTTATGATTTTGCCTCAGTTAGCGCCTAGAAAAAGTCCTTCCCTCTTAATTGAAATATTAATGTCATAAAGTTTTTTAAAGGATGTTCTGACCACTAGCTTGATGCAACAACTCGGTATGAATGAAGCTTGGGAATAAATACAACTTTATAGAATGGTTACAGCACAGAAGGAGACAATTTGGCCCATTGCGTCTGGGTTGGGTCCCTGAGAGAGAACCTCTCCCCCATTTTCTCTTCAGATAATGTCCCAATCCCTTCCGAAAGCCATGACTGAATCTGCCTCCACCACCCTTTCAATCTTTGCCTTTCAGATCCTAACTACTCACTGCACATAAAAAGTTCCTCGTGTCACCTTTGCATATCACACCTTTCAAAAGTGAAAACGCGCCTCACGTTGCTTTAAAGAAGTTTATTGAAAAATTTTTATTGATTAATATATGAGAGCAGTAAAGAGGGTTGTGAACTGCACAGAAAGTTGTTGGTTGAAATATTTATGTTTAAGACTGCTTTCTATTCTATAAATGGTTCTGTGCTCTGTTTCTTCAGTGCTTTTACATGCTGCAGATAGGGCTTCTGGTTATGTTTGTTTTCACCTATATCTGTTCTGCTGATGTCCTTAAGAACTAAACAAGGTTAAATCTTGCTGTGGAACCTTTTCCATCCCCTGCTTCCTTTCATTAGGCAGAGAAATAAGCAATGGCAGCAGCTGATTCACTTTCTCCTGATCATTTCAGAGCAGCAGCTATTGACAACTTTTCCCAATATTTTATCCTTGGAATCAATAAAAAAAATGCTTTAGGTGCATAAATCTGAACTCCAGTGCAGTCGTACATTCTCCCTGTTTAAACCCTTTCGTGTAGATGTGTTTTTTCAGCGTTTGTATTCAAAATAATTATACTTAATGGAATGCAACATCTCTCTTCTAATTATGAATACTATTAAGTTATAAATAATTGAAAGTTGTCAAAAATATCCATTAAATAACACAACTGCTTTTCCACTACATATAAGCACTGTTTCATCTCATTGCTGTTTGCTCTTCACGTTATGAAATATTGTACAATAACCAGAAACAAAAGCTTGTGGTAATTGTTTTAACCAAGAACTTGCATTTGCACTGCTAACCTTTACCCCACGGCCAGTTTAACTTTAGTTAGAAGTACAAAACACATTACAATTAATACACTTTAAAGAGGAAAAGCAATCCTGTACAGCTGGTAATTAGGAAAGCTATAGAATGTTATCATTTATTGCGAGGGGAATTGAATACAAAAGTAGACAGTTTATGCTTCAGTTATACAGAGCATTAGTGAGACCATACCCGGAGTGCTGTATACAGTATTGGTCACCTTATTTAAGGAAGGATGCAAATGTATTGGAAGCAGTTCAGAGAAGTCTTACCAGACTAATACCTGGAATGGGCGGGTTATCTTATGAGGAAAGGTTGGACAGGCTGGGCTTGTATCCACTGGAGTTTAGAAGAGTTAGAGGCGACTTGATTGAAACACATAAGATCTTGAGGGGTCTTGACAGGGTAGATGTGGACCAGATATTTCCTCTTGTGGGAGAACCTAGAACTAGGAGCCACTGTTTAAAAATAAGGGGTCGCCCATTTAAAACAGAGATGGGGCAGAATTTTTTTCTCTCAGTGGGTCGTGAGTTAATGGAACTCTCTTCCTGAAAAGGCGGTGGAAGCAGAGTCTTCGAATATTTTTAAGGCAGAGGTGGAAAGATTCTTGGTGAGCAAGGGGGTGATAGGTTATGGGGCTGGGGGGGTGGGATTTAAGGTTACTATCAGATAGGCCATGTTCTTATTAAATGGTGGAGCAAGCTCGAGGGGCCGAATGGCTTACTCCTGTCCCTTGTTCGTATGTTCCCTGATCTGAGAGTGCTACTGATCCCATCATTTTCGCCATATCCACATGCATAATGCCCCACCTATGGTTGGATGTGAGGCCTCCCTAGAATACAGCCATTATCACAAGGCAGGGGTCTGCATTTTGAACTGGTGCACCCATTGGTGCACAGTGTGCGAATTGTGTGCACAGGTTGTGTGCTGTGTCAATGGCTCCAACGAGAGATGCAAACCACATTCACTGTCGGGCGTCATCTAAGGACTTTGGCATGAGCTGCCAGCACTCAGTGAGCCAGTGAGAGGCGGGGTGGTGGAGCTGGGGGGCAGGGGGTGGGTGACGGGGGAGAATCTGGTGGCTACTTTGTTGAGTTAAACCAAATTGAGGCCCTGTAGATTGGTGGGAAATGTTCTGGGGAGGGTAACTGAATGACTGGCAATCTGTGGGGTCAGGAGGAACTGGTTAGGGGAGAAAGGCAGAAGAAAAGAAAGAAAAAAAGTGCTTGTTTATTATAAAGCACTTTTCAAAACCTCAGGATGTTCTGAAGTGCCTTACAGTCAATTGTGCACCTGTTAGAGCATCGCTGTTGTAATTTAGGATACACAGCACCCAATTTGACCACAGTAAAGTCCTACAAGCAGCAATAAGATAATGACCAGTTCACCTGTGATGTTGATACTAGTTGAGGGGTAAATGTTGGCTAGCGCAGCAGAAGAATTCTATTGCTCTTCTTTTGAAAAACACCAAGGCAACTGTTACACCCTCCCGAGGTGGCAGACAAGTCTTTGGCTTAACATCCCATCCCAGAAAATGTCAACTTCAATAGGGCAGCACTGCCTCGGTAGTGCACAGAAGTGTCATCTTAGGTTATTGGCCACCAGGTGGGCATAAAGATCTGGGCCCACATACTTTGGAGAAGAGTAGACCCATGAGGCACTTTGTTTGAGGTCTTTAAAATAAGTAAGGGACCATGTTGTGTGTGCACTAACTATAATTTCAGTTAGGTAGGCTGGGGAGGATCAGGGGTGATGGGTATAAATTACGTAAGGGAAGGACTAGGTTGGATGTGAGGTTGTTTGCTTTTCCTCACAGGTTTCTGGTATAAGTTGGGTGGTTGGTGCTGATTCACTGTACACCTTTAACGGACAGCTGGACTGGTTCTTGGCTTAGGCAGGGTCGCATCAGTCAACGGATAGGTACCAAATAGTAAGGTTGTGATCATGATGAACCTGGCCTCCTGGACTAGTTCCAATAGCCCATATTCATTAGAGGAGAATTTTCCATGTCTTTTTCTCCTTAATTGATCTTAGGTTTATTATTGGTTTTTCATCTCCCCCAAGAGACTACATGGCACCTCAGGGGGTATGGAGGTGCTTGACATGATGCATGAGTCAGCACAGCTTTATGGGCCAGCTGGTATTCTCCTGTCTGATGTTTTCTTATGGTCAGAAGTGCTCTAACATGGCTCCAACTTCTATTGGATCTGTTGCACCTGACTTTGAGGTCCCAAGGCCACAGATGGGCCGAGGATTTCCTACTCTGCCTTTACTCCTTAACTATATGATGGAGTTTTTCTCCCAAGGATTGCCTCCCTTTTAAGTTCATTCTTCCTTTGCAGTTCTTGTTTTAAGTGTCCTCGTTCAGAATCACATGAAGGCATGTGAGCGAGACAGAATCATTGCAGTCGCTGGAAATACACTTCAGAATAAACAAGCACTACAAAGTTTCAAGTGCAAAGTTTCACATTAAGTCAGTACGAATTAAGGATGAGATCTGTAATACCCAGAGGGCAACTTCGCTGGGGCATAAAAGGGAAAATGTGATGACCTTTCACGGGATGTGGGTTTTGCTGGCTCATCCAGCAATTATTGCCCATCCCTAATTGCCCTTGAGAAGGTGGTGGTGAGCTGCCTTCTTGAACCGCTGCAGTCCATGTGGTGTAGGTACACCCACAGTGCTGTTAGGGAGGGAGTTCCAGGATATTGGCCCAGTGACAGTGAAGGAACGGCGATATATTTCCAAGTCAGGATGGTGAGTAACTTGGAGGGGAACTTGCAGGTAATGGTGATCCCATGCACCTGCTACCCTTATCCTTCTAGATGGTAGTGGTCATGGGTTTGGAAGATGCTGTTGAAGGAACCTGGGTGAGTTGCTGCAGTGCATCTTGTGGATGGTATGCACTGTTGCCACTGTGTGCCAGTGGTGGAGATAGTGAATGTTTAAGTTGATGGATGGGATGCCACTCAAACAGACTGCTTTGTCCTGGATGGTGTCAAGTTTCTTTAGTATTGTTGGAGCTGCACTCATCCAGGCAATTGGAGGGTATTCCATCACACTCCTGACTTGTGCCTTGTAGATGGTGGACAGGCTTTGGGGAGTCAGGAGGTGAGTTACTAACCTCAGAATTCCCAGCCTCTGACCTGCACTTGTAACTACAGTATTTATAAGCTAGTCCAATTCAGTTTCTGGTCAATAGTAACCCCTAGGAAGTTGATAGTGCAGGATTCAGTGATGGTAATGCCATTGAAGGGGAGGTGGTTGGATTCTTTCTTGTTGGAGATGGTCATTACCTGGCACTTGTGTAGTGCAAATGTTACTTGCCACTTGTCAGCCCAAGCCTGGATATTGTCCAGGTCTTGCTGCATATGGACATGGACTGCTTCAGTATCAGAGGAGTCGCGAATGGTGCTGAACATTGTGCAATCATCAGCAAACATCCCCACTTCTGACCTGATGATGGAGGGAGGGTCATTGCTGAAGCAGCTGAAGATGTTTGGGCCTAGGATACTACACTGAAGAACTCCTTCAGTGATGCCCTGGGACTGAGATGATTGTCCTCCAACAACCACAACCATCTTCCTTTGTGCTAGGTAAGACTCCAACCAGTGGAGAGTTTTCCCCCTGATTCCCATTGACTCCAGTTTTGCTAGGGCTCCTTGATGCCGCATTCAGTCAAATGCTGCCTTGATGTCAAGGGCAGTCACTCTCACCTTACCTCTTGAGTTCAACTCTTTTGTCCATGTTTGGACCAAGGCTGTAATGAGATCAGGAGCTGAGTGGCCCTGGTGGAACCCAAACTGAGCGTCAGTGAGCAGGTTATTGCTGTGTTAGTGCTGCTTGGTCAATGGCACCTTCCATCACTTTACTGATGATTGAGAGTAGACTGATGGGGCGGTAGTTGGCTGGGTTGGATTTGTCCTGCTTTTTGTGTACAGGACATACCTGGGAAATTTTCCACATAGCCGGGTAATTGCCAGTGTTGCAGCTGTACTGGAACAGCTTGGCTAGGGGTGTGGCTACTTCTGGAGCCAAGTAGTCTTCAGTACTACTGCCGCAATGTTGTCAGGGTCCACAGCCTTTTCAGTATCCAGTGCCTTCAGCCATTTCTTAATAACATATGGAGTGAGTCAAATTATCTGAAGACTGGCATCTGTGATGCTGGGGACCTCAGGAGAAGGCCACTTCTGGCTGAAGGTTGTTGCAAATGCTTCAGCCTTGTCTTTTGCACTGATGTGCTGGGATACTCCATCATCGAGGATGGGGATACTTGTGGAGCCTCAAGCTCATCTAGTTAATTTTGTAATTGTCCACCACCATTCTTGATTGCATTGGAGGAATGCTGGTATCAAGTTGAGGAGCTTGTAGAGATGTTGATCTCCATTCTGTGGAAGAGTTAGCTGGAAAGATATTATGCCTGTTTCCAAGTAGGTTTGCAGTTGACATGGCATGTCACCAACAAACAATTTTCCCACTATAAAAGCTCAAATTTCAGCAGTGGGGAATTATAGAAGAATATTGACAGTGTTTATTGATTATTCCTTCTCTTTGAAGTGCTTTTGCCTCAGTATGGTGCCCCGCATCAATCGAAAGGAATAACCTTTCGTCTTTCCTCTGCCTTCAATTGTTATCTATTCATCTTACCTTATCTAATTCTGGTCTCTTGAGCATCCTCAATTTTAATCACTCCCGCATTGGTGGCTGTGCATTCAGTTGCTTAGGCCCCAAGCTCTGGAATATCCTACTCATAACTCTCCAGCTCTTGCTTTTTTCTTTAATACACTCCTTAAAACCTATCTCTTTGACCATCGCCTTGTGCGGCTCAATGTCAAATTTTGTTTCTATAATGCCCCTGTGAAGCCCCTTGGGGCATTTTATTATGTTAAAGGCATTATGCAAATCTTAAATTGCTGTTCTTATTCCTGGCCTTTTTCTACTTGATGCTCCCATTGTTCTCAGAAGCTCAACCAAATTGCTGAAGTGATCAGACTGCAACAATTATCTTCTATTGAAAAACACAAGCAAACAAATGTAAAGCAATGGTTAAGTGCTGGGTCTGGATTTTAAATCAGCTCATCCAGTGGGAACAGGGCAGGCTTATGGCTAAAAGACACCAATAATTGAATGACAATCCACTTCCTGCTAGAAAACTACCAATTGACATTTCTGGAGCTAATGCAAATCACAAATGCAGCCACCACAATGGGGACGTGTCTCAGTTAGGGGCCTGATTACATTATTTGGGACTTGCTGTGATTTTTAACTCTGCAGGCTAATTGACCAACAAAAAATCCGTTAAAGTATAAACTAATGGGATTGGCTTCACAATGTGACTGCCATGACCAGAGGCTGCGTTTAAAGTTGCATTGAAATGCACTTCAGTCATTGGGATCTGAGTCCCACTGTGGGAGTACATTCCAAGGCAGCTCTGAAAGTGAGTTCCTTTGCCCTCCCATGCCCTACCTAAGCATTCACTTGTTATCATGCATGCTATTTTAGCTTCACTCCATTGACCAGCTAGAGGATGGGGAACATCAGTTAGCTTAACCATTCAGCTAATCTCTACAGCAATGACTTTTCCACAGAGAAGCTGTATTGAAAATAAGCTATGGCCGGAATTGTCTGGCGTCGGGTGTCCCAACAGCAGGACCGGAAGTGCGCTCAAAGGATGTCTGCTCAACTGGCAACCACACAGTTGTCAGCCAATTAGCAACACAGAGGTGAGAGGCCTAGCCAATTATGTGGCACAGGGTGTCATCGACAGCTGCAGGACTCTCGGAGATGCCTCTGGAAAGGGCTGTTATAAACCTGGTGGAAATGCAGAGACAGGTTGGGAGACATCTGGCAGAGATGCTAGAGGCCCGTGTGCAGCCTGGAGCTGAGTGCTGTTGTCCTCTCGCATGTGAGCGCCTGGCTTCCTCCAATGGAGAGGTGGTGACTGCCATGGAGATTCAGATCCAGCAGAATACTCAAAGCCTGCTAGATATGCCCTCGAATCTGCATTCCATTGCTGTGGCCATGGGCTTTTTACAGGGATGGCTCTTATTCACCTTTTGAGATGAGGATGACCATGTTTATTATCTGGGGTGTTTGGTAGGGTTCCAGGGGCTAAGTAGGCGACTACAAAGGCTGATCTCCGCCCAGAAGGTTCTGCTGCAAATTGGACAGGATGCCACAGACAGTTGAGTTTTGGACGAGTTGCTGGCTCAGGATTTCCTCTGCTTGTGTTTTCTCTCTGCCTCTGATAAGCACTTGCTTCTGAAGGAAGCCGCAGCATTTTTTTATTTGGTTCCACAAGGTGCAGTGATCCTGGACGAGCTTCTCCCAGGACTCGAAGTCGATATCAAAACTCCTAAGTGAAGCCTTCAGGGTGTCAGGTAGCATTTCCTTTGATCGTCATGAGCACGGACCCCAGACTCAAGCTCTCCATAGAAGATTCACTGTGGTAAGTGAGTGCCGGGCATTCTGGCTCATGACCAGCCCAACTCAGTTGTGCCTGTCTCAATATGGTATGGGTGCTTGGCAGGCCTGCTCGGGTGAGCACCTCAGTGTCTGGTATTTTGTCCTGCCACCTGATCTTCAGAAGCTTCCGAAGTGGTTGAGCTTCTTGGCATGGCATTGGTACACAGTCTGAGTCTCGCATGTGTACAGCCGAGTGGGCAGGACTATTTCCCTATAGACTTTCCGACTGGTAGGTAGACTCACTCCTCTTCATCCCCAGACTGATGTTCATAGTCTGCCAAAGGCCACACTTTCTTCAGCAATTCTTGCATGTGTCTCGTCCTCTGAAGAGGCAGCCTGAGAGAATATGTTGCCGAGATAAGTGAACTTATTCACTGCTGACAGGTTCTGGTCATGGACTGAAACCTTGGGCTTGAGATAGGGCCATCCTGGAGCAGGCTGGTACATTACTTCAGTTTTCTTCACACTGATTGTAAGGCTGAAGTTGTTGCATGCATTGGAGAACAAGTCCATGCTACCGCACATCCCATAGTTTTGGCTAAGCAAGAGGGGAATGAGGAACCCTAATCTCCCTCCATGTGCCCTTGCTCCTCCAAGAGTCAGGGAGGTGCCACCACACCCTGGCAGGGAGGAAGAGCAGCAGCAAGCTACCCTGGGGTGTCATGTCAGGGTACTCTAACAGTGTCCTGCTGCTCCTTCCCCCCCTTCCACCAGTAGCCCCAGTGCCTCCAGCAGTTAAGGCTGAAGGCAGTACACCCACACTTGTGTAAGAGACCCTCATCAGGCCAAAGCCCTGTGGGTCTTGGACCACTGCAGAACAGCTGCTAAGGTCATCTCAGGCAACGGGGCATTGCACTGAACAGGCTGCCTCCACCTCAGATGCAGTTGTTGGGGTAATACCAAGGCATAGTGGAAGAAAGTGTAAACTTAAAAAATTAAATGCAAAATACTGCGGATGCTGGAGATCTGAAGTAAAAACAGAAAATGCTAGAAAAACTCAGCAGCTCTAGCAGCATCTATGCAGAGTGAAACAGAGTTAAAATTTCAAATCCAATACGACTCTTCTTCAAAACTGAAGAGAGGCAGAAATATGATAGATTTTATGCTGTTGAGAAAGATGGGATGGTCAGGTAGAGCAAAAAGGGAAAGTCAGGGATAGGTTAGAGTGTGGGGAGATTAAATTACAAAGATGCCATGGAATGATAAGCAAAGAGAGTGGGAATGGTGGTAGTAAATGAACAGAGCATCGGTCCAGAGTAGGTGTTAACAGCAGAATAAAGGTCAGCGCTGTCTGAAAGCAAAACATGAGAACAAGATACAGATTAGCACTGGGGGGAAAATGCAAAATGGAGGACAGAGCTCACAGTCTGAAGTTGCCAAACTCAGTGTTGAGTTGAGAAGGCTGCAAAGTGCCCAATCGGAAAATGAGGTGATGTTCCTCGAGCTTGCAACATTGCAGCAGGTTGAGGACAGAAGTGTGAGCGTGAGAGCAAAGACCGTGAATAGAAATGGCAAGCGACAAGGTGGTTGGGATCATGCTTGTGAACTGAACGGAGATATTCTGCAAAGCAGTCACCAAGTTTACGTTTGGTCTCCCCAGTGTAGACGAGACCACATTGTGAGCGGCAAATACAATAGGCTAAATGGAAGGAAGTACAAGTAAATCGCTGCTTCACCCAAAAGGAGTGTTTGAGGCTGTGGACAGTGAGGAGGGAGGAGGTAAAGGGGCAGGTGTTACACTTCCTGCGATTACATAGGAAGGTGGTGTAAAAAGGGGATGAGGTGTTGGGGCGTTAGAGGAGTGGACAACAGTGTTGCAGAGAGAATGATCCCTTCAGAATGCTGACAGGGGAGGGGGTGAGAAAATGTTTTTGATGATGGAATCATGCTGGGTTTGGTAAAAATAGCATAGGATGATCCTTCGAATGCAGAGGCATGTGGAGTGAAAATGAAGACAAAGGGAACTCTATCATGGTTCTGGGAGGAGTGGGGAGCGGTGAGGGCAAAAGTGAGGAAATGGGTCAGACACGATTGAGGGCCCTTGCAACTACAGGTGGGGGTGGGGGGGAGGTGCTGTGTGTGTCTTGACTCAGGTGAAGGAAGATAAGTGGAAAGTGTTATCATGGAATGTAGCATCAATGGAAGAGATGCGACGGAGAGAGAGAAATTGGGAGAATGGAATGGAGTCCTTTCAAGAAGCCCACAGGAGTTTGGGGGAGGCAGTGGCATAGTGGTATTGTCACTGACTAGTATTCCAGAGACTCAGGGTAATGCCCTGGGGACCTGGGTTTGAATCCCACCACAGCAGATGGTGGATTTTGCATTCAATAAAAATCTGGAATTCAAAATCTGATAACAACCCCACAATCGCTGGTTGTCATGGAAACCCATCTCGTTCACTAATATCCTTTAGGGAAGGAAGTCTGCTGGCCTAGATGTGACTCCAGACACACAGCAATGTGGTTGACTCTGAACAAGGTGGGCAATGAAT
Source organism: Carcharodon carcharias (assembly GCF_017639515.1). Lineage (NCBI taxonomy): Eukaryota > Metazoa > Chordata > Chondrichthyes > Lamniformes > Lamnidae > Carcharodon > Carcharodon carcharias. The sequence goes on along the minus strand of NC_054468.1, from coordinate 110,886,519 downwards.
GCTGGCCTAGACCACAGCCTATGAATGAATAAAAAAAAAGCTGAGGTCAAGGTAGCTGAGGGAGTTGATGTTAGTAGACAGTCTATCTCTAGAAATAGAAACAGAAAAGTCGAGGAAGGGAAGTGTTGGAAATGGACCATGTGAATATTTTGCTCTTCTACTCTGCCTCGGTGCTACCCTGACATCTGCATTTGAGGTAGAGGCATCCTGCTGAATATTGTGCTCCATTCCCTCCTCACCATCCAAGGCCCCAAACACTCCTTTCAGGTGAAGCGATTTCCTTGTTACTTCCTTGTTTTCCTTGTTATTTACTTGTACTTCCTTCAATTTAACCTATTGTATTTGCTGCTCACAATGTATCCCTGCAATCCGGAAGTGCGTGTGCCTTTGATGGAACCACACATACAGGCTTCCTCAGGCCAAGGGCCTGCAGCATTTTCCCTGCTAGATGCTAGAGGTTGTGAGCCTGTAGGTTTGTCTGGAGGGAGTGCGCCAGATCTGCTGGAGGAGGAGATCAAGAGATCTTTCAGGGGCCTCCTTCTGGCTGTAATCGGGATGCAATGGGGATGCCAATGGGAAGCATGATCGGCCTTCAACCCGCTGCCAACTTAATTCCCAACTTGCACCACACTGCTGGGAAGCTGACACATCCCACAATTAAGTGTGCCTGCCTGCCTCGTTCGCCGCTCCAGGCAAGAAAACAAGGTCTATGGGTCAAAGTTGCGAATTAAATAAAGGTTTTCATTTCGATTCCAGGCACAGTATTGGAGTGAATTCTTTTGTCACTCAATTAATGAACAACAAATAGTGTTCTTTTTAAAGAATGTAATGCAGTGGCTGAGTTGAAAAGGCATTGACAGACGCCCTGCGCTTATGGCTTTCCTGCATGCTACTGGGTCCCTGCTCCTAGCACATCAATAACTTAAAACCCAATCCAATGGTTCCCCAAGTCATGTCATGTCCGGGTCTGTTGGTGTCTAATTGATAGCTATGATTAGTTAACCCACTGTCAGTTAGTCAATAATAATCGATTGGTATTTACCTCAGGTGACTTTACTTTTTAAGGACAGATTCTTTTTATCCAAGTGAATTACAGACTAACAGCTCACTGTGAGATATTGGAAACATATCTCCATCCCAGGTTTAACAATAAAAGCAAAAAGTACCTTCTACAGGATTTTAAACCTTGAAAATGTTAATTTTAATAGGGCATTCTTTGCTTGTTCAATTTATAAAGTTGCCTGCCATCACTTTAATTTGGGCATTATTATGAAGCAAAGCAATGCAGGTATTGGACTCCTTATCAAGCATCCCAAAATAATCCCCATCAGGCATTGCTATCCGTCAAATCCAGGTCACGGCACACTGACCCCCTGCGCTTTGGTTCTGGGATTAACGGCTTTGGTCCGCCATTCATCCCTTCCTTTCCCCATCTTGGCTGGGTCCAGCTCGGTGAAGCATCAGCCCTAGCTTTAAATGATCTTATTCCCCTCCCCATCCCAGGGTCCAAAATCCAGAAAATTCCTGTATCCAGTACACATCCGGTCCTGAGCTTCCTGAATACATAGATACGAGTCCAGTATCCACACTTCTCAGCATCTTTCCTTGGTGTCAAATTCAAATGCAGAGAGTAGGAATAAATGGGTCATTTTCGGGCTGTCAGGCAGTGACTAGTGGGGTACCGCAAGGATCAGTGCTTGTGCCCCAGCTCTTCAAAATCTATATCAATGATTTGGATGGGGGGAATTAAATGTAATATTTCCACATTTTCACATGACACAAAACTAGATGGAAGTGTGAGGTGTGAGGAGGGCGCAAAGACGCTTCAAGGAGATTTGGAGAGACTAAGTGAGTGGGCAAAAATTTGGCACTTTGGTCGGAAAACAGAAATACAGAGTATTTCTTAAACGGTGAGAGGCTGGGAAGTGTCGAACTTCAAAGGGACTTGGGTGTCCTTGTTCATGAGTTACTGAAAGCTAACATGCAGGTACAGCAAGCAATTAAGAAGGCAAATGGTATGTTGGCCTTTGTTACGAAGGGTTTGAGTATAGGAGTAAAGATGTTTTACTGCAATTATGTAGAGCTTTGATGATACCACACCTGGAGTATTGTGTGCAGTTTTGGTCTCCTCATCTAACGAAAGATATACTTGCCACGGGGGGGGTGCAATAAAGGTTCATTAAATTAATTCCTGGGATGGAGGAATTGTTCACAGAGGAAAGATTAAATAGACTGGGCCTTAACTCTCTGGAGTTTAGAAGAATGAGAGGTGATCTCATTCAACATAAAAAATTCCTACAGGGCTCGACAGGGTAGATGCAGGAAGGATGTTCCCCCTGGCTGAGGGGTCTAGAAGCAGGGGACACAGATTCAGAATAAGGGACAAGCCATTTAGGACTGAGATGAGGAGGAATTTCTTCACTCAGAGGGTGATGAATCTTTGGAATTTTCTGCCCCCAGAGGGCTGTGGAGGTTCAGTCACTGAATATGTTCAAGACTGAGTTTCATAGATTTCTACCTACTAAAAACACAAGGGATATGGGGGTAGTGCAGGAAAATGGTGTTGAAGCAGATCATCTATGATCTCATTGAATGGCGGAGCAGGCTCGAAGGGCTGAATGGCCTACTCCTGCTCCTATTTCATATGTTCTATTTTTAATAATTACCATTCCTATTTTGGAAGACCCTGTTTATCAGAATGCCTTGGAAAAGATCCAATGTCTGTAACGTGTTTGGAATTTCTATTTGGATAAAGATGACAGGATTTATGGAAAAGAATATGGTAACACACATATAAAGCTGGGAGTATGTGGTAACTGGATGTATAGTCACTCCTTCCTGCCAATCATGGGTCATGTGATGTACTACGGGGGCTCCGACCAGTGAGCTCTTAGCGCGGGCAATCTGAGGGGCGAACCTTCTCCAATGAGAGATCTGGCCGAGTGTGCAAGCACTGAAAATGTCTCTGTAATAAAGTTTTAACTGTTTCTTGATGAAACCAGTCTGCTCCATCAAGTCATCACAGAGTATAAATCAAGCACAATATTCTCCCTAAAGACCAATAATCCTCCCCCTCTGGGGCCCTATTCACAAAGCTTCTGTAAATTTTCAAAGGGAACTCGTTCAGATGCCTGTAATTAAGAAACAGCATCTTTGTGAAAAATGATGCTGAGGAAGCACTGTACATAATTTTTAACATTCATTTGAAATCTTGCTGGTGCTAATTAACGTGCAGCAAACATTCACAGTGCTTTGTGGGCCAACAAATTGCCAATTAACTGGGATTACAGAGGAACTCCTGTTCATTTGCCTGAAATGATACAAGGAGCTCACATTCTTGCAGTTGTGTTACCTTGCATTAGATGGGAATTTATTTTGATCAAGAATGTACAGTATACCCCATTTCTCTCTGCCTCCGCTCACCACCGCAAGATGGCAACCACATCTGTTGATTGTTTTCCTGATTGAACTAATGGCTAAGCACCTTCAGGTGCACAGGCTGATTTGAATGGCTATAGCTGACACTTTATTCAGTATTCAGAGGAGTCTTCGAGGGCTACACCAGCAGCCCAAGACTAGCCCAAGTGATACAGCAGCTGATTCTTCACCACGCCAGTTTCATTTCCCATTGACTGGGAAAATTTGGTCAAACCTTTTCATTTCAAACACGATAAAAGCAATCAAGAGAAGAGGAAATGAGTCTCAAAAAGAGCTTGAACAATACTTCTGTGAAATCTAGTGGAAAATCGGTTCGCTCCAAGCTCATTCTGGGTTGTTGGCATAGAGCAATGTCCTGCCTACCTCCCCCCACTCTCTCAGTGTTACCCCAAGAGATGTTAAATGTGTAGGAATCTTATTTCCCGCTGCAGGTTCCTGTCATAGGAACAGAACAGGAGTACATTATTCAGCCCCATATACTTGTCCTGCCATTCAGTTAGATTACGGGTGATCTGAACCATGACCTCATTTACCCCCCCTGTGCCCATGACTCCCCCCCGCCACCCCACATCCCTCACCAACAGTTACCTACCGCATTCCCCCGGAAATACACTGACCACCACTGTAACTGCTCACTGTGGTTAGGTGTCTCAGGCACCTGTTGGACACTGGCGGGAGCATCATGAATTAATGCAAGTTGGAACCCAATTACATCAATGATACACCAATTTTATTTTAATCTAGAACCTGAGTGGAAAAATTGCCATGACACTTTTAAAATTCATGTTTGGGTGTGGGCATGGGAAACATGTATTGTCCATCCTTAAATTGTGCGTTTCTCACCTTGTGTGTGCATCTGTCTCTTGGGATGAATAGGTTCTCCAGGTCTTTTCTGAATGGTACCTAGTGAGCCACAAGGAAACTCCTGGCCAACTTTGCTGAGGACTTTCCCCTTTACTCTTGCGATACCATCCTGAAAAAAACCCTCCCATGGCTTACCTACCTGCTAGCGATCTGCCCTTTCAGTTGTGAAGACACCCAACCTTCATTTCTCACCTGACTGGCATCTTCCCCTTTCTGCCCAACTTGAGTGGGCATTTGATCAGTGGATTACGGGGGTTAAAATACCCCAGGCCTCAAACTTAGGCTGTCGCCTGTTTAAAACCTGCTGGGAATTAAAATCCTCTCCCACATTTAAAGTGAAAAATAATGTTGCCCATTATCTTGATTCCAGACAAGACAATATGCTGTGCCATGCTAATGACACATATTGTTCTTAAAACCACAAATCAGCCAGCAAATTCAGGGTTAAGCTGAAAGGAAAAGCAAAGCCCTCAACACTGCAAACCTAGAATGATATATCATTGGAAATGTCAATGAGGGAAATGTATTGAATAACACTGAAGGTCAGAGAATGACATGATGGACCATACGAGTGTTTAGAATGGGGCACAGGAGAGACACTATTGATAATTAGAATGACTTTTGTGAGTGATTGCAAGTTGAGATCAGAAAGGCAAGAAAAGCAAATTGTGTTTTAGCTTGTAACATCTAGGTTGACAGGTCAATGGTTGTCCTGATGATTTGGGGCGGGATTAAGGAGATAAATACCAGCCAAAACATGCAGATGCATACTGATGGGCCAGGTCTGCTGATCAAATGCAAATTCTCCAGTTGACCACAAAAGGTCAGTGCCCTAGATTTGGCCCTTTATCCTGACCACACCAATGAACTCAGAAGAAACAATGAAGTATCATTTCTCAGTTCCCTATTTCTCTCCTCCAAATGCACAGACTGGAGCTCCATTGAAAATCAACACACAGTCTCAACTAGATCACTAGGAAGCATCAGTACATGATAAAGGGTTGAGCACAGAGTAGATCAAAGGAAGCATGAAATGAAGAAAAGCTAATCTTCCCATTGAGCTTGCTCCTTCCTGGATTATATGCCACATCTCAGCCTTCATATGACTGCCTCCCAAACTATGTTTTCACAAAATTGCCACCATCTTCCATTTATAATAATGCCACTCTCTTTCCCTGATTGTCCCCCTCCTCATGGTCCATCAGTTCCAGTTTATCAGCAAAAGAAATCAGCAAATGTTGAAATTCAATGCTACATATTCACATACTATGGTGTGCCCCACCATGTTCCATTGACTATTGAAGGTCATGCCTTCACTTTTGCACATGCTACATTTAATGTGGTAGTGCTGACTGAACCTATTTCCTCATCGCTTCCTGCTTTTTCCTCTTCTCATTGGCGAGATGGACATGCTGTATTCAACTGTAGTGACCTATGTGGAGCCCTTCTCATCTGTCTTTGGTGAAATCTCCATTTGGCTTAACAGCAAGTAAAGGATCAGTAAACACAGCTGCATCCTGTGTAGGAATAAAACAGGAGCTTTTGCGCAAGAATTCCTGATATTTAGTCAATGAATTAATGTAACATAACACTTAATCTTATGGCGCTGTAGGTAGTGTCCCTGCCTCTGTGCCTGAAGCTCTGGGTTCGAGACCCACTCCAAGACTTGATGGCCACAGAAGGTGGGTTCCTAACATGGCCAGGAAAGTTGAGTATCAACCTGAAAACTCTTCCAGCACACACAAATGGCAGGTGGCAAGAGCGGGAGAGATTCCTGGTCAACCATGTGATGGAAAGGAAGTTGGAGCCTCATCACTATCCATTGCTGCAGACTACAACATGCAGGTAAAAGTACATGTTGCCATAGCAGCTGTAACACCTTACCACCACCACTTGTCTCCTTTATTAACTTTTCAACTGTCCCCTCCAGAATTGCCAGTCAGTTATGCTGCCTCTTTTTGAGTCACATGAGGTGTAAACATCCCACAAGAATGTCCCTAGCTGAACTGTTGGCAGCCATATCCACTTGAGTTGTGGCAACTCAACTTCACATATGTCATTCATAACAGAAAGAAATGAGTAAATGAATTTGACAAGGTAGCTTAGCTCTTCCCAGCATTTAGCTCAAGAATGCTAGCTCTGAAAACAAAGTGAAGGATTTGATTGCTCAGTTTTCTGCTGGCTACTCATTCCTTAATGGTATTATTTGCAACTTCTTATTTAATTAGATTTGCTCATTAGATGCTTAATTAGTACTGTAGCAGATTACTGTATTAGAGCCAATAATGATTTTTAGATACTATCGACAAGCCATGCTTTGAGGTGTGACAATTTTGAGTTATGATATCTGAGGTAAGATTTTCTTTGAATGTTGTGGTACTACAGGCAGATGGAGGTAAGACTTTTAATTGTATAGATAGATATAATTAATTATTATTATAGATATTATTAACTAGCTTAAATAATTAGTATATACTAAAGGGAAAATAGTCAACTAAATTGCTTCATAAAACTAAATGTTATGAGAGAAATTCTAACTCACTCAAACCCATTCACTTGCACAGTTAAAATCAAGCCCTATGGGAGGAAAATGCCACAAACTTTCTACATGTCTCATGCTTTGAAACTGCTGGTTAAATGGGACTTGAAAATAAAGTTGAGGTGGGGATAAGTTTGGAAAGGGAGATATTTAACTGCTAATAGGTTTCCATCGGAAAACTGCTTGCTTCCAATAGTTTCCTGCCTGGCTACAGCACTATCGGGCCAAGGCAGTTTTAACAGTCAAGTTTCATTAATACGTAGCCAGTCCATTTATCACCCCTCCAAGGAGTAAAGTTGTGTGGAAAGCAATTGCCAGCCTCTATAAAGTCCTCCAGCTGTCAGGTAAATGTGAGGAAAGGGACTCCATGGGGACTTACACTGGGAATGGAGGGACAGTCTGGGTGGAGCACGCTTAAACTTTCTTTATGGCTCCCAGAGGGCTGTGGGGTGCTGGCACTTTTCTAGTGGGCAAATAGCAGGGGCCATTTTAACTGCCCAGCCCCCACGAACTGATTTAGAGAGACCACCCCTTGCTGTTACCACGTGTGGGACAGTTGGACTACAAAGTCACCAAAAGTCAACACGTCAAGTTGTAAATATTCAGTTGCCTTGTATGTCTCAGTTAGTATTAATATTAATTTTTTTTATCAAGAATGATCCATTTATAAAATAAAGTTGAGTTGGAAGTTCTTTTCATTTTTGTTTCCAATAGTTTCATTTTCATTAGCTGTTGCATTCATTCATTATTTTTGGACACTGAAACTCAACTGACAAATGGTTTTGAACTCTATCCGTTCTCCCCTCAAAGCTGCATCACAATTTTGCATTTTGCACTGTCTCTCTAGCTTTGTTGTTGAATTTTTTGAGCAGTATTCTTATCAGCTGGCAAGTCTACTCTGAGTCGGAAATAATATGTTGGGGGAAGGGGAAAAGGGAAGATAAGTGCTCGATGCCAGTGACAGGAATGAGAAGTACTAAAACGCAAGTACTGCAAGCCTATTCTTCAAAAATACAGTGCACTGTTAACTAAACACCATAGCAATGATACACTGTATAGAACAAGTCAGCTTTTAGTCAAGATGTCTTCAGGTTTATCAACGACATTAGTTTATTTCTAATTTTAGATTTGATTTTACATTTTATTACTGGTAAAATAATGGGCATGGTAGCCCAATTCTTTTGTATACATTACAGAACAGTTCAGTGGTGCCTTATTTACTATTTCAGTAACAATGTACCACCGATAGACATGGCAACCCATTGTACCACGTAGCCTTGTACACAATGACTTACACTATGAAACATTATAGCCTCACTACATGCCGTGACTCACCACGAATTAAACGTTTACATTAGATAAGTGGCATTCAGGAAACTTGGCAATTAGAAGAATTAGTTTGGAATGGCTGGTATGCTGTCAATGAACGTATTACGATGTCGTCAATTTGAGATAATACTTCCTTTACACCATGATCGTGACCTACGTGTGATCATTTATCTTAAGTTAATTTTAGCCTGTTTGAAGAAAGTTGCATCTTCTTTTCATAGCACAGCCAACCGTCCATTATCTGTGTTCTAGTTATCCACATCCCAAACGCCACTGAATATTCTCACAGGTTGAAGCCTTGCACATGTCATTAGCTTAGTACAAGTTGTTATTTCCACTGGGTTACTCTTCATCATAAATCAGTTCTGTTGAAGGGTCATGAGGACTCGAAACGTCAATTCTTTTCTTCTCCGCCGATGCTGCCAGACCTGCTGAGTTTTTCCAGGTAATTCTGTTTTTGTTTTGGATTTCCAGCATCTGCAGTTTTTTGTTTTTATTTTTACTCTTCAACTTTGAGCCTCAGATAGTATTGCTGCTCCGGCAACTTGACAGCGATCCAAGGTTTTTTGCAGTTAAACATTGGCAAAACCAAAACGCAAGTTTATTCCGCTCTTGTAAGAACTGTATCCCCTTGCATCTGCAACAGATTCCCCCTCCCTCAACAACTGCTTAAATTTAACCTGATGGCATACATCGTCATGCTCAACCCTAAGCTCAGTCTCACAACTAGAGCATCACTAAGACTGCCCACCTTCAGCTCCAAGCTATCACTCGCCTCCGCCCTACCTTATCCCACAGTGGCTGGAATCACAGAATCACAGAATTTTAACAGCACAGAAGGAGGCCATTCAGCCCATCCTGTCTGCACCAGCTATCCAAATGAGTATTATGACCTAGTGCCATTGCCCTGCCTTTGCCTCGTACCCGTGTACAATTTTTCTATTCAAGTAAGCAGCTTCGATTGAACCTGCCTCCACCACACTTCCAGGCAGTGCATTCCAGACTCAAACCACTCATTGTGTGGAACCCTGATCCATGCATTAATCACCTCCAAGCTTGAATTTTTTTGATATCCTCCTTGCTGACCTTCCAAGCTCCATCAAACAAAAACATCCAACTTATCCAGAACTCAGTTGCCCATAGCCTAGCATGCAATTCACCCACCTATCACCTGTCCTTGGCCAACCTCCATTAGTTCCCAGTCACTCATCTTGCTTCACCTTCATGGTCATTTTCCTTCTCTTCCAATTTGTTCATGACCTTGGCCCACTCTGCCCCATCAACCTCTTTCCTGCCTTACATCCCTTCCTGCCACTATCCATCCTCCAAGCCTCCTTCTTCTGCTCTACCATTTGGCAGAGCCTTCCTCACACCCTTCCTCCCCCAGGCTTCACAAGGAAGCCTTTGGCCTCCCCAGCCTGGATTGCGACCTCAATGTCTGCTTTCCAGGCACCCTTCTGTTGTCTGCTCTCCACTCGCCCATCCATCAGTGCAGCACCATTATCAGCTCTCCAGCCTCCACACAACCATGCCTCAAAGCTTCCACTGCCAGGGCCCAAACTCAGGAGCTTCCCTGGCTGCGGCCTTCTGACGTATGTTTGCATTCCCACCTGCTGGCCACACTGACTGGTAGTCAGTCAGGAGATTGCATCCGAATATTTAAACGAGGCCCTGCCCTTAAGATCAACAGGGCCTCCAGGCCCTTGGCCTTGCCGAGTTTTCCCCACAAGACTGTGTACATGTCCTGCTTCCCCGTTAATACAGGGGCCCTAATTTCTCAAGCTCCTTTTGATAAAAATAACCCCTCGCCCCTGCTTATATTCTAGAGAATCTACATTGATGATTTTGTCACAGCTCGCATGCCAAGTTTAAAATTTCATATTTTGTAAAGTACAAGTAAAATAAATTTTTAAAAGGTTATAATAGCAGAACGATTGCAATCAGTGCTGGCAAAAACTTGCTGGGTGTGGGAGTTCCTGGATTTTTTGAGGTTTCAAGGTAAACACATTCGCAGGATATATCTGCAGCTACATTCACATATTCAACAGTCTCTGCTTCCTGTTATTGTCTGCCTTCAGGACTTTTGTTTAGTTGCCCTTCAACTTAATGTCTTTAGAACAAGTATTTATATTGAAAATGTATGTGCCAAGGCAGCACCCTCGGGGAACCCTGCCCTTTCTTCCTACTTCTCTTCCAAACTCAATGAATGGTAGTCTATTTCCAATCATTATCCTCTGTTAAGATGTCAGCCATGATTCACTCCGAGTCAGAGGGTTATATGTTCAAGTCGCACTCCGGAGATTTGAGAACAAATTCTTGGCTGACCCTCCAATGCTGTGCTGAGGGAGAGCTGCACCGCCAAGGTTGCTGCCCCTTTGGTGAGGTGTTAAACCAAGATCTTGACTGCCCCTCAGGTGGGTGTAATAAATCCCATAGCACTATTTTGAAGAAAAACTGCAGAGATCTCCCCAGTATCCTGGCCAATATTTATTCCTCAACCAATAACTGCCTATTGTTTGTGGGACCTTGATATCGGCAAATATCCCTGCATCACAATGGCAACCACAAGGTACTTCATTGGCTGTGTTGTGCTTTGGGATGTCCTGAGGTTGGGAAAGGCATTTTGTGAAAGTCTTTTGTTCCCTATTTTCAATAACTTCCGTACATATGGCCATAGGAATTGAACTTCAGCAAAACAAGCTCAAGTTGCTGTAATATTTTTAAAAAATTAAACAAAACAAATTCCCTCTGAATCATGGCAACTAGGGATGGGTAATAAATGCTGATCTGGCTAGCAACACCCACATCCCATGAACGAATAATTAAAAAAATATGTTGCTAACTAAAGAAGGAATAACAATGGCTGCTGCTGTAAAATAGGGAAGTTAATGGTCCAGCCATGTTTAAAGGTATTGGACAGGCCAGGAGAAGGTAAGTGTATAAGCTAAGGGGATAGTACTTGGGGGTGTGTTGGGGGGGTGGTGGGATAGGGGGGGAGGGGGGTGGGGTCAGATTTTGCAGGGGGTAGGATTTTGGGGATTCAGATTGATTCGGGCATGATGGGGGGCTTACTTGGGGGGAAGTGGGGTGGGGGGAGCAGTCCTTTCCAGTGATGTAGTCAGGGAGAGTGGGGGAGCCCCGTGGGGATGTGGTCAGGGGTGGGGGTGTGGTGGTGGAAGCGTGCTGAGGGGTGGTAGTCGAAGAGTGGGGTGAATCCCGTGGGGGTTTGGAGGTGTGGGGGGAGTCCCATGGGGCTCTGTGTGGGTCTGTACAATAGTTATCCAGAAGCTAGCCAGCCGGCTGCCAGGATGGTGGTAGGGAGAGCCGGGGGTGTACAGTTTCAGCTAATGATTTCATTCACTGGATCTCAACACAGAGTGAAATCTTCATCCATCATTCAGGAGTGCATCGATCACTTATGGAGGATTCTGACAAGCTGGCACAAACATAGGGACATAGGATCAGGAATAGGTCATTCAGCTCCTCGACCCTGCCCCACCATTCAATGAGATCATGGTTTGTATGTATCTTAACTCCTTAACTATCTTGGCTCTAAATCCTTTCCATAGCCTTGGCTAAAATCAGAATAAATCGCAAACACCACTACAAAAATTCATCACTGACATGATTACTGCAAAATATTCACGTCTCGCTTGCCTCATATGACAATTTTTAGGGGATTAACAGTCCCTTTTAATCACAAGTGAATAAATCTAATTTTATTTTGTGTCTCATCAAACAACTGCAGCAAGCTAGTAATTGCGTTTAATAAATTCACAGTTTGTGATATCCTCATCCCGAGGCTTATCATAAACTATTGGACATTTGTCACCAAGAAAATATGCAGAAAATTACAGAATACTGCAAAGTAAGGGCAACATCATCCAAAGTGCTAAATTGTTCCCAGAAGCCACTATAGAAGTGTCATATAAAAATAATCTGTAAAAGATAAATCATTCTCTCAAACAAAAAAAGCCAAAGCACTTATATTCCCAGGCTGACTCATAAAAGATCTAACACAAGATGACTCTTCACTATGTATAGTTCACCATCCCATCATATTTCTCCAAGCCTGGTGATGATTGCCCTGGTGTTTGTGTGTGTGTCTGTTACATATAGTTCATTCAACGCATCCAAGTTGCTGTGGCAAATGCACTTTTTACATGCATGTTACGAAAGACACATGTGAGATTGAGTTACCACAACTCAAGAGAATATGGCTGTCAGCATTTCAAGCTAGGGACGTTCTGTGCCATGTGGGATGTTTACGTCTCATGTGACTCAAAAAGAGGCACTGCAGCTGGCTGACAATTCTGGAGGGGACAATTGAAAAGTTAATGAAGGAGATAAGTGGTGGTAGTGTGGTACAGATCACTCAGGGAGTCCGAATTGCTATGGCAACATATACTTTTATATGCATGGTGTAGTCTGGGGCTTTGGACCCAGAAGGAAAAAACAGTAAAAACTGGGAAATAAGAATACTTGTCTGATCTTGTCTCATATACCTTAAAATAGAACACCAATAAAAACTGGGAAATAAGAGTACTGGTCCAGACTGCTTTGCTTTTCTGGGGATAGTGATGGTAGAGGCCCCGGTGTTCTTACCATCACTTGACTGACCAGGAGTCTCCCCTCCCCCCCTCCACCGCACCACCTGCAATTGGCACATGCTGGAAGGATTTATAGGTTGATACTCAACATGTTTGGCCCCATTGGAAAAATACCTTTCTTGATCATCAGATCCTGGAATGGGAATTGAACCTGAAGCTTCTAATTCAGAGGCAGGGGCACTACTCAATGCACCACAGACATCCTCTGGTTTTATGCTGTTAAATGTCAGCTTCTAAACAGCTGGCTTTCAATACTCTCGGTTTTCTGGAGGTCTTGAATCTTTCTTGGTGAAGGGGTTGGAGAGAAAACGAAATACATTTATTCAATACTTTTAGTACATTCTACGATGTCCCAAAATGCTTCATAGTTACTGAGTTACTTTTTGAACTGTAGTCACAATTATCACCCAGGCAAACACAACAACCGACTTACACATGGAAAGCTCTTGGAGCTGGTGAATTAGATGGGTGCTCAGTTAATCTGCTTTTGCTGACATTGGTTGAAGGAGGACTGTTGGCCAGGCCAATGGGAGAAATCTCTCTCTCTCTCTCCTTGTTCTTCATTGAACCGTGCAATGGGATCTTTCCACCTAACAGGTAAACATAGCCTCAGTTTTAATGGGGACCCCACTAACAGTACAACTTTCCCATTGGACAGCATCAAAGCATAGATTGATGAAATGTTGGAGTTTGTTCTTTTTTAAAATGGTCCTTTTTATTGTCTTATTTTCTACATTTCTTGTTTCTCAACCACTCTTTAACTAATGCCATTAATCTCTTTATGGGCTGGATTTTAAGGGGTGCAGTGGTCCCCACCCTGCCACCCCCAGCTAATAAGTGCGGGTGGTGAGGAGGGTCAGGGAGGAGCCAGCCAGGGCTGGGGGAAGCATGAATTGCTTTAAGGCCAGATTTCTGCCCCATCTCGGGAGAATGGCCAGCCACTCTGCAGTCCCTGAAGTGCCAACCAGGAACAGGGACCACTGCTGGGACTACAGGCAGTCCCATCACACTGAGGAGCCTAAGGAGGTCCAGAGTTGGGTGTCTCAGTGAGGGGGTGGGGTAGTGGGGGGGCTTGGGGTGGGGAGGGGGGTGTGGTGGTGGTGGTCAGGTTCAAGATGCTGGGAGAATGGTGTTAAAGGTGGGGAATGACCTTGGTGGGGAAGGATGGCTCCAATGGACCCACAAAGGATAGCCCTCCCTGCCGTCGCCAGACACCAACCTGCACAGCTGCAGACATCTCGCATGGCGTGGGTCTCCCCCTCAAGAGTGGTGGGACGAGGTCCTTATTGCCCATGTAAGGACCTCAATTGTGAAGGCGGGTGAGATGATGGGAAGGCCATCCATGAGCCTTCCCACCCCCGGCTTATGCAGGGGTGAGGCAAGAAGACGGATAGGTCTCCACCTGCCACTGTCCTGCCAGATTAAATGCCCCCTGGCACCAAACTCGCCAATGGGGGAGGATATTAATTATGTCACTCAAAAAGTTTGATCCTGGGCTACCACTGAACTGTGTCTAACTTAATTTTATTACTGTTCAAACACATGTATTTTACCCTTATGCCACAGTATGGAAATGATTCAAATTTTAATTCCTTTTCATGATTGGAGAGTCGTAGGCTTTCATTTCGTTATCTGTGTTCTGCATAAATTAATTTAAGAAATTACTGAGATTCTTAAAATTGGCAAAAGTTAGAGTTCCATTTCAGTTGCTTAATGAACGGAGAAGCACTGGAATATTTATGTGTGCATGATGTTTGCAAATTGCAAAGTTTTCTTTAGTGATCTCTATTGAAGCTTCAGTAGATTGTACCTAATGCTTTTATCCCAATATTGTGGAGGTCAGTTAGCTCAATTGGTTAGATGGCTAGAGTGTGATGCAGAATGATAGCAATACTGCAGGCTCAATCCTTGTACAGGTTGTAGTAACGCATGGAGGACTACCTCCTCAACTTGTCATACACTTGAAGAGTGGTGCCCCTCAAGCTACAGATAATCAATTGTGTCTCTCTAGTGGGGAGAGATGTCTCTGGTCCTTGTGGATTATGGCTAATTACTTTACCTTACCTTTCCAATAGGAGATCTTGTGGCGCAGTGGGTAGCGTCCCTGCCTCTGAGCCAGAGACCCAAGGACTTGATGGCCAAGGAGAGTATGTTCAAAAAGTGACAAAACAGGTTGAGTACCAGCTTGCAAATCCTTCCAACACATGCTAATGCCAGGCGGTAAGAGCAGGAGAGATTCCTGGTTAGCCATGTGATGGAAAGAGCACTGCAGCCTTCTACCATCACTATCCATTGCTCCAGACTACAACATGCATGTAAAAAATGTATATTGCCACAGCAAGTGGACCCTCTGAGTGACCTGTAACACACCACCACCTTTTCTAATATTGCAAGATGTTTAAGGATAGAAATTTCCAGGTTGCAATTCAAATGGGAATTTCACAATATGGGAAATCGCAATACCTTTTCACAGCACAGTTGACATAAATGAACCAATTGATCTGAGTGATTTCCTGCATGTGTACATGAGGCTGTCTGAGAACATGCCTCATCATGCCCTCAAAAGCACTTCACAACCAATGAATCACCTTTGAAATGCAGTGACTGTTATCTGCCAAGTCAGTAGAATGATATGAATTCGATATTTGTGGCTGTGCTGCTGGTCAGCCTCTTTGAAGAAGCTTATGAAATTGTATCCGTGCTCACAAGCAGTGCCTTCAGTAATGCAGACCCCCCCCCCCACAACCCCACCAGCCCTCAGAATTGCTAGCCTAGATTACATCCTCAGGGTTTGGAGTGGACTTTTTGTTTATTAACGCTTACAGTGAAAGAATCCTGAAAAAAGGAAATGGTGATAACAAACATCCTGCAGCCCTGTAAATATAAGCCCAAAAAGCTCTCAGTGGTAGACTAAAGTACTGGAGGCGAAATATAACTTTGGCATGGGCATTAGTGGATCAACCACTCGTTATACATCCTGCTAAATTTCCTTTTCATTGAATGGGCTGTATGACGTTTGACCACTCTGTTACTGCCTGCTCCACACCTCCAGCAAAGTTAGACTTCACTCCCATTGTTAGGTAGATCTTACTTAATTACCATGTTCTGACTAGATCACAGTGAGGACAATCTCATTATTTGCATACTATGATGCATAGCCTGCTTAGCGTGTCTCCGCTTGCTGAGCAAGAATTTTCAAGAGAAAAGTTGTACTGGAGCGGTACTTTCTAATGATAAGGCAGATAAAGTAAACCCAGAACAGTACTGAGACACATTTCTTTACACAGAGCGTGATCAACAGATTGAAGCTCAGGGAGGGTTGATGATGTCAAGAAATTGGACTCATTTAAGCAATACCTAAATACTGTAATGGCTTGAGGGTTAGATAAGATGGCCAGAAAGAAAGAGTTAAAGAGTGGGGGCCGAAAAAGAGCAAGTTACATGAGAAGAGGCACATTTACATTTGCAACTACAGAACTGGGAATTTCTGGCACAGAAGAGGCCGGAAATTGTAAAGAATATTTGCGGGAGACCATGACCTGGAAATAAGGCATGGGAAATGTGATCAATTAGTGAAAACATTAGTATTGTTAGTAGGTTGAATCAGATGTTATTCTGCTAGTAGATTCAACTTCAGATATTGTTATGTAAGGAATAATTCATTTTTCAGCTAGAAACAGCCAGCGAATGAAAACAAGACATTGTTTCTCGGGCAATAGATCTCTGTTGATGTGACCCAATTCTAATGGATTCTAACGTTGTAACCATGTAATCTAATAAGACTCAGAGTTGGCGCTTGAAGTGGGCTCCTCTATTGGTGCACAGCCGATGGGGGTGGTCTGCTCCCCTAAGATCTATCCACCTTTCTACACTGCTTTCCTGGCCCTCAGGAGCCTTCTTCTCCCTACCAGATTTTTCATACTCCCCTTTCTCTTTGTTGCACTGCTGCAAACATTTACATCTCCTCTGGACCCATCACTTGTTTCTTTATGTGCCCCATTACCATCTTCTTTTGCTTTGCAGCATCATCTCTTTTCTCATTTAATCATTCCTGCCCTCCACCTTATCACAGACCATCACTTCTGTTCTCATCACCCATTCCCTCCCTTTTTGCTGGCTCTGCGCTTGCTTGAAAAATATTAATCCCTAACATCTTCCGGTTCTGAGCAAACATTTCATCTCATCAAGGATATCTTTGTTTCTCCACGGATGCTGCCTAACCTGCTGAGCGACTCCTGTATTTTCTGCTTCTTATCTCATAAGACAACTTGAGATATTAAAAACAAAAACAGAAATACCTGGAAAAACTCAGCATCGGCGGAGAAGAACAAAGTTGACGTTTCGAGTCCTCATGACCCTTCAACAGAACTAAGTAAAAATAGGAGAGGGGTGAAATATAAGCTGGTTTAAGAGGGGGGGGGGGGAGAAGTGGGGGTGGTGGTTGTAGGGACAAGCAAGCAGTGATAGGAGCAGATAATCAAAAGATGTCACAGACAAAAGAACAAAGAGGTGTTGAAGGTGGTGATATTATCTAAAAGAATGTGCTAATTAAGAATGGATAGCAGGACATGCAAGGTACAGATAGCTTTAGTGGGGGTGGGGTGAAATAAGACCAAAAGAGCATAAAAGGTATAGATTTAAAAATAATGGAAATAGCTGGGAAAAGAAAAATCTATATAAATTATTGGAATAAACAAAAGGGAGGGGGAAGAAACGGAAAGGGGGTGGGGATGGAGGAGAGAGTTCAAGATCTAAAGTTGTTGAACTCAATATTCAGTCTGGAAGGCTGTAAAGTGCCTAGTCGGAAGATGAGGTGCTGTTCCTTCAGTTTGCGTTGAGCTTCACTGGAACAATGCAGCAAGCCAAGGACAGACATGTGGGCAAGAGAGCAGGGTGGAGTGTTAAAATGGCAAGCGATAGGGAGGTCTGGGTCATTCTTGCGGATAGACCGAAGGTGTTTTGCAAAGTGGTCACCCAGTCTGTGTTTGGTCTCTCCAATGTAGAGGAAACCACATTGGGAGCAACGAATGCAGTAGACTAATTTGGGGGAAATACAAGTGAAATGCTGTTTCACTTGAAAGGAGTGTTTGGGCCCTTGGACAGTGAGGAGAGAGGAAGTGAAGGGCCAGGTGTTGCATATTTTGCGTATGCAAGGGGAGGTACCGTAGGTGGGGGTTGAGGAGTAGGGGGTGATGGATGAGTTGACCAGGGTGTCACGGAGGGAACGATCCCTACGGAATGCCACCGGGGGGATGAAGGAAAGGTGTGTTTGGTAGTGGCATCATGCTGGAGTTGGCTGAAATGGTGGAGGATGATCCTTTGATTGCGGAGGCTGTTGGGATGATAAGTGAGGACAAGGGGGACCCTATCATGTTTCAGGGAGGGAGGAGAAGGCGTGAGGGTGGATGCGCGGGAGATGGGCCAGACACGGTTGAGGGCCCTGTCAACTACCGTGGGTGGAAAACCTCGATTAAAGAAGGAGGACATGTCAGAGGAACTGGTTTTGAAGGTAGCATCATCAGAACAGATGTGATGGAGGCAAAGGAACTGAGAGAATGGGATGGAGTCCTTACAGGAAGCGGGGTGTGAGGAGCTGTAGTCGAGGTAGCTGTGGGAGTCAGTAGGCTTGTAATGGATATTGGTGGACAGTCTATCACCAAAAATTGAGACAGAGAGGTCAAGGAAGGAAAGGGAAATGTCAGAGATGGACCATGTGAAAATGATGGAGGGGTGGAGATTGGAAACAAAATTAATAAATTTTTCCAGGTCCCGACGAGAGCATGAAGCAGCACCAAAGTTATCATCGATGTACCAGAGAAAAAGTTGTGGGAGGGGGCCAGAGTAGGACTGGAACAAGGAATGTTCCACATACCCTATAAAGAGACAGGCATAGCTGGGGCCCATGTGGGTACCCATAACCACACCTTTTATTTGGAGGAAGTGAGAGGAGTTAAAGGAGAAATTGTTCAATGTGAGAACAAGTTCAGCCAGACGGAGGAGAGTAGTGGTGGATGGGGATTGTTTGGGCCTCTGTTCGAGGAAGAAGCTGAGAGCTCTCAGACCATCCTGGTGGGGGATGGAGGTGTAGAGGGATTGGACGTCCATGGTGAAGAGGAGGCGATTTGGGCCAGGGAACTGGAAACTGTTGATGTGACACAAGGTGTCAGAGGAATCACGGATGTAGGTGGGAAGGGACTGGACAAGGGGAGAGAGAATGGAGTCAAGATAGCAAGAAATAAGTTCCGTCGGGCAGGAACAGGCTGACACGATCGGTCTACCGGGACAGTTCTGTTTGTGGATTTTAACTTGAGATATTAGTTGAGAAATGCAAGACAACTTTGCCTACTTTAATAAAGCAAGATCTGTAGCAGGCTTTGCAGATTAAAGAAAGAAATTAGGAGGTATTTCATCTCAGCTGTTTTGATAGAAGAAAATTATTTAACTACATTTTCACTTTTTGCTTTGAGTCTTTCGGTTTATCAAATTAGACCTTGAAAATATTTGAAGTTGGTAAGATTAGCCATCAATCTAACTTTTAACTAACATTGGTGCCACACAAGCGCAAGGCAAAAACCATCCCCAGCAAGAGAGAGTCTAACCACTTCCCCTTGACATTCGATGACATTACCATTGCTGAATCCTCCACCATCAACATCCTTGGTTCACCATGGACCAGAAACTCAACTGGATAGCCACAGAAATACTATGGTGACAAGAACAGGGCAATGGTTGGGTATTTTGCATTAATTAACTTGTGTCCTGACTCACCAGTGCCCACCCACTATCTACATGGTACAAGGCAGGAGAGTGATGGAATACTCCACACTTGCCTGGATAAATGCAGCTTCAACAACACTCAAGAATCACAATCTAGGACAATGCAGCCTGCTTGACTGGCACCCTCCACCATAAGCATTTACTCCTTCTGCCACAGTGGCAGCACGCTGTATGATCTCCAAGATGCACTGCAGTAACCTACAAAGGTTCCTTTGACAGCGCCCTCCAATCCCATGACCTCTACCACCTAGAACAAAGCTAGGAAGTGCATGGAAACACCACCACCTGCAAGAACCCCATCACACACCATCCTGACTTCGAACTATATAATTGCTGTTTCACTGTCGCTGGGTCAAAATCCTGGGACTCCCTCCCTAACAGCACTGTGGGTGCTTCTACACCATACGGACTACAGCAGTTCAAAAAGGCAGCTCACCATCACATTCTCAAGGGCAGTTAGGGATGGGCAATAAATGCTGGCCTTGCTGGTGTTGCCCACATCCACTGAATGAATAAAAAAATTCAAGCAATCACAGATAAAATATCAGTAGCAGAAACCAGTCCGAGCCATTGCTGTTGACTCCTACAAGAGGGTCCATACCAGAATCATCTCCAATTTCAGAGAAGAAATATAAAGGAGTTTTTACAAATGACAAATGATAGCACTTAAATTTAATCTCCTCAAATTGAAGGGTTGAATTCAGATTTCAAACCAAAGTGGTTGAATATAGTAATTTGTTGCAATTTCTAACTTAAAGCAGATATATAACCCAGAATTTTCTAAATTGTGATTAGCAGTAACATAACCGGCAGTCAGTACGTTGCCAATCATCCCAATATTGTGCCATTGTAAAGCAAAAGAGAAGTTTGTGCACCTTGCTAACAGAATAACAACACAGAAAGTTATATATATTACACAATATAATTTATCAGTATTTGACTGTGGATCATAGTTTAACATGGCTATTCAATCTCCTATCATGCTTTGAGAGTCTTGACCATGGCTGATGATACGACAAGTTTGACATTGAGGTTAAACATAAATAGTTGCATCAATCTTGTTACTCGTGATGACTCAGAGAATGACCTGCATAGAATTAGATAGAATTTACAGCACAATAACAAGTCACTCAGCCCAATTGGCCCATACTTAGTTTTATGCTCCATAAAGCATAAAACATGTGCCTATACCCCCACCCCTCTTTGTCTAACCCTATTAGTATATCCTTCTCCTCCTTTCTCCATCATACGTTTATCCAGCTTCCCCTAAATTCCATCCATGCTAATTGCCTCAACTATGCTTTATGGTAATGAGTTCCACATTCTAACCACTATCTGGGTGAAGTCTCTCCTGAATTTTCTAATGGATTTATTTGTGACCACCTTGTATTTATGGCTTCTAGTGTTGGTCTTCCACACAAGTAGAAATGTTTTCTCCATGGCTATTCTATCAAACCCTTCAGTAGTATGGAAGACCTCTGCAAGGCCAGGAAGGGAGTTTCTCTAAAAAGTAATCATTCTTAGTGAGGATCCACAGTCCTGACAAGTGGTCTGGACCCCAAAGAAGTCAATACTCATTTTAAAAAATTGCTTCCTGCGTCAATCCCCTAATTAATCGGAGTCATGCCTGGCATCAGGGGTTGTCTAGGTTGTCAAACCAATCAAGGCAATCGCCAACGTTTTCTGAAGCGTGTGGCAGCTGGTGGGTTTCAAACAAGTTTCCATCCTTTGGCCTATGCAAATGAAGCAGTACTGACCCAGTGAACTCTGTCAACAATCGGTGCTGGTGGAATGTCAAAATCATGAAGAGGACTGATAGGTTTAACAGGCGCTGGTTGGGAATCAGCAATGAGCAGTCGCCAGCATCAACATTTCACTTATTAGGTTTTTATGTAGAAATGGGTGCTTTCCACAGGCGTGGCTGAGGTAAATGCCATTACATATTTTGAAGGAAAACTAGACAAACACTTGAGGCCAAGGATGCTAATAGAGCTATGGAGGACAGAGCATTGGATTGCTCTTAGCTGAAATAGGCGTATTGGGCTAAATAGACTCTGTCTGTGCTGTAAGCCGCTATGGCTGAATGGAGAATGAAAAATCTTTATAGAGACATCGATATGGGTGGAGGGCCTATGCCATTTTGTTGGAAAATAATAGACGCAGCAACATAATCTCATGTATAGACAGCAGCTCCTGGCGATACAAAGACCAGGAATAGAAGTAATAGAGACAGCACGGATTATAGATTCTGAGAATTTTACAAGATGGCTTATTTGGCACACTGCACCTGTGCAGATCTTTGAGTGCACAATACACATAGTCGCATATCTCTTAGTGGCAGATGGCACTATGAAATTAATAAAAGCAATGAAATGATGTACTGAGCACAGGAGCCATCATTTTATCGCACACAGGAGGTCCATCATAATCCACCCACATCATTTCTTTGTGAATGAAAATTACTCTGGTAAGGATGCTGTTGGAGAAGTGTTTTAGCTTGGTTCTGTTGCCACTTAAGTACATGAGCTAGACTGATACTGCAGTGGAGTCCTGTATTGTCAGACAGGTCATCCTTTGAGTGCAATATTTGAGTGAAATATTTAATCAAGGTTCCATCTGTAAGGCAGTAGATATGAAAGGTCCCATTGTACTATTCAAAGAGAAGCTGGGCAGTTCTCCTGATGCCCTGATCAGTATTCCTCCTGTAATCAAGAACAGATTAAGTAGCTATTGGTGCCTGTGGGACATGGCTGCTGTAAAATGGCCTTGTGTTTGCCTTGTTACAGTCATGTGAGGAGAAGCAAAAATGCCCCCACCTGCATTATACCTTTCCAAGTCTGAATATAACAGTTTTTTTTTGTGAATTTAGTGTGGATGGTGCTTTGCTAATACTGCAGGAGTCCCACGATGTACACTTTCAAATTATAAAGAATTAGTCAGGTAGGTTTTCTGAGTTTAAACACAGAACAAGATAAGTTTATTTGGCACTGCTTCCCAAATTTAAAAAAAGGTATATCGCAACCACCATTCGTATGTCGCACCCATCCCTGGGCACGTGTGCGCACACACACACAGACACACACACACAGACACACACACACACAGGCACACACACACACACACACTCTCACACACACACACAGGCACACACACTCACACTCACACACAGAGACACACACAAACACACACACACATAGACACACAAACACACACACACATAGACACACACACACACACACACACACACAGGCACACACACGCACACACTCTCACACACACACAGACACACACACAGGCACACAGACACACACACACACACACATACACAGGCACACACACACACAGACACAGACACACACACACACTAGTGCAGATGGTAGAATAAGAGGACAACTTAAGGGTTTTTTACAGTTCATAAAGAAAATAAAACAAACAAATAAACATATGGTTAACTGTCCTTTGGCTGGTCTCAATGTGATGATTCCACATTGCAGTCATTTTGTTCAGTTGCCTTCCTGGGTTTAGTTATACGGAGCAGTTTTCTATGTTTTATTCCCAAAAGATCTCAATTTGCGGTGGAGTTCTCTTCTCAGGATGGATACTTTGCAAATTTGGCTGCAATAGTTTTGAGCTTGCAGCTTTTCAGTACAGAATTCGGGTCTCAGGTTTTGATCTCTCCGGCTTGCTGACCAGTCAGTGAAAGTCCTGCTGTTTTTTTATTCCGGAGGAATTCGATTGCCATGTCTGCTGTAGTCATGGTTTTGTAGAACAGGTAATTGCAACTTGACGTCTCAGCTCAGAAAGTTTTGAAAAGTTTTAGGAGAGTGTGAAAGCCAATAAGAGATGGGGTATTTCAGACTCCTTAGAGGGTGGGGTGTTTGGGTGTCTGTTCCCTTTTCATCCCACTTGGGTGGAATGCAAGTTGTATATTCTGACTGACCAGCGCTCCTCCATTGTCTTAATAGGGTTATACCCTATCTTTTTTCAAATCCAGCCAAAAAATGGAGAATTAGAAATCATAAACAAAAACAAAAACAGAATTACCTGGAAAAACTCAGCAGGTCTGACAGCATCGGCGGAGAAGAAAAGAGTTGACGTTTCGAGTCCTCATGACCCTTCGACAGAACTTGAGTTCGAGTCCAAGAAAGAGTTGAAATATAAGCTGGTTTAAGGTGTTTGTGTGGGGGGCGGAGAGAGAGAGAGAGAGGTGGAGTGGGGGTGTGGTTGTAGGGACAAACAAGCAGTGATAGAAGCAGATCATCAAAAGATGTCAACAACAATAATACAAAAGAACACATAGGTGTTAAAGTTAAAGTTGGTGATATTATCTAAACGAATGTGCTAATTAAGAATGGATGGTAGGGCACTCAAGGTATAGCTCTAGCGGAGGGGGGGGGGGGGAGAGCATAAAAGATGTAAAAAAAATGTAAAAAAATGAATTAGAAATCATATCTTTTAAAAGAAATACATCTTCATAACAGCCCACATAACAATAACAATTGTCAGATCAATTATCATTGTTAGGCGAGATGGTGCTTTGCAATGTTTCAACATGATGAGGCATGGCGTAAATGCAAGCAATTCTTTTCTGCTTGCTAGCTCTCATTAAAGGTGTATCTGGGATTCCTTAACAAAAACTGTACTCATCTTATTCAATTTTTATCGGGGAGGAGAAAGGGACTTGCATTTATATAGCCCCTTTCATGGCCTCAGGAAATCCTAAAGTACTTCACAGCTAATGAAGTACTTTCGAAGTGTAGTCACTGCTGAGATGTAAGAAAAATTAGATGCAAGACGTTCTCTTGCGATATTGCTCACATATAGGCCAGAGTCTTCTGCTCTCATTGGTGGTGAACTTGGAGAAAGGGAAGGCATGTAATTAGGCAAGATGGTGGTGTACTGGAACCCACTCGTCTTCGTGCTTCCACCAGAATTAAGTTCTGGGTGGGAAGGCCCATGGTTTGACCTTCCCACCCTGGTGCCTATTGCAGACCTTAAGTGGCCAATTAATGACCACTTGAGGGCCTCATCCTGCTGCCACCAGTATTAACCCAGCCGCAGGTGGGCCTATCACTGTGTGGTCTGCATGGCAGCTAAAATCACGTGCCACAGTTTGTCAACAGGGCGGGGAGGTGCAAGTCATTGATCAAAGGCACTTGGACATTGGGAAGTGGGGCCTGCTGAGAACCATTTCCCTGTTCTTGCTGCTGACCCATCCTGCATCTCTCTCCCTGTGAACCCCACCCCTCCCCCACCACCACCCCACACATTACATAACTGTGGCCTTTGTCGCTCCGCAATGCTGGGACCCCGATAGGTGTTTTTTCCCTACAGCAGCCAGGGCCTCCCCTGGGATGCTGCTGAGCATAAGAGCTGCTGGACTCTAATAGGCTGGCAGTTCTCAGTGAACAAGACATCCACTCCCGGGGTCTTGATTCCAGGGAAAGCCCACTACTGGTTTCACCACACCTGATTGGCTTGTGGTTCAGCGGGCCTAGCTGAAAAGAGACAGCACAGATCTCTCGCTGGCTCTCCAGCCAGTAGGCCAGACCCCCAACAGCTCAGCAAGATTCCGCCCATAGTTTGGGGTCTAGAGTGTGGTTGTAACTTTTAACATGTATTGTTCAGGCCAAGGAATGGTGCACGGGGGGGGGGGATAGCTGAGAAGCAGAACACAGTGGGGAGAGGGGTGTGGTTACTGTTAATGAACAGAAAGTGGTTTGGGTTAAATTGAGCTGATGTAAGTTTATCTCTCTTATTTTTTGCATAAGGCGTAGGAGCAGAAGTAGGCCATTTGGCCCATCAAGTCTGCTCTGCCATTCAATGAGATCATGGCTGATCTGATAATCCTCAACTCCTGCCTTTTCCCCAAAACCCTTGATCCCCTTACTGATTAAAAATCTGTCTATCTCAGCCTTGAATATACTTAACAACACAGCCTCTACAGCCCTCAACTGTAAAGAATTCCACAGATTGACTACCCTCTGAGAGAAGAAATTCCTCCTCATCTTTGTTTTAAATGAGCGACCCTTTACTTTGAGATTATGCCCTCTGGTCCTAGACTCTCCCACAAGGGGAAACAACCTCTCGGCACCTACCCTGTCAAGCCCCTTAAGAATCTTATATGTTTCAATAAGGTCACCTCTCATTCTGCTAAACCCCAATGAGTACAGACCCAGCCTACTCAACCTCTCTGTATAAGAAAATCCCTCCATACCCAGGATCAACTTGGTGACCCTTCTCTTGAATGCATGATGTTTAAGGATTTACATTACCAGTTTAGCAAAAGTGCAAATTGGTTTCAAATTAGCACTGATATTTTATTGACAATGTAGATCACACTCAGAGCTTCATCTTCACTTCTGAGGCAGGTGTATGCTGGACCCAGGCCTGTCATTCCCAGAAATGATTTGGAGGCAGCCATAGGGGTTGGTTAATAGGCAAGTCTTGGTGCTCCGGAACTTTATCTCAGTTGTGTAGTTGAATATTAAGCACTCACACCCTTCACTCCGCTACCCACTCCCCATGCTATCTATGCCAAATCTTACCAACCCATGACCCTACCCACTCCAAATGGCCCCTCACACCCTCCATGATAACCCTATGGCCCCCTACAGCCCCTATACTAACAGCGCTAACTTATGTCAACACATGACCCCCACTGATCCCCATTGCCCCTTATAGCTCCAATGGTAACTCATGCCAACACATGACCCCCCCCAACTCATCCCCATGATCACTAATAGCCCCTAATTGTCAAGATTAAGTGTCAACTTAATGCCAACTCATGACAATCTATGCTGTCCAACTGCTACCCTTTGTCCTTACACCCACCATGCTAACTCCCCCAGTATCCACCATGGGAAGACCTCAGGGGCCAAGATGAGATGAAATAAAATAAAGTTCCAAGTATCTAATACAGACTTCGCTGTGTAAGAAAATACTCCCATTGATAAAAGCCCAATCAATACATCTAAGTCCCCTCAAGAATTTTATCCTTCATAAAAATGAACATTTGCTTCCATAACCCCACATCAAATACAGTTAATCCCTTGATAACCTCTTGGAGCTGGCAATCAAAATGTGAACTAACAACACCCCTCATTTGATAATGACAGGTTGTGAAAGCAGTCAAGCAATAATAATGCGATAATGATAGCCCTTAGGCCTATATCAACAAACAGCTATTGAAACTCCAAGCATTGATTTTTTTTTCAACTCAGGGATACAGCCGGGCTTTTTTTAAATCAAAATTCAAAGGGCAGGGCATTAAAATTACTCGATAGCTTGATAGTTCCACAGGCATTATCCACCTTTCATGAGCATGTGCATCTACTCTAAAAACTTATAAGTCACACATTGCAGGAAAATGTGGTCTGTTTGAATGCAGCACTGAGTTCAAATGGCACTGCTGTGTTCAGGTTTCCCCCATGTGTGAGTCAGGTCACTTCCCTGTCCCCCTACCAGTGAAAATAGGATTTGCTGGAAATGGGGGAGAACTTCTGGATCTGGGGTCCTGGAGCCATTTTGGATAAGGCATGATCTGCAAAAATCTAGTCCTCAGAGTCTAACCGGACACCATAGCGATGCAAGTGCATGTTTTGGCTTGAAATTACTTGTAATGTAAATCCAATGTGGTGCCAAACCTGCTTTACAAAATGCTTAGGGAGTCCACAGGGAACATTGTAATCCCACCTAACCTCATTATAAGTGTTTATAGATAGCATGGATTCCCCTTGCCACCTTTTAAAAACATATTATATACATATTATTAACTGTTGAAGAGAGATCACTGCCTCTGCTGCATCCAGAAATGCACACACTTCTTTCCAGGGAAATGCAGTTTCAGCCAGGCAGCTAGGAGCCAGGCACTGTAAACACTGTTCTGTTTGACTGCAATCCACCCTACAGTCACTGGTCTCAGATTAGTCAATTTACAACAATATAAATCACAAATATGTAAAAATGCATTTTTGTTCAGTTGCTCATATTGTGAAGGTTTAGAACAACATCCATAACACCTACACACAAATATCCAAAAGATAAATAATTAATTTTCCTAGAATGATTAAC
The DNA here is from genome assembly GCF_017639515.1 of Carcharodon carcharias. Classification (NCBI taxonomy): domain Eukaryota; kingdom Metazoa; phylum Chordata; class Chondrichthyes; order Lamniformes; family Lamnidae; genus Carcharodon; species Carcharodon carcharias. Next base: position 110,858,889 of record NC_054468.1, on the reverse strand, counting down.
GTATTTCAATTATCTAAAGCTATACTATTTTTTTAGTTCAGACTTAAGTGATTTCCCTTCGACATTAATTACATGGCCAAATATCGATACGCTATTGCGGCCAGTGTTACAACCTGAAAGGTGTCTCCATTTTAACATGCTTCTTCTCGGGAATCAACCTAATTATGCTGGAGCAACATACAAACTTGACAGTAGAGGCAAGTACCAAGATCACATTACGAACTGTTAAGTGGAAAAATGCATCTAACATAATCTGTTGTTGAAACTGAGACACTTTGTTAATTCGTTCTAAAGAATATTTAAGAATTCATCCCAGAGATTACTGGTGACATCTAGTTACAGTTACCAAGGCAATGGCTTAAGGTTTTCATTGTTAATTTGTTGATTTTTGGCAGCCTGATACTGGAGCTCCATAGGCACCGGTTTAAAGATTTTAAACATTTGCAATCTATTATACTGCACCTTAGTCTACTGTGGTTCAGCTCGGGTTGCCAACCCTCCAGGATTAGCCTGGAGTCTCCAGAATTGAGGATCAATCTTCAGGACACTGCTGCATGCAACCCTGTAGAAAAATCATCGGGACATTAAAAAATGATTATTTTTTACTTTTTTTACCCTGAGCATTTCTCTTTACCAGATATAAAAATCTTGAAAATGGGAAAAACGGCTGTTTGAGTCTTTTTGCTTTCCCATTGGAGTAGGAAGGCAGTGCGTCACAAGGATGGATGTGTTGGCTGACTAATGACTGGAGCATGGGGCCAAGTCATGTGATGAAAGCTCCAGGAATACATTTAATCACAGTTGGCAACCCTGGCTTCAGCTAGCAGCACTTGTGACTCCTAGTCAGAAGGTTGTGGGATCAGGTCTCATGCCAGAAACCAGAGCATAAAAATCTAGGTTGACACTCTAGTACAGTCCTGAGGGAGTGCTACAATGTTGTAGGCAACAATGTCTTTCAGGCGAGATGTTGAACTGAGGCCCTCCCTGCCCTCCCAGGAAGATGTAAAACATCCCATAGCACTATTTTGAAGAAGGACAGAGGAGTTAACCTGAGTGCCCTGACTATTTATTCACTTAAAAACATCACTGAAAGAAACAAATTATCTGGCCATTTTCACCTTGCCATTTGTGGGACCTTGCTGTGCGCAAATTCTACATTTCAACGAGGATTACATCTATAAAAGCTATAAAACATTGTAGGATGCTGTGAACTCCTGAAAACGCCATAAAAATGCAAATCTTTCTTTCTGATGTTTTTTTTTTAATCAGACTTATTACTGCTACAATTCAACAGTTTATATCGGGAGGTTTTTTCCCTTCTGAAATCCGTTGTTTTGTTTTAATTAACTGTCGATATTTTTAATTCTAATTTTATTTTGTGTCTTTTTAATTGCGCATTTTTTCCAAACATCCTGTTAATAATAACATATATAACTTTGATGATCTTCTTCTTTGAAAAAATAAAGTTAGGTCCAGGAATATCAATGAACCCGAGAAAATGCCATGGGTTTTCAGTAGTTTTGCTGAAGTTTGAAATGGAGAGTGATGTCTGGGCCCCAGGCTGCTCCTGCTATCTCAGTTCAAGCAAAGTAAATATTCAGGGTGGGTCCCCAGTGCTCTGTGTGACTTCCATCCGCTATGTGAATACAGGACACCCTATACAGTTGTCACATTTCAGTCAATGCACCTGCTTAAAGGGGCAGGCCAGCAATTTCAAGAAATTAAGCCCTGCTAGAAGTAAATTGCAGGGAAGGTTAGGAAGTGGAAGCAGCGGATTCACCATCCCGGGTCAAAATCCGAGCACTCCCTATCTGACAGCACTGTGGAAGTGGGTTCACCACAGGGACTGCAGCAGATCATGAAGAAGGCCTCAGCCATCTTCTCGAGGGCTATTAGAGAGAGCGAATAAACATCAACCTTGCCAGTTAAACCCACATACTGAGAATGAAAAGAAGGAATGTCCCTGACCACAAAGAAGGTGCAGAGGAGATTCACTGTGGTGATATAAGGAAGTATAGGCTTCATGGTTATGAGGCAAGACGAGGGGGACAGTGGCTTTTTTCCATTACAACCAGGGAGATTGAGCGGATGGCTGATGAGACTATCATAGAGTGTACTCATTGTTTCCCTAAGGGTCATCAGATGTTGGTCTGAAATGCTTCAAACCCTAAACCGTTGACCCCTCAATTCTCTCCCCAGATGCTATGCAATTTACTTCAGTGTTTCCAATGTTTTCTGTTTAACACAGCAACAACTTGAATTTCTATAGAAAAAAAGATAGACTTGCATTTATATAGCACCTTTCAAGACTTCAGGCCATCCCATTGTGCATTGCAGCAAATGAAGTACTTTTGAACTGCAAACACAGCAGCTAATTTGCACACAGCAAGCTCCAACAATGTGACAATGATCACAAAATCTATTTTTTTATGTTGATTAAAGATTAAATATTGGCCAGGACACCATGCATAAAGGAACATAGGGCTTAGGAGCAGGGGTAGGCCATTCAGCCCTTCGAGCCTGTTCCGCTATCCAATAAGATCACGGTTGTGGTCTCAACTCCACTTTGCTGTCTGGCCCCAATAACCTTTGACTCCCTTTGTAGATCAAAAGTCTGTCTAACTCTGCTTTGAATATATTTGATGACTAAGCCTCCCCCACTTATCTTTAAAATAGTGCTGTGGGATCTTTCACGTCCAGCTGAGAGAGCAGACAGGGCCTCAGTTTAACATCTCATCCAAGAAAAGGGCTCCTCCAATGTTGTAGCACTCCCTCAGTCTGCATTGGAGTGTCAGCTTTGATTTTAGTGCTTGTGTCCTGGATTGGGACACAAACCCACAACTTTGAGAGGCAAGAGTGCTAAGGGAAGAGGGGAAGGGAGTATATTAGGGCTGGGTGACATTACGGAGACAGGGAGAAGTGAAGCCACCAAGGGATTTAAATGCAAGGCTGAAAATCTGAGATAAAAACAGAAAATGCTGCATCAGTGGAAAGAGAAACGGAGTTAACATTTTGAGTCTGTATTACTCTTCTTCAGAGCTGAAGAAGGTAGAAATGTGATGGTTTTATTCTGTTTAAGAGGGGGTGGAGCAGGTAGAGCAAAATAGAAGGTCAGGGATGGGTTAGAGCTAAGGGGAGATTTGACAAAAGATGCCATGGACACAAGACAGAGGGATTGTTAATGATAGTGTTAAAGACTAAGGCAGATGCTAATAGTGGCATAAAGATCAGAAGGCAGAATGTGCTAAAAGCAGAACAAGGGTCAGCATTCTCTGAAAGCAAAACATAAGAACAAGTTTCAGGCTGGCCCAGTGTGTCCATGACATCTTGGTCAAATCTCTCCTCAGCTCCCACCTATCCCTGGCCTATCTTGCCCCACCTGCTCCACCCCTCTCTTTTCAACAGTATAAAACCCATCCCTCTCTCCAGCTCTGAAGAAGTCATACAGACTCGAAACGTTAACCCTGTTTCTCTCTTCACAGATGCTGCCGGACCTGCTGAATATTTCCACCGTTTTCTGTTATTTCAGATTTCCAACATCCGCAGTATTTTGCCTTTATTTTAGTGAGAATCTGAGATGTTGAGCTGGAAGCCAATATTAATTCAATGAGAGTAATATTGATGGCCAAATGGAATTTGGTGTACAATAGAGTATAGGGAGGAGGGCTTTGCATGTTGGCGCCCAGAATGGAGATGTGACTGGTGGCTGGGAAGGTGGGGACAGGGGTTGGGGGCGGGGGAAGGAAATACATACAGGCCTCAAAGGAACAGGATTAGGCCATTCAGCTCCTTGAGTCTGTCCTGACTCACCTCCTGGATCGCCCAGTCGTCAGCAGGAATTTCAGTCTTTGAGCGGGATTTTCCGCACTCTCGATCTTCCGGTCCGGCTGCAAGTCAATGGGCTTCTGGCTGGGGCACTGACTCACCCAGAAAATCCCAGTCACTATCGCCTTTTCTCAATGACATTGACTGATGTAATTTTAGAATCAGCCACAAAATATGAAGAAACCCTGAGCGGTGATTCAAGAGCAGGGTCATTTATTATTGCACATAAGCATGCCACAGTCTTCTTCAGTTCTGAGATAAGGGAAAGCCTGTCTGACTTCTGTTACAGAGGTTTGACGCTTTGTGATGAGAGTTAAGGAAATCCTATTGGTATTTGTGGTTTTCAACTGCGCTAGTTGCAGAACCGAGGTGTTGAGTAACCGATGGCAAACAGCAGCTTCGTTATGGTTCATAGTTGGACCATGACAATTGCTTGACCTTTATTTGACTGTTAATGTTCCTGGTGCATAATTGATGCAATGTTGTTAGATGGTGAGTCATACTTTTGGGTTCTGTAAAGGTAATCCAGGCAATGCACTGAATGAATGAGCTCTGTTGTGCAATCAGTAGGCAGAGAGCACGGGCACCAAAGACTCCATTGCAAAAATACCTGCTGCCACTAAACGTGTATCAAATAGTTGGAACCACTTGGCAATCTGGTGGTGACCATCATCATTGGTGCTGTTCTTGGGGCTGCCTCATGTGGCTTCAAATGCTCAGCAAAAAGGATCACTCCTGTAAGCTTGTAGCAAACTGTACACACAAACATACGAGTACATGAGTTAGGAACAAGGAAGGGTAGGCCATTCAGCCCCTCGAGCCTGCTCTGCCATTCAATGAGATCATGACTGATCTGAATGTAACGTCAACCTCACATTCCTGCCTACCCCGATAACCTTTCACTCCCTTGTTAATCAAGAACTTACCTAGCTCTACCTTAAAAATATTCAATGACTCTGCTTCCACCACTTTTTGAGGAAGAGAGTTCCAAAGACTCAGCCCTCTGAGAGAAAAAAAATTCTCCTCATCTCTGTCTTAAATGGGTGACCCTTTATTTTTAAACAGCAACCAATAGTTCTAGATTCTCCCACAAGAGGAAACATCCTCTCCACATCCACCCTGTCAAGATCCCTCAGGATCTTAAAGGTTTCAATTAAGCCGCCTCTTACTCTTCTAAACTCCAATGGATACAAGCCTAACCTGTCCTGTCTTTACTCATAAGACAATCCACCCATTCCAGGTATTAGTCTAGTAAACCTTTTCTGAGCTGCTTCTAATGCATTTATATCTTTCTTTAAATAAGGAAACCAGTACTGTACACAATACTCCAGATGTGGTCTCACCAATGCCCTGTACAACTGAAGCATAACCTCCCTACTTTTGTAATCAATTCCCCTCACAATAAATTATAACATTCTATTAGCTTTCCCAATTACCTGCTGTCCCTGCAAACTAACCTTTTGTGATTTATGCACTAGAACACCTAGATCCCGCTGCATCTCAGAGCTCTGCAATCTCTCACCGTTTAGATAATAAGCTTCTTTTTTATTCTTCCTGCCAAAATGAAAGATTTCACATTTGTCCACATTATACACCATTTGCCAGATCTTTGCTCACTCACTTAACCTATCTATGTCACTTTGCAGCCTCCTTACATCCTCAACACAATTTACTTTCCTATCTATCTTAGTGTCGTTAGCAAATTTAGCCACCGTTCCTTCGGTCCCTTCATCCAAGTCATTCATATAAATTGTAAAAAGTTGAGGACCCAGCACAAATCCCTGTGGCACACCACTCGTCACATCCCGCCATCCAGAAAAAGACCCATTTATGTCAACTATCTGCTTCCTGTTAGCTAGCCAATCTTCTATGCATGCTAATATATTACCCACTATACCATGAGCTTTCATATTCTGCAATAACCTTTGATGTGACACTTTATCAAATGCCTTCTGGAAATCAGCACATCCACCAGTTCCCCATTATCCACAGCACATGTGACTCCTTCAAAGAACTCCAATAAATTGATTAAATATGATTTCCCTTTTACAAAACCATGTTGACTCTGCCTGATTGCCTTGAATTTTTCTAAGTGCCCTGCTATAACATCTTTAGTAATAGCTTCTAACATTTTCCCTGTGACAGATGTTAGTTTCCTGATTTCTATCTCCTTCCCTTTTTTGAATAAAGGAGTTATATTTGCTATTTTCCAATCTAATGGACACTTTCGCAAATCTAGGGAACTTTGGAAAATTAAAACCAGTGCATCAACCATCTCACTTGCCCCTTCTTTCAAGACCTTAGGGTGAAGTCCATCTGGACCAGCAGCCTTATATACACAATGGGGATAATTTTGACTTTGGGAGATAGTTTAAAACTGGTAATATAAATTCAGCTGCCATTGTTCATCTCTCTCGATTTTCATTCCTGTCAACATTGCCCATGATGTGGTACGGCCGGTGTGACCAGAATATTTTTAAAAAAGTGGCGGGAACCCACATTCTCCATCCCTCAAATTCCCACTCTGTCTAAACACCCCAGCTTTGTTCCTCATGGATCCATACAGGAAACAAGCAACAACCTGATTATGAACTTTTATTATTCCAAAACCTGTAGTACCCGTGGCACAAGACTGTGTTGCATTGTGAAACACACTGCAATTCTGCACTGTTTTTTTTCTCAGGCCAACAGGACAGATATTCCTTGCTCATTTTCTAAACCAACTTGGTTCATGAATGCTGGAAATTAAATGACTTTAAATATTTAGGATATAAATTGCAATCAGTCCCAGTGACAGTGACATGGTCTGCAGACAAATGGTTCAAATGCCTATTAAAATCTGAAAGTACATTTGATATATGTTGTCTACATAATGTATAGACCCTATTGCTGCTATCCTCCTCCAGGTACCATGTCCACAGAGGACTTTGGCAACTATGGACTTCCATTGGATTGGTCAATGATTATGCTTGGCAAAGTAATGCAGTGGTTTACCTTCTGCAATATGGCTGACCATGAAACTCTCCTGCTCTTTACTGCCTGCCGCCAGGCATATTGGAAGGAGTTACAGGCTGATAATTAACCTGTTTGGCCACATTATGAACAGACCTTCCATGGCCATCAAGCCCTGAAGTGGAAATTGTACCCAGAGCTTCTGGCCCAGAGGTAGGGGCACTACCCACTGTACCACAAGACTTTTTTTGGCGTTGCTGTGCATGATATGTAACAACAACTTGCACTTCACAAGAGCCTTATCAAACAATATTTGACACCCTAGTCAGGAGGCCGACAAGGGAGTGGGAGAAGGTGGCACAGGGACCTGGCAGCAATGTCGCAAGAAGTTTAATGATCTCACATGGATGGACGAGGTGAGTGAATAGATCATCACATCATACCCACTCATAGCCATCAACCCCTCACACTGCTCAATGCACCATGCCTCCATGATCCCACTACTGCCACCCACCAGCGACCCTGGTCTTGCCTGTCAGTCGGCCAGCCCAGAGTGCTGGCGCCCATGCCAAATGGTACAGTCTAAAGCCAGGCCTCCAAGGCCCAGAGCTGATCGAAGTTGTTTTGCAAAGCCCTCTGCAGTCTCCCACACTAAAAGACAGCAGCTTTCCACCAGCTGTGCAGCAGCCACTGGGATAGTACTGTGCAGGAGCACTAGACTAGGCTAAGCACCTGTAAGACTGGCACTAAGGGAATGCACAAGGGTTAGTGGTTCATTTTTGATTGTATAAGTGAATGACTTGTTGGATGAAGATGTGAATAGGGTTAAGGTTTAGTGGGGGGGCCTTTAATGTTGGATGCTGGCTAAGGGAATATTATAACTGGGCATCACAGATGAATGTAACAATGGGGAATGGCGAGTCCACAGTGATCAGGGAAAGTAATTGAAAATGGAGTCTGAGCCGGCATTCCTTGACAGCCTGCCTGAGCGAAGGGGTCCAAGATGTACCCTCCTCCCAAAATGGCCTCCAAAGCATGCCCTCTATTTTCCTCATCCTTTCATGGGATGTGGGTGTCACTGGCAAGGCCAGCATTTGTTGACCATCCCTTTTTGCCCTTAAGTGAAGCGAGGCTATTTCAGAGGGAAGTTAAAAGTCAATCACATTGCTGTGGGTCTAGAGTCACATGTAGGCCAGACTGGATAAGAAAGCTTCTGAAAGTTATGAACAGATGGGTTTTTAACAACAATCAATGATGGCTCCATGGCCACTGAGACAATCATCATATTCCAGATTTACAAAGTGAATGTAAATACCATCAGCTGCCATGGTGGGATTTGAGCTCCTGCCCCCAGAGAATTAGCCTGGGCTTTAGGATTACTAATCTAGTGACATTGCCACTACACCACCTTCTCCTCCTGCTGGTGCCTGTGGGGGAATAGACAGTGTACTTTGCTCTCCTGAAGTAGATGGCTCCCCCAACCACCCCGTGAGCTCCTGAATGATCTGGTGAATGGAATACTGGGATATGTTTGTGGTGTTGCCTGCTCCTGCCTGAAAAGACCTGGATGCATAAAGGTTCAGTAACACAGTGACCTTGATGGCACTGGCAAGGTCGGTTTGCTCAGTGTGAGGGTTCAGGTCGGGTCGTAGGAGAAGGTTCCATTCAGAAGTCACCTAGGTTTTCATCAAAAGTGGCATCACAGAAAGGTTGTTCCAGAAGAAGGAAAGAGGACAGCACCACGACATAACTGATATAACTGCACGTACTTTTAAATGAATGAATATTTTTTAAAATATTTTTCAGTGAAAATTGCGTAACTTGAGCAAACGAGTTAGGCAGAGTGATGAAAAATCTTTATTTTAGAAGTAATAAATGTTTGAAAATGATGTGATATTTAAGGGGATGCATACATTATTGACTAGATATTTTGTCTGAAATAATTAAATTCTTATGAGCAAGTGCTTATGGGGATAGATGCTCAGATACTCTCTCATGGCCCAAAATGACACCAAAGTTCAGCTTCCAACAGCCACCAGGGAGATGGATGGAGCCGGTGGCTTGGGAGCGGAGTTTGTGTGCGTGGACGGGTTAAATTTTCCTATCCCTGGGGTACGGGCACAGAGGTGGAGGGACAGGGGAAAACAGCGGACTGCCCCATTGGGATGAGTGGCATTCCTGCCACTGGGGAGCTTTCCGAGGGACAGTCTGGGAAGTGGGTTAGCTGCCAGCTCCAAGGAGGTGGGCAGGCAGTTTACATGGTTCAGGCCCCAATTAGGAGTGATTTTGTGGCCTCTCTCCACCATTTTTCTGGTGAAGGAGTGACCCCTATCACCGACCACCATCCCCCACACCCCCCCACCCCCCACCACCACATGCAGAAGCCAGTAGCTGAACGGAGACAGCCTCCCTGCGGCAGGGTGGAAGCCATTGGAGCCTACAGAGGCTACAAGCCTCACATAGGGGACAGCATTATAAAAGGCCACAGTTGGAGCGAGGACCATTCCACTGGAGAGGTTTCCTGTCCAACCTGCTTGACTTACTGGTCTTGATGCTGTTTTATTAATTTACGATTGGCAGCCCAGCCAGGGTGCCTCCATGTTGAGCCCCAGCGGATCTGTCAAGGCTCCCAAGCTGCTGGTCTCCTCATTCGGCCAGCAGCCATCAAGAGCCCAGCTGCCATCCAATGGACTTGGACGCAACCAACTAGACCACCTCCCTCCCCACCGGGAAGATTTCTCTGCCTGTCTCGTTTCCTGCATGGACAGGCTCAGGACCATCGTTTGGTCCGGACGTTGGGGTCTCGAAACCTGTGACAAAATCCAATCCAATGGTTCGGTCTCCTCAGTATTTAATTGGAGTAAATTTCAGCTTATCCAACATTGGATGTTAAGCAAGCTGCCTGACAGTTTATTAAAGTAGTCAGTCAGAGTAACAAAATCATTTTAAAACATTCTCCTTTTAATAAATGTAATAATTGTTTGAAAATGGTGTGACTTTAAGTGGATGCATATATTATTGGCTAGACATTGTGTATTAAATGAATATACTTCTGAGCATGTGTAATAATGTGAGACAATGAGCTACTGATGATGTGACTAATGATGTGGTGTCAAGAAGCAGTAATTTAGCAATGTTTCACAGTACTATTGGATTTTTAAAGAAGTCCTTTCTGTTGCAATGTTCTATTTCCATTGTACACCCTACATTCTTGAGTATTGCTGAAAAAAGAGACATGTTGAAGCTTTTTGTCTTGTACTCATCAGCTCACTATGCAAGAATACCAATATAAGGGGAAAACAACAATTTATACTGAATGTAAAGAGTGTCCTGATGAGTGCAAGAGGAAAAGCTTTGGCATGTCTCTTTGTCTGAAATAAATAAATTCTTATGAGCAAGTGCTGATGGGGATAGATGCTCAGATACTCTCTCATGGCCAAAAATGACACCAAAGTTCAGCTTCCAACAGCCACCTGGGAGATGGATGGAGCCAGTGGCTTGGGAGCGGAGTTTGTGTGCGTGGACAAAAAGCAACGGGTTAAATTTTCCTATTCCTGGGGTGTGGGCACAGAGGTGGAGGGACAGGGGAAAACAATACTCAAGTTCTGTACTACCAAATGACTATTTGCCCTGCATTCTATTCATCTTCAAGGACTTACCTCAATGGATTAACAACAAGCAACTTTCATTTACATAGCATCTTATACATCAAGAAACATCACCAGGTGTTTCACAGGAGCAACACTGGGAGAATTGAGAGGATGGGACACCAAGGGCTGTCAAAAAGGAATATTTTCAGAAGTCTGGAAGGGAAATGAAGGAGCTTAGGGAGCAATTCAGAATGCACTTATGGTAACAGAAGCCATTCAAACTAACTGCTTAGTGGGCCTTGTCTTTATATGGCCTTTAGAGTTCCCATTAAACTTTGGCCAAGATATTGAAGAAAACTCTCCTTTGCCATGGGATCTTTTACATTTATCTTTGTAAGCAGACAGGGCCTCGATTTAACATCTCACCCAAAAGGCAGCATCTCTATCAGTGCAGTAGCCCTTCAGTACTGCACTGGAGAGCAAGCCTGGGCCCTGAATTTTACCCTTGGTTGGTGCACATGATCGGTGGGCCCGGGACCGGCTGGGAAACAGGCCCACAACTGCGATTTCACGCTGCCCCGCCAATTAAGGCTTACCCAGCGCGTAACCCGTCTTCCCAATGGTCAGGAAGGGCCGGGTGGGAATGGGGGCCTGTCGGACACCGGGTCCAATGGGGACCCGGCGGGCAGTTTAAAAACAGCACAGGCAGCTCCTTGAAGGCTGCCAGGGAAGAATCATTTCTTCTGCATTCTGGAGAGTGAAGCTATGGCCTCAACAGTGGCTGGAGGCGCCAGGTGGGCCTGTGGCTAACCCTCCCCCACCTCCCCCCCCCCACCCCCCGGTTTTGGATGAGTACCTCGCAGTCCTCCTGGAGGAGGTGGCTGCCAGGAGGGACACCCTCATCCCCAGAGATGGAAGGAGGAGACCACCACACCTAACAAAACGAACTTGAGAGGAGGTGGCAGCCGAGGTCAGCAGCCATGACGTTGGGTGCAGTGCCACAAAAGGTTCAACAACCTGCTGCGCTCAGGAAGGGTGAGTACTGTGTTGGCATGGATTAGTGTGGAGATGTGTTAAGGTCTGGCTGTCCACCCATGGTGCTCAGGGATGTTAGAGTCTGAGTGCCAACTGTCAATGACACTGGAGCTGGCCAAGGGGGTGAGCCCTGGCTGCTTGGACTGAGTGCCTTGCAGCTCAAGGGCCATGACTGCGAGGTGCTCCTCAGGTGGGGTTGGCCAGACTGTAGTGGGGCTGCGGGTAGAGAGGGGACGAATCAATGCTTCTCTGTCCTTTCAGGAGAAAATGAGCCATAACAACATTGAGAGGTCACAGACAGACCGAGGCCCCCCAAACCTCCTAATATTCACCAGATTTGAGCAGGATGCCTTGGAACTGGAGAGACACCATGCACCTCGTTCAGCCAGTTGTGGAGAAGCTGAAGTGTCAGATTAAGGTAAGAGTGCAGTGCACAGAGGTGCGGGTTTTGGATAGGGCAAACATTCTTGTGTAGTCTCTGATTGATGGGAGCCTCAAAACTGGAGCCCCCATTGATCATTGAAAGATGATGGCACCATGATGCAGACCTCCATTGTCTCAGCAGGGTGCCTGGCATGCACAGTGACTGTGTGATGGCTTAAACTAATGACATAGTGTTGTTCTCCCTTAGAGTCGCCAGCACGCATTCATGTGCAGGACCCCAAAGACCCACCCCTGACTCCAGAGGACTGCCGGGCTTCAGCTGCACCTGCGTCACACCCGCTCTCTGAACCAGGCACCAGCGCAGGTACCAGCACCTCGGTGGGCATTAGATCTTTGGCTAGAATGTAGGTGCACAGCGGTGAGGGCACTTCACACTCACTTGAGATGCAGGCAGGGGCAGAGAGTGCCCAGTGTGCCAGCAGTTGGAGGGCTGCTGGGGACCAGGATGATGCTGAACCGAAGGCAGATGATGAGCCTCTGGAGTTGTCCATTAGGCGGCAGATGCTGGATGTCCAGCGGGATGTGTGGGAGGATCTGGCGGAGATCCATGAGGGTCTGCATGTCATGGTACCTGTTGTGGAGGAGTCCATGTGGAGCATAAGCACTGCATTGACCCTCATGGCTGAGTGCACTGCCTCTTCCATTGAGAGAGTGGCAACTCTCATGCAGAGGTAGCTCCAGGAACAGAATCAGGAGTTCCTGGGGTTGCGCTGGGACCTGCAAGCCCTCACACAGGCAATGACCTCAGATGGTCAGTGCCAGTGTGGAAGATGGATGAGGCACCCAGTATCCCAGCTAGATGCCTGTCCATCAGTGGTGAGCAGGGAGGTTCAGAGCGACCTCACATTGGCGCACGAGCTGCCTGTAGTCTCTGTGGGCTCCTCTCAGGACTCTCTGGTTGATGGCAGCAGCTGCTCTGCACCCCCCTGCCAGTGACAGTGGCATCTGAGGAGGCTACAATGACTGGGGAGATGCCAGCTGTGGCACTGGACGCTCCCTTCCAGGCGGGGCCAGCACAGGCTCCACTGGCCAGAGGACGAACACCAAGGTCATCAAGGCCAACAAGACAGCAGAGTCAGCAGCTGCCTCCAATGCGGGTGCCAGGGAGGGGAGGGGGGGTGCAGGGGCACCAAGACGTAGCATTTGCAAATGTAAGCACAAGAGGGACTGGTCAAGGGTGATCTTCTGTTCAGTAATGTTTTGTTTATATGTTTACTGGTCTGGGAATGAACGCCAAAGATCGCAACGTTAATTTGTTTTGACTGTGATAATCACATAAATTCTGTTTTTGTCAGAATGGCCTGAGTATACGTCACCTTTTTAATTTTTTGGTGCAGGGTACATCAGTAAGTAATGCTGGACGTGAGTGACTCTAAACTTTATTGCACAGGCACTGAGAGGACTTTGGGTTCAAAGGGTCATTGCAGGATCCAGGATGGAGGTGAGAGCCCTAGCATGAAGTAGAAGCAGATCTTTGGCAGCCTAGCTTAAGGAACGTTGGATCAAGGCATCCCTGGTGTCCCTGCCTCCCTGAAGGATACAGATGTCTGCCTCCACATCCTCAGTGTTCTCCTCACCATCCTCCTCTTCTGACTCACCACTGGATTCATCCCCTGTGGCCTGTGGAACTGCGTCAAGATCCCCTTCCTCCAGTGGGTCCCCCTTTGCCAGTGCCATATTGTGGAGAGCACAGCATGCAACCAATAAGAGTGACACCCACTCTGGGGGGTATTGTAGTGCTCCCCCAACAGTTTAGGCATCGGAAACGCATCTCCAGAAGACCTATGGTTCTCTCTATCACCGCCCTTGTGGAGGCGTGACTCCTATAGTAACGCTGCTCTGCCACTGTTCCTGGGTGGCGGACAGGTATCATAAGCCACCTTTTCAATGGATCACCCTTGTCACCGAGCAGCCATCCATCCAGTCGGGCTGGAGCACTGAATAACTTTGGCGCCTGGGAGGGTCTCAGGATGTAAGCTTCATGGGAGCTGCCAGTGCACCTTGCACAGACTTGCAGAGTCTGCTTCCTGTGGTCACGCACTATCTGGGCGTTCATTGAGTGGAAGCCCTTTCTGTTGACGAAGGCACTAGGCTGACCCGCTGGCACCTTGATGGCCACATGTGCGCAGTCGATTACACCCTGGACATGGGGGAACCCAGCAATCGCTGCAAAGCCTCTGGCTCCCTCTGCCTGGCTGGCCTCGTCCATATGGAAATGAATAAATGTCATTACCCACCAGCTTGACACAACTGTGGACAGCTGGCAGGGACACTCCACACAGATCCCCCACTGACCCCTGGAAGGAGACAGAGGCATAGAAGTTGAGGGCCACTGTGTCCTTCAGAGCCACTGGCATGGGGTTTCCACCCACACAGTTGGAGGTGATCTCAGGCCCAATCATCTCACAAATGGAGTTCACAGTCTCCATGGAGAGGCAGAGCCTCCTTTAGCATTGCACCTCGGACACACTGACATAGCTGCATCGCTGCCTCTAAACCCTGGCAGCAGGATAGTGGCATCTTCTGCAGCCCCTTATGCCTTGGCCAACCTGCTGGCCCTGCACCCTTTGCGCCTAAAAGACCATAAGACTTAGGAGCAGAAGTAGGCCATTTGGCCCAACAAGCCTGCTCTGCCATTCAATGAGATCATGGCTGATCTGATAATCCTCAGTTCCACTCTCCTGACCTTTCCTCATTAACCCTTGATTCTCTTACTGATTAAAAATCTGTCTATCTCAGCCTTGAATATCCTTAACAATCCAGCTTCTACAGCCCTCTGTGGTAAAGAATTCCAAAGATTCACCATCTTCTGAGAGAAGAAATTCCTCCTCATTCTGGTCTTAAATAGGCGACCCCTTATCCTGAAATTATGCCCTCTGGTCTTAGGCTCTCCCACAAGGGGAAACAACCTGTCAGCACCTACCCTGTCAAGCCTCTCATTCTTCTAAACTCCAATAAGTACAATGGCCCAGCCAAATCAACCTCTCCTCATAAGAAAATCCCTCCATACCCGGGATCAACATAGTGAACCTTCTCTTGACTGCCTCCAATGCCAATATATCTTTCCTTATATAATGGGACCAAACCTGTTCATTGTATTCTAACTAGTGCCTCGTATAGCTTTAGCAAGACTTCTCTATTTTTATATTCCATTCCCTTTGAAATAAAGGCCAACATCCCATTTGCCTTCCCTGCTGAACTTGTATGCTAGCTTTTTGTGATTCATGCACGAGAACCCCCAAATCCCTCTGTGCTGAAGCATTCTGCAGCCTTTCTCCACTTAACTAATATTCAGCTCCTCTACTCTTCCTTCCAAAATGCATAACCTCACACTTTCCCACATTATATTCCAACTGCCAAGTTTTTGCCCACTCACTTAACCTGTCTATATCCATCTGTAGACTCTTTGTGTCATCCTTACCACTTGCCTTCCCACCTATTCTTATGTCATCCGTGAACTTGACAATAGTACATTCACATTCCTCATCCAAGTCATTAATTTATATTGTAAATAATTACGGCCCCAGCACTGATTTCTGTGACACCCCACTAGTTACAGGTTGTCATCCTGAAAATGCTCCCCATAACCCAACTCTCTGTCTATTAGCTAGCCAATCCCAACTCTATTAGCTAGCCAATCCTCTATCCAAGCTATTATACTACCTCAATACCACAGGCTCTTATCTTATTAAGTAGCCTTATGTGCGGTACCTTATCGAACACCTTTAGGAACTCCAAATATATTACATCTACTGGTTCCCCTTTATCTATCCTGCTTGTTACCTCCTCAAATAAATACAATAACTATCACCAGAGAGAAAGTACTAGGGAAAATAATAGGGCTAAAGTCTGAAAAGCCCCCTGGACCTGATGGGTTGCATCCTAAAATATTAAAGGATGTAGCCACAGAGGTAGTGGATACACTGGTAAGTAATCTTCCAAGCATCCTTAGATTCTGGAAAAATCCCAGAGGATTGGAAAACTGCCAATGTAACACCCTTATTCAAAAAGGGAGGGAGACAAAAAACAGGTAACTATGGGCCAATTAGCTTAACACCTGTCATTGAGAAAATGTTAGTCTATTATTTTCCCAAGTACTTTCTCTCTGGTGATAGTTACTGTATTTATTTCCTCCCTGACTTTTGCCCCTTGATTATTTAGTATTTTTTGGAATGCTATTAGTGTCTTCTGCCGTGAAGACTGATGCCTGCGCCTCTCCTCCCACAGGTCTCTCCGTTGGAAGCTACATTGGGTCACCTGGCCTCCTCTCCCTTACTCCTTAGAGGAGGTGCCTCCAGCAGAGACCACAATCCCCTTTACCAGGGTTTCAGACGGCTGTCTGATACATGGTATGGTTCACACAGTTAAAATCCTCCGGGGGCCTTGGAGACACAAATGAGTCCTGAAATGAAGCCTACAAATGCTAAGAATGAAGCTCAGAACTGAGATGAAGCTGCCAAATTCAAATAAATCACCAGCACTACTCACAATGGCAATGCTCCCTTTTTATCCCACCCTTGGATGAGGTTTTGCAAAATGTGGGCTGCCCGCCTGCCCGTTTTGCCCATGCCATGAGCACAAAATCACACGGGCAACATAAAATCAGCATCAATTTTTAATGGCCTTAAGTGGCCTTTTAACTGATGCCAGGCACAGCTCCGACACCGGCAAATGCCAGCCCACCTGAAGATTGCGCGCATATGGGATCATGTCAGGACTTTCGCCTGACGTCTTCTTGCGCTATTTTACATCAGGCGAGCAGCTGCCCGCGAGGCGTTAAACTCGGTCTAGATTTTTATGCTCAAGGCCTGAACTTCACATTTGGTGTGCATGCTAAACAAAACTGGACCTTCCTCTCCACCCCCTCGATGATCAATCGTTGTGAGCAGGCCCTCAGCGGTGACTTTCCACCTTCCGTGAGCTGCTTTACGGCGGAGCCATATGCGTGAGTATCCACCCAGCGTGTGATGGACGTTCCTCCAGGGTCCCGTTGGTGTTGGGCTCCAGCATCTTCTGTTCCTCGGGTGTCTGCAATGTGAGCAAGGCCCTGGCGGTAAGTCCCGACTTCTGCACGTCGCACTTGTCAAGAGGTGTTCTGCACCGACGTGTTTTCCTGCCAACATAGGCGGGTGATCCAGTGTGGGGGAATGAGGTTCTCGACAGCCGATGGTGGGAAATTCACCCCCCCATTACCGCCCCCCACTCCCCACTGATGGCTGAGCGGATGATTGCAAACTGGTGTAATTTTTGTTGTTAATTTCTCTGCTTACTTAATGCCTTCAGGAAATTGGATAAAGAACAATATATTAGCTTGCAGGCCGATGACAAATTATACAATCTTCACTGTCTGCAGTCCAAACTAAGACCTCAGAAGAAATTGCTCCAGAGCTCTTTACTGATGACTGCGGCCCTGTTGCTCACATAGAAGAAGTTCTCCAAGTCATCATGGACCATTTCTCAGATGCTTCTGAGGAAATTGGGCATCACTAAGTTACAATGTAAGTTATAGACCAATCTGTCACTGGAAAGCTGTATGTGCAACTCAATATTACAATTGAAGGGTACACACTATCTACAACTGAGGTTAAACTACCTAGAGAATCACCAGGTCACATGATGTGTCCTTAGATAATAAGGTGATCCACAGATTGGCGAAAACTAATAGTGCTTCAGGAAGGCTCCTTGCAATATTATGCAATAAAATGGGGAATATCCTATCAACAACACTTAAGGTCTAGTAAAAATGAGCTGTGACATCCTGATTGTACATGTGCGATATCTTAACCCCTAATAGTACCACATTTTCACCTAGGTTGCATCAGAACATACAAACATACGAACAAGGAGCAGGAGTAGGCCATTCAGCCCCTCAAGCCTGCCCCACCATTCAATAAGATTATGGCTGATCTGCTAGTAACCTGAAATCTGCATCCCACCTACTGCCAATAACCTTTCACCCCTTTGCTTCCCAAGAATCTATCCACCTCTGCCATAAAAATATTCAAAGACTCTGCTTCCACCACCTTTTCAGGAAGAGAGTTCCAAAGATTCATGACCCTCTGAGTGAAAAAATTTGGCCACATCTCTGCTTTGAATGGGCGATCCCTTATTTTTAAACAGCGACCCTTGTTCTAGATTCTCCAACAAGAGGAAATATCCTCTCCTCATCCACCCTGTCAAGATCCCTCAGGATCGTATATGTTTCAATCAAGCCGCCTCTTACTTTTCTAAACTCCAGCGGATACATGTCTATCCAACATTTCCTCACAAGGCAACCCACCCATTCCAGGTGTTAGTCTGGTAAACCTTCTCTGAACTGCTTCCGATGCAGAAAGATCATGAAAAGGCAATGGTGGCACATGGTTGGACACTGGGACTGGAATTTTCCAGCCCTTCACACTGGTGGGATCTTCTAGTCCTGCAGTTGTAAATGGAGATTCCCATGGCCTGCAGGTCCCGCCATGGGGGAACCCACCCCTAGGGGGCTGGAAAATTCCATCCTGGGATTCTCATAAGGACAAATATGCCAGGCCCGGGGGCAATGACAGTATGAACACAGCTAATGTGGGCTAATTGCATTGTACTAGAGAACCTAAGAGGGTATCCAATAGTAAGCCTAAGCTTGGTAAATACTGTCATGATTGTCAGTTCAAAAGATATAAGGGTTTCCTAAAGGCAGTCTTAAAAAAACGAAGTGGCTTCTCAACTTACACATGGAGGCACGATGCTTGTGACAGGCAAAAGTGGCAAAAGAGCATTTACGATGGCTCTTCAAAGTTCGAGGGAAATTATGTTGTTAGCCTGAAGGAAAAGAGCCCAAAAGAAATCAAGGAATGATCAGTCCCCTGGTTGGCCTGAGCTGTGATTTTCTCTGTGTGGGAAAACATTCCTCATGACAATTGGACTTTAGTATGAGAACCTTTGCCCATTATAAATGAGCCATAAACTGTCATAGACAATCATCGACAAACCAATAATCATCACCCATTCCATGCAGTTATTAAAAGCATCCAATAATAAATGTACTCACACCTATGTAGAAACAGCACACACAGGAAGGAGCTGTGAGCACATTAAGTGTACACACGTTAAGTTTTCCAACTGTTATTAAGAACAGTATGAGTGCATAAGACATTAGAATAATGAATACTTAGACCGGCAAGATGAGCTTGGCAGGGGATTAAGTAGGAAATCGAACTGGTGAATAAAATAGCAAGAACACTGACTGCTTATGAAAGGTGTTGAAAAGAACTATATTCCTGTGTGAAGATTATAAGATCATAAGAAATGGAAGCAGGTGTAAGCCATTCAGCCCATCAAGCCTGCTCTGCATTGAATAATAGGCCTGATCTGATAGAATCCTTAACTCCGTTTTCCTGCCTGTCTACTATAGCCCTGACTCACTTGTCAATAACAACAAATTAGCCTTGAATATATTCAATGACCTCCACTGCTCTCTGGAAAAGAGAACTCCAAAGACTAATGACCCTCTGAGAGAAGAAATTCCTCATCATTTAGTATTATTTTCAAACTATGCCCCCTAGTTCTAGATTTCCCCAAGGGGAAAAACATCCTCTCAGCATCTACTCTGTTAAGCCCCCTCAGAATTGTATATGTTTCAATACGATCACCTCTTATTCTTCTAAACTCCAGTGTCTATAAGCCCAACCAGCTCCGCCTTTCCTCATAAGACAATTGCCTTCATCCAGGAATCAGCCTAGTGAACCTTCTCTGAACTGCTTCCAATGCAAGCATATCCCTCCTTAAGTAAGGAGACCGAAACTGTACACATGTGGTCTCACCAATGCACTGAACAGTTAAAGCAAGACTTCCTTTTGCCTTCCTGATTACTTAATATGCATGTTAACTTTTTGTGACTCATGTACAAGGACACTCAGGTCCCTCTGTACTGTAGCATTCTGCACTCTCTCTTCATTTAAATAATATTTTGTTTTTATATTCTTCCTGCCAAAGTGGACAACCTCACATTTTCCCACATTATACTCCATCTTCCAAATATTTGCCCTCTCACTTAACCTATCTATATCCCTTTGCTGACTCTTTTTTTCCTCCTCACAGCTTCACCAGTCAATATATGCATTGGGATTCATCTAGCTCCACACGCTGTAAGATTGGCCTTATTAGTAATCTTGTAAACAGGGCCCTAGCCATTTTCTCAGCTTGCAAGCTCGACACAGAAATAGAACACATCAAAGCTATCTTACAGGACAATGGCTATCCTGTCATCATTGCTCATTGTGTATTGTGCAAAAACAAATAGGTCAAAGGCTGCCACTTTTGGACCTGAAAAGTGCCTGGTCTATCTCAAATTACCCTGGAAAGGCAAAGTATCTCAAAATTTTGAATAACAGGTTAAGCAAGCTGTTTCATGTTGCTACAATGCAGTGGCTATGTGAATGGTATTTTCCACAAATAGGATGCTGCCTTCAGTCCAAAAAGACATTTGAGCAAAGTTGTGCATGAATTTCAGTGCCGATGTGATGCCAGACATGTAGGTCGTACTTCCCAATGATTGGCTGATTGAATCAAACAACACCTTTCAATACCTTCCTCTGGCAGTGCACAATAGGCAGAGTACATACTGTGCTCAACCAGTCTGTGCTTGCAAAACCCAAAACAAAATATCTACAGTTTGTTTTGATTCTGTGATCAGGCAGCACTTGATGAACAATCCTGAGTGCACTAATAGCTACACAAACAACCAACTTAAGATAATCAGTCGAGCTCATAACATGGCTCATTAATGCTTGCTATAAGTGACAAAAATTCACACACAGGGACCTGTTCTCTGCAACCAAAGGGATATGTTTAAGCCTTGTGCCTTTTTAGAACTACCCGGAAGCTTGGGGAGCTTAAACTAGTTAAAAAGCAAGTAATTAGGAAGGTATATGTAATATTGGTTTTGATTGCAAGGGGGATAGAGTATAAAAGTGGTAAAGGCTTGCTACAAATTGACAGCGCATTGGTGAGACCACATCTGCAATACAGTACACTGTGGCACAGATTAAATTTGGCAGGTATGATGTGATGGGCATTATGGAGACATGGCTGCAAGGGGATCAGGACTGGGAGCTAAATATCCAAGGATATACATCCTATTGAAAATATAGGCAGATTGGCAGAGGGGGTGAGGTTGCTTTGTTAGTAAGAAATGAAATTAAATTGATAGCAAGAAATGATGTAGGGTCAGATGATGTAGAATCTGTGTGGGTAGAGTTGAGGAACCGCAAAAGTAAAAAAAACCATAATGGGAGTTATGTACAGGCCTCCGAACAGTAGTCAGCATGTGGGGCACAAGGTACACCAGGAGATAGAAAAGGTATGTAAGAAAGGCAAGGTTACAGTGATCATGGGGGATTTCAATATGCAAGCATGCAGGTAGACTGGGAAAATCAGGTTGGTAGTGGATCCCAAGAAAAGGAATTTGTGGAATGTCTATGAGATGGCTTTTTGGAGCAGCTTGTGCTGGAGCCCACTAGGGAACAGGCAATTCTAGATTTAGTGATGTGTAATGAGACAGATTTGATAAGGGAGCTTAAAGTGAAGGAACCCTTAAGAGGAAGTGACCATAATATGGTAGAATTTACCCTGCAATTTGAGAGGAAAAAGCTGGAATCAGATGTAACGGTATTACAGTTGAATAAAGGCAACTACAGAGGCATGAGGGAGGAGCTGGCCAGAATTGACTGGGAGATGAGCCTAGCAGGAAAGACAGTGGAACAGCAATGGCAGGGAGTAATTTGGGAGACACAGCAAAAATTCATCCCTAGGAAGAAGAAGCACACTAAAGGGAGGACGAGGCAACCATGGCTGACAAGGGAAGTCAGGGACAGCATAAAAGCTAAAGAGAAAGCATACAATGCGGCGAAGAGCAGTGGGAAACCAGGGGATTGGGAAGCCTACAAAGACCAACAGAGGACAACTAAAAGAAAAATAAGGAGGGAGAAGATTAAATGTGAGGGTAAACTAGCCAGTAATAGAAAAGAAGATTGCAAGAGTTATTTTAGATATATAAAGGGTACGAGAGAGACAAAAGTGGACATTGGGCCACTGGAAAATGACGCTGGAGAAGCAGTAGTGGGGAACAAAGAAATGGAGGAGGAACTGAATAGGTACTTTGCGTCAGTCTTCACAGTGGAAGATATGAGTGACATCCCCAACGTTCAAGAGAGTCAGGGGGCAGAGGTGAGTATGGTGACCATTACCAAGGAGGAGGTGCTAGGAAAACTGAAAGGTCTGAAGGTGGGTAAATCACCTGGGCCAGATGGATTACACCCCAAAGTTCTGAAGGAGATAGCTGAAGAGATAGTGGAGGCATTAGTGGTGATCTTTCAGGAATCACTGGAGTCAGGGAGGTCCCAGGGGACTGGAAAATTGCTAATGTAACCCCCCTGTTTAAGAAGGGAGTGAGGCTAAAGATGGGAAATTACAGGCCGATTAGCCTGACCTCGGTCGTTGGTAAGATTTTAGAGTCCATTATTAAGGATGAGATTTCAGAATACTTGGAAGTACATGGTAAAATAGGGCAAAGTCAGCATGGTTTCATCAAGGGGAGGTCATGCCTGACAATTCTGTTAGAATTCTTTGAGGAGGTAACGAGTAGGTTAGACAAAGGAGAGCCAATGGATGTTATCTACTTGGACTTCCAGAAGGCCTTTGACAAAGTGCCGCACAGGAGGCTGCTCAGTAAGATAAAAGCCCATGGTGTTAGAGGCAAGGTACCAGCATGGATAGAAGATTGGCTGTCTGGCAGGAGGCAGAGAGTGGGGATAAGGGGGTCCTTCTCAGGATGGCGGCTGGTGACTAGTGGAGTTCCGCAAGGGTCAGTGTTGGGACCACAACTTTTCACTTTATACATTAATGATCTAGATGAAGGAACTGAGGGCATCCTGGCTAAGTTTGCAGATGATACAAAGATAGGTAGAGGAGGTGGGGAGGCTGCAGAAGGATTTGGACAGGTTAGGAGAATGGGCAAAGTAGTGGCAGATGGAATACAGCGTGGGGAAGTGTGAGGTCATGCACTTTGTTAGGAAGAATAGAGGTATAGTCTATTTTCTAAATGGGGAGAGAATTCAGAAATCTGGAGTGCAAAGGGACTTGAGAGTCCTAGTCTAGGATTCTCTTAAGGTTAACTTGCAAGTTGAGTCGGTAGTTAGAAAGGCAAATGCAATGTTGGCATTTATTTCGAGAGGACTAGAATATAAAAGCAGGGATGTGCTGCTGAGGCTTTATAAGGCTCTGGTCAGACCCCATTTAGAATATTGTGAGCAATTTTGGGCCCCGGATCTCAGGGTTGCCCCTGGAGAGGGTCCAGAGGAGGTTCACGAGAATGATCTCAGGAATGAAAGGCTTAACATATGAGGAATGTTTGAGGACTCTGGGTATATACTCGATGGAGTTTAGAAGGATGAGGGGGGATCTGATTGAAACTTACAGAATACTGAAAGGCCTGGATAGAGTGGATGTGGGGAAAATGTTTCCATTAGTAGGAGAGACTAGGACCCGAGGGCACAGCCTCAGAGTAAAGGGAAGACCTTTTAGAACAGAGATGAGGAGAAACTTCTTTAGCCAGAGAATGGTGAATCTATGGAATTCATTGCCACAGAAGGCTGTGGAGGCCAGGTCATTGAGTGTATTTAAGACCAAGATAGATAGGTTCTTGACTGGTAAGGGGATCAAAGGTTACAGGGAAAAGGCGGGAGAATGGGGTTGAGAAACTTATCAGCCATGATTGAATGGCGGAGCAGACTCGATGGGCTGAATGGCCTAATTTCTGCTCCTATGTCTTATGGTACAATTTTGGTCTCTTTATTTAAGGAGGGACATACCTGCATTGGATGCAGTTCAGAGAATGTTCACTTCACTGATTCCTCGGGTGAAGAGGTTGTCTTATGACGAAAGATGGAGCAGGGTGGGTCCTATACTCATTGGAGTTGAAAAGAATGATTTTATTGAAAGATATTAGTTTCTGGCTTGACAGGGTAGATGCTAAGAGGATGTTTCCTCTCATGGGGGAATCTAGAATTAGGCAACACAATCTAAAAATGAGGGGTCTCCCATTTAAGACAAAGTTGAGGAGGAATTTCTTCTCTCAGAGGTCATTAATCTTTGGAATTCTCTTCCCCTGTGAGCAGTGGAGGCTGAGCCATTGAATATATTCAAGGCTGAGTTAGACAGATTTTTGATTGGCGAGGGAGTCAAAAATAATGGGGACAGGCAGGAAAGCGAAGTTAAAGCCACAATCAGATCAGCCATGATTTTACTGAATGGTGGAACATGCTCGATGGCTGAATGGCCTACTCCTGCTCCTATTTCTTATGATCTTATGAGCTTGCTGGGCATGAGGTAAATGTTGGAATAGTAACAAATCCTTCTTAGTTTACTTAATCCTCAGAGGAGACAGAACTATTTCCTTCAACTGGTGGATGGTTATTGAAGGACATGTAGCCTTTGTTGAGTAAACTGAGACAATAAACCACTGACAGATGAAACAATGCAATGTCAAAACTGTCACGGCAGCAAAAGGATCAATCAGTAACTAATGTGCATAAACAAGAGTCAGTGGTTTACAAAAGTCAAATTGCTCACTACTGAGGTTATCGCAGGTCATTCCTTAAGAGTTGATTAGCCAGCAATTTTAGAAGTTGAGTACAATTTGCAGCATTGAACACATTTCCTTTCTGCAGACTATACATCCTCAGGCTGGAGAATGAACTCAGTCAATAAGGTACAGGAAATGATCTTAGTGTGGTTAAAAAAAAGCATTTACCTGTGTGTCTCTCATCAGAGGAAACTCTATTGAAGTTATTTTTGTGCATACAGCCAATTAGAAACCAGCTGCTGCTTATTGTGAAAGAGCTTTTGACTAGAGTGTCAATAAGCTTCAGCAACCAATTCTAAATTGCACTTTCTTATTATTGCAATGTCTTTTGATGAAGGAAACCAAATAGTTATTGACCTGGATTTTGCAGTTAAAAATAATGGCTAGACAATTAGCGCTCATCATTATCAAGGAATAATTCAGACAGTAGATTCCAGCCACCAACATACACAGGTAAATGAGGAAAGTGGGAAGTTGCTGTGCAAATTGCCCAGCCTTTGCTGAGAAACTCAGCATTTGCTTATACGATGAGAATGAGTTCACGATAGTTACCCACCCACATAACACACCAGAGAAAGTTAGAGATTGTCCATTCAAGTATCAGTGAAACATTAATGGCCTGCTACGTCTAAATTATAATCAAACAAACTCTCTGGCACTGAAAACTAACTTTCCCTCTCTTTCTTTCACTTTCTATGCATGATTTTATATTGAATTAACTGTTCCGACTGACAGTTCTTGGTTCAGGCTTTGCCTGCCTCAACAGAATTGCACTGATCGGTTAGGAGGCACGATATTATTTGCCCTGTTCAGACAACTCCCAGATTCCCTGTAGATCTATAGGACTCCATGCTTTGTTGCCTTTCTAACTACCTCAAGAACCAGCCCATTGAGTTTTCAAGTCATTTTAGATAATTTTTGGTCTGGATTTTGTAGTCGGTGCTGAACAATATACAACCTATTCACCAGTCAACACGGAATGGGCATGAATGCTTATTCTTCACTTTGCAAACTCTGGAGGACTGAGATAGATTGTAATTCTATTTCCCCAGCCGAGGTCACTAGAGCACAGATTGAACATGGGATGGGTCATGGCTCAGTATTTTGTTTTTAGATCAAGTCATAAGACAAGCCACTGAGATTTTTTTATGTTTCAAAATTGGGAAGATACAGCAGTTTTGTATTTCTCTTCATCTATATGTTCTAAGTGATCAAATGATGGCTGAACTGAAAGCACAAAGTGACCCCAATTGCATGATATTAAATTAATAGGTGAACATCTGATCACAATGAACCCAAATTAAACCTTTGGGCTCAATTTTAACTCTCTTGAAATCCATTCACCCACACAAAGTTAAAATCAGGCCCAATGCATCTGGGTTTTACATTCCCTTGAAATATATAATGGCTGCTGCAGAAAGTGGTCATGTGCCAATTGAAAAAGTGTCAGCTCTTATGGTCTTCGTGGAGAAATTGTTCATGAGAGGCAAGCGATTATCAAACACACAAACGATAATAAATCATACATTATGTGATACCCACATACTTATAGGAATTGACCTGGGCTATTTAACTAAAAGCAAAATATTTCAGAGCTCTGAAGAAGAGTCATACAGACTCAAAACATTAACTCTATTTCTCCCTTCATAGATGTCACCAGACCTGCTGAGTTTTTCCAGCATTTTCTGTTTTTATTTCTGGGCTATTTAGCCCTTTGACATATTCTGTCATTCAATGAGATCATGGCTGATCTACGACCTAACTACATATCGCTGCTTTTGCTTCATCCTGCTTAATACCATTGATTAACAAAATTCTATCAATTTCCAATTTAACATTCATTACAGCATCAATTGTCATTTGTAGAAGAGTTCTCAAACTTCTAGCACCCTTTGTGCGTAACAACGTTCCCTAATTTAACTCTTAACTTACTGAGACTTGACTGTTGCAGTTTAACGCTTTGGTTAGACAGGTGTTCCCTCTCTGAACACCCATCTGGCGTTAACAGTTAGGAATCCAGATCTATTGTTGGGAAATTCATAGCTCCAGCTTAGTACAAGTCCTCTCAACAACAGTGTTTCCACTTCACAAGTAGCCCATTGGTTGTGAAGTGGGATGTGCTGAAACGCACTATGTAACTGCAAGTTTATTCTTTCTTGCTCCCCATCAGGGATGCAGAATACTATTCAACAACACATCAGTACAGAAAACCTTAAGGAGCCACTACATTCCGAAATACAGCTGCACCTCCACAATCTAAAGAGTAACTGGCATACACTCATCACCTGTAGAAGATATAGAACTCTGTTTGTTGAGGGTGTAATGCTTTTCTAGCACCTGTGGGTGCACAACCTAGTGAACAATCTGAAACTCCTGAAGTAAAAACAAAAAACTGCGGATGCTGGAAATCCAAAACAAAAACAGAATTACCTGGAAAAACTCAGCAGGTCTGGCAGCATCGGCAGAGAAGAACAAAGTTGACGTTTCGAGTCCTCATGACCCTTCAGCAGAACTGAGTAAAAATAGGAGAGGGGTGAAATATAAGCTGGTTTAAGGTGGGGTGGGGGTGGGGGGAGAGAAGCTGGGGGTTGGTGTGGTTGTAGGGACAAGCAAGCCGTGATAGGAGCAGATAATCAAAAGATGTCACAGACAGGTGTTGAAGCTGGTGATATTATCTAAAAGAATGTGCTAATTAAGAATGGATGGCAGGTCACTCAAGGTACAGCTCTAGTGGGGGTGGGGTGAAATAAGACTAACAGGGCATAAAAGATATAGATTTAAAAATAAAAGAAATAGGTGGGAAAAGTTAAATCTATATAAATTATTGGAAGAAACAAAAGGGAGGGGGAAGAAACAGAAAGGAGGTGGGGATGGGGGAGAGAGTTCAAGATCTAAAGTTGTTGAATTCAATATTCAGTCCGGAAGGCTGTAAAGTGCCTAGTTGGAAGATGCTGTTCCTCCAGTTTGCGCTTAGCTTCACTGGATCAATGCAGCAAGCCAAGGACAGACATGTGGGCAAGAGAGCAGGGTGGAGTGTTAAAATGGCAAGCGACAGGGAGGTTTGGGTCATTCTTGCGGACAGACCACAGGTGTTCTGTAAAGCAGTTGCCCAGTTTGCGTTTGGTCTCTCCAATGTAGAGGAGACTGCATTGGGAGCAACGAATACAATAGACTAAGTTGAGGGAAATGCAAGTGAAATGCTGCTTCACTTGAAAGGAGTGTTTGGGCCCTTGGATGGTGAGGAGAGAGGAAGTGAAGGGGCAGGTGTTGCATCTTTTGCGTGGGCATGGGGAGGTGGGGGTTGAGGAGTAGGGGGTGATGGACGAGTGGACCAGGGTGTCCCGGAGGGAATGATCCCTACGGAATGCCGCCAGGGGGGTGAAGGGAAGATGTGTTTGGTGGTGGCATCATGCTGGAGTTAGCGGAAATGGCGGAGAATGATCCTTTGAATGCGGAGGCTGGTGGGGTGATAAGTGAGGACAAGGGGGACCCTATCATGTTACTGGGAGGGAGGAGAAGGCGTGAGGGCGGATGCGCGGGAGATGGGCTGGACACATTTGAGGGCCCTGTCAACCACCGTGGGTGGAAAACCTCGGTAAAGAAGAAGGAGGACATGTCAGAGGAACTGTTTTTGAAGGTAGCATCATCAGAACAGATGCGACGGAGGTGAAGGAACTGAGACAATGGGATGGAGTCCTTACAGGAAGCGGGGTGTGAGGAGCTGTAGTCGAGGTAGCTGTGGGAGTCAGTAGGCTTGTAATGGATTTTGGTGGACAGTCTATCACCAGAATTGAGACAGAGAGGTCAAGGAAGGGAAGGGAAGTGTCAGAGATGGACCATGTGAAAATGATGGAGGGGTGGAGATTGGAAGCAAAATTAATAAATTTTTCCAGGTCCTGATGAGAGCATGAAGCAGCACCAAAGTAATCATCGATGTACCGGAGAAAGAGTTGTGGGAGGGGGCCGGAGTAGGACTGGAACAAGGAATGTTCCACATACCCCATAAAGAGACAGGCGTAGCTGGGGCCCATGCGGGTACACATAACCACACCTTTTATTTGGAGGAAGTGAGAGGAGTTAAAGGAGAAATTGTTCAGTGTGAGAACAAGTTCAGCCAGACAGAGGAGAGTAGTGGTGGATGGGGATTGTTCGAGCCCGATCTTTAAACCCTCCTCCATCCCTCCAGCTCACACCTTCCATCCTTCTGAGTGTGGACAAATAATAAAGGCCTCACTGGTCCAGGTCCCAGATAGTGACAACATGTTTGAAACAGCACTCTAGAAAAGAGTCAACATTGACAGAGAAGCTTGAAGTGATAACGTACTGGAAAGCTGATGTGTCAGTCTTGGCTCTATGGTAGAACTCTTGCCTCTCACTGAGAAGTTTGTGGGGTCAGGCCCCATTCTAGAGACTCCAGCTGACAATCCAGTATAGTACGGAGGGAGTAGCACTGATAGAGGTGTATTTTGAATGAGAAATTAAACTGAAATCCTGTCTGTTCTCTCAGGTGGCCAGATCAGATCCACTGGCACTATCTGAAGATCAGCAAGGAATGTCTCCGCGGTGCCCTGGAATATTGTTACCCTTCAACCAAAATCACTAAAGCAAATGATCCGATCATTATCTCATTGCTGTTCGTGGGATCTTGCTATGTGCAAGTTGACTGCCACGTTTCCCACAATACAACCGGTCTACACTTCAAAAGTACTTAATTGGCTGTAAAATTAAGATATCCTGAGGGCTGAAAGGCACTATATAAATTTAAATCATTTACCCGCAGCCCAAAACTTCTGATTTAAATTGCATTTAATGTCATCTACTTTTGCCAGCAACAATAGAAGCTTCAGCCATCGAATGGCTGCTTTTTAGAATTCTTTCCCAAAATTCCTACGACTTGCTACCTGTATCCGAAATCTCTCCTCAAATCCTATCTCTTCTTCACTCACCTCTCCTCGAATTCCTGCTTAGAAGCTGAATTTTTCTCCCAACTTTTAGGCTGGCTAGATATCATTACTTGTTTGAACAAATGCAATTTTGAATCTTAAAAGGTGGACCAATGAGTAAAACTTGCTTTTAGTTCCCTTTGTATCTCAAAAACAGGTTATCTGGACATTATCACTTTGCTGTTTGTGGGAACATGCTGTGCGCAAATTGGCTCCTGCATTTCCTAAATTGCAACAGTGACAATTCAAAAGTACGTCATTGACTGTAAAGTGTTTTGGGATGTCTGCTGGTCATGAAAGGCACTATATAAATGCAAGTCTTTCTCTTTCTGCTTTGTAATTGGGCTGTCATCCAAAAGTCCAGAGATATTTGTTCAGAGCTTTACACCTAAAGGTCAGTGTGTTTGAGGCCATCAGGGTTACATTGTTAACCAGAGGGCTCCATTGTAGCAGCAAGTCATGTGTTCTGCTGAGAGCTGGTGCAGGAGAATTGTCTTTTTGTCTTGACATTCCAGACAAAATGATTACATTTATGATCTCTGTAAATATATTATTTGCACTGCATACAGTTCATTTACCTGTTTATTTTCAACATCTGTGTTGATGGAGCTCTAATTGGACATACCGTACGTTCTTCTACCTAACAAAGGTGTGCGCATGGCAGTATGTGATATTTTCTGATACACTGGAGTACAATGACATTGGTTTTCTAGAGAACTGCACTCCTCCAGCTACTGGGCTGATAAGAAAAAAACCTCCTGTGGAGTAGGTCTTGATTTTGTGGCCATCAGTTCACGCTCACCCATTTTACACTACTGCACATACTCTTCTCACGGTGGGGTTTCGTTTCCCACAATTCCTGCCGGCTCTGAGTGCCCTGCAGCCATTTCATGCTCAAGTGAGCATTAAGGGCAGAATTTTCTGCCTGCCAGGTGAGCGGACCCGACTCAATCTCCGGCAGGCAGGGAGCAGATCTCCGCCAGAGAAGTGGGCCCCACCGCCATTTTAAGTGGGCGGGCCAATTAAGGCCCGCCCAGCGTGACACCCGGCGGGAAGTGCGATGTGCTCCCTGTTCGGGCAGGGCGGGGATTCCTCAAAAGCGAGAGTCCGCTCTTTCGCGCATGGAGCTAAGTTCAAGGGGTCCCAGGGCAGGGAGGGTAGGGAAGGCCTGGGGGTGGCGGAGGCATGATCAGGGTCTCGGGAGAGAGGATGGGTGGAGGGAGGCCACTGGACATTAAGAGGGGTTGCCCGGCTTCAGAAGAGAGCTTCTGATGGAGGCGCCCTCCCCCACTATTCCCATCCAAGGTGTAACTTGGAGGGAATCTCGTCCCTTCAATTTCTCTCTCCTCCCTCACGTGCCTAAAAACCCAAGTTTGGGGGAGGGGGGTCGGGTGGGGGTGCTGGGCATAAAACTCTGGCCCTGGTCCGAGTGCTAAGACATACATGGTTTGCATCCAGAAGTGGGAATGAACCCAGGTCAGCATCCAATGATAACGATTTAAAAAAATAACGAGGAGCAAGAACACAAAAGCAAAATACTGTTGATACTATAAACCTGAAATAAAAAGAGAATTCTGGAAATGCTCAGCAGGTCAGGTAGTAGCTGTGGGGAGAGAAACAGAGTTAACATTTCAGGCCAATGACCTTTAATCAGAAATCTAGTTGAATTATACATTGCTAACCAGCAAGATATTTAAGTGCCGTGATCTTAAGTCAACAGTGACTGGGGATTGAACCTGGGATGTTCTTGATCTGTATTGTGCACCCATACATTTCACTGAGGGAATCAAGGCTACAACGTTTCAAAGGACCACTTTTTCATTTGATTTTAATCTGTACAATATTAATTTGATGTATGATTCCAGATGATTGAAAGTGAAAGCCAAGTAATAAGGATAAGGAATTCCAGCAGTGAACTTGATGGGCTGAATGGCATATTTCTGTGCCATAATGACTGTAGGACTCTATGAATATGTGTAATATGCACTAGGCTTCTGATCCTGCTGTTCATGTAATGAGCAGAGCTCGAGTGTTTTACCAGTGTTATGTCAAAGACCCAGAATGCCATCTATCATTTCAATAATATAAATCGTGTCCTTGGATTAATGAAAGCAGCACCAATTGCATTTAGTAGTAGTGTTTGAATCAAGCTGATTGATGACAAAGAGAGGATGATATCAGCAGTGCAGAATAATGTTGAGAGTTGACTGACAGGAGCATGCAGTCAGATAATTATTGCACAGCACCACAGATGAACAATAAGTGCATTAACATCTTAACCACAAACAGGAATAATTTATTTTCTCATGATGTCAAGGGTCAGTCAATTGATGTTTCCTACTTTACTGAATACAAATGAATGTCTCGAATCCCACAGAGACATCAGCAAAGGTCGTTCATTTTATTCAGCTTCAAAGATTATTGTAAAGTTTAGAGCTGCAGTCCTTACATTATAAAACAGGAAAGAGTCAGGGTGTCAGGGAATTAATTGCACCCTTGCTAATGTTTAAAGTGTCTTTTTAATATTTTTCAACAAATATAAAAAGTCAGACCTAGTAATTGATGCACGCTCAAAATTGGGCGCAAATCCGAGGGCAATTACAGGCTGCCGTGCCCAAACTGATGAGCAAGAGGGCCACATGAAATTGTCCTCAAGCCCAGGATGTGACGAGCCTGCCAAGGAGACTGGTCATGTCCCAAGAGGCAGCATTAATACATCGCTTCTAACATACTGAAACATCTCAAGGTGCTTCCCAAAAGTGATTACCAAGCAGAATGTGACACTGAGACACATAAAGGTGTATTAGGACAGGCAATCAAAAGCTTGGTCAAAGAGATAGGTTTTAAGAAGTGTCTTAAAGGGAGAGAGAGAGAGGCAGGAGGTTTAAGGAGGGAATTCCAGAGCTTAGGGCCTAGGCAGCTGAATGCATGGCTATCCCAATTTCAAGAGTATTTCAAGCCTTAGAGAGGGTGCAGAGAAGACCCCTGATTTTTGGGCATCCCGGGGAATCATCTTAAACAAACTTTAGAACCACAGCAGGTGTCACAAATGTATAACTTTAACTTTTCTTCTTACTTTTTCTTTCTTTGCCTTTTTCCACTGTCTTGTAATCCAATCTTTCTTTCCCTCTCTTTATTTCTCTTCCTGTACCCAATTTGGACTCTAATTCACCCTTTTACTCAATTATTCCTCTTTCTTTCTCAACCCTTAAATCTCATCGATTAAGGAGGTAGACTATTGGTGCCGCCATTCACTAATGCCCCACAGTGGCGGCAGTGGCACAGAAACCATTGCTGATTGTCGTAAAAAACCATCTGATTCACTCATGTCCTTGAGAGAAGGAAATCTGCCTACATGTGACTCCAGACAAGGCAATGTAGTTGATTCTTAAATGCCATCTGAACAAGGGCAATTATGGATGGGCAATAAGTGCTGGCCTAGACAGCGATGCCCACATCCCATGAACAAATTTAAAGAGATGTCCTGTTGCAGGCACCTTGCCATTATCAGCTCGCACCTCCAGTAAATTATGCCACTCAGGGCTGAGGGTTGCAGGAAATATCTAATCAATGGCATATGCTGCCAGCTGCCTGAGCAACATCTGGCCTGATATATATTAAAGACTAGGAAGAAGAACTAGAAAGCTGTATAGCCAAGCTTTCAAATTACAGTAGAAGGCAAAGCAAACAAAATAAATGGCAGCAGCAAGTTACAAAAGGATAGAGACAGATTAAACTAGTGGATAAAACTCTGACAGATTGAGTCCAATGTGTGGCGAAGTGAGTTCCTTGGATGAAAGGAAGAGAAATCAAGTATTTTCTTAATGCTGAGTCAGTAGAAAATTCAGAGGAGCAAAGAACTTAGGTGGAGATGTAAACATTTTTTTAAAAGCTGCCACATAGGCTAATCATAAAATTTATACTTTAAAAGGTTTGGAATATAATAGCGAGGAAGTGATGTTTCAGCTGGACAGAGCCTTAGTCAGACCCCATCTAGAATACTACATTCAGTTTTGAGCATCAAACCTTGGGAGGATACCTTGGAGTGGTGCAATCCAGATTCCCCAGCATAGTAACATGGCAAGGGTTAAATTATTGTGGAGAATGGAGTTCAAACTGAGTTTGTATTTCCTTGGGTTCCAATGTTGAGCAGTGATCCAACTGAGGCAATACAAGTGATAAAAGGATTTGATGGGGGAGATACATGGGAACTATTTCCTCTTGCATGAGGTTCTAAAACAAGGCGACATATTCTTAAAATTTTGAGCTTGACCATTGAGGACTGAAATCAGGAAGTACTTTCCTCACACAAGGAGTACTGTCAATCTGGAACTCTGTCCTCCAGTAGGTGTAGTCAGTTGAAACGGTTGAGACTGTCAATAGCTTTTTGTTAGATAAGCATATTAAGGGATAAAGAGATAACCAGATAAATGAAGTTGAGGTACAGATCAGTTATGATATAATAGAATAGTGGAACAGGATTGACAGGCTGAACAGCCTGCTCCTGATCCTTAGGGCTGGATTTTTTCAGGTGGTTCGGACTCCCAACGTCAGGATGAATTCCAGGTCCGGAATTGGAAGTGGCCATGGTGGGATGACAGTGATGCAATCTTCCAGGGAGGGCTTCTTAATTGGCTGCCTGTGGGACCCGCATCCAATTAGGATTGGCAGTTGGTTTCCAACATGGGAAGCTCTGTTCAGTGAGGCCCGTGTGTAGGGCCACCAGCTGGATTCGCAATGTAGACGATGCCTGGCCATCAGCAGGATGGTAGCAGAGTCATCGAGGCACATTCAGTGGGAGGGAAGCAGCTGCTATTGCAGCAGGGCAAACGTTAGCTGAGACATAAGACTCCATGAAGTGGTTCCTTTCTCAAGAAACATATTGCCATCCATTCGGGACCAGTTGATCAATCAGCAGCAAGCATGTTAACACGTGCCAACCCATTACAAACACAACAGCCTAACCAGTCAGTAGTAATAACCCACCCATATTACGATCCTCTACTGTATATAACAACCTGTTTCAACTGTTCCAGTCATTCTGCCAGATGATGGGTAGAATACATTGCCTCAAACATCAAGGCCTACAAGTTCTTTTAAGGAATCCTTTTAAGGTAACAGCTGCTCTTTTTTGAGCAGATTTTACATGGTGTAACTCTAAAATCATCTTACTCAATGTTAATTCTCTCAAAAGCCTTCAAACAATTTTTAAGGAATTGGAGAATGGAGAATGTCAAACACATTTATGGAAGTGTTCCCCGCTCTATAACAATGGATTGTCTTTTTCTCTGTAGGCAAGCAGTTTGCCATTATTTATTTTTTTCTGGTAAATGGCAAAAGGGGGAGGTGGTGATAGGATAGTGCTATTGTCACTGGACTTGTAATCCAGAGACCCTGGGTAATGCTCTGGGGACCTGGGTTCAAATCCCACCACAACAGATAGGCCAGGATTTTTCTGTCAGCGAGTGGGGTGCGGGGGCCGCTCACTGACCCATAAAATGATGCGCGGTGAAGTCGGACGGAACCCCCAATGTCACCCTGCCCCATTTCATTTCAGGTGGGCGGAGGCTCAGCAGAATCAGCTGTGCGCCCGTCGACCTGTCAATGGCCAAAAAATGAAAGTAATTAGTGGACCTGTCCGTCCAACATTAAGGTTGGTGGGCAGGCCAGGAGCCCTGGCGGGCATTAGAAAAAGCATGAAACCTCCTCCACTGGCAGGATGAGGTTTCATGTTGGTTTAAAAAAATTTAATTAAAGTGTTTTTAAAAGTTATGGACATGTTCCAACTCATGTAACAGTGTCAAATGAGGGGACGTGTCAGGGAATTTTTTTTTCCTATTTTTAATATTGTTTAATGCTGATCTCCCTGAGGCAGCACTTTGCCTCAAGGAGATGAGTGTGGTCATTCGTGTGCATGCGTGAAAGAGTGCACTCTCGGTTAAGGGATTCCCCTGCCTTAATTGGCCCACCCTCCTAAAATGGCGGTGCGCCACCAATCGGCGGTGCCGATTGGAGGTGCGCCTCCGCACACCCACTCTTCAACTCCCACCCCATCAACAGGGGGAAAATTTTGCCCACAGTGGAATTTTGAATTCAGTAAAAAATTGAAATTAAAGGCCTAATGAGGAACACAAAACCATTGTTGATTGTTGTAAAAACCCATCTGGTTCACCAATGTCCTTTAGGGAAGGAAATCTGCCATCCTTACCTGGTCTGGCCCACACATGACTACAGACCCACAGCAATGTAGTTCACTTTTAAATGCCCTCTGAACAAGGGCAATTAGGGTTGGGCAATAAATGCTGGCCTAGCCAGTGACACCCACATCCCATGAATGAATAAAAAAACTATCAAAAAACTTTTTGAACGAATACATAAAAACCTAAAGTGTTTGGGAGACTGCAAACATTCTTGAATTAAACTTTTCAAAGGTCTGAACTATTTGGAGTTGCAATTAACATGCAAGTGTGGACCATCAGTTGCACTGTGGGAGACTGACTGGACTGACCAAATCCCATATCAATAAATCTCAGGCTGAGTTTGTGTTTTCAGCTTTACTCTTTCGCCTCCCTCCTCCCTATAATGACAAATGAATTATTTATGGCTCCATGAGTTTAAGCTTCAATTACCAGAAACATCAGGATAACCATGGAGAGTTGGCAACCCAACTTCTTTAATGTAACTAATAGAGGTGCAGGTTAATTTGCAAAATATTGACTTGTCCAAAACCTCTTATAAAAACACATAATATAAAGTTCAGAGCTTTGCTTTCCTCACAGCCTGATCTCTCTCCAGCATTTAAAGGAACATCACTGATCTGGAGAAGTTTATAAAAATAGTTCAGTAAAATATGTTGCCTTGGTGGAGCATGGTCATTGATATCCTTAATGCTCATACAATTGGATTGATCAGGGAAAGTGCAGTACGACTGAGTCAAAAGGTGTGCCTGATGTGCCCTATCTAGCTTCACCCTGAAAAGGGGGCCTTGTTACACAGGAAGTACAAGACCAGAACTGTCAACCAATGACAGACGTTGGCCTGTTCAGTCTTGAACACACATCTGCATGGCCAATCTATCAGCAAGGAACTTGTGCTGGGTCTAACAGATGATGCAAAATAATCATCTTCCAGTGTGTCCAATTCCTTCGGCAGTTGTACCATCACAGCTATTGCCCCTAACAATACATCAGGAGTCATGAATAAAAGAGTATTTTTGCCCTAGCTGTTCAAACCTGCCTCACACCAGGAGAACTGGATAGATCATGCAAGCATCTGCGATCGCAAATTTTATTTTCCTAACTGGATAAGCCTGGGGTAATTGAAGGTGTTTGGTTGAGTCTGCACACTGGGCTCTGCTACCTTTTTGCTCTTGGGTGCTGACAGGAACAGAATGAGAATTCATTTTGGGAAAGGTACGGCCGTTGACCTGAAACATTGGGCAGGATTTTCCAGACGTCGGGCATGCATGGCAGGTGGGCCCAGGAGAAGCTGCGAATGGGCCCTGATCAGAGTTTCATGCTGCCTGGCTAATTAACAACCAACCAGCATGAAGGGTGCGCTGAGGAGATAAGCGCTGCCGGGGTGGAGCTGGGGGAGCGCAAGCGCAGTAGTCTGCGCATGTGTTGGGGTGCGCGCACTGAAAGTTCCCTGAAAGTAGGGAGCTGAAGACTTGTACAATCGAAAAGAAAAAAAAATTTATATGTTAAAAACAAGTCCTGACATAGAACTCAGTAACAATAGCAGAAAGATAATAAGAATAATGTTTAAAAAATTTTATTTTTCTAAATTATTTTCTAAATCTCATCCCGCCCGTGGATGAAGTTACATAAAAAATTCAAAGGTTGTCTGGCCGATTCTCCCACCCGCCAACCGTAAGGTTGGATGGGCAGTGAAAAATTGCTTCCGATTACTTGATTGAGGGCTTTAATAGGCCTCTTAATTGTCGGCGGGCACGCTGTCAACTCTCCTCACCCGCCGACCGAAATATCACCATTATTTTACGCCTCATCAGGTCGGGCACACGCCCACCTGTGGGATGTAAAATCCTACCCATTAGCTTTGTTTCTCTCTCCACAGATGCTGCCTGACCTGCTGCATGACATTCCCTTCAATTTTTTTTGAAATGCATAGAGAATTTTTTCAAGCGCGCTGTCCCTTTAAATTTATTTTGCACGTCTGCGCACAAGTGGTAATTTAAAGGGGCCAACTTGGACGTGGCCTGTCTGGGGACATTTGGGCTACTGCACAACTTAGAGGGAGCATTGCTGCTGAGTATTCCCATCATTTCCTGTTTTTATTTCAGAATTCCAGCTTCATTTTTTAAAAATATTTTTATATATTTTAGATTTTAAAATGCTGATGACAGCCAATCTTCAAAGTGGGGAGGTGGTGGCATAGTGTTATTGTTACTAGCTAATATTCTAGGGACCCAGGGTAATGCTCTGGGGGCCTGGGTTTAAATCCCACCACGGCAGATGATGAAATTTGACTTCACTGAAAGTCTGATAATGACCATGAAATGGCCAATTGTCACAAAAACCCATCTGGTTCACTACAAAAACAGAATTACCTGGAAAAATTCAGCAGGTCTGGCAGCATCGGCGGAGAAGAAAAGAGTTGACGTTTCGAGTCCTCATGACCCTTCAACAGAACTGAGTGAATATTAGGAGAGGAATGAAATTTTAGCTGGTTTGGGGGGGGCGTGGAGGGTGGGAGAGAAGTGGGGAGGGTGTGGTTGTAGGGACAAGCAAGCCGTGATAGGAGCAGATAATCAAAAGATGTCACAGACAGAAGAACAAAGAGGCTTTGAAGGTGGTGATATTATCTAAACGAATGTGCTAATTAAGAATGGATGGCAGGACACTCAAGGTACAGCTCTAGTGGGGGTGGGGTGGAAAGGCTAACAGGGCATAAAAGATATAGATTTAAAAATAATGGAAATAGGTGGGAAAAGAAAAATCTATATAAATTATTGGAAAAAACAAAAGGAAGGGGGAAGAAACAGAAAGGAGGTGGGGATGGAGGAGGGAGTTCAAGATCTAAAGTTGTTGAATTCAATATTCAGTCCGGAAGGCTGTAAAGTACCTAGTCGGAAGATGAGGTGCTGTTCCTCCAGTTTGCATTGGGCTTCACTGGAACACCTTAAACCAGCTTATATTTCACCCTTCTCCTAATATTCACTCAGCTCTGTTGAAGGGTCATGAGGACTCGAAACGTCAACTCTTTTCTTCTCCGCTGATGCTGCCAGACCTGCTAAGTTTTTCCAGGTAATTCTGTTTTTGTTTTGGATTTCCAGCATCCGCAGTTTTTTTGTTTTTATCTCTGGTTCACTACTGTCCTTTAGGGAAGGAAATCTGCTGTCCTCACTTGCTCTGACCTACATGTGACTCCAGACCCACAGCAATGTGGTTGACTCTTAAATGCCCTCTGAACAACGGGCAGTTCAGGGTGGCAATAAATGCTGGCCTAGCTGGTGATGGCCCCATCTCATGAATGAATAAAAAAGAAACAGAATCTACATGGTTTTTGTGGTAAGTATTCACTATATGTCTCTGAATAAATGCATGAGTAAGAATTTAAATAATGAAAAGCAGAAGCTGTTGTCAGCTTTAAACTTGGAGGAAGCTTCCAAACACAACCTGTACTATTCATTTTATTAACTCTAGTTTCAGAACCATCAGGGCTCTCACCTTGTGAAAAGTCAGGCATCATAGGGTAGGTGACATGCTCCTTCCCTGTTCTACATACACTGCTGCCTGTTAACTCACCTTCTCCTGAAACTGGAAAGAAAAAAACATATGTTTGAATATAGAATGTAAGAGATGTGTTTTTTCCCAAGTTACTGCATATGAATCTTTAAAGGGCCACTGTGTTGGTATCTTACATTGACATAGATTGGAGAAGTTGGGACTGTTTTCCTTGGAGAAGAGACAGTTGAGAGGAAATTTGATAGAGGTGTTCAAAATCAAGAGGGGTCTGGACAAAGCAGCTGGGGGAAGGATCAAGCATGAGGGGACACAGATTTAAGGTAATTGGCAAAAGAAGCAATGGAGACGTGAGGAGAAATCTTTTCACACAGGAAGTGGTTAAGATCTGGAATGCGTTGCCTGAAAGTGCAGTGGAGGCAGATTCAATCGAGGCATTCAAGAGGGAAATGGATTTTTATCTGAAAGGAAGAATGTGCAGGGTTATGACACTGATATGGACCGGTTATACCAAACGCAGTGTGCTGTAACTGCTATGTAATCCCAAGTAAATACAGAAAATTCAATACATTTAAAAGATGGGTCAGATGGCAAGATGCTGTTTTTGTGCAGCTTTTGAAGGAGTAGGCATTCTGGACAGCCAACTTCTAGATTTCCACAGTTAACTGCTTATGCACATACACCGGAATTTGCTGTCTGATTTGCAAGTAAATACCGGTGACCACTATTAAACCCACCATTATTTCCACTGCAAAATATGGCCCAAGGTATTGTAACACACTGCCAGCAAGCCAAGATCCTACATATAAGGTCAAGTGAACTGCAGTTTACCACAGTGTAATTCAACCTCCAAATAATTGTATGATTCTGGTTTGTTTCGAGCCTGCAGGTATAATTAATGTAAGATTGTTCCACAGCTTTTTTCTTTGCTTTCATTTAATACTTGGTGGGAAAATATACTCATGGTTGATTCCTACAGAATTCCTGAATTCTGGTATGTTTAAAACAACCAACAGGACATATGGTCTGGGAATATTTGCTCTTTTTTTTTAAACTATACCCTGGGTAGCTTTTAAATAATAAGAAGCGATTGAAACTCATTAATTATAATAAGTAGACATTTTTGAACTATGGCTCCCAAGACGCCCATGGTTTTGTTTTGGATCGCACTGTAACTTTTCCCTATATAAGCTCCTGAGGATTCACAGCTTTGGCTTGAATGAAGAATTCCATGTCTTCTGGGAATGCGTTCGATCCTTTCCAAAATCAAATCAGCTTGGGAAATATCAAGGCTTTTTGTTTTCCTCGTGAAAAGTAAGTCTTCTTCAATTGAAAACGTGTTTTAACTTAGGTGAAATCTTTGGGTAAAATCTATTTTAAAAAATAAATAAAACAAAGTTCCCAATCGCACGTTTAAGGAGAGTGGATACAGCTGTTCCGTGTAACTTTCCCACGACCTCCGCGATAAAGATCTCGGTTGAGGGGGAGTTGGGGCGGGCCTAAGGGACTACTTTCCAAAGGCATCTAGCCATGCTATCACATTAACACGGTCACTCTTAATTTTCCACTAATAATGCATTGCATGAATCATAACAGCGCACGGAGAATATTTGCACCCCACCTTACGTTAGGGTCATTTCAGTCAATCTGGCAAAGTCATTTCAGTGCGATGCCTTGCTCTAAATAAAACATCATTATGAAGCACTGACATATATGTCAAAACGTTTAGCGCAAAGCTCAGCGATGGAAAACATTGTCCAGCGGGGAGGGAAAGATGAAGAGGATGCATGTGAAAGATGCATTTAACTCCTTTGAAGTCCTATTTCCCACATCGGAATGTAAGGGGGGTAATGGAATGCTAACATGGTAACTCCCAAGTGACTTCTTCATTGCTTCCGCTAGAAGCGATGCTGAAAACCGTGGGAGAATCGTTTACAGCAACAAAGAACCCTCTGAGCTGCTGTCAAAAGCGGCAATGTAAATATTCCGCCGCACATTCTGCTTCGATATTGGTTGTCGAGGCTTTGCCGACCGTTTGGAGATTTTTCAGGCTGCTGTGTTTTCAAGCTGAGTATTTATATATTATTCCCCGTGCTGTGCCTTAAAAGGTGATAATGATGCTGCTGCTGCTGCTGCTGTTGCTGGTGCCAGTGAGGGGTCAGTTGCCAGTGCCCTCGCACACTGTGTGTGCCAGCAATGCCTGTTACACAGCGCACATGGGCAGCCAGCCTTTCCAGGAAGCGTTGGAGAGCTGCAGGGCCAACGGAGGCGACCTGGCGACAGCCAAGGATGCAGGAGAGGCTCAGCACATCCACACCTTGCTCTCCGCCCTCCCCGTGGAACCCCCGCCCAGCGGCCAGCGGAGATTCTGGATGGGCCTCCAGCTGCCCCGCCGGCACTGCTCCCAGCAGCACAAACCCCTGAGGGGCTTCCTCTGGACTTCGGGGGGCGAGGAGACCACCTATACCAACTGGGCCAGGGAGCCGCGGGGCACCTGCACCGCCCGCAGATGCGTCCACGTGGCGGTCTCTTACCCCGGGGGCAGCTCGGGGGACTTCAAGTGGTCAGACGGGGTCTGCTCCCCGGGCGTGGATGGCTACCTGTGTAAGTTCAGTTTTAAAGGTATGTGCCAGGCGATTGAGCTGAGCGGGCCGGGGTCGGTCACTTACAGCACCCCCTTTAATGCAAAAAGCCCCTCCTTGACTCTAGTGCCCTTTGGCTCGCTGGCAGCTGTGTCCTGTGAGGGCACCCCTGCCGGGGGGTATGTCCTGTGCCTGGAGCAAGGCCCTGCGTTGTACGGCTGGTCGACGGATGGTCCATTCTGTGCCCCCGCCACCGGCTGCAGCACTGGCAACGGGGGCTGTGCCCAGGTTTGTGTGGATGACGGGGCAAAGAGCCACCACTGCCAGTGCCATGCGGGGTACCAGCTGGGGAGCGACCAGCACTCCTGTCAGCTGCTAGACCACTGCCAGGGGCACCCCTGCGAATACCGGTGCCTTAACTCCTGGGTGGGCTTCCAGTGCACCTGCCCCCCAGGCTACGAGCTGGCGGAAGATGGGCGCAGCTGCCTGGACGCCGACGAGTGTGCCCGCGCCTCTCCCTGCCCCCAGCTCTGCATCAACTCACCGGGAAGCTTCCGCTGCGACTGCGCCGAGGGCTTCACCCTTGTGGCCGGGCGGTGCCAGGATCTGGACGAGTGCTCCAGCCAGCCGTGTGCCCAGGCATGCCAGAACACGGCGGGCTCCTACCGGTGCCACTGCGGAGAGGGCTACGTCAGCAGCGGGCACTCCTGCATCGACCTGGACGAATGCGTCGAGCACCCCTGCCAGGGGACGTGCTCCAACACTGAGGGCAGTTTCGAGTGCTCCTGTGGTGGGGGTTACACGTTGGCCGCAGATCGTGTGTCCTGTGCCCCAAAGGACGTGACCACAACGCTTCTTGCCACGGCCCTGGGTTTGATGTCAGCCGGAGGTGGGCAGGCACCCACACCAGCTGCCGCCCCGAGGGCCCAGGCCACTCCCCTGGGCACCACCCCCGGGCACACTGACCCTACAGCTACTCAGTCAGGAAGGCGAGGTGGCTCCCTCAGAACAGGACAGGGGAGTGGGACGGTGGCGGACTTCAGCAGCGGGAGCAGCTCGCCCGTCACTTTGCCAACAGCCAGAGAGCCCCCGGGCAGAGACAGGACCCCCAACCAGGTGAAAACCCAGGAGGAAGGCAGAGTTTGGCTGCTGCCCTGTGTCCTGGGTTCAGTGGCTGCCCTGCTGCTCCTCCTTTGCCCTGTGGCTTTGTTTGTGTACCGCCGCCACAGCGCAGCAGCAGAGAAGGTCAACAAGGCTGGCGACTTCTACAGCTGGATCCAAGCGGCGGGATCATCCTCACTCCGAATCCCGGGAAAAGCTGCTGTCTGCAACCCTGCAGCCGATAACTACATGGAGCTTGAGGCCAATCAGACCGCGGTATAAACTTCAGATCATGACCTGCTATCCTGTACATCTCGTGGGGGAAGCAAACTTTCAAACTCCTGTACGCCTTCAGAAACCAAACCATAGGTTTTTGGTTCATTTACAATGTTATTTTCTCTGAGAATCTTGAAGAAAAGTCAGCTTCTGGTATTTTATACTTAAAAAAAATGATTTTGGGGCCACAATTTATTCTGATTTATGACTGAGTGACTTTTGTGTGAATTTTACTAAGTAAATCACTGCAGATGCTGGAAATCTGAAATAAGAACAGAAAATGCTGGAAATACTGATATACTTTCGGGATGGGCAATAAATGCTGGCCAGCACCCATACCCCATTGAAAGAATAAATGTTTTAAAATCTCAGCGGGTCAGGGAGCTTCTGTGGCCAGAGAGCAGGTCAGTGACTTTTCATCAAAATTGTTCTGCAGCGTTTCCAGCATTTTCTCTTTGTAAATTTAATTGGGTTTGCTGAAGTTTACATTTGCTTTCTATGTTGTTCTTGTATTGGATTAGTCACACCAGCTGAAGTGTAAGCTTATTGTACAACTATACAAATAGCACTCCTTTTGTGATGTTCCTGATATGAAATTGTGGCCAATAACAGGTTACAAGTTAGATTTTAAAAGTAATATTATAATTGCCCTATCAGCATACAGTCTAAGCATCATTGAACGATGCTACAGATGTATCATTGCTTTTCTTTTGTGCATTCTCGGGATGTGGGTGTCGCTGGCCAGGCCAGCATTTATTACCCATCCCTAATTTCCCTTGAGAAGGTAGTGGTGAGCTGCCTTCTTGATCCACTGCAGTCCATGTGGTGTAGGTACACCCACAGTGCTGTTAGGGAGGGAGTTCCAGGATTTTGTCCGTGTGGTGTAGGTACACCCACAGTGCTGTTAGGGAGGGAATTCCAGGATTTTGACCCAGAGACAGTGAAGGATCGGCCGATATATTTCCAAGTCAGGACAGTGAGTGGCTGGCAGCAAATACTTTGGAATGAAATCAAGTACAAATCCTTTGAAGGCATATTATTGAGCGCACAGGATAAATACAGACCAGATATTAATATATTAAATGTTACTTCCTCAAAATATTCAGAGTGAAGGTGAAGGCCTTTCCCAGCTGCTCTCCGTGGTGTCAGCTGTGATTCAGCTGGTAGTGTTCTCACCTCTGTTTCCGGAAAGTTCTAAGTTTAATTCCCCTCCAGAGC
Source organism: Carcharodon carcharias (assembly GCF_017639515.1). Classification (NCBI taxonomy): domain Eukaryota; kingdom Metazoa; phylum Chordata; class Chondrichthyes; order Lamniformes; family Lamnidae; genus Carcharodon; species Carcharodon carcharias. The sequence continues at coordinate 110,814,597 of NC_054468.1, read as the reverse complement.
ACCAAAAGCAAGGTTGATATTCCAGTTCAGTATTGAGGGAGTTCTGTATTGCTAGAGGCATTGATACTCCAATGCAGTATTGAGGGAGTTCTGTATTGCTAGAGGCATTGATACTCCAGTTCAGTATTGAGGGAGTTCTGTATTGCTAGAGGCATTGATACTCCAGTTTAGTATTGAGGGAGTGCTGTACTTCTAGAGGCATTGATACTCCAATGCAGTATTGAGGGAGTTCTGTATTGCTAGAGGCATTGATACTCCAGTTTAGTATTGAGGGAGTGCTGTACTTCTAGAGGCATTGATACTCCAATGCAGTATTGAGGGAGTTCTGTATTGCTAGAGGCATTGATACTCCAGTTTAGTATTGATGGAGTCCTGTACTTCTAGAGGCATTGATACTCCAGTTTAGTACTGAGGGAGTGCCGTACTTCTAGAGGCATTGATACTCCAGTTTAGTATTGAGGGAATGCTGTACTTCTAGAAGCATTGATACTCCAATGCAGTATTGAGGAAGTGCTGTACTGCTTGAGACAATCTTTTGGCGATTTTTTATTCTTTCATGGGATATGGGCATCAGTGGCAAGGCCAGCATTTGTTGTCCATCCCTAATTGCCTTTGAACTGAGTGACTTGCCAGGCCATGGGGTCTAGAGTTGTATTTAGGCCAGACCAGGTAAGGATGGCAATTTCCTTCCCTAAAGGGCATTAGTGAACCAGATGGGTTTTTATGACAATCAATGATAGTTTCATGGTCACCATTACTTGAACTTAAATGCTACCAGCTGCCGTGGTGGGATTTGAACCTGTGCCCCCAGACCATTTGCCCGGGCCTCTTGATTATGAGTCCAGTGACATTACCATTATGTTACCATCCACCCCCCCCCCCCCGATGTTAAACTGAGGCTCCAGCTGCTCTCTCAGGTGAAAGTAAAAGATCCCATGCACTATTCTCAAGAATACCACATAAAAGGCTGATTAACAAAATTATGGCTCTGGGATCAGGAGAGTCAGTATCAGCTTGGATAGAAAAATTGGCTTAAGGACAGAAAACACCAGCCATGGTAAATGGTTATTTTTCTACTGGAAGATTGTAGATAGTGATGTTCCCCAAGGGTCAGTGCTAGGACCCCTGCTTTTTTGGTATATATAAATGTCTAGGATATTGGAATACAATGTAAAATTTCAAAATTTGCTGATGGTGCCACTCTTAGAGGAGTGGTAAAAAGTGAGGGTAAAACAAATCCCATTGCAACAGGACATAGGCTAGCAGAATGGGGAAAACATGGCAGCTGGATCTTAATACAGGGAAGTGTGAGGTGATGCATTTTGGCAGAAGGGATAGGGAGATGCAGTATAGGCTTAATGGCATAGTTCTAAAGGGCACACAGGAAAAGGGGAACCTGGTGATGCGTGTGCATAGAACTTTGAAGGTGATAGGACATATGGAGAGTGTGGTTAGCAAAGCATATGAGATCTTGGGCTTCATAAATGAAGGTAGAGTGTACAAAAGCAGCAATGTTATGTTGAATGTTTATAAAGCTCTGGTTAGGCCACAACTAGAGTATTGCTTCCAGTTCAGGTCACCACACTTTAGGAAATATATTAAGGTCCTTGAGAAGGTGCAGAGGAGATTTACAAGAATGATTCCAGGGATGCGGAAATTTAGCTACAAGATTAGTTTGGAAAAGCTGAGGTTGTTCTTGAAGCAAAGGAGATTGAGAGAAGATTTGATAGAGGTGGACAGGATTATGACGGGATTGGATAAGATGGACAAGGAAAAGCTGATCCCATTAGTTGACGGTACAAGGACTCGGAAGACAGATTAAGGGTTTTTGGCAAGAAATGCAGCAGGATGTGAGGAAGAGCTTTTTTTAAACAATGACCTGGAACTCACTGCCTATGAAGCTGGTAGAAGCAGAGACAATTAAAGATTTCAAAAGGAAATTGGATGAGCACTTGAAGGAATGAAACTTGCAGGGGCTAAGGGGATAGCGCAGGGAAATGGGGAAAGGCTTAACATATGAGGAACGTTTGAGGACTCTGAGTCTATACTCGATGGAGTTTAGAAGGATGAGGGGGGATCTGGTTGAAACTTACAGAATACTGAAAGGCCTGGATAGAGTGAACTTGGGGAAGATGTTTCCATTAGTAGGAGAGACTAGGACCCGAGGGCACAGCCTCAGAGTAAAGGGAAGACCTTTTAGAACAGAGATGAGGAGAAACTTCTTTAGCCAGAGAGTGGTGAATCTATGGAATTCATTGCCACAGAAGGCTGTGGAGGCCAGGTAATTGAGAGTATTTAAGACCGAGATAGATAGGTTCTTGATTGCTAAGGGGATCAAAGGTTATGGGGAGAAGGCAGGAGATTGGGGTTGAGAAACTTATCAGCCATAATTGAATGGCGGAGCAGACTTGATAGGCTGAATGGCCTAATTTCTGCTCCTATGTCTTATGGTCTTATGCATGGACTCAATGAGCTGAATGTCCCCTTCTGCACCATAAATGATTCAAAATGACTCCAGAACTACGACTCTATAACTTTGAGTGGGGATGGGAGAGGTGGGGGGTGGTGTCTGTGGTGCCCTGGCTCAATATTTACCCCTAAATCAGCATCTTAAAAACAGATTATCTAACCATTGTCACATTGCTGTGTGTGGGCACTTGCTGAGTGCAAATTGCTATCGCATTTCCCATAATACAACAGTGACTAGGCTTCAAAAGTACTTTTCAGGTTGGGAAGTGCCTCGAGATGCCCAGTGATTGTGAAAGGTGCTACATAAATGCAAGTTTTTTTGACAACTTTGGTTGCTTCAATTGCTGGTGTACACTCCGAGTGAATGAAATTCCTCAGGCATGGATTCAGAATGTCACCCCTTAGATGCCACATAACACAACAAGAAACAGATATCAGGCATGGATTTTTTTTTTCTCACAATAATCGATTAAAAGCTCCAACAGACATCTTTAGCAAACTGGGAGGTTATAATTATTTTGTTGAACTGAAAGCCACATGTTTATGCACTGTGCTAATTTGACACAATTTAGGAATGTTGATTAGATTAACAACTGTATAAATTTTCCCATATAATGCAAACGTTGTAAATGCCTGTCACTTGGGCATACTGCTGCAGTACTGTTGTATTTAAATCCTGTGTTATAAAAAGTGTGATGTCTTAAAATGTTAACCTTTACTTTTGTGTTAGCTCTTCCTGGCATCTCCTTGCTGTCTGCTCTGCTTGGATCAGAGCAGAACTGGCAAAAGCTCCTAAAGCCAAGATTGAAGGGTGTGCCTTCAAATGGCCATCTACAAGGTGGTCCAGTAGCAAATTGTGGCTATCAGACCAATTTTACCCTTCACTTTTACCCTGTGTTACACCTGATGCATGCTGAGCTGTTCCACCCACTGTCAGGAAACCTTGGGCAGCACAAGGCCTTGGGTATCTGTCCTTGTTCACCTGCTTTGTGTCTGAGAACTGTGTGTTCCCTGGGCACATAGGCAATGGAAAATCGGGCCTGATGTTCTCTCGCACAAGCACCAAAAAGGAGCAGTGAGAAGTTGCCTTAGCTTGTAGGTGTGTCACCTCACTCGGCCAAATGTGGAGGAAAAGAGGGGACAGGAAAACTGCATGTGTTCTCCCAAAATTAGGGTCACTAGAGAGGACATTTTGAACAATTTTAAAAAAGGGATTCAAAAATGTGGCTTTGCACCGCAATTGTCTGCAGTGTGGTCCACTGTGGGAGGAGCTTGCTTGACAGGCTGCTGATGGTACTCTAGGGAAGGTAAACCATATCGGTTTATCTCAGCCAGTTATATTGATGGTTAAAATGTTTTAACATATACACAATGTGAATTGACTCAAAAAGGTCAAAGACTCTAAAACAGTGCGGGTTGCCTTGGTACGTTGTTTTGTTACAATTAGTTTTTCATTTACGTCTGCATAATCTCTATGTATTTGTTACACGTGTCACCATGATTCCGAAAAAGCAAATGAAAATAATAAAAGTGAAGAACATCACAGGGCTGATTTTTACAATATTGCATCCCCACAGAATCAAATGCATGGTCTGTGCCTGGTTTTATAAACAAAAAAACTTCAGAATGTTACAGAGCAAATGTTACAAGGATTCCTGGTTTGTCTGGAGTTACTTTGTCTCAACTGTAACAATAGTCCTCAGCAACCCAGAATGATGGAGGAACTAAAAATGAGCATGGGCCCACAGCCCCGACTCTTGACCACTAGTCAGTTACTGGTGCTGAAAAGAGCATGTGAATTATTGCAGGTTAAGGACATGGTTAGACCCGCGGTGATGCTATCCACAGTCAAATTGCCTACAAATGATCTCTGCCAAAGTTCACACCTGAAGGAGGGCCAATTGGTATTAATGAATTGTTGAGACCTGTGGAATCTTAACCTGTGTCATTCTCTTCAAGAAAGGGGGAGAGAAAAGGGCAGGAAACAGAGAGAGGAAGGAACTAGTGAATCAGTTGCTGCTGGGTGGCTGTGGCAGCCACGTTAGGATTGAGATAACCCTCTACCATTTTGTACTGAGTCACACAACCCTGTATCTGATCCCACCACACCAACCTGGTTCTGCTTGCTTTGCTCCAAATAAGATGGAGTTGGGCGAAGGGATTAGATGGCCCTATTTTTGTAATCCCCCCGCCACCACCCCACCCCCCACAGCAGCCTCACCTGTGCCTACTCCAGATCTGCTTCTGCTGATGAGCATTGCCTCAGTGATCTACACGGGAACAAGACGTTTCAGGGGCAATGCAGAGGTCAAAGGGCTGTGTAATGATTTGTTCCTCACCCTCACTAAACCTTCAAACAACCTTACAACCCTTTCTTCACATGTCTTACATAGCCATAACTCAGAAAGGGATAGTCAAGATGTAATATACTGTTGAAAGTCATGCCACACTCCCACTTTTCAAGACTTGGTATATCAAACCATTGTCGTAAACAGCCAGGGTGAACCTCAAATTAGGTACATGGCAATCACCAATGAGAAATGCAGTGGGGCAGTGATGAAATTGTAGCCTTTCTGACCAATGTATCCATTACCTGCTTGATACATTTGTGAGCAGCATGTTAGCTGATAGTGCAGCTCTTGCCTCAAATTTGTCTGGGATACATATGTTGGCAGCTGTGGTGAGCTTGACTGATAGTGATAGTGCCACCCCTAGGTTCCAGGTAGAAGACAGATGTCCTTGAAAAAGGCAAAGCTGAGCAATTAAGTCTCACTGACCCAGGCTCTGCAGCGATAATTGCCTTCAGTAACTCAAAAGTAGATGTCTAAGGCCTGCAGATATTGCTCCTTAATATATTAAGAAATGGCTAAGTGCACAGCAAAGTCCATGGGTCCCAGTAACGTCTTGACTGTAGTGCTGAAGTTCTGTCCTCCAGAACTAACTATGCCCCTGCTTAAGATGTCCCAGTATAGCTACAACACTGGTATTTATCCCACAATATGGAAAGTTACTCCAGGTGCCTCCTGCCCACAAAAAGTAAGAGAAACCCAACCCAATGAATTACCATAGATAAAAGCAAAATACTGTGGATGCTGGAAATCTAACAAAAACAGGAAATGCTGAAAAAACTCAGCAGGTCTGACAGCATCTGCGGTGAGAGAAAAACAAAGTTAATTTCAAGTCCATATGACCCTTCAGATGCTGTCAGACCTGCTGAGTTTTTCCAGCATTTTCTGTTTTTGTTCCAATGAATTACCATCCTATCATCTTCCAATCATCAGCAAAGTGGTGAAAATAGTTGTAAGCAGTCCTATCAAGCAGCATTTATTCATGAATAACTTGCTCATTAATGCTTCGTTTGGGTTCTGCCAGGATCACTCAGCTCCAAGCCTCTTAACAGTCCTGGTCCAAACGTGGCAAAATAACTGAATACCATGGGTGGGGTGAGAGTGACTGCCCTTGACATCAAATCAGCAGTTGACTGAATGCAGCACAGAGAAACTCCAGGAAAAGTGAAGTCAATAGGGGTCCAGGAAGAAACTCTCCAGTGACTGGAGTTATCACCTCAGCCTCGGGATATCACTGCCTCTCTGGTGGAGGTGAAACGGGCACAGTTTGCTATATATGAGAACACTGGTCTGTAACTTTTTAGATCTCCACAAGCAGTGCATGGCTGCTTGGTGATTGGTGTTCAGAGATGTATCCCTGAGTTTGTCTCCCTGTCTGTCTTTCCCTCTATCTATGGTCGTGAATTTCTTCACAGCATTGCCTGTTTTGCCATTGGAACTCTGCTGGAAGTGCAATGGAAATGTACGTAGATGGGGATCTGGCTGCATTTCTGGAAAGTTATGTTGGGCAAGATGAACCAGCCAAGAGGAATTCTGCCAGATAAATGGAGGCCCCCAACGCCCTGCACCAACCACCTCCCCCCGCCCCCCCCTCCCCCCTGCCCACCATAAACATGGTACCAAATCTCCACAGCTCCACTATTGTGCTGCCATTGTCCAGCACCTCCCCAGAGTGTTGAACCACTCTCAGTTCATCTACATTTCACTGTCCCTACCCATTACTGTACTCGAGATCTAACACCACATCTTGCATGACATCTTGCTTTGCATTCTCAGCTTTAAAACTGGTAAGGGATAGATAAAAATTCAAATACATAAATAAAGGATCATATACCACAGAATCATATTGCAGAAGAGGCCCTTCGGCCCATCGAGTCTGCACCAACACATGAGAAACACCTGACCTACCTACCTAATCCCATTTACCAGCACTTGGCCCATAGCCTTGAATGTTATGACGTGCCAAGTGCTCATCCAGGTACTTTTTAAAGGATGTGAGGCAACCCGCCTCCACCATCCTACCAGGCAGTGCATTGCAGACCGTCAACACCCTCTGGGTAAACAAGTTTTTCCTCACATCCCCCCTAAACCTCCTACCCCTCACCTTGAACTTATGCCCCCTTGTGACTGACCCTTCAACTAAGGGGAACAGCTGCTCCCTATTCACCTTGTCCATGCCCCTCATAATCTTGTACACCTCGATCAGGTCACCCCTCAGTCTTCTCTGCTCCTATGAAAACAACCCAAGTCTATCCAACCTCTCTTCATAACTTAAATTTTTCATTCCAGGATACATCCTGGTGAATCTCCTTTGCATCCCCTCCAGTGCAATCACATTCTTCCTATAATGTGGCGACCAGAACTGCACACAGTACTCCAGCTGTGGCCTCACTAAGGTTCTATACAACTTCAACATGACCTCCTACTTTTGTAATCTATGCCTCGATTGATAAAGGCAAGTGTCCCATATGCTTTTTTCACTACCCCACTAACATGCCCCTCTGCCTTCAGAGATCTATGGACACACACGCCAAGGTCCCTTTGTTCCTCAGAAACTTCCCAGTGTCATGCCATTCATTGAATACTTCCTTGTCAAATTACTCCTTCCAAAGTGTATCACCTCATGCTTTTCAGGGTTAAATTCCATCTGCCACTTATCTGCCCATTTGACCATCCCGTCTATATCTTCCTGTGACCCAAGACACTCAACCTCACTGTTAACCACCCAGCCAATCTTTGTGTCACCCTATCCCCCACATAGTCATCTATGTCATTTATATAAATGACAAATAATAGAGGACCGAGCACACATCCCTGTGGCATGCCACTGGACACTGGCTTCCAGTCACTAAAGCATCCTTCTGTCATCACCCTCTGTCTCCTACAATTAAGCCAATTTTGAATCCGTCTTATCAAATTACCCTGTATCCCATGTGCATTTGCCTTCTCTATAAGTCTCCCATGTGGGACCTTGTCAAAGGCTTTGCTGAAATCCATATAAACTATATCAACTGCACTACCCTCATCTACACACCTGGTCACCTCAAAAAATTCAATCAAATTTGTTAGGCATGGCCTCCCTCTGACAAAGCCATGCTGACTATCCCTGATCAAACTTTGCCTCTCCAAGTGGAGATAGATACTCTCCTTCAGAACTTTCTCCAATAGTTTCCCTACCACTGACGTGAGACTCACTGGCCTGTAGTTCCCTGGCTTATCTCTACAACCCTTCTTAAATAGCGGAACCACATTAGCTGTTCTTCAGTCCTCTGGCACCTCCTCCGTGGCTAGAGGGGAATTAAAAAATTGGGTCAGAGCCCCTGTGATCTCCTCCCTTGCCTCCCTCAGCAGTCTGGGACACAAATCATCTGGACCTGGATATTTGTCCACTTTTAAGCCTGCCAACACCTCCAATACCTTATCATTCCCTATATCAATTTGCTTAAGAACCTTGCAGTCTCTCTCCCTGAGTTCAATACCTTCATTCTCATTCTCTTGGGTGAAGATGGATGTGAAGTATTCACTCTAGCGATGTCCTGTGGCTCCACCCATAGATTTCCCCTTCGGTCCCTTATGGGCCCTACACTTTCCCTGGTTATCCTCTTCCCATTGATATACTTATAGAACATCTTGGGATTTTCCCTATCAAAAAAGACACTCATTTATTAGAGAATAATGCACCTCACTATGAAATTCGACCTCCAGAGAGCTAGTCAATGTGCATATTCAAGACTGAGATTAATAGATTTTTGGGTATTAGTGGTTCAAGAGGGCAGCTCACTCCCAACTTCTTCAGGACAATTAGGGATGGGCAATAAATGCTGGTCTAGCCAGCGATGCTCACATCCTATGAATGAATTAAAAAAGTTAAAGAATAGGAACATAGGAGCAGGAGTAGGCCATTTGGCCCTTCGAACCTTACCACCATTCAATAAGATCATGACTAACCTGGCTGGGGTCTCAGCTCCACTTTCCTGTCTGCAACCCCATAATCCTTAATTCCATTAATCAAAAGATGTGGGACACTGTGGGAAAATGGAGTTGATGTTGAAGTTCAGCCATGACCATATCGAATGGCCGAGCAGGCTTGAGGGACTGTATAGCCTACTCCTGCCTCTATTTCATACCTGCTCATGTAAAAATCTTAAAACTTCATTTAAAAATTGGAATTTGATTTAGTCATCTAGCTAGCTAGCTTTCAATTGTTCTACCTTTAGATAGAATTACTTAGATTTACAGCGCAGATAGAGGCCATTCAGCCAAGCCGCTCTATGGTGTTGTTTATTCTTCATAGGTTTCTCATCCCACCCAGCTTTATCCAACCCGATTAGCAAGTCATTTAATTCTGCTTTCTTCAGGTGTTAATCTAGCATCCCCTTAAATACATGTATACCATTCACCTCAACTATCCCTTGTTGCAGTGAGTTTTACATTCTTACCATTCTTTGGAAAAGTCTTATCTCTTGAATTCTCTATTGCATTTATGGGTGACTATCTTACATTCATTATCACTAGTTTTGGCCTCACCTGCATCTTCTTTACGTCTACCCTATCAAACCGCTGAATTGAGTAAACATTAGGCAGCTGGTGGAAATTTCTGTGATTTAATTTTTCAGAAGTTGCAGCTCGACAGTAGCAGAGGAGTCTGGCAGAGAGGAATCAGCAGGTACCTTTATCTCCGGCAAGGTGAGCAAGTAGTCACCCGCCCCATCATACACACTCACTCTTGCACAGGCGAAGTCACTTGGAGGGGAGATTCATACTTTAGATGAGGATTTAATATTCAATGACGCCGGAATAGGGCAGGAAAAGAAATAAGAGGAAATGTGCAGAAGCTGTTTTCTCGATATAACGGCTCCCCAGATTCCTCGTTGATCCCACGGCAACTTTGGTCCGTGCACGCTGTGTGGATTGCGCATTGAAAATGAAGGAATCAGGGTGAACAGGACCGAATTCTGTAACTGGTTAAAACTCGCAGACCTTCACCCAATGGCGTGAGTTGATGAACATTGAAAAATAGACAAGTTTGCAAATCTCATTGGAACTGAAGTTGTTAAGGAGCAGAATCCAATGACTGGAGTGCACCTTCAGTATTGATGGGTCAGCCCACACCTGGGAAGCCGAATAAACCTTTAATTTGCGTAGCCACTGTCGATGTCGGGCACCCTCTCGTCACATACAACACAATCAGATGCAAAATGAAAAACTCCCTCTATACTACCACAACAATATGAGTATTTTTTTCAATAGTGCAGAGATTTTCATGATGACGTTTAAATTTGACCTGATATGAGTGTCGGAGTAAAGGACATCAGATTTGTTCCATCATTTGATAGTATATATATGATAGATATAACTGCGATAACATGGTGCACATTGAAGTAATATTCTCTTTGTGATGGTCCAACTACACTCTAGACTTCATCAAAAATGGACACCAATATGTAACATTTAAAAATGAACTTCAATGAAATTAAGATAATTCATTAGAAGGCATTTGAAACAATCTGATAGCCAATAACTCTGAAAAAAGATATGGACGTGCCTCAAAAGACCGCCAAGGTGCAAGACTAGCAGAACCACGGTAGTGGTTGTCCCAGCAGGTGTTCTAGAGAGTATCAGCCGTTATCAGGATCTGTTAGAGGAGAAAGTGAATCCCCGACTGTCCCTGTTTATTTCCCTTTAAATGTTGTCTCTGGTCTGGAAATAGATTTTCTTTTCAGATGATTACAATGGGATATGATTACAGTTTTGTTTCATTTCATACTTTTATGCATGGTGTGCTGAACATCATGAATGTTCCTGTTGCATAAATTTAACATTTTCATCCCAAGTTTTGAGGTCAGTTTTTGGGAATTAGGTTTTTAAAAATGGAAAATCCAGCACTATTCTCTCTCAGGCTCTCTCTCCATATATCCCACTGTTATTAAAAAGGTGTTGAAGAAATATATATTTTTTATTCATTCCTGGGATGTGGGCTTTGCTGGCTAGGCCAGCATTTATTGCCCATCCCTAATTGCACTTGAGAAGGTGGTGGTGAGCTGCCTTCTTGAACCGCTGGAGTCCCTGTGGCGTAGGTACACCCACAGTGCTGTTAGGAAGGGAGTTCCAGGATTTTGACTCAGCAACAGTGAAGGAACGGCAATATATTTCCAAGTTGGGATGGTGTTTGGCTTGGAAGGGAACTTCCAGGTGGTGATGTTCCCATGCATCTGCTGCCCTTGTCCTTTTAGAGGCTTGGTGAGTTTCTGCAGTGCATCTTGTAGATGATACACACTGCTACCACTGCGCATCAGTGATGGAGCGAGTGGATGTTTGTGGATGGGTTGCCAATCAAGCGGGTTGCTTTTTCCTGGACGATGTTGAGCATCTTGAGTGTTGTAGGAGCGGCACTCATCTGGGCAAGTGGAGAGTATTCCGTACGCTCCTGACTTGTGCCTTGTAGATGGTGGACAGGCTTTGGGTAGTCAGGTGGTGAGTTATTCACTGCAGAATTCCCAGCCTCTGACCTAGTCTTCTAGCCACAGTATTTATATGGCTGGTCCAGTTCAGTTTTTATATAAAGGTCTTACCTGTTAGCTCAAATGATTTTGAATGTTGATCTTCTTTGTCAAATTATTACATACCACGATTGTGAAAGTGCTCATATACACTGAACCTCAAAGATTTTGTGTTGGACTTGTGCCATATTTCTGTTTTCTGTACTAGTAATCCTTATTGTTCTCTTTGACTTTAGTGCAGAATTATGGAGGATTTTGTGACTTTGTGCAGTAGTTGCAACTGCCTTGGCTGATTTGACAACATTTTATAATGAATCAGGGTGGTTTCTGTTCTCATTTCAAACTAATGTAAACAATAAATTTGTATTGTCTATTTACATTTCTCTGATGTTGGGGTAGTGGTGAGTGTATATAGGTTTACACAGAAAGCCATTTGCCAACTACTAGCCAACCTTTACTGCTGGAAAGAAGTGATTTTTTTTATTCATTCATAGGATGTGAGCTTCACTGGCTAGGCCAGCATTTGTTGCCCATCTCTAATTGCCCTTGAAAAGGTGGTGGTGAGCTGCCTTCTTGAACCACTGCAGTCCATGTGGTGTAGGAACATCCACAGTGACCCAGTTCTCCAGTGCAGTGTCACGCTCCAAACAAGCATGAGGATATCGGATATTATGGACTGTAAGATCATAGTTTGTGGAAATGGCCACAAACTCTGTTAAGATGGCTGCAACTTAACATGTGACTATGGACATTTAAACTGTGGACAGTTTTCGATTCTGTGGTCAATATTTAGTTAAACATGGACCTGAATAAAGGAGGCTCACAGCCACGTGTGAAGTTTAAACTTCTTACTGTGTAAGGGTGAATCAGTGTTTGAGGATTATGAAATCTTTAGACTGTTGGTCTCCAAGTACCATATTGAACAAAAGAGAATATTTGAACTCAAGTTGGGACAGAGCTAAGAGTGAATGACCATCTTCAACTGCTATTGCATTTTGGTGGTCTAGACCCCAGAAGTGTTAACCCTGCAGTCATATGGTGGAAACTAACTTCCAGGGACTGCAGTATAATGCAATCTAAACAAATCTATATGTGTGCATATGAGAAGCATGTGAAGCATCACCAAGGAACAGCTGAAACAGCTGAACCATCATAGCTGAAAGTTTTATAATGCAGCCAAAGCACTGTACTTATTCCCACTTCCAAGTCCACCTGAAAGCCAACCTCCTGGCTATTCACCTGCAATGATTCCTCTGATTTGGAACTATATCGCCGTTCTTTCACTGTCGCTGGGTCAAAATCCTGGAACTCCCTCCCTAACAGCACTGTGCGTGTGCCTGCACAACAGAGACTGCAGTGGTTCATGAAGGCAGCTCACCACCACCTTCTCAAGGGCAATTAGGGATGGGCAATAAATGCTGGCCTAGCCAGTGATGCCCACATCCCAGGAATGAATTTTTAAAAAGCTCTTTGCAGCTTCCTGAGAATCCTTTGATTCTAAAAGACCTTCACTCCAACTAAAATATCAATTCAGCCAAGATGACATCAGGCCTGAATTCCCTATGAAGACTGAATTATAAATTCCATTTTGATAATTACAGCTTTAACTTAATCTGAACCTAATCTTTGTGTGTGTGATAGTGTGAGTGAGATGTGTGATTGAGATGTTGTGTTTAAACATTTGGGGCAAGTGTGTGAAGAAAAATAATCTTCTTTACTTTTAAAAAGCACCAAAAAGCCTGCTGCTGGAATTTATTTTTAAATTAAGAAAAGTCACTCTGTGGGTAAGGGAATGCACACACCTTACACAAGCATCCTGATTATGGATCACACACATCCTGTCCGTAACCACAGTGAAAGGTTGCACAATATCTGCAGGACTGCCATTCTCAGTGTCCTCGGGTAGGAACCTGTTATGAAACAACCCGTATTTATTAATTATTTATTAATACATCAAACTACATTATTAGGCTAGGATATAGTTTTGAAAATGAACTGAAAGTAGACTTCGGATAAAAAGTTTAGAGTGTTACAGGGCCATGCTGGTTTTAGAAAGACCTATCAAGCACTCTCTGAGGGTTCGGGGGAATACTGCTTGTTAGTGATGGTGTGTTCACTCAGGGAATCGGGGTTCCCATGGCAAGTGCACTTTTACATGCAGGTGGTGGTCTGGAGTTACGGGCAGCAATGGTAGAGCCTCCAATGTATTTTCCATCAGATGGCTGACCAGGAATCCCTCCCACTCTCACCTGCCACTGGCGTGTGTCAGAATGATTTGAAGGTTGATAATTAACCTGTTTAGCCACATTCTGAACACACCTTCCTTGGTGATCAAGTCCTGTGGTGAGGCATGAACCCAGAAGGCTTAGAGGCAAGGATGCTACACACTGCCACATGACCTCCAATATCCTGCTGGTTAAGGCTTTATTCTTATTCTCATTATTCTTATTCTTCAGTATTCATACAAAAAGTGGGCATTGAAATGTATTTATCATAAAAGAGAAACATTAAACCTTAAGTCAATCTCTGGTAGTGGATCTTGGCGAAGGGTGTGGTGTGGGGGGTGGAGGTTGTGGGGTGAGGGGGTGGTGACCCAATAAAAGTCTTTAAAATTATGAAAGGTTTTGAAGAGTCAAAGCAGAGTGAATGTCTCCATTTATGGCCAAGAACAAAGCTGGAGGCCATCAACATATATATAGTCATCGCAAAATCAAAAGGGGAATTGAGAAGAAATTTCTTCACCCAGAGAGTGGTGAGAATGTGAGACTTGTTACCACATAGAGCGGTTGAGGCAAATAATATAAATGCATAGAAGGGGAAGCTATATGAGAGAGAAGGGAAACTAGGGTTTCCCATTTGATAGAGTCAAATGAGGGAGGTTGAGGGGGAGGGCCCAGCGGGAAATAAACTTGACATGTAATAGTAGGGCTGAAAGTTCTGGGCCAGAATTTTGTGCTCCAAGGTTGGGCACACGCCCGACCCGAATGGGCATAAAATCGCGCGAGATGGCGACAGGCGAGTGTCCTGATGTCATCGCGCGCTCACGCGCTATTTCGCTCAGCGGGCACGCAAAAAATGGGAAGCACGCCTGCCGACAATTAAGCAGGTAATTAAGCCCGTTAACGGCCCAATTGAAAACAAATTTTCGTGGCCCATACAACCTTAAGGCTGGCGGATGGGCCAATCGGCCAGGCAGGCTTTACATTTTTGATGAAGCCTCATCCAAGGGTGGGATAAATATTTGGGGGCTGTTTCTTTTTAATGAGGTATGCTGTCAGGTGCTTGATGGTGCTGCATGGACATTTTTTGTAGCATTTTTGAGCTTTGTTTTTATTATTTGGAGGCCTGCAGCTCCCTGAGGCAGCTGCCTGCCTTCAGTGGAAATGCTCACCAGTGCCTGCGGTGAAGTCAGTGACCGCCCTCTTCCTGCCCCCACTGGCAGTGCCAAGCCTTTCTCTGGGCATGTTTCATGCTGGCTGGCCATTAATTGGCCAGCCGGGATAAGATCATGTCCATGGTGCGATCTCGGCCCAGAGTGGGTTTTGCATCCGCTTCCAGCAATGCTGATCTCAGCCACACCCCAAGGGTAAAATTCAGGCTCTTGTATTGTTCATTCTGTGTTGCACAGAGGAAATCAAGGGGAGAATTTTCCCCCCGTTGTGGGGGGGGGTTTGGGCGCCGCCATCTTACGTGGGCGGGCCAGTTAAGGCCCAGTCCCAACATGATGCACATCCGGAAGTGCTGAGCGCCCCTTGTGCGGACGGAGGTGGGGTTGCCTGAATCAAGGTCTGCACTCTTTTGCATGAAAGAGCACAGAAATTCCGCTGAGGCACAGAGCTACCTCAGGGAGATTAGTTTAAGTTCCAAAAAATTTAATAAAGGGAAAATTTTTTTTTTTTAAGACATGTCATTTCATGTGAAACTGTCACATGAGCTGGGACGTGTCTATTCATTTTATTTTACAAATTTTCAAACCTTTGAAAGCCTTCATGAAACCTCACGGCGCCCATGGATGAGGTTCCATGAAAAATGTGGAGGCCGCCTGGGCTCTTCACCTGCCCCCTCCGCCAACCTTAAGGTTAGACGGGTAGCTCAGTTTATTGTTTTAATTGATAGTTAACTGGCCTTAATAGGCCTTTGATAGTATGGCGGACACGCAGCCACCGAACTAAAAATCTGAATGATGCGCGGTGATGTCGAGACGCATGCCCGACGTCACCACACGTCATTTTATTCCTCGGCAAGCCGGCCCCGCCCCCGCTCACCTAGCCGAAGATTTGGCCCCAAGGGTATGTATAGGCTTATTGTAAAACAGGGTCGGAGGGTAAAGAATAATTGGACCTGGTGAACAGACATAACCTAGCCCATGTTTTAATGTCATGAACTTTGTCTTTATTTTTAAAGAACACTTCTGGTTTTTGTGCTATTATTTATGCTTAAATGGAACAATCTATTGTGACGTGGGAAGCCTGAACTGGTTGCAGCGCAGGGGTTTCTTGTGGTATAGCTGAGGAACTGAGATGAAGAGCTGAGCTGCTACAACCCGATACTGATAGGAGGTTACAATTATAGCATGACACTTCCAATATAAATGCAGGCACAGGAATTTAAAATGGATGATATCTGGCAAACAAGCATGTGACAAAAAACATGACAAGAGGAAGCAAAGCTTTGTCAGCAAAATGTGCATGCGAATATAAGACTTTAATACAATATGGAGAGATCACCTTTTCATAAGGATAGAATTAACTTGAACATTTCTTTGATTCTACCATCAAACTGCTTTCAGTGTGGGCAGGTAAGTACAAGTAATTAAAGAAAACAATACCTTTCATTCTGTTGTATATCAATTTGATTGAAACTATTTTAGAAGTGTATTTTAATTGAATTTGCAAAATTAAGTTAAACAGCTTAAAGGGAAATTGGTATTTTAATTTCTGTCCATTCCCTCCTGCCCATCATTGCTTAATTATACCTGTAACATAAGGGTCTGGCACAGAAAGGGTTAACATGGGACTGAGTACTGTGTCACCCTCACGGTAATGTAAAGGAACACATGACCCCAGCCTTGAGGTCAGTGTTATACTGGACAGAGCCTTGTGTAGAAGCAAGCATGGTGACAGCTTGTAGCTTAAACCTTATACTGTACATATGTATACAGTTACTAGCAGTTAATAAATGCTTACTGTTAAACTATACAAGATACAGAACCTGTTCATGAGACCTACCAAATTACACACAACATCTTACAACATGCTGTCAGTTATTGGAACAACCCAGAACCTCGGGGAAGCTGGAGAAGAAATTTTAAAACTTGGAAGATTGGAAAAACAGGAGCATTCTGACCTGACGAAAAGCACCAGAAACAGAAGCGCAGAAGGAGATCGCCAGAGAAAAGCTCCAGAACAGGATTGAGAACAGAAAGCACAAATAAAACTCACACTGCATCCACACTGCAGCAGATGACTCCATTGAATCTGCTGGAATTCCAGCTTCAATACCCAGTGGATGCAGATTCAGAAGGCCGAGAAGGGGTCAGCTAAAATACTTAAGTCCTCGGCCAGAACAACTTTAAAGAAGCTTTTAAGTCAACAGCAGTCAGGATTGCCATTTAAAAACAAAGCACGACTGACCTGAGCCCGAGTTGACACTGATTGAAAAAAGAATTAACTAAAAATACCATCAGCAGTTAAAAGACCCAACAAAAGTCAGGAATTGACAGTTTCGTGACACAAAATTACTTTGATACTACAGGGAAGATTTTAAAAAGTCAATTCAGGGAATCAATTATGAAAAATTTAAAACACTAAAATCACGAGTGCCGTTACTATGGGAGCCCACTAAGACCGGCAAACATGGGAAACTTCATTGTGAAGAAGCATATGACAGTGCCATCTTGCATTCCCCAACAGCCCTTAAAGCTGTACATACGTTTAAAATTTAATCACCTTAGGTCTAGAATGTATTCTACCAGACTGGTTTCAGCTCATCAAAGGCCAAGGTCAGTCACAAAGTTGGGGATTTTTAAGAGATTCCTTAGATACACGATTGCTTCCATTCTAGATATAAAGACAGAAGCTGAACAGGTTAACACACTGCTTCATTTGGTAGGTCTATTATTGCTAGACAAGGAATCAATGAATCCTCAACAAAACTTTATGAAGTTTTAAAATTGTTTGACACATATTTGAATCTGTGAAGTAACAAGATCCTTGAAAGGGCAAAGTTTAACAAACATGTTCAATAGCCAGGAGAATCTGTTTTCTCCTTCATTAACAAGCTGTACAGATAGCTGAAGGCTGTGACTACCTGAAATCAGAGTTAATCAGGGACAGATTTATTGGTGGAGTGGCAGACAACGCACTGTCAGACATGCTTCAAGCTAAGGAAGATTTAACTCTTGAGGAAGCCATTCAAATTCTGGAACAGAGAAGCAGCCATCAACAAACCACAGCACACCTCACTGAGGCAAGGAACCAAACTAGTGAGAATGTCATTACGCAGCAAGGCAAACTGCAAGGTGAGCCGAGTGATAAGTCACGCCCAGACAACAGGAAGAGACATCTTCCACTCCAACATGCATCACAGTGAACTACACATAGGAAGAAAAACAAAATACACACTACAGACGAGTTGAGAGTTTGTTCTTCCCATAAAGAACTGGATAAACCAATGACTATCCACAACACCAAATATGGAGTGGACAAGGAGCGATTCAACTCCAAAGAATGAAAAAAGAGGATTAAGAGCAACCAAGCAATGACCACATCCAAAACATTGGCCTATTCATCAAGGTTTGCCCACTACATCAGAGCCTGCTGCTCCTCCAATGGTTATAAAGACCAGGTCTAGAAGAATTATAAGGCCCCTAGACCACCTGAACCTTTGAAATCAAAAACTTGATGGGAGGAGAAGGGATATTACAAGTAATGTAAACATGTTGGGTAAACTGGATTACATTGTAACATTGTGGTCTCCTCTACATTGGAGAGACCAAACGTAAACTGGCGACTGCTTTGCAGAACACCTGCGGTCTGTCCACAAGAATGACCCAAACCTCCCTGTCGCTTGCCATTTTAACACTCCACCCTGCTCTCTTGCCCACATGTCTGTCCTTGGCTTGCTGCATTGTTCCAGTGAAGCCCAATGCAAACTGGAGGAACAACACCTCATCTTCTGACTAGGCACTTTACAGCCTTCTGGACTGAATATTGAATTCAACAACTTTAGGTCGTGAGCTCCCTCCCCCATCCCCACCCCCTTTCTGTTTCCCCCTTCCTTTTTTTTTCAATAAATGATATAGATTTTCCTTTTCCCACCTATTTCCATTATTTTTAAAAAAATTTGAAAATCTTTTATGCTCTCCCCACCCCCCCTAGAGCTATACCTTGAGCGCCCTACCATCCATTCTTAATTAGCACATTTGTTTAGATAATATCACCAACTTTAACACCTATGTGTTCTTTTGTTCTATTGTTGTTGACATCTTTTGATGATCTGCTTCTATCACTGCTTGTTTGTCCCTACAACCACACCCCCCCCTCCACTTTTCTCTCTCTCTCTCTCCGCCCACCCCCCCACACACCTTAAACCAACTTATATTTCAACTCTTTCTTGGACTTGAACTCAAGTTCTGTCGAAGGGTCATGAGGACTCGAAACGTCAACTCTTCTTCTCCGCCGATGCTGCCAGACCTGCTGAGTTTTTCCAGGTAATTCTGTTTTTGTTTTTGTTTTGGATTTCCAGCATCCGCAGTTTTTTTGTTTTTATTACATTGTAACTATGTTGGTTGAATACTTGGGGGGAGGTGCAATATATGGATCCGGCATAGAAAGGGTTAACATGGGTTGGAACACAGGACCGCCCACACTGTGATGTAAAAGAACATATGACAGCCTAGAGGTTAGTCTTGTACTGGACGGAGCCATGTGTAGTAGCAAGCATGGAGACAGCTTGTAGCGAAGACCCTATACTGTACGTATATTTATAGTTGCTAGTAGTTAATAAAAACTTACTATTAAACTACTTAAGTCTCAGAACCTCTTTATAAGACCTAGCAAACTGTGCATAGCATCTTACAACAATATCAAAGCAGTAAATGCTCCTGGGGAAATATCTAGGTGATGTATTATCTAGGTATTCAGGAATGTATCCTGTCTTGTTTATTAGAAGTTGACTGTAATCATTCCATCTATCAGAATCCTTGTTAGTTGGTGTCACTTACCATGTCAAGAAAATGCCTTAACCTGAAGGCTTTTATGAAGAATATAGAATATTGCCATCTCAGTTATGTTTGCTGGGATATGGTAACTTGGTATATCGCTACAAAGAAGGAACAACTTGCATTTATATAGCAGCCTACATCAGCACTGGCACACCCTGTTCCTGTCTCCAAACACAGCCCATTCTTTCCACGTGGAATACATTCTGTATGCTTAGTCCCCAGTCACTGTGAAAAGTGTTACTACCTGCACTTGTTTCAGATTATGGCCAAGCTCTATTGCCAGAGTGCAAGTATTCAAAAGCTCGTTTGAACATTTACTGCTCTCTGCAGAAAAGCACTTGTGTTGCAGATTGCCAGAGATGGCACTAGAGCACCTCTCAATATCATCATGGCCACTCTAGATTTTGTATCACTTTTTAAAACTGTCCACCAGATATGTCAACCAAATCTAACACCTGAGTAAGCTACTTCCACATGTACCAGACATAGTGAAACCACGCCGAGATTTAAAGCAGAGGGGATAGAAAATCACAACGGCTCAAGGTAGCAGAAGTGTCACACCAGTTCCAAGTGCTATCACCTCAAGGAAGAAATTGCTCTTCAAATTCAATGCATCTTCATCAGGCCTTTGATCCGCAATGATGCAGAATGGACAACCCATTGCCTGTGCATCTAGAGTGCTAACATCAGCAGGGTTGAGATGTGCACGCATTGAGAATGAGCTTTTAGTAGTTGTGTTTGCCTACAATAAATTTGAGGCCTATATCACGAGCTGGATGGGGTAAATATTGAAACAGATCACCACAGAATTAGTAGTATTCAAGCCACCAAACAGCATGGCTAAGAAATGTCAAAAAGCACTGTTTGGACTCCAAAATTATTACCTGAAACCTTCATATAAGGAAGTGGTGAAGGTGGTTTGAGCAGACACTCAGAGCAGAGCATAATTGCCACAGTTAGTGGCTGTAATTTTACATATGAATTGGAAGAAACTGATCACTGTGAGTGAATACCAGTTGATGACTCACACTGGAAACAATGTACTCAGGCTACAGCGGATGGCCTGATTGAGAAGCAGCTAACTATAATTTATCATTCAGAAAGGCTGGCCTGGATCAGGTCAGTGCTACCTGAATTCTCTACCCATTGTCGTGGTGTGCAGTTATGATATTACACATTTTTGGAAAAACTGTTTTGGAGGTGACACATTTAAATCTTGGACTGAGTTTAAAGACTGTTTCAAATGGCTCCAAGCTACCAGATAGAATTGTAGATTTCAGACTGTGTCTCCCCTTCCAAGTGGACAAAAGACAATCCTTAATTTAATTATGGTCCAAAGAGGTCTCATTCAAGAGATAGCAAGCTTTTGTTGCTGCCTCATTGTCAGAATGTTAATTGTGCCTTGACCAGTACAATAGCTAAGAACCACAACAAAAAACAGAATTACCTGGAAAAACTCAGCAGGTCTGGCAGCATCGGCGGAGAAGAAAAGAGTTGACGTTTCGAGTCCTCATGACCCTTCGACAGAACTTGAGTTCGAGTCCAAGAAAGAGTTGAAATATAAGCTGGTTTAAGGTGTGTGGGGGGGTGTGGAGGGTGGGGGGGTGGAGAGAGAGAGAGAGAAGTGGAGGGGGTTGGTGTGGTTGTAGGGACAAACAAGCAGTGATAGAAGCAGATCATCAAAAGATGTCACCAACAATAGAACAAAAGAACACATAGGTGTTAAAGTTGGTGATATTATCTAAACGAATGTGCTAAATAAGAATGGATGGTAGGGCACTCAAGGTATAGCTCTAGTGGGGGTGGGGAGAGCATAAAATATTTAAAAATAATGGAAATAGGTGGGAAAAGAAAAATCTATATAATTTATTGGAAAAAAACAAAAGGAAGGGGGGAACAGAAAGGGGGTGGGGATGGAGGAGGGAGCTCAAGACCTAAAGTTGTTGAATTCAATATTCAGTCCGGAAGGCTGTAAAGTGCCTAGTCGGAAGATGAGGTGTTGTTCCTTCAGTTTGCGTTGGGCTTCACTGGAACAATGCAGTAAGCCAAGGACAGACATGTGGGCAAGAGAGCAGGGTGGAGTGTTAAAATGGCAAGCGACAGGGAAGTTTGGGTCATTCTTGTGGACAGATTGCAGGTGTTCTGCAAAGTGGTCGCCCAGTTTACGTTTGGTCTCTCCAATGTAGAGGAGACCACATTGGGAGCAACGAATGCAGTAGACTAAGTTGGGGGAAATGCAAGTGAAATGCTGCTTCACTTGAAAGGAGTATTTGGACCCTTGGACGGTGAGGAGAGAGGAAGTGAAGGGGCAGGTGTTGCATCTTTTGCGTGGGCATGGGGTGGTGCCATAGGAGGGGGTTGAGGAGTAGGGGGTGATAGAGGAGTGGACCAGGGTGTCCCGGAGGGAGCGATCCCTACGGAATGCCGAAAGGGGGGGTGAAGGGAAGATGTGTTTGGTGGTGGCATCATGCTGGAGTTGGCGGAAATGGTGGAGGATGATCCTTTGAATGCGGAGGCTGATGGGGTGATAAGTGAGGTCGCATCTGTTCCAATGATGCTACCTTCAAAAACAGTTCCTCTGACATGTCCTCCTTCTTCCTTAACCGAGGTTTTCCACCCACGGTCGTTGACAGGGCCCTCAACCGTGTCCGGCCCATCTCCCGCGCATCCGCCCTCACGCCTTCTCCTCCCTCCCAGAAACATGATAGGGTTCCCCTTGTCCTCACTTATCACCCCACCAGCCTCCGCCACCACCAAACACATCTTCCCTTCACCCCTCCTATCGGCATTCAGTAGGGATCGCTCCATTTACTAAGAACCTCCCCATGCCCACGCAAAAGATGCAACACCTGGCCCTTCACTTCCTCTCTCCTCACCATCCAAGGGTCCAAATACTCCTTTCAAGTGAAGTAGCATTTCACTTGCATTTCCCCCAACTTAGTCTACTGCATTCGTTGCTCCCAATGCGGTCTCCTCTACATTGGAGAGACCAAACGTAAACTGGGCGACCGCTTTGCAGAACACCTGCAATCTGTCCGCAAGAAAGACCCAAACCTCCCTGTCGCTTGCCATTTTAACACTCCACCCTGCTCTCTTGCCCACATGCCTGTCCTTGGCTTGCTTCATTGTTCCAGTGAAGCCCATTGCAAACTGGAGGAACAGCACCTCATCTTCCGACTAGGCACTTTACAGCCTTCCGGACTGAATATTGAATTCAACAACTTTAGATCGTGAACTCCCTCCTCCATCCCCACCCTCTTTCTGTTTCTTCCCCCTTCCTTTTGTTTTTTCCAATAATTTATATAGATTTTTCTTTTCCCACCTATTTCCATTATTTTTAAATCTTTTATGCCCCCCCCACCCCAACTAGAGCTATACCTTGAGTGCCCTACCATCCATTCTTAATTAGCACATTCATTTAGATAATATCACCAACTTCAACACCTCTGTTGTCTTTTGTTCTTTTGTCTGTGACATCTTTTGATTATCTGCTCCTATTACTGCTTGCTTGTCCCTACAACCACACCACCCCTCCACTTCTCTCCCCCTACCCAACAACCCCCCCCACCTTCCCCACCAAACCCCCCCCCCCCACCCCCCCCACACCACCTTAAACCAGCTTATATTTCACCCCTTTCCTTGGATTCACCCAGTTCTGCTGAAGGGTCATGAGGACTTGAAACGTCAACTCTTTTCTTCTCCGCCGATGCTGCCAGACCTGCTGAGTTTTTCCAGGTAATTCTGTTTTTGTTTTGGATTTCCAGCATCCGCAGTTTTTTGTTTTTATCACAAAGAGAAACATCTTCAGAGAAGCCGACAAGCGCTTCAACACAGGGACAGAGAGACCGACAAGCACAGCCATTGAATTCCTGTCATCAATCAAGCTATAAAAGGACCACACCATGGTTCCTTGAAAGAGAACTAAAGAAACCCCTCTCTCTCCTCCATGCCTGATTCCATTTACTAAGCTATTTGTGAAAGAAACTCTGGCATTTCAACAGTAGAAACCATCGCAGCTGCAGAGACAACTCTACAACCTCAAGACCTTCACTTTAGACAATGTAGCATCATGATTTCAAATCATACCAGGCCTGTACTGAACAACAGGGAGACTGAACTCATCCAAATTTTATAAATCTCATTTTTATCTCCCTCTGTAATGAATCTTTGTGTGTGTATATGTGTTAGCAACTTTATATTTTCTTCGGCAACTTCCAGGACAATAGCGTGAAATAAACTAACCTCTTATTTCTTTTAAGTAAAAAGGCTTCGCTGCTGGGTAATTTTAAATTCAATTTCTCACTCCACGGGTAATGGACCAGAAACTGAAGATGACTAGCCATATAAATACTGTGACTATGAGAGCAGGTCAGAGACTAGGAATCGTGCAATGAGTAACTCACCCCCTGATTCCCCAAAGCCTTCACCATCTACAAGGCACAAATCAGGAATGTGATGGAATACTCCCGACCTGCCTGGATGAGTGCAACTCCTACAACACTCAAGAAACTTGATACTGTCTAGGACAAAGCAGCCTGCTTGATTGGCACCATATCCACAAACATTCACTCCCTCCACCACCGACGCACAGTAGCAGCAATGTGTACCATCTACAAGATGCACTGCAGGAGTTCACCAGGATTCCTTTGACAGCACCTTCCAAATCCACAACCACTACCATCCAGAAGGACAAGGGCAGCAGATAGATGGGAACACCAACACCTGTAAGTTCCCCTCCAAGTCACTCACCATCCTGACTTGGAAATATATCACCGTTTCTTCACTGTCACTGGATCAAAATCCTGGAACTCCCTCCCTAACAGCATTGTGAGTGTACCTACACCACATGGACTGCAGCGGTTCAAGAAGGCAGCTCACCACCACCTTCTCAAGGACAACTAGGGATGGGCAATAAATGCTGGCTTAGTCAGCGACGCCCACATCCCATGAATGAATAAAAAGAATACGTTCACACATACAAATACATTGTTCACGGGTGACTTTGGGGAAACGTCTTTAAAGCATCATGGTACCTTGCTTCGACTTTCAGGCTGAACTAACTGTCTGAAAGAAATTGGCAATAAGGACAGTGGTCGTCAATTTGGAAGGTGCTGTCAAAGGAGCCCTGGTGAATTCTTACAGTGCATCTTGTAAATGGTACACACTGCTTCTACTGTGTGTTGGTGATGAAGGGAGTGAATGTTTGTGGATGTGATGCCAATCAAGTGAGCTATTTTGTCCTGGACAACGTCAAGCTTTCTGAGTGTTGTGGAAGCTGCACTCCTGACTTGTGTCTTGTAGATAGTGGACAGGCTTTGGGGAGTTAGGATTCCTAGCCTCTGACCCCCACTTGTAGCCATAGTATTTATATGGCTGGTCCAGTTCAGTTTCTGGTCCATTAACCATGGAGTGAGAAATTGAATTTAAAATTACTCATGGTAAGTAGCTCTATTGTGTAAAGAATTGATGTCAGTAGCTCATTTGACATGCAATGACATGAGAGGTTGTATCCGTAGAGACCACCACAGCCTCTAATGGCCCCTGATGTCAACAGATTTTAAACAGTACATTGCAAAGGCCAATACCTGCTCAGTCCAAGATAGTTTCTCAAGTAAGGGACCATGATTACAGCACAGGATTGTGGCTAAGCCAATGGCTGAAAGTTGGGACTGTCTTTTGTGAGCCACATGGTGAAACGTTACACATCGTTTGTGACCATAATTGTAACCTTATCAAAGCAGCTACTCATTTCAGCCACAATGTGCAGTGTTCTGAGACAATTTCAAGAGGTGTTATGTGAGTTGGTTCATTCTAGTAACAGCTACTAGTCCACACATCTGCATCCACAGAATTTGCAATCTTTGCCGAGGAAGGTGGCGGGGGGGAGGAATTGAGACACGTGATGCTAATGCCTCACTACCTGCAGTCCAATGGGAAAGCAAAGAATGCCATTATGGCTGCTAACCAACCCTTCACAACATGCAAGGGCATGCATCATGCTACAGGAATCAGTGGCAATTGATTTATGCTGTGAATAAGACCCTGCGATTGAGGACCTTTTCTGAAACGCAGGCCCCCCAGTGCTCCCTTGAATTGTCCACAGTCTCCAGAACAAGGAACAAATACTCCAACATGTGAAAACCCCTGGTAGTCAGATACCAATCACAGATCTGGGAGGTAGCATCAACCTCCATGTCATTTGAAGGACTCTTTGTATAGTGCCTCTTTGTGTCTTTCTGTTTTCTTTCAGATTCCCTCTATGAATGATTTTTCTTGAATTCTGAAATGGATTGTATGTCTTTTTTCTTTGGGGAGAAGTGTTTAATGTGAGCATAGGCTTGTTGCATGAGCATTGCCAACGGAGTCATTGCAATGTGATTAATCAGGTTATTGGTTTGTTCGGACTCTTGTCTGTGTGTGTGTGTGTGTGTGTGTGTGTTTCTGTGTGTGTGTGCCTGTGTGTGTCTGTGTGTGAGTGTGTGTGTGTGTGTGTGTCTGTGTGTGTGTGTCTGTGTGTGTGTGTGTGTGTGTGTGTGTGTGTGGGTCTGTGTTTGTGTGTGTGTCTGTGTGTGTGTGTCTCTCTGTGTGTGTCTGTGTGTTTAATCTAGTGAAGCAGCAGGCACATGGAACTCCTGCAGCTCCTATCAGCTGATTTATGTTCTATGCTTAGTAAAACATTGACACCCTTTCTAACAATGTAGGACTCCACCTAATATTTAAAGAGTTATTGCCATAAAGATATCCTATTATTCAGCAGTCTTGATCTACTCTGATTAGGTTAACAACAAAAACTTATATTTATATAGTTGCATTAACACAATAAAGCATCCCAAGGCACTTCATAAGAGCGTTAGAAAACAAAGTATGACACCGAGCAGCACAGCGACATTAGATCAGAATAAACACAAACTTGGTTAAAGAGCCAAGTTTTAAGGAATGTTTTAAAGGAGGCCAGTGAGGTAGAGAGGGTATTCCAGAACTTGGGGTTCAGACAACTGAAGGCACCTGACTGGACGGATTCAAGCATGGAGACATGGGAAAGATAGGGGCGGATTTGATGACAACATATTCAAGGGCTTTGGAAAGGAAAGGAAGGTTGGATATGGGATGGTAGTTTGAAATAATGGTGGGGTCAAGGGTTTTTTTTGAGGAGAGCGCTGACGCTGACAGAGTTAATGAAGAGAGGAACAGTACCTGAAAAGTGAGAACCATTTACAAAATATCGGCTAACTTGGGGCCCAGGAGAGGAAGCTGGGTGATCAGCAGTTTAGTGGGAATAGGATTGAAGAGACAGGAGGTACATCGTGGACAAGAGGAGCTCAGAGAGGCATGAGGGGAGATAGGAGAGAAACTAGAGATGGATGCAAGTTAGGGATGAGAGCAGGAGGGAGAGTTAATGGAAATTTGACTAGATGGATTCCTGGAAGAGGGGGAAACTGCAGAGGCAGCTGATTGGATAGTTTCAGTCTTACTGACAAAGATGTCCATGAGCTTCTGGAATTTACTGTTGGAGATGAGGGTAAGGGGGAAGAGGCAGCAATGAACAATTTTGGGCCCCGTATCTCAGGAAGGATGTGCTGGCCCTGGAGAGGGTTCAGAGGAGGTTCATGAGAACGATCCCAGGAATGAAAGGCTTAACGTATGAGGAACGTTTGAGGACTCTGGGTCTATACTCGATGGAGTTTAGAAGGATGAGGGGGGATCTGAGAAACTTACAGAATACTGAAAGGCCTGGATAGAGTGGACGTGGGGAAAATGTTTCTATTAGTAGGAGAGACTAGGACCCGAGGGCACAGCTTCAGAGTAAAGGGACGCCCTTTTAGAAGAGGAGAAACTTCTTTAGCCAGAGAGTGGTGAATCTATGGAATTCATTGCCACAGAAGGCTGTGGAGGCCAGGTCATTGAGTGTATTTAAGACCGAGATAGATAGGTTCTTGATTGGTAAGGGGATCAAAAGTTACGGGGAGAAGGCGGGAGAATGGGATTGAGAAACTTATCAGCCATGATTGAATGGCGGAACAAACTCGATGGGCCGAATGGCCTAATTTCTGCTCCCAGGTCTTATGGGTGAGGTGGTGGGGTGTGGTTGAAGAAGGTGATTTGCATTGCAGAAGTTGGGTTACCTTTGATAATCCTGGAACAGTGAACAGATTTAGAAAAGGAGAGTAGGACCCCGTAGTGTTTTCCGTGATTAAATGAGAAGCATGGGGTTAAATCAGTAAAACTGGAGGAGCTGTATCTGAAAGTTCAACCAGAGGGTTTTTTTGGTTCGCTGACAGAGAAGCAACAGCGCCACCAAACTGCGGACTCCAGAGTTTTGAACTTTTCGGGGTATAGTCAGACTCTCGGTGGTCAAACTATATATATCAACAATATTTAAACATGAATTAGGAGATTTTGCAATCGTAACAC
Organism: Carcharodon carcharias; assembly: GCF_017639515.1. Lineage (NCBI taxonomy): Eukaryota > Metazoa > Chordata > Chondrichthyes > Lamniformes > Lamnidae > Carcharodon > Carcharodon carcharias. The sequence goes on along the minus strand of NC_054468.1, from coordinate 110,786,644 downwards.
TTACAGGATTATCATGCTACGGCTAATAATGCCAGTGTTCACGGTCATCAAAGTTGGGACATTACCCGGCAAAAATAAATGGGAGCTGCCAACCTGCAACTATTTTAAAACGAATGTTTCCGTGTGTCTTTCACTCACCATGTTGTGCGAGACTGGTGATGCGAAAGGACGTGGCTTTTAGGTGAAGGGTTTGACTCGCTGGTGCAACCGCAGAATAAAACTGCGAGAGAAAAAAAAAGTTTGCAATTACTTATTTTTTTGCCCGATAATTGTGACAGGAAAAAAAATCACGAGTTTTGTTTGTGCGCCTCTCAGCCGGCTCCTGTAGACATCTTCACCAATCAGTGACTTTAATCTCACCATTTGAAGTTAGAATAATCCCCATTCTTGCTAATTGTTAATACTGTAGATCGCAACTTGATGTCTTAGTGCAACGAGTTGCTCCAACAATTTCATCGCACTAGTGAAACTAACGCACTCGAGGGCAATTTGCCTTTTTGCTTGGAGGGGCTTTCAATTTTCCAATCACTTGTGGTTTTTCTGTTTGTCTGTGTGTGTGTGTGAGAGACGGTGGTTTACTGAACGGGGAGTGATAAATGCCACTGAGGGGCAGGTTAAAACTGCCTTGCGAATTTGTTTGTTGGGGGGTGGGAGGGGTGTTGCTTACTGGACAGGAGTTCAAGTGTCTGTTTGGAAAGTGAGCAGACATTCCGCCCCCTGTACTGAATCCGAAGCAAACCCGACTGGGCATCTGGGGGACATTCTGCAAACGAAAGCGGTGTTGCAAAATCCACCCCTTTCGTGAGCCAAACGACCTCAAATCTCAACGGCGGGAGAGCTTCTCCCTCGCTCCGTGACCGGGATGGCTGGACGAAAACCGAAATGGGCAGAGAGAGAGAGAGAGGAAGTGCACGTGTTTACAGGGGGTTCTGTGTGTTGTCTTTCAGGCGGAGTGAAAGTGCCCCCCCCCCCCCCCACCCTTAAACCAGCTTATATTTCAACTCTTTCTTGGACTCGAACTCAAGTTCTGTCGAAGGGTCATGAGGACTCGAAACGTCAACTCTTTTCTTCTCCGCCGATGCTGCCAGACCTGCTGAGTTTTTCCAGTTAATTCTATTTTTGTTTCGGAGTGAAAGTGGGACGGAAGTTCCAGTGGCCGGGACTTCAGTCGCCAGTGGGGTGGTAGGGGTGGGGTTACATTTGGCACCGGGACAGTAACCACTCAAATCACTTACATCACAGTCCCCACTTCCTTCCGTCTCCAATCCATTTAAATCTGAGCGAGCTGCGGGTTGTTGGGACTTGAAACGTTTGAGCTGCTGCATCCTGAAGCCCTGGAGTAGTAAGATACACAAGACACACGGACAGAGAGAGAGGGAGGATGTTGTTCCTGCGCTTGTGCCTGAGCCTTCTGCTGTCCCTGGGACTTTCGGAGGGGAAGACCCCGCAGCAAGAGTTGGAGGAGACAGTGCCCACTGTGTGTGTGCCCACCGTGTGTTACAGTGTGCAGCGGCAGCGCAGGAAGTTTAACATGGCCAGGAACTTGTGCAAAAGCGGCGGCGGAGACGCCATGACCGTCGGCTCCACCGTAGCCGCCGAGGCCATCTCGGTCCTCCTCCGGAGCGGCGGCGACACCCCGCTCAGCCAAAAGTTCTGGATCGGCTTGCAGCTCCAGCAGAAGTCGTGCCCCGTGAATGACAGCCTCCTGCGGGGCTACCGCTGGGTGGACGGCCAGACGGGCAGCGATTACAGCAAGTGGGGGGCGGCGTCCCCGGCGTGCGGACCCCGCTGCGTCACCGTGTCCGGCAGCGGGGCTTGGGCGGACCGGCCGTGCAACGAGAAGGCGGACGGGGTGCTGTGCGAGTACCGGTACCCGGGCAGCTGCCGGGGCATCCGCCCGGGCAATGGCACCGTCACCTACAGCACCCCCTTCGGCACCAACAGCAGCCAGCTCTCCGAGCTGCCCCCGGGCACCCTGGCGTGGGTGGAGCCCTGGGGGCTGCGCTTCCAGTGCTCAGGTGACACCTGGGCATGGCAGCCCCTCGGCCACCCCACCCCCTGGCGCTGCCAGTTGGAGAACGGGGGCTGCCAGCACAAGTGCGAGGAGGCCCTGGCGGGCAGCCCGCAGTGCAGCTGCCAGCCCGGGTACCAGCTGAGCCGGGACGGGCACAGCTGCCAGCCCTTCGACCTGTGCCAGGAAGCGGGGTGCCAGCACCGCTGCATCGTGCAGGAGGGCTCCCCTTACTGCTTGTGCCGGGACGGCTACCAGCTGGACGCCACGGGCAAGGGCTGCGTCGACGTGGACGAGTGCCAGCAGAAACCATGCGAGCAAAGGTGTGTAAACAGCCCGGGTAACTTCAGCTGCGAGTGCCTGCCTGGTTACCAGCTCACCAGCGACAACAAGTGCAATGACATTAACGAGTGTATCACATCACCGTGTGCCCAGAAGTGTGCCAACACTGATGGAAGTTTTCAATGTTACTGTGGAAGGGGATATGAAACTGACCCTGCTGATCCCACAATGTGTGTGTTCTATTGTCAGACTAACACAGAATTCTGCGATGCCAGGTGTACAGGGGATGAGTGTTACTGCCCCGAGGGTTATCTACTTGACGACCGTATTAACAAATGCCAAGACGTCAATGAGTGTGAGTCCGGCTACTGCGACGGAGAATGCACCAACACTTTCGGGAGCTACAAGTGCGATTGTAAAGAGAGCTTTGAGCTTCAGGAGGATGGTGTCCACTGCGAGAGTGAAGGTTCAGGCACGGTGGAAAGTCTCGTCACTCCACCCCCCAGTCATCCAAGCAGGGCTGGCCTCTCTCTCGGGGTTGTCCTGGGCAGCATTTTTGCCATCGCCGTTTTGACCCTGGTGCTTGCCGGCCTGGGGCACCACCTGCTCGCCAAGCGGAGCAAATGGAAGGCATCAAGTGCCTACAAACTTGCCAACCAGGACGTCGATCTCAGGCAGGTCACCTCTGCAGAGGAGCACAAATGTCAACCCTCAGAGAAACTCAATGTGGTGACCTGAGGACGCTTGTGGTGTCTGTGGGGTGGGGGGGAGGTGGGGTGGAAGGGGAGGGGGAAAAACATTTACATAGGCAAACAAGCCATTATATGAAGATGGTAGAGGAAAAACAAACCATGATTCGAAGTTATGACAAACATAAGTGAAGCTGCAGGCTGTCGGAACGTTCGTGAGGTTCCCACCTCTGAACCTCAACAGGCACTCATTATATTCCTCTGTGGGATGGTCTTACCCAAAAGCCAACCCATTTTAAACAAGGTTCCTGCTTGAACTTCAGCCATCGCCATGGAGTTTGCCCAGTTTGTGGGAGTCAACTGCAGATCGAACTGCATTTGGATATACACTGTTTCCTCCCAGCTGACTGCTTATGGGTGCCCTGGCCATGCAGGTTAAGAGCAGCCCAGACAAACTGAGCCAAGAATTGAGGAGGACCCAGTGGACTAAGTATCTATCTGTTCATTTGAAGTGGGTTGTGCTGCAGGCTTTGAAACAACAATGACAACTGAGGTATTGTTGAATGCTGGCCACCTTTCAGAATTCACTGTACATATCAGACCCAAGTACAGGAGTTAAAAGAAGCATGTTCTCACCACGTAACTGCCAAGCCCAAAGATCAAGGTGGTGAAGTAAAAGCAAGTCAGGCGATGTTTTCTTAAACAGTTTTGAGGAGGACTATTAAAAAAAACAGTTAAAAATAAAGAGTGCGTGCATGCTATCGGCAGCTTGAGTGAAAGGCTGCAACTCAAAACTTGTTCAGTTCAATGGTTCTCAAACTGGGGTGTATGGGCTGTTGAGTGTTCACAGAGACCTTCAAGAGGGCAGCAGTGCAGAGCTGGCCCACAGGTAGGCAATGTGGGTGTGTGCCCATCCAGGCCACCATGGTCAAAAGTAAGCGAGTGTGTGGTGGCTGGAGTCTTGGTCTGATGACCTCCACTACCCCTCCCCGCCCAACTCAGTGGTCCTGCTCCTCTCTGACTGCTGAACTAATGCATTCTCTGTGCTCCTGCTCTCTCTGTGCTTCTGCCTGCTCTGTCTGTGCTTCTGCTCTCTCTCTCTCTCTCTCTGTGCTCCTGCTCTCTCTGTGCTCCTGCCCGCTCAGTGCTTCTGTTCTCTCTCTGTGCTCCTGTTCGACTCCTGCTCTCTCTGTGCTCCTGCTCCCTCTGTGCCCCTGCTCTCTCTCTGTGCTCCTGCTCTCTCTGTGCTCCTGCTCTCTCTGTGCTCCTGCTGTCTCCCCGTGCTCCTGCTCTCTCTCTGCTCCTGGTGTCTCACTGTGCTGCTGCTCTCTCTCTGTGCTCCTGTTGTCTCTCTGTGCTCCTGTTGTCTCTCTGTGCTCCTGTTGTCTCTCTGTGCTCCTGTTGTCTCTCTGTGCTCCTGTTGTCTCTCTGTGCTCCTGTTGTCTCTCTGTGCTCCTGTTGTCTCTCTGTGCTCCTGTTGTCTCTGTGCTCCTGTTGTCTCTCTGTGCTCCTGCTGTCTCCCCGTGCTCCTGCTCTCTCTCTGCTCCTGGTGTCTCACTGTGCTGCTGCTCTCTCTCTGTGCTCCTGTTGTCTCTCTGTGCTCCTGTTGTCTCTCTGTGCTCCTGTTGTCTCTCTGTGCTCCTGTTGTCTCTCTGTTCTCCTGTTGTCTCTCTGTTCTCCTGTTGTCTCTCTGTGCTCCTGTTGTCTCTCTGTGCTCCTGTTGTCTCTCTGTGCTCCTGTTGTCTCTGTGCTCCTGTTGTCTCTCCGTGCTCCTGCTTTCTCTCCGTGCTCCAGTCCTCTATATGCTCCTTCTCTTCTCTGTTCCCCTAGTGATTTATCTGTGTTCTGCTCTGCACTAAGAAGCAGGTATACCCATCTTACTCATACTTGTAAGTAAATATGTGGTTCTTAAAAAAATGTAAAGCACTTGTGCAGCACTTCAGTATTATGGGTGTTAGATAGTACTGTAATTTAGATGGGGAGGTCTGTGATTACTAATTAATTACTAATCCATTTGAAAATGAGTCGTTCAGCCAAAAAGTTTGAGAACCACTGTTTTAATCAATATACTTTCCAAATTTGTCCATTAGTTTTCTACCCAAAATGACAAGAAATTATTTTATCCATCCGAAATCACATTAGATCAGCACTCAGACACTAGTTTGTCCTTAGCATTAGATTGAAGAATAATTTGTACAGCTGGACGTTTTCCAGTGACTATTCCTGTGCATTCATAAAGGGAATTGAAAGATGACAACCTGTACATTTATATTTATTACGTTTTTAAAATATCTGTATAACCATTTTAAAGCCTTTTTTCACATCTGTATTCATTTGTAAAATAAAAACTAAAGACGTCTCTTTTTGAACTGAATTATATTGCATACTTTTTTAAATAAAAATGTTTGAAATCATTTTGGGAAAAAATACTGTCCTTCTGACTTCTCAGTTGCAAAAACTGGATTTGACAATATTTCCAGAGTTGTAGAAAAGTTGCCAAATTTTAAGGTACTTGGAGTTCTGCCAAGCTTCCCAGCATGTAAGATGTCTGGATTAAATACCATATTGATGTTCATTTTGATAGACAAGGCCAGTGATCTCCAGTGAGATATAACAGAAAACCTGAGAAATAAGAATGATAAGAAATCCAAAACCAAAAAGAAAATGAAGATTTAATGAGTAGAACGCTGAAGTGGAATTCTTGGAGAAATTGTTGAAGAGGAGCCAATGAATAAATGTGATGCAAAGCATTTGTTATTATAAGTGAGGTTAAAGAAAGAACTATATTGACTTAGTGCCTTTCATGACCTCAGTACATTCCACATTCCAGCCAGTGCAGTACTTTAGATGTGTAACCACTGTTATAACATAGGATACATAACAGCCAATTTGTACACAACAGCCAATTTGTACACAGCAAGGTCTCATTAACAGCAATGAGATAATAGCCAGATACAGTAAATCTTCACAAAGTTGTCGTTGCATTTCTGAAAAATTGTGACTTTAAGGCAATCATAGGAATCAATGTTAATGTTGAAGTTAGGTTCCTTCAGACATTTCTTGCCTGCAAAGACCAATGTACAGGTTTAAATACTGTACTGTACATGTGAAGTACTGTAAATTCCTAGCTGAAATAACTTGCAAAATAAAATAACTCAGTAAATATAAAAGAAATACCATACAGTTAGGTACTTTAGGACCTTTCTCAGCAGAAATGGAAACATGAAAAGTTGAATTGCTATATGTTCCTAAATGCCTACGTTCATAAATGAAATAACCTTTACAGTAAAATAAATTTTAAAATATTAAAGAAGCCCCAGGACTTTAGTGCTCACTCAAAGCAGGAAGCAGAGCTGGGGGAGGAGGAGTAGCTGAAGAAATCTCCAGTAGTGGCAACAGGCACCAGGGGTTTTTAGGGTAAGAAGAGGGTGGGAATGGGAGCTGGAGAGAAGAAGGACTTCAGCACTGAGGAAAAGGATAGGAGCTGGAGTGAGGGCTGGCAGCAAGGGCCAGAGTGAGGCTGGGATCAAGGGTGGGAGCAAGGCTGGCAGTAAGGGGCTTCAGCACTGACAGCAGGAGTGGGAGCGGGAGCAAGAGTGGGGAGAAAAGCAGCAGCTAAAGAAGTCCCCGATGGTGGCAATGGACACAAGGGACTTTAAAAGGAAGGATGGAGGATGGGAACAGAGCCAGAGGAAGAGGGACTTCAGCACTGAGGGCAGGAGTGGTAACGCTGGGGAACAGGTCATGAGCACATGCAGGCCACAGAACAGGAAGCCTGTGGCAAAAGATATTAAAGTGAAACTTGCCACTTTAAGTGGATGTATTGTCACTAATTTATTAATGACATTAAAGTGAAACAATGTTAACTGAGTCAACATTGAACGGGGACTTCTATTTTTAGCAATGTTGATTGAGGGCTTAATATTGGCTGATGTGCCTCCAAAATGATGGATCATTTACAATCATCTGAGAGGGCAAGCTAAGGTCTCAGTTTAATATCTCAAAGATGGCATTTTCAAAAGTGCAGCGTTCTCTCATTGCTACCTTAGAGCATTAGCCTATTAATGCCCGCATGTCTCATGAAATGTGACTTCAACTCACAAGCTTGCCACTCAGAAATGAGAATGCTAGCGGTGTAATATGGTTGACAATAATGCCGGAGTATATTCTAAAATTCTTGCAGTGGTGTTTGCTGGCCCCAGCCAGCGCAGTTGTGGGATAGATCAGTAGCTTCATTGTCCCCAACAAGGAGAAATATCAACCAAGATACATACTTCCATCAATGTCAGAAAGTGCACATTCGTGGAGATAAAGTGAGAATAGGCTCAAGCTTAGTTATAGTAGTCATTGCTTAAGGTCATCTTATGGACTTATATCCTATGGTGTTTAGCAGACTGTGAGGTGATCTCATTGGAACATTTACAATTCTGAGGGAGCTTGGCAGCTGAGAGGTTGACTTCCCTGGCTGGAGAGTCTAGAACTAAGCGGCATAGTTTCAAAATAAGGGGTCAGCCATTTTGGACTGAGATAAAGAAAAATATCTTCACTCAGAATCTTTCGAATTCTCTACGCCAGGGAGCTGTGGATGCTCAGTCGGTGAGTTTATTTGAGGCTGAGATTGATAAATATTTGGACTCTAGTGGAATCAAGAAATATGGGGATTGAGCAGGATAATTGAGCTGAAGTCAAGTCAGTCATGATCTTACTAAATGGCGGGAGCAGGCTCAAGCTGCCAAATAGCCTATTCTTACCTCCGTTTCTTATGTTCTTAAGTTCATTATGAGTAGTGCCAAAGGATTGCTGGCAACCATGGAGCTATGCAATTCAGTGGGAGCAAATTTCCTTGACTTCCTAGCCTCTTCCCCTTCTTTGTACACTTTACATTCTTATGAAATTCCCATCACACCACTGCCCCAAGATACCCACCACCCCCCCCACCCCCACCCCTACCACCCCCATCGCACCCCACAGTTTACCTTGGTATTGCATAGTTGAAACATGAAGGGCTTTTCAAGTTTTAGCGCTTGAATTAAGTGAGTACTTGTGCAAGAACACCGTACATGTGTACTCTCAAACACAGAGCATTCCAGACATGCTGATGTGCAGTAATACTGGAAATAGGAACTGGCTGTAGAGAGTGAGATGGTGGAGGCAACAACAGTCATTTTATTAACTTGGGTGGGCTGGACAATTTGGGGAAGTACATAGGAAACTTGCTTCCAACTGATCCATAACCTTTTCTTATTTTGACGATCTGATTCAGGTCCTTGCCCCTCAGTCTTTATATTCTGCAGTTAAAATAACTTCAGTCACTGTCCTATGTAGCTTAGTGTCCTCGGGCCCGATACCATTCGAATCACTTCAATGTAGCCCACTATATGTGCAAGTGCTTTGAGATGTTCCTGAGAAAATTGATAGATGCTTTATATATGTAATTATAGTTAATTCAGTCTTTTTCTGAACTTTTTGTGGACACCAAAAGCAGTTTTTCATGTCGTTAATAGTGAAAACATCAGCACTGGAGGATTAATAATTATGGTACATGTCTTAGCTTCTCGTCTTGCACCCATCAGAATGCTGCAAGAATGCCAATATAAGGGGAAAGCAATAAGTTATACTGCATGTGAAGAGAATGATTATTGGTTGGCAAGTGGCATTGGCATAGAGAATACATCATTGATGGTAGTTAACTGTCAGTCACCATCAATGGTGCATTTTCCATGGCAACACCACTTTCCAACTGACCAGCACTCTCTTCACATACAGTATAAATCGTTGTTTTCTCTTAGATTGGGGTTCTTATGAAGTATCCTGATGAGTGCAAGATGAAAAGCTTCGACATGTCTCTTTTTTCAGCAATACTCAAGTTCTGTACTACCAAACGACTAATGATACAAAGTTAGAGCAGGTTTACTGAGGAGTGCAGCTAACAGTTAGGGCTAACACATTCAGAGCTGGTTAATAAAAGTACAAACCTACATCCTCTTACTGCAAGTGAAAGTTCTTTAACTGATACAAGGTTTGGGAACCCAGCTGTACTGTTAGCTCCCGTGCCAATCTTTGGAAAGGGAAAACAGAACATTTTGCAAGGGCGCTTGCAAACAAAGAAAGGGCTTTTCTCATTGACATTCAAACAACTGAGATTTTAACCTTAATGGAGAGCTAGCTATCCTGTCATATCTCTGTTAGCATTAAGAAGCTTGAAAGAACTTTGGAAAGTTAGTTTCAAAATTAACTAAGTTTCACACTTTTGGCAATTATGGACCAACCCTGCTGCAAGCGTTTATGGTTGTCATTGCTCCCTGTCAATGCTCCTCCAATTGCGATTTGTACAAGGTCAACTGTTGCCATGGAAATACATCTAGCAATGAGTCAATTAACTGCCTTACAAAAGAAAGTGGTGGAAAGAAATATTGCAAGAGTTTTGAGAAAGATTGTTTTTAACTGTTGCAGTTGTACTGCAAACATTGCAAAATTAAATTGAAGATCTCATGTTACTTATGGTCATGAACTCACATACAGATTGCAAAATAGAAGCTTCGTCTTAATAGAATTATTTAGTTTAAGGATTGTGCAAAATACCAGCAAAATCACATTTTGAGGTAGTATAAATTGGGTATTAATATCATTGCTATTTTCACATTGTTATTGCTTGCAAAACCATAGAACCATAGAACCACAGAAAAGTTACACCACAGAAGCCCATCTTGTCCATGCCAGCCCGAGGACACCCAGGTGCCCTTTCTAATCCCACCTTCCTGCACCCGGCCCATAGACCTGCAGATAACAGCACTTTAGGTGCAGATCCAGGTACTTTTTAAAAGAGTTTAGAGTTTCTGCCTCTACCACCTGGCAGCGAATGCCAGACACTCACCACCCCCTGGGTAAAAAAGTTCTTCCTCATGTCCCCCCTGCACCTTCTGCCACTTATCTTGAATCTATGTCCCCTGGTTCTAGAATTCTCCATCAAGGGAAACAATTTTATCATGTCCACTCTATCTATTCCCCTCATAATTTTGTACACCTCAATCAAGTCACCTCTCAGCCTTCTTTGTTCTAAGGAAAATAACCCCAACCCATCCAATCTCTCCTCGTAGCTACACTTTTCTAACCCTGACACCATTCTTGTAACCTCCTCTGCACTCTCTCTAGAGCTATTACGTCCTTCCTGTAATGTGGTGACCAGAACTGCACACAATACTCCAGTTGTGGCCTCACCAGTGTTTTATACAATTCCAAAATTATATCCTTACTTTTATATTCTATACCTCTGCCAATGAAGGAGAGCATTCCATATGCCTTCTTTACAACCTTGTCTGCTTGAACTGCTGCCTTCAGGGACCTGTGTACTTGTACGCCAAGATCTCTCACTTCATCTACCCCTCTTAGTATATTCCCATTTATTGTGTAATCCCTGCAACTGTTTGACCTCCCTAAATGTAAGACCTCACACTTCTCTATGTTAAAATCCATCTGCCACTTTACCGCCCACTCCACCAACCCATTTGTATTGTTTTGGAGATTATGGCTATCCTCTACACTATCCACTACTCGGCCAAGCTTTGTGTCACCTGCAAATTTCCCAATTGTACCCCCCATGTTCGTGTCCAAATCATTAATATATAACACAAACAGCAAGGGTCCCAACACTGAGCCCTGAGAAACACCACTTGAGACAACTTTCCATTCGCAAGGACATCCATCAGCCATTACCCTTTGTCTCCCGTTACGAAGCCAACCTTTTACCCAGTTTGCTACATTACCCTGAATCCCATGGGCTTTTACTTTCCTGACCAATCTGCCGTGTGGGACCTTGTGAAATGCCTTGCTAAAATCCATGTACACAACGTCCACTGCACTACCTTCATCAACTCTTCTTGTCACTTCCTCAAAGAATTCAATCAAATTTGTGAGGCAAGATCTTCCTTTAACAAATCCATGCTGACCATCCCTGACTAGTCCATGCCTTTCCACATGACAGTTAATCCTATCTCTCAGGATTGATTCTACTAATTTGCTCACCACCGATGTAAAACTAACTGGCCTATAATTGTTTGGCATTTCCTTTGATCCCTTTTTAAACAATGGAACTACGTTTGCATTTCTCCAGTCCTCCGGTATCTTCCCTGTATCTAGTGAAGATTGGAAAATCATCCTCAGAGCATCTGCTATCTCCTCCCTGACTTCCTTCAGCAGCCTCGGAAACAATCCATCTGGCCCTGGTGACTTATCAACTTTCAAGGATTTCAACCTTTCGAGTACTCTCTCTTTATGGTTATCCCGTTCAATATCTCACAGTGTTCTTCCTGGACTACTATATCTACATCCTCCCTTTCCTTTGTAAACACGGAGACAAAATATTAATTCAAACCCCTTCCCACAGCCTTTGCATCTACACACAAGTTTCTATCTTCATCTCTGATAGGTCCCACTTTTTCCTTAACTAACATTTTAGCATTAATGTATTGGTAAAACACTGTTTCAAACGTGATTTCATCCACGTTGAAAAACAGATTTCAATAGCTTTCCATTCACCTGACAGAAAGTATTAATATTTTGGAGGGATAATTAACTGTCTTCTGTCAGAAATTTGATAATACAAATGGAGCCATTGTCTGTCAGAATACACAGTCATTGAAAAAAATTGTCAACAAAGGTGATTCTCATCATCATTATCTTTTAGTTCTTCAGTTGCCAGAAATTTGGCAGCAGAAAATATTCCTTTGTGTTAATGGTGCCAACACACTGCAGAGTAAAAACAAGATATATAATAAGACAAAGATAACAAATTGAGTTGTTAACACCCACCAGCAAGAGATACCATCACATTGTATGCTAGCTGCTGCTATTTCACATAAAATCATTATGCTGTTCTTTAAGATTGCATCCACAGTTTCACTGGATATAACAAGTGCACAAAATTCTTTTATGCTTATGATGCCATTCACACATAGTGACCAAGAAGGAAGCTTGCCCAGCCCCTCGCCCTCCACTCACATGAGGCTGCCATGGCCGGCTCGAAATTAATTTATGACTGGAAATAGATAAACAAAAAAATGTTATCTTTTATTTCCATTCTTATTGCATAGATAAAGTGGCAGCAGTTTAATATAATGAGCTAGATATTAGAGGGACATTATTTGCTCCAAATTTTGCCAGCACTTTATATTTTACTTTAAATCACATTTCCGCAAGTTGATTATTATAAAATTCAAACCAATGTGATGGAGAACATAATGGCAAACCACATTGATGTTGAAATACTCTGTAGAAAGTGTTGTTCATTTAGATTCCTTGCAATGATTCATTAGCCCTGGAAATGTGGGGGAAATCAGCCATATTACCCCCTCTCTTGATCACTATTGAGTGACTTCTGTTAGAAATGCAAGTATGTGAATCTCAGGTGAAGCTCGGGTTCAAATCACCTGTGATGCCTTCTAAGGTTGAATACCCCACTAACACTCTGGCTAGGCTCACACATGGGCTGGGATTTGTTGATGTGGCGGTGACCCCGATGACAGGGCAGAAAATCAGGGGCAACCATGCTTTGGCTGTTTGAGGGAGCCCCCACTGGATTTTATCTCTATCAGGCAGCTAATGAGCTGCTGTGAGGTTCCCTTCCCCTTAAGAGACAAGATCCCACCTCCAAGAGCTGCTTTCCAATTGGCACTTAACTGGCTCAGTTGGCCGCTGGGTGGGAAGGTCCATCTGCCACCTTCCCCATTGCTGGCAAAACACAATGGCAACAGGAAGGCAACAGGCATGACACCCACTGCGCTCCCTCAGGATTCTTTGGCCCCACCTACACCCCCACCTATCCTGCTCCTGTAGGCCCTGTAAAACCAAGACAATGATTGCCAAAACTAGAGCTGTCAGTGGTTTGGCTCTGTTTAGCTCACTCCTGGGATGGCACAGCTGAGATCAACTGTTCACCATGTGGGGACTCACATCCTATCTCACCACCAAAGAGTTCCAATGTACTGCATCAACATGTCCCTGAGATTGACATCACACATGACAACTCTCAGTCTACAAATGTAAGGATAAATTGTGTCATGTGTGTTCCCAGAATAGAATGATGTGCATGTCAGAGAATCACAGAAGCACTCTCCATGACTTTGCATCAATGAATATAAAATTGCAGGTATTACAAATGCATTTTACTGATATGCGCTCTCAAAAATGAATAAGACATCCAGGGGAATGTGCCTGTGATTTCCCAATGTACACTCCTCATGACAGGTCACATCGTAAAAGCACTCATACAAATTATATTACAGTGCTGAAACTGCATAGCAGTTAGCGGGCAAATCACTTATTGTACTTTATTGTAGTTTTATTAGAATTTGGGAGTGGAAAACACCAATGGGAACAAACTTTTCAGATTTCAAGAACAATCCTACATCTTTTGAAATATTAAAATTCTTATTACATAGATGATGTGACAGCAGTTTGGTGCTTTGAGCTAGTTTTTAGAGGAACATTATTCACGCCAGCACTTGATCATTTACTTTAAATTACATTTCTGCAAGTTGATTATTCTAAGATTCAAATTAATGCAAAGGAGAACATAATGGTAAGTCACGTCATGTTGAAATACTTTGTAGAAAGTGTTTTTGCTCACTCAGATTCCTTGTACTGGTTCCTTCGCTCTGGAGGGATTGGGGAAAATCAGCCTTGTTGCTCTCTCTTGATCACTATTGAGTGAACTCTGATAGAAATGCAAATATGTGCATCTTGGATGAAGCTAGGGTTCAAATCAGCTGTGATACCCTTGCTCTACTGGCATACATGGATTTCAACCATTACACCTCTGACAATACAGTGCTTCTCAGTACTGCATTGAAGTGTCAGCTTGGCATACCTTCAAATCCCTGACAGCAGCATTGCTGCTGCTAGCATCCACAGCCTTTTGATTTAGATGTAAGACTGCTACCAAATGTGTCGAATCAGCAGCATCAAAACTTACCAACTCCACTCACTAACTTAACGGTATACATTATTAGAAGGACTGACGCCACAGAGTGCCCTTCATTTTTATGCTTTTGATATATAAAGCAGGGATCCCATAGAAATGACTGCCTTGTTTACTTCACAGTTATTATCCATTTAAAGAATGTGCCCTACTATTCTTTACTGTTTGCTATTGTTACTGAATACCAGATAGTATATTTATAGGTAGAAAAGAAAGAGAAATTGAGACTGTTTCTGCAGCCACCTTTTATTATTTGTGATGATTGTCCAACAGAAAGAATTATATTGATTAATAACCTGCAAGATACTTTGCCTTTCAGAATCTTTCACAACCTATGTTTCAAAATAAATAATGGTTAACTCTTGTTTGAAACCCATGACTTAACCTATCAAATGAAGGAGCTGAGAGCAATTTAGAAACATTGACTGCATTTGTTTTTATCTCAAACTTTTTAAATTAATCAAGTTTTACCAACATATTTACTTGAACCACATACACAGTATGAACTACACATATGCTAAGACTGTAAATTATGTCATTTTCCCAGGTAATATGCAACAATTGTATTACATTTTAATGCAAACACTGAAATCAAAAAGGAAAAGTCAAAATCTTCTACGATGCTCAAGTAATTATTCCTTCACATTTCTATATAAAGCAGGAAAATGAACAAAATAAATTAACCTTTGAATCAGAAATAGACACAACTCAGTATATGTGCAATGGCACAATTTTAGTATTTGCAATTTAGCTCTCTAGGTTAACAAAAGTGTCTTGAGAAATGAGTACAACCTAATGAATTCGGTGTGCAACAAGCTAATAAAGGAAGGCTTGCATTTATATAATGTCTTTCATAACCTTGGGATGCCCCAATGTGCTTTACTGCCAATTAAGTACTTTTGAAGTGTAGTCACTGTTATAATATAGGAAATGTGGCAACCAATTTGTACACAGCAAGGTTGCACTAACGGCAAGAGATGATGACAGCATAATCCATTTTTGTGGTGTTGATTGAGTGATATACATTAGCCAGGACATCAGGATTAGCTCCTGTGCTCTTCTTTGGAGTCACATCATGGGATCTTTTATGTTAACTTGAGAGGGCCTTAATTTAACACCTCATCAGAAGGACAACACTTCCAATGCTCATTATGTAATGGACCAGAATGTCAGCTTAGATTTTTATACAAAGGTGTCTGGAGTGGGACTGGAACCCACACTTTCTGTCTCAATAGGCAAACATCCAAACCACGGAACCACCACTAATGCTCTACAGCTAGCAAAATCTCCATTTATATTATCACAACGAATTGATTTCCTATGTGGTGAGTCATGGAACTTAAAAGTATATATAATAGATAATGTATACTGTAGTACATATTTATAAATCTTCTATTTTCCTTTGCTCACCCACTTAATCTACATATCTCTATTAATCTCATAGTGAGTGGGAAAAATTTTCAACTCTCTCCTCTGACTTTACATTCCATCCATGATCAATGTGCACATGTTCTTGAAAGATATTTTGTTGCCCAATAAAATGTAATTTTACTTTAAGTAAGTAACTCTTCCATTAACTAGCCAAGTTAAGGTTCAGCCTTGACCCAGTGGTAGTGCTCTCACATCTAAACTGGAAGGCCAAGTGTTTAAGCCCCACTCCATAGATGTGCAGCAGGTATTCTAGGCTGGCACTTCAGTGAGCACTGAGGGCATGCTGCACTGTCAAAGGCGTTGCCTTTTGGATGAGCCATGAAACCAAGGCTCAGTTTGCTCTTCCGGTGCACGTTCAGATCCCAAGGCACTTTTTGAAGAAAGGCAGAGACGTCTCTCTAACATCTGTCACGGAACAGCAAAATCGGATGACCTTGTCATTTATTTAATTGCTGCTGCGGGATGTTGCTGTTCGCAATCTAGCTGACTTGTTCCCCTACAACAGTGACTACACTTCTAAAGCAGGCAGGTGGCTGTAAAGGATTTTGGAATGACCCAATGTTGTCCTGATACGAATAAGTTAGCTGTTTGTACAGTAACATAACAAGCAGCAATTCCTACTCCGTTGTGTCACTCAACACCCAATCTGCACTTTTATTTTTAAATGCAACTTTGTATAAGGGTGCAATGGTTCTCTTTAGGATTAGCAATAAGTCAAATGTGGAGATTTTGTTTATGACAGCCAATAATGAACCTTTAAGCTGAATATCATTACATTTTGACTAACAGCTGCAGATATGAAAACTATCTTTTCAAGTCTGGGTGAAAGTACAGTACATCATAAAGGCTAACCTTTCTCTCCCACCCCAGCATATTTTGTGCTCACATCAAATGTTGCCTTCAGTTCACTCACTCCATGTTACCTCATTTTAACTGTCTAATTACATGTTATAATTTCTGAACTTTGTACACATCTTTAAGCTGACACATTGTAGGGACACTCTTCTGCTTTTCATCCTCAAAACAATATATATTTTTATTGAAATGGAGACACTTTGATGTGATAAAGCTGTCAACCTTCAGAATTGCCCACTCTGTACTTTGAATATTAAAAGATCACAGAGACACACTGAGTGTGTGACGCTGTGACTACAATGTTAGAGGTGAGGTACGGTGATATGTGAGAACATGGCTTTCACCATAGTCCACCATTTGACATAATCGAGCAATGACCCACCTTGACTGGCGAAATTGTGGAATAGTACAGACTATGACCTGTTTTGGTGAAGTATGCACTGCCCATTTGGAGGCCATTCCCCTGTCTTTCAAACAAGTTTTGACATGCGTATAACACAAAAAGACAACCGGTGAACTATTCTTACAACCATTCCAATTTTGATCTTGTGTGCAGTCAATATTGCGGGCTTCCTGCTTAGACAGTAGAATGCACTCCGTCAGCCCCGTCACTTCGATATACAGATCGGTGCTATAGCAACAACTAGACTTCATTCAGCGTACAGCATTTAGTGATTGTGCCTTGGGATCGAACCTCGGAACTGTGTGGTTCCTCTTACTGGTGTGCCTGGTCTATCTTGCAGAGACTATCTTGAGAGCTCAATTAAATTTGATGGACAGCGACACTAGGTTAATTCCTTAACAGTGGAACGCCAGGTTGTCGATGCAGCCCACTTTAATGGTTGGCGAGAGAGAGAAAGACACATTGGGAAGGCAACAAGGGGCACACTGTATTAACTACTGGACACTAACCACTATAATCTGATGCTTACAGTTGTAACAATGATGATGAACGCGACAATAATTGACTAATCGTTAGTAAAATATATTTAAGCTGTTTTCTTTTTTTTTAAAAAAAGTCAAGAGGTAATATAATAGTTCTGTATATATTTATAACATGGTTGTTCTTGAAGTGCAAGTACCGTTCCTGTAAACGGGGTCAGAGGCAATGTGTTCTGGCTGAAAATCCAGCGGATTGCAAGCCTTGCTCTTTAGGGCAGTAGCGTAATAGTCCACCGGCTCCTCGGTGCCGTTCTCCAGCCAGCGAAAGCACAAAATCCTCTGGAAGGACCTCTTGAAATTGTCTGAGAGGAAGCCGTAGAGGATGGGGTTGGCACAGCTGTTGGCATAGCTGAGGATCACGCACAGGTGGGTGACCGTGGTGTCCAGCCGGGACAGAAAGACATTGGCCAGCTGCACCACGTAGAAGGGCATCCAGCAAATGACAAAGACGGTCACCACCATGAGGACCATGCGGGTGATCTTCTTCTCGGAGCGCCGGCGCTGCTGCCAACCGGCCTTGAGGGCCACCACCCTCATCTTGAGGATGATGAGGACGTAGCAGAGGCAGATGGCGAAGACGGGGATGAGGAAGCCCAGGAGGAAGGTGTAGATAACAAAAGCCACCGACCAGGAGGGCTGGGGCCAGAGGAAGTTGCAGACGACGCCGCCGTCCTCGGTGGGAGCGATGCCAGCGAAGATGATGATGGGCAGGATGACAATGAGGGAGAGGACCCAGACGCAGAGGTTGATGATCTTGGCCACGGTGGGTCTCCTGTACCTGGCCGCCTTGATGGGGTGGACCACGGCCACGTACCTGTCCACACTCAGCACGGTGAGGCAGAAGACACTGGTGAATTGGTTGATGCCATCCACGCTCAGCACCGTCCGGCACATGAGCGAACCGAAGGGCCACCGCTGGAGAGCGGCCGAAGCCGATAGGAAGGGGACGCTCAGCATGAAGAGCTCGTCCGCTATCGCCAGGTTGAGGATGTAGATGTTGGTGGCTGTTTTCATCTTGCCGTAGCGGAGGATGACGAAGATGACCATGGAGTTGCCGACCAGCCCGATCAGGCACACGATGGCGTAAATGAACTGGATGACCACCATCCTGGCGTCCCTCTCCTCCTGCAGAGAGCCCAGGGAGTAGTTGGAGGGCAAATCCGTGACCAAGTCCGACTGGTTCCAAAAACTGCCCCAGGCTGTCATGTCCCCATCCGAAGGCAGCTGCAGCTTGCGCGTGTTCATCTCTATCCAAAATGTTCCACTTCCCTTCCCCCGTTTTAAAACAAGATTTCAAAGAAGATCCCTCCTGTTTTTCCCCTCTCCCCCCCCCCCCACCCTGTTTACCCTGCCCCCACCCCTCCCCTCCGCCTCCACACTTATCCCCCTCTTTAAGCAGCCAGCAATCTGAGGCAGGCTAAGCTCAGGGTGATAAGAGGCACCGCGGATAGCATACTGTGTATATGTGTGTGTGTGTGTGTGTGGCGTGCAGTGCGGCTGCTAGGCTGTGTCTCTCTCTCCCTCACTGCTGTTCCTTAAATGCCAAGACCTGGGGAATGAATAATTGTCAGCGAATTACCTACAACCCTGCGTCATCCACTCAACTATATACCGCCTTGAATCATAGGTTTTAAAGCTGTCCGTGCAGAGGTTCGATAAATACAGTCCTCTTCCTTTGTTTTATTAAAACAAAAGGCTACACCAATGTAAAACGATTCTAAAAGCGCCGGAGAGGCGAAGGTCGAACTTCGAGCTCGGCTAATTTCATGACAGGTTTTAAAATAGCTGTTGACTGCATTGTTTCAAATACCTCAGTACAAGTCCCAGAGTATGTACAGAGGTTGCTACAAAGTGGATGCATTGGTGATCATTTTCCAAAATTCTTTATAGATTCTGGAATGGTTCCTGAAGATTAGGAGGTAGCAAGTTTCACCCCGCTATTTAAGAAGGGAGGGAGAGAGAGAAAAGCGGGAGCTACAGGCCTGTTAGCCTTACATCAGTTGCAGGAAAAATGTTAGAATCTATTATAAAGAATGGGGAAAATGGATACTTGTATAATCATAATCCGATTGGAGGTAGTCAGCATGGATTTGCGATTGGGAAATCGTGTTTGATGAACTTGGAGTTTTTTGAGGATGTTACTAACAAAATTCATCAAGGAGAATCGATGGACGTAGTATACTTGAATTTGCAGAGGCTTTTGATTAAGTCCCCCACGGGAGGTTGATTATCAAAGTAAAGACACATGGGACAGGAGGCAATACACTGGCATGGATTAAGGATTGATTAACAGGCAGAAAGCAGAGAGTAAGAATAAACTGGTCATTCTCATGTTGGCAGGCTGTGACTAGTGGGGTACTGCAAGGATCAGTACTTGGGCCCCAGCTGTTCACAATATATATCAATGATTTGGATGTGGGGACCAAATTTGATATTTCCAAGTTCGTGGATGATACAAAGCTAGGTGGGAATGTGTGTTGTGAGGAAGATATAAAGCAGCAGGATTTGGCCAGATTTAGTGAGTGGGCAAGAACATGGCAGATGGATTATAATGTGGAAAAATGTGAAGTTATCCACCTTAGAAGAAGGAACAGATGTGCAGAGTATTTCCTAAATTGTAAGAGATTAGAAAGTGTAGATGTACGAAGGGACCTGGGTGTCCTTGTCCATAAGTCACTGAAAGCTAACATGCATTTACAGCAGCAATTAGCAAGGCTAATTGGATATTAGCCTTTATCACAAGAGGATTTGAGTACAGGAATAGTAAAGTTTTGTTTCAATTGCATGGAAGCTTGGTTAGACCGCACCTGGAGTACTGTGTGCAGTTTTGGTCCCCTTACCTCAGAAAGGATATTATTGCCATAGAGGGAGTGCAACGTAAGTTCACCAGACTTGTTCCAGGGATGGCAGGGCTGTCTTATGAAGAGAGATTGGGGAAACTGGGCCTGTATTCTCTAGAGTTTCGAAGAGTGAGAGGTGATCTCATTGAAACCTACCAAATACTTAAAGGAATAGACAAGCTAGGTACAGGTAAGATGTTTCCCCTGGTTGGGGAGTCTAGAATCAGGGGACAAATTTCAAAATAAGGGGGAAGCCACTTAAGACCGAGATGAGGAGAAATTTCTTCATTCAGAGGGATGTGAATCTTTGGAATTCTCTAAATATGCTCAGTGACGGAGCTTACACGTCCCTCTCGGGTAGCAATTGACAGATTTCTGATTAACAATTACGGAAAGAGTTATGAGGATATTGTGGATAAAAGGCTTGGCGTGTTCAGTCAGCCATGATCTTATTGAATAGTGGAGCAGGATTGATGGGCTGAATGGCCTTCTCCTGTTCCTGTGTTCCTAAATATTCACACTGAATTTCATTTAAAAAAATGTACCCAGCACACCAATCTGACCCATTGGAATATTAAATGCCAGACAAGACTGGAAATAGGGATCCAGACTTCTCAAGAATATTGTCACAGAGTCAGAACGACACAGAAGGAGGCCATTTGGCTCACCGATTGCATGCCATCCCTCTTGCATCTCCAGTGGACACACAGCACTTGGCGCCCATTCTGTTCACTGAAACTTTCCCTGCCTCCACTCACTTGTGTTTAACCTCAGCCTATTCGAGGTTTCTTGTTTCGAAGAAGTCACTCCTGAATTCGGAATGAATGCTCAACCTCAGTTGGAATTTATTACACTTTCTCAATTAAAATGCCTTTTGCAGCTGAAATGCTATCGGAGGAGGTATGGGATTGGGGGAGATTCAGTAGTTGAAAGCCTTGTGAGGGACCAGTGTAGCGCAGACAATCAAGGGCGTCGTTCATGGAAATGAAGCAAATATCCATCAAAAGCACTTCAAAGTACCAATGCCACTCTCAGCCAAGTTTCCCCTGGTGCTATTTTTGATATGTCCCATTTGGTGTCTGTGTCTCTCATTCAATACTCAAACAGGGGTTCCTCTACTATTCTGTGACTACTGTAGACATGTGTTGGAGGCAGCTCCCCAAACCTTTCCCCTCCACACTCCACCCACCCAACCTGCTCCCTGGGAAGAACCTCCCAGGCAACAGGCAGAGCTTGGATGGAAAGCTAACTTCCCCTGCAGCTCCATGTGTCTTTCCCAAAAAGATTTGGAGAGGAACCAGTGAAGGCAGTGGGTGGTGTGGGTGCTAGAGGGGGATAGGGTGTGGTTGGTGGAGGGGTGGGGTTGGGGTTAGAGAAGGAACAAACATTGTCTGCAACTCCTACCAGCTAGCTCAAACAGCATACTAAATTTCAGCCAGGGCTTTTTGGATGTCTGAGGATTTCCCACTGTCGATGATGAAACCTTCAGCAGCACCTCCCAAACTCACGGCCTCTACCGCCTCTAGAAGGACAAGGGCAGCAGGCACATGGGAACATCACCACTCCAGTTCCCCTCAAAGCCACACACCATCTTGACTTGGAAATATATCACTGTTCTTTCACTGTCGCTGGGTCAAAACCCTGGAGCTCCCTTCCTAACAGCACTGTGGGTGTACCTACAGCAGTTCAAGAAGGCAGCTCACCACCACTTTCGCAAGGGCAATTAGGGATGGGCAATGAGTGCTGGCCCAGCCAGCGATGCCCACATCCCATGAAAGAGTGAAAAAGAAGTCAGCTAGTGGGCTGTGTGTGTAATAAATGGAGGGTTTCATTAAAGAGAATTGAGATGGGGAGAGATCCCTGGACATATGAACACTGGAATAGTTCACGTACAGCCCAATATCATGCAATATAATGGTAAATATAATTACAATCGAGTTCTCCAAGCCCTAGATATTAATATTATAATTTCATCATTAAAAGCCCCTGAGGTACTGCCAGCTCCATGTCCTGGTTTTGGATTAAAAACCTTCATCTCCTGTTTAGATTAGGGATTCATATAAATTATTTTAGAAAGAGGATTAACAGAAGCCTTGGCCTCAATTTCTTTTTTTTTTGAAAAAAACTGATGAGTTCAAGTGCGATCTGATTTTTCACACCAATCATAAACCTTAACAAAAAAAAAGCTTCCAAGATGTGTGATTTCAGTGAAAATGAACCAATTAATTATAGCAAAGAAGTATCAGCCAATTGTTGTGCGGCTGCAGTAACCATGCATGCCAAATGCCAGCTTTTTACAGTGAGCATTTTACCCTGTAACAGGCTATGAAATAAACTAGAACTAGAAAAGTATAATTAGGATTGGAAGCTGACAGCATGTTGGACAGTGGCTGGGAGGGTCTGTGAGCCATTTTTCTTGAGCCCTGCTAGTTGCAGACACCACCTTTGAGATGGAATGAGAGTGTGTCAGGGTTACAGTTACTTTGTATTGCCTGCTCCCCATGGATACATATCAAATAAGCTACTAAATTGCAGCTTCCTAAAACTTTTCATTTTCCTGACATGGAATATGGCTTGCTCTTATCTAAGGTGGAAATGATTTTCTTCAATACTGGGCCCAGGCATTTATTTTAAATAACCAAGTTTTGCCCTGGTGTTAACTGGCTTTCCTTCACCATCCCTGTCACTGCGGTTTTGGCATTACCAAAGTTGGACATAAATAAAGTTAAGGTTGGAATGGTGTTAAGGGTGTACTTATGAGGAAAGGATTGACGGGCTGGGCTTCTTTACTCTAAAAAAAAGGATGAGGGGGTGACCTAATAATGGTTTTTAAAATTATGAAAGGTTTTGATCAAATGGATGCGGGGAGAATGTTTCCTCTTGTGGGGAAGAGCAACACTAGTGACCGTCAATGTAAGACAGCCACCATGAAATCCAATAGAGGATTCAGAAGAATCTTCTTCACTCAAAGGGTGGTGAGACTGTGGAACTCGCTACAACAGATTGAAGTGTCTGGTATAGTTGCATGCCTGGGTAGGTGGTAGCATAGTGGTATTGTCACTGGGCTGGTAATCTAGCAACCCAGGGTAATAATCTGGTGTCCTGGATTCAAATCCCACCACTATAGATGGTGAGTTAAAAGTCTGATGACCATGAAACCATTGCTGATTAATGTAAAAACCCATCTAATCCCCTTTAGGGAAGGAAACCTACTGTCCTTACCTGGTCTGGCCTACATGCAAATCCAGACCCACAGCAATGTGGTTAGTTCTCAAATGTTGCAAAACAAGGGCAATTAGCGATTGGCAATGAATGCTGGCCTAGCTAGAGGGGCACACATCCTTTGAATGCTGGACAAGCAGAGAAGGGATCAGAGAGTTACAATGATACGTTTAGATGAGGAAAGGTGAGAGGAGGCTTAAGTGGAGCTTTAATGGCCTCTTTTTGTTGTATATATAACAATTTTCCTACAATCTGCTTGCGTGTCGTGGATCATTGAAGTTTTGCGGAGTGAGCCACAGTGCCTAATTATGCTCAATAACTTAGAAAGTTGTTTATTTACGCATGCTTTGTTGAGGTGTCTTTGTTACCAGATGGAGCATAGACCATCTGTGTTTGAGCAGTCAACATGCACTGAGAAATGTCAGTAATGACATAAGACCATAAGACATTGGAGCAGAAATTAGGCCATTCGGCCCATTGAGCCTGCTCCGCCATTCAATCATGGCTGATAAGTTTTTCAACCCCATTCTCCCGCTTTCTCCTCATAACCTTTGATCCCCTTACCAATCAAGAACCTATCTTTCTCGGTCTTAAATACACTCAATGACCTGGCCTCCACAGTCTTCTTTGGCAATGAATTCTCTGGCTAAAGAAGTTTCTCCTCATCTCTGTTCTAAAAGGTCTTCCCTTTACTCTGAGGCTGTGAACTCGGGTCCTAGTCTCTCCTACTAATGGAAACATCTTCCCCATGTCCACTCTATCCAGGCCTCTCAGTATTCTGTAAGTTTTAATCAGATCCCCCCTCATCCTTCTAAACTCCATCGAGTATAGACCCAGAATCCTCAAACGTTCCTCATATGTTAAGCCTTTCATTCCTGGGATCATTCTTGTGAACATCCTCTGAACCCTCTCCAGGGCCAGAACATCCTTCCTGAAGTACAGGGCCCAAAATTGCTCACAATATCCTAAATGTGGTCTGACCAGAGCCTTATAAAGCCTCAGTAGCACATCCCTGCTTTTATATTCTAGTCCTCTCGAAATAAATGCCAACATTGCATTTGCCTTCCTAACTACTGACTCAACCTGCAAGTTAACCTTAAGAGAGTCCTGGACTAGAACTCCCAAGTCCCTTTGCACTCCAGATTTCTGAATTCTCTCCCCATTTAGAAAATAGTCTATGCCTCTATTCTTCCTACCAAAGTGCATGACCTCACACTTCCCCACGTTATATTCCATCTGCCATTTCTTTGCCCATTCTCCTAAACTGTCCAAATCCTTCTGCAGCCTCCCCACCTCCTCAATACTACCTGTCCCTCCACCTATCTTTGTATCATCTGTAAACTTAGCCAGGATGCCCTCAGTTCCTTCATCTAGACCATTAATGTATAAAGTGAAAAGTTGTGGTCCCAACACTGACCCCTGCTGAACTCCACTAGTCACCGGCCGCCATCCTGAGAAGGACCCCCTTATCCCCACTCTCTGCCTCCTGCCAGACAGCCAATCTTCTATCCATGCTAGTACCTTGCCTCTAACACCATGGGCTCTTATCTTACTGAGCAGCCTCCTGTGCGGCACCTTGTCAAAGGCCTTCTGGAAGTCTAAGTAGATAACATCCATTGGCTCTCATTTGTCTAACTTACTCGTTACCTCCTCAAAGAATTCTAACAGATGAAACCATGCTGACTTTGCCTGATTTTTCCAAGTATTTTGAAATCCCATCCTTAATAATGGACTCTAAAATCTTACCAACAACCGAGGTCAGGCTAATCGGCCTGTAATTTCCCGTCTTTTGCCTCACTCACTTCTTAAACATGAATCATCAATAGGAGTTTATTCAACAGACTGGAGGCAGCCACTCAGCACTTTCTGCACATCACGTTTTCATATTGCTTTCTTTTTAAATAATTACTGTATTACTGTAATTTCATTTCTAGCAAGAGAATAAAAACCTTTTTTTGACAGATTGAGAGAAGTAATAAAATTTTAAAAAATACTGTTGGTGCTAGTAATGGATAAGCACTTCTAATTTTTATTTGACAATCTTTTGTTCAAAATTTTAACTGAAGATGTCAACTTGTGTACTTAACCTTACCCTTTAAACATTTTATTGAGTTTTATACTCTTACTGTGTTCCCATATTACAGAATATCTAACCCTTCCAGGAGAAACCCATTTTTTGGCTTGACCTCAGAATGATAGCCTATTTTAAAAATACTTTTCTAACTGTACACTGACAACAGATGCTGTGCTATTGGTCAAGCTTGAGCACTCCTCATTATACTTGTTGTGCCAGAGGCTATGGTGCAGACCATCTTCAGAACTGCCTGGTGCTGCTCCAGGTTATTAAGACGTTCCGAGGATAATGAGAAAATGATGAAGTTGAGGCATTAAGGGAAAATGTATATGTTTAAAAATTTATTTAAAATGTAAAAGACATATTTTAACATATCGGATATTGTATGCAATCATGTCCAAAATGCTACATATCTAATAAAAACTTATCTCTTTTCTAAAAATGTTAAGAAGTTATTGGAGTCAGAAGGGAGTGGTACTGGAGTTTTGCACGGAATTCCATGGAGTTTGACAGCCTTGGAGCAGCTCGCTCTCTCTCCTGGGGGCTATAGTTGCCGACCCTCATGGTCTGCAGCGCGACAGGGAGATGGAGCACAGCAGCAGAGAGGGGAATCTGTGCACAGAGGGAGGAAGGGGCTTTCAACAGAAAGCTATACCCAGCTAGGGTCTTCAGAGAACACTTCTACATTCACCTCAGCCAGAATTGTGGCTGAAGCAGCTACGCTTCACAAAAGAGGTGGTGCCAGCTCCTCCAGCCAGACCTGCGGCTGCAGAACCGAGCGAGGATGGCACTGCCACTGTCTGTCAAGGTGACCATTACCTTCAGTTTCTACACCTCAGGATCATTTCAAGGCTGGAGCCAGTGAAATTACCAAGACCTCGCAGTTCACCATGAGTCACAGAGGCCCTATGCACAAGGAGGAAGCCTGGCTCTGACAGGATAGCAGGACTGCTAGTAGGTCAGGGAGCAGTCAACTACATGCACATGGCTCTGTGAACTCCACATATCCCAAAAAAAAACCATTCTGTAACAACTCAATTGCACTTCTAATAATACATATAAAACTGAACGAGTTACCTCTTGAGCATTCCTTTAATCTGTGTCCTATGGGTGCCTTCGCCTCACCTGATGCTCCACCACAGTGCTACCTCATTTTTTGCAGCACGTCTGTTGAAAGGCTGCTGACTTTCAGCGGGGAGACTGTAGATAGCCTTGTAGGACACCTTAAGCGTCAGAGTTTGGGCTGCGTCATCGGGGTATGGGTGATTGCAGCCTGGACTGGCTGTCTGAGAGCCATTAGCAGGGACACTGGCCGAGTAGTATTGGTGAGAGCACGAATGCTGTCATCCTGAGAGAGAACAGTAGGTTCTCATACTACAGATCTACTGCCCCACGGGTGGTGCTTCAACAACCCTAATAATGACCTGGGAGAGGGATTGCTGGACTGCCATGAAATCCCCTTTGAGCACTGGTACCCACAGCCATGATGGCACCAGTCTGAGCCAAGTGTGGCAGCAAGCATGGATTTTGAGACCTTAGTCTGAGCTTCCACTGCAGCTCTGAGGCATTGAGTGCTACAATGGGAGCTGAGACATCAGCCATCACAACTGCATCACAGCTGGATCCACTGTTCTGGAGCGAGGCAGGTCCTTAGGGCAGGACTCTTTGAATTGACCTCCCTTCCAAGATCCTCCTGACTCTTTGCAGAAAAATGATGGCTCTCCTCCTTCCCAATTCCTGAACTAGTGCCTCCAGCGCCACATCAGGGAAGATGGGAGCCCTTTCTCTGGCCTGCTGCTCCATCGCCTCATCGTATTCCTTGTAAGAAACACTTGGGAACAGATTCCAACCCCTGCTGTAACCAAAATGTACCTCTCCTTTAAGAAGTGCAGGTCTCATTAAACTTGTACTGACCTCACATGCACCTGGAACACTTGCTGAGCTTGGAGCCAGTGCATTGGGCATTGGGCTGCCTGTCGCAATAATGGACAGGCAGCATGATGTTTGCACACTGCATGTATCACCTGCAAACTGGCCCTGTGAAATGTTAAGCCCAAAGTCTTTGAAGTGACATTTCACACAAGGGACCATAACTTTCTGCAATAAATAACATTTGGCTGCCAGCCATCTGTGAATAAGATATTAAAATGCATGGAATTTCTTACTATTAGAGAGGTGACAAACTCCCTATTCATGAGAGCGGCTCATTTGGTTTTGTGCCACCCAATTGTCCATCAGGTTTGCCTTTAGGTATAAGAGCTGTAAGGAGTAAAACAGAAGTATGATCTGGGGCATTGCATTGGATTCCCACAATGGTTGAATGTATAGTATTATTTGCATTAGCTATGATTTAATTTATAATACTTTACATTGCAATCTTTTTAACACCAGTGAGTCTACCAGCAGCGAATGCAGGAGAGAAACCTTCTGCAATTGGGAGAGCAGCGAACAGTGTGAAGGTAAATGGCTTCTCTTTTGTTGTCACAGCTATGGTGCACCCTCTCTCCACCTTACTCCATGTTCTCTCTCCCTTTCTTGCCCTCCTGCACAGGTGCCAGTCCTTTAAAGGAGCTCAGGGGTCAAGGTGGCAGAGCGGGCCAGGGAGGGCACGAGGAACAGCAGTCACAGTAACAGCGCACACCTGCCCACCTACCCCCTTCCCTGCCACAGCCTGGGGCAACTGGAGTCTCAGACATGGGGGAATGAGAAAGTGCATCTTGGCACCTTCGCCCCCCTTCCATATTACTCCTTAGCAGCAAAATGTCCAAACCTTGTATACCCGGGCGGGGAGTGAGTGAGTTTGTGTGAGTGAGTGAGTCTGTGTGAGTCAGCATGTGAATACGTGTTTGAGAGTGAGTGTGTCTGTGTGTGTGGCTGAGAGTGAGTATATATATATATATATATACACATATATGTGTGTGTGTGTGTGTGAAAGAGAGCAAGAGAGTGTGTGTGTGTGTTTAAGACTGTGTGTCTGACAGTGAGTATGTGTGTATGTGTGTGTCTGTTTGCTTGTATGTATCTGAGAGTGAGTATATATATGTATGTGTGTGTGAGAGAGAGAGAGCAAGAGAGTGTGTGTCTAAGACTGAGTGTGTGTCTGAGAGTATGTGTATACGTGTGTGTACCTGAGTGTGTATGCGTCTGAGAGTGACTATGTCTGCGAGTAAGTGTGTGCATATCTGAGAATGAGCGTGTGTGTCTAACAGTGAGCACATATATATATATGTGTGTGTGTGTGTGTGTGTGTGTGTCTGAGAGGGTGTATGTGTGTGAGAGAGAGAGAGAATGTGTTTGCGTGAAAGAGAGAGAGTGTATGTGTTTAAGAGCGAGTGTGTGTATGAGAGTGAGTATATTTGTGTGTGTGTGTGTGTGTGTGTATGTGTGTGCGTGTGTGTGTGTGAATGTGAGAGAGAGAGAGAATTTGTGTATGCATGTCTGAGTGTGTGTGTCTAAGAGTGTGTGTGTGTTTGAGAGTGTGTGTGTGTGTGTGTGTGTGTCTGAGAGTGTGTGTGTGTGTGCATGTGAGAGACAGTGAGTGCATGTGTGTTGTGTGAGAGGGTGTGTTTGTGTGCGCTTGTGTGAGTGGAGCCCGCACACTGAGGCGTAAAACTGGACCTGCGTCCCAACATCACCTTTTAAGGCCATTAATTAACTAATTAAGCCGATTGAGAAAGCTGCCCGTCCAACCTTAAGGTTAGCGGGGGGGGGGGGGGGGGGGGGGGGGGGGGGCGGGTGGGCAGGTGAAGAGCTCAGGCAGCCTTCACATTTATCATGAAACCTCATCCATGGGCGAGATGAGGTTTCATGTAGGGCTTGTAAATTAAATAACATTTTTTGTTA
The DNA here is from genome assembly GCF_017639515.1 of Carcharodon carcharias. Classification (NCBI taxonomy): domain Eukaryota; kingdom Metazoa; phylum Chordata; class Chondrichthyes; order Lamniformes; family Lamnidae; genus Carcharodon; species Carcharodon carcharias. The sequence continues at coordinate 110,757,480 of NC_054468.1, read as the reverse complement.
AAATTCATTGACATGTCCCAGCTCATGTGATACTGTCATGAGGGGACCTGTCATAAATTTTTATTTCTTTATTAAAACTTTTAAAACTTAAAACTTCTCTCTCTGAGGCACCTCTATGCCTCAGGGAGATTTCTGTGCTCTTTTGTGCGCATGCATGAAAGAGCACACTCCCGACTCAGGGAACTCCCACCCCCGCCTTGCCCGCACAGGGAGCGCACAGCAGTTCCGGGTGCATGTCACGCTGGGCGGGTCTTAATTGGCCCTCCCACATAAAATGGCGGCGCGGATCCGATTGGGGTGCCAATCAGGTCCCCACTCACCCCCGCATAACCTCCCCGCAACGGGGGGAAAATTCTCTCCTTTGCGTTTGTGTGTGTATGTGTCTGTGTGTGTATGTAGACTGGGAGTGAGCCAGACACACAGAGACACACACACACCCTTCCCCTCCTCCTCTCTCCCCAAATGCCTATCCCCAAAGCAGCTGGGAGAGGAGGAAAACCCAGGCTGAAAGGCAACCTGCTTCAGACCCCCGCTTTTGTATGAATTCTGCTGAGGCCAGCACAGAGTGTGTGCCACCAGAGGTGAACGCAAGGTCAGTATTCGCTAAACTCGACTCCTTAGCTCGGCCATAGTCCCACCCCTTCCCTGGTGAGCAAGACTTGGGGCCTAGTTTGTCTCTCTAACTTTGCTTTCTAAGCGAAAAAGCAAAAGAGGTTTTACTTGTTAGCTCTGCTGCTCGACACTTTTTAATGGTCATTCTTATTAATTACTTTTTACATTACCAATTTATTGCTTTGATATTGATTTTATTTTTAGATTCCTCTTTAATGTTGTGCAAAACCTGATTTTTCCGAAATTTGCCCATCAGCCCCTTGAGTGAGAAAAAAATGGAAATGTGGCCCCTAACATGAGAAGATTAGACAACCCAGTTCATCCTTTTAGCAGAAGGTTTAGAAACATGTGCTTTTTGAATGATTTAAAGGGCTGCATAATGAGATGTTAATACAGTATTGCGCTGCTGTTTTACAATTTTCACATGAATATATCCACAACGGATGATTTTTCTCCACAAATGCATATTGTCGTCATTATTTAATTGAATTACTTTCATAAAACAGCACCTGCTCGTCACACAAGGCAAGGGGACCGCAGACGCTCTGCAGTGGAACCAGGAGTACTGAGTGTCACTGGAAAACCAATCAGCCACATAGACAGTGACACCAAGGCAGTGCAGCAAACATCTATAATGACGGCTACGAGCAACCTAAGGATAAAGCCTAGAGAACTGGTGACAATGGACAACCAATAGAGTCCTTTAGGATAGAAGATCAGGTGGAGACTAGATGCCTCCCAATGCCGAGTGTTCCTCCTGAGTTGCATGAAGAGCCAAACTTTGGGTGGAAATGATTTGACACTGAGATTAGACACATGTAACTATGGAAGTGGCTAGGAAGGGTAGATAAGGTCAAAGCCTAGATATGCATTGCATTTTCCCATGAGTAGTTCTCAAACAACTACAGTCCATGCTGCAGACTGCCATGAGCAAGTTACTATATTAATGGTCATTGCAATGGAGATCAGTGTTGGAGCCAACGGCGGTGAGAGGGAGTAATGCGGGGGTGGAGGTTCCAGTCTTTCATGGTCAATGACTGTATGTTTCGAAGACTCTACTCATTCCAAGGAGCCTTTTTTTCAGCTGCAAAGAACAAAGAACAAAGAACAAAGAAAAGTACAGCACAGGAACAGGCCCTTCGGCTCTCCAAGCCTGTGCCAATCATATTGCCCATCAACTAAAACATTTTGCACTTCCGGGGTCCATATCCCTCTATTCCCATCTTATTCATGTATTTATCAAGCTGCCTCTTATTTATATTCCTGCTTCCACCACCTCCTCTGGCAGCGAATTCCAGACACTCACTACCCTCTGCATAAAAAACTTGCCCCGCACATCTCCTCTATAGTTTTCTCCTCTCACCTTAAATCTATGTCCCCTAGTAATTGACCCTTCCACCCTGGGAAAAAGCTTCTGACTATCTACTCTGTCCATGCCACTCATATTTTTGTAAACTTCTATCAAGTCGCCCCTCAATCTCCGTTGCTCTAGTGAGAACAATCCGAGTTTCTCCAACCTCTCCTCATAGCTAATAACCTCCAGACCAGGCAGCATCCTGGTAAACCTCCTCTGCACCCTCTCCCATGCCTCCATAAGCTTCTGGTAATGTGGTGACCAGAATTGCACGCAATATTCCAAGTGTGGCCTAACCAAGGTTCTATACAGCTGCAGCATGACTTCCCAGCTTTTATAGTCAATACCCCTGCCAATGAAGGCAAGCATGCCATATGCCTTCCAGACTACCTTATACACCTGCATTGTCACTTTCAGTGACCTATGGACCTGTACATCCAGATCCCTCTGCCCGTCGATGCACTTAAGTGTTCTGCCATTTGCTGTATAATTCCTGCCTGTATTAGACCTTCCAAAATGCATTACCTCGCATTTGTCTGGATTAAACTCCATCTGCCATTTCTCTGCCCAAGTCTCCAACCGACCTATATTCCGTTGTATCCTTTGACAATCCTCTTCACTATCTGCAACTCCTCCAACCTTAGTGTCATCTGCAAATTTACTAATTAGCCCAGTTACATTTTCCTCCAAATCATTTATGTATACTACAAACAGCAAAGGTCCCAGCACTGATCCCTGCAGAACTCCACTAGTCACAGCTCTCCATTCAGAAAAGCACCCTTCCACTGCTACCCTCTGTCTTCTAGGACCAAGCCAATTCTGTATCCATCTTGCCAGCTCACCTCTGATCCCGTGCGACTTTACCTTTTGTACCAGTCTGCCATGAGGGACCTTGTCAAAGGCCTTACTGAAATCCATTTATATAACATCCACTGCCCTTCCATCGTCGATCATCCATCACTTCCTCGAAAAACTCGATCAAGTTAGTGAGACACGATCTCCCCTTCACAAAACCATGCTGCCTCTCACTAATACGCCCATTTGCTTCCAAATGGTAGTAAATCCTGTCACGATGAATCTTTTCCAATAATTTCCCTACCACTGACGTAAGGCTCACCGGCCTGTAATTTCCTGGATTACCCCGCTATCCTTTTTAAACAATGGAACAACATTGGCCATTCTCCAGTCCTCTGGGACCTCACCCGTAGCCCGTGAGGATACCAAGATTTCTGTCAAGGCCCCAGCAATCTCCTCCCTTGCCTCCCTCAGTACTCTGGGATAGATCCCATCTGGCCTGGGGACTTATCCACCTTAGTATTCTTCAAGACACCTAACACCTCCTCTTTTTTGATCTCAACATGATCCAGGCTATCTACACACTCATTCGTGGACAAATCGACCGCTAAGTCCTTCTCTTTGGTGAATACTGATGAGAAGTATTCATTCAGTATCTCTCCCATTTCTTCTGGCTCCAGACACAGATTCCCTCCTCTGTCCCTGAGTGAGCCTACCCTTTCCCTGGCTACCTTCTTGCTTTTTACATATGTGCCTTCAGGTTTAGCTTGCATATCTGTGCAGTCTCACACTGGGCCTCCAGAATAGGTAACTCAGAGTTCCCAGTACTCAGCTCAGTCCCCCTCATCCAAGTCGAGGTCATCCAAATGTTTTTTCTTATTCATTCATGGGATGTGGGCATTGCTGGGTAGGCCAGCATTTATTGCCCATCTCTAGTTGCCCTTGAGAAGGTGGTGGTGAGCTGCCTTCTTGAACTGCTGCAGTCCATGTGGTGTAGGCACACCAACAGTGCTGTTAGGGAGGGAGTTCCAGGATTTTTATCCAACGACAGTGAAGGAAAAGCGATATATTTCCAAGTCAGGATGTTGTGCGATTTGGAGGGGAACTTGCAGGTGGTGGTTTTCCCATGCATTTGCTGCCCTTCTCCTTCTAGATCATAGCGGTTGTGGGTTTGGAAGGTGCTGTCTAAGGATGCTTGGTGAGTTCCTGCAGTGCATCTTGTAGGTGGTACACACTGCTGCCACTGTTTGTCGGTGGTAGAGGGAGTGAATTTTTATGGATGGGGTGCCAATCAAGCATGCTGTTTTGTCCTGGATGGTGTTGAGCTTCTTGAGTGTTGAGGGAGCTGCACTCATTCAGGCAAATGGAGAGTATTCCATTACAGTCCTGACCTGTGCCTTGTAGATGGTGGACAGGCTTTGGGGAGTCAGGAGGTGAGTTACTTGCCACACAATTCCCAGCCTCTGACCTGCTCTTGTAGCCACAGTATTTATATGGCTAGTCTAGTTCAGTTTCTGGTAACCCCCAGGATGATGATAGTGGAGAATTGAGTGATGGTAATGCCATTGAAAGTCAAGGGGTGATAGTTAGACTCTCTCTTGTTGGAGATGGTCATTACCTGGCACTTGTGTGGTATGAATGTTACTTGCCACTTTTCAGCCCAAGCCTGGATATTGTTCAGGTCTTGCTGCACTTGGACATGGACTGCTTCAGTACTGAGGAGTCACAAATGGTGCTGAACACTGTGCAATCATCAGCGAACATCCCCACTTCTGACCTTATGATGGAAGGAAGGTCATCAGTGAAGCAGCTGAAGATGGTTGGGTCGAGGACACTACCCTGAGGAACTCCTGCAGTGATGTCCTGGAACTGAGATGGTTGCCCTCCAATAACCACAACCATCTTACTTTGTGCTAGGTATGACTCTATCCTGTGGAGAGTTTTCCCATGATTTCCATTGACTCCAGTTTTGCTCAGGCTCCTTGATGCCACACTCTGTCAAATGCTGCTTTGTTGTCAAGGGCAGTGTTCAATCTAGTGCCCCTGATTTGTTGAGGCTAAACGATTTGGGTTGCACATTTGTTTCAGGGTGACCAAGTTGGTACAGAGACAGAGAACATCAGTAGACCATTGTTAGAATAAACACATGTTTATTTACAAACAAAACTCAGCAGCTACTCTTGTGTGCTCACGACTAAAAACTCTGTATTCACTCTTCAGTGTCTAAGTCAAGACTCTCTCACACAGAGAAAGCCCACGATACTCTACTATTGGGTATTAAGATCATGTGACCTTACATTACAACACTTGTATCACATATCAGATTACTACAGGCAGTCACTCTCACCTCTGGAGTTCAGCTCTTTTGTCCATGTTTGAACCAAGGCTGTAATAAGGTCAGGAGCTGTGTGATCCTGACAGGACCCAAACTGAGCTTCAGTGAGCCGGTTATTGCTAAACAAATGCCCCTTGATTGCATTGTTGATAAACTTTTCCATCAGTTTACTGACCTTGAGTTTAATCCACCCCAGTTGGTCAAACATAGCTCTACCCTGGTTACACAGGTCAAAGGCACAAAAGCAGCATCTTCCATGAACGTCCCCACTTCTGCCATGGAAGATTTGATGTATACCACCATGTTTGAAGGATGGTTTAAGGCAAATGACATTTCCAGGTCTCAAACCAACTCACTGTTCCCTGATTTTTATAAGTTATTTTTTCAAGGAATGTGGCCATCGCTGGCTCGGCCAGCATTTATTACCCATCCCTAACTGCCCTTGAGAAAGGCTGCAGACCTAACATCTGTTACATATTTAGGCTGTAGGATCCTGCTTCTCAGCAGTTTGGCAGCTATCAGGGAAAGGATCTATCCCTAATATTTTCACAACAGGATGTGCACATTGTTGCAGGATGCCATAGGAAACGGCACACAGGCATTTGCAGTGCACAAGATAACAATTGACCGGCAAAACACATACAATATCTGTAAGAACAGAAGCAATGCACTTAATTCCTATATTTTACAGTTTGCCATTCTATTGATGCACAGAATAGAATACATAAAATGTACAAAAGTTATCTTAGGTGAAAACAATGCAGATTTCTACAAAAGAATATACAGGAGAAGCACATGTACCTTTATGATTTCAAGTATGCCTGGTTACACCTGCTCTGTTTCCAAGCTCATGGTGAAACTTCTGTCTATGGCAATATTGTACAGCATGCCGTGTAGTTTTATGGTTTGAAAACTGCCCCTGGGGCATTAAGTCCCACCCTGAAGTCTGACCTGTCTGAGAATATGAAGCAGCCAGATTACCTTTTGTACAAGGGCCCTCACTCACAAATGCACATCATTATCTGTGTCCTTTACAGAGATCTGGGGGTTGTGCATCATTATCATGAGCCAATGGCTGTACATCATCATTATCTGGTAATTATCATGTTGCTGTTTTGTGGGATTTTTCTGTGTCCAAATTACAAATTACTTAAACAAATAAGAGCATTAGAAATTGGAGCAGGAATAGGCCATTCGTCCCCTCGAGTCTGCTCCATCATTCCTTAAGATCTGTGTTAAGGCACAGCTGATGGTAAATGCTGAGTTGTTCAAATCCCAGAGGAAAACTTGAAATAACCGTCACAACTAATTTTTAATTTGTATAAATTTTGAGATATGTGCCTTGAATTCAGTAGTAATAAGACCACTAAGTCTTATAGATTTTTATAAAACTAGGTTAAACATTTATTAATAAGAGAAATGATTTTAAATACATACATAGATCTACAAAGTACCACTATGATAACTTCTAAATCCCCTAATCAACCTAACTCCCTGTTACACTTTTGTTAAGGCAGCAGTCAGACACATAGATTTTAAAAGATCCAGGCAAAGAAACATGATACCCTGAACAAGTCGGATTCAAAGTGAGTTTTCTTAACTTCAGTCCTTTGAGGACAGCAGCTTCAGGCATAGATACTGAAGACTTTTCACTCACTTGTAAGATCTTAAAAATGCCTTCCCTTACAGTCTTCTCTTCTTTATACATATCTTCCTCACTGAATGCAAATACCCATTGTTTCACTTTGCCTTTGGGCTTTATCTCCCTGATAATGAAACCCTTTCATAGCACTAAGTTTTGCCAGTAGTCTTTGGGAAAAATAAACACACCATTTCTAAACTTCAGCTGGCTAGGTGACACATTTCACCCCTCCTTTGAAAACAATCTAGTCTGGTTTACTTAACAATGCAGATGTTCCTTTGACACCTATGTTTTTAAGCTTTCCCATGTTTACCTAATTAACATTTCAAACTTAACCTCTCCTTAGATCAAGGCACCCAGATTAATTCAATTAAGTTTCACACACAGACACAGACATATATAGACACATAGACAGATCCCACTATTACTCTATTTTACAATGCATTCCAATAACATTATGAGAATTATAATATCTTCTTGACAACCTGACTGCTCTGATTGTGGCCTTAACCCCCGCCAGAACCCTTGACTGCCTTGTCAATCAAAAATCTGCCTAACTCAACCTTGGATATATTCAATGACCCAGCCCCCACTGTTCTCTGTGGAAGAGAATTCCAAAGACTAATAACCCTCTGAGAGAAGAAATTACTCCTCATCTCAGTCTTAAATGGGAGACCCCTTATTTTTAAACTGGGACCCCTTGTTCTAGGTTCCTCCACAAGGGGAAGCAACCTCTTGTGAAGGAATTCATGTAAAGAAATTTGACCATAAGGAAAGTTTATAATGGTTTATTTTTGTAAACCCCAAAGGCAGTATAATAATATGTATTATTTTCAAGAAGATTGTATATCAGTGTGAAAATAGTTCTTCCTATTCTTCCTTCCTACTTAGGTTTGATTGTTGATGAGCACATAGATAGTTACAGGTATACAGCCAATGAAACTCTGTAGAAAGGAATGCCATTAATTAAAAGTAAAATTATTGTCTGTGGCTGGTCACTGTCTAAGTGCATGTAATTGGGTGTACCTCATTCTGCTTAATGGAACCGGATGATACCCGTTTTTTTCCCCCTTGTAGCATAGATGTCGATGATATTTACAACTAAACTTTCCCTATTCAAGCAATGGCACGATTGACTATCACCACAGTCACTCCTGGGCCTAGTAGCCTTAGTCAGCCGATCTGTTGAACCTAAGGCACTGTTACTTCAACAAAGGTTTGCAGTATAGTAGTGCCTTTAAAATAGTAAAATACCTTAAGGCACTTCACAGGAGTGTTATAAAATAAGAGTTGACACTGAGCCAGGTGGCCAAAGAATGGTGTTTTAAGGATCATCTTTAAGGAGGAGTGAGAGGTAGTGAGGTGAAGAGGTTTAAGCAAAGTATTCTAGAGTGAGGGCCAAGGCAACTGAATGTATGGCTGCAAATGGTGGAGGGATGAAAATTAGGGTTGTCCAAGAGGATAAGCATGAGGCCATGCGTCATGCTTAAATCTACCTGTTGGCTAATGGCACAATGCAGGGTCAGACTGTATCCATGCAAATACAATATTTGAATTAGGAAAGTGGGGTGTCACCAGGAGTCATGTATGTAAGTTAGGTATGCATTCAACTAGGTTAGATTTCATAGGTTGTTCAAGAGTCTATGACTCTTTGCAAGAAGAAGAAAGTTATTGGCTATTGCAGTGAGTGCAGCCTCACTGTAAATGTCCAAAAGGTTGCTGAACATGGATAAACAGCATTCCAAATATTCTAAATGTAAATAGGGTATTGGACCATGTGTCTCATGGTCACTGTGGCCCCTGAGACTCATCTTGCTTGCCTTCAGAGGTCAGAGAGGGAATTCCCAGATTCCTGTTCCCCATGAATTGGCCTATATTTCCCCACTCCTTGGAGATGATGTAGTTATTGGTTGGTGGGGCACCTTGGGGCTACAAGGTGCTCAACCGTGTATTGTGACTGTCTGAAAGAGACATGATGGACATTCTAGTCTTCCATGACTGTCATTTTCATATGCTTGTGATGAGCCCCCGACAGCTCACCCTGTGAGCCATGATCCTGTTACGTGCTCTGTGTTCCTGGGCAGCTCTCTCTGCCTTAGGCAATAGAATCCCATCAATAGTTTGTATTATGTGGTTGAAAATTCCTTTCTATAAACCTCTGAGACTACTTGCTGTGGTTTGGAAACCAGTGTTTCCTGAGCTGAATATTACAGAGTCTAGTTCTGGCATTGACTACCCAATTGAGTCGCTGTGCAAGGTCCTCACTATATTTGCTTTTAACAGAAGTTTTAACAAGCGTAAAGGAGGATTTTCCTTCCCTGTGGTGGAGTTGGGATTTTAATTTTCATAAACAGTTGTCAGAAAGAAAAGGTTTCCAGAGGCCTGAATTCCTGCAGTTCTACCACGTGATAAATGTATTTATGAAAGTGTCATCTGTGGCTCAGTTGCATACTCACCTCTGAGGCAGGAGGTTGTGGTCTCAAATCCCACCCCAGAGACTTGAGCACAAAAATCTTGACTGACACTCCAGTGCAGTACCGAGGGAGTGCTGCTCTCTGAGATGGATGTAAATGATCCGATGGCACTGTTTCAAAGAAGAGTAGAGGAGTTATTCCTGGTATCCTGAGCAATATTTATCCCTAAATCAACATCACAAAAACAGGTTATCTAGTTATTAACACGTAGCTGTTTGTCCCATGAACCAAAACCCATTTCTCCCACACTAATCTTTGAACCACGCATTCAATACTTTGATCTTATTTACCCAATGCTAATTTGCTCATGTCCTCAGGTAGGAATCCAGAGATTTGAGAATTGCTGTGGTTCTGTTTTTTAATTTAGCCCTGCGCCTCTCATATTTTCCCAACAGAATTTTTTTTTTATTAGGGCTGAATTTTTGCTTGTGAGTCAGGAGCACAGAGTTGGAAAATTCCAGACTTCACAAACCCAAACTTGGGAGAAAGTGTCCCAGATGTTCTCATTTTCGTTCTGGGATGTGTGGGGGGAGTGGGTGGTATGTGTTAAAGGGAGTCAGGCCCGCTGTCCCCAGAAAGAGTTTGAAGGCAGCCACGGGGGCTGCCGGGTGTGGAAGCAGGCTGTGTGAAAGGCCTGCCTCTGTGCTCCCAGACTTGTAAGGAAAGGAATAAAATAAAAAAAACAGCCCTCACACCCCATCACCCCTCGCACATTCCCCGTACTCTGTGACCTCATCCTACCCACCCACCTCCCATGGCCCTTTATAAACCCTCTACCCACCCTTCATGACCCTTTATACCCATGACAACTTAATGCCAATTCATGATAACCCATGCCCCCCCACCACCCTTTTCCCTTAAACCTTCCATGCCAACTCACCAAGTATTCACCATGGGCAGACCTCAGGAGCCATGCAGAGATTAAATAAAATAAAGTTCTAAGTGTCTATTGCCGACTTTATTTTTAAAAAAACACTCATTCCTAAAAACCCATTCAATACATTTAAACTCCTTCAATGACTTGATCACCTATAAAAGCAAACATTTCATTCAAGAATACACACATTTGTATTCATAGCTCCACATCAAAGACTTTATAACCACTTGGAATTGCCAATCAAAATGTGAACTGGCAGCCCACAGTGATAATGTTAAGTTCTCAAATCAGTCATGCAGCACTAATCCTATATTGATAACGCTCAGACAAAATGATATTGCAAGAATTGGTTTTTAACTGCAGACTGTTTAAACTTAAAGCAGGGAGATGTGAACACCTTGAAAGTTTGACAATTTCACTTTGTACGCACATTCATGTCTTTTCTTACATATTCAAAATGGCACCTTACCTCTCCCAAAGGGCACCTGACTTCCCCCAAAGGGCACCTTAGCTCTCCAAAACAGGTACCTGGATCTATCCTAAAGGGCACCTTACCGCTCCAAATAACTCCAGCAGCTTTAAACCTTTTCCTCAAATGCCTAAAGCCCAAGAGTTACGTTTTGTACATCCCACTAACAAAAATTAGATCTGTTTAAAGGCAGCTGCACTTTTCAATGCGTAGTTGCATCCATAAACCATGTACGTGCAAACTACAACCCCACCCCAGTGAAAATGGTAGGTGCCGGGTTCGGCAGCAGGACTTCTGGAATCAGGTCTCTGGTGCCACTTTGGCTAAGCCAGACATCCTTTGTGTCCCCGTGAAAACCCAGGCCTTAATCGTTCTTCATTTCCAGAAAAGAAAAATCATGGAAAGCTTCTGAATGCAGTTAGTCGAGAAATGCTGAGCCAGAGGCATTCCCAGCTTTAACTTTTGAAGGATAATAGTGTTACTATTACTAATAGAGTAATAGTATTACTAATAGAGCCATGTGTTACATTTATCAGAAAGGGCAGGCCGAGCTTTTGCATCATTCTTCTATGTTTCTGAAGATCGTGATCTTAGCAATTCTTCTGGATCTTGTTTCTCTGAATTTGCAAGTTATTTTATTGTTCTCTTCCTTCACGTCAAGTCATTGCCACAGATATTGGGCAGTATTTAATGCAGGCGCTGGGTGCCTTGCCTGCCAGCAGGAGAGCCAGCGAGGGCCCCGCATCACCTCCTTTGGGGAAAGCCAGCCAAATTGAGTACTCAATAACCTATGCACCCTCTCCCTCAGTTCCTGAGCCAACATGCAACATGAGGCTGTGTGCCAGCCAGTGCATCCCACAGCTTCAGTGGAAGTGGGTGCAAAGATCCTCCTTCCCCGCCACACTGCTGCACAAAAATAGCATCTAATCAATAACTGAGCGCGAAACATGCACGTTTTTGGTTTCCACCTCCAGGCAAGTTCAAGTTATGGTGATCAGCAATTAGGGACAAAATTGTGTGCTAATTTCAGACTTTCAAGCAGGCGTGTTTTGTTAGCACAACACTACATGCACTTAATGCCTACTTTCAGGCTTTGGCCAAAATAACCCGTATTTGAGCAGTAACAGGGTTAATGTACATGAAAAATAAAAGTGCATCTTTGAAAAATGTAAATTGGGGTGGTTCTGTCCCATTACCTAGTGTAATTTTAGTCCCAGGTTCCTCATTTTTGATCATAGATGGATGAGCAAATCGGAGGAGCGGCTGATGGGTTGCTTCAGGCCCTGGTTAAAGCCCCAATCCACAGATGTAAGGGAGGGTTACTATGACTCTTTGTTGTTCTTCCAAGGCCCAGTGTGGACCCTGTAAAGTGATTCTGTGGTGTCTGTGTGTAAAGTTTTCTGCAATGGTGGATGCAGGATCAATCTTTGATTTAACTCATATACAATGTTAGTTTGGATTGACCTTTCATATTGGTCGTGTACACTTGGAATGCATATTTTAGTTTGGTGGCAGTTTGAGTGCAGGTCCAACAGCACTCAAGAATCTCAGCACCGTCCAAGGCAAAGCAACCTGCTTGATTGGCACCACATCCACAAACATTCATTCCCTCCTCCACCAGTGGCAACAGTGTGTACCATCTACAAGATGCACTGCAGGAACTCACCTTCGATAGCACCTTCCAAACCCACTACTGCTACCATCTAGAAGGACAAGGGCAGCAGGAAGTTCCAATCCAAGCCACTCACCATCCTGACTTGGAAATATATTAACATTTCTTCATTGTCGCTGGAACAAAATCCTGGAACTCCCTTCTTAACAGCACTGTGGGTGTACCTACACCACATGGACTGTAGCAGTTCAAGAAGGCAGCTCACCACCACCTTCTCAAGGGCAATTAGGAAAGGGCAATAAATGCTGGCCTAGCCAGTGACCCTCATATCTCATGAATGAATGTAAAAAAATATGCTGCCAGTGTCATTCCATTGGTCTATTTGCCGTTGTGTCTTTCCTGGGGAGCTCAAAGTGAGGATTAACCTCTAACTTCAGTGTAGATTTAAGTAACTACAATGCAGTCCAAGTAAAACATCTGTACCCTGCATATTTAACTAAAGTAAATAGTTCTATCATGTGTAATCCTTTGACTTTAAGACTAAATTAAACTGATTAGAATGGTATTTTCCCTAGAGTAAGTGTTTTATTAACAGCTGTTGCTCAGTTGGTAGTATTCTCAATTCTGAGTTAAAACATCGGCCTGTATTTTTAGCCTATCGGGCGAGTGTGAATGATGGGCCCGGAAGTAATGTGAAAGCTGGTTCCAGCCGCAATTGGCCTCTGACATTGATTTCACGCTGGGGTAGCTAATTAACTGCTGGCCAGCGTGAAACGCACGCTGAGAGAGGCTCAGCGCTGTCAGTGAGGGCGAGATGAAGGCAGCGCGTGGGCAGGGGGGTTTAAAAAGAGCTGCCCGAAGGCTGGAAGTCTGAGCTCAGAGCCTCGGGGAGCTGCTGTGGAACTCGCATATTTTGACACCGCTTGATTGGGAGCCCTGTTCCTGCCTCCGGAATGTCATCATTGCCCGGGGCCCAGGCCAGGTGTGAGGGAAATAATCCTGCCGCCGCAGGATGGCAAGACAAGGCTGCCCCACGTGAGGGAGAAGGACGGAGGTGGCAGGCCTGGTCAGCGGTCAGGATGTCGTTCGCCGGAGTTTCAGTGACCAACTGCGCTCTGCCAGGGTCAGTACTGATTCCAGTTGGAACCATAGGCATACATGTCTTTGTGGGTGGCAGCACTTGTTGGTGCTCGCAGGTGTCAAATACAGAGCCCAGTGTGGCGTATAATCATGTGCCTTGATAGACCATGGCTGGCATGTACGTCAGGGTGATGTGTGACAACGTGATGGGCAAGTGAACCAGGATTTTTGTGGGGAGGGGGCTACTGGTGTGGTGGGAGGCTGGAACATCCTGCCAAGTTGCGGGAGACTAATGAAAACATTTTTGTCCTTGCAGGCGAAGAGCAGTTACCTTGCACAGGAGCGAGCACTGACAGGTGGGGGACTCCAAACCTTCTTCTCCCAAGTCAGGTGGAGGAGCGAGACCTCGAGGTGACCTGTAAGTGTCCAGCCAGGTCCGCTAGTCACGGAGGGGCAGGGCTGTCGGGTGAGGGTGAGAGTCCAGTGGACAGGGAAGAGATTGGTGGATGGTATGAGAGGTGTAGGGAATCGTTTGTAAGACAGACATGTGAAATCCAGTTATGCCTGTTGCTCATGCACTCAGAAATCTTTGCTCATCCAGATGTCCATTCTGAATAGCAACCAGACTCTATGCAGTCTGACTTTGTCATAATGTTCGATGCTAATATTTTTGCTTCCTCCCTCAGATGGCACATATTCACGACTCCAGAAGGACCCTGAGGACCCTACGGACCCTCCCTTGACCTCCGAGGATAAAAAGTTTCCAGATGCACCACGTCACATCCCCCCTCTGTACCATGCACCAGTGCAGAGACAGGCATGTCAGTGGGCAGAAGCGTATTGGAGCAGATGGTCGTGCACAGTGGTGAAGGCACGTCAGACTTGCCTGCGGAGCTGGCGGAGGTAGAGAATCCCCATGGCAGAGGATCTCTGTGCCATGGTCTCACTGTTGGAGGAGTCCATGTAAAGTGTGGGCAGTGTTTGGTCCAGAGCTCAGAACACACATCCTGCTCCATAGAGAGAGTGGTGACTCTCACGGAGAAGCAGCTCCAGGAACTAAATCAGGGGCTTTTGGGGTTGCACTCAGACTTGCAAGCCCACAAACTTGCAGCAGGTCACTGCCAATGTGAGAGATGGGTGAGGCACCTAGCAACTCTGCAGCACCTCCACCGCCCCTCTGCCAGTGACCGTGGCATCTGATGAGACAGCGACAAGTGAGGAGTGCCCAGTCAAGATGCTGGACTCTCCTGCCCAGACAGGGTCTATACAGGCTCCGGTGACCAGGGGACGACTGCCAAGGTCATCAAGGCTGACGGGGCATCTGAGTCAGCAGCCTGCCTCCAATCCAGCTGCCAGTGAAGGGGAACCACCAAGACGCAGCACCTGCAAGTGGGAATTTAAGTCACAGTGATGACATTCAGGGGTCTCACAGGTGATTAATGTTTCCTTGGAGCATGTATACTGATACATATATATCTTTGCCTTTATCATTAAAATGTAACATTATTTTCAATGGCCTTATTGTGCTTTATGCATTTGCTAGGACAGAGGCCTTGGAGTCGTATGTCGCACATATGAAGTGCTGCAAAGTTTATTTCACAGGCTTGTACTTGACTTACGGGTGACAGTGACGAGCAGTGAGGTGGCTTTTCCCTTGCCATCACCTTGACTCCTTGCTGAAGGTCCTCTGAATCAAGGCCTCCTTGCCAGTGAAGGCCATCTGGCTTGGAAATATATCGCCGTTCCTTCTCTATCACTGGATCAGAATCCTGGATCTCCCTCCCTAACAGCACTGTGGGTGTACCTACACTACATGGACCGCAGCGGTTCAAGAAGGCAGCTCACCACAACCTTCACAAGGGAATTTAGGGGTGGGCAATAAATGCTGGCCTAGCCAGCGACACCTACATCCCGTAAATGCATAAAAAATAGTAATGCAACACTACCTGTGATGGAGAGAACATTGTCCATAAGACATAATATCAGCATCCTTGAATCTCTGTGTAATTTCTACATTACAGCACTGACTACATTTTGAAAGAATCTCTTTGGTCATAAAGCATTTTGGGACCTCCTGAGGTTGTGACGGGCACTATATAAATGCAACTTCCTTCTTTCTTTTTATGTTGGCAGTTATTTTTCTAACATCTATAGCCTCTAACTCTTAGGCTATTTTTCCACCCACAGTCCACTAGCTATATAAGGCAGCCCAGCTCTCAATGGGGACAGGGCCACCCACCAGCACGATGGGTCAGCTGAGAACTTCACCGAGACAAAGTTCAGCCCAAACTCTTTGCAAACACCAGCGGATAGCTGGCTGCAATATCATACAGTTTGGTCATCCTCTCAGCCTGGACAGACGTTGAGGGGGAATGGGGCACGGGGAGGGATGGGGGTTGGGACAGCCTGGTGCAGCTTATCGGAAGTTGATCCATATGTTTAAACATGTGCGGCAAGACTCTCACCCACGGTCTCAAAGCATTTAAGATGAAATGATAGGCACGGGGGGTGGGGGCTGGTGGCGGGGTGGGAGTGCAAACACAAATTCAGAGCTCTCTCCATGCAGGAGAATTCTAACTGACTCCAGACACAATAGATGAGGTACTGTCTGGTTAAATGTAATACCGCAGCTACCAGTTACAGAACAGCAGTTACAATGTAAATATTATGATTTGCAATTTACAGCCCAGTGGCATCAAATATTTTGAGAGTACGTTGAGTTTTCAAAAAATATATAGACATTTGGAGAAAACAGCATTTAAAATACTTTTGTTTTGGCCTTGCACAATTAGGTGGCATAGCAACAGGCTGCAACTGGAGGCAAACAGAACGATGACAGGCATCTCATAAATTTGTCCAATGTTTGCTGAGGCTACGGAAATGTCAGAGAATGTATTTGTGCATAGACTGAGAGATTTTCCGTAATCTACATATAACTCATGGGTTAAACTTTTATGTAATGTTGACGTACCAGAAGTCTGATTTTAAAGACTGTGGGGCCTGGTTGTAATTAAAATAAAACAATAGGCATTGTATAAGTAGATCGATAAAGCCAGTAAAAATGAGTCATACACTCATTTTAAGTCTTGTTCCCTTAGTAAAACTGTTGAAAGTGATATGGATCGGGAGAGGAGTCATTTTAAGGGCTGCTAAAGCTCCAAGCTGAGAAAATTATGCAAAATTACACTGGAAGGCGAGAGGGGATTGAAAGTTCAAAACTGTCATTAGTCATTTGAAGGCTGAGCAACATTTTGAGATATTGGAGCATCTGAGAGATGTTGTTTAAACATAAGTTAAATCTATCACTATCCATTATCAATACCCTATAACTATGGATAATTCAAGTGTCACATAAATGCCATATTAAAAAAAAAGCAATATCACAACTATATTTTATTATGCATTTGCAGCAGATTTATGGACCCAAATGGTTGTAATGGTGCAATTATAGTCCCACTTTCACAATGATGAAAAACAATTTTGCACACACACAATACAAATATGGCCATATAACTCATGAATTCAGTCTCTAAGTAGTATGCCAATGCGCTAGAAGGCTATATCGCATCAGTGGGAGCCCTTACAGGGTGTTATGTCAGTCTAGCTAGTGTGAGAACACATTTTAAAAATCACCAATCGCTCCATCAGGCCTTTTGTTCTCTTGAAATTGGTATTGTTATCACTTTTTTAACATTTGTAGGAAACCGATGTTCCACCCCATGTTATCCCAATGTTCAAACTGACGATTGTATATGGCCCATCTGCAACCCATGGTGGTATCCAGTTGGTAGTATAGTTGGTGGTCTGTTGACTGAGCATCGCTTTCCACACCTACTAGCAGAGACTGCAGCATAACTCAAGCGTTAAAGTTCAGTTTGTTTGTTTGTAGGTTAGGGAGTAATCACTTGTAGCAATCGAAACACAGAAGCGTTGAAAATAATAGTAGGAGTAGGTCATTCGGCCCTTCGAGCCTGCTCTGCCATTTGATATGATCATGGCTGATCTTCCATCTCAATGCCATACTCCTGCTTTATCCTCATACACCTTGACACCTTTAGAGTCAAGAAATCTATTTATTTCCTTCTTAAATCTTTGGAATTCTCTACCCCAGAGGGCAGGGGAAGCTCAGTCATTGAGTGTGTTTAAGGTAGAGATTGATTGGTTTCTGATTTACAATAACAGAAAGGGCTATGGGGATAGTGTGGGTAAAAGGCATTGAAGAGTTTGATCAGCCATGATCGTATTGAATGGTGGAGCAGGCTCGAAGGGCTGAATGGCCTTCTCCTGTTCCTATTTCCTATTAAATATATTCAGTGACTTGGCTTCCACAGCCCACGGTGGAGGCATCGGATGCCCTGCTCCTCTTGTGCCAATTGAGACCCTATCATAGCCGGTTAGTGGTCAATTAAGTGCCTCATCTTATCCCCGCCACTATTTTGCCCATGAGAGAGAGAGGCCCACCACGTGTGGGGAGTCTGGCAGCTTTTACTGGAGGCACCTCCCCCAAGATCATAGCCCTCTTTAACCTGCAAAGCTGCCTCCCCACCACCCCAGCCTCTCAAACACGGCCCCGCACTCTCCTCAGCCCCCACCTTGGTGGGGCCTGCCAGCCAGGGTGCACTGATACATCCCATTTAACTTCAGTCCAGCCATTATAGCCACCTTTTCTCCTGGCGCTACCTGTGGTTCTGGCAGTGACCACCACTTGAACCTGGCGCTGCTGGGACTACGGAGCTTCCGGCAAATCAGATTGGCTAGCAGCTCTCTATGGTGGGACTTGGTCCTCAGATGGGGCAGAAGTCTTGCCCTGATCCAACAAATGCCCCACCAAGCATTATATGTCGGCGGGGCAGCTCACTTTTTTGTGGGCAAGATCCCAACCCACATTTTGGGACTCTTTGACAGGTTAATGATAATAAAAATATTAGATTATTTAGACCTAAAAGATTTTAAAGATGATTGGAACCCTGACTTTATCTCCCTGACAAATGAACACGAGATTTAATCATTTTAATTTGGATTGATATTTCACATTTACCTTCATGTTGGACTTGTTTATATTCTGAAGTATGGTATCCCTGGCAGATTGCTGTTTGAGTCTAGGAATTCATGCTAGTAAAGTTGCGGCAGGAACTATGCAAGGATGGACTGAAAAATCACCAAAGTATGTGTTAGAGGTTAATTTCCCAGTCAAATTTGATGCAAGTGAATGGATGATAGGGAAAAGTAACATTCTTCTTTTACTGTCTCTCTCTGTCAATGTACTCAACTCACCATCTGAAATGGATGTTTAAGGTCTCACCTGATAGGAATGAAGTTCTGACAGCTGTCTTCATTTGTTTATGCCATGATTCATCTCCAAGCAATGGAAGCTGTGCCACAGTGCAACCAACTATGTCTGTGTGGTTGCACACAAACAGGGCAGAGAGCTCATCCTGAGTGACATACAGCCAGAGTGAGTGTGGGGTTTGGCAATTTGGTGCACAGTGGGAATTTGGTGTACAGGGGAAGAGGTACTCTTTGATTTTTTTCCTTTGTTATCCAACTTCTTAATTCTTCAGAGAGTGGTCTTGCCCTGCTGCAGCAGTAGAGGCTACAAGGGAAAAGAATGACTGGGAGGTAGTGGGTCAGGTTGGGTAAGTATTTACTACTTTAATCGCTTATAGTTTAAGATCTTTTTGTGGTTTATAGTTTGTATATTCCATAGTAACCGAGATCAGGAAAGAAGGGCCCTAGGGTAATTGATTAAAAGGTTTAATTTAAAGGGATAATCATGGCAGGAGAGCTCAAAGCCGTGGTGTGCTCCTCGGCTCCATGTGGGAAGCTGGGGACATTTCCAGTGCCTGGGACGAGCCTGTGTGCAAGAAGTGTGTCCAGCTGCAGCTCCTGGAAGCTTGGGTTTCAGATCTGGAACGGTGGCTGGAGACACTGTGGAGTATCCACGAGTCTGAGAGCATTTAGAGAGCACATTTAGAGAGGTGGTCACACCGCAGCTGAAGGGACTTGAGAAAGGAAGGGAATGGGTGACCACCAGGCAGTCCAAGAGTAACAAGCAGGTAGTTCAGGATTCCCCTGGGGTCCTGCTCACAAATTGGTATTCCATTTTGGAGGCTGATGAGGGTGCTGGTTTTTCCAGGGAGTGCAGACAAAGCCAAGCTTCTGGCACCACAAGCAGCCTGTCTGTACAGGAGGGGAGGAAGAGAGGAAGAGCAATAGTAATAGGGGATGATATAGTCAGGGGAACAGATAGGTGCTACTGTGGCCATCAATGTGACTCCAGGATGGTATGTTGCCTCCCTGGTGTCAGGGTCCGTGATGCCACTGAATGGCTGCAGGGCATCCTGAAGGGGGAGGGTGATAAGGCAGAGGTCATGGTATATGTTGGTACCAATGAAATTGGTAAAAAGAGAGATGAGGTCTTGCATCAAGAATTCAGGGAGTTAGGCAATAGACTAAAAAGCAAGACCTCTCGGGTTGTAATCTCTGGATTAGTCCCAGTGCCACATGCTAGCGAGCTCAGAAATAGGAGAATAGCGCAGATGAATATGTGGCTTAAGAATTGGTGCAGGAGGGAGGGTTTTAGATTCCTTGATCACTGAGACCATTTCTGAGGAAGGTGGGACCTGTACAAATGGGACGGTCTACATCTGAGCCAGAGCAGGACTAACATCCTTGCAGGTGGGTTTGCTAGTGGTGTTGGGAGGAGTTTAAACTAATTCGGCAGGGGGAAGGGACACAGAATGTTAGCAGAATAGGGACACATCATAATACAGTAAAACAATCACGTCAGAGGGAGTACAGCTGCATTAAGTTTCAAGGGAGTAAGGCCAGGCTGGATGTCCTCTACTTTAATGCCAGGAGTATTACAGGTAAAACGGATCAATTAAGGGTAAGGATTGACATGTGGAATTGTGATATAGTAGCCATCACTGAGACGTGGTTGAGGGAGGGGCAGGATTGGCAGCTTAACATTCCGAGATGTAGAATCTTCAGGCGAGATAGGGGAGGGGTTAAAAGAGGAGGCGGCATTGCATTTTTAGTTAAGGAGTCAGTTACTGCAGTAAGGAGAGATGATATCTTGGAGGGGGCATCGAATGAAGCTTTGTGGGTAGAGCTTAGGAATAAAAAAGGGGCAGTCACATTGTTAGGTGTTTATTACAGACCTCCAGATAGTCAGCGGGAAATTGAGGAGCAAATATTTGCACAATTTGCCGAAGTGTGTAAAAACAATAACTATAGGGTAATTATGTTAGGTGATTTCAACTTTCCCAACATTAATTGGGATAGACATAGTGTTAAGGGCTTGGATGGAGTACATTTATTGAAATGTGTACAGGAGAACTTTTTAGGTCAATATGTAGAGGGTCCAACAAGGGACGGCGCAGTGCTGGACCTAATTCTGGGGAATGAAGCCGGACAGGTGGCTGAGGTGGTAGTGGGGGAGCATTTTAGTGATAGCGACCACAACATGGTACAGTTTAAGTTTGTTATGGACAAAGAAATAGACAAGTTGCAAAAAAATGTTTTGGATTGGGGGAGAGTGGATTTTAGTAAAATAAGACAGGATCTGGCCAAGGTAGACTGGGAACAGCTACTTGTGGAGAAACCTACAGAGGAGCAGTGGGGTGGGGGGGTGGGGAGGGGGTGGGGGGGGGGGGGGGGGGGGTGCGGGCGGGCATTCAAAAAGGAAATGGGGAGAGTACAGGCTCAACATGTTCCCTCTAGGGTAATAGGAAGGGGTACCAAGCCCAGAGAACTATGGATGACCGGAGATATTCAGGTTACGCTGACAAGGAAAAGAGAGGCTTTTAGCGGGTACAAGGGAAGCAAATCAGCGGAGGCATTAGTGGAGAACAGAAAATGCAGGGTGGAGCTTAAGAAAGCATTTAGGAGAGCAAAGAGGGGATATGAGAGAGATCTGGTTGGTGAAAGTAGGGAAAATCCCAAGATATTCTATAAGTATATCAATGGGAAGAGGATAACCAGGGAAAGAGTAGGGCCCATAAGGGACCATGGGGGCAATCTATGGGTGGAGCCAGAGGACATCACTAGAGTGTTGAATGAATACTTCAAATCCGTCTTCACGAATGAGGATGAAGGTATCGAACTCAGGGAGAGAGGCTGTGAGGTTTTAAGCAAATTGATTTAGGGAGTGACAAGGTATTGGAGGTCTTGCTAGGCTTAAAAGTGGACAAATATCCAGATCTGGATGATTTGTGTGCCAGACAAGGGAGGAGATTGCCGGGGCTCTGACCCAAATTTTTAATTCCTCTTTGGCCACAGGGGAGGTACCAGAGGACTGGAGAACAGCTAATGTGGTTCCGCTATTTAAGGAGGGTTGTAGAGATAAGCCAGGGAACAACAGGCCAGTGAGTCTCACGTCAGTGGTAGGGAAACTGTTGGAGAAAATTCTGAAGGAGAGAATCTATCTCTTCTTGGAGAGGCAAAGTTTGATCAGGGATAGTCAGCATGGCTTTGTCAGAGGGAGGCCATGCCTACAAATTTGATTGAATTTTTCGAGGAGGTGATCAGGTGTGTAGATGAGGGTGGTGCAGTTGATGTTGTTTATATGGATTTCAGCAAAGCCTTTGACAAGGTCCCACATGGGAGACTTATAAAGAAGGCAAATGCACATGGGATACAGGGTAATTTGATAAGGTAGATTCAAAATTGGCTTAGTTGTAGGAGGCAGAGGGTGATGACAGAAGGATGCTTTAGTGACTGGAAGCCAGTGTCCAGTGGCATACGACAGGGTTCTGTGCTGGGCCCCCTATTATTTGTCATTTATATAAACAACATAGATGACTATGTGGGGGTAGGATTAGGAAGTTTGCAGAAGATACAAAGATTGGCTGGGTGGTTAAGAATAAGGTTGAGTGCCTTGGGCTAAAGGAAGATATAGACAGGATGGTCAAATGGGCAGATAAGTGGCAGATGGAATTTAACCCTAAAAAATGTGAGGTGATACACTTTGGAAGGAGTAATCTGACAAGGAAGTATTCCATGAACGGCATGACACTAGGAACAAAGGGATTTTGGCGTATGTGTCCATAGATCTCTGAAGGCGGAGGTGCATGTTAGTGGGGTGGTGAAAAAGGCATATGGGACACTTGCCTTTATCAATGGAGGCATAGATTACAAAAGTAGGGAGGTCATGTTGGAGTTGTATAGAACCTTGGTGAGGCCACAGCTGATGTATTGTTTGCAGTTCTGCTCGCCACATTATAGGAAGGATGTGATTGCACTGGAGGGGGTGCAGAGGAGATTCACCAGGATGTTGCCTGGAATGAAACATTTAAGTTATGAAGAGAGATTGGACAGACTTGGGTTGTTTTCATTGGAGCAGAGAAGACTGAGGGGTGACCTGATCAAGGTACAAGATTATGAAGGGCATGGACAGGGTGGATAGGGAGCAGCTGTTCCCCTTAGTTGAAGGGTCAGTCACAAGGGGACATAAGCTCAAGGTGAGGGGCAGGAGGTTTAGGGGGGATGTGAGGAAATCTTTTTTACCCAGAGGGTGGTGATGGTCTGGAATGCGCTGCCTGGAAAGGTGGTGGAGACGGGTTGCCTCACATCCTTTAAAAAGTACCCGGATAAGCACTTGGCACATCATAACATTCAAGGCTTTGGGCCAAGTGCTGGTAAATGGGATTAGGTAGGTAGGTCAGGTATTTCTCACGTGTCAGTGCAGACTCGATGGGCCGAAGGGCCTCTTGTGCGCTGTGTGATTCTGTGATTCTGTGATTCTGATGGAGAACTGGGGCTTTGATTTAGCACAGAGGCAGTTTTAGAGCTTTTTGTTTGGAAAAATATACTTTATTCATAAAATATCTGAAAGAACATTACAAAACATTTCAAAATGGCCATCACAAGAAGTGTAATCATATTCAAATTTTCCACATAGGTAATTCAATACAATCAATGAACATTACAACCTGGTCCTTACAGACAGTCAGACAGTGCAATGTTACTTAAGTTATCTATATAGACCATGGAGCAGAATTTTGCTTGTTGGGTGGGCTTGGCGGGGGGTGGTCATGAAGCTGACCGCTGCCCGCAATCGAGGCCAGAAGGTGATTTCATGCTGACGTGCCAATTAAAGCCCACCCAGCGTGAAACGTGAATGGCAGCGCTCAGCGTTGCCTGTGCGGGAGGGGTGGGGGGAGGAGGGTGAGCGGGACGAGCACGAACTTGGCCCATGTGCACGAGTGTGCTCTTCAGAATCTCCCTGAGGCAGATCTGTGCTGATGAAGAGTTTAGAAAAAAATAAAGAAATTAAAAATGTTGACTCTGTCACATGAGCAGGGACATGTTATTAATTCAATTTTAAAACTTGTATTTTATTTTTATTTGCTTTAGGAAACTAGCCAGTGGATGAGGTTTCCTAAAAAGTGCAAAGGCCACTTGGCCTTTTTGCCTGCCCCGCCAACGTAAGGTTGGACGGGCAGCGAAAAGTTTAAGTTCATAAAAGGCCTTACCAGGCCTTTTAATTATCAATGGGCGTGCTGCCGACTGCGGCGTGCGCCTGCCCACCAAAATATCGCGCAGCCGCACATTGATGTCTGGACGTTTGCCCGGTGTCAACGCACATCATTTTACACTTGAGCGGGTTGGGCACACGCCTGCCCGCCAAGCTGAAAATGTTGCCCAATGTTGCACTCTGATGTGCTTCAATTCCTTGACACCAAGATAGCATTACAATTCCAAAAGTCTCCAAGCTCATCATTGGCTGCTGCAAGCACTACCATCTTACTCCAGCCCTTTGTGACAGTGGCCCGTGTATGTTTTGTGGAGTTCAGAGGGGCACTCCTTGCGTAGGCTTCAGAGGTGGGCGAACAACTGATTGATCCTTGTGTGTTACTCCTGCAACTGTATGCTCCTGTGCTTGCTTTCTGTCATAACCTTGTTGGCATGTCAATAAATGTTCTTTGAACAAAGACCACTGACTCTAGCGAGAACTCTTCCAGAGTAAGAAGCTAACCAAACCTGAAATCAAACCGTAATATCAGAAAGGGGATTATTACTTTTCAGTTAATAAGAAAAGAAAGAACTTGTACATATAGTAAATGTACTAAGTGTACACTAAAGGCGACTGTGTTCATCAATAAATTAATCTGTGTGAAAAGCCACACAGTGACATTGGAGCCATGTAAAAACGACAAGAGGCAGAGAGGGGAGGAGAGAGTTATAGAGAGAACGAGACAGTCTTTTTTTAGCCTTTTTCTTTCACTGTGAGATTCATTGGCCTGGGATCATGAGTGGCTATTTCATATGGCCTACCAGAGTTGACCACTGGCATCCCTTAACATTATTGCCTGGCTTGTCACGCTAAAGGGTCTTCCACTGGGAATTGTTGGACTCTTAGCTTAGTTTCTGCAATGGGTCAGGTCATACCAAGCTTTTCCCACAGAACTGGAAGTACAGGAAAAGTTTTTAAATATGGCAGCTAAAATTTTAAAGCTCGCTTAGGGAACCCCACTCTTGGATCTCTGCACCTTGTGCAAAGTGTGTTGGGAGGGTACCAGCAAAATGTCAATGAAAAGACCCCGGTAAACCAGGAAGGTCCTGCCTGTGTGCTGGCAATGTGAACGAAGCAAAATCCCTCAGTGCCAACAAAGCAGCATTGGTAAGATGGAGTGAGCATCCTTTTCTCTGTTCTATAACACTAGGATTCTGTGAACAAGGTGCTAATGTGCCATCACCGCTTTCTCCACATAACCCAAAACAGATTTTGCCCTCTTTTGTCATCTGTTTGCCCCTAAAAATCCCCAGGCCAGAAAATTCTGAAAGAGGAGATGGGGGTGGCGGTGGGATGGGGGGGTGGGGGGTGGGGGGGTTGGTGGTGCAAGGGCCGGTGGGGGGAATAGGATGTCAATAAGAAATGTGAATTTTCAAAGAGAAACCTGGCAACAGTGACAATTCACACACACCTTAAACCAGCTTATATTTCACCCCTTCCTTGGATTCACCCAGTTCTGTTGAAGGGTCATGAGGACTCGAAACGTCAACTCTTTTCTTCTCCGCCGATGCTGCCAAACCTGCTGAGTTTTTCCAGGTAATTCTGTTTTTGTTTTGGATTTCCTTCATCCGCAGTTTTTTTGATTTTATCTAAGTAGATTAAAGTGACAAGCAAACCAAGAGACAAAGTTTAAACCAGAAAGCTTGCAGAATGAACACAATATTTTCATCTTTCAAAGCTCAACTAAAAAAAACCACAAATGGAAAATTCTGAAAACGAGAGTATTTTTTCCCATTTTTCGGCAGTTACATTTATGCTTATAATTAGACAGAGTTAAGCAGTGTCTTGCCATGATCTGCTCCTGTACAGCTCAGACTTTTTAGACATTATCACCTTCATTTCATAACCATGATTTTGCTATGGTTTTTCTTCAAAAACTGTCTCCAGTGATTAACTTCTCTATTTTTCTCGCAAGTCTGACTGAGGTGAAATTGTGACCTCTGACAAACTGAAATGGCTCCCTGGGCAAAGACTGAGGGGAGGTCTTAATGTTACCTAAAGGTCATGGATTGACAGCCATCCCTCTAAGAGATCTACCGCTGAGATACACTTCTGAATGTTTGACACAGAACATTGAGTATCAACAGCAGTGACTATGTTGCCTGGCAACCCACAAATGCCAGCTTAAAGTGCTTGCCCTTTTTTTTAAAGAGGGTTTCAAGGTTGATGAGGACCCTGATAACTATAATATATTACTAATGGAATAAGGGTAGAGGCTCTACATTTCAAAAGCTAGCAAGCTTAGTCAGCTCCTGAGCCAAAATAATTCCAAAGAGATTTTGAAAAGTAGATAAAAGAACAGTGATCTCACCCACCTTATTTAGCCCCAAGAAATGTTTCCCTCTAAGCTGTGTGGGTGCACATGGAGCTACACAGCAACCAGGCAAGTGCCACACACGCAACAAACAGGACTTGCACAGCAAGGAGAGGGAATATTGGTCCCAAGCCCTATGCCTATTATTTTATTTTAAAAGCACAAAACACATGGTAACAAATCATAGCTGGAGCAGCCATTGTGTGAAAATAGCAAATGGAGACTGTTTTAGTGCCACCATGGAGACAGAAGATGTCACTGCTGACTTTCTCTCCCCAAATAGTGGTCGAGGGGATTTACTACCATTACCCTTTGTGCCCCGTGTGGCTGCTCCTCTCCTGGCAGTCACCGGCAGACTGTACGGCAGCAACAAAGGAGGTTGGGTAAGAACCCATCGCCAGCACATGCCAGGTGGCAAAGCGGCAGGAAGGGCAGATGGCAACTGTTGTGATAGTGTATTTGTCAGCATTCAGGAGGGAGATGGTGGTGAAATGGTAATGTCACTGGACTAGTAATCCATAGACCCAGGCTAACCCACCATGGCAGCTGGTGGAATTTAGGTTCAATTAATAGAGCCTGAATTGAATGTTAGTCTCAGTAATAGTGACTATGAAACTATCATTGATTTTTGTAAAAACCCATCTGGCTCACTGCTATCCTTTAGGGAAGGAAATCTGCCATTCTTACCTGGTCTGGTCTACATGTGACTCCAGGCCCACAGCAATGTGGCTGACTCTTAACTGCCCTCTGAAGTGGCCATGCACCTCACTCAGTTCAAGTGCAATGAGGGATGGGTGACAAACGCTGGCCTTGCTAGCGATGCCCACCATAGAACCATAGAAAAGTTATGGCACAGGAAGAGGCCATTCAGCACATCATGTCTGTGCTGGCTGAAAATACTAGCCACCCATTCTAATCCCACCTACATTAGATTTTCCTAATGTACCCTCTAATCCTTCTACCAATCCATCTTAAATTTATGCCTCCTGGTAATTGACCTCTCTGCTGGGGAAACAAGTCTTTCCTGTCTGCTCTATCTAGGCTCCTCACAATCTTATACACCTCAATCAAGTCACCCCTCAGCCCCCCTCTGTTCAGTGGAAAACAACCCCAGCTTATCCAATCTTTTCTCTTGGCTGCAATTTTCAAGCCCTGGCAATATCCTTGTAAATCTCCTCTGTACTCTTTCCAGCGCAATTATATCCTTCCTATAATGTGGTGACCAGAACTGTATGCAAAACTCCAGCCATGGCCTAACCAATATTTCATACAGTTCCATCATTACGTCCCTGCTTTTGTATTCTATACCTCATCCAATAAAGGAAAGTATTCCATGTGCCCTCTTTATCACCTTATCCACCTGTCCTGCCACCTTCATGCACTCCAAGGTCTCTCACTTCCTCTACCGCTCTCAATATCCTCCCATTTATTGTATATTCCCTTGCTTTGTTTGCCACGCCAAAATGCCCACATCCCATGAAAGAATAAAAAAAGGGTAAATATAATCTTTCCAATATATGCTTATGTTAAGGTGTATGCCCATCACAGCAGGTAATGCAGTATAATGTGCTTCAGTTCCCTTGCACAGTCCGCTGCCATGTGTAAGCTGAATTAACAAGTCTCCATTAAAACCCTATGTTAAACCTCTCTGACTGCCCTTCATTCATTTGTATTTATCCAGGGAAAGATAATATAACAGTAACATCATCTGTTTGCATCACAATTCCACATGATTCTAGGAAGAGATAATGCTGGGCAACCCAAGCCATGGGTCTTGTGTGGAATTTGCATGTAGCCAGTAGCCAACAGATGGATCAAGATTCCCATGGAGCATGCCCATGATTATTTAATATGTCCCATTGACATTGGAATGGGCTTCCACTGTGCCTGGAGTCTGGCGCATTGGGAGCATGATGTGGCTGCAGACCAGAATTGATGCTGGTGTTGTTTGCTCTCTCATGGCTGCCCAGGGGCCACAAAGTAGCCAAGGGCAGGCCATCGCTGCAGTAGCAGAATGGTCACAGCCTGAAGCTGCTCATCCAGAGTCCATGTGGACACAGAAAGAAAGGACATCCACTCTTCTAACACCCTCCGTACCTCAGAATCAATTATCTGTAGCCACCATTGGAGGGCAACCCATTAACAGCAAGGTTCACCAACAGCAGTTACGAGCAGATAATATGATGTTGTTCTGTGAGATCCTCTTCACTTGCCTGTCTTTCTTGACAGTCCAGTTGGAAAGAATGATGTGGGAGACTTTGGCTGCTGAGTATTGGAGGATTCCCCTTGAAGAGATCAGCGACTGGCAACATTGGCCAAGGAATTTGTCTTGTGTGGCATCATAAAGCTCGTGATCAAGAATTGGCCACTTGCCTTGCAGACCAACATTGCCCAGGGATCATCCCACCAGTTCTAGACTACTACTCAGAGTTGTTCTGAGTAGGATTTTTGCCACTGTACCAGTGACTTTGATATTACCAGATTGCACTCAAGAGTTGGAATAGATGAGCATTCAAACCAGATGGACCGAATGTTGCAATATTGGCTGTCTTCTGGGGAGGGTATGGTTTAAGCTTTTTCCATGAAATCATCAGGGTGAATTTTACAGTCCCCCCATTGGTGTATTTGAAGGCAGGTTGGGGGGGCGGTGGGGGTGTTGTAAAGTAAAACAGGTTGCCTGCCCGCTGGCTTTCTGGCCACCCTGACTTGCCTCCCATATTACGGTAGGCAGGCAATGAATCAGACACCCCACCTGTCCCTGGGCCTCTTAAGGCCGTTAAGTCACCAACTGATAAGACCATAAGACGTAGGAGCAGAAGTAGGCCATTTGGCCCATTGAGTCTGCTCTGCCATTCAATGAACCACTTAAGAGCATCATTCCACCTCTGTCACCATTTTATGTGTGGCTGGAGAAGGCAGAGGCAAGGTGGGTGGCCTGGCAGCCTTCACTGTGCGGGCTGCTGTTGGGCAGAAAGGCGAGATGCCTCCTTTTGGGGGTTGGTCCCCACTCAAGATCGTTACCTCCCCATTTATCCCTACTCCCTTGGTCTCTGAAACACAATTCCCCACTGGCCATCCAACCCACTCACTGAGGTCTGTTACGCAGACCTGACCAAAACCCTTGAAATTACCTGAAGTCTGGAATCCATTGCTTTGTCATCTTGGTTGACTTCCTGCAGTTCCTGCAGTGGCCACTGCTCAAACTTGGCGCTACTGAGACTACGGAGCTGCCATCCAATCAGATTGGCAGCTCTCTCAGGTGAGAAGCTCCATTCTGATCCAACTAAGGTTGCCCGCAGTGTATTATTGCTGCAGGGCAGCCAGGTTTCTAGCTGGCACAGTGCTGACGGATTCTTTGGTTTGGGAGAGGAGGTAATCCATCAGTTCACCTGCCCCACTCCCCACCCCACCCCAACCCATCCAGTTTCTCTGTGATAACACTGTTAATTCTGAAAACAGTAGAAGTTAGTTTCAAGGAACCCATCTCGAGGACGGATGGTAGCAGGCTTATTTGGCAACTCTTCTGCTCAATCGCTGAACAAGGAAGGCACTTGGAGTCAACCTGCCACATTCCTTCTCCAGGGAGTGGATAAAGAAAACGGTTGAATACATAGCCAGGTTAGATTGTTAAGTTTTACGGGGTGTGGGGTGGTGGGGGGGGGGTAGGTAGGGCCAAGACCAATTTCCTTTGAGAAGAACACAGGCTAAACTCAGACAAGCCTTGATCAGGTTCAGTGACAGGACTGACCAAAAGAATGAGTTACTTAGTCCACTAAAGGGACTTAATGGTGTAGCAATAGGAGTAGACCATTCAGCCCCTCAGGCCTGTTCCGCCGTTCAATTAGATAAAAGCTGATCTGTCACTTAAGCCCATCTATCTGCCTTACTTCAATAACTCCTTATACCCTTGCCTCAAAAAAAATCAACCATTAAAAAAGCAAAACTTTGTAGAGGGAGAGGTGGGGTGGAAATCTGAAATGAGTACTGAAAATGCTGGAATTACTCAGCAGGTCTAGCAGCACCTATGGAGAGAGAAAGGAAGTGATTGCTTTGGGTTGGAGACCCTTCAACAGAAGGATAGATTGAAACATAGCCCTGAAATGTTAACTCTGGTTCTCTCCACAGATATTGTCAGACATGCTAAGTATTCCGAAAAAAAATTATTAATCTTAATTTTGAAATTTTCAGTTGACCCCAGCCTCAACAACTTTTGTGGGGAGGGGGGGGGTGGTGTAGTTCCAGGTTTTCAATGCCCTTTGTTTGAAGAAGTTCTTCATGACATCACTCCTGATTGGCCTCGCTCTAATTTTAAGGTTATGCCCATTTGTCCTGGACGCCCCCCTGTCCCAGAGGAAATAGTTTCTCTCGATCTGTCCTATTTAAATGTTGATTCATCTTAAACACCACTGTTAGAGGTGGTGTAGTTTATGGAATTATTTATCGGAAGAAAGGAATTCAGTCAAAGTAAGATGAGATTTGCAATAACTGTTGTTCTTTCTGTTCACTCACTGACTTCAAAAAAAAGTTTCTTCACATTTTTTTCAAGAAAGGGTTAATTTGCCTGTATTTCGGAAAATTGCAGAAAGTGCCGTGAGGACACATTTGAAACTTCAAGCTATCCAGCCAATTTATGGGAGTGCCTCATCGTTACATCCCTGGGCCTTGCTATACATCTAGAATATTCTGACTGCTTGCGGCTGTGTTTGTTCATCCCAGTATCTGCCTTGGGAAGTAGAATACAAAAGTATGTGTTCTAATGTTAACAAGTTCCCATGACACTGATTGCAATGTTATTTTTCTGAGCGTGGACCTTCTTGTGACAATGTTGTTTCCCTCCTCTTCACATCGATCAGTTTATTTTTCCTGTAGACTTCTTTAGCCATAATTCATTTTTACTGGCTCCTAAGCTTTTGCTTTTAATGTACCTGCATACTCATGTCACGAACAAATACCTGAGGGCCGCCCTTATCTCAAAACTGTATTGGATTGGAGATTTCGATGGCTTGCATTCCCATGGCAGGGCCAGAAGGCCATTGAAATCTCCGTTCATGTCAGCGGGACCAGAAGATCCAGCCAGCGTGAGGCGCTGGAAAATTCCAGCCGCATTATAGAAACACAGAAACTAGGAGCAGACAGTTCAGCCCTTCTAGCCTGCTCCGCCATTCATTATGATCATGGCTATCATCCAACTCAATAGCCTGCTCCCGCTTTCTCCCCATGTCCTTTTGCCCCAAGAGCAATATCTAACTCCTTGAAAACATACAACGTTTTGGTCTTAACTACTTTCTGTGGTAATGAATTCCACAGGCTCACCACTCTCTGGGTGAAGCAATTTCTCCTCATCTCAATCCTAAATGGTCTATCCCATATCCTCAGACTGTGACCCCTGGTTCTGGACTCCCCCACCATCAGGAACATCCTTCCTGCATCTACGCTGTCTAGTCCTGTTAGAATTTTATAGGTTTCTATGAGATCCCCCCTCATTCTTCTGAACTCCAGCAAATATAATTCTAATTGACTCAATTTCATCTCGTATATTAGTCCCGCCATCCCAAGAATCAGTCATGTAAACCTTCGCTGCACTTCCTCTATAGCAAGTGCATCCTTCCTCAGGTAAGGAGACCAAAACTGCACACAATATTCCAGGTGCGGTCTCACCAAGGCCCTGTACAATTGCAGCAAGACATCCCTGCTCCTGTACTCGAATCCTCTGGCTATGAAGGGCAACATATCATCAGCCTTTTTTTACTGCCTGTTACATCAGCATGCTTACCTTCAGCAGCTGGTGTACAAGGACATCCAGGTCTCATTGCACATTCCCCTCTCTCAATTTATAACCATTCAGATAATAATCTGCTTTCCTGCTTTTGCTACCAAAATAGATAACCTCACATTTATCCACATTATACTGCATCTGCCATGCATTTGCCCACTCACTCAGCTTGTATAAATCACACTGAAGCATCTCTGCACCCTCCTCACAGCTCACCCTCCCTCCCAGCTTTGTGTCATCTGCAAATTTGGAGATATTACATTCAATTTCCTCATCTAAATCATTAATATATATCGTGAGGGTCCTAGCACCGATCCCTGCGGTACCCACTAGTTACTGCCTGCCATTTGGAAAAAGACCTGTTTGTTCCCTGCCAACCAGTTTTTTATCCATCTCAATTCAACACCCCCAATCCCATACGCTTTAATTTTACAAGCCAATGTCTTATGTGAGACTTTGTCGAAAGCCTTCTGAAAGTCTAAATAAACCACATTCACTGGCTCCCCCTCATCAACTCTACTAGTTACATCCTCGAAAAATTTGTCAAGCATGATTTCCCTTTCATAAATCCATGCTGACTCCGTCCAATTCTGCCACTGTTTTCCACATGCTCAGCTATTAAATCTAAAACATGCAACATGACCCTTAGCATTCAATGCAGGAGACACTCTCATATCAGCTTTAATAAGTCCAGGAGACTTTAAGTGAACAATTTAAAAAATACAGCACTGTAGAATTTTTACAGAGGCAATGAAACATTTCATTGCAATAATTAATTTTGCCTTTGAACAAAAGATTTACACTTTTTTAAATTGCTTTGGCTGTTAAAATGAACAAGGCTTTGCCACATGAACAACTATTGCAGATCTCCTAACGAATAATGGGGCATTGTAAATATTTTAAGTATCTCATATATAATCACTGGAAAGCCTTGTCCTCCCACTGAAACCCTTAATTTCCTTTAGCAAAGAGAGATTGCATTGTTAATAACTACACATTTAGACACAATCGCAGATGATTTTGTAAACCTATTCAGAAAGCAATCAAATGTACCCGAGCTTGTTTCCCCAGGCTGGGGAATGTACAACATGGGAGGGAGGTGGCGGGGGGTGCCCTTAGGATAAGGGGGACTGTCTTCGCTCAAAGGGTTGGTAACCTTTGGAATTGTCTACCCGGGAGGGTTGAGTATACTTAAGGTTGGGATAGACAGATTTTGATCTCTCAGGCAATCATCATTGGGGTCCGTGGGAAAGTGAAGTTGAGGCTGAAGACCTGCCATGATTGTTTTGAATGGTGGAGCAGGTTTGAGGGGCCGAATGGTCAACTCTTGTTCCTGCTTCTTGTGTTCTAATATTTCTTTTGAAGACCTTCTGTTACCATTCCTTCTTTGGAAAAACGCAATCTGTCTCTCAGATAGATCTTACATTCTCCACACCTCCTCATTCTCCACTTTCTGTGGGAAAGGTTCCAGCCAATGCCAACTGATAGTCTGCTCTTCAGCAACTCACTCGCCTTCCACGTCTGTCTCTGAAGCTGGGCATTAGCTCATCAGTGCTCTGAGCTGACCCCACACCCCATCTACAAGTCAATTATATCCCACCATGGGGCCCCTGACTTTTAAGTTTGCTGTCTCAAAGGCTCCTCCCGATACTCCATTTACTATCAGGCCATATCTTTGCCATCCCTTCGTACCCTGAATTTCGATGTGTTCATTCATGTGTGCATTTCTGACTAAGCCCATTACTTCAACTCCTTTTTTCTTTCTCTTCTTATTACGCTCCTTGTGTTCTTCTCTCCTGTCTCATCCCTATCCTCTTACCAAGCTATGCCTCCATTCATTTCCACGCCTCCCTTTTGGGAACATTGCTCAACCTTCCACTATTCGACAATCTTCATTCTCTCTATCCCAGACTTGAGCACCTCACCTCCCCCATCTTCCTCCTCCAACTACCACCCCACCACCCACTGACCCCAGATAAGCCCACAGCTTCCCTTTGTACCTCACTCTTCATTCTCCAAAGGGCCTGTTGAGTCATCTGTCGCTGGCACCTTACGGGCAGCAATTCAACCTCCTCATGCTCCTTGCTCACCAACCTTCCCACCAACATATGCTAATTTTGCCAATGTCTAATTCGGATAAAATAGGTTGTTTTCAAATCTACCACAAGTAATTTATTTGCAGATGGTGAAAGAAGGTAAGAAGAGATAGTTCTTCAACATTGATCTTGAGCAGCTTGGAATCATTTATTTATAGCACAGGCAGAGTCCATTCGGCCTATTGAGCCTATGCTGGCTCCCTGTGGTGCAGCTAGTCCCACCACCCCACTCCAACCCCACCCTCGCTCTATCCCTATAGTGCTGCGAGTTTATTTCCTTCAAGTGCCCATCCAATTTCCTTTGGAAATTGTTGATTGTTTCTGCTTCCACCACCTGAATGGGCACATGAGTTCCAGGCCATTATCAATCGCTGCTTGAAAAAATTCGTTCTCACATTCCCCCTACATCTCTTGCCCAGAATCTTTAATCTGTGTCCCCCAGCCCTTGTACTATCAGCTAATAAGAGTTTTTGCTTGTCTACCTTATCCAACCCTGTCATAATCTTGTATGCCTCGATCAAATCTCCCCTCAATCTCTTTTGTTCCAAGGTGAACAACCCCAGTTTTTCCAACCTGATCTTGTAACTAACACCCGCACCCCCCACCAACCCCTCCCCCACCACCCCAACCCCCAATCCCTGAAGCCATTTTGATGAATCTCTTCTGCACCCTCTCAAGGACTCCCACATCCTCCTTCAAGCTTGAAGAGCCAGATTGTCAAACGGATTGAAAACTGCGAATATAAGGAAAATGTCAGAATGTATCGAGTTGATCTTGCAGTTGGCTTGAGTATTCTTGTTTAATTTTTAAGTTGGCAGCTGTTTCTTTCAGTCCACTCAATGTAACAAAGTACTGGCTGCAATTCATCTTCATACACCGAACTTGACATATTGCTACAGAGTTTGCCCTTTACAGATTCTGATGGAGCAAAAACACGATCGCGTAGAAGTTAGGCTGAATGACTTATTACTGTGCTGTGGAAAGTTTTGTTTTACTTTTTCACTCATTCACAGAATGTGAGTGATTGCCCATCCCAAGTTGCTCTTGGGAAGGTGGTGGTGAGTCACCTACTTGAACTGCTACCGTCCATATGGTTAAGACACTCACAGAGCGCTGTTAGTTTGGGAGTATCGGGATCTTGACATACCATCCCAAAGTAGCAATATATGTCCAAGTCAGGATGGTGTGAGACTTGGCGGGGGGATCTTGCAGGTGATAGTGTGTCCATGCATGTGCTGCCCTTATCTTTCTAGGTGGTAGAGGTTGTGGGTTTGGAAAGTTCTGGTTGAAGGAGCCTTGGTGGGTTGCTGCAGTGCATCTTGTAGATGATACACACTGCTGCCACTGTGCGTCAGTGGTGGAGGGAGTGAATGTTTAAAATAGTGCTTGAGATGCTAATGAAGCAGACTGCTTTGTCCTAGAAGTGCCTTGACTATTTTCGCAGCTGCACTCATTCAGCTAAATTGAAAGCATTTCATCACAGTCTTGACTTGTGCCTTGTTGGTGGTGGAACAGGCTTACGGGAGTCAGGAATTGCCACAGAATCCCCAGCCTCTGACCTGCTCTGGTAACCAGTATTTATAAAGCTGGTCCAGTTAAGTTTCTGGTCAATGGTGCCCCACCAGGATATTGATGGTGGGTTAAAAGCAAAAAACTGAGGATGCTGTAAATCCAAAACAAGAACAAAAATTCCTGGAAAAGTTCAGCAGGTCTGTCGGCATCTGCGGAGAGGAATACAGTTAAGGTTTCGAGTCCTTCTGATGAAGAGTCATACGGGCTCGAAATGTTAACTGTGTTCCTCTCCGCAGATGCTGTTAGCCCTGCTGAGTTTTTCCAGGTATTTTTGTTTTTGTTATTGATAGCGGGGGATGTGTGGATGGTCACACTATTGAATGATATGGGAAGGTGGATAGGCTCATTCTTGTTTGAGATGGTCATTACGTGGCATGAATGTTAGCTGTCACATATCAGCACAAGCCTGAGTATTGTCCAGGCCTTGTTATGGGCATGTACTGTTGCACTGGGGAGAATTTTCTCCCCGTCGGGGTGAAGTTGGATGGGAGTGGGCGCGGGCAGGTGGCCTCCTGCAATCGGCTGGGTGCTGCCATTTTGTGTGGGTGGGCCAATTAAGGCCCGCCCAGCGTGACGCGCACCCGGAAGTGCTGAGCACTCCCTGTGCGGGTGGGGGGGTGGGGAGGAGGCTGAGTCGGGGCCTGTGCTCATTTGCACATACGCGTGAAAGAGCACAGAAATCTCCCTGAGGCTCAGAGCTGCCTCAAGGAGATTAGTTTGATTTTTTAAAATTTGAATGAAGAAAAAAAAATAAAAAAAAATTTTTAAGACGTCCCCTCATGTGACAGTGTCACGTGAGCTGGGACATGCCTATGGACTTCAATAAAAACTTTCATTCAATTTATAGACACTTCGTGAAACCTCATCCTGCCCATTGATGAGGTTTCTTGATAAATGCGAAGGCTGCCTGGGCTCTTCGCTTGCCCCCCCAACCTTAAGGTTGGACGGGCAGCTCCATTAATTCCTTTAATTGATATTTAAATGGCCTTAATAGGATTTTGACAGTTTGGTGGGCCCGCAGCCGACTCCGGTGCGTGCTCACTGAACTGAGGGTCAGAATGACGCACAGTGACATCGAGACGCACACCCAATGTCACCGCGCGTCATTTTACGCATCGGCAAACAGGCCTCACCCCCGCTCGCCGACCCGAAAAGTCTGGCCATTATGTTTTTGTAACTCTATGGGCACAATTTGGCAGTGGGAAGGTGACTGGCACTCCACTCTGTTGCCTTTCCTCACTAATTTATGGCCACACCCCTCCACACTGCTTCCCAGCCTACCCTTAGAGGGCAGGAAAAATCCAGCTCATACAAATTATTTGCGTCAAAATAATCCCAGTCACCTACAGCATTGTGGTCCCCAGGTCTGATTGGGGAATTACTCAATCATCTCCATTCTGACTGGAATAGTGTTTCCAGTATATGCAGCCATCTTCTGGGGAAGGTATGATGGAGTGTTAAACAGACGATGTGTCCTTGTGTCCATTATTTACAATGCAGTTTCACTTTACCAGCCATCAAACAATCCTGTAACACTCTGACATTGACCCACACACATCTTTTAAAGCCACTTGATTGAGTTTCATTCCCTTACTTTTTGCCCGTCACTTTTCTTCCCCTCTTATACAATCTGTAGAAAGGCTAACATATGTTTAAAACATGTTCCTAGCCTTCAAAATGGCCAGAACCTGTTTTTGGCAGAATGGTAATGGTTTTGCGCTTTCCTAATGGTCATTAATGCTTAGCTTTTTGACAAATATTAGATGAGATAATAATTTTAGGTGTTGCCGTTCTTATAAGTTAAATTTCTCACCTCAAATATTCAATGTGCAGGATTAAATACCATGGAGGTTATTTTACCATTAGTGTCTACTCCAATGTCACTGTGAACTTATGTTAAACGTTTGAGTTGAATCACCAAAAGTGAAAGGGATGGTGGAATGACACTTCAATAATTATTATGAAAGGGGCATTGTAATTGAATTATTCAAGAATTCTCAGCACTTTCAGGGTCTCAAACAAGATTTGTTATAGCCATTTGTACAATGTTGTTATAGCTAGTGTGTTGGAGCTCATAAGACACTTTCTGGATGTTAGTTTTGAAAAATGTTTGAGACAGTCATTCTGATGAAGTTGCACAACAAACCTATTACAATGAACGAATCTTACCAAACAGTTAATAGAAGATTCTTAAATTAGCTATTTTTGTTTGGATAAAATATGCTGCATTATATCACTCTTTAAATGATTATTACATGGTGTTGAAGAAACATTGCACCATAAAACAGGTTTGTGTTGACAGCTTTACAAATCTGGCTGATTAATGCAGAAGTGATATCATGGTCTAGAAAGCAGGGCAGAGTGCCCACTTTCCAAACCCGCAACCTCTACCACCTCGAAGGACAAGGGCAGCAGACACATGGGAAAACCGTTAGCTGCAAGTTCCCCTCCAAGCCATCACCAGCCTGACTTGGAAATATATCGCCGTCCCTTCACTGTCACTGGGTCAAAATCCTGGAACTCCCTCTCTGACAGCACTGTGGGTGTACATACACCACATGGGCTGCAGCGGTTCAAGAAGGCAGCTGAACACCACCTTCTCAAGGGCAGTTAGGGATGGGCAATAAATGCTGGCCTAGCCAGCGACACCCACATCCCGTGAAAGAATAAGTGCCTCCCATGGCTCAGTCAGTAGCACTCCAAATTCAGAATGATTGTGGATTCAAGCCCCAATCCAGAGACCTGAGAACATAATCTAGGCTGATGCTCTGAGTGCAGTCCTGAAGGAGTACTGAACTGTCAGACATGCCATCTTTCAGATTAGATTTTAAACCAAGGCCTCTGTCACCCCTCTCAGGTGGCAGTGAACAAACCAATGGCACTACCTGGTGTCCTGGCCAATAATCATCTTCAACAAGTATTGCTGAAAACAATTATCTGGTTATTATCCCATTGCTGTTTGTGGGAGTAGCTGCTGCATTTCCTATGTTACAAGAATGCCTACACTTCAGCAGTGTCTCTTTGGCATTCTGGGGTTGAGAAAGGCACTGTATGAATGCAAATCTTCCTCTAATCAACAAACACTGCACGTGAAGGCTGAGATCCACCAGGGAGGTGGTGCCACATGGGTTCAAGTCAGAGTCTAAGATGGGCACCATGCTGCCAGTCAATGTGATGCTCCAATTGGCTTTGAACTTTCTCAGCTGGTGGTTGGGACATCAGCAACCCCAGTTTCCACATGTACCTGGCAGGTAACTGATGCACTACTAAAGCAATTGTATTAGTTTTCACAGTGGCAAGAGCGTTTTTTTCAATGTGGCTGGGTTCCTCAAACCTCAATTTATATTTTTAGAAGAAAGGAATAGAGGGAGAAAGGAAAAAAGACAGCAGCAACCTGTATACACATCTACTCAGCATAACACATGTGAGTCTAACAGCGAATAATGATGATTTCATTTTAAAGCAATCGAGAGTGCCCTTGTTATTTACCCCCAACACAAGAGTACATGGTAGGATCTGAGGATTCCAGGAACACCTGCTGCATCTATGGGCTATTATCTCTCTGTGATAGTCACAGATTACTGCAGAGTGCAGGCATAGCAATCATCAAGCACAGCAGGCATGGAGAAGCAAGCATTCTTAAGAGAGTTTTGCAGTGCAGGTCAGTAAAAGCATCACATTTTATTGTGCTTTGCAGTGTGCTTCATATATTTTTAACCATCCAATTGAAGATGGAGTACCTGAAGCAGAAGACAAGAGGCAGAGAACGGAATTAATGACTCACTTTTCTCAGCACTAAGATACATTCACCAAGCTCTGGTTGAGAAAACCTAATTCTATTTATCCTATTGAGCTGTTGCATGGTGTATAAGGCACACATCTCCTTCACCTTTGATTTGTGTCAATCTATATTGATACTCACAGCAACAGTCAAACTTGCATATATATTGCACTTTCAATACAGTCCCAAGGAACTTCACAGAAGCATCATCAATCAAAAATTGACACCGAGCTGCATTGTAACAGGTGACCTATTGGTCAACCAGGTAGGTTTTAAGGAGCTTCTTAATGGAGGAAAGAGATGTTGAGAGGCAGAGAGGTGGAGAGCTTTGGGGAAGGAGTTTCAGAGTCTGGGGCCTAGGCAGCTGATGGCACATCCATCAATGGTGAGGTGATTAAAATAAGTGATGTGCAAGAGGCCAAAATTGGAGGAGTGCAGATATTGCACAGGGTTTTGGGGCTGGAGGAGATTACAGAGATAGGGATGGGTGAGGCTATGCAGGGATTTAAGGATGAGCATTTTAAAATTGAGGCACTTCTGGACTGGACGTCAATGTAAATCAGTGAACACAGAGCTGTTGGGTGAACAGGGCTTGGTTTTAGATGAGTTTACATTTATGGAAGGCAGAAGATAGGCAGAAGAAGGAGGCTGGTCAGGAGGAACAGTCAAGTCTAGAGATAACAAGGGCATGGATGAGGCTTTTCAGCAGCAGCTGAGCTGAGACAGGGACAGAGTCGGGAGATGCTATGGCGATCGAAATTAGGCAAAGCTTGCAGAACTTGCAAACATGCCTTTCTGTCACTGGTAAAGACCAGTCCCTACAGATGATGGCCATCTCCACATACATCATAACTGCATACCCAATCACATTTTTCTTCTTATCGTGTCCACGGACAGTCTAGACATGGCCCAGCCAGAATTGGACATAGTTTTGTGCCTTGTTGAATTCGGCAAGATCTGCAACAGTGCAGGGTTCCTCTAGCGATAGACATTGCAGGAGATGTTGCATAGTCTGTGGCTCAGTTCCACATTCACAAGTTGTCCGGCAGGTTGTATATCCCCATTTGCTTAGTGACACCTTTGAACGACCTACGCCAGTCCTAAGTCTGTCAAGGCACTTCCAGGTTGCCCAGTTGCAATTAGCTCCTGGGGGAAGGCTTTCATCTGGTAGAATTTCCATCGCTGGGGGTTGTTCGAGACTGGCGAGCTGGTCTTTCCACAAGGCGATGCAGGCTTCAGATGGGGTTGATTGTAATGGGACACCATTGTTCATGAAGCTCTTCCTTGACTTTAGGTGGCTGGGTATAGGCGTATGACCATGTAGAGGGTGCCTCTCATCTGACGTTTGACGGAGTCGCTCTTTCTTGCTGGCTACCATTCTTCTTATATCAGGGGGAGCGATACCACCAGGATATATAGGCTGTTGGTGTTTGTTGGTTTTAAACAACCTGTGATAAGTCAGCAGCTTGCATTCAGAATGGCATCCAGCTTCTTAGCATGAGTAGATCTTTCCCGTGCAGGGCAGGCGTTTTCGGCAGTGGAATAGTAAAGAGCAAGTGCACTGGTTCGCAATGTTTTCGAGCTTGCTCCCCATTTTGTGTTAGTGAGCTTATTCAGGAATTTGTTTCATGTGCTCACTTTTGCCTTTGTCTTTTCGATGTGGGTCTTGAAGGTGAGGCATCTGTCAAGGGTGACTCCTAAGTAGATAGGGTGCTCGCAATGCGTCAGTGTTGCTCCACACCAGGTTACTTTAAGCTGGTGTTTGGCTTCACGGTTTCTGAGGTGGAATGCACAAACTTGCATCTTTGATGGGTTTGTGCAAAGGTGGTTTTCTTCATAGTAGGATGTTAGTCCCTCCAAGGCCTCAGAAAGCGTTTTCTCCACGGTGTTAAAATCAGTGCTTTGGGCAGTGACATATAAGTCATCAGCATATATAAAACGGCGTGTGATACCGTCTATAGGTTGGTCATTCATGTAGATGTTGTACAGCAGCGGTGCAAGTACCCTTCCCTGAAGAAGACCATTCTTCTGAATACGCCACCTGCTGTGCTTCCC
This sequence comes from Carcharodon carcharias, assembly GCF_017639515.1. Taxonomy (NCBI): domain Eukaryota; kingdom Metazoa; phylum Chordata; class Chondrichthyes; order Lamniformes; family Lamnidae; genus Carcharodon; species Carcharodon carcharias. The sequence continues at coordinate 110,716,120 of NC_054468.1, read as the reverse complement.
ACCTAGTTCAACATAGAACCGGCGATTCTGAAGCATGCTTTCTAACAGCTCTGTTAAGTGAATATCTTTTGTCATCTCTAGAATCTTGCAGAGGAGACGTCTATGGTTCACTGTATCGTATGCTGCTGACAGCTCTACAAAAACAGCACCTGTTACCATCCCTTGCTCAAAACCATCTTCGATATGTTGTGTGAGGTTGAGCAGTTGGCTTGTTGTTGATTTGCCGGGCGGAAACCTGCTTGCTCTGGAATGATCTTCTCATCTACAGTTGGTGCTATCCTATTGAGTATCAGGCGTTCAAACAGCTTATTGGTGTGGCAAAGCAGTGAAATTGGCCGAAAGCTCTTAGGATCTGAGGGGTCTTTTCCGGGCTTTAATGGTGCTATTACATGTGCCTTCTGCCAAACATTAAGTAGCTTGTGTGATGCCAAACAGTGGTTGAACAATTGTAGGAGCCATTTCTTTGCTTGCTGTCCAAAATGCTTTATCTGCTGCGTTGCTATGTTGTCAAGACCAATTGCTTTCCCGTGTTTTAGACTAGATATACCAGTTTCCAGCTCTTCCATGGTGCATGGTCCAGTGAAGCCAGGGTCATCACTGTACTTCTTCCTATCTAGTTGTGCTCTTGGTTGTTTCTTGTAGATTTTTCCATTTAGGAGCAACTGGTGTGCAACTTGGTTAAGACCAGTCCCTACAGATGATGGCCATCTCCACATATATCATAACTGCATACCCAATCACAGTAATAAGCAGGGAAGCAGTGGAAGCTAAGACCTTTATTTTAGCGATATGAATGTTCATGAGAGATGGCAAAGCTGACATTAAACCCTCTGCTTTGCAAGGGTGCTAGGGGCTCTGTAGCATAAATGTCGGGAACTGCCACATACTGCATGATAGACCGTAGAGTTCCCATTGCATGCACACCGGGTTCTGGACTTTTCCAGTCTAGTTGCCCGTTGCTGGAAACCATCGCTCACTAATGACAACAGAGGGAGTAACCTTTCAAAGACATGACTGCTGAGGTCTGGATCCCTGCCTTCAGGAGCTGAGAATAGACATGAGCCGACCCGTTGGCTATATGGTTTCTGTCCCTCCTTTGCCACCTCCATGATCTACGCATCAGCTGCAGGGGTTCTCATCTGGAGGCTCAATGGTCCTCGAGCGATTCTGCCGCAGGTTTCAAAGGGTCCACCAAATTTGATTTGGAGCTCTAGAACCGAAACACATCTGACATGAGCACTGTAGAAGTGTTGACCAGTAAACTGAAAAGCAGCTCATGTAGCAAGGTGACTGATGCACCCAGACAGGGCAGCCCTGATTTCTGCGGTTTTAAAAGGTTAGCCTCAATACATCCCATGGACCAGATTCTGGTTTCTCCATCGTCACTGGGCACCCCATCACCCTGGCTAACCCAAATAATGCACCCACCATTTCAGTCAGTTGTTAGCCAGCAGATTTAACAGTTGCAACATGTCTTCTGCTTCACTACCGTCACTGTGCCTAGCAAACGCACAGTCACACGGGCTGGGTGCTGCCCTTCCCAGCCCACCAGCCCCTTTGCCTGGCAGTGGAGTTGGTGTTTCACCCACTTCTCTTGCTCAATCAGGGCCAGTCCAGCCGAATAGCACACAGCAGATATAAAGGCATATAGTAAGAGTTTCCACAGATACTTAAGTGAGCGTTGGTCCTTTAGAAAGTGAGTCTGGGGAATTAATGTTGGAAAATAAGGAGATGAATTGTACCAGTATTTTGTGTTGGTCTTCACTATAGAGGATATAAGTAGCATCCCAGAAATAGCTATAAATCAGAAATTGGAAGCGAGGGAGGAACTCAAGAAAATTACAATCATCAGGCAAGTGGTACAGATCAAATTGTTAGAACTGCGAGTTCACAAGTCCCTGGGCTCTGACGGATACGGGTGCTTAAAAGGATTGACTAGTGAGATAGTTGATGTGCTGGTTTTAATTTTCCAAAATTCTCTAGATCTGGGGAAGGTTCCATTAGATCGAAAACAGGTCATGTAACTCCTTTATTCAGAGAAGGAGGGAGACAGAAAGCAGAAAACTATAGTTAGCTTAACATCTGTGATAGGGAAAATATTAGAAGCTATTATTCAGGATGTTATAGCAGGGCACTTAGATAAAATAAAGGTAATCAGGCAGAGTCAACATAGTTTTGTGAAAGGAAAATCATGTTTAACCAATTTATTGGAGGTCTTTGAAGAAGTAACATGTGCTATGGTTAAAGGGGAACCAGTGGATGTACTGTACTTAGATTTTCAGAAGACATTTGATAAAGTACCACATCAAAGGTTATTGTGGAAAATATAAGCTCATGGTATAGGGGATAACATATTAGCATGGATAGAAGATTAGCTAGCTAACAGGAAACAGACAGTAGGCATAAATGGGTCATTTTCTGGTTGGCAAGATGTGATGAGTGGTGTGCCACAGGGATCAGTGCTGGAGCCTCAACTCTTTACAATTTATATAAATGATTTGGATGAAAGGACTGAAGGAATGGTTGCTAAATTTGCTGATGACACAAAGATAGGTAGGAAAGTAAGTTGTGAAGAGGACATAAGGAGGCTACAAAGGATAAAGATAGATTAGAGGAGTGGGCAAAAATCTGGCAAATAGAGTATAATGTGGGAAAATGTGAAATTGTCCATTTTGGCAGGGAGAATAGAAAAGAAGTATACTATCTTGATGGTGACAGATTGCAGGGCTGGGAGATGCAGAGAGATCTGAGTGTCCTTGTGCATGAATCGCAAAAGGTAAGTTTACAGGTACAGCAAGTAATTAGGAAAGCTAATAGAATGTTATTGGTTATTGCGAGGGGAATTGAATTGCACAAGTGGGAAGGTCAGCCTTCAGTTGTACAGGGCATTGGTGAGACCACAACTGGAGTATTGTGTACAGTATTGGTCACCTTATTTAAATACATAATTAAATAGGATATAAATACAATGGAAGCAGTTCAAGGAAGGTTTACTAGACTAATACCTGGAATGGGCAGGTTGCTTTGTGAGGAAAGGTTTGGCAGGCTAGGCTTCTTCCTGCTGGAGTTTAGACGAGTAAGAGGCGACTTGATTGAAACATATAAGATCCTGAGGGATCTTGACAGGGTGGATGTGGAAAGGATGTTTCCTCTTGTGGGAGAGCCTAGAACTAGGGGTCATTGTTTAAAAATAAGGGGCACCCATTTAAGACAGAGCTGAGGAGAATTTTTTTCTCTCAGAGGGTAGTGGGTCTTTGGAACTCTCTTCCTCAAAAGGCCGGAGATTCAGCAGCCCAGCCGAAAGTCCATTGACTTTCAGAGGGGCAGTGGTGGGAGGGGCTGCAAAATCCTGCCCAGAGTCTTTGAATATTTTTAAGGCAGAGGTAGATAGGTTCTTGATAAGCAAGGTGAAAGATTATCGGGGGTAGGCAGGAATGCGGAATTGAAGTTGCAGTCAGATTAGCCATGATCTTATTGACTGGCAGAGCAGGCTGAAAGGTCTGAGTGGCTTATTCCTGTCCTAATTTGTATGTTTGTATGTAGCAGTAGCAATGCTGTCCCAATAAACTACCCCCAGAGGAAATCAAATTTGGAAACTGCAAAGAAAAATACTTTGGCTGGCAGCCAAATGAATCGAGGGAAATGCATAATGGGAACTCATTAACCAAGGTAACTCCAGAGCCTTGCCTATAAGGTGCAGCACTCTTTGTCAGGAAGGGACCTAGTGGCGCAGTTTCCACCTCGGACCTGGTGTTTGAAAATTACTTTTATTTGATGTTAACCGTTTTCCCCCTTTCACTTATTCCTGCCTGTGTCAGTTTATGATTTCTCCGCTTTCTGCTTAATCATTTCCCATTTCAGACTTGGCCTCTGTGAGTATTTTCCTACTTTCCACCGTTTGCCCATTCTTTTGCAGCTTCTGGTTGGCCGTTTCCCTACTTTTTGTTCCCTTTTCCGACCTCTTCTCTGGACATTATTTTTGACTTTTTTTTTGGTTAATTATTTCTCTGCCTTCTGAATTAACCATTTCCCTTTTCAGACTGCCTGCAAGTTTTTTTTGCCCTTTTGGTTAATCATTTCCTATGTTTCACTCATTCTCATTCAGCAAGCCTCTATGTCTGTTGCTCAACACTGGTAGCAAGAGTCACATTAAGCAAAACAAAAATAATAATCAATATATTTGTTTGACTGTATATCTAATTCTTATATTGAAAATACACTTGCGTCACGTCATAGGAGGACAAACCTGGGCAATTTTCCACATTACCGGGTAGATGCCTGTATTGTAGCTGTACTAGAACAACTTGGCTAGGGGCCCGGCAAGTTCTGGAGCATAAGTCTTGAGGACTATTGCTGAATATTGTCAGTCCCCATAGCCTTTGCAGTATCCAGTGCCTTCAGCCATTTCTTGATATCTTGATATCATGTGGAGTGAATCAAATTAGCTGAAGATTGGCATCTGTGATGCTGGGGACCTCAGGAGGAGATGGTTCATCCACTCGGCACTTCTGGCTGAAGATTTTTGCAAATGCCTTAGTTATTGCACTGATGTGCTGGTCTCCCCCATCATTGAGGATGAGGCTGTTTGTGGAGTCTCCTCCTCCAGTGAGTTGTTTAATTACCCACTACCAATCATGACAGGATGTGGCAGGAAGACAATGATGAAGAAGAATCACCATCATTCACAGCCCCCAGCTAAGATATTAGCACTACGTGTGGTTTAGAGGGTGATTTAGTAACACACGATGAGACACTGCGCAATGATGGCTTGCATCCAGCAAAGGGCAAAAGACAGCATTGATCCTAGCTTGCTGAAGGGTGAGGCTCCAGAGGACTCAGACGAGCAATTCAATGGGTAGGCTATAGGAGAATGCTGTTGCTTATGCACTATTTATTGCTTGATGCATTCCTAGGCCTGTGTACAATGTCAAAAATCATGGAGCAGTCCAGCACCAACTTGGCACTGGCTTTACACAAAGCTTTCCAGCATGGCAGTGTTGACTAACTCCACAACTCTGAACCATGATACAGCATTTGATGGTTGATGTTAATTTATTCTATCATGGGATGTGGTGTCACTGGCAAGGCCAGCATTTGATGCCCATCCTTAATCGCCCTTGAACTGAGGGGCTTGCTAGGCCATTTCAGAGGGCAGTTAAGAGTCAACCACATCGCTGTGGGTCTGGAGTCACAGCAGATTTCCTTCCCTAAAAGACACCAGTGAACCAGAGGGGTTTTTATAACAATCAAAGCTAGTTGTCATCATTACTATCACTGACACCAGTTTTCAATTTCAAGTTTCTTTTACTTTAATTTAATTTAAGTTCCACCAGCTGGCATGGTGAGATTTGAACCCATGTTTCAGCTTCTATTGCAGCACGGGCAGAAGCCGCCCGACGTCTGGGCAGTTCAGTGGAAGGTCAGACCAAAGTCACACCAGTTAAATATACTGCCAAGCAAGCTCAGACTGCTGCCCTCAGGCCTGTTGATGCAACTGTTCAAAGGGGCTTGTCGGGTGTCTCAATAATCAGCCTCCCAACAGATTGGAAGCACTGCTGAGACACTGCCTCAGCAGGGGTGGGCACTGTTGAGCATGCACCCACCTCTTCTTTGACAGCATTTGTCCTCCAGCCACTGTTTTTCCACTGTTGCCCTTTCTGTTGGTTCTCAGCCAGCCAGATGTTATTTCTGCATGGTGGCCAAACGGGCAAAGTGAATAAGTTGGTAAATGGGTAATTAGGCTTCTGTCCACTGGCATTGCAGTCAGATGTGCCAGCCCTTGCACAGCCTAGCCAGAAAGGAGCTGATATCCTCCCTTCCCCTTTCTCCTCCTTTGTCTCCTCTTTCTGTTCCTTAGCTCTTCACCATATAGACGATGGCAGGGGCTGTGTCCTCAAGATGGCGAGGTTGTGCAGCATGGAGCAGACCACGATTAATCTGGAGGCGCACTCTTGTTTTAAGTACCGCAGCTCTCCTCCAGAGAGGTGAAAGCAGCAGAAGCATTGTCCCAGCATGCCTGTGGTCTGCTCAATCATATTTCTTATGTCAGCATAGCTTTCATTGTAAGCATGCTGCCCATGCATGTGTGGTTGTGCCACGGAGTCATGAACTACGTGGCCCGTTGGCGTCCAGTCGCCATCCTCTGTTTGTTGTGCTGGCTCAAATGGAGCTGGCGCAGCAGACTGCAGCAGAATGAGGGCGTCATGTCTGCTGGCCAGATACCAGGCACATGACCTGCATGACACTCTGCGCGTGGACGTTGAGAGGGTGAAATCTTCTCGGTTGCGCTGTGTCTCAGTGTTGACATGTTGCTGCCACAAAGTATCGTGTGCGTGTGCTCGAGGGTACCCTGCACCATGGGGGAGCCTGCAATCCTCAGAAATCCATGTGTGTGTTCACTCCAGCTGCTCCTCTCTGGCATGACAGAATGAAATATATTCAGCTCTCTTGGAATACAGAGCTTCAATGACCCCCCCGCCACACCCCCACAACCCCCCTCCCCCCCACCCCTTATGCAACAGTAAACGGCAAAGTAGGAAATGTTGAGATATCACCTGCATCAGCCTGGAAGGGCCCTGACACAGTTCATTGCCACAGTCACCTTCACACCCACTGGCAATACCATTCTTGCTGTACTCCAGAAGTATGGCGTGGAGTACCTGGTGTGGCAGCAACTAGTGGCAGCTTTCATTGAGGGATATATTTGCCGAAGCATTAATATATGAATACACTGTTCCTTGCTGAGCTTTGGGTAGGAGAATTGCTCCCTTGATACCTTGGTGGATATGATCTTATGCTGAGAGCCTTTTGTCCCCTTCTCCTCCTCCCTCATCCAGCACTTTGTCCTGCTCTGCGTTGCCTCTGCTTACTCTTCCTGTCATGCTACGGTCTAAGGGGAACGCACAACTGCGCCCATGTCTGATTTTTGCAGAACCATTGAAGTCAGGACAAAGTCCTTCAGCATGTACCACACCTCTCTCTGTACAATTTAGCAACTTTAAGGAACTCAAGATATCACCAAACACTCAGAGTCTGTAAAAATCAACCTGTAAGTGGTTGATGAACCGTTTAAATAGCACCAGTTGTGGAGGTCGGGAGTTATAGGTGGTGGGGCAGTCCGTCCTGGTAGTGAATGCATGTTCACCTGTCTATGTTTAAGAGATGACATTAGCTGGAACATTGAGCTCCAGAATGGCATTGTTGGAATTAAACCATCATTATATGCTGATGGACAGCACAGTCTGCGTATTGTTTACTATCTGGGCAGTATTTCATGCAGGTGACAGGCGCCTTGCTCGCTGGCTGGCAAACTAGTGAGAGCACTTCATTGCCTCCTTTGAGGAAGACTTGCATATCAGGCAGTTAAGTGGCCAGTGGCGGGCCTTCCCTGGGATTAAGGAAGCTGGGGGGCCGAAATCCTGCTCCCGTGGGAGCTGTTGACCAATCAGAGACCGACAGCTGTGCATTGTAGGCAGTGCCACTGGGGAAATGGCAGTAGCTGCAGGTAATGCACCCACCAGAGTCCTAGCATTGCCGAGGGATGCAGACCACAGGTGAGTGAGGGAGGTCACAGGGTAAGGCATGCAAGAGGGGGGAGAGGGGGTCAGCAGCAAGGGCAGGGAGTCGGTCTTAGCAGACAGCACCCACTTCCTGATGCTGGGTCCCTCAATCAGACACACAGTGCCTTAAACGAGGGACACCCGTCCCACCCATGCTCCGCCCACCTGCCTCACCTCCCACCTCCACTCAAGGAGCCTGCAGGCAACCCTGGCAAAGTTTGCTTTTCGGGCTTCTCAGGTGGTGTCTGTCCCACCCTCCCCACCTCAGTTAATACTTGTGAAGGTGGGATGAGGCCTCTAAGTGGGCATTAATTGATTAATTTCCCACTTAAGGGCCCCAATTGGCAGAAGGGCGGATAGGCCGTCCACGAGCTTTCCTGCCCCACTCCCCTCCCAGCACCTTCATGCCCAGTTAAGTACCCCCTGCCTCCAAACTCACCTCAGGGTGGGGGCATTAAATTTTGCTCCCTGTGCGCACGCTCACACTATCACCAAAATGGCATCTGTCACTGCCCGCTGCAGAAGTGCGCCTGTGTCGCTGATGTCATTTTGGAGCCAGAATGGGATCAGAAAAATGGGAGCTGAATTTTGCAGCCTTTTATCTTTTAACTGCTGCAGGCCTATATGAAGAAGGCAGTTCACCACCACCACCTTGCAAGGGCAATTAGGGATGGGCAATAAACGCTGGCCTAGCCATCGATGCCCACATGCCATGAATGAATTAAAAAGCAATGCAATTCTCAGCCTCCAAATAGACAAGCAGGTAATGGCAGATGTTAATCACTCCTTGTGCTTCCTGTACAAACGTGCTGGCTTTAGAAATACATATAGGCTGAGTACAGATCGCAACACTTGCACTCATCTGATTTATGTCAAGGCACTGAGTCAAAATTAAGGTTAGCTCCATCAATCTCAGTTCTTGTTCTACTTGCCTCGCAAATTTAATTGTGTCACCAGTTACTCACTGATAAATCACCTCCAGGATTATAGCACCTAACCTTACTGACTGTTCCATAGTCATTACTGTAAGGAACAGGTAGGATAATGGAGCCACGTACGTTGCCATAAAGTTACTTCCACAATCAACACATTCGCTGTTGGCTCAAACACAGTGCTGTCAGTGTAACATTCGATCTATGACTGATCACTGCATTTCATTGTTTATCCCTCACTTATTCCCAGGTGAGCAAGAAGGAGATTCACTCAAAGCCACTAGGGTGGCTTTAATTTTGAACCAAATTATGAAGTTGGCTTTATTCTTGCATTTCACTGGCCTACAGCTCTCACAGCTACTGTCAACCTCTTGTAGCCAAAATAACTTCAGAACTCTTCCGCCTTTCCCACAGTAATATGCCAAATTTCAAAGATTAATGTTCAATAATGTTGGCTTGTCAAAACCTCCAGAGAAACACTGTCCAAGTGTTTAAAAATGTGAAAGAATTACTTTGTAGTGATTTGGTATCTGATTTTCATAAGGGTCCACTTTATGCTGTTGAGCAACAGAGATATACTTGAGACTCCTGGAGTGCATTTTGACTGAATAAAAGAGTCTTGCTGAGGTATCCTTACCTTCTAAGTGACAAACAAAATGACAAGTAGTGCCTTAAAGGACCTGTATCTCATTTAGTGTAAGAACATAAGAAATAGGAACAGGAATAGACCATGTGACCCCTCGAGCCTGCTCCACCATTCAATACAATCATGGCCAATCCTCTGCCTCAACTCCAATTTTTTGACCACTCCCCTATCCCTTGATTCCCTGAGCGATCAAAAATATATCCATCCCAGCCTTAAATATACCAAGTGTTGGAACACCCACAACCCCTGGGCTGGAGAGTCCCGAAGATTCATTCCCTCTGGTTCATCTCATTGCAGACTTAAATGATTGACCTCTTATCCTGAGGTTGTGTCCCCTTTTATGGTGATGAACAAGAGACCAAAAAAAAACAATAAAACCGTTTCATATATTAATAGACATGGACTTCCATTCCAGTTTAAAACAAGCATTTGCACTCAGTAGTGTCCTGCTTAATCTTAATGAGTTTGTTTGTTGGTGTCATCTTTTTCCCAGAAGGTTGACTGCCTCGGTTCTCCACCTCTGTGAGTCCTGTGCTTCCCTTTTACATTCCACATCAGACAACTGCTTCCAGTTCATTTTAGGGGGAGATGGTTGCAAAATGGTGGTGTCACTGGAGCTGTAACCCAGTAAACCCAGGCTAATGCTCTGGAGACAAGGGTTCAAATCCCACCATGGCAGCTGGCAGACATTAATCTCAATTAATAAATCTAGATATAAATTAATAGTCTAATTAATAATGACCATGAAGCTATCATCACTTGTCAAGATGCTTGCTGGACTTAACAAGCCCCCAACCCCTGCCATCAAACCTATCAGCAGGAAGGCATTATATCCAGCCCAAAGGGTCATTATGGCACAGAAGGAGGCCATTCTGTCCATCAAATCCATGACAGCTCTCTGCAGTGCAATCCAGTTGGTCTGGTCCCACTCTATCCCCATAGTCATTCAATTTTATTTCTCTCAAATGCCTTTCCACTTTTCTTTTGAAATCATTGATCATCTCCACTTCCACGACCTTCATAACAGCAAGTGCCAGGTCATTACCACTCACCGCATAAACCTTCATTACCACTCACCGCATAAACCTTCATTACCACTCACCGCATAAACCTTCGTTAGCACTCACCGCATAAACCTTCGTTACCACTCACCGCATAAACCTTCGTTAGCACTCACCGCATAAACCTTCGTTACCACGCACCGCATAAACCTTCATTACCACTCACCGCATAAACCTTCATTACCACTCACCGCATAAACCTTAAATCTTTATTCCCTAGTCCTTCTATGATCAGCTAATGAGAACAACTTCCATCCTTTAACATTTTAAACACCTTGATTGGATAAACCACACCAATCCTCTACGCACAAGGGACTCGATGAAATGGTTCGTATGAGCAGTATGTGTGTGCTGACCTTAATATTTGATCTGAGCTGAGAAGCTACAGAGATCTCTTCTAGAGGACAAAGTGGAGGGAGCAGGAAGAGGGGTCAACCCAGGTGAGGTTGGATGACCGACATCACAGAGCGGCTGCAGACCAGCTACAGTGGATGTGTAAGGATGCTGCAAGGCAGACGAGCATGCTTCAATTTTATTTAACTTAATTTGGTTTGCCCCAGTAACATTTAGTGTGACTGGGAGCTTTGTGAGTTTAGCTGCTACTTATCTCATTAAATTGAAGGAGATGTCTTCAGCTTTAAAAATGTTTTTAACTTGTGTTTCCTGCATGCTGGAGTATGTATGTTGAATCATCAGCCTTTTCACAAAAGGGCATTATTTGCAGCAGGTAATAAAATACACTGGAAACACTTACCAGACTGCAAAATGTTCAAGAGGTTGGCATGGTTCATGTCTGGAAAGTTCCACTGAGGTAACATGTCACTTTGGAGGACTGATGGGTGCTGCTGGTTCCCTATAGAAGCAAGAGCAACAATATCATGCATTTATGTAGCGCCTTTAACATAGTAAAATGTCCCAAAGTGCCGACAATGGAATGAGTTCCATGAAAACATGAAATTCAACAGAGGCTCTCTGATCAATCTCCATGAATATCTTTGAATCTACACCAGGCTAGAAAGGGAGTGAGTTTTTGTGGGAACTCTCCTACTTGTCTGTCATAAAACCAGCAGGCGAGCTAGAAGGACCTGCAGCAGATACTATAATCACTGTTTATGCCATTTTTTTCCTACAGTTTGCACTGCCCTTCCACTAAGGTTATGCGGAATATGTGGGAGACATTCCCCAGGAATTCAGCCCCTGGATCTATAGTTGCAAATACTGCCCCTGTCATCTCATCATTGAGACAATTCAATCCCTGCCATTGCCCTGCTGCTACTACTTGTAGCTACTCTTACCAGGTCATGGTTGTCACGCTCGTCTGTCTTGCACCGTCCTCACACGTCCACTGTAGCTCATCTGCAGCCGCTCTGTGCTGCCTGTCATCCAGCTACACCTGGGTTGACTCCTCTTTCTGCTGCCCTCCTCTTTGCCCTCTAGAAGAGATCTCTGTAGCATTTCAGCTGTGAACAAATGCCCGAAATACTGATATTTACTTTCCTGGATGCCGCTTTTTAAAGTTCTTCTTGCTTTTGCAATTTCTAAGCACCCCGTCATTTGTCTTATGGTTTGTAGATGGAATTTTTAGGGTATGTCTAAGTATCCACATTTCAAAGGTCTCAATTTTCTCCCACAGATCTTTATTTATTGTCCAGGTTTCTGAGGCAGACAGGGAATTGGGCAGAATGTAGCACCCAATCAGCTTTTCTCTTCTTACAAGCTTGAGCTTTCTTTCTGTTGACATATCTTCATCTTCACAAAATTACTTCTGTCTATCACTGTATTTTGGCATCACATCTACCACATCTATTATCCTTGGGCCTAATTACACAGGCTTATCTACTTGTTCCAGTATGACACCGTCCACTTCGATCTTCATTCTCGTTTCTTCTAAGGGGTTCCTCCTAACTACCATTGTTTTCGTCTTTCTCGTGTTCATACTTGATCCAAATTCTAAATTTCTATTGTCCAAATGATTGAAATTGTTTGTTCTGCCTTCTGCTGCATCCAGACTGCACTATAATGTGCACAAATATAACAATATAACTTAAATGAGATCTCTATCCATGTTCTAATAAGTGATGTTCTGCTTAGCAACTGGATATCATAGTAACCAGGCATCAATGTTCCCTCATTTAATGCTATTCGAGAACTTAAGCTTTTGTACATCCCAGCTCCATATTTCCTTGTGTTGTGATCCATGCCAGGGTCATACCCATCCGTGCCCTCCAGAACAGACTCCTCATAGTGCAAGTGCCAGCAGGAGGACACTGCAGGTACATTGGTCAGGTAGTTGCAAGTGCCAGTTTGAATGTATCTCAGATACCAACCTGCACATGCCTAGCTGTGATGAGGGGAGGCAAGCTAGGTAATCTCACAAACTCCACCAGTAGGTCTTTTGGATCCCTAAACTAAAATTGTCGGGGGGAGGGGGGAGCAGTTGGGATGGGAGTTGGGGGGGTGGTGGTGTGGCAGTTGTAAGGGGTTGATGGTGTTGGTGATGGAGCAATTTGTCACTGATTCCTTTTTTAATTTAGTCTTGTTGGTTGTCCAGATTTCTTACCTGGGGAACAACCAGTTTCTTAAGGTGAGTGCCGGACAGTTCTCAACCAGATGGCGATTTGGTGGTGGGGCTGCATAGTCATGAGAGGGAGGTCCAAGGACTCAGAGGAGCTGTCCTGTTCTCCTTGGCCCACAGGACATTTTACAAACAAAACTTAGCTTGTCTTCTCCAGGTACTCTGCTGCTTCCCACCAGATGCTTTTGGTAGATTTGCTACTATGTCGGCCTTAACCCACTGAGCTGTTGTTAAAATAGTGTGGCAGAACCAATCATGTTATCAGGCTATGACATTTACATCCCAAGTAGCACAGTAATTATTGATACCACTGTGCCAGCCAATGAATTGGAGGCAGGGCAGGACTTAAAGAAGGACTCACAATATACAATCTATTTTACATCAAACCAAGGGTGGTATCTTCTGTGCCCGCTGGTGTCAGACATGCTCGGTGGCGTGAGCAGACGATATGGTGAGAAGGACAAAAATCAGTTTCACGACATCTTGAAACCAGTTTACGATTGTCCGCTCAGCCCATCGATGGCAGGCCACGTTCCCCACCATCAGACATCGGGAGCCTCTTGTAATACACCTGCATATCATTATAAGGCCAGCTTGCCAGAATCATCACCCCCCCCACAACGCTGGATTGTCCATCCATGTTGGTGTGACTACACGACAGTGCAGAACATGTCTTAACAAGTGTGACGTGCAGAAGTTGGGACTTACACGCCAAGGCCTTGTTCACATCGCGGACACCCGAGGAGCATAAGGTGCTAGAGCCCAACAGCAATGGGACCCTGGAGGAACGCCCATCACATGCTGGGTGGATTCTCATGGAAATGGCTCTGCTGCGAAGCAGCTCACGGAATGTGGAGAGTCACCATTGAGGGTCTGTTCACAATGGATGATGGTCCAGGGGTGTGGAGAGGAAGGTCCAGCTCTGTTTGGGAGAGGAAGATGTACCGGGAGGTGGGAAAGGAAGATCTAGGATCAACTGGGAGAGGAAGAGGTGTCAGGATTAGGTGAGGTTGGGAGCAAGGAAATGAAGGCATCAACGGGGGAGGGGGGGAGGTTTGGGGAGGTGATTGGGATTGGGGGAGGAAGGGGTAACAGGAGTGAAGACAGCAACTGGGGAGATAGGTGTAAGGGGGGTGTAAGGTGTAAGGAAAAGAGTTCGGAGTGGGGAAGCAGTGCAGAGAGGTGGGGTGGGAGTATGTGGGGAGGAAGAAGTACAGAGAGGGCAGGGAGTAAGGCTGGAAGAAGTAAGGGTGGAGGATGGAGTTAGGAAGGGGGCAAGAACAAAGGGTGGAAGAAGAAATAAGGCGGAAGGAAGAAGTAAGTGTATCTGAAGGAGTCAGGAAGGGGGAAGTGGGGAAGGAGTAATGCTGGATGAAGGAGTAATGCCGGAGGAAGAAATAAGACTGGGGGAAAGAGTCAGGAGGGGGAAGGACTAATGGCGCAAGAAGTAAAGGTGTCTGAAAGAGTCAGGAATGGGAAAGAACTAAGCGGGGTGGCATCTGGGGCGGGGGGGGGGGGGGGGGGTGTTGGGGGGGGAGGGGGGGGTGCGGTGGGAGGACCAAGCTCAGGGGGGGAGTTTGAGGGGGGGTTGGGGGAAGAGGTTCCGGGGGGAAGTTATCCGGAGGAGGGAACGTCCAGGACAACATGTAAAAACGGACTCTGATGAGTCCCTGACTGCCTCCTGGGGAGCGAACTGAGGATGGACATGGAACAAGGGGTTGGTGAGAATGACCGAGGGCAGAGTGAGGCGGTAGGGTAGGAGGGTGAATGTTTGACGGTAGCAGTAGAGGGGATGGCAAGGGTGGTTGGTGGAGACTCGGAGGCAGACATGGACCCTGGGGGGGGAAGGCAGAGGTGAATGTGGATGGGGGTGGGATTTTCAGAAAGGAAGAGAATGTGCGCGTTCACCTGGACATACCCAAAGGATAAGTGTTGCAGCTGGTAGGTCATGGAGGGGAAGGTGATGCTAGGGGGTGCAACAGTGATGGGGGAAAGGAAATGGACAATTGGGGGAGGGGAAGAGACAGGGGAACATACAAGAAAGCTAATCAAGACCAAGCTGTCTAAATTGACAGTGAAGCGAGGGTCTTGGTGGGCGAGATCAGGTGCTGCAAGGCAGTGTGATCATTGGGTAGGTGGAGATACAGCTCAGCTCAGATGGATAACTGAAAGCGAACCCCAGCTGGCAGCATTGAAAATGCTCGCAACATTGAGGTGAATGTGAAACAGTAAGGGCCGCATGCGTGGGAGATGCTTACATGAGGCTCCGAAAGGCCCTGTTACATACACAGTTCTCCCGCCAGAATCACTCACTGGCCAGCTGCTCCCCCTGCGGTGACAGAGGACGAGGTTGTGGGGGAGTCACAGGCAAAGGGGACTTGGAGGGAGAGGAGAGCCTCTAAGATTACTGAGTGGATGATCCAGGGGTGTCCAGCTGCCAACGGCCCCGGCCTGACTCCTTGAGGAGAAGAAGCACCTGGAGGGATGTCGAGGTGCCCCGTTTTTCCCTCGTGTTGCCGTTGCAGTAACTCACCCATGGATCCCGCGATGGAGTGCAGCTCTGTGCACATCTCCGTGTTCTGCTGGACCAGGGTCTCCATGGCATCTGCCATCCTTCCCATGGAGACCTCCATATGTGCACAATGGGCACCACTTCATTACAGAGCAGGCAGACACACTCCTCTGTCTAATAATAGCTGATGTTCAGTACGTTAAAGCAGAAGCAATAACGCATCGGGTAGAATTTTCATCCACTCTCCCTCCCCCTTTGGTCAGGAGCTGCCTGTGAGATGGGTTCAAATTGTCCCAAGCTCGTGCTGTTCCAGCCTGGCGCCATTTTCTTCTTGTCGACATTCAAGTTGGCTGAGGTTCCTACTGCAGGGAAGAAGTAGCCAAATTGAAGGCCCCCCCTCCGCCCCCACCCACACCACCCCCCTCCTCCCCTCACCCCCACCCACAAATTTACAGTGGACAAGCATAACGATCTCTATAGGAATTCATACCAATATTGTGATAAACTGTCCCACTGAGGCAGCTAATTCTTTGCATTTTCCAGTAAACCTTCAGAACAAAATAAACACATTTCAACTGCACATGGAAGAGAAAAGGCTGGACTTTAATAAAAAAACATGTTTTTGATAAATGTGCTACTCTCTATGCTGAGCTGAAAGTTTAACCAATGACTCTGCCATAATATTGTCTAAATAAGAATATTTTCATGAAGTACATTAAACGTTATTTTCTGGGATACCCACCAGTTTGAGGACACACAAATCATGTTGGGGGCTCACACGTGCAGAGGGTTAATTTAAATGCGCAAATTGATTCATTAATAACACACAATAGCTGTGATTTTTCCAAGGCAAGGAAATTGAGGCTGTGGCCACTTGTGTTGTAGAAGGGTTTGTGACAGTAGAGAGAGGACTGACATGGTCAAAGACAACTAGTTTCTTATTTTGCAGATATTTTGTTGGAACTAAAAGCTGTTGGACAGATTTTTTAATGGGGTTTGCAGGTAGCTTGTATGGAGAAGCATGAACATCAGCAGATTTGCTCTCAACCAGAGCTGCCATCAGGAACTACATTCCTGCTGCACTGGAACTTATGCATATAAACAGAATGGGCACAAGGTTGGTTGCCAAGCAGTCTTCCACCAATTTCTAACAACTGAATGTCCTCATATGTGATTCCAGGTAATGGCTACCCACAACCAACATTATTGCAGGGTCATGCGAACATATGAATATACAAAATAGGAGCAGGAGTAGGCCATTCGGCCCCTCTGGCCTGCACCACCATTCAATAAGATCATGGCTGATCTGTTTGCGTTTCGAGTTCTACATTCCCATCTACCCCTGATAACCTTCGATTCCCTTGCCTAACAAGAATCTATCTACCTCTGCCTTAAAAATAATCTGAGGCAAAGTTGCTCAGCCCTCGGAGAAAAAAAAATCTCCACATCTCCGTTCTCAAAGGGCGACCTCTAATTTTAAAATAATGCCCCTTAATTCTGGAGTCACCCACAAGAGGAAACATCCTTTCCACATCCACCTTGTCAATACCCTTTAGGATCTTAAATACTTCAGTCACTCCTCACTCTTCTAAACTCAAGTGGAAACAATCCCAGTCTGTCCAACCTTTCCTCATAAGACAACCTGTTCATTCCAGGTATCAATCTAATAAACCTCCTCTGAACCGCCTCCAATGCATTTACATCCTTCTTTGAATAAGGAGACCAAAACTGCACACAGTTTTGGAGCTGTGATCTCAACAATTCTCTGTATAACTGAAGCATAACCTCCTTATTTGTGTGTTCAATTCCTCTCATAATAAAGGATAACATTCCATTAACCCTCCTTATTATTTGTTGTACCTGCATTCTAACTTTTTGTGACATGTGTCAATACCTTGATCCCTCTGCACCTCAGGATTATGCAGCCGTTCTCTGTTTAAGGAATGCTCTGCTTTTTTATTCTTCCTGCCAAAGTGAACAACTTCCCATTTTCCCAAATTATACTCCATCTGCCAGATTTTTGCCCACTCAATCAACATATCTACATGCATCTGTAACTTCCTTATGGCCTCTTCACAACATACTTTCCTATCTTTCTTTCTGTCATCTAGAAATTTAGCTACCATGCTTTTACTCCCCTCATTTAAGTCAGTGATATAAATTGTAAAAAGTTGAGGCCCCAGCATAGACCCCTGCAGGACTTCACTCTTCACATCCTGCCAATCAGACAAAGACCCATTTATGCATACTCTCTGTTTTCTGCCAGCCAGCCAACCCTCTATCCATGCTATTATGTTAGCCCTTACACCATGAGTTGATATTTTCTGCAATAACCTTTGATGTGGCACCTTATCAAATGCCTTCTGGAAATCTAAGTACAGCATGTCTACAGGCTCCCCTTTATCCAAGAATTCCAATAAATTGGTTAAACATGATTTCCCTTTCACAAAACCATGCTGACTCTTCCTGATTGCCTTGAGTTTCTTTAAGTGACCAGTTATGACCTCCTTAATGATTGATTCTAATACCTTCCACATGACATATGTCAAGCTAATTGGCCTATAGTTTCCTGTTTTCTGCCCCCCTCCCTTCTTGAATAGAGGAGTTATATTTGCTACTTTCCAGTCTGATGGAACCTTTCTAGCACCTGGCGAATTTTGAAAAATTAACACCAACACATCTACTACCTCATTAGTCACCTTTTTTAAGACCTTGCAATGACGTCATCAGGACCCGAAGATTTGTCAGTCCGCAGCTCCATCAGTTTGTTTACTCTTCTCATTTTCAAGGAATTGTCCTAATGTGAGGAGACTGTCCACATCATTATTGGGCAAAGATCTGTGAAAGGAGTAGAGGAAGGCAAATTTGAAAGTCAGCCCTGCAGGGTTATTTGCTTGAGAACAGACCATAAGGTACTATTGACTGACAGACTGACAGATGACTGGGTCCACATATCCACCTATCAAATCCAGTCAGGACATACTCCTAGTTGAAGCCCAGTGTTTCCAGAACCCTGAAATGAATAGAGAAAATGACAGTCCCTCAAGAAAGAATATTTCAGGTTCGAACACCTATCAACAGAGGTAACAGGCAAAAACATTGTACGCCATGCTCCTGCTATCCAATGTATTCCTTCATATTATTGGAGATTATAACTGGTCGCTTAAGAAGTTACTTGTGCCGTGGATAAAGGGGAGCCTGTAGATGTGCTGTTCTTGTATTTTCAGAAGGTCCAGCACCTTCCTTTTAGGTCACCCCCATCTGTGTCATCATCATCATCATCTTCATATACACTCTACCCAAGACATGTCCTTGCCTCATTGTCTGCTAATGCTTCATTCTAAGCTGTTTCTCTTGGCAGTATTTGTCAGTGGTGGTTTGCCATCACTCTCGGGGCAGTGTGAGGAGGCAGGGTCCACGTCCCCCTAAGCTGGAACAGAATTCGAACCCACAATGTTCAAACATGCGAGCCGGCTAGCCAGCTGAGCTAACCGGCTCACTCAAGATTGTTGAAACTAGCCTAAAAATAAAGAAGTGAGAGTGATCAGGCTGGCAACCACTGCCTTCTCGGACATGGCTACAATTATGGCAAGGAGGTTTCACTTCCTCTGCCATAATACACCACCTTCCTTCCTTGGGGTTCACAATGTGCACCACCAGCCTCCTACTTTATTTGACCCTATCATTGAAGGAATGTTTGAACATAATAGGTTAGGCCAAAAAAGCACACGTAACACACTCACCAAGAAACCTGTTATGTAATTCTTCCCCACATTCGAACAGTATACACTTCAAAAGGACTAAATTGGTCGCAAAACGTTTTGGGGCCCACAGCAGCAATGAAAGCCGCTATGTAAATGCAAGTTTGTTTCTCTCTCCAAATAGATTCAGAGTGTTTTGTTTTTATTAATGCAGACAGCTTTAGTTGGAACGGGCCATGCTAAGGAAACAAATTATGAGAGGAAAGTACAAGATAGCAGCTAAGTTACAGCAAATGGAAATGTATGGCTTGCTGTTTCTGGGAACACAGTGATTTCACAGTTGGCGGCAATTCTTGGGCAGCATTCAGACCTGGGAGCTACCAAAAGCAGTTTTTAGTGAGTGCCTTCCACATCTCCTTCATTGTAACTTTGCTGTCCCCATTTTTTACCCCTTCCTCTTTGATCGCCTTTCCCCAATAGCTGGACTCGGGTGGTTAGTGGGGGTGGGGGATGGGGGATTGTTCCATTTCACTCTATTTAGTCCTCTTCATATTGAGACGTGATGCAAAATTCCAAAGGCTCAGATTATTTTGGGCGCCTTTGGGCCACAGGGAAAGACTTCAGCTGAGCAAACTAGATTTTATGCTTGATCATCCCAGTAATGTGCTTTACGATAATTCTGGCTGAGGTGGATATGTCCAAGATCATAATTGAGCTTCCATGCACCTTTTTAAATGGAAAGGTATTTGTGTGTGATCAGGGATGTGAAAGCTTTTAGTTTTGACGTTGTTACAGTGGAAAGTGACAAGGGCAACAAGTAAATCAAATGCTTGAGGAACTCTGCAATGCTTAATCTGTCATAGAATATGTCTAATAGGATCTTTAGAGGGCCGAGAGCTTTCTCCTGACATCTTCTCCACTTGTGAGCTTCATGTTAATGGTGCAATGAAGTGGCAATGTGAATATCTGTCTCTCCAAATTGATCAACTCTGACCCAAGTGGGGAAACAGCTCTGGCTTTCCTGTCAGGTAACATCAAATGTGATGCAGGCCTGAAGCAGTAGTAGCTATTTGAGATAAGTTTATTTGCTTCCCGTTGTAGGGATAGGAGGAGCAGGATTGTTCTTCCAGGCTCTGCAAGATTACGGTTTTCAGGTCCCTGACCCTCCCATATCCAAATTGTGAGATCCCCTTACCTAACCCCTGTTGTATATTTCATATATTTGATTTTCCTCAGGGCAATGCCGAGGTGAAACTAGTTTCTACCTGTGCAGGACCCTTTTTTATAGTGTTTTATATAATGCTTTAAAATGACTACTCTCGTGCATCAGCTTGCTTTTAGTTATTAGTTTCTACCAGCTTCTCTGTGTCTCTACTTTTTCTCTGAGTCAACACCCAGGCATAACCAATCAAGCACAGTGTGCATAGATCAATTACCAGACTTACACAATCAAAAACAGAACAATTGAACACTAAAACCCCTCCCCCTCCTATTGGAACAGCCTTTCCTTGGCCGTTTTGAATTCCCGCAGCCCCTGCAACCACCTCCCACCTGTTCATTACCGGAATTCAGCTGGTGTTAGGTTAATGAGTCTCGATGGTTAAAACTGCCATGGCTTCCCTCTCTGCTGGCGGGATTGAACTGTAATTTAAACCAAAGCTACTGACAGTTAAAATCCACCTCCCCCCCGCCCCCCACAAACTCCCTCTTGAGTATCTATTTTCAATTCTAACTGAAATAAGAACTGAATGCTGTGGCCTGATTATTTTCCAATAGTGACAGGAGATGTAAGTTAAAAAAAAATGTGCTTTTCATGTCAACCATTTCTGCATTTTAACACAACACATCATTCGCCTGCTTTCCATGCCTTCAGGAGCATTAAAGAGAGCCTGAGAAACACAGCAGGAAGCTAGATATTTAGCTGGCTTCATTCATGTGCATAAATCTATGGGATTTGTGCACTTTTAGAATGGAATGTCCCTGGAATAGAAATTGGAATGCTGGCATCTGCAATTTAATTGTAAAAACAATAAAAGGTTTAAAAACCAAAGTAACATCAAATCTAAGTCACATTTCAAGGCAGGTCCAAGAAATGACAAACTGTTGGAGTTGCTCGATAAAAGGGGCCCTGCTACCTTTCCACAATGAAGATTTCCAACAGGAGAAACCATTGCTGTACAACATGGCAACACGATGGATGGGATTACCTGAAATGAATGTGAATTTCCCCTAACGCCAGTAATTATAATTGTGTTCTTGAAGAGGGCAAAGCTTTTTCCCTGCAGTTGCTTTCTCTGCAGTGCTATCTGTTACTGACCATGCACCTGTGGCTCTGTGGACCCCTACCCACAGGCCTACAGCCTTCATAAGCAGAAAGGAGCTCAGTTAATTCATTCACAAGATGAGGGATATGAGTACTTACTTTCTGGACAGTTGTCATGTTGCCGCCATTTTAGGGTCACTGATATTTTGAAGCCCAAGGATACCGAGCAGTCTTTAAAGTTCTGTAAATCACTTGAGCCTTTATCCAGATTCTTGACAGGACGAAAAGCTGGTGGACATTAGCTTCGGTCTAACAAGTTAAGAGGATTTATTAAGTAATGAAGCAACACTTAATACACATGCGATAGTTTACGAGTCACACATGGTCTTTACTCTCCACAGGAGCTTGGACGCAGGTCAATGCTAGTTCTGGTCTGGTCTGATCTGACTTTTTCCTTCTGTTTCTGTCCTTCTCTCTTCTTCTGTGAGCCTATATGGGACCCTTTTAGAGAGCTCTTTTTATTCCCTTTCTCGCTCTGGTATCCAGGATTTCTCCTACCGTATTTGGTAAAAGCCATTGACTTGTACCATTCGTAACACGATCAATATGATCGATATTCCATCCACACCTACATCAACAGAGCACTGAAACTCCACCAATAATTACATTAACAGTCCACCTATACACAAATCAATAGCTACATCCTGACTATAATTAGTGTAGTTAACGTGCAGACACTTTAATAGGCTTACATCGCTTTTTACAATTACTGCTTTTAGTAATACAATCAGATATTTGCAGACAGAATAATGATTTCACTGTCTTGCTGCCTCTTACTGTCAGACTGCAGACAGATGCAATCCGTTTTCATCTTCATTCAATCTTACTGAATTGTTCTAACATCCCATCCTTTGGGTGGAATCTTGTTGTGACATTGGGGGTCTCACCTGCTGGCTGGAGAGCCAGTGAGAGACCCTTGCTGCCTCTTCCCGGGAAGACCAGCCGAACCACAAGCCAATCAGGCATTGGCAAGGCCACTGGCGGACCTTTCCCTAGAATCAAGACCCCGGGGCACCGAGGGCTGCCAGCCAATCAGAGATTGGCAGCTTTTGTGGCACTGAGTGCCTTTGATCTAGGCCCGCCCCCCCCACGCCCCCACCCCCCCACCCACCACCCCCCCCCCACCCCACCCCGACCACCTGGAGATGACAAGCAGCCTCAAAGGTACACCTGTTGTACACACCTCATGGCGATAGACCCTCATGCCCTCTGGGTTAATACCTGTGGCAGTGGGATGAGGCCCTTAGGCAGTCATTAATTGGCAGTGGGGTGGGAAGGTCAGCCATGGGTCTTCCCACCCAGAACTTAATTCTGGCGGAAGTGGGAAGTCGGTGGGATAATAGTACACCATCAACCCCCACCAATTACATGCTCTTCCTGCCTCCAGGTTCACCACCAGTTAGAGGACAAAGTACTGCCCTTCCTTTCTATAAAAGCTCAGATTGTTGCTATATGCTATCCCTAGTGCCTAGCCTAACCAATGCACATATACCAGCAGTTAACTCTTTGCTTACCAAAAGCCCACACAAACATTGATGGAAGTGCAGCACCTAAAATTCATTGTGCAAGGAAAAAATATATAAAAGCCTTACACGTCTTAACGAGATCTGGATGCAATATGCAAATTTCATGTGGCACCTGGTTGAACATGTGACTGGAATGCTGCAGCAGACGCTCGGGTGTTTGGACAGATCCGAAGAGTGTCGATGTGCCTCATTCACTTCTCAAAGGCCATTGTGGTCTGTTGCATTTAACACAACTTTGCCACGCAAAGAAGCATTAGCACAAGAGAAGTATTCAGGAAGCAGCCCAACTACAAACATGAGCCAAAAGGGAAGTTGAGGACATTCTTGCTGAGCTCTGTTTGTTGAGCTCCAACAACAACAACTTGCATTCATATAGAGCCTATAACCTCGCAAAATGTTCTAGGATATTTCACATGAGAGGTTTTCATTCAAAATTTAAACCTGGAAAGTTCAGGCCCATGACATTCCTGGGCAATAGGCCTAAAAATATTTGGAGACATTTCCACGTGACATGTTTGCAGAAATAATAGAGGTAAATGAAATCCCCATTTATAGCATTGTATGTCTTTTCTTGCGCTATTCATTCCAGACCAGTTTGTACAATGCACAGTTGTGTAAGGGAATTTGTGGTGCAGTAAAATTGGAGAAACAACTTTCACTGCTGTATCTGGGTTTGTTACAAAAAAAATAGTGAGCTGACATTTCCAAAGTGCCTTTCACAGGGCTTCACAGCCAATGCATTATTTTTGAAACACAGCCACTCTTGTCCAGGCTATCAACGAAGGACTAAAAGGATGAACATTCTCACTCACTTTCTCTCTCTCATAATACATAAAGAGATATTAGCAACAGGTGACCAAAGGCTAAAGAGTTAAGTTTTAAGGAGCAACTTAAAGGGGGAATGGGAGGTAGAGAGGCAGAGGGTATTTGTCTAATTACTGTGAGTTTTCCTAAAATTATTTGGTGGGAAGAGGAAGAGATTTATTCATTCAGAACTCTGCTCAACTGTTCCAAAGCAATTTCACTTAGAATTCTTGTTGATTGTTCTAGAGGCAAAGAGAGTGTGGGAGAGAGAGAAAGTGACTGAGAATGTTCATCCTTTTAATCCTTCGTTGATAGCCTGGACAAGAGTGGCTGTGTTTCAAAAATAATGCATTGGCTGTGAAGCCCTGTGAAAGGCACTTTGGAAATGTCAGCTCTCTATTTTTTTTGTAACAAGCCCAGGTACAGCAGTGAAATTTGTTTCTCCAATTTTATGGCACCACAAATTCCCTTACATAACTGTGCATTGTACAAACTGGTCTGGAATGAATAGCGCAAGAAAAGACATACAATGCTTTAAATGGGGATTTCATTTACCTCTATTATTTCTGCAAACATGTCACGTGGAAATGTCTCCAAATATTTCTAGGCCAGTTACACATCTTGCCCGGGAATGTTATGGGCCTGAACTTTCCAGGTGGTGGGGTCTCCCTTCCCACCATCTGAAGAGTCCCCGCTGACTCCAAGTGCCCCACAGCCATTTCACACTCGAATGAATGTTCAGTGACAGAAAGGCTTGATTTCCAGCCCTCAGTCGGGAGGAAGTCCCGACTTTGTGTGCTGCTGGCATGGCTGATTGGCCGGCAGCTGTCCAGCAGCGGCAAGAGCTGCAGTGGACTGAAGAGGAAGTACACCAACATGCCTGAGCCTAAGGGCGGGATTTTCCACACACTCCCGCCCACCTGCTCGCCGTGATCTACCGGTCCTGCCGCAGGTCAACGGACTTCCGGCTGGGGGGCACCGCCTCGCCTGCGGGGGTCCCGCCCACATCAGGGCCTGAAAATCCTGGCCTAAGCCTTTGAACCGGAAGACCAGGTAAGTTTAAGGGGTCCCAGGGCGGGGAGGGTAGGGGAGGCCTGGGGGCATGCAAAGGAGGCGATTGGGGAAATGGAGATCCAGTGGCAATTGGACCTTAAGGGACGGGGGGGGTGGAACGAACCCACAATCAGAAGGGGGCTTCTGATGGAGGCGCCCTCCCTCCCATCTCCCCCCCTCCCCTCACAACCTCCCTGTCCGAGATCTAGGCCCGGTCTTTTTGGGCTCTCCCCACACCTGAAAAATCCTCCCGCCAGCCTAAACATTGATCACTTAAGGGCCTCAATTGAAGCAAGGGTGGGCTTCCTGTGCGAGGCCTTGCCCACCCCAGTGTAAAGTCGCTGCACGGTCGGGGTGGGTAGGAACGCAAGGGGGAATCCGGTTCCTCCAATTTGACGCTGCCTCCCACCTAAAAACCTGCTGAGTGGGAGAGCGTGAAATTCTGCTCTTGGGTTGAATTTTCTGCCCCCCACTGAGGGTGGAAACAGTGGCGAATGGGGCCTAAAACACCAGCGCCAGCTAGTGCGCTGGTTTCCCAAATCACCCCTCATGGGCTCAGAGCTGGCAGTGTTTGTGCCCCTTTGAGGCCTCAAGTAGAGTTAAAGGAGGATTTTCCAGTTGCCCTCCAGTTTTTCGATGTAACAGGGGGCAGGTTAACACCCAATAGCAAACTAGTGCCCCAGCGGGCCTGCAGGCTGTCTCTGCTGCCTGGGTGCAGCCAAAGGCCATCATGCAAAGAGATTTCTGCCCAGCCCCTAACCAGCAATGGAGCCCTGGTTGCTTTTTCTGCCTTTTTTGGCTAAACTTTTGAAAAAGTTGATCAAGGAGCACCTCCGTCTGGAAGCACCTGCTCGGTTACTTACCCTCCACTGAAGGCTGCTCTTCTCAATCTGGAAGGCCTCGAATTGGGCCTCCTGCTTCATGAACTCATCCATTGTCTGATGTCAGGGGGCCCTTCTCCATGCCAATGTGAAAAATCTCAAAGAATGACCATTTCTCCTGGGGCGGGTTTGAGCCCTGGGAACACTCCTGACACCTGTTTCCTGCCCCGAAGTAAAAATTCAGCCCGTTGTATGAGATTGGTTCCAGAGCCTAGCTAAAAGGGAAGGACTGACGGGGAGCTGTGAATGGGTCGACTTTGATTCCCTCAATTTTGCAAATCCGAGCACAGGAAATGGAGAAACCTGTAGAAATCAATCTTCATTTTTACAGAAACTCAAACCATGCCATGGATTTTGGAGGTGATGCTTTGCATCTTGACCTCACATATAAGTGAAATTCCCTTAGTGTCTTCCTCAAGATTAACCAAGTGGAATGTCCTTGTGGTTTAGTGCCTGACATCTAGGACTGTTTTCACAAGTGGATTTGATGGATGTTGAATGGGACACATGCTGATGTTAACATTTTTATAAGACTCTGCATTCATTGAAAAGCCTGTTTCAATAATAGTGATGCACATCAATAAGTAGGGAGCACGTGTGCTTTTTGATATCGATACTTTTCTTTAATTTTCACAGAATACAGTGTAGCTGGGCAAATTCTGAAAATATCCATTTAAAGCTTGACTCAATTCGGAAGATTTGCAATCAAATGCTTTGATTCTTATAGATAAAAGAACAAAAAGCACTGCCTATGCTCATGTTCATTTTGTATATGTCAAATCCATTTAGTGCACGCACAGTGACATTGCTCGGATGACCATGTGTCTATGCTTGAAATGAAGGAAATAACTGATCTTTTGTTACTATTTCATTCTACCTTTATATACAAGATATTTTACTTCTATTTATTTGCTAGATAGTTTTATTTTCCTCTATGGTGGTCTAGCAGTTGTGCTCAGTTATTTATTGTCTAAATTGTCATTTGCCTAAGATTCCTCCTATTTTATGACTTCCTTTTATGCATCATTAAGGACTTCCTTTCCATGTCTGAGTTGGATGAATTTTACAAGGTCCTATTGTGGCTGGTTTGCTCTGCACCTGCATTATGTAGGTGTCTCAGTTGGTTGCCTAAAACAAGCTTGAGGCCCCCTGTTTTTGTCAATGATGGACTTAATGCCTGTTTGTGACTCTCTTGCAGGAATTCATTTGGATTGAGCAGATTAAAAGCAGGGTTTACTCTGTTCCAGATTATTAAGGAGTCGCAGCGGTCTAAGCAACAAGCGTGAAAGGTCATCGACATGAAACATCCTTCCTCTCGCCACAGATGCTGCCTGACCTGCTGATCATTTCCAGCTTTTTTCTGTTTTTAAGCTATGGTGAGGTAAGTTTGCTTTAAAAGCAAAGTTGACAAAAAAAATCTTTGGAGCGAGGAGGAGTAGGCATGGTGCTGAGTAAATTGGGCCTGTACTCTCTGGAGGTTAGAAGAATGACAGATGATCTCATTGCAACATAAAAGATTCTGAAGGGAGTTGACAGAATGGACACCAAGAGGTTGTTTCCCTTGGCTGGGGAACATAGAACATGGGTGCACAGGTTCATGATAAGGGGCCGAATATTTAGAATTGAGATGAGGAGAAATTTCTTCACTCAAAAGGTTGTAAATCTACCCCCACATAATTGTGGATGTTTCATCATTGAGTATATTTAAGGCTGAGATAGACAGACTTTTGGTTTCTCAGGGAATCAAGGGACATGTGAAGGGGTACGAGAGTGGAGTTGAGGCAGATGATCAGCCATGATGGTATTGAATGGCTGGAGCAGCCTCAAAGGACCTAATGGCCTACTCCTGCTCCTGTTTCCTATGTTCCCAATTCCATCGTTCTTGCAATCATTCCCTCCTCCATCCTATTACCCACCTAAACCCCATCCCCGAGATTTCTCTTTGGGTCATCACTGATTTATTCCAATTACAATACACAATCTGCCTGTTGACAGGGCCACAGGCACCAGCAGCTCCTGGAAAAAGTGTTTATGAGGCTCTGAGACCAATTTTGGGCCGGTCATAGCCCTGGCCGGGGCACACAATGTCAGAGCATCCCAATTAGGGACCCAAACATGGGCCATAACCGATTTCAACTCCCAATGCAAATTTTGGGTTAAGACAAATATAACAAGATATTAGACAAAATGGTGAGGACATGGTTACAGAAACTGAATGAAGAATATAGCAGCTTATAAAAGAGCAAAAGAATGAAGTGAACTATCCGGAGAATCAACAGACAGAGACAAAGCTGAGCAGGCTTTAAACAGACATTAAACAACATGCAATGTAGACAACATTATTGCAGGCACAAAAGAGCAAAGTATCGAGGATGAATTTAAATTTAAATTTGAAGATTTCTTGATGCAGAAAAAATGGTGGGATGACCAGCTGAAAATCAAAGACTTCTATGAAATAGGAAAGTAAATAACTAGGATACATTGGGACTGAACTGAACCTTATCTAAACAGTTCAATATCTAATAAATTTTTGTCAATGATCTGGCAATAACCTTCTGCTGTATGATGTTGTATGTGCCTCTATGCCATTGTAATGTAAAGTTGCTTGGCAGAGCAAGAGTTAATGTGGGTCTGGAGGATGGCATGCCCATGGTATGATGTACAGAGTCATATGGTAATAGACTGAGAGAACACTCTGGAGAGAGCTCTCTGGAACCACCCTGCATGGAAGTAACAGCACCATGCATGGCAGTAAGCTGGGATCTGTAAATAGCTTAACAATAAATGGTTCATTTTTAAATATACAAGCCTCAAAATTTCATCATCAAGACATTAGCTGCAGTACCATGTTACAACACCTCCTGCTAAAGAAGAGCTAATTAAGCTTTATCAATCACCTGGGAGTCTATCTCATCACTTTATCAGTGAAAATTGTGTTTTGTTAAAATGTCATCGGATGTACCTTGTCAAAAATCTAATCTAATGATAGAAGATATGTTCAAATGGATAATTTACTAATGTTGTGTTGATGACTGAGAACCTGGCTTGTTGGCTGCACATAATGTGGGCATGTGATAATATGTACAGTCACTGAGGCCAAGCAAACAACAAAAACTTATATTTATATAGTGATATTAACATAATAAAATGACCAAGGCACCACTACACAGGAGCATTGTAAAATAAAGTGTGACATCTAGCCACATCAGGAGATATTAGGTCAGATGACCGAAAGCTTGGTCAAGGAGGTTAGTTTTAAGGAGTGTCTTAAAGGATCTAAGCAAGACACAGAGGCGGAGAGACATAGGGAGGCTGTTTCAGAGCTTGGGGTCTAGGTGTGACCACCAAAGACCAAGCAATTAAAGTCAGTGATGCACACAAGGCCAGAATTAGAGGAGCACAGATAGCTCAAGGGATTGTGGGTCTAAAGGAGATTACAGAGATAGGGCTGTGCCCGTGGTATGATTGGAAAACAAAGATGAGAATTTTAAAATTGAGACACTGTTTGCCAGGATCCAGCATAGGTCAATTAGCACTGGGATGATGGGGAATGGGACTTGGTGTGAGATATGGGATAGGCAGCAGAGGTTTGGATGACCCCAAGTTTATGGAGGGTAGAATGTGAGGAGTGCATTGGGATAGTTAAGTCTAAGGATAACAGAGGCATGAATGAAGGTTTCAGCAGCAGATGAGCTGAAGCGGAGTATAGCTGGTTGATGTTATATATCTCAGAAACCTATGCTAATAGTCAGGAACCTTTAAATTTTGTAGCACCTCAAGGCTGCTGCCTATAAATGTTGATTTGTGGGATTCAGGGCAACACAATCTCAGTACAGTAAATATATCTACAAATTATTCTTAATCATGCATGTCAGCACACTTGCTATCTATAAATCTATGTCACGATTTTGAATCATGCTTTTTATGTTGACTTCTAACATTGAAACCACCTATGACAACATTTATAATTCACATCTGTGTGGAAATATTTGCATGGAATCATTGCTTCTTGTCACAATGCACAGATGTGAAGGTGTAGACTCTCAACATTGTCTCCCATCTATGACTGCCTGTTATCCCTGTTGAAAACCCAATCGTTGGGCTCCTTTTCAAAGTAAATAGGGCATCCAGGAATTTCCTGCTCATTTGAAGCCCTTCCATTTCTATTTCAGCTTCAAAATACTCAACTCCCGGCAGAGTCAGTCGAACATTTTCTTAAAGGCAATTGGTTCACTCTGGGATGAATTACCTTTAGCTGCAAGAGTTCTGGAGACCTCAGTGGGAATGGTACCAGTCCTTAACTGCTGAGAATTCCACACAGTCACACAGAGAGTGACTGGGCAGAATTCCAGCGATCACCAAATGGAACACCCCCAGATGTAGCTGCTTCATGTGAGAGGGGATTGAGGCAGGAGGGAGCATCACTTTCTTCATGACTCTGGAATTTACTTTGAGATGCCATTCCAGTAGAATCGGTTTCTGTCCCTAGTTTTAGATTCCCCTGTGCTTTTGGCTAGGCCCCATTTGGAATCTTGGAGCCCACAAGGTTTTCTTCACAGCATCATCACACTATGCAGGGAAATGGTTACAATTGTTTAAGCACCTTAACAAACCAAAAAGAAACTAAAGAGCCTTTAAGATCTTTTTAATCTTATTTTAATAACACTACTAAAGTCTTCAGTTCCTTTCAAAAGCCTAAGTTTAGGCCTTTTGCCCAAAACATTGACTGTTAAAGCTTACGGCAAATCCTATAACCTGAGCAAAAACAGGGTACCCCATTTTCCAAGATTTATGAATAGCATGGTTGTCTTCTCTCTCAATCCCCAGCAAAAACTATTTGATTGCTTATCAAAATTACTTGCTTTTAAAAGGTATGTGACAAATTTTAGAAGTTCTATGAAAGTAAAATTCACATAAGGGTTTTATTTTAAAAGTGCTGAGGAGATGTGTTCAATAGTTTACTTCTGCTCTAGGATGCCTCACGTTCAGTGTCAACTTCTTCAGTTTCTGCTTCAGTACCTCTTGCTTAAGTGGGCCCCTGCCCTTAAGATCATGAATTTACCATTATAGCCCCAAATCTTGTCAGAGTATAGCTTTTAACTGGGATTGTAACAATGAAATAGCATGTTAAGCAACCTGGAATCCACACGTGCATTTTTTCCATCTTCCAGAAGGTGGACTGATGATCACTCCAGTGAAAGGAAGCCAATTATGACCCAAGAGTATAAGAACATAAGAAATAGGAGCAGGAGTAGACCATTCAAACTTTCAAACTTATTCCGTCATTCAGTATGATCATGGCTGATCTTCTTCCTTAAATTCATCTTCCGGCATTATTCCCAGATCCGTTGATTCCCACAGTATCCAAAAAAACAATTGATCTCTAACTCGAATGTACCACAATGAATGAACATGCACAACCCTCTTGGGTAAAGAACTCCAAAGGCTCAGGGCTGGATTTACCAATGGGGCTGTGATCCCGACATCGAGCCCAATTCTGGGCTGGGAATCTGAAAGTGGCCGTGGGGGAATGGTCACGATCTTCCTGGAAGTGGCCAACTGAGAAGTGACCTCCGGAAGCCCAATCTAATTAAGGATGGCAGGAAGACCATGGAAGCAGGAGGCCCAGTCAGGGGGCCCACAGAGATGTCAGACTGCATCTCGATCAGAAGAGTTGGATACTGCTGAGGTGGGCAGACAAGCGCACAGGTGCCTCAACATGAAAGCACCCTCAGTGTCCTGCAGGGAGGTGAACAAATAAAGATGCCCAAAACTGATAGGGTCATTGGGGTGGGGGGGGGCAAACTCCTCCTCAGAAATAGTAACGGATGTGGCTGTATCCTTTCATTCCTGTGGCCCTGCCATTGGTGGTATGGAACCTCTAGCTCTGATAGTCACCCAACCTGCAGCTAGGAGGCTTCCTACAATGAGTGTTGGCCTCCACACTTGGTGGGATGGTCCTCTGTTACAGCAGTAAAATATTGGAGTCATCACAAAATGGACCCTAAGTGGGACCTCAATTGCCTTTACTTGGCTGCCCATCTCCTTGGAGCAGGCAACCGACTCTGGTCCCATCCCGCCCTTGGGCAAGTCCCCTCAGAGGCAAGAATGCCTCAGGGGGTTGTCCTGACGTGGTTTTCTCCCCATTATTTTCCCAGCCCACCTGCCTCCAAGCCCATCCCCACAGGGCTGGGGGAATTCAACCCTCGCAAACATCTGAGTGAAGAAATTTCTTCTTTTGAAGTTCTAAGTAGCTGACCCCTTATCCTGAGGCTGTGACCCCTCATTCTAGACTCCCCAGTCAGGGGAAAAATCCTCCCAGCATTTACTATGGCCGGGACTTTCCGTGCCCGATCATGATGGGTGTGTTCAGTGATGTGAATCCAGGAAATGATTGTACCCGTCCCCCCACCAATAGCGGGCTGCGTTTCCTACCGTCGAATGGCGGGAAGTTAATTTGAATACATTTGCATCTCATTATTGCGGCCACACTGCGGAATCAACCCCCACCTACGTCAAATTTAAAGCCCACGTTGGCGGGACTTTACAACGGTGTGACTTACAACGACCTTTAAAAGGCGTGAACCTGGTGACCTGCACTTCGAGGGGAACTCGGGGTGGGGGGGGGGGGTGGTCGGGGGGTAAGGCCACACACCTTTGCGCAGTGCTTGCAATGATCCCAATGCAAAGAAGTGACTCACAGGCAAGTCTCCACAGCGGCTTCTTTGTGGCTGGCTTGTGGTGCCAGGGCAAAGGCGACAGTGCCAGGGGAAAAAGAACCTGGGGGCAAGGGCTACAGTGCTAGGGGTGACAGGGGAGAATGGAATCTTGGAGCAAGGATGACAGTGCCAGGGAGGAGGAACTTTGGGGTAAGGGCTGCAGTGCAAGGGGAGGACATGGCAGCACAGACTGAAACATAGAAAATAGAAGCAGGAGATGGCCATTGGGCCCTTTGAGCCTGCTCCGCCATTCAATATGATCATGGCTGATCCTCTATCTCAACATCATACTCCTGCACTCTCCCCATACCCCTTGAAGCCTTTAGAGTCTAGAAATCTATTTCCTTCTTAATTATATTCAGTGACTTGGCCTCTATGGCCTTCTGTAGTAGAGAATTCCACAGGTTCACCATCCTCTGAGCCAAGAGGTTTCTCTTCATCTCAGTCCTAAATGGTCTACTCCATATTCTGAGACTGTGACTCCTTGCTCTAGACCCCCCCACCAGCCAGAGGAAATATCATCCCTGCATCCAATCTGTCCATCCCTGTCAGAATTTTAGATGTTTCGATGAGATTCCCTCTCATTCTTCTGAACTCCAGTGAATACAGGCCTAGTTGGCCCAATCTCTCTTCATAAAACAATCCTGCCATCCCAGGGATCAGTCTGATGAACCTTCGCTGCATTCCCTCTATGGCAAGTATATCCTTTCTTAGGTAAGGAGACCAAAACTGCACACAATACTCTGGATGTGGTATCGCCAAGGCCCTGTACAGCTGCAGTAAGACATCCTTGCTCTTGTATTCAAGTCCTCTTGCAATGAAGGTCAACATACCATTTGTCTTCTTGACTGCTTGCTGTACCTGTATGCTTGCTTTCACTGATTGGTGTACAAGGACACCCTTTGTATATCAACATTTCCCAATCTATCACTATTTAAATAATACTCTGCCATTCTGTTTTTCCTACCAAAGTGAATAACTTTACACTTATTCATGTTATACCGCACCTGTCATGTATTCATTCAACCTGTCTAAATTGCCTTGAAGCCTCTTAACAAACTAACCATTGCTCATATTCCCATCAAGTTTCATGTCATCAGCAAACTTGGAAATATAACATTTGGTTCCCTCATCCATATCATTGATCTATATTGTGAACAGGTGGGGCCTAAGCACTGACCCCTGCAGTACCCCACTGGTCACCACCCGCCATTCCGAAAAGGAACCATTTATTCCTACTCTCTGTTTCCTGTCTGATAACCAATTCTCAATCCATGCCAATATATTACTTCCGATCCCTGGTGTTTTAATTTTACTTTAATTTTACACACTAGCCTTTTATGTGGGACTTTATCAAAAGCTTTCTGAAAATCCAAATACGCCACACCCATTGAAGCTTGAACACAATCACATGCTGGGGGTGGGGGCAAGAAAACAGCTAAATGCCAAAAGACGTCAAGGATGAGCACTCTTCCACAGCTGAGAGCGTTTAGCTTGAGCTCAGTTGACATGCTTGGAGTCAGTCTCATCAAACAAATGTGACCACTCAAGCAGCACTAATTCCTCAAAGTGCCAGTGATTGCTCCTCTACTGTTACCCCTTGTGTGCACAATACAAACTCGAATGAGTGCACACTACAAACTCGAATGAGCGCTATGCTGCTGCAGAACCATCGGGCAACTGGGCAAACTTAAGGGTCCTCTTCGGAAAGGTGGCCATCGCACACTGATGGAGGGGTGCACTCCTAGTCCTTTGCATTATGTTTCAGTTGCCATTGAAAAGTCACCCTGATGGTCCAAGCAAACCACAAAGTCTTGGAGCACAGGTTAGGAAAATGTCTGCGCCTGAGATGAGAGTTCAGGATGCAGTTGAGTGGCCGAAGCTGCCACCACTTGGTCATGTGGTGTGGGGCGGTGCTGGGTGTGGGCATGGTGAACCATCATGTGCAGTAAGCACTGGACATCCATGTGCTGGCCTGGACTCTCCAGCATGCATTAATGGGCCTTGAGAGGCAGCCACAAGTAATGACTTAACCGCGAATTGTCCTTAGGAGACAAGTGTTGACCCTTGCGTCTCTCTCTTTGAGTATGCAGTGAGGAGACATGGAGTCTGGTGATCTCGCAGTTTGCCTGATTGTTTGTAGGCAGGAGATACGAAGGAGAAGAATGCGACAGAGGCGCCTGGCTTACCAAAGGGAGGAGCTGAACCCTGAAGACCAAGGGGCGGCACAGCCTCCTCCGCACACAGAGAATGAACCCCACAGAGCTGTTGCTTGTAGGTGAATCTTGAGACCCAGGGTCTGTAGATGTTGCCTGTGCTACCTGCAGATGAGCAAGAATCAGTGTTGCCAATACCTGACAAGGGAACTGGTCATCACATATGCCACCCTCTGCAGGATTTGGCTCCATAGGGATTTGGAGGAAATCCACTGCCAGTTGCAGTTAAATTTACCAAAGGGGATGAGGATGATGAGGCTCTGGATGCCGATGAGGCCATTGTACTGGCTATACAAGGCAGAAGTAGTCGTGAGGCCCTCATTGCCAAAACATTCCAGGAGGATGATGATGAGATGCAGTGAGGATACTGCTGAGACCTTCACGTTGCATCTGGGAATGTCTGACACTAGTCTGGCAGAGGGCAGTGCACACGCTTTGGGAAGGGGCTTATATCATTGAGACGCTACAGCAGTCACATGGACTTTAAGACAACTTGATCCTTTGGAAGGCTTCATCACCTGTTCCCATCTGCACCACACCTTCACCTGTCAGGAATGGTGATGAGATTGTGGGGAGTGGAGCCCTGCCTCAAAGATGCTGAGAGCACACAGAGAACATCATGGAACCCAGTGGCGCTTGGGTACGAGATTCTGCAGCAAACACAAGCTGCATGGAGGTGCAGACATCACTGATCTGGAGAGTGACTTTGAAACTGGACAATGACTGTGCTCAGAAGGTTACACACTGCACAGGGGAGAGGCCCTGGATTGTGACACCAGCCTTCACTTTGTGCAGAAAGCAAGGTTTCACATCAGATTGACATGAACACTACTCATCATAACAAGGAACCACACAGAAGGAGGCATTCTTGGGAGTGTAGTTACAATGGTCAACATGAAATACAAGTGGCTAACACCAATGCCCAGGCTGTGCAACTACATGTTCTTGACCTTTCTAACCCTGCCGCTACATCTTGGTGCTCCCACAACATCCACGGCAGAGGTGGAGGCAGCCTGCTGACTTTGACACCCTGTCCGTGATGACCTTGACGGGCATCCTCTAGAGGGCCAAGACCTTGAGAGTCCTGGCCTGCTTTCACGGTCCTGCTGTGTGGCAGTGTCACCCTCCTCAGCCTGGGTAGCTGGTACTGCTGGGGTCACAGAAAGAGGGGATTTGAGTGGGCCGGACACTCCCGGAGTCACTTAGGTGGAAGGCTCTATGAAGTGCACCTGCTGATCCTCCTCCCTATGGATGCCCGAGGGTCCCTGGCTGACTCTTTCATGGAAGGAGGCAGTTGGCATGAGCTCAAGTTTCCTTGCCCCACCTCCATCGCGTTGACACTGATGCATGCCAGCAAGTGCCTCAGCGGCAGAGTGCATGCAGCTCCAGCAGCAGTGCAGGACTGATGTCCTGGACCAAGGTCTTCATGGTGGCCGCCATCCTACCAGTGTGGACCTTGGTGCATTGGCATGCGGGCGCTATCACCTCAGAATGAAAGCAGACATTAACTCTTCCATCGTGCCTTGCAATCTGAGGAGTGCAGCGGACATCCCTTCCTGATGTTCCCGAGCTTGCCTTTGCAGCTCCAGCAACCGTGACATGACCGAGTCCGGAGGCTCATCATCTGACTCGGACTCAGCAGATTTCTGGCCTCCAGCAGTTCTCTGAGTGCTGGAAACCTGGGAAGTCCCTGCCGCCACCTGCTGTGGATCAGAAAGTGCGATGTGCTCACCAGATTGTGACCCGAAGGCGGCTCTAGAACTAGGTCCCACCGAGGTGTGTGTCTCTGCGCTGGTGGAGGATGTTTGTGAGCACTGGGATATGACTTCAATTTCAGTGTCTCCGGATTCTTCTTCCGAGGTATCCTCGGGGCTGGAGTGGAGGACCTGGCTCATGGACTCCCTCAGCCGCTTCCCAGATGTTTCTGTGAAAGCGAGGAGAGGTAATTAGTGTATGGCAGGGGACTGGGGAACAGGGGAAGTGACTCACAGCACGGTTGTCTGATGGATGTTGCAGTGCAGGATCCTTCCTTGGTCAAGCACTGCCCACCTGACCATCAGCACAGGAAATGTCTGGATCGGCTGCAGGCAGCTGGACGGCCTTGAGGACCTCTCCCTTTTGTCGTGTGCGAGCTTGTCCTGCATGAATGCAGATGGAGAGAGTGTAAGCAGGAAGCCTGCCAGTCCAGATGAGAAAGATGCCTGGCATGTGTGCGTGTTGAATGGTGCCATGGATGGGATGAGGACACAATCCACAGGGCATATGAATATGTGTGTGAGAGAGTGAATGGTGATGTCCGTTGAGCTTGCAGTGAGTGCGATCCCCATGGATAGGTTTGTGGGAGTGCAAGTTGGGAGTAATGAGAAGAGTGACTTACCCTGGCGGAATGGAGGAGATCATTCATCCTCTTCCGGCACTGGGTGGCTGACCTCTTTTGGAAAGCATTGGTGGTGAGCACTGCTGCCGCTACCTCCCATGCTGGATTTGTCACCTTGAATGAGGTTCTTTGCCCAGAGCAGGAGTAGAGGACATTGCAGCGGGCCTCCACTGCATCCAGTAGGCACTCAAGGGAGGGGTCGCTAAATTTGGGGACGGGATGTTTCCTCCCTTTGGCAGCCATCAGTTCCCAGCAGCTTCCTCACCCTTGAAGAGTGCTAGTTCTGTGCAATGGTGGCCTTTAAATATTAGTGCCTGGTTTACTGAAGGCCTGAGGCCATGGTGGGATGGGTGAATCAGCAATCATCAGTGACCCAACTTAGAGTCGTAGAGGTCTACAGCACAGTAAAAGGTCCTTCGGCCTATCGAGTCTGCACTGGTCAAACAAGTACCCAACTATTCTAATCCCCTTTTCCAGCACTAGGCCCAATAGAGACATAAAGCTCATGCCTCTCAATTTTTTAAAGAAAGCGGTGCACAATATGGTGGAAAAAGCCACTATTGCCGTCAGCCAGTCGCATGCTGATTTCCCTGCCCGATATCCAACCTTGACAACTTCTGGGATAATTCTTCCCTATGATAAGAGCTCTAAGAGTGTCATGCATTTCAGTGTGATCACCTGTCATTCTTCTGAACTCCAGAGATTATAGGCCCATTCTAGTCAGCCTCTCCTCAAAGAACAATCCCCTCATTCCAGAAGTCATCCAGTGAACCTTTGTTGCAATCTCTCTAAGGCAAGTATACCCTTCCTTAAATAAGGAGACCAAAATTGTATACAGTATTCCAAGTGTGATTTCACCAAAGCCCTATTTAATACAGTAAGGTTTAATTTCTCTTATACTGCAATCCGTTTGCTTTCCTAATTGCTTGCTGTACCTGCATGTAACCAGTAATTTTCTGTGATTCATGTGCAAGGACACCCAACTCCCTCAGAATACCAACATTTACCAGTCTCTCACCCTTTAAAAATATTCTATTTTTATTTCCCCTGCAAAAGTGGATAACTTCACATTTCTTCACATCATATTCCATCAGCTAATCTCCTGCCCACTCATTTAACTAGTTTATATTCCTGTGCAGCCTCTTTGTGTCCTTCTCAAAACTTTAGTTGTCCACCTGGATTTGTACCATCACAATCGATCTCCTCACCTAAGTCATTGATATAGATTGTAAATGGCTAAGGCCCAAGCAATGATTCTCTCAGTATCCCACTAGTTACAGCCCGCCAAAATAAAAATAACTTGCTTATTCCTATTCTCTGTTTTCTGTCCATTAACTAATCCTCTAACCATTTCAATATATGGCCTGCAATCCTACGAGCCCCCATTTTGTGTAGTAACCTCTTGTGTGGTACTTTACCGAATGCTTTTTGAAAATACAGTTAACAGATTTTTCAAACATGATTTCCCTTTCATAGATCTGGGTTGACTCTGCTGAATAGATTCCAGCATTTTGCCTACTATGTCAGGCTAAATAGCGGAGGGCTCCCCCTGTTTGCTTTCTCCCAACTTTCTTGAAGAGCAGGGTTATGTTTACATTACAATCTATGAATACCATTCTAAAATCTAGGGAATTCTGAAAGGTCAATGGGAATACATAATGAGGCTTGCTTGATAGCCCAATCATCCACTAGTCTGTTAAAACAGCTGCAAATAAGGGAAAACATTGCTTGATTGACAGCTTTTACTCTTAGAACTATTTTTCAATTGCACAATGTTTATTTACATAAGATAAAGAGGTGTTAAGTACTTGCAGTTTCTAGTATTGATAATTTAAAAGGTTGGGTACTTGACAAGATTTTTATGCTGTAATAAAAGGAGTTTATGTAAGAAAGTTATGAATGAATGCCTGTTTTTAAAGCTTTTTTACACATTATCTTGTTACAATAGAGTTCATTGGTTCTGTCCAGAGTATGTACTGGGTAAATGGGCATTGAATTGCCATAGGTTGGCATGGACGGTATGAGTGGCCACTGGTGATGAGTGGAGGGACATAGGTTGACATGGGGGGAGGGCATGGGTAGGACCTTTTGAAATTAACTTTCAAAAGGTTCCCTCATCCAGTCCAATGGTTCACAACACCTTTGAGAGACGGTGAACCACAACTCATTGAAAAGCTGGCTGACTCCGCAAAAATTGCAGAGGGTCAGGAGATGCCTCTTTGCAATGGAGCCGGTCAGGTCGGGAGTGCAGTTGTGAGTTCATGACCTGCACCAGCCCTCACTTTTATCCTGTGCTTTCAAGAGTGGGGTGGGGGGAGGGGGGGTGGGGGTGCGCAGGGAATAGGGCAGGGAATCCCAGAATTGCATCCCAGCCACCATTTCTAAAGGTCCACAGAGACTCTCCAACTCCACGAAAATCAAGACCAAAGTATTCAATTAATGCCTCTGCCCTTTTCGTGCCACCAGTATAATTTCTCTTATCTCTGGGACCCATGTCTAATTCCGCTAATCTCTTCCTTTTCACATGCCTATAGAAGCTTTTAAAATCTGCTTTTATGTCTCTTCCTTTACTGTCATATCCTGAATTCTCTCCCTTTATCAATTTCTTGGTCATCCTTTGCTAAATTTTGAAATCTTCCTAATCTTCTGGCTCACTACTCTTTTTCTTTTAGCTTCATGAGACTTTTAACTTCTCTTGTTAGCCACAGTTGAATCACTTTTCCAATGGAGTATTTATGCCTCAAGTATAAATTCATGGCGAGAAAGATTTATTTTACATATAATCAGTGATCAGAGTTACTTTCAAATTTTAATTGATTTCATAATGCTCCTTCTGACACTGAACATAATAAAGTATGCTGGCTAAATATACACCTCTAGCCAATAGCTTTTCAGTTGCAAGCTTAGGTAAGGAGTTTTCTCTCTTTAATTTCAAAAAGCTCCCTCCTAAAATAATTTATCTCAAATCTTTCCTAGGGCAACTATTCAAAAATCTCAACATGTGACTGTGTGGGCAAACACATACATATGAGAGGAAACAAACTATGAAAGATTGTATGGATCATAACATCTCTCTTCAGCATATTAAATACTCTATAAACTTCAGAAAATGTATTAATCTGAGGGACAAATGCAGAGTGTCTTTCCTCATCCTAATTGAGCTACTTTTAAAAGAGGCAGAAGTTAAGAATGATAGAAGTAAAGGAAAAAGACAAAAACAAAAGTTAATAATGAGGGCAAAATGCAGAAGAGAATGAGGATATTCAAGTTCACAAGTAAAGGAGGAGAATCTTTCTTCAGACTTTTCAATAAAGGCCTCCTTACTGAAAGGCTTGTGACAGGCAGAGTCTTTTTTGGTGTAGCCCAATCTGGAAAACCTTGAGAGCTACTCGATTAAATAGTTTTGTTCAAATTTATTATCAAGAATAATAATTGCTTTGGAAAAGCCTTGAGCAAAAGTATTTGTGGAGGGGGTATTTGTATGGCAGGGCAGGAAGTGTACAATTTTGGGGTGGACCTCAGGTAGTCCTGTGATCACTTTGTTGATGGTTGTAACTATAGGGCTAAGTACTGTGCTGAGAATTGACTTCTTACATTGCATGGCCATGCCCTTGCTGTTAGAGGGCACCTATTGGCCGTTCCT
This sequence comes from Carcharodon carcharias, assembly GCF_017639515.1. Lineage (NCBI taxonomy): Eukaryota > Metazoa > Chordata > Chondrichthyes > Lamniformes > Lamnidae > Carcharodon > Carcharodon carcharias. The sequence continues at coordinate 110,675,592 of NC_054468.1, read as the reverse complement.
ACCTTGATACTTATCATCAATTCAGAGATTTTTTTTCTCACTTGCTGTCATGAGTGGCATGTTGAAGGGACAGCATTTGCATATTAGTGTACACCAGGACTCTGGAGTTGGAGGAAGAAGCATTCTTGCATTCCCTGTCTCCAAATAAAGGTTTTCTCTCAAAAATAAACTGAACTTTAGTTGGTGGCCATGAGGACACTGAGGCCTCCTGAGCGGGATAGGCCTGACACCTACCCTGCTCATTGGTAACTAATGTTGCTGAGTGATGCGAGGAATGCCATTACACTCCCAAATAACATACTCAAGGGACCTAATGATTGATTTGGGTGTCTTCCAGGGGACGCAAGTGGAAATGCAAATTTGGCAGATTGGGCCCAAGCTGGCCTTCATTAATTATTCTGTTTTGCATCCATTTTACACCCAAAAACGCAACCCCATGCTACCAAATTTCTACCCTGTTTCTACAATGAATCTGAACATGCAACACCAGGCAGGATATGAATTCAGAGAGCGAAAGAAAAGTGAGAAATGAAAAGCAGAAAATGAGAAGCTAGAGCGATGAGATGTGATTTTACTCTTAGAATATTAACTGCATTCATTCATGTTCTGATTGCTGCTTTAAAAGTATCTCAAATTGCATGAGTAATCGTTCATTTTCCACATGTTTCCATAACAACCCTATAGGGTACCAAAGCTTTCACATTACACTCAGAGGTTAATGAATAATAGAAATGTCTCCATGTGCAATCATGCCAACAATTCAGAAAAAAAGATTATACAAGGAGGATAATGAGAACTTTTAGTTTAGAAATAATAGCAGAGAAGAGTATGTTGCACAAAATGCCAATGCTGGAAATTGAAAAGTAAAACAGCAAATGTTGGTCAGTTAGCCTCTGTAAAGGCCAGTTAACATGTCTGATGCAAGTTTTCATGTGTGGAAAAGGAGATGAGCAGCACCGTACTGCATGCAGCTAACAGAATGTGATGGCTGGGCAGCAGGCCTGAAGAATATTACAATAATCAAGTCTGGAGGTGAGCAAGGCATGATGAACATCAGCAGCTGGCAGCCAGAGTCAGAGAAAGAAATGTTACAGAGAAAGTGTGTCTTTGCTGTGAAGAGGATATGGGGTCAGATGTTCAGCTCACAGCTGAATAGTTTGCTGAGCTTGCAATCTTGTTCAGCCTGAGACTGTAGTGAGGGAAAGAGATGGAATCAACGGTAAGGGAACCGAGAGTGTGGTCTTGGCTGAAGAAAAAAGCTTCCATCTTCCCAATGTTTAATTGGAGGAAGCTGTGGCTTATCTAGGACAGAACAGAGGCAGGGAAAGGAACAAAAGAAGCAGAGCTTGGTACGTGGTCAGTGTACTTGTGGGAGAATTCATCCTTCTTGGGGAGACTCCTGAGCAGCGGCAGAGCTAACCTGTTCAGTCCTATTATGTATATGGTTTTCCCAGAGTTTAGAGGGCAACAGAAACCACCCAGGTTACACAGCAGGCTCCTACTGTGGAACTATTAAATTTCCTGATTAGAGTATGTTTACTCTCTGCTCCATGGGCAACTAACTATGAGTCCTGCAATGCAAATATTAATAGGACTCATCTGCATTGGTTACCAGACATTCATAGGGAAATCTTTAAGTAAACCTTCCTCAGCAGGGTGGGTAATGCAAATCATCAGTGAAAGCAAATCCTGGCCAGCTCAATTAATGAGAGGCCACAAGCAGCAATACAGATTTTTGAAGCCCTTATCATTTCAGTCTGGTTGCACAGCTTTAAGTGTTTAATGCATTGATAAGATTCCTGGGATGTGTGTTGCACAATATTTGCAAAATCAAGACTTCCATTTAGTTCCTGTGTTTGGTCTCCAAATCCCATTTTTTATATAAAGAAACTTTACTTTGATTATCACACTGACAACAAAACAGACATAAATTCAGGTAATTGTATGCATGAGAAACATTTTGCAAACATTGTCAACACATAATCAAGATGGTAAAGTCATTGTCCGTAGTGTTAATGCTTCACAGTTAAAATGTCAAATAAAATTTATTTTTAATGTGATGCAGTAATATCAGAGACAAGGACATAACTTACTCAAAAATGTACTCCACCCTTAATCCAATGGAGCTGGTCTTAAGGAAAACATATGTAAATTTGAAAGACAATATGAAATAGAACCATAAAGTATAACATCAGATTTGAGGAGTAGGTGCAGCTGGCATTTGGTAAAGAGAGATGTATTGCCTTTTAATTGTACATCAGTTGTGTTTGATTAAATGCAGGCAGAAGGCATTAACTGGGATTTCTACTTGAGCACATATAAAGAGAGAATTACCAAAACTAAAGTGTGGTTGAATTAGGAGATATGCTTGTGACCTTTCACTCTGTAAATAAATATAAAACTGAGTAAAGAGTGGCTTCCATATCATCCTTCGCCAATTGGCTTTCTGAAATATAACATTGCCCCACCATGTAGACAATAATGTTTAAAGATTAATGACATAAGGGGAGACAGGGACAATGTTAGGAATAAACTTGGTCATATTCTAATCTTCCAGATCAGTGGGAGGATACCCCACAATAAATTATTTTTTAAAGCTTCAGAGTATCCATGGAAGTTGAGAACGGAATCAGTGAAACTAATAAAGTTGCGGATATTTCTATTTGACAATTGCCCTGATAAAATGAGAGTTTCTCTGTTCCAGTGTAAATGATTTTAAAGGAGATTAAAAAATATATGGGCCTGGGTGTGCTTGTTTTTGTCAACAAAATTTGTCCAAAATCAGCCAAAAAGAAAACTCAAAAGGACAAGGGATTTCCAGCGGAAGTTGTGTGTCCAGCGCAAATTGAGTTTCCACAATCTTTTGCTCTCTTTCAGAAGAATCATGTTGGAAGCTGGCCCTGCCCATAAAACTGATGCTGTCCCAGATCAAATTGATCATCATGACGAGGAAGCCCTAAGTGGGGCCCTTTGTGGGGTTTCTAGGAGGCTTTTGAAATCACCTTTTTTTTAGGTGCATGTGTAGTAATAGGCACCTTTTAAAAGCTTTAAAATATTAAAAACATTTATTTCACTAAGAAACTAACCACTGTACACCATGAAACTAGTAAATGGTTCCACATAGCTTTAAAAGTCTCTTTCAGCTATTTAAAATTGGGCTACCTGCAGGCGGTGATTAAAAATATTTTTTTTTATAAACCCATTTTTGGTGTGTTAATAATACTGTATCAGGTTACCACTCTTAAGTATATGAAGGAATATTTTAATGCAAAACTAAACAATTACCTTCAGAAATACTGTCCAATGGCATTGGTTCAGTGAAAACGTTATATTTGGAGATATGTAAATGGGTCTAAGCATAAAATTGAGCAAAGAAATTGGTTATGATAACTTGGGCAATTTGAGTGTGATCTGTGCTGAGATCGCTGATTGAGGTAAAGTGGAAACTCTACCCCATGCAATTTTTGGGTTTTCACAAGGTCCCATTTGTTTGCAATACCACGCAGTCTAGGTGGAAGCAGCTGAACTAGCACAAAATGTTGGGGAATTTTAAACGTAAATGAGTTGAGCTCAAAACCACTTACACTCGTACCTTCCATGACCTTATACATTGGTTCAAGATTCAATTTACCTGGACCAGACTCTGCCTTTAAAACTATCGTGAATTGAATATTGTGAAATTCTGGCCAAGACATTGGTTTGAAAAGGATATTAATTTCTCTTGCAGGAGAGTCCAAAACTAAGGACCATAAAAATAAGATAGTCACTTTTAGATCCAATAATAAATCCAGGAGAAATCTGTCTTTATCCAGCAATTGATTAGAAAGTGGAAACATGGAGTGGTCCAACTGAATATCGATGCAATTAAAAGCAAGCCTAGTTAAACATAAAAGGGTAGGGAGTATAAGGATATATTGATGGAGTTAGATGAAGCAGTTTGGGAGGAGGCTTATGCGGAGCATAATCACCAGCATGGACCACTTGGACTGAATGGCCTTTCTCTGTGCTGCAACTACTGTGTAATTAATTACAGATAACACTTAAAACATAAGGAAAATGACATTGAAACCTTTTCTCCAGAGAGTAGCCATCCCCTTTAGCTTCTCTAGAATTCATGCTTCATCCAGTATGACAACATGCCAGCCATGTACATAAAAAAATACTCATATAACTCCTTGTGATGACAGTTAAGTGAGCGGGTGGCCCATCCTTGCTTACACCTCTCTCTGTTTCAACATTTCTTAATATGTGCTGTTAATCACCCTTTCTGTCTGCTGGTCTGTGTGAGGTTAATAAGCCAAGCTTACTTCAGGTGATTTTTTAGTATTAAACAGATGCAAAATTAAAGGAGTTAACAAAATCATGGAAATAAGCTGTGGATAAGTTAGGAAAAGGTGAACACTAGTCGCAGGCAAGATGCAGGGCTGCATTTTCATTCTGGAGTTGGGTAGCGGGATATTCAATCCGGTAGGCATGGGGAGGGGTTTGGCTGCTCACCTGCCTCAAGCCTGCCGTATCCAGAAGCAGTTCAAAGGCGGCCACAAGAGCTGCCAAGTGCTGAGACAAGCTGGTTAAAAAGCCCACCCTGGTGCTCTGGAAATTTGTACCAGTCGTAATAAAAATAGCTAGGGCTTCTCCCCTCAGACTGCCTCACCCCTCCCACAAATTATGCATTCTTGGCTGAGAGCCCAAGCATCTATTGTTGAACCAGCTGCGTCCCAGGGAAAATATTGCTTGATTGACAGTCCTTTCTCTTGGATCCATTTTGTTAATTTCACAATATTTATTTACACAAGATACAGAAGTGTCAAGTACTTGTAATTTCTGCTATAGATGCTTTAAAGATCTGGACAATTGACACTTTTATAGAGCTGTAGTGAAAGGAGTTTTTTTAAAGAAAGCTATAAATGAATGACTTTTTTTAAAGCTTTTCCACACATGTCATTGTTACTATAGGGGTTCATTGATTCTGTACAGAGCGCATACTGGGTGAATGGGCATGGAAATGCCTTAGGTTAGCATGGTGGGAATGAGAACCTATTTGGGGTGGAGGGTCATAGGTTGGCATGTGGGGCATGGGGAAGACCTTTTGGAACTTACATTTCAAAAAGTTATCTCATCCAGACTATGATTATAGTTGGGGGTGCCAGGAATGGGGCCAGAAATCCTGGAATCAAGTCCCACCCACTATTTATAAATGTTATTGGATTCTCTCTAACTCTGCAAAAATCCATCCCAATGTTTTAGAGCAGACTTAAATATATAGTAGATGCCAAGATTAGCTGCCCTCGATGAAATATGATAAACACAAAAAGAAGTCATTAACCGCAAGAAACAGGATGAAAGATGTCTCTTGAGACCTGGAAATATTATGCTTTCTTGGTTTGGAAGATGTTTTATGACATAGGCATAGTTCCCCTAATGAAGGATAGCCAGGTGACCTGTGTATGTGGGACCTGTATGATTGGATGATGGGATTTTGGCTGGAAGTCAAGGGGTTTGAAAATTTCTGCCCCATAGAAAGGGTGTTAAAAACAGGTGATTGCCTTTGTGTGTCTGTGAATTCATTGTCACCTGGCCCTAATGTATTCCACAGATGTTGGGCAGATTTTGTACTCGGAAGGAATAAAGGGCTTTGTTGGAATAGTATTGTGTCTGTGCGGGGCTACCTCAACACATTTGCCCCAGTGTTCGAGGGGATCATCAACAGGCATCATTGATGAGTAGCCACAGACTGACCTGCATTTCATGTACAAACCAGGGAGGATCAATAACAAAATTAGGTAAAGCCTTGGCCTTCAAGAACTCGAGTGCACGTGAGCTCTGGGGCAGGAACTAGATCACTTGCCCTGCTGACAGCCCAGGGGAATCACCACACTGTAGAGACTCAGAAACCATAGCAGGAGCATAAGTAGTTCCTTTTTTCATCAGGGGCTTACAGACACCAAAGTTATACAGCATTCTGATGTGGTAGTAATGTAAGGGGGCCTGCTACACCAACAGTTCATGAGGCATTTTTCGGGGAAAATGAGGGATGATGGTAAGAAAGAAGAGTGAAGAGTAAAAACTTAGAATAGCGACTGCTCACCATCTGCTAGTAACAGGAAGTTATAGTGGTGAGCGGTGATGGTAGTGATGGTCTATTTTGGAGGAAATGGGACAAGAGGCTTAACAACTATTACAGCAATGCAATAGAGAGGGGAAAAGGAATGTCAGAAGTTAGGATGCCAACTGGGAAAAGGAATGCCAGCAAGTAGAAACCAGGAGCTGTGATCAAAGCTGTACCCAACTGCAGGCAAGCATTGTGGTAGCATAAGCTCCGGGAACTTAACAAGTGGAAAAAACATCAGGGAATTGGAAAACTAAATAGAGCACCTGAGATAACAGGTCAAAAGGAGAAAGGGAAGAAACTTAACAGTTGAAACCAAGGGTAGAATTGTCCCAGATTTGCACTTAGTGCACCAACAGACTGGTGAAATGAAGCCCGATGCGATGGCAGCTTTTCATACCATATCATCCCAAACCCGCCGCATTAATTATGCATTCCCAGGAAACACGCTGTTTCCATGGCAGGCAGGCTCTCATTCACCCGCCACGCCATCACCTCACTGCTTCATTGTGCCAGGCACCATGTTTATAGTCCAGCTGCGCGCACACATCTCCAGACCACGACTACTGCAGGGAAGATGTTCATGAAAGGCAAAAAGACTGCAGCCCCCAGGTTTAGCATCACGTCACTGAATGCCTTTTGGATGCCGTGGAGGCCGCCACAATGTCCTCTAACCCTGCCGTAGGATGGGCAGTGGCGTGACCAACCAGGCTTGGGAAGATGTTGCAGCGGTGGTCAGCGCTAATGCCCTTCAAAAGGGGACAGCCACCCACTGCCATAAAAGGATGAATCACCTCCGTTCCGCCAGGTAAGTCACTCTTATCACTCTCAACTCACACACTCACAAACCCATCACACACCCACAGGACCCTCACTCACTGCTGGTTCAAGGGACATCACCATTCACTCTGTCATGCTCACCGTCATTATCCTCATCACATCCAGGGAACCACTCACCACCCACACAGGCCAAGCATACTTATCACCTGGCCTAGCAGGTGGTCTGCTTACACTCTATCCACCTCTATTCATGCAGGACAAGCTGGCACACAACAAGGAGAGGTTGCAGACCGGTGGAGGAACGCCTGAAATCAAGCTACTCATGGACTTTGAAAACAGAGCCATCCAGCTGGCCGGCTGGACAGTTCCTGTGCTAAGGGTGAGACAGCCATGCTAGGAGTGATGTGTCCTGTTTCACAGGCCACTGCCATGCACTAATTATCTACCCTTGCTTCCATAGGCACATACGGAAACAGGCAATGGAGTTCATGACCCAGGGCCTCCAATCAAGCCCTGAAGAAACCTCGGAAGAGGAATCTGGAGGCACCCTCCCTGAAGTCCCATCACAGCTCTCACCCACACCCTCCACCAGTGCAGACACACACCTCAGTGGGACCTAGCTTTACAATAGCCTCAGGATCACAATCTGGTGAGCATATCACACTGTCTGATCCACAGTAGGCGGAGGCAGGGACTTCACAGGTTCCCGGCACTCAGAGGACTGCTGGAGGCCACATATTTACTGAGTCTGAGTCAGATGACGAGCCTCTAAACTTGGTCATGTCACAGTTGCTGGAGCTACAAAGGCAAGCTCGGGAACATCAGGAAGGGGTGTCCGCTGCACTCCTCAGGTTGCAAGGCACGATAGAGGAATCCATCTGTCTTCAGGCTGAGGTGATAGCGCCAGGATGCCAACGCACTGAGGTCAACACCGGCAGGATGGCAGCCATCATGGAGACCTTGGCCCAGGACATCACTCCTGCACTGCTGCCTGGGCTTAACTCCATCTCTGATGCCACAGTTAGCCCCCACCAGTGTGTACGTGAGAGGGGTGTGGGGCAGCATGATCTCACTCCAGCTACCCCTTCTGCTAAAGGGTTCAGCCAGGGGCTCTTGGGCATCCATAGGGAGGAGGATCAGCAAGTGCACCCTCCCCGAGGCCCATCTATCCAGGTGACTCCAGGAGTGTCTGGCACATCCGAATCCACTCTTCCTGTGACCTCAACAACTCCAGCTCCACAGGCTGTGGAGGGTGCCACTGCCACACAGCAGGACCCCCAAAGCAGACTAGGGCCCTCCAGAGGACACCCGCCATGTTCATCTCAGACATGGCATAGCAGTCCGCAGACCACCTTTACCTCTGCTGTGGATGTCCGGGGAGCATCAAGACAAAGCAGCAGGATTAGAAAATTTAAGAAGATGTAACTCTTTCGAGTTAATAGAGGAATCGTCTTGTACTCTTTCTTTGTCCTTGAAGAATTCAGCGGACATGTTCGCTTTTTTGCCGTTTCATGGGAAGTGAACAGCTTGATCTACAAGCAGTGATCAGACGTGGACTCGAATGCTAGACTCTTAGATTAACAATTTGATGCTTCACCAAATGAGCTAAGCAGGCTCGCTCTTTAAGAAGATGTAGCTGCACAGCCTGGGCATGGGTGTTAATCACTTGTACACGCTTTTAACTATTGTCAATAAACTCCCAAGAATCTCTCCCTGCCTATGGCTCCTTGTTCTGATGAGCAGTGTTCTTGTCACTCAGATGAGAAACCTTTCTGCACAAGATAAAGGCAGATGTCTCAGTCCAGGGCCTCTTCCCTGTGCTTTGTGCAGCTTTCAGACTGAACTGATGGTCCAGCCTCACCCCCTGGAAACATTACTGATGCCTGCTGGTCATTGCTGCCAGAATGTAGTGGGCAGGCGTCACAGAGTTCCGTTATTCTTTCTGTATGCACTCAGCACCTTTAAGATGGGGCTGGCCCCCATCTCTTCAGCATCTGTGACCGGTGATGCTGTGCTCCTGAATGGGGTCAGAATGTGAAGGAGGACAAAGGATCAGATGCTTTTAAAGTTTCATGGCTGCGTCTCTATGATGTGACCCTGTTCACAGAGCGCAAGCAAGCTGCCCTCGGCTAGACAGGAGTCAGCCATTCTCAGAGGCTATGTGAAGATCTATGGAGTGTCCTCACCGAATGTCATCATCATCCTCCTGTAATCGAGTGACTATTAAAGCCTCCACTGCATCCCCATGACAGGAGCATTCTCACAGAGGGTATTCGTGCTGCCATAAGCCAGACTGGAGTCAAACATTCACAGATATAATGTGAGGATCTTATAGTGTCTCCTCACCACATGTCGTCATCATCCTCCACAAATATAGCAGCTATGAGGGCCTCCCGAGCGTGCCTGCCTCCTCTGGCCAGTGGGAGGCCTCATCACCATCATCGTTGCCTTCGGGCACCTCCTCTCCCTCATCCTTGTCAGCGTCCTCATCAGAGGAGATGTACAGCTCCCCCACCTCCTCCTCAGCCAGCTTGTCTCCCCATTGCAGTGCCAGGTTGTAAAGAGCGCAGCAGATGACGACGATGTGTGACACACTTTGTGGACTGTATTTCAGGGCTTCATTAGACCAGTCCAGGCACCAGAACCTCATCTTCAACATCCTGATGGTCTGCTCCACCAAGTTGCGAGTTGCAGCATGAGCCTCATTATAGCATCGCTCTGCTGCAGTCTGCACGGGTGTCATCAGCCATGTCCTCTGCGGGTAGCCCATGTCCCCGAGGAGCTATGTGGACCCTGGAAAACTTTAGGGGCCTGTGACCAACTGAGAATGTAGGATTCGTGGTCAATCCCTGGAAACCGTGTGCAGGCCTGCAGGATGCATTTGTGGTTGTCGCACACCAGCTGCACATTCAGTGAATGGAATCCCTTATGGTTGACATAATTAACCATGAGTTGCGATGGAGATCTGAGTGCCATGTGAGTGCAGTCGATGGCACCCTGCACCTGTGGGAAACCTGAGATCTGGGCGAACCCAATCACTCTTGCATCCTGGCTGTCCTGGTCCCGGGCAAAATACACAAAGCTGTGTGCCCTCATGAAGATGGCACCCATGACCTCATGGATGAATTTGTGGGTGGAGGCTTGTAATATCCCACAGAGATCATCTGTGGAGCCCTGAAACAAGTCACTGGCGTAGAAATTGAGCACCGCTGTCACTTTCACGGCCACTGGCAGTGGATGCCCTCCATTTCCCCGTGGCGCCAAATCCTACAGCAGGTGGCAGATGTGACCGACCAGTTCCCCAGACATGCACATTCTTTGGCAACACTGGTTCTTGGTCATCTGCAAGAATGAAAGGTGGTGTTTATAAATCCTAGGTCCAACTAAGCGCTGACTAGCCACAGCTCGCTGTGGCTTTCTGGTGGCATGTGCAGGAGCCCCAGCTGCCCCTTCTTCTAGAGGGTGCTGTTCCACAGCCAGGCACCTCAGTCATTCTCTTCTCTCTCGTCTTCACTCTCTGTACACCACGAGGCACACAGCTAGTTCACCAGGATCTATGACCCTAATGTACTCCCCCTGCAGGATGAAAGAGATGCATGGGTTAGCACGTGTGTACTAAGAACCTGTCTTGGTTCAGTCTGAAGGCCTCTTAACGCATCCCGGAGAGTGCTGGCCACCACTTGAATGGCCAGAGATTAGCGCGCTGCATGGCTGCCCGAAACCCCACCCTCCTCTGCCCCACTCCATCTGACCAATTGACAGCAGCTTTGCCCATTGGACTGCATGCTGTGCTCTCAGCTCAGGCACAGGCATTCTCCTAACCTGCACTGCAAGGCTGCACTGTTAGCTTGAACCATGGGGGAGACGGTTCCAAACCGGGATGATGACATTGCAAGGGGCTGTGAGTACCTCCACCAGTGACTGCTCCATGGCCCAGCTTTAGCAAGGAGATTGTACAATGTGCCCAGTCGTCCAACTGTTCTGCAGTCCACTCAAAGGCTCATTAGTTTGCAGTCTGTGTCCGAGGGGTGAAAAGCTCTGGAGCACTTGCTGGCACTTTCATGCCTCTGCATTACTTGAGCGGGCAGATAAACTGGAGGCCCAGCTCCAAGCATGTCAATGTGGCTATGCCTGAACCTTCTCAGTTGCAGAAGAGTGGTCAATTTATACACGATTTCCCTAATACGTGGCTGCTTCTCTCGCCCACCACGCCCCTCCCCCCAACCCTGCATGTGCTTGTGCACCACCTTCAACTGCAGGGCAGCCCTTGCCACCACCCACCCTAATGCACCTCAACCTTGAAGTCCAACAGGCGACTCAGGCGAGTGCTCCACAACATTACTGTGTACTCACGTCTGAGTTCCCGTCAAAGTGCAGCCAGCCAAGAGAAGGGGGGGATCGATCCCAGCTGGCTGGCCTTATATGCAGATGTATCATAATGAGGTTCCCAACATCCAATGGCAGGAAACGCAGCCCGCCATCGGCAGGCGGAGCGGACGATCACTAACTGGTTTCACGACATTGTGAAAGCGACCTTTGGCCTTCTCGCCATATTGTCTGCTCGCGCCGCAAAACACGTCCAACACCAGTGGGCAGGGAAAATCCCAACCCCTGATTGTTAGTAAATGCTGCCCGATTCTGTGCCAAGGAAAATGAAACAATAGGATCACTAAGTGGAACTTAAAAGCTGCTGGAATTTGAGTTTGTGTGTATCTGCGGAATTCTCCTGATTATTAATGTAAAAGGAGTTAAAGCGTGTCTTTTTTTTGAAAGTTTGTCTATAAAAGTATCTATGTAATTGCTTTGAGGGTCAGAGCCACCCACTGTTCTGTGTCTAGAGGCCTTTAGTTTGCTGTAATTGTTGGAAGTATTTTAAGCATATTAATTGATGTTTTTTCTGCAAGATGTACACTGTTCTAAGTGTGTTCATTGTTTCCCTCGTGCATACATGTCCTCACCGCACTCAGGCAATGACCATCTCAAACAAGAGAGAATTTAACCATCTCCCCTTGGCATTCAATGGCATTACCATCACTGAATCTTCCACTATCAACACCCAGGGGATAGCCATTGATCAGAAACTCAACTGGACTCGCCAGATAAATACTGAGAATTCAAGCGCAGGTCAGAGGCTAGGATCCTGCAGGCAGTAACGCCCATTCTAGTAAAGCCTGTCCACCATCTACAAGACACAAGTCAGGAGAGTGCGATGGAATACTCCTCACTTACCTGGAGGAGTGCAGCTTTAACAACACTCAAGAAACTCAACAACATCCAAGGCAAAACAGCCCACTTGATCAGCACCTCATCCACCACCTTAAACATTCACTCCCTCCATCACACATGAACAGTGGCAGCATTGTGTGCCATCTACGAGATGCATTGCAGCAATTCACCAAGGCTACTTTGACACCACCTTCCAAACCTGTGATCTCTGCCACCTAGAAGGACAAGGGCAGCAGATGCAAGAGAATACCACCACCTGCAAGTTTCCCTCCAAGGCATTTACCATCCTGACTTGGAAATACATCACCGTTCCTTCACTGTCACTGGGTCAAAAACCTGGAACTCCCTTCCTAACAGCACTGTGGGAGTACCTACACCAAATGGACTGCAGAGGTTCAAGAAGGCAGCTCACCACCACCTTCTCAAGGGCGAGTTTTGAGCCAGGGATCTTAGAATCAGACAGAAGGGCTCGGGCTGGGGACCTTGCTGCCTTCCCACTCTGCCCGACTATGTTCAGGGCAGGAAGGCTCGTGGATGATCTTTCCATCCAGATGCTAATCGAGGCCCTTTTGTGCACAATTTATGCCCATTTAAGGGCCTCATCACACTGCTGCTGGTATTCAACCAATTGCAGGCGGGGTAGTCGCCAACTGGGGAGCTCACAGGCTTCTGGGATCAGTCCTTTGTTCAAAGATACTCAGTGCCTGATAGACAGACCATGCATCTGGAAGGGGATCCTCTGAAAGCCATCCCCTGCCCTTGCCTCTGACCCCCTCCCTTCCTTCTCGTGACACCCACCACATGACACCCACCTTTCACTCACTTTTGGCCTGGGCTCCCTCGTTGACCCTGGGCATCTAGTGTGTGCATTGCAGGCAGCTGCCACTGCTCTGGCTTGTGCTGACAGCAGTACAGAGGTAGCAGGCTTTTGATTGGGTGTTGTCTCTCAGAGGAATTCTGCCCCTGGGGTCCTTAATCCAGGAGAAGACCCAATGATGACCATTTAAATACCTAATGTGCACTGAATGCCAATACGCTTTTATCAGCAGTGGTGCCACAGGTCTCCTACCAGTTCTCCAGCCGACAGGCGAGACCCTGATCATAAGCATTAAGTTCCGCCTTTAATCTTGCGGATCAGCTTCATTGATTTGGAAAATATCTTTTTAAAATTCATGAAAATTGAATATGAGCCTAACAGTGTCTCCCCCTGCCATCTTACAAATGGACGAAGAGCTAATCGCTTCCTGCTGACAGCCATTATTTTTTAGTTCACCACACAACATTCATTTTGCTGAATGCGAATTTATGCTCAAACAGTGAGCATTATTAAACGCTGAGTTTTGAAATTAGCAGACGGAAATTATGATTTGACACATTAATCTCTTGGCCTCTTCAGCAGAGCGACAATGGACTCTCTGTTTTTCCTTTGGGAAACAGGTGACCGTCGCTTCCTCGGCTGCACGAAGATTGGCAGCTCAGCAAAAGATCCAGTGTTCTGAGAACTTGTCTGCAGGCATTGACACATTTCATATGTCACGCCAAGCCTTTCAAGGACTTGGCCTCAATACATTCAGGGTCATTTTCTACCTTCTGATGCAGAATGCTCAGGGGGGAAAATAAATGCTGCCACTAAAATAACTAGAGCTCTTCCATCTATAAAAATATCACTTTGAGCTACCAGACCTCAGGCATCATTGATTTTGAGATAGGAATTGATGAGACAAATTGATATGAAATGCTGTCTCAAGGACTTGAGAGAAGGAAAAGTCTACCTGAAATGTAAGAGGACAGTCAAATCTTCATTAAAGGGAATTTGTGGAAAGCAGTCTGACTGGTTCCTGTGCATCAAGAGAATGTTTCGGGGGAACTCAAATTGAACATTAACAAAACCTGACAGCTCAACAATACCACTATTTGGATTTGGGAAAATTTCGAAATGACAAGTTGTCAGGCGCAATATCACTGGGGAATAAAATGTTATCTAGAATACAGGATCAACAAACAGAATGATTTAATAACTGGGACCGTGACCAGGACATTTTGGATGAAGAAGTTTCTCTTCCCGCTGTCCGAGGAGTCAGCGGCGAACACGTACCTGCCGATACCAGCTGCCCCCGCAGCCATTTAATACCCTAAGGAGCAGTAATTGGCTGCACCTGCGACTTCTGCCCCTCACTCAGGAGGAAGTCCCACCTCAGAGAGCTGCCTGCCAATCTGATTGGTTGGTTACTCTCTAGTTCAGCAGCGCCAGAAGCTGCAGTGGACAGGACTGGGACTGCAAGCAGTCCCCAGAGTCTACGTTGCCAGACTCCAGGACCAGACAAGGTTTGGGGGTAAAAGCAAAATACTGCGGATAGAAAGTCGGGAGGAACAGCACCTCATCTTCCAATTAAGCACTTTACAATCTTTTGGAATTAACATTGAGTTCAACAACTTCAGACCATGAACTCTCCTCCACCTGTACCCCTTTTTTAATCCAATTAGTTTTTATTTGCATTGATTTATTATTATTTTTTAAAATCCTTTTTCCCCAACTCCCCCCCCCACCCCCACTTTCACAGAACGCTGATACTTGTTCTGCTATTAACACATTCTGCTGTCTTACCTTTATGCCATTATCAGCACCTTCTTTAGTCTTTAATATACCATTAACACTCCCTTTTTCCTGTGTCCATGACATCTTTGTCAAATTTATCCTTATCCTTCAAATTTATCCTTCCCACTTATCCCTGACCTTCTATTTTGCTCCACCTGCTCCACCCCCTCTTAAACAGTATAAAATTCATCATATTTCTACTTCTTGTTAGCTCTGAAGAAGTCATATGGACTCGAAAAGTTAACTCTGTTTCTCTCTTCACGGATGCTGCCAGACCTGCTGAGTTTTTCAGAGGTGAGTTTTTCATGGAGGTACCCCACACTTCCCACCAAAGGCCTGAGCAGGGTCACTTTTCAGGGTTCCCCCTTGTCCCTGAACTCCTCCCGCCAGCCTCAAAATTGAAGCTGGGCAGGAAACAGGCCTTAGGTGGTCATCACTTGGCCACTTAAGGGCCTCAGTTGGGTCCAGGGCAGGGGTGGGGCTGGCCTCGGTCTCACCCATCTCATTATAAAATTGCTGAGAAGTCAGGGCAGGCAAGAGTTCAGTGTGAAGGTCATCCGAAGAATTTTACAGTCACAGCCCCCAGCTTACAAACCTGCCGGCAGGGGAATGTAAAATCCTGCCCTAAGTGTGAATCCATGTTTTCTATCATTCATACTGTATTGGACAGTAAAGTTCCCCCAGAGCCGGTTAATGAGATAGAATGATGGTTAAAGGGATATATATGAGAGGTAGTGGTTGAGGATAGAATGCAGAGAAAGGTAAATCACACCACCAAATGGGGAATTTTAAAAAAATAATTTACTTAGGAGAATTGCAAACAATTGCCTGGGTGTAATTCACAAAAAAGCATCACCAGGAGCTTAATGGAAGATATCGCTCAAAGCTAGGAGTGTCGTTTTCTTGTTTTGGAAGCCACGTTTGACAACTTCGACATTGTAAAAGGCCAGATTGACTGTGTATGTGGTACCGAGCTGGTTTGATGATGGGATTTTTGGCTGTGTGTGGTTGGTCAGTCGGTTCGAGAGTTTCTGTTCCACAGAAAGGATATGAAAATAGGCGATTGTCTTTGTTTGCATGTGTATGATTTCACAGGCGCCCGGCCTCTATCTACATATACATGAGTTGATTCTGTACTCTGCAGAAATAAAGGCCATTGTTGGGAAACAATAGTTTCATGTGTGTGTGATGACTTCAACATGGACACCCCATTGTTCAAGGGGGTCATCCCCAACATCACTCACTTTTACACCAGCCCAGATATATTCTCCTCATTTCTGTTAGATGTCCAGAGAGAAGTTCCCAAGGTGATAGAGACAACGCAAATGGGCAGGAGAATGCCCTGGGCAGGTGGAACATAAGGAGATAGACATTAGTGATGGAGATTCATGAGCCAGCCAAGTCTTAAGACCCAGCCCATCTTTAAAAATAAGGATGTTATCAGAACAAGTTGTGTTTGAAGGCATTGGGGATATTGGGGAGTATCTGACAACCCAAGGCATGTCTGGAATAGGGGCTTCCAAGAGAGAAGCACTAATGACAGTCTTAGTCTCTAGCATGGAGGCTGAGACATGCTTTGACACCGAGGCTCTTGTGTGGTTCCTGAGCCTTGCGATTTGCTCAGAACTTTGCTGACCTGACCAGTGGCCAAACAAATGCTCAGTTCTAGTGGCAAGGCAGGATTGCATTCTGCTGTCTTTCAGGATTAGGATATATACATCACCCTGCCAGCGACCTCAGATGCCTGCTCATGTGTCACGAAGGGAACATGCAGAGACTGACCTTTTTGAAAAGTGCCATTGGCAACATTGGCACAGAAGAGAGAGAGAGGGAACATGCACAGTTGTGTCTGCAGACATTGCAATTGGCATGGGAAGTGATTTATTAAGGGCAGGAGATGGTAACCTCTTAATTTGATACTCTGACAAGTAACAGTACATAAATGCATATTCGTAGTGGAAAAGAGGAGAAATTGATAGAACTGGTCATGCAGTATAGTCAAGGGAGGTCTCACAAATGTATCTTGCAACTGCAAATTATTGTCCTCTGCATCCCCTTTATACTGCTGCTTATTTTGTTTGCCTACCCTGTTACCCTTGGGCACCATCCTCTTTGTCCTCAAATGACATCCACAAGTGGGTCTTGCAAGGCAAAGTTGCTTACTGTACAACCCTCGATACCTTAGCTGGTCTATATTACGGTGCTCACCATCCCCAACTGACCTAGCCATCTAAAGCACATCTAAAGGGTTCTGAATACCAATAGCCTGCTCAGTGTTTATTCTGAAGCCTGATTGCACCTCATTTTAGGGTTCAGATCCTGGGAACATCTACAGATAGCCTGAGACCTGATTGTAGAGGATAATGAGATTGTATGATGTGCACGAGGACCTCAAAGCCCAGAGCTGTTTGAGGTCACCCAACAGGGTCATCTGACTAACCTCAAAGGAAGCTCATCAACATGTAAGCACTGAAGATACACCTCACAAGAGAAACTAAGCAAGGTACAAAAGCATAGAAGGCTACCACTAAAGTTATACAAGAGTGATTCTTAATTATTAAAATAAAACAATGTTATTGGATTTATCTTTTTTTCTAGATTTGGTGTTGGTATTAATATTTGTAGCCACATGAGGGAAAGTAATTGGATTCTTGTAATAAACACAATGGTGATAGGAGCATTGGTATATTAGATTGCTAGTTATATTTATCTACCTAACCAGCAATGGACATCCATTGCCTTGTTAGTCTTTTGGTCAGTCCTGCAGGATCGAGAATAACTTGCATCCACTTTGATGGGTTCTGAGATGGCTGATAAGCCCATTGCATGATCTGCAGATCCTGCCACATGTGGGGCAGGGTGGTGCTTGAAGGGTTGGGTAGATGGATTGTTTGGGGGTTTTTGCACCCTCTCCAATACCTCAACATCACTTCTGCATATTCCTAGCAAAGTCTCTCATGTGTTTGGTGCCCTTCCGATTGAACCTCCTCCATTTTGGTTGGTCACAAGCCAGGGTTTCCCATGTTAGATCTCTTCAGTGGGGCTTTCAGGACATCCATAAAGTGTTTCCGCTGTCCTCCTGAGAGTCTCTTGCCGTGATTGAGTTCCAAGTAGAGCTGTTTCTCTGGGAGTCTGGAGTCTGGAGCAGAGCAGGTTTTGAATGATTAGCTCCTCAATACTGGGCAAGTTGACTTGAGAGAGGGTGCTGCTCTTGGACCACTTTTCTTGTCACCGAATTTGGAGGATCTTGCGAAGGTATTGCTGCTGGTAGTTCTCAGTGTTTTGAGGTGCTTGCTGTAGGCTATCCCAGTCTTTGAAGCATATAGGTGCACAGGATCACTGCTGCCCAGTAAACCATGACCTTGGTCTCGGGTTTGAGATCCTGGACCTCAAATACTCTTTTTGTCAGTCAGCTGAAGGTCGACAATGAGTTTCTGAGTGAGCATGCAGGCAAGCATCATTTGCATACTGAAGCTCTACGACTGAGGTTGGGGTGGTTTTGCTCTCGGATTGAAGACAACGATAGGTTGAACAGTTTTTCATCTGTTCTGTAGATTATCTCCATGCCATGGGTAATTTGCTGGTTGTGGGATGCAGAATTGCAGAGAGCAAAATGGAAAGGAGATCTGCTGCAATGACACAGTCTCATTTGACCCCAGTTTTCACCAAGCTAGGGTTTGTGTTGGTTCCATTGGTGAGGATCACATCTCGTATATCATTGTGGAGTTGGAGGAGAATGGTGACATTTTCTGAGGGCATCCAGATTTGAGCTTTCACAATTGACAGAGTCCAAGGCGTTTGTGAGGTTGAAAAAGTCCATGTATAGTGGTTGATGCTGTTCCTTGCACGTTCCTTGAATTTGCAAGTAGCAAGTGTCTGCGGTGCCTCCTGATGAGTGAAAACTGCACTGCAACTCTGGAAGGAGCTTTTCGGTCACTGGAATGAGGCGGCTGAGGAGGATCCTTGCAATGATCTTCCCTTTGGTGGACATCAGGGAGACGCCTCTGCAGCTGCCACAAACAGACATGTTTCCTTCTTGACTATACTCATGATCACCGCAACCCTGAGATCCTTCAGTGTTCACTCCTCTTCTTCCCAGGTGAGGCCGATGAGGTTGTGCAGCCATGCCAGGCGTCCATCTCCGCCATGTTTCAGAATTTCAGCCAGTGTTTCCATCTGTTTGATGGGCTGTGTTGTTTCTCAGCTGTTGGATGGCCTTTTCCACTTCACCTTGGACTGTGGTAGTGCCAAGATTGGGTGGAGGGGTTATTGAGGAATGGAGTTGAGGACACTCAAGTTGAAGACAGAGTCTCGGGTGAGGAGTTTTTAATAATGTTTTCTCCAACGGGCACTGACTGCCTCCCCGTCCTTGATGAGTGTCCGCCCATACTTGGCTCTCAGCAGGGGGGGCACTTGAGTGCTTCGGCTGTAGGTGTTCTTGACAGCGTTGAAGAAAACATGCATGTCATTGGTGTCCACGAGTTGTTGGGTCTCCTGTGCGCCTTTTACATATCATTTGTTCTTTATGTTATGGGTTTTACGCAGTCCCACTGCCTTCAAATGCCTATGGGTCTGCTGCTTTTCCCTTTAGCTGTGGTGAATTTTCCTGTCAGTGAAAGCTTTGTGTTGACACTCAAGTAGGTCCCTCTAGCTCATGGTCACTTTCAAAAACCCATTCACAATGTTTTCTAGTAGAGAGGCCAAGGACCTCTTTGCCATTGCTTTTTATGGCAAAGTTTAGGGTCAGCCAGGCACTATGGGCACACTGTAGCACCTGGTGGTCAGAAATTGAGAGGTTGACAGTGAGGCGCTGACTGAGAAAGGCTGCCTAGGTGGGACTTTTGAAGCCTTCGATGTTAATTTTCCTGCGGTGTTGTCTCTGTTGCCTCTACTGTTGGGAGCCGGGCGGATGGAGGTGGTAGATCGGATAGGGCAATAATCAGTCCAGTTGTTGTCACGGTGAGGTTGATGTGGAAACCTCTATGGTTCCTTGCTCAAACTATGACGTGGTTGAGCAATTGCCAGTGCTTAGGCTGTGGGTGTTACCATGGGGCCTTTTACTTGTCCTGACAGCAGTACAGGGTGTTGGTTATGACAAGGTCATGGTCTAGACGTTTCATCAGGAGGAGGGCACACTTGGAATTTGCTTTCCCTACTCCTTCCTTGCCTTTCACACCCTTCCAGTGATTCGTATCCTTCCCAACTCCAGCGTTGAAATCTCTGAGGGGGATCAGTTTGTTGTTTATTGGAACTTGGGATAAAGAGGTTGGTGTGGGATCCCTCCTTGGTCTCAACTGTTTCCTCAAGCATAGGAGCTTATGCACTGATGACAGTGGCATACTGATTCCTTGTTAGTGTGAGCCAGGCAGTCATGGGGTTCTCACTTATCCCACAGAGGGAATATATTCCCATGAATTGTTTGTAGAAGCAATAATTAATCACATGCTTAGCTGTTCTATATTACAGAACTGTTGAATCAATTAACAAACTCAGTTTATAATTCCCATCTATCTTATACCAATCCAATTATACACATTACACATCCTACCAACTTTCAAAAATATTCTTCAGAACTCTCAGGACCTAGAATATATGAGCAACTTTACAATTAAAAATACAACCTAACGAGCCTTGTTTTTCCCATCCACATCATAGAAATCACAATTTGTTACAGGAAGTACTCATTTGACCTCTCGTGCCTGCTATTCAACTGGAATTAGATACTCTAATCTTGTTTCCTTTGGCCGTTTTTCATCTCCTTTCAAGTCTTTCTTTCTCAAGCACCTGTCCAGCTCTATTTTACCTTCTTTTGTAGGCCTAGGAGTTTGACAGTGCATTGTCCATTTTTTAGTTCATAAACCAGCCTACTCAGAACCTAATCTGGCAGGCCTGAAGCATGTATAAACCACTTTAAAACTACAAATCTTATGACGACAAAATTTGCTACTGACATTCTTTCCTGCAACTCCAGGCTTGAACCTCTGCAATTGGGTTTCCAACCCTATGATGCCAAAAAGGACCTTAGCGGAGTCAGAAGTGACATCCCCATGTGACTCTGACTTCGGTGCACCATCTGCTCACATCCTTCTGGACCTATCCACAGTCTATGATGTGTTTGACCACACCATCTTCCTCCAACACCTCTCCAATTCACTCTCATCCGTTTGCTGAAACAGCCGAAGGCCACATTCACCCCTACCTGATATCAGAATAAAGAAGCTGACCTGGAGACATCTGCATCTCCAGCTATTCAGACAAACTGGTTCCCATGAAGGCTAAGGGAGATTTAATTGAGGGGCCTAGATAAAGTGAAGATACAAAAGGATACATTCCCCCTCAAGAGGTCAATAACCAGGGGGCAGATTTAAAGTAATTGGTCGAAGAATTGGAGGAGAGTTGAGGAGAAATGTTTTCACCCAGAGGATAATGGGTCTGGAGCTCACTGCCTTAAAGGGTGGCAGAGACAGAAACCCTCATCGCAGTCAAAAACAACTTGTAATCATAAATTAATTGCATCAAGAACAACGTCAAGCCATTGGGATTAAAACTCATGTCAGCATAGAAATTAAAATCATTCAGGATAATTTTAAGGTCACCACTTGGATGGCAATTCAGAGGGACAGACCAGTTATAGAATCAGCCTGGTTTACCCATTCACTGACTTCAAGGAAAATGAGAATCGGATGGGTAAAACATAGAACACTTATGGCACAAAAGGAGGCCATTTGGTCCATTGTGTCTGTGCTGACTGAAAAAAGTGCCAATTTCAGCCTAATCCCACTCATTTTCCAGCTCTTGGTCTGCTGCCCTTTAGGTTACGGTACCTAAGATGCATTATCCAAATATTTTTTTTAACTGTGACGAGAGTTTCTATCTTTGCCACCCTTTCAGGCAGTGAATTCCAGACCCCATTATCCTCTGGGTGAAAACATTTATGCTCAACTCTCCTCCAATTCTTCGGCCAATTACTTTAAATCTTCCCCCTGATTATTGTCCTCTGAGGGAGAATGGTTCCTTTTGTATCCCCACTTTATCTAGGTCTCTCAAATAAATCTCCCCTTAGCCTTCTCTGTTCCCAAGAAAACAATTCCAGCCGACCCAATATTTTTGTGAAAGGAAAATCATGTTTAACCAATTTATTGGAATTTTTTGAAGGACTAACATGAGCAGTGGATAAAGGGGAGCCTGTTAACATATTGTACTTGGATTTTCAGAAGGCATTTGATAAGGTACCACATCAAAGGTTGTTACAGAAAATAAAAGTGCATGATGTGGTGGGTAACGTATTAGCTTTGATAGAAGATTGGCTGGCTGGCAGAAAGCAGAGAGTATACATAAATGGGCCTTTTCCTGATGGGCAGGATGTGATGAGTGGCGTCCCACAGGGGTCTGCACCGGGGCCTCAACATTTTACGATTTGCATCAATGACTTAGATGAAGGGAGTGAAGACATGGTAGCTAAATTTGCAGATGAAACAAAGGTAGCAAAGTATGTTGTGAAGAGGACATGAGGAGGTTGCAGACGGATATAGATAGGTTGAATGAGTAGGCAAAGATCTGGCAAATGGAGTTTAATGTGGGAAAATGTGAAGTTGTTCACTTTGGCAGGAAGAACAAAAAAGCAGAGTATTACTTAAATGGAGAATGGCTGCATAATTCTGAGGTGCAGAGGGATCTAGGTGTTCTCATACATGAGTGACAAAAAGTTAGTATGCAGGTACAGCAAGCATTTAAGAAGGCTAATGGAATGCTATCCTTTATTACGAGAGGGATTGAACTTAAAAGTAAGGCTGTTATGCTTCAGTTATACAGGGCATTTGTGAGACCACACTTCGCATTCTGTGAGCAGTTTTGGTCTTCTTATTTAAGGAAGGATGTAAATGCATCGGAGGCGGTTCAGAAGAAGTTTACTGGATTGATACCTGGAATGAATGGGTTGTCTTATGAGGAAAGGTTGGACAGACTGGGCTCGTTTCCACTGGAGTTTAGAAGACTAAGGGGCAACTTGATTGAAGTATATAAAATCCTGAATGGCCTTGACAAGGTGGACATGGAAAGGATGCTTCCTCTTGTGGGTGAGTCCAGAAGTAGGGGGCACTGTTTTAAAATTAGGGGTCGCCTTTATAGGACAGAGATGAGGAGAATTTTTTTCTCTCATAGGGTTGTGCGACTTTGGAACTCTCTGCCTCAGAAGGTGGTGGAGGCGGGGGTCATTGAAGATTTTTAAGGCAAAGGTAGATAGATTTTTGTTAGGCAAGGGAATCAAATGTTATCGGGGTTAGATGGGATTGTGGAAATCGAAACACAAGAAGATCAGCCATGTCTTATTTAATGGCGGAACAGGCTCGAGGGGCTGAATGGCCTACTTCTGTTCCGATATCTTATGTTCTTATATTCAATCTTTCCTCATAGCTAAAATTCTCCAATCCTGGTAACATGCTTGGGCACTATAATGGGTAGGTATTTTGTTCCATCAGTTTGCCACCCAAGTGATTAAACGGAAGATTACCACCATAGCTCTTCCCATTGCTGAAACAATAGCATGGCATGTTGCTCAAAATTTCAGAGACAATATTTGAGTCTTGCCCATGTATCACAACCAAGGCCACCTAGGGCCTGTCATTCAGACAACTTAGTTGTTAGAATTGATTATGTAAATGTAATTACCATATAATAATAGAGTGCCTCAGGATTTTTGGTCCTGTCTATGTTGTAAATAAGAGACTATTTTCTAAAACAGGCTTTGCAAAAGGGTAGAATAGATAATTGCTTATGCCCAATTCTCAGGCATGTGAATGTACAAATATAAATAAAGAGTTCACTATAGAATTCAAAAAGGCCAACAGAACAATGAATATATGAAAGGCATAATCACAGAATGTATGTCAAATGGAATATCTCATGCCACCAGTGCAAAACTGGGTCTAAAGCATCTTCTTAGCTATTCTTTTTCTTTGCTTGCCTCATGATATAACTGTATGTAAAACAGATTCAGGTTAACAGCACATTCAGTAAAGGCTTGATATTGATGAATAGGTTCTCAGCAGACTTAGCTCCAGTGATTTTGTATCCGTGTCATAACTACTATCCTACTCACTTGTCATTACTTGGTGATCCTTACGGGTCAAGGGTAATGGGCAGCAGGCAGAAAAGTAGAGTTGAGGCCAAGAACACATCAGCCATCACCTAACTGAGCTGCGGAGCAGGTTCGAGGGGGCAAATGGCCTTCTCCCGTTCCTATTTCATATGAGCAATTGAGACGAAACTCCGAGTAGTCCCATCGTGTTCTCCACAATGACACTGGTTGGGACCTGCCGTCGACAGTATATGTGCTGCTGGAGCAGGGTGAGGTTGCAGAGTGGTGACAGCAGTCAGGTCCACAGGAGGGTATGCCTCACCCCAACACCACCCCCCCACATTTAAAGAGACACTCTACCCCTTTATGGGGCTGTTAACCTGCTTTTTAATTTATTGGTTAATTAGCTTTTTAATTGGTTTACTCAAGTGTATAAAGAGGCATTATTGGTGGTGGGTTGTAGGGTTAGGAGCCATTCATTTGTAAGGTTTCACTTTGTGAATAAATTTAAAGATTGAATTTTTGTCCCTCCTTATCGAAACATGTAAGACTAGGGCAGATGCTGGGAGGATTTTTCCTCTTGTGGGAGAATCTAGAACTAGGGGACGTTGTTTAAAAATAAGGAGTCTTCCACCTAAGACAGAGAAGAGGAGGAATTTCTTCTCTTGGAGGGCAATTAGTCTTTGGAATTCTCTTCCCCTGTGAGCAGTGGAGGCTGGGTCATTGAATATATTCAAGGCTGAGTTAGACAGGTTTTTGATTGACAAAGGAGTCAAAGGTTATGGGGGAGCAGGCAGGAATGTCAAGTGAAGGTCACAAACAGTTCAGCCATGGTCTTACCGAATGGTGTAGCAGGCTCAATGGGCTGAATAGCCTATTCCTGCTCCTATTTCTTATGTTCTTATGATCAATCACCAACTGGCTGCCAGACGCTTATCACCCCGATGGCCACATGTGTACAGTTGCCAATGCCCTGCACACAAGGGAAGCCAGCCACTGTTACAAGCCCTAAGGTCAATCCCGTTGATTGATGAGGTCAGCGGGAAAGGTGACATAAAGCTTAACACAGCTGTGAATTGGCAGAACATGAGTATGCAGCTTATATGTCCCGTGTAGCAAACTGAAGGAGCTAGTGACAACAAAGGGGCACTGCCAGATCACGCTCCCCCAGATCAGCGTGGTGATAGGTCCTGCTCCACCAGGCAGAGGTGCCCTGTGATAGACTGTCTGTAGAAGCACAGCCTCCTTTGAATTGGGGCAGGTTTGATGTCATCAGAGTGTGACATTCAGATTTTAACAAGGCCCCAGCCTGCCTTGGGCAGGAGCCTGACCCAATGTCCAAAAATTGGCAAGTTATTGATTGCGAGTGAATGTGCAGGGAGCTCCCGGGTGCGATTTTAATCACATACCTCCCCTCATTCACAACACACACACACACGAAATTTTCCCAGATTTGTGCTAAGTGCAATAGTGGGTGGGTAAAACGCTGTTTTACCCATTGGCCCCAATGGCGGGATTTCATGCCATATTGTCCCAAACCCCCACCTCATTATTTATGTATTCCCACGAAACATTCTGTTTCCATGATGGGCGGGCTCTCACTCACCCTCCTTCCATAACCCTGCTGTTGCATCATGCCAGCTGCCATGTTTAAAAGGCAGCTACCAGCACACCGCTCATCGCTACCAGCTCACCGCCGCTGCCTGGGAGACATGACCAGCAAAAGAAAAAAGACTGCAGCTCCCCGGTATAATAACAGGTCCCTCCAGCAGCTGCTGGATGGTGTGGAGGCCGCTGGGATGTCCTGTGCCCCCGCTCTGGCCGCAGGATGGGCAGCAATGTGACTAATCCGGCTTGGGAGGCAGTGACAGCGGTGGTCAGCACCAAGGCCCTTCAGAAGAGGAAAGCCACCAAGTGCCGCAAAAGGATGAATGATCTCCTCTGTACACCAGGGTAAGTCACTCTTCTCATCGCTCTCAACTCACACACTCACAAACCCATCACACATCCACAGGGCCCTCACTCACTGTCAGTTCAAGGGACATCACCATTCACTCTCTCACACACACCATCATTGTCCTCAGCCCATCCATGGGACCACTCACCACGCACATGCCAGGCATACTTATCATCTGGCCTGGCAGGAGTCCTGATACGCTCTCTCCATCTCTATCCATACAGGACAAGCTGGCACACAACAAGAGGGAGAGGTCACAGACCGGTGGTGGAATTCCCAAAATCAAGGTCCTCACAGACTTTGAAAACAGAGCCATCCAGCTGGCCGGCGAGGATCTGGACCCTTCCTGTGCTGATGGTGAGGGTGGTGCTGATCTACCAAGTGAGGATCCAGCAGTGCAACATCCATCAGACAACCATGCTGTGAGTGGTGTGTCCTGTTTCACAGGCCACTGCCATGCACTAATTATCTCTCCTTGCTTCTGCAGGCACATCTGGGAAACAGCCAACAGAGTCCCTAAAGAAATAAACAGAAAATCTGTAAGGCTGTGAAAATCTATTGTTGGCTGTTTGAGATGAATTTGCTCTTCCAAACATTGATGACTTAAGACAGGCAAAGCATATTGTCTGTTTTCCTGTCAGAAGTCAGAGCTGCACCGTTCTGCATCAAGCATGGCTGCCCCTGAGTTTCTCCTGCTCTTACTGCCTGCCATAGGCATGCTGGGAGGATTTGCAGGTTGGCGATCGACCTGCTTGCCTGCATTATGAATACACCTTCTGTGAGCATCAGGTCCTAGAATGGGACTTGAACCTGGAGCTCCCAGCTCAGGAGCATTACCCACTGCATCACAAAACCTCCACCCCATCATAGCCAAGATTACAATTTTATATTATTTCAGACCGGCTTCCCAAAATATATTCTAAACCTATATTCCTGAACATGTTAAGACTGATGTTATCAATAAAACTTCATAACTGGTTGCTCCATACAGAAGAGGTTAAGTTCTTTTATCTACTTTACTTTCTCAGTAAGTGCTAAATGGATACACTACAATTGTTTCCCCAGTGGTTACAATTTGAACAATGTGCCTGTACCTGAGCTCTTGCGTATGAAAGTGAGACTGAGTGATGCTGGATCACCAGGAAGTCTGGCCCCCTCTTAAATGGTAAATGGGTGTTCACACCTTCAGCACCCTGAATGAAAGAGCGGAACAAGGGTTAGCTTTCAGTGTGAAGCTAAAAGGGAGAGAGAGACAGAGAAGTGGGTGGTGATAGTATCTGCTGTTTGCCATGCAGGGTGTGTCGAGTGGGACAGAAGTACAAAGGGTAAAAGCAGCCTGTTGTCTCCTCCAGTGTTGTGACTTGCTGCAGCCACAGCTCTGTCTCTACCTGTGATGGCCAGGATGCTTTCTTTAATGGTGTAGAAGGTGTGCAGGCAGACTCTTCCTCTTCTGATGCCAAATTCCTGTCTCAAGTTGTACACAACTTTCTTCTGCAGGAAAGAAGGGAATGATTTAATGATGGTCTTGCCAGTACTTTAGAGAATGTGCCTGACATTTTGAAATAGCTGGCATGCAATATGTCAGATGAGGGATGCAGGGAAGTAAGGGTTACAAAAATGCAGAGTGTCTGAGTTTGAGGAGAATGAGGCATAGTGAAGTGTTATGGAATGCCTGTAGGAAGCAGGTGAGGCGAGTGAGGCTAGAGCTCATGGAGGTGTGAGCAGAGGATAAGAAAGTAATATTATTACCTAGAGAAATCTGGTGAGGTCATTGAACTTCTTTTGGCATTGCATCCATGGCTTGGGATCTAAGGTCCTGGCACTGACTAACTGCACTTTGTCTTCACATTGGGGTGGAGTTGTTTCTAGGAGGGGCTTCTTCTCTCCATAGCCTGCATCAGGGCCTCCAAAGCAGGTTTGGAGAACCAACAGCATGATTTCCAGGTCCAACAGCCATTTCTACTCTTCCAATCGTTTCCCTGCCGTCTGCACTGAGAAAGTACCTCCCCTTTAAGAGGGTCTGGCTACCTTTAGGTGGTTAACAGAGTCACCCAACTTCCAGTCCTCCAAAAAAGGTGTGCAGCCAATAAATAGCAGGAATAGCTGAGGCTGCACATTTAACTCGTGGTAATCACAATCATTGCATGTTGCCTGGGGCAGCGCTGAAAGACACATGGACACATAGCCCATCCTTGCATGCCTACTTTTGAGCATTACTGAGTTTCTAAGCAATGGGCTCTAATTACCTGGATGCACTTTAATCATAATTGACTTTTTCTTATGTTTGTAAAACCCTGTTTCTATCAGTTAAAATAGTGCTACTACAAGGATTATCTATCTGTCCCAAACATGGGTCTGGATTTTAGCCCAAACATGCATTCCATGCGGGTGGGCTGATCTGAAGTCAAGAAACCCAGAGGAACGGGTCACCCAAAAACAGCAGGGTTCCATTACATTTCTCTGTCAGCTTCCCACCCACAGGCAGTAAGAGGCATGCCAGATGGAGAAGTCTACAGCACAAAGTTGCAGCCGAGGTCTGGAGTGGGGGTTGGTAGAAAGTGTTGGGAGGGGTGGGAGGACCCTGAGACCATGTGGGTTATCCCAATCATAGGAGTAGGCTCCAATCACATGGCAGTTCTATTTGCAAAGGTGGGGAGCGAGGAAGCGAGATGTCAATGGACAACAAGCACACAAAGATGACATCAGCAGTGGAAGGACCTATGCATGCACCAGCAGATGGATTGGGTGCTAAGTCCTGTTCGGTGTCAGGAATTACAGTGCTGGAGGAATCACTCCTGCTCCTTTTGGCCCACCAAAGCTACAAAATTCAACATGGTTTACAAAGTCCCAATACTAATAAGTTAATCAAAGAGGCCGTAGATTGGACAAAGAAATAAACAGAAAATCTGTAAGGCTGTGAAAATCTATCGTTGGCTGTTTGAGATGAATTTGCTCTTCAAAACGCTGATAACTTAAGACAGGCAAAGCATATTGTCTGTTTTCCTGTCAGAAACCAGGGCTGCACCGTTCTGCATCAAGCAAGGCCGCCTTGAATTTCTCTTGCTCTTACTGCCTGCCATAGGCATGCTGGAAGGATTTGCAGGTTGGCAATTGACCTGCTTGCCTGCATTATGAATACACCTTCTGTGAGCATCAGGTCCTAGAGTGGAACATGAACCTGGAGCTCCCAGCTCAGGAGCATTACCCACTGCATCACAAAACCTCCACCCCATCATAGCCAATGTTACAATTTTAAATTATTTCAGACCGGCTTCCCAAAATATATTCTAAACCTATATTCCTGAACATGTTAAGACTGATGTTATCAATAAAACTTCATAACTGGTTGCTCCATACAGAAGAGGTTAAGTTCTTTTATCCACTTTACATTCTCAGCAAGTGCTAAGTGGATACACTACAAAGCCCATTCACGCATGCAGAATTCTTCTATAAATTTCTTGAACAAAACGTGAAATGTATTGGACACTATTATGTTATTGCAACAAGGAGTAGAGTTTGAATTCTGAACAAGCCTAAACTAACAAGAAATCTATATCTGCAAAATTGAACATTGAGCTCTTGTCGATTGCTGTAATCCATTCACCATCTTGTACCACTAAGGGTAGACAACCCATATATCTTGATTGGGATTTCCAATAATTCTGTCATTCCTGATTTATGATACATGTAGAAACTTCCATCATTTTATAACTCTTTTGTAGCTACACTGGAATAGGAACATAGCAGTGAATTAACTTGTCCAGTTTTAGTAGAGATTGTGCAAGAGAGGAAAGACATTTGCCAAAATGAACTAATCCTTCCTTTATAGAACAACCAAATGGATTTGGGTGGAGTTGGATTCAGAACATTGAGTTTATACTGAATCAGTCTCCTTGTAAACTTTCTGTGAGGCATCCCATCTGCATGCATCTCAAATATTTTTCCATTATTAAGAACATAACATGTGATGTCAATGCTGATATGGGCAATGCTGAAACATGTGTGCATTCAAGAACAGAAAATGCTAGAAAAACTCAGCAGGCCTAAGAGCATCTGTGGAGAGTGAAACAGAGTTAACGTTTTGATACAGACTTGAAACGTTATATCTGTTTCTCTCTCCACAGATGCTGTTGGATCTGCTTAGTTTTTATAGCATTTTCTGTTTTTGTCTCAGGTTTCTAGCATCTGCAGTATTTTGCTTTTATCTAGCGTGTGCATTTCTAAGGCTGCCGACTTTCAAAAGTTATTAACTCTGCCACTCCACTCAACTCAGCCTAACTTTCATTTTCCATTTTGAAGAAACAATGCTTCCTGTTTGCTTTCCATTTGAGAAGTTTGATCAAAATATTTGGCGTCAGTAAGCCACTGTAGCTCCCGGACCTGGTCGAAGCTTAATCAAAGCTTTTGTAACATTTTCATACGGGGTGAAAGAAAAACGCTCATTACAGAAGTGCTTAAATATAAAAAAAACCTGTGTTCACTAGTGTCGTGCCTGATATGTTTTGGTTGTGCTGCCAGTTATCTGTTTCAAGTGGGATGCCACTTATCTCTAATAGGTTACAGATTAGTCAGCAATGCATGACACAATTAAAGCTATTTATTCTAAAAAAAAATTTCCAGCTTTAAGTGAAGTTCTAATGTTTTGCAAAATGACAAGGGTAACATTTGGAAGCAGAAATTGTAGGCTTTCTATGCAGCCCATTGATTTAAAGTAAAAAAAAACATTTTTAGTGCACAGTACCATAGAAGCAAACGACTAATGGGCGGAATTTAACCCAGCCCATCGCAGCAGGAAACATGGTGGCCAGACCCACTTCATCGTGGGAGAGGCCGGGCATCATTCCACCAGCACCAGGAAAACCCTTCACCATTAAGTCAAAGGCGAGAAGAGGTGGAGGCCCGTGCAAGAAACTCACCTGCTGATGGCAGGATGTCAGTTAGGCTCATTAATGAGCCAATTGACACCAAGTATCCCAGAGACATAAGGTATTTAATGGTGCCTCAAGGGTTAAATGGGAGTCACGCAGCTTTCCTGTGCTTCCCAAAGGCTGTCCAGCAAATCCCAGTGGGTTTGTCAGCGGCCTACCAGCAGAGGGGGTAGGAGCGGGTGGGGGTCCTTCCTTGTTAGGCACTCTGTGCCTGATTTAAGGATCCGGCATCGGAAATGGGAAGAAGTGGCTGCTGAAGGGCCACGCCTCTGCCCTTGCCTCTAGCCTGTTCCTGCCTCCCCTCCCACAAACTCCTCCCATCAACCGTCCCAACCCACCCTCACCCGTATCCAGGGATCCAGTGACGACCCTTGGTGTAGTCCTTGGAACATTACCGGCAGCAACCGCTGATCCTGGTGGTGCTGCCAGCAATTTAGAGTTTCCGGTCTCTGATTGGCACTTAATTTGGTGGGGCCCTCCCTCATGGAAGCGACGTGAGTCCCCCGCCAACCATCCAACTGGTGGGCGAGACCCCCCTTGCCCACGTTAAATCCATTCCAACATTACAGTAACAAAGCAATTTAAAAGGCAGGAGTAGCTTTATTTCCATGATAATGCATGCGCTCTCTCTTTAATTATAATTAAAAAAGGTGATTGGCAAAAGAACCAGAGACAAGATAAGGAAAAATACTTTTATGCAGCGAAGAAAGTAAATAAATAAACATGGCATTTAACCGGTTGGTTAATAATCTCTGGTGAATAAATCCGTGCCTACAGTCTTTTCCTCATCAAAATAATCAATATTGGGGAAGTTGAAATTTTTTTTATTTGTTCACAGGATGTGGGTGTCTCTGGCTAGGCCAGCATTTATTGCCTATCCCTAATTGCCCTCGTTCAGGGGGCACTTTTAAGAGTCAACCACATTGCCACTTTTTATGAGATGTTGGAAACAGAAACATTTGGTGGGTAGCTGGTGTGTAGAGTTAATATCACTAGATTAATAATCCAGAGGGCCGGATTAACCTGCTGGAGCTCTGGTTCACAACCTACCATTGTGTGGGTGGAATTTAAATTCAATTAATAAACACGGAATATAAAGTTAGTCTCAGTGATGATGATCATGACAACTATCATTGATTGTCTTAAAATGACCCAAATAATTCACCAATGTCCTTTGGGAAGGAAAATCTGCCTTCCTTCCTTACTGACGTGACTGTACACCCTCTGCAATGTGGTTGATTTATAGACTGCCCTCTGAAGTTGCCTGGCAAGTTGATCAGTTCAAGGGAGATTAGGGATAGGCAACAAATGCTGGCCTTGCCAGTGATGCCTCCATCCCATGAAAGGATAAAACAAAATCGCTGCAGCACAGATTAGGCCTATATTATAATACCGTAGCCCATTTTCACAAGTGCACTACCTACTGCATTACTGTAGCATTTCCACATTTGACACCTCAGCCTCCCTTCACCAGATTACTTGTCCCAAAATGTTGGGCAGTTTTGAACTCCCCCTTAAGCTGCTTCGGATTGGGTTCAGACTGTCCTGTCACATTTTAAGAACTCTCAGCCAGCAAAAGAAAACTTTCACCTGATTAAAACTTAGCTCTCAGCAGGGGTTGGTAGTGTTGCAATTAACCTCTGTGTTCAAGATGGAGGTAAATGGACTCGATCCTGATGTTATCCAGTGATCCCTGCTGGAAATGTGTATGTGTGAATAGGATTGGACCTGGTTCAAATGCTCCATTCCCCACAACTCTCCCCATGATGAAACAGCCTGCAAACTGCCACTCTCAGGGCTTACATACTAGGAATAAATTAAATATTTACATCCTTCACGACCTCAGGATGTCACAAAGCATTTTGCAGCCAATGAAGTATTTTTCGAAAGTGTAGTCCCCTGTTGTAATCTAGGAAACATGGCTGCCAATTTGCACACAGCAAGCTCCCACAAACAGCACTGTAATAATGACCAGATAATTTGTTTTTATTTTGTTGGTAAAGGGGTAAACATTGCCCGGGGTGTAAAGGAGATCTCTCCCGTGCTTCAATATGCTGCCACGGAATCTTTGGCATCGACCCAGGCGAGGCCTTAGTTGAACTTTTCCAAAAGATGGCACCACTTCCTCAGAGCTGCACAGAGTGGCAGCTTGGATTCTATGCTTGTCCGTTGAGTGGGGAACAAACCCACAAATCATTGACTCAGCAGCATGAACAACTGCTATGGCCAACTCCGACATGACAGGCAGTGGAATCCATGAAACCTGCGTGAAGGCAGGGATGCAATACTTTCAGGAGGGAAGGGAGGGCTGAATAATAAAAAAAGAACTCCTACGGAAATGAAGACAATGCATTTAATCACTGTGTGACCTAATTCTCTGACAATAGAAATGTTCTGAACAAACAGTACCGGTCAGAGTTTCACTTTGATAACAATTATCACCACTCAGTCATTTCCTCACTTTGACAAAGATGCTGATCATTTTTTTTTACATTTGAAAGCTTGTAACACAGATGCAGAGGCAGGAGTTTGATTTTTCATTGTAATGTAGGGGAGATGTTCATTTTGGGCAAGTTAGTGGCAGTGGGCCTGTGGTCCTCACCCAAAATCATAGGGGGCTAGGCCCTCACTGTTCTCCCGACTAAATTTCGCTGTTGACCAGGGAATGCCAAACGGATTTAACAGTGAAATGGCCCAAATCTGCCTGCACCCGGATGGCAGATGGGGTTTGCTCGTGGGGTGGAGAGGAAAGGGGTGGGAGTGGTAGTGGAGCGATCACCTCGGGGGGTCACCCAAGAAAGGGCAGAACATTTGATGTTCCTTCTGAGCCCCCAAAATATAAAGCTTATTCTGCGAAAAGCCAAAGGGTACTTTATCGACCCATCTCCAGCTTAGGCTGCACCATGGCTGGCAAAACGGGATGAGCTTGCTCTTCACATGCTGTCCTATTTCTCCAGGAAAATTGGAATCAGGGTCCTGCAGGGTTCAGCAAATCTGGGATGATAGTGGTAATGTCACTGGCGTGGTGATGCAAAGTTCTGTGATAATGCTCTGGGGACATGGGTTCAAATCCTCCTACAGCAGTTGGTGGAATTTAATCTACTTAATTTTTTTTAAACTCTGGAATTAAAAGCCAGTCTCATTAAGACCATCGATCATTGTAAGGCTGCATTTTCTGCCATATCAGTTGCAGGGGCACATTCACCACACATGCAGTCACAGTGCTGCGAATTCGCAGCCATTAATGCCACAGTTGGCTGCTGGCATCAAAGAATAGGACCATCCATAGTGTTGAGAAATGTGAAGATATTTAAACAAGTGCAACATCAATAGATTGTGTTTTTCCAGCATGGTTAAGGATTGCAGTTTTCACAGAACAATGAACCCCAAAACAACAATTAAAAATCCTGGGATCGCAACTGTGATTGGCTTACCACCCTGTCGCTGCCCTGCTCACCCTGCTCGCCCTGCTCCCCCTGCCTGCCCTGCTCGCCCTGCTCGCCCTGTTCGCCCAGCTCACACTGCTCCCCCTGCTTGCCCTGCTCCCCCTGCTCGCCCTGCTCTCCCTGTTCGCCCAGCTCACACTGCTCCCCCTGCTTGCCCTGCTCCCCCTGCTCCCCCTGCTTGCCCTGCTCCCCCTGCTCCCCCTGCTCGCCCTGCTCGCCCTGTTCACCCAGCTCACATTGCTCCCCCTGCTCGCCCTGCTCGCTTTGTTCGCCCAGCTCACACTGCTCCCCCTGCTCACCCTGCTCGCACTGCTCGTCCTGCTCCCCCTGCTGGCCCTGCTCGCCCTGCTTGCCCTGCTCCCCCTGCTCGCCTTGCTCGCCCTGTTCGCCCAGCTCACACTGCTCCCCCTGCTCGCCCTGCTCCCTCTGCTCGCCCGCTCTCTATAAGTGGCGAGCGGGGCAGCAAGTGAAGAGGCCAAGGGTTGGGAGCGGGGGCGGCGAGCGAAACAGCTAATGCGGTGGCAAGTGAAGTAGCGAGCAAAGTGGTGAGTGGGGCGGAGAGCGCAGTGAGTGTTCAATGGGCTGACAACAATGACATCAGCAGCACCATGCAGCCAGCATTCGGTTCCTTTACCATGATTCGAGAATTAATAAACCCCTGCTTTCCTTTCCTAAGAAGATCCAGTTTGGTCTTTCATTCTAGCAGCCGCCATGGTTCTCTGATTCTCAGCCCCTGCCTATAATTAATACCACATT
The DNA here is from genome assembly GCF_017639515.1 of Carcharodon carcharias. Classification (NCBI taxonomy): domain Eukaryota; kingdom Metazoa; phylum Chordata; class Chondrichthyes; order Lamniformes; family Lamnidae; genus Carcharodon; species Carcharodon carcharias. The sequence goes on along the minus strand of NC_054468.1, from coordinate 110,640,718 downwards.
TCAATCCCCAGTCACTAAAAATATAAATTGTCTAAATTTCCTATCTTTCGTTAACCCCCCTCAACTTTAAATGGTGGTTGACTCTTTTTCCTCAAACTCTAAAAGCAGTCAATTTTGTGGTTAAACATAAATTCAGTTTTAGTTGTTGGCATGTATTAAATTCATCTTATAAAGATCTCATGGCATTTTTTGATTATAGTTTACTGCTGAATACAAACTTGTTATTGATGTGGTCCAGGCCTTTTATTTCTTTATAATTTAAATTGCCGACTGGGCTTAATTGAGATTCTTCCAAAAAATAAGATCTGTGCAGTGGAAATGATTAAGAGATAGGGAACAATTGCCATGCTTGGCTGTTTATATATATGTGATTGAGACTGATGTCTGCATTAATAGCCTGTCTTATGAATCAAGCATCGGTAAGATATTAATGGCTTGTAGAATTTCACTTGGCATTGTAAATTTAAAGCCACAACATGAGAACTAGAATAAAGTCATCATCTATGCTATCTAGCTTCCAGTTTCATTTTCAAGTAGCTGTTTGCATTCACCGCATTTAGTGATATTGTGGTAATGTTACTAACTAGTAATCCAAAGGCTCAGGCTAATGCTCTGTGGGGTATGGGTTCAAATCCCATCACTGCAGCTGGTAGAATTTAAATTCAATTAATAAAATCTGGAATCTAAAGCTAGCATCAGGAATGGTGACCAGGCCAGCTATCATAGGTTTACCTTTTGCCCTCCCCTTTAGGGAAAGGAATCTGCCATCCTTACCTAGTTTGGCCTACATGTGATTCTAGACCCACAACAATGTGGTCGACTCTTAACTACCCTCTGAAATGGCCTAGCAAACACTCGGTTCAAGGGACATTAAGGATGGGCAACCAATGCTTGCCTTGCCAGTGACGTCCGTATACCATGAAATAATAAATTTTAAAATATCTGAAACCTGTGTTTTAAAAAAAAACTGTTGAAGTGGAGCGATCCCTGTCATGTTTCTTCTCTCATTCATTCTAACTTGTGTGGAGAGATCTGGCATGATGGGCCGAATGGCTTCCTTCTGAGCTGTGACCAATCTATGATTCTATGATTGGTGATTTGCACTTCACATGCTCCGTCTCACTCACCCTGGCCCGATATTTCCTTTGTACAGTCGGTTTATGAGATGTGTTTCAGATTCTAAATAAATATGTTCACCATTATGTTAAAAATACCAAACGCAGGAGAGTTTCACAAGCTCACTTTTGATTTCTCTCCACAGAAGGATCAATTGTTGCCACCATGAGCCAAGGTTTTCTTTAGGGAATATGTGTAGCAAAATCATAAACCTGTTCTTTTAAAAAGCTGTTCTCCATTGTTTCTCAGCTTCTTTGACAGCACCTCTCAAACAAGTGGTCTGCACCAAATAGAAGGACAAGGACAGCAGGCGATTGGGAACACCAGCATCTCCCAGTACCCCTCCAATTCACACAGCATCCCAACATGGACATTTACCATGTTTCTTCACCATCAATGGGTCAAAATCCTGGAAGTTCCTACCTAACAGCACTTTGGGAGCACCTCTACTACATGGGGCAGAATTTTTCCGTTGGTGAGTTGGGGGCGGGGCCCGCTTGCGGACAGGAAAATGACGCGGGATGACATCAGGAGGAACCCCCAACGTCACCCCGCCCCATTTAAATATTCAGGAAGGCAGGGGGACAGCACGATCAGCTGTCCGCCCGCCGACCTGTCAATGGCCAATTGAGAACATTGACAGGGTAGTTAAACCAATTAAAGGCCCTGCCCGTCCAACCTTAAGGCCGGTGGGCAGGCCAGGAGCCCCGGCGGGAAATAGAAAAAACATGAAACCTCATCCAACAGCAGGATGAGGTTTCATGTTGGTTTTAAAAAACTTTAATAAAGTTTCTGTGATATTTATGAACATGTCCCATCTCGTGTGACATTGTCACATGAGGGGGGCATGTTAATGATTTTTTTATTTTTCTACTTTTGAAGTTTGAAAAACTGTCAGCGCTCTCCCTGAGGCAGCACTTAGTCTCAGGAAGATGTGCGCACTCTGGCAGTTGGGGAATCCCCCCACCACCCCCGCCCCCCACACCCCACCCCCCCGCCCCCCCGCCCATACAGAAAGCGCATAGCACTTCCCGTTAGGCGGCCCGCTGGGTGGGCCTTAATTGGCCCGCCCACTTAAAATGGCAGTGGGGCCTGTTTCGGCTGTGGCGATTGGCTGCCCCCCCGCCGCCGAGCCGGTGGGACCCGACCGCCTGTCAAGGGCAAAATTCTGCTCATGGACTGTAGCAGTTGAAGAGGTAGGCTTACCATTACCTTCTCAAGGGTAACTAAGGATGGGCAATAAATACTGGCCTTGCCTGTGACATTCACGTCCGAGATTTAATTTTGTTAAAAAATACAGTTTTAGTATTTTGTTACTCATAACAAACAGGGAAAATTCTCCCTGTGTATTAGAATTAACAATATTGAAAATTATCAAATATTATTGATATTGTTAAAAAAGTTGAAAAGCTTCACTTTCTTATGACTAGTCATTGCTGTAGCGATATGGTTATTGATATTAAAAGGCAATTCATTAGAAAAAGACAAATGAGAGGAATATATATGTTATTTTATTTAAAAGAAACCGTTATTTATTTATAAAGGATTATTTTGGTAGCACAAATTCAGGCAAATGGATGTTTGCAAGAAATTGTTACCAGTGAATAAAATTCAAACTCCCCCCACCCCTCAATTTGCGAAATGAAAATCATGTCTTATGATGTTAGTCCATAAAGTGGCAGAGCCTTTATGACTAATGGAGCAGTCAATGCCTTTGGTATCTTTTAAATCTCTTGGAGCTGTCATTAGAGAGAGATGTTTCTTCTATCGCTATGCACTGAAAGAACTAAAAGCATTTGGACTTACCTACTACTGTTTAGGGTTGGAAGTGAGTCAGTAGTGAAGCTGTAAAAGTGCTAAGTGGTGCCTTATAACATAATGGACAGTTTAGGGTAGCATTGTGCAGAAGGAAAGGGAATTGTCATGCACATAATGTTATACAAGCAGTTTAGTATTTCCAAATAAATCTCCACCAATGTTATTCATTTTTACATGCTAATATATGCTGAAAAGTACTTATCTCTGTCTGTGATTAATGCCCTGTGTCAATGCTCATATTTTTTTTGATGCTTCGCATCACGAAGCAACTGGACAAGATTGATTAATTGAGATCTTAGAGGTTGATAAATGCTTTTGAGCTCTGCTTTGCAGGGCAAGGAGATTTGAGGTAGTGCTCTCAGTCTGGAGATTAAATAGGAGGGGAAAATTAATCAGATGATTGTTTTACTTAAGCCTTTAGGCTGAATGGTCTCTATCCATTTTATGAATCAATAAGAACTTAAAAATATTGGATCAAGAGTAGGCTCGGTGACCCTGCTCCACCATTCAATAAGATCAGGGCTGATCCTCAAACTTAAGTCCATTTTCCCACCCTATCCCCATATCCCTTGATTCCCTTGAAATCCAAATATCGATCAATCTCAACTTTGAATATACTCAATGACTGAGCAACCCACGGGGGTCGAGAATTCCAAAGATTCATTTGTAACCCTCTGAGTGAAGAAATTTCTCTTCATCTCAGTCCTAAATGGTCGAACCCTTGTCCTGAGACTGTACCCCCTAGTACCAGACTCTCCAGCCAGTAGAGACAACCTCTCTACATCTACCCTATCAAGTCCTCTTAGAATCTTATATGTCACATTTATATTGTTACAGTTCCAACATTACATGAATTGCAAACAGAACAGAAAACACCAAATGTCAAATAAGTTGGCTGTCCTCGATTCACATGCTACTTTGAGTGGGGGAATAGGTGTTACATAAAAAAGGTAACCCACCTCCCAAAAATATATATATATACAATACCTGTAAAGTCAGAATAAAGCATGGAATGAAGTAAGGCCTTTCAGCTTGTCAAGCCTGATTCTGACACAAATTTTATTCAACGCATTAACTTTCTCAGGACAAGCTCTATGTAAATATTCACCGATCCCACAAGCTTATCATACTATTTCAAAATATTTTTCTATGCTCACATTGCTATTGTTCAAATTTACAGGGAGTAAACAGAAACATATTTTATAGGATTGAAAGCAGTTTGTGAAAGTCACTATATAAATGAAAGTCCTTTCTTTGCTTGAAGTTGTTTTATTTAATTAAACAGGTGCCTGAAAATACCTCAGTATGAAAATCTACTACTGTGCCAAACAAAAAGAAGAAACGTCACCCCTGATAATTCAGGGAACTTCCTATAGCTTGTATCAATACAAAGACATGTCAAAGGAGAAAAACAGTTTCTGTAGATTTACGCATCTCGAATGGATAATGAGATCTAGAATAATTCCAACTGCAGGATGAAGTAAAGGATAAATAAAATGCTCTTAAATATCATTTATTCTAGGTAAATAAGAGAAGGGAGATGGTAATTGACTGATGTTGAAGCGGTCATTGGAATTCAATGTTCTTACTAAAATAGATGCCTTTTAGGGCAGGATAATTGAGAAATCTGCTATTGGGTTCTCTACTACTGTCTACAGCAAGCCTACCTTCACTGGTAAATATAGGGATTGGGATTTCTACAGCTTCACGTGCCATAAGATTAGCCTTATTGGCAACCTTGTAATTAAGGCCTGGCACATTTGCCGACCATGCAAGCTTGATGCTGAAATAGGGCACATCAAAGCTTCCCTGCAGGACAATAGCTACCCTGATCTCTCTATATATCGTGCAAATTCATGAATGGGCCTGAGGCTGCCACATTTGGTTCTGAAAGTTTTATGATATGATGGATGGTAGTTGCCTTGCTGACCAAATCCTAATGGGAGACTTGACCAAGCTATCCCAATGATTTTGCAATTTGTATTTATTATGAGAAGGTATGTACACTGAAGTCAGATGTAAAGGATCCGCTCCCACCTTTGGAGATTTTAAAGATTAAATTCAAACATTTATTAACAAAAGAAAGGAAGGAATTAAATACACAAGATTACAGTTATACAATTAAACTTAGTCTTGTAACAGCTCCAAAAGATTTCAACTTAGCTAGACTCCCAACTATGTACCCCTTTCAGGCAACAGTTTGAATATGTTCTTAATCTGTAAAAACATCTAGCAATATTACTACAAGAGCCTACTGTTGCTCTAAGGGAGGTATTTCACAGACTCTCTCTTCATCTCACTCAACAATGGGACTCCAAGGCTTTTAACAAAACCTTGCACCCTGGACTAAACCAGCACTTCTCTGGGGTGGCTAGCAGCTACTTTTTCACAGGTTTATTCCACACAGTCCTCCTCTCAAGATCTCACAGGGTCACTCCCCATACAGCTTTCCATCTTTCTTTAAATATATTTTCTCTCTTTTGATCCGTAAATCCCATTGTTTCACCCTTGCTTTGGAAGTTACTTTTCCCAATATATATAAATTTTTTATGTTCTCCTTATGGCCAGACTTTTTGGAAAAATAAACTTAATAACTTTACCTTATTTATCTTGCCAGCTGTAAAACATCTATTCATGTCCCTTTGAAAATCAAACAACCTACTTACAAATGCAAATTCCATTCACATTGTATCTGCTGAGGCTTCATCTTAGCTTATCCATCTCCATTTCAAGATGCCTGTTTTACACTTAACCCCTATGATGATTCAAAACTTGCAGTCTGACCGTCTTTAGTTTAAATAAATTAGACACACACACAGATACACGCACGCACACGCACACATACACACATACACGCATGCACACACACACACACACACACACACACACACACACACACAAGCCTGTTTCAGGATCTCACAGTAATATTAGGGAAAAGATGCTATTTCCTTTACATAAGTGTCCATAAATTACCCTGGAAGGGCTGGGTGTCTCAAAACATTGAGCAAGAGGTGAATCTAGCTTCGCTGCTAACATGCAGTAGCAACAAGAGAGGCATTCTCCACTAACAGGATGCTGCCCTCAAGCCAAAAACATGTTCTGCCTACCACACAAATGAGCAATGTGGTATATGAATTTCAGTGCTGGTATGATGCCAGGCATGTAAGTTGTATGTCCCAACAACTGGTGGATCGCATCAAACAGCACGTCCCTTCAGTTGTTTGCAACAGGCAGGGTACTGACCATACTCAGCCAGCCCATTCTTACAGAGCATAATGTCCAACATTAGATGCGATTCCACAATTAGACAGCACTTGCTGAACAATCTCGAGTGTGCTAAAAGTTAAACTAATAACCAATTTACGGTTATCAGTTGGGCTTGCAATGTGGCTCACTTACACTTGCTAGAAGCTACTTATATTCATAGGCAGGACCCTGTCCTCAGCAAACAGGAAGAACATGTCCAGGCTTGTGCCTTTTTCAATTAAACAAAAGCATTGGGGAAACTATTCCCTGGTGCACTCTGCCTTAACCATTCAGAGGTGACTTGCCTTCTTTGAATTTAAACAAAAGCTTGGGGACAAATGTTCCTTCATGCATTTTTCATGGCAATGCTTCGACCAAACAGAGCCCACTTGCCAACCAATCAGCACCCCTTTCTCATGCAGTATAAATTGTGGCTCTCTTTGAAATTTGGGGTGGAATTTCACACTCCCCTATTGGTGGGTTTTTAGGCGGAGTGGGTGTGAAACTGAGAGAGCAGGATTCCCTCTGAGTTCCTGCCTTCCCTGACCTTGCAGCGATTTCACCCTGGGCAGGCAAGGTCTCCAACGGGATGCCCGCCCTTTCCCCAAATGAGGCCCTTAGGTTTTGTAGGTGGATAATCCCACCCAGCCTCAATTTTTAGGTTGGCAGGAGAATTTATCTGGTATGGGTTAGCCCGAAAGTGAATGGGCTTAAGTCTTGGGCAGGAAGGGCTGGACATCTCCATCAGAAGACCACTTGTGACTTCAGCCACACTCCCCCTCCCCCCCCGACTTAAGGCCTGGTGACTGCTGACCTCCCTACCCTCCAGCCTCTTCTCCAACCCCCCAATAATCTATTTGGCACCTGCCCAGGCCTTCCCTACCCTCCCCTCCCTAGGACCCCTTAAACTTACCTTGCCTTGCAGTCTTAGGTTCAGGCATATTCCTGAAGTTCCTCTTCAGTCCCCTGCAGCTCTAGTCGCTGCAGGGACTGGAGATCTCCCGGCCAATCAGATTATCCAGCTGCTCTCTAAGGCGGGACTTCCTCCCAAGTGAGGAGCAAAAGTCCCGCCTTCAGCCACTTAATGCACATTCGAGGGTGAAATGCCTGCGGGGCACTTGGAGTCAGTGGAGATATGTTCCTCACCCACTGTTCAGATGGTGGGAAAGGAAACTTTTCCGTCCAAAAAACTGAGTCCTTGGTATTCTTGCATCTGTCCTGATGAGTGCAAGATGAAAAGCTTTGACAGCATGTCTCTTTTTCCACAATACTCAAGTTCTGTCTCTTTATTTTGCTTTCAGTGCCTGATTAGACATTGAAATTACACCCCACTTCCCCACCCCCATTTCTAATTTAGATATCCTGATGTGCTGTTTATTAACACTTCTGATTGGTTAAGGAGATACCCATTTGCTTGCCCTGTTCACTCAAGTCCCAGAAGCCAAGCAGGCAGCGATATGCCATCTTCCAGTGTGAAACATCATCGGCATTTAAAGGGCAGGGGAACGTCTAAGAAATAGTTGCTGCTGTTCATTCACCAGCTGTTCTGTCCTATACTTTCCTAAAATAAATTAACTGCCATTAAAGTTTGTGGATAAAGTTACACGTTCTAAAAGACATTTAAATTGATGCCTATAAGGTTGTGCATGTAAGTAAGTGTCAGCATGACGAGAGGTAGCACAGCCTCTCTGAATCAGAGTCCCTTGGGTTGAAGTCCATTCCAAGGTTTGAGCCCATTCATAGCAGAAATGAGAAAGTGCTTCTCTGTTAGATGCTGATGTCTTTCAGATGGACCAAGGCCCTGCCTGCCTGTTCAGGTGAATGTAGGTGATCCCATTGCACTGTTTTAAAAAGAGCAGCAACATGCTGGCCAAAGTTTCCCCCTTACCCAACGCCACCAAATCTTATTCGCTAGGCATTTATTTTGTTGCTGCTTGTGGGACATTGCAGTGTGCAAATTATCCACCTACAAAACAACAGTGCAAATGCAAGTCCTTTCTTTCATAATATTTCCTGTATGCTTTTCCACACTTATAAATACATGAAATCCTTTCGGTTGAGTATTTCAAATAAGCAATGCTGGGAAGACCAATGGCTTCCTTTTGAGTTCTGGCGGGGAACCCTCCCACTCTCCTAATCCCCCTGGCTCACATGGAACATCAAAAGCTTCAGCACTTAGCTTTGCTAGTCAGAGAGTGCCTCTGACCTCAAATCTGCTGCCAGGAATCACAAGTTCCCCCCGCAAGTCACTCACTATCCTGACTTGGAAATATATTTCCGTTACCTTCCTAACAGCACTGTGGGTGTACCTGCACCACATGGACTGCAGTGGTTCAAGAAGGTAGCTCACCACCATCTTCTCGAGGGCAATTAGGGATGGGCAATAAATGCAGGCCCAGCCAACGAAGCCCAGATTCTATGAAAGAAAAAAAATGCACAGCTCATGTCTTCCCTTCAATCACTGTGCAAATTTAAGTCATAGTGCTGATGATATCATCAGGCTATGATCTTTGAACACCAATTGCCTTTTGTGGGAGCTTTGTAAATGGCCTGGTTAGCGTTTATTAAATCTGAACCGACCAGGAATGGATTCGGGTTGGGGTCAGATTTCTCAACCCCAATGCTTTAACCCTCCCCCTTCTCCCAACAGCCCTCGCCCCTCCGTTCAGAGGGAGTGGTGAGGGGTTCAACAACCGAGGTTCTTAACTCTAACTGTGAAACATGGAATTGCCTGGCAACTGGCCTGCACCTATAGGAAACAGAGCTACCATATTCCCAAATTGTGATGCTGCTACATGGAAATACTAGGACCCAGCGGTGTGTCATAGGGCCAACGTAACACATTGGTGGATCAGAGAGCAAAGTTTGGTGGCGTAAGATTCACACAGCAGTGGCCAAAGCTGGTTGGTTTTTATTCAGTTAAAATGAATGGATGAAGGCAGTTAAAATCACCCCCAAAGAGCAAACACAGGACTATCAGGCGAAGGCAGCAATTTTCATTGGGCTGAATATTATGGATGGGTGGACAGCTCCCCAACCCCCCCACCCAACTTGCAGAAGTAAAGTCAGCGTCGAGCCAACCCACTCCACGCTGGCCCACCCTGCAGCTATAACACGCTGCGGGCAGGATAAACAAGGGCCAGTGTGGGACCTCCACCCCTCACCTCGGTTTGGGCATGTCAAGGAGGGGACTGGGAGAGTGGTGGGGAGGGTTTAAGGCTGCAGGTGGGTAGGAAGAAAGTTGAGGGGGAGGTAGATTATCTTAGGGGGGGGGGGCTGCACCCCCAATCAGCAAAGGGCAGCCCCCAAAGACAGAACTCCTCTTTCCTACTCGCCCTTTGAGGAAATTATTTTAAAAACTGTGCTGCCCGCTGCCAGCTGACTGCTCATGCCAAACGTTGTGTGGCGGAGTAGGAAGCGGATTATCAGGCTTGGTAACAAATCTAATTGACCCTTGATTACCTATCTATTTATGGCGTGTGGGCTGCCAATTTAGTTGCCCACACACCCGTGCATTATGGGGGTGGATGGGAAGCTGGTGGGTCAGGCACCCGCCCTACTTTAGGTGCTCCCCCCCATCCTCCCCCCACCAAAAACACACCAAGCAGCCAACTGTCTTCACCTGGCATTATCAAAGCGCTGGTAACCTCAAAATGGGTTGGTACATTGGTAATGTGACTGAGGCTTGGCTTTGAAAAGGAACCCTGGAATCCCCACTTCCTTTGATTGCAATCCCACTGACCTGTAATGTCCCTGACCGGTTTGACAGCCCCAGCATAATCTTAACAACTCCACCCATCAAGCTGCACCGAGATGGTGCAGGATGGTTTAGCAGGTGTGTGGCTGTGCACCCAGTCCATCCAGTAAACTGTGATTCCATGACAGCATTAACTTTTGTTCTGTCTGTGGTTAACAATGCTTAGCCTTGAAAAGCATGTTCAGGGATTAACCTGAGTTTAACCAAATCTTTTAACTCGTCCTTATTTGAATGACAAGATTGATGACATCAGCACAAAAAAATTAGCCTTTTGAAGGAAATGTCCGTCTTTCAAATGACACATTGCAAAAGGGGCCATTTTGGCTTAGGCACGAAACCTGTACTCTGCTTGTCATAAATCTTTCCCAATTTTTATTAACATTAGGAATTCTCACTAAGTGATGGAACTGATATCCCCTATCTTACACTATGAACCAACATCAAAATCACCCTTGCCTCTCTCTCCTTTAAGACTCTTCCATTTCTTTGACCAAGTTTTTGGGCACCTTACCTAATGTCTCTTTCCTCAGCTCAGTGCCAATTTCTGTCTGTTATGCTGTCTGTGAAGCAGCTTGGGACATTTAGTACATTAAAGACATTGCATAATTGCTGCATAAGGTGTTACTTATTTGGAGGATTTTAATGACTGGTACAGCAGTTGGACTCACATACAAAGTGACATGGAGGAGTGTGTGACGCAAATGGGGAAATGCAAGGGCAAAACAGATTTGACCTACAAATGCTAAGCAGAAACATAATACTATGCATTTTACAATGCCCTTCTTTCATTATGAATTAAAGAAGCTGGGAATTGTACAAACAAATAATGGCTATGACTCCTGTAAGGATTCGCACGGGTATCTGACAAATACTTGTGGCGTGAAAATTCAGTGCAAGGTGACGTTTACTGCCATTGATAGTTGGCTGCCTTTTCAAACCTTCAACAGACCAGGTGACGCACCTCAGTCCCTGCCTCCTTGGTAAACCTAAGCCTCCTTATGTCGATACCTCCTCACTTGAATTGGTTTTGGTACACCAGCTGCCTGGACTAGTGCCTTCCGTCACCTCATGAGCTCTCTGCACTTTCAAAGTGCCCCTTTTTTCCTGTTCCTCTGCAGTATTTGTCCACTGTTGCGCTTATACTTCAAAATCTTCTGCTTCATTAAACTCACTAAGACAAGGACTGACCTGCAGTAAATCTTCACTTTTAGCTGTGATTCTGTCCAGCTACAGAATACTGAACATGTTCAACACTATAGCCAGAACTTACCGAATGAAGCATTCTATTGCTTTTACTTATGTTTTGCTTAATGGGGCTAATTTTGACAGTGTGGAGTAATGCACAATAAATCATCATTAATCGGCAGCCCCCTGAACATCACTCCCAATTCTTACTTCCAGAAATGAAAATCAGGAGAGAGGTAAGAGGAGCTTTCCACTCACAACCTGAAGAAGAGTCATTTGACTTTTCTGTTCCCATCTCCACAGATGTTTTTTTTGTTCATCCACGGGATGTGGGCTTTGCTGGCTGGGCCAGCATTTATTGTCCATCTCTAGTTGCTGTTGAGAAGGTGGTGGTGAGCCGCCGCCTTAAACCGCTGCAGTCCATGTGGTGTAGGTACACCCACAGTGCTGTTAAGAAGGGAGTTCTAAGATTTTGACCCAGTGACAGTGAAGGAACGGCGATATATTTCCAAGTCAGGATGATGAGTGGCTTGGAGTGGAATTTCCAGGTGGTGGTGTTCCCATCTATCTGCTGCCCTTGTCCTTCTGGTAGTGGTCGTGGGTTTGGAAGGTGCCAGAGTATTTCCAGCACTTTCTGTTTTTATTTCCCATTGTATTGTCCGTTTTAAACTATCAAAGTTAAAGTTTTCCCCAAAGTTTGTGAATCGATTTTTGCAGGGGGGAAGAATGTTCAGGGCAGTTCCACACACACTTGAAAAATCCATTAGCACTTTTTCTGGTTTTTGCAATACGCTTTAACCTTGCCCACCATACTTTTTTCCTCATCTGCAGTTTAGCTTTAAATGTTGCAGAGGAAAAAATTCAGAGGATAAAGGAGCATATTTCTGCTTTTAGTCTAGAAACGAGGCGTGATGGGCAAAGTTAAAGCGTGTTGCAAAAACCATAATAAATCAGACTTGTTTACAGCATGTGGCTGCTGATGCTGGAATTGTTACTTAATGTTCAACACAAACCCAATACCATAGGGAGTTAACTGACCACAGCCCTCACTGGACAGTACTCTGGATGGCAGCCATCAAAAACATGCAAAGTTGAAGAGCATTTATTTAAATCAAAAGGAATGTGCATTGGATTGTTTAACTTATTGGGAAGAAAGATAGAAAGAAAGAAAGATAGAAAGAAGAGAAGAAAGGAGGAAAGAAGAAGAAAAGAGAGGAAAGGAAAGAAAAAGCGACCTCTGGGATTCTCTCCCTACAACTCTCCAACTTCCTACCTTGTCTTCCTTCTTTGAGATGCTCCTTAAATCCTTTCACTTCAACCAAGCTTTTGGTCATCTGGGCTACTCCCCCCCGCCTCGCCTCTCCTTATGGGCGAACACATTGCAGATGTTATTTAATACAGAAAAATGTGGAGCGATACATTCTGTTAGGGAGAATGAGAAGACATAATTGAAAGGATACAGTTCTAAGGAGCAGGACCTGGGTTCTATATCTGCACAACTCATTAAAGGTGGCAGAGCAGATCGAGAGCCCGTTTAATCCAATGAACAGGATCCTGGGCTTTATTGATAGCGGTATAGAGTCAAGCCTCCTCCCATCTTTCCTCATCTAAATCCACTATTATTAATATATTCCCTTCTCTCTCATATGCTTTTCTAGCTTTCCCTTAAATACATCTACATTATTCACTTCAATCACTCTCTGTGGTAGCAATGTTCACATTCTCACTGCTCTTGGGTGAAGAAGTTTCTTCTGAATCCTTTATTGGATTTCTTGGTGTAAGGTCTCTAGTTATGCTCTTCCCCACAAGAGGGAACATTCTCTCTGTATCCACTCTATCAAAACCTTTCATCATTCTAAAGACCTCTATTAGGTCACCCCCTCAGCCTTCTTTTTTCAAGGGGAAAGAGGACCAGCTCAGCAATCCTTTCCTGATATGTATACCCAAATATTCATGGCTTCATCTTTGTAAATCTTACCTGATACCTCTCCAGTACTTCCATATCCTTTTTATCACACGGTGACCAGAACTCTACACAGTCCTCTAAGTGTATTCTAACCAAGGTTTGATACAGGTTTGCATTTTTTTGGCTTTGCTAACTAGTGATGTACTTTGAGATCCCTTTGTTGCTCTTTCTCACCTAGACATGCATCTTCCAAATAATAAGTGACCTGTATAAGTAATAAGTGACCTGACAAACCTGTATAAAACACTGGTTTTGGCCTCAACTGGAGTCAAATGTTGGCACCACAATTTGGGAAGGATGTGAAGTCCGTAGAAATGATACAGAAAAGATTCACAAGAATGGTTCCATGGGTGAGGAACTGTAGTTACATGGATAGATTGGAGAAGCTAAGGCTGTTCTCTTTGGTGAAGAGAAGATGCAGCGGAGGTTTGATAACTGTTTTAAATCATGAGGGGCCTGGACAGAATAACAAGAGGGAAACTGTTCCCATGGTTGGAAGGATTGAGAACCAGAGGGCATAGATTTAAGGTCAATGGCAAAAGAAGCAAATTCTTTTTTATGCAGCTGGTGGTTAGGACCTGGAATGCATTATCTGAAGGTGTGGTGGAGGCAGATTGATTCACAGCATTCAAAAGTGAACTGGATAATAATCTGAAGAGAAACGATTTGCAGGGCTACAGGGAAAAGACAGGGGGCGGAACTAGGTAAGTTGCTCCTACAGAGAGGCGGCTCAGAGATGACTAACTGAATGGCCCCCTTCTCTCCTGTAACCATTCTATGGGCAGAATTTTACAGCCCTTTTTCGCGGGAACAAGGCCATAAAATGCGGCGAGACATTCTAAACCCCATTGACTTCAGCAGGAACATAAAATCCCACTGTCGTAAAATTCTGCCCTATAAGTTTATGATTCTATGTGGCTCTGTACAGTTATTGTATTTGTTTTATAATGCCCCTGTGAAGCACCTTGGGGTGTTTTGTTACATTAAAGGCACTATCTAAATGCAAGCTGCTATTGTTGACTTGCACCTTCATCCATTTAGTTTTGTTAATCTCCTTCCTTCCAGTCTATTACAAACTTTGCCTTTTGTTCTTCCCACAATCCTCCTTTCCTTGACTCACTACTTGCTTAAAACTTGTTACATCTCAGTATTTGAATGAAAGATTATCAACCTGAATAATTAACTCTCTTTCTCTCCCTGCAGATGAATTAACTCTCTTTCTCTCCCAGGACAGCTGAGTATTTTCAGCGTTCCAAGTTTTTATTTCTTAAACGTAGTGTGTCGTGATTTAACACAACGATATGGGTTTGACACCAGGGGCAGGATGAAATTGAAACTGGTCTGTATGAATTAGTAATTTTTCTTGTGAATTTGGGCTCCAAAAACAGTTCAAGAGAAAAGATTATTTTTATAAATGTCGCCAACAATATCTTTAGAGTAAACTTTCCATTTGCTGTTGACCTATCTAAATCTCATCTATGTCGTACATGATGAATGGCAGCATTAATTCCATGATAAGTTAATATAGTCAACAGTAAGTTTCAGCAAATATGGTGGAATTTTGCTCAATAGCCTTTGCAAATCAGAAATATTTAAGTAGACCTTTGCCGCAGGAGTTTAACTGTACAGTAAAGTACGGGAGAGGGTAGATTGTACAAGGCTTGGAGAAAGAGCAGTCTTGATGGACCAAATGGGCATTTTCATTTCATCCTGTCTCAGGGGTACTTTTGTGTCAGCTTTGATGGATAATCCTGTAACTTTCCACATTGTCATCCATGTTATTGATGTTTGACGGCATCTACCAGGACAATAGATTGGAGGGGGTAGATTTTGACTTTTGAGTGATGGAGGCCCCTATCACTTTGAGGCTCTGGCCTTATTTTAACCCACCAGGTGAAGTGCAAGGGTGCCAAACAGACAGCACACTACAACATGCTGAAAATCAAACCAAAGTTGCCATCGGCAAGGTAAATTGTGGAGGGGGGTGGGTGGGCTCAAGTGGGCTCAACATTGTTTTTGTAGGCCCCAGGAGAGCACCCTTGCCTCCTTGAACACTTACCTTTAGGGGGCCTCCTCTCACCTATCACCCAAGAACCTGTTGCTACTAACTTACATCACAGGATCCCAATGTTCATGCTTAAAAAGAGGTACTTTGGATGCCCAGATAACATGTCCCTTTCAAAATAAAGCCAGTCACAGGGCTGGTGTTGAGAGGAGCAATAAGCCAAATGCTGAGGCTGTTGCCAATCTGTTAGCACCTGGTGAGGGCTCTGAAAATCAAGCCCTAAATCTTTTAAGTTACAAACGGAATTCAAATCGATATATTTCAGGGGACACAATCAGCTTGCTGAAACTGAGTGGCTAAAGGACTATTAAGGAGGGGAATAAAAATGTTCGGGTAGATTCTCACCTTTAGCAGCCTGGCCAGGATTTTCTGTCCCGCCCTGACGATTCATGCTGTGGGCAGGGTCGGAAAATCCTGGTCCCTGTCACAGAACCCATCCAATTTTTATTCTGCTGTGTGGAATGACGATCAGACTGGTTCTGTTGAGGGAAATTTGGTTCACTCGAACACTATGTGCGCCTATGACACCCCCCCTTTTTGAAAAAGCACTGAATATTAAATCTGACTGGCCAGGTATCGAGGTCCGAGGTGCAAAATGATTTATGATCCTGAAAGATAAATTGCGGAAATATGTGGCAAAAAAAAACGGAAGCTGAACCAAAAGATACACAGAAAATCCAGCAACGTTTGTAAAAGGGGGACAAAGGCCAATTTTGTTATTTGAAACATTGTCTTGAACTTTGCTATGCCTCTTCTCTCTGCCGATGCCTTTTCTTTAGTTCAGCTGTAAATGGGCTGCCCTCATGTCATCAAACAAAACAAAGAAACGCTGCTTTTTGAAGGGGTGCAGCAAACAGAAAATAAAATCGTGCAACAAAGGAAACATTTCCAATTAAATAATATATAAATAATAAGCCACATTGACTGAACTGTGCAGTCCCTGCAGTGCCCCCACCGAGCGTAAAAGACATCAAAGGGTCTTCACAGTGACTGGCAGCCATGTTTGTCCAACTTCAGCAGTTGCTGTTTTCATTTCTGATTTTCTTTTGTTTTTTTATTCATGCAACCTTGCATTTCGATGTGACATTGGATGGGAGTAGCGGGAGTTGGGAAAATTCCTGTCTCGGCCCACCGACCTCAAGAGAAAGTGCCCACGCTTTCCCCCGAGGATGGGATTTTCATTGTGCAGGCTGCGGTCGGGCCACCGGACCAGGGAGGAAGTTCAAACCAGACACCGGCTTTGCTGAGTGATGAGGTGGGCTGTTCGAAAGTCCCGCCTTGGGTGCTGTGGGACTTCCTCCCAGTTCAAATTAAAAACAGAAAGGCCCTTCAGTCCTCACCCCTCACACCCTCTCAACCCCCGTGCCACATCCATGCCACCTCATGCCCCATACCCACCCTCATTGGCCTCTCATGTCCTCCATGCCAAGATATGGCACTTCCATGCCCATTCACCCACTATGCACTGTATAGAACCAATGAACCTCAGGCACCCATAGTGAGGAGGATGAGCAGGTGCAGTTCAACACAAAAATTGCTGTCAGTGATTCTACACCACTCCACAGTGGGGGCAAGGGCGGGGCTTTGATTTTCCTGTAGTCTGTAGTCAATTAAAATTCACTGACCTGATGAGACCTTGTCCTTCTACATTATTAGTCACACTGTAAACTACCTTGAAAAAGTTATGCCTTGTTGAAAGAGGTGTAACTTTTTTTTGCTGCTGAAACACCTCTCTTGCCCTGAAGACACTAGTTTTATACTTGTGGAAATCAAATTAGACATTGGGCACACATTGCACCTTCTTCAACTAAACAAAATAGGCAATAGCCATTCTCTGGTTTAGGCCCCAGGGTAATGCCTTGATCAATTAGAATCAACCTGCCTGGTTTGAATTTAAACAAAGCTTGGCAGTTAAATGTCAGTCATCAGTTAACTGGTGCAATCTCCATGGCAACACCTCAACCAATCAGGAACCACTTACCAACCAATCAGCACTCTCATCTTATGCAGTAGAAATTGTTCTTCCCTTTACGTTTGGTATTCTTGCAAATTGTCCTGATGAGTGCAAGGCAAAAAGCTTTGACAACATGTTTCTTTTTACAGCAATACTCAAGTCCTCAAACTACTATTAATGCATATTTTTAAAGTCCTTGATTTAAAGTTTATTTTGGATATTTTAGCTTCTACCTTAATCTAATGTATCTACCCCATGCAATCATCTATTTCATGCTCTGTAAAATAAAATTAAAAATTGAAGGATAATCCGTGTGTTTTACTTCCTGGTTGGCTGTCTTTGCGAATAAGTCAGTGCGACTGGCTGCTTAACCTGCTTGATGACATCACTGTTGCTGGATGGCTGGAGATCTGACTAGGCACCAGATTCAAGCGGGCACCTGGACAGGGGAAATTGGGCAACTTCTTTGAGATCAGATGTGAGTGTCAGCACTTCACCACTGGCCTTTAATCTAGGCTAATATGCTCGAGCAGATAATGAATGAACATTGGCCAGTGCTCTAGGAATAATTATCCTGCTCCTCTGTGAATTAGTGCCACAAGATCCTTTACACCCACTTCAGAGAGCAAAAAGGAGTTTGCGGTCTCATCCAGCAGACGGCACTTCTGACAGTGCAGCACCCCTGAAGTACTGCAGTGGAGTGCCAGTCTAGAGTTTAGTGCTTAAGTTCTGACTCTCTGTGGGAAGGGAATCCAGTTCAAAGGGTTGACAAACCATATCTTTGGTATGCAGATGACAAAGGCATGCACCCCTCATGCTGATTTTGTACACTAGCATTGCTGCTCTCTGCAATCAGGGTTTAGGTACAGTTTAGCACAAATACATTTGAAAGATGCCCGAGGAATGACTAAATCAAAACATGAAACCCATGTGCTTTCATCAGTTTAGAGTCATGGAGGTAACCTTTCTCAGTGCAAGCTTCCAAACAAAGCATTCCTTTTTGAGAGATCTTGTTTTAACATTTTTTAACATGATCATTTGAGAGTCCCAGAATAATATTCTCAAAACTGAAACCCAGTAGCATGAAAACAAAATATCCTCTGAAACTTCAAATAAATTGTTCCTTTATTATTTCAGTTTGTTTCTCATCTCAGTCCAGCTGCTCGTGAAACTGTGGGTGGCTTTGATGCAGGTGATTTTTAATTTTTGACTTGTTCTGTTGGAAAAATCTAATAATAATAATAGCTTTGACACAGCAAGGACCAACATAGCTATTTTTGTCAGTGCCCGTATGGGTCAGCTTGTGGACACAGCCACTCGTGTCTTTGTTAGGAAAAAATAGAGAGTGGAATTCAGCTCAGGATTGTTTGTTTTGTGGCTATTGGAGAGGAGGCCCCTCAGATGCCCCGTACCAGCCTGATGTAATGTTCAGGTGGGCCTGCAAAGGGAACAAGTAGGCCAGTCAACTTTACGTGGCGACAAGGTAGGGGGATGGTGGCATAGTGGTATGTCACTGGACTAGTTACCGAGAGGGCCCAGGGAACACAGGTTGAAATCCCACCACAGCAGCTTTGAATTCAATTAATTAACAAAAATTTGGAATTGAAAGCTTGTTTCACACCATTATTGAGACTATCATTGACTGTTGTAAAAACCCACCTGGTTCACTAGCATCCTTTAGGGAAGGAAACCTGCCATCCCTAACTGGTCTGGCCTGCATGTGACTGCAGGCCGACAGCAATGCCGTTGGCTCTTAACTGCCCTCAAGACACTCGGTTGCACCAAAGCAATACAAAAAAGCCCTAACAGCACTGTGGGAGTGCCCACACCATGTGGACAGCAGTGGCTCAAGGAGTTGGTTCATCACCACCTTCAAGAGGGCAACAAAATATGTGGGTGTCATTGGCTGGGCCAGCATTTATTGCCCATCTCTAGTTGCCCTTGAGAAAGTGGTGGTGAGCTGCCTTCTTGAACTGCTGCAGTCTCTGAGGTGTAGGTACATCCACAGTGCTGTTAGGAAGGGAGTTCCAGGACTTTGACCCAGCGACAGTGAAGGAATGGCAATATATTTCCAAGTCAGGATGGTGAATGACTTGGAAGCTAACTTCCAGGTGGTAGTGTTCCCTTCTATCTGCTGCCCTTGTCCCTTTAGATAGTAGTGGTCGTGGGTTTGGAAGGGGCTGTCAAAGGAGCTTTGGTGAATTCCTATAGTGCATCTTGTAGATGGTACACACTGCTGCTACTGTGCGTTAGTGGTGGAGGGAGTGAATGTTTGTGGATGTAGTGCCAATCAAGCGGGCTGCTTTGTCCTGGACGGTGTCAAGCTTCTTGAGTGTTGTGGGAGCTGCACTCATCCAGGCAAATGTGGAGCATTCCATAGAACTTCTGACTTGTGCCTTGTAGATGATGGATAGGCTGGGGAGTCAGGAGGTGAGTTACTCGTCGCATGATTCCTAGTCTCTGACCTGCTCTTGTAGCCATAGTATTTTTATGGCTAGTCCAGTTGAGTTTCTGGTCAATGGTAACCCCCAGTATGCTGATAGTGGGAGATTCAGTGATGCTAATGCCATTGAACATCAAGGAGCGATGGTTAGATGCTCTCTTGTTGGAGATCGTCATTGCCTTGCTCATGTGTGGCATGAATGTTACTTGTCACTTGTCAGCCCAAGCCTGGATATTGCCCAGGTCTTGCTGCATTTGGACATGGGCTGCTTCAGTATCTGAGGAGTCGTGAATGATGCTGAACATTGTGCAATCTTCAGTGAACATCCCCACTTCTGACCTTATGATAGAAGGAAGGACTTTGATGAAGCAGCTGAAGATGGTTGGGCCGAGGGCACTACCCTGAGGATCTCCTGCAGTGATGTCCTCAAACTGACTAGCTGACCTGCAACAACCACAACCATCTTCCTTTGTGCTGGGAATGACTCCAACCAGCGGAGAGACTTCACCCCTGACTCCCATTGACTCCAGTTGTGCTAGGGCTCCTTGATGCCACACTCAGTTAAAGGCTGCCTTGATGTCAAGGGCAGTAACTCTCACCTCACCTCGGGAGTTCAGTTATTTTGTCCATGTTTGAACCAGAGCTGTAATGAGGTCAGGAGCTGAGTGACTCTGGCGGATCCCAAACTGGGCATCAGTGAGCAGGTTATTACTAAGCAAGTGTCATGTGATAGCACTGTTGCTGACCCCTTTCATTAATTTACTGATGATCGAGAGTAGACTAATGGGGCGGTAATTGACCGGGTTAGATTTGTCCTACTTTTTGTGTATAGGACATACCTGGGCAATTTTCCACATAGCCGGGTAGATGCCAGTGTTGTAGCTGTACTGGAACAGCTTGGCTAGGGGTGTAGCAAGTTCTGGAGCACAAGTCTTCAGTATTATTGTCGGAATGTTGTCAGGGTCCATAGCCTTTGCTGTATCCAATACCTTCAGCTGTTTCTTGACCTCACGTGGAGTAAATCAAATTGGCTGAAGACTGGCATCTACGATGCTGGGGACCTCTGAAGGAGGCCAAGATGGATCATCCACTCGTCACTTCTGGCTGAAGATTGTAGCAAATGCTTCAGCCTTATCTTTTAGAAAATAGTTCCTTAAATATCCAAATTGGAGTCCTGCACTAGTTGTAGGAGCTGGATTAAAACATGAATGTACTGTGCACACTCCTCTCACAAGGAGATATTAAAAATAAAGACATTTTCAAATGGAGGTCTGGAGGCTGTTGAATAAACACTCCAGGCCGGAACCCTCCTACTGGACCCAGAAAAGAATCTCTGGCCCTTTCCAACTCATTCACAGCTCTTCACACTACCCCCCTCACTGGGCATCGCCTGCTTCAGCAATCCCTCCACACATCCCTGCACCAACCCCTACCCACACCCCCCGCCAACCACTCCACTCCCTGACCCAACCTGCAAACCAACACAACGAGGCAGGAATATTTCCTGCACTGCCAGAGCTGGTGGTAGATCACCTGTTCAGTGCCTGCAATCCACCGGCATCAATTAGTGTGGCCCTCCCACTCGCACAACAGGGCAGGTCGAGCAAAAGCTCCACGAAGTCCGCACCAATGTTCCCTCTAATTTCCCTTCACTGCCCTTGGCCCATTTTCACGACTGCGCAGACCCTTCAGGATTGATGCAAGGCTGCATATACACACACCTTAATGGACCGGTGCCTATGTGCGGCCTGCTTGGGACATTCCCAACTGCTGCATGGCTGTGCACATGCGCAGCTTAGACAGGACGTTACTGCACACCCGATTTGGTTGGAAGCCGTTCTTTTTCGAATGATAGTTGGTCATACATTCCAGGAATTATACCGCAGCTATGCCCAGTCATCATGAATGCTTCAGCTGAAGGCTCTGAGTTAGGAAAGATAGACTCCTCTATACTACCTGAAGACCACAAGTACCACAGCATAATTGTAGCAAAAAGAAAGAATTGTGCACTCTGCAGCTACCGTAAATGGCAGAATAATGGTTATGCCACAGGTTTAGTAATCTAGAGACAGCTCTGTGCCTCAGGGAGATTTTCAAGTGCTCACTCGCGTGCCTGTGCCAAGTTCACACTTGCTCTCCTCCCCTGCCCGCACAGGTAATGCTGCCGCTCGCGTTTCACGCTGGGAGGGCCTTAATTGGCCTGCCAGTGTCAAATCACTGTCCGGCCCTAATCACTTCCCGCCCGCCCACTCCCGCCGATTCGCCTGACAAGGGCAAAATTCTGCCCCTTGAGGAGGAAATCTCCTGCCTTTCTCCGTTCAGGGTTATATGTGATTCCAGGCCCTCAGAAATGTGGGTGGGTTTTAATTACCCTCTGAAATGACCTCACAGACCATTCACTTGTCAAGAAGAGGGCCCACCATCATCTTCCCAAGAGCAATTACAGATGGGCAAGAAATGCTGCCCTTGCCAGCGACGACCACTTCCTGAGAATGAATATTGGTCTGAGCTCTTTTCTGTAAATAGCACTTGATGCTCGATCAATTCTTAACTTTAAATTCAAGATTGATAGATTTTTGCTAACCAAAGGTATTAAGGGATATGAAGCAAATATATATGGTATATGGAATTAGACTGTAAGTCAGCCATGATCTCTCATTGAATTGGACAACAGTGAGGGGTCAAATGGCCTCCTCCTGTTCCTATTTTCCTGTGTTCCTCGAGCAGGACATGGAATGATGTAGGTGATGTAGAATATCGGTGAACGTTCACGCATTTAGCCAATAATTCCGATGTACTCAGTTAGCTGCCAAGTGGACAATGTACTTTACATTCAGTACAGATGCCTATAATACAAAGCAGAACATGTGCCTGCTCAAGCTTTAGTTGAAGTTCTTCTCAAATGAAAATGGGTGTAGTCAAAAGTCACTAAAGGTGGCCAAACACAGCAAGGCAAGCATCTTACACTTATCAAAAGCATTAATGAAGGTGGTAGTGTGGGCAGCAATAGAATGTATTGGCAGCCAAAAACTAGGAGACAAGATCCTGCTGTAAGCTTTGCTAAGAGTCATTACTATTCCCTCTGAGTTCAAAGGTTAAAGTTTAAAGACCCACTTTACATATTAAATGGGGGTACAATCAGTGAACCTTGCCTTAGGTGTCTTCTTGGGTTCATCAGTTACTCCTGGAAGTGACCCCATACTCTTTTTATTCTGCTGCGAGCAACTCAACTCCTGACCCCCTTCCCAAAAGCCTGTCCACCATCTACAAAACACAAGTCAGGAGTGGGATGGAATATTGTCCACTTGGCTGGATGAGTACAGCTGCAACAACACTCAAGAAGCTCAACACCATCCAAGGCAAAGCAGCCCACTTGATCAGCACCACTTTAAACATTCACCTCTCCAACAATAAGGCAATGTGGCATCAGTGCGTACAGGCTACAAGATGACTGCAGCAACTCACTAACACTCCTTCAACAGCACCTTCCAAACCCGCAACCTCTATTACCTTAGAAGTACAAGGGCAGCAGCTGCATGTTCCCTCCAAGTCAGCTGTTCTTTTATAAAAGCTTAATATCCTCTCTTGCTGCTCCATTTTAGGGGTGAATTTACTGCAGTTCCCAGTACATTTGAATAATCTACAATCGAACTGACTAACGAGTCAGTTAGCAACAGACTGGCTGATGCTTGTTGAGCGCTGCTGATATCTAGAGAAAGCCTGTGGAGAGAAAAGTTAAATGTTGTCCTCGCGTTTTCCACAACTGGCAGTTCAATGTTGATACTGTTTTCTTTAACAAGCTGATTCTCCTTCTGCAGAAGCAGACATGAATTATTGTCCCTCAGCTGGCAACCTTTGGGCAACAGACAACATTATGGAGGGCTGGCAAAAGAGTAGAAACTTGACATTTCCATCGTCTATAAGTTGAGAGCACTACTGCTTCTTATCACCATGACTGCTAAAGTGTCCTGTCAAGAGTTTTTGGCACGAGTTTCTTTGTTGTTATTTTTATAGCCTCTGTTGTTTTACTATGGGGTCACTGCTCGCGAACCAGTTGCACGCTCATCTGTTGGTAGGCAAGTCGATTACAATATACGGCAGACTCGGAGACCAATATGAAATGAGGTGCATACTATTTATTTACACAAACAACAGAGCACTAACATGATGTGTGCTTCTCCAACCAGACCCTAATCTAGACTAACATTAACATGTGCTACACAGCTATTGGGTCTTACAGTCACGTGGTCGATCTGCTCACAGTCTCTTAAAGGTGTATTACACCTCAGATTACCACAACCTCCACCAACATTTTCTTTTAGAACTCTTTCAAACGAGTTTGGGTACTGATTTGATTTCCCCGATGCAGTGCCTGAAGTCAAAAAAGTTGTGCAGTGACAAATCTGAAATTGAAACCTTTTCTGATCCAATTGGGTGGCGCATGAGTTTCCTTGACGTCATAGGGATGCCAGGTAGGAAATATAAACTAAAACAACCAACTGGCATACCACATTGGTTAGGGCATGATTGAAGTGCTGGGCACATTCCTAGGCACTTAATTATAGAAAGGATATCAAAGCCTGGGAAAAAATGAAAGACAGGTTCATTATTATTCCACCAGGAATAAGGGGTACAAAATGAAGGTACTTGAAAAACTGCTGCTATATTAACTGAAGCAGAGATAGTTAAGAATGGACAAAATAAAAGTGTTCAAAAATGAAAGTATTTGAGAAGCTAAATAAGTGACCACTAATCAGTAAACCAGCAGCAAAGACAAAGGGTGGGATTAATCCACAAAGCATAAAATGGGAGATGAGGAGAAACTTTGATGTAAAAGGATTTTGGAATGCACTACAAAAAGTGGCTTTTGAGGTGGGCCAAATTTGACATTTGAAAGGAATTAAACATTTCAGGAAGGCAATGCTAATATTCACAAATATGAAGCAACGGCAGGAAGTTGAAGCTAGAACAGATAATTACTCTGCAGCTAAGCTCAGCGCAGGCACTATAGGCTCGTTTATTCTGAAAATCCTGACCTTTGATGACAGTAATATAACTACTCAGGGTTCTTTTATAATATCAATTCTGTGATGCAAAAACAAACATTGGCAAACAATCTTAATTTTTATAAAATTACAAGCCTTTTACTTTTACTCTCTGTTATAACTTTATTTTAAAAATCTATTTTAATTTTTTGCTGTAATTCTAACCTGTAAAGCATACTCAAAGAGTTTTCTAAGTAATCTTATCTGAGAAAAGAAAATGAGTACATATTGTCCGTATCTCCTTTATCATGAGTTCTGCTATCCATTTTGATAAAAATATTGCTAACTGTCAGTTTTGGACATGGAAAGATTATGGGTTGATTTGATAAAGATGTTTAAAACCGACAAGCAATGCGTACATGTCTAAAGATCAACAAAAGTCCATGATGTGACTAATGAGACAAACTAAAAATTTTCCAAAGCCAAACAGGAAGGGCTGCTGCATGTCACAGTAACTTACTGACATTTTAAACAGCCTGAATTGAGATAACTCAATAGTAGAACTCTGAAAATTTGAACCTTGCATATGTTTTACAACGTTAGTACCAAATTAATGCTGTCCATCCTAATGAGGAATAGGTCAATTTACATCCAACCAGGAGACAATTAAAGAAGATTAGCGGATATGCAATTTGGGCAAGGGTGTTAAACTGCATTAAAACTGTGTTATGATCCCTGTAGGGACCGGTAACTTTTAAATAAAGGTTTGAATTTCCCATTGACCAACGCAAAGAATCGCAAAACATAATTTCACATTTTAAGACTTTTACTGGAACAAACAGATGAAAATTAACTTTGACTGAACATTATTTATTAGGCTACCAATACACTAAACTACAGCAAGATATTCCCCATTTACTTCTTAACACAACTTAAAATCCCATGACACATTTATACATCACATCGCACTCCCAGTAGAAATGTAGGGTGGGATTCTCCGGTCCCACCCGCCATGGGACAGGAAATTCCTGTCGAAATTAACGGACCTTTTGCTGGTCCGTCAAATTTTCTGGAAAATCCATCTTTTACACACAAGCTTCTCCTGGCTTTAACAGAATCTCTTCCCCTTACCCCACAGGGTGAACCTTCCAGTGTCCTTTTATACAAAATCCCTTCACTCAGCTTTCTGAGAATAATCAACTGGACTTCCAGTAGCAAGGCACCTTCTGGTGACTCTTTGGTCTTTAATTCTCCACAAGCATCATTTTTTTCTAAGAAGGGATCAGCACTCATCAGCATTCTGCTTGGTGATTAACTCAAAAGCAGCCCTTTTCTTCTGCTTGGCAGAACAGCACCATCTGTGGCTCTTCCCAAAATTGTTCTGTTTTACTAACTCTGAGAATCTATAAGTCATATGCAGCAAGGCCTGCTGCCTCCTCCTTTGTGTTCACATGCTAAAACTTGCACCTTACTTCAATAAGTTTCGATTTGAGCTTCTGTCTCCATAAAAAGCAGATCATGTGGGTTTGTCTCCAGGCAGATTGAGTGTGAGGTCACACGGGCATGTCTTCAGGCAGATATCATATGAGGTCACATCCCCCTCTCCAAACTACTCAATTTTAACTTGAAATAAAGAAGACAGTTTAAAACATAACCGTTTTATAAAGTCCAGTGTTTGTAACAACTAGTTAATAGGGCAGAACCAAAGAATAGGAATCAGGGGCAGCTGGTCAGACTTGAGAGAAGAGGATTACAGTGTTCCCCAGGACTATGTCCTGGGATCATTTCTGTTCACTGTATCCATCAATGATTTGGATGTGGTGCTGAGGGATGGTGTCCAAATTGCAGAGAGCAGTAAAACAGGAGGTATTGTAAATACATCTGCAGAGGGGTATTGATAAGATGATGGAACGGGCAAAAGAGTGGCCTAGAAAACAATGCCAATAGCCAGAATCTTATGGATGAGGTGGGATCTTGGTTGTCCGCTGGAGGGCCAGCGAGATCCGCGTGTCACCTCCATTCAAGAAGGCCTGTGCATCTTGTGCCGCTCGATTCTATAATTCATTCTATAAACCATTCTATAATGTATCCATTCTTCCCATTTTGTGATACAGTTTATGACATAATAAGAGAGTGGGGGAAAGCAGCATAATTAAGGAATTTTCTAAAAGCAATGTTCTGATAACACACTAACTCATAATCTTCCTTGAATTACAACATTAATCCGGAGATGGTGTGTAATTATCTAGAAGTATGAGAAAGGATGTCCTCGTGTGGTCAGAGTGAATTCCATTGCAATTTGCAGTCTAGCATGAAGGGAGTGATGAAGTGAATGAATATTGTGGTTATTTATTGAAATATTCCTCAATCCTTGGTTCCTGAAAAAAGTTACGAACCCATTTTTTTTTACTTCAGTTGTGCATTCACACTTCCAAAGTGAGACCACTGGAACTTATGGCTCCTAGGAGCAAGTTTCAGTCCTAATATTGACCTTACGAAGGCTCCAAAGTTTCAGCTCACAAAGATAATGAATTCCAGAGAAATAGATTGCCTTTAGAATGTTATCAAGATTTAGAGAGATACATTATTTATATTTATTCTTTGATGGGATGTGGGTGTCGCTGGCAAGGCCAGCAATTGTTGCCCATCCCTAATTGCCCTTGAACTGAGTGGCTTGCTAAGCCATTTCAGAGGATGGGTTGGCTTCCTAGAGCCTGAACCTCAGCTTCATGTGCAGTGCAAGGATTTTGCCAGAATGTTCAAATGTTCAAGTGCACAGAAGTTCACTGTCCACAATACCATTGTAAGCGTAATAAATAAACTACCTGCATTATACATGCATTCATATATTACGAGAAAATACATATTATTATATTATTATTATTTCATATTATTCAGTTCCACTGAACTGGTACATTCTAAACAGCATTCTGCATAATGCAGCCCACTGATTAACAGTTGTCATGGCTTTAATAAATGCTACCTGGATTCTATACCATTCACCAAATACCAAGCAGGCTTTCTTCCTGCAGTTCTGAAGAAGAGTCATATTCGACCTCGAAACATTAATTCTGTTTGTCTCTCCACAGATGCTGCCAGACCTGCTGACTATTTCCAGCATTTTCTGTTTTTATTTCAGAGTTCCAGTATCCCCTGCAGTGTTTTGCTTTTATTCTTCCTTGAAGTGTTTATATACTGTATGATCCATGTGAAGGCATGGAGCTCTTTATATATATATTGGACATCTCATCATCAGCAATACTCTTTTTCAATTATTCAAGAAGCTTTTATTTGCGTGGTCACCCTGTTACTGATTTACCTGCTGAAACCAGTCCAAAGATGCCCCTCCTCCATGCATCAAAAAGATTTCAAACCAGCTATTTACATGGTGCACAGATAGTGGCATGGCTGAATCAATGAAGTGATGGGAGCCATCTTTTGATGAGAGTAACGATTCAGCCATGAACACTGTTGCAACGTGTCAAGATTAAGCATATGATTACCCTTCTCTATTGCAACCCTTTATTTCTAGTAGGTCAAGAACTTCCAGGCAGTTTAATGGGTTATTTCTTATTCATGAGAGGCGGGGACTATTAATAAGGCCAGCATTTATCACCAACACTAATTGCCCTTAAGCAGCCTTCTTAACAATTAGGTGGCTTGCTAGGCCATTTCAGAGGGCAGTTAAGATTCATACTCATTGCTGTGGGTCTGGAGCCACATGTAGGCCAGACCAGGTAAGGATGGCAGATTTCCTTATTAAAAGGGCACCAGTGACCCACGTAGGTTTTTACAACAATCCAATGGCTACAAGGTCACAATTACTAATACTAGCTCTCTATTCCACGTTTATTTAATTAACTCAATTTAAATTCCCCAGATGTAAGTGAGGAATTTAAACTCACGTCTACGGGATTATTAGTCCATGCTTCTGGATTACTATTTCAGTAATATAACCATTCCCATAAGCAGTGATCTTCAACTTGACAATGGTGACAATGAGTGAGCCAAAGCTCTGAGAATGGCAATAACTTGGACATTGATTTTTTTAAGGCAGATCCCATGAATGGCAGAGTTCAGCAGTGCCCCATACTGTACCAGGGACGAAGACGAATACTGGCACACCATTTGTTCTCATCCATGAACCACAATACTATCCACTTCTCAGAAAGAACAGAAGCAACAAGAGGCCACTTAAATGGCTGTGATGTAAACATAACTTCCTCATGCAAAATAAATAGCTCCAAATATAAGCAAATGCTGCTGGCCAAAACCTGTACACGGTTTCATATATAAGTAACAAAACCCCGTTAAACAATTGAAAACTGCCATCTGTTCTAGCATATGCTGCATTGCATTCAAATAAAAATACAGTTTGTGAAAACAACAGGGGTATTATGTAATTAGTAATTATAATACTCAACCTACTTATGTAATAAGGAAATTAACTAGGATAAAATTGTATCTCTTTTAAAAATTCCACAAATTATGGTTGATATTCTGCCAAATTTGTAAATTCGACCTCCTGTGGCCATTAAATTTTAGTATGTTAAACATAAGGATAGTCTGATCATTTATAAGGCTACATCTGGCTCTGTATGTCCAGAAGTATTATGCCAGACAGTGAGTGGGAGGTTATGCTTTACAGCCGTTCCTAATGATGGATACGCATTACATTACTGCATTTTCTGAAATTCATCCTTTCATGGAACATGTGTGTCACTAGCCACTCTGGCATTTGTTGCCCATCCCTAATTTCCCTACGAAGCCATTTCAGATGGCAGTTAAGAGTCAGCCACATGGCTGTGGTCTGGAGACACATGTAGGCCCGACTAAGATAAGGATGGCAGATTTCTTTCCCTGAGGAACATTCCCATGAGCACAATTACTAAAACTCACTTTTAATTCCAGATTTAATGCATTGAAGCATTCTACCATACACCCCCAGAGAATTAACCAGGACCACTAGGTTGTTAGTCCAGTGGCTACCATCACCCCCATTCTTTACTGCTCTGCTGTGCAAAGATGAGCTCAATCCCCAAGCATGCTGGGTGCACTACAGGTGGCAAAAAAAGAGAAATATTTGAGAGTGCGAAGCAATATCTGACTCAATTGGCATTATAATTTAGCCAAGATTAATCCTCAACTGCAGTATTTTCTCCACATGCATTGGTGCATCTACATAAGTGCCTATTCATTTTTTTTAACAAAGATGTTAACTCTTTTAAAATAGCAATATGACAATAACAACATACATTCATACAGTGCCTCTAATGTAGTACCAATAGCCTAAGGCACTTCATAGAAGTGATATCAAACAGAATTTGTTACCTGGCTGCATTGGCAAACATTAGGATAAATGAACAAAAGCTTGGGGTGAAATTGTCCCTATTTGCACTAAGTGCGGTAGCAGGCAGGAAAAATGACATTTTACCCGTCGGTTGTAATGGTGGCTTCTCACATCATATCGTGCCAAATCCACCACATGAAATATGCATTCCTGGGAAACATGCCATTTCGATGGCGGGCGGGCTCTCATTCACCCGCCATGCCATCACCTCGTCACTTCCTCACACCTGGCGCCACATTTATAGTGCAGGCAGCACACTGCACCATTGCTTCCAGCCCACGATTGCTGCACGGAACATATGGCCCCAAAAGGCAAAAAGACTGCAGCCCCCAGGTTTAATGACATGTCCCTCGAGTGCCTTTTGGACACAGTGGGGGCCGTGATGTCCTCTACACCCGCTCTGGCCACAGGATGGGCAGCAACCTCACTAATCTGGTTTGGGAAGCAGTGGTCAGCGCCAATGCTCTGCAAAAGAGGACAGCCACCCATGCCATAAGACAATGAATGATCTCCTTTGTTCCGCCAGGATACGTCACTCTTTTCATCACTCTCAACTCACACGCTCACAAACCCAGCACACATCCACAGGACTCTCACTCATTCACCCTCTCACACACTACACTGTTCTCATCCCATCCATGGGACCGCTCACCACCCACACGTGTCAGGCATACCTATCATCTAGCCTGGCAGGCGTCCTGATTACACTCTCTCCATCTCTATTCATGCAGGACAAGCTGGCACACAGAGGAAGAGGCCACAGACTGGTGGAGGAATGCCTGAAATCAAGATCCTCCCGGACTTTGAAAACAGAGCCATCCAGATGGCCGGCGAGGATCTGGACAATTCCTGTGCTGACGGTGAGGTCAGTGGTGCTCTACCAAGTGAGGGTCCAGCAATGCAACATCCATCAGACAACCATGCTGTGAGTGATGTGTCCTGTTTCACAGGCCACTGCCATGCACTAATTAATCCCCTCGCTTTCACAGGCACATCTGGGAAATGGCCGATGGAGTCCATGACCCAGGGGCTCCAATCAAGCCCCAAAGAAACCTCTGAAGAGGAATCTGAAGGCACCCTCCCTGAAGTCCCATCACAGTGCTCAGGTTGTAAAGGGCGCAGCAGATGTCGACAATGCATGACACCCTCTGTGGACTGTATTGCAGGGCTCCACCAGACCGATGCTCTACTCCACCAAGATGCGAGTTGCTGCATGAGCCTCGTTATACTGTCACTCTGCTGCAGCCTGAGGCTGACACACAGGTGTCATCAGCCAGGGCCTCTGTGGGTAGCCCTTTTCCCTGAGGAGCCAACCCTGCAGTTTCTGTGGACCTTGGAAGACGTCAGGAATATGTGACCGACTGAGAATGTATGAGTCATGACACTCCCTGGAAACAACGCGCAGACCTGCAGGATGCGTTTCTGGTGGCCGCGCACCAGCTGCACATTCAGCGAATGGAATCCTTTGCAATTGATGTAGTCCACCGTGTGTTGTGACAGAGATCTGAGTACCACCTGAGAGCAGTAGATTGCATTCTGCACCTGTGAGAAACCTGAGGTCTGGGCAAATCGCTCTTGCATCCTGACTCTCCTGGTCACAGGAGAAATATACAATTGTGAAAATGGCATCTGTATCTGCATGGGTGCATTTGCGGGTTGAGGCCTGTGATATCCCACAGGGGTCACCTTTGTAGCCCTGAAAGGAGCCACTGGTGTAAAAATTGAGCGCCGCTGTCACATTCACAATCATTAGCAATGGATGCCCTCTGTATCCCCTTGGCACCAAATCCTGCTGCAGGTGGTAGATGCGACCGACCAGTTCCCTGGACATGTGAGATCTTCAGCAACACTGGTTCTCGGTCATGTGCAGGAATGAAAGGCGGCATCTATTGACCCAGGGTCTAGCTAGCGCCGACCAGCCACAACTCGCTGTGGCTCTTCGGAGGCGTATGCTGGAGCCCCAGTCGCCCCTTCTTCCAGAGAGTGCTGCTCCTCCCCCTGTGCAACGAAGCACCACAGTCACTCTCTTCTCAGTCACCTTTGCTCTCTGTACACCAGGAGGCATACAGCTAGTTCACCAGGCTCCATGCTCCTGATGTACTCCTCCTGCAGGATGGAAGAGAGGCGTGGGTTAGCATTCTCCTAACCCATGCTGCAAGGCTGCACCGTTAGCTTGAACCATGGGGGAGACTGGTCCAAACCAGGATGGTGGCATTGCAAGGGGCTGTGAGCACCTCCACCAGATTGTACAACATGCCCAGTCATCCAACTGTTCTGCAGTCCACTAAAACGCTCATTCATTTGCAGTCTGTGCCCGAGGGGTGAAAAGCCTTGGACCGCTTGGTGGCACTTTCATGCCTCTGCATTGCTTGAGTGGGTAGATAAGCTAGAGGCCTGACTCCAATCATATCAATGTGCCTGCGCCTGATCTGTCTCAACTGTAGAGGAATGATCACTTTATACAAGGTGTCCCTAATGCGTGGCCGCTTCCCTCCCCCCGACTCTGCATATGCTTGTGCGCTACCTTCAACCACAGGGCAGCCCTTGCCCCGCCTCCCCCCCATGCACCTCAACCTTGGAGTCCAACAGGCGACTCAGGCGAGTGCTGCGCAATGTTATTGTGCACTCACCTCCGAGTTCCCCTCAAAGCTCAGCCTGCCAAGTAAAACAAGTGAAACAAGTCACCGTGCAATCACACTGACGTGGGTGGACGCTCCAGCAGGGGAGAGATTGATGCCGGCAGGCTGGCCTTACAATATTACGCAGCTGTATTACAATGAGGTTTCTGATGTCCGATGGTGGGAAACATGGCCATCGACATGCTGAGCGAATGATCGCAAGCTGGTTTCACGACATCGTGACACTGATTTCTGGCCTTCTCGCCATGTTGCCTGCTCATGCCGCAGACGCCAACGGGCAGGGAAAATTCCACCCTAAGTAAAAGAGGTAGGTTTTAAGGAGCGTCTTAAAGAAAACAAGAGAGACATGTGAGTTGGAGAGTTCAAGGGGGGTGCCCTAGAGCTTACAGTCTAGAGAGCTGAAAGCACGGATGCCAAAGGGGGCCAGAACTGGAGGAGGGTCCTTGGAGGCTTGTGGAGCTGTTGGAGATTACAGGGATAAAGATGGGTGACCTTGGAATGAGAATTGTAAAACTGAGCTGTTGCCAGTCCAGGAGCAAATGTACAGGAGCAAGAACACGGGTGCTGGGCGAAGGGGACTTGGTGCAAGTTAGTATACGAGCAGCAGAGTTTTCGATGCGCTGAAATTTATTTAAAAGTGGCGACATTTCAAAGTAAGGCTTGGAGCCTGATAGTAAGTAGCATTAATTTAAGTAGAACAGGCAGGTTCCATTACCTGAAGGTGATGTGGCCTACCTGATATTCTGTTATACACTCCACCAAACAATGCTTAATGCCCATTAGTGAAGATGATAACTATATCCTGACATTTTGGAGATTGAAAATTTTAGTTTAGGGAGGGTGGAAGGACTCAGAACTGCTTTATTGATTGGTTCTCACCTCGATGGTAGGAAAGTTCATAAAAATGCGTGAGATCTTGCCTGCCGGACATTCCTGCCTGTCCTGCACTCATCAATGCTTTTGGAGGGAAGAAATTCAACCCAAATTCAACCCAAAGGCCATTAAGCACTAAATTAAAGCCATTTCCCATGTTTAAATACCAAATGCTTATTCCTAACATGTGACAGAGCACCTTTTGAGGTGGGAATCTCATCAGTAGCCCACTATCCAGAACGAACAAAGCAGTAAAACTGGGAAATAAGGGTACTGGTCGGAACTGGTCTTGTATACGTTCAAATGGAACACCAGTAAAAACTGGGAAATAAGAGTACTGGTCTGAATTTGCCTTGTACTGGTCTGAACTGGCCTTGTATACCTTAAAATGTAACATCATTAAAAGCTGGGAAATGGGAGTACTGGTCCAAACTGCTGTTTCTTTCTCGGTATGCATGATGTCCAACCCAGGAAAACAGGTGGGATTTGAGAAGGAGATGGGCAGGTGGGATTTTGCTTGCCTGAACCTCTGTTCTGCAAAGGAGAATCTCCTTCCTTGAAATCTGATGATGGGACAATTTTGGTGGTAAGACTTCCTCTGCTTGCTAAATATACTTATAGGGAATAATGCCACACTATTTAACACTGAGAGGAAGTCATATTTTAATTCTAACTCTGAATTCTTACTTGGTAAGCACATTGTTTCAAATAATTTTTTTTTAATTTTCTGCTGGGCAGATGATTCTAATGTTAGTGTATTATTCTTTGCTTTGGTGATGGAATCATCAGAATAATATTGTGTAAGATAATATTTTGAATTCCCATTTGTTAGACTAGCAATGCTTTATTTATTCCCAAGCTTTTTACATTTGGCCTGGCAGCGCAATAACATTGTTCAACTTCCCAGATGTCTCCTTTCCAATAACTGCTGGTAAATATTGTACTGTTTCTCATGTCAATATGTAATTGATTTTACATAACATATCGCTGGCTTGTTGAGTGAGAAAAGAATAATTGGCTTAATTTCAAAAAATGCAACAACAGAGTCAAGAAAAACATTGCATTAAAGACCAATCAAAAAGTTGTGCCTTTGGGAGTTTTCAATTAGGAGTAGTTAAGGGAGACATCAACTTCATCTGAACCATGCTAGCTAATTTTTGGAGAATGCATTTAACAATATCCAATTTGCTAACTGAATGACCTTTCAACTACTTGATGGTCTTTACAGATTTGCTGGTATGGAAATCAAATTCCAATGTTAACCATATAATAACTAATGTTTCTCCTTGAATTTAGAGTGAGAGAGATGATGTGCCAAGGATGTAAAAATGTCAACACATTAATTATTACTTGCTTTTGTGATTTATCACCAGAGGAAGTTGCTGAGGGTTAGAGCAAGTTCAACCAAGTCCTGCCCCAAAATGCAGCCTCCATCATTTTTTGCAGGGCGGGAATGGGGGCAGGTTCTAAATCGCACATTCGCAGTTCACAGAGGCCCACTTAAATCAGCAGCTGCCTCCATTCACGTGTGGTTTTGGTGTCTGAAACCCGAAGTGTGCAGATTAGACCTGGTAGGAGCAGGTCTGACCCTTGTGGCTTTATCTGGATAGCCAGGGTGCCCTTTTGGAGAGGTCAAGTCTGCAATGAGATAGGGTTAATTGATAACCTTGTAGTGAATGCACTTCTAGGTAGCAGTGATCGTGATATGATCAAATTTTACATTCAGTTTGAAGGAGAGAAGAGTGGGCCAAGACTATTGTTTAAAACTTTAATTAGGGCAATTATGAGGGCATGAATGCAGAGCTAGCTAAAGTCAACTGGAAAATGAGGCTAAGGGCTAAGTCAATAGAGATGCAATGGCAGACATTTAAAGGGATATTTCAGAATACACAGAATAGATACATTCCAATGAGAAAGAAGAATTCCAAGGGAGGACCCACCATCCATGGTTCACAAAAAAGCGAAAGATAGTATCAATCTTAAAGTAAAAGCATATAATTGTGCAAGGACAAGTGGCAGGTCAGAATATTGGACAGAAAATAAAGAAAAAATGACAAAAATATTAATAAGGTGGGAAAAATTAGAGTACAAGAGAAAGCTAGCTAGAAATATGAAGACAGATATTAAGAATTTCTATGAAATTAAAAAAGAAACATGTTCACAAAGTGAGCATTGAACCTATGGAAAGTGAGTCTGGGGAATTAATAATGGAAAATAAGCAGATGGCAAATGAATTGAAAAGATATTTTGCATCAGTTTTCACTTTAGAGGATACAAGTAACATCCCAGAAATAGCTGTAAATTGGGAAATGTAATGGAGGGATGAACTCAGGAAAATTACAATCACCAGGGAAGTGGTACTGAGCAAATTGTTAGAGCTGTGGGCTGATAAGTCCCCGGGTCCTGGTGGACTTCATCTTAGGATCTTAAAAGAAGTGGTTAATGAGATACTTAATGCATTGGTTTTAATTTCCTAAAATTCCCTAGATTCAAGCAAGTTCCCATTAGATTGATAAATAGCAAATGTAACTCCTTTATTCAAAAAAGGGAGGGAGGCAGAAAGCAGGCAACTATAGGCCAGTTAGCTTAATATCTTAGGATACATCTTGAAAGCTATTATTACATGGCAGGGCACTTGGAAAAAATCAAGGCACTCAGGCAGAGTCAACATGGCTTTGTGAAAGAGAAATCATGTTTAACCAATTTAATGGAGTTCTTTGAAGGAGTCACATGTGCTATGGATAAAGGGGACCCAGTGGATGTACTTACTTAGGTTCTCAGAAGGCATTTAATAAGGTGCCACATCAAAGGTTACTGTGGACAATAAAAGCTCATGGTCTAGGAGGTAACATATTGGCATGGATAGAAGATTTGCT
Organism: Carcharodon carcharias; assembly: GCF_017639515.1. NCBI lineage: Eukaryota > Metazoa > Chordata > Chondrichthyes > Lamniformes > Lamnidae > Carcharodon > Carcharodon carcharias. The sequence goes on along the minus strand of NC_054468.1, from coordinate 110,604,445 downwards.
GGCTAACAGGGAACAGAGAGTAGGCATAAATGGGTATTTTTCTGGTTGACAAGATATGACAAGTGGTGTGCCATAGGGATCAATGCTGGGCCCTCAACTTTTACAATTTAAATCAATGACTTGAATGAAGGGACTGAAAATTTTGCTAAATTTTCTGATGACACAAAGATAGGTAGGACAATAAGTTGTGAAGAGGACATAAGAACATAGATAGGTTAAGTGAGTGGGCAATGATCTGGCAAATGTAGTATAATGTGGGCACATGTGAAATTGTCCATTTTGGCAGGAAGAATAAAGAATAAAAAATAAACATATTATCTACATGGTGAGAGATTGCAGAGCTCTATGACTCTCAGAGGGATTTGGAATCACAAAGGGCTGGTATGCAGGTACAGCAAGTAATTAGGAAAGGTAATAGAATGTTATTGTTGATTTTGAGAGAAATTGAATACAAAAGTAGAGAGGTTATGCTCAGTTGTACAGGGCACTGGTGAGACCACATTTGAAGTGCTATGTGCAGTATTGGATTCCTTATTTAAGACAGGTGGTAAATGTGTTAGAAGCAGTTCAGAGAATGCTTACTAGATTAATACCAGGAATGGGTAGGTTGTCTTATGAGGAAAGGTGGGACATGCTAGGCTTGTATCCACTGAAGTTTAGAAGAGTAAGAAGTGACATGATCGAAACTTATAAGATCCTAAGGGGATTTGACAGGGTGGATGTGGAGAGGATTTTCCCTCTTGTGGGAGAATCTAGAACTAGGGGACACTGTTTAAAAATAAGGGGCAGAATTTCACCCATGTCAGGCGGGCTCAGCAAGGACGGTCAGGAAGCTGACCACCGCCCACCGATTGGGGTCGGAAGGTGATTTCACGCTGGCAGGCTAATTAAGGACTGCCCCATGTGAAACATGAGCAACAGCACTCAGCGCTGCCTGTGCAGGCAGCAGGGGAGGAGGTCGAGCGGGGCGAGTGTGACCTACATGCTTGCGTGCAAATGCGCACTTCATGATCTCCCTGAGGCACAAAGCTCAGAGAGATGAAGTGTTATAAAAAAAAATGAAAATAAAAATGTAATGGAACATGCCCCCTCATGTGACTCTGTCACATGAGCAGGGACATGTTATGAATTAAGTTTCTTACTTTATTTTTATTTGCTTTAGGAAATCTCATCCTGCCCATGGATGAGGTTTCCTAAAAGGTGCAAAGACTGTTTGGCCTTTATGCCTGCTGGCCAACTGTAAGGTTGGACAGGCCGTGAAAAATTCAACCTAATTGATAATTTAAAGGCCTTGACAGGCCTTTTAACAATACACCGCGTGACTGCGGGTTGACGTCAACGCGCATCATTTTATGCTCAAGCGGGTCGGGCACGCACCCACCCGCCAAGCTAAACATTTTACCCAAGGGGTCGCTCATTTAAGACAGAGATGAGGAGGATTTCTTTTCTCAGATGACCATGAGTCTTTGGAACTCTCTTCCTTGAAAGGCAATAAAAGTCTTTCAATATTTTAAGGCAGAAGTAAATTGATTCATAAGCAAGCGGGTGAAAGGTTATCGGGGTTAGGTGAGGTTATAATCAGATCAGCCATTATTGAATGGCGGAGCAGGTTCAAGGGGCTGAGTGGCCTACTTCTGCTCCTAATTCATATGATTGTATATAAGGTACCCATTTGGATATAGTCTCGGACACCTTTGGGAATGCTAGGGCACTCTTTGGGAGAGGTAAGACATCGTTTGGCAAAGGTAAGGCACCCTTTAGGAGGGACAAGGTGCCCTTTGGGATTGTCAAAAGTTAACATGATTGTGCATAAAAAGCACATAAATTCATTTGAATTGTCTAAGCTGACAAAAAACTGTCCAAGCTGCCAAAGAAGTGTCAATGCTGTCAAAGGACTCTCAAAGCTCATTGGATCTATCAAAATTCATTGGAACTGGCAAAGTCATTGGAAGTATCAAAGCTATCAAGGGATTTAACTCTGCTGGGCTTTAAATTTAAAAGAAAAGTGTGGAGTTCACAAACATCAGTGCTTGATATTTCATTCTGTCTGTTGACACAAGCCTGAGGGCTATCATGATAGAATTTGTACTGCATGACTGATTTTACAACCTAACATTATCACAGAGTGTCAAGTGAACAGTTTGATTGACAGTTCCAAGTGGTTATGCAATAGAAATGTTTGTTTTCATAAGAATGGTTTTATCAGTTAGAGTATTGTGTTTTAAATAGTGATTTCATCATTGGATGTATAACTATTTGATGTCAGAATGGCCTCTGAGGTTTTCCCATGGCCGTTACTAAGTGAGTTGGTATGGAGGAGGGACAAGAAAAGAGTGGTGGGTGGGGACATGGGTTGACCTGAATTAACACTAAGTTGGTACAGGGGTATAAAGGGCCATAGGGGATGGATAGAGTGGCATAGGGTATATGAGGGGCCATAGGGAGTGGGTGCAGAAACATAGGGTGGCATTGAGGTATGAGGGGCCATAGGGGTGGGTGGGGTTATGAAGTGGAATGGGTTGGAATAGATCGGGCATGGGAAGTGTGTGGGGGTCCGAGGGAATGTTTTTTGTTTTGTCCATTTTTTTTAGCCTCAGCACCCATTCCAGAGGTTGTGGTCCTGACTTCTAATATGCCCCCTCCTCCCCACTGGAGCGAAAGCTCCAACTTTCAGGCCTCTTTTTCCCAGGCTGGGAAATGTCCCATCTCTGCTCTCCTGACCCAGGAGTGAAAACCTGGACCAATGCCTTTGGATTCAAAGGACAAAGCTTTATCTCTGAGCACACACAATGAGATGATTTGGAAGATATGCCAGGCGGAGTTGGATATTGGAGATAGAATTTCCTCAGGAGAATTATTGTGGAAATTAATCTCCCAAGTGTTTAACAGGACCGAATAGGAATAATGGGATGAGCTGCAATGAGTGTGGTCCTTTGGTCGAAATAGTGATGATCCTCAGAGTAACAAGGTTGGCACATGGGTGATTCCTTGGTTTCACGTCATTGTAGTGGATGATTTTATCTATCGAAAAACTTGTGGTGGAACAATCTGAAATTTGTGAGATACTATGAGCAGGCAAATATGGGCTTTAGTTCCATGGTGGATGCACAGAATGGAAGGTGGCCACATCCCCAAGGATATATTTACCATACAGGGAAGTAGCCCATGCCACAAGACCAGTGGGGAAAGATCCAACTCAAGGATGCTGCCGAAAGGAACATGAAAGCCCTCAATATCAGTCACGACGTGTGCGAAACTCTAGCTGAGGGTTAAGGCAGATGGTGACACCAGCTGTGGGCAAGAGTTTGCCATGACAATGACATGTGGGTTCAGTAGCTCCAAAGCAGGTGTCAGTAGTGATCATCCCACATCACCGGAAAGGGACAACTCCACGTGTGTCACTTGTGGCAGATTTGCCTTTCCGGAATCGGCTTGATCGGCCATCAAAAGAAGGGCAGCAGATGATCTCATCTGACCTCACCAAAGTGACGAGGCTACATTCCCATCATCTCTCACAGATGAAAGGATGCCAATCACTGGATTGCTAATGTGTGGCTGTATTGCTTGCTGGCAGGCAAATAATGCAGATTCAGTTTGGAGCTACGCTCAGAGAACTTGTGGATCAATCTTCATTGCTGGATTTCACAATCTGCCACTCACACATAGCACCAAAGCAAGGCACATACATTCTTTGTACCAATAAATTTATCCCCTTTTTATCTGAATGATTTCTGTTGCCAGGCAATGTATTAAAGGAGGCAACACATTAACACCTAAGATTGACTTGATAAATTGCTACTGCATCTTTTCAAATGTTCTGTGTAATTCTGATTATAATCTTGTGAACATTGTGTCATTGGTATTACACTCACACTTCACTTCCCTCAAGTACATTAAGTCCTCAGCCTGCACACGTAAGGATAAACTTAACAAAATGTATTATAATTGCTGGGTTGCCACAGAAATAGCAAGAAATAAATTAAAAATTAATGCATGACAGTGATTGCGAAGTAAACATAATATATTTGCAATCTTTTGCTTGCATAACATTTCAAAATATTTTAACAAGTATTGTATCTTGATTATAATAATGGAAACTGCATCAGTTAAATAAAACTCTAATTCCTCAGATAAATTATTTTTCTATTTTCTTCTTCAGTTTTATGATTTACTTCCGCTTGAATACCTACACCAGTTAAACTGTTTGAGCTTTCTGATGATACAGTTGCTCAGTGAGTAGATGCAAAACTCTGGGTCAATTAAAGCAGAAAGATATATTGCTGGTAACCAGATTGCTGCAATTAAAGCCTGTGTCCTTAGATTGGAAGTGGAAATATCAACCGGGATTGCCCCTCTGGTTGTGATCCAATGCATTTTGCTTAAAATTGCACTTGTCTGAATGTTGGGTGAAGACAGCATTGGGATCAGTTGAGGTGACTAGCCCATCCCAACATGAACTTATCTGTGTGATTTCCTCTGGGGTTAATTGGGATGGCTTCCCCCTCATGGCTGTAGCTGGGATAATCGCCCACCATGGCTTGGTTAGAATAAGTCCCCATCCATGGATAATAACCCTTAGCCATGGGCTTAATTAGAAAAGTCTTGTCCCCTTAGGTTTAATAGGGATAATCCCCCCCATTTGAGAATAGTTGAAGTGACACCTTTGTTGTGATCTCAGTTAAGACAGTAATGTTCTTTTTTTTTGGAAATTCAAAAGCCCAGGTATTTACTAAAAGAATGAAACCACAAGGTTCAGTGTTTAAAACCGAAGAGTTTTACTACACAAATATCAAAGAACCCAAGTACTAATAATTACATTCTATCTTGAATAGCCAGTTATGTTAAAGATATTCAAAGCATGATGAATACAGTTACTTATTCTCTAAACTGAACCTCTTAACTCAAATTTCCTCTGAGGTTAATTGGGGTGTAAGCCAAATGGATGCATAACATTTGGCCCATTTGACTTACACCCCAATAACGTAAGTCAGATACTTATCAGTGATTGAAGGATTAACCATTTGTCTGAGTACTGTTTCAAAGATTCATATAAGGGTTGAGATTTCTTGGGTCTTCTGTTTAATTCCACTAAGGCTGCCCTTTCAAATCCCCTCCGACCATTCCACGGTTGTAGACTCCCAGTTCAACACAGTATATTAAGCATAGCCACCTCGGTTCAGAACTTCCCTGTTCTAATGTTCTAATGTGCTTTAACTAGGTAGAATTCTCTGGTCGGTGAGTGGGGGCGGGGCCTGCTCGCCGACGCGTAAAATGATGCACGGTGACATGGGCAGTCATCGCGCGTCATTTAGACTTTCAGTTCGGCAGGTGCGCAGCCAAGTCAGCCATGCGCCCGCAGAACTGTCAAAGGCCTATTAAGGTCGTTTAACCTGTAATTAATTCAATTAGCTGGGCTGCCCGCCCAACCTTAAGGTCACTTGAGGGCACATGTCTTAAAAGTTTTTTTTCCACCTTTATTTAAATTAACACATGTCAAACTAATCTCCCTGAGGCACCTCAGTTCATGCCCTCCCCCTCCCACCCCCACACAACCCCCTGAACAGGCAGAAAATTTTTCCTGAGGAACTCTCTCTCTCTCTCTCTCTCTCGTCTCAGCTTGGATATCCCAGAAATCCAATTCTCTGTTAATAGAGCCTTTTAGTTATCAAAGGTTTTTAAACCCTTTTAGTTGGTGTACAGAATTTTAACTGAATTCTGCTTGAAACAAATGTTCCCTGCTATCAGCTTATTGTAAACTAAAACTGCTTGAAAGCAGAACCGCACCCATAGGAACCTACACACCCACCCACCCCCCAACACCCCTCCCCAACCCCGTTATTAACTTCTTGTTCACCCATTTTTTTTTACTATTGTTTATCAGCCAGGCAGCTTGGTCACATGATCAGTTACTGAAAGCAAGTTTCTTTTTGCAGGAAATCATCATCCAGAGAAATCTAGTTCTTAAAGGGAATACCCAACCCAACATAAAATATAGTTTTTCCCCTCAAAAGCACATAGGCTTCACACCTTCCTGGACTATGCTAAGATAATGCCCCCTCCCGCCACCCATGGATTTTGTTGGGATAATCCACCTCAATAGGCTTCCTTAGGATGGCTGCACACCCTCCACCACCACCTGCACCTCCTCCTTCCACCTATCCCTCTTCCTGGGTCAGTAGTTTACTTGCACTTGTTGCTGCAGGGAGATTGGTTACTTGGGTGAAAAAACAAAAAGATACCACAGCCTATGTAACCATATCCCAAAACTGGCCAATTGGAAAAGAGGTGGGGGGTGGGGGGGGAGTAGAATGGAAACTTTATGGAAAATAAACTTGCATTATTGGTTTACCAAGTTAAATAAAGCATAAACTCAGTTGCTTCTGTGTTCTTTTTATTATATTTATGAAGCAACTCAGCAACAGGCAATTGGCTTGCATTCCTTTACTAATTACCCCATTTGCCAATTTCAATCCAGTTTCATAAATTCCAAATTCGACTCTGATCTTTGTGGCAGGTAGACAACATCGGGTCAGATATGACTGCTGGCAAAATTAGTAGACCACCTCTTAATGGTTTGTGTGACATTTTGTGGTTGGTAATTTTAATAGCAATGTTAAGCTACTTAAAATAAACGGATTAACACTTTTATTAAAATAATGGACAAAATAGATTCTTACAATCACGCTAAGTGTGTGCCTAGCAAGACTCCCAGCGGTGAACTAAGGCACCCAAGATCATTAGCGGAATGAATTAATCCCATAAAACATTAATAACTGTGTTGCAGTTATTAATGTTTTATGGGATTAATTAATATTAATAATTAATTAATATTAATATTAGAATGATAGTGTTACAGAATTTCTAATCTGGTCAATTCAGTAATCAGAGGAAATCTATCTTATTAAAGAAATTGGCTCCCTCTCTTTGTTGCTTTTCTGTGATCTTGTTGAAATAATTGCAGTTCTTTCTGCTCTAAGCTCTAAGCTTTTCACCCTTGAGTAATATAACACAAGGGAAGTGATGGGTAATATCATGGAATACTGGAAAGTCATTCACAGAAATTTAAGGTTCCTTGAGACACGGCAGCTAAGTGGTGGATTTTCTCCCCGAGCTTTGGAAAAGACCCCCTGGCCTCCTCAGCTAAGCCCATTTTAACAGGGTCACAGGTTACATTCCCTGTGCCTGAATGATGAAGCCTGAGCCTCCCCCGATATTGGAGCTCCGGACTGACTTCAAAGAAGACAGCAAAGCGAAGGAAGACCACTGGCAAATGATTGTGTGATTATTGTCCCAGCAACCCTTGGATATTTGGTTTGGGGCCAGTGGGCCGGGTCTGGATCAAGGTTGTGGATCACAGGGTCTGGGGTTGGGCCTGGGGATTGCAGGGTCAGGTAATTGGGAGGGACAGAGGCTCTGGGGGGTAAGGTCCTGGGATTAGAGGGCTAGGGATCAGAGAGGGAGAGGTGGCACCCTAAGGGGCAGCAATGGAGAAGGGAAGAAGTAATGATTATCTCTTTTAATGTGGGGTCGTGAGAAGCCCTTTTCCCCTAGCTCCATATTCAGTTAAGTTCCTTAACTCTTTGATTGGCCCTAGCAGGCAGACCCTAGTCCTGGTTTCCCTGAGTGAAGCTGACACTCATGCTGACTGCCTCAAGGCAAACTGGCCTTGTGAGGGGTGCCTCGAGCAGACATTAGGTGCCTTGCCTGCATACGGAAAAGACCTAATGTCTGTTTCGGGCATGAGTAAAGTATGCATTATTCCTTTCTTCTGACCCAACATGGCAGGCAGCGCATTTTCAGACGTCATCCTGGGGCCTCAGGAGTCTAGATAACTCCCAAAAAAAAGCCCTGTGCAAACCAAATTCTAGATCCTTGTGCTTTCTCAAGATTTCACAGCATCCCAACGAGGCGTTGAAAATCACAAAGATGTTGTGCCAGGAAGAAGGAGACAAATTCATAATTTTTGTGGCTCAGCCCAAAGGGCATCTTTTGTTTGTTGCCTTTGGGATGTAGGCAATGCCGCTATGACTGCTTTTATTGACCATCCCAATGATGCTAATAAGGTCATGAGCTCAAGTTCCAATCCAAAGGTTTGAGAACATGATCGAGGCTGACACTGTAGTGATTGTGGGAGCTTGCTGTGTGCAAATCGGCTGCCACATTTTTTACTTTACAATAGTGAATACGCTTCAAAAGTCCTTCCTTGGCTGTAAAAGGCTTTGAGGACTAATCCCCATGAAGCCCATTTCCAAGTTCCTTCATCTCCCCAACAATTGGGTCTACCCCCGCCTAGGGATCCATTTTGAACAGTGAAGTTGTGAAATGGACAACAGGGAACTGCTCCCTCAGACGGAGAATTTCCATGAATGAAAACAGGGGGCAACATTTTCCCCCCGTCGGGCGGGGGAAGTGCAGGAGCGGCCACGGGCAGGTTGGACGGGCAGGTCTATCAATCATGTTAATTAGTTTTTTAGTGGCCTTAGTAGGCTGTTGACAGTTCAGCGGGTGTGCAGCCGACTGGGCTGTGTGCCCACTGAACTGAAAATCTAAATGATGCGGGGTGATGTCGGGACGCACACCCAACATATCCCTGTCTCATTTTACGCATCAGTGAGTGGGTCCCGCCCCTGCTCGCCGACCGGAAGTTGTTGCCTCGGGTGTAAAACTGGCTACAACATTGATATCTTTAAACCTTAAACACAGTATGAGATCGGCCTGCATTATGTCCTCAGTTTGATCATATCTTGCTGTCTTGCTGGTCTTTGGCAAAATGGTCTATAATTTGATTTTTATTTTGCAATCAAAAAAATCCTCTAATAGTTAGCTGACAATGGTGAATCTATAGGCTCATTAAATTGCCTAAATCATTATGAATTGATTATACCTACCTTTTTTAAGTCCTTTTGTTTGTTCTCTTGAGTTTTTGCAATGTTCAAAATAAAAAATTGCTTTGGACGGATTATCTCCTAACATATCCAGTTTTGGGGGTGTCCAATTCCCCCCTTTTAACACCACCCAACTTCATTTCTCCTGTTTCCTACTGGTGGTAGACTCATTGGCCGGAATTTTCCAGCCCCTTACCCCAGCCAGATCTTCTGGCCTGGTCGATGTGAATGGAAATTTCACTGGCTAGCCGGCCCAGATGTGGGGGAGCCCGCCAGTGGGGGGAGGGGGTGAGCTGTTGAAAAATTCCGGCCATTGTTGCTTGAGTATGTTCAAGTTGTAAGTGACTTCAACGTGTTCTGTGGGTCCTCTCATGACTGAAGTGTAGGCTGTGACATTAGTGTGGACATCCATGGAACCCTTGTTGGTGCTTCGGGAAACACCTGCAGCTGTGCCATGTCTGGTATTCCTCTCGGCATGTTGGATGTGGCAGGTTTAGCATGGACGGTCCTTGAAACATGCTGAATCAAATTTCAGTGATTGCCTCCACATCGGCTGCAGTGTCTCCCCAAGAGAGGTGGGCTGTAAGGCACTTCTTCTCAGGTGTCCTTGTCTCGTTTGCACTGATCACCTTGATGCTGTTTGCTCTGGGCAGTTCTCCGTAGAAGATCTGCTTGGGATATATGTGGAAGACATGGCTTGCCCATCTAAGTTGAATTTTCTGGAGTGTGGTCTAAATGAAATTGAAAAAAAAAAATAACCGGTGGATTTTTAACGTAGCAACACATTTTGATTTTAACAATCCTAATAATCAAGGGGTTTACATATAATGATGAACATCAGCAGAGGTTTGCAACACTGAACATGCAGAGTGACAGAAGCTATGGGTGGAATTTTCCGTGACAATTGGCATCAGGCATCATGGCGGGTGGGAGCGGAATATATGGCGGGAAGGCCAAAAATCAGTTTCATGCCATTGTGAAACCAGTTTGCAATTGCCCGCTGTGCCTGTCTTTCCCACCACCGGACATCAGGAACTTCATTTTAATACATCTGCATATCATTATAAGCCCTGCTGACTGGAACCGTTCCCCCCAGGCTGCATCATCCAAGTACGATGTGTTTCACAACTATACATAAGTGATATGCACTTGGGGAGCTACACTTCGCTCGGGACTTCGAGGTTTGTTTGCCGACCTTGCTTCAGGCAGCACTCACGGTCACCAGCGCCAGGCTTCACAGGTTACACCACATCACCTTTAGGGGGGCTTATGGGCAAATGTCCACCTACCAGGCCGGCTGTAAGGCAGGGGTGGCTTTTCAATGGCTGCAGGGCTAGGGCTTGCCTGGAGACGGGGGAGAAGTGGCTTCAGGCAAGGGAAGAGGCTATAGGGTGAGGATTGTACTGGGGAAGGGGGGTATCCCAGGATATGGGGACACATGTTGATCTGTGCAAGTGGTGTCAAGATGGTGAGGGCTGAGGAGGCAGTCTCCAGAGGAGATGAGGCCAGATGGAGATGTGAGTGTATGTGTGAGAGAGCGAGTGGTGATATCCCTTGAACTAGCAGTGAGTGAGATGCCAGTGAATGTGTGCTGGACTTGTGAGTTTAGAGTGATGAGACAATTGTCTTACCCTGGTGGCACGGATGAGATCATTCATCCTCTTTCTGCACTGGATCGTCAACCTCTTCTATGCAGCATTGGCACTGACCAGCACTGCCACCACCTCCCAAGCTGGAGTGGTGAGATTGCAGGACCTCCTGTGGCCAGAATGGGGGTGGAGGACACCACAGTGAGCCTCCAAAAGGCGTTCCAGTGACAGATCACTGAACTCTTCTTGGATTACAGGACCATGTCTTCACTTGAGCAGCCCTGGGCTGTAAGCATTGAGAACTATGTGGGCGGCTGCTGTTTAAATGTAGCACCCCGAGTGAGGAAACAGTGAGGTTATGGCATGGCAGGATGTTCAGAGGCTGCACACGAGTAAGACTGAGCATGTTTCCTGTGGCTGCATAATTAATAAGGTGTGAAGCGTACAATGCAACACGAAAAGCCACCATTGCGGCCGGCGGGTAAAACATCCTTTTTCCCGCCTGCTACTGCACTTAGTGCAAATCTGGGACGATTCTGCCCTATGGATCTAATTTATTGCTTTTTTCCTGCATGCAGTAATGATTATCTTTTTGGTTAGCCAATGATAAATGTTGTTTAATAGGATGATTAATGGAACTCCAGCCCTGAGCCACATTGTGGTTTTATATCTGGGTGTACAAATTGATAGCTTGACTTGGCAGTAAATACCATGTGGCATATTTTGTGGGAGCAGCCTCCATCTCCGGAGGAGGAGAGCACTGCAATGTTGGCAGCATTACAAATTAGATGCAATGAGAAGTGTCTCAGCGTGAATCTTATCTGACCTGCTGCATTGTTTCTCAGTCAAGCGTTAATCAGCCCCTAAAGTTTGCTCACCAGGTTGATTGCTGCTGAAGAGTCAGAATAATGAGGCAAGGCTCAAGTTCACACAGACCGATAGAGGCAGCACTGCTCCCAATGGGTCAAGTTGGCTTGGCTCAGGGAACTAGACAGGATCATTGCATGATACTTGATATTCCAAAATAGGAATGGCTTATTAAGGACCAAGTACACTTAAGTTATAACAAAACCTAAGTGCGTATGAAGTGCTTTTTCATTATGTTTCCAACACTTAGAGGTTCCCATCCCCTCTTAGGGTCTTATACCTTTGCTACAATTGGATTTTCATGTCAATTTCATGCCATTTGTGGTGTAAATTATGTGCAAAATTCTACCGAAGAGTAACAAAATCACATCTAGGGAAACAAGATAACAAGAGTACGTTTGTGATAACTAAGTAGCTTTGGAAGCTGGAGTTGGTGTAAATCGGAGTCGGAAAGGCAGTCGTATTGCTCACCTTAACCTTTGGATACACAGTGCTGGTGGGCAAGGTTTCATGGTGCCTGTACATGGAATATTAACTGTATGCCCCAGAAACCTGTGCACATCAAAAGAAAGAAGAATGTGCATTTATATAACACCTTTCATGATTTCAGGGTGGCTCAAAAATCCTTTACCGTTAATGAAGTACGTGTGAAGCGGAATCACCTTTGGACAGAGGTCCGCCACTTTACATACCTCCAGCTTCCACAAACAGAAATGTGATAATGACTAGATAATTTGTTTTTGTGATGTTGATTGAGAGATAAATATTGTCCAGCTTGGGAGGTGGTGGCAGTGCTGGTCAGTGCAAATGCTGCACAGAAGAGGTTGACGATCCAGTGCAGAAAGAGGATGAATGATCTCATCTGTGCCACCAGGGTAAGGCAATTGTCTCATCACTCTAAACTCACACACTCACAAGTCCAGCACACATTCACTGGCATCTCACTCACTGCTAGTTCAAGGGATATCACCACTCGCTCTCTCACACATACACTCACATCTCCATCTGGCCTCATCTCCTCTAGAGACTGCCTCCTCAGCCCTCACCATCTTGACACCACTTACCATGAGGGGTGGGAGAGGAAGGTCTGGGAGTGACAGTGAGAAGGAGGTGTACTGGGGCGCGGGGGTGGTGGGGGTGAGAGAGTGGGGGTCAAAGGTGTCGGGGTAGGTGAGGCTGTTGAGGGGGACGAAGGTGTCAGGGTGTTGAGGTTGTGGGGTGGGTAATGAAAGTGTCAGGGGGCAGGTTGGGAGGGGGGAGGAGGAAATACTTGAGAGGAGAGTGTAATGGGGGAGAATGCAGCAAGTGGGGAGGTAGGTGTAAAGGGGCAGGAGAGAGTAAGGGTTGGGATGCCCAGATGAACATGCAAGGGAGGGGTCTGTGGAGTCAGTGACTGCCTCCTGGGGATGGAACTGAGGGTGGGTGTGGTAGGAAGGAATGGTGAATGTGAGAGGGAGTCAGAAGGAGGAAGGGTGAGGGTGCATCGGTAGCAGTAGAAAGGACGGCGAGGGTGGTTGGTGGGGACTCGGAGGCAGACACAGACCCTAGGGGTGGGAAGGAGGTGGTCGGGGAAGTCAATGTGGATGGGGGTGGGATTCACAGGAAGGTAGGGAACATGCATGTTCACTTGGCTATCCTGGAAAGACAAGAGGGCCTCGGGTTGGTAAGTGACGGTGGGGAGGTGGAAGGTGACTCTGGGAGGACAGTATGGGGAGAAAGGACATGGGTGACTGGGAAGGTAGGGCAGGAAAGGACGGGGTTGCTGATCAGAAACTTCACTATGACTATGGTTGTCGAGATTGAAAGTGAGTGGAGCTTCATGAGCAGGTGCTGCAACAGAGTGAAATCCATAGATGAGTGGAGTCACAGCTCAGCTCAGATGGACACCTAAAAAAGAACCCCAGCAGACAGCATTGAGAATGCTCAGGACAGGAAGATGAGTGTGATGGATGAGCACATGGGAGAGTGCTTGCATGAGGCTCTGAAAGGCCTGCCACATGCACACTTCTCCTTCCAGGATCACTCATGGTCTGTCTGCGAACACATGAACTCCCAGTGGTGAGGGGATGTGGTGGGAGGACTCTCAAAGCCTGTCAATGAATCTGAAAGACAGCATTACACACTACTCAGTGAAAGTGAATATATTTTCAGATTATGAAGTGACAAAATATGTTCGTTCATTCAACTACTTATGATCCGAATTTCTAGGCCTACTACTTCTTCTAGGTGCTGCCCTGACATCCGCAGCAGGGGTGGAGACAGCCTGTGCAATGGTTGGTCCTGTTGCCTCTGATGACTTTGGTATGAGTTCTCTGGAGAGCTGATGTCTTGAGGGCCCCAGCTTGCTTTGGTTGTCCTCCTGTGGGCCAGCTGCTCCCTCTGCGGTGACAGAAGATGAGCAGGTCACAGGCAGAGGGGAATCAGAGGGTGAGGACAGCCTCTGAGATTCCTGAGTGGATGACCCAGGGGTGTCCAGCTGCTGCTCCTCTTCCCTTCAGATGCCCAAGGGCCCTGGCCTGACTCCTTGAGGGGAAGGAGCACCTGGAGGGATGTCAAGGATCCCCATTTCCCTCTCGTGCTGCTGCTGGAGGAACTCACTCATGGCTATCGCGATGAAGTGCAGGTCTGCGCTCATCTCCGGGTTCTGCTGGACCAGGGTCTCCATGGCGTCTGACATCCTTCCTATGGAGACCTCCATGAGCACACATGTGGGCACCACCTTATCAGCAAGCAGGTAGACACACTCCTCTGACTGACATGCCACTCTGTCGAGGGCATTCCCACGCCTTCTTTGACTCTCTATGATGAGTTGAAAGGCCAAATCCAGAGGTTTTTCATCCGACTCGGGCCTCACAGATACCTCTTCCCCAGCAGCCCTCCGAGTGCCGGGGAACTCAGCTGAACCTGCCTCCTCCCGCTGTGGACACGTGTCCGTGCGGTGATCACCAGATTGTGAACCTGAGCCTGCTCTATATGTCTAGGCCCCACTGAGGTGTGTGTCTCTGTGCTGGTGCAGGGTGAGGGTAAGCGCTGTGATGGGTCTTCCAGGCTGCTCATTTCCAGCTCCTCAATGGAGGAGGAGTCGCTTTGGCTAGAGGTGAGATTTTGGATGGATCTGAGGGACTTGCTGGCTGAGGGTGTCAGTCGCTTGGCAGAGCTCCCTGTGAATCAAAGGAAAGGTAATTAGTGCATGGCAGCAGAGTCAAAAGCAGGAGAGAGAGACACTCACAGTTGCAGTGAAAGGGGGATGATGTGGTGCAGGATCCTCACGAGGGTGTTCACCGCTGACCTCATCGTCACCGCAGGCAGGGTCCATGTCCTCACCAGCCAGCACGATGGCTCACTCCTCACAGTGAGTGAGGGGCCGAATATGGGCCACTCCACCCCTGAACTGGGGCCTCACCCTGCTGTTGTGAACCAGCTTCTCCTGCATGGAAACAGATGGAGAGAGTGTGAGCAGGACATATGGCACTGAGTGGAATGTTTCTGTGATGAGCAGTGCCAGGGAAAGGATGAGTACGAGAACTCAAGAAGATATGAGCCTGATGGGGATGAGAGGGTGTGTTTGAGAATTAGTGGTGTTGTCCCTTGAGGTGTGAGATCCCTGTGGATGTGTGATGGGTTTGTGAGTGTGTGAGTTGAGAGTGATGAGGTGGCTGACTTACCTTGGTGGAATAGATGAGAACATTCATCCTCTTCCTGCACTGGATGGCTGACCTCCTCTGTGCTCCGGTGGTACTGACCGCTGCTGCCACCACCTCCCAGGTCGGATTGGTCACTCTGGTGGACCTCCTGCAGCCAGAATGGAGGTACAGGACATTGTGGACAGGGCAGTACAGGACATTGTGGACAGGGCAGTACAGGATGTTGTGGACAGGGCAGTACAGGACGTTGTGGACAGGGCAGTACAGGGCGTTGCGGACAGGGCAGTACAGGACGTTGTGGACAGGGCAATACAGGGCATTGTAGACAGGGCAGTACAGGACTTTGTGGACAGGGCAGTACAGGATGTTGTGGACAGGGCAGTACAGGACAGTGTGGACAGGGCAGTACAGGATGTTGTGGACAGGGCAGTACAGGACGTTGTGGACAGGGCAGTACAGGGCGTTGCGGACAGGGCAGTACAAGACATTGTGGACAGGGAAGTACAGGATGTTGTGGACAGGGCAGTACAGGACGTTGTGGACAGGGCAGTACAGGACATTGTGGACAGGGCAGTACAGGATGTTGTGGACAGGGCAGTACAGGACGTTGTGGACAGGGCAGCACAGGGCGTTGCGGACAGGGCAGTACAGGACGTTGTGGACAGGGCAGTAAAGGACATTGTGGACAGGGCAGTAAAGGACATTGTGGACAGGGCAGTACAGGACGTTATGGACAGGGCAGTAAAGGACATTGTGGACAGGGCAGTAAAGGACATTGTGGACAGGGCAGTGCAGGATGTTGTGGACAGGGCAGTACAGAACATTGCAGACAGGGCAGTACAGGACATTGTGGACAGGGCAGTACAGGACATTGCGGACAGGGCAGTACAGGACATTGCAGACAGGGCAGTAAAGGGCGTTGCGGACAGGGCAGTACAGGGCATTGTAGACAGGGCAGTACAGGGCGTTGTGGACAGGGCAGTACAGGACATTGCGGACAGGGCAGTATAGGATATTGCGGACAGGGCAGTATAGGATATTGCGGACAGGGCAGTACAGGACATTGTAGACAGGGCAGTACAGAACGTTGTGGACAGGGCAGTACAGGACATTGCGGACAGGGCAGTACAGGACATTGCGGACAGGGCAGTACAGGGCTTTGCGGACAGGGCAGTACAGGGCGTTGTGGACAGGGCAGTACAGGACATCGAGGACAGGGCAGTACACAACGTTGCGGACAGGGCAGTACAGGACATTGCGGACAGGGCAGTACAGGACATTGCAGACAGGGCAGTACAGGGCGTTGCGGACAGGGCAGTACAGGGCGTTGTGGACAGGGCAGTACAGGACATTGCGTACAGGGCAGTACACAACGTTGCGGACAGGGCAGTACAGGACATTGCGGACAGGGCAGTATAGGACATTGCGGACAGGGCAGTACAGGACATTGTGGACAGGGCAGTACAGAACGTTGTGGACAGGGCAGCACAGGACATTGCGGACAGGGCAGTACAGGACATTGTGGACAGGGCAGTACAGAACATTGCGGACAGGGCAGTACAAGGCGTTGTGGACAGGGCAGTATAGGACGTTGTGGACAGGGCAGTACAGGACATTGTGGACAGGGCAGTACAAGGTGTTGTGGACAGGGCAGTACAGAACGTTGTGGACAGGGCAGTACAGAACATCGCGGACAGGGCAGTACAAGGCGTTGTGGACAGGGCAGTATAGGACGTTGTGGACAGGGCAGTACAGGACATTGTGGACAGGGCAGTACAAGGCGTTGTGGACAGGGCAGTATAGGACATTGTGGACAGGGCAGTACAGAACATTGTGGACAGGGCAGTACAAGGTGTTGTGGACAGGGCAGTATAGGACATTGTGGACAGGGCAGTACAGGACATTGCAGACAGGGCAGTACAGAACATTGCGGACAGGGCAGTACAAGGCGTTGTGGACAGGGCAGTATAGGACATTGTGGACAGGGCAGTACAAGGTGTTGTGGACAGGGCAGTATAGGACATTGTGGACAGGGCAGTACAGAACATTGTGGACAGGGCAGTACAGGACATTGTGGACAGGGCAGTACAGGACATTGTGGACAGGGCAGTACAGGACGTTGTGGACAGGGCAGTATAGGACGTTGTGGACAGGGCAGTACAGGACATTGTGGACAGGGCAGTACAAGGTGTTGTGGACAGGGCAGTACAGAACATTGTGGACAGGGCAGTACAGAACATAGCGGACAGGGCAGTACAAGGCGTTGTGGACAGGGCAGTATAGGACGTTGTGGACAGGGCAGTACAGGACATTGTGGACAGGGCAGTACAAGGCGTTGTGGACAGGGCAGTATAGGACATTGTGGACAGGGCAGTACAGAACATTGTGGACAGGGCAGTACAAGGTGTTGTGGACAGGGCAGTATAGGACATTGTGGACAGGGCAGTACAGGACATTGCAGACAGGGCAGTACAGAACATTGTGGACAGGGCAGTACAGGACATTGTGGACAGGGCAGTACAGGACATTGTGGACAGGGCAGTACAGGACGTTGTGGACAGGGCAGTATAGGACGTTGTGGACAGGGCAGTACAGGACATTGTGGACAGGGCAGTACAAGGTGTTGTGGACAGGGCAGTACAGAACATTGTGGACAGGGCAGTACAGAACATAGCGGACAGGGCAGTACAAGGCGTTGTGGACAGGGCAGTATAGGACGTTGTGGACAGGGCAGTACAGGACATTGTGGACAGGGCAGTACAAGGCGTTGTGGACAGGGCAGTATAGGACATTGTGGACAGGGCAGTACAGAACATTGTGGACAGGGCAGTACAAGGTGTTGTGGACAGGGCAGTATAGGACATTGTGGACAGGGCAGTACAGGACATTGCAGACAGGGCAGTACAGAACATTGTGGACAGGGCAGTACAGGACATTGTGGACAGGGCAGTACAGGACATTGTGGACAGGGCAGTACAGGACGTTGTGGACAGGGCAGTATAGGACGTTGTGGACAGGGCAGTACAGGACATTGTGGACAGGGCAGTACAAGGTGTTGTGGACAGGGCAGTACAGAACATTGTGGACAGGGCAGTACAGAACATAGCGGACAGGGCAGTACAAGGCGTTGTGGACAGGGCAGTATAGGACGTTGTGGACAGGGCAGTACAGGACATTGTGGACAGGGCAGTACAAGGCGTTGTGGACAGGGCAGTATAGGACATTGTGGACAGGGCAGTACAGAACATTGTGGACAGGGCAGTACAAGGTGTTGTGGACAGGGCAGTATAGGACATTGTGGACAGGGCAGTACAGGACATTGCAGACAGGGCAGTACAGAACATTGCGGACAGGGCAGTACAAGGCGTTGTGGACAGGGCAGTATAGGACATTGTGGACAGGGCAGTACAGGACATTGTGGACAGGGCAGTACAAGGTGTTGTGGACAGGGCAGTATAGGACATTGTGGACAGGGCAGTACAGAACATTGTGGACAGGGCAGTACAGGACATTGTGGACAGGGCAGTACAGGACGTTGTGGACAGGGCAGTACAGGGCGTTGTGGACAGGGCAGTACAAGACATCAGATACAGGGCAGCCTTCCCCTGCTTCCACCAGGTGCCCAGAAAGGCATCACTAAATTTGGCACTTCTTTGCTTTCAGGGCCATGTGTTGCCTGGAGTGGTCCTGGTCTGTAGACATGAAGTAGCTGCACTCCGCTGCGCTTTAAATATGGCGGCTGGAGCGAGGAAGCCCTGAGGTCACGGCGTCGCAGGCAAATAAGAGCCAGAGAATTTCCCGTGAATCCATTAGGAATGAGGCGGGACGTACCGAGAAAGGCATCATACAGCGTGAAAACCCGCCATTGCAGCCAACGGGTAAAACGGCATTTTTCACGCCTGCTACCGCACTTAGTGCAAATCTGGGACGATTCCGCCCTGAGCCTCCATAGCCTGCTGGGGTAGAGAATTCCAAAGATTCACCCCTCACTGAGTGAAAAAAAATCTCCCTCATCTCAGTCCTAAATGTCCTATTCCTTATTCTGAGACTGTGTCCCCTGGTTCTTGACCGCACCCCCCCTCCCCCCTCCAACAACCAGGGGTGCATGGCCACCAAGAGTGGAGTAACTAAAATCGAGAATGCACAACAGGCTAGGATTGGAGGAACACAGAGATCTTAAACAGTTGTTGGGGTGAAAGAGATTACAGAGATAGGGAGGAGCAAGGCCAAGGAGTGATTTGAAAACAAAGATGAGAATTTGAAAATTGAGACATTCTGAAGCACAACCTCTGATTTGGAGACAAGAGAGAGTTGTCCACTGCCACAACTTACCTTGCAATACTGAAATGCTGATGTGACACCTTACGTTTTTCCTCTTGGTCCTGATAGGCTGCTGTTGATGAGAATGTAAGTTGGATGATGCAGGTCATTCACTTTTGGATTCTTTGGTAACTCCTGTAATTTGAAACTGCACCAGTGATGGGTTGTACAATCACGCCAACATTGCTTACTCCTCGCAAAACAAGCAGCTCAGGGGATGAGTCATAACAAAATTCATTTAATTTTGTGCTCAGCATCCAAATTAGACTGATAAAGGTTATGATCCAACTCTGCTTCAGAATATAAATGAGGTCATTTACTTGTGCTAAATCGGTTCCAGTTTTAACCCAAACAGCTTCAGAGAGCTTATCAGGGAGTGAAACTGTGATCAGTAACTCAATAAACAAATGTACACCACTGTGCAATTTTCACTAATGATGCCACTGGTTTAGAATTAAATTATTTAACTACAGCTAGCTCTTTTGCACCCCCATAATGATTGTCTATTGTTCATAGTTTAAATACTCATCAAACTGGAGGATTGAAGTCCACAAGACAGATACAGCACAACTGTATTTATTTGGGATTGGCAATGGGCAGCCGAGATTTTTGGCTTGTTAGCTTCCATGTGTTGGGCACTGCGAGTGCCCTTAGAGTTCCAAGATGGCACCCACACAGGCATACTTGTGAGATGAATTGCACCATATGTCATATAGGTCAGGTGTGAACATGCACACAGTGAATGTCCACCAGAAGTATGCAGAGCAGGGCAGATCACAGGGTCTATCCGCATGCAACACTGATTTGACACCAACCTGGCCATTCTTGAGCTCAAAGGTCTGAACCAGCATTTGCTCATAACCTCGCACAGCTGAACATACATTTGGCGGCAGGATAGACTCCCCCATCCCCTGCCAGCACTATTCAAAAGGATCATCAACTACTTACAGGTTAGTTGCTGGTTGATGTGTTTTGGCTGTTGCTTTGATTCTGCCAAGTGTTTGGTGCTTTCTAGAATTGCTTCAAATAGCAAGACATGCAATACGTGCTGCAGGACTTCTTGCCGACTTCAAGGCGTTGGCACAAATCAGTTGCTCCCAACATGGTTGCATTAATAGCCATTCCCCTTTGAGTACAGCATGATTTGGAGAAAGAGCAGAGGTCACACAGAGCAGGACAAGCTGCTGGAAGCGGGAGGGGGAGGATGGGAATGGTAGGGCTCCTAGCTGGAGGCCATATCCACTCAAGGCGTTCAGGGACAAATTCTCCTAACTGAACCTCACAAAGGAGCAACGTGTGAGACGTTGATGCTTTGTGAAATCTGGCACAACTGCAACCATTGAGAAGGGCAAGAACTGCATTGCCAGTGGCTGTGGAGGTGCCGTGACAGTGAACTCTTATGTGCCTGACTCCTACCAGACTGGTGCTGGAGATATTTATAACATCATGCAGTTTGCTGTCCACTGTTGCATAAGGGAGGTCACTTAGGCTCTTTGGTCAAAGAGAACCAACCAACAACCACAACCAACCACAAACCACTAAATACATCTTCCCTTCACCACCCACCACCACCCCCCACACCCAGTCAGCATTCCGTAGGGACCAATCCCTCCAGGACACCCTGGTCCACTCCTCCATCACCCCCAACACCTCCACCCCTTCCTACGGCACCTCCCCATACAATCGCAGAAGGTGCAACACCTGCTCCTTTAATTCCTCCCTCTTCACAGTCCAAGGGCCCAAACACTCCTTTCAAGTGAAGCAGCGTTTCACTTGCACTTCCCTCAATTTAGTCTTCTGCATTCGTTGCTCCCAATGTGGTCTCCTCTACATTGGAGAGACCAAACACAAACTGGGTGACCGCTTTGCGGAACACCTTCGGTCTGTCCGCAAGCATGACCCAGACCTCCCTGTTGCTTGCCATTTCAACACTCCACCCAGCTCTCATGACAACATGTCTGTCCTTGGCCTGCTGCAATGTTCCAGTGAAGCTCAACGCAAACTGGAGGAACAGCACCTCATCTTCCAACTAGGTACTTTACAGCCTTCTGAACTGAATATTGAGTTCAACAACTTCAGACCATAAACTCTCTCTTCCATCCCCACCCCCTTTTTTATCCCTTTTCTTCTACATTCATTTTTTACCCACTTGTTTCATTTTCATTCATTTATCCATAGTTTTACCCCCTTTTTTCCCATTTTCTATCCTTTTTTCCCCCCACCACTGCCCCCTCCCCCCATCCCATCCCCCACAGGGCCATCTGTCACTTGTTCCATGTTGTTCTTTCACACAATGCTATCTTTGTTCTGCTATAATCACATTTTGCTTTCTTAACTTTACGCCACCATTAGCACCTTTTTTTCGCACCACTACCATTAACAATCCTTTTGTCCTTTAGTTCATGATATCTTTGTCACTCCCTCATTTGCCCCCACCTATTGCCGGCTTCCTATCCAGCTCCACCTGCCCCACCCACCTTTAACAGTCTAAATTTTATCACATTTCCCTTTCTCTTCAGCTCAGAAGAAGGGTCATACCAACTCGAAACGTTAACTTTTTTTTCTCTCTCCACAGATGCTGTTAGACCTGATGAGTTTTTCCAGCATTTTCTGTTTTTGGTTCAGATTTCTAGCATCCGCAGCATTTTGCTTTTATCACATTTTATTCTTTCTTGCCAGAGGTAGGCAGTTAGTGTCAGCACGGACCATTGCTAGGATTTCAGGATCCCCATGGTGCAGGGTGCCTTTGGCTACACACATATCACTTGATGGTGCCACATGTCAACTCTGCCCTACAGCAGAACTGAAATGGATTCCACTCCCTCAACATCCAGCTTGTGTATGGCCACGCTTAGCGACTCATGCAGGTCAATGCTCAGTACCCAGTCATGATGTATTCATTCTGCAGCTGCTCGCTGTGCTAACTGCATTTGAGCCACAACACCAAGGGCTGTCTACTGCTGGCATGGCTGATAACACCAGTGCACAAAACACCCACCATATACACCACTGCATGCATACAATGAAAGCCATGCTGCCACCAGAACTGTGATGGAGCAGACCATTGCCATACTTAAACAATGATACTACTGTCTGGACCACTCTGGAAGAGCCTAGCAGTACTCGACAGAGTGGGTGTCAAGGTTTGCAGTGGTCTACTCCATGTTGCACAATCTCATCTTCATAAGACTTTGCTGCCATCTGTACAGTGAGCACCTGAAGAGTAGAGTGAGGACAAGGAGGGGGAGCATGAGAAATCCTAGAATGGTTACACCACAGGAGGAGACCATTCAGCCCATCGGGTTGAGCTGGCTCTCTGCAAGTGTAACTCAACTAGTCCTGCTTCCCCACCTTTTCTTGTAGCCTTGCAAATTTATATTTTCAGATAATTTTCCAATTCTCTTCTGAAGGCCGTGAATGGATCTGCCTCGGGCAAAACATTCCAGATCCTAATCACTCACTGCATAAAATAGTAAGGTCTTTCCTCATGTCACCTT
Organism: Carcharodon carcharias; assembly: GCF_017639515.1. Classification (NCBI taxonomy): domain Eukaryota; kingdom Metazoa; phylum Chordata; class Chondrichthyes; order Lamniformes; family Lamnidae; genus Carcharodon; species Carcharodon carcharias. The sequence continues at coordinate 110,581,643 of NC_054468.1, read as the reverse complement.
TCGTCCTTTTGCCAGTCACCTTAAATCAGTGTTGTCTGGCTCTCAATCCTTCTGATAATGGGAATAGATTATCCCTTTCTACCCTGCTCAGATCCCCCATGATTTTGAACTCTTCTATCAAATCTCTGCTCAAGCTTCTCTGTTCTAAGGAGAACGGCTGCAGCTTCTCCAAACTATTCAAGCAATTGAAGTCCTTCATTCCTGGAACAATTCTTGTCACCCTTTCCTGAATCCCCTCTAATTCTTTCACATCCCTCCTAAAGCCCGATGCCCAGAATTGGACACAATACTTCAGTTGAGGCTGAAAGAATGTTTTATGAAAGGTTCATTGTAACTTCTTTGATTTTATATTCTATGTTTTTACTTATAAAGACCAGGGTCCCATATTGGGTCAAGATCCTGGAACTCCCTCCCTGACAGCACTGAGGGTGTACTTACACCACAGGGACTGCAGCGGTTCAAGGAGGCAGCTCACCACCACCTTCTCAAGGGCAGTTAAGGATGGGCAATAAATGCTCGCTTGGTTAGCGACGCCCACATCCTGTGAAAGAAGAGAAAATAATATTTCTTATTAACCACTTTCTGAACCTGCTCTGCCACCTTCAGTGATTTGTGTACATATACCCCCAAAGTCCCTCTGTGACAAAGAGGAAGGGGAGTAAGATGAAAAGGGGAGGCAAACTAGGCAAACTCTTCATGGCAGGCCTATGAAGAGCTCATCCGAGTGTGATACCAATAACCACAACCCCAATTCCCCATTTGCCAACAGCCCCACATGTCACCTCCCCCCTATCACTGACCATTGTCACGTTTGCTTGGCTAGACTGCAAAAATAAAAGCCACCACAAGAGCAACATTTCAAAACAGCTTTACAAATGAAATCATGTCATATTGCATATAAAGCTCAACTAATCATCCTTGTGTATTCCTTTAGTACCTGTCTTTTGTGTGCATTTGCCTGTCCTAGTTCTTCTATGCACCGCTACCCTAGTAGCTGCAAAAAGACCGGTGGAAAACTGCTTTCACAGGAGAAGAATGCAGAGGATGTCCCTAAGCAGCCATGGGCCTTGATGTCCCAGCTGCAGACTGCACCATGGGTGGCAGCAGTCTGGGCTGGCTGGTTGACAGGTAACAGCAAGGCATAGGCAGAGTGGCATGATGGGAGGACAAATTCTATCTTCCTGAGATGGATCAGCACCACAGCAATCCTAGTAATGTGTTGGAGGACAGATTGCTGGACTGCAGTGACAGCTTAGCACACAGTGATCCACAGACAAGATGCCAGGTAGCCTGAACTTGAATGTGAGAAGAAGGGTTAGGTATGAGGATGTCATCACTGTCAATGGTTTCAACCTCACCACTGACCACAGCTTCAGCGATGGGTGTCCCGATAATGGACAGCACCCTCTCCTCTATAGGGATTAGGACATGCAGAATGACCTATTCCCCTTCAGTTAGCTCTTGCTGCTTCCCATACTTGTGCACCAAGAGGTCCTGCATGACAGGGGGAAGTGTATTAGTAAACTTCACTCAATCTGCGGGTGATGTGGCTGTCATGATTGAATACGGTGTGTGCAAGCTATGAGATATGCACGTGAATCTTCCAGCAGTGCTAATTGTGTCAGGCTGAGGTGAAGCATATAAATGCTAGGTATGAAGCCAGATTGATAGAAATTGTTGGCAGGTGAGTGATGGGCTATGGTGATTTGAGCTATTGGGTGAGGCTATTGGTGAAGTTGGTGGGATTTGTCATTTGAGGATGCATCCCCTGACCCTGATGACCCAACTGAGGTCATTGAACTTCTTGTGACGCTACATCCAGATGTTTGGATTTTGACTCCTGGCATTGACTTCCATGGCTATTTACTCCCAGCCCTTTCAACTGTGTGGCTGGATGGCCTCGTTCCTCCTGCAGGTACAGGACACCTCTCCTCTTTTCCACCTCCTTTACAAAGACCTCCATGCAGAGTCAGAGGTTAGTGTTAGTTGGAAACAGGGATTACTGAAATGAACCAGCAGTCCAGAGTTGGCATGCTGCCTGCATTGCAACAAACGGCTGTGGGTTAAATGCACATCGCAATCCCTGCACCCATTTTCAGGGGCTACCAAATTTAGTCTTCCCTCATTTGCAACCCTATTATTACATATTACAGCCTTGGTTCAAATATCGATGAAAGAGCTGAACTCCTGAGGTGAGGTGAGAGTGGCTGCCCTTGACATCAAGGCCTCATTTGACCAAGTGTGGCATCAAGAAGCCCTAATAAAACTGGAGTCAGTGGGAAGCAGGGAGAAAACTCTCTGTTGGTTGGAGTCATACCTAGCACAAAGGAAGATGGTTATGGTTTTTGGAGATCAGTCATCTCAGCTCCAGGACATCACTGCAGGAGTTCCTCAGGGTAGTGTCCTCGGCCCAACCATCTTCAGCTGTTTCATCAATGACCTTCCTTCCATCATAAGGTCAGAAGTGGAGATGTTCGCTGATGATTGCACAATGTTCAGCACCATTCACGACTCCTCAGTACTGAAGCAGCCCACGTCTAAATGCAGCAAGACCTGGGCAATATCCAGACTTGGGCTGACAAGTGGCAAGTAACATTCGTGCCACACAAGTGCCAGGCAATGATCATTTCCAACAAGAGAGAATCTAACCATCTGACACTCAATGGCATTACCATCATTGAATCCCCCTCTATCAACTTGCTGGGGGCTATCATTGACCAGAAACTGAACTGGACTACCCATATAAACACTGTGGCTACAATAGCAAATCAGAGACTAGGACTCCTGTGATGAGTAACTCACATCCTGACTCCCCAAAGCCTGTCCACCATCTACAAAGCACAAGTTAGGAGTGTGATGGAATACTCCCCACTTATCTGGATGAGTGCAGCTCCCACAACACTCAAGAAGCTTGACACAGTCCAGGACAAAGCAGCCCACTTGATTGGCACCACATCCTCAAACGTTCACTTCCTCCACCACCAACAGACAGTAGCAGCAGTGTGTACCATCTACAAGATGCACTGCAGGAGTTCACCAAGGCTCCTTACACAGCACCTTCCAAACCTATGACCACTACCATCTAGAAGGACAAGGGCATCAGATGGATGGGGACATCACCACCTGGAAATTCCCCTCCAAGGCACTCACCATCCTGACTTGGAAATATATCACCGTTCCTTCACTGTCGCTGGATCAAAATCCTGGAACTCCCTCCCTAACAGTACTGTGCGTGTACCTACACCACATGGACTGCAGCGGTTCAAGAAGGCAGCTCAGCACCACCTTCTCAAGGGCAACTAGGGATGGGCAATAAATGCTGGTCCAGCCAGTGAAGCCCACAACCCGTGAATGAATAAAAAAACTATTCAGTTTTCAATGCTGTGCAGACACACTGAATTGACGTCAAGGCATCTTTATTATTGTAGGGAGGCATCTTACTACAGACAATGTAAACGAACTGAACTGGGTATGACTATCACAGCAGGTTTCAGTGCTCAGTCTGGTTTCTAGCATTAAGTCTCAGCATGAGCCTCACGATACACAGGCCCGTGGGAAGTAAGTCTTGTGTTATGAAAGAAAAACAACAGTAGAACTGAAAGCCTGAGCGAAGGTCATGCATTTTGTGAGCAAGTAGTTGAAATCTGTATTTATGTTGTAAGTATACAATTACCAAAGGCAGAAGGAAGAAGAATCTATTTGTGGATGATAAAGAACTACAAGTGCTCACGAACCTCATCTGCCATAATTGAAGCCAAGTACTGTTAAGTCAGATTCTCCGCATGTTAAAATAAATCCCCATTTATTGCTACTCTTGGGTGTGCTCAGTGCTCTTGCACAAAGTGCAGCTTGGAGATGTTCTACAGAACTGCAATGTCGGTTTTCTGGGCACTGGGAGTATAGAGTGGCTGAAGTTTTGGCTTAATCAGTGATTTCATTTATACTTGTAATAGAACTCAAAACAAGGATGGAGTGACCAACACAGGGTTCGAATTTCCAATTTATTTTTTGCAGTGTTTAGTGGGGTCAATGGAGTGGAAATCTTTCCAGGTGATAGGCTCCCTAGTGATTCTTGGCTTTTCCTGGATTGTCTACTAGAAGTATGATTTATGGTAGTCAGTAATGACAGAGTCAATTGCATTCATCATTGTGAGGCTTGGTAGAATGGCCTTTACACTTGAAGCTTCACCCCAAGGAGTGGAATAGATCACCAGGTAGTTTGCTACTTCAGCTTAAACATTTGTCATTAACTGCCCCCTTTGCTCATACTCCTCATGTCGTCACTGTCCAAAGACCTGTAGCAGCCATTTTCTTTAGCCCCTCCCCTCCTCCAAGCTGGGCACTGAAAGCACAGAGGATTGACACTGGGATGGAGAATCTCTCAAACATTCTTTATAATCAGCAGCTCAACAGTCAGGTGGGCAGGGGTCCCTCTTCAGCCCCACTCCCATAATAGAGCATGTCCTGGCTAATTTGTCTGACACAAAAATAAGCAGGAAATGAACAGATCAGCCAGCATCCAAAGCAAAAAGAGAGGCTAATGTTTTACACGGGCCCCTTCTCCAGAACTCCTGAGGAATTCCTACGTCTATGTCCTGCAGCTGCGAACATTTGCCTCCAACAGCCATAGTCATCGTCCTCTGTGCCGGGTGTGACTTGAGCTTTACCGGTACTCCTTGGTACCACACTAGGTCCAACGCTGCCTTGATTTCAAGGGCAGTCACTCTCAGTTCACCCCTGGAATTCAGCTCTTTTGTCCATATTTGGTCCAAGGCTGTCACGAGATCTGGAACCAAGAGGCCCTGGCGGAAACCAGGCTGAGCATCAGTGAGCAGGTTATTGCTGTGTAAGTGCAGCTTGATTGCATTGTTGATGACACTTTCCACCAATTTGCTGATGGTTGGATGTAGACTGATAGCTACTAATTGGCAGGATTGGATATGGCCTGCCTCTTGTGGACAATTTTCCACATCATCAGATAAATGTGAGTGTTGTAGTTCTACTGGAACAGCTTGGCTAAAGTCCTGGCTATTCCTCCAGCACAGGTCTTCAGTAAAACAGCTGGGGTGTTGTTGGGACCCATAACCTTTGCTGAATCCACTATTTTTAGCATTCCTTGGTATCACATGGAGCGAATCGAATTGGCTGAAGTCTGGCCATCTGTGATGTTGGGGTCCTTAGGAGGAGGCCAAGAAGGATGATCCATCTGGTACTTCTGGCAGAATGTGGTAGCACACTTTAGCCTTGCATTTTGCGCTCACGTGCTGGGCTACAGCACCATTGAGGAATTGTGGACCTTAATTGTTTGTCACTAGTTGCAGGGAACATATTATGATTGATGTGATGTGTGAGCACCTGAAGTGGTTTGCAACATGCTGAGCGTCTTAACAAATTATTTGGATGAGGACTATATAGGATTATTAAAAATCAAAATTTGCGGAAGCTTGGAATTTAGATCAAATAATTAGAGCATCAAATAAATAGTGCATCAGGGGAATGACCAATGTAGGGCACATGGGGCAGAATTTTGAATTCTGGAGACTAAGTCCAGTGGCAGGAGCTAGAGTTGCAGTGACTTTCCTGTGGAGAGCGGGGTGGCTGAACACACAAGATATTGCGCTGTTCGGCTCATTAATTATGCATGTGCGAAAAGTACATTGAATCTCGTGGCGGGACTGACAAAAAGTGGCCTGCCTCGCCGTTACCTCATAGGCTCCAACGTCCAGGTGCCATATTTACTGCTATTTACTCCTCCGCTCTGCCCCCATCTGGTTCTAGCACAGTCTCACCCCTCCCCTGTGCCCAGCCTTGGTGCAGCTTGTGTGACAAGCAGCTGATATAGCTCAGTGATGGTGTGAAAGGAAGGCGAAAGCAGCATCTACTGACCTGAAAGTCCAGGAAGAAGCCAACCTCGTCACTTAGGCATGAAACTGAACATTCTAAATCCCCACTGGTGGCCGCTTAATTTGGGAGGCGGGCAAGATTCCGGCACGTTGGCCTTTTAATGAACATTCATGAGATGCAAGTGGCTTTGCCGCCATAGCTCTGCGGGACACTTGACCCACCTTTAAGCAGCCATGCAAGTGAGAGAAGAATATTCCAAACTAATCTCCCGCCGTCCGGAAACTGATTTTTGACTCAGGCCAGATCTTGCTCCATGGCCCGCCACGATTCCCAGTGTTATCGGGAGCAGAAGGTCTTTAATTTGAATTAATGCAATGTTAAGTCATGGAACCGAAGAATCTCCAGGCTTATGTAGAGGTTGTAGAGGAGGAAAGCGACGTAGAAATCTTAATGGATGAACTATTGGGGCCCCACAAACAGTATGGCAATGCCATTGAGAAAGCAAATAGGATTCTCGGGGACATTACCAGGATAGTATAATGAAAAATTAGGAATACTGAACTTAGGCTACACGGTCTCAGTATGGCTGCATACTATAGTATTGTAGTTCTGTATCTCGTTTTGGCCCACGTAATTGATGGTCATATCAATTAATTGTCCAAGGCCGACAGAGGACTGCCAAACTGATGAAAGGAATAGATCCCTCCTGGATGGTTTAAGTTCTTTGAGATGAATAGGGGCAGGAGAGCTAGAGGAATTGATTATAAAGAATCTAAGCAAAGAATTAGGTTAGATGCTGGAATGCATTGTCACAGGCAGTCACTCTTTGGAACAATGTGTGATGAGTGTGATTCTCTGCAGTCCTTCAAAAGACACAGAGAGATTCCGGAGAAAGAAGCCAATTTCAAATTATAACTTGCAGATTGTCGACTACCTGGGTATTGGCAGATACCGAGTTATCGCAGTCTCCTGGAGCTTGCTTCATTGCCTTAGGAACTTCAGAATATAGGAACATGAGTAGGCCATTCAGCCTCTTAAACCTGTTCCGCCATTCCACTAGATCATGGCTGATCTGTCCTTTGCATCCATTTACCTGCATTGGGTCCACAACCCAAAACACACTTAACTGGACAAACATCCATCAATCTCAACTTTAAAACTTTTAATTGACCTGGCTTCGACAGTACTTTTGGTAAGAGCTCCAGATTTTCATGACCTTTTGTGTGAAGAAGTTCTATTTAACATTACCTCTGAACAGCCTAGCTTTAACTTAAAACAAAAACAGAATTACCTGGAAAAACTCAGCAGGTCTGGCAGCATCGGTGGAGAAGAAAAGAGTTGACCTTTCGAGTCCTCATGACCCTTCAACAGACCTGCTGAGTTTTTCCAGGTAATTCTGTTTTTGTTTTGGATTTCCAGCATCCGCAGTTTTTTTGTTTTTTGCTCTAACTTATTCTTGTTCAGGGTTCCCCAAGAGAAAATAGTATCTCTCATACCCCTATCAATTCCTTTAACCATCTTAAACACCTCAATTATATCGCCCCTAGACACAAGTGAATGCAAACCTAACCTATGCAATCTGCTGTCATAATTTAATACTTTTAGCCCCAGCGTCACGTTGCTGAGTCAGCGTTGCACCCAGGGCCGCCCCTAGCAGGGCCCAGGGCTAATCACACTGTGTGGGCTCCCCATAACACTTTTGTACAAGTTTTCTCTGATGGCTGGGCCCCTGAGTGTGTGTGTGTGTGAAAATTAGCATCAGCAGCGTCCCAGCTACTGAGCACTCAGTTACAAGCACATACTGCACTGCTGACTGTGATCACTGCTTCGCGTGTTAAAATTTGCTTCAGTGGCTGAACATAATTGCTGGCCCTCCTCTCGTTAAGGATAAATCCATGATTTCTGTGGGATTCCATTATTACATCTGTACTAACACACCCCACACCCCAACTGGAGAAAACTTTAAGGCCGGAGTTTTCCAGCCCCTCGCGGCAGTGGGATCTCCTGGTCCCGCCGATGAAGAGGCTGTAGTAGTTGATTATACCCAGGAAGGACTTGAGTTCTGTTACATTGGATGGTGATGGTGCATCTTTTATTGCCTGAACTTTCTCTTCCTACAGATGCAAACCCCTGGCATCCACCCTGTGACCCAGATAAGTCATTTCTGGTGCTTGAAATGTGCATTTTTCCCTCTTTAACCATATGCCGGCTTCCATGAACCTTCTTAGCACCTCCTCCAGGTTGGCAAGTGTTCAGCCTTGGTTAACCCAGTAATGAGAACATCATCCAAATACACTACCACTCGTGGGAGTCCTTGCAAAAGACTCTCCATTGTTCTCTGAAAAATAGCACATGCTGACGAGGCTCCAAAAGGTAAACGAGTGTACTGATAGAGACCCTTGTGTGTGTTAATAGTCAAATATTCTCTCGACATGCCATCTAATTCTAATTGTTGATAGGCGCAGCTCATATCTAATTTTGTATATGACCTGCCTCCTGCCAGATGGCAGATAAGTCTTCTATCCTTGGAATGGGGTACTTGTCTAGTTTTGCTACTTTATTTACTGTCAACTTGTAGCCTCCACATATACGTCTGGTCTGGTCAGGTTTGACCACTGGAACTATGGATGCAGCCCACTCAGGGAATTGGATTACTCCCAGGCTTTCTGACCTGCACAGCTCTGCATCCACCTTTTCTTTCAGTGCATAAAGCATGGATCTGGCCTTGAAGAAACGTGGTGTTGCCTGGGGATCAACATATACCTTGACATGCCATGCCTTCCAACTTTCCTAATTCACCCCAAAAAACCATGTTGTATTTCTCCAGAAGTTCTGGAATTCCACCTGATTTCAGGTGAAATATCTCGGACCAGTCGAGTTTTATATTCTGTAGCCAATCTTGACCTAAAAGACTGGGTCCCTCCCCTTTTACGATTATCAGAGGTAGTTAGGTCATCTGTTGCTTGTAGCTGACTGGGACTGTGGCGATGCCCTTGACTTGAATAGATTTTCCCGTGTAAGTTCTTAACTTAGCGGTTGTCCGCTCCAAACTTATTGCTTGTCTTCCTTCATTAATGTTTCTGAAAGTGATCTCTCCAACCACTCTAGTTGAGGCATCAGTATCCACTTCCATATGCAGTGGCTTCTCATGTACTTGCACTGTCACCGTAATAGGCTCAGTTTTCACAGCAGTTACATTATACAGGGAGTACACATCAGTATCAGTGGCTTCAGCCTTTGCTGTAACCGGTAACTCGATTATGTTTGTTTGCTGTCTTGCAGGCTGCTTCAACTTTGTCCAGCATTGCCTAACCACGTGAAAACAAAAACAGAATTACCTGGAAAAACTCAACAGGTCTGGCAGCATCGGCGGAGAAGAAAAGAGTTGACGTTTCGAGTCCTCATGACCCTTCGACAGAACTTGCGTTCGAGTCCAAGAAAGAGTTGAAATATAAGCTGGTTTAAGGTGTGTGTGTGGGGGGCGGAGAGATAGAGAGACAAAGAGGTGGAGGGGGGGGGTGGGGGTGTGTGGTTGTAGGGACAAACAAACAGTGATAGAAGCAGATCATCAAAAGATGTCAACGACAATAGTACAATAGAACACATAGGTGTTAAAATTAAAGTTGGTGATATTATCTAAACGAATGTGCTAATTAAGAATGGATGGTAGGGCACTCAAGGTATAGCTCTAGTGGGTTTTTTTTTTTATTTTAATATATAATGGGAATAGGTGGGAAAAGGAAAATCTTTATAATTTATTGGAAAAAAAAGGGAAGGGGGAAACAGAAAGGGAGTGGGGATGGGGGAGGGAGCTTACGACCTAAAGTTGTTGAATTCAATATTCAGTCCAGAAGGCTGTAAAGTCCCTAGTCGGAAGATGAGGTGTTGTTCCTCCAGTTTGCGTTGGGCTTCACTGGAACAATGCAGCAAGCCAAGGACAGACATGTGGGCAAGAGAGCAGGGTGGAGTGTTGAAATGGCAAGCGACAGGGAGGTTTGGGTCATTCTTGTGGACAGACCGCAGGTGTTCTGCAAAGCGGTCGCCCAGTTTACGTTTGGTCTCTCCAATGTAGAGGAGACCACATTGGGAGCAACGAATGCAGTAGACTAAGTTGGGGGAAATGCAAGTGAAATGCTGCTTCACTTGAAAGGAGTGTTTGGGTCCTTGGACGGTGAGGAGAGAGGAAGTGAAGGGGCAGGTGTTGCATCTTTTGCGTGGGCATGGGGTGGTGCCATAGGAGGGGGTTGAGGAGTAGGGGGTGATGGAGGAGTGGACCAGGGTGTCCTGGAGGGAGCGATCCCTATGGAATGCCGATAAGGGGGGTGAAGGGAAGATGTGTTTGGTGGTGGCATCATGTTGGAGTTGGCGGAAATGGCGGAGGATGATCCTTTGAATGCGGAGTCTGGTGGGGTGATAAGTGAGGACAAGGGGGACCCTATCATGTTTCTGGGAGGGAGGAGAAGGAGTGAGGCCTGATGCGCGGGGGATGGGCCGGACACGTTTGAGGGCCCTGTCAACGACCGTGGGTGGAAAACCTCGGTTAAGGAAGAAGGAGGACATGTCAGAGGAACTGTTTTTGAATGTAGCATCATCGGAACAGATGCGACGGAGGCGAAGGAATTGAGAGAATGGGATGGAGTCCTTACAGGACGCAGGGTGTGAGGAGCTGTAGTCGAGATAGCTGTGGGAGTCGGTGGGTTTGTAATGGATATTGGTGGACAGTCTATCACCAGAGATTGAGACAGAGAGGTCAAGGAAGGGAAGGGAAGTGTCAGAGATGGACCACGTGAAAATGATGGAGGGGTGGAGATTGGAAGCAAAATTAATACATTTTTCCAAGTCCTGACGAGAGCATGAAGCGGCACCTAAGTAATCATCGATGTACCGGAGAAAGATTTGTGGAAGGGGGCCGGAGTAGGACTGCAACAAGGAATGTTCCACATACCCCATAAAGAGACAGGCATAGCTGGGGCCCATGCGGGTACCCATAGCCACACCTTTTATTTGGAGGAAGTGAGAGGAGTTGAAGGAGAAATTGTTCAGTGTGAGAACAAGTTCAGCCAGACGGAGGAGAGTAGTGGTGGATGGGGATTGTTCGGGCCTCTGTTCGAGGAAGAAGCTAAGGGCCCTCAGACCATCCTGGTGGGGGATGGAGGTGTAGAGGGATTGGACGTCCATGGTGAAGAGTAAGCGGTTGGGACCAGGGAACTGGAAATTGTTGATGTGATGTAAGGTGTCAGAGGAATCACGGATGTAGGTGGGAAGGGACTGGACAAGGGGAGAGAAAAGGGAGTCAAGATAACGAGAAATGAGTTCTGTGGGGCAGGAGCAAGCTGAGACGATCGGTCTACCGGGGCAGTTCTGTTTGTGGATTTTGGGTAGGAGATAGAAGCGGGCCGTCCGAGGTTGGGCGACTATCAGGTTGGTTTTTTGACAAGGTGTTTACTAAAACCCGCTTTCACAGCTCGCAAAAGATGCAACACCTGCCCCTTCACTTCCTCTCTCCTCACCGTCCAAGGACCCAAACACTCCTTTCAAGTGAAGCAGCATTTCACTTGCATTTCCCCCAACTTAGTCTACTGCATCCGTTGCTCCCAATGTGGTCTCCTCTACATTGGAGAGACCAAACGTAAACTGGGCGACTGCTTTGCAGAACACCTGCGGTCTGTCCGCAAGAATGACCCAAACCTCCCTGTCGCTTGCCATTTCAACACTCCACCCTGCTCTCTTGCCCACATGTCTGTCCTTGGCTTGCTGCATTGTTCCAGTGAAGCCCAACGCAAACTGGAGGAACAACACCTCATCTTCCGACTAGGGACTTTACAGCCTTCTGGACTGAATATTGAATTCAACAACTTTAGGTCGTAAGCTCCCTCCCCCATCCCCACTCCCTTTCTGTTTCCCCCTTCCCTTTTTTTTCCAATAAATTATAAAGATTTTCCTTTTCCCACCTATTCCCATTATATATTAAAATAAAAAAAAAACCCACTAGAGCTATACCTTGAGTGCCCTACCATCCATTCTTAATTAGCACATTCGTTTAGATAATATCACCAACTTTAATTTTAACACCTATGTGTTCTATTGTACTATTGTCGTTGACATCTTTTGATGATCTGCTTCTATCACTGCTTGTTTGTCCCTACAACCACACACCTCCAACCCCCCCCTCCACCTCTTTGTCTCTCTATCTCTCCGCCCCCCACACACACACCTTAAACCAGCTTATATTTCAACTCTTTCTTGGACTCGAACGCAAGTTCTGTCGAAGGGTCATGAGGACTCGAAACGTCAACTCTTTTCTTCTCCGCCGATGCTGCCAGACCTGCTGAGTTTTTCCAGGTAATTCTGTTTTTGTTTTGGATTTCCAGCACCCGCAGTTTTTTTGTTCTTGCCTAACCACGTGACCCTTCTTATGACAGTAATGACATTCTACCTCTCTGAATTTACAGGTATCTGCTCCATGGTCACCTCCGCATCTACAGCAATTTTGTCTTGAAACAGTTGATGAAGCGTTTCTGACAGGCTTCTTAATGTTTCTCACAGTGGCCATTGAATCACACGTTAATTCTGCAGGCCTGGTTTACACACCACGCTCGGAGGCAGGTTCCTGTCCAACATGAAGTATGACGCCATTATCCATGTGTTGCAAAGCCTGCGAGTCTCTCACAGCACTTTCCATGGTGAGGGAGATTTCTAGAGCCCGTTTAAAATCAATATTGACCTCAGCAAGCAAGCAGCACTGTATGGCATCATCCTTGACTCCACATACCTGTCGGTCACGCAACATATTGTTTAATGCGTCCCTAAAGACACAAAATTCCATTAACCGCTTGAGGTTCAACACATAGGTTGTGATGGACTCTCCCGGGGCCTGAACTTTTGAATTAAGTTTAAAGCTTTGCATTATCACAGACAGCTTCAGCTGGAAGTGTGTTTTCACTAGGTCCACTAACTCACTGTATGACTTGGAATCTGGCTCGGGGCTGTCAGGTAGTGAATCAGGTTGTATGTTTTATTGCCAGGGTCGTTTAAGAGGATCGCTTTCCACTTTTCTGCAGCAGTGATTTCATTTGCTGCAAAGTAAAATCTGAGATGCTTAACATACCGGCTCCAATCTTCAAAATTAGCAACATATGGGTCAATTCTTCCAAACAGCGGCACGGCTGGTGAATAGTTTTTTTAAAAATTTGATTTACTCACAGTAACAGGGCGAGGTGCAGAGCTGAAGTTGATTTTTCCCTTGTCGCCAAATGTGATGACTCGATGGAGCAGACTGGTTTCGTCAAGAAACAGTTAAAACTTTATTACAGAGACATCTAGGAGTGCTTGCACCTAGACCCGATCCCTCGTCTGAAAGGCTTGTGTCCCCCCACCCCTGGATTGCCCGCGCTCAGAGCTCACTGCTCAAAGCCCCCATAGTAGGTCACATGACCAGTGATTGACAGGAGGGAGGGACAACATGTGCAGTTACCACAAGAACCTAGAAACAGGGGGAGGCCATTTAGCCCCTTGAGCATGTTCTGCCATTCAGTAAGATCGTGGCCTAACTGCAACCTAACTCCATGGATCCTCCTGTGCCTCATTATAACCCTTAATGACTTTGGTTTACACTAATCTATCAATCTCAAATTTTAAATTAACAACATCAATTGCCATTTTTGGAAGAGAGACCAAAATTGCCACCATCCTTTGCATGAAGAATCCTAATTTCACCTCTGTAAGGTCAGGTTGCGTTGGTTGACCAGGTAAAGTAAAGAAAATTGGCTTCTTTGGGCAGAGTCATTTCAGATTTCCACAAAGTGTGGTAGTGGGTGTGAAAAAGGTTGTTTTACCCACTGTCTGCAATGGTCGGCTTTCAGGCCATATCATTGCCTTCCTGGCACGTCCCAACTCAATGATAATACATTCACCTGAAACATGCCGGATCACTGGCAGGGCAACCTCTGATTTGCCCACCCCGCTGTCAACTCAGGCCTTCAATAATCTGGGCGCCATATTTAAGGGACACCCCTGCACAGAGCTAGCACTCTCTAAGGTAACGGAAGCAGCTGGAGAGTCATGGCTACCAAAGGGAGCAAACATTGCTGCCCACAAATGTCGTGATGCCTCCCTTGGGCACCTACTGGATGCCGTGGAGACCCGCCATGAGATCCTCTAGCCCTCGCTCTGGCGGAAGACCAGGGAGACCCAAGGTCACCAATCCATCAGCACCAATGCCCTGCAAAAGAGGACAGCCACCCATGCCAAAAGAAGATGAATGATCTCCTCCATCCCGCCAGGGGATGTCACTCTCCTCACACTCTCAACTCACACACCTACAAGCCCACCAAACATCCACAGGGATCTCACTCACTGTCAGTTCAAGGGACATCACCATTCACTCTCACACACACCTTCATCTGCCCTGTGGATCACGTCCATGGCACCACTCACCACCAACACATGCCAGGCATTCTTCTAATCTGGCCTGACAGGCGTCCTGCTTACACTCTCTCCGTCTGTCTTCATGCAGGATAAGCTGGCACACAACAAAAGGGAGAGGGTGCAGACTGGTGGAGGAATGCCTGACATCAAAATAGGAAACAGAGGCTTCCAGCTGGCTGGCGGTTATCTGGACAGTTCCTGTGCTGACGGTGAGGTCGGCAGTCCTCAACCAAGTGAGGATCCAGCAGTGCAACATCCATCAGACAACCATGCTGTGAGTCACTTCCCCTGTTCCGCAGTTTCTTGCCATGCATTAATTATCTCTCCTTGCTTTTGCAGACACATCTGGGAAGCAGCTGAGGGGTCCACGAGCCAAGGCCTGGGGGTACGTGTGCTGCCATCAGCCAGGCTAAAGTCAAACGTTCACAGATGCAAGGTGAGGATGTCAGGACTGTCCTCGCTGCATCTCGTCATCACCTTCCAAGAATCCTACGGCTATGAGGGAGTCCCGTGCGCTCCTGCCTCGTCTGGCCAGTGCGATGGCCTCACCGCCAGCATCCCCAGCTTTCTGGGCCTCATCATCATCAGCCCCTTCAACATCCTCCTCATTAGAGGAGACGTGTGGCTCTTCCATCTGCTCCTCAGCCAGGTCCTCACCCATTATAGCGCCAAGTTGTGGAGTGCACAGTAAGGTGTGATGATGACAGCCCCTCTTGGGACTGTATTGCAGGGCTCCACCAGACCTGTTGAGGCACCGGAACTTCATTTTCATATGCCAATCATTTGCTGCACCAAAATCCAGTTGTGGCATGAGCCTTGTTGTACTGTTGCTCTGCTGCAGTCTGAGGCTGCCGCATAGGTGACATCAGCCACATCTGCTGTGGGTAGCCCTTGTCCCCAAGGAGCCATCCCTGCAGCCTCTGTGGACCATGGGAGATGTCAGGGATCTGAGACCTGTTAAGGATGTAGGAGTCATGGACGGTCCCTGGGAATTGTGCGCAGACCTGTAGGATGCATTTGTGGTGGTTGCACACCAGCTGAACGGTCAACGAGTGGAAGCCTTTGCAGTTGATGTAGTTGACTGCTTGTTGCCAAAGAGATCTAAGCATCACCTGAGTGCAGTCGATGGCACCCTGAGCCTGTGGAAAACCAGAGATCTGCACAAATCCCAGTGCTCTCGCTTCCTCGCTTTCCTGAACTCCGGCGAAATGTACAAATTTCTGTGCCTTCATGAAGATGGCCTCTGTGACCTCTTGGATACACGTGTGTAGAGGCTTGCGAGACCCCACACAGGTCACCTGTGGAGCCCTGGAAGGGGTCACTGTTGTAAAAATTGAGCACCACGTTCATAGCCATTGGATGTCCTCCATGTCCCTGTGGCACCAAATCCTGCAGCAAGTGGCATATATAACCGACTAGTTCCCTAGCCATGCAGCCTTCAGTGACACTGGTATTCAGTCATCTGCAGGAATGACAAACGCCATCTGTAGATCCTGGGTCTAGCGAAGCGCTGGACCAGGTAAGGACGGCAGATTTCCTTCCCTAAAGGGAATTAGTGAACCAGTTGTGTTTTTAATGACAATT
The DNA here is from genome assembly GCF_017639515.1 of Carcharodon carcharias. Classification (NCBI taxonomy): domain Eukaryota; kingdom Metazoa; phylum Chordata; class Chondrichthyes; order Lamniformes; family Lamnidae; genus Carcharodon; species Carcharodon carcharias. Next base: position 110,565,788 of record NC_054468.1, on the reverse strand, counting down.
GACAATGGTTCCATGGTCATCATTAGACTTTTAATTCCAGATATTTTTATTGAAATGGTGGGATTCAAACCCGGGTTCCCAGAGCATTACCCTGGGTCTCTGGATTACTAATCAATGACAATACCATCGCACCACCTCTTCCCTTCCTAGGAACTCATAAGAAGCACAGCAATATCCGATGTTAAAAGCAGTACTGAAGTCCGAAAATGGATTGGGCAAGCCAAAAGGTTTCATATGCAACATTAAGTAACGTTCTGTGAAACTTCAGCTTCAGTCTTGAAATGAGGATCCATGTACAAAAATGTCATGAGTTAAGGGTGTGAAGCTGGGGAGCATTGGGAAACAGGAAAAGAAGAAAACCAACAGCTTTGAAATGTGGTGCTAAAGCATCCTAAAAGTAAGCTGTGTGGGGAAAAGAGCTAATGAAGAATGACTGAAATAAGGCTGGAAGAACAAGAGCGCTCTTAAATAATATCAAAAGAAGACAAATAGAGTTCTTCAGACATATCCATGCAGAAAGGTTGGATGTTTAATCTCCACCTCAAGAATTAACAGAAGAAGAGCAGGAATCCAACAGCGAAGGAAACAACCATGGACAACAATGAAAACTGGCTCAGCCAACGAGGTCACCCACTGTTGCTATGATTGGAAAGTTCGGAATATCATAATCAGCTGCACCATTCGCTGTGGCACTTAGACTGACAACATTGTATTTGACCAGCTGAGAAAAAAATTGAAAAGGAGTATTTTCCTTTAGAATTCAAAGATGCAATCCTAAAAATTGCTGGCGTGTGACCATTCTTTTGTGTGTAAAATGGACACAACGTTGACAGATTCAACAATCTACACTCAATTGGCATGAGTGTTTGGTTCACTGCTAAACTTGTCAGGTTCATTTGCAACCTATCCCAGGTAGCTGCTTAATTATCTCCTTTGCACAAGGGACCTAATGCCTATCGAAGAACCCCTGTATAAAATATGTTTACACCCCCCACCCCCACCCCGTGTAGCACAGGACAGGAGCTGGGCCTGATCATGATCTCACTCACAATTCTTCAATTGCCCCTCCAGCCAGGAGGAGCAGAAGTACTCTCCTGACTCCACCGTTGTCATGGTCACTCCTGCCCCACCAACCACCCCCCCTTTACCCCATCACCCACTCCAAAAAATCACCTCCACGCCTGCCTCAGAATTATCTATGGGCAGGTGACTGGCGTCTAAAATAAATGGGATGCGTATTGAGGCCCAGAAAGCACAGACAGTTCCCGGATAAACCATTAATTAGGCTTTTAAGGCCCAATTTCAGGTCTTTTGGATAGGCCTCACGTAAGGGCCCAGACAAATTTCTACCCCACAGTATGAGGGTTGTGAATAGGGAAAAGTTTGGTATTTGTAGTTTGATGACGACAAATTGATTAGATAAAGGCTTCCAAAGTATATAAGTTAGGCAGATACCATAAGGACACGTTTTGGTTCTGACGATCTGTTTGATTGCTCAGAAGTAAAAAGGATTCCCAATGCATTGTCAGTATTTTAAAGGAACAATTAGAGTTGACTATCTCCCCATAACAGTATGATAATGAAATGCACCCTTAACGAAGTGTTTATGAATAAATCTGAATCTGTTTAGCATGTGTTGTCTTATTCCTTTGTACCTCTCTGTTAGGTTTTTTGTTCTATCTTTGTGAAGCCTTCAGGGACAAGCTGCTTACCAAGCATGTAAGTGTTTTTAGTTATCTCCCTTGCATAATTTTTGCACCAGCTACAGAAAGCTATCTTTTATACCGTGCTAATACATATTTATTTTTGGCACATGTTGGATTATTTCATAGCTGTTCAAAATTGATTGATCTTTAAAGACAAATTATATTCTGGAACAATATCTGCTGTCTGGCTTGGTGTCAAACTCTGTTTGATAATTGCCTCTGCGAGGTTCCTTGAACCATTTTACTATGTTTGAAGACGTCATATATATTCAAGTTGTCAGTAGAGATTAAGATTGAGAAACAGTTAAGAAATCCATTATATATAAAAGAATTAATACATTGCTGGAGCTAAAATCTTAGAATTGAAGTACCTGCAAAGCGTAGCTGCCAGGCAACACCTGTTGCACTTCAACGGGGTGGAGAGAGGGGGGCAGTGGGGGCGAGTGCGTGGAATCCTCCCACCAACATATTTGAAGGCGGGAATGGGGGGGGGGGCATGTAAAATAAAACAGTTGCCTAACCCACCGCCTTCCTGCTCACCCCCGCACTGCCCCACTTAGTACAGTGGACAGGTAAGGCCAGGCAGCCTGACTGCCCTTAGGCCTATTGAGGCCATAACTGGCCAATTAAGGGGGTCCTCATTCTGCCTCTGCCGCAGTAATAGATGGGCAGCCAGGACAAGGGAGGTCAGCCCATCTCAGGCAAAAAGTGCGAAGGAGGGGGGAACCTTCTTTGGGCGGTTGACAGACCGACTGATGTGCGGGATTGGAGATGATACTATTCAAAGGCCTTTGCTAGCCAAAGCTAATCTAGACTTCAGTAAGGCTTTAGAATTAGCTACAGCCGTGGAGAGCGCTGTAAGAAATTCGGAAGCCATAAGGAATATGCAAAATGGCGCCGTCCATCAGGTAGGGAGGGACAGACTGGCAACAAAAGACACAAAAAGAGCGGACCCCACAGAAAGGTGGGAAGTGCTCTTGGGCAGATCAGTAAAAAACAGCAGAACCACAGTAAAAACCCACAAAATGAATGAGAGAAATGCATCCAGGCATCCAGTGGGCAATCAACAATTCAAACGAGTTGAATGCTTTAGCTGCCACTGCTATGGCCACATAATGCGGCACTGCAGAGATAGGCTGAGACAGCATTTTAAAGACAAAGGAAGAAAGTATGACATATACCTCATGGAAGAACCAGAAGAAAGAGAATCAGACATCCATTCATTATATAACCTGAAAGTGGGTAGAACAGAGCCAATCCAAATAATCATTATAGTCAATGGACATCCCGTTAAGTTGGAAATCAATACTGGAGTGTCAATGTCTGTCATTGGAGGACATACATTCAGATACTTGAATAAAGGAACCCATCCTTTAAGATTGGAAGTTTCGGACATTAAACTGAGAACATACACAGGTGAAGAAATAAGACCCAAAGGGAGACGTCAAGTCAAGGTGCAGTATGAGGAACAGTCTGTAATTTACCCCTATTTGAAATGTCAGGCAGAGGACCAAGTCTCCTCGGAAGCAACTGCCTGGGGGAGATAAACCTTGAAGGCCCATTAAGTTTCCAACTGGAAACCAGAAGTGTTACTTCAGAAAAAATTGAATGTGAAAGCACCTAGCGGGAGAAGCCCATGGAAGTATTACACCGGGACAGAGTTCAAGCTGAAGTCAGTATCCTTTGAAAAGAAAAGGAAAACCTATTAAAAACTTTTGTGTGCTACAAAATTCAATCAGCTCCCAATTTGTGCCCCTGAAAACATATGAAGAAGACAAAAAAGAGTTAAACCTGTCTCTGGCTGAGTTAAGGAACAAATTAGCTGAGAAGGGGCAATGACATGAGATTTTCCAGGAAACTATTAATGAGGACAGGAAAGAATTGAAAGAGCTGAAGCAGCAGCTGCGTAAAAGCCCTGAAGTTTTCAAACTAGAAGGCCGTGAATTCTCAGAACAGCTGTCGGAAAAAACAACTATTGAGCTCACTCAAGTTCAGCTCGTGCCTGAGTCTAGTGCAGCCAATAGTGAAATTAAAGAGAAGACAGAGATATGAATCAGTGCTATCAAGAAACGGAGACGCAGGAAGAAAAAGAGGAACTATTGACAATCCTTGAAAAGAAAAAACATTTTTTTTCTCTCTGTGTTGCTTTGTGCTTGTTTCCCTTTATCTCTTGGAGGCTTGTCAAAGGTTAAATGAACAAACATACTCACAGCTAAGAGTTTGGAGGGGAGGGGCAGCAGGAGGGAATGTGACCACACCCGGAAGATGATGAAATCATCCACTGAGGAACTCAATGGACAACTGACCCCTGAAAAGGTCTGAGAAAGTCTCCTGAGAGATTGACCTGTAAATAGTTATTAGTGTAAATAGTTCACATGTTATTAAGTTTGTCAACTGCATTTTAAAGCAAAGGGGGAGGGATGGAGCAAAGTGGAGTACTATGTACCTTTAAGAGAATGCAAGTGGACTAAGCATGTGAGAGTACTGACCAGCCAATGTACAGTGCGGGCTACTGGTTAACTGTAAGTCTAGAGCTGGAGGTGGTAGTGGGAGCGTGCAAGGATTTAGAGCTATGCTTTTCGTTGCAATAAACAATCACAGTTTGTCCTTATGTCGGTCTCTGTCCATTATTGATAACGATCATCAACTAACAAGCATATATGAAGGCGTGCAATTTGAGTTTACTTGACTAGTGAACTCATAGGCTTAAGACATAGGAAACTGCTGGCCAATCAGATTGGCTGACAGCTCTCGAGGATGGGACTCTCTGTCCCTGAGGGGCAGAGGTCCCACTGTCAGCTTGTTAAGGCCGTCCCTAGCGTATTGTCACTGCTGGGCAGCCATTTTAAAGTTAGTGAGCTGCCAACTGACTTTTCTAGCAAGGGTTGGGGGGGTGAAGGGGGTGGTGAGGAATATTCCACCCTGTAAAGTTCACCCCAACATATTTGTACAATTATTAAAGAGCTTTGCATAGTTCTCATGCATACCTATATGTTTTTGCACTTTCTGCAGAAGTGTATGCTGATCAGTCTTTTTGAGATGTGGTAAACTGATCTAAAAATATCTAATATAAAATCAAGGGCAAAGGGCATGCAGTAGGTGATGCAATGACCTGTGAGACAAGTTTAAAAGTGAGACCATTGTAATGTAAGGCAGGAAGAAGGAAGAGAAGGAAGAGATCTGATTGAATTCATCTGGCCAAAACTTAGGTGCTTCTGAAGTTGTATCTTGTCTTAATCTTAGCTGTGAGTATGTTTGTTCATTTAACATTTGACAAGCCTCCAAGAGGTTTTGACTCCATGCTTGAACTCAAACAGGACTGCAGCCCTCGTCTCCCAACACAACAAAATTCACGTTCCCAGGACCACCACAAATCTGGCAACTCTTGGTGGGACTTTCAGGGGGGAGATTTCCTCTGTAAAAAACTGTAAGCACGTTTATAAATAATGCATATATCATCCACAGAGGAAATCCTTCCCAATCGGAAAACATGTCCAAATTAACATTTGGTCTTAAGATACAATTCCTATAGTCGAGTAATAGAGGACAGCTGTCAAATATTACACTGACACACTGCACAGTTCAAACACTTTTTATAACATTCATTGGTTAGCCCAGTAGTTTTTCAAACTGGGATCTGCAAATCCCTGGAAGGTCCATACAGATTTTCCAGGGGATCCACAAAATAATGTCAGGGCGGCCAACATTTTCATGCTGTAGTTATTGCTTGGACCTCATCTTGCTACTGTGTAGCTACTTAGGGTATCCTAACATTGCTAAAAATGAGGGGCATTTTGGTTAAAAGCCCCTCCAATAGGCCATTGACCTGGGAACAATTTAGCTGACCTCAACAAGCTGCAGATAAAACTTTGACCCTGGAGCAAAAGAGTAATGCTAAACCATTTAACATTATCAAACACTGATATTTGTACTGTTTCACCCCTTACTGTATTCTATTATAACAAAGATTCAACAAAGGCTGTGGCATAACTTGCTGAACTAGTTAGATCACAGTAAACTGTGGCCAAGAAGTATTGAACTAATTAACTCACAGTCTATTGTGGCCACAATAGACGAGGTCACCCACAAACTGATTAGATCATTGTGGCTACTCGAAATCCTGCCTATATGAAGATAAGAACCCTGCAACAAAGAAGGATATGAAAACCTGTCAGCTTTAAGCCAAGGAAGGAGAAAGGCAGGAGAGAGAGAATGGGAGAAGAAAGGAAGAAGGAAGAAGGCAGACAGACGCAGGAAAAGGGGTTTGGCTGGGCACCAGCTCCACGGAACCCACTTTGCCATCAGAAGACAAAACAGACAGGTGACAGTGAGCATATCTGAATTCTGTCTATCGTAATCTTACTCAATAAAGAACATTGAGAATGGGTTTGCAACAAATTCGGTGTTGGTGTCTCATCTTGCAATTCTAGTGTTTAAGAACTAAAAAGGGGGAATTGGAACAGCCACACGTCATGGGCACGTAATCCAGGGAGGGTTATGGGAATTCTCCCTACACCCCACAAAGACATGGCTTATTAATATTATTCCTTCCCCCCACCCCACCCCCACTAGGGCTATCTGTACCTTGCTTGTCCTGCTTTCTACCCTTAATTAGCACATTCCTTAGATAATATCACCACCTTAAACACCTCTTTGTCCTTTTGTCTATGACATCTTTTGGCAATCTCCACCTATCACTGGCCCTCTATCCAGCTCTACTTGTCCCACACCCCCCCACCCCCCAACCTTAACTAGCTTATATTTCAACTCTCTTCTATTTTTACTTAGCTCTGTTGAGGAGTTATACGGACTCGAAACGTTAACAGTGTTCCTCTCCGCAGATGTTGCCAGACCTGCTGAGTTTTTCCAGGTGTTTTTATTTTTGTTTTGTTATTAATATTATTAATGGAATCTGCAGCCGCTTGTATTGGAGCAATGTCACTCAAGGAGATGCACAAAGCTGTCAAAATAGTCTCAGATATCCTCCAGCTGGTTTCCCAGTGCTCTGCTGGACCACTCCTTCAGCAGGCTGCCTAAATCAAAAGCAAAGCAGAAAATGCTGTCTAAAAGCAAAATACTGCGGATGCTGGAAATCTGAAACAAAAACAGAAAACGCTGGAAAAACTCAGCAGGTCTAACAGCATCTGTGGAGAGAGAAATAGACAGAGTTAATGTTTTGAGTCCATATGACTCTTCTTTTAAGCTAAAGAGAAGTAAAACGTGATGGACTTTATACTGTTTAAGTGGGGTGAAGATGCTGTTAGGCCTGTTTTTGTTTCAGAAAATGCTATAAGTGCTCAGCAGGTCAAGCAGCACCTGTAGGGAGGGAAACAGAGTTAACGGGCTGGGTTTTCAAAGCAGTGCTGGGAACCCAGCGCCGGGATAAATTCAGAGTCCTGACTGCCACGCCTCACGAGCTTTGCTCAGACAATACCATTTTGAAATGTAATTGGGCAGAAGGCAAGCTTATTGCCCAGTCATTGGCACCAAGTGCCTCCAGGAGGCAGAAGCTACCTGCAGGGCACTAGATGGCGGCCATGATAAGGCCTGCCATTTCCTTGCCGTTTCGAGCAGCCAACACCAATGTCATAAAAACACTTTTCCTTTGCCCGCTTTGAACCGACAACTGTGCATGAACGTGCAGCAGGCTGTGCAGTTTTTGCCAGAATCCCTTTTAAACATTGCAATCCCGACATTCCCGGTCCATTAACCGGCTCCTTTCAGATTTTAATGGACTGTAAACTGGAGGCGAGCAGGTTACCTGCTCTCTTCCAGTCACCTCTCTCATTTTAAATCGCGCCCCCACCCGATCCCAAACTCCCCCTTCCGGCTATCTGAAGATCTGGTCCACATTTCAGGTCAATGATCTTGAATCAGAAGCCAAATTTTAATTACAAGGGATTTGTGCGGGTGTCTTGGGGACCACATTCTGCAACTTCATCCAGTTTTCCCTGAAAACAAGAAACCTTGCCTTTCAACTTGAGGGATTCAGTGAATGTCATTGTCAAACATCAGACCAAGAGTGGGCAGTCTTTGTAGTGAGAAACAGACAAACCCATATCTTTAAGTGAATACTTGTTTTCATAAAAAGAAGCATATTAAAACCCTCTGTACATGCAACGCTTCCACATTATGAGAATTATATAGTATTATAATTCAGATGGAGACTTCCATGATTAGTAATCCATTGGACAGGGGTCCCTCAGCCCAAAAGGTTTGAGACCTATGGGTGCACAATTCACTGAATGATAGGGACTGAGTCTAAACTCTGTATTGGAGAGCGCAGCTCTGGCATTCACATGTCTGGCATTCACATGTCTGACATCACAAATGTTTTCACAGTGTTAATGCGTTTGTTTTATTGTTTTATGTCAAATTGATTTGTTGATCAAAGGAGTCAGAGAAGCTCATTTCAGAGTACTTACATCATGACAGGCACTTGAAGCTTTCATTAGCCTATGATTTTGATGCTGTCTTCAGTGTGATGAAAGAATAACCCCTATCTGTAGCTCCTTGTGCGCAGCTAACAAAACAGATTATGTAGTAATCTGTGATCATCCAGTTTGGTCATGGCAGCTCTCGATTTTCATTAGAGATAAGGATTCCTATTTAAAAGACCTAGCTTCCATTAACCAATGGCTCAATTAAAAATGCGCTACCTGGTTTATTACTGTGGAATGGTGTGCAAGAAGGCCCCAGCTTGTTCTGTGTTAGCTGTCTTTTTATTTTTATTCTTTCACAGGATGTGGGCATCACTGGCTAGGCCAGCATTAGCTGCCCATCCCTAATTGCCCATGAAAGTGTGGTGGTGAGCTGCCTTCTGGAACCCCTGCTGTCCATGTGGTGTAGGTACACCCACAGTGCTGTTAGGGAGGAAGTTCCAGGAATTTGACTCAGCGATAGTGATGGAATGGCGATATATTTCCAAGTCAGGATGGGGAGTGACTTGGAAGGGAACTTGCAGATGGTGGTGTTCCCATGTGTCAGCTGCCCTTGTCCTTTTAGCTGGTAGAGGCCGCGGTCAAAAGGTGCTGTTGAAAGACCCTTGGTGAGTTGCTGCAGTGCATCTTGTAGATGGTACACACTGCTGTCACTGCACATTGGTGGTGGAGGGAATGGATGTTGGAAGCGATGGAGGGGTGCTGATCAAATGGGCTGCTTTGTCATGGATGGTGCCAACCTCTTGCGTGTTGTCGCCAGGGTCACTGAGCCAGGGGCAGAGACTCACTTGCTCTCTCTTCTAACTTTGGCTGTGCATCTCCCCCTGCTGAACCTCCTCTCAGGATCCCAACCCCCTTGTAAACTAACTTGGCAGGGGGATGGGATCCTGAGAGGAGGTTCAGCAGGGTGAGATGCACAGCTAAAATTAGAAGTGAGAGCAAGTGAGTCTGGAAGAAATTATAGGCCAGTTAAGGCACAAGGGAGTTTGGCAAGGTTGGATGTATTTATTTTAACGCAAGGAGTCTGACAAGTAAGGCAGATGAGTTGGGGGCACAAATTAACACGTGGAAGTATGATGTCATTGCTGTTACAGGGACATGGTTGGGAGAGGGGCAAGATTGGCAGCTCAACATTCCAGGATATAGGGTCTTCAGGCGAGACAGGGAAAGAGGTAAAAGAGGAGGGGGTATCGCAATATTGATCAAGGATTCAATTACAGCATTTAAGCGGGATGACATCTTAGAAGGCTCCTCAAATGAAGCCATATGGGCAGAACTGAAAAACAAAAAAGGAACAATCACATTGCTGAGAGTGTACTATAGGCCCCCAAACAGTCAGAGAGAAACAGAAGAGCAGATATGTAGGCAAATTTCAGAGAAGTGTAAAAATAATAGGATAGCAAAAGTGGGGGATTTCAACTTCCCCAACATTAACTGGGTTAGTCATAGTGTGATAGGCTTAGAGGAGCGGAATTCTTAAAATACATCCAGGAGAGCTTTTTAAGCCAGTATGTAGAAGGTCCTACAAGAGAGAGGGCGGTTTTGGACTTAATTTTAGGGAATGAAGCCAGGCAAGTGGTAGAGGTATCAGTGGGGGAGCATTTTGCAGATAGTGACCATAACTCCGTTAGATTCAAGGTTGTTATGAAAAAGGACAAGGATGGGCCAGAAATCAGAGTTCTAAATTGGGGGCAGGCCAATTTTAATAAGATCAGACATGATTTGGCCAGAGTGGACTGGGAGCAGCTACTTTTAGAAAAATCTGCAACAGAGCAAAGGGACTCATTCCAGAAGGAAATAGGGAGAGTATAGGGCCAACATGTTCCAGTAAAGACAAAGGGTGGGACCAACACATCCAAGGAATCCTGGATGTCGAGAGATATACAGGATTGGATAAAGAGAAAAAGGGAGGCTTATGGCAGGTACCGAGGGCTCAAAACAGCGGAAGCCCTAGAGAGGTATAGAATGCGTCAGAGGGAACTTAAAACGGAAATTAGGAGAGCAAAAAGGGGGCAAGAAAAAGCATTGGCAGGTGAAATAAAGGAAAATCCAAAGTTACTTTACAAGTACATTAAGAGTAAGAGGATAACTAGGGAAAGAGAAGGAGGGCCCATTAAGGACCATTGTGGTAATTTGTGTGTGGAGCCAGAAGACGTAGGTAGGGTTCTAAATGAATACTTTGTGTCGGTGTTCACAAGTGAGAGGGATGACGTGGGTATGGAAATCAGGCAGAAGAACTATGATATAATTAAAGAAATTAGCATAGGAAGGGAAGAGGCCCTAAGCAGGCTTAAAAGTAGATAAATCTCATGGCCCGGATGCAATGTATCCCAGGCTGTTGAGTGAGGCAAGGGAGGAGATAGCAGGGGCGCTGGCAATAATTTTCAATACCTCTCTGGCCACAGGAGAGATGCCAGAGAACAGGAGGACAGCCAATGTGGCACCATTATTCATGAAGGGAGGAAGGGGTAAACCAGGGAACTACAGGCCAGTCAGTCTAACCTCAGAGGTGGGGAAACTATTGGAAGCAATTCTGAGGGACAGAATTAATCTATACTTGGAGAGGCAAGGTTTAATCAAGGACAGTCAGCATGGTTTTGTTAAGGGGAGGTCATGTCTGACCAATTTGATTGAATTTTTCGAAGAGGTGACCAGATGAGGGCAATGCATTTGAAGTAGTCTACTTAGACTTCAGCAAGGCTTTTGATAAGGTCCTGCATGGGAGACTGATAATGAAGGTAAGAGCCCATGGGATCCAAGGCAATTTGGCAAATTGGATCCAGAATTGGCTGAGTAGCAGGAAGCAGAGGGTAATGGTTGAGGGGTGTTTTTGTGACTGGATGCCTGTGTCTAGTGGGGTTCTATAGGGATCAGTGTTAGGTCCCTTGCCATCTGTTGCATATATAAACAATTTAGACTTGAATGTAGGAGGGTTGATCAGTAAGTTCGCGAATGACACGAAAATTGGCAGGGTGATAAATAGTGAGGAGGATAGCCTTAGATCACAGGAGGATATAGACGGGCTGGTCAGATGGGCTGATCAGTGACAAATGGAATTTAATTCGGATAAATGTGTGGTGATGCACTTGGGCAGGACAAAAAATGGATGGGAATACACGATGAGTGGTAGGAGCCTGGGAAGTACCGAGGATCAGAGGGACCATGGTGTGCATGTCCACTGATCCCTTAAGGTAGTGGGACAGGTAGATAAGGTGATTAAGAAGACATATGGGATACTTGCCTTTATTAGCCGAGGCATAGAATATAAGAGCAGGGAGGTTATGCTGGAACTGTATAAAACGCTGGTTAGGCCACAGCTAGAGTATTGCATGCAGTTCTCGAATCTGCATTATAGAAAGGATATGATTGCACTAGAGAGAGTGCAGAGGAGATTTACCAGGATGTTGCCTGGGCTGGAGAGTTTTAGTTATGAGGAGAGATTGGATAGCCTGCGGTTATTTTCCCTGGAGCAGAGGAGATTGAGGGGGGACATGATTGAGGTGTATAAAATTATGAGAGGCATAGATAGAGTAGACAGGTAGGAACTTTTCCCCTTAGTGGAGGGATCAATAACTAGGGGGCATAAATTTAAGGTAAGGGGTAGGAGGTTTAGAGGGGATGTGAAGAAGAATTTTTCACCCAGAGGCTGGTGGGAGTCTGGAACTCACTGCCTGAAAGGGTGGTAGAGGCAGAAACCCTCATAACATTTAAGAAGTATTTGCCATGGCATACAAGATTATGGGCCTAGTGCTGGAAAATGGGATTAGAATAGTTAGGTACTTGTTTGACCAGCGCAGACTCGATGGGCTGAAGGGCCTTTTTCTGTGCTGCAGACATCTATGATTCTATGCTGTATGACCGTAACTTAGCCAGCAGCAGCATCGGCTGCCTTCTCCTCAGCCACATTCTCCCCCACAAGACAGAGCGGACGGACACCGAGGTTTAGTTCCAGGAAGGCAAGACCCCAACACAGAAGATTCGCTCTCTCCCAATATCTGATTATTGGTGCTTCAGGAGGCTTAGGCTTTCATGGCTGGTCACAGCTGACACCTGCTGCTTCCTGGAACAGGACCGCCTTCCTAATGGAGAAAGTGGGAGCACATTGCCAGTGGCTCACAAGGGTGCCTGTCATTGGAGGGACCATCCTGGCCTCCATCACCAGGCCTCTGCCTCCTCCCGAGTTCATGAGTTTTCTTATCTGGGCAAGGAGAGGAAACAGGGAGGTGTGGGCATCTATTGTGAATTGTGTGGAGAGAAGGGCAGGACAAAATTTGTGGAGAGTGACTGTGACACATGGGTGCGAGAGAGCAACAGGCTGAAGGTGAGTGTGAGTGTCGGCTGCTTAGCTGGAGAGAGAGGATGAGTGGAGCTGCACGGTGTGTTAATCTGAGGAGTGATGTGCAAGAAAATGCTGGGCAGGTCAGAGCATGGGGCTTGGCTCCTGAAAGTGTTCTGCCACTCACCTGTCATATCCTCCTGAGGACCTGGATCCATTTGCTGCACTGTCTCCAGGTTTGAAAGACCACACTCCTGCTGCTGACTTCCTCAGCCACTCTCATCCATGCCTGCTTGGTTGGGGAGGTTATCCTCTTCCTCCTGTCCTTGGGAGAGCTCACATCACAGCAGTCCCTCAGATCCTCCAGCTGATGGAGATCCACATCAGAGTGACAGGCCCAGGAAGCAGGCTTCCCAGATCTCCTCTCCATTCCAATGGTTACAGTAGCGCAAAAATCCAACTGCTGGTGAGCCCATGCCATGATCCCTTTAACTAAACCCTCCCTGACAGAATCGAGGTGTTATCCTGCAGGGTTCTAATGACATATTTCTTAGGGAAAGAGCCATTAGGAAATCAGATTCCCAACCAGATCATGATACCCCTGTTGCAGCAGGGGCTAAGTCCAAATGATTCCGTTAATGGCTTCAGAAAAGAAGAAAGAAAACTTGAGGGGAAATGTAGACTGTCAAATTCCACAATAGGCTTCTGTTGTACATAAGGTTTCTTTCGTTGGTGACTTTCTCTGGTGTATCGGGTCTTCTCTGCAAAGACCAGCTTCCATTAGTTGATGCGGAGTGGCTAATGAAGAAAATAAAGTTGAGAATTTTAAAATGGAGGCGTTGCCAGACTGGGAACCAATCTAAGTCTGCGGACACAAGGATGTTGGGTGTACTGACTTGACGGACCAGACAGATTTCAACAAGAAACAGATCAACTTTATTACAGAGAGCTTATCAGATGCTACATGCCCAATCAGAGCTCTTGTCAGGAAGCTCCACCTCCCGGATTGCCCGCACTTAGGGCTCATTGGTCGGAGCAGGCAGCAGGAGAGGCCATACGTTCGGTTACTACATTGGGCGAGCAGCTCTTGGTGAAGGTTAGGATTTCAACAACAGAGGATTATTTCAGGTAACGATGGAAGGTCACCCAGGAGAGCAAGTATAATTCACTTTCATTAACGCATGGGGATAACTGAGTTAAATTTTTATCACTTTATTCATGCTCGGGCAGGTTGACTTTTCATTAATTTATGATGAATAATTATGTTTTCCTGATAGAATCTGTGCTTCTCATCCAACAATATAAATGAATATTAAATATACTGAAAAGCCTCGGGGCTGATTGTTTCAATATCAAGGAAACTGACCTGATAAGCAGCTGTATTAATCTAAGGGTTCCCTGTAGTTTAAGTAAGTTCTTAAAGCCCTTCCAAAATGGTTTTCTTTTAAACTGTGTTTGTGCATTATGGAATGAGGAAAAGATAAAGAGGGATATCTTTTGAAGAGGATATATTACCTAGAACGTACAGCACAGAAACAGACCATTCAGCCCAACCGGTCTATGCCAATGTTTATATTCCATACAAACTTCCTTCTCCCATCCCCGTCCTCATTTGATCCTATTAACACAATCTTTTATTCCTTTCTCTGTCATCTATATATCTAGCTCCCCCTTAAATGCAACTTTGCTATTCTCCTTAAATATTCCTTTGGTAGCAAGTTCCACTGTCTGGGTAAAGCAGTTTCTCCTCAATCGCCTATTGGGTTTATTAGTGACTACCTTATATTGATGGTCATTACTTTTGACCTTCCTCCATAAGCAACAATGTAGTGATTGTAAGTGAAACCTTTCATACTGTTTGGGGGTCATGTAACAGTCCAGACGAATCAGCCCCAATAAGCAGGGGTAATGTTAGGGATGGCGCTTTCTAGCTGTGGAACTGGTTCAAGCATGTAGCTTCTTTAGGAGTTCTGTAAATAAAGTTTAATGTTTCTAACAAGAAACCTGTCCAGTACACCAAATTTATTGCAACTGGCAATGAGATAAATAGCTCCAACGCTGCACCTTACCTCCTGAATGTGAGTACATCAATTTTTAAGGGAAGAAAGAAAAGTATACTCACCAGTCATGCCACTCTTCAGCAGAATCGACCTATATGACTCATCCATGTAAGACTAGAGCCAGTACATAGAGCTTCTATTGGTTTCTATAGGTTGGTTTCTATAGGTTTCTATTTTGTGGCAAATAAAATAACAGCAGAGGAGAAGCAGAGAACAATTCTTCTAAGTGTCTGCGGGAGTAAGACATATAGCTTCATCTGTATATAAAAACAAAAAAACTGCGGATGCTGGAAATCCAAAACAAAAACAAAATTACCTGGAAAAAACTCAGCAGGTCTGGCAGCATCGGCGGAGAAGAAAAGAGTTGACGTTTCGAGTCCTCATGACCCTTCGACAGAACTTGAGTTCGAGTCCAAGAAAGAGTTGAAATATAAGCTGGTTTAAGGTGTGTGTGTGGGGGGCGGAGAGAGAGAGAGAGAGAGAGAAAGAGAGAAGTGGAGGGGGTGTGGTTGTAGGGACAAACAAGCAGTGATAGAAGCAGATCATCAAAAGATGTCAACAACAATAGTACAAAAGAACACATAGGTGTTAAAGTTAAAGTTGGTGATATTATCTAAACGAATGTGCTAATTAAGAATGGATGGTAGGGCACTCAAGGTATAGCTCTAGTGGGGGTGTTTTTTTTTTATTTTTTTTTAATTTTGTTTTTAAAAATAATGGAAATAAGTGGGAAAAGGAAAATCTTTATAATTTATTGGGAAAAAAAAGGAAGGGGGAAACAGAAAGGGGGTGGGGATGGGAGAGGGAGCTCACGACCTAAAGTTGTTGAATTCAATATTCAGTCCGGAAGGCTTTAAAGTGCCTAGTCGGAAGATGAGGTGTTGTTCCTCCAGTTTGCGTTGGGCTTCACTGGAACAATGCAGCAAGCCAAGGACAGACATGTGGGCAAGAGAGCAGGGTGGAGTGTTAAAATGGCAAGCGACAGGGAGGTTTGGGTCATTCTTGCGGACAGACCGCAGGTGTTCTGCAAAGCGGTCGCCCAGTTTACGTTTGGTCTCTCCAATGTAGAGGAGACCACATTGGGAGCAACGAATGCAGTAGACTAAGTTGGGGGAAATGCAAGTGAAATGCTGCTTCACTTGAAAGGAGTGTTTGGGTCCTTGGACGGTGAGGAGAGAGGAAGTGAAGGGGCAGGTGTTGCATCTTTTGCGTGGGCATGGGGTGGTGCCATAGGAGGGGGTTGAGGAGTAGGGGGTGATGGAGGAGTGGACCAGGGTGTCCCGGAGGGAGCGATCCCTACGGAATGCCGATAGGGACGGTGAAGGGAAGATGTGTTTGGTGGTGGCATCATGTTGGAGTTGGCGGAAATGGTGGAGGATGATCCTTTGAATGCGGAGGCTGGTGGGGTGATAAGTGAGGACAAGGGGGACCCTATCATGTTTCTGGGAGGGAGGAGAAGGCATGAGGGCGGATGCGCGAGAGATGGGCCGGACACGGTTGAGGGCCCTGTCAACGACCATGGGTGGAAAACCTCGGTTAAGGAAGAAGGAGGACATGTCAGAGGAACTGTTTTTGAAGGTAGCATCATTGGAACAGATGCGAAGGAGGCGAAGGAACTGAGAGAATGGGATGGAGTCCTTACAGGAAGCGGGGTGTGAGGAGCTGTAGTCGAGATAGCTGTGGGACAAGGGTGGTGCTGTTGTTGTCTGGCGCACTGACCTCTACCTCGCGGAGGCTGAGCATCAACTCGCAGACACTTCCTCCTACCTCTCCCTGGACCATGACCCCACCACTGAACATCAAGCCATTGTTTCCAGGACCGTCACTGACCTCATCTCCTCTGGGGATCTCCCTCCCACAGCTTCCAACCTGATAGTCGCCCAACCTCGGACGGCCCGCTTCTATCTCCTACCCAAAATCCACAAACAGAACTGCCCCGGTAGACCGATCGTCTCAGCTTGCTCCTGCCCCACAGAACTCACTTCTCGTTATCTTGACTCCCTTTTCTCTCCCCTTGTCCAGTCCCTTCCCACCTACATCCGTGATTCCTCTGACACCTTACTTCACATCAACAATTTCCAGTTCCCTGGCCCCAACCGCTTCCTCTTCACCATGGACGTCCAATCCATCTACACATCATCCCCCACCAGGATGGTCTGAGGGCCCTTAGCTTCTTCCTCGAACAGAGGCCCGAACAATCCCCACCCACCACTACTCTCCTCCGTCTGGCTGAACTTGTTCTCACGCTGAACAATTTCTCCTTCAACTCCTCTCACTTCCTCCAAATAAAAGGTGTGGCTATGGGTACCTGCTTGGGCCCCAGTTATGCCTGTCTCTTTATGGGGTATGTGGAACATTCCTTGTTCCAGTCCTACTCCGGCCCCCTTCCACAACTCTTTCTCCGGTACATCGATGATTACTTCGGTGCCGCTTCATGCTTTCGTCGGGACTTGGAAAAATGTATTAATTTTGCTTCCAATCTCCACCCCTCCATCATTTTCACGTGGTCCATCTCTGACACTTCCCTTCCCTTCCTTGACCTCTCTGTCTCAATATCTGGTGATAGACTGTCCACCAATATCCATTACAAACCCACCGACTCCCACAGCTATCTCGACTACAGCTCCTCACACCCCGCTTCCTGTAAGGACTCCATCCCATTCTCTCAGTTCCTTCGCCTCCGTCGCATCTGTTCCGATGATGCTACCTTCAAAAACAGTTCCTCTGACATGTCCTCCTTCTTCCTTAACCGAGGTTTTCCACCCACGGTCGTTGACAGGGCCCTCAACCGTGTCCGGCCCATCTCTCGCGCATCCGCCCTCACACCTTCTCCTCCCTCCCAGAAACATGATAGGGTCCCCCTTGTCCTCACTTATCACCCCACCAGCCTCCACATTCAAAGGATCATCCTCCGCCATTTCCGCCAACTCCAGCATGATGCCACCACCAAACACATCTTCCCTTCACCGCCCCTATCGGCATTCCGTAGGGATCGCTCCGGGACACCCTGGTCCACTCCTCCATCACCCCCTACTCCTCAACCCCCTCCTATGGCACCACCCCATGCCCACGCAAAAGATGTAACACCTGCCCCTTCACTTCCTCTCTCCTCACCGTCCAAGGACCCAAACACTCCTTTCAAGTGAAGCAGCATTTCACTTGCATTTCCCCCAACTTAGTCTACTGCATTCGTTGCTCCCAATGTGGTCTCCTCTACATTGGAGAGACCAAACGTAAACTGGGTGATCGCTTTGCAGAACACCTGCGGTCTGTCCGCAAGAATGACCCAAACCTCCCTGTCGCTTGCCATTTTAACACTCCACCCTGCTCTCTTGCCCACATGTCTGTCCTTGGCTTGCTGCATTGTTCCAGTGAAGCCCAACGCAAACTGGAGGAACAACACCTCATCTTCCGACTAGGCACTTTACAGCCTTCCGGACTGAATATTGAATTCAACAACTTTAGGTCGTGAGCTCCCTCCCCCATCCCCACCCCCTTTCTGTTTCCCCCTTCCTTTTTTTTTCCAATAAATTATAAAGATTTTCCTCTTCCCACTTATTTCCATTATTTTTAAAAACAAAATTTAAAAAAAAAATTTAAAAAAAACACCCCCACTAGAGCTATACCTTGAGTGCTCTACCATCCATTCTTAATTAGCACATTCGTTTAGATAATATCACCAACTTTAACTTTAACACCTATGTGTTCTTGTGTACTATTGTTGTTGACATCTTTTGATGATCTGCTTCTATCACTGCTTGTTTGTCCCAACAACCACACCCCCTCCACTTCTCTCTCTCTCTCTCTCTCTCCGCCCCTCACACACACACCTTAAACCAGCTTATATTTCAACTCTTTCTTGGACTCGAACTCAAGTTCTGTCGAAGGGTCATGAGGACTCGAAACGTCAACTCTTTTCTTCTCCGCCGATGCTGCCAGACCTGCTGAGTTTTTCCAGGTAATTCTGTTTTTGCTTTTGTTTTAGCTTCATCTGTAGTCTGACGCGCCCAATTCCAAATCTTTTAATGAGCTGGTAGACCTTGTGATGACACATTTTCAACCTAAGCCACCGGTGATTATGCAAAGATTCAAGTTCAACTCTGGAGTAAGAGCCCCGGGTGAGTCAATCACAATGCAAAACAGTTGACTGAGCATCTTTGTCTTCAGAGATAATCTCAATGACATGTTGCAAGATCGTTTGGTTTGTGGCGTACACGACGACGCCATTCAGCGCCGTTTACTTGCAGAAGTTAAAGCTGACTTGGAGTGTGATTGAAGAAAGAGAATTATACTTTCAAAGTAAGTCACTTACTTGGGTCATCGAGTGAATGCCCAATGGTAGCATCTATTAGAGGAGAAAGTCGGGGCAATCAAGGAGGCACCCCCTCCTACCAGTGTCACGGAACTCAAGTTTTATTTGGGCATGATAACTTATTACGGTCGCCTCTTGCCTAATTTGTCAACAGTGTTAGCCCCTTTACACTTATTATTGAAGAAGAACCACAGATAGTCTTTGAAGGTACAACAAAAAGAAGCTTTCATAAAAACCAAGAAGTTATTACACTCATCATGTCTGCTAGTACACTATATCAAAAGAATTAATATTAATCTGTAATGCATCTCCTTACGGTGTGGCAGTGGTATTGTCACACAGGATGGAAGATAGTTTCGAAAGGCTAATAGGCTATGTCTCCAGAATCCTTTCTGCATCTGAGAAGGGTTATTCACAAGTTGAAAAAGAAAGTTTATCAGTAATATTTGAAGTAAAGAAATTCCATCAATATTTGCATAGTTGACGTTTCATCATGGTGTCAGGTCACAAACCACTTATACACTTATTTAGTGACAATAAGGCAATTCCACTGGTAGCTTCTGCTAGAATTCAAGGATGGGCTTTGATTTTGTCAGCATAAATGTATACCTTTGTGCACCATCCAGATGTGCATATAGCAAATGCAGAAACTGTCAGTCATCTTCCTTTGCCAGAGAGCATTACACATGCTCCAGTGCATCAAGAAGTTGTACTTGTGTTGAATTTCCTGGACTCCTCACCGGTCTTTGCAAAGCAGATAAAGGATTGGACAAACTGGAATCCAATTTTATCAAGAGTCTGAGAACAGGTATTGCAAGGATGGTTGAATGCACAAGTGCCTGAAGAGTTAAAACCATTCTATGCCCATAAAGCTGAATTAAATTGTCAAGATGGAATCTTGTTGTGAGGAGCAAGAGTCATCGTCCCTTTGCAAGGGAGAGAACTACTCTTGACAGAGCTCCACAGTGCACATCCAGGCTTTTCAAAAAAGAAGATGCTCGCACAAAGCTATATGGCGAGGTATAGATAGTGATATAGAAAAAAATGGCTAAGCACTGTCTCCAGTGTCAGCAACAGCAGAAGTTGCCTGTTTCAGCTCCATTGCATCTGTGGGAGTGGCCTGGTCCACCCTGGGTTAGACTACATATAGACTATGTAGTTCCATTTATAGGTATCATGTTTTTAGTAATCATTGATACGCATTCAAAGTGGATGGATGTGTATGGAGTTAGATCACCGACATTGAAAAGCTGTGCCAATGTTTTAGTGTACGTGGCCTGCCAGAAGTCATTGTTTCAGATATTGGTACTGCTTTCACTAGTATGGAATTCCAGAGATTTGTGAACTTAAATGGGATTAAATGAGTTAGCAGAAAGAGCAGTACAAACTTTTAAAACAGGAATGAAGAAATTATCCGAATGGACGTTAAAAACACAAATATCAAGACTCCTTCTCAATGACTACATAATTCCTTATGCAAGTATAGGTTCAATATTATCTGAATTACAAATGAAATGCCGCCTTCGTACAAGATTGAGTTGAGTGTTTTCTAACTTAAAGGAGAAGGTAGAGAAGAACCAGTGTAGTCAGAAAGTGAAATATGATATTCAAAGTAAAGATCAAAAATTTACTTTGGGAGGAACAACTTCTGTGTGAAATTTTGGAGCTGGACCTAGATGGTTCCTGGTATAATGGTCTCTGAAACAGGACCTTTGTCATACCAAGTGGAAGTGAAAAACTGGATTGTTTGGAAACACGTAGATCATCTAAGAAGTGAAGAGATGCTCCAAAAACCAGTTACTCCACCTGAAATTGAAGTCAAACTTTTAATCCCTGAGGTGCCAGATTGACAAAGAATAGACATAACTGATGTCTCCGTTGAAGTAAATAATTCTGGACTGCCATTGTCTAAGGATGTCCCTGAGGCTGAAGTTCTTGGTCAAGTCGATCCAGTGGAAGAATCTCAGGTCATAGAGCTACATCAGCTCTACCCAAGTCAGAAAATCTCCTCAAAGACTTAATCTATGATTGCGTGAACTGTGTATATTTGTATGTGTTATGGATTAAGATATTCTTTAAATAAGAGATGTAAAACAAAATTAAAGGGGGAGGAATGTAGTGATTGTAAGTAAAACCTTTCATTATGTTTGGGGATCAAGAGGCTCTATAGACGAATCAGCCCTAAGCGCCGGTAGTCTTATTGGCGCAGCTTTCTAGTTGTGGAACTGCTTCAAGCATGTAGCTTCATCAGGAGCTCTGTAAATAAAGTTTACTGTTTCTAACAAGAAACCTGTCCAGAATTCCAAGTTTATTACAAACAATGTGCATTTACATAGCATCTTTAAATTAATAAAATGTCCCAAGCTGCTTCACAGGACCGTTTGCAAACAAAATTTGGCATGGAGTCACAAAAGGAGATAATTACAATCGATGACCAAACAGATAGGTTTTAAGGAGCATTTTAAAGGAGGAAAGAAAGGTAGAGAGGCAGAGAGGTTTAGGGAGGGAATTCTGGAGCTTAGTGTAAGCCTTTCTGCCCTGTTCTCAGGTTTGTCGATTGTTTTGACCCACAAATTACAAAGGAAATAATTAGTGAATCACCTAAAACTCTTAAGTTAAGTGTAGTCCTTTATTAAAGGAAAAAGAAGAGAGATAGAAAAATAAAATCACTTATGGATTTAAATGGCATTACAAGGCCTTCCTACTCTTAGCAATCAAATGCCCAAATATGTTCTATGTAAATGGGCATACAATCACCTCAAACTGGTCAGATCTGCCTTGATTTCCACCTCTCTCCTTCCAACGATTGGTTGGGTTGCTTCCTTGATTGACTCCTTGTCTGCAGTATGAAGCTACTTCAACAGTTTCTTTTATATCTTTTCCTTTCAATAGTGAACAGGATGCTACATCGCCAAGGTGTCACCAGCCTATGAGTGATGACCATACATCATGACAACTGATAACATATTTAGAACTTATAGTTAAAGCCTGCTCATCTCATTAAGCTTCCTTCTAGTAAATTCCATCATATAACAGTTGATTGGCTGGATAGCTCAAGCAAATATCAACATCTCACTGGCCTTTAATAAATCCATGCTTGCTTTCCTTAATGAATCCACATTTGCCCAGGTGCTACTGTCAATTTTGTCTCTCAGTTCTGGTATCATCCTTGTAAATTGTTTTTGTACCTTGTTATGATCCCAGCTGAGGTTACTCCTGGACAAGCCTGATCACAGGGTGGAACCCAGCCTGATAGATCCTAACTTTTATTTGTTTGTTTAAATACGTGGAGAGTAGTTACTGAACAGAGTCACAGGAGTCAGCTAATGAACCTTTTGCAAAACAATAAAACATTTATTCACAAGAAAAGATGAACGATATTATAATACTCCTTCACCTACAACTACACCTTTACAGATATATACAGATTTGTAAGGATAACACAAGTCACAAAAGCTATCTTATACTTTAATGTACATAGTAAGTGCCCAGTCCATGTAAACCTATGGCACCCTGTGGTCAGGCACACCACACTCTGACCTCAAGTGACACCTCAACCAGATGCTGTGGATCTCTCCTCACCTCCCCCCAGACACTTGTCACAATGTGAGCCAACCAGTCTCACTGAATTCTGTCCTTCACATGAGGGTTTCCAATTTCCACTCTCTAGGACCTCACCTTGGAATCTTCTTCCAAACTGATGTTTACTCTCAGATACCTTCCACAAGGATTCACCTCCAGGGTTTCAAACTCTCCTTCTGATGTTCCGCTTCCCTGGGTCACCACATGCATTCAAGCCATCTTTTATGCACTCCCTCTCTCACCAACTCAGCCTTAACAGTACACCACTGCTTCACATGCCCACAGCAAAGAATTACAGACCTTCAGTTGTCTCTTTGAACCTTCTTTCTTATTGCAAGCTATTCTCACTTTAAATCTGCTTTCTGCAGCTTTTATCTCTTTAAATCTCAAGCTTGGAGCCTTTTTCTCTGCCCCACACCCTTAACTTCACTTAACAGGACATTTTTCCATGTCCCTGTACTTCCTTTGACTATGAAGTCTCCTTTGGGCTTTCCCCTCTTCCACTCTCTTGGATTTTTGTGGTTTTTCTTCACTAGAGACCTTTTTTGTTCTTTTGGGAAATCTGCAGTTCACTCTCCCAATGTCCAATCTCTCTGGGGTCCTGGCTTCAATTGAACTTAAAATTGCTGTCTCTTTAGTTTTGTGTGTATGTCAGTGGGAGGAACCTGCCTATCTGACCCCCCCGTTGCTAGGCAACAGCACTATTCTTTCTACTGTTTTGTGTTTACTTTTACTTTATAGAGGTTGTAAACTTCTCATTAGAAATATAAGCAGCCTTTTAAAGTGAAACTAAAACTCCATTTGACCTTTCTTAACACACAGGTACAGAAATATAAATCAAACTTTAAAGCTAAAATTCATTCCTAACACCCACAAATACAAATATAACTTACTTAAACTATCTCTATTTCCTAACACACCTTCTCCAGCGCCTCAATGGGCCAAAACTCCCATGGAGTGACAATCACTGCCGGGCTTCCACTGCGTTCCTTTTTATTTACCTTAGACTGAAGCTGTACATTTCTCATCCAGGCTTCTGACCCGGGTCTGCTGAGAAATCTGCAGTGTAGCTGCTCCTGGAGTCCCTTCTGTGCAGTGCAGGATCTTCTGAGGATGTGAAGCTACGCCCCTTTTTATGACACCAGCTGCCATAAACCGGTAATTTTAAAGATCCCAGCCACTTTGACAGGAGAGAAGGTAAGTGTATAAGGTAAGTGGTGTAAGGTAAATGGATAGGATGGGTCAGTGGCAGAACGGGGGAGTGTGGTCAGTGGATGGGTGGGTGAAGTGGGGGGGTGGGGGTATGGATGTCGGAGGGGGGGGGTCAGTACCATAGTTACCCAAGAGTTAGAAGTGGGTTTAATCTTTCAAGTTTTTCCTAATCCTTTAATCCTTCTAGCTATTCTGCTAAGAGGGTCAGAACCATCCAAAGCATCTGATTTAAATTGGAGTTTCAGATAGTTCCAGGTGCAGGTTAATTGCCCATCAGAATTTCAAACTACCTGGGTAATTCCCATGCAGTCCTTGTGTGAGGACTTCCGGGTGGTCCCCCAGCGCATCTTCCGGGGCACCTCTGGGATATGACACCCCCAAGGGAGGGAAGTTCTGGGCTAATTTCTTTTTGTAAAATGTGCAGGGTACAAAACTGTGCAGGGTAGAATTAAGTGTGGCTTAACCAGCACACGGAATGTAATGAACTCTGTTGGCTGCAAATATGGGCTTTAGGTATTTTTAAAACTGCTTTCAATACAGTTAGCCTCAATGTTAAAAATATTTAATTTGGGATATTTCTCAGCATAATCCATATGATGATCCAGACTCAATGGAAGGTTTGGCATGCTCTTCCATCCCATACCCCAAATTACAACTTCTGAACTTTTCCAGTAAACAACCACCTTTCTTGATGGTTCTGGCTTACACGAGAAATGGTTGGTACCCATCATATGGATTAGCTGGCCTGCATGTCAGAGATCCTGTTATGGTTGACCTGACCTATAACTGAGGTACATTTAACATCATTGGCATGGTTCCGTGTTGGAAAAAGGGCTTTTTAACCAAAATGCAATATTCTCTACTATATAGCAACACCCATAAATTTATATGTTTAGAGTGCCCTCTGAAATATTATAATATCTTAAGTGCATATACTACAGTTTCTGCATCCTCAAATATCTGTGGGCAATATTGTTCACTGGCTGAGCTTAACATAAAGGATATATCAAAGTGAACAAAGGTAATAATCTCTGGATGATTACCAGAGCCACATGCAGTTTGGCAAAGAGCAAATAAGATTAGGGAGACGAATGCGTGGCTCAAAGACTGGTGTGGGAGAAGAGGGTTCTGGTTTGTGGGGCACTAGCATCAGTACTGGGGAAAGTGGGGGCTGTACCATTGGACAGTTCACACCTGAACCATGCTAGGATGAGTGTCCTCGCAAATTGCATTACTAGAGAAGTAGAGAGGGCTTTAAACTAAACAAGAGGGGTGAGGGATCAAGCTTGGGTAGAGGTAACAATTCAAGACATAGAGTCAACATAGGTGAGCAAAATAGTAATATGAGAAATGAGGGTCACAGAATGGCAGGAAGGGACAGAGAGAAAAAACTTAAGAATACATCAACAGTCAAGACCTGGATGTTACAAAGGTGACAAAAAGACAAAACTGAAGGCTCTCTATCTGAAAGCACATAGCATTCATAACAAAGTAAATGAATTGATGGCTCATATTGAAGTAAATAGATATGATCTGAAAGCAACTAAGGAGATGGCTGCAGGACGACAAAGATTGGGTCCTTAATATTGAGGGGTACATGACATTCAAGAAGAATAGGACGCTAGGTAAAGGTGGAGGGGTAGCACTGTTAATCAAAGAGGGCATTGGAGCAATAGTTAGAGATGACTTTGGCTCAGGGGATCAGGATGTAGAATCAGTTTGAGTGGAGATGAGGAAAAGGAGGGAGAAAAAGTCATGAGTGGGAGTGGTCTACAGGCCCCCTAACAGTAGCCAAAGTGTAGCACAAAGTATTCAAGAGAAAATATTGTGTGTTTGTGATAAAGGGATGGCAATAATCATGGGTGGTTTTAAACTATACATAAACTGGAAGAATCAGATTGGCAGCAGTACCCTGGATGATGAGTTCTTAGAATGCTTTCAAGATAGTTTCTTAGAGCAGCATGTTCTGGAACCAGCCAGAGAGCAGGTTATACTAGACTTGGTATTGTGTAACATGACAGGATTAATTGATGATAAAAGCAAAGAACTGCAGATGCTGGAAATCCAAAACAAAAACAGAAACAGAAATACCTGGAAAAACTCAGCAGGTCTGGCAGCATCGGTGGAGAAGAGCACAGTTGACGTTTCGAGTCCTCATGATCTTTCAACAGAACTCAGAACTCAAAACAGAACCAGTATTAATTGATGGCCTTAGAGTAAAGGCACCACTAGCTAGCAGCGGCCACAACATGATTGAGTTTTACATTCAATTTGAAAGGGAGGCGGAGTGGGTCTAAGACATGTATCTTACACTTAAATAAGACAACTCTGAGGGGATGAAAGCTGAGCTAACTGAAGTGAACTGGGAAACTAGGCTAGAGGATAGATCAATAGAGAAGCAGTGGCAGACATTTAAGGGGATGTTGGAGGTAGTATATTAGCATAACAGAGCACAGGCCCCGACTCTCCCTTCTCCCCCCCGCCCGCACAGGTAGTGTTGAGCCCTACCAGCCACACATTACACTGGGTTGGGCTTAATTGGCCCGCCCACATAAAATGACGGGGCACAGCTGATCGCGGGCCGCAATCGGCTCAGCCCACTCCAGTCCAGCCTGCCTGACGTAGGTAAGATTTAGCCCTGTGAGTTTCATCATGTTGTGCCCATTTGCAAATCGTCAAGGAAGCTCTTAAAATTAAGCTACTTAATTTAGGGGCAAGGGCATTACGTGGCACATTTTAAAAGTTTTTTTTAATGTATTTAATGTGAAACTGACTGCCATACATTAATATAACTAGCAAATGGAAACAAATTGTTTCTGTTAAAATTCATTTCCAATTATTTGAAATCAGGTTACGCACAGATGGCAGACTAGACACTCTCATCAAAAATGCTTAACCCCTTTTCTGTTTATTAATAAAACTGCACCAGGTGCACCTTTACTGCACCTTTAAATATATTAAGGGATATTTTTTACTGCCAATTTTACTTTTTAAATTAGGTTCTAAAACACTGCATAATTCCAGTTGTTCTTTGCAGATTTTACATTTGGTGATATGCAAATGAGTTGGCATGGGGGTCTGCTGTTCAAGTAACCTTTGTGAGTTGATGTAGTCAACCTTATAAATCATACATATTTCAGCATCTGTGATGGAGTGAGTATGTTGGTTCATCCGTCAGACCAAGAGACCAAATTGACTTAATGTCACAACATGGTATCAAGTTAAACACAAACAGTGGGAATCTAATTTCCAGCTCCTTAAGTACCATAACAGAGTTAAAAGATGAGGCAATTGTCTAATTATGACCGTGAAACCATTGTCAGTTGTAGTAAAAACACATTTGGTTTACTAATGCCCTTGAGGGAAGGAAATCTGCCATCCTTACTGGCCTACATGTGGCTCCAGACCGACAACAATGTGGTTGACTCTTAAATTTCCTCTGAAATGACCTAGTAAGTCACTCAGCTGTATCAAACCACTACAAAGTCTCAAAAAAGGAATGAAACTGGACGGACCATCCGGCATCGACCTAGGCACCGGAAACGACAACAGCAATCTCAGCCCTATTGACCCTGCAAAGTTCTCCTTACTAACATAAGGGGGCTAGTGCCAGAATTGGGAGAGCTGTCTCACAGACAAGTTAAGCAACAGCCTGACGTACCCTCACAGAATCATACCTTACAGATAATGCCCCAGACACCACCATCACCATCACTGGGCACGTCGTGTTCCACTGGCAGGACAGACCCCCAGAGGTGGCAGCATCATGGTAGATAGTCAGGAGGGAGTTGCCCTGGGAGTCCTCAACATTGACTCCGGATGCCATGAAGTCTCATGGCATCAGGTCAAACATGGGCAAGGAAACTTCTTGCTGATTACCATATAATGCCCTCCTTCAGCTGATGAATCAGTGCAGAATGTACTCTGGCTGGGGAAATTCAAGGTCCATCACCAAGAATGGCTCAGTAGCACCATTACTGACTGAGCTGGCCTAGTCCTAAATAACATAGCAGCTAGACTGGGTCTGCAGCAGGTAGTATGGGAATCAACAAGAGCGAAAAACATACTTGACCTCATCCTCACCCACCTACCTGCTGCAGAAGCATCTGTCCATGACAGTATTGGTAGGAGTGACCATTGCACAGTTATTGTGGAGATGAAGTCCCGTCTTCACATTGAGGATACCGTCCATCGTGTTATGTGGCATTACCACCGTGCTAAATGGGATGGATTTCAAACAGATCTAGCAACTCAAGACTGGGCATCCATGAGGCGATGTGGGCCATCAGCAGCGGCAGAATTGTACTCAAACACAATCTGTAACCTCATGGTCCAGCATATCCCCCACTCTACCATTACCATCAAGCCAGGGGTACAACCCTGGTTCAATGGAGAGTGCAGGAGGGCATGCCAGGAGCAGCACCAGGCATACCTAAAAATGAGATGTCAATCTGGTGAAGCTATAACACAGGACTACTTGTGTGCCAAACAGCATAAGCAGCAAGTGATAGAGTAAGTGATCCCACAACCAATGGATCAGATCTAAGCTCTGCAGTACTGCCACATCCAGTCGTGAATTGTGGTGGACAATTAAACAACTCACTAGAGGAGGAGGCTCCTCAAACATCCCCATCCTCAATAATGGGGGAGCTCAGCACATTAATGTAAAAGATAAGGCTGAAGCATTTGGTACAATATTCAGCCAGAAGTGCCGAGTGGGTGATCCATCTTGGCCCCCTCTGAAGGTGCCCAGCATCACAGGTGCCAGACTTCAGCCAATTCAATTCACTCCATGTAATATCAAGAAATGGTTGAAGGCACTGGATACTGCAAAGGCTATGGGCCCTGATAATACTCTGGCAATAGTACTGAAGACTTGTGCTCCAGAACTTGCCAGGCCCCTATCCAAGTTGTTCCAGTACAGCTACAACACTGGCATCTACCCCGGCAATGTGGAAAATTGACCAGGTATGTCCCATACACAAAAAGTAAGACAAATCCAACCCAGCCAATTACTGCCCCATCATTCTACTCTCAATCATCAGTAAAGTGATGAAAGGGGTCATCAACTGTGCTAAGAGGCGGCTGTTGCTTAGCAATAACCTGCTCAATGAAGCTTAGTTTGGGTTCTTCCAGGGTCACTCAGACATCACTGTAGGAGTTCCTCATGGTAGTGTCCTCGGCCCAACCATCTTCAGCTGCTTCATCACTGACCTTCCTTCCATCATAAGGTCAGAAGTGGGGATGTTCGCTGATGATTGGACAATGTTCAGCACCATTCGCAATTCCTCAGATACTGAAGCAGTCCATGTCCAAATGCAGCATGACAAGTGGCAAGTAACATTCACGCCACACAAGTTCCAGGCAATGACCATCTCCAACAAGAGAGAATTGAATCATCGCTCCTTGACGTTCAATGGCATTGTCAACACTGAATCCCCCACTATCAACATCCTGGGACTTACCGTTTACCAGAAATTGAACAGGACTAGCCATCTAAATACTGTGCCTACCAGAATAGGTCAAGGCTAGGAATCCTGCGATGAATAACTCACCTCGTGACTCCCCAAAGCCTGTCCACCACTTACAATTCACAACTCAGGAATGTGATGGAATACTTCCCACTTGCCTGAATGAATGCAGCTCCCACAACACTCAAGAAGCTTGACACTGTCCAGGACAAATCAGCCTTCTTGATTGGCACCACATCCACAAACATCCACTCGCTCCACCACCGACATACAGCAGCAGCAGCAGTGTGTACCATCTACAAGATGCACGACAAGAATTCACCAAGGCTTCTTAGACAGCATTTTCCAAACTAACGACCACTACCAACTAGAAGGACAAGGGCAGCAGATAAATGGGAACACGACCACCTGGAAGTTCCCCTCCAAGTCACTCGCCATTCTGACTTGGAAATATATCACCGTTCCTTCACTGTCACTGGGCCAAGATCCTGGAACTCCCTCCCTAACAGCAGTGTGGATGTACCTACACCACAGGGACTGCAGCGGTTCAAAAAGGCAGCCCACCACCACCTTCTCAAGGGCAATTAGGGATGGGCAATAAATGCTGGCTTAGCCAGCGAAGCCCACATCCAGTGAATGAAATTTTAAAAAAGAGTTTCCTCTCTCAGTATAATCCCCAATCCACTTAGAAATTCTGCTCAAAGTTAGATCAGTGGTAAGAAGCTTATTTTTAGTTCAGGGGCCTGCTCCAACTTATTTGCATATCACCAAATGTAAAATCTGCAATCAATCAATCATAGCAATTGGGCAGTGTTTTAGAACCTAATTTTAAAATTAAAATTTGCAGCAAAAAGTATCTCTTAATATATTTAAGGATGGCCACCTGGTGCAGTTTT
This sequence comes from Carcharodon carcharias, assembly GCF_017639515.1. NCBI lineage: Eukaryota > Metazoa > Chordata > Chondrichthyes > Lamniformes > Lamnidae > Carcharodon > Carcharodon carcharias. The sequence continues at coordinate 110,535,833 of NC_054468.1, read as the reverse complement.
ATTAATAAACAGAAAATGGGTTGATCACAAAAAATAAGCATTTCTGATGAGAGTGTCTAGTCTGCCATCATTGCGTAACCTGATTTCAAATAATTGGAAATGAATTTTAACAGAAACAATTTGGAACCATTTATTAGGTATATTAATGTACGATGGTCAGTTTCTTAGCAAGATCTTAACAAAAGTAAAGATTTTATAAAATCTGCCATGAAGTGTCCTTGCCACTAAATTAAGTAGTTTAATTTTAAGAGCCTCTTTGAAGGTTTGCTAATGGGCACAATAGGAAGAAACTCACAATGTTGATTAGTTGGCTCCGGGGCTGGTGTTGGAAGCAGGATCAACTTTGAGTGCATTGTTTTTTTCAAGCTAGTGTAAAAGTTTGCAGAAATTCAATGTGACCTGGATGCAATGTGCTCCTGAAATTCCCTGACCTTTTGCAATACTTTGGGCAATTTTGGGCAAATTGTGCTAGAAGGAACAGCACCACCTAATGGAGTTCCCGACCAAGTTTTGAGTCTTGCACAGCAGTGCTGAACACTCTTGCAAGTCTGAGTGCCTTACGTTCCAGGGCGTGCAGGACGGCTGTCTTCTGTTTCATTATTTTTTTTCACAGCTGGGGCTAAGTGCCGGGTCACCAAGGTGGGTCTTTTGTTTAGCCCAGCTCCACACCTGACAGCCCTTGTGCTGCCTCCAAACTCTTCCTGAGAGCAGTGGCCATGACTCCCATAAAACATGTCTCTCCCGGAATGAAAACTCAAACTATCCAAAGACAAGACAGCACAACCCTGGGGTAGAGCAGTTGGGCTTTCTTATGGTCTGAGATGGGCATTGTATCTTTGGCAAGTGTTTCAGTGCAGACTGCTTTAATCTTTAGAAATTGGACCAAATAGCACTTGGGAAGATGAGGCCAGAGGAAGGAAAATAAGGCTATTACGCTGCTTTACTTTATAACCAGTTGGTAAATAATCATGTCCAGACTTAATTAATTCATCAATACAACTTGCCTTTGTACAATATAAAATAATGAGCAGGCTATTCCTTCCCATAGCAGTGGATCATGTTGCTCTTAACCCAAGTAAATGCCTGGCCGAGCAAGCTTCTGTCACAAAAGCTAAGGCCTGAATTTTTGCTATTGCTTCAGGAGCGCAGAGTCAGGAGAATTCCTGGCTCAGCAAACCACACCCACCCCCTCCTGAAAGTCTGTCCCGGACGTCTGAATTTTCATTCCAAGAGAGACGTGTTTTATGGGAGTCATGCCTCCTGCTCTCAGGAAGAGTTTGCAGGCAGCACATGTTCTGCTGGGTGTAGAAGTGGGCTGGACGAAAGGCCTTGGTGGTCCGGCACTTATCCCAGCTGTGAAAAAAGTAATGAAACCAAAGACAGCCCTCTGGCACTTATCCCTCGCCCACCACACAATCCTCATGTCCCACCTATGCCAACCCAAGCCATATCATACCCCCACCTGCCCCTATGGCCCTTCATACCCTCCATGCCAACATATAGCCCCCACCCCCCATGATTCCTCATGCCTTCCATACCAACCTATGGCCATCCATCTACCCCTAATGGGCTTTTATAGCCATTATGCCAACTTAGTGCCAGGTTATGCCAACTAATGTCCCACACCCACTGCACATTTCTCTTACTTCCTCCATGCCAGCCAATCCAGTATCCACAATGGGCAGACCTCAGGACCCATGCTGAGATTAAATAAAGTTCTTAAGTGCCTACTGATGAATTTACTAGCTTAGAAAAACAGAAATTGTAAAAAAAAAACATTCACTACATTTAACTTCCTTTAATCACCTATAAGAACAAGCATTTGTATTCATAGTCCCATTTCAAAACTTCAAAATGTGAAATGTCAGGCACCCCACTGTGATAATGATAGGTTGTTAAATCATTCATGCATCACTAATCCTGCATTGGCAACTCTCAGGCTTATGTCAACAGAGTGAATCAGCAAGCACTGAAATTCAACATGAGTTAACTTCCTTGACAGCTTGACAGCTCCCTTGACAGCTCACTTTGAAATCTCCCTTTAAAATCTCCCTTTGACAGCTCCCTTTGACAGTTCCAATAAGCTTGACAGTTTCACCGAGTTTATCCACTTTTTATGTGTATTCATGTCTAATTTTAGCAATCCCAAATGGCATCCTATCTCTCCCAAAGGGTACCCAACCTCTTCCAAAGGTGTCCATAAGGGTAGCTAACTTCTCCAAAAGGGTGTCCAATGTCTCCAAAGAACTCTGATAAGTTTAGATATTCTCCTACCAAGTCTAATGTGCATAAGTCATATTTCCCACTCGCTCATTGTGAAAATCAAATCAGACTGACAGTAGCTGCATTTTAACATGTGCCACCACAGATGCCCCCTATTTCCCCTCCCCCCACCCCTCAAAAATGGTGCTAGCTGGGTTGGAGCTGAGCCTTCAGGATTTAGGCCTCCCAAACCATTTTAGCAAAAATGGAGATCTTCTCCGTCTGCGCAAAAATTCAAGCCTAAATGTCAATGCTGGCTCTGTCCTTCATTTTGTCTCTCTGTGTTCACAACCAGTGGGCAGGTTTAATATCAGAGAGCCCAAGCAAAGTAACTGGGATCAGAGACTACCCAAGACAATGGATGTGATATGGTTATCAATTAACAAGAAAGACTAAAGGTCAATAATCTAGCAATTTGACATGCATATAAATATATATGAGAGAAAAACATACATATATTGCAGCATTTAAGAAAACAACATTGCTCAAGTTAAATGCTATCCCTTAACCATTAATTGCAAGATGGATAATAACTATTAATCCAGCTACAATTCCAAGGTGAGGTTTGATGAATTTGGTCTACTGTGGAACATGCCAAGAATGAAAGATTTACTCTCCTGTGTTCATCCATACAGCACCTTGTTCAGACATCAAACTGTCACTAAAGAAGCTGTGACAGTTGTACATATGGAGCACATGAAAGTGATTACTGCTTTCGTCTTTGAAACAGTATCCGGCTCAGGAGTTGATGGTACATCTTCAGGGAACAAGATTCTCTATCTGCCACACCACTTCATCTGATGGATAATCATCTTTGCAGAGATAGTCTGGTTGCCCTTCTAACTTCCTTTCCTCTGATATATCAAGGGTCTCCATCTAGTGACTCTGAAAGTATCATCAATGGAAGTACCTTTAAATGTAATGGCAGCCAAGATTGAGATTTGAAGCCAATCTTAAATTTTTTCCCCAAATTTTCTCCTGAAGATGTTCATTCAAAGGTTTTAAGGTACTTTGACTTTATCTTTCTTGGGTGTTAGCTGTGGCACAGTTGACAGCACTCTCACCTCTGAGCCAGAAGGTTCTGGCTTTGTGTCCCACACCCAGGACTTGAGCACAAAAACCTAGACTGACACTCTCATACTGTATTCTGTCTTTTCTTCCTTTATTCTTTCATGGGATGTGGGCATTACTGGCAAGGCCGGCATTTGTTACTCATCCCTAATTGCACTTGAACTGAGTGGCTTACTAGGCCATTTCAGAGGGCAGCTACGAGTCAATGACATTGCTGCGGGTCTGGAGAAACATGTAGGCCAGACCAGGTAAGTATGACAGATTTCCTTCCCTAAAGGACACGAGTGAACCAGATAGGTTTATGACAATATATGATAGTTTCATGGTCACCATTGCTGAGGCTAACTTTATAATTACAGAATTTTATTAATTGAATTTAAATTCCATCAGCTGCCATGACGGTGCAGTAATTGTAGCTTTAAGGAATGTAGTGACTGTAGCTTTAAGAATTGTTAATTAGGTGTTGTATAGTATCACATGACAGTGTGGACGAATCAGCTCTAAGTGTGGGGGACCATAGAGTGGAAGCTCTTCTTCTAGTTGTGGAGCTTGATGGAAGCATGTAACTGCTGCTGCAACCTGTAAATAAAGTTCAATGTTCCTAATGAGAAACCTGTCTGGAAAATCATTGACCATAACAGTTGGGATTTGAACCCACATTCTCAGAACATTAGCTTGGGCCTCTGGATTACTAGTCTAGCAATAATACCATTATACCATCACGTCCCAGCCAAGCGCATTGTCTTTCGGATGAGATGGTAAACTGAGGCTCCATCTGTCCACTCTAGGTGTAATAGATCGCACAGCACTATTTTGAAGAAGAGCAGGGGAGTCATCCCCGCTGTCCAGTATTTATCCCTCAACCAACATCACAAATACAGATTATTGGGTCATTATGACATGGCTGTTGGTGGGAGCTTGCTGTGCACAGAATTGGCTGCCGCATTTCCTACATTACAACAGTGACTACATTTTTAAAAAGTACTTCATTGACTGTAAGCTGCTTTGAGAAAGCCTGAGGTTGTGAAAGGTGCTATATAAATGCAAGTTTTTTTAACCGCTCATCCCCCTCTGCTGAAATCACTCCATGTTAGTGTATGGTTCTAAACCCACTCTCTGGTATCTCATCCAACTGACCTATTGACACCTTATTTAGGCTCCACTTGGCTTAAATCACTAGTGCTTGCTCTCCTTAATTATGTATGGTTCAAAAATTAATTTGTGCGTTCAGAATGCTCACTTGAAAAAAACGGCTAATGCTTTATTTTCAGTTTGTTTCTCAGTAGATTGAAATTGAAGAGCGTGTGGGTGCTGAGTCTAATAGTAGTGATTTGAAAATCACTCCTCTTCATGCAGGAAGCACCACTCCGCAAACTGTATTTTTCAGAAACAGACAGAAATTAGGGGTTTCCCTTGTGCTTTACAACTATGTTAGCAAGCTGCATAATGTATACTTTGGTCCAGGAAACACCCACTCTCGGCCGATTTCCATTGCAAAACAATATAACTGTTAGGAGTGTGATAAAGTAGCTGGAAAACTAGACAGAATTAATATAGGCTACCAGACTGAAAATGGTGGGTAATTAGTGCTAGCTAACTCATAAATTCATTGTGTTCCTTTACTTCAGCACATCCCTAACAGCTCCATTGTAAACTGATCAAGTCATTTGACAGCCTACGCTCCTTCTTGCACTGAAAAATGGGGCAATACAGAGATCACATTTATTTTTAAAAACTGGATGCCCAAGGCCGATCCAAGTCGGGCTTTGAGCGGGACCTCAATATAGGTGAGTTGCTCCAGGTTGGAGCAGGCAGGAGCTTTATTAAAACACTTAAATGGAGGTTTGAAATGCCTCCACTGTCTCACCATCTCTTAAGAATCTTTTTAAAACCTACTTCACCTGTCCTCGTGGCTCATTCTTGAGCTCTGTGTCAATGTTTGTCTGATTACCCTCCTGTGAGGGGCCTTGGGATGTTTTACAATTGTCGAATAGTGTTTTCACCCAAAACTCGAGAGGGCTGCCTGTATCCTAACTTGCACAAAGTCCTATTCACTTCTGTGCTCACTGACCTACATTAGCTACTGGTTTGGCAATATCTCTATTTTCAAAGTCTTATTCATGTTTTTAAATCTTCCACTGCCTCAACTCTCCTATTCTCCGTAATCTTCTCCAACCCTACAACTGCCTGAGATGTCTGTGCTCCTCCAGTTCTGGTCCCTTATTGTAACCTCCATTTTAATAGTTCCACGAATTAGCGGCTGTGCCTTCGACTGCCTGGGCCGAGAGCTCTGGAATTTCCTCCCTAAACCTCTCCATCTCTCCACCCCTCATTCTTCACTTCAGGCACTCCTCAGAACTTAAACCTCTTTAACCAAACTTTTTGTCACCTGTCCTCAAATCTCCTTATGTGGGCTCAGTGTCAAATTTTGTTTGCTAATTCCTGTAAAGTGCCCTGCGATGTTTTACAATGTTAAAGGTGCTATATAAAAGCAAGTTGTTGTTGTATGCTATCTGTACAAACCCAATATAGTTTCAAACTTTCTTTGGGTGGAGGGTGTGCTGTCTACAGCCCTCATTATATGATTTGCCAGGACACTGGTCCCAGTGCCGTTCAGGTCAAGGTTATCCTAATGGTGCAGCTCCCTCTTTCCCCAGTATTGGTTCCAGAAACCCATTTCTCCAACACCAATCTTTGAGGCATGCAATCAATTCTCTGATCTTATTCCCTATGCCAATTTGCTCATGGCCCAGGTAATAATCCAGAGACTATTACCTTTGTGGTTCTGCTTTTTAATTTAACCCCTAGCTGCTCATAATCCCTCAGCAGAACCTCTTTCTTAGCCTACCTTTGTTGTTGATACCCATGTGAGCCACAGCAAGTGGACCTTCCCCCCTCACTCCAAGTTCATCTCCAGCCCTGAGAAATAGGCCTAATCCTGACAAAGCCATCAAGACTCGTGGTTTGGGCTGCAGAGAACACTGGCTATGTCCTGCAACTATACTGTCCCCTACTACAACCACATCTGAGTTAGTTTCGAAATGCATTTGAGATAGTTTCTGAGAGCAGCACATTCTGGAGCCAACCAGAGAGCAGGTTATATTCAACTTAGTATTTTGTAATGTGACAGGATTAATTAATGACCTCAGGGTAAAGGCATCCTTAAGTAGTAGTAACCACAATATCATTGAATTTTACATCTAGTTTGAAGGGGAGAAGAGTGGGTCAAAGACTAATAATTTAAACTTAAACAAGGGCAACTATGTGGGCATGAAAGTTGAGCTAACTGAAGTGAACTGGGATAAGAGGATAGGGGATAGATCATTGGAGAAGCAGTGGCAGACATTTAAAGGGATTTTTAAGAATACTCAGAATAATTATATTCTTATGATAAAGAAAAACTCTAAAGGAAGGACCCACCATCCGTGGTTAACTATAGAAGTTAAGGAAAGCATCAAACTTAGGGAAAAAGCATATAATTGAGCAAAGGTGAGTGGCAGGCCAGATGATTGGTCATTATAGAAAGAACAGCAGAGATTGACTAAAAGGTTAGTCAGGAGAAAGAAATCAGAGTATGAGAGGAAGATAGCTAGAAATATAAAAATGGATAGCAAGAGTTTATACAGGTATTTAAACAGGAAAAGAATAGGTAAAGTGAGTGCTGGTCCTCTAGGGAGTGAAAATGGGGAGTAGATAGTACGAAAATGGCAGATGAAATCAGCAAATATCTTGCTTCTGTCTTCACTATAGAAGATATAAAATACATTCCAGTAATAGCTATAAATCAGAAGGTGGATGGGAGAGAGGAACTTAGTGAAATTACAATCACCAGGGAAGCAGTGCTGAGCAAACTGATGGAGCTGTGTGCTGACAAGTCTCCAGGTCCTGATGGACTTCATCCTAGGGTCTTAAAAGAGGTGGCTAATGTGATAGTAAATGTGCTGGTGTTAATTTTCCAAAATTCCCCAGATTCGGGAAAAGTTCCATCTGACTGGAAAGTAGCAAATATAGCCCTTCTATTCAAGGAGGGAGGGAGGCAGAAAACAGGAAACTATAGGCCAGTTAGCATGTCGTCTGTCATGGGAAGATGTTAGAATCAATCATTAAAGAGGTTATAGCTCAGCATTTAGAAAAACACAAGGTAATCAGGAAGAGTCAGCATAGTTTTGTGAAAGGGAAATCATGTTTAACCAATTTGTTAAAGTTCTTTGAAGAAGCAACATGTGCTGTGGAGAAAGGGGAGCCTGTAAACATACTGTACTTGGATTTCCAGAAGGCATTTGATAAGGTGCCACACCAAAGGTTATTGCAGAAAATAAAAGCTCATGGTATAGGGGGTAACATATTAGCATGGATAGAAGATTGGCTGGCTAGCAGAAAACAGAGATTATGCATAAATGGATCTTTTTTTGATTTGCAGGATGTGATGAGTGGAGTCCCGCAGAGATCTGTACTGGGGCCTCAACTTCTTACAATTTATATCAATGACTTAGATGAGGGGAGTGAAGGCATGGTAGCTAAATTTTCAGATGACACAAAGTTAGGTAGGAAAGTATGTTGTAAAGAAGACATAAGGAGGTTGCAGACAGATATAGATAGGTTGAGTGAGTGGGCAAAAAATCTGGCAGATGGAATATAATGTGAGAAAATGTGAAGTTGTTCACTTTCGCAGGAAGAATAAAAAAGCAGAGTATTACTTAAACAGAGAACGGCTGCAGAACTCATAGGTGCAGAGGGATCTAGGTGTTCTCGTACATGAGTCACACGAAGTTAGTATGCAGGTACAGCAAGTAATCAAGAAGGCTAATGGAATGCTATCCTTTATTACTAGAGGAGTTGAACATAAAAGTAAGGATGTTATGCTTCAGTTATACAGAGCTTTGATGAGACAGCATCTTGAATACTATGTGCAGTTCTGGTCTCCTTATTTAAGGAAGGATGTAAGTGTTTTGGAGGCAGTTCAGAGGAGGTTTACTAGATTGATACCTGGGATGAGCAGTTTGTCATATGAGGATAGGTTGGACAGACTGGGCTTGTTACCACTGGAATTTAGAAGAGTGAGTATATAAGTATATAAGAGTGCATTGAAGTGTATAAGATCCTGAATGGTCTTGACAAAGTGAACATGGAAAGGATGTTTCTTCCAGTGGGTGAGTTCGGAACTGGGTAGCACCGTTTTAAAATTAGGCATTGCCCTTTTCGGACAGAGATGAGGTGGAATTTTTTTCTCTCAGAAGGTTATGTGACTTTGGAACTCTCTGCCTCAGAAGGCAGTGGAAGCGGGTTCACTGAATATTTTTAAGGCAGATTTTTGTTAGGCAAAGGAATCAAAGGATGTCGGAGGTAGATGGGAATGCAGAACTCGAAACACAAACGGATCAGCCATGATCTTATTAAATGGTGGAGCAGGCTTGAGGGGCCAAATGGCCTACTCCTGCTCCTATTTTGTATGTTCGTAAAAGCACTTAATTGGCTGTAAAGAACTTTGAAACATCTGGCGGTAATGGCTAGAGTCTTTCTTTCCTTTTTCACAGTATTGTTGCTGCAATGGACCCAAACCAATTTCTTAGAGTCATTTGGCTTGGCCTTTCGAGGGATATCACTAATAATGATGAGTCCACATGTGTAGTTCTGGAAGGAAAATGAGTCTACAGAAGTTTGATAAAAGGAAAAGCAGGATATGAAGTATCAAAATATTAAAGAAAATGTTAGCATGTTCACTCAATTGTTTAATAAGTAAATACACTACCCAGTATCTTACTGAGCTTTACAGTGTAAGAAAGCCATTTACATCCCCTGGGATGACTTAGCTGACAAACTTGTAAGATATACCTCAGTCAGGGCAGTAATCGGAGCAGCACAATTAGCCTTAATACTCTGTGTTAGATCGGGGTGTGAGGGAAATCCATTATTACAGAGGTGTCATTTCAGAGTCAATGCTGATTCTTGTTCCTGCTCTTCACAATCTTGTAATGAATCTTTTTGTTTACCATCATGAGTCTCTTATGTGCCACCTGATCAAAGGCCATCTGAAAATCTATGTTTACCACGTCTACTGAATTGCCCCTGTCTACACTGTGTTGCTTCATAAAACTCAACAAGATTGGTTAAATATGATACTCCTTTTTGAGATCCATGCTGAAATTTTTTTTCATCTCAATTCTTAGCAAATATTCTAATACCTTTCCTACCACTCACAAGAAACCAACTGGGCTATTGGAGAGTCAGTGGGCAGGATTTTACGTGTCAGGGATTGGGGGCGGGGTCCGCTTGCCGACACATGAAATGACGCGAAGTGACGTTGTGGGGAGCTCCCGACATCACCGCACCCCATTTAAATTTTCAGGAAGGCGGGGGCGCAGCAAAATCAACTGTGGGCCCGCCAACCTGTCAATGGCTAATTGAGGCCATTGACAGAGGCAATTAAGTAACTAAAGGACCCGCCCGTCCAACCTTAAGGTTGGCGGACAGGCCTGGAGCCCTGGTGCAAATTGGAAAAAGTATCAAACCTCATCCACGGGCGGAGTGAGGTTTCATGTCGCTTTTAAAAAATTTTAATAAAGTTTGTGTGAAAATTATGAACATGTCCCAACTCGTGTAACATTGTCACATGAGGGGACATGTTAGCGAAATTTTATTTTTCTATTTCTGTCGTTTTTACATTTACAGCCAGTCTCCCTGAGACTGCACTTAGCCTCAGGGAGATGAGTGCTCTCCATCATGTGCATGCGCGAAAAAAGAGCGCACTCTCGATTTTAGGATTCCCCCCCCACCCCCACCCCCGCCCACACAGGGAGCGCACAGCGCTTCTGTGCAGACATCATGCTGGGCGGGCCTTAATTGGCCCGCCCACGTAAAATGGCAGCGCGCCCCCCCGATTGGAGGCCCTGATCAGAAGAGCGCCTGTGTGCTCCTGCCTTTCAACTTCCCCCCCAACAGGGGTGGGGGGGGGAAATTCAGCCCAGTAAGTTCAAAGCACTTCACATTGGCACTATAATTGCTGTACTCACTTAGCCCAGAGGGTGCACAATATAGGAAGGGGAAAAGCGAAGGTTAATCTTAACCTTGAACACTCACATTACAGAACGATGATAGAAACGAGCAAAAATGGAGGTAGGAATCTCCAAGAAAAGGATTTAGTTACTGTGGAACACTTCAGATAAAGAACGTTAAATACTTGGGACCATCTTTTCGGGGGGGTTATGCAAGCAAAGAGTTTGTGTTCAATCGGCAGTTACATGCTGTGATGAGTGGGTGCATTTTGCTGAGCTACAAGAATGAGGCAGGTGTGCCAAATTAATGTCTGCATCTGTGTTTATTTGAGTCAAAGTCACCACAATTAACTCTTATGCTGAGTTCATGCTTATTCAAATTTCCATTACAATCTTGTTATGAAATTTAATTTGGCTTTAACAAGTTACGATGGAGTTTCACAAGCTGTTAATACGTTCTTTGCTCACATCCACTCTATGTGGCCACTGAAAAATTATATACATATAAATATACATTTGTATGTATGCATAAAATCACAGAGATTTTACAGCGCAGAAAGAAGCCACTTGGCCCATCGTGTCTACGCCGGCCAAAAAATGAACCACCCATCCTAATGCCACTTTCCATATTTGGCCTGTAGTCCTGTAGTTACAACATTCAGATATTGCTAATGGGGAGGCGGTGATGTAGTGATACTGTCACTGGACCTGGTAATCCAGAGACCTAGGGTCATGCTCTCGGGACCTGGGTTTGAATCCTACGACAGCAGATGGTGGAATTTGAATTGAATAAATATCTGGAATTAAAAGTCTAATGCTGACCACGAAGCCATTGTTGTTAAAACCCATCCAGCTCCCTAATGTCCTTTCGGGAAGGAAAGCTACTTCCCCACCTGGTCTGGCCTACATGTGTCTCCACCCCCACAGCAATGTGGTTGACTTTTAAAAATGCCCTTTGAACAAGGGCAGTTAGGGATGGGCAATAAATACTACCCTAGCCAGAGACATCCACATCCCATGAATGAATATAAAAAAACCCTTCCAGGCAGGGAGTTCCAGATCCCTACAAACCTCTGGATGAAGAAATGTTTTCCTCATCTGCCCTGTAATCTTTCTATCAATTACTTTCAATTGATGCCCCCTAGTCACTGACCTCTCTGCTAATGTAAATAGGCCCTTCCCATCCATTCTATCCAGGCCCCTCACAATTTTGTACATCCCAATCAAATCTTCCCTCAGCCTCCTCTGCTCCAAGGAGAACAATCCCAGCCTATCCAATATCGCCTCAAAACTGCAATTTTTCCAGAGCTGGCAACATCCTTGTAAATCTCCTCCGTACCCTCTCTAATACAATTACACCCTTTCTGTAATGAGGTGACCAGAACTGCATATGGCTGTGGCCTAACTAATGTTTTATATAGTTTCAGTGTAACCTCCCTGCTCTTATATTCTATGCTTCAGCTAATAGATGAAAGGATTCCTTTATATATATATATATATATATATATATATATTTCTGGGTATGCTTCCTTTTGGGATAATGAAGATTAAGAGGTTCAAGATATTTACAATTTACAAACAGAATGTGTGAATTGCTGAGATAGTGAGAAGGAGGGTAAAGAAGGTGGAAATGGAAGTGGGAAAATATCTGGAAGAGTGGTGTAGGATGCAGCAGCCAGAGAGAAGAAAAAGCTTTAATAAAAACAAAGATTCAGGCTCCTCCATCAGCAGTGATTTTCCAAGGGCCCCACCCCAAGATCAACCTCTTCATTCCGCCTCTGCACAGAAACATTGACACCTCGATTCCATGGGCCTGTGCTTCCTGCTGAAGAGAAAGTTGAAGTTATAGTTAGGGTGTGAAGTGAGCATCAACGTCAAGGCTAGAGCTCTGCTAAATACCCAGGAGGTAGCGCTGATCCTCAAGCTTCACAGAAATGATATGGAAAGCTCACAGCTCTAAATTAGGGCAGGGGACTCAAAGTGCTAATTAATCATGAGCTCAGGGTCATTTGCAGACAGAACAGGAGTTGCTGGCAAAGTCATCACTTCATGTAAGTTCAATCTCCCCTGACCAAGGCTGCTTATTGAGCAGTGCATATAATACGCTGGCCTGGAGAAAGTACCAGTACAACTGTGTCACCTAGGAGGTATGATTGGGGCACTGGAGGTAATGTTGTTAGCCTTGGCCCAGTGATCACATTCTGCCTTTAGGGTCAAACATACCCTCCCCCTGGGCATCCTGATCTGTGGATTATATCAGTCTTACTTTCTGACCTGTTCCAACCCTTCAGACCCAGCTCCCAAACAAAAACATGACCACTGGACATCTCAAAGTGTTTTACATCCAATGAAGTTCTTTGTTTGAAGTGTAGTCACTGGTATAATGTAGGAAACATCGCAGCCAATACACACGCAGTAAGCTCCAACAAACAGCAATGTGATAATAACCAGTTTTAATCTGTTTTTAAATTAATCTGGTTAGACACTAGGTGCAGCAAAATCTTCCCTTGCAGATTTAGAACTCCTTTGTACAGGCTGCCAAGTATTGATCATACAATCACCCTTCACTGCAACACTTGGATCACGACATGTAGCATTAATAGATCCTCAGAATGTTCTCCCATTATACAGCTCTCAAACTGACAACCAGATCCAAACTGCTTCTGCAGTCGTGTGGTGAGATGACGAACTTTTTTCAACCACTTAACAGACAAAATAACGGCAAAGAAGCAGAATTTGATTGACCCTCTCCACCCCACCGCCGCACCCCCCCCCCCCACCCCACACACACACACACACGCACACACACACAGACAACCATTGACAATGAAAACTGAATCAACGCGCTGGTCTTACCTAGATACTATTTGAAAGACGCATCTACCTATTCAAGTGCTGCAAATTCGGAGTGCTGCATTAACATGCCAACCACCTAAAGCTTCTTGCAGATTAGATTGTTGCAAAATAGAGGGAACTAAAACATCAACAGCTTCCTAAGTAACCTGCTGACGTATGGAATTCTAATTGGTTCTCTGACGAGTAACTGAACTGAACATTCAGGGATACACACACTTACATTTTGAGCAGAAAGTCCATGTAGGCTATTCTGATATGTCCTACAAGGAATACGTGGGCCGCTAGAAATAGGCTGCACTATAGATAAATATTTACATGTCAGGTATAACCTGGGTGCTTGGGAAACAGTTGTGATACACCCTTCAAGAGAATAGTCAATTCTTGATATTTCAAATAGGTTTGGGGGCGGGGCATTGTGAAGCAAAGAAGCCAGTCATATTAACTAGCCACATAATAAAGATAACCTGCAGAGCTCAGCGCTAGCCCAATAGTTACTCTGTAATACACACCATGAAGTCAATAATTACAACAGTTAGACTCTGAGATGATAACCCAATTTATATCTTCTCTCCAACAGAGAATATTGCACAGAAATAATTCTCAAACTTACAAGGCAGCAATTTGTTACAACAATTGAAATATGGTTGGTTCCTCTGCTCATCATTTCCAAGCCCATTTCGATTTCAGTCTCAGGAGCTCAGCCGGAGTTAAGAATATTATGAAATGTTCTCATCGGCTAGAATCAGAGGTGTGAATGTCACAGTAATCCATAATACTTCATGGTTCAATTTAGTGTTCACAAAACACAATTAGGCCCAAAAGCAGGTGCAGGAAATGTGATGCATGAGTAACCCCATTGCTTCCAAAGCAGGTAGCATGCATGCTTTGTGCTGTCTGCTCAGTTGCATTATTGCAGCTTGCAGCCAACTCCCAGTGCAGTGTTGAGCAGCTGCACTCCTGAGCATGGTGGATGAAAGCAGGAGAGGCCAGCATGAGTTCAAATGGTAACTTTTCTGCTCCGTGTGCAAGGCCTGTCAGGGGGATCTTGGGACAGAGTTTTGCTCTCACGCCTGGTGCCCCAATTTTTACTGGTATGGAAGAAGGATCCAGGCAGAAAACCTGTGCTCTGTATTCCTGACCTGGATGACTCCATTGTGAGGATAAGTATCTCCTAGCCCCCCTCCCCCCACAATTTTTGTAGTGTAGGACATCTTCTGTACAATTTTTGGTTCATGGCCCGAATACATAATGCATCATGAGGCTTGGCTGAAAGTCCAGGCTTCTATAAAGGCTTTACTTTGTTGAAACAGGTGTACAGAAGGAAAACATTGACTGATTGATAGCTTTACAAGTTTCTTTTCTATAATCTATTTTGTAATAGGCTCAAAATTTATTTACACAAGATAAAAAAAGCAAACAGTGCTTCTAGTTTCTGTTATTGATACTTTAAAGGTCTGATTGATTGATACTTTTACGGGGCTGTTGCGGCAGCAGTCCTCTAAAAAAATTATGTATGTTTTTTTTAAGCATTTCCACACATGCCATTGTTACTATTGGGTTCATTGGTTCTGGACAGAGTGTATGCTGGGTGAATGGGCATGGAAATGCCATGGGTTGGTATGGAGGGTATGTGGGGCCATTTGGGGTGGGTAAGAGCATGGAGCTGGCATGAGTTGGCATGGATGGACCATGGGGAGTGGGTGGGGTGTGAGAAGCTGACGGGAACTGATGTGGGCCTTTTAAACAGCCTGCCTCAGCACTTGGCACCCTTCATGGCCATCTTTGATCTGCATCCAGAGCTGGCAGGCCCAACTCCATCGCGAATCCACAACCCCCACCCACCCACCCACCCCCGGAGCGAAAATCACACCATCCAGGGCACAATTTCCTGAGGCGGGTGTAGCAAGCAAGGAAATTTCCCAACTCAACCTACCCATCCAGGAATGAAAATCCAGTCCCTTGCATTGATTCTGATACTTGAATACTCTCATTATCAGTGGCTCTGACCTATCCCACAGCTGGGTTACTTGTGTAAGCTTTGTCTCAATTGGTGGCACTCCTGCCTCTGAGTCACCAAGTTCCCAGCTCAAGACCCACTCCAGGGTTCAAGCGCAAAAACCAAAAGGCTGACATGCCAGAGGAGCACTAAGGGAATGCTGCACTGTTGTAGGTGCTACCTTTCAGTTGAGACACTAAACTGAGGCTTCATCTGGCTGCCTGGATGGATGTATGGCACTCTCTCAAAGTCAAGCAGGGGAGTTGTATCCTGCCCAATATTTACTCCTCACTCAACATCGCAAAACCAGGTTATCTGGTCATTAACACATTATTATTTATGGGAGCTAGCTGTGTGCAAATTGGTTGCCTACATTACAAAAATGAGAACACTTCAAAAGTACTTAATTGGCTGGAAAGTGCTTTGAGCAGACTGTTGGTCATGAAAACCTTTATATTGATGCAAGTCTTTTTCTCATTTATTGATTTTGAACAAATCACAGAGTAGACAACTACTAGACATATCTCTTCTAAGCTTCAACTTGACTCCCTAGACATCCCAGCCCCCAGTAGCCCTCAGAAGCACCATGGACAATGTGTGAACTTTCATCCAACCACTAATGTTGCAATGATGGAATGTCTCATCGTGGCATCCATCAGGGCAGTCTTCATCTAAGACCCCCATGCCATCTTAAGGAACAGGAGTGGGCGATGGTGAATTGTTGTACATTTTATACCTTGGACCTATGCAGAGATGACACTAGTTTCCATGTGTGTAACTGATATTATTAACACTGCTTTAAAATGTCTGCTCCATGCTCTAGCTCAGGCTTCCAGCTCTTTCTGCAGTTTTGTTCACTTTTCTATGAGTCCATACCCGGGCTTAACAAATCAAACATGGTGAATCAGTTACCAGACTCGCATAATCGAGCACAGAGCAATTGAACACTATAGGAATCAACAGCTCATGATGAGACCTGGGGACCAACAGTGGGTGAGCTTTGGGCCTGTAGCACAATCTCTGAACATGCTGAGTATCTCATACCCAAAAACTGCCCTAAACAATTCTCGGCGCCACCACCCCCCAACCCCGCCACCCCTGTCACCCCCCCGCCAACCCCCTCACCCACACCCCCAATCCTGGATCAGTGCAGTTTTTGCACCCGCACTAAGAGTTCACTGTATGCACTGGGCTGGGACTGTGCAGACAGCAGTGACTCTCATTTAAGGAGAGACAAAGGTTCAAGGTACTTCACAAAAGCATGAGGAAAAGCAGACAGCTGCGATGCTGAAAGTAGTCTGCATCCTCTGTGAGGGATCAATGAACAAATGTCCCCCCATTGTGGTCCTGAGTCTTACACAGTGGGAAAACCCTCAGCTCTACTCCTACTCTGTGCTGGCGCTTCTGAACAGACCATAAAGCAGAGCAGTGAGAGACATGCCCAGCTCTACTTCCATCTCTCTTGAGTCCTTTCCCGCCTCTGATTTTTCATGTTGTTTGCCTGACATCCAGCAATGGATGGGCAGAAATTCCCTCCACCTAAATACTGGGAAGGTCAAAGCCAATTATGGTCAGTCTTTGCCACCAACTCCATTCCTTAAACACGGACTGCATCACTCACCTTGATCCCTGTCTGAGGTTGAACCAGTCCATTGGCAACCTTGGCATTGTATTCTGACCACATATCCACACCATCGCCAAGTGCCTCTTTCTGGGGCTTTAAAAAAAAAAATATTCTTTCATAGGCTGTGGCTTCGCTAGCAAGGCCAACATTTGCTGCCTGTCCCTAATTGCCCTTGCTCTGAGTGGCTTGCTAAGCCATTTCAGAGGGGCAGTTAAGAGTCAAGCACATTGCTGTGGGTCTAGAGTCACACGTAGGCCAGACCAGGTAAGGATGGCAGATTTTTTATTTATTTATTCATTTACGGGATGTGGGGTTCACTGGCTGGGCTAACATTTATTGCCCATCCCTAGTTGCCCTTGAGAAAGTGGTGGTGAGCTGTCTTCTTGAACCACTGCAGTCCATGTCATGTAGGTACACCCATAATGCTGTTAGGGACTTAGCTCTAGGATTTTGATCCAGCGACAGTGAAGGAATGGCAATATATTTCCAAGTCAGGGTGGTGTGTAGCTTGGAGGGGAAATTCCGGGTGGTGGTGTTCCCATCCATCTGCTGCCCTTGTCCTTCTAGATGGTAGCGGTACCAGGTTTGGAAGGTGCTGTCTAAGGAACCTTGTAGGTGCATCTTGTAGATGGTACACACTGCTGCTACTGTGCATTGGTGATGGAGGGAATGAATGTTGGTGGATGAGGTGCCATTAAAGTGGGATTTCCTTACCTAAAAGACATTAGTGAACCGGATGGGTTTTTAAGACAATCGCACCATTAATGACTACAGACTGGCTTTCAATTCAGGTTTGATCAATTGAATTTAAATTCCGCCAGTTGTCATGGTGGGATTTGAACCCACGTCTCCAGGGCATTAGCCTGGGCTGCTGGATTAATAATCACGTGACATTATCACCCTAGCTCCACCTCCCACTTTACAAGAACGTCTAATACAGAAAGACCTGGCATTAGGAAGCCAGAGGATGGATGAGAGCATGGCACAGAGAATGAACCAGGCTTGGCACAGACAGAGAATGGAGTAGGGTTGGTACAAACAGAGAAGGGATTAGGGCTGGTACAGACAGAGAATGGTGTAGAGTTGGTACAGACAGAGAAACGAGTAGGGTTGGTACACACAGAGAATGGAATAGGATTGGTACAGACAGAGAAGACAGTAGGGTGGGGACACACAGAGAATGGAGTAGGGTTGGTACAGACAGAGAATGGAGTAGGGTTGGTACAGACAGAGAAGGGAGTAGGGTTGGTACAGACAGAGAAGGGAGTAGGGTTGGTACACACAGAGAATGGAGTAGGCTTGATACACACAGAGAATGGAATAGGGTTGGTACACACAGAGAATGGAGTAGGGTTGGTACACATAGAGAATGGAGGAAAGTTGGTACACACAGAGAATGAGCTGGAAGAAGAGACAAAGAACGTGACCAGGCAGGAATTGGTGTGTGGCTGACATCAGTAAATACCGGGGCCTAAGCTGATCAGCAAGAGGATTCTTGCAAAATGGATCCTCATGCCCCAAAACCCTGTGAGCTAGCGGCAGCAGTTGTGGCACGAGGCCGTGCATCACTCAGGCAGAAGATGCAGATCAGCCAATGGGGCAATGGTACGTCCTGAGGGATGGGTAGAGATCAAGGGGAGAGCAGGGGTGTGGGAAGTGGTTTGAGCAATAGCCAACAGCCAGCCAGAGTTATGATGTAGAGGCATGAGTGACACTGAGGAAAAGCAGCAGATAAGTAAAAGAAAGGCAGGGCTAGCCAACGCAGGGGAAGTATGGGGTGAAGAAAGTATAAGTTGGGCTTGTGTTTATTGTGCATTTTGTTGCAATGTAATCGCGTGTTTTCTGATGTTCTGAGGCCACAGGTTGGAGTTGAACAGGAAAGGGTGCTCAGCATTCTGCAATGGTATCCCACGCTGCCCTATACAGTGCTTCAACTGTCTGAGGAATGCATTGCATGTGCTGATATTACACAGTCTATCCTCCCACTGGCTGAAAATAGACCTGTGTCATAAACACTGAATGTAGTCATCGCTTTCACACAGAGGGAGTGAGGACCCTGGCTCAAGTCAATACACAGTTGGTGGCAAGGCTGACAAATTGACACTTGGGTGAACAGGCGATCCTCCGACAGGTACCTGCTCAGTGAAAAAAAAGAAACACTTGCATTTATATAGCACCTTTCCTGGCCACATGATGTCACAAAGCATGTTACAGCCAATGAAGTACTTTTTGAACTGTAGTCACTGCTGCAATGCAGGAAACACTGCAGCCAATTTGCACATAGCAAGCTCCCCCAAGCCACGGCATGATAATGACCAGGTAATCTGTACTTTGTGACATGAATGAGAGATAGCTATTGGCCAGGACACTGGGTAGAACCCCCCCTGCACTTCTTCAAAATTGTGCCATAGGTCCTTTGACATCGGTCTGAGAATTGGCCTCAGCTTAACATCTCATCCAAAAGACAGCACCTCCACCAGTGCAGTAATCCCTTCATACTGCACTGGAGCATCAGCCAAGGTTGCTGTGCTCAAGTCCAGCATGGGTGTTACCTTGCTATTCAGAGGCAAGTAGTGTCACTGACTGAGTCACAGCTGACACTAGTGAAGCTTGTGACTTCACAGAGCGAAGTCTTCATGTTGCACATACCATCCATTCTCGAGGAAGAGAGGAGTGCCTGTGACCATGCATCCACATTAACTGTGGCATGAGTCTCTTTTGTTCCACCCTGCATTGATCCTCCTCCCAGTTTTTCACATATAAGTACATTTACCAAAACACTGGAAACACACACCAAATGAAGTGAGAAAAGTCTAAATATTTTAACTGCTGCCAGAAAATAATTCCCATACATGATGTACAACATGCCGATTTCTAACACATTGTTGCTATACCACTAACAGCTCCTGTGCAATGGGCTTTCCATTTACTTTTTCAATAACTTCACACACACAATGATGGGGGAGTTCTTTGGAACATGAGCCAATGCTGCCACCAGGTGGTTAACTGTTGTATTGGACGTCAGGTCATTGTACCTGTTTCAATCAACATGCAGGGAGTTAGGGGATAAAAATAACAAAAAAAACTGCGGATGCTGGAAATCCAAAACAAAAACAGAATTATCTGGAAAAACTTAGCAGGTCTGGCAGCATCGGCGGAGAAGAAAAGAGTTGATGTTTCGAGTCATGGAGGACTCGAAATGTCAACTTTTTTCTTCTCCGCCGATGCTGCCAGACCTGCTGAGTTTTTCCAGATAATTCTGTTTTTGTTTTGGATTTCCAGCATCTGCAGTTTTTTTTGGTTTTTTTAATCCCCAAACTCCCTGCATGTTGATTGAAACAGGTACAATGACCTGACGTGGATGGTGGAGGGTGAACAGTGAATCTGCCTACCTTTCAGTCGGGAGAAAGAGCGAGAAACGTGCGCATGAGTAGCTAGGGCATGGGGAGATGACTTAGTGGAGAAAGGAAAAGCTGACTATGAAGAGGCTCGATAGCACTTGAAGTCAACATGAGTTTGCCCCCGGAGCTGTTGCTTCGCATGAAGACTCAAATGGGATTCAGCTAACTTGGTGGGAGGTACCAGGCCACTTGGCTTCCCTGATGCATCCTATAATGTGTAATCCCTGTCAGCCCAGCACTGCCAGGCAACCCCAGTGTCCATCGCCACTTAAGGAGGCAGTGCTGAACATCACCACCTTCCCAACTGAAGACCCCATTCTATCTCTATCTCCACCCCCCCCCCCCCCCCAAAAGGGATAGGCGGAGGGGGCACAATACAAACATTAATAGGGACAAGTCTCCCCAACTTCCCTAGCCTGGACCCCCTCACTCCCAATGCCACATGCCTGGAGTATGATGGTGTAGTGGTAATTTCATTGGATTTGTAATGGAGAAGACCAGGATAATGCCCTGAGGAACACGGGTTCAAATCCCAATGCTAGCAGAGTTTGAATTCAATTCATAAACCTGGAATTATAAAGTTAGTCTCAGTCACGGTGACCATGAAGCTATCAGCAATTGTTGTAAAAACCCATCTGGTTCTCTAATGCCCCTTTAGGGAAGGAAATCTGCTCTGCTTGCCTGGCCTACATGTGACTCCAGACTCATGGTGATGTGGATGATTCTGAAATGGCCTAGCAAGCTGCTCAAAAGGCAATTAGAGCAACAAATGCTGGCCTTACCAGCAATGCCAGATCCCATCAAAGAATAAAGGATGTACCTGATCCAACTGACATGCTAACCTCTAGTTTGATGCTGAGTCCCTGACTGGGAAAGCAGGAAGTCACAGAGTGGAGTGGCTTAATATGGGCTGAACAGTGGCTCTGCCTCTGAAAAAGTCAATGAACATTTTCTGCTGAGGGGTCAGGTCTGGTCCCAGATTCCTACCAGAGTTCCAATGTGGAGTGGCTAGGGGAGTTTAAAAACAATTGCAACTTGCATTTGTATAGTGCCTTTAACAGAGCAGAACATCCCAAAGCCCATAATAGGGCAGATAGTGAGGTTTAAGAAGCATATTCTTCACGGTGGATAGGGCGATTGAGAATCAGAGAGTTGCAGGGAGGGAACTCCAGAGCTTAGAGCATAGGCAGCTGAAAGATTATAGTCGGGGATACTCAAGAGGCTGTGATTGAAGGAGTGCTGTAATCTCGGAGGGATGAGGAGGAGATTACAAAGATAGGGAGGGAGCAAGGCCATGGAGGGTTTTGAAAACAAGGATGATGTAATGAACTTGATGTACCAGACAGGTTTCTTACTTGAAACAGGTAACTTAATTACAGAGCTCTTTTAGAAGCTGCATGCTTGAAACCAGGTCCATGGTTTCATGGTTGACTAGAAAACTCTGCCCCTAGGATTACACCCACTTAGGGCTCATTCATCAGAACAATCATGTGACCCCTAAAGGCAGTAGAAAAGGTTAAACCTTCAACCACTACATTTCCTCCCCCTTTAAGTTTTTTACATTCCCTATTTACAACAAATATTTTCCACAACATATACCTATGTACACAGGCCATGTGATTAAAGATTAAGTTTCTGAGGTAGTTTTCTAATTCAGTTAGAGTGGCGTAGCCCAACCACTTGAGATTCTCCCATTGGATCACCATGATTAGGAACTGCAGTATCAGGTCCATCCTCAGACAATGGCAGTTCAGAATTAGGCAATTCAACAGAGACATCAGGTATGTCTATTCTAGGTCGACCTGTTACCTCAGGGATTAAAGGTTTGACATTGATTACAGAAAGAACAGCTGGTTGTTGGGATGTCTCTCCACTCCTTAGAAAATCCACCTGTTCTTGATCAATCTGGTCTTCTACTTCCACTTGGAATGACAAGGGTTCAGTCTCAGGGACAATTATACCAGGAACCCAATTAGGACCATTTCCAAAATTCTGCACAAAAACTGTACCTCACACAGTAAATCTCTGAGCTTTGCTATGAATATCATGATTCAATTTCTGACTACCCTGATTCTTCTCTACCTTCCCCTCTAAGTTTGGAAGCACCAGACTTAACCTTGTATGAAGCCGATGTTTCATCAATAATTCAGATGCTGTTGAACCTGAAGTTGCAAAGAGGAGCCCTAGGATAATTGAGAAGAAAGCTTGAAATTCAAGTTTCTGAAGTACTTTTGGATAACTTCTCCATTCCTGATTTGAAAGTTTGCACTGCTCTTTCAGCTAACCCATTTGATGAAGGATGATATGATGCTGTCTTAATGTGCTTAATTCCCTTCAAACTTATGAATCTCTGAAATTCCGTGCTAGTGGAGACAGTACCGTTGTCTGAAACAATGACTTTGGTAGGCCATGTACACCAAAACATTGGCGGAGCTTTTCAATAGTTGCACATGATGTTGGTGACCTAACTACATACACATCCATCCACTTAGAATGCGCATCAATGATCAATAAAAACATGGTACCTAAAAATGGACCTACATAGTTTATATGTTGTCCAACCCAGGGTGGACCAGGCAACTCCCACGGATGCAGAGGAGCTGAAACGGGCAACTTCTGTTGTTGCTGACAATGGAGACAATGCTTGACCAGGCTTTCAATGTCACTGTCTATGCCTGGTCACCAGACCTAGCTTCACGCAAGCATCTTCATCCTCGATTTGCCTGGATACGCACTGTGGAGCTCTATTAAGAGTGGTTCTCTTCCTGGTGAAGGGACGGCTCTTGATCCCCACAACAAGATTCCATCTTGATAAAGTAACTCTGTTTTGGGGCATGGAATGGCCTTACCTCTTCAGACACTGGTGAATTCAACCATCCTTGCAATATCTGGCCTCAGACTTCTGACAAAGTTGGATCCCTGTTTGTCCAATTCCTTATTTGTTTCACTCACACAGGCGAGGAGTCCAAGAAATTCAACACAAGCACCACTTCTTGTGACACTGGAGCATGTACAATGCTGTCTGGTAACAGGAGATGACTAAGTGCGTCTGCATTTACAATATGCACACCTGGACAGTGCATAAAGGTGTACTCACATGCTGATAAAATCAAAGCCCAACATTGAATTCTGGCTGAGGCTATTGGTAGAATGGCTTTATCCTCACTAGTAAATCCATTAGTGGTTTCTGGTCCGACACTATGGAGAAACGTTGTTGATGCAGATACTGATGGAATTTCTTCACTCCAAATATTAACCTTCCTTTTCAAGTTGTGAATAACCCTTCTCAGCTGCAGAGAGGGTTCTGGAGACATAGATATTGGCCTTTCCGATTTGGTCTTCCAAATCTCTAAGAGATTCTGTCTTTTCTTCTTCTGTTTGCCGCTGGACTTTGTCTTGCCCTCCATTTTGATTTCACAGTCGGCCAAATTTCTCTCTGGTGAAACCTTAACCAGGTTCAATGGTTGACCTTCCCATGGACCCATCACCTGCTCTCACGTTGGAAAGTTCCACGACTTTTCCTTCAAACGCCTCTTTTGTTTCATTCAGCTGATTCTTCAGCTCTTCAGTCTCCTTCTCGTATCTTTTGGCTTCCTCCTGGGACATTGAACATTGTCGAGTCTTCTCTGCCGACTGTTTCTTCAGAGTGGTACTAAATTCATTTTGTTTCTTTTCATGATTTTCCAGAGGAACCAACTCTGACCTGAGGGATCCTTGCAGCATGTGAAGGTCCTTCGATTCTCCTAACTCATCCCAAAATACACTGTCATATTCCCTTAGCAACTCAGGAACCCTTCCTGTGCTCACTTGAAATATTTCTGACCTGTTGAGCTTAATTTTTCGGCCCAGAAGACTAGGTCTTTCACCTGTCACAATGATCACTGGAAGCTGGGCTGTCTGTTGCCTATAGGACACAGGTACTGTGGTGATGCCCTTTACCTGTATGGACCCTCCAGTATATGTCTTCAGTTGAGCCATAGTTTGCTCCAGGTTCTGTGGCTAGGTACCTTTATTTAGATATTTAAATGTGTGATCTCCCACCACTGTCATTGAGGCTCCCATATCTACCTCTATGACTAGAGTCTTCCCATTCACTTGAAGGGTGATAGTTATTCATTCATTTTTTACTACTTTGACATTGTATAGGGAATAGTTATCAGTATCAGCAGCTTCAGGCTCTATTATGTTATTCACTTCAATCATCTAGGTCTGCTGTCTGATTGGCTGTCTCAATTTTGTCCTGCATTGTTAAATCAAATGCCCTTTTTTGTGGCAGTAATGGCATTCTGCCTCTTTAAATCTGCAAGTTTCTGGTACATGTTCACCCCCACATCGGTAACAGATTAATTTCGGAGTCGTTGTTGAAATGTTTTCACTGTGTCTTTTCATTTTTTGAGCAGCAGAGACAGTCTCCCGCTTCGTGACTGTCTCTGGTTTTCACACCATACCTGGCGCTAGGTTCCCACCCCAAATGAAGAACGATACCACGTTGCACACTCTGTAAAGCCTGCGAGTCCCTCGCAGCACACTCCATTGTTAGTGCTATTTCCATGGCATGCTTCAAATCAATGTTAACTCTGCAAGTAAATGGGGCTGAATGGCATCGTCATGGACGCCACAAACTAACCAGCCCTGTAACGTGTCATTGAGTGTGTCTCTGAAGTTGCAGTGCTCAGGCAACTGCTTCAACTTCACTATATAAGTTGTGATGGACTCTCCCGGGGCCCTTACTCTGGAGTTAAACTTAAACTTCTGCAATTTTACCAAAGGCTTTGGCTGAAAATGCGTCTCCATGAGGTCTACCAATTGGTTAAAAGATTTAGAATTGGGCATATTCAGGGCTGTCAGACTGCGGCTGAGGTTAGATATTTTGCTACCACAGACACTCAAAAGAATTGCTTTCTGCTTCTCCCCTGTGTTTACTTCATTTGCCATGAAATAAAACCCTCGGTGCTCTACACGCTGGCTCCAGTCTTCCATGGACGAGTGATAAGGGTCGATTCTGCCAAAGTGGGGGCATGACTGGTGAGTATCCTTTTCTTTCTTCCCTTAAGAATTGATGTGCCCACGTTCACAAGGGGAGGTGCAGCTTCGGAGCTATCCCATCCTCGGCACCAGTTGAAATGAACTTGATGACCCGGACAGGCTTCTTACGAGAAACAGATAACTTTGCTACAGAACTCATTTAGAAGCTGCGTGCTTGGAACCAGGTCCACAACCAGAAAACTCCGCCTCCAGGATTACCTGCGCTTAGGGTTCATTCATCAGTGCAATCGCCTGACCCCTAAAGGCAGTGGGAAAGGTTATACCTTCAATCACTACAGATGAGAATTTTAAAATTGAGGCAAATTATTTGCCAATATTTTTTCGTATTCGTTCAAGGGATGTGGGTGTTTCTGCTAGGCCAACATTTATTCCCCATCCCTAATTGCCCTTGAGAAGGTGGTGGTGAGCTGCCTTCTTGAACCGCTGCAGTCCATGTGGAGTAGTCCCACAGTGTTGTTAGCGAGGGTGTTCCAGGATTTTGACCCAACAACAGTGAAGGAATGGTGATATATTTCCAAGTCAGGATGGTGCGTGACTTGGAGGGGAACTTTCAGGTAATGTTGTTCCCATGTATCTGCTGCCCTTGTCCTTCTAGGTGATAGTGGTTGTGGATTTGGATGGCGCTGTATAAGGAGCCTTGGTGAGTTTCTGCAGTGCATCTTGTAGATGGTATGCACTGCTGCTGGTGTTCGTCAGGAGGAGGGAGTGGATGTCTGTGGATGGGGTGCCAATCAAGGTGGCTGCTTTGTCCTGGATGGTGTTGAGCTTCTTGAGTGTTGTTGGAGTTGCACTCATCCAGGCAGGTGGGGTGTATTCCATCACACTCCTAACTTGTGCCTTGTAGATGGTGAACATACTTTGAGGAATCAGTGGGTGAGTTACTTGTCACAGGATTCCTAGCCTCTGACCTGTTGTAGCCACAGTATTTATATGGCTAGTTCAATTCAGTTTCTGGTCAATGGTAACCCCCAGGATGTTGATAGTGGGGATTTCAGTGATGGTAATACCATTGAATGTCATGGGGAGATGGTTAGATTCTCTCTTGTGGGAGATGGTCATTTCCTGGCACTTGTGTGGCACAAATGTTACTTGCCACTTGTCAGCCCAAGCCTGGATATTGTCCTGATGTAATGTTTCTGTTTTCACAATCTCTCCACATTGTCAAGGGGAAGGCCACTCTTCACACTTCAGCTCCTTACCGTAATATTGATATAGTTGTTTTAAAAGTGCCTGGTTATGGGAGATGGAAAGTTGTTGAAGGGGAGGAAGCAACTCACAGAACACAACGAAATTTGGTTTGCATTGTCTAATCCATAGGAAAAGAGCTGCTGCATCAATGGCACAATGCAAAGGTGTGTAAGGTGCATGAATGTAAGGCAGGAACTGACATTAAACTGAACACAGTGCAGAGCCTAGATTCAATAGTGATCCACTGGGGAAAGTAAAGACTTTAAAAAGAATAAGTATAACTGACATTATAGTGATAATAAAATAGGTTTAGTTGTATTTCTAGAAGAAAGAACTTGAATTCATATATGACCTTGCAGTTCCCAGAATGTCTCAAAGTCCTTGGCTGTCAATGAGCCATTTTGAATTGTCATCACTGCTACAATACAGGTAAATGCAGAAGCCAATTTGTGCACAAGAAGATCCCATGAACTGCATTAAGGAAAACAATCAGATAATCTGTTTAGCCAATGCAAATTGAAATGATGCATCTTGAGCAGGACAGTGGGAGAACACTTATGCTCTTCATTGAATAACAGCATGAGTTATCATTAACACCCATCATGGAAGTCTTACAGCTTTCAAGAAAGGAAGCTCAACAACTTTCATCTTCGCTATTTGTGGCATATTCTAGCATCTCATGGATGGACAGTGCCAGTCCTCTCAAAGGCAAAGCTCTCAAGTATGTTGGCACTCACTGACCCCGCTGGCTCAGGCTGGAAGGTGGTTGCATGGCTACAGGCTTTCAGTATGGTGAAGGAACTGGAGCCAGGTGCCCAAAGCTCCACTTCAAGGAAGCTTGCAGACATTGACACCGAAGGCCCGAAACATCAATTCTTGCATCTGGGAGACGCTGGTCGATGGCAGAGGAAAATGGCGACACCGCTTGTGAGGCGGCGTGCGACACCACGACAATCAGCTGTCACAGCAGCTTGGCAACAGGACAAAAACAACAATCCACGGCCACACCTGATAACCACTTCTCACGCAGCACTGGCAGCAGAACCTGCTTGCCCTGGACTGGCCTCTTCGGTCATCAGCAAACATCCAGTGCATGGAACTACCCGGTCTCCAGCGTCGCCGCACATCCATCAGCTTAGGCAGATAGAAGGATGATGATCTACATCAATCTGAATAAACCAAGCCTTAATTTAATGGCCTGGATTTTGTGGTCAGGAGGGGTGCTGTCGACCTTACAGAAATCGAGACAAAGTCTAGCAATCCCTGTGTGGCATGGCTCTCCACTTGCCCGATGGCAGTTTGATTCTGGTGCCAAGCCAAGGAGTTCTCTTGGCTTGCAGCAGCAGTGAGGTCAGCAAACAGATAAGCAGCCAATCACATTGAAGTATTCACATACAGCAAATCAAGAGGTGAAAAGTACTTAACACCCTTCGCTTATAACTTAAATTTTCGGATGGCAAAATAAATGACTCTGATTGGATTAAGTTAGAAGCTGAAATAAGGACAAACAAACTTAAAAAAAGTTTTATTATTTTAAAGAAGTGTGTTTCTTTTATCATTCTGGAGAAATTTGAAATTTCACAAGTATAAAACTGACATTTCAGGGCTAGTGAAGGCGTTTAGCAGTAATTGTGAATTTAGTATGCTATTAAAAACATCTCATTCAACGTGATGTAACTCCTTCAAGTGTTTTTACAGTCAAATTAATAGTGTTAGAGTGAAAGTTCTCAATTCATGACTGTAATGGAAATTGCAGTCTGTGGGATCCACTACAACACAACCCATAGAGCAGTGTAGACTCACTGACACCAGCTTCTGGACTCCTGTGTCATTCTGCACATGCTCGGACTGTGGATGTTGCAGTTAGCTTCAGCGATGCAATGGCGGTGAACATTGAAGGGTTGTGTGTAGCTCTGGCAATGCATGACAGGAAGGATATAAATGCCATGAATGTGCAACAAATATTGGCTAGAAGTAGGGGCTGCAAGCTCACACAAACTTTATGAATGTGGAACACAGCTGCTCAAAGCCACAGGTATTACAGGCGGCCTGGGAGTTTGTGAACCACCTTAAACTTCTATTGCTGCAGGCAACACGCTCCATACCAGATCCCCAATGGGGAAAGGGAGGACCAGTCTCTCTTTATACTCGCTTGAGTATAACGATTAAACAAATATAAACCAATTAACTAATTGGAAGCCCATTTAACGGGCACTGTAACAAGAAACAAAACTTTCAAAGAAATCTTATCAGATTAAATTAAACTATGGTTTTCGGGGCTGATGATGCACTTCAGGCCCTGCAGTGCCCACTAGTCACGGGAGGCTTCAAACGGACCAGTGGGCACTGCATGGTCCTACTCCAGGGACACCCAGGCATGAACATAGCCACAGAAGAGGGGCAGACAGCTGGACCGAATGACCCCCACATGCCCCCACCCCACCCCACCCCCACTCCAGTTTCTCTGACATTCTTTTGAGCAGCAGTTAAAGCAAATGAACTAATAAACTGCTTACCTAATGATCAACCCCTTAAAGGGGCACTGTAACTAAAAACAAAACCTTCAACGAAAACTTAACAAATTAAATTAAAATGTCAGTTCCGGGGCGGATGATGCACTCCAGCCCCAACCTCTCTTTATACTCTTTGGCACACCAGTAAAATAAAATACAGCCCCCGAGGAACCTCGCAAACGGCAAAATCGCGAACGATGGACATGCTTTTCTGTGGGGCTCAATTAGAAATGTTCCAGCCACACAAGGGCAGCATCGGTTCGGCCAGTTACTCTACTCTAAATTGTGCTGCAGTATCTGTAACCAACAGATGGGGGAGTCTCTGGGCCATACAGTCGAACCAGTAAAAAAACAAAGTGGACTAATTAATCAAATTTGCAATTTTGGAAGCTCAATTAAGGTGAAAGCCCTTTAAAGGGGCACTGTAACAAAAGACAAAAATCTTAAACTTATCAAATAAGATGTAATTTTGGGGGCCAATGATGCACTCCAGCCCCTGCAGTGCCCACCGGTTGCAGAAGGTGTCAAGCGTGCCAGAGGATAGCGCGTGTTCCCTCTCCAGGGACATCTGGACATGAACGTGGCCACGGGAAAGGGGCAGACAATCTTTCTTTATTCCCTTTCAACAACAACAAAAAGCAGATGGGCAAATTAACAAACTATCAAATCAAGTTAAAGTGACAGCCCCTTAAAGAGGCACTGTAACAAAAGAAAAAATATCATAAACTTATCTAGTCAAATAAAAATGTCATTTTGGGGCCACTGATACACTCCAGCCCTACCCCCACCCTGCCTGGTGACCACTGATGGCGGAAGGCCTCAAGCCTGCCAGTGGACAGCACGTGCCCTCTCTCCAGGGACACCCGGCCACGAATGTAGCCACGGGAAAGGGGCAGACTGTTTCTCTTTATACTCTTGTGGGTGCACCAATAAAATGAAAGACTAAACAAAATAACATATCCTCATAACTCTCCTCTGTACTGTCTCTAATGCGCCACCAGCCCGCCTAAGTACCTGCCCTTCCTGCCTCCATGGTCACCAACTGCGAGCAGAAGGTTCCGCCCAACATTCATTGTGTTGATTTTTAAAGGAAATACGTTATTTCAGTTGGAGGCATCGCTAAGGCTATGTGTGGTGTTAGCAGTTTTTGGTGATGTGAGCAGGGGTGTTCCTCTGGGCCTCTCAAGGAAACCCCCCCAACCCCTGAGCTTTTTAGTCAAGTCAACTTCTTCCTGGGGCTTGCTGAAGTGGAGCTATTTGTTTGAACCATGTCCTTCCACAGTGCTCTCACTGTGGCCTGAGGTGGGCCAGAGCCCGTGAGACTCCGGCCTCGCCTCTATCACTTCACGGGGACCACGGAGACCTTCATTTCAGTGCCCATGAAGTTTGAGACTCTCTACCCTGCTGCTTTCCGGGTGGCCGTCACTTCTCAACACCTCACCTGCATTCCTTAAGCTGCAGTTTCTCCTTTAAGCCAGTGCCAGACATTAAAACCTAAGAGCAGTGCACAGCTTTCCACTCAATCCCTGGCTCTGCATCTATATTGTGGGGGTGGGGGGGGGGGGGCAGTCAATGAGCAGCCAGAAGTGCCTGATTTTAAAATTCTCACCTAGTTTCCAAATCCTTCCATGACCTCGTTCCCGCCCTAGCTCTACAATCTCCTCCAGCCCCACAATTTTTGGGAAATATCTGCACTCCTCTAATTCTGGACTCTTGCGCATCCCCCAGTTTTAATTGCTTCATGTTGCCGTCCATGTTTTTAGTTCCCTAGGCCCCAAGCTCTGGAATACCTCCCCCGCCCCCAACCCCATCCCACCACCACACCTATCCGCCCCTCTGCCTCACTTTCCCCATTTAAGGTGCCTCTTAAAACCTACCCCTTTGATTAAACTTTTGGTCATGAGACCTAATATCTCCTTATGTGGCTCGGTGTCATGCTTTGTTTTATAACGCTCCTGTGAGTCCCTCCTTGGGACATTTTATTATATTAAAGGCTCTTTATAAACACAAGTTTTTGTTGCTGTTTTTGTACTTGCAGAAATGGGATGGGAGCATTGAGAAATTTGGGCTGGTACATTCAATATCACCAAAACGTTGTTGTCGTTGCCTCAGTCAAAGCTCTTGAGAAGCTTTCACATGTTCCCAGGTGTCCACTTTATGCCATAAAGTTAATTGGGGTGGAAACAGAGTGAATTGAGCTACAAAATCTTCTGAAATGTTTGCCACTTTACAATCAGATACTTGTAAGGGGTTTTGAACTGCTTTGAGTTCAATCACATTTGATGCAACAAATCCGTTTATTAATTTATTACAAATTAAACTTTCATAAAGTGCCAGTGCCTCAAATTGTATCCCCTTCCTAATAAAACTGCATTTTAGATTCATTTTGATAATTCGTGGATTATTTTCATGTCACAGCCTGGAGCAACTCAACTGCAGGGTCCATCTGCATTTCATCCCATTGAAATCATCCATTATATATCTTCATTTAGAATAAAGTGCTTTCAAATGATTTATAGATTTGATGTATATTTATTAGCTATTTATATTTTCATTTAACAGCAGGGATAATTTGGGCTACCATGTATCATAGTTACAATACCAGAAGGCACGCACTGATGGTGATTTTTATTCCATAGCTGGCTGTCCCTGTATACAATTACATTTAGTCAGCAATAAGGTCAAGAAAGCCACAACAGGGGGCTTCAAATGTTCATGTGGCTTATCAAAACCACATGAATCTAACATGTTCTTGCAACACTCTTAACATGTTATTCAAATAGTCATTTGGCAGTACAGAACTTGAGTATTGCTGAAAAAAGACATTTTGTCAGAGCTTTTCACCTTGCACTCATCAGGACAATCACGAGAATGCTGATGTCAAGGGAAGCAACAACTTTATACTGTATGAGAAAAGAGTGCTGATTGGTTGTCAGCAATTAGTGCTCTCTTCGCATGCAGCATATTGGTTGCCAACAAGTCAGAGTCCACTTGCCAACCAGTCAGCGTTCTCTTCTCATACAGTATAAAGTCAGTGCTTCCCTTGACATTGGTATTCTTGCAATTGTCCTGATGAGTGCAAGACAGAAAGCTTTGACAAAATGTCTTTTTTCAGCAATACTGAACATATAACTCTGCATTACATACACAAAACTTGCATTTATATAGCACCCTTAACAAAGTAAAATATCTCAAGGTGCCTCACAGGTGTCTTACCAAACAAAGGTTGGTTACTTGTTCAATATTATAAATCATATTTGCTTTTCCTTAACAAAAACAGAATTACCTGGAAAAACTCAGCAGGTCTGGCAGCATTGGCGGAGAAGAAAAGAGTTGACTTTTTGAGTCCTTATGACCCTTCCGCAGAACTGAGCGAATATAAGGAGAGGGGTGAAATATAAACTGGTTTAAGGTTGGGGGGGGTGGAGAAGTTGGGGGGAGTGGTGTGGTTGTAGGGACAAGCAAGCAGGGATAGGAGCAGATAATCAAAAGATGTCACAGACAGAAGAACAAAAGAACACGGAGGTGTTGAAGGTAGTGATATTATCTAAACAAATGTGCTAATTAAGAATGGATGGTAGGGCATTCATTCAAGGTACAGCTCTAGTGGGGGTGGGGTGGAAAAACTAGCAGGGCATAAAAGATTTAAAAATAATGGAAATAGGTGGGAAAAGAGAAATCTATATAAATTTTTCCTTTCTGTTTGACATTCTGCTTATTGTCTGTCACCTTTTTGTTGGCTTCTTTCTGGTATTATTCATGCCATGCCACAAGGTGGCAGCATATACATGATGTCCTCATGACACGATGCAACATTGGGACAGGTGAACGAAAAACTTGGTCAAAGAGGCAAGTTTGAAGGAGTGTCTTAAAGGAGTAAAAGTGAGCTACAGAGACGGAGCAGTGTAGGGAGCAAATTCCAGAGCTTATTTGCCTAAACAGCTGAAAGCATGGCTGGCAAAGGTGACGTGACTAAAATTGGCAATGCGCATGAGGCCAGAACTCAGGGAGCGCAGCCACCTCAGAGAGTTGTGGGGCTGAAGGAGATTGCAGAGGTAGAGAGAGAGGGGTGGGGGGGCGGGGGAGGTGGTGTGTGAGGGACTTGAAAGCAAAATTGTGAACTTTAAATGTCAAGGAATTGCTGGGCTGAGAACCAATGTCAGCCAGCGAGCACAAGGGATGATGGGTGAGGGGAACTTGTGGTGTGTTAGGATGCAGAGTTTGGATGAGCTCGAGTTCATGGTGAGTTTAAAATGGATCACTGTATTGTGGAGCCGAGGTGGTCCCACATGGGATCCCAAATCTGTGCTAAGTTAACTGCTTCCAGGCAGGAATTAGTGGGAGAGGTGGGGGCTGTAACAAGCCTCAGTATGGCTGGGTTGGGAAGGGGGTGAAATCATCCTTGTACTCCATTCCCCTCACCTGAATCCTAACCAACGACCCTTACTGGAAAGTGTATTAAATGCGAATGTCATCCAAGGACAGGAACAGGTCTGGCTCTGTCAGCCATGTGGCCGAATACTCTGCTAGCTCTAGCCTCACGTGTGGTGGAATTCTACCCCAGCATTGAGGCAGCATCATCAGGAGAGGAAATCAAATTGGAGGCAGAGAGAGTGATCTACAAACAAAGAAACACCTGCAGTTACTTTAGGATTTTGACCAGTTTTGCGACTGCAAATCTGCATCCAGACAATGTCAGGCAGCAAAAAACCTCTGGTCCATCCAGCCTGTCCACACATTAGTGATACCTTGTGCATCACAATATATCCACTCCCAACCCCACCATGTGATCTCCTAGATGGGGGTCACAAAACTGAAGAAAAAGGCAAATTGGCTGTTTTCCTTGGAGAGAGGAGATTTGATGGAGGTGTTCAAAATCACGGGCCGAAATTTTACATTCCTCCCCACTCCTCTGGGTCCTGAGGTGGGGGAGGGGTTTCGGGGGGGGTGGTGGGGGGGGGTGGTTTGCGGGGGTGAGCATGAAATTGTGTGGACGGGATTCCCTCTGGGTTCCTGCCCACCCCAACCTGGTAGCGATTTTACACAGCAATGGACAGGGCCCCAGACACAAAGCCTGTGCTTGCCCCAATTAAGGCCCTCAAATGGCAACTTAATGGCCTTTTCCTGCTCAACCTCAATTTTTATGCTGTTGGGCAGATGACAGCTCAGGGGGGAAGGCCGCAATTAAACTGAGTTCAATCTTGAGCGGGAAGTATCGCAGGGGAGGTGGGGCTCCTCCACAACTCCATCAGAAGCCCCCTTCTGGCTGGGGGCACCCTCCCCTTAAAGTCTGGTGACCTCCAGACCTCCCTCACCACCCCTCCCCACCCCCCAGCCTATCCCCCAAGACCCCAATCACCCCCATTGCGACCTTCCCTACCCACCCCGCCTCAGAACCCCTGCCACTTCCCTGCCCTCCGGGTCCTGGGACTTTGTTCCAGGCAGCTCCCTGCAGTGCCTCTTCCGGGCCACTACAGCGCTGTGCCTGGAGGGACTGGAGAGCTGCTGGCCAATCTGATTGGCCGGCAGCTGTCCTAGCAGGGCTTCCTCCTGGTTGAGGGGCAGAAGTCCCGCCTTATGCCAATCAACACTCGTTAGAGTGTAATGTGGCATCGGAGCTGCTGAAATCGGCGGGGATTTGTCCCCCCTGATGGTGGGGTTCCAGCCTAACAGCATCAGCTGTGGCTGACCACCCCCCACCCACCCCCCTCCCCCCCCACATATCCTGAAAATTCAGCCCATGAGGGGTCTGGACAGAGTAGATAGGGAGAAAGGGTTCCCACTGGCAGGAGGATCAAGAACCAGAGGGCACCGATTTAAGGTAATTGGCAGAAGAAACAACTATGACATAAGGAGAAACCTCTTCACACAGTAAGCGGTTTAGATCTGGAATGCATTACCTCAGAGCTGGGTGGAGGCAGGTTCAATCAAAGCGTTCGAAAGGGAATAGGATTGTAATCTGAAGAGAAAGAATGTGCAGTGTTATTGGGTGAAGATGGGGGAATGACACTTGCTCTTATGGAGGTGTAGTGCAGACACAATGGGCCAAATGGCCTCCTTCTGTGCTGTAAACCCTGTGATTTTGTGAAATTTGGCAGAAAAAATTGTCTGGGAAATAAATCGCTCTCCAAGCTCAGCCTAGGCAAGGGAAGATAGTCCAAGGTGAAAGATTTTGACCCCTGAGATCATGGGCTGGATTTTTTGCTTGAGAGTTGGGATCACAACATCGGGATCTCTCCCAGGTCCTGAGCCTGAATAGTGCCAATGTAGCACTCCCAATGCAGTTTCTCAGGCCAATTAGCGGCCAGTGGGCATGCCTGTCTTCAATTAAAGATAGTGGGGGAGCTTTTCTCACTGGAGGGCCAATGGGAGGTCCTCCAGCACTGACAGAGTGACAACTCCACCATCTGAGGTGGGAGCTGCTGCTGTGGGTAAGAGAGAGAGAGCGAGGCTGTCTCAAGATGAAGTGCCCCCTGAATACCTTTTAAAAAAGTAATGATGTTAAAACTAGCCACAGCTACAAGAAGGTCACTGTGGAGGAGGAGACCCTCCATTGCCAGCCTGGGACCATTTAATAGCGGAGGAAGGGGCTAGGGGGGACAGGGATGGTGGGGGGGGGGGGGTGCAGCGGGTTTCCTTAAGAAGCCGCATGGAGCGCTAGATCTCTAGTCTACCACCAGGAGGCATCTTCCGGTGAAGGGAAATTGCAGCCCTATTTGCCTCTATTCCTGCTCTCCTCGGGTTTTGAAAGTACAGCCCCATGCGTTTGCTTTTGTTGTGTTAAACCTGGCGGTGGCCTCTCCCCTCTTCAAACAGATTCACTGGGCTGAAAGTGAAAGTGGAGAAAGCCAGCCAGAATCCACATTCCTCTTTAATCCTTTCCAGCTGCCAGGGAGCATCTGCATACCGGCCAAGGAAAGCTATTGGCTGGTGACGCTCGCTGGCGCAAAGGCAGGCAGCTTTTTGTTCAAGTGGGTGATTTGTCCTTTACACTGGTGTCATTTGCTCACCTAAAATACAGAGCCTCTGCCCATTCGAGCTGTTCATTATGAGAAGGGCAAATCAGCAAACAGCTTGATTCCAGCCAAGCCAGGGAGTTCCTGTGGAGCATCTCCCTGCATCACAAGTAATGCATTCATTCCATGGCGAAGGAGCTGGAATTGGGCCCTAACCCCAGGGAACTGAGGGGTCACTAATCATGCCGGATGCTGATGTTGTTACATTGCTTCTCCGTGTGGTGGGAGTGCGAACCCCATGCATGAACCTGGAATCAGAGCGATCAGCTGCTCCTACTCACAGTTCAGTATCAACGTTCAGCGTCAATGCAAAACCAGCCTAACAGTGTCAGCTGTGGCTCGGTTGGTAACAATCTCACCTCAGAGCCTGGAGGTTGTCAATTCAAATGCCACCAAAGGGGTTAAGTGAAAAAATCTAGGCTGGCGGTCTGTGAGGTACCGAGGGAGTGTTGTGTTACCGGTTGTGTTACCTCTTGGTTGCGATGTCCTGGCAACATATGGAGCAGAATTTTCTTGTCGTCGTATGGGGGGTTGGGCCCCGGAGGGGTTGGGCCTCGGGGGGTTCCGGGGGAGGATGGGGGTGTTGGGCCCTGGGGGGGGTCGGGCCTCGGGGGAGGGGTGGGCCCCGCATGTCCACGCATAAAATGCCGAGTGGTGATGTCAGGCGAGTGTCCCGATGTCACCACGCACCATTGCAATATTTTGATGGGTGGGCGCGCGATGATGTCCGATATGCACCCGCCATTAGTTAACGAGCCACTTACGGCCCTTGAGTGCTCAATCGACGCTGCTTTTTCAGCACTTGTGCAATCTTCAGGTTGGCACAACTGGCAGGCAGGTAGGACACAATTGTATTAACCTCACCCAAGGGCGGGATAAGAGGGATCAGTGGGGTCGTGAATGTGCACAGTCAAGTATTTATTTTTGAAAGTTTTTGAAACTTGCCTGTATGATCTGCAATACTTCAAAACGCATCCCAGCTGCTTTGGCTGGACTTTTACCCTTCAGGTCAGCATCCTGCAGTGAGAATCTTTTCTGGGCCTGCAGGTTTCAGGAAGCCTTCCCTTAGCCCGGGAATGGGAGCTGAAGTCTCCACTGGATGCAGCTCCTCTGAGAGGGAAGGGAGGGCTAGAAGGGGGAGGAGGCCAGGAGTGCACATTCAGCCTCCAGGGGAGCCACCTTTGGGAGATCATGCGCAGGCACAAGGGACGCAGGGCCAAGAGGTAGATCAAGGTGGAAGGAGCTGTGGAAGACACCACTTTCCTGCTGCCAGGGTTTACAGGCGGCGAAGCAGCTACCTCAATATGTCTGAGGTACAATGCCAAAGGAGGCTCTGTATGATTGGCCCCGAGATCTCCCATAACTGTGTGGGTGGACACCCCATGCCAGTGGCTCTAAAGGTCACAGCTGCCCTCAACTTCTATGCCTCTGGCTCCTTCCAGGGCTCGGTGGCTGATCTTTGCGGTGTCTCCCAATCAGCTGTCCACACTTGTGTCAAGCAGGTTACAGACGCTGTGTTCAGACAGGCATTGACCTTCATCCACTTCCGCTGGAATCAGGCAAGCCAGGCACAGCGAGCCAGAGGCTTCGCAGCCATTGCTGGCTTCCCCTGCATCCATGGTGCTATAGACTGTACACATGTGGCCATCAAGGCGCCAGAAGGATGCCGGTGCCTTCGTCAACAGGAAGGGCTTCCACTCCATGAACGTGCAGATAGTGTGTGATCACAGGATGCTGATTCTACAAGTCTGTGCAAGGTACCCAGGCAGCTCCCACGACGCCTACATCCTCAGGCACTCCCAAGTGCTGGGGCTTTTCAGTGCTCCAGCCCGGCTGGATGGATGGCTGCTGGGTGACAAGGACTATCCCCTCAGAAGGTGGCTCATGATGCCTCTCCACCATCCAAGAATAGAAGCTGAGCAGCGGTACAATAGGAGCTGCGGCACCACAAGGGCTGTGGTGGAGAGAGACATTGGTCTTCTCAAGATGCGCTTCTGATGCCTGGACTGCTCAGGGGGCGCACTCCAGTACCCCCCAGATCATGTCTCGGTGATAGTGGTTGCATGCTGCGCTCTCCACAATCTTGCGCTGGAAAGGGGGGACACAGTGGACGATGAAGATGTAGACGCAGTGGCTGTGGCTGCACACGATAAGTCCAGCAGTGAGTCCGAGGATGAGCACACACAGCGAAATGCTGAGGGGGTAGATGCTGACCCTGGCATACTCCAGGGAGGCAGGGACACCCGGGAGGCTTTAATCTAACAAACCTTCAGTTAGCACAACACATATGGACCTCCAGGACAAACCTGGGCTGTCGGCTTGATACTCAATACCCTAAGCTTAAAATCTGCCAGGTTAGGAACAGTAGCTAAGGGCCTTGTTAATAAAGCTGAATGTCCCACAAATCACTCATTACAATTTTGGAAACCATCCACATGCAGAAGAAAAGAGGCACCCTCAGCCATGGTGACAATACCTGAATTTAATGTGTCAAACAAAGCAACTTATTACAAAAAAAAGACAATAGTGTTACAAATCAAATAAAATCATAAGGGCCTCATCTCGGGCCAACAGAAAAGCACCATTAAGAAACCTGTGATGTGCCTAAGGTGCCTTATGTTTACGTTTCCGGGTGCTACGTCTTGGTGCTGCCCCCTCGCTGGGAGTGGTATCTGAGACAGCCTGCTGACTCTGTCCTGTTGGCCTCGATGACCTTGGTGGTCGTCCTCTGGCCCGTGGAGCCTGTGCTGGCCCCGCCTGGGAGGGAGCTGCCGGTTCCACAGCTAGCATCTCCCCAGTCATCACAGCCTCACCGGATGATATGGTCACTGGGAGAGGAACGGAGGAGCTGCCACCCTCATCCAGAGTCCCCTGAGAGGAGCCCACAGAGACGACAGGCAGCTGCTGCACTGACATGAGGTCTCTTCGGACCTCCTTGCTCACCGTGGATGGATGGGCACCAAGCTGGGAAATTTGGTGCCCAGACCATCTCCCACACTGGCACTGACCAGCTGAGGTCAATGCCAATGTGAGGCCTTGCTGTTCAGAGCACATCCCCAGGAAGCCCTGATGGGTCTCTTGGAGGAGCCTCTCCACAAGAGTCGCCACTCTCTCCATGGAGGACGCGTGGTGCTCGGACATGAGGCTCATTGCT
This sequence comes from Carcharodon carcharias, assembly GCF_017639515.1. Taxonomy (NCBI): domain Eukaryota; kingdom Metazoa; phylum Chordata; class Chondrichthyes; order Lamniformes; family Lamnidae; genus Carcharodon; species Carcharodon carcharias. The sequence continues at coordinate 110,496,714 of NC_054468.1, read as the reverse complement.
TCGGCGAGCGTCCGCGTAGACTCCTCCACCACAGAGACCATGCCAAGCTTAGCCTCATGTATCTCCCCCAGATGTTCCCGCACACCCAGCTGCATTTCTGCGTAAAATGGTGGCGCGGACCTGATCGCGGGTGCCGATTGGGCCCGTGCCCACTCCCGCTCCCCCCCCCCCGCCAATCCCACCCAGCCCCACACCCCCCACCCCCCCCCCACCAACCGGAAAATTCAGGCCATGAACTGCAGCAGTTCAGGAAGGTGGGTGCACTGCTACCTTCCCAACCGTGACTGGCAATGCTGGCCCTGCCAGAGATGCTTAAATCCCAACAGTGAATCAAAAAAAACATTGACATACTCTGTATTTGCTGATCAGTTTATATTTAAAGAAGTTTATTTTTAATTTAAAATGTCCCTGACTCTGAGCTAGAAGCTGCAGGTTTGAGACTCACCCCAGGACTTGATGGTGAAGGGAAATGTGTAACGTGGCCAAGCAGATTGAGTAGGCTGACCTGCAAATCTTTCCAACACATGGCAGAGGATAAGAGATTCCTGGTCATCCATGTGATGGAAAGAATTTTGGAGCCTCTACCATCACTATCCATGGCTCCAGGCTACAACATGCATGGAAAAATTGCATGTTACCACATTGACTTGGACTTCCTGAGTGATCTATAACACACCCCTACAGGTCACTGAACTGAAAGAAAATCTCACCTCCTGCATACCTAGTGGAAATGAATAGCAAGTTTCTACAACTGCAAAGTCAATTTTACCATTGCAGAAGGCAAGGTGGCTTTGTGACTGCTGTATCTTCTGCTGCAAGATCAAATATCCAGGAAAGAGGGAAATGAGGGATCCCTTGAGTCCCTTAAGCTCTTTTAAAATTTACCTCTGTGTATATTAAAATGTTTAGAGGCTGCAGTTGTTCCCACCTTGCTGTCAATATATTAAGAATTTAACAGTTGGTTGCTGTAGTAGTTGAGTCTGGTACACACAGGGGTAATGTGGGACTGAGTACAGTACTGCACACACAGTGATGCAAAAAGGCACATGACCCAGAGCCAGGGACAGCCTAGAGATGGACAGAGATGTGTACAAGACCTAGGATGGAGTCAACTTGATACCTGTACCCTCTACTGCATTTATGTACATAGTTATGTGTTGGTAATAAAAACTTGCTGTTAATATACTCAAGGCTATGAAGTTTACTTCTTGGTGTCCAATGCAGGATTCTTCAGTTGCAGGCCTCTCTTCATAAAGAACTGAAATACAGAGCTCTTTTCTGTTTGAATCTCAAACAGACTCAATAACACACACAAGTAACTGCCTGGCTTGAGCATACACTATGGTTGGAGTACCCTTGAACGCAGAGTGAAACTCAGTCTACTCTGCCTCTGCCTCAGCTCTGCATTAAGTAAAGGAGCACCCAATATACAAAGTTTTCCATGAAAGTTTTCCATTTTTTTTTGATGGCCACTTTATGCTGTGAGATTTTATGCTGTGGAGTGACCCATCGCCCCCTAGGAACTCAATTGACACCTTCCAGCCCATTTTACAAGGACAGGAAATAGAGGAGACTTGCAGCCCATGAGGTAGACCTTGACTTCGTGCGATGGTGTAAAAACATATGTAAGCGCATTGTTGGCCAACATAGAATTACATTGAATGTACAGCAATAGAAACAGTGATTCAGCTCAACTAGTCTGCGCAGGCAGACATTTACCTACAAAGTATAATACTAATAAGCGATCAAGTGCATCATTAGACCTGGCATAGCAATAAATGACAGAAATGATAATGGAGCAAAGAAGAGATTAAAATGACTGGGTTTATTCAACATTTCAGCCCTCATTGTCCTACCTTGACTTTGAGGGAGCATGACTCCAAATGGGAAAACAGATTTGTCCATAACACAGGAGTCTGCACTCCACGGGTTATTCCCAGGGACGGACACCAAGAAAACATCAGCTGCTGGAGGACCATCAACTTGGTGAAAGATGCTCTTTAGTCTGCCAGAAACTTGCTGGTCTAGCAGTGCAAAGAGCTGTCCACGACCGAATGTTGCAGACTGGCACATTCCAAGGTCCTCGACTGTGTGTTGAAGGATGCTCCAACTATTGGAGAAGCCACTGCAAAGGCTCAATGGGGAAAGTCCACAGTCTAAGGCCGCCCCCCCCCCCCTTTACACCCTCCTCCTCTTCCGTCCTTCCCGCACACCACCAACCCCAACCCCTACTGCCATAGTAGGCGCTATAAAATCTGTAAAACACCTCAGGCTGTATATTTAACATCAAATGATTATTGGAATTATAACCTGTAATTTTAAGTGTAGTGATGCACATCTACACAAACTGGCACAAACTGTATGAAAAGAAATTGACCTGCTTTGCAATTTTTGTAATGTACTATTCAAACTGTTATGTAATGGATCTCAACATATTTTATGAATAAGGTATATTTTTGGAAAAAAAATGGAAATATCCCTATTGTACATGAACATTCAAAACCATCATGAGGTAATCATATACAGAGACTTAGGTAATAATTCATTGTACCTTAGAGTGAATGGGCTAGGAGGGTGCAGAAGGAGGTGGGTAATGATGCAGTATAGTAAAAATGCTCATAAATATGTGGTATATAGGTTGAATGCAGAAGCTTAAAGTAGAAAATGCTAATATATACAAATATATGATAAAATTGGAGGCTGGAGCAAATCATTTTTTCTTCCTTTGGTTATGAAATAATAGTTTATCCTTTTAAAGAATGCCTATAGTTGGGTTGCACATCAACTCTGGACTTATAAACGGCATTAATTTTCTCTGCTCATGCATACATTCAGCCATTTATGCAAAATTCCTTTGCATATTATTTCCTCAAAATCATTATCCTCATAAATGGAAATTTATGCAATCCCGTAAGGAATTTTATGGGGATGCGTCAATGAGGAAACTAAACTTCACAGAAGCTCAAATATATCTGACGTTCAATTCAATTAATCTTCTCTCTCAAGAATTAGGAGGGAGAAAGCAGGAGGAAGAGAGAGAGTGAAAAAAATAAGGACAAAGGTTAAAGTTTCTCTCATGTCACATCCGGTCTGCTGGTCCCATTTGTACTGGTGGTGAGTGACACAATGCTAAGACTCTCCTTCAAATGCCCTCTGATATATACGAAGCAGGTGTTGGGAGCGAAGACAAGTCCATTAGCATGAGAAAGTCTCCAAAGGAAAAATACTAGGTCAGAAATTCCAAATGCACAAAACAGCCAGATGGAAATCTCAGGAGGAACACCCTGGATTCTAGTCCTGTTTGCTCTCTGTACATAGTGGGTGAAATATCTTTGGGGAGAATCCTTCAATATCAAAAGAATTTATCTGAGGGCATTCTTATTGCGTGCAGTAGTGTATTTGTACATATCAATGTGATCTGAAGCAGTGGAGGTGTCCTTACAGATCCCACACTTGGAGACATTTTATTGAGCCCTTATTGTAACTGTTCCCAATCCTGGTGTCTTTCAGATTCATCCAATGGGCAAACAAACTTCGACAAGCAACAAGCCCTCATTCTTAACTTCAGTTGTCACAGCTGTGACAAGTGATATTACCCTGAAGGTCCTGCGCTTTCTGCTCATGTTTGTTCTCACTGCAGGCTGTGAGGAGTAATTACGAGCCAACAGTGACATTGAAAGCAAAGCCTCACCCTGTGTTGCTGTAAATGTAATTCCTAACATTCAATGCAGGCAAACTGGAATGGACAAAATGGTGTGGCATTGATATATTTACACTGTGACCCAACATGATTTCTCAGTCCAACATGTGAGATATACGTGAAAACATTTCCTTTATCTGAAAAAATGCTGTGCATTTCCCTTGTGTATCTGAGCACCTGGTATATTTCAGCATCTGTAAAGTTTAATTTCTTTTTTGATTTTAAACCCAAGTTCCATCTGGTCATCTATCTGAAGAGGTGGAGGGAGTTATACCTGTGAGGACTTCAACCAACACCAGTCTAAAAGGTTGAACTGCTTATTTATCTTACTACTGCTTCTAGGAAGTAGTGAATACAGGATTGCTACCACGAGTGCCAACTATCTGCTATTGTTTTCAAATCCAATTAAAATTGGGTAAGGTAGAAAATGAGCTGCTGACTCAATCCGTTTCACGTTATTGCACAAAGTCCAAATTACCCCCAGTCCTACAAATGCAGCTACACCACTTCGATTGTAAAACCTTTATCCTTGTTTTCAAATCCCTCCACAGGTTTGCCCCTCCCTATCTCCACAGTCTCCGCAACCCTACAACCTTCTTGAGATACCTGTGCTTCATCAATTCTTGCCCCTTACACATCCCCATTTTAATTGCACCATCATTAATGGCCATGTCTTCAGCTGACAAGGTCCAGCATTCTGTCCCTAAACATCTCCGCCTCTCTACCTCCCCTCCTTTAAACTCTATAAAACCTACCTCTTTGACCAAGCTTTCAGTTACCAGGCTCTCTATCTCATTATGTGGCTCAGTGTCAAACTTTGATAATTGCTCCTGTCAAGGGCCTTGGGATGTTCTACTACATTAAAGCTGCTATATAAATGCAGGTTACTGTTGTTGAATGTGAAAACTGAGTGCTGATGGAGGGGCCATGGTGTAAGAAGGCTCACTTTACTTACAAGATCATTACAAACATATAAATTAGGAGCAGGAGGAGGCCACTCGGCCCCTTGAGCCTGCTCCATCATTCAATAAGATCATGGCTGATCTGATTGCAACCACCCGCTTACCCCCGATAACTTTTCACCCCTTGCTTATCAAAATCTACCTACCTCTGCATTAAAAATATTCAAAGATGCTGCTTCCACTGCCTTTTGAGGAAGGGAGTTCCAAAGACTCACTGCCTTCTTAGAGGAAAACATTTCTCCTCATCTCCATCTTAAATGGGCGACCCTTTATTTTTAACCAATGACCCCCTGGTTCTAGATATCTGCTCATTGTGGACAATGTGAGGAAACAGATAACTGCATTCTGTGGGTTAGAAGAACAACTCATCTTTTGGCAGAATCAAGCGTGCACAAGAGTGAATCGCAGGAGTGGCCTCCACAAACTGTTGTGCTGAGAACAATGTGTTGATGGAGGTGCTCAAAGTGCAGAAAGCCATCAAAATGAAGCAACCAAGATCATCATGGACAATGGGTGGAATTTAATGTAGGTGACAGGGTTTAGTCCATCAATGGGAAAACAGGTGGGAAACCCATGTCACCCCCTCCTGGGGGCCCCATGAGGCTATCTAAGTGTATTGATACACTTGAGTGGGTAGCAAGAGCTGCTTGCCAATAGGCTGTCTGGTGCTGCCAGCGCTTCCAGGACCGGTGGTTGCTGGTGGTTCAGTGAGTCCCTCAGCAGAGACCATCACTGGATCCCTGGAGACAGGTGAGTGTGGGCTGATTAGGGGTGGTGGGGATGAGGGTCACTGAAAAGGGTGGGGGTGGGTGGATGGGGCGTCGGATTCAAGGGCGGGGAATGACTTTCAGCAGGAATCCCCCTCTTTCCGACGTCAGGCCCCTCGATCATGCACCAAGTGTCTGGGGGACAGCTGGCAAACCCAATAGGGTTTACTGGGTGGCCTTCAGGTGGCACGGGAGACCTGCCCGAGTTTGGGAGAATCACTGAACCGCCACTAAATTCTGGTGGCCTCAGGGATAATGGCCTTTAAGTGGCTCAGTAATGAGACTAACTAGTTAGCGGGCAGGTTGCCTGCATTGGCCTGTTCCAGCTACTGACTAAATGAAAGTCAGTTTTCCGGCTGGCTGGAATGGACCTCACAGCCACCCCTGAGATTATGCAGGTCCGTCCACTGTATAGCCCGCTCGGACAGGCTCCATTAAATCCCAGACTGTGTTGCACAATTGTATCAGGTTATGACTGTCAGATATTTGAGATTGTGATGTGTTCTTATGACATCATATTTCTATATACAGATAGGTGTATCAATTATCTTACATTTGTAGAATGTCTATTCAAAGAGGTTGTGAGAGTCAACCATATTCGCTTGATTAGTTTCGTATAACAGTATTGTCAACCTCGATTTGTTAGTATGTTACTGGGAATAAAGCAGTGACAGGGAGACCATTTCATGACTGTTTACTACCTTGCAACAGTGACTATATTTCAGAAGTACTTCATTAGCTGTAAAAAGACAGACCTGCTTACTAATAACGGGGAATGTTTGCTTACTAACTAACCTTATGCCCAATTAAAACTGACTGCACATAGTTACTCCCCTTTTCCATGCTCAGCTGGTGAGGTCTTGGTCACTTTATTCTAAGTCACCTGCAAGCACATGGGCTGTCATTCAACCTTTCTGTAAAATGACATGCAGAGCATCGTGTGGTACTGAGTTAGCGCGGCATTGTCAGGTTTTCTGTCACACAAAGGAACTGCTAAACTGAGGCAAAAACAGAGACTGCTGGAAAAACTCAGCAGGTCTGACAGCACCTGTGGAGAGAGAAACAGAGTTGATGTTTCCAGTCCGGATATGGACTCGAAACCTCAACTTTGTTTCTCTTGCCACAGATGCTGTCAGACCTGCTGAGCTTTTTCAGCAGTCTCTGGTTTTGTTTCAGATTTCCAGGATCCACGGTATTTTGCTTGTATCTTAGTGCTAAGCTGAGGCCTGTTTTCCTGTCAAAGATCCCAGGGCACTCTGTGCAAACTGGTTGTCATGTTTGGCTACATGAAAACAGTGACTGCATTTCAAAAATAACTCATGGAGGTAACATACTTTGGGGTGTCCTGACATCCTACATATATGGAAGATGGTTGTGAGGGCTTGTACCATTGATCCCCTTCCAAGCCACACATCCATGTCAGAAGGGGTCTGGTTAGGGGAATTCAGTGTCCCCTGACCCTCCAACTCTCATTTATGACTCCAGGTGGTAGGTTGTGCAAACTAGCAGCCATATCTTGGGATCTCAACTTGGCAATCATGCATAAATAGGTGAGCAGCTGGTATAGTATGGGTACAACACCCCTTAGATGTGCAAGAAGATTGGGAACAGTGGAAGAGGCAGAGGATCCTATAAGTTAGTAGGACAATAGCTCAGAAAGCTGAAACCACCCAGATGTGTGACACATGCAGGACACAGTCAGGATTCTCAGTGAGATACATGGCCAGTCACCTGTGAAGGGTCTGGGGCCTCACACAATATAAGGCCCAGTACTTGTCATGGATGGTCATAGCTGAGGGCGTGACATCCATGACAACAGATCTCCTGGTAGGAGTAGCTACAAGCAGAGAGAGTGAGACAGAGCATGAGAGATAGGCCCTTGGAGGTGTTATTTAGTGCAAGTTGAAACCGAATAAGAATTATTTCTTTAGTGCAGGAAGGGGCTAGGAATATCCATGGAGAAGCAGATGAGGGTGCTCCATTATGTTCCCTCTTTCATTTCAATTTTCAGATGAAAATGGACTTCTTCAGGTGCCAGTGCAGTGGGACTAGTCCTGACCGGTGATGGATGCCCCTTTCACATGAACAACCATCTTCAAATTTCTCCTAACCTATCTTCTCTCTTCCTTTAGTAAGAATTCCAAGTTGAGAATCCCCTCATCACATATTCTCCAACCAGAGGAAATAGTATTTTCTTGTTCAGCTTATCAAAGCCCTTTTGGAAACCTCAGTTAAAACCCTTCTTAGCTCTCTTTGTTCGAATGGAAACTGTTGCAATATCTCAAGTGTCTGTTCAGAATGATAGTTTGCCAAATCTGCTATCATCCTGGTGAATATAATTTTTCCTGTTCTTTATAAGAACATAAGAAATAAGAGCAGGAGTGGGCCATCAGCCCCTCGAGCCTGCTCCGCCAGTCAATAAGATTATGGCTGATCTGATTGTGGCTTTAACTCCAGTTTCATGTCTGTGCCTCATAGCCCTTGACTACGTTGTCAATCAAAAATCTGTTGAACTCAGCCTTGAAGAAACTCAATGATCCAGTCTCCACTGCTCGCTGGGGTAGAGAATTCCAAAGACTCACGACCCTCTGAGAGAAGAAATTTCTCCTCACCTCTGTCTTAAATCGGAGACCCCTTATTTTGAAATTGTGCCCCCCCCTCCCCCCGCTGTTCTAGATTCCCTCATAAGAGGAAACATCCTCTCATCATCTCACTATCCTTTCTGTAATTGCAAAGGATGTCAAGGCTAGGAGCAGGGTACAGAAGAGATTTACAATGGCTTCAGTTATGAGAAGGAATTCAAGAAATTGAGGATCTTTTCACCAGAACATGAAAAGTTAAGAGGAGATTTGTTTAAAATTATGAAGGAATTTATCAAGATAAATGTGAGGAACATATATCCATTGGTTAGGAGTCAGTGACTAGAGGTTGCAAATGGTCTGTTCCATGGATCAGTGCTGGAATTAAGTTTCTCAGTCAACATATAGATGATTTAGATTAAGGAATAGAGTAGAATTTGTTCTTGTATAGTGAATCAAGAAGAAAATGGAATAACTCCGAAAAGGATAAGGTCAAACAAATGGTTGTAATCAAACAAATACAGTTTGATGTAACAAAGTGTATGGTGAGACGAATGGTAGATTGGAATGCATTTAAATGGAGAAACCCTGGGATGGGGTGGAGTGAGTGGGGGGTTGGTGTGGGGGTGTGGAGGTTTTCATGAATAATGGGTTAGGCACAAAATTCTTTTAGCAGGTGAAAAATACTCAAAAAGGCTAATCAGATGCTGATCATCATCATAACAGCTAAAAGTGCAGTAACGTTGTGGTTATATTACTGGAGTAGTCACCCAGAAGGGGTTCAAATCTTATGATGGCCCTTTTGAAAACTTTGAGTCAGTTGTTTAAAAAAAAATTGGGAATTGGAAAAAATTGAAAATAAAAACAGGTATTGATTAAAAGTGACCATGAAGCTTTTGGATGGTTGTAAATACCCAACTAGTTGTCAAATAGACTTTTCTGATGTCCTTAACCAAACTGGGCTGTATATGACTCCAGTCCCATAGCAACATGGTTAATTCTTAACTGCCTTCTGAATAAGTCACTTTGTACTGAGCTGTAAGGATAAATAAGGAGGTGCAATAAATGCAAGCCTTGCCAACTATGCTCACATTGCAAGCATGAATGAAGCCAAATCATAATGTATTAAAAATGTTGCATACTGTATACACTTCCCGTCTGCAAAACTTTACTTCACATTGTTAAATTTTACAACACTTCCCATCAACTTTTAAGCCTATAAGCTCTTATGTCCATTTTTATAATGGAAACTACCTATGTATACATGTCACACTGTAATTACATCCTTCTGCCAGTTGCAGCACTGTTTTGTGCCTCAGCCTCACAACAAAGAAACTTCAATGTAACAATCAATTCCACAGGTGGATTTTAATGCTTTCTCCCGAGGTAGGCTTGGGAGCAAAGCGGGCATTTATTTGGGTGCAGGGTGCCAACCTCTGCCAGAATTAAGTCAGTGAATGACCTTCCCACCCGCCGCCAATTGAGGCCAATGGTGAGACCCCTTTCACCTGGATTAAATACTGCCCTATATCTCTGATTCTGAAATTCCTTAAGTTTTACAATTTTAACTATATATATTAATATAACATCGAAGTATTATATCCCTGTTCAGGATGCTGACATTAAAATGGGAATTGAATTATGTCTGCATACCATGACCTAATTATCCCCATTTCTCTAAAACCACTCAACTCTGCCTTCCGATGTTTACACTTGGCACATACAAATGCAGATAAGTAACATGATTCTACAAAGTGCTAATGCAGCATTCATTTTTTCAGTTTTGACCTTCGCATCTGAGGAAAGGGGTGGTGCATAATACTGAGGTTATGCTGCATTCTTGGAGGTGAAATCCTTTAATCAAGCGTTAAACCACGGATCTGTCTGACTGTTGTAATGGCTCAGCTGGATGGCATTAGTCAAGTGCAGCAAGTTTTCCAGGTGTGCTGACTGGCATGCCTTTTTCAGCCAGCGTTAGCTTAACCAGCCATTCTTCTCATTGCTGCTTGTAAGATTTCCCCTGCATGAAGTGGCTCCCTTGTTGACCCTGTAACAACATGAAGTTCACAATGGAAAACAAAAATAAAAATACCTGGAAAAACTCAGCAGGTCTGGCAGCATCTGTGGAGAGGAATACAGTTAATGTTTCGAGTCCATATGACTCTTCAACAGAACTAAGTAAAAATAGAAGAAAGGTGAAATATAAGCTGGTTTAAGGGGGGGTGGGACAAGTAGAGCTGGATGGAGAGCCAGTGATAGGTGGAGATAACCAAAAGATGTCACAGACAAAAGGACAAAGAGGTGTTGAAGGTGGTGATATTATCTAGGGAATGTGCTAATTAAGGGTAGGAAGCAGGACGAGCAAGGTACAGATAGCCCTAGTGGGGTGGGGTGGGGTGAAGGAATCAAAATAGGCTAAAAGGTAGAGGTAAAACAATGGATGGAAATACATTTAAAAATAATGGAAATAGGTGGGAAAAGAAAAATCTATATAAATTATTGGGGATAAAAGGGGGGATTGGAAAGGGGTTGGGGATGGAGGAGAGAGTTCATGATCTAAAATTGTTGTACTCAATATTCAGTCCGGAAGGCTGTAAAGTGCCTAGTCGGAAGATGAGGTGCTGTTCCTCCGGTTTGCGCTGAGCTTCACTGGAACAATGTAGCAGGCCAAGGTTGGACATGTGGGCATGAGAGCAGGGTGGACTGTTGAAATGGCAAGCAACAGGGAGGTCTGGGTCATGCTTGTGGACAGACCGAAGGTGTTCTGCAAAGTGGTCACCCAGTCTGCGTTTGGTCTCTCCAATGTAGAGGAAACTGCATTGGGAGCAATGAATGCAGTAGACTAAATTGAGAGAAGTGGAAGTGAAATGCTGCTTCACTTGAAAGGAGTGTTTGGGCTCTTGGACGCTGAGGAGGGGGGAAATAAAGGGGCAGGAGTTGCACTTTCTGTGGTTGCGTGGAAAGGTGCTGGGGGAGGAGGTTGAGGTGTAGGGGGTGATGGCGGAGTGGACCAGGGTGTCACGGAGGGAACGATCCCTGCGGAATGCTGCCGGGGGGGGGTGAAGGGAAGATGTGTTTGGTGGTGGCATCATGCTGGAGTTGGTGGAAATGGCGGAGGATGATACTTTGAATGCGGAGGCTGGTGGGATGATAATTGAGGACTAGGGGAACTCTATCATGGTTTTGGGAGGGAGAGGAGGTTGTGATGGCGGATGTGCAGGAGATGGGCCGGACACGGTTAAGGGCCCTGTCAACCACCGTGGGTGGAAAACCTCGGTTAAGGAAAAAGGAAGACATGTCAGAGGAACTGTTTTTGAAAGTGGCATCATCAGAATAGATGCGACGGAGGCGAAGGAACTGAGAGAATGGGATGGAGTCCTTACAGGAAGTGAGGTGTGAGGAGCTGTAGTCGAGGTAGCTGTGGGAGTCGGTAGGCTTGTAATGGATATTGGTGGACAGTCTATCACCAGAGATTGAGAGTGAAAGTTCACAATGGAATTCATTTTGTGTAAAATACTCCAGGATGTTTCGGAGGTGCGTAAAGAAGTGCTGTACGCAGGCATGTTCTTGCTCAAAAGAATGATATACTGACCTTGGAAGGAATCAGCCATGATTCAGAGCGATGGCGCCAAGGCTGAAGAGGCTTGGCTATAATATGAGGCTGGGTAGCCTTGGGATATATTCCCAGGAGATAAGAAGGTTCAGTGCTGGTCTAATTGAGTCATCTAAAATAATGAACAGCATTACAAGGAAGATGGGGAATGATTTAGCTCATTACTGTTTGAAGGACCTTGCTGTGTGCAAATTGGCTGTCACATTTTCCTACACAATAGCTGTGAGCGAGATAAGGTTTCCTAAAGCAAACAAACATTAAGTAAAAAATTTATCTTTGAATTGAAAACATACCCCAGCTCATGTAACAGAGTCACATGAGGGTACATGTTTTATTAAATTTTTATTTTTTCATTTTTTTTACGCAGCACTGCAATATCCTTGGGGCAGCTCCATGCCTCAGGGAGATTGAGGCTTTCTTCCTCGCACATGTGCTAACTGCACGCTAGGCCCATTCGCCCTCTTCCACCCGCCCGCACAGGCAGCACTGTTGCTCATGATCCACGCAACAGGCCTTGATTGGCCGGCCAGCGTGAAATCGCGGTGCAGAGCTAATCGCGGGCAGCGGTAGGCTTCCCGACCACCCCTGTCCAGCGCCTCCACCAAAGGCAAAACCCCGCCCCAGAATTATTAATTTGAATTTAAATTCCACCAGCTGCTGTAATGGGATTTGAACCGGTATCACCAGAGGATTAGCCTGGACCTCTGGATTACCAGTCCAGTGGAAGTGGGGGTCAATATTTTAATATTACTAACCTACCCTTTCCCCTTAAATCAAGAGGGGATCCCAACTCCATGCACCAACTGTGACAAGAAAACAGAGGGACTTGGATTCTTTGGGATCGTGTGGCCTCTTGAACAAGCAACTAACAGTGAAAGCAGGATGGCTGGACATTGCAGCACAGGGCGTGACAGCACTGTTCATTGGGCAAAGGCACCTGGTGTGGTATAAAGCAGATCAAGTTTGGTCCACAGTTTGTGCCAAGTTAATCGATATCTGCAATGGCAACAAAGGCAGGGAAAGATGATGCATTCAGAATCAGCATTACTGCCAGCCTCAAACAGATCTCCCAATTTAAGAATTAGGGAAGAAATTACAGCAGCATAAAATAACTCCGCATTATTGACTTTTGCTGTGATCAGCTAACAGAAAAACCTGAGGATTGAATGTGACGCCGTTCAATGCCATCATCCACTGTGAGCTTATACACTTTGCTTTCACCACACTTTTAGAACTGCAATGGCTCTAAAATGATCGAAAATCCAGTTCCATACGTGCAGCAGGATCATGTAGGTTTAACTCTTGAACTGGCTCAGAGGTCTGGTTTGCTGAGCCTCGAGCTGCAACTAGGTGCTGGTGCCTGCACTAGAGTGTAGTACAGACAAAATGGAACACAACAACACCTTGCATTTATGTTGCAACTTTAATGGAATATAACATGCCACCCTGCTTCACAGAAGCATTATAAAGCAAAAGTAGACACCGAGGCACATGCAATATTAGGTCAGATGATCAAAAGTTTGGCCAAAGAGTTTTACAAAGTGTCCTAAAGAGATAAAGTGAGGTAGAAAGGTGGAGAGTTTCAGGGAGGGAGTTCCAGAGCTCAGGGCCTTTGCTACCAAAGGTACAGCCACCAACGGTGAAACGATTAAAATCGCAGATGAATAAGAGGCAGAATTAGATGAACGTACATATTTCAGAAGGTTGTGTGACTGGAGGAGATTATAGAGATGGGGAGGGGTGAGGACATGGAGGATTTGGAAAACAAGGATGAGAATGTTAAAATCAAGGTTTTGTTTGACTGCGAGCCAGTGTAAGTCAGTGAGCACAGAGATGATAGGAGAAAGGGATGAAGGCAGCAGAGTTTCAGATGGCCTCAGGTGAACAAAGGATAATGTGGGAGGGCAGCCAGGAGTGTGTTGGCATGGCCATGTCTGTTGGTAACAAAGGCATGAATGAGGGTTGCAACAGCAGATAAACTGAGGCCAGGATGAAGTCGGGGGGTGTTATGGAGATGGGATTAAGCAGTCTTAGTCACGGAGCGGTTATGTAGTTGAAAGTTCATGTCAGGGTCAAGTATGACAAAACCATTACGAAAAGACTGGTGTCATCTCAAGCAGTTGCCAAGGAGAGGGATGGAGTTGGTAGCTAGGGAACAGAGTTTGGAGTGGAGACTGAAGACAGTGGCTTCAATCTTCCTGATATTTACTTGTAGAAAATTTCTACTCATCCAGTGCTGGATGTCAGATAGGTAATCTGATAAGTTAGCAACAGTGAAGGAGTCGAGAGAAGAGTGGTGAGGTAGAGCTGGGTGTCATCAGCATACATGTGAAAACTAACAAGCTGGTCTAGATGATGCCATCAGAATGCTGCATACTGGGTTGGCTTACAAGTCTGCAATTGCTGAGAATTAGGCTCCTGGTGTCACTGACATGCAACTATAAACAATACAGAGTCAAGATTTTGGAAGCCAGCATATCAGAGTCTATAAGCCCCAAATTCTTCCGCTGCTCTCTGCATTTTTTTCCTCAACATTGTCACATATTTATGCAACCAAATGAGCACTCAAAATGGCCATCAATGCACAGACGTAGACATTCTGGCAGCTTATCTGAAAAAAACTAAAGAAGATGATGAGTATGTGAGCATAACTTGATCATTTTCACCTGAGCATATTTTTAAAGTATCGCCTCCTAAACATTTTCTCGGGCAAATTGATTTAACAATGAACACTTTAGTTTTGATATCCACTTAGCCAATTGTTTTTGAAGAAATATAAGATCAGGGTAAACCCATTCAAAAGCACTACACTTCTCATTTGTTTCAAACGTGTTTTCATTTGCAGCTGAAAATTGCTTTAATCATCCTTCATGACTACGCCATAATTCAGGAATCTCATGTAAAAGGGGAGCTGTTAACTCTGCAATTTCTTGGACAATAGCCTCCCAACATCCTGCTGGGGTATGTTTGCTCTTTCTCAGTCTATAGCTGAATGGCCCAAAAGGTTGGTAAATACAGTGACATGAACACACAGGAAATCAATCTCCTTACCTTTCATTAATAGCAGTTATCTTATTAACCAAGAACAGGCAGGCAATTCATAATTAGTTGGTTTTGCTGCTAAAATATTTTTCTTTTTCCACCTCAATGCGGGACAAAATATCATCAGCTGTATGCACACAACAGGTTAAAGGGAATGTTCTCACTCATAAGTAACATACTAATCTTGCAGAAGCCACTTGCATGTACTGGCAACCACATTGGTTCTGAATGATACCCTGTTATAAGGCTAATTATAACCAGGGTGCTGTAATGAGATTTATATTTGTGGGGGCAGAATATAGAAGTTGTCTATGAACAAATTTGAATAATTTGTTTTAGATTATTATTCTCAGTGATTGATATGCTTGTTTTAGTCTGTTGAGGTGAGAGATTACAAGGGGAACCGATGGGTTAGCAAACAGATTCATTCAAAAGTCAGTATTCTCACTACCACTGGGACTTCCTGAGCAAACGTAAATGTGGAAATATGTTGCAGATTTCCAATGACACCAAACCATTTGCTTGAACGATTATACTTGCATTCGGATTATCAGTCTGTTTTCAATTTTGGGAGTAAATGTTTCTTTATTGTTCATCTGCTCCTTCATTGTAAACAGTGTTTCAAAGTGTTTTTTTGCTTCAATGCAAAGTTGGCAGAATTATGCACCAAGAGGCTAGCACTTATATGCAGCAGTGGCAGCACCAAGATGATGATAAATCCAGGGGCTACGTCTGTGATGAGTAAAAAAGAGTGGGATCTTGGCTTAAGAGGATAAAAAAAACTGCTGGAAGTTTCTTTCATCTCTTCAGGGGATGTGGGCCAGCATTTATTGCTCATCCCCAGTTGCCCTTGAGAAGGTGGCAGCCTTCTTGAACCGCTGCAGTCCATGTGGTGTAGGTACACACACAGTGCTGTTAGGGAGGGAGTTCCAGGATTTTGACCCAGCAACTGTGAGGGACGGTGACATATTTCCAAGTCAGGATGGTGAGTGACTTGGAGTGGAACTTCCAGGTAGATGGTGGTGCTTCCATTTGTCTGCTGCCCTTGTCCTTCCAGATGGTAGTGGTCGTGGGTTTGGAGTGACCAAAAAACAGATGGAATTTGAACTTAGAATTTCTAAACTGGGCGCAATTTGCTCATTTATCAACAAAACCCTTTGTTGAGGTCAAATTCCAAGAGGCCTTGCCCTTGAGCAGATTCTCAACATTGGTCACGCAATCCCTCATTATGTAGAAATTACAGCATAGAAACAAACTCATTAAGTCTACATTCCACATAAGCCTCCTCCCACCCTACTTCACTTCATCCTATCATAATATCATTCTATTGTTTTCCGCTTAATATTTGGATTTCTATTTAATGCATCAAACATATCCATACACACACACGCACAAATATTCACATATATACATAAATACCTATACAAATATACATAGGTATATAGATTTATAGATACACACAGACACACCTACAAATATATCTATATGCAAATTTGTACAGTATTATACATATATTTAAATGCATATACATATAGACATGCACAAAATGTTTGCAGACAAACATGTATATATAGTGTAATGCATATATATGCAGTATTCATGCAGCATGAATTGTTGTACCCTTTGCAAAGGGTATTCTTGTGAATTGTCCTGATGAGCACAAGATGAAAAGTTTTGACAGCATGTCTCTTTTTTCAGCAATATTCAAGATCTGTACTGCCAGGTGACTATATATATATATATATATCACAAACATTCCAGCAATAAAATGGCAGCCCCAGTTTGTCATGGTTCAGCAATCCTGCCACTGGGATCATGTGAACATGACAATAAGACTGGTCTCCCAACATCTGACCTAAGCAAGCTCCCTGGCGGCAGTTTCATTTTAAACACTGTTTGCCCTGAAAGTATTGGCGAGGCTGCTCTCTGGTGAGACATCATTCACCCCTCTGAAAATTCAACGTCTCCTGCCATCGTAATAGCAACAGGCACAGAACATAACACAAATTAAATCAAGTTGAAATCACTATGGGGCCAGGATGCGTTGGTTATGCAACACTGTAAATATTGAGAGCAGAATCGTCCCAGATTTGCACTAAGTGCGGTAGTGGGTGGATAAAACGATATTTCACCCACCGGCCGCAATAGCGGCTTTTCACGTTGTATTGTCCCAAACATTAATTGTACATTCCCAGGAAATACGCCATTTCCATGGTGGGTGGGCTCTCATTCGCCCACCATGTCATCACCTCGCCACTCAGCATATTTAAAGTCCAGCTGCACGCACACCTCTCAGAGCTTCCAGCCCACGACTGCTGCACGGAAGACATGGCCCTGAAAGGCAAAAAGACTGCAGCCCCCAGGTTCAATGATGCATCCCTCGAGTGACTTTTGGACGCAGTGGAGGCTGTGATGTCCTCTACCCCCATTCTGGCTGCAGGATGGGCAGCAACCTCACTAATCCAGTTTGGGAAGCGGTGGTCAGCGCCAAAGCTCTTCAAAAGAAGACAGCCACCCAGTGCCACAAGAGGATGGATGATCTTTTCCATTCCGCTAGGGTAAGTCACTCCTCTCATTACTGTCAACTCGCACACTCACAAACCCATCACACATCCACAGGGCCCTCACTCACTGCCAGTTCAAGGGGCATCACCATTCACTCTCTCACACACATCTTCATTGTCCTCATCCCGTCCATGGGATCACTCACCACCCACACATGCAAGACATGTTTATCATCTAGCCTGGCAGGCATCCTGCTTACACTCTCTCCATCTCGATTCATGCAGGACAAGCTGGAACACAGAGAGAGAGGTCACAGACTGGTGAAGGAATGCATGATATCAAGGTCCTCACAGACTTTGAAAACAGAGCCATCCAGCTGGCCGGTGAGGATCTGGATCATTCCTGTGCTGACGGTGAGGTCAGCGGTGCTCAACCAAGTGAGGATCCAGCAGCGCAACATCCATCAGACAACCATGCCATAAGTGATGTGTCCTGTTCCACAATTAATGCTATGCACTAATTATCTCTCCTTGCTTTCACAGGCACAGATGGAAAAGAGTCCACAATACAGGGCCTCCAATCAAGCCCTGAAGAAACCTTTGAAGAGGAATCTGGAGGCACCCTCCTTGAAGTCCCATCACAGCGCTCACCCACATCATTCTTTACATGGCTAGCAGCTATGAGGGCCTCCTGAGCACACCTGCCTCACCTAGCCAGTGTGTGGGCCTCATCCCCATCTTCGAAGACCCCTTCACCCTCATCTCCGTCAGCATCCTCCTCATCGGAGGAGACTTCCAACTCCTCCATCACCCCCTCAGCCAGCTCATCTCCCCATTGCAATGCCAGTTTAAAAAGGGTGCAGCAGACAAAGATAATGCAGACACCCTCTGGGGTCTGTATTGCAGGGCTCCACCAAACCAGTCCAGGCACCGGAACCTCATTTTCAGCATCCCGATGGTCTGTTCCACCAAGTTGCGAGTTGCAGTATGAGCCTCGTTATATCTTCACTCTGCTGCAGTCTGAGGCCGCCGCACGGGTGTCATCAGCCACATCCTCTGTGAGGAGCCCTTGTCCCAAAGGACCCATCCCTGCAGCCTCTACGGATCCTGGAAGATGTCAGGGATCTGAGACCGACTGAGAATGTAGGAATCATGGACAGTCCCTGGAAACCGTGCGCACACCTGCAGGATGCGTTTGGTGGTCGCACACCAGCTGCACATTCAGAGAATGGACTCCCTTATGGTGGACATTGTGGAGCGCGTGTTGCAACAAAGATCTGAGCACCATGTGAGTGCAGTCAATGGCACCCTGCACCTGTCAAAAACCTGAGATCTGGGCACATCCAATTGCCTTTGCATCCTGGCTGTCCTGGTCCCAAGCGAAATGCACAAAGTTGTGTGCCCTCGCAAAGATGGCGTCCATGACCTCATAGATGCACTTGTGGGTGGAGGCTTGTGAGATCCCCCAGAAGTCACCCGTGAAGTCCTGAAAGGAGCCACTGGTGCAGAAATTGAGTGCCACGGTCACTTTCAGGGCCACTGGCAGTGGATGCCCTCCATGTCCCCGTGGTGCCAAATCCTGCAGCAGCTGGTTGGTGTGTCCAACCAGTTCCTGAGAGATGCGCAGTACTTGGCAACTCTGGTTCTCAGTCATCTGCAGAAATGAAAGGTGTTGTCTATAGATCCTGGATCTAGCTAAACACTGAGCAGTGACGGCTCATTGTGGCTCTTCAGCAGCATGTGCGGGAGCCCCAGCTGCCCCTTCTTCCTGAGGGTGCTGCTCCTCCCTCTGCGCAGCCAGGTGCCTCAGTTGAGACTTCTCAGTTGTCTTTGCTCTCTGTACACTACGAGGCATACAGCTAGTTCACCAGGCTCCATGATCCTGATGTATTTCTCCTGCAGGATGAAAGAGAGGGACACATGGGTTAGTATGGGTGCACGAAGAACCTGTTCTGGTTAAGTCTGAGGGCCCCTTTATGCATCACAGAGAGTGCTGGCCACCACTTGGATGGCCAGAGATTAGTGCGCTGAAAGGCTGCCTGAAACCCCACCCACTGTCACCCCACCCCACCTGACCAATTGGCAGCAGCTTTGCCCATTGGACTGCATGCTGTGCTCTCAGCTCAGGCACAGACATTCTCCTAACCTGCACTGCAAGGTTGCACTGTTAGCTTGAACCATGGGGGAGACTGGACCAAACTAGGATGATGACATTGCAAGGGGCTGTGAGCATCTCCACCAGTGACTGCTCCATGGTCAGTTTTAGCGAGGAGATTGTACAATGTGCCCAGTCGTCCAACTGTTCTGCAGCCCAATAAAATGCTCATTAGTTTGCAGTCTGTGCCCGAGGGGTGAAAAACTCTGGAGCACTTGCTGGCACTTTCATGCCTCTGCATTGCTTGAGCGGGCAGAGAAGCTAGAGACCCGACTCCAGTCATTTCAATGTGTCTGCGCCTGAACTGTCTCAGCTGCAGAGGAATGGTCACTTTATACAGGCTGTCCCTAATGTGTGGCCGCTTCCCTCGCCCACCCCCACCCACCCTGCACGTGCTTGTGTGCTACCTTCAACCACAGAATAGCCCCTGCACACCCACTGCCCCCCTCCCCCCGCCCCCCCACAACAATGCGCCTCAACCTTGGAGTCCAACAGGCGACTGGGCGAGCGCTCCACAATGTTACTGTGTACTCATGTCCAAGTTCCCCTCAAAATGCAACCCACCTAGTCATGCCTTTCATATGCTGTTGTGAAACATGTCAGCATGAAATCATGCCAATGTGGGTGGACGATCCAGCAGTGGGGGTGGGGGGGACAGCAATTCCGGCGGGTTGGCCTTAAACTGATCTGCAGATGTATTACAATGAGGTTCCTGACACCCAATGGTAGTAAACATGGCCCACCTTGGGCGGGTGGAGCAGACGATCGCAACCTTGTTTCACGATGTTGTGAAACGAATTTTTGGCCTTCTCGCCATATTGCCCGCTCATGCCACCGAACATGCCCGATACCAGTGGGCATGGATGATTCCACCCCTTGTATACTAACTGAGTTCTGCCTCTATCTGGTTCATTCAACAACAATGATTTGTATTTATATAGCATATTTAATCTACCTCTGTAATCTCCTTCAGCCTACAACACACATCCCTCACCCCCTTAGATCTCTGTGTCAATTGTCGCCTATTGAGCAACTCCAAATTTTAGACCCTCCACCACTGGCTGCAATATCTTCAGCTGCCTAGGCCCTAAGCTCTGTAATTCCCTCCCTAAACCTCTCTGCCTTGCTAAATCGGATCCCTTCTTTTAAATCACTTCTTAAAGCCTTACCTCATTGTCCAAACTCTTGGTCATCTGGCCTGATATCTCATGTGGCTCGGTGTCCAATTTTGATCCTCAATGCCCCTGGAATACTTTATTATGTTAACGATGCTACATAAATGCATGTTGTTGATGCTAATGTGGTAAAATGCCCCAAGGTGCTATACAGGAGAATTTTTGGAGCCATCTACCTGTTTGATGTTTAAACTATGTTTGTAAATGGTCCATGTTTATTATAGAGATTTTTAAAATTGTGCAATAATGACTTCAAGTCACAATAGACAGGCATATATTGGTTTTCATGGTCCTTGGTTCTGTGTGTACAAGGCAATGGCTTCATAGAATAACAAACAAGTTGTGCCAATGTGTGCAGCCAACTAAGTGAAAGATGTGCATTCACCGTTAGCTGACATAAAAACATTAAAAAAACTAAAGGGACTCCAAAAGTGAAACCTAGTTCAAAAATAGTGGGGGAGCAATGCAGTCTGCAATTAAACTCAATTCCGAATCAGAATGAGACAGCGCAGGAGGCCTTTTGATCCATTGTGCATTTGAGGGTTCTCTGAAAGGATTGATACCCACACATCCCTGCTCTTTCCCCATAGCCCAACAATCTTTCCCTTTTCAGGACATATTCAATGTTTATTCAGAAGTTATTTTTGAATTACTTTGCATTATTATATATAAAAAAGACAAGGGTAGACACTTAAAAAACGGTTATGTTCAGAAGTTAGATCTTTCACACGTGCTAGTGAAATAAATGCAACCTCAGAACGAGTATATAACGCACTCAGAGGATAAATACGGAGAAACTGTTTCCACTAGTAGGGGGGGTATATAACTAGGGCAAGCAGAGTTAACATCATTGGCAAAAAATCTGAATCTGCTTCCGCCACCCTTTCAGTGAGTGCATCCCCGATCATAACAAGACACTAAGTAAAATAAAAATGTCTTCTCTTCTTACCCCCCTGGGTTTTTTGCCAACAGTTTTAACTCTGCTTTAACTCTGAGGTTGCATTAATCTCACTAGCACAAGTGTGAAAGATCTAACTTCTGAACCTACCCGTTTTTGTTTTAAAGCGTCTACTCCTTCCTTGTCTTTTTTATATATAATAATGCACAGTATCCCGGTGCACCTTATCCTTTTTGTCTTTCATCTGGCAATCTCCATGATAAAGCATCGCTCGAGCATGACCATCGTAAACATGCAACTGGCGCACCACCCACATAGCAATGGTGACGCAGGTAATCGGGTTGGACCAGGTTTCCAAAACATCCATGAAAATCAACCCGAATATAAAAAATGCTGAAATGCGCCTTCACAGAGGGGACAGCAAGTTTATTTTTAACACAGATATTAAAGCAGGACTCCTGGTAGATGAACTACCTACACAAAACGCTTTCAGCTGTCAGCACTGGGAGCCAGTGGGGTCTATGTTCCAACTATTTCGGTCAGGAAAAGAAAACCTTATCTGTTGAACGTGCGTGTCTTTGTGTGTACTGGATTGGGAAGAGACAAACTCAAAGGGCTTTCAGTGTGATAAGTCAAATATGAGTAATAGCATTCATCTTGCCAAACTCAGTGGACATATGAATTAGGAGCAGTAGGCCATTCAGCCCCTCGAGCCCGTTCCGCCATTTGGTAAGATCGTGGCTGATCTGACTGTAGTCTCAATTCCATTTTCCTGTCTGTCCATTATATCCTCTGATTGCCTTGTTAGTCAGGGATCTATTTCTGCCTTTAAAATGTTTTGCGAACGAAATTATGGGATAAGGATCCTGTTTGTGTTTGAAATGTAAAACCTTTGCTTACACTGTTGTAAACAGCGTATTTGCACCCGACCACATTTATAAATATTCATTGACCTTTGAAAGTATTCGATTCGGAGCTTGCCCTTTTAGCAAAGCCATCCCATTCTCATCTAGACAAACAGCTGAGGCTCACTGCTTAACTATTAAAGTGGCTTCAAATCTCTATTCCTGCCTTAAGTTGACCCAGGTGCACTCCAGGGTCATATGACCAGGATAGTGCAACTTGGCCAAGATTCAGGGCACTTTGGAGGGGACAATGGCTGTTGAATAAAGGGTCCTTATCTCATCCCAACTGGTCAAACATTCCTGAAAGTTGCTGGCTGTGTTATAAATTATTTAAGGAAATTAGTTAAAGACAAAGCTTATAGCTTTGTAAAATATATTTGAAATGATTAATCTGCATTACAGATAATACTGTTCAACCTTTTTTATTGTTTTAATTGCAATAGGTTTAATGCCTCTCTTTTACTGCAAGAGATTAATGAATTAGTTTTTACCATATTGTACATTGAAGGGATTTTTTAAAATCAACAAATTGCTCTGTTCACTGTTATTTCTGAATTCGCTGTTGTATTATTTTCTACTTATGAGATTCATGAAGAATATGTAATACACCTGAAGTTGTTACAAGCTAATTTTCAGAAGTTTCTCCTGCTAGCAGTATTCTTCCCTCTTTCCCTGGAGCGGCTAATTCCTTCTGCCGCGGGTTTCTATGGATTTCAGCGACAGTCCAGCATCTCGCTCTGGTGTGCAAAGCTTGACAGCTATTCGACTGCTGAGCTCATCGCAACAGTGCTCTCTTCCCCGAGCACCTGCAAGCTGCAGAATTTCCAGCACACGTCAGTAGGTTGTGATCGTGAGCCGGAATCTGCGTTGGTTTTCCCCTTCCTGGCTTAGGAGGTGCTGAGACCAATTGTAGTGAGCAAACTCAGGGACCAAAGCTGGAGCTGTTCATATGAATCATCATTACCTTCTTCGTAGGCAGTGTCTCAATATGGAGGTTGGCTTGCTTCCAATCGGTTCTGCGCGTTTTTAACATGGCGAACGAGTCCGATAGCACCAAAGCCCTGAGTGAAGATTAGCGTAAGAACTCTTAACACATTTGTGAGAAATTCCGCTGTTGGCTATCTTAATGACGAGATATAGCGCAATTATTTTCAATGGGTTAACACCTCCATTAAAATTTTTGTATGACTCCGTTAAGCATTTATATGCTAATGTCTCACGGCGAGTTTTCTACCTTTTTTTTTGACAAAATGCTTTACTGGAACTGGTTAAATGTTGAATTTAAGATTCAAATCCAAATGTTCATCAATAGTTAAAGTGAGTAAGTAAAGCACTTCTGTGTTTAAGTAAAGCACTTACCTCCGAATAAGATACAAGTAGCGTCCCTGTGAACCTGGTTAAATGTTTGCCATCCCCGCAATTTACATCACCCCCATTGTTTACCTTGCGGACAAGAAACAATAACTGCATTAAACTCTTGCCCCAATTCTCAGCGGCAGCTCACCACCCTGTCAACACTGGCAATAAGACAAAACATTTGTCACCTACCATTCAAGTGGATTTTACTTCTGTGTTGCACTTTGGCAATCACGGAAACCAATGTTTTAAAAATGCTGCACGGTATTGGCATGTTTTGGCCATTTATTGGGATTTAAAGAAGAAACAGGGTTTGATTGGATCCAAAAGAATTGCCACCAAAAAAAAAATGCTTTGGCTATAAGGTCATGAATGTCTCCTGGAGTGCATTTCACACACACCATCAAAGCGATGTTTTCTTTTACTTTAAAAAATGTTTGAATTATTATTGTTGCAGGGAATGAGTCTGACTGGATGCCTTACAATGAAAACACATTTGCAGCAACTGTTAACTCGTCTGCTTCAATTGACATTTCCCAACCTGAAGGTCATAAATCAGCCTCTACCACTAAAGATCACTCAGACTCATTTGCTCAGCTGAATGATTTTTTCCACCCCTCCTTAGTCAGCTTTTAGTCACCACATGGAGAGAGGCACAAACAAAATCTTGCAACTTGTGGATGTTAGGAATAGAGAGGACTGGTGTGACGCATTCCACAGTCAAAGAGCTGTCTAGCTTTACGATGGGAAATGGCCATCTGAGTGAGATGCTGGAAGGTTTCTGGTCCCTGTTGAGAAGCAGGGTATAATGAGTTATCCCCTTCAGGGGAGGGGTGGGGGGAAGACTAGTGGAGTTCAGAGGATCTTTTGATAGAACTGAAAGTAATACTTGAAAATGGGCATTGCCTTTCTCAGGTATCCACTTGTAATGATAAAAATATAGAAAAACTTCCCAGCCCCAGGGCATCCCAAAGCACTTTACAGCCAACGAAGTGCATTGGAAGTGTAGTCGGAAGCAATGTAGGAAACACAGCAATTTGCAGACAGCAAAGTCCTGCAAACAACAAGAAGATAATCTGTTTTAGTGATGTTGGCTGAAATATAAATATTGGACAGGAGAACTTATGTACTCTTCTTCATAGTATTACCATGGTATCTTTCACAGCCACCTCAGAGATCAAACTTGGTTTAAAGTCCCATCCAAAAGGCAGCACCTCCAAAAGTGTAGCAACCCCTTAGTACCGCACTTGGAGTATCAGCTGAGGTTTGATGTGCAAGTCTCTGGAGCAGGACTTGAACCCACAACCTTCTGACTCAGAGTCAAGAATGCTACCATGACCCACAGCTGCCATAGAAGAGCTCGTCTATAATATCCTACATGGTGGGTCTGATTGTACATCATCGGTGACAGCAGACAAACAACTAGTTTTTGCCAATTTATTTCCAATTGCCTCTTCTATTTGCTTACACTGGTCCTGATACCAATTTGCCCAGGGAAAATCATTTACTTCACAGTGCTGTCATCAAAGTCATTACTACAGACTGCAGCTTGGAAACACTGGAAGAGAAGATCTGCACTCTCATTGAACGCTATATCGGCTAGCCAGTCATACAGCAGCACTAAGACTAAGAGTCAAACCCAAGACTAAGGTATGATTTACCAGGCAGCAGTGATCACTGCACTACTACATGCTTCAGAGACTTGGAGAGCTTACAGCAGATAGATGCCTGGAGAAGTACGAGGAGTGATGCCTCTGCAAAATCCAGTGATGAGAAAGGCAATCTGAGCTCTCCCAAGCCAACTTGCCCAGCATTGAGGCACTAATCACTTAAAATCAGCCCTTCTGGGTATGACAGATCATCTGTATACCTGACACCAGATGAAGCAACTGCTCTACTCAGAACTCAGGCAGCCTGCGACTCCAAGATGGACAACAGAAACATTTTAGAGATGTCCTCAAAGCATCCCTGAAGAAATCAAACATCTCCACTGACTCATGGAAGGTCCCTGGCTTGTGACTGACTAAAATGGAGGAGGTTCACTCAAGAAGACACTGAATACATCGAGCTGCTTCGTCAGGAACACACAGACACAAAGTCGAGGTTTCAAAGGGAGCGTAGAAACCTCCCAACAACTCATCTACCTGATCCTTCCAGCATCGCCAGCCTTGCATGTAGCAGAATCTGCAGATTGTGCATTGAATTTATCAGCAATCTCAGAACCCATTGAGCTGGAGTGGAAGCAAGTCGTCCGCAATACTGAGGGAGGAGCACTGAGAGTGGTAAGAATGTGACCTCTGGTTCAGATGTTGAGGATAATGCTCAATGATTCAAGCTGTGGAATAAATAGGGAGGATTCAAGATTGTGCCAATGTTTTTAAAGCTAAGCAACCTTAAGATGGGGATAAGATTCCAAAAACCTGCAAAAGTGACTCAATATTTAAAAGGTTTGTAACCTGCTCAACAAATTGCAAAATACAGCATCCAACTTGGTTCAGGAATGAGAGGTAACACCACTACAGGCTCTCCTCCCTCAATCCACTGAGGCCCTGATATCAACCTATTGCAGTGGGAGAGGCCGTGAAAGTTGTGTGGTTGACCATGCCAAGGGTTGCACAGAGGTCAAGAAGGACAATAAAGGAAAGTGTACCTTGGTGACAGTCAGAGGATGCCCTTTAAGACTGTTTTGGGCTATTTCTGTGCTGAATAGAATCCTGATTGAAAAGATTCAAGCTTGGAATTAAAGGAAAGATGGCATGGAACTGAGAGGCAACAACGCCTTCAAGGGCACTGGAGAGAAACGAAAGGATGGAGATGGGGCAGTAGTTTTTAAGGACTGGGGTTGCAGATGGGATTTTGGGCATGGGAAAGTGACCCTAGTTTTGAAAAGGCAGTGGATGGTACCTGAAGAATGGGAATAATTGAAAGTATCAGCCAACAAGGTTGACAGGGAAGGGAAGTCTGTCAATTTGGTGGGAATGGGGTCAAGGGATCAGGAGAGATAGGCAAGATGGGCTTGAGGAGGACACGAAGGGAGGTAGGAAAGAAACTAGAGAAAGATGCGGTGCGGCCTAGGATGGCATTGGGGTGGGCATATGGAGTTTGACCTGGTTGGCAAGGGGAGAGAGGAAGCAGTACAGACAGAACAGGAGATCTCTATTGACAAAGACGTCCACGTGCTCCTCACATTTGTTGGAGGTGAAGGAGAAAGGGCAAATAAATTTAAGGTTGGTAATAGTCATTCTGCCCACTCATTGATCAGTACCACAGCAGAATTACAAAAAGCCTAGATGCAGGTCATTTGGCTACCTTTAAATAGAGAGTGATATATTACACCACTGAACCCCACAGACAGGAAGAGGACATACACGCCCTGAAATTAATATGGACGGCAGGGGTAGCCAAATGCATAATATATTTATGTGCAATTCCTCCATCTACTATTCTTCTGCTGGCCTTAATCCATTTATTTTGAAGTCTTTGCTAAAACAACAGGCCCACCAATACCATACAAATGCATTAAATGTTTAATTGCTATTAGCAGCAACAGTGATTTCCAGGATAAATTTCTTTTTAAAATGATATTTAGTTCTTGAATTAAAGCTCAGATCTGGCAGCTGTTCTTCATATCATCCATTGCTGATGGTATTAAAAATTGGTCATTCAGTCCTAGTTTGGACTTGTGCTAGCAAACATACTGTGCACTCAAATTAGTCTAATCGGAAAGATCTAACAGATGCTAATCTGCTGTCGTCCCAGTATTGTTTTACACCAATTAAAACCTTTCCTGAACATGCTTCGAATAATCCAGTTCAGATTGGTTTGAAGGGATTTAAAATGGTGGCATCTCAGGTGCTGATTTCCTTAAGAAACCACTTCCTTCCTGTTATGGCTCTGACCTGCATCGATGTGGAGATTATCCACTTGTGCTGTTTAGTGGTTAACAGTGTGGGGTTGGATCAAACTAATGCACCCATCATTAACAATGTAAAATATAAAATGGTCCAACAGAGGTGGGGGTGGTGGTGGTGGGGCCCTGTCTACTCCAAACTTTTAAGTATGCATACTCTGTTGTTATAGCCTAGAGCCCTCTTAGATCACCCCCCAGTGCAGGATGTGGATTGTACTTCTGTTAAGCGCTGACTGCTTGCTGAGCTACTGGACTGTAATAGAATGATGCTGACATTAAACAGATTTACACCTCATTGACTCCCTGCAGCCATGGCCAAACTTGACTTTCTTCGCCTAGGAAATGACGTTCCACTTGTGATACAGTCACACTGGAGGGGAGCTTCCTGGTGTTAAAATAGCACAGCTGCCTGACTTTCTCTTTAACATGAATCATTTTGACAAAGTTGAGTTTGTGAATTCCTCATCCACACTGCATTACTGTCATGGATATTTTACTGGAGAGAGACAGAGAGGGAGAGTTGCAGGTTGGCAGAATGGGGGTGGTTGGGAGGGTGGGGGTTGGTGGTGGGTGGTGATCTCCTCATCAGGAAGTTCCCACAGACCTAAAACCTCTCAGAAATGTGAAGAAAGCTCTTTCAAAAGCTTCCGGTAGTTCACTGGGTAGGTATACTGGTGTTGCCTGGTACAACGACAAGACACAAAGATCAGAGATTTGGCCTTCAGTGTATGCTCGTATGTAACTTCAACCAGGGCAGGTGTGGAGCAGTTCTGGGTTAGGGAGAGGAAAGGTGAGCAACAGGTCAAGCTCCACATCACTATTGAAGTGATTCCAGATGGATAGCATGCATACAGGGGGAGGTGATGCTGTAATGGTAGTGCCACTGGATGAGTGATCCAGAGATCCAGGATAATGCTTTGGGGACCAATGTTGGAATTTGAGTTCAATAAAGATCTAGAATCAAAAGTCTAATGATAGCCATGAAACCATGAAACCGATTGTCATTAAAAACCCATCTGGTTCCCTAATTTCCTTTAGGGAAGGAAATCTGCTGTCCTCACCTGGTCTGGCCTACTCCAGATCCACAATATCAGCATTGATTCTTAAAATTTCCCTCTGAACAAAGACAATAAATGCTGGCCTAGACAGTGATGCCCACACATCCTCCGAACGAATTAAAAAAAAATAAGTATACATACATGAGAGAACATAGGATTGAACTTGGCACTCCTTATAGATCTCCTGTCATGACATATAAAACAGTCATTTTATATCTCCTGCTACCTGTGAAATTAGACCCAATCATAAGGCAGAACCTTTTGGAGAGGAAGAAATGAACTGAGACAAATCAAACGAACTGCTAATAGTTCTGAAACTGTTCAGACATGTCCCTTGTCAAGACAGTTTCACATGAGGGTTGGTATAATCAGGTAATGCATTCATAATTCATGAAATGTGTTGGTACATGAGGTTTTTTTCACTAATTGATATTGGAGGACTTGTGTTTTTACAGCAACTTTAGCAATCCAGTCCCAAAAGTGTTTTATTGAAACGAGGAAGGTGGGAAGTTAAAATGGCTGGTGCCATCCCACAGGGCTGCACTCTTAACCTGCCCTTTTGAGCCAGACGTCCTCCCTTAAGAATGCAGATTGGATTTTAATAGCACTATCTGTTCCTGAATGCAATTTTAACTGAACAGAATCCTATGTCTTCCTTGCCTATCAACCCTGAGGACAAGAGGAGCCAGGGGAGAAATAGAACCTGGGGAGGAGAAGAGCCGGGGAGAAATGGGGCCAGGGGAGAAGAGGAGCCGTGGGAGAAGAGGAGCCAAGGGGAGAAGAGGAGCCAGGGGAGAAGAGGAGCCGCGGGAGAAGGGGAGCCAGGGGAGAAGAGGAGCCAAGGGGAGAAGAGCCAGGGGAGAAGAGGAGCCGCGGGAGAAGGGGAGCCAGGGGAGAAGAGGAGCCAAGGGGAGAAGAGGAGCCAGGGGAGAAGAGGAGCCACGGGAGAAGGGGAGCCAGGGGAGAAGAGGAGCCGGGGAGAAGGGGAGCCAGGGGAGAAGGGGAGCCGGGGAGAAGGGGAGACAGGGGAGAAGGGGAGCCGGGGAGAAATGGGGCCAAGGGAGAAGAGGAGCCAGGGGAGAAGGGGAGACAGGGGAGAAGAGGAGCCAGGGGAGAAGAGGAGCCGCGGGAGAAGGGGAACCGCGGGAGAAGAGGAGCCGCGGGAGAAGAGGAGCCAGGGGAGAAGAGGAGCCGTGGGAGAAGAGGAGCCAGGGGAGAAGAGGAGCCAGGGGAGAAGAGGAGCCAAGGGGAGAAGGGGAGCCAGGGGAGAAGAGGAGCCAGGGGAGAAGGGGAGCCAGGGGAGAAGAGGAGCCAGGGGAGAAGAGGAGCCAAGGGGAGAAGGGGAGCCAGGGGAGAAGAGGAGCCAGGGGAGAAGGGGAGCCAGGGGAGAAGAGGAGTCAGGGGAGAAGAGGAGCCAGGGGAGAAGGGGAGCAGGGGAGAAGAGGAGCCAGGGGAGAAGAGGAGCCAGGGGAGAAGAGGAGCATGGGGAGAAGGGGAGCAGGGGAGAACAGGAGCCAGGGGAGAAGAGGAGCCAGGGGAGAAGAGGAGCATGGGGAGAAGGGGAGCAGGGGAGAAGAGGAGCCAGGGGAGAAGAGGAGCCAGGGGAGAAGAGGAGCAAGGGGAGAAGGGGAGCCGTGGGAGAAGAGGTCCAGGGAGGAATGGCATTGTTTTTTTGATTATTTGTTTCTACACAGAAACCTTGGGCCTCCCCTGCTCTGCGTTCCAGATCCCTTCCCCGCTATGCCCCGAATCCCTCCTTCCAAATATTTTTCTGAGTGGTCCCTTCAGGTGTCCAGTGCTGGTGGCCTCCTACGCACCCAAAGTCATGTTCCAGCCTGATTTTAGCTGCATTCACACAATGGACTGATTAAAATGTTAAAATCTCCCAGGCATCACACTGCAGAGGGAAAGATCAGTGTGCATCCACCTCAGCCCCTAGCCACATGGTTCTCACCATGCATTGAAATTATTCCTCCTAAATATTTAGCCAGGCATGTAGCATGGTGTTCATTTGGTATGATCATGGATGAGCATGAATAAATGTAGAGAGCTGTGATTTTGTAAAAGGACTGCTTTAATTTTGTGCAGGATGCAGCTCCACAGCCACTCGCACATTGGCCTTTGAAAACACACTTGTGAATATATCTGATCTAGGTGTATGAACATGAGTTCAGCAATGGCTATCTTGCCCATATCTGTTGCATATTGTGTTCCAAAATTCCTTGGTTACAATCTGTTGGTCAGTGTAGCTCATGAGATTTGACAAAACAATGATGAGGTTTGACATTATTGTGCTTGAAGATGTCTCCATCCATAAGGCAATGAACTACAATAAACCTTCTATCCCTCCTCAAACCTCTTTGCCTTTCAATCCTCCATTAAGATTCTGCTTAAACCTTCTCATTTGACCAAGCCCTTGGTCAACTATTTTCTTGATTGATTTATAATCCTGTGAAACATTGTGGGACATTTTACTCTGTTCAAGGTGCCAAACAAGTGCAAGCTGTTGTTGGATAGCATGGGAGACAATGAAGATTTCAGCAGAGGTAAAACAGCACAAAATTCACACTTTGAAAGCATTATTTTTCATCCACAAAAATGTTGGATGGGTCTGGCTTGTGCACTGCTTAGGCAGTTAGCAGTGAAGTGTGAGTTCCAGGATGTGGATTGTACCTCCAAGCACAGATTATCAGGGATGTTTCATCTTTGAAGAGCCAATTTTCACACAGCTGGCTTTTCAAAGAGGGAGCATAATGAAGAACATCAGAGCTTAGCTGAAACATTAGGGCTTTGAATGCAGTAGCAAAATTTGCTGATCAGAAGCGTTGTGTAGTAAAACAACTGCAGAAGCTAAGAAACAGTTGCTCCATGTAAGGATAAATGAGAAGAAAAGTATTCACAGCTAAAAAGTACCACCAGTAATAATTTTACTGTGGATATATTTCAACAATAACAATTTGCATTTATATAGCATCTTTAACATAGTAAAATGTCCAAGGTGCTTCACAGGAACATAATCAGACATAATAAACCGAACAAAAGGAGATGACATTAGGACAGGTGGCTCAATGCTTGATCTAAGGGGTCAGTTTTAAGTACATTCTTAAAGGAGATAGAAGTGGAGAGGCAAAGATGGGTAGGGAAGGGATTTCAGAGCTTAGCTGACAGCTGAAAGCATGGCAGCCGATGGTGAGGTGAAGGGATTGGGGAAGTATTAGAGGCCCAAGATGAAGGAATGTAGAGATCTGGGGAGGTT
Organism: Carcharodon carcharias; assembly: GCF_017639515.1. Classification (NCBI taxonomy): domain Eukaryota; kingdom Metazoa; phylum Chordata; class Chondrichthyes; order Lamniformes; family Lamnidae; genus Carcharodon; species Carcharodon carcharias. The sequence goes on along the minus strand of NC_054468.1, from coordinate 110,464,834 downwards.
GCAAGGCTCAAGGAGGTTAGGGATAGGTGTAAACTGAAATGCAGTTATCACATCGAAGGGCAGAGTTAATGGTCAAGGTGGGATCCAATACCTGAGCAGTTTACAATTGGCATCTGAATTACTGCTTTATTCTCAGATCAGGGCACCCATTGGACAGAATTTTACCGGCTCCACAGGAGGTGGGAACAAGGTGGGGGAGGGGTCAGTAAAATCACGGGGAGCTGCGTCAGAGCAGCCCCCCAACTATGTCCCACCTTCGTGGAGTTTTACCGATAGTGAGGATGGGTGAGCGGGCAGCCAGTTTGAATATACAAAGGCTCTATCAAGGGTCATTTTATCGGGCTGACAGCAGGATTGATTCTCCCACCCCTGGCCCCGTAGGGAGGCTGCCACCTTAATGGGGGCAGCTTCCAAACGTGGCAGCCTGGGGTCGATTGTTTTATCATCAAAGGGAGGGGGTGTGCCATGGGTGAGGAGGCAGCCTGCGGCCCCAGGGATTTGCCACGATGGATTTCCCCTCCATCAACGGCATTTTTATGGGTTTTTTTAAAAATAATTTTCTTTGGCCTACCTGCAGCAGGCTGCAAGGGCCCCTGCCTGACGCAGCAATGGCCGCCACTCCTGGTGGGGCTCCTGGGCCACTGCCCCCTGAATGGGCTGGTGACTCTCAGGGGGAGGCTGTCATCCTTGGGCAGGACGGGAAACCCAGTGCCATCTGCCGTAAAGCTGAGCGAGAAGCCTGTGGGTGAGGACAGCACTTTGAAGCTTGGGGACTGGCCGCTCAGAAAGGCTTTAAGATAGAGGTGACATGTAGAACAAAAAGGTCGGCCTTGTATGTTGCTGACACACGTTTCCGGCTGCTGTTGTGACCCGGATAGTTGAGGTATAATCCTGGCCGTTAGTTCTTGCACTACATACCATGAAACTTATGGAGGCAATTGCTTTCCATTTTGAAGCTGTTTTATCTTCTCCGCATAGCTGTTGTGGAAAATACCTACAGCTAGTAGGTACCCAGTGTCAATGATGTGAGATCCCTGTCACACTGAAATATTAAATTTTTCTCCCTGTCATTCTCATAGGCTTGAATAATTAGCATTTTCTAATGGTCAACAAGATTCAGGTGATAAGTACTTGCTTTAAAATCAACTCCTTTTTTTCCTTTTGGAAAACAAGCTGATTAGATTCAGGAAAGACACCTTGACCCTTTCTCTCAGCCTAACATGCTTTCTCCAATAGAAGTGTTATCAGTACAGCCTGTCCTTCTCTCTCTCTCTCTCTCTCTCTCTCACACACACACACACACACAAACACACACTCACACCCTCTCCAAAAATCCACTGTTTTCTTACAAAAACATCAGTAGAATGTTTACCTGCATAATGTTTTTAAAATTCATCCTCTAGCTTTTCTTCAGAGTGTTTTGGAAAGCAACTGAGGAGCAAAATCGAAAGGAAGTTCTTCAGCAGTTCAACTGAGTCAGTGGTGCTAATAAATCCTGGGAAACTGGGTACATGGCATATATTCACATTGCACAATCTGCGTTCAGCTAACAACATCTAGGCAAATATATTAAGCCCAAATCCAGCTTTTTAGGAAAGGCTGAAGTCTTAAATTGAAAGCATTAAGAGACAATTCAATTGACATCTTCAATCATGTTATGATGAAATAGATCATTTTAATTTTTGAAAATATCTGATCTTGGAAATTAGACATTCCAGTTAGCAATTTTTTTCAGAGATTATCTTGAGTTACTCATTGGGAGAAGATCATGACATAATTTTACGTCTATTATAGTGGGCAAATTCTATGATTAACATTGGGATGCTTTTACAGTTCCACCTAGAGGAGATGTAATGGTAAGAGCAACAGGTAAGTGCAGATATTCTAACATTGGACTTTCCATAGGAAATTTTTTGAAGCAGTTTTCAATGTGCTCCCCAACAACATAGACATTTAAAATAAAAGCAAAATGCTACAGATGCTGGAAATCTGAAATAAAAACAGAAAATGCTGGAAATACTCAGCAGGACTGGCAGCAACAGATTACAGGTCAATGACCTTCCATCAGAATCTTTATACCTGCACATCGAGCTCCTTCTGCTCCTCTATTTCCATTTGGAATGTTAATATTTAGGTTTTTTAAATCTTGTTTCAAATTACAAAATACATTACTTCATGCTGTTCTACATTGAGTAGCATTTGTCTCTTATTTCAGAAGCATTTGTCTCTTATATCAGGAGCCTTTCCAAATCCTCCTCACAATTTGCAATCCATATTTCCCAATTTGATATCATCAATAAATATTGATTTTATTGACTTAACGCATAAATCCAGATCATTTCCTCATATATACCAACCAACAGTCCTTCAACACAACCCCTTGTGCTCAGATCCAGTCTTATCCATGATCAGAATCTCTGAGGTTATCTTGTCCTTGAAGTCGGAGCAGAGGGGGCAAGACAATTAAGGTGGGAGTCCAGAGAAGTCAGGGTGCAAAGCCTGGAAGAGGGAGAGAGGAGAAGATAGGGTTGCCAACCCTCCAGGATTGTCCTGAGGTCTCCAAGAATTGAAGATCAATCTCCAGGACACTGCTGTGTGCAACTCTGGAGAAGGATAATCAGGGCGTTAAAAAAGATAGTTTTGTTTTGTCATTTTCTTTGAACATTTCTCTTTAACAGATATAAAAATATTGAAAATGTGGGGAAAAATGGCTGATTGGCTGACAGCTAAGCATCATCCAATTGAGTAATGAGTCTTTGTGCTTTCCAATTGGCATAGGAAGGCAGTGTGTCACAAGGATGGACGTGTTGGCCAACTAATGGCTGGAGCGTGGGGGCAAGTCATATGGTGAAACCTCCAGAAATACATTTAATCACAACTGGCAACCCCAAGAGAAGAAGATCTCAGTGAGTTAGGAGAGCACTTGGGGACTGGTCGATGAGAAAGACTTTAAAATAGAAGCAAGATGTGGAAAAAAAAGGGTGGGACATTTATAAAGAAAACTGTGTCAAAGCAGTAAGGAGAGAGAGAAAGTGAGACAAGGAGAGAAACTTTTAATGACGTTGTGCTGTTGGCACCCAGGTGTGAAAGGCTGGAACGTGCGATGATGATACATATATCCAAATGTGGCTGATAGTCTAGGAAGCACTATTACAATAACAAATAAATCCAAGTCAGAATCTGCTCTCCAGAGTCAAACTCTAATGCCTACATTATAAGAAAGAAGATACTGTATTACAGTAACAAAGATTACTGTTCATCAAATAAAGAAAAAGTGACAACTTTTTATCTAACTGGGCAATTGTGGGTGATGGCGGGTGGATGGCAATGTCATTTCCGTATTTATTGTCCAAATTTACTGGATGAATAAAACTGTTTTGTCAGATACTCCAGCAGTGACCACTGGAAGTAATTCTGGTATACAATGAGAAATATGGCAAATGCATTCGAAGACAATTTAATGCCGTTACCATATTATTGTTGCCCAGAGTAACCAAACAAATTGCAACCCCCGCCCGCCCAAATATTAGCACATTGGGGATGTTATTGGAATGTACCAACCTTCTTCAGTGTAATGTGTGACAGCAAAGACCACAAGAAAAATACAAAATTATCCGGCAGCCGTAAGTAAGGATCATTAATTAATTAATTAATTAAATGTCGCCTCACAGAAATGCATCGCCCATGTTCTTTGCGAGCACAGTGTTTTAATGTTACTGCACATCCAAGTGTAAAAGAGCGGCATGTTCTTCATACTGGGGCAAAGACAGTTTGAGATTACGAGCAACTCAACGACCACGCATCCATAGGCTTGCAGATGAATATGTAAACATTTCATAAACTGCAACCTTTCAACCCAGAAAAAAAAACCTTGGGAATATTCCAAAGAAGTTGCTTGGAGCAACGGAGAGTTACATGATGCGAAAAGGGGAAAAGACAGTTCCGTCAAAGCGGAGTTAAACTACTGATACCCTACGTTTTAAAAAGGCGGCAATGATAAAGTTGTAAAGGAATTAAATAAGAGAACAATATTTTGATTTAAAACCTGGGGAGAAAAAGAAGCAATTCTTATTCCTCGTGGTGTTTAATAACACAATTTTGCTTTTAGACAGAAATAACTGACATGAAATGATCAAAAAGCCCCCATGCCAATCAGACACCGCCAGGTGGAGCTAGAAGACCCAACACCCAGAAACTTCAGGCTTCTAACAGAACGAAATATTTGCAGCGAGAACTGTGGGTATTGTTAACTCCAAAATCCACATGACTTGTTAGGCTGCATAATGGGATTTCATAAATTATACAGGACATATCCTTCGACAGCGCCTTCCAAACCCGCGGCCACTACCTTCTAGAAGGACAAGGGCAGCAGACACATGGGGAACACCATCACCTGCAAGTTCCCCTCCAAGTCACTCACCATTCTGACTTGGAAATATATCACCGTTCCTTCACTGTCAGTGGGTCAAAATCTTGGAACTCCCTCCCTAACAGCACTGTAGGTGTACCTACACCAGACGGTCTATTATTTAACCTCTCTTGTCTTCCAGCCTCTCGCAGGTCTTCCCCTGTGTTCATTCCCCGCCAGCTGTTCCAGTATAACCCGCCCTCCCTCCATTTCCGCCGCCGGACTTGCTTAAAAACGGTCACATCATTTTTGTTACAGCGGCTCTCCAGTTCCACTGGAAGGTCATCGAGCCGAAACGTCAACTCTGTTCCTCTCTCCACAGATGCTGACTGACCTGCTGAGTGTTTCCAGAGTTTTCTGCCTTTATTTCATATATTGTGACCTCCAGTAGCCACTGGAGTGGAGTGTTTTTACTGGAGTTTTTTTAAGTTAAATCATATCTCATGGCAATTGAGGCCTGGTTTCAGGGTGCAATCAGTGCAGCAAAAGAGCTGCGAAGAAAAGGAAAACTCTTAAAACAAACATGAGTTCGTTTTTAAAAAAATACCAGAAGGAAACTGGACAAAAACTAGCAAGCATACACTCAACATAGCAGAACCGACATTATGTTCAACACTACAGTCACGTTATTGCCAATAGGGCAGTCTCGATTAGAAACTCTTTGAACCCAATTATAGAATGATACAGCACAGGAGACCATTCAGCCCATCACACCTGTGCAGACTCTTTGAATGAGCTATCCACTACCCCACCCTTTCACCATAGCCCACCTTTCCTTCCCCCTTCGGCTATTTATCCAACTCCCTTTTTTGAAAGTGATATTGAAACTGCCTCCCTTTGAGTTGGATAAGGATGCAATTAATTTCCCGCCATTCATTTGGAAGTTTACATAATGTTGCTCGCAGACAGGTGAACGATGCTGGAACGAAGTGAGCCTTGGCAGACCGACCCAGGCTGAGTGACATGGGGACTCGAGATGGCGATTTTGGAGATTTCTTTCCTAGCTTCAAACAGGTTTAACTCTGAAAGTTGTTCTGGTTAAAAGACACCTTTTTATATCCTTAAGGTTTAAACGCTTATTGGATTTATCGTTGTGGTGTGGTACAGAGCTGGAAATTTGTTTCTGTTGACTGTTGTTGGATAATTAAAACGAAAGCGCGAGAATGACAGCCTGGGTGTTTGAAATGTATCAGGGAGCCAGCGGGATGGGTCAACTCCCTCCGCTTGAGGATTCTGAGCTCTTGAGGGTGTAGCAAATTTAAAAGTTAAACATTTTAAAACTATGAAAGAGGAGGGGGTTGGGGGGGGGAAGCAAACAAAAAAAACTCTTAATCTGACTGACCCAAATTTCAAAACATTCGACCCCCCCGAGGGTCTAAACAAATAGCTGCCGCTATACTTCTAGAAGAATCATACTGAAAAAATGGAAGTTGGGTTTCGTTCCGTGTGAGGTCAAGAAACAAGGTACAAAAACAGAAAATGCTGGAAAAACTCAGCATCTGTGGATCCACAGACACTGTCAGACCCGCTGAGTTTTTCCAGCATTTTCTGTTTTTATTTCAGATTCCCAGCATCCGCAGCATTTCGCTTGTATCAACAAACCAGGTAATTGCTTTTTCGGATTCATTATATGGTGGGATATGTTGAGCTTGTGCGCTAACGTTGCGGCCATCCCTTATCCAGGGATGTTCAATGGAAGCATTGACACGCGATCCCTGCTGCTCCCTGACATACCGGGAATCTAAGCGGGAAGACTGATTGTGGCCGATTGGCCTCAGTGTTCCTGCATAGTGCCTTGGAGCCCTGTTTCTGACACTGAGCTGCCTGTCTCTGCTTGCACTGTACGTGGGAGCACACGCTCTGTACTTGGTGGGTTGCGCTATGTAATGAAGAGGGTACGAATGGCTGGGTAAATAACTCCCTCGTATTTACCACGCTAACCAAACCCTTACCAGCGTTCAGCTTGTGACACTCGTCAGCTCTCCCGTTGCCTACAGCGAAGGGGGTCGTCCAACGGAGAGAGAGGCCTGCCTGCCTCCACTTACACCTCCACAGCATTGAGGGGCAGGTGGAGCATGGCGAGGCTCCTCGAGGTTGAAGGGCATGGCAACTCAGCCTCTCCCTGCCCTCGCCTGAACTTCTTAATACGCTGGCAGCAATAGCAACCGAAAACCGACCTCCCTGGATAATTGCCCAGCCCCTCTTCAGCCAGAGGCCCAATTGTAACATTCCTCCCACTGACCCCGAGAGCAGCTGATGCAGGGCTGAAGACGAGTCATATTGGACTCGAGACGTTAACTCTGTCTATCTCTCCCCACAGAGGCTGTCAGACCTGTTGACTCTTTCCAGCATTTCCTGATTTTGTTTCAGCTTTCCAGCATCCGCGGTGTTTTGTTTACAACCCGGTTCCGAGCTGGAATATTGTGTCCAAATCTGTGCGTGAGGTTTCGGGAAGAGTGTCAAAGCCTTGGAGAGGGTGCGTGGCAGATTCATTCGTGAACTTTACCGGCGTTTGAGGGACGTCGGCTTTATGGAAGGGATCGTGCCCCTTAGCGCTGAATGATTAAGGAAAAATGTGATGGAATTTTTCAAAATTACGAGAGGAATGAAGGTGAAACTGCTCCCAGCAGCCAAAAGACATCGATCTAAGATCCATTGACAGAAGTTGCTGTGATCTGGGATGCACTGCCTGAAAGGAGGGTGACGGTTGATTCAGTTGCAACCCCCAAAAGTGGCTGATGACTATATGTTTTTTTTTAAAAAAGAGTGATTTGCACGGCTATGTGCAAAGGGCAGGCTGTCGGAACTAATTGTAAAACTCGCTCCAAAAGCTGGGACGCTTGGGCCTCACAGTCCCCCCGTATGGTTCCATGTCCAGACAATAAAAAAAACCTTCCCCACTGCACTGAAGGCAATTTAGGAAGCCGTGATAAAAGCAAAAACTACCGTCACCACTGTCAACGCCTATTTGTCTGTGACATCTTTTGGTTATCTCCTCTATCCAGCTCTACCTGTCCCACTCACCCCTTAAACCAGCTTATATTTCACCTCTTTTCTATTTTTCCTTAGTTCTGTTGAAGAGTCATACAGATTCGAAACGTTAACTGTGTTCCTCTCCGCAGATGCTGCCAGACCTGCTGAGTTTTTCCAGGTATTTTTATTTTTGTTTAGGAAGCCGGTGAATGCAGCATATATCAACAAAGCTCCCTGTTTCTGTTCCAGTCGTGACATTCGTTGTAAAAGTCTCCCAGTTGTAAAGCATTCATTCCGTGAGGAACTTTGTTGCGTTTTATTTAACCATAAAAAGAATGAATGGCAAAGTTTCCCTCTTTAATATGCGCGCGAACAGTTCCGTGAACCGCTCCCATCTTCAACAGTTAAGCTCTGCATTCTTTGAGCGATCTTGCCCCACTTCCCCCACCACCCCCAACCCGGACCCAGTCCCTTGCTGGTGTTCCAACAACACGCGGCGTTCACAATTTTCTAGCCCCGGAAAGTCGGATTTTCATCAAGTCTGAGATGATTTTGGCAGTGGGCGCGCCAGGCTGGCCAGAGTGGCAGAATCACCAGGTGCCGGCCATCAGGGGGAGCCCTTGACCAACCTTATTGCTGCTTATTTTGGTCTATTGATTAATATGATGCAGGCACTCAGGCATAATAAGCCAAACTAACACCGTTCAGGTCGCGGTCCATTTAGGACATTTCACATCAAGCAAAGTTATATCTATATATTGCTGATATGCTGCACAGATTGCTTCAATATTCATTAGAACAATCACTGGACACAAGTGCCTTTGCTGGGCAGTGAGAGAGAGAATCAGCAATGTTGTTTTTTAAAGTTGCATTTTTTTTCTTTTGCGTAGAGGGTCCAGGACAGATGTGCTGCAGAAAAAAACTTGAGTTACACCCCCCACCCCCAAACATGGACAACTTCAGGGCTGTGGCTAGACGAGGTGCCCTGCAGTAAACATTGGTCTGGAGTAGTAACTGCTGCTGGAGCAAGAGCCCCCAAGCTCGCTATAGAGAGAGCAAAAAACGTTTATAGACTTTGTGGGTTGACAGCGAAGACACAGAACATCAACCTCGTTTGTATCGGTTGGACCCACCCATTAGATGTGATCAGATGTTAGGAGCTAACATCTCCTCACCTCCCACCTCCCTCTCCCCTCCCTCATTAAGTTCCACATTGCATACAAACTAGAGGAGCATCCAAAACCATTCTTGCTTTTCATAGGTATTTGGAAAGAAACAATTAGATTATCAAGGGTCACGCAGTGTTATGACGGGGGAGGGGGGCAAATATGTGCTATTATTTTCAACAACAGTGTTTTGTTTTCAAAAAGACCGTGTGCCTGTGTCTTGCGTTCGTTCTGTACCCGTTTCTCCTCGATGCCAAGGGGGTTTGAGGGGACACATTGGGCAGGAGTCTGGCGACCAGGGGGGTATAAATGTCAATTGCAGGGAGACACCTGCCAGGAAGCCGTCTCACACTACCTGATTTGGCACTCAATAATTCCAGTCTTGGATGTGTTAGGATTGGGAGATATCCGAACAACTTCAGACTGAATTTTTGTGTGTGTGTCAAATGGCCGCATCCTGAGCCCCTCAGTTGAGGAGAAATCTCAACTCCGTTAAAAAAAAAGGCAACACCCTTCCACTTGAGCCCCCCACCACTCTCTCCCCCCACTCCACCCCCCCCCCCACCCACCCCCCCCCCCCCCCCCCCCCCCCCGCCTCCCTATCGACTGGCTGAGTACAAACTGCAGCTTGCAGTATAACTCTGTTTTTTGTCCGCAGGACTTCGCGCTCTGCAATTCTGGCACAGGTCACTACCCCGGCTGTGAATGTATTGCAGGGGTTAAATGGTTAGAGCAAGCTAAAACGGCTCAATGCTTCCTCCCTAAATTAAAATTGGCGGAACTATTTGCGAGGCGGTCAGGACAACGGGTACCATTTTGTTTATTAATTTCTGCTAAATCCGCACAGTGATTCAGAAATCCCAAAGTGTGCCTGCTTTGGGTGCATTTACCAAACCGACATGTTAGCCTTGCGCCAGAAAAGAAATTGATGCTTTGGGAAACTTTTTTTGCCCTAAAGGAGAGTTTAAATGTCTGTTGATCAACACATACACGTGGAACTGATTTAATCTACAATTTTTACCTGACATAAAATAGCAGATTAAGTGGTGTTTTGAATAATTCAATAGGACAATATTTGTGTGTCTGTTTGTATGTGTGTGTGTCTGGGTTCCTCTGGTTGTGTGTGTGTCTATTTGTGTGTGTGTTTGTGTGTCTGTTGGAGTGTGTAGGTGTGTGTCTATGTGTGTGTGTCTGTGTGTGTGTAGGCGTGTGTCTATGTGTGTCTGTCTGTGTGTGTCTGTTTGCATGTAGGCGTGTGTCTATGTGTGTGTGTGTGCGCGTATAGGTGTGTGTCTATGTGTGTGTGTGTCTGTGCGTAGGTGTGTGTCTATGTGTGTGTGTGTGTATGTTTGTGTGTAAGTGTGTTCAACATTCCAAGTAACCCTTGTCACTGCGCCACTCATACTAGAATTATCTCCCATGGGCAATTTTAAGTCACGGATCTCTCTGAATTTCTCAAAGGGTTTTAACATGTGCACTTTCCCATGACAGCACAGTATTTACAACGTTATCCACGCCAGTGAAAAGCTGTATGCCGCCCCCTCCTCAACACATACACTCACAATAAATGGACCAAGCCAATCGTGGAGTGAAGCGTTCACATTAATTTTCGATCGAATTTCCTTATTTTTTTTTAAATGTCAGTTTAAATTTGTGACAAACCGTAGAAGAAGCCGTTTTAGACTCTCGGAACCTTTGAACCGGACTGTACTGGGCCCCTTTCTGTCACTGGGATTAGGCCGGGCATGCTGAAAGCTTTAGGTCAGTCCTTTTACCAACCACCTCAGCGTTTAAATCCCTTGTGACAACCCACCGGTTAAGTTTTCGTTCCAGCGTGTACGTGAACAAGCAAACAGTTCAGAAAAGAAAAAAACAATCAAACATAGCTCCCGTTCCGACAATAAATCTCAATTCGTTCATTTAATTAACAAAATAGCCATCTAACCCAGGCCATGGTGCAACATGGTCAATTATAATGTCCCAGTTTTATTTTTACATTATTTTTTGAAAACTTGCATAGAGGTTCCTCCACCCCACCCCCACCACCACCCTTCTCCCTCCCATTAATGGAACAAAATCAGATTAAGGTTAATGAATCTATTCAAATGCTCCCTTTTGAAGCTGGGTGGCAGGTGTACAATAGAGGGGCAAAGCCGAATGCTCTCACGCCTAGGTGTGAGATGATTATTCAAATGGGCTGCGAGGAAATTGGGGATTGGAGGTTGGTGTGGCGCGCACACTCCACACTGCTATATCACCGTGCACCGCCAGCCACCCACGTCACTTCAAGCCACTGTCATCATCGGATCGCTTCTAGGCGGCAGTTTACAGCCAGCCTGCAGAGCCCAGCACTCTCCAAATAAGACATTCCGCAATCCGACACGGGGGAGATCCATCGCCCACGATCTTGTATGAGCAGGAACTTTTTTCTCTCTCTCTCTCCCAAGCTCTATAATGCACTCTACCTCCAGCATGTTGGGCGCAGTGAAAATGGAAGGGCACGAGCACACAGACTGGAGCTCCTACTATGGAGAGTCTGAGGTAGGCTTCTGCTTTTTTTAAAAAAACAATCCTCTTTATGTACAAGATAATATTAGCCTTAAGATAATATTAACTTTGTCATCAAATATTGACTTGTGGCGCCTTCAATTCCTCCTCGATTTGCACCGTAACAGTCTTTAAACAATGTTCTATTTGGTTAAAATAAAGTTTCTGTTGTACATTTAAATACTTCGAAAGCGCTGGAGACATAACTTTATTTAACTCCTTTTTTTTGAAGCCAATGATTGAATTCAGTATTATTCACGGAAAGTCAAGATGTTGAGTTTTGCCTTGACTCTGACCGGATTTGTCGGAAGTTTATTCACAGCTCCACTGTTGGAGTTGCTTTTCTTAATCTGCCTCTGAATTTTTTAATAGGCTTGCTTGTTTTGGCTGAATTATTTCTAATTTTTTTTTAAATAATTCTTATTGGGTAGTTCGTTAAGTTCCAGGCAGGATTTATAATTTAGACCAACTGCCAAAGCAACAAGACCCACTACCCACTGGGCGTCCTTTTTAAATATATCATTAGATTATTAAAACATAAAGTGAAGTTTTATTACCAACAGCGAACAAGCAAACCCAAGAAAGGCCAAACTTTGTTCATTACGAATAATATTGTAATGGATCATTTGTTGCTGTATTACGGCTCGTGAAATATTAAAAATACTTTAACCCGGTTATAGTCAACGCATTGGGCGGCTTCTTATAGTCATCATTTCGTATCTTTGTTTCCTCTCTAGGGTTACCCTACCGTGAGCAATATGAATCCAGGGATTGGGATGAACGGGATGAACACCTACATGAGTATGTCCGCAATGGGTACCACGGCCAACATGACAGCGGGATCCATGAACATGTCTTACGTGGGCACCGGGATGAGCCCGGCGATGACTGGCATGTCTCCTGGAGCGGGGGCAATGAATGGCATGGGAGCTGGCATGACAGGCATGGGCAATGCCCTGAGCCCCAGCATGAGCCCGATGAGTGCCCAGGCTGGCTCCATGAACGCCCTGACTTCCTACAGCAATATGAGTATGAGCCCAATGTACGGGCAGTCCAACCTCAACAGGTCCAGGGATCCCAAAACTTACCGCCGCAGTTACACCCATGCTAAACCGCCTTACTCTTACATCTCGCTCATCACCATGGCTATTCAGCAATCTCCCAGCAAGATGCTGACTCTGAGCGAGATCTACCAGTGGATCATGGACTTATTCCCCTTCTATCGGCAGAATCAGCAACGATGGCAGAACTCCATCCGCCACTCTCTGTCCTTCAATGATTGTTTCCTCAAGGTCCCCAGGTCGCCAGACAAGCCGGGCAAAGGCTCCTTCTGGACCCTACACCCGGACTCGGGCAACATGTTTGAGAACGGCTGCTACCTCCGGCGGCAGAAGCGCTTCAAGTGCGAGAAGAAGCAAGCCATGAAGAACTCGCAGGACCCCACCAGGAAAGCGTCCGGCGAGGCGGGCTCCACGGGCAGCGGCAGCAGCTCGGACAGCAGCGCCGGCAACGAGTCGCCCCATTCCAGCGGCTCCCCGGGGAGCGGCCAAAAGAGGCCCATGGTGGATATGAAGTCGGCCTCGACCCTGAGCCCGGAGCACAGCCACGCCAGCAGCGCGGTATCCCAAGCCCAGCAGCACTTGATGCACCCGCACCACTCGGTCCTGTCTCACATCCCCTCGGAAGCCCAGCTTAAACCAGAACACCACTACTCATTCAACCACCCCTTCTCAATCAACAATTTAATGTCTTCCGAACAGCAACACCACAAAATGGACTTAAAGGCTTACGAACAGGTGATGCATTACTCTAACTATAGTTCCCCCATGTCCACCAATCTGCCCATGAGCTCCAAAGCCGTCTTAGATTCTTCGTCCATCTCCAGCGACACGTCTTACTACCAAGGTGTGTATTCCAGACCTATTATGAACTCTTCTTAAAAAGCTATCCATGCACAAATGGACTTCGCCGCCTGTGTACATTTGTAATAATGATAATTAAAGAAAGGGGAGGTGAGGGGGGTGGGGGGGGGGGGGGGGGGAGCTGGGGGGGTGGGGGGGGCAACAAGTCGCTGTTTGTGGGCCAGGCATCCGGAAATATTTTTTTTGTGTTTTTGAAACTGTTAGATATGTCCAGTTGTTTAGAGATTTTGTTTGTTTTTGTTTTGTTTCCTTATGCGGGGATGCGCCGTTTTAAATGTTTTCTTTTTCTCTTCCCAAAATACAGAGGGGGCAATAAAAAGGAACCTTTTCCAAGATATTTCTGTGTACAGTTGGAATGCTCCCTTGTAGCTTAACCAGAAAGGACCAAAATCAAAACGAGCCCAAAAACTCGAAGGAATGTTGCTACCATTTTAACAAAAAAAAATTCTACAAGTAATTTATAGTTTGTGTGTTTTATTTATGGCTAGTAAAAACGTCTGTCCTGGTAGTGGACTACCGAATGTTCAGAAACTCTATTAAACAGAATTGTTAAGTGTTCGTTGTTCACGAGTTTATTCAGTTGGATACAGTTGTTCCACACTGCGGTACAGGGGGAGAAAGCTGCGGGTTCCCATGAGCGAAAGGTTAATTGTTTCAAAATTTGTTGCACTTTTGGTAACTCCATTTAAACCCCGTCCCGAGCTCATGGCGACCCTTGGCAGTCCGGCGACTTGCACATTCCCACTTGCGACAGGAACCCGGAAACTGATGGTGAAATTTACTGTTAAGCGCTAGACTTCAGGTGCGGGCGACCTGCGCTTTCATTTCGTTTTATTTTTTGCTGCTGTTGTGGTTGTAACAAGATTCGAGATCGCTTTCCCTTTGGTTGAAATGTTAACATTTTATAAGCAGAAAATGTAATTAAACACACACACACACATACATAGACAAAATAAACGAACATATTTTGATCCGGCTAAGCGGCCTATTCTTCTTGGTTTAAGAGCTGCATGTACATTGTTCGCCCTGTCAAATTCTATATTTATTAAGCGTTTGAAGCAATTTCAAAAGGAAATAAACATCCGCGGTCTAGTTACTTTTTTTTAAAAAGAGCAACGCTTAAAGAGCATTCTTCCCCGCCCCCACCCCCCACCCCCCAGCCAACCCTCGCCCAAGTCGATGTTAAAATGCACTCGATGTTTCCCAACGACTTATTCGTTCAAATAATATCCCCACCCCCAACCCCTAGCCCAAGTAACGCGATTCAAATAGCATTATTTAATTTTCGGAGTGAATAGTCGAATTCGTGTATCCTAGTCCTAACTGGATAGTCTGAGTGCAGGGAACTTTGGATTTAATAAGTTTTTGTGCTGCTACACAGGTAAGAGTTTTTAGTACCTTTTTTTCTGGGGGGGGGGGGAGTTGGTTGGGGGGGAGGGGCAGTGGGAGGGGGATTAGCGTTGTAGGACCGGCGGAGTATTTTCTGGGTCACGGTGCTTGTTGCAACCGTGTGGAGTGGCGCCAGGTAAGGGGCTGGACGGTCTCCCCCTGTCTCTTGTCTCTGATCGGTTACAATAGCAGAAATGGTGTAGATTTCGCCAGCACTGAAAAGCATTACTGCTACTCCAGCGAAGAGAGGTATTCGAAAGGAATGTCTAACATGCATCCATGCCGAAACGAGTCAGTGTTGACTGACGCCTCCTTTTTGCTGTTGGGCTCCCTATTAGTATCCGTGCAAATTTATATTAGCTAACATTTGCTCTTCCAAACACAAATAAAACAGCACATCCACCAATATTCCCACGTCCATCCCAGAAGAGTGAGCGGGCGCTGCTGTACACAAATGGGGAGGGGGGGGGGGAATTAGCAATTTCTCAGGCGCCTATTCGAGTTTATTAAACTCTACATTTTCGCTGTGTGCCCATAACACTCCTGATCCTGTGACATTTCGGTTCAGTCTTGCGGATAGAGCGGCCGGGAGGACAACAATTAAAACGAGGCCCTCGTTTGGCTAGGGCCGTTCATAATGTTCAGAAGGAATATGGTCATCATTGAAAAGCCCTAATGCACGGCTATTGAATCCCTAAATCCGATTACAATTTCAGCATTATACTCCCTGACTTTTCATTTAATTTAATTACGAAATATGTCGGATTGATTTGGCAAGTTTCCTGTTTAACCAACTGTCGGAGCCAACTAGATAGGGCAACCTGTTTCGTCTCTCAGTAACTTACAACTGTATTCTTTTCACTAACCGTGCAAGGCGTGGCGCTCATTTGAATTATTAAAATTGCCATTTTTCCCATTTTTTTCGCAATGTTTAACATAAAGCCGCTAAACACAGTAATGTTGGGGAATGAATTCGGCACCCTTCAGCCCTAAGTGCCTCATGTTCAAATCGGGGCTTTTCTATAAAATGATTTTCTCCTTGGCACATACAATTCTGGAGCTGCTATAAGTTTGCTATGGCGGGGGGTGGGGGGGGGGGCGGTGGTGAGGAAGGGGCACGTTATATTCCTGTCTCCTGACTCGCAGCGGTGTTGGGTAAGATAATGGGGGCATCAGTTCTCGTCGTGTCCTGTGCTTATTTAGACTGATTGTTAAAGCCACAGCAAGTTAGCAACACTGGACACCAAATGTCCATTAAATCCCTTTCCAAATGAGGATTTTAAAATGCGAGCGCTTGCAAACCCCTGGTGGACGCATCATACCAAAATATCAGGAACCACACAAAGAAATGTAAGGTGCTTGGGAATGGCTATAAAAAAGATGATTTAAAATATCGCTGCTTAAGGTAGAGCACACTTTAATTTAGGGTATGGTCGGCGACTCGGTGCCATATTCAGGACCGAGTCGGCCATGAATCGAAACGGAAAACGTTGTCCTGAGTTTCAGATCGGAGAAAGGAGGATGATACTGATTCTGGCGGGTCGATTAAAAAATAAAACATTGCCTTCAGCAGATATTTCAGCAGAGGAACTCAGCCCCATTGAGCAGCAGCAGGGCCAATACACACACACTGCTGTCCGCAGTTGATATACAGCGGAACGGGCAATGCTGGATGATTGTGTCGGTTTAGTCACCACATCCATCTGCTCCCAAGCAACTTAATCAAAAAAAAGTTGGGGGTGGGTGGGGGTTGGGGGTGTTAGTGACATCAAGGACAATTCCGGCACAGCATGAATTGTGCAAAAGTTCAAATGGTGCCACACAATATTTTGCAGCTCTTGCTTTTAACCACTCTGGGTTTCCCCTTGGCCAGGCTTAACGAGACTTCGCGAGTTCCTTAACTAGGTTAGTTTTTGGGAGAGCTGGTATTGGGCCCGAGCCTTCTTTCAGTCGAGACTCTGCTGAAATTAAACGCCTCTCTCACATCCCCAGTGTTGTGCATTGTTAAAGGTTGAGAGGAGAGTGTGAATTGACGATCAGAGCGGCGACCGCAGGGAAACCTCCACTATCAATGTGTGCCAACACATCGAAGGAATTGCCTTCAAAAACAGGGGTTATATCGACATTTAAACTAAAAGCTAAGTGCATTTCAAAAGACCAACAACACGCATGGAAAATTCAGTAATGTTTTAAGTCAGATTGCTGGCATTTCCCAATCCCGGATATAGTTTCCCACGCGTCAGAGAAGAGTATAAAGTACTGTTTGAGAGAAATAACAACATTAAATCCCCTTCTAATTCCGCATTGTCCCAACACACCGTTGCAACTGCAATCGCCCGGGAACAACTTGTCTCTCGCTCCGAGGACACACACGTCGCGAGCCAACCATGAAATTTGTTTCATTAGCACATAAAAGCCACCCGGAGCGAGACAGAATACGGCGAGAAATGAGCCAGCGGCGGTGACAAAAGACGTGTGAATGCGATGCTCTAACCTACATGTTCCATATCACAGGACCATTGTCAGGGGATGGTTTTAAAACTACTTAAAAGTGTCTCTCACTGCACTGATCCGGCAAGATAAGTTGTCACACTGTATGAAACTCTCTCGCAGCACAGCAGGTCAATATGATGGTTGTGTGTATGATATATATATAAATTCAATGGTTGTGCAAATGTGCATTTATACGCTTACAATTTGATAATTGTGCACGTATTTGTCTGTATATTTGTCTATATATATAATTTACACACATATATAAATAACATGCATATATATATATACACAATCACACCACAGGCGGTCAATTTGATGGTTTTGTGTGTGTGTACATATATCTAACATATATTTAATGGCTATATATATACATATATAGACACAGTCGTCAAATTGACCACCTATGGTATATATATATAACTACAAATATAACCTATATATATATAATATGCATATATATATATATAAAACATGCATTTATACATACACATCACAACAAGCCAATTTGATGTTTGTTTCAGATTTTCAGCATCCACAGTATTTTGCATTTATTTTAGGCCAATCTGATGGTTCTACACATAATATATAAATGACATATATTTGATGGCTGTGTACATACATGCATACATACTTATACACTACATCAGGCCAATTTGATGGTTGCATACATATATAATTTATAAATAACATATTTGATGGTTCTGTGTATAAAAGAAGGTGGATGTAGTGAATAGACCTATAGAATATATATAACATGCATATATACAAATTATAAAATTCCCCAATCCGCTGCCATCTGTACCCCGAGTTTCAACATTAAAGCTTTGCGCTTTTTTCGTTGTTTATTTTCCCCCGATTTCAAAATCCCGTCCTAAATGCTGATTTTTATTGGTAAAATATCACATTCGATCTGCGAATAAACCCGCCGAAGCAAATGAGAAAATTCCCAATTTCCAAGCGGGGACATTGTCAATCGCTCTTCGTACTGCAGTCATTTTCCACAGGTATCTGTTCCCCTAATTTCACCACCACCACCACCACTCCACTCCCCCACCCCCCAACACCACCCCCACCACCACCAGCCACCCCCGCCCCACCCCCCCCCCCCCCCACCCCCCCCACCTCCCCCCCCCTGCATTGTGTTTAAAGGAATTTTATGACATCGATCAATATCTTGGTAAAATAATCATTTTGGACCTGGCCGGGCAGTGAAATCTTTGCTTTGTGCTAAAGTCAACACTGCCAGAGTTGAGCTCAAATAATCCACCGATGCCTCGACTTCTTCACAATCATGGAGCGGCTTCAAGAGCTGGACTATCGGAGCGGCTGGACCGAGGGGCTCCAGGTATGTTATCTGCAAGGATGTGGCCCGCATTTGAGGTTTAAAGAGAAATTTAGAACGGATGTCGGCAGATGTCGGATAATACGAGCGTAAAACTGGAGAGCCATTGTGGCAGCCTCACCTGAGCTGACTTGTGGCTAAAGGCCAGTGTATCTGGATTGTAATTCGAAAGCGCGATGATATTACAGCATTAAGTTCGGATGGAAACTGGAAGAAATGCCTTTTTTTTCTCTCAGTTTCTTTTTGACTTAATGGGGATTGAGACTAAGTTGGAAAACAATTTCAACCAACCAGAGAGACGGAGGGCAATCGGTAAATGTACTTGTGTCCCCGAAATAAAACCACTATTTTAAATTGACGGCTGTCAACTTTTAAACTATTTTGCATATTTGTACCGAAAATAACTTCCTTGTTTTTGAAAGGAAAATTCCAGTCGCTGTTTCCCTTTGAATGAACCGCCTGCTGTTAGGCAGAAAATTAATGTATTTTAATTTTAACTGGGAGCGGACACGCCGTTTAAATGAACTCGTAGATTCTCATTTCTTAGTGTTATACAGAGGGGCGCAAAATAAACGTGTGATACATTTGACAGATCGATAAATGGTTAAATGAAAGACGAATAAAGATATATATTGCTGGATAAACACGGGGATGGAGATATATAGGGGAAAATAGTAGATCCGATCAAAAGAGTTACGATGGATGCATAGATAATTGGAGATAACAGATTTTCTGCGCATTTATCTCTTGATGAATCGGGAAACGATGCGAGTACATTGTTTCAAGTAAGTGGCGTACGGGGAATTCGAATCTTGCTTATCTTTGACCAACCTCCCGGTGATGACTTGAGAGCAGTTCAGGCAACCGACATGTGATAACGGTGAAACCGAAATTAAATAGGGAAGATTAAAGACAGGGAAAAAAAAAAGGTGGGGGGTGGGGGGGGGGGGGGGGGGGGTGGTGCGGGTGGGAGGGGGGGAAGAGATCATGTTTGCCAAAATATACCGGGAAGGGCAAATGAACCAGCGAATCGCACCCCTACCCAACCCGACCTCCGACACATGTTCTCCAAACATATCAGTTTTATTAATTCAAATGAATGCGTCGTATTGACAATAGGACATACTTTACGGCCACATCTCGAAAGTACAAAATTAACAGAAACTGGTTAGCTTGAATAAATTAAAATGCTTGCAAGGAGTTCCTCATTCTCACCGTAACTTCAATTCGGTGTTAAAACGATTTAAAAACAACAATAAAAAAAATCTGTGAAGGAATGGATTCGGTTCCAACTCCACACTTAGCTGCAATTGTCTGATGGCATGGGGTTATATACCAGGAAGGCTACTTCATCAACTGCTCGTGCCAAAATCTTTTGTTTTCAATCGCGGTGTTAGGCCATCGATATATTCAGCGCCCTTGTAGCTCAAAGATTAAAAAGCACCTTACTTCGGGTTGCAATGTTCTATTCTCTCCGGCCACTTTCAACGAAATCTGGCAAGTTATTCGAATTTAGCATGTAGGATGTTACACGCGCTTTCCGAAATACCAGTTCGATTTAGTTTAATATTTCATAGATTTTTTTTTTAACATGTGGTTAAAACACCAGCCTATATGAACTTAAATTAATGTCTTCCCCGTCGGCCACAGACAACGCATGTGAACTACGGCATTTTCACAGATGGATGGGCCGTCTGCAGACAACTAACATACCCAGTCCAGATCAGTCGCTGCACCACACTACCATCCTTGGCAGTTTTCATCAAACCCAGGTAACAGACTGGAATAAATCACCCCTTCAATTCTCAGTCAGATCCTTCCCCTTCACTCATACAGCAACATCGTTCTGCGCCTTTCTTTTTCGTGTTTTATGGACAGAAAAGAAAATAATTTATTTTTAAAAATATCTACCATATTTACTCTGTGGAAATCATATTGGAATATTGTTCGTATTTTCTGGAAGTTACCGATACATTGGCGAATCTAGCTTTAATCGACGCATTGTTTGCGAAAACGGTGATGTTGTTGGAATGTGGTATCACTGAACACATCTGAGAAAAGGCAGCCTATATAAAACGTTAATTTTTTACGGAATCATCGAACTGTCTAGAAGCTGTCTATATATCGATCACTCTATCCATTCGCCCAACTATTTGGTGCGAGGAGTCCGGGCCAGTGGCATGGGGTAAAAATTCGTCGGAAATACTTATTCACACAAAACGGTGGTAAAAGTGTGGAACTCTCCCCAAAACGCAATGCCAGTCAATGAGCTATTTCAAATCCAAGACGATAGATTTTTGCGAGGCAAAAGTATTAAGGGATATGGATCCAATGATAATAAGCAATCATGGTGTCACTGAATGGCCGAACAACAGAATAGAGGGGCCGAATGGCTCAGTCTTGTTCATGTGCCCCGTTCTATCTATCTATCTATCTGTTT
This sequence comes from Carcharodon carcharias, assembly GCF_017639515.1. Taxonomy (NCBI): domain Eukaryota; kingdom Metazoa; phylum Chordata; class Chondrichthyes; order Lamniformes; family Lamnidae; genus Carcharodon; species Carcharodon carcharias. The sequence continues at coordinate 110,444,151 of NC_054468.1, read as the reverse complement.
GTTTATCTGTTCATCTATCTACTTATGGTGTGCTACTCTATCTATCTATCCAACGATCTATCTGTCTGTCTATCTGTTTGTTTATCCATCTATCTATCTACTTACGGATATGCTACTCTATCTATCTATCTATCTACTTATGGATGTGCTATTCTCTCTCTCTCTCTCTCTCTCTCTCTCTATATATATATATATATATTTACGGATATGCTACCCCCTATCAATCTAACTCTATCTATCTATCTATCTCGCTATCTATTTACTTACGGATGTGTTATAATAAGTATATTATTTGAATTATGAAGGTTCAGTGAGGTCAGCTTTTACATCATACCGTTTAGGATTTGTTTTGAAATTTCCAATCCTCCTCCATTTGAAGAATATTGCCTGGATTTTCCCCCCTCTCTGTGATCTAAGTGTGATTTAACTTGTTATATTTTCAATACATGACCAGTTCTGTTCAGGACACGCTGAAAGGGTAATCGTTGTTAAATAATTAATACAGTTCTATTCCTCTAGTAATGCGAGTCTTCGGATTTGTCAATTACTTGTCATTAAATGAGTGTATACCCACGTACTTCATTTCACATCCCCTGATGGGGAATAGCCTCTGTCAAGCCCACTCCAGTTTTGAATTAAATGCAACTGGCCTTTTGATATTCAGGTTCAAAGTAGGTCCGCATTCCATATGTTATATCTAAAAAAGAATCCCTGTCGTTAACGTCACAGAACTCATAGTAATATTTTGCTCGCGGGGATTCATCTTAAAATTATCTAGGGGAATAAGTAAAGAAGGCTATGGGGTTTTTCGAAATAAATTGGCGATAGGATCAAACGCCCACATTCTGGAAGGAAAAGAATACGGTAAGATTATATATCTGGCGAGGGGTTATAGCAATGAACTTGGGTTTATCTTGTGACATGAGGTAACGTTACATTTTTTCCAAGGTGGGGAGTGTTTTCACATTATATGGGCTAGCACATCCTCGACCCAACGCCAAAGGACTCCTAATACCTTTTGATGGGGATTGCATTAATTATACTGAGAGATAGAGAGAGAACAGAATGATCCCAGCCAACGAAAATAACAAAGTCATACCTTCAGAAGCAGAATCTTTTTTTTAACCCCTCAATGCACTAAAAAGAGGATTTCTGTACAGACATAATTTGAAACCATGGTGCTAAATGAAACAGGAAGCGACCTGAGGGGAGTTTGCTGGGGTTGGAGGGGTTGGAGGGGGTAAATTAGGTTATAATGTGGCGGGGTTTCTTTTTCATCGCCAGGCGAGGTCAGTCAAGAGAAGACATTGTGAATCGCCTCAGCATCAAATCTACACAGATTCTCTCAGAGAGAAAGAAAATTGCAAATATCGGCAGAGGCTGCAAAATGCCTTCGGTTAAGACCTGGTACATTACAGACCGTAAGCTCGGACGGTTTACCGTTGTCCTGACAACGGGACGCGGCTCCCGCCTATAATGGGGTCTTCTTGATCCCTTTATTTCTGCGGGACAATTTAATTACATTTGGTACAAGTTACTTTATCTGCATGTAATTAGTCAGCGGCGTCCACATTTTTTTTCTCTCTCTCCCTCTCGCCTGGGTTATGGGGCGAGAAATCCCAGGGCCTCTGGAGGCAGATGCCTCAGAAAAGGAGCCAAAGAACACCGAGACTCAACCTTTGCCACTCGCATATGTTCAATGCCATCACTTAACTCGCCTCTAAAACCAACAGACCCGTAACCAGCAGAGCTCTCAAAACTTTCTTCTCATTTTGGAAACCGTCAGTCAGGATGTCTGGATTCCCAACAATGGAGGTCACCCTAACGTAATTAACCCGCAAGTAACAATTTATATTCCACCAACTTAACAGTCACATTTTTAGACTATTTCCCCCTCTTTGGACGACTTATTTCGTCATGTCTTCTGACCACGAAAGATTGAGAGTTGTATCCCAAAGTTTAGCCATTCGGAGGATACACACAGGGTATAACTGGTTAAACCGTGCTCGGGGACACCCAAGTTGTGCAGTCTCCCGGGAGACTGATGGGAGACGATTCGTACAAGCTGTAATTCTGCATTAGCCTATTGCAGGGGCGGGACAGTTCACACTATACCGCATTAACTGGTCTTTCTTTTGAAATATGGTTAATCCCCTATCTGTGCAGCAGGAGCAGCCGGTGGCACACAAGCAGTACATTAAAAACCTCGGCAAGGAACTGGGTCTGCTCGGGACGTCCCGCATTTCACGCAAATTCTGTCCATTCTCCCACCCCCTCCACCTCCCCCCCCCCCCCCCCCCCATCCCCACACACACACACACACACACACGTGCAAAACTTGAATTAGCGAAAACAGTCCGTGCACAATATCACAATGTGAGCTTAGATCCAAAAGTAATGAATTCTTCGATTTCTGGTAAGGAAGGGGAGGGAGGGAGGGTCACACTCCTTAACGGCGTATCCCCTTTCTTGAGGGAGATTTTAAAATGAGATTGCGAGTTTCATAATCGAAAGTAGCTGATATTTCGAATTATTGTATCTCAGCCTTCTACCTTCGCTCATGCCCACATACCCTTCGTTAAAAAAAACAACCGTTTTAAGGCCGCTTTGTAAACACATAAATAATCAACTTGCAATATGTTCTTGTCTGGACCAGGCTTCTCTGCCTCACCTACTGTACTTGACCTTCTGGTAATAAGGTAATTAAAGAGCAATTTTTGTGTCGGACGATAAAGGGAACTATTAAAGTCCCGATGGGTTTAAAGAGAATCGTATAACAAAGGCAAGGAGGACCAGGCGGAGAGAGACGGGGAACAACATCGCCCTTTAAGCCCAAACTGCTGAAATCTATTAAAGCTTTCTTGAGCATCTTGATGCTGTAAACTGGGGGAGCGGGGTCAATGTAGATGTCGCGGAACTAAATTGCAGAATTGAAGTGAGAAGCCTAGTGACAAAATCGTACAGCAGGAGCTGTTAATTTGCAACAATTTAAACACAAGCAAAATGCATCACGATCTGTGAATCTGAATTTGACAGAATCAGCTCAATTGTTCATATGTTCGCCCTGACCCCAGGAGAAAGACTGTAGGACAGGGATAGCCCCCCACCCACCCCCACCCCCCCAACACCACCTGCGACCGCCTCTTCGCCCCCCTTCCTTCACTCTTTAAGGGCAATTCCAGCAGTCAATTCTTTTTTTGTTTAGAGGGAGGCCTTCTGTTTTACTTAAATTTTTAAAATAATCCACCCATTTTAAAAATGTCGTTTATATAACACGAAGGAAAGGGAAAATGCCCGTTTACATATCAGTTATTCATAGTAAGTTAGATATTATATCATTATTGCAAATAAAAAATTAAGTTAATTTTACCAGTTAATAAAGTAATATCAACACAGTTGGATCCCCATTGTTATCAAACGAGAAAGAGCCCTTTAAAAGCAATCGCAGTCAGATTGCAATAAAGGAGCTATTAACATCGGGCGACTCAGTGCTGATCTGCATTACAACCCCTATAGAAATCTGCATAGCCACATTTTCTATATGTTAATTAAAAACAGCTTGTATTATGGCGGAATATATCGCTTCATGATATACAGCTTATCCCGCCCCCCCCCCCCCCCCCCCCACCCCCCCTCCAGCCCCTCAATTTATGGCTTTTAATTGATAAGGCTAAATGGAAGCCAGCAGTGAAATTGGGAACACTGCCTCTAATTGTTATATTGCTGCAGATATGCAAAGGGCAAGGGCGACTCACACATCATATGGCACATATTGTTTTAAATAAACGGAGCTGTATTTTCTAACGGAACGCTTGCTGCATTTCATAAACTGAGCTGTATTCACGTTACAGTTGGGGCTTATATTTCCTCCCGTCTTTTATTCTCTCCGTACGAATGATTTCGCACCGGGGAAGAACATGAAGATAAAAGCAAAAAAAAAACTGCGTATGCTGGAAATCGAAAACAAAAACAAAAATACCTGGAAAAACTCAGCAGGTCTGACAGCATTTGCGGAAGGGAGCGCAGTTTTAGTGCTTAGTTTCCTTAGTTCTGTTGAAGAGTCATGCGGACTCGAAACGTTAACTGCGCTCCCTTCCACAGATGCTGCCAGACCTGCTGAGTTTTTCCAGGTATTTTTGTTTTTGTTTCAGGAGAAGATAAATTCTGCCGGGTGTAACGTGACCCTGTGCTGTGCGCCCAGCGGCCAAGTGCAGGGAACGAGAGGACATCGAAAAGTTCCAACTTTTACGCAATAAAACGGTATATCTCGCGCCGTGCGGCAATTGACATATTTTTAAAATTACATTCATAATATTTTTTTGTTGTTGTTATTGAATTCTTGGCGTTTGACCTGTACTGTTTCTATTCGACCTGGATACGGATAACGACTCTTCAAGTTATCGATAGCGAAAACCCTCTCACCCGTGTCCTTTTGGACTTTATTCTCGACCCTGGCGTGAGGTGTTCCACATTGACAGAATTTATTTTTTTTTAAATCCCTCCAAACTAGAAGGGGAGAAAACGCTCCCGGATGGTCCTCAGACATCACAGATGCTATAAACAGCAAAGCAATTGGGCATTCTCCAGTTCTGTACGTCAGGAAACCATTTCCAGTCGTTCTCAGCCCTTCTTCTTTCCAGAGGGATAATTCGTAAAGTTTATCCGGGAATATCCATACTCCCTTTACCATGTCACATTCGAATTTCGCAGTGATCCCCGCTATCTCCTCGGTAGCTAACTTTTGCTTTAATATTTTAATTCGCCACTCACCCGGTTCGCGGACACCAAGTTCTGTTTTATTTTCAATCTTTGCAAAAGCGCGTGTTATAAAAACCAGGGGTGAGTAATGAATGGGTCTTGTAAATTGTTCCTATTTAACAGGTCGTGATTTGTGAACCCCTTAGAAATCATTGCATTACATGATATAGCAGGACACAGCGGACTATCAGATGGGAGTCTAGTAAGGCAGTGGCGCATTTAGCACCTTTAACTTTGCAACACTTGACCGGAATTCCGCTCCAAATAACTATGTTTCGGCGCAAAAACCTACAGCAAGCTACAGCATAAGTATTACAGTTAGACATAGATGTGCACGGATTTATGTTCTGTTGGAGCATGTAGATAGGTTTGCGCCCATATCTATGTGAGTGTGAGAGTGCAGAATTTGCTGTGCATATGTGTGTGTGTGGCATGTGCTGTGTGTGTGTGTGTGTGCGAAATGTGCTGTGTGTGTGTGTGTGTGTGTGCGGCATGTGCTGTGTGTGTGTGTGCGGCATGTGCTGTGTGTGTGTGCGGCATGTGCTGTGTGTTTATGTGTGAAATGTGCTGTGAGTGTGTGAGTGTGTGTGCATGTGCTGTGAGTGTGTGAGTGTGTGTGCGGCATGTGCTGTGTGTGAGTGTGTGTGCATGTGCTGTGAGTGTGTGAGTGTGTGTGCGGCATGTGCTGTGTGTGAGTGTGAGTGTGGCTTGTGCTGTGCGTGTGTGTGTGCAGCATGTGCTCTGTGTGTGTGAATGTGTGTGAGTGCAGAATGTGCTGTGTGTGTGTGAGTGTGTGTGTGGCATGTACTGCGTCTGTGTGCAGCATGTGCTGTGTGTTTATGTGTGAAATGTGCTGTGAGTGTGTGTGTGTGTGTGTGTGCGGCATGTGCTGTGTGTGTGTGTGTGTGTGTGTGCGGCATGTGGTGTGTGTGTGTGTGTGCGACATGCGCTGTGTGTGTGTGTGCGGCATGTGGTGTGTGTGTGTGTGTGCGACATGCGCTGTGAGTGTGTGTGTGCGGCATGCGCTGTGTGTGAGTGTGTGTGTGCGGCATGCGCTGTGTGTGTGTGTGTGTGTGTGTGCGGCATGCGCTGTGTGTGTGTGTGTGTGTGCGGCATGCGCTGTGTGTGTGTGAGTGTATGTGAGTGTGGCATTTGCTGTGTGTGTGTGCGTGCGGCATGTGCTGTGAATGTGTGAGTGTATGTGAGTGCAGCATGTGCTGAGTGTGTGTGTGTGTGCGGCATATTCTTTGTGTGTGTGTGTGCGCGCCATGTGCTGTGAGTGTGAGTGTGTGCGCAGCATGTGCTGTGAGTGTGTGTGAGCGCAGCATGTGCTCTGTGTGTGTGTGAGTGCGGCATGTGCTGTGAGTGTGTGAGTGTGTGTGCATGTGCTGTGAGTGTGTGAGTGTGTGTGCGGCATGTGCTGTGAGTGTGTGTGTGTGAGTGCGGCATGTGCTGTGTGTGTGTGTGTGCGAAATGTGCTGTGAGTGTATGTGTGTTTGTATGCGGCATGTGGTGTGTGTGTGTGTGTGCGACATGTGCTGTGTGTGTGTGTGTGTGCGACATGCGCTGTGTGAGTGTGTGTGTGCGGCATGCGCTGTGTGTGTGTGCGTGCGGCATGTGCTGTGTGTGTGTGAGTGTATGTGAGTGTGGCATTTGCTGTGTGTGTGTGTGTGCAGCATATGCTGTGTGTGAGTGTGTGTGTGTGCAGCATGTGCTGTGAATGTGTGAGTGTATGTGAGTGCAGCATGTGCTGAGTGTGTGTGTGTGTGCGGCATGTTCTTTGTGTGTGTGTGTGTGCGCCATGTGCTGTGAGTGTGTGAGTGTGTGTGCGGCATGTGCTGTGAGTGTGTGTGCGACATGTGCTGTTTGTGAGTGTGTGTGCGGCATGTGCTCTCTGTGTGTGTGTGTGTGCGCGCAGCATGTGCTGTGTATGAGTGTGCGTGTGGCATGTGCTGTGTGTGAGTGTGTGTGTGTGCAGCATGTGCTGTGTGTGTGTTAGTGTGTGCGCGGCATGTGCTGTGAGTGTGTGTGCGCGCAGCATGTGCTCTGTGTGTGTGTGAGTGCGGCATGTGCTGTGAGTGTGTGAGTGTGTGTGCATGTGCTGTGAGTGTGTGAGTGTGTGTGCGGCATGTGCTGTGTGTGAGTGTGTGTGCATGTGCTCTGTGTGTGTGAATGTGTGTGAGTGCAGAATGTACTGTGTGTGTGTGAGTGTGTGTGTGGCATGTACTGCGTCTGTGTGCAGCATGTGCTGTGAGTGTGTGTGTGTGGCATGTGCTGTGAGTGTGTGTGTGCGGCATGTGCTGTGTGTGTGTGTGTGTGTGTGTGTGGCATATGCTGTGAGTGTGTGTGGCATGTGCTGTGAGTGTGTGTGTGTGTGGCATATGCTGTGAGTGTGTGTGGCATGTGCTGTGAGTGTGTGACTGTGTGTGCAGCATGTGCTGTGTGTGAATGTGTGTGCGTGGCATGTGCTGTGTGTGAGTGTGAGTGCGGCACGTGCTGTGCATGTGTGTGTGCAGCATGTGCTCTGTGTGTGTGAATGTGTGTGAGTGCAGAATGTGCTGTGTGTGTGTGAGTGTGTGTGTGGCATGTACTGCGTCTGTGTGCAGCATGTGCTGTGAGTGTGTGTGTGTGGCATGTGTTGTGTGTGTGAGTGCGGCATGTGCAGTGTGTGTGTGAGTGTGTGTGTGGTATGTGCTGTGAGTGTGTGTGCGGCATGTGCTGTATGTGTGTGTGTGTGTGTGTGTGCGGCATGTGCTGTGAGTGTGTGTGTGTGTGTACGGCATGTGCTGTATGTGTGTGTGTGTGTGTGTGTGCAGCATGTGCTGTGTGTGTGTGTGTGAGTGCGGCATGTGCTGTGTGAGTGTGTGTGTGTGACATATGCTGTGAGTGTGTGTGTGCGGCATGTGCTGTGTGAGTGTGTGTGTGTGGCATATGCTGTGAGTGTGTGTGGCATGTGCTGTGTGTGTGTGTGTGCGGCATGTGCTGTGTGAGTGTGTGTGTGTGGCATATGCTGTGAGTGTGTGTGTGCAGCATGTGCTGTGTGAGTGTGTGTGTGTGGCATATGCTGTGAGTGTGTGTGGCATGTGCTGTGTGTGTGAGTGCAGCATGTGCTGTGTGTGTGTGTGTGAGTGCAGCAAGTGCTGTGTGTGTGTGAGTGTGAGTGCAGCAGGTGCTGTGTGAGAGTGTGTGTGAGTACAGCATGTGCTGTGTGTGTGTGTGAGAGAGAGAGTGCAGCATGTGCTGTGTGTGTGTGTGTGTGAACATCTCCGCCTGTGCAGATGGGTGTTATGCCTGTATTTGAGGAGATGGTGTGTCTTGAAATATTATCCCTCTGTGTGAATGAACTAATATTCGGGTTGACATGTGTGTTTGTATCTGATTGCCGTGTGCTCTAACATGTGCCCCGTGTGTTTATACGGATGCTGATGTTTGTGCGGGTGCAATTATGAATCCGTCTGTGAGTCGTATGCAAATGTTTGCACTAGTATGTGCGCAGTGTGTGATTTTTGATTATCCGTACACGTAGTGTGCGATCCAGTGCTAGTGTGTAAATGCGTGTGTGTACACTTTACGTGTACTTTAGGGCGTTTATATTTATGTATGCTCTGTGGTTAGTGGGAATGTGCACTCGATGTGTGTGTTTGAGTGTGGCCAAGTGCCCTAAGTGTGCGCGAGTTCGTTCCTTGTGTGTGTTTTTGAATGATGACCTGTGCGTTTGCCTGCGCAGTGTGTATGTGTACACTCGCTATTTCTGAGTATTTGGATGTGAAAGTGTAATGTGTGTGTGTGAATGTGTGTGTGTGTAGTTTCTGGTTTAAAGCTGCCTGTGTGTGCGTTTAGGTGTGAACGTAGTGTGTTCTGTGCGTTTGAAGGTAAGGGTTCGAGCGGTTGGCCTGTTTTAATCTGCTTCGGATTCGTGTGTGCGTATATGTGTGTTTCTGTCTATATAAACATCAGTGATTGCTGCATGCTTAATTAGGATTTTTTGCGAATGTGTTTGCTGTGTGTATTTTAGCACATAACTGTATGTTCTGAGTGTGTTTCAACGTGAGTGTGTATTCTAGTGTGTGAGAAGCGCTGGTGTGTGTGTGTAACTATGCGTTCTTTGTATCTGAGTCTGTTTGCTCTGTGTGTGTTAAGCATGTTGTCCCATGTATAATCGTGTGCTAACCACATACGAAATGGCAAATGTATTGGCGGGTGGGGTATTCGGTAAGGGATGTGGAAAAAAACTCAGCAAGACATTTTGCCCTTACCGATAGCTTATATACATAGCTTCTCTGCGGAAAATTTCTGCCCGCTTATTCAAGTAAAATGAGGTGAATCAGGCCTGTCTTTGACCTCGGAGTGACCTCACCTGTAAACAGAAGAGTCACCTCCCATTAGAGATACCGAGAACCTTATCCTCATTTCGTTTCAACTTGTAATCTCGTTTGTCATTTCATTTTATGAAATGTCAGGAATCATTTCACAAAGAACGGAATAGGCCGGCTGCCCAAGATGATTAGTAGTGACCTTAAAATGTGATAAATAGCTCGGCGAGAAACTCATTGATGCACTGCAAAGGTCCCCCCGCCCCAACTGTTGATTTCGTGAACAAAACTTCACACGTTGGTGCGAAATGCAATCATAATGTCGGCTGCACAAGCTGTAATCTAAACCCTCCATAATTAATGCCCTCACCCACCCCGTCAGATATAGAATTCAATTCTGAACTTGGCTTTCTCATTCACTCCAAGAAAAACCGGGCTCCACCCGGATACTGTTAAAACACCTGCTGCGTTACCCAGTTACTGTTCGTCTCCACGTCTCTCTGGACCTTGTTAACCAAGAAAAGGGTCTTGGCATGTCCTGACACAGCTATATTTGTTTGCCCTGCGGTCTCTGTGTGTGTGTGGTCCATTTCTTACAACCTGAGGCAACACCTTCACTCCCTATAACCAAATACTGTTCTGCCCTGTTTGATAAACTTAACAACGATTTAATTCCGTGCACGTTTTTCGTTTACCGATCCCTGTAAGGGATGGAGAGGAAGGGGGAATTCTCAACTGTGCTTTTAAAAAAGAAGTTACTTGTGTGTTAAGTATGCTGTCCCATGTATAATCGTGTGCTAACCACATACGAAGTGGCAAATGCAGTGAGCATCTCGGTATTATAGATTATAATGTCCCCTTCTGATGAAGATGTGAAAAGTGATCGATAGGAAAATACCTACAATCTCTGTATATTCTGTCCCTGACATGTGTCATGTCATGTGCACTATAGTATTAAAGTTCCATTCATATCCGTATAGTCCTTTGAGAATGGCGCAAAAAAATATACAGCTAAAAGCCGGGGCCAATTAGGGGCGGTCACGTCTGGAGTATTCCTCTCTGACCCCTTTTAGAAAACTAGAGTTTAGCCGATAATGTTAAACTAAAATATTGTCCCCTGCCTTCATTGACCAAGACGTGGTTCTGAGAACTATAAGGTGTTCACAATCATGGGGGATTTTGATAGAGTAAATAAGGAGAAACTGCTCCCACTGGGAGAAGGGGTGGTAACCAGAGGGCACAGGTTTAAGGCAACTGGCAAATGGACCAATGAAGCTGAGTCAACAGGAGAGAAAAAAATGAATGTTAAGCTGTTGTGATCCGGAATGCACGATCTTTCAAACGGTTTCCATAGTGTAGTAATTGTATATATTACATTTATGTGTGCATATATACAAATATATAACTGCTACACTATATATTTATGTCTCTATATAATAACCGCTACACTATATATATCCATATATATATATATACATCCATATATATTTATATATAACTGCTGCACTATATATTTATATATATTATATATATAAAATTGCTACGCTTCGGAAACCTTATATAACTCCTACACTATGTATTTATATATATATAAAACTGTTGCACTACATATTTATCCATTTACATATATAACAGCTGCACTATGTATTTAAATATATTTTATATATATAATTGCTACGCTACGGAAACCGCATATGACTGCTACATTATGTATTTATATCTCTCTATATATAACTGTTACACTTTATATTTATCTATGTACATACATATATAACTGCTACACTATATAGTTATATATATTATATATATAAAACTGCTACACTATATTTATATATCTATATATAACTGCTGCACTATACATTTATATATATAACATTGCTACGATACGGAAACCGTATATAGTATACATATTTAATTGCTACACTACATATTATACATACATATAAGGAATTGGATAAATATTTATAGGAGGAAGTTTGCACGGCTATTTGGAGAACGAACAGGGGAGTGGGTTAATTAGACAGCTTTTCAAAGAACTAGCAAAAGCACGATAGACCGAATAGCGTCCCACTGTGCTGCATCATTTTATGATAATGGTTATTATGCATGGCCCTGTGGTAGATATAAATCGAATTTATTCGGTAGCTTTGATCGCTTTTGATTTGACGGTGAGAAAGTGGGAGCCAGCCTCTAATCTCGCTGCTCCTGGTATCAGTGCGGCGTCCAGAAAGCACGGGAGCCGGCAGATTCAAGTTATACTGCTGACTGTATAGGTCAGCATCCACATTCGCGCGCTGGCAGAGACAAGAAAGCGATGGACCACAACGGCCTTGGAATGTGTTTCCGAACTTTTGCCCCAACTCCCGATTCTCGCAGCTTCGTCTCCCACTCGGTTTGAGGTCAACCCGACTCCACAACCGACACACATGAGGGGGGCTTACTGATCACCTCGGGTCCGGACACTGCATTACCCGTGCGCTATTTTTTTTATGAAGGCATAGAGCCATTTCTTCTCTTTTTAATGAACCAACGCTTGCCAAAAAAAAATTCAAAAAGGCATAAATTACAGTGCAATATTCCTTTGTAGCTGAATCTCACCAATTACACTTTGTCACACGGAGCCACTTGATTGATAATTCCATGTGGCGCTATGTTGGTACCGCAATAATAAAAAAAACCACAGGAACTTATAAAACGTGTTTTTTTTTTCCACACAAAGAGCGGATGCCTCAATCCATAAGTATGGACAACATTGTAGAAATGCATAAAATTTAAAGGCACACTTGGCCCCGTGAAATCAAAACGAGCAGAATCATTATATATATTTCAATACCATAACCATCACCCGTGCAGCTGTAGGGTCTGAGTGAAATGCTGCTGATCAGGCGTGCATTATCTTTCAATCCTTTCGGCTTATCTTTGCAAATCATTGAATATGAGTACCTTCAGAATCAATGACATGTGGTACACGATCAGTCAGTGTCAGACTGACAGCCCCTAAGAGCATAAACCCTGCCCTAAAAGACAGGAAAACCAATCCATATATTGTAGTCAATCAATTCATTAATCCGCCTATCCTTGCCAGCAGTTTAAGACCGGGAGTATCTGTACATTTTCTGTTAATTACCGGTTCCGCTTTCTAACTGGTTATTAGCTCCATGCAGCATCTGACCTATCATTTTGCAAAAAAGGACCTTTCTCCCTCCCAGGCTGTAACAATAACAAAAGGTCGTCGCCAATCGCTTTAGAAGAGAGAGAGAAAAAAAAATCACCAATCATATCGGAAACAAATTCTCCCCAGTCATATTCCCGTGAACATCTCAACGCTACAGCTGTCAGGTCAATTTCTCAATCACCAAATTCATTCCCTCCCCCCGCCCCCGCCAAAAGAAAACTATTTATAAAAACAGCAGGTGCACAAAAATTCAGAAAAAAGAAACGCCAGGAAACCTGCTCCATTTATTATAAACAACCCTTCTCCATCCTAGAATCAAAGCTATGCCAGACAAGCCTCATCAACCTTGGCTCCACCTGCCCTTAATATTTCCCAAGCCACCTAACTGAGCCCCAAAAGGATAAATGCCTATATGAAAGCACGTGCATGCAGACGTAGTTTTTTTTTTGTACCTTAATAACTCAATGATATGCAAACTAAGTGCTTCCAGCCATTGTTTTCATTTCTTGTTGAGGGTTGGCAAAATACACAGGGATGTTGAGCTGTTCTGTGTACCAATCACTCAAAACGTCAACTGTATCCCTCTCCACAGATGCTGTCAGACCTGCTGAGTTTTTCCAGGTATTTTTGTTTTTGTTCTAGATTTCCAGCATCAGCAGTATTTTGCTTTTACCTACAGGTACTGTTTCTTTTCCAGTATATTATTGCTCATTGCCATTGAGGTTGGTTCTGCCTCTATAAAACCTATGTTGCAACTTCTATGAGTTGTGGTAAAAACATTAATGTATAAAATTAATCTCAGTAATGGTGGCCATGAAACCATCATCAATTATTGTAAAGACCCATCTGGTTTCCTAATACCCTTTAGGGAAGGAAATCTGCCAAACTTACCTCTTCTGGTGTACATATAACTCCAGGCACACAGCAATGTGATTGACTCTTAACTGTCCTCTGAAATGTTCAGTTCAAGGGCAATTAGAGATGGGCAACAAATGTTGGCTTTGCCAGTGATGCCCAAATCCCATGAAAGAATAAATAAAGTTGTAGCTCATCCTGTAGCTCAACATCATCTTTTACCTGTTCTTATATCTATATAATCAGAAATGACGATTAAAGATTAATTTATGACAACTATCTTTATATTTCAGTTAATTATACTTTAGCTAATTTTGCTTCAGTATTACAGCTACTCTTATGTTAAGCAATTAGATATGTTCTACATTTTAAATCTTTTGATTTGTGTAATCACATTTTACATCTTGCAACTTAAATGTATAATCTTATACAGTCAACTAATCTGATATAATTAGATTATGTAATTTAATTTATTAATGCAATTAGGTATACTTTTAACTACATAATTTTCTAGTATTACATATAACTTGATCTACGATATATTCAATGTGCATTTGTTCCATTTCTAATTATAATATAATCATGAATGGGAGCAGGTAAATGACACAGATGTATTTATTTCTTGAAGGCTTCTTATTTTATCTGTGAGCATTGCCACAATATATTATGCAAAAACCACCCATATGTTGGGTAATTAGCTGATTATTATTTCAACTCCTGACAGTCCAACCCAACATTGTCTCTTTGGGATGCAAACTGACTTGTGCACTGACAGAATTTTATTTCTAATTTCTAGGAATCACCATTTTCCTTTTACTCTACACTCATCCCAGGTTTCTGCTGGTGGCTGTAAATTGCTCCAAGTTTGTCACTTTAGCCTGTTAATTTAGGTTACTGGCTTGTTATCACCCCTTGGTATCTGAAACACTTTTATATATGATCCTGAGTAATATTGTTATTGTTTGTTCTCCCTGAACATTTGTCTTTGTAGCTCTGTGTTCTGCTCATAGAATGGAATAGGAATGAAGCTGCCAAAGCACATCTGAAACACTTTTCAAAGAACCATGAGAGAAATAGATTGTTTAAAGATCAGGCAGAATCATTAAATAGCTGCAGTCCATTTAGTGATTGTTTTCAAGTCGACTTTTTCAAACACTCACTGCTGAATCAACAAAGATGAGGGACTAAACCATAACTCTTCAGCAAAAGATTTCAATTGCATTTTAATAGAACAGAACACATCTTCGATGTTAACTTCAGTAATATATGTTAATTTCACAGAATAGGACTTAAATTGATTTGAATATACTTTATTGGCTCAGAATATATCCAGATTATAAAAATATCAAATATTATTTAGGACAACTGAAGACCTGAGAGACATTACAGAATATAATATAACTTGCCTTCTGTGGGAAAAGGCAGCATATACAATTGAAGGTGATGCATTCCTGTAAACTATTTGGGAAAAAAACATACATTTATTAACAAATTTTCCTTCTACATTGAAATGAGCTGTCAATGTTGTAAAGAAGAAGTAGGTCGCTGACTCCACAGATAGGCTTCATGTTTGAACTTTGGGCACAATCTGTAGGCTTCTTTGGTTCCACACTGATTTTATTAATCCAATCAAGAAAGATTGCCATAGCAACAAACAACAGAACTGCTGCAGCCACCGAATGCTTTTTGAAAGGGACTTCAAAAGGAAGATGCTCCAAAGAACATTGCAGGAATAATATGTCATTTTACTTTCAATACATTTTGCAACAGTGCCTCTGCATAATGACATAAAAGGCTTTAAATTATTCAAAAAAAAGAGACAGCTCATAAAGAGAACCAGTCAAGAATTTTTTTAAAGAACATTGCTGAACAAATGTTTGGCTTATTTGGGGTTTTTAAGTTGCTGAACCTAGCACAGATTTTAATGAATGTTTTAGGAGATACCAATTTCAAGAGGTGCTCGCCAAATTTTCTGTAGACATATCCCTGTAGCATTTCCATCGTTCAACCTGAGGCTATACATGATCTGAGAATGGCACTATGCCAAATCAAGTTTGTGCCCACTCTTCTCCAGATGTACAGAGTTCATTATTTTCGATGTTCTGTCAATGGAAGGTGCTGAATCAAGGCCAAGTATTTTCCTCAGATAGAGGTAAAATAAACAAGTGTTTCTCACTCCTAACTATGATTTCAACAGTGATATAAAAAAAACTGGTCACCTGCCATATTTTAACAGGAAAACAGTATGTTTCCACATGAGAGATGGAAAAGAGAATTGAGAACCAAAGGGTAAAGATCAATTTAAAACATGAGAAGGTTCAATAGTATGCTCTCAAAATGAAGCACAAGATATAGGGTTAGTAGTAAAAACAGAAAATGTTGGAAAAATTCAGCAAGCCTGACCGCAATATGACTCTTCAGTCATATTGAACTCAAAATGTTAATTCTGTTTCTCTCTCCACAGATGCTGCCAGACCTGCTGTGTTTTTCCAGCATTTTCTATTTTTATTTCAGGTTTGCTGCATCTGCAGTATTTGACTTTTACGATAGGATTTGTATATTACCTTCTCCATACTTGCCTGTTTCCCACTCTATGAAGAATGTATTGGCCTTGGAGAGGTAAACTATGCTTTGATTTTAAATTCTCATCCATGTTTTCAAATCCCTTCATAGCCCACCAGCCTCTCCCTCGCAATTTCTGTTCCTTCACTCTCTCTGTGTCAAAATCTGGAACTCCCTCCCTAACAGCACTGTGGGTGTACCTACACCACATGGTCTGCAGTGGTTCAAGAAGGCAGCTCATCGCCACCTTCTCAAGGGCAATTAGGAATGGGCAATAAATGGTGGCTTATCCAGGGACACCCACATCCTATGAATGAATGAAAAAAACCCCTCCAGCCCCATAACCGTCTGAGATATCCGCACCCCTTTAATTCTGGCCCCTTTGGAGCATCCCCAATTTTAATCCCTCTTCACCATTGGCTGCCTTAACTTCAGCTGCCAAGGTCCTAAGCTCCTCCTCTAAACCTCGCTGCCTTTCTTTAAGACATTTTTTCCTTTAAGACACTCCTTAAAATTAAGGTCTTTGATCACGCTTTTGGCCATTTGTGTTAATGCCTCCTCATGTGGCTCAGTGTCAAATTTTGTTTGATTCTGCTCCTCTGAAGTGCCATTGGACAGTTCAATACTTGAAAGCCGCTATATAAATAGAAGTCTTAGTTGTTGTAGAGGAATCCAGAACAAACACACATAAACACTTGTTCCCAAAAGATTGTGGATGCTAGCTTAATTGAAACTTTCAAAATGATATCAATAGAGTTTTGTTGGCTGAAGCAAAGGCTGGTAAAGGGAGTCAAGGTTGCAGATCAGCTATGTTTTAACTGAAAAGCGCACAACAGGTTTGTGGGATTGATTCGCCTGCTCTTGTTCCTTTGATTTGCCAGACGCAGACGACTAAGATTTCGCATAGAAGTGACAGGATCAAAGGGCAATGAATCAGTTCCTGGGCTAAATGTGCCCATATCAAGAAAAAACGTTTACTGGTTTTCCATTCTTTATGTTTTCAGTTTCATTTTATGTGATTGATTTAAACACAATGTACATTGGGTATGTGTCATATTAAAAAATCTGTCAACTTAGACCAGCACCATTAGTACTATATTAACTTTAAAACTAGCTACATGTTAATAAAAAAGCACATACTGTGTGTAACTTATGCATAAGGTGCATCTCAGTGAATCACCATCCGCCCAGCAAATATTGATGTTTATGCTGTAAATGCCATTTTTTCAATCACCCTTGCAAGGCTTTGTCCAGCATTAGTGTGTGCTTGCAATGGACCACAAACCATTTTAAAAGGTAGCTTATAAAACAGCCTGCTTGCCTTTCTGCCAAACCTGCCTGGTTTGTACTGTGGGATGGAATCTTCAAGCTAGAAAAGCTGTTAATATTGCAGTCTAAAGCAATATGTTTAGAATAGGGATTGGGACCCAATGTATTATCAAAGGCCAAGGGTGGAGTTCTACATTTGCTATTAAGTGATTTTAAAAAAGTAACAATTCAACTGTGTTTAATTTTTAAAACTTAGTTCCCATCCACCTGCTATTTGGAGAAAGAAGATTGAACTCTTATGAGAAAAAACTGATAATGTTGATGTCAAAGGTTACAATAACTTGGTGTATTCAGGACCCCAATTAAAATCTTCACTTTAAACACTTATCTGTACCCTGCAAAAGTCAGTGTCTTTAGGAGAGAACAGAGAACAGGGAAAACACTGGAATGAAAAGTAACCTTATTGTGAAGGTCTAAAGAACTTACACACTCTTTAGCCACAAGTCGGACTGTGGGGGAGGGGAGGACACAATCACACACGTTCAGCAAATAGAGGCCCTGGATTTCTGTTTACAGATTGTCAGGTTTATTGAAAAAGTTTAGCTCTGTAACCTGATCCAATCTGATTAGCTTCTGATAGTTTAAAATGGGCAGGTGATTGTAACCTGCACTCACCGATTGATAATGACAGACGGATTAACTCATTTCTTCTTTATCTCTCTCAACCTGGCTTTTCTCTCTTTTCCAACTGCAGCACAATTAGACCGTGGCCTGGTTTGGCCGTTTCACTTATCGACTGAAGAAGAGCCTGAATACTTCGACCGAGTAAAATTGAAAGCATGCACAACACATCCAATTCTGAAACAGAAGAAGGAAACCAAAGCATATAAAAAAAGGGTGGTGGGGAGGGGGATGTGTTGCTTATGGAATCTTTAGGAGCAATCGGTCAGCTTCTCTTGGTATTGTGGATTCAGCTCAGTTCCTGTCTCCTGTGCGGCTGTCTTGCAGAGAGGTGTAAAATTCTTGGCTTTGCTTTTTCTGCCTGCTGCTTCCCTACTCACCCCATGTGGATGAGTTGTGGAAAAATGTTGCTCTGTTGAGCTTTTTGAGAATGGGAGAGTTGACTCTTTGAACTGCATTCCTGCTTTGCAGCATTTTGTTAAAAAAAGCTGCCTCATACTTTACGTTCTTGGTCTTATTCTGGGCAGTCACATCTCCTTGTGAGAGTTGACTTGGTAATTGCCCTTCACCCAATGCTTCAAGAACTGGCAGGTTCTATAATGGATGGCGCTGATGGCGTGTGCTTATTACTTAGACACATCTGTTCTGCTCCACATGGTCAGGATGATCAGTCAACTTCCCTCAGAATAGCTTGAACAGAGCAGTTCCAGTATAGGCTGTTAAGAACTGTATAAACTGGGGGAACATAGTACTGAAGCTGAATGCAGTGAGTAATCATAATGCTGAAACATGTTTGAAGTAAGAAGCCTGCAGTTTCCTCCTTGGGATATACGCCTGAAGTTGTACCCAAAAGCTATCACGTTACGCCCAAGTGTCCTCTCAATCTCATTAGAATATGCCAAAACTTAAAGTGGAAATAAGTAGGCATTAATCAAATTGAGGCCCAAGAAAATGGCAAACTTGCTCCATGACATTCCTCCTTTGAGTCTTGCAATATTAAGTTCCAGGTCTTTTAAGCATTACCTTCGCACAACTGGCACAGTGTGTTGAATCAGGGGAGCTTTTCAATTGTTAGCAAGTCTTATATTTTGCCACCATCTCCTCAGGGGCAATTAGGGATGGGTAATCGATGCTGGCCTAGCCCGCAATGCCCACACAAATAATACACAAAAGAAAATAAAAGTGCATTATAAGAAATGGGGAATATAGGGCAGGTCTGAGTGAAGAAGAATTTCTTTTTAAAAAAGGCTCAAAAAATTATAATGAGTTGATCAGAAAAATGAGTTTTTTCCTTGCTGTGCCTGTTAATCTGGTCACACGGTTGAGAGTCTTCCCCGCACCAGCATACTCTGAGTAAACACAATTGTAGGATGCTTACATTTGAGAATCGGAGCTGGCACCAGCTCTGTGGGCAGCGATTTATTCAAACAGGAGGTCGGGCGGACAGACATAGAAACTTGAGGTGACTTGGGTGTATTTTAGTTACTCATTTACTCCTAAAATTCTGCGATTCTTTAAGCCATGTCATTATTAGTGCCTGGATTGTGTATGCCCCGGGGGAGAATCTGCAAGCCGAACTCCCTAATATGTTAAAGTCTATGGAAAGAGGGGCAGCACAATGCTCTTCTATGGTTCCACACAAGCTTGAACCTGCTATTGAAATGGCCAAGTCACCTGCATCATTGGCAGAACAAAACAAAAGCACTGGCAGACCCAATGGGTATGTGTCACAGAAAGCTCCTCCCCATACCTCTGTTACACCCAGCTGCTATCCAATGGGCTAAAGTTGAATGTTGATCTAAGAAAGGCAGGTGAGAGATGGTCACTGAATTGGGTGAGGCAGTTAGTCAACCCTAAGAGTGAGTGGTTGGTAGGAGAGTCATGGTTTTCTGATGACTGTTTAAATACACTAATACAAGCCACCAGATATTTTCATTGAACTGCAGACAAATAAGCTCTGGACAGATCACTGCATTGGCAGTTAATTGCCTGCTCAAGACTGCCAATGAGAGAGCAGATGTTCCCCACAAGCCAGTGCCAAGCCAATGACTATCTATGCCATGTACACTCCCTCTCTCAACCCTGCTACAGGGAGGGGCTAAATGATGCTACCATTTCATCATGGGAAAGAATGATAAAAAACTGTGGGAGTATGACAAAGGAAAACTCATGGACTGGTCCATATTGTCAAGCCTGAGTTCCTTGATTGACAAAATTCAAACCACCAACCATTCTTCTATTGACCTCAGTCGAGGTTTGCACTGAACAGTGTTGAGTATAATTTACTTTGGCACATGGATAGAAGGTTGGCTGGTTGGCAGACAACAGAGAGTATGCATAAATGGGTCTTTGTCTGATTTGCAGGATGTGACTAGTGGGGTCCCGCAGAGGTCAGTGCTGGGGCCTCAAAGTTTTACAATTTACACCACTGACTTAGATAAGGGGAGCAAAGGCATGGTAGCTAAATTTGCAGATGATACTAAGCTAGAAAGGAAAGTATGTTGTGAAGAAGACATAAGGACTTTGCAGACAGATATAAATAGGTTGAATGAATGGGCAAAAATCTGGCAGATGGAGTATAATGTGGGAATGTGAAGTTGTTCGCTTTGGCAGGAAGAATAACAAAGCAGAGTATTACTTAAATGATGAATGACTGCAGAGGGATCTAGGCCTTCTAGTGCATGAGTCACAAAAAGTTAGTATGCAGGTACAGCATGTAATCAAGAAGGCTAATGCAATTCTGTCCTTTATTATGAGAGGACTTGAACATAAAAGTAAGGATGCTATGCTTCAGTTATACAGGACATTGGTGAGACCACATCTGAATACTGTGTGCAGTTTTGGTCTCCTTATTTGCGGAAGGATTTAAATGCATTGGAGGTGGTTCGGAGGAGGTTTACTAGAGTGATACCTGGAATGAGCGGGTTGTCTTATGAAGAAAGTTGGATAGGCTGGGTTTGTTTCCACTGGAGTTTAGAAGAGTGAGGGGGTGACTTGATTGAAGTATGTAAGATCCTGAATGGTCTTGACAATGTGGATGTGGAAAGGATGTTTCCTTATGCGAGTGAGTCCAGGACTAGGGGGCACAGTTATAAAATTAGGGATCACCCTTTCAGGATGGAGATGTGGAGAAATTTTTTTCTCTCAGAGGGTTGTGCGACTTTGGAACTCTCTGCCTCAGAAGGCGATGGAAGCGAGGTCATTGAATATTTTTGAGGCAGTGGTAGATAGATTCTTGTTTGGAAAGGGAATCAAAGGTTATTGGTGGTAGATGGGAATGCGGAAGTTGAAACACAAACAGATTAGCCATGATCTTATTGAATGGCGGAGCAGGCTCAAGGGGCCAAATGGCCTCCTTCTGCTCTTATTTTGTATGTTTGTATGATTGTATGTTTGAATCGTAAGAAGCTGGTTTGTGTTGCCTGTCACCTTGTCCTTCACATCGTGCCTTCTTAGAATTCCCTAATTCTTTGTGAGTTCACTGGCATAGGCATTATAACTGTAATACTGCAAAATGTCAACAGTGTCAGACCACTGTCACATCATAAAGAGAAAATAGATTTTTTAACTCGGCTGGTGCTCAATGGGGAAATGTGCCACCTGGGGCGATAGTGAGCCCTCCAGTTCAGGAAGATTCTCAATTTGATCCATAGCTTGTGTTGAGTTAGCTAATCTGAGCTGGGTGCAGGCAAGCCCCATTGTACCTGGCTGCAGTGTAACTGAGCCAGACGAGGGGAAAAAAAATTCTTATGAAGACCTTCTTCCAGATCACTATTCATTGCAGGACAATACATGGGTATAGGTGTCAGATGTGTGCTGCCCTCATGGTAAAATCAGCATGCTGGCTTTCTAGACCCACACAGGAAGAATGGCTGCTCACACAAGGTACAGGAGGGATGTATATGGAGTCCTACTCAAGCCTCACCCAGTATGTTCAGGGGCAGCTGGGGTAATTTTCAATGTTACTTTCATTAGTGAATGTTTGTGAGGTGAGCTGCTAGCCCTGGATATAGACTGGCTTGTTCCATTTCACTACATCATATGAACATAAATCACTCCCAGTTCCAATGTAATGCACTTGCTGCACAATGCATGAGAATGGGTGTCAGGATAGGACAGGACTGACTTCAGCTGTGATGTCTTCAGGCTGAAATAAATTCAATATTAGCGAAAAGTGATTTCAACTTCATGTCAACGTAGTGGCACTGCAGGAGGGATTCATTTTGATATCAACAGAAACAAAAATCAGGAGAGGTGTTTAAAGGGTGGCTGACACTACATTACACATTTTCTGCCATTGTCCAAAGTCAAAATTGTCCTCTGTGGGGTGTAAGTTGGATGATAAGACTGGAATGAAAACCAAAGCGAAGTGGAATGACACCCACTCCTCCAGCAAGTCTTGCTCCTCTTTTCCTGCTGGGGACCTGATGCTAGATTCGGGCTGCGTTTACACGATAGCCTGCGGAGTCGGTGCCAAGTAAAACTTTAATATTGATGCTTCAGTTGCAATCTGAATGCATTCACCATTGCCAAGTAAAGCACCTACTGGATTTAAACAAAGTACCTTAGACCCTGCCTGAAATAGGCCAAAGCTGCGCCCCCACAGTGTGGCCTGCAAAACTTGTTTAATCTTTGATGTGGGGTGAGAGTAAAAATCTCGTGGTGGCATCAAGCTCTTATGCAATGATGGGTTTTTTTCTTAATGCATGCAATACACCTTTTGGAATTGTGACCCATCCTGCCAGACTTCACAAACACTTCAAATTTTCCACCTTTTGCAAGCTGCAGTCAAAGATCAGACTAAGCCAAATACACAATCTACCAATTAGCAACTTGACAGAAGCACATTGCTTAAGAAAGATTGTTATGGCATTTTCTTGCTCATTAATAGAATCGCCCATCCCATTAAGGAGTGTGGATAGGAGGGAGGCAAGAAGAAGATGGTATAATTAATGCCATATTTATGCTAGCATTTCGACTCCAGTAAAGTTCATTCTGGGTACCACTGAGATCTCAGGCAATGAGAAGAACATTTTAGGCTCATTCACTCCACATACACTGATGGTGCAAGAATCTGCATTCTTAATAATGTTGCGGTTTCTGGAAAACCTGAGCCACTCGTGCTCTTGGGGTTTGGCTACCATCACAATGTTGCTAAGCAACACTAATGCCCGATAGGTTACAGATTCGGGACTGAGACTGAAATTCTGAGATCGGTTCACTTTCTAACACAAAACCCAGGGTTTTAGGAGAGCCAGAACAGGTTATTGAAATTTTGGATGTGTGTAACTGTTCATAGTAGCTGAATACTGGTAGCTGAAGGATTGTACACCCACATTGTCAATAATTTGCCTCTTTGCTATGCAGATGCTATCAGAATTGCTGTCTATTTACAGTCCTTTTTGGTTGAATTTCAAGATGACAGCATCTGTGGCCCCTTTTCCTTTTATTGCATTATTCCAATGATCCACTCTGGCCCAAATATTGCTGTGTTAACGATGGCTAAACTGTCAGCCTTCACCATTATTGCTGAAACTCTCAGCAACTTCTGGAGTCTGCCCATGCATAGAATAACATGCAGATCCAGAAATTGTTGTCAATGATTCTATATTTCTTTACTAGGTGAGCTGTTGAGGCACTGCCCCAAGCCACTTCCACTCCCCACCCCAGACTTCAGTCATGAAAATCAATTGAATTAAGGAGAACAACTACTCTTAGTGTGTTATTCTTGTTGTAAAAACCCTTGAAAAAGTTACAGCTTGTTAAATGAGGTGTAACTGGGTTTTTAATGTTGCGTTAGCTTCATAGTTACTGTTAAACACCCTATCTGGCCCTGAAAAGCTCAGTTTACATTTGTGGGATGTCAGCTTTATCCACAATGCTAAAAAAACACATTTTTAAAATATTTGTATTTTTTCCTTTTTCAAAAGTTTGTTTATGTTTATTTTTAGCTTCTAACTTAAGTTAATCATAATCATATTTTTCACTACCTGAAATTTTAAATTAATAGTGAGGGATGCTAAGTGCTTCTGCCTTCTGGCTTGCTGTATATGAATACTTCAATGTGAGCACTTCAATGATTACCTGCTTGCTGACATCACCACTACTGCACATCAAGCTATCTCCTTGAATTGGTGCCAGATTTAAACTGTCATCAGGAAAGAGGAAACCACATCACAGAGATCACGAGATCTTCATGGTAGCTTGCTTTGAGGTCAGCAATGAGCGACATTGCTTTACCACTGGCTATAAAATATGGGGCATTATGTTCAGAAGAATGATGTGGTAACCAAATAGTGGCAGGCTATGGGAAGCTTTCAGCTTCCTTTTTTTATGCTGCATGTGTGGACCGGTTCAACATTTTTTTAATGAAGAGTTCGAGGTTTCATTGGCCATGACGGCTTGGCTCAGTGGAAGCATTCTTTTCTCCAGAATGTGGGTTCAATTTCAACAGCAGGATTTCAGCACACAGCAGTCGAATTTCCATAAGGATGGGGGGGGGAAATGTTTTCCAATCATATGCCAGAACTTTGGCAGAAGCGGGGCAGAAATCCTGGAGAAATAGTGTGAAAGGCGTGTATGTCATTTTGCCAGATATTCCAAGTCATTAACTGTAATGTGCTTTAGGATGTCCTGTGTCTCCATGAAAGACCTCATATACACGTAAGGCTTTTCTTCTTTTATTATAGTCTTATTTCATAGGGTTGGAAATAAGCTGGTCAGCCCAACTATCCCATGTTGGCATTTATCTTCCACACAAGGAACAGACCTTTGACCACTATGTCCCAATTATCTCTTTACTTTCTTTTCCCTTCAGCAACCCATCTAGCCTGTTCTTAAATTGGGCATCATCTTTTCTTCAGTTGGTATCTCTGCTAATATGTTCCACAGCCTCACAATGCTCTGTATATAAAAAAAACTCTTCATCTCTATCCTAAATCTCTTACTATTAAACTCCATCTCCTTGTATCAAGGAAACAGTGTGTTTCAACCTACTGTGATCCAACCTGTCATAATTTTAGACACTTCATTTAAATATCCCCGCAAACTCATCTATTGTAATGAAAATGCGTACAATTTTTAAATTTTTCTTTGTATTTGCATTCCCTCATACCAGATAGCATCCTACTGAATCTGTGCTGTATCCTTTTCATTGCCTCAACACCATTCTTATAATGTGGAGTGAAAATGCACATAATACGCCCAACCATAGACTTAACGAGGTTTTATATAAACTGCCCTTCCACCCACCTTCTGAATATATGATGCATAGACACTGGGGGAAATTAGAGAGATCCTTCAGAAGAAAGAAAGCCAACAGTGAAAAAAGCAGCATTTACTAGAGTGTAACCCCCTCTCATGATAACAACAAGACTGTGTATTTTGTCCTTGGCCTGAACAATTCTACCAATCTTTCTAAGTCTGTGTAACCTTCACAGCCCTAGCAAGTCTGTGTTAGCAAACAACATGTGGCCAGTAAGACAAGCCTCCTCTTTCTTATTCTCTTCTGCAATCATGAAAACCTGCTTCTCTCACATACTAGTGCCAACTTTTTCAATGGTCCAAGAACTTCCTTCTTGGAAACTGATGACTCCTTTTTTGTCTACATCAAATATATTTCAGTATATAACAAAACAAAGAATGTGTTTGTCTCCTTTCTTCTGAACGCAGACTGTTATATCTGCAACCAGTGCACTACAAGTCATTCCCTCATGAGCTACAACAAACTGAAACTGCCAAGATGCTGATTCATACTTACCCCTGGGCGTTACAATATTAATAATGTAAAAATTTTGTGACAGGTAAGAAATGATCTCTTTGATCCATTTGAGGGCTCTCCTGCTTCAGTATCAGTGAAAGAGGTGATTGTTCAGAATCTGAAAATAGCTACATTAAGCAAAAATGAAAAGGGTTACAGTGCTGAATTTCCCCTCCCTTTTGACTCTCCAAATTTCTCTCCCTAAGTTGCTGTCCCAGGTTGGAGTACAGTTTTTTAGGCACCCATTTGGCATAACAACCCTGTAAGTGAAAGATTTTGACAGGCAAATTCCACAGGACAATTACACAAGCCTACACAGATTTATGGCTAATCTCTTGAAACCCTGAAAAGCTTTGCACAGTTTTTCTGTCAGGCTGACAGACATCAGGTGCCATACCCAGACTGTTATTTCTCATGTACTCTCATGATAGTGGGTTATGCACAATTAGCAGCCAGCAAGATCTCAGAAAACTCTTCAGAATTGTGATCCAGTACAGTACATTTCCAGTTGACAAGCTTCTGAAACTCACTTTAACACTATTTTGATTTGCACTGTTGGCCAGATTGGGCTTTGTGATGGGAGTCTAGCCATCACTACCCTTTAAAATAATTTGCAAGGTCCTCTGAGAAACTTTGACATCCATTCTTTGACCTATATTGTCTCTCAGCTAAGCAACACCATGGTTTTAAAACACTTATCCTTGTTTTCAAATATTTCCATTGCCTCACCCCTCCCTATCTCTGTAACCTCCTCCAGCCCAACAACCTTTTGAGATATCTCAGTTTCTGCAACTCTGTTTCCTTGTGAGTCCCGATTTTAATCACTCCAGCATTCGCTGCTATGCCTTCAGCAGCCAAGGGTCCAAACTCACGAATTATCTCCCTAAACCACTCCACCCATCTCTCTCCTCCTTCCTCCTTAAGATTCTCCTTAAAAAACACTTCTTTGACCAAACTTTTGCTCATCTGCTCTCATATCTTGTTATGGGGCTTGATGTCAATTTTTGTTTGTTAATCCCCCTGTGAAGTGCCCTGGTATGTTTTACTACATTAAAGAGCTATATAAATTCAAGTTGTTGTATTTTGATTTATTTTCATTTATGATGTTTCGTGAGTGATGATAACACCTGAGTCCTAAGAGGAGGAGGAATATTCAGCTTCTTTTCCTAGGAAAAAGGCTTTGAAATCACCCAATTGAAGCTTTAGAGACTATGAAGGGGATTGAAACAGTTGATCTTGGCAAGTTGTCCCAGAAAGGCAAAAGGCTCAAATATTAGTGAACACCAGTTAAATATTACATATCAGCAGCAAGAAAATAAGGTGGAATTTGTTTTTCTTTTCAAAATAGGAATACACCTGAAATGGCGACTGAACTGAGTAGGACAAATGGATTCAACTGGAAATATTCCTTGAGAAAGAGGAAAAGGAATGGGGTGAAAATGCAGGTCAGAGGTTAGGGTTTGAGATCAATGGCAGTTGAGTCAAATGACCTTTTCCAGTTTCTAAAATTGCATCAGCTGTCACTGACTGGGAACAGCATTAAGCTTGATAGTACAAGGGGTCTGAATTGATAAAGTTCACAGGAGCACTGCTAGAAGAGTGAATGTATCTTTGATGTCAGTTTAGCTCCAATACAGTTCGGGCTCAGCCACTGCTTTACCATACCTTCCCCTAATAATAACATAAATTAGCTAGCATGGGCAGACCTCAAGATATGCTAACATTAGTTTAATAAAACTCTTTGTAAGTGTTTGATTTTAAAAGACAACTTGCTGCTCAATTCTTAAGGCTTCCTCAGTTTTGTAATTTTCAAGCAACCTGCAACAATAACTTGTATATTAATCTGAATCCATTCAATGCATCATCCTGTGCTGAATCTATCTTTTTCCTGCTTTAAGTGACTGGGTTGAGAGTGCAATGTTCAGTTGTTTGATGTTTGATTATGTGTCTGACATCCGTTCTCTATTATTTGTGCTGTTAGTCAAGCCTGGGTGTGGTTACAGAGAAAGAGAAACTAAACTGAAGCAGGAAGTTGTAAGCAAGAGAGCAGACATTTTAAAAATATTGTAAATAAAAGTTCCTGTTCAGACATAGAAACTGGTGTAATCTCTGCATATATCCATAAATGCATGCAACACAACAACTGGCGAGGAAGATGCACAATTGTTTAAATTTACTAGCTCCAGGACCCTTCATTTCTTCACCAGGAGTTCCGCCCATGCCGTGGGGTTGATGGGTTTCGGGGTTCAAAACCTGCTAGCTTGCTACAGGGTAGGATAATCCAGATGTAGCAGTGACCTTTTGTAGTATTTTAAGAAGGATGTGAAGGCATTGGAGAGAGTGCAGAAGGGGTTTATGAAAATGATTCCAATGATGAGAAACTTCAGTTAGGAAGATAGATTGGAGCAGCTCGGATTCTTTTCATTGAAGAAAGAAGGCTGAAAGGAGATTTGATAGGAGTCTTCAAAATCATGAGGGGCCTGGACAGAGTAGGTAGGGGGAAACTGTTCCCATTGGTGGAATGATCGAGAAGCAGACGGCACTGATTTAAAGTAATTGGTCAAAGAAGCAAAAGCAATATGAGAAAAATTTTACTGCACAGCGGGTGGTTAGGGTCTGGAATGCATTGCCTGAGAATGTGGTGGAGGCAGGTTCAATCGAGGCTTTCAAGAGGGAATTAGATAACTATTTGAAAAGAAACAACTTGTCAGGTTACGGGGAATAGGCAGGATAGTGGCACTAGGTCAAATGCTCATTCACAGAGCCAGTGCAGATACGATGGACTGAGTGACCTCCTCCTGTGTTGTAACAATTCTATGATTCTGTGACCTGCATGAAGACAATTATTGTACATTGTCTCAGAGCAGAAGGCCAGTGTGTATTCAACCAGCTCGCAGAAGACATGTCTATGTTGACATGTTGGTAAATGCTCTCAAAAAATACATTGGCCAAAGAAAAGTGTGACGATTGAATGATATACATTGCACCATGCATGTAGGAAAATGACAAGCCTGTAAAACAATATGTGGCAGTGTTGAAGCAATTGGCTTCCACATGTAAATTTGGCACTCTAACTAATGACATACTTTGTGAGCAATTAATTGAAGACATCAATTTAACGAATTTGGGAACACCTCAATATGTGCCCCATCACGGTCAAATAGCCCCCCAAAAACATGCCCAAGTTGTGGAAGTGCTCATCGACTCAAAATGCCATGTCCAGCTCAAGGGAAAATGTGTAACTAATGTTTAAAATGAAATCAATTAACAAAAGTACGCAGGTCATCAAAGAAGAGGACTTCATTGGTTCGGCACATGGGGGAGTCTCTTCCCAAGAATAAGACAGAGCTAGATAGATTTTTGATTAACAAGGGGGTGAAAAATTATCAGGGGTAGGCAGGAATGTGGAGTTGAAGTTACATTCAGATCAGCCATGACCTTATTGAATGGCAGAGCAGGCTCGAGGGGCTGAATGGCCTACTCCTGCTCCTAATTCATATGTTTGTATGTATGTTTGAGAATGAAATTTAGTGTGGGTATACCATCACAGATGGTAAAGCACGGGATCATTTTAAGGAATGCTCAGCTGAGATCGCTGGTATCTCAGTGTTGATTTGCACTGATGTTGGCGCAAAAGAATCTATATTAAGCAATAAACCCTGCCGTCGTTATTTTTCACAACTTATTCTCATTCCTATGTCATAAATTCTTCAAGACAATGATGACTGTACTATTCCGCTTTTGGGGTCAATCATAATTCCAGTGCACTGCAGAAACCTCACCCTAGACATGTTCTACACAGTCAAAGGCAGAAATTTTATGGGGGTAAACCTTTTCAATAAGCTTGAATTCAAACTTGAAGACCCCATCAGAGCACACATTAAAGCGACCGGTGACTCTGACTATACCCAACAGTATCCTTCCTTATTCATCGGATTTGGGGAGATTAAGGGGTACTGTCACACATCAATTCTGACAGTTTTGCAATATTTGAGGTGGTTCCCATTTGCACTCCATAGTCAATTGTCACAGGAGCTGAAATGACTAGAGGCAGACATTAGCATTGAGTGAATTGACTCATTCCCATGGATGTCGAACCGAGCCATTGTACGATTCAAAAATGGTGAACTTAGGATATGCACCGAGCTTTATGTAGTCAGCCAAAACAATCATTCCAGACAAAAATCCACTTCCTATGAAAAAGCTGATCACTTACTGCTTTTGTTACTCATGAATCTCTGTTTCAGTACTGCAGAATAGCCTATGGACTACATTCAGCATCTAGCGCATTCCAGAAGATCACTTCTTCAGTCTTGTCACACGTTGTGGGGGTGCTCAACCTACTTGATGACATCATTATCCACGGAAGGGACAAAGCAGAACGTGATCAGCAGTTATCAGCGGTGCTCACTCAATTCACACAACGCAATTTGATGCTCAGCAAGGGCAATGCACATTCTAGCATCTAAGGTTGACTTCCTAAGGTGCAGAGTGACAGCAGCTGGATAAAGCCTGCACACAACAATGTCGAAGCCATTCATGTACTTCCAAACCCACCTAATGTGAAAGAGTTGGCATCATTCCTCAGTACTAACTTTTATCACAAATTTGCTCCTAAGTAAGCAGAGATTGCAGAGCCTCTTCAAAAGCTACTGTGCAAAGGTGCAGAATTGGAATGGATAATCACACAGCAAACAGCATTCGACACATTAAAGGTGAATGTAGTAGAATGCTCTTGATGTCTGACAAGACTGAAGAAATTATCTGAAATGCACTAGGTGCTGAGCGTAGTCTATAGAGCATTCTGCACTACTGAAACACAGTGTCATGAGTAATGAAAGCTGCAAGAGATCAGTTTTTGCTCCGTTAGTTATATCTGAAAATAGCATCTGAAGATCTGTTGCCTGACAGTAGCATCTCCATCAATCCTTGCACATTTCGACCCACATGAGGAAACATATGTCACAATCAATACAACAGGAAATGTGATAGAAGCTGTAACTCTTGTAGAGTCAAAACAATTAAACTAAATCAACAAAATTGGGATAAGTCAGGCACAGCCCCTAATTCAGGTCAGCTGTAAAACCAAGAACAAAGTTTAAAGGAACCTTACAAACTTAAAATCAAAATGTGATTAAATGGGTCAACAAAACACCCCAGTCCCCGTGGTGCCCACCGGGCACAGAAGGCCTCGAGTGTGCCGGCAGACACCGCGTGCTCCCTCTCCAGGGACATCCAGCTGCGAACGTAGCCGCGGAAGAGGGACAAACAATCGGGCGGGACTCCCCCGTCAATCGCCCACTGTCTGGACCTGTTAATATCCAACTTGGCCAGGCCCAGGAGCAGCTTCACGAGGAGGCCATCCTCCTTCCCGACCCCCTTCCGCACCGGGTGCCCATAGATCAGGAGCGTGGGTGATAGAAGCTGTACCCTCACAGTACATTGAAGGAAGTGAATGACCAATCACTTACACATTACACCCGTTGTCAGAAACTGATCTCAAATACTCTACTGGAGAGCGGGAAGCATTAGCCTGCATCTATGTTTGTTTGAACATTGGCACAAGTATCTCTATGGTAGAAAGTTCACTCTCCGCACCAAGCACTGACTACATTGTTAGCCACAACAGGATTGGGTCATTGACCTCTATGTATATACAGATGGTCGAATATCTTGCAGGCTCACACAGCCAAGTGGCTGACATGCTTGGCTGTATTCCTATTGTGGACAGCATCAGTGATAGTGAAGTGGCTTGAGACATCGAAGACTACACGATCACGGTGGTTTCACAGGAGAACATGAATCTTGTTACGTGAGAGGAGCTGAAGGCAGAATCAACAACAGGCAGTGCAGTGCAAAAAGTACCTGAAAATCAAGTGGCCTCGTGAAATAGAAGAACTGGTCCTATACGCTATAAACTTGCACTGTTTGATGACAACTGTAATGCACATGGAACTCAAGCAGTTATCCTGAAAGTACTACAGCAATCCATATTGCATCTTGCCCATGAAGGGGCTCTGGGTGTTGTTAAGATGAAGTACTGATCCTGTGAAGTAGTCTTGTAGTCAGCAATAGATCACCACATGGAAGAGTTCCTCAGAAACTGCCTAGCTTGCACGGTCAGTGAGAAATCTGTTAAACTGTGTCCCACACCTCTACAACCAACCCCATGGCCAACAAAACCATGGCAACAATTGGAGCAATGGATGTTTTTTGTTGCTGCTCATGGTCTACATAGAAAATAGTCAGAAATAACTACAACAACAAATCCCTTAGCCACCATTTCAGTCAGTGACATTCTAGACAAGTTGTTTACAAAATGGGGTTTGCTGGAGACTATCACTACAGACAATGGACTGCAGTTTGTGTCCAGACTGTTCATGGGATTCCTAGCAAGCTACAGAATTGACCACTATTTGATATCACATACAACATACAATCAAATGGTGGCATCAAAGGATTCAACAGCCTGATCAAGGACAGTCTGAGAGCGAATAAGCTGGTGGGAAAAACATTTGAACAATCCATTCATATCCCACTTTGTACATATCGGTCCATGCTACACTCTCTGGCTGCAAAGATGCCAGACAAATCTATGACTGGCTGTAACTTTTGCATGCCACTGACCATTCTTAAGCTATCACTGCTATCCAATGAAAATGTCAGAGTGAAAACAGAAGGAATCACAAGCAACAAGATAAAGCAAAAAATGTACTTCGACAAGTAAACACACAGAAGGAGAGGCTTGATAGGGAGCAGGCCAGGATATTTCGCGGACAATGATTATGAGAATACACTTCCTTTTCCAACATGTGACTGTGATGTTGATCATCCACCTCACTGAGGTGGTCACATAGAACCACTACCTCAAGTTCGTAGATCTCAGCGCTGTCATCAGCGATTCATATCTCAGAGACAAGGGCAGTCACTCAGACTAACCTCTTGAATTAAGTTCTTCTGTCCATGTTTGGACCAAGTCTGTAATGAGATCAGGAGCCAAGTAACCCAAACTGAGCATTAGTGAGCATGTTATTGCTGGGTAAGTGCCGCTTGTAGCACTATCGAAAACACCTTCCATCACTTGGCTGATCATTGACAGTAGACTGATGGGGCGGTAATTGGCCTGATTGGATTTATCCTGTCTTTTTATGGACAGGGCACACTGGGGCAATTTTACACATTGCTGAGTAGATGCCAGTGTTACAGCTGTACTGGAACAGCTTGGGTAGGAGTGTAGCTAGTTCTGGAGCACAAGTCTTCAGTAATATTGCTGGAATATTGTCAGGACCTTTAGTCTTTGCAGTATCCAGTGCCTTCAGCCATTTCTTGATATCACTTGGAGTGAATTTATTGGCTGAAGACTGGCATCTGAGTTGCTGAGGACTGCAGGAGAGGGCTTAAATGGATCATCCACTTAGTACTTCTGGATGAAGATGGCTATAAATGCTTCAGCCTTGTCTTTTTCACTGATGTGCTGGGCTCCACTGTCATTGAGGATGGGGATATTTGTGGACCCTCCTCCTCTGATTAATACTCCTATAAGTACTCCTGTCTTGTAGCTTCACCAGGTTGACACCTCATTTTTAGGTATGCTGGGTGCTGTCCCTGACTTGCTCTCCTGCACTCTTCAATGAACAAGGGTTGATTTCTCAGCTTGATGGCAATGTTAGAGTGAGGGATATGCTGAGCCATGAGGTTATACATTGTGATTGAATACAATTCTGCTGTTACTGATGGCCCACAGTGCCTCTTGGATGCCCACTGTAGATCTGTTCTGAATCTATTCCATGTAGCATGGCGGTAGTGCCACAAAACAAAATGGACATTATCTTCAGTGTGAAGACATACTTTGTCTCCACAAGGATTGTGCAGTGCTCACTCCTGCTAATACAGTCATAGACAGATGCGCCTGCAGATTAGTGAGGACAAGGTCAAGTAGATTTTCCCCTATTGTTGGTTCCCTCACCACCTGCTGCAGGCCCAGTCTCACAGACATGTCCTTCCAGACTTGGCCAGTTCGGTCAGTAATGATGCTGCTGAGCCACTCTTGGTGAAAGATGCTCCCGAAGCTCCTCAGCCCAGAGAACATTCTGTGCCCATGTTACACTCAGTGCTTCCTCCAAGTGGTGTACATGGAAGGGTAGTGATTCATCAGCTGAGGAGGGCAGTGGTAAACAGCTGGAAGTTGCATTGCCCATGTTTGACCTGATGCGATGAGACTTCACGGGGTCTGCGGTCAATGTTGAGGACTCCCAGGGCAACTCCCAGGGCAACTCAGTGGCTGTAGACCACTGGTGATGCAGGAGTATGGGACATTGTCTGTAAGGTATGATTTGGTTAGTATGATTATATCAGTCCATTGCTTGACTAGCCTGTGGACACTTCTCCCACCTTTGGCACAAGGCAGGGGGTCTTTGCAGGGCTGACTGGGCTGGGTGTGCCATTGCCTATTCCAGTGCCTAGGGCAATGCTGGATGGTCCGTCAGGTTTTATTCCTTTTCAGCTCTTCTGTAGCAGCTTGGCACAACTGAGTGGCTTTGCTAGGTCATTTCAGAGGGCAATTAAGAGTCATCCATATTGTTGTGGGTCTGGAGACACATGTAGGCCAGACCAATTAAGGACAGCAGATTTCCTTCCCGAAAGGGACATTCGTGAACCAGATGGGTTTTCACAACAATTCGACAATTTCATTATCATTATTACTGAGGCTAGCTTTTTAAGTCCAGGTCTATTAATTGAATTTAAATTCCACTACGGCAGCTGATGGGGCCATAAAATTCCGCCCCATGCCTCCAGAGTGTTAGCCTGGGTCTCTGAATTACTAGTCCAGTGACATTATCATTGTGCCACCATCCCCCGTGGATATAATAGGATTAGACAGCTTTGATATGAAATACTCGGCTATCAGCTGTGCTTCGCTGGTAGCAATCTTGCCCTTAAGGTAAAAGGTTATGGGTTCAAGTTTCACCCTGGAGCACAAAATCTGTCTGATACTTTAGTGCAGTACTGAAGGAGTGCAACACTATTAGAGGTGTTGTCTTTTGGATGAAACATTAGCCAAAGCTATCTCCTTTTTTAGGTGGGCATGAAAGATCCCATGGCACTATTTCTAAGAAGAGCTGGGGAATTGTCCCCAGAGTCCTGTATATTTATCCCTCAACCATCACCATTAAAAGAAAATATCTGGTCTTTATCACATTGCTCTTTGTGGGAGTTTACTGTGTGCAAATTGGATGCTACATTTCCTGCATTACAATAGTGAGTACACTTCAGAAATACGTTATCAGCTGTAAAATGGGTGATGAAAGGCACTATTCAAGTCTTTCTTTTTACTTAATTGGTTGTAGGACCTCTTAGCTCTATTTATGCCCTGCTGCTTTTGGCTGTGTTGTAGCTTCACTAGCTTGGTGCTTCATTCTAAGGCATGGCTGGTGCTCCTAGTGAAATAAACTTCTACCCTGCCTGTAGGGTTGGCCGTGTAACCTGATGCTGATGGAGGAGTGAGGGTCATGATGTTACTGAGCATGGTAGTATACAATTCTGAGTTGCTGAGGTCCAGAGTGTGTTCTAGATGCCCAGTTTGGGCTTCTAAATTTGTCCTTTACCTTCCCTTCCCCACATGACAGCAGTCAACACTGCACACTGGGGGATATCTTCAGTTTGATGAGGAAACCTTGTTTCATGAGGCCTATATGGCAATAACTCCTTAGCAATATTATTAGGGACAGAAGTTCCTGCAGCAGATACTTTAATGAGTTTTTTTATCAATAGGTATTTATGGATCACAATAATAAACATATTAGTTGAGTCTTGGAATGTTTTGGGGATATTCAGCCACATAGGAGAAAAATTAGGAAGCACATTTTCATACAAAGGGTAGTAGAAATTTGGAAGGTTGTGAATGTTAAGACAGTTGGACCTTTCAATACTGAAATAGATTTTAAACATATTGTGTGATATGCAGCAAAGTTGGGATAACGGATTTTGGAGTGCACATCAACCACAATCTGATTGAATGGCTTGTTCCTGTGCTTAGTGCTGTAGTGGAAGGTCCAAGCAACATTTATAATGAATCGATAAGTTAAGTTGTGCTCATTACAGTTAAAAAAAAATCCACTGTCTCCTGCCAATGCAAGATGGCCACACATGATGGCTGCTGATACCCTACTCCACGTGCAGAAGAAAACCCTCTGCGGGATTAAACCATGGGCAGGTCAGATGTATATTCAAGCCAAGACATACAGACCAATCTGCAGAATGTGGCCTGTCTTCTGATCAAACAATCAGAGCTGTGAAGTCTTTCTTGTGAATCAGCCAGGCTCATTATGTTGGGATAACCTTGTTAATTTTGAGAACAGCAGCAGTTAGTTCCTCAAGGCCTCCACCGAAGGGGAGCGGGTGGCAGTAGGTGTCTTTAATTGACAGTTTTACAGAGCAACCTGAGACAGGATGTGGGTCAGAGTTCAAGCCGTCAACTTGCTGCCCAGAGGGAAACAGAATAGGAGAAAAACTCTACTGAATACTCTGGCTTGCAGCAAGTCCCACTTATCCATCACCACTGCATTCGCTGACATGCATTGATTTGAAAATTCTTATCTTCATGTTCAAATCCCTCCAAAATCACTCCCCTGCCCTTCTCTTTAACCTGCTCCAGCCTAACAACCCATGGAGACTTTTCCTCCAACATCCATCACTCCACTGATGCCTTCCGCTGCCCAGGCTCTCTGGAATTCCCTCCCTTAGCACCTTTGTCTTGTGGCGGGTGGGTAGCATCCCTGCCTCTGAACCAGAAACTCCAAGTTCAAGTCCTACTCCAGGACTTGGTGGCCATGGAAGGTGCATTCATAATGTGGCCAAACAGGTTGATTATT
The DNA here is from genome assembly GCF_017639515.1 of Carcharodon carcharias. Taxonomy (NCBI): domain Eukaryota; kingdom Metazoa; phylum Chordata; class Chondrichthyes; order Lamniformes; family Lamnidae; genus Carcharodon; species Carcharodon carcharias. The sequence goes on along the minus strand of NC_054468.1, from coordinate 110,407,908 downwards.
AACCTGTAAATCCTTGGCAGGTGGTAAATATGGGAGAGATTCCTGGTCAGCCATGTGATCAAAGGGAAATTGGTGCCTGTACCATCACTGTACATAGCTCCAGGCTACAACATGCATGTAAAAGTGTATGTTGCTGCAGCAACTTAGACTCCTTGGGGACCTTGTTGGTTGGACAGCCAGTGTGGATCAGATTGGTGCCGACAGCAGGGGGTTTGATCTCTGTTCTGGTGGAGTGGATTCAGGTACTGCCTCCTTGCTCTACCCATAGTGGAGGTTGTAGTGCTGTGGCAGGAAACTCAAGATGAAGAACATCTCTGCCTCTTAACATCTCTTTCCTCATTAAATCACTCCCAAAAACCTACCTCTTCGACCAAGCTTTTAGTCACGTGTCCCAATATCTCATCAGGTGGTTTGGTAGGATTTTGTCTGATAACTCTCCTTGTGGGATGCTTTCTATGTGAAAGATGCCTGGTAAATTCAAGTTGTTTGTACTGCTGTTGTTAAACATGTTCTGGATTACAGAAACTTACAGGACAGAAGGAGACCATTCAGCCCATCATGCCTGTATCAGCTCTTTAAAAGAGCTGTCTAATTTAGTCTCACATTCCACTTTTTCTTCATAACTGCAATTTGTTCTCCTCAAAGGCATGTGCAATAGTTTTTTGAAAGCTCCTTTGGAACCAGATTCTACCACCATTTCAGGTAATGAGTTTCATAACCTGAGTGTCATAACAACCTTTGGTATGAAATAATTTTTCCTCATTTCTCCTCTAGTTCTTTTGCTGATCACCTCAAATCAATGATCACTGGTTGTCAATCCATTTGTCAGGGGAAACAGTTTGTCCCTTCCCATTGTACTAAAAACTGCCCTCATTTTAAGCACCTCTGTTAAATCTCCCTTTAAATTTCTCTGTTATAAGGAGAATAATCCCAGCTTCTCAAATCTCTTCATATCATCAAAGTATCATCCTAGTAAACCTCCTTTGCACCCCCTCAAAGGACTTGAGATCCTTTCTAATGTGTGGTGCCCAGAACTGTACTTAATACTCCAGCCTAACCAGTCATTTGTTAAAATTTAGTATGGCTCCATTGTCCTATTTACAAGCCTAACATCTTATATGCATTCTTAACTGCACTTTAAGAGTGCCATTTTCAATGATTTGTGGATAGGCATTCCCCGCGCCTACTCACCACCCACCCACCATCCAGGTCCTCCTGCTCTTGAATCCCCCCTCAGAATAGTACCATTTGGAGTTATACTGCCTTTCCATGTTGATTCTTCCGAAGTACATTGCTTTACACTTGTCCTCATTAACTTGCTTCACCCATTTCACCAATCTGTCCATGTCCTCCTAAAGTCTTCTACTATCCTGCTCACTAATCTATTACATTGCCAAGTTTTGTATCATCCCCAAACTTCAAAATTTTACTCCCTATTACTACTAGCTTACTTATAAAATAAAACAAGAAAAGCAATGATCTTAATATTGATCGCTGTGGTGACCCATAGGTCAGAAAAAACAGTTGTTCACCATGACTCTCAACCTCCTTCCCTCAGCCAATTATGTATCCAGGTTACCATTGTCATTTTAACGCCGACTTCTCTGATAAAGTACATTATCAGATGCCGTACCATGTGTACAACATCTACTGCACTACCTTCATCAAGACTGCCAAATGAATCAGGATGGAGGCAAGCATTTCTTAAGAACAAAGCAAAAAATAAAAAATAAAACATACCTGGGAAACTCAGCAGGTATGGCAGCATCGGCGGAGAAGAGCACAGTTGACGTTTCGAGTCCTCATTGATCAATGCATGATCAGATTTCAGGATAAGTACTGTGCATCAAAACAAAATGGTCTAGCCTACTAAATCAGCAAGACCAGTCTTCTTAAGAGGAGGGTTACAGAATCACATTTTATGTTACTGAGATTTACTTCAAATGTTCTGCAAATCATTCATTTAACAATTGCAAAACAAGTTCATTTATGCGCACACTTTCAGCCTTGTCTTAAAGTGTAAATTAGTCTGCCTTCCAGAATTGCATGTGAGAACATCTGCAGAGGATTACAGTATTCCATACACCAATGGTCATCTCTGTCACACTATGGCCAGATTTTAACTTTGTGCAAATGAATGGGCTTTGATTGAGTGAGTTAATGTTACCATACACTCGCGTGGTTGAAATGTAACTGCCCTCTGAAGTGACTGCCCAGCAAACCATTCAGTTGTACAAAACCACTTGCAGGAGGAGGCCCACCGATACCTTCTCAGGGCCAGGGAGGGATAGACAAAAATTGCTGGGCTTGCCAGCGACAACCACAACCTGAGAAAGAATAATGAAAAAGGTCTAGATGTTGAGTAATGAGGATAAGCTCCTGGTCATAAGGAGTGCTGGGTCTTCTTACAGGGAAGAGTAGGGAATATTTAGGACAGATCCAACATTTGTAACAAGATTACAATAATAAGTACAGCACCACAGATAATAAATGAATCTGAACAAAATTTATCTTAAAGTCCTGATATTTTTAATCTTTCCTCTTCCAACAGGCATTGATGCACGCTTTCATTGTTACTTTTTTTAACTCTCCAGTTCTTTTCACTTCTGAATGTGGTGACTAACGGTACCCTTCTGTCAACTCCACTAGGTTAAGGTCACCTCACCTGAGTGCCTACCTGGGTGAATCCAGACAGTGAGTGTTGGTGGATTGTGAGCAGTTGTGAGCTCAGCCCAATCTTTTCTCAACTCAACCCCCTTACATGACAATTTCCCAAATGGGCTTCATTGGATAATGTTCAGAAATGGAAACCCCTGGCCAATGTTTCTATTGCTAGCCAGTGAACAATGAAAAAACAAGTGCAACCCTGCTGTCTCCCAGACTGAGATCAAATAATATAGCCCAGGCAGGAGTCAAACCCTGACATATTCCTGATCAACATCTCTTCAATAGCATGCATTTACCTATTGCGCTGCCTGAGAACTAAAGCCTTAGCTGTAATAACTGTGAAAAGGATGGCATTTATAGCCATCCAATATTGCACACAGCAGATAAAAAGTAACAGCTGTTTGTTATTTAACTTTGATATCTTTATTTGCTGTGAATCACTGTGACACAACACAGGCATTAAAAATGGCTCTTAATTAAAACCACAGAATGAAAACAAAATATGCAAATAGTTCAATATTATGACAGGCAGAAAGTTGTTAGGGACCATAAAAACTGAGAAACTAAATTATGTATATAATTTTTTGAACAAATTACATAGTAATTAACTGTCATTGGTCCAAAACATGACTCTGTATCCAATCCTTTAATCCACATTTCTGTGGCTAGTATGACTTACACTCACCAGCAAAGAATCCGATTAAACACAGTTAACTGTTTACTTAATTATCAGTAGTCTTGCCGTGTAACTTTTTTTAATCAGCGTTGCACCTGAAGTGTGTTCAAATACCTTGCCAAGCTCTACAGCGTAATGTATATTTATTCCTACATGTGAGGAAATCTCAAAGTTGATTCCTTTTGTGAATGGCTGAATGTATGGAGTGCTACTTTGTGGGAAATCATCAGTTGATGGTGAAGAGTGCACAGATACTGTGGCCCAACTGTCAATTAGAGATTCTCAGTTAGATAGTTCCATTACTAAATTATTTTTACATGTAACCACAGAACTGCCTGGCCCATATGCATTTTGTTCTCTCACATTGAACAATCAAATTGAAGGACAAAAGGTTCATAGCACAGAAAGGTGAGGTAAGTTAGGACATTAGGTGATAATCATTTTTTTTTTCTGACTAGGAAAATATTAGAGTAGCACTTGAGTTCTGAGTGAGCTTAGACTCCAAAGAAAATGCAGAGTTGTGGAGGGGAAGGATGAGTACCTGGCACGAAAAGGAAAGCAAACTTCTTGGATGCAATTTTAACAATGGAAGAGATTTGGAACTGCACCTAAGTCTGAAGGATAACTGTAATGTAACCACAAGTGTCAGCAGATGAAAAATCATCAAGGAAACAAAGTGGCATTTGTTAATTGGATTTGTGAAGAACCTGTGAAGAACTGAAACTTTGAAGCTTAGGGAAAGGAAATAGGACTTAAGTGACAAGATGTTAAATGGAGCAAAAGCACAGAGGATCCTTGGTGTGCAGAGACACAAGCCATTAAAGGTGACAGCAGAAGTAGCCAAGGTGTTGAAAAGGAAAATGGAGTCCATGGTTATACAATGGCATAAAATACAGAAACAAGGGAGTGATGTTGAACTTGAATGAGGCCTGAGTTAGGCCAGTGTGTGAGCATGGTGTACAGTTTGGGCATCCAATTATGAGAAGGCTATACAAGCAATGGAAAAAGTACAACATTGATTCGCCAACCTGTTATTGGGGGCGAGGGGTTACCATTATGAAGAGAGACTTGAGAAGTTTCTGTTTGCTAGAGCTGAGAAAGTAAAGACCTGATAGAAACCTTCAAGGTTATAAAGAATTATGATAGATTATTCCCAGGACAATAGCAAAAGATCACACATTTAAGATAATTGGAAAATAAGTTAAGTTTGCAAAAGTTTCTTTACACAAGAGGATGTTTAAAATATGGAATTCTCTGCTACAGACTATTACACTTGCATTATGACATTGAAGTAGTGGCCACAAATTAACTTAAAAGGGAATTTCTTGCTTGGAAAAAGAAGGAATATTCAAATAGGTGAGGAGTGAGGAGGAATGTGGGGCTATGTGGAATTTAAAGGCTAACCTCTAGGCTATAACCTATTATTATTCTGTGAAACAAGTAAAATATTTATTGGCTTATCAATGAGGTATGAAGGAGATCAACAAGCATCGATTCAACAATCACATGTTGAGAGGAATGGAGATCGTAGGCCTGAGGATTTGTGCAATCATCAGTGTAGGGTTTTGTCTCTGCACTTTCATTCATGGTTTACAAGCTGAGCAGATTTGTCAGAGTTGGTATTTAGTGATCTTTCTTCTCCCCTTGCATTTCAGTGTGATTAGGATCATTCTTTAAACTCACCTCTTTGACTATCTCTTTAATTACTTCCTTCTTTGACTCTGTGTCCATTCCAGTACCTTTCCCCTCCACCACTGCCAACCCTGCCACCACACCCCCCACGCCCTGCGCCATCTTTATACCTTTCTGAAGCCCTTTGGCACAAAGGCAAATTGTTGAGGGAAATCATGTTCTTCTATGTTGAATGGGTAGAATGCACATGCATGTTACATACTGGCCTCTAAAGGGGTTTATGTAAATTGTCAGCTATGGCTTAGCTGGTAAGATTCCGAATTACAAGATTCTGGTTCAAATCTTACTCCAGGGCATTGTCATGTTATAATAATGACTTAATCTTTGATCTTATTTAATGTGTAAGACACAAGGCACCAATTGCTCATAAGGAATTTGGTAAATACATTGTGGGTTCACTTGTTAAGATTACGCACATGAGAACAGTTACCTGTAAGGATAAAGCTTGAAGGCATCAGAGTTGTGTGTGTGTGTATGTGTGTGTGTGCTCTGCTGAAAACAAAAGTGAAACTAAGACTGGATCACATGGCACATTTCCCTTCTAGCAATGTCACTCTGATATCTTTTAAAGGTGTAGCACAACATCTGTCTTCGGGAAAATGTTAGAAGCTATTATTAGCAGGGCACTTGGAAGAATTCAAGGTAATCAGGCAGAGTCAATATGGTTTTGTGAAAGGGAAATCATGTTTAATCAATTTATTGCAGTTCTTTGAACAAGTAACATGAGCTGTGGATAAAGGGGAGCCTGCAGATGTACTGTACTCAGAAAGCATTTGATAAGGTGCTGCGTCAAATGTTATTGTGGAAAATAAAAGCTCATGATATAGGGATAACATATTGGCATGGATAGAAGATTGTCTAGCTAGCAGAAAAACGAGAGTAGCCATAAATGGGTCATTTTCGGGTTGGCAAAATGAACTAGTGGTGTGCCACAGGGATCAGTGCTGGGGCCTCAACTCTTTACAATTTATATAAATGATTTGGATGAAGGGACTGAAGGAATGGTTGTTAAATTTGCCGATGACACTAAGATAGGTAGGAAAGTAAGTTGTGAAGAGGCTATAAGGAGGCTACAAAGGGTTATAGATAGGTTAAGTGAGTGGGCAAAGATCTGGCAAATGGAGTATAATGTAGGAAAATGTGAAAGTGCCATGTTTGCAGGAAGAATAAAAAAGAAGCTTATTATCTAAATGGTGAGAGATTGCAGAGCTCTGAGACGCAGACGGATCTGGATGTCCTAGTGCATGAATCACAAAAGGTTAGTATATGGGTACAGCAAGTAATTCGATAAGCTAATAGAACGTTATCATTTATTGTGAGAGGAAATGATTACAAAAGTAGGGAGGTAATGGTTCAGTTGTACAGAGCATCAGTGAGACCACATATGGAGTACTGTGTACAGTATTTGTCTCCTTATTTAAGGAAGGGTGTAAATGCATTGGAAGTAGTTTAGAGGTTTACTAGACTAATACCTAGAATGGGCAGGTTGTCTTATAATAAAAACAAAAAACTGCGGATTCTGGAAATTCAGAACAAAAACAGAATTACCTGGAAAAACTCAGCAGGTCTGGCAACATCTGCGGAGAAGAAAAAAGTTGACGTTTTGAGTCCTCATGACCCTTCAGCAGAACAGTTCTGCTGAAGGGTCATGAGGACTCGAAATATCAACTCTTTTCTTCTCTGCCGATGCTGCCAGACCTGCTGAGTTTTTCCAGCTAATTCTAGGTTGTCTTATGAGGAAAGGTTAGAGAGGCTAGGTTTTATCTGCTGGAGTTTAGAAGAGAAAGAGGCAACTTGATTGAAAAATATAAGATCCTGAGGTATCTTGACAGGGTGGATGTGGAAAGAATGTTTCCTCTTGTGGGAGAATCTAGAACTTGGGATCAGTGTTTAAAAATAAGGGGTCGCCCATGTAAGACAGAGATGAGGAGAATTTTTTCTCTCAGAGGGTAGTGAGTCTTTGGAACTCTCTTCCACAAAAGGTGGCGGAAGCAGAGTCTTTGAATATTTTTAAATCAGAGCTAGATAGATTCTTGATAAGCAAGGGAGTGAAAAGTTATAGGGTGTACGCGGGAATTGGAGTTGAGGTTACAATCAGATCAGCCATGATCTTATTAAATGGTGGATGGTGGAGCAGGCTCGAGGGGCTGAGTGGCCTATTCCTGCTCCTAGTTTGAATGTTTGTATGTATGTATGTATGTACAACACGCAGCAGTACAAGAGTCTAGGTTTCTCCTGCTTCTCCAATGTAGTGCTGAGCAAGACAAAAACAAAAATGCTGGAGTTTTTCCAGCATTTTTGTTTTTGTTTCAGATTTCCAGCATCCGCAGTATTTTGCCTTTATCTTAGTGCTGAAGAACACTATCCCCGATGAATTGGCCAATATTCATCCTTCTGTCATCATCACAAAAAATAAATTAACTGGCCATTGTCACATTGCTGTTTGTGGGAGTTTGATGGGTGCAAGTTGGATGCCCTGCTTCCTATATTGCAACATCAACTACACTACAAAAAATACTTCATTGGCTGTAAAGTGCTTTGCGACGTCTACTGGTCAGGAAAAGTGCTATATAAATGCAAGTCTTTCTTTACTTCTGCTGGTCTGTATGAAGCCTACAATCACTGGGGAAGGTATATACATCCTTCAGAAATGTTGACTCCGAAAGAGCGTGTTGAAAATTTGACTACAACAGCAATCTGCATTAGTTTAGTAACTCATCCCTAAACATTCCACAGGGACACATTCAGACAAAGTTTTGCATGAAACAACTAAAGAAGCTATCTTTCTCTCCACAGACGCTGTCAGACCGGCTGAGTTTTCCAGCAATTTTTGGTTTTGTTTCAGATTTCCAGTATCCGCAGTATTTTGCTTTTATATTAAAGAAAATATTAGGGCAAGTGATCAAAAGCATGGTCAAAAAAGGAGATAGTGAGAAATAAATCTTCATCCACGTATTTAGACGTAGTGACCAGAGTAATTCTTTTAATTATTTAAAGGTGTTTCAGTTCTGTAAAAGTCTGCCCACAATGTAAGGTGTGAAGTTTCCACAGTATTGGGAGCTTTCAGGCAGTTCTGTTAAGAGACTAGGACCCGAGGGCACAGCCTCAGAGTAAAGGGAAGACCTTTTAGAACAGAGATGAGGAGAAACTTCTTTAGCCAGAGAGTGGTGAATCTATGGAATTCATTGCCACAGAAGGCTGTGGAGGCCAGGTCATTGAGTGTATTTAAGACCAAGATAGATAGGTTCTTAAAAACAAAAAACTGCGGATGCTGGAAATCCAAAACAAAAACAGAATTACCTGGAAAAACTCAGCAGGTCTGGCAGCATTGGCGGAGAAGAAAAGAGTTGATGTTTCAAGTCCTCATTACCCTTCAACAGAACTAGCTCTGTTGAAGCGTCATGAGGACTCGAAACGTCAACTCTTTTCTTCTCCGCTGATGCTGCCAAACCTACTGAGTTTTTCCAGGTAATTCTATAGATAGGTTCTTGATTGGTAAGAGGATCAAAGGTTATGGGGAGAAGGCGGGAGAATGGGGTTGAGAAACTTATCAGCCATGATTGAAAGGCAGAGCAGACTCGATAGGCTGAATGGCCTAATTTCTGCTCCTATATCTTATGGTCTTATGGTCTAAAAGCATCATATGTGAATCATCGCTGTGTGTTGAGAAAGATGGCATTGCAAAGATCATAAAGCAAAGGCCCACTTTTAAAACAGAATGAAGTAACATGAGCAGTGCTTCCCACATCACAAATCAATGGATTACTTATCTCCACCTCCAACATAAGGGAGCAAGAACCCCTGTGTCGTGGCTAACGAGAAGAATTATGTTGTGACATTGTGCAACACAGTGACAACACCACATGCGGTGTGTTAACAGCATTTAACAGTGGCAGACATTCACACATGATACAAATACATTAAAAAGAGACCTCCATTTTTGCGCATGGGCTGATTTTTATTTTATATACAAACATTTGCCTTTTCTTTTATACTCCCCTGGTAGCTGCAATTTTCTTGAGTGCATTAACCAGGAAAAATTAAATGACTTCCCAGTTTAATTTAATTTAATTTTCCCGTGACACTAAAGAGGGCCACATTGTTAAGGTGGCAGATAGTCAGGGAGAAGAATGATTTCTTTGCTTTGCAATTTGCACGATAAAGAGCCCCAAAAGGGGAAGCCGCATTGTGGAATTGAAGTCTGCATAATTCCAGCACTTAATGATGTTGCCTGTGGAATAAGGAAAGTCTCCTTGTGCATGGGAACATCTGGTTTAACTTGTTTGGCTATTTAATTGTTTGTTGGAAAGTGAGAGTAACTTCCAATCTCAGCAAACAAGGAGAAGCACTTTGGAGAACTCGATTATGCCATGTCAGGATAAGTAAGTAAATGATTTTCACTTTAATCATAATGAATTTCAACCCCCACCACCACCCCCCGTGCGCCAACCCCCCCACCTCCGTAACCTCACCGTCGAGAACAATAAGACAATAAGGAACAAGTGTTGATGGGGACAACATGTACATTACTCTGAACTCAGCATTCGCAACCCGCAACTGTTGCATTATGCAGACACTTGGACTGCAAACAGAAGCTACTCAGGAACTGCACTCGCGTCTGTTTGAGCAGACTACTTCACAGCCTGACCCAGTTGGTGGAAAATATCTCTTGCAACAGCTTCACAGAAATATCACTTCCCTGTTTGCAGTTTGAATCAACTTCAGTGTTTCTAGGAAGCGAGATGTTGACATTTCTTCAAGCCATCGCCACAGCCAGCATTCAGCAGCTTTTTAATTAGTTTGAAATGGAAGCTTATCAGCTTCAGAAGTAATCAGTCTTCAGCCGTGATCGTTTGGAGGCCCCGCAAATCCCAACAATCTGCACGCAACCAATCAATGGAAATGGGCCATCTACAAATCCAGGACAAAGTCTCCTTTGGATTTAATTACCAACCCCACTCCCAACAATTCATTGAAGCTAAAAAGTCACAGAGAAAACAAGTTTAAAGTTGAGTTTTACAATGCCTGGCCAGGGAAACCATGAGGTAATAGCCTTCCCTGCAGAGTTTATGCCTGCACTCCATTGGAATGAGATACCCCAGCTCAACCATAGCCCCAAGGCTCCATTGTGGGGACCTATGCAGCCTCCAGCCCTCCAGTCATCCAACCCAGTGGCTGAACTTTACAGTCCAAAAACAGGATTAAAGTGAAAATCATTTACTTACTTATCCTGACATGGCATAATCGAGTTCTCCAAAGTGCTTCTCCTTGTTTGCTGAGATTGGAAGTTACTCTCACTTTCCAACAAACAATTAAATAGCCAAACAAGTTAAACCAGATGTTCCCATGCACAAGGAGACTTTCCTTATTCCACAGGCAACATCATTAAGTGCTGGAATTATGCAGACTTCAATTCCACAATGCGAATTCCCCTTTTGGGGCTCTTTATGGTGCAAATTGCAAAGCAAAGAAATCATTCTTCTCCCTGAATATCTGCCACCTTAACAACGGGACTGTTGTATTCCTGCAGAAGCATAATGTCCAGTGTGATGACGTTGGAATGCAACCTTAACATCATCATGCCAGTTGACAATAATACGGTGGGCAGCCCGCCCACCATTTTGAATTTTCTAACTAATGCCTGTTAAAGCTTGTTAGCAGTCCAGTTGACTGCAATAATACATCCCCGAAGCCATAATATGTTGCCTGCACATGAAACATACCAGGCAGGAGCCTTGTTTTCTTTCATTGATACTGGAGGGGGTAGATATAAAGGCTGGAGGTGCGTCTATGCCTGCAGGGGAGGCGGCTGACAGGCATTTCACTGGCAGATCTTTGATGTGCTTGAACCTCTGTTAGTTTCACGGGTATTACTCGGTACAGTATCTACAAACTAGCTGATGCTGTAAGCCAACATCACTGCAGCATTGGTGCTGAGGCAAATTTGGGCAGAGTGTGTTCTCTTGAAGATACCTTTTCCCAAGAGGAGGAAGAGGAAGAGGAAGAGGAGAGGGAGGAGACCAGCTGAGCAGGGTCAGGAGCCATAGGAAGTAGAGGATGGTGGACATCCTGATGAGGAGTGAGGCGCTGCTGAGGGCAGGCTGCAGCAGGAGCAGGGGTGCAGTTGAAGGCCAAACCCTGCCAACTGTGCGTGTAGAGTCCATATGACATATCTACAAATAACAGAGAGACAGTGTCAGAGGAGACTTCACCTTTCATGAGCCACTGTGACATCTGTGTGACATCTGGCCCCAAAAACTGCATTCAGCCGTGTGGGTGGCCGGCCGATGCCAATGGTCTTGAAAGTCACAGTGGTGCTAAACATCTTTGCATCAAGATTATTTCAGGCTGCCTGTGGAGACACGAGTGGCATAAATCAGCCAGCCACACACCACTGTGTTAAAGTTTCTACATGTGCCATGTCTCACCAAACCAAGCAATTCACTTCCTTACTACTGATAACATTAGCCAGATGGAAAGAGCCAGAGGCTTTGCAGCAATGGTGGGTTTCCCAAGGGTGCAAGGTGTCATTGATTGCACCCATGTCACTATCAAGGCACTAGCAGGGCAGCCAGGGGCCTTCATTGACAGAACTGGTTACCACTCAATCAATGTCCGGATAGTCTTTGACATCCAGCAGCGTATTATGCAGGTGTGTACATAGGTACCCAGGGAGCAGCCATAACTTTTACATCCTCAGCCACTCCCTGGTGCCAGGCATGTTTCATGGGCCAGATGCATTGGAAGGATGGCTGCTGGGTAACAAAAGGTACCCTCTGAAGACGTGGCTCATGCCACCTGTGAGAGGTCCCAGAACTGAAGGTGAGTACAGATATAACGAGAGCCATGGGTTGTCCAGGTTCATCATGGAGCAGGGCATTGATCTGCTCCAAATGAGATTCAGATGCCTGGATCAATCTGGTAGATCTTCTGTTATTGTGGGTTTATCTTGAGTTTTGTTGGTTTCTTACTTAGAAGAAATCTTGTTGAAAGCAATAGACTTTTCTTCAAGAACATTTATTTACATGCTAATGATTTACAAAGGTTAAATAAGACTAATACATAGCTGGAGCTACTCTCTGAGATGTTTCACACTCACCTCCTCTCAGTGAGGGATGTCATTGTGACATAATTCCTCACGCAAATGCTCAGTAGCTATCATTAGAGTTAACCCTTTACTCCACAGATCTTTGCAGTATGTGTCATCAATAGTGTCCCTAATGATGGTTGTTTGTTGAGCGCTCCCCAACCTGGCGCTACAGAAAAGGGATCCCCTTTTGGACGATGAATCGTGGGAGTCCAACCATTCCTCTGATGAGGAGTTAGAGGAAGATGGGTGTGTGAACTGCTACAGCCAGATGTGCAAGGCACTGCCAAGGAGGGTCTTGATGGGTATGAGACAGGGGAGGTTCTCATCCTGAGAATATTGCAATAGGTGAGTCCACCCAAATATGTCATCATTAGGCCCAGTGTTTCCTTCTTCTCACTCCTTCATCAGAAGAAAACCAGATCGTCACCCTGGACACATTGAGACATCCAAACAATGCCACTCATTTGGATGCACATTATTACATCTTCAGTTAGCACCATCATTAAAATCCATCTCCGGGCACTCCCACACACACTGAATAAACCAGCGATCTTCTGGAGGATGTTGAAACTATAAATCATATATGTACACAGAAACTTACTAACGTGCAAATAATACAAATTATAAATTCACCCATGTGCACTACCTTGGGGTTTTCTTGATTCTTTTCTGGGTTCTGCAGCTTGGTGCTACCCCGCCTCATTGGCAGCTGCCATGGAGACAGGCTACTGGCCCTTGTGCCCCCTTGTCTGCTTTGGCGGCCGTCCTCTGGTTGACTGAGGCCATGAGGGCCCAGGCATGGTGTGAGTCTCCAGTACAGTTGCAGGAGGCCCATCTGTTGACAAGGCATGCAAAGGTATCTGTGCCAGTGGCTGAGGGGCAGAGGAGTGGCTGCCCCCAACAGAAATGCCCTGAGGGATGACCCAGGTGGCATCAGCTGCTGCTCACCCTCCTCCATGAGGTCCATCTGGTCTACTCTGCTTTCCAAAGAGGGAGCAGGAGCTGGATATGACACCAGGCTCTTCGTCCCACAATCGCACCGGCTCTGGGCCCCTGGGCTCAGAGACAAGGCAACGGAATGAAGGTCAAAGTGCATACCCCTGAATGCTTCAGTAATTTGATGATGACTGACAACCGCCAGTCTGTCAATGAAGGAAGCTGTACGTTCTGTAGAGTGGGAGATCGCATAAGTTCATGTCCTTGGTGGATACCTTCAAAGTCTGTGACAGATCACACAACGCCTCCGGTATGTCCACCACATCTCCACGTGCCCCATGCTGTACGTACAGCATCTGCTGCCTTATGGATGATTCCAGAGGCTCGCCATCCCAATAGGACTCAGCATCTTGCTCACCTCCAGCACTCCTCCAACTGCCAGAGGCTTGCACCACCTCAGTCTCCAGCAGCTACACTTACAACCGTGATGGGCCTTCACCCTTTTGTTGTTCCCTCAGTTCTGAGGTGCGCATATGCGCCAAGGTGCATGTATCTGCGCTGGTGCTGGATGCAAAGCAAGAGTGTGATGCTGCCCCTTCTGAGGCTTCCTCTTCCTCCTCAGAGTCAATGCATGACCCTCAGTGTTCGCTTCAGCAGCAGTCAATGTTGCACCTGTGCAGGAGACAAAAGTAGGGATGGTTAAGGCCATGTGGTACCTTCGAGGTGTGTTTGCAGAGACAAAATTCCTGATTGGTGCCACAGCTAGCACGGTGAGATGTTATTCATTGTTTGCATTTTACAACTTTCACCATGCAGTCAATCTTTACTCCCCAGTGCACGAGAGCCTTTAAAATCACAGCCTTCCTAACAGTACATCAGACATCATGCACCCTCCCCTCCCCAGCCCTCTTAACACATCCTTTTTCCAATTGTAAATAATGCCCCTTGCAATCTCACCAGCCCAGGGCCTTCCTCCTATCTCACCTTTCCCAATGAATTGAATCCATTCATTCCCTGCAAGCTCCAGCACCTCCTCCTCTATGGGCATGAGGATGGCCAGGTTTGGCACACCACTGCCAGTCATGCTTCTCTCTGTGGCATTGTACGTCCTCTTCTCCTGTAATTAAAGTGAGGCGTTTTAATGATTTTTAATAGCCTGTGCAATCATTCCTTTCCACGTATGGCCTATGAGAACAGCGGTTCAAGAAGGCAGCTCATGACCACCTCAAGGGCAATTAGGGATCGGCAATCCTGTCTAGCCAGTGATGCCCACCTTCTGTGAATGAATTAAAAAAATGCTTTTCCACGTTACCTCAGTATTGAAAGCAACAAGCTTATCATTGCCTCAAGATCACATTCCAAGTCCTTTTGGACTAATTCAGCCCAGTCACTGTACACTTGTGTTCTGTGTTCTTTAACCTTTGTTTCTCTTTGGCTTGTGTCATCCTGACTCTAATATGCGTTGTCCATAACTCCGAACTGTTAAGCACTTAAGTAAAGAGTGACTGGAGATGTCCCTGTTTGGATGACAGCTCAATTGTTCAATGCTTGGAAAGGTATAAAATGTATTGAATCCTCCATGTGGAACTTTAATTAAAAGTCCAATAACATAAAGAGAAAACATTATCAGCAGCTTTCTTCTTCATCTGTTTTCAGTGACAGTGCTCTCTATTCCTGTCCTGAAGGCACTGAGGCAGATAATGTAAAACAACTGATTGCAAATTGATTGATCATTCATTTTACTCTTTTGCACAAAGTCAAGATCTACCCCTGGCTCATACGCAACTCTTAGACCATTGGTGATTTGTTGCCCTCAGGTGCCTTCTCCATGGTTTCAATCTTCATGTATAAGATTGTATGGTGATTGCCTATCATCTATTTGACTGTGGGGCCACTACAGTGCACACCCGTCTTGTTCTCACCATCCGGCCAGCTGGATGGCTTTGTTTTCAAAGTCCATGAGGACCTTGATTTCCCTTATTCCACCACCTCTCTCTTGCTGTGTGCCAGCTTGCCCTGCATAAATAGAGATGGAGAAAGTGCAAGCAGGGTGCCTGCCAGGCCAGAGGATAAGTATGCCTGTCCTGTGTGAGTGAGTGGTCCCATGGACGGGATGAGGGCAATGAAAGTGTGTGTGAGAGAGCAAATGGTGATGTCCCTTGAACTGGCAGCGAGTGAGATCACTGGGGATGTGTGATGGCTTTATGAGTGTGTGTGAGTTGAGAGTGATGAGAAGAGTGACTTACACTGACGGAACAGGGAAGATCATTTGTCCTCTTGCGGCACTGGGTGACTCTCCTCTTTTGAATGACATTGGCACTGACCACTGCTGCCATCACCTCCCAAGCTGAGTTAGTGCTGTTGCTGCCCACCGTGCAGCCAGAACAGGGGTATGAATATCCCGGTGGGCCCCTATGGCATCCAAAAGGTGCTCGAGGGGCACGTCGCTGAACCTGGGGGCTGCAGTTTTCTTCAGGGCCGTGTCTTCCGTGCAGCAGTGGGCATCTGGGAGCACTGAGATGTGTGCTCACAGCTGGATTTTAAACATGGCGCCCAGCGTGATGCAGCGACAGGGTGATGGTGGGGGGGGGGGGGGCCCTTTTGAGAGTCCGCAAGCGATGGAACCCACCCGCTGCCGCACCTGGTGCAAATCTGGGGAAATTCCACCCGAAGTGTTTCTGCCTGCCTACCTGTTGATATTATGCCGTCATTATTTGTTCAAAGGTTGAGTGTGTCTGTGTTGAAAATGATCATACAAAAATATGCAGCTCAGAAACTAGCTGGAAAATTAAAACTCATGTCCTAATCCAAGTCTGAAAGTGACAAACCAGATCTAAAGTGAAAAATGAGCATCCGGATACAGATCTGAAGTGAATGTTGGCATCAGAGCCCGGATAATAGTTGTCCAATGTGCTGAAGCCTGGTTACCAAGACACCCAGGATGGGGCCAGATATTCACATGGACCCTTTTTTCATTTTGTGAGCCAAGTGGAAAAGGTCATAAATATTAAAGTCACATGGTTCATCAAAAAACTAGGCAGCAAATTATCATACAGTGTTTATCATTTTTACTATATGGGAACATACTCTACCGTCTCTCCCTCAGCGGGAGGGATCGTAATGACACTTAAATATTAAACTGCAGAATGGTTTTAAAACCTTGCCAGTTTAATAAATCCAAAATCAACCAACCAGTAATTTGTATATTCAGGCTGATTTATAAGTAGGATTATCGGGAAGGGAAAATTTAAATTGTCACTTCTTAATAAAAGATCCAGGGGAATGTAATGTAATTATGGAATTTAAAATAGAAACAATGAACTGTTCTTCATTGTACCCATTAACATGGGTTTACTGTAGGATAAAAGATATGGCAGTATGTTGGTGCAGAAGGGGGAGGTGGTGATGTAGTAGTACTGTCACTAGACTAGCATTTTAGGGACCCAGGACTCAGTCCTGGTACCCAAGTTCAAATCCCATCATGACAGATGGTGAAATTTGAATTCAATAAAAGTCTGCTGATCACATGAAATCATTGTTTTTTGTTGTTAAAAACCTCATCTGGTTCACTAATGTCCTTTAGGGAAGGAAATCTGCTGTTCTTACCTGGCCTGGCCTACCTGTGACTTCAGACCCACTTCAATGTGGTTGGCTCTTAAATGCCCTCTTAGCAACGGGCAATAAATGCTGGCCTAGCCAGTGACACCCATGTCCCTTGGATGAATAAAAAAAAGGAGAGGAACTTCAATTTTGGAAAGATTTTATGCTCCTGATAGGAGTTAGTGATGCTGCAGTCCTAATCCCAAGTGATAACATTAAAATGTATAATTAGGGATAGAATTTTTCTCATTTTTGATCTGAGCATCTTTGGGAAAAACTTGATTTTCCCAAAACAAAAGATGCTGGAAATCTGAATTATGAGCAGAAAATGCTGGAAAATGCTCAACAGGTCTGGCAGCATCTGATCAGTTCTGATGAAACGTCATTAAACTGAAACGCTCACTCCATTTCTCTCTACACAGGTGTGTGATTTTTCCAAATGTCTAACAGTCTGTACTTCAATTTCACAGCCTGTCTCTTGACTTCCCACACCCACTAAATTTAGTGTAATCACCGATGAAGTTAAATTTTGAATGCTGGAGATAGGGTATATAGACAATCATTTCATGACATGGCAATGAAACTAGCAGTTTGGGCACCTACACTGGAGGTAGCTCACTCAGACCCCTCATTTGAACCTATTTATTTTGGTTATCCTCAGTTGCTGGCACTCCTGCCTCTGAGTCAGAAGATTTGTGGGTTTAAGTTGTACTTCAGGACTTAAGTACTAAAATGAAGGCTGGCATACCCGTGCAGTGCTGTGGGAGTGTTATACTGTCAGAGGTGCCAAGATTCAAAGGAGATATTAAACTGAGGCCTTGTCTGCCCTTTCAGGTGGACATAAAAGATCCATGATGGCATTTCAAAGAAGGGCAGGCAAGTTATGCCCAGTGTCATGGCCAAAATTTATCCATCAATCACCATCACAACAAATGGATTACCTGGTCATTGTCACATTGCTGTCTGTGGGAGCTTGCTGCATTCCAGTTGGCTGCCATGTTTTCTACGTGACAACAGTGCTAACAATTCAAAAGTATCTAATTGGCTGTAACATGCTTGAGGACCCCCAGTAGTTAGAAGCACTATATAAATGCAAGTCTTTCTTTCCTCTTTCTTCAATCAGCCAAGCAACCTGAGAAGCCAGTGGGGTTAATTTTCTCTCCAGTGTGGACTTTGGGCCACCCGACAGCAGAACATGACATCTGGCTACCCGTATTCCCAGCAGAGAGCTTGAGCCATATATGAACTTCCTTGGAGCTGTTTGTCAGTACTGAGCCATCACAGTATCCAGCTTCTAGTCTAGAAGAAAGAAAGACTTGCACTTAAGTAGCACCTTTCACTTAAAGTTCGAGATGTCCTAATGTGCTTTATAGCCATTAGTAATATAGGAAGCCATTTTGTGCAGAGCATGATTCCACAAACAGCAATGGGCCAGTGACCAGATAATCTGTTTTTTTCAATAATGTTGATTGAGCAATAAACATAAGCCAGAGCCATGGGGATGACTCCACTGCTCTCCTTTGAAATAGTGCCAGGAAATCTTTAATATCCACCTGAAAGAGCAAACAGGGCCTCAGATTAACTTCTCATCTGAAAGAAGGCACCTCTGACAGTGCAGCACTCCCTCAATGCAACACAGGAAAGTCAACCGAGATTCAGCTTAAGTTTTTACATTGCAACTTTCTCCCACAAGCTGTTGACCATGGAGGCAGTGGCTTAATGGGTAACGATCTGGCCTGTGAGTCAGAAAGTTGTAAGTTCAAGTCTTACTCTAGATACCTGAGCACAAAAATGGCTGACATTCCAGTGCAGTACTGAAAGAGTCCTGCACTGCCAGGGGTGCTGGTTTTCACAAGTTATATTAAACCAAGGCCCTGTCACATGTGTGTATTGCCCAGGACAATCTGCTTTGTATTGTTTATCTCTCCAACAGCAATAAAAAAATGTTTAACTGGTTGTTATCTCATTGCTGTTTGTGGGAGCTTGCTGTGTACAAATTGGCTGTCTATATTACAATATCGAGTACACTTCCAACATACCTCATTGGCTATGATCCTGATGTTGTAAGAGGCCTTATATAAATGCAAGTATTTTTTTGAGAGGTGAGTGCTATCACTGAGTCATAATTGAAGGAAAGCCCATGGGGTTGTCCAGATCTCTGAAATAGGAATTAGAGTAGTAGATGAACAAACAAGTCTTGTGCAGCTTTGAGGAGGCCTCCTGCTCCTCCCAGTCCCGCCAAAGTAAAGAGGTCCTTACTTTTGGGATCTTCTTCAGTTGGGCTATCAGCTGATGCTGATCAGAAAGCGCAAGATGTACAGTCTGCCCAAGTTAGGCCAGAAATAGTAATCGAGGTCCTATGTATGTCATGGGACCTCAGTTTGTGACATTGGTATGAGGGCAGGTTAAGCCTTCCTGGTGTGCCCTCCACAGTTGAATAGCTTGCCTGCCTTCACCCTCTAAGCTCAGACTTGAAGAATGGCCAGGGGTATTGTTTTTCGGTAGCGACGTTAAACTAAGGCCCTATCACATGTGTGTATTGTCCAGGAGGTGCGAAAAAACTGGTAGAGAAAAAGCGACAAAAGCGACCCATATAGTTTCAATAGAAGGAGGTGAGCTGGTGCCAATCAGTTAGTGGCCTCTACCTTCTAGATTTGATGGTGTGCTCACTCCAAATGGTTAAGGAGAAGGTGAACAAGTGTGTTTGTGGCAACAGGCACCTTGATGAACATTGGCTATTTATTGCTTTTGGTCTGATCGTAGCAAGCTTTATATAATTATAAGAGCAATTTCCACCTCCCAAATGGTCCATACCTATGCCAACTCCGATGAAGACTGCCAAATTAGTGGCAATTGTGCCAACACTGAGAATAATTTTCAGCTGTAAACCTGTCCACTGGGAACATGTATGAGATTGTCCAAACTCATTTTGCTTAGAACCCTTAACAGCCCTCGCAAGCCCCATTTCCACTACAGCTGGACATTAACATTTCTTGTGATTTTAAACTGTAGCCAATTTATTGAAAATTCCCGATTGTAAGCAGTGGGAATTTATTTATTCCAGTCCTAGATCAGAATAACAATTCGGAGGTGTTACACAGGTGACTCAGACCAGACCAGTGTTAATTCAGAAGCCCTGTGAGAAATCACTTGCTATTTTTCTGCCAACTAAATAAAGAACACCCAGCAGATGCCCAGTGGAGCTGGCAAGCAAATGCGTGGACTGAATGGGAGAGCATTTTGGGGAGGGGGTGTACAGGAAGGAAGGGTAGATTACTGTAGACATCTGAACGCATATGCAGAGTGTATCTAAAGCTATTTTTAATCCTGGTTTTGACCCATATTGGGGCCACAGCATCTCAAGATAGAGGTCTTGGGCAGCCGCTGGCAAGACCATAGGCAACTTGCCACATATGCTAAGGTCAGTGGCCAGAAAGACTCACCTGTTTTCCTGGTTGCCAGTCTTACTGAATCTAACCAGCTTATATTGGCTGCACTTGATCCACACGTCAAGAGCCAATTGTATTAACAATGCACAAAACCAATATCAAAGCAAATTCTGTGGTTTCATTTGAATGACTGAAAACCTTTCTGACTGACTGCACTGGATTGGAGCCCAGGTATGAAAAGATCAGGTTTTTTTCATTCATTCAGAGAATGAACGTTGCCCATTTCTAATTGCTCTTGAGAAGGTGGTGTGAGCTGTTTTCTTGAATACAGCTGAATGGCTTGCTAGGTCATTTCAGAGGGCAATTAAGAGCCAGCTACAATGCTGTGGGTCTGGAGTCACTTATAGGCCAGATAGGGTAATGATGGCAGATTTGTTTCCCGAAAGGACATGCATAAATCAGGTGGGTTTTTACAGCAATCCAATGGTTATATAGGAGCTAAAAACTAAAAACTGCGGATGCTGGAAATCCAAACCAAAAACAGAATTACCTGGAAAAACTCAGCAGGTCTGGCAGCATCAGCGGAGAATAAAAGAGTTGACTTTTCGAGTCCTCATGACCCTTCAACAGAACTAGGTGAATCCAAGGAGAGGGGTGAAATATAAGCTGGTTTAAGGTGTGTGTGGTGGGGAGAGCGGGGGTGGGGGGGGGCGGGGTGGTGTTTGGATTGGGGGAGAGAGGTGGAGGGGGTGGTGTGGTTGTAGGGACAAACAAGCAGTAATAGGAGCAGATCATCAAAAGATGTCACAGACAAAAGAACAAAAGAACACAGGTGTTGAAGTTGGTGATATTATCTAAACGAATGTGCTAATTAAGAATGGATGATAGGGCACTCAAGGTATAGCTCTAGAGGGGGTGGGGGAAGCATAAAAGATTTAAAAATATTTAAAAATAATGGAAATAGGTGGGAAAAGATAAATCTATATAAATTATTGGAAAAAACGAAATGAAGGGTGAAGAAACAGAAAGGGGGTGGGGATGGAGGAGGGAGTTCAAGACCTAAAGTTGTTGAATTCAATATTCAGTCTGGAAGGCTGTAAAGTGTCTAGTCGGAAGATGAGGTGCTGTTCCTCCAGTTTGTGTTGTGCTTCACTGGAACAATGCAGCAAGCCAAGGATAGACATGTGGGCAAGAGAGCAGAGTGGAGTGTTAAAATGGCAAGCGACAGGAACATTTGGGTCATTCTTGCGGACAGACCACAGGTGTTCTGCAAAGCGGTCGCCCAGTTCACGTTTGGTCTCTCCAATGTAGAGGAGACCGCATTGGGAGCAACGAATGCAGTAGACTAAGTTGGGGGAAATGCAAGTGAAATGCTGCTTCACTTGAAAGGAGTGTTTGGGCCCTTGGACGGTGAGGAGAGAGGAAGTTAAGGGGCAGGTGTTGCATCTTTTGCGTGGGCATGGGGAGGTGCCATAGGTGGGGGTTGAGGAGTAGGGGGTGATGGAGGAGTGGACCAGGGTGTTCCGGAGGGAATGATCCCTACGGAATGCCGACGGTGGGGGGGTGGGGGGGGTGAAGGGAAGATGTGTTTGGTGGTGGCATCATGCTGGAGTTGGCGGAAATGGTGGAGGATGGTCCTTTGAATGCAGGGGCTGGTGGGGTGATAAGTGAGGACAAGGGGGATCCTATCATGTTTCTGGGAGGGAGGAGAAGGTGTGAGGATGGACCCCCATTTTAACACTCCATTAACACGCTATTTTAACACTCCACCCTGCTCTCTTGCCCACATGTCTGTCCTTGGCTTGCTGCATTGTTCCAGTGAAGCCCAACGCAAACTAGAGGAACAGCACCTCATCTTCCAACTAGGCACTTTACAGCCTTCCGGACTGAATATTGAATTCAACAACTTTAGGTCTTGAACTCCCTCCTCCATCCCCACCCCCTTTCTGTTTCTTCCCCCTTCCTTTTGTTTTTTCCAATAATTTATATAGATTTTTCTTTTCCCACCTATTTCCATTATTTTTAAATATTTTTAAACCTTTCATGCTCCCCCCACCCCCACTAGAGCTATACCTTGAGTGCCCTACCATCCATTCTTAATTAGCACATTCGTTTAGATAATATCACCAACTTCAACACCTCTGTGTTCCTTTGTTCTTTTGTCTGTGACATCTTTTGCTGATCTGCTCCAATCACTGCCCTACAACCACACCACCCCCCTCCACTTCTCCCCCCCCCCCACCCCGCCCCCCCCACCCCCCACACCTTAAACCAGTTTATATTTCACCCCTCTCCTTGGATTCACCTAGTTTGTTGAAGGGTCATGAGGACTCGAAACGTCAACTCTTTTCTTCTCCGCCGATGCTGCCAGACCTGCTGAGTTTTTCCAGGTAATTCTGTTTTGGGTATATAGGAGCATTGGACTTAGGAGAAGGATTAGGCCATTTGGCATATTGACCCTGATTTGCTATTTGGTAAGATAATGACTGATCTGGTTGTGGTCTCAGCTCCACTTTCCTGTCTGCCCCTCTTAACCCTAGGCTCCCTTGTCTATCAAAAATCCAATGAACTCAGCCTTGAATAAATTCAATGACCCCGCTACTATTACTTTCCGGGGAAGAGAATTCCACAGACTAACAACAGACTAACAACTCTCTGACAGAAAACATTTCTCCTCATTTTCATCTTAAAAGGGAGACCTCTTATTCTTAAAATGTGTCCCCCAAGTCCTCTCAGGATCTTATATGTTTCAATAAGATCACCTCTCATTCTTCTAAACTCCAATAGGCCCAACCTGTTCACCCTTTCCTTATAAAATAGGCCCTTCATCCCAGGAATGAGTCAAGTGAAACTTCTCTGAACTGCTTCTAATGAAATTATGTCCTTTTTCAAATAAGGAGAACAAAACTGTACATAGTGCTGCAGATGTGGTCTCACAAAGGCCCTGTACAGTTGGAGTAAGACGTCCCTACTTTCATATCCTATTCCCCTTGCAATAAATGCCAACTGTCCATTTGCCTTACTTGTTGTACCTGCACAATAACTTCTTCTGATTCATATATCAGATGTATGAGGGCACCCATGAGTAACACTAGCTTTTGAGTCCAGAATCATTTAATTAAGTAAATGAATTTAAATTCCCCAGTTGCTGTGGTGGGATTTGAACTCATATGGCCTGATTAAATACACTCAAATACCATTCACTTAAACAGTGTTAAAACTGGGCCCAAGCACGTGTCTAGTTTATTAGTCTAGGCCTCTGGATTACTAATCCAGTAACATAACCAATGTGTTCCTGTGCAACTGTACAAAAAATATTTAGATTTTCCATCAACCAAATTCAGGGCAAAATGCCAGATTCGCAGTGGAGTTAGGAAGAGCTGCTAGCGCACTACGCCGAGGGAAAAACCAAGATCTTCAACTCATATTAGGGCAACAACCATGCTTTATCTTTTAGCTGTATTTGCACAAGTGCTTTATAAAGTATAAAATAGGAGATTTATTAAGGTTAAATCAGGCCTTTTAGTTCTTGGGTGACAATGTAAAACTAGAAAGTCTTCTTGGTGCAGGCCAGTCTGATTTGGAGCTGTTCTTAACAAAGATTTTGTGTTACCTTAATACGACAGTCTCCTGATTTTCAGGCTTCATGCCTCTGACGTTTAGGGTTTCCAACCGTCCAGGATTGGCCTAGAGTATCCAGGAATTGAAGATTAATCTTCAGGACACTGCTGTGTGCAACCCTGGAGAAAAATCATTGGGACATGAATTTGGGAGGGGGAAAAGGCTGTTTGGCTGACAGTTGAGGGTCATCCAATTGGGTAATGAGCCTTTTTGCTTTTCAATTGGTGTAGGAAGGCTGTGCGGCACAAGGATGGATGTGTTGGCCGACTAATGGCTGGAGTGTGAAGACAAGTCATGTGATGTAACCTCCAGGAATACATTGAATCACAGTTGGCAACCCCTGACCTCTTCGATCAAACCCTTAATCACCACTCCCGATCTTTTTGTTAACTCAGTGTTCATTTTGCCGTGTGTCTCTGTGAAGTGCCTTGGCATGTTTATCTACATTAAAGATGTTATAAAAGGGTAAGTTGCTGTTGTTGCTGCAAATGGGACATTAGTCATTGTGGCTGCTGCTCGACTCAACTCCCAATTAGAAACCTGAAGGCAAAGCCTGCCTCAAACTAGCTTATCTGATTCGGGCGACTTCGCTGTTACCTCTCAATAGTTACTGATTAACTACAGTTCATTTGACAGAATCAATATTTCCAGCTAAGAATAATAATCTCTCCAGCCGCTTATGTCTGTCCACAAGCCTAATTTTTTCCCTTCACGAGGTAATTCATTTCAGAAATGCCATTGAAAACAAAGAAACAGAATGAAGCAGGGGTCTTTTATCTGGAGGATGTTTAAAGCACTTTAAAGTTCTACATTTATCTCCGCTATTGTATGACAATCCGAATAGTACAGAAGACTTGGCTTTGTTCAGGTGGACAATGAAAAGTCAAGTGGAAACTTTACACAATGGCATTTAGGAACTTAGACTTGTGGGTGGCTTTTCTATGCAGGCACTAATTGGTCTATCTAATCTCCTTGAACTGATCAATTCTATGCTGTGAGATCATTCAATAACTCGAAGGGATTAATACAGTCCTGAGCTGATTGTTTGAAACTTTGATCTTGGTTGCATGAGTGGTTTGAGCCCATAGTCTATCAGGGTTGAAATCAGCTTTATCTCTTCCAAATCTAGTTCTGAGAGGAGTGACTAAAGTTGAGCTATAAAATTGTTATGTAGCTCCCAACATTGCAGTGTTGCTTTTTTTCATAAAGCAAATGCTAACACCACTGCATAAACATGCAAAGTGATTTTTAGAAAAAAACTAATGCTCAACTCTATCGAACAACTGGCCAGTTTCAATGAGTGGACTCATAGCACAAGATGACTGAGGAATTCAGAAAACCTTGTTCAATGATTAATCTCAGGTCCAACAACAGACTGGCTCTTCATGGGACAGTGGGTCGAATGCCCCCTGGCCTCTTGGAATGAATGCCATCTTCATTAATGGGTTACAAGGTCATGAGGATGAAAAATTAAAAGTTGAAGGGAGTACACAAATGGAAATTGGGAAAATGGGATGAGAGTTGGAAGGACATAGAATGTTCTAGTCCTGGGAAGAAATGAGGCTATGGTTCCCACCTGTAGAATAAACAGCATGTCCCCAATGAGCTTCACCCACTTTTACCCATGTGGCATTTATGAGCCAAGGGATGGGTGCCATCCATGAAGAAACACATGGATATTCATGAGAACGCCTCAGTACTGCTACTCATTCCCTGTTTACATAGGTGACTTTACTGCGCCTTTAGTCTGGCCCTCAAGCAAGACATCAATCAGAAGCATTGACCTGAAGATGGTTTACACTTGCACCGACGTTGTGTTACGCAAGGTGGCGGGAGTGGGAAGTGATGGCGGTGGGAAGCAGAAGGCATTTGAGGCAGGCTGTTTACTCAAGGTCCATTCGAATTACTTTGATTCACAGCTGGTTTAAAACTGGCAGCGTGAGGTTGGCATCTTTACCCTGCAGTAACAGCGCAGCAAACAAATCTGCACCATTTGCGTGCTGCATTTTAATGTGAGACAGCTACACACTGAGGATAAAACCAAATGAGCAGCTGCTGAGTCAAGGGGGTGTTGGGGTGGGTGTGGGGGTGGGTGGGGGGGTGGTGGTGCACCAGTGGTTGGTGGGGAGGGAGTAGTTGTAGAGCATAAACCATTCTATCACAGACCAGTTCAAAATAATAAACGTGCCTTTTATGCAACTCCACAAAACAAGGCGGTGTTATTTTGTGTTGGCTCCAGTAAGTCAGCATATGATCATTATAAAAATGAACATAAGATGGATTTGAATCATGTAGCTTAATTGCAAAAAGAAATGAACATTAAACAATGTCAAAGTAACCTAGTTGGAAGGTGGTGCATTGATTATATTTGATGGTGGATACTTTATTTAACCTGATTTCCTGTTTAAGTTAACAAGTTTAATAGTTTTTTTTTAAATTCACAGAATTAACAGGAAAAATATTGCAGGGTGAAATGAGAGAATTAAATCTATAAAATGCAACATTGCAAATGAATTTGATTATTGATGTGTTTGGTTATCGGAATGCTTTTTGTCAGATTTGCAGTTGGTTAGATTAGATTCCTTTTCTCATTGATGTTCTTGCTTTGCAGGCTTGTCCTCAATGTTTGTCTTCATCATGAACTTCTTCAAACAGTTTAAACAAAGCAAATTTCACCCCCCCGCCCCAACAACACCCCTTGTCCCCTCCCCCACCCCCACCACCTCCTTTCATTTACATTAGACAGGAAGCACAGCACGACAGACAAAAGAGAGGAAAAAAATCATTTATCGCAAGATGCAAATGAATAAATAGAGCCTCGTTCTCATCCATAGTGGTCGGTTAGGTAAAAGGTAGAGGGAGCACATCGCTGAGAAAGAAAACAGTGGAAAAATGTTGGAAAACGCTTTGTTGGACATTTGGTGACAAATGCGGTCTGTCCCTACTTAAGGCAATTAATTCAGGATGCTGACATCAACTCTTCAGCTCTCTGACAGCTTGAAGCTGAAATAAAAATGCTAGTTCTCCAGGGAACGGGGGGGGGGGGGGGAAGATAGTTGGCTCTTTTTTGGACTGTTTGCTCTTAGGCCCAGGGAGCAATCTTCCTCGCGGAATGAAATGCAAGGACACAAACAATGTACCAGGGAGAGAATAGAAGATGGGAATGAACAGTTTGAACTATTTGCTCAGCAGAAGGGCAGCCACAATGCTCGACCAATGGCTTTCCCATGCATCAACAGGGCTTTTTAGGCCCTTTTGTTGCTAAGCACCTTCTCTGGCCAGATAAGAGCACAGCTGCCAAGCTGTGGTGAGCAAGGCCTCATACTTTCCCCTTTAATTCCCTTAATTCATTTACTGTATGACATTTTACTCAGCACTCCTAGCTGTTGATTGCATTATCTTTACTTCTGGGAGGACATTTTCAATGATTTACCAATTGAAAGCATTTCCATGGATAGCATCGAAATGATAGTTTGCAAGGGAGTGCTCGATTGAATTCATCCCCAAATTCTAAATGGGGGAGATTATTTCTTAATTGTGTTTTTTTTTTGAACATATAAAGACCCAAATTAAAACAAAACAGCTGTCCTATATGTCTGGCCAGAGGGGCATATTATCCCACAAGTTAGGTAACTAGCAGGCTGTGGTATGCAAGGCAGAACCTGGCGCTGGTGAGGCTAGCTTTACTTTTGTTTACACTGTAGCCCTATCTGAGATTGCAATCACTTCAGATCACAATGATCCGAACTGCATGTGCTCTTGCAGCATCTACCTTCACCTCTGCCCTGATTTAGCTCACAGACTAGGAGGCATTAACCCTTTAAGGTTTGGAATAGCACTTTTCCACCTCAAAGCAAAACCACCACAAGCCTGCCATTTAAATTGATGACATCTTCCGTCCTACAAAACACGCACCACCGGCCCTTCTGTGCTATTTTTTTGAAAGCAAGCGCCGTGATGGTGCATAACATTGTCAAAATGACACTTTTTGGATTGATCATTTAGACTGAACTGACATACAACTGTTTCTGATTCCACTACTTTCCTAAATATAAAGCGTTTTTCTTCCCCCTGTTTTGGCATGGCCCCTTGAAAGACAAAATAAAGCTTATTGGAAGAATATTGTAAATGAAGAAATGCCACTTGCTTTAATGCTGCTCAGGATCGTTGAAATCAGAAATTTGCAGAACATGTCTTTTTTGAAGCAGATATATTCAGCTGGTGTTTACCGGACAGATCCTTGTGATCTGGGTTCTCATTTTTTGGGGGCCAAATAGCAGGGTATCCAGGTCAGAAGTCTCGCATTTGCCAGACATGGAAACAGAGGTCTGGCAGCATCGGCGGAGAAAAGAGTTGACGTTTCGAGTCCTCATGACCCTTCGACAGAACTTGCGTTCGAGTCCAAGAAAGAGTTCTTTCTTGGACTCGAACGCAAGTTCTGTCGAAGGGTCATGAGGACTCGAAACGTCAACTCTTTTCTTCTCCGCCGCTGCTGCCAGACCTGCTGAGTTTTTCCAGGTAATTCTGTTTTTGTTTTGGATTTCCAGCTTCCGCAGTTTTTTTGTTTTTATATATGGAAACAGAGGTGATGGGTGTCTCGCCACCGAATAAAAGATGAGAGCAAAGCAGCCTCCGCTATTCACACTGGCTGTTAACGGTAGCTTATCCTCACAAACCGAGGACTTGTAGCGAAAATGAGAGGGATGGGGAAATGGTTGACTCCGAAACTTGAAGCTGCCCAGAATCCATTCATTTGTTCCTCTTTGCTATTTCAATCAAGGTGAATTCACCGATCACAGGAAGTGCTGGTAATAGTGCATGAACAGTCAGCCAGCTTCTGAAAGGAAAAAAACAGATTCATGTTTATTTTTGGGGGTGGGGGGATGGGGAGGGGGGAGGTGATGGCAATATTTCTACCCAAAAGGCTAACATTATCTCTCCTTTCCAGCCGCTGATGTTGTGCTCCCACACTGCTCTCTTTTTATTTCATACTTGCAGACACCCCCACCCCCACGCCCTCTTGTTGTAATGGTTTGCCCGTCTTTCTCTTCCCTTCCTCTCTTCGCTTGTACCGAAATCTTCCACGGTGTGTTGGAGAAACACACCCACAGTGGAGGCATTTTCTTTCAGGGAGTGGGTGCTTTGGGGAATAGTTTGCCCTCTGATTTGGGGCGGGGGGGGGGGGGAGGGGGGGAGCGGTGAAAGACGTTAAAAGCGACTAACAGAGACTGTGGGAAAGCTACCCGATGGGATAGACATACAGTTACTCCGAAAGACCGACCAATCAGTAAAAATCTGAAGCAAAGCCGTTAAATTCTTCAGCCCTTTTCCATCCTGCCTCTAAAATAGCATATCGCGTTATCAGTCTCGGTCATAGGGTTTCAGTGATCCCTTTCTGCAAGTGACGGCATGTTTAAAATGAGAAGGTAAAAAGTTAGTCATGCCTGGTTATAAAGCAACCCAATTAACTATTGTTAAGGATAAAATAATAAAAGTAGAAATACACCTGAAAGCAGACAGGAAGATGAGGCCAATTCTCGTCAGCTGCCTGGGCCCTTTATTTAAAAAAAACCTTTAGTATCTCTTTCTTGCTGGGTGGTCAAAGGCTAAGCAATGAAAAGCCAAAGGATTCACATTGTCTAAAGTGTAGCCTTAAGAAGTGACCTCGCGTGTCGCCAAAGGAGACAAGCACCTGTCTGTTTGTCCCTGGTGATCCGCTGCTCATCCTTGCTCGTCGCCCATACCCCATTTATCACACAAAACACACACACACACACACACACAAAACAGTGTCTCCCTAACAAACCGGCAACAACAAAAAAAAAGTGCTCTATAAAGCCTATGATAATCAAATATATTCAACATTCAAAGTCAACCTTTCAGCTGGGAGCTCCTTTTGGAAACAACAGACTGTCATTTGGCTGAATGAAAAAGTATACAGTGAGTCCCAGATAATTATGTTATACTTTTATTGTCCGGCTTCAAGATATAGTGAGGAAATGCTATTTGTTTTTCTACTAAATTGTGTGAGGCTAACAGTACCTTTGTTCATTGTAGTTAGGTGTTTATATTATTGACAGTAACAAATGTCAAAATAACACTTATCCTTGCTAGTAATGATATCCTTGCTAGTAATGATACAAATGAAAGGTTTTCTCAAAGTAACTGTTTGTAATGCGTGCTTGTCAGTGTGTACAAGGCATCGGGGACGTATACCAGAGATGGTGGGATGTCTGCGGCTGTGAAAGGCGCTATATAAATGTAAGTTCTTTTTCTTTGTTTTACAGGACTGGAAGCTTCACAGCTACAATTGAAATGTTAAAATGAAGTGAATGTTTCCCTCTTCTTTACCGTAAGGTGTTGCCCCACACTGAGCCATGATTTGCAGTTCTCTAACCCTGATCAGTGACTATCAAGACCAACAGATCAGTGGATCATCACAGAAGGGTTGGAGTTTTTGAATCCAATTCTGTTGTCACTCAGTCACAAGCATTCACATTCCAGTAGGTGATCACCGGATAATGATGGAAGCCAGGAATTTTCTCTTCCTTAGCCTGGGAGCCTTGGGGATCAGAGAATGGCAAAGGCCAGTTATCATCACCCCTGGGTTCTTCTTTGTCACTATAGCTCTGGTATACAACACATGATGTATGCAGCAAGTATATAGCAACATCTGGTATACAGCACTTCCTGAGCTACCAAGAAAAGGCACCAAAGATCATTAACTTCTCTGCTGATAGAATAACACTATCAATCCCCAAACCAAGAAAACAGAGGCAGACATCATCTCTCCATGCCAACCTTTCATATATCTATGGTATTGGAATCACATTGGCCACTGCTCCCCTGAACTTATTTCCTTCTATCCTCTCAAATTGAAAATAAACAGCACTACTGGGGAGGTGGTGGAGTAGTGGTTTTGATACTGGAAACCAGTAATCCAGATACCCAGGATAATGCTATGGGGACCCAGGTTTGAATCCCACTAAGGGAATTTGAATTCAATAAAAATTCTCGATTTGAAAGTCTGATGATGACCATGAACCCACTGTTGATTGTCTGGTTCACTTATGCCCTTTAGGGAAGCAATTCTCCTGTCCTTAACTGGTTTGGTCTAATGTGACTCCAGACCCACAGCTCATGGTTGACTCTTAAATGCCCTCTGAAATGGCCTAGCCACTTAGTTCTCAAGGACAATAAATGCTGGCCCAGCCAGCGATGCCCACCTCCAATGAATAAAAAAAAACACACTTTTCCTACTCTTTCACTCTGACCTCTGCTCTCCCATTTTAAACCTTGGAGGTTTTCTGCACCTTATATTGCCCATTTACCGAAGTTCCTCAGAAAAGTAATCAATTTGCTTCCCACACTGCTTTCAAACTAGAAAACCATGTTTAAAAGGGATGAGAGCTCCACTGAGTCCTCTCATGGATTTTGTGTATGAGTTCTTGAGCAAAGACCTGTTTCTTTTTGGCCCGCAGTCCAAGGAATCACACTGTAGAGGAACTTTCAAATCAGAGCTCACACAAAATTCATTGGCTAGGTACTTGTGAAGATAGTACATCATATGAAAGAAACAGTACTCTTGATTCTTAATCACATTTAATGAAGTGATCCAGTTATACCTTGAGTATCATTGTATTACAGGCTTTGCACATGGAAATATAAATATTTCCCTATTTATTTACAATCAACCCAAAAATATAGTCAAGGTCACTGAGTTGAAAATGCAAGCAAAGTGTATTTGACCTGCAATATTCTCCTGTTTTTTCAAGTAAAGAATATCTTTTTAATCACTGCTGTCTCCAGTTCTTTTCCACTTCCTTGTAAGTTTGTTCATTTAAGTTAGATTTGAATATGTAAGCTGGAATGCACTGCCCGATGTTTGTTAAATGGTCAGTTGTGTGGGATACTCTTAGATCCTATAGTGTGTCCTGTTATTGACATATTGTCCTGTGCCAATCACAAGTATTTTATTTTCCCCTTGCAAATGTTGTATTGCACCAACTTTAGAAGGGTGGGGCAAATGTTCCTGGGTTAGTACTGAAAGTGTGCTGTGCCACGCCTAGGTATATCTGTAATTTCCTGTCCCAGGTTATGGGACACATCCCAGGCCCTCCACCTCCATGGTACCTGCCCCGCTGTCACCACCCCTCAACCCCTGACGAGGCCTTGCAACAACAACAGGGTGGTAAAGCTGAGTGCCACTGACAAGCTGAGCACATATGCCCCAGCAGCCTCAAAGCCTTTCAGCTGCCAAAAGGCTTGAAGCTTCGTAAATTTTTTTGAAGCTTTCCTTCTGGGTTGTCTTCTGGTTTCTGCCAAGTTCCACTCAGGTCCTCTGAGCTCGAAGGAGCCCTGAGACAAGTCGTCCTTCAGTTTCTTGGAACACCAATGAATCTGAATGTTCCAGAATTGTTAATACTGGAAGAAAAGGCAGGAACTCCCAGGAATAGCACTTTGTGGCCTGTTTCATGCCAGTTTGTTGATTTGCTTGACCACCTCCCTTCCTGGAAGCTCTGGTTTAATGTGTCACAGTTTCCCGACCTTTGTACCTGGAGATAGGGCATTCCCTGGAGGACATTGTGAGGAAAATCAGCCTGATATTTTCTGAGCAACACGTTAATATAATTTGTTGATGTAGTGGTTCATTTTACACATTGCACTGTTCAACAAAGGAGGATAAATCATCAATATTACTAGATGGTGCCTCTGCATCACTATAGCATGCACACTTATTTCATACTGTTATTCCATTAGATAGAATTAGGGAGATGGTGGCTTACTGGTAACAAGTGGTAACTTTAGCATTCCAAAGGCTCATGCTAATACTCTGGGGCCATGGCTTCAAATCCCACTCTGGCAACTGGTGGAATTTAAATTAAATTCATAAAAAATTGTAATTGAAAGCTAGTCTCAGTAATGGTGACCATGACAACTATTGTTGCAAAAAAACATCTGGTTCACTAATGTCCTTCGGGGAGGAAATCTGCCATCCTTACCTGGTCTGGACTACATGTGAGTCCAGATTGATAACAATGTGTTTGATTGGCTGCTGAAATGGCTTAGCAAGCACTTCAGTTCAAGGGCACTGAGAGGTTGGCAACAAATGCTGGCCTTGTTGGTGATGCCCATGTCCCATGAAAGAATAAATATAAAAAATATACTGTCAAGAAACATTTGAGTTACATGGTTTCCTGTCTGTCAGTGGTAACAAGGATTGATCAGAATATGATTTGTAGAGCAGATATGCCACTTGTCACTGCAATCTCCCTTCCTTCAGCCTCCTCCCTGCCCATGCACTCACTCAGGTTGAACCAGACTGTGCGAAACCTTTACATTCTGTTCAACCCTCAGCTGGGCTCTAAACCCCACATGCAATCCATAATCCAAGATTGTTTACCTCTGCAACATTGTCCATTTCCATCCCTACATAGGCCCATCCCCTGTGTATAGGTAGACAGACAGACAGATAGATTGATCAACAGACAGACAAATAGATAAGCAGATAGGTAGATCACTCACTATACTGATGCACAGTTACATGCACACATACTTGCATAGGTAAAATGATATGCGTCCAAAACAGAGAGAATATTATTATGATCAGATTAGGCAATGAATGGCTCCCCTCTTTTCCCACTCCTCATTTGACTGCAACAGGGTTTTTTTAGAAGGACATGTTTACCAATTCAGTGACTGTTTAACTGTTTACATGCTGTGACTGTAATGGACACAAAGAGACAGGTTTCCTTGCATTTTAAAAATGAAAAGAGAACAATTTGTTGTACCTAATTCAGTTAAAAAAAATAAAAACACTGGTTTTTACACACACACTCAAAGTGCATGCACTTACAAATAGAATACAGAATGGGAGGATAGATTAAGCAACTTAAAATCAAGCAAAGTTAAAGGGGTATACAGTTCTTGAACATTGGTGAGTTGGCTGGCTTGAGGCTGAGTTTGGTTGTCCTTCTGGGCAGGCGTTGAGGCAGTTTATAGATGTAGATGGATGATTTATCTATTCGTCTGATGATCGCAGCTGCGGGGTTGAGCTCCTTTTAAAATCTCTGTCTGCAGCACATGAAGAGTCAGACAACAGCAGCTAGGGTTTGAAACCCTTAAGTTGTTTGGAGAGAGAGAGAGAGACCAACACAGGTTTTTCAGTGTTACTTGTGCTGGTCTGCAGAGAAACAGGTGCTGAAACACATAAAATGTTAGCTGGCTGGTCACATGATCATCTCTCTACACCTGCCCAGTGACCCAACTACAGTCACGGTTAGTGCATTCCAGTTGTACCTTGATTAGATTATGGCTGAGAATTCCTCTCTCAGCCAGAGACCATTGTCTTAAGTAATTATGTCTAATGTTGGTTCCCCACTCAGCTGAATCTGGGTGTCCTGCAAATGGAGACAGGAGTTGTGGTTCATTCATGATGGGTTCTTGCAGACAGGTAGGCTCCACTTAATGGCCTTGGAATGTAGAAGGTACAGTGATGCAAATGTGCAGCCATCTTTGACTGTGATTTCAAATCACTGGAACGTGGCTTTAGTCATTTTAAAAATTCAATTACTTGTTTCCAGCCTGTAAATTCATGAAGTCATTTTTTCATAAAGCATGGTTTCACAACAATATCAATGTGGTTATAGTTATGCCACATAATGGCCTGTGTAACCATTTATATGGAAACATTGAAAATTTCTGGCACTACAGGAAGCCATTCAGTACATTGTGTCTTTGGCAGCCAGGAAAAAGCTATCCAATATAATCCTACTGTCCAGCTTTGTTCTATAGCCCTGTATTTAATGCCTAATACAACTGTCAAAATAATAGCTTTGGTGGTACAATCATGAGAAAGAAATATTTTGCATTTATGTAACACTTTATCACATCCTCAGTGCTTTCAAACCAACAGATTATGTTTTTCTAGCTGCCATTACATCTGTTATACAGACAAATGCTATGGTCAATCTGTATACAGCAAGGTCCCAAGACAGCAAGTAAATGAATAACAGGATGATCTGTTTTTGGAGGTCTTATCTGACGGAGGAATGTTGATTGGAACAACTCATTGTTCATCTTCAAATATTGGGATGGGATCTTTTCAATCTATTTATGCTTAAAACAGGGCCCCTTTCTCACTCAAAGTGGCACCACTGACAATGCAGCATTCATGGTGCCTTAGAACATTGTGACTGAATCCACAGCAGTCTTTAGATCCACAACTGGATCAAAAATCAGAGAACTACAGACCAAGACAGGCCGCAATTGTAATGTTTATATGTATATTGCTATATCAATACACTATGTGCTATCACATCAAATAAACTTTGATGACTATTTTGTGCTATGATTGGTGGTTCAACACATAAGACTAATTTTTCTAATTTGGTAAACTTGGCCAGATGTTTAACACTACAATAATGGAATCTATTGGACCTGCACCTGCATGTTTTTGGCTTCAACATCATTTGAATGAAATGAGTGGGCTCTCTGCATGGAAAACAATTGTGGTTTGGAGGTCACCTATTTTTAATTGGGAACTTTTGCTTGTTGCTGTGAGATTTAAAAGCCTGAAGCAACCTTAACAAGGCAAATGTGATGTTTTGGTCTACTGGAAACTCTTGTTATGCCCCCACTGAAGAGCTCCCTGCACTATATTCCAGGTTGGGTAGGGAAGTGTCACTCCTGGAGTTGGCAACCTCAGCAATTGCACTCCATGTCTGCTGAAGAACACATCTGGCAATCCACTTGGCACTACCGGAGAATGGGAAATGCCCCCTTGCCCTCACCTCTTCCCGCAACACCTCCAGGGAGGTTCTTGAGAACCATGGTGCCTGCCTCCTGCTCATTTCTCAGAAGATCCAAAATGGACGAAACAAGCCTCAAGACAATGCAACCTTGTTTTAAGAGTCATGTGTTGACTAGAGGAAAGCACAGATGGGGCAATATAGGTGCGGTCAGAGTGCATGGTGTAGGCACGCCCAGCAATTGGGAGGAAGGCAAAGCTGGGCCTTAGAGCAGAATATGGACAGAGGTCGATGAGGAAAAGCTGCGATCAGTATGAAAACTTGCATCAGGGAAGCATTCTTGCTCTTTCCTGGAACTACAGGAACACTATAAAAGGCACTAATCTACTTTGTCCAATTGTTCCATTTCACTGTCAGGTTTCCTCGGGAATCGGATTATTAATTCTTAATTTGAAATCTGGTTCCCTTTTATACTTTTGGAGTATGGTTTAAATATTATAATGAGGAGCCCAGTTGACTAGTCTTGGACCCTTCTGCTGTAAAAGGTGCTTACACAACAGAGTTGGGTTGTATTTCACAATTTATAATTTCTACCCATCATTGGCAAATAACTATCAATCTCAATGTTTTTGCAAATTAGTTTTGAATTTAACCCAACTCAAATGTCATCTGTGCCTTTGGTTCTACTGTTTTTGACAAGGTAAAACAGTTTATCCATGGTCCATACTACCTAGTCACTTTAGAATCCTAAAATAGCAGTGATATCTCACTCAACCTCATCTTTTCCTTTGAGAACATTCTTAATTGTCACAATCACTCCTTGTAATCCAATCCCTCCATTCTCTCAATCATTCTGTTTTGTTTTCTTCTGTACTCTTGGATTAGCTGAAGAAGCAGTTTTTGTACTGCGGTGACCAGAACGGCACATGGTATTCTCAGGATAGTGAAGGGACAGGATTGCCTCAGCACTTCAGCTTCATATTGACCTTTTAATATACCTCAATATCTGATTTGCTTCACTCATTGCCAGTGAGCATTGTTACAATGGCATAAACTTATTGCCAATCAGAAACTCTGACTTCTATCCACATTATTTTGCTTCCACTTAATAGTTCATTCCTGGATTTTCTGTTCCCATGTGAAGAACTCTGCATTTCCTCACACCGAATTCCATCTGATACCTGACTTGCCAATTACAAAGTATATTCAAATCCCCCTCTTTAGATTACCTTGTTCAGGTTTATGCTGTACAGGGGGCATATTATGGAGCCCACAAGAGTGGGAAATGCTGTGTGTGGGGTTATGTAATTAGGCTGGATGCGAAAGTTCAATTTCCTGATGGTGGTTTGACGTAGAGATTCCAGAGACCCAGGGTAATGCTCTGGGGACCTGAGTACAAATCCCACCATGGCAGATGGTGAAATTTGAATCCAATAAAAACTGGAATTAAAAGCCTAATGATGACCATTGAAACCATTGCCGCTTGTCGTAGTGGTTCACTAATGACCTTTAGGGAAGGAAATCTGCCGTCCTTACCTGGTCTGGCCTACATGTGACTCCAGACCCACGGCAATGTGGTTGACCTTTAAATATCCTCTGACCAAAGACAATTAGGGATAGGCAATAAATGCAGGCCTAGCCAGAGACACCCACATCCCATGCATAAAAACACGATAAAGCCAGCAGCATGTCGAACATTACACCGACCTGCGGCAGGTTTGTAATTGTAAGACATTTGAATTCCACAAATGCTCAATAGCATGAACCAGTTTTTAATAAAGTCCTATCCTCAGGATAAAGTAAGTGGCACACGAGAATCTCATGGCACCGGTTCTCGAATGTTTAAAGGTAGTGTGCATCAGTTGGCTTTGTGCAGTTGTAAGGTCAGCAGTTTTCCTTGTTTAACTCAACGGCACAAGGGAGAGGAGCAGGAGGATGGACTCTTGCATGGAGGTTTGGGACCAGCAAAGGTAAATCAATGGTGGGGGGCACTGTGGAGTGGGGTCAGCGGAATGCAGGAGTGAAGTGGAAAGGGCCTGGCATCCTGAGTGTGGTGGGAGGTTGGTGTTGGTGGCAATCAGTCAAAGTAAACAAATGTGACATCTAAAGGGCAGTGTCGGCATTGTCCATATGTGGGTCCATCTCAGGTTGTTGGCTGACAGAGTCCTTGCAGTGCTTTGAGTTCACCCACAACATTTCAATTATCCCTGCTCAGAGTGATCTCGGACAATGTCCTTTGCAATGCATAGAAGGGAGGGCCAGCTGAGCCTGCAAGTTCAGCCCCCGTCCCACAGAGTGGTGAGTATAATACTGGACATTAACATGAACATTCAATAAAGAGTGAACAAAAAAACACAACGTTGTTTCTTCCACAATCACTGAAATGTCCCAAATCCCCTGTAAACATCAATATATGGCAACCATGTGGTGTGTCAGTATATATCTCTCTGACTAAGCTAGTCTCAACAAATAACAATGATGCACACATGAACAAAGTAAAGCCAATGTAATGTGAAATACTTGCAAGTGAAATTTAATTTTGAAAAACGTCTTTGTGCTCTCAAATCTCATGTTAATGGCTATGGAGTTGGGCAGGAAAGTTGTGGCTGTGATGTGGAGCCTTCCCTTTTATCGCCCACCCATACCTGCTACATTGTCAGCTGATAGCAGGTTTCACCAATGAAAAGCATCTTCTGCCACTGAATCATTTTCGATGTACGCCCTGGCACTTCGAATTTTAATTGTAATTGCATGGGAAATGAGCACAAGAGAGAGAGCATAATAGGGACATAGGGGTTTGGAGCTGGTGTGGGCCTCTCAGCCCTTTGAGACTGCTCCACCATTTAATAAGATCGTGGCTGATCTGGTTGTGTCTCAACTCCACTTTACTGTCTGCCTTCCCATAACCCTTGACTCCCTTGTCTATTAAAAATCTATCAAAATAAATTCAATGAGCCAACATCCTGCTTTCTGGGGAAGAGAATTCCAGGTGGCACATAGTTCTGGTTATGAGGTCAGGAGCGGAAGACTGTTGACAAACCCAACCTACTTTATTTATTCGCCTTGTATATCTGCACATGTAATCATTCAGCTTGTGCCTCCTAGCTCCAGATTATTTATAAAGATATTAAGCAAAGAGGTCCCAAAGCTGACTCTCCTGGGGCCCCATATTCTTCCAGGTTGGTAAAAAATCCCTGTAGCACAATACTCTAGGCCCTATTGGTCAACCAATTACTTGTCCATTGTCAAATAGTTCCACTGCTTCACATTTTCCTTCAGATGATTCTTAAGCGGTTACTCCACATTTATTGTGCTGGGTGCATATGATGCTGCCTTTCAGGTACTGGTGGCCTACCTAGCTAGACACATGACTCCCTCTCCACAATCTGGGACAGGGCTAGCACTTCTGGCTTTGCATGCACTCAGGATCCTCTCCACAGAACAGAGCCATTGGAATTTTGGCCCAAAACAGAGGAGACCTTGGAATTCTGTTGTATCGAACTGTAGATTAAGGTCTCATGCTCCTCCCCCACCAACCGTGAAGAGTAGGCCCTGGTGTCAGCAGCAACACACTGAGCACAAACCATGTACTCCCTCCAGGAAATAGAAAATCAAACCTGTCATTATGGACCACGTTTGCTCACCTCCTTAGATCAGATCGGCACAATGGGCTGGTGACAGGAAACAAAAAAGTCAGAAGATGAAAGCAAAGAGTAGCATTCATTGTAAAACATGCTTTGATGACTGTATTTTACCAGTTAAAATCTGGTTTTGTTGATCTTGTCGTAATTATAGATACCATTAGCACACTAAACCTGATGCTTCAGTACAATAAAATGGCCAAATGCAATTAAGTATCCAAGATCTGGAAGAATATAAATTAGTTTGATGGTATGTATGTGGGCCCTATATGAAAGCTAGTTTCCCCATGAGGTTAGGTTTGCTGCATGGTACCTCGAATAATTATACATTATTACAGCCAAGAAGAATGCACATCATTCAGCAACATGTAAGCAGTGCCTTGATGGCTTAATGTGTGCACTGTAAGTGATCTGGGAAATTATCTGACAAAATACTATCTTTCCTGTGTGAAAATGCTACAACGTGCTGGTTAAGCTGTTGCTGTATTTCAACAGACACTCTTCGCAGTCATGCCATGCCAGAGCTACCAGTGTTTTGAAACACTCTGTTGATTTTTGGATTACCTATAAACATTGTAACCATACTGTGGGCCGATGCTGTAACTTTAACTGAACAGTGATTGGTGCCACTACCTACGTTGCCACAATAGCTCCCTGTACATTTTCCGTGGAAGGTTTGTTTTAATATTGGAAAGAGTTGCTGGGAGACACTTCCTGTTCTCTCTGGGCAATATAATCTTTTGTAGGGTGACTGCAGCTCAGTTATTCTCAAAGTGGGTGCATCTTCAACAATACATTTATCATCTTTATATATCAGAGCTTTAAATTTCACTTCTCCAAACGTAGCAGTGGGCATAGAATGATACAAGGACAGAGAGGCTTTACCTATCAAGAAAGATTGAACGGGCTGTGGCTCGATTCTTTAGAAAAGGGAAGACTCAGGCATGAATTCAAGATTATGAAAGGATTTGACAACCTTGAATATCAAAGTTTATTGATATTCTTATAATGTCAATTATATGAATTGATGTTTCCACTTAGAGGTGAGATCAGAAGTAGGAGTGCAAATATAAGTTAGTCACTAATATATCAAAAATGGGATTCTAGAGAAACTTCTATACCCATAGAGCGGTCTGAATGAGGAACTCACTAACACAGGAAATTGCTGAGGTGAATAGCACAGATGCATTCAAGGAGAAGCTGGATAATCACATGAGGAGGAGAAGAACAGAAGGATATGCTGAGGGGTTAGGGTGAAGAGAAGTAGAGGATCTTTGTGTGGATTGTAAAATCAGCACAGACCAATTGGGTTCAAATAGCTTGTTTCTGTGCCATAGTATTTTGTAATAGTTTATAATCATAGCAGCTACTCTTGGAAATGAAAAACTAGGGGCAGAATTTCTGCCGCTTCTTTTTTGCTGATCTCCCACCTAACATCAGCAGAAGATTGGCGACAATACTGGGAAACAATAACAATCTGTCCAGGGTTTGTGCAGATCTTTCACTGAAGTTGTGGTGGGTGATCAGCTGAATCCTTATAGGATTTATTACGCTGCTTGTATTTGTATAGTGTCTTAATACGTCACTCAGCATGTTCCAAAGAACCTCACATACAATGAAGTGTACTCACTGTTCATGTGTAGGTGAGTGCAGCTCCCATTTTACTTGCACCAGTGTCCCACAAACAGTATTGAGATGAACAGTCACATAATCTCATTTTGATGGTATTGGTTGGGAAGAATGTTGGACATGACACTGGGAGAACCTCACTTCTCTTCTTCAAATAGTGCCAAGAGATCTTTTACAGCATTTTGAGCTGTTAGCCCATCACAGAATGATATGGTGACGTGGTGAAGAGACAACAGAGTGAGAGCTTCCAAAATGGAAAAGTGGAAATAAAGAGTACAGGCAGCGAGAAGAACAGAATAATTTAACCAGGTAAAGATTGTAAACTTAACTTGTAAACTTGGTTATAACTTAACTAACATTTCTAATAAGACTGACAGCATGAGAAAGGACAGTAATATGTTTCTCCTGCAAAATGTGGGAGTTTGGAATCGCAGATGTTAACTTGAGTATTGCTGAAAAAAGAGACATGTCTAAGCTTTTCATCTTGCACTCATAAGGCCATCAGGACACTCGCAAGAATGCCAATATAAGGGGAAAACAACAATTTATACTGCATTTGAAGAGAGTGCTGATTGGTAGGCAGGTGGGGTTGCCATGGAGAATGCACCACTGCTGGTGACTGACAGTTAACTGCCAAGCATTGCTTGAAATTTAAGCCAGGCAGCTTTAACCTGATTGGTCAAGGCATCACCTAGTTTAAATTTCAAGCAATGCTTGGCAGGTAACTGTCAGTCACCATCAATGATGCATTCTCCATGGCAACGCCACTTGCCAACCAATCAGAACTCTCTTCACTTGCAGTATAAATTGTTGTTTTCCCCTTATATTAGTATTCTTGCGAGTGTCCTGGTGAGTGCAAGATGAAAAGCTTAAACATGTCTCTTTTTTCAGCAATTCTTAAGTTCTGTACTACCAACTGACTAGCTGTTAACTTGGACAAACACAACTCGGGGAAGTATTTCTACCCGAAATTACTTAAGCTGAACATTTCAGGACTTCAGGCAGTGCTGGAGGCAATCCAACACGCAGTGGCAGAGCGTATTTAAGAGCAAGCGTTTCAGAGAGAAATAGCAGTGGTAGAGGAAGAAGTGGTAGCTATCTACATATATAGAAAAGAGAGGAGAGGAAGACTTGAGCCTAGTGCAAAATAATCCTCACCAAAATATTTGAATCACTGACTTTCTATGGGATTGATGAGAACTCTGAGCAAGACTACCAGATGATTTATACAGTGCCACCAATGACTGAAAGGGGCTTGGGGGAATTAACAATTCAGTTAGGAATGCAGTGCCACTAAGAGACTAGATCATTTAGGAGGCAAATACTGTGTTCCTGTCTTCACTAAGTTTCACAGCTGTTTTGACATCTCACAGATAAAGGACATTTTGGAAAGATCAGAAAATATTATGGAAAGGGTTGGAGGGGGCTTGAAATGCTGGAACAACTAAAATTGGGGATGGTCAAGAGGCCAAAATTATATGATACGTCAGTGGGTTGTGAGGCTGGAGGAGATTACATAGGTAGGGAGGGAGGGCATGGCTTTGAAAGCATGGATGAGAATTTTAAAATAAAGGTGCTGCTTGACTGCAAGCCAACATAGATCAACAAGGATGGATGAACAAGATAAAAGCAAAATACTGCGGATGCTGGAAATCCAAAACAAAAACAAAAATACCTGGAAAAACCCAGCAGTTCTGGCAGCATCTGCGGAGAGGAACACAGTTAATGTTTCGAGTCCGTATGACTCTTCAACAGAACTAAGTAAAAATAGAAAGGAGGTGAAATATAAGCTGGTTTAAGGGGGGAGGGGTAGAGCTGGATAGAGGGCCAGTGATAAGTGGAGATAACCAAAAGATGTCATAGACAAAAGGATAAATAGGTGTTGAAGGTGGTGATATTATCTAAGGAATGTTCTAATTAAGGGTAGAAAGCAGGACAAGCAAGGTACAGATAGCCCTAGTGGGGGTGGGGTGAAGGGAAGGGATCGAAATAGGCTAAAAGGTGGAGATAAAACAATGGATGGAAATACATTTAAAAATAATGGAAATAGGTGAGAAAAGAAAAATCTATATAAATTATTGGAAAAAAACGGGGGATCAGAAAAGGGGTGGGGATGGAGGAGACAGTTCATGATCTAAAATTGTTGAACTCAATATTCAGTCCGGAAGGCTGTTAAGTGCCTAGTCGGAAGACGAGGTGCTGTTACTCCAGTTTGCGTTGAGCTTCACTGGAACAATGCAGCGGGCCAAGGATGGACATGTGGGCATGAGAGCAGGGTGGTGTGTTGAAATGGCAAGCGACAGGGAGGTCTAGGTCATGGGTGAACAAGACTTGGTGCAAGTTAAGACAGGCAGCAGAGTTTTGGATGACCTCAAGTTTAAGAAGGGCAGAATGTGGAAGAACATCCAGAGTGTCTTGAAACAAGCATCTAGAGGGATGAGCTCAGGAAAAGGACTTCCATTTATTGGTGCTAGCATTAGTACTGGATGGGGAAGGTGGAACCTAATCAACAAGGATGGGTGACATCTGAGCAGGCAGGGAGCTAATGTCCTGGCAAAATGGATTAATAGGGAAGTGAGGAAGCATTTAGATTAGGAAGGAAGGAAAGGGGCTGGGAAAATAAAGAGAATCAGAATGGGTGGAGATAGATTAAATTAATACACAAGCAACCTGCAGAAAAATTACAAGTGTAATATCAAATCAACCAGTTGTAGATAAGGAAAAGACTGGGATAATGGAATAAGGCATTAGCTTGGACAACAACAATGAAGAAATAAAAACCAGCAAGAAAAAAGAAAAAGTCCATGAATTGTTCAGACTGCAGGAAATGAATTGGAACCAATTATGTCACAGGAAGGCATAGATTGTATAGACCTTAAGTAGACTTGACGGCAAACTGGGCAGTAGCAGAAAATAAACAGCAGTGTAGAATATTTTTAGGAGTGAAAAGGCTAGGGA
Source organism: Carcharodon carcharias (assembly GCF_017639515.1). Classification (NCBI taxonomy): domain Eukaryota; kingdom Metazoa; phylum Chordata; class Chondrichthyes; order Lamniformes; family Lamnidae; genus Carcharodon; species Carcharodon carcharias. The sequence continues at coordinate 110,364,259 of NC_054468.1, read as the reverse complement.
TCAAAGGAGAAGTGGCAAAATTGGTGAAGGAGAGAATGCAGTCGAGAAATTTGGTGTACGTAATAAAGAGATTCAGACAAAGTCAGTATAGTTAAAGATCAAAAAGAGCAATTTTCTCCAAATACTTCAGGCATTAAATAGCCTTCAATATGGGGTCTTAAGCTGCATCGCCAGTTTAGCACATTTAGCTCAAAACATCAACTTGGTAAAGAGGCATAATAGGAATGGCTACCTGGAGGATACCTGGAGGATTTTTAAGGGACTGATTGACAATTAAATTGGTTGCTAACACTCATTAATGAGGTTGCATGCTATTTTCATGGGTAACGCTCTGTTTAATAACCTTTCTGAACAGCAACCGGCTGAACAGGAGCAAACAGGTCATCGCTGAGGATTTTGAGTGATGCTTAAAGTCATGCTCATCCTTCAATTTTAACTTGCTTATTGAGATCGACTGACAATATTGGGTTGGATTTTTACAGAGTTGGCGAGACTCAGTGAACCTTTAAAAATGGCAGATGGGACCTGATTGCGGGATCCCTACCCCCATTCTCGAAGCCCCTAATTTTCACCAGTGCAGGAGAAGGGGCTGGGCAGCAAGCCCACACCCTGAACTCCTGACCTGGCTGGCTCCACTGTGGAGATAGGCATCTCCTCATCTCCCACAACTTTTGTGGAGTCGGACCAGCTTTTCAAGGAGCCGTGGTTCACGGCCCCTCAGAGGCGTCATGAACCATAGTATGGGCGAGGGAACCTTTTGAGAGACAACTTCAAGAGATCTTACCCATGCCACCCCAGGCCAACTCATGCTTCCTCACCCACCCCAATAGTCCCTCATACCCTTCATGCCAACTCATAGCACTTCTATGTCCATTCATCCAATATACACACTGTACAGGACCAATGAACCCCATAGTAGCAATGACAAGTATATTAAAAACTTTAAAAACAGCCATTTATAAAAAATGTGCTGTTACTACATCCCTTTGAAAGTGTCAAACAACCAAACCTTTAAAGTATCAATAGCAGAAACTACAAACACTTGACACCACTTTATCTTATACAAATAAACATTGAGCAATTAACAAAATATATCCAAGGGAGAAAATTGGCAATCAAATAATGTTTTCCCTTGTGTGCAACTGTTTCAACAGACTAATGGATGTCTGGGCTCTCAGCCAAACTTCGTGATGCATTTGGAGCCTCCGTTTAACATCTCATTCCAACAGTGCAGCACTCTCTCAGTATTGCACTGGAATGTCAGCTTTGACTTTTGTGCTCAATTCCTGGGTGGAATTTTCCAGTGCCCCCCCACAGCAGGTTTGATGGTAGGCGGGAGGGGGGAGCAATGTAGCGGGAGCTGAAAACTCAGTTTACCACCAGCGTAAAATAACAGCAGGATCAGCAGAGGCCGGTGTGATGCCAATTTACATCCCATTGATGGGATGCAGATGAAGGCCCAACCTGAATTGTCTCCCCCTGCCTGATTGTCTGCTTGGCCAGCAGGATACCACACTGATCCAGAACACGTCTGGACCAACGTGGCTTAGAGATGTCGGTACTTACCTGAAGAAGGCTTGGGGCAGTCTACGGAGATTGGGATGGAGGCCTCCAGCGACCATGGACCCTGGAACATGCAGCAGTGGGTGGGTGGAGCATCTACCAGGTGGATCTTTGAGCCTCAGAGTCTTCCAGGAGGTCCATCCTCTATGTTCAGGAGCTCCACCTTCTATCTTTATTGGTGGGTCAGTTGATATCCTTTTAAATATGGCAGCCAGACCTGATGGTGGGGCGCAAGCCCACCCCACTGCGAAAAATGTCAGGAAGCCCCCTCACTGCATAATTAATGAGGCCGGCGTCCCGTGATATGGCGTGATTTCCCACCAGCCTCTGTGGCGGGAAACACCCCCCGGCCTCACCTCCGATACAGGACTTGGTCCGGAATGGTAAATTCACCTCTGGGATTCAGGTTAAGGAGAAACAAGAGCTGGCACCCTGACAGGATACGTTCCGGAATGTTCAAGGAAAGGCGGAAGTAAAGCAGCGCAGTTCAATGATTCCTGTCAAGTTCTTATCCCAAAATTATTGGAAGAATTGGAACAATTTACACAGTAGGCTAGTTCCTGAGATTGTAGTTAAAGACCGCTATATGGTATAAAAAAAAGTGGGCAATTTTGTGCATATCACTCGATGAATGTCTGAAAAATAAGTGAAGAAATGCAGTTGGAGCAGTTCATTATTTGGATCCTTGTACAAATTTGTGTCTGGCCTAGATAATTTCTCAGGTTCGGTAGCATTAGGTGGTCTAAGTGTCACCTAGTGACTTACACTGACCTATCTCAATGTCTATAATTTTGCACCCTCTTGTAACTTGACCAAATATTTATATCATTCATAGATATTTCTTCAAAGACGGACTTTGAAGATAAGGATAAGGATTTGATGTGAACCATTAAGCTGCTTTACTTCAAAGCAAGTAAACCTACAGAGCAACAACTTTGATCCAATTCATTTAGTTCAATTGGTACAACTTGTCCTCACATAATAATATGAAAATAATGAGCACGCTTTGCTTTCCCGCATCAATAGATTGTATTGCTTGATTTGTACAAACTAATTTCTATCCACCCCCTTTATGTTATACCTCCTCATAGACTTTTTCTCTTGGCCTTTCTCTTGCAAGAAACCTGACTGCTTGCACAGCATCTACATCAATACCTGCCTACTGAGCTGCTGTGCTGCTGCGGGTGGAATCACCCCAGAAATCGGCAAAGTCCAATATTAGGCGGGGAAAGTGGTGTTTGACCCACCAATGGCAATGTCGGCTTTTTCTGCAGTATTGTGTGGCACTTGGTTGAAAAAATGTAGAGGCACGAGCTTCGCGCAGATCGCTGGTGGGTTGGCCTCTGATTTTCCCGCCCCACCATGACCACAGGCCTTCAGTAATCTGGGCACCATGTTGAAAGGGTGCCCTGTACAGAATTAGCACTCTCTGAGGGATCAAAAACTACTGGAAAGTCATGGCTGCCAAAAGTAAGAAACATGCTGCCCCTGAATTTAGCAACGCCTCCCTGGAGCACTTACTGGATGCAGTGGAGGCCCGTCGTGAAGTCTTCTACCCCCGCTCTGGGCAAAGGCTAGCAAGCAAGGTCACCAATCCAGCATGGGAGGCAGTGGCAGCAGTGGGCAGTGCCAACACATTCCAAAAGAGGACAGCTCACCCAGTGTTGAAAGATGAAGAATGATCTCCTCTGTTCCACCAGAGTAAATCACTCATCTCATCACTCTCAATTCATACATTCACAAACCCATCACACATCCACAGGGATCTCACTCACTGCCAGTGCAATGGACAGCACCATTCACTCTCTTGCACACACCTGCGGATTGTGTCCTCATCCCATCCATGGCATGACTCACCATCCACACATGCCAGGCATCCTTATCATCTGGCCTTGCATGCATCCTGCTTATACTCTATCTGTATTCATGTAGGACAAGCTGGCGCATGACATCAGGGAGAGGTCACACACTGGTGGAGGAATGCCCAACATCAAGGTCCTCACAGACTTTGAAAATAGAGCCATCCAGCTGGCCGGGAACAATCTGGACTTTTCCTGTGCTGACAGCAAGGTCAGTGGTGCTCAACCAAGTGAGGATCCAGCAGTGCAACATCCATCAGACAGCCATGCTCTGAGTGAGGTCCCCTGTTCTGTAGTCCCCTGCCACGCACTAATTATCTCTCAGGCACATCTAGGAAGCAGAAGAGGTGGTCCAGAAGCCAGGTCCTTGACTTTAGTCCTGAGGACGCCACGGAAGAAGAATCCAGAGACACTGACATTGAAGACCCATCCAGGCACTCACCCACATCCTTCACTAGCACAGCAACACACACCTTGGTGGGGCCTAGCTCTAGAGTAGCCTTGGGGTCACAATCTGGTGAGCACATTGCACTGTCTGATCCACAGCAGATAGCAGCTGGGACTTCCCAGGTTTCCAGCATTCAGAGGAAGGTTGGAGGGCAGAAATCTGCCGAGTCCATGTCAGATGAAAAGCCTCTGGACTCGGTCATACCTCAATTGCTGGAGCAGCAAAGGCAAACTCAGGAACATCAGAAAGGGATGTCCACTGTACTCCTCAGATTGCGAGGCAGAATGGAGGATAGTGCCGGCATGGTAACTGACTGAAGTCAATAATGATAAAATGGCAGCTGCCATGAAGGCCTTAGTCCAGGACATTGGTCCTGCACTGCTGCAGGAGCAGCACTCCATTGCTGAGGCACTTGCAGGCATCCATCAGTGTCTACTCGAGAGTGGGTGAGGCATCTCAAGCTCACTTGAGGTGCCCCTTCCTCTCTAGAGGTCAGCAGGGGCCCATGGGCACCCAAAGGGAGGAGGATCAACATATGCACATCCACCAGCTGACTTCGGAAGTGTCCGGCCCATCTGAATCCCCACTTCCTGTGACCCCAGCAGCTCCAGCTCAACAGGCCAAGGAGGTTAGCACTGCCACACAGCAGAACCCCAAAAGCAGGCCAGGGCCCTCCAGGTCTCAGACCTCCAGAGGATGCCTGCCAAGGTCACCACAGACAACAGGGCTAGCAGTCAGCAGGCTGCCTCCACCTCCACTGTGGATGTTGGGGTAGCATCAAGACATAGTTGAGCAGTATTCGTGTCAATCAGATGTGAAACCTTGCTTCCTGCACAAAGTGAAGGCTAGTGTCACAATCCAGGGCTTCTCCCCTGTGCAGTGTGTAACCTTCTGAGCACAGCCATTGTCCAGTTTCAAAGTCACTCTCCAGATCAGTGATGTCTGCACCTCCATGTGGCTTGTGTTTGCTGCAGAATCTCGTACCCAAGCGTCACTGGGTTCCGTGATGTTCTCTGTGTGCTCTCAGTGCCTTTGAGGCAGGGCTCCACTCCCCACAATCTCATCACCATTCCTGACAGGTGAAGTTGTGGTGCTGATGGGAACAGGTTATGAAGCCTGCCAAAGGATCAAGTTGTCTTAAAGTCCATGAGGCCGCTGTTTCTCAGCAGCGTCTCGATGATATGAGCCCCTTCCCAAAGCATGTCCGCTGCCCTCAGCCAGACAGGTGTCAGACATTCCCAAATGCAATGTGAAGGTCTCAGGAGTGTCCTCACTGCATCTCATTATCATCCTCCTGGAATCTTGTGGCAATGGGGACCTCATAACTTTGCCTGCCTCATCTGACCAGTGCAATGGCCTCATCGCCTATGTCTTCACCTTCCAGGACTCATCACCCTCATCCCCTTCAGCTTCCCACTCATCGGAGGAGACATGCAGATCTTGCATCTCCTCATCACCTGCGTCCCCCCTTCCTACTGCCTTTGCATCGCCCGGTTCGGTAGTGTGCAGCAAGCCACTATCTTGCATGCCACCCTCTGGGGAGTGTTCTGCAGTGCTCCACCAGATCTGTCCGGGCATTGGAACTGGGGGCAGGATTTTACATTCCGCGGGCAGTCACGTGTCCGACCCGATTGGGTGTAACATAGTGCGTGATGATGTCAGGCAAGAGTCCCGATGTCATCGTGCACTAGTGCAATATTTCGGTCGGTGGGCATTCACGAGAATCGGCAGCGCACCCGCTGACAATTAAGAGGGCTTTTAAGCACATTAATCAATTAATTAAGCAGTATTTTTTGCTGCCCATCCAACCTTATGGTTGGCGGGTGGGCGAATCGGCCAAGCGGCCTATAGATTTTTTTGGAAACCTCATCCACGGGATGGATGAGGTTTCCAACAATAATTTTTTTAGAAAAGCTAAACACCATTTTTAATATGTCCCTGTTCACGTGACTGAGTCACATGTGGGAACATGTCTCTCTCGTTTTTAAATTCTTTATTTTGGTTGCCACAATTCTTCAGTTCCCCAAGGCAGCTCTATGAACTCAGGGAGCTGTTAGCGCGAGTTCCCCCACACATACGCAGACCTCCACACTCACACTCCTCTCAGACCCATACCGGCAACTCCTCTGTGCGTCTTTCATGCTGCCTGGCTAAAATTGGCTAGCTGGCGTGAAATCGCCGTGGTTGTAAAAGAGGAGGTAGTGTCACAATATTAATCAAGGAGTCAATTACTGAAATAAGGAGGGATGATATCTTAGAAGGTTCCTCAAATGAGGCCATATGGGTAGAACCTAAAAACAAAAAGGGGGCAATCACATTGCTGGGAGTGTACTATAACCCCCAAACAGTCAGGGAGAGATAGATGGGTAGATGTGGAGGCAAACCTCAGAGAAGTGTAAAAATAATCAGATAATAATAGTAGGGGATTTCAACTTCCCCAATATAACTGGGATAGACAAAGTGTGAAAGGCTCAGAGTGGGTGGAATTCTTAAAATGTACCCAGATAAGCTTTTTAAGCCAGCACGTAGAAATTCCTACAAGAGAGGGGGCAGTACTGGACCTAACTTTAGGAAACAAAGCTGGTCAAATGGTAGAAGTGTCAATGGGGGAGCATTTCGGTGATAGTGACCATAATTCAGTATGATTTAAGTTAGTTATGGAAAAGGATAAAGATGGACCGGAAATGAAGGTTCTGAATTGGCAGTAGGCCAATTTTAATATGATAAGACAGGGTCAGGCCAAAGTGGACTGGGAGCAACTACTTGTAGGAACATCTACATCAAAGGAGTGGGAGTCATTCAAAAACAAAATAGTGAGAATTCAGGGCCAACATGTTCCCATAAAAGGTGAAGGGTGGGACCAACAAATCCAGAGAACCCTGGATGTCGAGGAATGTACAGGATTGGATAAGGGAAAAAAGGGAAGCTTCTGGTAGATACTGCGGAAGTCCTGGAGGAGTATAGAAAGTGCAGGGGATTACTTAAAAAATAAATTAGGAGAGTGAAAAGGAGACATGAAAAAACACTGGCAGCTAAAGTAAAGGAAAATCCAAAGGCGTTTTCTAAATATAATAGGGACCAGAGGAATACCAGGGAAAGAGTAGGGCCCATTAGGTACAAAAGTGGCAATCTGTGTGAGGAGCAGGAAGATGTACTTGAGGTTTTAAGTGACTACTTTGCATCTGCATTCACTATAGAGAACGATGATGTAGGTGAACAAATTAGCATTGAGAGGGAGGAGGTATCAGCAGTTTTAGTGGGTTTAAAACTGGATAAATCCCCAGGCCCAGATGAGATGTATCCCAGGCTGCTGTGGGAGGCAAGGGAGGAGATTGCAGGGACCATGACATTAATTTTCAAATTCACTCTGGCCACAGGAGAGGTGCCAGAGGACTGGAGGACAGCTAATGTGTTACCATTATTCAAGAAGGATGGTAGGGATAAACCATGGAATTATAGGCCAGTGAGTTTAACATCAGAGGAAGGGAAACTTTTGGAAAAAATTCTGAGGGACAGAATTAATCTCCACTTGGAGAGGCAGGGATTAATTAAGGATAGTCAACATGGTTTTGTCAGGGGGAAATCATGTCTAACAAATTGGATTGAATTTTTTGAGGAAGTGACTAGGTGTGTGGATAAGGGTAGTGCAGTTGATGTTGTCTATATGGACTAAGGTAGGGCTTTTGACCAAGTCTCGCATGGAAGACTGATCAAGAAGCTAAGAGCCATTGGGGTCAAGGACAACTTGGTAAATTGGATCCAAAATTGGCTTAGTGGCAGGGTGATGGTCGAAGGTTCCTTTTATGACTGGAAGCCTGTGGGTGGGCTGATCAGATAGGCAGAACAGTGGCAAATGGAATTTAATCCTGAAAAGTGTGAGGTGACACGTTTTTGGAGGACTAACAGGGCAAGGGAGTACACAATGAATTGTAGGACCCTAAGAAGTACAGAGGATAAGAGGGACATTGGTGTGCAAGTCCATAGATCCTTGAAGGCAGCAGGACAGGTAGATAAGGTGGTTAAGAAGGCATATGGGATACTTGCCTTTATTAGGTGAGGCAGTGAATACAAGAGCCGGGAGATTATGATGAAGCTGTATAAAGCGTTAGTTAGGCCACACCTGGAGTACTGTGTGCCTTTCTGGTCACTATAGGAAGGATGTGATTGCGCTAGAGAGGGTAGTGGAGGTTAACCAGGATGTTGCCTGGGCTGGAGTGTTTTAGTTATGAAGAAAGAATAGATAGGCTGGGGTTGTTTACCTTGGAACAGAGAAGGCTGAGGGGGGACCTGATTGAGTGTACAAAATTATGAGGGGCATAGATAGGGTAGATAGGAAGAAACTTTTTCCCTTAGTGGAGGGGTGAATAACCATGGAGCATAGATTTAAGGTAAGGGGCAGGAGGTTTAGAAGGGATTTGGGGAAAATATTTTTCACCCAGAGGGTGGCGGGTATCTGCCTGAAAAGCTGGTAGAGGCGAGAACCCTCACAGCATTTAAGAAGTATTTTGATGAATACTTGAAATGCCATAGCATACAAGGCTACAGGTCAAGTGCTGGAAAATCGGATTAGAGTAGGTAGAGGCTTGCTGACTGGCACAGATGTAATGGGTTGAAGGGCTTCTTTCCATGCTGTAAATCTCTGTGACTCTACGACCTCATTTTCAGGATCCAATGGTATGCTCAACCAAACCCCAGATTGCACCATTAGCCTTGTTGTACCTACTCTCACCAGGAGTCTGAGACCACCGCACGGGCGCCATCAGCCACGTCCGTTGTGGGTAGCCTTTGTCCCTGAGGATCCAACCCTGTATCCCCTGTGGTCCCTAGAAGATTTTTGGGATCTGAGTCCTGCTGAGGATGTACGAGTCATGGACGCTTCCGGGGTATCTTGCATACACCTGCATGGTCCGTTTGTTATGGTCACAGAGCAGCTGAACATTGAAAGAGTGGAAGCCTTTGCCATTCCCATACTGGACTGCCTGTTGCCAGGGAGATTTAAAAGCCACGTGGGTGCAGTCAACGGCCCCCTGCACCTCTGGGAATCCGGAAATCTTAGCAAATCCCAGCAGTCTTGCCAGTGCCAGGAGATCATGGCTGCCCTTTTTGCCAAGGCACACAACTCTGTCAACTTTGTCAGAGATCAGACTGGTTTGTGGTGTGCCTTGGCAAAAAGGAAGTCCAGAACCTCTTGCATACATTTGTGGTTGGAGGCTTGCGAGATCCCGCAAAGGTCCCCAGTGGAGTCCTGGGATGAGTCACTGCCGTAGAAATAGAGCGCAGCAGTAACTTTAATTGCCACACTGGCAGTGGATGCCCTCCAAGTCCCTGTGGTGCCAAACCCTGTAGAAAGTGGCATACGTGCGTGACCAGTTCCCTTGACATTTACAGGAATTGGCAGCACTGGTTCTCGCTTATCTGCAGGTAGCACATGCGCCGCCTGTAGACTCTGGGTCTAGCAATGTGCCTACGAACGACGGCTCTGTGGGGATCATCCTCTGTGTGCGGAGGAGGCTGTGCCATCCCTTGTTCTCCAGGGTTCTCTCCTCCCTTTGGCGAGCCAGGCGCCTCCAGCGCCTTCTTCTCCTTCTTCTCTCCTGCCTATAAGCAATTGGGCAGACAGCGAGATCGCCAGACTCCGTATTCCTGATGGTCTCCTCACTGCAGTGTCAAAGAGAGAGACGCAAGGGTCAAATTGTCTCCTAAGGTCCACTCTTGGTCAAGCCATAGCCTGCGGCTGCCTCTCAAGGCTCCTCAATGCATGCAGGAGAGTCCAGGCCAGCACATGGATGCCCAGTGCTTACTGCACATGATGGTTCACCACGCCCACACCCAGCACCGCCCCACACCACATGACCGAGTGGCAGCAGCTTCGGCCACTCGACTGCATCATGAACTCTCATCTCAGGCGCAAATGTTTTCCTACCCTGTGCTCCAAGGCTTCGTGGTTTGCTTGGACCATCAGGGTGACTCTTCAATGTCAACTTACGCGTAATGCAAGGGACTAGGAGCGTACCCCTCCATCAGTGTGCGATGGCCACCTTTCCCAACAGGATCCTCAAGCTTGTCTAGTAATGGTTCTGCAGCACCATGGCACTCATTTGAGTTTGAAGTATGCACTCAAGGGGTTAACAGTAGGGGAGCAATCACTGGCACTAAGTGGGCACAATTACTTGCCTAGGCTGACTCCAAGCATGTCAACTGAGCTCAAGCTAAACATTCTCAGCTATGGTGGAATGCTCATCTTTGACATGCTTTACCATCAGCCCAGCCGTTTTCTTCCTCCCTGCATATTTTTGTGCTCAAACTTCAGTCAGTGCTACTATGACCCACCCACCCTGGCACTTTCGCCCTTGCCCTGGCTCCTTTCTCCCTGGCACTGATATCCTTGTCCCAGCATCATAAGCCAGCCACAAAGAAGCCGCTGTGGTGACTTGTCTGTGCCCCCACTGAATCTGCGGAGCCATTAAGATCATTGCGAGCATTGCGCAAAGTTGTCTGTATTCACCTCTGAGTTCCCCTCGAAGTTCAGGCCGCCAGGTGTTAAAGATAGTTGTAAATCACGCCCAATGTAAAATCACGCCAACGTGGGCTTTAAAATTGCCGTGTGGCCACAATAATGAGATGCAAATTTATTAAAATTAAGTTCCCAACATTCGACGGCAAGAAATGGGGCTCACCACTGAGATGCGGGCAGGGGTTGGGAGGACAACCATGCTCTAGACTTACGCTGTCAGGAAAACATGACTAGGGTCTCCTCGTGAGATTCTCTGACCTCGCTGTCAAACACACCCATCATGACCAGGCACGGAACATTCCAGCCTTGCTGCTCACAGGCAGAAAAAAGGATCGAACATTTTCCAAAATACTGGGTGTGAAATATTCAATTTGACAAGGCAATCCAATGAATTCCTTATTAATGGGAAAGCAATGTCAATGCTAGAAAATTAGCATCCTAAATATTATTCCAAACTTCTGTTTTTTAAAATAAGGCATGAATAGCCTATGCCTTAAAGCACAACATTAAAGGTAACTCCTTTTGCAAATCCTTTCTATCAAGTATCTTATGAAAAGATCACAAGGTATGACACACTCGTTAAGCACTCCAGGGTCAAGTATACTTGGGCCAAACTTATCCCGAGTATTTATATGCCCAAGTTCTCTGCAGGAAAAAATGCCTGAAACAAAAAAGTTACTGTGCTTAATAGTGTCGCTTAAGTCAAGGCAAGGGTACAGATGTTTGCAGGAGCAGCATTTGAATGTCCAAATGACTGATGAAAATGGAATTTATGTTCTTTATATATATATGCAGCTCAGACATTTTTCAATATGTCAGCTCAAATTTCAAATCTTGCATCAACATGTCAAGTTGTTTTGGGCAGCCGTTGAAGTCAGTGATACATACCTCGAAGCCCAATCAACAAAGCTGTAGCAGGAATGTTCTGCCACTGCAAAGGAGGAATACAGTCACAGTTATGCCTTCACACAGCTAGGCTTTGAAATCCTTGTATGAGTAGACTTTATATTTCTTCCTGTTAAAAGACCTTGAATGTGTGGTTGGAAGTGAATCTAGTTGATCCTTGTACTCATCGTGTCTGTAAGGCCCTTCCACCTCTCCATCGTGTCAGCTGTGTTTCAGTGAGTAGCATTCTTGCCTCCAAGCCAGGATGCTGATGGGTTCATGCCTCACTCCAGAGAGTCAAGCACAAAAATCTAGCTGACCTTCCAGTGCATTACCGAGGGAGTGCTGCACAGTCAGAAGCATTGCCTTTTGGGTGAGAGGTTAAATTAAGGTCCTGTCTGTTTTCTAAGGTGGATGTAAAAGACCCCAAGACACTATTTTGAAGAAGACCAGGGAAGTCAACCCTGGCCAATATTTAATCCCTTAATCAGCATCACAACAGACACTTACGGCAGGATTTTTGGTACCTTCCCACTGCCAGGATCTTCCGGTCTCGGCGCAAGTCAATGGACGTCTGGCTGGGGCACTGCCTCACCTGCAGCAGGTCCCACCCGTGACAGGACTGGAAGATCCAAGCGGTGGGCATGTGTGAAAAATCCCACCCATTAACTGGTCATTATCACATTGCTTTTTGAAAAAGTTTGCTTTGTGCATAATGGCTGCTGCATTTCCTGCATTACAACAGTGACTGCACATCAGAAGTACTCAATTAGCTGTAAAGTATTTCAAGATGTCCTAAGATAGTGAAAGGCGCTAAATAAATGCAAGTTTTTCTTTTCTCATGAGCATAAGAACATAAAAAATGGGAGCAGAAATAGGGCCATTTGTCCCTGGAACCTTCTCCACCATTCAATTTCTGACCTAGTTGTGGCCTCACCTCCACGTTCCTGCCTGCTCCCTATAACCCTTGACTCCTTTGTCAATCAAAAATCTGTCAACTCAGCCTTGAATATATTCAATGACCCAGCCTCCACTGCTCACTGTAGAAGAGAATTCCAAACCCTAGTGCCCCTCTGAGGGAAGAAATTCCTCCTCATCAAGTCACTAACTCTTGCTGGTGACCTCTGGTACCTTGCCCAAGTATTGATCGTTCACGTCTGAGTTGTTACAATGAGTGTTAATAAATTGCTTGAGCAGGACAGGGCAGCAAAATCCAAACCCACCCAGTTCACAACCTATATCCATGCACAAATGCACTTCAACAGAAGCCACCATACAGTGATCGGGTACAGGGAACCAAATTGATCCCCTTTCATACGGGTGCACTGTGACAAATTTCATTGCCTCTGCTACCACCCTTGCTGCCAATGTCAGTTAACTCAGGACCAACTGTGAATCAAATCCAGGACTAGTTGTTCTGTGTGGCTTAGTTCCATCAAGTAACATTTAAAGCTACTGACCAAGTTCTTTTGGTAAATAGTAAACATTGGAATCCATTTGTAAATTATACAGAAAGGAGTTGAACTCAGAAGAGCCTGAGAATCTTCTCACCATAACAATGGCTGACCAACAAACTTTGCAATATGATAGACTGTGTCTTGGATGGATAATGAATTTTGACTTGCACACTTCAAAACAGAGAGAAAGCAGTGAACAGCCACAATAGAGAGAAAAAAACACTGCAGTAGAGAACAAGAAACAGTCACAACAGTGAAAGAAAGCAAAAGAAAAGAGCGATTCAGAGATAAACTGAGGTGGATCTTGTCCTTGTGCGATCATGCAAAACATAAAGCCATTGGAAATAAAAATCAGGAGAGCTGTAAAACAGGCTTTGATATAGCTAGTTTTACACTGCCGCAACAAATTAAGATCTATCCCAGAAGGAGAGCAACAGCAGCCACAACAGGATCAAATTTGTACTTGGTTAATCGGTCATTTTTTCTCAGTTTAGTACTTTTGCTTCTGAACCAGAAGGTGTTAGGTTCAAGCCATTAGGATTTGACAGCACAATTCAGGCAGGTTCTTTAGTTGTGAGATAGTGTTGCATTGTTGACCGTGCAGTCCTTCAGATGAGATATTAAACTACGACTTGATTCGGATCAGCATTAAAGATCTCCAGGGGCTGCATGAAGAAGAGTAAAGAGCTCTTCCATCCAAAGTTCCCCCTTTCACCAACTTCAAAAATCGATGAACTACTTCTTCATATCATTGGTGCTTGTGTGACCTGCTTGCCAAATTGCTGCTGAGTTTGAGACGCAATAACAATGATGACACTTCTTTTGGTCCGTAGAGTTTTGGGAAGTTTCCAAGACTTGTCCTGTATAGAGTTATTTTTTTCCCTTTGGTCTATGGGGACTATTTAATCATGACCTCAGGTATTATGGCAGGAGATTTTATTTTAGGTTGAGGACTAAAAGCATTACACAAACACTAATAGCAGTTTGCAAAACTAAATTGTCCCATGTAAGGATGCCCGCGTAGGGGAGTTCAACAACTTTATCTGTTATCCAAGGTAAATCGGTTTTCAAGGGTTAGGTCTTAAATAGCTATCTTAACCAAAGCAAACATCAAACTGCATTGTTTGCCTCCTGAAAGAATGTGAGATATTTAAAGAGCATTGAATGGAATGCAAAGCACTATCACCTGGGGAAGCATTAGCATATTGAAGTCAGTAAGTGATGTTACTTGTGATCCGTCCACATCAATGGCCATGCAAGCTCAGGAACTGAGCTCACAAGGCAGGATGGAATTCTCCATCTACAGACTCGACTTTCCCAGTGCTCCTCATCTGTCTGTCAAGCTCAACTCCATGCAACTTTCAACTCATTCAAAACTCCACTGGCTCATCCTATTCTGTACTAAATCCAGTGGATTTATTACCCATATATGTCAGCCTGCACTGGTTCTCTGACATTCTGTGCACTGATTTTAAAATTCCCACCCTTGGCTATAAATCCATCTCAGTGAAGGTTCATCCACTTGAACTCTGCAACCTCTCTCCACCCTGCTAAATAGCCAGAAACATCCATTCTTCCTACTGTGGTGCACCTTTCTATTTCACCGTTAGTGGCTGAACATTCGCTCCAAAACTTTCTTCCTAAACTCTCCACATCTCTTCCACTTTCCATTATATCCTCAAAGGATATCTCTTCAATCACATTTTCATTCGCTTCCCTTATTTTTTTTTTGACTCCTGACATTCTTCAGTCCAGTATTTTGGGATGTTGCCCTCTGCAATAATCTGAGGGCTGAAATATTTGCGGCAATTCTGATCAACACAACTAGAACTTGAGTGTGAGTCTTCAAGAATGGCAAGAAGCTAGTGCAGAACCTGGATTGGCTGGATCTTAAATTTTGTGAAGAGGTACCTACGATGTGACCTTATCAAAAGGACACAGTGAGTCTTTTGGACTGAACATAAATGAGGCAAAAGCTGGGTGGGGAGGGCAGGTGGTGCGTGGGTGGTCTTGGGAGGATTGAGCAACTTCCATGCCCACTGAGCTACCTCTGCCAGGCTTTCTGGCCTTCTACAAGTGGTGGGTGCTCCATGTTCCCTCCTTGGTGGTGTGGATATTTTCCACTGGCATGATAAGTAAGGTTAACCCCTGATCCCATGAGCTCAATTGGGCCAACAAGAGTGAAGTCTGTGCCAACGTTGCTGGAATGAAAGGACCCAGGTTGGGGGCTGGTGGATGGCTGGTGGAAGGAAAGGCATAGGGCTGGAGGCAATTTCAGGGTTAGGCTGGGCCTAGGCTGAAGAAAATGATCTTCACTTTAGTATATTTGAGAACATTGAACCAGTGTAGATCAGCATGTTCAGGGATGATGGGCAAAGAGTACCTAGTGTGGGATAAATTATGTGCATTGGAGAATTTAGAGTTCACATTCTTAATACAAACTTACCAGTCTAACACAGGACTGGCAAACTAAACATAGGTTCCATTTATTTGAAGATGTAGTACAGGATTGCTGAGTAGATAGACTTACTATTAAGATTCAAGGAAGGTGCAGCTGGAACTCCTTCACACCACATGCTGCTAGCTAAACTAAAAGCTCCTCTGAATAATGCCTGCTGGTCACATGGTTTACACCCTGGCTATTTACTCATTAGCATCTTCTCTCTGAAAGCAATATCAAAACACATGTAGGGTGCAGGGTGTGAGACAGCACCTAATCAATATATTCCTATCTTTATTCTGGCCTGATTTAAAATTGGCAATGCTTCCATCCCATGGACTGCCTTCTCTATCAATTATGAGAATGGAGCTGTAAACACAATCCTTGCCCTTTCTGGGTGGAGTAGTGGAACATAGGTGTAATCTACTTAATGAAGATTTTAGTGTAGATTTTATAATTTTTCAGGATTCTCCTAATAGCGTAGTGGATAATGAAAGATAATGAAATGAACAGCATTGAGCCATATGAACCAGGTTCAGCGACTGCTTTGTGCTGAGTTCATTGAATAATTGTTTGTGTGTTACAATTGGCATTACTATCACAAGGACAAGGGAGCAGAAAAGTAGCCAAGTTTCTGACTGCTGATTGTCAGTCAGTGACTAGCATCTTAAAAGTGTGCATCTGTGGATATGTGCAATTTTCACCTTCAGGAGGAGTGGGGAGAATGGGCCAACCAGTGGCTTAGGTCAAGGCCATCTTTGACTAATGCTTAAACTTAGTGTCAGTGGGAGAGTCAGTCCAAAGAAGATCATGTAACAATAAGAAGATGCAGTGGTATGCGAGAAGGCAGGGAGGGGGAGACCTATAAATGTCACAATGCTCAAAAAGGCATTAGACAATCTAGTTTTAACAATATTCCAGATATAGCCAAACAACAGGGAAGTGTTTAAATCTCAAATTAGTGACAGAAAACAAACCTTTTATCCATGCAGTAAAAGATGCCTTATATCAATAAGCTTGAGTTGTATGTTTATTTACAACATAATTGAAAGCTTTAAAGTGATTCTGGACTCAAAGGCTGCCTTAAACAAAGCAATCTCGTCACAATAAAGTAAAGTAGGCCCAAAGCTGTACCATGACTTCTCTCAATTTATGGCTGGTAGAGCATAAAGGGTATAGCAAGCTGAATTATTGGAATAGATCTCATGAATGAATAAAAAAAAAATGTAGTTCACAATGACTCATAAGTTTTGGTGGAGGAATTCTTGTTTTAGTGTAATTGACTTTTGCTGATGTTGAATTATGTGGTAATTATCATTGCATTCTTTTTAGTGTGTACAATTCAAAACCATTGGCACACATTCGGCCCATTTTTGTCAAGTGGTTAATGTTTTCTTTTCTTGACTAAATCTCGTCTATAAATATAAAGATCAATACCTAGTCCATTTACAGCCAACACTCTGTCAACCAGTTTCGTGCTGTCAAAAAAAATTGTTGACAAATCTCACAATATACACAGCATCATCATACAAAAAGCAAGCCAATTTGAATGCTATCATTCACAAACAATATCTGACAATTAATGTAAGACATGCCATCATAACCTCTCTAATGAACATCTGAAAATGGTCCCATATAAGGAATTACTTTGCAATGCAGTGGCTTTTGCTACTCAGGCAACTTTGCACTCATTTCATACATTGGGGGATCCCACAAACTCTTATTATTCTGAACAAGTACAATGTTCAAAAACACCATGCGATTGTATGGGACTGCTTGGTGATAAAACAGTAAAAATACCAACATCTGCCATCAACTTACCTGATTGAAAAAATTGAATGCCAATAAAAGAATGCTAGCTGATGAATTAGTCAACCCTAAACTTTGCACTGCACCTGGCTGTCTGTTTTTGCCCGTGTTGCTTGAGGAAGCCATGGAATCTTTAGTGTTCAGCTGAACCACTGGAACAGGCAGGCAGGACTTTGACTTAATGTTTCATCCAAAGGCTGGCATTTGGTTAATGCAAAATTCTTCTGCCACTAGATTATATGATCAAATCCAATGATGACTGAATCCAGAGCCTCCTGATTCAGAGGTCATAGCGCTACCAACTGAATCCATGATTAATCTCTAAGATTTACCAATTTTCTTCACATTTATTCCTCCTTAAACATTTTCTCTTGAATAACCCCAGTTTTAATCACTCCACCGTTGGTAGCCAAGCCTTCTATTGCCTAGACCCGAAGCTTTGCATTACCATCACCATACCTCTCTGTCTCTCTACCTCACTTTCCTCCTTTAAGACACTCCTTAAAACCTGCCCTTTGACCAAGATTTTAGTCACCTGACTTAATATCTCCTCACGTGGCTCAGCATCATTTATCATCTTATAATGCTCCTGTGAAGTGTCTTGGGGTGTTTCATTATGTTAAAGGCACTTTATTAATATAAGTTGTTGCTAATGTTATTGCTGCTGGGGTACTTACTCATGATGGGATATTACTTCCCAGGCTCTGGAGCACCTCATCTAAATGGCCATGTTTCATGTATATGGGCTAACAGTGTTCATTTGATAAATTAAGATTAAGACCAGTTGATGTTGCTCACATCTATTGCCGACATGCACAACACAAACTTTACATCAGGAGGTTCTGGACCATCTATGAGCAGGAACAATTCTTTACCGAGCCAGTGGCAATTGCAATGTTTCTATTATCTTTAGAATGATCGACCTAAATGGAGTTGGTGTATTTGGTGACCCCTTTCGGAGACAGTGTGTTTGGCCAGTCTCCCTGGTAGTATGAGGTGAACGGCGCTCTGGATCTCCCTGGCTGAGATGGTGCGGCGCTTGCTGTAGTGAATGAGGTGTGAAGCCTCAGAAGCAATATGTTCAAAAATGTCGACAACGAAGGAATTCATAACACTCATGGCCATGGATGAGATCCTGGTGGAAGGGTGGACCTGCATTGTACCCTGTACACGTAAGTGGAATAGCTCTGCTTGGGAGATTCCTCTGCTTCTTGGGCGGCTTCTTGATAACTTTAGTCTGCGGCTGCTTCAACGCTTTGCAGGATGCACCACCCTTTGCCGCAGCTACCACCTCAGGCATCCCACTTGACTTGGACAAATTCAAGTCAGCTACCACCACTCAAGCTGAGTGCTTGAGTTAGCTAACTCAGCACAGATGGGTGAGTCAACATTGGGGCTTTCTGCTCTGTTGTGCTTATTCAAAGCCTAAGTTGTACCTATCTACCAGGGCTATCTAGGGTGCTTTATTAACAAATTTTAGCAACTAGTTTAAAAGGTAATGTCATTGGACTAGTAATCCAGAGGCCCTGGAGACATGAGTTCAAATCCCACCATGGCAGCTGGCAGACTTTAATCTCAATTAATAAATCTGGAATTTATAAAGCTAGTCTCAGTAATGGTGATCATTATAATTATCATAAATTGTTTTAAAAATCTATCTGGTTCAGTAATGTCCTTTAGGGAAGGAAATCTGCCATCCTTACATGGTCTGGTCTACACGTGACTCCAGACCCACAGCAATGTGGTCGACTCTTAGCTGCCCTCTAGCAAGCCACTTAGTTCAAGGACAAATTGGGATGGGCAACAAACGCTGGCCTTGCCAGCGACACCCACATCCCATAAACGAATAAAGAGAAAAAGGAAAAATGCTGGGAGGATACATTATTATGCGGGTGAGGGAGATTTCACTCAGTAGTAGATGCTTGTTGTAGTTGATAGAAGAAATTTGGCTGTGTTGGGATCAACACAGGCAAAGTGGGCCTGTTCCAGTTATTCTAGACCAGTATCATGCTCCCAAACTCCCATTCAATTGTTTGTGAGTGTTTGGCGGCTGAACAATGCATAAACCATCTTCTTCCATTCGCTATGTCATTGGAAGAATTTGAAACAAGATGGCTATCTAACAAAACAGTCAACATGAAAATTCTCAGTTTACACATTGATATGACCAGGTGAGAAAGGGTGAACTGGCTCGCCTCTATTCAGCCTCCTTGGTTGGTCATGACAAAAGTTTAAGTTACTTTTTCACGAGGAGATGCCTTTCCCAAATCAGAATGTATTTAACTAAGTTGTGAGAAATAAGGAGCCAATCAAACAAGGTCTTCTTGAGTTAAAGAAAGAGCAAATTTATTAACCACTAAACCTGAGGGAAAAAATAATAAAAATGTGAAGTCTCACACACACACACACACACACACACATACACACACGTATCAGAAATAAGGGAAGTTAGTGTCCAATAACAAAAAAGGTTAAAAGAATATACTTCATTGGTTCTTGAGGCACAGATTTTTAAATGCCGTGGCCGATTTGGATTAGTTGGTTTCGTTGGTGCGGTCAGATGTAGATGTTGAAGTTGTTATGAGATCTTGGTTCGCTGGTAGATTTCTAGTGAAGTTGACTTCTGCACCAGGTAGTATACTTGTTCCAAAAGAGAGAGAGCCCAGCATTCAGCCTGTTTCCTCTGCTGCAAACTTTCTTGCAATCTCTCTACAGTGGCTGCAGTCTGGCCTGTTATACTTTATCCATTCTGTATTTTCAAGGGGTTTTGGGTGGGTCTTTCTCTGGCAGCTATTGTTTCAATATCTTGTGCTTTGCACTGTAATGTCTGTTCCTTAGACAATGACAAGTTTTGATAAGTCTTTGAGTTATAGGAAATGTCACTCTCTTCACACTCCCCTGAGGGTGACTTGTTTGTTTTTCACCTTCACCTTGGAAGGTGGCCTTGCATCTTTAAATAGTTTGTTCTGTCTCATTTCACATTTCAAAATTTCCAGTCAGTTGAAAGTTTGAAAATCCTTTTTACAAAATTAAAGGGGCATAGGATAAAATGTATTTAACCCCAGCAAAATAAGTAACTCTCTGGAATTAAGAATTTTTTTCTCAATTTTATTTACTAGTGCCTAAAGCCAAAAGTCTGGGGTTATAAAAAGTCTGATGATCAGGTGAGGTGTGTGGGGAAGGGGAGGGAGGAAATCAACTATAATTGGAGGGAGGTGATGGAAAGCCCTTCATGTTGATGATTAAACTGCAAATGAATGACGTACAGTGACAGGGACAGGGCCCCTGAAAAACAGGAAACACCACATTGCACAATGACCTCGCTTAGGGAACCGTGCAGAGCTGAAGAGAAATGAAGCAAGGTGCACCTGGCACAACGTAGGCTCAGATGCAAGTAATCTTTCATATTTTATTGATTCTACACATGCTGCTTGGCTTTGATGCTGCTTATTCACTAATTATCTCTGAAGTTATAAAACCTGCCCAGGTTACTGTACTTAGGCTGCACCAGAAGCAAATAGATTTTTTTTAAACAATTACTCCAAACAGCTTACAACAAAATAGTTCAAGTCTGATACTTAGGGTGGAATCGTCCGAGATTTGCACTAAGAACGGTAGCGGGCAGGGAAAAGGACATTTTTCCCACTGGCCGCAATGGTGGATTTTTGTGCTGTATTATTCCAATCCTGCCTCGTTAATCCTGTATTCCCGCTGTTTCAATAGTGGGTGGGCTCCCATTTGCCCTCCATGCCATCACCTTGCCACTTCATCATGCCAGGTGCCATAATTAAAGTGCTTCCAACCCAGGACTAATGCACAGAAGACATGGCCACGAAAGGTGAGAAGACTGCAGCCCCCAGGTTTAATGACCCAGCCCATTCAAGCGCCTTTTGGATGCAGTGGAGGCCTGACAGGATGTCCTCCATCCCCACTCTGGCCACAGGAAGGGCAGCAACATCATTAATCCAGCATGAGAGGCGGTGGCAGCGGGGGTCAGCGCCAATGCATTGCAAAAGAGGACAGCCACCCAGTGCCGCAAAAGGATGAATGGCCTCATCCGTTCCGCCAGGGTAAGTCACTCTTCTCATCTCTCTCAACTCACATTCACAAACCAATCCACAGGGATCTCACACCTCAGGGGACAACAACACTAACTCTCACATACATCCTCTCATCTCCATCAGGCTCATATCCTCTGGAGCTCACATCCTCATCCTGTCCATGGCTCCGCTCACCACACAAACATTCCACACAGTGCCATGTGCCCTGCTCACACTCTCTCCATCTGTTTTCATGCAGGAGAAGCTGGCTCACAACAGCAGGGAGAGTCCCAGACCAGGGGTGGAA
Source organism: Carcharodon carcharias (assembly GCF_017639515.1). NCBI lineage: Eukaryota > Metazoa > Chordata > Chondrichthyes > Lamniformes > Lamnidae > Carcharodon > Carcharodon carcharias. The sequence continues at coordinate 110,342,937 of NC_054468.1, read as the reverse complement.
TGGCCCACATTAGGTCTCTCACTCACTGTGAGGAGTGAGCCATCACACTGACCGGTGAGGACATGGACCCTGCCTACGGTGATGATGAGGTCGGCGGTGAACACCCTCGTGAGGATCCTGCACCACATCATCCCCCTCTCAACGAAACTGTGAGTGTTCTCTCTCCTGCTTTTGACTCTGCTGCCTTCCACTAATTATCTCTACTTTGATTCACAGGGAGCTCTGCCAAGGGACCGACACCCTCAGCCAGCTAGTCCCTCAGCTCCATCCAGGTCCTCACCTCCAGACAAGAGGACTCCTCCTCCATTGAAGAGCTGGAAATAAGCAGCCTGGAAGATCCATCACAGCGCTTACCCACACCCTTCACCAGCGCAGAGACACACACTTCAGTGGGACGTAGATCTAGAGCAGGCTCAGGTTCACAACCTGGTGGTTACCGCACGGACACCTGTCCGCAGCAGGAGGAGGCAGGTTCAGAGGCGAGTTCCCCGGCACTTGGAGGGCTGCTGGGTAAGAGGCCTGTGAGGTCTGAGTCAGATGACGAGCCTCTGGATTTGGCCTTCCAACTCATCCTGGAGAGTCAGCAGGAGGCGGGGGAACATCACACAGAGCTGTTGGAAGCCTTCAACAGAGTGGCACGTGAGTTGGAGGAGTGCGTCCGCCTGCTCTCTGATGAAGTGGTGCCCACATGTGCGCATATATAGGTCTCCATGGGGAGGATGGCAGACACCATGGATACCCTGGTCCAGCAGAACATGGAGATATGTGCAGTCTTGCAGTCCATCGCGGGAGCCATGGGGGAGTTTCTGCAGCAGCAATGTGAGTGGTAAAGGAGGAACCTTGACGTCCCTCCAGGTGCTCCTTCCCCTCAAGGAGTCAGGCCGGGGCCCGCGGGCACCTGAAGGGAGGAGGATCAGCAGCTGGACACCCCTGGCTCATCCAGTCAGGAATCTCAAAGACTGTCCTCCCCCTCCGAGTCCCTTTTGCTGTGACCCCCTCAATCTCATCCTCTGTCACTATGGAGGGAGCAGCTGGCCCACAGGAGGACAACCAAAGCAAGCAAGGGCCCCAAAGGCCTCGACTCTCCAGAGGACCCATGTCAAAGGCATCAAGGGCATCAGGGCCAACCATTGCACATGCTGTCTCCACCCCTGCTGGGGATGTCAGGGCAAAACCAAGAAGTCTAAGGCATTGAAAAGTTAAGAAATTCTGATCATAGTTGGTTGCACGGGTGAACACATTTTGTCACTTTAAAATCTGAAAATATATTCACTTTCACTGAGTAATGTGTAATGGTGTCTTTCAGCTTCATTGACAGGCTTATTGAGACCTCCCCCTGCATCCCCCTCCCCCTGCATCCCCCTCCGCCTCACCACTAGCAATTCAGCTGCACACAGCCGGCCCACGGGTGGTTCTGGAGGGAGGAATATGTGTGTGTGTGTATGTGTGTGTGAGTGTGTGTGTGAGAGTGTGTGTAAGAGTGTGTGTGTCTGTGTGTGTGTGTGTGTGTGTGTGTGTGTGTGAGTGTGAGTGTGTGTGTGTGTGTGAGAGTGTGTCTGTGTGTGTGTGAGTGTGTGTGAGTGTGTGTGTGTTTGAGAGTGTGTGTGAGTGTGTGTGAATGAGTGTGTGTGAATGACTGTGTGTGTATGAGTGTGCATGTGTGAGTGTGTGTGAGTGTGTGTGAATGAGTGTGTGTGTATGAGTGTGCGTGTGTGTGTGTGTGTGTGTGTGTGTGTGTGTGTGAGTGTGTGGCAGGGCCTTTCAAAGACATGTGCAGGCACTCTTCCACGCACGCAGATCCTTCACACATCACACTCATCTCAATATCCCGAGCATTTTCAATGCTGCCTGCTGGGATTCGCTTTCAGTTGTCTATCTCAGCTGAGCTGCATCTCCACCCACCCAATGATCACACTCCCATGCAGCACCTGATCTCGCCCATCAAGACCCTCGCTTCACTGTCAATTTAGTTAGCATGGTGCTTCTAACATTTTTCTTCAGGTCCCTCATACTTTCCCATCCCCCAATCACCCATTTCCTTTCCCCCATTAATGTCGACCACCCCTGTCATTAACTTCCACCTTCCCTCTGTGAACTACCATCCACAACCCATTTCTTTCAGGGACGTCCAGGTGACCGTGCACGTTCCCTTCCTTCTGAAAATGCCACATTAACCCCCCCAACCTCCTCCAACCCCCAGGATCTGTGTCTGCCTCTGAATTCCCACCAACATTCTCGCTGTCTCATCTACTGATACCATTGCACCCTCACCCTCCCACCCTCCGACCTCACTCTGCCCTCAGTCATTCACACCATTCCCTCATTCCATGCCCACCCTCAGTTTGCTCCCCAGAAGACAGTCATGGACTCATCAGAGCCCTCCCTTGCATGTTCACCTGGACATCGCCCGACTCTGGACTTCTTCTCCCCCCCTTCAACCCCTCCCCTCAGGCCTTCCCACCACCCTGAACTCCCCCATCCAGAATCCCTCCCCCTTAGTCCTTCCCCCTTCCTGACTCCTTCAGATATCCTTACTTCTTCCGCCACCCTTACTCCTTCCCCTCTCCGGACCCCTTCCTCCCCCTTAATTCTTCCTCCAGCCTTACCCCTTCCTCCCCCTGGACTCCTTCCCCTCTCAGGACTCCTTCCCCCCTCTTAACTCCTTCCCTTACACCTCACACCTACACCTTATATCTATCTCCTCAGTTGCTGTCTTCTCTGCCGTTATCCCCTCCTCACCCCATAGTCCCTGCCCCCCAAACTCCCCCCAATACCTTTGTTCACCCCCCTCCCAACCTCACCCCTCCGACACATTCATCCTCCCCTTCTCTACCTCACCCACACCACACTCCCCCCAACACCTCTTCCTCTCTCACCCCCCGGTACATCTCCCCCGCCAAAACACAGCTGGACCTTCCTCTCCACCCCCTTGACCATCATCCATTGTGAGCAGACCCTCAATGATGACTTTCCACCTTCCGCGAGCTGCTTCATGGCGGAGCCATGTCCATGAGAATCCACCCAGCATGTGATGGCTGTTCCTCCAGGGTCCCATTGCTGTTGGGCTCCAGCATCTTCTGCTCCTCCGATGTCCTCGATGTGAGCAAGCCCCTGGTGGGTAAGTCCCGACTTCTGCACATCACACTTATCAAGAGGTGTTCTGCACAGGCATGTTTTCCCGCTGACATGGGCAGATGATCCAGTGGGCAGGGGGATGAGTCCGATAGGCGAGCCTTATAATGAAATGCAGATGTATTACAATGAGGCTCCTGACGTCCGACAGTGGGAAACACAGCCCGTCATCGATGGGCAGAGCGGAGCGATATTTTGGCATTCTCGCCATCTTGTCTGCTCACTCTGCTGAACACACCTGACACCAACGGGTGTGGAAAATTCCGCCCTTAGACCACAACATGCAACAATGATAATCTCACAGAGAACACATAAACTATAAATGCATGAAGCCTGGTAAAGGGAATTAAGACCCAGCTATGCCTGTCTCTTTATGGGGTATGTGGAACATTCCTTGTTCCAGTCCTACTCCGGCCCCCTTCCACAACTCTTTCTCCGGTACATCGATGATTACTTCGGTGCTGCTTCATGCTTTCGTCAGGAATTAGAAAAATTTATTAATTTTGCTTCCGATCTCCACCCCTCCATCATTTTCACGTGGTCCATGTCTGACACTTCCCTTCCCTTCCTTGACCTCTCTGTCTCAATCTCTGGTGATAGACTGCCCACCAATATCCATTACAAACCTACTGACTCCCACAGCTACCTCGACTACAGCTCCTCACACCCCGCTTTCTGTAAGGACTCCATCCCATTCTCTCAGTTCCTTCGCCTCCTTCGCATCTGTTCTGATGATGCTACCTTCAAAAACAGTTCCTCTGACATGTCCTCCTTCTTCCTTAACTGAGGTTTTCCACCCACGGTCGTTGACAGGGCCCTCAACCGTGTCCGGCCCATCTCCCGCGCATCCGCCCTCACGCCTTCTCCTCCCTCCCACAAACATGATAGGGTTCCCCCTTGTCCTCACTTATTACCCCACCAGCCTCCGCATTCAAAGGATCATCCTCCGCCATTTCCGCCAACTCCAGCATAATGCCACCACCAAACACATCTTCCCTTCACTGCCGCTATCGGCATTCCATAGGGATCATTCCCTCCAGGACACCCTGGTCCACTCCTCTATCACCCCCTACTCCTCAACCCCCTCCTATGACACCACCCCATGCCCACGCAAAAGATGCAACACCTGCCCCTTCACTTCCTCTCTCCTCACCGTCGAAGGACCCAAACACTCCTTTCAAGTGAAGCAGCATTTCACTTGCATTTCCCCCAACTTAGTCTACTGTATTCGTTGCTCCCAATGTGGTCTCCTCTACATTGGAGAGACCAAACGTAAACTGGGCGACCACTTTGCAGAACACCTGCGGTCTGTCCGCAAGAATGACCCAAACCTCCCTGTCGCTTGCCATTTTAACACTCCACCCTGCTCTCTTGCCCACATGTCTGTCCTTGGCTTGCTGCATTGTTCCAGTGAAGCCCAAAGCAAACTGGAGGAACAACACCTCATCTTCCGACTAGGCACTTTACAGCCTTCCGGACTGAATATTGAATTCAACAACTTTAGGTCTTAAGCTCCCTCCTCCATCCCCACCCCCTTTCTGTTTCCCCCTTCCTTTTGTTTTTTCCAATAGATTACATAGATTTTTCTTTTCCCAGCTATTTCCATTATTTTAAAATATTTTTAAATCTTTCATGCTCCCCCCACCCCCACTAGAGCTATACCTTGAGTGCCCTACCATCCATTCTTAATTAGCACATTCGTTTAGATAATATCACCAACTTTAACACCTATGTGTTCTTTTGTTCTGTTGTTTGTGACATCTTTTGATGATCTGCTTCTATTACTGCTTGTTTGTCCCACAACCACACCAACCCCCTCCACTTCTCTCTTTCTCCCCCCCCCCCCCCCCCCCCCCCCCCCCCCCCCCCCCCCCCCCCACAACGTTAAACCAGCTTATATTTCACCCCTTTCTTGGACTCACTCAAGTTCTGTCGAAGGGTCATGAGGACTTGAAACGTCAACTCTTTTCTTCTCCGCCGATGCTGCCAGACCTGCTGAGTTTTTCCAGTTAATTCTGTTTTTGTTTTGGATTTCCAGCATCCGCAGCTTTTTGTTTTTATTAAGATGCAGTTGTTCTCTGATACAGTTTGCTCCCAAATTGGCTTGATTGGAATTTTAACCTAAATACTGGGCTGCACATTTGCTGGACTGTGAATTTTTGCTATATTTTCTGTTCTAGATTTCCTCCAATAAAAATAAACGTAAGACAAATTTCCTGTAATAAATAAACGTAAGGACAAATTTAATGGCAGCTGTGATAAATGATGCAATGGTATTATTGCACCATTGATCCTGTCATTAGCTTTTCTTCTGTTTACTAACCCAGCAGGTGGTTTGTATAAGCATCAGCACCTGCCATGACCTGGTCCAATGGTCAACTAACATCATTAATTCTCATTGCAGTTCCTCTAATCACACACTATGACTCTGGCTGGAAACACCCCACCAATGATGGAAACAAGTTTCCACAGACCCTCAACCAGAGTTATGGCCAACATTTTGGAGAAACTCCATCCCCCCGCACACCCGCAGAGGAATTCAACACTTTAGGAATCTGACTAATGCACCATAGCATTGGGGTAGCCAACCGGGCATTTACAGGTCTGCTTTCAAGTGGAGTTTTGCTTCAGGTTTGACAGCCTCAGTGTATGTGCACTCACAAAGCCGGAACACAAAGCCAAAGTTGTTTCTTGGTGTGACCGAGAAACAGCTGCCAGCGAACCAACAGCTCGTTTTACACTGCGTAAAATGGATGGTCAGTTTACTGTCACCCATTTTGCACATTTGTCAAAGACCAACTTCATCCCAAGGCAAGAGGGGGGTGTCAGGATGATACTCCAGTGGAGACTGAAGCAACAGTATTTTACTCTCTGCCAGCTGTAAAGGTCCTCAGTACATGAATTCATCCAAGATCAAGGAGAATTCTAGTGGTTGCAAGTCCTATGTCCATCAGGTAGTATCGAATTGTCATTCTCACTTAGAGAGGATAGAACCACAGCTGATATAGAAAATGTAAATGTCATACTGGTCCATTAGAGAATACTACTCTGAGGTTGGCTTGGAGCAGAACGAGGTTTTACCTTGCATCTAACCTGTTTTGTACCCAACCAAAAAATGCTCGATGCTTAAGCTGAATGTTATTGGAAATAAAATGTCTTCCCCATATCACTATGAACAGCGTAAAAAAAAATCACTCTTTCAAAAAAAAATGGAGTTTCACAGAGCAGGGCTCAAGTTACCAATATTTGTTATTCGTGTTTCTCAACATTTAATATTTTGTTACAGCGATTAACGATCAGGGTAAAGAGCTGTCACCATTCTGAGCTGCATTCTGTGAGTCACACAGGCACATCATCATCACAAGGTTTTTCCCAACAGTAGTCATGGATCGACTGAGAGCACCAGTGGCAGAAAGCTGTCCAGCATTCTCAACAGCCATGGGATTGACGTAACCATCAAAATCAGAAGGCTGACCTTCACCCTTCTCACTAGGTAACTAAACAGTGGAGAGATGCACCACTACAAAACTGCAAAGTTCCTAACTAGACTGCCAGGGATTGCAGCTTTAGTTAGTTTTGCTATAAAAAACAAATGCTCCTTATCAGACCACCAGCTGATAGGACTAGTTTTTATTTGAAATTGAAATGCACAACAGTTGTTTCTTCTTGCACCCGCCATTGTACAGAGTGAATCAATTAAAGGATCTTTAGGAGTTCTGTCGAAGGGTCATGAGGACTCGAAACGTCAACTCTTTTCTTCTCCGCCGATGCTGCCAGACCTGCTGAGTTTTTCCAGATAATTCTGTTTTTGTTTTTGTTTTGGATCTTTAGGATGGCTTGAGAATGTGAAAGGTATTGTATTTAAATGCAAGTCCATTTGTAAAAAGGAGTGACTTACATTTAAATATAACACCTTTCACATCCTCAAGACATCCCAAAGCACTTTATAGCCAATGATGCACTTTTGAATATAGTCATCCCCTTAACATAGGGTAACGCGATAAACAATTTGTGCAAAGCAAGGTCCCACAAAAAGCCATAAGAAAAATGGCCAGATAGCAAGATAAAAGCAAAAAACTGCAGATGCTGGAAATCCAAAACAAAAATAAAAATACCTGGAAAACTCAGCGGGTCTGACAGCATCTGCAGAGAGGAACACAGTTAATGGTTCGAGTCCTTATGACTCTTCAACAGAACTGTTCAAGAGTCATACGGACTCGAAACATTAACTGTGCTCCTCTCCACAGATGCTGTCAGACCCGCTGAGTTTTTCCAGGTATTTTTATTTTTGTTTTGGCCAGATAGTAATGTTGTTTGAGGGATAAATATTGGCCAGGGTACTGGGGAGAAATCCCTTGTTCATCCTTCAAAAGTGCCATGAAATCCGTTGCATCTATCCGAGATCAATGAGACCTCAGTTTAATGTCACCTCTGATAAACAGCAGCTCCAGCAGTCCAGCACTCCTTCGGTGCTGTGCTCAAGTCATTAGACTGGGACTTGAGTCTATGATCTTCTGATTCAGGGGTGAGAATGCTGCTATTCTGCTAAGACTGACCTAAATGAGGACATCAAATGCATGTCACCATGTTGCTTTTTAAAAGACAAGCCAACCATTAATACTTGTACACTGGAGCCCCGTTATAACATGGTCCGCTATAGCACGGAACTCGTTATAACACAGATCTGTCTTGCACCTCAGAACTTTCATTCTGCAAGTGTGGCTATAAGCATTCTGCAACTACAACCCATTGTTGCCAACCCTCCTGGATTGTCTACTGGAATTGGTATCAATCTCCCAGTCACCATTGAAAGCAATCCGGGAGATTGTGAAACAATATATTAAGCAAATAAATTAGTATAATGCACATCATTTGTATAGAAGCTCATCGTTCATTGTAAAACGGTGATCTAATTATGTACTTGGCAGCATGGTGTCATAAAACGTAAATTAGCCCTGATGCACACACATGGAACCATAGAACCATAGAAAAGTTACAGCACAGAAGGAGGCCATTTGGCCCATCTTGTCCATACCAGCCCAAGGACACACAGGTGCCCTTTCTAATCCCATCTTTCTGCACCTGGCCCATACCCCTGTACTGTGCTCATGAGTGTTGTTGGCTGTTTTTTCCCGCTGATCGACTCGAGGAGGTAAAAGGAGCAAGCACTGCTGCTAGAAAGTTACGTAAGCCTATCACTAGCAAGAGGTATGTTGAACGTTACAGACATGGATTTAGTCACAGTTGATTTATTTGAAAAATGAATCTATTTTGTGAACTGGTGAGATTTACACAGGAAGTTTTAACTGGCATGAAATGGGATTTTGCAACGGATTTGATAGAGGCCTTGGTTTTTCTCTCTCGCCTTCCCTTGGAACTTGCTCTTGCTATGCTGCCGGCTTTCCGTGATGTCACTTCCGCCGACCTCACCTAGAATATGTCCAGCCACAGTTGGCAACCCTCCTACAAACACAGCCATCCACTTTAAAAAGGGAAAATTAAAAACAGCTATTTAATTATTTGGTTGGTTTCACACAGCCCCTGCTTTATTCATTTATTTTGGAGTACGAGGACTGGAATCTGTAGGGATGTGCACATAATATTGGTCTGGTGGCCTGTGTGTTCAGCATCAATTAAAAGATAATGCAGTCTCTGCTATACAACGGTCTCCAGAAATGGTCTGTCTTATAGCAGGGTCCTAGTGTATTAACCTTAATGTGTGTAATCAGGTAACAACTCTAGCTTAGCCCATATTCAGTCAAATTTGGACATTTTTGGTCTGCCCCTTTTATGTTAGAATACATTTATAATAAAGACAAACATATCAAAATGAAAGCATATGTCTGACAAAAGTTCCTAAAGCTTTCCAGCCCAACAGGAGTGAATTATTAACTTGTTTCCACCCAAAGTGGCCAAGGGAAGGCCACAAATCCCTACTAATATTAGAGTGGAAATTCCTGCCACAGCGAATGACAGATTAAATGTCCGCAATCATATAATTTTATAACAGGTAAAACGCAGTGAAACAATCAGCTAATGAAAGCTCATAAATACACACGGGCATGTTGTCCATGTATTTTTACACTGGTAAGAGCTGGAGGCACTCAGCAGAGACAAAGAGCATTAAAAGTATGCAATCACACTGAGGTAAGGAAGGTGAAGAGATAAGATAGAGAAACAAAGTTGGCCTGAATTAGCAAATGGGTATAGAGCGCAAGGTCCTTGTTTCCACTTGCTGTGACCGTTGAATGGCACCAAGCAAGTATGTTGGCAATGTTTAACAAGCCATTCATCTCTTGCCTGTTCCCAATAAACAGAAACCCTTGTTTGAACCACAGACCCATTAGGCTTATTTGCAGTCTGTTATCAAGGAGATTAATCTCCTTATCACCACCATATTAAATTCATAATAAAGCCTATTTTATATTTACATTTAAAGCGTAAATGTGAACCCAGATGTAGCTACCTTGATTCAGACCAATTTATTCAGAATCATTTTCATTTTAAACAATCTAGTTTCAGCTTTTAGGTATGTATTTATTCACAGACCGAAGTTAATTCGATCACTGTATATTTTGGTTCATGTGAATAATATGCAGCTGAAACCACCTGCATGCTGTTTTCAGGATGTATAACATGATGTAATTAAAAATCAATTATAACAAAGCATCCGTGTCACATGACTGAAACACAATATCAGCTGGCCTTTAATGAACACAATTAAGTGTTTTCACATAGGTTTCATCATAAACACATTCAGCAACATTGGATGGGCACTTGAGGGAAATAAACTTGCAGGGCTGTGGGGATAAGTAGGGGAATGGGACTGACTGGATTGCACTGCAGAGAGCTGGCAGAAATTCGATGGGCCAAATGTCTTTCTTCTGTGTAGTAATACCTCAATGACTCTATAACAGATGGGCCAACTATTAATTTTGGCTTAGGAGAAAGGTTGCAACAATAACCTGCATTTATTTAAGAAAAGTTTTTAACGTCATAAACATCCCAAGGGGCTTCATTGGAGCATTATCAGAGAGGTGTTGGCACAGAATCACATAAGATATTAGGATAGATGACCAAATTCTGGGTCAAAGAATTTCATTTGAACATATGAAATTTAAGGCCAGGGAAAGATGTCTTGATGGCCATAGAATCATGACTAAATACTTGCTCCCTTCCTTCCCCCTCTCCTGCAGCAATGTAATCTCCTGGTTTAGGTAAAAATCAGAGGCCTTAAGGCCAATACAGGAAAAATAGCTTGGAAAATTCCTCTCTGACGCCCTTAGGCAGTATTTTTTTATTCTTACATGGGATGTGGGCTTTGCTGGCTAGACCAGCGTTTGTTGCCCATCCCTAATTTCCCTTGAGAAGGTGATGGTGGACTGCCTTCTAACTGAATGGCTTGCTAAGCCATTTCAGAGGGCTCTTAAGAGTCTGTATGTCACCTGTAGGCCAGGACAGGTTAGGTTGGCAGATTTCCTTCACCAAGTCAGCCAGCTGAGTTTTTACACCAATTTGGTAGTTTTTTTGCCACCATTACAGAGTCTAGCTTTTATTTCTGATTTATTAATGAATTGAGTTTGATTTATACCAGTTGCAGTGGTGGGATTGTAACTTGAATCTTCAGGTCATTAGTCTAGACCCCTAAATCATGAGCTCCATAACATTACCCATATACGACTCTCCTCAATCAAGGGGGTTACATGGACTAAATCTGATCTGTAAAGACACACCTTCTATATGATGTGATCTCAGTTCCAGTTAAAAGCCAGCCCAGCTCCCTCCTGTAGACACAAAAGTTAGCACCCACGACACCAGCCAGTAATGTATTGCCATATAATATCAAGGCAAAATACTGCAGATGCTGGAAATCTGAAGCAAAAACAAAAAATGCAAGAAAAACTCAGCAGGTCTGATAGCATCTGTGGAGAGAAAGACAGCATTAATGTTTCGAGTCTGTATGACTCTTCCACAGAACTAAAGAGAAGCAAAAATTGTGAAATATATGCTGTTTAAGGGGGGTGGGGCAGGTGAAGCTGGATAGAGGGCCAGTGATAGGCGGAAGCAAAGGAGAGATTGCAAAAGATGTCATAAGCAAAAGGTCGAGGGGGTGTTGTTGGTGGTGATACTGGCTAAAGGAGGTGCTAATGGTGCCATTAAGAGTAGAAAGCAGGATGAGCAAGTGACAGATGGCCATAGTGGAGGTGGGGTGGAGGGGGGAAGGTGTGGGAAAAAAGATCAAAATAGGCTAAAAGTTGGGGATAAAACAAATTGCAAGGTAGAGAGGTTTTAGGGAATGGATTCCAATGCTTAGGGCCTAGGCAGCTGAAGGTATGGCGATGATGGTGCAATGTCAATCAAGGATGTGCAAGATGCCAGAGTTGGAGGAGTCAGAGATCTCAGGATGTTGCAGGGCTGGAGTAGGTCATAGAAATAGGGCAGGAGTAATGTGATGTAGCACTAATCTATAAAGATGAAGCTTTGATCTTTGCTGAGCTAGTTAATCTAATTAGGCCAGTAATAGGACTGCTAAGCGTGGTCTCACACTTGTATGAACTTGGAAGCGTTAAGGAAAGAAACCGGCCCCTTGAGCCTGCTCTGCCATTTAACCATTTTACAGAGACATGGTTATAAGGAGATCAAAGCTGGGAATGAAATATTCAGGGTTATGTGGCTTTTCAAAAGGGCAGGCAGGAAGGAAAGGGTGTTGGGGTAGCTTTGTTAGTACAAGATGGAAAAGTACAATAGCAAGAAATGATTTTGGATCAGGAGAAGAAGAATCCATATGAATGGAGGTAAGAAATAACAAGGGGAAGAAGACTCTGGTGGGAGTAGTCTACAGGCCCCCTGACAGTAGCTATACTGTAGACAGAGAATAAATCAGGAACTAATGAGGGAATATAAAAAGGTAGTATATTAATCATGGGTGACTTTTATCTTCATGTACATTGGGGAAATCAAATTGGCAGAGGTAGACATGAGCAAGAATTCATAGCGTGTATTCAGGACAGTTTCCTAGAACAATATATTGTGGATCCAACCAAGGATCAGGCTATTTTGGACCTGGTAATGTGTAATGAGGCAGATTTAATAAATGATCTCATAGTAAAAGATCCCCTAGGAAATAGCGACCATAACATGGTAGAATTTAGCATTCAGTTTGAGAGTGAGAAACTTGGGTCAGAAACAGCTGTGCTAAACTTAAATAAGGGTAATTACAAAGGAATGAGGGTAGAGTTGGCTGGAGTGGACTGGGAAAGGAGTTTAGCAGAAGAGATGGTTGATGAACAATGGCAGCCATTTAAGAAAATAATTCATGACACACAACAAAGATATCCCAGTGAGGAAGAAGGATTCTAGGAAGGGGATAAACCAACCATGGTTAACCAAGGAAGTTAAGGACAGTATCAAATTGAAAGAAAAAACATGCCATGTGGAAAAGGTTAGTGGTAAGCCAGAGGATTGGGAAAGTTTTAAAAACCAACAAAAGATGACCAATAAAAAGAGGGAGAAATAAATGTTGAGGGTAAACTAGCAAATAATATAAAAATGAATGGTAAGAACTTCTTTAAATATATAAAAAGGAAGAGAGAGGCCAAAGTGAATATGGGCCCCTTCGAGAATGAGGCTGGGGGAATAATAATAGGGAACCAGGAAATGGCAGAGGAGTTGAATAAATACTTTGCACCAGTCTTCACGGTAAAAGACACTAATGGCATTCCAAAAATACTAAATAACAAAGGGGCAAAAGGGGGAAGGAAATAAATACAATAACTATCACTAGAGAAAAAGTACTAGGGAAACTAATGAGGCTAAAGGCCGATAAGTCGACTGGACCTGATGGGTTGCATCCTAGGATATTAAAGGAAGTAGCTACAGAGATAGTGGATGCACTGGTACTAATCTTCCAAGGATCCTTAGATTCTGGAAAAGTCCCAGAGGATTGGAAAACAGCCAATATAACACCTTTATTCAAAAATGGAGGGAGACAAAAAACAGGTAACTACAGGTCAATTAGCTTAACATCTGTCAATGGGAAAATGTTGGAATCTATTATAAAGGATGTAATAGCACTTAGAAATGCATAATATAATCAAGCAGAGTCAGCATTGCTTTATGACGGGGAAAGCATACCTGACAAATTTATTAGAATTCTTTGAGGCTGTAACAAGCAGGATAGATAAAGGGGAATCAGTAGATGTAATATATTTGAATTTACAAAAGGGGTTCAATAAGGTACCGCACATAAGGCTACTTAATAAGATAAGAGCCCGAGGTGTTGGGCTCTATATTAGCATGGATAGAGGATTGGCTAACTGATAATAAGGGGATCAAAGGTTACAGGGAGAAGGCAGGAGAATGGGGTTGAGAACTTATCAGTCATGATTGAATGGCAGAGCAGACTCGATGGGCTGAATGGCCTAATTTCTACTCCTATGTCTTATGGTCTTATGGTCTAATAGAAGACAGGGAGTTGGGATAAGGTAGCCATTTTTAGGATGGCATCCTGTAACTTGTGGAGTGCCACAGGGATCAGTGCTGGGGCCACAATTATTTGCAATATATATTAATGTCTTGGATGAGGGAATTGAATGTCCTATCACCAAGTTTGAGGATGAAACAAAAACAGTGGGAAAGCAAGTACTAAGGATGACACAAGGAGTCGACAGAGGGATATCGACAGGTTAAGTGAGTGGGCATAAGCTTAGCAAATGGAATATAATGTGGGAAAATGTAAGGTTATGCACTTTGGCAGGAAGAATAGAGGAGCTGAATATTATTTAAATGGAGAAAGGCTGCAGAAAGCTGCTGCACAGAGGGGTTTGGGGGTCCTCGTGCATTAATCACAAAAAAAAACTCGCATACAAGTTCAGCTGGTAATAGGGAAGGCAAATGGAATGTTGGCCTTTATTTCAAAGGGAATGGAGTATAAAAATAGGGAAGTCTTGCTAAAACTATACAAGGCACTAATTAGACAACACCTAGACTGCTATGAATAGGTTTGGTCCCCTTATCTCAAGAAAGATATACTGGCTTTGGAGGCAGTCCAGAGAAGGTTCACTAGGTTGAGGGATTTTCTTATGAGGAGAGGTTGAGTAGGTTGGGCCTGTACTCATTGGAATTTAGAAGAATGAGAGGCAACCTTATTGAAACATACAAGATTCTTAAGGGGCTTGACAGGGTAGATGCTGAGAGGCTGTTTCTCCTTGTGGGAGAGTCAGGACCAAAGGGCATAATCTCAGAGTAAGGGGTCACCCATTTAAGACAGAGATGAGGAGGAGTTTCTTCTCTCAGAGACTAGGGAACCTGTGGAATTCTTGACTGCAGAGGGCTGTAGAGGCTGGGCCATTAGGTATATTCAAGGCTGAGATAGACAGATTTTTAATCAGTAAGGGAATCAAGGGTTATGGGGAAAAGGCAGGAAAGTGGAGTTTATGATTATCAGATCAGCCATGATCTCATTGAATGGCAGAGCAGGCTTGATGGGCTAAATGGCCTACTTCTGCTCCTGTGCCTTATGGTCTTCTGGTCTTAACTAGATCATGACTTATCTTCTACCTCAATACCATTTTTCCTGCACTATCCCTGTTACGCTTGATGTCATTGGTATCTAGAAATTTATCGACCTTTGCTTTGAACATATTGAATGACTGAGCCTCCACCGCCCTCTGGGATAGAGAATTCCAAAAATTCACCGCCCTCTGACTGGACAAATTTTTCCCCATCTCGGTCCTAAATGGCCTACCTCTTATTTTGAGACTGTGTCCCTGGTTCTCAGTCAAGGGGAAATATCCTTCCTGCATCCATCTTTTCGAGCACTATAAGAATTTTGAACACTTCAATGAGATCCCCTCTCATATTTCTAAACTCTAGAAAACATAGGGCCAGTCTCAATCTTTCCTGATGGGACAATTCCACCTTCTCCAGGATCAGTCTGGTGAACATTTTTTGCATTCCCTCTATGGCCAGTATATCTTTCCTTAGGTAAGGAGACAAAATCGGCACATAATACGTGAGGTGTGGTCTCACCAAGGCTCTATACAACTGCAGCAAGGTTTCTTTACTCCTGACATCAAATCCCCTTGCAATAAAGGGTGACATACCATTTGGCTCCCTAATTGCTGGTCGGACCTCTTCTGAAAGTAGCCATGTTAGGTAAGAACAAGGTCAATTGGGGAGCCAATGCCCCTCATTGGCATTCTGCCAAGAAGTACTGTCGATGCTCTTATCCAATAATGATAATTTGGTCAAGGGACTGGGGAGCCGCTGGCACTATTGGAATTATATTCACTGTGAGCACCCACCTTAGGCTTTAAAGAGGAATGGGCAAGAGGAAAAATATCAGAACAAAATTAGAAGCTGGGTGGTGGGAAATGGCGGGGGGTGGGATCAGAGATGGGAGTGAAAACACATGACACCATTATGCTACAATAGAATCTCTGCTCAGCAGAAGTAATGATCGGCTAAGCTGCTGCCTCATCCCAGGATCAAAAGGAAAATTCTTAAATTCATACTAGAGTTTGAGATATGTCAAGGATAGGACATGTTTACACTGACAAGTCTGTGACATTGTAACACCGTGCACTATGTAGTGGTTACAACTGCATTTATTTATTTTTTGCCTGGTTTTTGTTAATTTGTCCACAACACAGGGACTATCCTGTGAGAAACAATTCTTCAACTACCGCTCAGTGCCCATGTTCCCCTATGTCATGCCTTGGGGTGCTTTATTACATTAAAGGCCCTATGCACATGCAGGTTGTGGCTTCTTTAGATAATTTTGAAGTTAGGGAATCACAAAGATTGTGATTAAAAGTAGAACTGAGGAACATTATTAAAATATCCTGTTTATGAGTCGAGGTAATTCTGGGAGCTGATTGGAGGACAAGAAAATGACTACAGTCCTAGCATGGCTGGTTGTCAGCCTCATAAGTGAAACTACTCGATAGTATGCCAGAACCACCTCTGTTTCTCTTTCAATCCTTAAATCTCATTGATTAAAGAGATGGACTGCAGGTCCCACTTCTCTAAACTTCTATGTTCAGATTTGTAATGGTAATTTCCTATGTAAACTTGTCACACTGTAATTACATCTCCTCAACTTTGAGAGTGGTGCAAGTGTTTCGATTGGTGAGAAGGTGTAGTTACAGTCTGACAAGTTTACATTATAGATTTCTATTACAAACATGGATTTAGGAATTTACAATGGAATTAGTTGCTAGGAATAGCATCCAGATGTAAGGTTTTAAATTTTTTAATGTAGTATTAATGCCTCAAATGTAACATAAAAGGTCATAATATATGACCTTAAAATGGGGACAAAATCAATGTGCCCAGGTACAATAAATCCAACCTTACTTCACCTGAAGACAATACTTGGACTTGTCTCTTCCTATGCAACACCATGGCTTATCTATGGTTGGTCAGTCAACAGCTATAAAGGGCTTTTAAATATCTGACAGACACATGTACCGACAGCCTGATTGCTTGAGCTAGGAACCCATTCTCAATTAGTATTTGTATTCAAATCAGCCACCGAGGGAGCCAAGAGATTACCCTTGGCCTGTTGTGATGGAGGAGTCAGGCAAAACTGATGTTCCTTCAGGCAGCACTCTTGGTATGTTTCATGTAGGGCTAAACAAACAGTGAAATAGCCATGTGGAGACATCATTGGCTTGGCTTTCCCACCCTCCAAACAAGGTGAGTAGTGACAAGTCAGTAAGACAAGGAAGAAATCATAAACTATGTATGTGAAACTTTATTCCTTTTTGTGTATTTAAAAATGAACTTTGCTGAACCAAAAGATGGCTGCCACATCTCACCTGATGTCTGGAATTGTAAAGTGACCACCAAGGCATTATGTGGATTGCACTGGAGACATGCCCTGACATGTTGCTCATGGAATCTCACACCTGGGGCTATCAAGGTCCATTTCAAAAAGCAACTATTGAAAGGAAATGGATGTCATTTGCATCTTTATAAGCTCACTCCTCTAGCAGAATCTGAGGGTCTACCAAGATAATAGCTACCCAGAACAGGGTCATCAATATAGATAATGGTTCTTTCAGAGGCTACTGACTGGGACATTATAAAGCACAAAACAAAAGCCAGATCCAAATGTCAGATAAGCATTTCCTTATGAATTCATTGTGGAGGAAGGAGGTCACATAACTCAAGTGATCATTTTGAAATCTCTATATACAGTTGAGAACTCAGAAGCAGGGGGAGTCTGATGAATTAACTCTAACCTGTAAACATCAAAAAGCAAGGCTTCATGCGGACAAAGCAGCCTGCTACAAATCTGAACATCTTCAAAACCTGTTCTCTGGGGATTTCCTGGCATCTCCTGGCTAGCAGAACAAGTCTCTGAATATACGTACATACAAACATACGAATTAGGAGCAAGAGTAGGCCACTCGGCCCCATGAGCCTGCTCCGCCATTCAATAAGATCATGGCTGATCTGATTGGAACCTCAATCCCATATTCCTGCCTAGCCCCGATAGTCTTTTACCCCCTTGTTAATCAAGAGTCTATCTATAGCTGCCTTAAAAATATCCAAAGACTCAGCTTCCACCACCTTTTGAGGAACAGAGTTCCAAAGTTTCACAACCCTCTGAGAGAAAAAAAATCTTCTCAGTTCTGTCTTAAATGAGCGACCCCTTATTTTTAAACAGTGACCCCTAGTTCTAGACTCTCCCACAAGAGGAAACATCCCCTCCACATCCATCCTGTCAAGACCCTTCTGGATCTTAAAGGTTTCAATTAAGTCGCCTCTTACTCTTCTAAATTCCAGTGGATACAAGCCTAACCTGTCTAACCTTTCCTCATAAGACAACCCGCTCATTCCTGGTATTAGTCTAGTAAATTTACTCTGAACTGCTCTTAACACATTTACATCTTTCTTTAAGTAAGGAGACCAGTACGGTACACAATACACCAGATGTGGTCAGATCAATGCCCTGTACAACTGAAGCAAAATCTCCCTACTTTTGTAATCAATTTCCCTCACAATAAATTCTATCAGCTTTCCTAATTACCTGCTGTACCTGCATACTAACCTTTTGTGATTTATGCACTAGAACACCCAGATCCTTCTGAATCTCAGAGCTCTGCAATCTCTCACCATTTAGATAATAAGCTTCTTTTTTATTCTTCCTGCCAAAATGAACGATTTCACATTTGCCCACATCATACTCCATTTTGCCAGATCTTTGCCCACTCACTTAACCTACCTATGTCACTTTGTAGCCTCCTTATGTCCTCTTCACAAGTTCCTTTCCCACCTATCTTTGTGTCATCAGCAAATTTAGTCACCATTCCATTGGTCCCTTCATCCAAGTTATTTACATTAATAGTAAGAAGTTGAGGCCTCAGCACTGTTCCCTGTGACACTTCACTCGTCACATCCTGCTAACCAGCAAAAGACTCATTTATGCCAGCTCTTTGCTTCCTGTTAGCTAACCAATCTTCTATCAATACCAATATGCTACCCCGTACACCATAAGCTTTTATTTTCTGCAATGTGGCACTTTATGAAATGCCTCCTGGAAAACTAAGTACAGTACATCCATTGGTTCTCCTTTATGCCCAGCACTTGTGAATCCTTCAAAGAACTCCAATAAATTGGTTAAACACGATTTCCCGTTTGCAAAGCCATGTTGAGTCTGCCTGGTTGCCTTGATTTTTTTTTCTAAGTACCCTGCTATAACATCCCTAATAAAAGCTTTTAATGCTTTCCCTATGACAGATGTTAGGCTAACTGTCCTATAGTCTCCTGCTTTCTGTCTCCCTCCCTTTTTTAATAAATTATATTTGCTATTTTCCAATCTAATGGCATCTTCCCTGAATCTAAGGAATTTCGGAAAATTAAAACCAGTGCATCAACTATCTCACTTGCCACTTCTTTCAAAACCTAGGGTGAAATCCATCCGGACCTGAGCATTTGTTAGCCCGCAGCCCCAACTATTTGCTCAATAACACTTCCCTGGTGATTGTAATTTTCCTGAGTTCCTCCCTCCCTTCCATTTCCTCATTTACAGTGATTTCCAGGATGTTACTTGCATCCTCTATAATGAAGACTGAAACAAAATAACTGTTTAATTCAACTGCCATCTCCCTACTTTGCATTATCAATTCCCCAGACCCACTCTCTATAGGACCAATTCTCACTTTGTTAACTCTTTTCTTATTTAGATATCTATAGAAACTCTTACTATACGTCTTTATATTACTATCTAGCTTTCTCTCATACTCTATTTTTTCTCTCCTTGTTGATCTTTTTGTCATTCTTTGCTGTCCCTTATATTATTTCCAGTCTTCTGACTGGCCACCCATCTTTGCACAATTACATGCTTTTTCTTTAAGTTTGATACTGTCTCTAACTTTTTTAGTTGGTGGGCCCTCCCCTTGGAATTTTTCTTTCTCATTGGAATGTATATTCTGAAATATCCCTTTAAATGTCTGGCACTGAACTTCTATTGACAAATCCCTTAATCTCACTTGATAGTTCATTTTAGCTAGCTCTACCTCCATGTACTCATCTCACTGTGCCACCATCATCTTGAAAGGAATTCTGCATTTCTGCCTTCAGCCTGAATTGCAACTTCTCTGTGAAGGAACCCCCTCTGGATTTGGGCTTTCTGGACTCTGGCAATCATGTGTCTTGATATACATTTCTCTGACTCATTTTTACTCTTAACTTATTCATACTTGTAAAACTCATCTTTCCTATCCCATAATGTCTGCTTGTGTGTGTACGTGTGTATATGTGTGAAGTTGCAATCACACTTCCTGGTTTGAATGTGTGAATAAACTAAGCTTCCAATTTCATCCTAAGAGAGTTTGCTGTGAGTCACTTTAAAAATTGACTATATAAACAAAGGGATTTTGTAGTAAGGGCCACAGTCTATTTTTAAAATAAAAACACCTCTACTAAGGGCAGACAGTGAGAAAATAAACAAGTCTGTGACAGGAGCCTGAATGTGTATATATGGGTTGGGAAGAAGAAAAATGTAAAAATTTCAGCAAAATTTTGACCCAGTTCAGCCAATTTCTAGCTTATGTTATTCAGTTCTTTTCCGTAATCATTCTGCTTCCCTACCCTGCTACAGAATGATGAAACATGAGTGAAACCGCCAGAGTTTTTTTTATTCACTCATGCGATCTAGGCATCGCTGACTGGGCCAGCATTTATTGCCAATCCCGAATTGCCCCTGAGAAGATGGTGGTGAACTGCCTTCTTGAGCTGCTGCAGTGCATGTGTTGTATTTTGGATTTTGACTCAGCGACAATGAAGTAACGGTGATATATTTCCAAGGCAGGATGGTGTGTGACTTGGAGGGGAAACTGCAGGTGGTGGTGTTCCCATGCATCAACTGCCGATGTCCTTCTAGGTGGCAGAGGTCATGGGTTTGGAAGGTGCTGCCGAAGGAGGCTTGGTGAGTTGCTGCACTGAATCTTGTTGGTGGCACACACTGCTGCCACTGTGCGTCAGTGGTGAATAGAGAGATCGTTTATTGTGGTGGATGGAGTGACAATCAAGCGGGCTGCTTTGTCTTGGATGGTGTCGAGTTTCTTGAGTGTTGTTGGAGCTGCGCTCAAGCAGGAAAGTGGAAAGAATTCCATCACACTCCGGACTTATGGCTTGTAAATGGTGGGTAGGCTTTGGGAGTCAGCAGGGGAGTCCATGTTTGAGTCAAGGCTGTAATGAGGTCAGGAGCTGAGTGGCCCTGGCAGAACCCAAACTGAGCGTCAGTGAGCAGGTTATTGCTGAGTAAGTGCCACTTGATAGCAATATCAACGACTCTTTGCTGATGATCGAGAGTAGATTGAATGGGCGGTAGTTGGCTGGGTTGGATTTGTCCTGTTTTTTGTGGACAGTGCATACCTGGGCAGTTATCCACATTGCAGGGTTGATGCCAGAGTTGTAGCTGTACTGAAACAGCTTGGCTAAGGGTGCAGCTAGCTCTGAAGCACAAGTCTTCAGTACTATTGCCAGAATGTTGTCAGGGCCCATAGCCTTTGCAGTATCCAGTGCCTTCAGTAATTTTTTGATTTCTGTGGAGTGAACTGAACTCTCTGAAGGCTGGCATCTGTGATGCTGGGGACCTCAGGAGAAGGCCAAGATGGATCATCTATTCAGCACTCCTGGCTGAAGATGGCTGCAAATGCTTCAGCCTTGTCTTTTGCACTGATGTGCTGGGCTCCACCATCATTGAGGATGGGGATATTTGTGGAGCCTCCTCTC
The DNA here is from genome assembly GCF_017639515.1 of Carcharodon carcharias. Taxonomy (NCBI): domain Eukaryota; kingdom Metazoa; phylum Chordata; class Chondrichthyes; order Lamniformes; family Lamnidae; genus Carcharodon; species Carcharodon carcharias. The sequence continues at coordinate 110,321,556 of NC_054468.1, read as the reverse complement.
CCGGCTGGTTGTTTAATTATCCACCACCATTCACGACTGGATGTGGCAGGACTGCAGAGCTTAAATCTGATCCATTGGTTGTGGGATCACTTACTCTATCACTTGCTGCTTCCGCTCTTTGGCATACAAGTAGTCCTGTGTTATAGCTTCACCAAGTTGACACCTCATTTTTTAGGCATGCTGGGTCCTGCTCCTCGCATGCACTCTTGCACTTTTCATTGAACCAGCTTGGTGGTAATGGTAGAGCCAGGGTATGACGTTACAGATTGTGGCTGTCTTCAATTCTGCTGCTGCTGATGGCTCACAGCACCTCATTTATGCTGCACTTTGAGTAGCTAGATCTGTTCAAAATTTATCTCATTTAGCACGTTGGTAGTGCTACACAACAGGATGGAGGATATCTTTAACGTGAAGAAGGGACTTTGTCTCCATAAGGACTGTGCGGTGGTTACCCCTACCAATAGAGTCTTGGACAGATGCATCTGTGATAGGTAGATTGGTGAGGACCAGGTCAAGTAGGTTTTTCCCTCTTGTTGGTTCCCTCATCACCTGCCAAAGGCTCAGCCTAGCAGTTATATCCTTAAGGACTCGGCCAAGTGGGTCAATGTTTGTGCTACTAAGCCACTCTTGGTGATGGACATTTTAGTCCCCCACCCAGAGTACATTCTGGGCCCTTGCCACATTCGGTGTTTCCTCCAAGTGATCTTCAACATGGAGGTGTACTGGTTCATATGGTAGGTGATAATCAGCATAAGGTTTCCTTGCCAATATTTGACATGATGCCACGAGACTTCATGAGGTCCAGAGTCGATGTGGTGGAGTCTATGGAAGCTATTACCACTTTGAAAAACGACTGCTCACCTTGCAATTGACTGTTACTTTTATGTTGATTTTCACCACTTATTAACAGTATGCTATTTGTTCACTGATATATTTCATTATGTTTCTATTAACAAAGTTAAGACGATAGTAAATGTTCCAACAGGTTTGATCTTGAGACAGGTAGCAACTTATTCAAAAAAAGATATGAGCTAAATGTACAATTAACATGAGCTAACCTATTCCAGCATAACCTCTGTTGGATTATTCAATAGCATCTGAGAACCATGAAATCAGGAGTAGCCCCAGAGTCTAATCTGCCATTCAGTGAGATCATGGCTAATCTGTGACCTGCCTTTGCTCCATAACCCTTAATACCTTTGGTTAACAAAAACCTATCAGTTATAAAATTAACAGCTGATCTAGCATCAATTACTGTTTGTGGGAGAGAGCTCCAAACTTCTCCATCTGACTCAGTAGGAACCCATTGTCTTCCTAAGAACGTGCTTGCTAGCCTTATTGCTCGGGTTTTCAGAGATTGTTCCAATTTCTTCACAATGGTATCACTCCTAAATGCTGAAGTGATTCAGTTTGTTGCAATTTATGTTAAAGATTATGTAGGTCCCAGCATAACAATTTTCCACATCCCGAACACTTGATTAATTCTTTACATCACCATTTGAAAGGCTCTGTCACATGAGTATGGTTCCTGTTCGAATTTAGGCGAACAGCACTTCATTGCTTATTCCTGGTCACCCGAGGCCAACTAGGTTATATGGGACTGCAGTCACATGTAGGCTAAGCTAGTTAGGGTTAATAGATTCCTGAACATTAGTGAATTGTTTGAATTTTTAAGATCAATCTGTCAGCAATCATAGCCATTATTCTGATGTTAGCCACAAATTAACAGATTATTGAATTCAATTTCACACGATGGTATTATGTATCACAGTATCTCAGTTTCACACTAATTTCACAGTGCAGGAGGAGGCCATTTGGCCCATCGAGTCCTACTCCCCTGCCTTACTCCCGTAACCTTGCACATTCTCTCTTTTCAGTTAACAATCTAATTCCTTTTTGAATGCCTCAATCGAATCTGTCTCCACTACCCTCTCAGGAAGTTTGCTCCAGACTCCAACCACTCTCTGGGTGAAAAAAAAATTCCTCAAATCCCATTTACTCCTTTTGCCCATTATTTTGAATCTGTGCCCTCCAGTTCTTGCTGTTCTCTTGAGTGGGAACAGTTTCGCACTATTTACCTTGTCCATACCTCTCAGGATCTTGAATAACCTCTATCAAGTCTCCTCTCAGCATTCTCTCCAAGGAAAACAGTCCCAACCTCTCCAATCTATCTTCATAGCTACAGTTGTTTATCCCTGGAATCATTCTTGTGAATCTCCTCTGTACTCTCTCCAATGCCTTCACATCCTTCCTCAAGTATAGCACCCAGAACTGGACACAGTACTTCAGATGAGGCCTGACTGGTGCCTTATACAAGTTCAACATAACTTCCTTACTCTCGTATTCAATGCCCCTTTTAATAAAGTGTGAAATACTATGTTTTATTAACTATGGACTCACAATCACTAAGTTACTTGTTTAGAGACATAACCACTGATTTACTATATCTATGATTAGTCAGTCTTTTTTTTCAATTTTGTCATGATGAGATGGGACTGTTTCCTCAATGTTATGAATATACAATGTTCCCTTTGATTCAGTATGCCTGTCAAAATATTTGATATTATTTAAATCTCTTTTAAAGTATTTTTTCTAACATGCAATGGCATAATCTATAATGGTCTGTGACATGAACAACATTCAAGATCTAAATTGGAGTTATGCCACAATAAATCCATTGCACCTTTTAAATAAAAATAGTTCCTCCAGCAGTTGTTGGTAGCTGTTGACAAACCATACAGACTGGGGCCTCAATTTTAACTGTGCCAGTGAATGGATTTTCAGTAGGTTCAAATCTCACCTAAGGAGTTAGCTGATATCAGCTCGGATGGCAGCTGGATGGCAGCTGTAGAGCTGCCATTGGTCTGAATGTTAATTGTAGTCTTCCTGGCTGAGTGGAGAAGGGGAGTCCCACTGGAAGTGCAGGGGTCAAATGCCAAATCATGGCATTATTGGTCTGGCCGAGATGGCCCCTATGGACAATAGCCTCTGATGCTCACTGGTTGAGTTCATACAGATTGGACAGTGCATGTGGAATTTTAAGAAGCAGTGAATGAGTATCTTCAGGAGAGGGGAGGGAGCTGCTGGGAAAAAAGGAGGGGAAAGGTGGGGAGGAGAAAGAGGTGAGGTGGGGAGGGCAGGGGAGAAGAGTGGGGTGGAGAAGCGAGGTAGGGAGGGAAGCAGAGAAAGAGGCGCCGAGGGGAGGGGACGATAGAGGAGAGGGGCAAATTCGGGATAGCATTTTAAAAAGGTTTTGCGTGTTTGTAAATTATTGTTACATTGTAATGAAAAGACTGACACTGCCGTCCCTAATCTGACAAAAGCAATACAGTCTTTTTAAAACGTGAACAACAGTTGCTTTGTCCAGTGACCTTTGTACTGTTTTGCTTGATGGTGGAAACTTATCAGCAATTGTGAGCTGAAGGCGGCAGAAAATGAACCTCAACCCTCACGCTGAAAAAAAGCAGACACTTTTATTGTCTTTCGTTATTACTTTTTTTTTCAAAAAACATTCTCCAGGTAAATGCAACCTGCAGCTCAAAAGATTAACTTTATAATATCGCACATCCGGAAAATGCAATCTACCCTGGCAATATGTGAGGTCGCCAGCGACACGCCAGGAGTCGATCTGTTCAATAAGTACCTGCGTCTAACTGCAATGAACCTGATGGCAAATATGAAATATCAAAGCTTGTCAGCACTCCTGAATGGGACAAAGAAAAAGCTGCGTTAATGATTAACTGTGCTAAAAGCCCAAGCTTTTGTATTCCCATGGTGCGTGGACTATCTCGCCGCCATGTGACATACTGAGGCCATTTTCTAGCAGATTGAGGAAAGCTAGTGAGCAAACACAGGTGCTTTGGAGTCAGCAGTGCTGTCAGGGACAACCACAAACAGCACCAGCTATGCCTGGCTAAATTAGCTCCACTGTTTGCCTCCCTTTCTGCTTCCTGGCGATTTTACATTTCAAGTCCAACGCCTCTCACCACCACCCCCCCCCCCACCCGTCCAATCCCAACTTCATTCATACAGGCACAGCTGAGAAAGACAATAAAAAATGCCCCCCCCCCCCCCCAAATAAAGAAGAGGCAGAGACAGGCTCTCCTTTGAACAAGCTAAGTTTGGTGACCAAATGCACACCATGGCCCGGGTGAAGTAATTAAATGCGTTGAAGTGTTTAGCCCGGGAACGAAAAAAAAATTATTTTTTTCTCAAAGTGGGACTAGTTTTGCCCTCCTCCCCTCCTCACCAAACACCGGGGAAGTAACGATTATGGCATAAACATAAGTGGCGGAGATTTTAAATCTCGCGGCATCCGCACTGTTTGTCCATGATATTTTACAAGGGTCACAGGCAACAATGAAGTTAAATAGAGGTAAATTTGTTATGTGGAGCCTTTGGCTGCAGCCCTCTTCTTTACCACGCGTAAAAGGCGCAGTTTATAGCACTGAATCGTCCAAGTGGAGCTCTACAGTCCACCTAGTGGTATCTCCAATCTTTACTCCTTCCTCTAGTTGCAACTCGACTGCGGACTGTCATATACTGTTCAAATATTTATATTTATACATTACTGCGATGTGTTCAAATCCAAAGCCTCTGCAATTAAATTGGCCAATAAAATACAGTCTATCAGTAAAAGACGATAAAACAGTTTTAAGTCAACACTAAAAACCAACAGGAAAAGAAATAAAGATATTAAAAAGTTGCAGAAGGATATGAAGGCCTGAAAATAATCAGCGCATCGCGGACTGGGTACACAAACAATAAGTGACAACAGGGGCTTAATTATATCTAAATAACACCATTTAAATTATCTGGGAGGTAAGTCGCTTAAAATATAAACACGCCACTAAATTTTTGAATAGGTAAATAAAGCATTGCGCTGACTGTACGGAGGAGAAGGTGTTCAATAAAACCCCTGCACATCTTGCTAGCAAAAACACTGAATGAGATTGCCTGAAATGCTTTGCTTTCAGGCAATTTTGACCTCGTTAAACACTCCATGGAAGCAAACAAGTCTAAATTCCTTCCAGTTTAAAAAAAATCAATTGGATTAAATAATAAATTTTAGCCAAAATTCGTGTACTTGCAACAACCCGCGACAAAATGGGGATTATTTCTTTTTAAGGGAAAGAAAAGCCTTTTTAGCAGCTGGAACAGGGGAAATTGAAGCTTTTTTTTCTGCTGATGAATATAAAGAAAAATGCTGGTTCTTTTGAAGCATTGCATAGTTTATTAATTATTAAGCGCACTCGATCGCTGTACAAAAATAGCTGGGGGAAAGTTTTCGCAGGTTCGACTTTCAAACGTGATAACACTGTTTGAGAAAGATGTGACCGTCTGTTTAGCAGAGCTTGATTTTTGACCGGAGGTGAGAGCAATTTGGATCTTATAATGTTGAAAGTAGTGTATTACTATTTGAATAGGCAAGTTAGTAATGTAAACGAGGCATTTGTGTTTTTAAAATCAGGAATAAAAAGTGAACTTGGTTCATATGGAACATGACAGGGCTTCGGTGAAAAATGTTTGACCAGGCAAAATTATTGAAAGCTAACTATCTGGGCCTATCTCCAGGCTTCAGCACACTCTCTCTCCCCTCTCCTTTCAGAGGTTCCTCAAAACCTACGTTCTGGTCACCTCTCCTAATTTTTGACACCCTGTCAATTTATTATATTCTGATTTATCTCCTTACTGCCATAAGAGCACTATATTTGAGCTCCTGTATTACTTTCCAAAAGGTAATCCTAAATTCGTAATGCTAATTTAGTAAGATGATTTCCTCAATCACCGCCCATAAAAAGGATGGTGAGCCAGTATGGAAAATCCTGCAAATTTAGTAGCGTGGTCATATTGCACATGTGGTGTGTCTGCTTGTTGGAATGTAGATGTTAGAGGAAATAATGAGCTAAGGCATTATTTACACCATGCCATAATCTCTAGGGAAACTCATGCCATTACATTTGCTGAAAGAGGAATGCTCATTGCCATAGGTCTACCTTTGGTCAATGGTGATTGCGAGTCTCTTGCATTTATGCACATTTTCTAGCCACTTAGGAGGTGCAAGTGACTTAGTCTTGAGTGATTTATGCCCTTCCATGTGGCTATCACCCTGGGAAACTAACACAGGGACCAAGAAATCTGCAAAGCGTCAACTCTGTTGTCTGGAAATGGTCTGTCATTTTCTCCTCTGATTCCCTCAGTTTTGGTCGGCATGCCAGTCCTGTGAGTGTCCCAAGGTGCACCCCCACCCCAACCAACCAACACATCAAGAAGGTGAAAGGATTGCAATGGTCTATCCATGGGGCATTCCACTGTTCTTCATTGCCGAGGATGGCCTGAAGAAGGAACAAAAGAAGGAGACATGGTGTATAAGCACCATGGCCAGGCACTGCATCAAACTCACTATTATTTGTCACCACCAGAGATTTTACAGGGTGCAGTGCTATTTGAGACACTGTGAGAGGAACTTTGAACACAAAGGTTGTGCTTCACTGAGGAAACAATTGGCCATCTCGGTGAAATGTTCCTGGAAGACGAAAATCCCATTCTACCACCCCAGGACCTCGTTGATAATAATGAGAGTGACATTAGCTCTCACTTTCTATGGGTTTGGCTCCTTCCAGACAGCCAGTTGGTTGACTCCTCTGTAACATCAGCTAAGGAACTTTGAGGGCCTGAATTCAACGGGTGATAAATGTCCTCTTCCAAATTCAATAAACATTGGCCATCTGTGCAATCAATGAGCCAATACGTCCTCATCCTTGAACTTCATGATCAATTGACTCCATCTCCTCCAGACTCTGAAATATACCAAGAGAAAAGGTGATCTGTGAACATTGAAAATGACCTCTCCCATTGTTTTACAACAATTAACTTTTTCAAGATTGATTTAAGGTGATTTCTGAACAGATGTACGTTAGTGTTATTTCAGATTTTCAGCATCCGCAGTATTTTGCATTTTACCTTAGTGTCAAGCCTCACTTTGCGTTAGGGCAACTGTTTTCCCCCTTTTAATAGTGTCACATGGTAAGGCTGTGGCGTTAAGCCAGGTGTCGTATCAAACAAGTCTTCTGAAAGCTCGCTGAGCTTGCTGTGTCCAGGGAGTATAGTGCGGCAAGATTCTGCAGAGTGAATTGACTCTGTGCATTACCTCTTGCATGATTTTCAGGACATTCCAGGCTAACAGTGGTAGACTCGTAGACTGTGAAAGGAATGTATTTTTCTCACTTGTTAATATAATACATTGTGACGGGTTTTTAAAACTTTATTCTTTCATGGGACATGGGCATCGTTGGCCAGGTCAGCATTTGTTGCCCATTCCTAATTGCTCTTGAACTGAATGAATTGCAGGGCTTTTAAGAGGGGCAATTAAATGTCAACCGCATTGCTGTTGGTCTAGAGTCACATGTGGGTCAGATCAGGAAAGAATGGCGGATTTCCTTCCCTAAAGGAGAATTAGTCAACCAGATGGATTTTTATGACAATAGATAGTTCCATGGTCACCATTACTGAGACTAGCTTTCAATTCCAGAATTTTTTACTAATTGAATTTAAATTCCACCATGTACCCAGGGCTTTAGGCTGGGCCTCTGGACTACTAATCCAGTGACATTTACCACAACACCACCATCTCATCACAAAATCACTAAACCTGCAGCAATGGCTCAACAGTTGCCATTAAGCACATTAAACATAGCAAAATTTCCCAAGGTGGTTCACAGGGGCAATTGCTAAACTAAACAGAATTTGAACATTATGATACATCACTTGAATGAAGTACATCAAGTCTTATAGTTATCTTGACACTCGCACAACCAAAAAATGGACCCTGGCAGAATATGCCCATTTATAATAACCTTTATGCACCCCTTGATGACATCATGATTACATGCCTATTGGTAATAATTGTTGAGTCTATCAGACAATGCTCTTTTTTCTTACTGGCTACTTCTCTGTATTTCTTTTGACATCCTAATTAGTTATTTTGTTTATTTAATACTTTAATTAATTAATTGGAATTATCATGCAAGACATCTCAAATTTTCTCTCATAACTTCCTACCAAAAAACTCCTAGCCCACAAGGAAACTTTACATTAGTTGACCTTTGCAGCCCTCTATAGGGCCTGCTGCCTGGGTTTCCTCGGTAATGCTGGCATTACTTTCTGATCTTATGGCATGAAGGCCAAATACATCGGGGTTCAATTGATGTCACTTTTGAACTTCATTGAGGCCCTTGCCAGCTGGGGGTGAGAGCCTTGTATGCTGTTCAGTGGTGCGGCGCATGGGTAATAAGTGCAGCATTCATCCTGTTAGTGCCATGTCTCTGATATTTTAACCACTGCACACCCTGTTCTCTTCAGATGCAAGGGCTTAAAATCAGCGTAATAGTGTGCACTAAACCGCACTGCACAGCTATGTTAAAGCAAATAGTTCTTAGAACTCACATCTACCTCTGTCTCTACATGTCCCCCAGTCCTGCATCTAGTTGTGCTTGGCCTCTGGGCTTAAGATTCTTCTAATTCTTCTTTTTCGTGTAGTGACTCACTCCCAGGATAGGTTCCAGCCTCAGAACATTAATTCATAAACCTCCTTTGAATCATGCACAAAGTTCATGGGACGATCCATTAAAATGAGTAATATAAACTGATTCAAGGGACAATTCAAATTATTGCTGGAGAGAGAAAGGATTGACGGATCCAGTGAGATTTCTTGCAGGCAGGTTTGATTTCTGAAAACAAGATGGGTCAACCTTCTCCTCTTTCTAAAACTCCAATGTTCTTATTTTCTTTTCTTTTGTCCTTTCCTGAAAGTACCTTTTCCGGATAAATTTGCAGGATATTGGTAGCCTTACCCTTGTTGCCATGCTTCATTTACAACAACAGCGATTTGTATCTATATAGCACCTTTAACATAATAAAGCATACCGAAGCACTTCACAGGAACATTATAAGCAAAATTTGACCTAGGCATAGTTGTCAAAAGCTTGGTCAAAGATGTAGATTTTAAGGATCTTAAAAGAGGAATGGGAGAGTTAGGGAGAGAATTACAGAGCCGAGAGGTTAGGCATGTGAAGGCACAGCCAAGTGGTGGAACAATTAAAACTGTGGAGGTTCAATAGGCCAGAATTAGGTGAGCGCAGATGTCTTGGAGGATTGTGGGGCTGGAGGAAATTACAAAGATAGGGAGGGGCAAAGTCAAAAAGCAACTTGAAAACCAGGATGACAATTTTAAACGTAAGATGCTGCTTAATGGTGAACCAGTGTAGGTCAGTGAGTACAGGGTAATGGGTGAATGGGACTTGGTGCAAGAGGACACAGGCAGCAGAGTTTTGAATGACCACAAGTTTACAGAAGGAAGAATGTGTGAGGCCAGTCACATCTATAGGTGACAAAGGCATGGATAAGGGTTTCAGCAGCAGTTCAGCTAAGGTAGGGGCAGATTAGTGCAAGGTTGTGCTGTTGGAAATAGGCATTCTTAGTGATGTGCAAACCTTGTCGGTGAACATTGGCTTGGAGTTTTCAGTCAGTTTTGACCATCATTGCACTGGTGGGAGACCAAGAAACTTTGGGAGTGCACCCAAGTGCAGGAATCCCAAAGTTGCAGTGGGCCACTCTGTGTTTCCAGAGCACTTGCCCTTGATTACTGGCATCAGGATCAGAATGGAAGAAATGGTTATAGCAAGAATTTGGGCTAATTGCCCAACTATAATGACCGTCTCTTGACAGAACATTTTAGGACTGCTGTTTGAGGGTGCAAAGAGCCTTGAGAAGCAGTTTGCAAATATTTAATGAACACACAGCTACCAGAAGGTTGATTTTAATTTTCAAAACAGCAGTCAGTCAGTTTCAACTCTCCTCAAATTTAATTTAACAAACTTTTTAAATGGCTTCTCAACAAGATTTATCTGCCTTTAAATGATTTATCACACTTTATAAATGTTAATGTATATGACTTTTTAGCAAGACATGTCAGACTTACTTTGAGTGTTTAAATACATGACTTTTTAACAAGATATATCAGATGTTTTAAATGTTTAAATAGATATGACTTTTTAGCATGATCTTTCTGTCATTTTACGTTTAAATGCTTGACTTGTAAAATGATTCTGATCAAAATTTATTGAACTTTTTAAAAGTACCTATTCATTTATGATTTTTAAAAATGATTCTGCTCAATTTTATCTGACTTAATCTTTTGTTCCAGTGACTTTTTAACATAAACCTATTATGACAGATACTGAGCCACTTACTGCACCATGTGAGCTGCCCTTTTTGCTGGTACTGGGGAACTTTGTGGGGCCACACTGAGGACCACAGTGTGAGGGAATCCTCCCTCCTTACAAGTAAAATTCTTGTGTCCTAAAATTCTTGGACAAATTTGTGTTATAGCTTAAGGTCAATGCAAATACTGTCACTTTGTTGCTGACAGCAAAATCTGGGCCATTATATCTACTTGGGACATCACTATCCGCACCCAGTGTTGATGGGTTCATACTTTTGAGGCGGAGGTTACTGCCTGTTATCAGGAGCAGGCACACTGCTTTTTATCATCATCAGCCCATGAGCGCTGCAATATTATAGCTTTTTTACTGCTGATCTCACAGAAATCAGGTAACTTAGCACAGATTGGGGAATGAGCTGGTAGTTTGTTGAATGGTATGGCTCAGTATTGTTTGCCCAAAAAGATCTTAGGGAAGGTTATACTAGACCTGGTATTGTGTAACGAGATAGGATTAATTAATGACCTCATAGTGAAGGCACCCCTAGGTAGCAGCGATCCTAATATGATTGCATTTTACATTCAGTTTGAGGGAGAGAAGAGTTGGTCCAAGACTAGCATTTTAAACTTAAATAAGGACAATTATGAGAACATGAAAGCAGAGTGAACTGGCAAATTAGGTTAAAGGATAGGTGAATAGAGATGCAATGGCAGATATTTAAAGGGATATTTCAGAATACACAGAGTAAATGCATTCCAACAAAAAAGAAAAATTCCAAGGAGAGGACTCACCATCCATGGATAACTAAAAAAGTTAAAGATAGTATCAAACTTTAAGAAAATGCATATAATTGCCAGAATTGTCCATAATATATATAAAAAAGCAAAGAATGGCTAAAAGATTAATGAGGAGGGAAAAATTGAAGTACGAGAGAAAGCTAGCTAGAAATATATAAACAGATAGTAAGAGTTTCTATAGACATTTAAAAAAGAAAATAGTTAACAAAGTGAGTGTTGTGTTGGTCCTATAAAAAATGAGTCTGGGGAATTAATAATGGAAAATAAGGAGACAGGAGATAATTTCAACAGATATTCTGCATCAATCTTCACCATAGAGGATACAAGTAACACCCTTGAAATAGCTGTAAATCAGGAAATGGAGAGAAGGGAAGAACTCAAGAAAATTACAATCACCAGGGAAGTGGTACTGAGCAAATTGATGGAGCTGTGGGCTGACAAATCCCTGATCCGGACGGACTTCATCCTAGGGCCTTAAAAGAATGGCTAGTCAGATAGTTGATGCATTGGTTTTAATTTTACAAAATTCACTAGATTCAGGGAAGTTCCGTTAGATTGGAAAATAGTAAATGTAACTCCTTTGTTCAAAAAGGGAGGGAGACAGAAAGCAAGAAACTACAGGCCTGTTAGCTTAACAACTGTAATAGGGAAAATGTTAGAAGCTATTAAAGACATTATAACAGGGCACTTAAATAATTTCAAGGTAATCAGGCAGAGTCAACAAGGTTTTGTGAATGGGTTTAACCAATTTATTGGAGCTCTTTGAAGAACTAACATGTGCTGTGGATAAAGAGGAACCGGTGACAGTACTGTACTTAGATTTCTAGAAGGCATTTGATAAGGTACCACATCAAAGGTTATTACAGAAAATAAAAGCTCATGGTGTAGCGGGTGACATATTAGCCTAGATAGAAGATTGGCTAGCTAACAGGAAACAGAGCGTAGGCATAAATGGGTCATTTTCTGGCTACAAGATCTAACGAGTGGTATGCCACAGATAACAGTGCTGGGCCCTCAACTTTTCACAATTTATATAAATTACTTGGATGAAGGGACCGAAGGTATGGTTGCTAAATTTGCTGGTGATGCAAAGATTGGTAGGAAATTAAGTTGCGAAGAGGGCATAAGGATGCTACAAGGGGATATAGATAGGTTAAGTGAGTGGGCAAAGATCTGGCAATGGAGTAATGTGTAATTGTCCATTTAGGCAGGAAGAATAAAAAAGAAGCTTATTATTTAAATGTTGAGAGATTGCAGAGCTCTGAGATGCAAAGGGATCTGGGTGTCCTCGAGCATGAATCACAAAAGGTCGTATGCAGGTGCAGCAAGTAATTAGGAAATCTAATATAACATTATCATTTATTGACGAGGGAGATTGAATACAAAAGTAGAGAGGTTACGCTTCAGTTATACAGGGCATTGGTGAGACCACAGCTAGTGTACTCCTTGGTCTCCTTATTTAGGGAAGCATGTAAATGCATTGGAAGCAGTTCAGAGAAGGTTTACTAGGCTCATGCCTGGAATGGGAGGGTTGTCTAATGAGGTTGGACAGGCTAGGCTTGCATCCACTGGAATTTAGAAGAATAAGAGGTGACTTGATTTAAGCATATTAGATTCTGAAGAGTCTTGACCAAGTGAATGTGGAGAGGATGTTTGCTCTTGTGGGAGACTCTAGCACTAGAGGTCACTGTTTAAAAATAAGGAGTTGCCCATTTAAACCAGAGATGAGGTGATTTTTTTTCTCTCAGAGGGTAGTGGGTCTCTGGAACTCTCTTCCACAAAAGGTGGTGGAAGCAAAGTCTTTGAATATTTTTAAATCAGAGCTGGATAGATAGTTTCTTGATAAGCAAAGGGTGAAAGGTTATTGGGGGTAGGCAGGAATGTGGGGTTGAGGTTACAGTCAGATCAGCCATGATCTTATTGAATGGCAGAGCAGGCTCAAGGGGCCAAGTGGCCTGTTCCTGTTTCTAATTTGTATGTTCCTATGTAAGGCGAATAGGAATGACTTCAAGGCTCCAGTATCACCTGGAACACTGGATGATGTTGGAACTGTAATCTCACTTGGAGGGTTAAGTGATGATTGGAACTGTACGAATGAAGCACAAATAGTACATCAGTGTTATTTGACTGTTGAAATGAGACCATTTCCAATGGGATCATAATTTTGAAATCAGCCTCATGTATATGCCACGTCTGCTTAAATCTCTCATATCACTGCATGAATCATATTGCACCCTGCTTCCAAATTTAAGAATATTTATTAAAATAAAATTACATATAGACAAAAGGACAATTGTTCCAAATACCGCTATTAAAATTATTGCAATTGCTTTAATATGTGCAGTTTCAGCTCCGCTATGCAATTAAAAATCTATATATTGGTATTAACACTGACATGAGACAGACAATGAAACTGGGATATCTGACAATTTAAAATTCAGAGTTTATTTGTAGAACACTGACAATTTTTTTGAATTGTAATATTACCATTATTATTTGCTGGTAACCCGTTTTAGTTCTCTTTGCCAGAAGGTAGGCCCTTGACTCATTGTCTGCTGATGTTTCATGCTGAGGTTTGCTTTTAGGCAGTTTTGTCAGTGGTTTCCCATTGCCTTCCACTCCTGGATATTACTTATGCAGAGCTATTAGTCAAGCACAAGAGTGTTTAGGAGATGATAGGGCAATTATATTTGAGAAAAGATATTCAGCCTGTTGTAGTACATCAATACAAGATGACTCGCAGTAATTAATTGGTTCCTAAATGATTCCAGGCTTTTCCCTGCCATTATTCTATCTAGGGGTCCTTTCCATATATTGATCACTTTTAACATGGAGGACTTCGTGACATGACATTTTCCTTTTACAATTTTGAAATTGTGGCCCCTTGACCTACCTTGCACTGCATTGCCGAATGCAACCTGTTGATTTAAACTAGGAACATGGGCCTGAATTCTAACTTTGGAAGGAGTAATTTGACAAGGAAGTATTCAATGAACGGCATGACACTAAGAAGTTCTGAGGAACAAAGGGACTTTGGCGTGTGTGTCCATAGATCTCTGAAGGCGGATGGGCATGTTAGTGAGGTGGTCAAAAAGGCATATGGGACACTTGCCTTTATCAATTGAGGCATAGATTACAAAAATAGGGAGGTCATGTTGGAGCTGTATAGAACCTTGGTGAGGCCACAGCTGGAGTATTTGTGCAGTTCTGGTCGCCACATTATAGGAAGGATGTGATTGCACTGGAGGGGGCACAGAGGAGATTCACCAGGATGTTGCCTCGGATGAAACATTTAAGTTATGAAGAGAGGTTGGACAGACTTGGGTTGTTTTCGTTGGAGCAGAGAAAACTGAGGGGCAACCTGATCGAGGTGTACAAGATTATGAGGAGATTGGACAGAGTGGATAGGGGGCAGCTGTTCCCCTTAGTTGAAGGGTCAATCACGAGGGGACACAAGTTCAAGGTGAGGGGCAGGAGGTTTAGGGGGGATGTGAGGAAAAACCTTTTTACCCAGAGGGTGGTGACGGTCTGGAATGCACTGCCTGGGAGGGTGGTAGAGGCGGGTTGGCCTCACATCCTTTTAAAAAGTACCTGGATGAGCACTTGGCACGTCATAACATTCAAGGCTATGGGCGAAGTGATGGTAAATGGGATTAGGTAGGTAGGTCAGGTGTTTCTCGTGTTGGTGCAGACTCGATGGGCTGAAGGGCCTCTTCTGCGCTGTGTGATTCTGTGATTCTGTGATTCTGTGAATGTTTTGCTTGGCGAGTGCAGGTGGGTGTCCCGACGTCACCATGTGTCATGCAGATTTTCAGTTCAGCAGCTGTGCACCCGCCGCACTGTCAAAGGCCTATTAAGGCCATTTAAATATCAATTAAACTAATAAATTGAGCTGCCCGTCCAACCTTAAGGTTATCAGGCAGGTGAAGAGCCCAGGCGGCCTTTGCATTTTTCATGGAATCTCATCCACGGGCGGGATGAAGTTTCATGAAGTATTTATAAATTGAATGAAAATTTTTCTAAAAATTCATTGACATATCCCAGCTCATGTGATACTGTCCGCATCATCAACATCATCATCATGTGAAGACAGGTTCTTGGCTGATAGTCTTCGCCACGTTTCTCTGTAACCTGTGCCAGTCTTTTCATTTCCCAGTAACTTTCTTCACTTTTCAAGTTATCCAGCTTGATATTCCCTTACTTTCTTTTCCTCTTTTTCCTTGAAATCTTCCCTCTATAACGTCTATTAGGCTGTTTCTTCTTATGATGTGCTCTGCTCAGTCTCTGCCTTTTCCTAACTGCCATCAGTAAAATTCTCTGTTCCTTCGCTCTCCTCAGCACTTCATCACTTTTCTGTCCAACTGATCCTTTCATTCTCCTCCAATGCCACATTCCAAAGTTATTTAGCAAGTTGGTCTTTGCTTTCCTTAAGTTTCATATCTATACGTAACACCATATCCATACCCAGGGCTTAAGCTAAATTCCCACTGCTTTAGGCTTAATTCTGTTCAACAGCACTTTCCAAACCCGTGACCTCAATCAACTAGAAGGTCAAGAGCAGCTGGCACAAAGGAACTCCACCACCTGCAAACTCCCCCCCAAATCACACACAATCCGGAGTTGGAAATGTATTAGATTTCTCCACCATTACTAGGTCATAATCCTGTGCAGCACCCATGGGCATCCCTTCATCACATTAACAGCAGCGGTTCAAGAAGGGGGTTGACCGGCACCTTCTCAAGGACAGTTGGGGGTGGGTAATAATTGCTAGCTGAGCCAGCAATGCCCAATCCCATGAATGAATATTTTTTTTAAAATAGCTTCGTAACCTTTGGATTATTCAGCTACTACATATTTGCCACAGTTAATTGGGATGTTACTTTTTCAATGCAATCGAGGAATTTGGGCAGGAAGGTTATGTCCTTTGTAAATCCATGTTGACTACTGTTAATTAAGTTATCATTGCACAACCAATCTTGGCTGTAGTCTTGATAATTGATTGATTATTTTAAACAGAATTGGAGTAACTTGCTTGTGTGTTGCTCTGTTTTGCCTGGCAATTTATGGCAAGTGATCAAGGAAAACCAGGATTTCCTTCCTCATTTTTTTAATCCATTCAGGGAATGTGGGTGTCACTGTCAAGATTTGCAGTTATTGCTCATCCCTAGTTGCCCTGCCAGGCCCTTTCAGAGGGCAGTTAAGAGTCAACCTCATTGTTGTGGCCCTGCAGTCACGTATAGGCCACACTAGGTAAGGATGGCAGGACAAGAGTAAACAGGTAGTTACATGGTCACCATTATAAAGACTAGCTTTTTATTCTAGATCTATTTAATTACCTGAACTTAAATTCCCCAGCTGCCGTAGTGGAATTTGTACTCATGTCTCTGGATCATTAGTCAAGGCTTAACTGAATTCTGGTCCAGTAACATAACCACTATTCGACCATTCTCTATACTGTTCCTGTGTAAAATAATTCAACCAGTCAAAAATTGAGCTGTTATGGGAATTGGAGATGCTTTTAACTTTTATTGATTGTGTAAAACAGATGACATTAACTTGGCTGTCTGTTATAAACTTCTCCCAGTTTTCTTGTCAAGTGAAGTCAGTGGAGAGGAAAATTGAATGGCCAATCCAAGTGACCAATCCAATTTTGTCCAGATGGCACTGTCATCAATATTTAAAATTATTTCATTGGTTTCCCAACATAGGTATTACTAGTTGTAATGATTTCCTAAAAATATCTGAATTGAATATGTGAGGGAAACCGAGACCGATAGAGTAACAGATCCAACTAGTCATGAAGTGTGTGAGGTGGAAGGAGGTTGTCCTCCACCTTTGATAACACCGCAATGGTTTTGGATATCTTCAACAAATAGAAAGGTGTGGTACGCTCAAGCTTAGAGAGATACAGTGTACCACATTTCCTCTACATTGCAGACTGGGTGACCGCTTTGCAGAACACCTTCAGTCTGTCCGCAAGCATGACCCAGACCTCCCTGTCGCTTGCCATTTCAACACTCCACCCTGCTCTCATGCCCACATGTCTGTCGTTGGCCTGCTGTATTATTCCAGTGAAGCTCAACGCAAACTGGAGGAACAGCGCCTCATCTTCCGACTAGCACTTTACAGCGTTCTGGACTGAATATTGAGTTCAACAATTTTAGATCATGAACTCTCTCCTCCATCCCCACCTCCTTTCCGATCCCCTCTTTTTTTCCAATAACTTATATAGATTTTTCTTTTCCCACCTATTTCCATTATTTTTAAATGTATTTCCATCCGTTGTTTTATCTCTACCTTTTAGCCTATTTCGATTCCTTCACCCCACCCCCACTAGGGCTATCTGTACCTTGCTTGTCCTGCTTTCTACCCTTAATTAACACATTCCTTAGATAATATCACCACCTTCAACACCTCTTTGTCCTTTTGTCTATGAGATCTTTTGGCAATCTCCACCTATCACTGGCCCTCTATCCAGCTCTACCTGTCCCACCCCCCCCCCCCTTAAACCAGCTGATATTTCACCTCTTTTCTATTTTTACTTAGTTCTGTTGAAGAGTCATATGGACTCGAAACGTTAACCGTGTTCTTCTCCACAGATGCTGCCAGACCTGCTGAGTTTTTCCAGGTATTTTTATTTTTATTTTTGTTACAGTGTACCACATCTTGAGTATGTGGCATGACAGAAATCTGTTGTCCCACTTTGTATGTCTCTGAATGCTTGGCATGTTTAATCAGCTAGACAAATGCAATGCCGAATTATGTGGCCAAAACAGTGGAGTAAAAGCCCAAGTCATTCTTAATTTAGGGTAGATATTTCTCTTCACCACCTGGGTAATAATCAGGTGAAGTCTAATACACACACTTTTTAGAACCCATCTGATTTTCATCCCATTGAGTTGTTAACATTCAAAATAGTCATCCTGGTAGCATAGAGAAGGTGATAACCTTAGACTTATCCAACAGACAGATGATTTGAGGAATAGAATGTTGCTTATGACACATCTGAAATAAGATGTGTCAAATAATTTCCCTCAAATTTATCTATCATGAAATTTGTTCAATAGACAGGGCAGTGATGATAATATCCTAGAATCAATCATGGAGTTGTCTGTATTCTGTGTCATGCATTTCTTAGATACTGTAATGAGAGCATTGTTGGGTGTTTCTAGATGGATGAGCTAAAGTGACCAAATGGTTTTCCTTGTGTGTGTCTAACTTGTGGTCACCTGAAGCTAATACAGGTATAGTTGACTATCCATGTTTATTCATTCCCCATCAACAACAGTGCTCAGTGTGCATTGTGGGTAGCATTATCAGAAATTTAAGGATAACACATTGATTACTATAAAGGCTGCCTGGGAACATTACACTGTGGTGATGACAGCCGTGAGCCACACATCTGGCCAATTAGGAAAGCAAAGAGATGGCATGAAAGAACTTGGTGAGCAAAATCAAGGAGAACCAACAGATGTTTTATCAGTTCATTAAGATTAAGAGGATAATTGAGGAAAGAGAAGCCCAGAAAAGACCAAAAAGATGACCTATGTGTGAAGGCAGAG
This sequence comes from Carcharodon carcharias, assembly GCF_017639515.1. Classification (NCBI taxonomy): domain Eukaryota; kingdom Metazoa; phylum Chordata; class Chondrichthyes; order Lamniformes; family Lamnidae; genus Carcharodon; species Carcharodon carcharias. The sequence goes on along the minus strand of NC_054468.1, from coordinate 110,302,977 downwards.
GGTGTGGATATGGTTCTTAATGAATAGTTTGCACCTGTCTTCACAAAAGTGGGGGACAATGCAGACATTGTAGTTAAGGAGAAGGAGTGTGATAAACATAGGGAGAGAGGAAGTATTAAGAGGATTATCATCCTTAAAAGTGGATAAATTATCAGGGCTGATGAAATGTACCCCAGGCTGTTAAAAGAAGCCAGAAAGAAAATAGCAGAAGGTCTGACCATCATTTTCCAATTCCCATTGGGCTGGGGTGCCGGAGGATTGGAGGTCTGCTAACATTATATCATTGTTTGAAAAGGGAGAGAGGCATTGACCAAATAATTAGAGGCCAGTCAGTCTGACCTCGGTAATGGGCAAATTATTGGAATCAATTCTGAGGGACAGGATAAGTGGTCACTTAGAAAGGCATGGCTTAGTCAAAGACAGTCAGAATTACCTGGAAAAGCTCAGCAGGTCTGGCAGCATCGGCGGAGAAGAAAAGAGTTGACGTTTCGAGTCCTCATGACCCTTCATGAGGACTCGAAATGTCAACTCTTTTCTTCTCCGCCGATGCTGCCAGACCTGCTGAGTTTTTCCAGGTAATTCTGTTTTTGTTTTTGTTTTGGATTTCCAGCATCCACAGTTTTTTTGTTTTTATCAAAGACAGTCAGCATGGATTTGTTAAGGGAAGGTTGTGTTTGACTAATTTGATTGAATTTTTTGAGGAAGTAACAAGGAGGATTGATGGGGGTAGTGCAGTTGATGTGGTCTACATGGATTTTGGCAAGGCTTTTGACATGGTCCCACACAGCAGATTAGTTAAAAAAAATAAAGGACCATGGGATCCAGGGGAATTTAGCAAGCTGGATACAAAATTGACTGTGTGTCAAAGAAACAGAGGGTAATTGTTTATGGATGTTTTTGTGACTGGAAGGCTGTTTCCAGTAGGGTTCCACATGGATCAGTACTAGGACCCCTTTTTTGTGGTATCTATTAATGATTTGAATGTAAATGTAGGGGAAGTGGTTAAGAAGTTTGTAGGTGACTCAAAAATTGGCCGCGCAGTTGGTAGCGAGGAGGATTGCAGTAGGCTGCAGGAAGATATCAATGGACTGGTCAGGTGGGCAGAAAAGTGACAAACGGAATTCAATCAAGAGAAGTGTGAGGTAATGCATTTGTGGAGGTCAAACAAGGCGAAGGATTATACAATAAATGGGAGGATATTGAGAGGTGTAGAGGAAGTGAGGGACCTTGGAGTGAATGTCCACAGATCCCTGAAGATAGCAGGACAGGTCAAAAAGGTGGCTAAGAAGGCATTTGGAATCCTTTCATTTATTAGCCGAAGTGTAGAATATAAGAGCAGGGAGGTTATGCTGGCAATATATCAAACATTAATTAGGCCACAACTTGAGTACTGTGTGCAGTTCTGGCCACCTCATTACAGAAGTCATATAATTGTATTCAAGAGGTTGCAGAGGAGATTTACCAGGATGTTGCCAGGACTGGAAAACTGCAGCTATGCGGAATGATTGGAGAGGCTGGGGTTGTTCTCCTTGGAGCAGAGGAGGCTGAGGGGAGATTTGATTGAGATGTACAAAATTGTGAGGGGCCTGGACAGAGTGCATGGGAAGGGCCTATTTACTTTAGCAGAGAGGTCAGTGACCAGGGTGCATTGATTGACAGTGATTGGTAGAAAAATTAGAGGGGAGATGAGGAGAGATTTTTCACCCAGAGGGTTGTGGGAGTCTGGAACTCGTTGCCTGAAAGGGTGGTAGAGGCAGAAACCCTCAGTTCATTTAAAAGGTGTCTGGATATGCATCTCAAGTGCCTTAACCAGCAGAGCTACGGACCAAATCCTGGAAAGTGGGATTAGGCTGAAAGGCTTGTTGTTTGGCAGGCACAGGCGTGACGGGCCAAATGGCCTCTTTCTGTGCCATAAACTTTCTATGTTTCTGTAATTCTAATTAAGAACAAAGCCTGCACCTTCTCCTGTGAAATGGCAGAAGGCACAAATGTTCCATGCACAGAAACACCTGCATTGCCAACAATCTAGCTCAAGCCATGATATTGTACCGAAGGAGTTGCTGTGTTTGTATTCTCCACTAGCCATAATACCACACTGAATGGAAAACACAATCAACCAACTTCACACTCAGAATGAATACTTGGACCTCACAGAGCAGAGATACCAAATCCAACAATTGCTGTACAAACACATAATTATATTTAGGAATAGACATTTATAGTAGCAAATTTGTATTAGTTCTATTATATTTAACAAACCACATCCAAGTTATAGAAATATTAATCAGATTATACCAGTCTCCTTTGTACATAAGTGAGAAATCTTAAGGAAGTATTTTCTGAAGTTGCATTTGAGATATTGTATATTGAATCTTACAACTGATATTTCGGTGTTTGGCTGTGGCAGGACTTTGTAAATTGTTTCTTCTATGGGAGGTATCTGCTGCCTTGATGTTTCTGTTAATTTTCTTTAGTCAATCCTGATAAAAAGGCTCCTGGATTTAAGACAAAACATTTTTCTTATTTGTCCAGGCCCTGCAAAGCCATCACCTGCATGAACTGGCTGCTATAGTTCTGTATTTGCCGTTGCCAAGGCAGACGTTGTCTCTTCTGAAGCATCCAGACTAACGTCACGTTGTTTGGCCAAAACACGAAGGAGGCAGGATACAATGAACATCTTGCAGATCCTCTGGAGGGGCACGCTGCAGGGAAACATCAAATCTGTCCAGGCAACAGAATCAAAATTTGCACAGACCGAATGTCCTTTTGATCACTGACCTTGTGCCTGTGTGAGCTTCATTGTAACAGTGTTCTGCAGAACTGTGTACTGGTGTCATCAGCCAAAGCTTGGCACCATATCCATGGTTACCAGGCTTGAAGACTATCGCCTCCCTCTAATGATGTTGGAATAGCTGACTGGTTTGGAATGGGCAAGTCACAGGTTAACTATGAGTGGTTGTCTTATCAGGTGTGGTGTCAGTCCTAGGCATTTACACAGCTGGTACGGAGCTAAACATTTGGGCAGTCAACTACAACCATAATTTTAGAGAAACTTTGTATGGCACAGAGCCCCTGTGGGAAATGGCTGAATCTAAAGCTATCTATAACAGTGCACCTTGGTTCCCCTGGTTACTAGAGCATTACAGACTATAAATTGGGTATAATTACTTTCTGGAGCCAGTAATTTAGAATGGATGCTTTTTTGGGGGTGAGATGTGGAGAGAAATTTGGGTGGTAAAGACTTCAGGTTAATTCTACTGCCATGGCATTTGCCTTCTGTTGATTGAAATATAGAAAGAAAGAAGAAGGAACATGCATTAATATATCATTTTTACAAGCTCAGAACCTCCCGAGGCGCTTTATAGCCACTTTTGAAGTGTAGTCACTTTTGTAATGTAAGGGATATATCAGGCAAATTTGTACACAGCAAACTCCTACAAACAACATTGTGGAAATTGTTGTGTTGTATGATGACATAAAGGCACCAATCACTCTTAAGGGATTATGTAAATACATTGTGAGTTCATTTATTTAGCCTAGGCATATGAAAACATACAAAGGTAGAAAGCTTGAAGAAATCAGCAGAAGTGCTTTATGTGTGTGCTCTGTTCAAAAGCAAAAGTGAAACTAAGACTGGATCGCATGACACACTTCCCTTCTAGTGAAGTCATGCTGCTGTCCCTTAAAGACATATTACAACATACCCTTGTTAAGGATATTCCCCCCCCCCATAAAAGTATAACTATTTACAATACATGTTTGTGTTTAGTTACCATTAAAAAAGTGCATAGAACTGAGGAATCGATGATTCTCTGAAGTATAAAGGTAATCTGCTGGTATGCCCATATCATGTAATGGTAACCTTGCCAAGAGGTTTCTTTAATTGCTCACAGTGATCTATGGGGTTGTTGTTCTTGGATTTTGTTCCTGGTTGCATTTGGGTTGTTGTCCTCAATGCATTAAGACTGCACAGTGGTTCAGGAGGTGGTATGGATCTGGTTTGTCCTCGGTTACATCTCACCATTACACCTTTGTGTGCAATGACTTCATACAAACCCTTGTTCCCTTGGCTGGCTGCCACGTACCTTCTGTGGGATCCTGGATGTGAACTTGTTGCCCCAACTGTAAACTTGGCAATTCTGTACCATTTTTATTGTGCACATTGGTCATCTTCTCTTGCTGTTTTAAAAGCTGTTCTCTAGTTTCTGAGAGAGTAAAATGAGTAAGAGTAGGTAAATTGGTACACATTGGTCTGCCAAACATGAGCTCTGCCAGTGACGGAATACCTGTACTTAAAAGTGTCACTCTCAGGTTGTAATATTGCATTGTGTAGATCTTTCTTAATCTGTCTACATTTGAGAATAAGGGATTTCACCGCGCAAATCATTCATTCAGCTAGGCCATTAGGTCTAGGGTAATGAGAATAGGTAGTGTGAACAATATTCTGCATATCCTGAAATGGCCTACAAATAATCTGCAGACCGTTATCCATAACGGTCTCTTTAGGCACACCAGATAAACTGAAAATAACTTTTAGACTGTGCATGGCAGTTGTGCTTGGCATATTGTGTAATTGTCAAATAATGGGGTACTTGGTAAAGTAATTCCAATAATAATGAGGTCAGTGCAATGGACATGAAAGAGGTCAGATGTAATTTTGGACTAAGGATGGGTAGGAACTTCATCTGGAATCAATGGTGCTTCGCGTTGACTTGGCATATGCTCTTGTGTTTCTTGATGATGACTTCAATGTCATTGTTCCTACCTGACAGTAGACTGTCTCTGTTGCGAATCTTCTCATCCAATCTATGTCCTGTGTGAGTGATGAAACTGTTGAAGAATACCAGGTTATGAAGATTCTAGTATGATGACCTGCCTGCCTTTAAAAATGACTCCCTGGGATATGCTTAGCTCATCCTGGTAAGGCCAAAATTTTGTTGTGTTCATGGACATGCTGAATTGATTCAGACCATCCTCCAATAATGGTTTGCCACCGTTTCTGTGGTGTAGAATCTTTCGCCATTTCTTCTTGTAGATGTTGGCATTTGTGTTGCATAAAATGTGTAGATCAATTGACTGACTTGCGTTCTCCTGCAAGTGTAATGTTGCAGCTCCCTTAAAACTGCAAATTTTTTCAAAACATTCTGGATATTTTGATATTAGGCCATGAACGGAGACAATAGGAATAGATTCTGAGGTTGATCTGCCTTGTGATGTCTGACTAATTCCATGGGTTGTCATTAATGTGAAGTCATGTCATGCTGGTAGACCTACAATCGCTAGGCCTTTAGTCTCCACGATTTAGAACATCCGTGACACCCAGGAAGATTGATTGTATTTGCACCCCAGGATGCTGGATCCTGCAAATAGAATAAGTGAACCATTGTACGCTGCAAGTTTTGCAGTAATAGGTTTTGCCATGGCCTTTCGTGTTTGTGGATGCATGTCTTTTAGAATCTGCACAGATAGCATGTTGGCATTTGCTCTGTGTCAATCTTGGCCAATAACAAGTAGTTACCAAATTTCTTAGAGCAGAAAATTTGTATCTTGGCACCAAAGTTTTCCACGAGATCGATGGTGTGAAAGATGTGTTAACTGCTCCTCATATCATTGTGCACATCATCATCAATTTCTGGTTTGTCGATCACTTCACCTATATGTTTTTGATGGGATACTGGATGGTCATTCTTATTGATTGAAGGTACCCATTGTGTATGGTCTGGTTGTATCAGTGCACGGCTCTTTGTAGCTGTGTCAGCCTTTGCTCTCGTGCCCTGCTGCTGCCAATGGCCCTTTCTGCCACATGCCTTGCAGAACTGATGAAAAGCTGGGCTTTTCCTTGGCGCATGCAGAAGGCCACACCTTCCACATGTCTTGCTAGGTTTGGGTGTTCTAGTGAGTGAGTCAACAATTGGGGTTGTAGTTAGGACTTGTAAGCTTCGTTGACCTGTGAGAATCACTTCGTACTTACGTCCATCTTTGAGTAGCTCTTCAATGCTATACGGTTTTGGGCTTGTCTCACAGATCTTACTTGAAAACCTCCATGGGAGTGGATGCAATCACCAACTCAACAATTCTGTCTGCTAGCTCTATGCCTGATCACAGAATGTACCCTTTTCTCTGCATCTGCTGACAAAGTAGTCTTTGGATTCTGTAGGTTGTGGTCGATGAATATGGAAATTTAACCTGATTCTGGACCAGTGTTTAAATGTAGTTCATATCTTTTGGGGATCCTTTAGCTCTTCTGCTGTTAATCCTGATGTATTCAGCCTATGCAGGCCTTCATTCTCAATTTCTAGGTGAATTTTTATGGCTTGCATGTTTGGTTCAGACACACTCGAATCAGGAAACCATAGCTCTGTAGGTCTGACAGCATCTGCGGTGAGGAAGACAGCTAACGTTTCAAGTCCGAATGTCTCTTCATGAATGAATGAAGAGTCATTCAGACTCGAAACGTTAACTGTCTTCTTCGCCGCAGATGCTGTCAGACTTGCTGAGTTTTTCCAGCTATTTTTGTTTTTGTTTCAGATTTCCAGCATCCGCAGTATTTTGCTTTAACCATAACACTGTGCGCTGTTTAAACATTCTGAATTCGGATAATAGGTCAGCTGCATCTCAGTTCAAACTGGGGAATTTTGTGGATATTTCGACAATATCCTTTTGACCTTCCTTCTCCTATAGTATCTGGGATGACGTCCCTGTAGCCATATCTGCGCGCTTTTCCGAAGTTGAGCCCTTTATAATCAAAACATTCTATGGCCTGATTTTTATGATTTTTTTTTCTGTTTGACTGTCCCTCGCTCATTATCAATTTGGCCCACATCTTGGTCACTTGCCTTTCTCGATGAGCTAACCCAGTGCTGGCCCCCTTGATGCGCTGTCCCAGTTATGGACTGAAAGGCTATCTCACCATGAGGGATCCGTCTACTTACTTGTTCTTTATTTGAGCACTATCCTGGCACTGTGTCTTCAAAGTTTCCCCATGTGGTCAGAATGCTGCAATTTCAACACTCTCCAATGCTGTGACTCCGTTGAGGTCTGACCAGAATGGCAAGGGTAATCTCATGCCATGTAGCATGATCTAAGGCTGTTATCCCTGTCATACCTGTTTTTAATCTTCCTGCCATGTTGTTTGAGCACCACTGGAGCACCATGTCGTGTTGTTATAATCATATAAAAGCACCAAGCATTCATAAGGGATTAGGGAAACACGTAGTCAGTTCATTTATTTAGACTAGGAACATGAGAACATTTATACATAGGTAGAAAGCTTGAAGACATCAGCAGCAGAGCTGTGTGCACATGCTCTGCTCAAAAAGCAAAAGTGAAAATAAGATGGATCGCATGACTCACTTCCCTTCTAGTGATGTCATGCTGCTATCCCTTAAGACATATTACAACAGGAATTACTAGATAACCTGCTTTAGTGACAGTGGCTGAGGGATTAATATTGGCCATGACACTGGTGAGAACTTCCCTGTTCTTTAAAATAGTACCGTGATCTTTTATGTCCACCTGAGAGGACAGATGTTGATTGTGTCATCCAAAAGACAGTACCTCTGGCAGAGCAGCACCATACTCAAATGTCAGCTTGAGAAGTACTGCAACAACAACATGCATTTAAATAGTGCTTTTAATGTAGTCGCACACCTCATAGCGCCATGAGGATGATGGAGATGCTATAGGTGGACATGGCTACAAGAGCACATAGAGGTGCATGACGGTCACACAAGGCTTAGGGGGCAAAATATAGTAAAAGACCAAGTCAGGCATTGCATGAATCTATTATAGCATCAGTTTACTAAACAGACATAGTACGGGTGGCTGAATGATGACAAAACTTTTGAATGAATTGAAGAAAGGAGTAGAAATACTTTGCAAATATCACATGGGGGCAGGAGCCTGAAGAACAGATGCATTATCATTAGTGCACCTGGTCAGATGAATTCAGTGTGACTGGAGGAGATGGGTTGTAGGGAAAGAGATAGGAGTTTTGTGGAGATGTAACTCAACAGTTGAGACCAATCCTAGAATCCATCCTTTTGTGTAGGATATGCTCGGCCATTTTTGTTGATGAAACGTTTGGGATGCATAACGATGCCTTGACAATCTGAAAACCAAAGTGTGTTTGACATGGATGATCAAACAGTCCTTTATTACCTGATAAAAACAAAAAACTGCGGATGCTGGAAATCCAAAACAAAAACAGAATTACCTGGAAAACTCAGCAGGTCTGGCAGCATCGGCGGAGAAGAAATGCTGCCAGACCTGCTGAGTTTTTCCAGGTAATTCTGTTTTTGCCTTTATTACCTGAATTTATTCTACAGAGAGCATGATAAATCCTTTCATGTGGCAAAGGGCAACAACATGTTTCTTGCTGTCATCATTAATTTATCTTAATCAAGAATTATTTTACATGGCATGTAGTGGTTAGAAAGTCATGGGTTCAAGTCCCGGTCCAGTGACTTGAACACAAAATCTAGGCTAACATTGGAATACAGCAGTGAGCGAGTAGGACCATCAGAGCTCCATTTTTCAGATCAAATGCCAAAACAAGGCCCCAAGTTCCCTCTCATGAGGCAGATGTGCCACAATTTGAAGAAGAGCAGGGGAGATTTTCCTCTTAACCAGCAGATGATCTGTTAACTTAATTATTTGCTGTTTGAGAGGTTTTGCTGTGTTTAAATTGGCTGCTCCATTGCCCGCATGGCAACAGTGACTACGCTTCAAAAATACTTAATTGGCTGTAACATACTCTTGGGACATCCTGAGGTTGTAAGAGGCAATATATGTTTTATATATGATATATATAGTATATGTATAATGATATGTATAATTCTTCTTTCTGATGTGTATCTGTTTCTTTTCTACTTGTTGTAGTAAAGTTTCCTGATTTGTGTGCCATGTTTAGTTATCTTATCACATCCATCCACAAAATTGTCCCAGCCCTCTTTTTGCAAAGGCCTGCTTTTTATGTGAGGGAGTTGCTCAGGGAGACCCAACCAGTCTTTTCAATCCTTGCTCCTGCGGAGGAGCTCGTGGACTCTGTACAACACTGCCCTTTCTTGCTTAACTGAACTCGGGAAACTCCTGGCTTTCAACTGCATCCTACCTCTGAGTGGCATAGTGCCTTGGTGTACCAGTGTGCAGACCCCACCAAATCAGCTCGCATTCAAACACTTCTGAGTATGACTGAGTAGAGCAAACATTGATATTCATTGGAAAAGAAATCGTGGTTCATATCAAACTTGATTTAAACAAAATGTTTGCACCTTAGTATCAATGTGTGCACATCAACTTTGGACTAAATCTTGATATGAATTCTATGAAAGAAGTGCAGCAGAAATACAACATTCTGTGAAGACGTCAGGCAAGACAGGATATTCTAAGATATATGCAAATAGAATGATGTCATTTATTGCAAGGGGAATGAAATATACAAGTAGGGATGTTTTGCTACAGCTTTAAAGGGCTTTGATAAGACCAGATCTGGAGTACCATGTACAGTTTTGGTCTCTTTACTTAAGAAAGGATATAATTGCTTTAGAAGAAGTTCAGAGAAAGTTCACTCAACTCATTTCTGGGTTGAGGGGCTAACGCGGAAAGGCTGAACAGGCTGGGCCTGTACCCATTGGAGTTTAGAAGAATGAGAGGTGATCTTATTGAAACATACAAGATCCTGAAGGGACTTGACAGGGTGGACGTGGGCGGAGAGGATGTTTCCTCTTATGGGAGAGATTAGAATGAGAGAACACACTTTAAAAATAATGGGACTCCCATTTTAGATGGAGATGCAAAGGAGTGTTTTCTCTCAGAAGGTCATTCGTCTGTGGAATTCTCTCCCCTGGAGAGCAGTGGAGACAGGGTCTTTAGATTATTGATTGACAAGGGAGTCAAAGGGTAGAAGGGGTGGGCAGGAATATGGAGTTGAGGTCATGATCAGATCAGCCATGATCTTATCAAATGGCAGAGCAGGCTCGAGGGGCCGAATGGTCTACTCCTACTCCTAATCTGTATCTTCGAATGTATGTTCGTATATCAAGGGAGTATCCTCCCCTAGGATAACTTTTAGTATTACATAACCGTCATTTCGTAATTACGAAATCCATTTGATTTGCATTTGCATCAAACTTGTTTTTAGGATCCAAAATCACTCCAAATAAAAAGAACCAAAGTCTTTCTTATAATTATTAAAGGCAGAATCAAGAGTGACAGCCGGGAATTTTCTCCGAGCTGCTCGCAATAAAGCAGTGAGATTCCCGTTTAGGTGTACAAACCAGATTTCCACTACAATTCCAGCAAAGTTATGATGGTGGAGAAGGAACATGTTCAAGGGAAATTCTCAATCAACATTTTCATCTCAGGAAGGAACCGCTTGCATTTATATAGCACCTTTCACAACCTCAGTCTGCCCCAAAGTGCTTTTACAGCCAATTAAGTATTTTGAAGTGTGATCATGGTTGCAATATAACAAAAAATAGTTTATTTCTTGGCCTTTTCTCCTTACCCCTTCCTTCTCAGAGCCTTGGGACTAACTGGACAGCTCTACCTAAAAGCTGGCATAGGTATGAAGGGCTGAATGGCCTGTTTCTGTACTGCATCATGCTGTGATATGATAATAGATTCTGCGGGAAGATATCCCGATGTAACAGCAACTCTCCAGTATGTTACTCGCGTGACTATTCTTAATATGCATTCCTAGTCAGCGAGAAATATCGGGCCATTTGACCTCAGGGACAATAACGTTTGGGCCTGGTTGTAGCACCACCCAACACCTAGACACAAACACACTCATGCTGCAACAGGAGTCACTGGACAGTAATCAGGAACAGAAACCCTGGCTGATATTTCCCCTCCCCAGTTATGGGAATCAATCATAGTGTTTTCACTGCCATCCTGTCTGTAGCTACAAAAGTAACTCAAAATGTTACTTATCACACAGCCTGTACTTTGGGCAAATTGATGGGTTGAGCACCTGTTACATTCTGCTCACACAGCCCACGTAAAGAACGCATTAACTCTAGAGGGAAGTCACGGCACGACTGTGAAGCATGGACAACCTACTGACATCACTTAAAACAACTAGACGCATTCCACCTTCACTGTTCAAGATCTATTTGCGACATCAAGTGGCAGGGCAAAGTCCTTCATGCAAAAGTTCTTGCAAGGTGCCCCACCCGTGGAATTGAGAGCATAATCATCAGTGCCCAGCTCTGCTGTGTCGGCCGTGTGGTTCGCATGGAGAATTCCCGTCTACCGTTGGCCGTATTCTACAGCCAGCTGAGTGTGAGAATCTGCACCATAGGATGTCCCAATCTCAGATACAAAGGCATTCTGAAAGCCAATCACAGAGCCTGTAAGCTGGAGCCCAGGATACGGGAAAGAAACAACCTTGGACAGATCCAAATAGGGAAGACTTTGTCATCAAGCAGCCTCAACGTTTGAGGAGAAGCAAATCAGGTCCCTAAGTGAGGACGCCGTGGAGGTTGTGTGTGTTCCTCACCCCTCCAACAGTGACTTCTAATGTAATATTCACAATCAGATCTGCAAATCAGGATTTGGCTCAACATCACATATGAGGTGACACTGTTATGGTGAACAATTGCTGAACACTCATCTGTCGAAGCCTCGAGAGAATCCATCAGAGGGAAGTTCTAAGCCGCTCTGCCCCAGCAGGAGCAAGGCAGACTCAATAATGATGCAAGAATTCACTATCTTGCTCAATTCCTGTCCGCTATCATCCAACTAGGCCATTCTTTTTTGGCCTCAATGGATGAGAGGCAAAAACATGAACTTTAAGTTTAAGCATTGGTCAGCCACATTGTGCAGCTATGATGAAGAATCATCCAAAATCTCACACTTTTACAATTCAAAGTACAAATCTCTTGAAACAACATACTGTTCATCTTAAAAATAACATTGCTTTCAATGAAATGTCAGCCAAATTGGCACCATTTCTGCAGGAGATGAGAATGAAGGGAGTCCACCCGCCATACTTTCTGATATACCTCCATTTCCATATTAACCGTGAGTCCCATTCTCAATTGGCACATAAGATTTGAAGAAATTCCAACTTGGATCAGTTCTTTTAAATTACTACCCTGAAGTAATCAGCTTAGATAGCAACACACTGCTATTCGATTTGACTGCTGAGTGTTGTTGAACCAATGGCGATGCTGGGTTTTTATCATGCTCACCTTTTATAAAGCTGTCCTCATCATTGTTAACAAAGCAAACAATTCCACTGGGTAGATACTCCACCTGGTACAGTAATAAAGTCTTACAGGCCTGAAAGGTCCCTGGTATGATCAGCAGTCTGTGCTGAATATGGTGATTGAAATTGAGGTGGCAGTGGAGATGCTTTGCAGCCTTTGTTAAGGAGGAGAAGAAAATCAGCCAAGGTTTCCACTCCTGTCTATGTTTCTCTTTATTCTTTCATAGGATGTGGGAGTTGCTAGCAAGACTCAAACCAAGATTTGGTTCAACATCACACAGAGGGTAGAATTTTTCAGTCAGTGAGCGGGGGCGGGCCCAACACGCTGACGTGTAAAATGAGTCAGAGTCGGCTGCATGCCCGTGGAAATGTAAAGGGCCTATTAAGGCCATGAAGAAATTAATTGAAGTACTTGTGAATGCTGCCCGTCCAACCCAATCGGCCTTCACAGTTTTCAGAAAACCTCATTCACGAGGAGGATGAGGTTTCCTGAAGCTTTTATTAAATAAATAAATTTTCAGCAATATAAAAACATGTCCCAACTCATGTTTAAATAAATTTTGAAATAATTTATTTAATTATTTTAATATCCACTCAATCTGCCTCAGGGAGATTGAAGCTCTTTCGCGTGCACGCATGACAGAGCACCGGCCCCGACTCTCCCTCTTCCTCTCGCCCGCACAGGTAGCGCTGAGCGCTACTGGCTATGTCTTATGCTGGGCGGGCCTTAATTGGCCCGCCTGTGTAAAATGGCTGCACAGAGCTGATCGCAGGCAGCGATTAGCTCTACGCCTGCTCCCGCCCAGCCCGCCTGCCATATAAAAAAATCCTGCCCATGAGGTGACACCAATGCAGTGAACGATTGGTTTCCTTGCTGAACACTCATCCGTCAAAGCCATGAGAGAATCCATCAGAGGGAAGTTCTAAGCTGCTCTACCGAGCAGGAGCAAGGCAGACATCTGCATTTGTAGGCCATCCCTATTTGCCCTTGAGAAGGTGGTGGTGAACTACCTTCTTGAGCCGCTGAAATCCATGTGGCACAGGTACACCCATAGTGCTGTTAGGAAGGGAGTTCCAGGATTTTGACCCAGCAACAGTGAAGGGGTAACGATATAGTTCCAAGTCAGGATAGTATGTGTGGCTTGGAGGGGGAACTTGCAGGTTGTAGCATTCTCATGCATCAGCTGTCCTTGTCATTTTAGTGGTAGAGGTCGTGGGTTTGGAAGGTGCTTTTGAAGGAGCCTTGAGGAGTTGCTGCAGTGCATCTTGTAGATGGTGCACACTGCTGCCACTGTGCGTCAGTTGAGGTACTTGTACTAGGAACCTGTTGGAACACAAGGAACCATGCCTTTGCATGAGTCAACAATTTTAAGAGTGGAGATTTTTTTTAAAATGTAGATAACTTGAAATTATGCTGAAATAATAAATGGATACAATTGTACCAATCAAAAGGCCAACAAGTTAATCTAAAATGTCTCACTTTGCTATCTCAGAAAATAAAGAACTGTATTTATACACAGCTTTATACAATCTCAGCTCATTCCAAAGCGCTTTTCAGCAATGAAGCACTTTTGAAGTGTAGTCCCTGTTGTAATTTGGGAAACCTGGTAGTCAATTTGCACACAGCAAACTCCCATAAGCAGCAATGAGATCAAGATCAGATAATTTGTTTTTACAGTGGTGTTGGTATTGGAATGAATTTTGACTAGGGCAGTGGGGAGAATATACCTGTCCGTCTGTAAAATAGTGGCCATGGGATATTTTACAGTCAACTGAGAGGGCAGAGTAGGTCTTGATTTAATATTTAATAGGAAAGATGGTGCAGCACTCCCTCATTACTACACTGAAGTGTTAGCTTGGATTCTGTGCTCAAGTCTTTGGCATTATGCTTGAATGCAAGCTTCTGACTCAGAGATGCGAGTCCTAAGCAAAGAGGTGAACCTATTTTTTAAAAAATGGTTTATTGGCACCACTAAAGGTTGCAGAAGAGGACCTTTGGACAATGAATTGTGTCCTTAAAGTATCCTGCAACATAATTCCAAGGTCAAAAATATAAGTATATGTTTGACTGAAATTTAGCTTTTGTTTCAATGTCATTGCCTCAAAAGGCATTGTATTTACGCAGCAAAGGTCTTCCGCCCATAGTATAATCTGTCATGCAAATAATTTTATCTGCAAATAACAGGTGGCAGGCTCTTTGTTTGGGTCATACTAACCTTCATGTTTACACTGGAGAGGAGTGGGGGTAAATTAAAAATCAGCAAGCCAAGTTGCAATGTGGAACATTTTGATGTATACTGATGCAGGATTAAACTTTGGTGTGTGAAACAGGATGTCCATATCCTGCTCCTAGCTCTGACATCATCGAGTGAATTCTGATTATTGCATGTTACATTGGGAGGTGTCTGCTCACACAGAAGGGTTTTTTAAAATGGTTTCTGACAGGGTTTGGCGGGGGTGGGGTGTTAACATATTGTACTTTCACCTCTGAGACTGGATTCAAACATTGCCCAGGGAGATATGATGAAATGTCTCCTCTACGCTGGCCAAACATATAACTCATAAAAGTCTAAGCACTGTTTCCAATGGCACAAACCACACCCGCCCCCCCCCTAATTTTACACCACTGGGCACTAAAATGGAAATCTTACACAAAAGAATCCTGATTGAATATTGCTGAAAAGAGGGATATGTTGCTGAAGCTTTTCATCTTGCACTCATCAGGATAAAAGCAAGAATGCCAAATTACAAATGATCGCAACAATTTATACAACAGGAAAAAGAGATGCTGATTGGTTGGCAAGTCAACTCTGATTGGCGGAGGCATTTTCTTGGAGAGAGCAATGAGGAAATAGCAAAACCTCAGCCAATCAGAGTTGACTTGCCAGCCAATTGGCACCCTTTTTTCCGGAAGTATAAATTGTTGTGATAGTTTGAAATTTGGCATTCTTGTGTTTGTCCTGATGAAAAGTTTCAGTAACATGTCTCTCTTTTTAGCAATATTCAAGTTCTGTACTACCAAACGACAATCCTGATTGTGCTGCTGGGATAGATTAATCAGATTCAGTGCTCAGTTGGCTGATGGGCTCCCAGAACTAAGGGTCCATGTCAATACAGCCCAAGTGAGGCCACAAGGATGGCTGGTGTGCGAAATGGAAAACTCTCAAGTTTTGTATGGTAAAGGGGCGGTGTTCTGAGCCTGGGGTTGAGGTTAGGACAGAGTAGAAGGGGTATTCAATCTGACTTGGACGGATTCGATGCTGCAGAAAATGAAAAATGTTTCATGTCCAACAATGACCTCCCGTAACTTCATCCGAACCTGCAAAAAGAGATTTACAGCAAGTGAAACCTTTAAACTGCAGATTCACAGTTCCAGAACTCCAGATTCCCAAAGTTGGCTTTATATTTAAACCATGAGAGACAACCGTTTGTGATGTGACATCAATTCCAAGCATTATAAAAACATCAAAATGATGATGCAATGAAGGACGAAAATGAAAAGTGACGGATTTGTAAAATTATTCTTCTTTCATTACTGTTGGTGATACTGAGGTTACTGACTCAATTAATGAATTAAATTGCTTAAAATACTCTCCTTATTAGCTTAGAGAGTGAATCCCACCTTTTAAAAGTCAAATGGCTACAAAGAATTAAAACTAACGTGGTGAAATCACCATGCATAATATTGGTATCAGCACATTCACATGATGCGTCACTATCCAATGTTTAACAAATGGAAGCAATTATGCAAAAACAAAATCATGTTAACATCTTTGTTAAAGTAGATATCAACTCTGTATGAAGGTGCAACTGTTCACTTGCTTATATATTGCGCAAGGTGATTTTACTCCCCAGCTTTTCCAATTCTTTTATACTTACAAGTTCTATTAATGACTATAACTACGAGATAGTTGAAGAATAAGAGGTCTCCCTTTTAAAACTGTGATGAAGAGAATTTTTTTTTCTCTCAGGGGGTCATTAGTCTGTGAATTTTCTTCCTCAGTGAGCAGTGGAGGCTGGGTCATTGAATTTATTTAAGGCTGAGTTAGATGGATTTTTGATAGACAAGGAAGCCAAGGGTTATGGGGGCGCAGACAGGAAAGTGGAGTTGAGAGACAGCCAGATCAGCCATGATCTCATTGAACAGCGGAGCAGGTTCGAAGGGCCGAATAGCCTACTCCTGCTCCTAAGTCCTATGTTCCTATGACATAAAGTAGAAGCAATAAGTGGAATAGTACTAACCCATGTCAACCACAAGGTTCCTAGCCTATGCTGAGGCAGCATTGGGATTCAAAATTGATCTCAGTGCCACTGGACAAGGGAAGAGAGAAAGTCAGTGAAGGTTTTGGTTCTTGATTGTCACCCAGTGAATTTTGTTGGAATGAGGATACATGTGGCTGTTAGTGCAAGCAGAGTCAGGTATGGATGCGATGCATTTCATGATTGAATGAATTGGTAACACTCACTATTTTGATTATACAGATTTGTTATAAAGCTACATTTTATGTTGAAAATGATTCTGTTCATTTATGGTTGAGTTTTGAAAGACTGAACAACATTTCAGTGACTTAAGTTGGCCGAACATTAATAGAGCTCTACCCTGCAAATCCCAGAGCCATTAAAATGGAGCCAGGCTCGAAGAATTGTGCGTGTCTTACAGTTACAGCACTTAAACAGTTAAATGCTCACTGAATTGGCAAGCATACCCCTTTTTAAAAAAAAAAATCCTTTTTGTGGCCAATCGAGGAGTGGGAGAAGAGGGGAGCCATTCTACCCTTCCTCATCTGATCGTAGCAGACTTCTCAAGACAGCAGAGACCTTATGGTTCATGGCAATCTATCTGCATAACCTTCTCCAACTTAATAGCCCTTCCTCCAACTTTCAGTCACCTGATTCTGGACATTCTCCTTTCACTCCGCATTTAGGCAATGCTTGCAATCGTTCCCACTCTGTGAAACTCCCTATTCAAAGCCTTCCACCTCCTATTCCACCTCCAGAAGCCACCACAAAATACATCCCTTCAACCAAACTTTCAGTGTCCTTTTATGTGTCTTTTCAAAGGCCCTGTTCCTTACCTCCTCTATGAAGTACATTGAGATGTGCTGGTTGTATTATGAGGAAAGGTTAGACAGGTTAGGCTTGTATCCACTGGAATTTAGAAGAGTAAGAGGCAACTTAATTGAAACCTTTAAGATGCTGAGGGGTCTTGACAGGGTGGATGTGGAGAGAATGTTTCCTCTTGTAGGAGAATCTAGAACTAGGGGTCACTGTTTAAAAATAAGGGGTCACTCATTTAAGACAGTGATGAGGAGAAATTTTTTTTCTCTCAGGGGATCGTGACTCTTTGGAACTCTCTTCCTCAAAAGGCGGTGGAAGTAGAGCCTTTGAATAGTTTTAAAGCAGAGGTAGATAGATTCTTGATTAACAAGGGGGTGATAAGTTATCGGGGGTAGGCAGGAATGTGGGGCTGAGGCTAAAATCAGATCGGCCATGATCTTATTGAGTGGCAGAGCAGGCTCGAGGGGCCGAGTGGCCTACTCCTGCTCCTAATTTGTATGTTTTTGTGTACAGGTGATGTGGAGATACAAATTGTTGTTGCTGCTTTGAGTTTCTGAGAAAGAATGAGGAGAAACAAAACGCAGGAAGGAGGAAGATAATATTTTTGGAATACCGGAAATAGGAGAGGAGAGTACAGAGGCACAATAGCTATAGTAATATCAACAGCTTGGAAAAGGGTGAGTTAGATTGCCATGGAGAGAGAGGGAGGGGTTAGAAACTGGTCAGAGATGAGAGAAACGATTTCTATTAGGTGTGGATTTTCTCTTGCATTCCGCCCAGAACTATAAGATGGGAGGAAAACATATGGAGACAGTACTCAAGTCTTGGGTGGGCCTGTACTTTAAAGAGAGGGAATGTTTATTGATGGGAAAATAAGCATCTGGCAGAAAGGTGACAGTTACTTCATGACATTAAGCTCCGATAACTAGTGTCATTCTGAAACCATGGCTGACTTTCTCAGACAACAATATTGATAGCTCAGTACATTAGAGAGGGTGGAGAACAGTGTAAACAAAGAATAAATTAGATCATAAGAACAGTCACTGCAAAATTTGCCTGACACAATTGTTTAAGGGGAACAGCATTCTGCAGCTGGACTGTATTGAATGGTAAAATGTAATAAAACTCCAAGGACACAAGATTGGCAATGTAGTACAAAAGGCCGGGTGACTTAAATTAGTGCAATGAAAACTGTATTATGGCCTTACATTAACCCATTAACAATTATAATAGTGGTAAGAATAGATCCGCTATGACATTGCTCATGGAGAGTCTGAGCCCATGGCAGTCTAAACAACAGCAATCTCTTGTACAGCATTGTAATAAAACATTGACTGAAGCAAAATATGATGGCATCAAAAACCTGTAGCTTTTCCTGAAAATTTTTGCAGCAGCTCCAGTGAGAGAACAACACATCAGGTTGGTGAAAGCAAAATCCTGCGGATGCTGGAAATCTGAAACAAAAACAGAAAATGCTGGAAAAGCTCAGCTGGTCTGGCAGCATCTGTGGCGGGAGAGACGGAGTTAACGTTTCGAGGCCGTATGGACCCGTATGGATTTTTTTCCAGCATTTTCTGTTTTTGTTTCACGTTAGGTCGGTGCCCTGATTTTTTGGGTCCCAGCTTTGCATAGATATTTCCTGATAGTCTTGTTGGGAAGTGTGAGGCTGATTGGGGGCAGGGGCATTCAACTCTGGGTGTTCCTATACCCCTGGCCTCTTGGTCGCTGGGAAAATCATGAGCAGCTGGTATTCTAGCTGTGACTGGGCATACCGGCTCACTGAACGGTGCCCGCCTGCACCATGGCCTGGACTCTGAGGAGGAGCCATTTTTTCTTTCAAGACATTTGGGCTCCCTTACAAAATAGGCCAAGGGACCACAACTTTCCCTTCCCACCCACCCCCAGCCCCAAGGCCAGTCAGCCAGAACCACAGACTGGGATCTCCCCTAATAGGCAGGCATCCCAGGTTTGGCATTGGGTGTCAGCAATTGGAATGCAAAGAGGAGAACCTCTCCAGGTCTGGAAGGTCTTCTAGGGGCAATAGCAGATGCTTTCAATGGGCAGAGCCAAGCATTTATCCTGGATTTTTGGCACCTTCCTATGTCGTTAAAAAGGTTGCACATACCTTACTTGGTCTGAAGGATACAGGCCTCACAGTCTGTAAATGTTATTTAATGTCTCATTTAACAAAAATCGCAACTTGTAAGTGGCCGTATTTTTCTCTCCCCAAAACCCTGATTCTTAGTGCATCATTGTATAACATGTATATTTTGCCCACCCTCTAACAGTGAATTTGGAGTATTTCCTAAGGATGCGACTACTTCAGTTATTTCCTTGTTATACTCTTGTCCTTAACCAGAACTGTCCCTCTTTTTCTCAGTTATTTACATAATTATATGCAACACCTATTTTCTCTTCCCTTACTCCCCATGGTAGACTTGTGGTTCTTGTTGAAGTTGTTGGTGGTGTTATGTTCCAGCAGGGGATTTTTGCACTGGTTCTCTCTGACCAAAACCCAACCCCAAGACAAGCTTCTCCTAAAGCACCAGGGAGGCATCTTTCCTCTTTCTCATTCCAGATGTCCTGTGGTGCCTCCAAATGGGATTGCCAATTATTGCTGATTCATTATGTAGTTATCCCTTGTCCATTGGGAACTAGATCAAGACTGTTCAACTGCATTAACAATCAGCAAACAGAGAACACTTTCACCCCATCAGTCTGAACTAGATTCAGAAATGATCAGTGCCTAACCAACAGCACAACACAGTTCCATTCATCTTACATGTTTAATGCATTATGTACTACACACAATAGATCAATAGATCAATTGATCTATCTATCTATCTATATCTATCTATCTATCTATCTATCTATCTATCTGTCTGTCTAAAAAGCAAAATACTGCGGATGCTGAAAATCTGAAACAAAGGTCGGACAGCATCTGTGGAGAGAGAAAAACAAAGTTAATGTTTTGCAAAACAAAAACAGAATTACCTGGAAAAACTCAGCAGGTCTGGCAGCATCGGCGGAGAAGAAAAGAGTTGACGTTTCGAGTCCTCATGACCCTTCGTTTGACCTGAAGAAGGGTCATACGGACTTGAAACGTTAACTCTTGTTTTTCTCTCCACAGATGCTCTGAGACCTCCTGAGTTTTTCCAGCATTTTCTGTTTTTGTATTGCCTGCCTGTCTACCTATCTGTCTATCTACCTATCTGTCTATCTATCTATCCGTCTATCTATCTATCATGTACTATACACAATAGACCTGCCCGCCTGCCTGACCTATCTATATATCATGTACTATACACAATATATCTATCTATCCATCCACCCACCCATCTATCTATCCATCTATCTATCTACACATTCTGTTTACATTGGTAATTGCTCACCAGAACATCTTTTAATCATAGAATGGTTACAGCACAGAAGGAGGCCATTCAGCCATTGTGTCCGCGCCATCTGTTTGCAAAAGCAAACCCAGCAAGTCCCACTGTCCCGCCTTTTCCCCATGGCCCTGCAACCTCCTTCCTCTTCTCATACTTATACAATTCCCTTTTAAACGTCATGATTGAATCTGCCTCCACCATATGCTTAAACAATGCATTCCAGGTCCAAACCACTCACTGTGGAAATAACATTTTCCTCATGTGGCCTTTCCTGAGAAACTTTTTTAGATGCAGAATAATGCATTGCTTATGGAAATTATAATGCATTGTGTGGCATGGAATGATAGGCATGAATTCTGGCCCCTGAGTCACCACCTGGTGCATTAAGAAATACGTTTTGGCCCATAAATCACCACATGATGATTTAGAACATGCATTTTGGCCTGCGTGTCTCCCAGAAGGATAGTGGGTAAATTAAAGAGAGATTGGGGGAAATTTACATTTTTGGCAATTGTGCAAAACATGATCGCCAGCAGGTTATAAATCTCTGCCTGATCTGATATTGTCCATTTATATTATCGCCAAAAATCTAACATGACCCCGAGACACTTAGACAGTCACTGGTGCCTCCTGGTGGCCAGTTACACCATGTATTGACTGCAACCGAGCAATGGGATATGTCCCCAGTGTCTCAGCCGTAGAAATGTCAAGACCAGGCAGATAAAGAACATGCAAACAAAATGGCAGAATAAATGGTGAAATTACCTCAAAAACATCCCCATTAAATGAAAGTAAAACAAAGGAGAGCTGGGAAGAGTGGGTCAGTGTCTGACCATTTGACTAAGCTAATTGTTGCACGATATAGCAAGACTGATAGATAGGAAACAGAAAGGAAGCAATAAATATTCAAAACATGAGAAGTAACATTTAAAGCTAATTCAATAATGCATTGGTTATTGTTTCATTCTGCTCAGAAATCAATCTTCACACCGTCTCGAGGACAGTGTTGCAAGTCCATCCATAAAGTAAGGGATATTCAGGAGATTTATCCTTGCAGGGAATGTTTCACAACACCAACTCGCTTTCTGTGAGGTTAAACCAACTTCTTCTCTCTGAGGCAGACATAAAAGATTTCATGGCGTTATTACAATGGAAAGCAGGTGAGTTCTCCCTGGTGTCCTAGCCAATATTTATCCCCAACCAACCTCATTAATAAACCAATTATCTGGCCATTATCAAATTACTATTTGTAGGATAAAAACAAAAAAACTGCGGATGCTGGAAATCCAAAACAAAAACAGAATTACCTGGAAAAACTCAGCAGTTAACTCAAGTTCTGTCAAAGGGTCATGAGGACTCGAAACGTCAACTCTTTTCTTCTCCGCCGATGCTGCCAGACCTGCTGAGTTTTTCCAGGTAATTCTGTTTTTGTTTTTTACTATTTGTAGGAGCTTGCTGTGTGCAAATTGGCTGCTGTGCTCCCTACTGACTACACTTCAAAAGGTTGTTGGCTGAAAGGAACTGTGGGATGTCCTGAGACCATGAAAGGTTGTTTACAACTGCAAGCCTTTTGTTTTATACATCGTCATCACTAAAGGCATATGATTGCCTCTGTTTGGCTCTTCCTTGTCCTATTCTGCTGGTTCTCTCAGCCACTTGTATTATAAACATAAGCACAGTACATTCCTAGAGAGGATTTAACAATTCTTTCATTTTGGAAAAGGGCGCATAATAAGTTTAAAAGGACTGCAATGTACTTTCCGAATGATGGTAAAGAATGCTTTGGCTAGGTTTTATATTTGTTTTGGTGTGACACAAGGGGTAGTACTGCATCGATGCCAGGTGTACAATATAATGGCACAGATCTCAGAATTGTTAGTACGCAAAGTGAGACTACCTTTAAGGGGTGGCCACTCGTTCCCATCATAGTAACCAGCCAGAGCATCATTACGAATGGTGTGCAGCTGACTATTTAAGGTTCTGCCACCTATTATTTTTTAATAATAGAAGGCAGCTGGTTGATCTTTAACTTTCCTTCCAACCTCAGAATATTGACAGGTGCTTGGAGACTGAGCGAAGTTTCTCTTCTGGATCATGGTAAAAAGACATAAGGTTGGCCCTGTAGCAGCACTCCAACTTTAGATATTTGAACACGTGATCTGGGCATGCATGAGGGCGTGCTGCACTGTCAGGGGCGTAATCTTTAAGGTGAAACATCAAACCAAGATCCCGCCTATCCCTCAAGTAGACACAAAAATCCCATAATACTATTCAAAGGAGAGCGAAGAAGTTTTCCCGGTGTCCTGCACAACATTGATCCCTCAGCTAAGGTTTGCCGAAACAGATCATTCAGACATTTAACTTAGTGCTGAGTGCAAGCTGGCTGCTGTGTTCCCCTTTGTTACAACAGTAACGACTTAACAAAAGCACTTAAGCAAAAAAACTGTGGATGCTGGAAATCTGAAATAAAAAGAAAAAATGCTGGAAATAGTGACCAGTTTGGAAGAAAGGTCATTGACCTGAAAAGTTAACTCTCTTTCCCTCTCCACAGAAGCTGCCTGGCCTGGTGAGTATTTTCAGCATTTCCTGTTTTCATTTCATCAGCAACCCATTGGCTGTGAAAAGCTTTGAGGCATCATTAGATTGTGAAGAGTTTATGCATCAATGCAATGTTTTTTTCCTCTTTACACAGACACACAGAAATCTAATTTCCCCAACTATAATGACAGAGAATAAAAAGGAAACTTCACGTGCTGAGAGTTTGAAATAATAATGTAGAAATACTGGAAATATTCAAATATTCAAAAGGTCTTGACAGCATTGGTGTCTATCACACCTGTTAGCTTAGCTTCTTTTTTCACAAATGCTCCCCACTTGCCTGGATGAGTGCAGCTCCAGCAACACTCAAAAAACTCAACACCACCCAGGAAGGAAGCAGCCCACTTGATCGGCACCCCATCCCCCAACATAAACATTCACTCCCTCCACCACCCCCCGGCGCACAGTGGTAGAAACGTGTGCCATCTACAGGAAGCACTGCAGCAAATTGCCAAGGCCTCGATAGCACCTTGAAGAACAGGGACAGCAGACACACAGGAATACCACCACCTGCAAACGCCCCACCAAGCCACACACCATCCTGACTTGGAATGACCATATCGCCATTCTTTTACTGTCGCTCCATCGATATTCTGGAGCTGCCTTCCTAACAGCCGTGTGGGTGTACCTACAACACATGGACTGCAGCGGTTCAAGAAGGCAGCTCACCCAGTATTCTCAAAGGCAATTAGGAATGGACAATAAATATTAGCTTTTCCAGCAGCACTCATCATCCCATCAACGAATATTTAAAAAAAAAACTAATGTACTTCCAGAACTTCCTGCCATCATTCCAGCTCACTTGCTCTGCTGCCAAGAAATACCAGGTATTTTACCACTTGAGTTTGTGCTTTCAGGCTTGCTCAATACAGCGAGTGACACATACATCAGTGTGACTTAAGTTGAACAATACAATCATGGGAGAAAAGGTCATTCTTCATAATCCACTAAAGAGGAGAGCTTTTTTTGTTCACTTTTTTATTACGTTTGCCTTTTTCCCAGTGTTACAATGCAGAATTTAACTTTTCAAGGAATATGCATAAGAATATTCAAATGATACAAGCTACAAATTCAAAGCTGAAAGGAGGATAGACTTTCATCTGCCAAACAAAACGAAAAGGACTCTTTGATGTATTTTGGACAAGGTTACAATGACAGTGTTTGCACAGACAGGCAAACCACAGGATATTAAATAAAAAGCTGATAATGCCTATCTGTTTATTGCTTTAAGCTACTCAGGTACAAATGTTGGCTGGGTTGTTTTGGTTTCCCTCACTGCTTTATCTGCCTTTTTACAACAGGTACTCTTGTAAATGCGTGAGACTTTTTAAATATATGTACATATATTTAAATATATACACATATACACATATATATATATCTGATATCTGACAGGCTTCCCTGTGCCTGGTAGACAGTTGACAGGTGCATGTCCCTCAAAGAGCAGGGCAGGTATGGACCCCACCTCCCTCGCCCAGGCTGGCATTTTCTGCCTATCTGTCAGCTGTCTTGGCTCAGTTATCCTGTTCTGTTCCAAAGGAAAATCTGCTTCATAACGAACAAGCGAATTTACATGGGAGTTAGAGCAAAAAGCAGTGTATGCTGTGATGGAGAAGACACGAGGGCAGCTGGGTGGAATGGTGGGGGGTCGATATTGCAGATGTAAGGGTTCTGGTTCAGCAGCCCTGAATGAGCCATGCTAACCATAGTGCAGGCACATTATTTTATATTGGCCTGGCGTAACACAGCTGTCGTATCTGCATGCTTCTGATCATAATAAAATAGTTATTGCAGCGTAATATTATTCAGTGTTAGATTACCGTGCGCTTAATTGCATTTCCAATCACTTTAGTTTGTTTTCTCTCATTCCTTCAAAAAAGTGTAAGAGAGTTCTCCTGGGTGCATGAGACTTGTCAGCAGCACTGACTGCTGAACTGTGCCTCAATCTGAATTTTTAAAAATTTGTTTCTTCCATTGGATGTCGCTAGCTAGGCCAGCATTTGTTGCCCAACCCTAATTGCCCTTAAACTGAGTGGTTTGCTGGGCCATTTCAGAGGGCAGTTAAGAGTCAGCCACATTGCTGTGTGACAGGTCAGATTAAAGATGGCAGATTTCCTAGAGGACATTAGTGAACCAGATAGGTTTTTGTGACAATGATAGTTTCATGGGACAGGATTTGCCACTCATCGGGCAGTTGTGCGGCCAACTGGAACGAGCGTAAAATGACGCGTGATGACATCGGGCGAGCGACCCGACGTCATCGCACACTCGCGCGATATTTTGGTCGGTGAGCGCATGTGGGAGTCGGCAGCGTGCCCACTGACAATTAACAGGCCTATTAACGCCATTAAAGATCTAATCAAATGAAATTTTTCACTGCAAAAAAGCCAAGCGGCCTTTGGAAATTTTGCAAAACCTCAAACCACGGGTGGGATGAGTTTTCGCTCAGCCGTTAAAATAAAATTAAAAATTTTTCAAACTAATTTCTAACATGTCCCTGCTCATGTGATGGGCGCAAATGATGGGACATGTTATTAACATTTTTAAAATCTTTATTTTTTATTTTCAAAAATCTTCATCTCCCTGAGGCAGCTTGCCCTCACCTGACGAGGGCAAAATTCTGCCCATGGTGTCCATTTGAGACTAGTTTTCAATTCCAGATCTATTAATTGATCTCAAATTCCACCAGCTGCCATGGTGGGATTTGAACCTGTGTCCCCTGAGCATTAGGCATCGCCTCTGGATTACTGGTCCAGTGACATAACCACTACGTCACTTTCTTCCTTGAAACCTGGAAGTAAACTCTCTGGGACTCTTTAACCAAAGAGTGATTAGATTGTGTAACTCACTACCACATGGAGCAGTTGAGGCAAATAGCATAGATATGTTTAAGTGGCAGCTTGAGAAGCACATGCAGGAGAAAAAGATGGAAGGATTTGCTGGGAAGGTTAGTTGGGGGAGCGGCGGGATGTTTTTGGAGAATAAACACCTGCATGAACCATTTGGGCTGGATGGTCTGATTCTATGTTATAAATATATGTAATATGTAATTCCATATATGTTTGGTGACCTGGAAAAGCCACAGGTTTTCCCTTGGGTCTTGCCAGCCTTAGGGAATCACAGCAAATTACTCCTGGGTTGCAGCTTGCTGTGTGCACCCTCTTGAGATGAAAACAAGTGCCAGTAATCCCAGCCTCACGCGAAACCGCACTTATGGAACACCCCATCTCATCATCCTTATTTGCTCCATTCTTGAAGCTACTGTTGGAGAAATTCTCCGGTACCTTCTGCAAGTGATCACAGGCACAAGCTTGAGCGCTGAGTAGCAGTGGACTCTTTGCTCACAATCCTCTTTGATCTAGTCAGCTGTGGCTCTGTGAGTAGTTCTCCCACCTCTCATTCAGCAAGTTCTGAGCAAAGCCCCGCTCCAGAATTCGGACCATAATACTCAGCTGACAGTACAATGCAGTACAGAGGGGGTGCCGCACTGCCTTAACTGCCATCTTCAGCTGATACATTAAGCCCACATCCTGTTTGCCCCCTCAGGTATGCAGCATTCCTTTGGAGAAGTGCAGGGGAGTTCTCCCTCGTGTCCTAATAATAATTTGTCTTTCAATTAACAGGACTAAAAATGATTATCTGATCATTACTGTTTGTGGAACACTGCAGAGCACAAAAATGACCATTGGGTTTCCTACATTGACAATGTATTAAAAGCACTTTATTGACTGTAAAGCTTATTCAGATGTCCTGAGTTCATGAAAGGTGTTGTATAAATGCAAGTCTATCTTTCTTTTAACAAGGCCACCCAACAGCAATCTGATAATGTTTGAGTAATGTTGGCTGAGGGGCAAATATTGGCCAGGACACCCCAGCTCATCTTTGTAAAAGCACCATGTGGTGTTTTACATCCACATGAGAAGGGTGACAGGGCCTTGGTTTATTCTTTCATCAAAGGTCTGTAGAAGAACCCACATGGCAGTTCAACCCCTGGGACTGAAGGGAAGTTAGAAACCTATTTGTATAAGAAAATGTCTTTGTTTTACATGTTGAAAAATATGTGCTTAGCTAGTAACAAATAAGAATCCAAGAAGCATGTTAAAGTAAAAGCCTTTCACCTCAGGGAGCAGAACCATTGGAGCTGTTGACTTGGTTACATCTAGTTTAAATACAGGTATAGAGGATTGAGTGGTGTTTCCTGTGTTACCAGGATGATGAGAATATCATATCAAGGAGCTACCTAGTGAAGGTTACATATAGTAGGTGAAGAGCTAAATAGATATTGTCCACTTTTGTTCTACTTCACTTTGAGGGGCTTTGGGGAGATATATTATGAAACTTTTCTTTAGGAGATGAAATATAATGGATAAACTCAAAACCAAATCAAATTGCATGCGGTCTGTGGGAAGGACACATTTGAAGAATTAAATGATGTTCTCGCGTTCTTTGTCTTCTTAAAGTCTTCTGTGGTCCTCTTGTTGCACCAAGAAAGTGTCCATTTGTTTTTAATATTTTAACCAGGTGGTTTTATATTCTGAAATTATTCCCTGTATGAAAGAGTCATTCCTTGCATTTTTCATTTCAATTAATCCACTGTTACTTCGCTAATAATCATTAACCTTAGTTCTTGACTGATTCACAACAAATAATTCCTGCAAATCAGCCCACTGATGGTCATCATAATTTGCTATTGTCCTCTTTTGGAATTTGACCATTTCGAAAGAAAGGATTTGGAAAAAGGGGCTACTTTAAATGTTTTCTTCTTAAAGTAAAGCATATTTATGAAATTTTTAAAGAAGACACTGAGATAATGAGTGGTCATATATTAATGAACTAAACTTTGATAAAAGCATAAAACTGCAGATGCTGGAAATCCAAAACAAAAACAAAAATACCTGGAAAAACTCAGCAGGTCTGACAGCATCTGCAGAGAGGAACACAGTTAACGTTTCGAGTCTATGTGACTCTTCACCAGAACATGTCATGTTGTCTTTGAACTTTGATGTTGTCCTGCCCACACTTCAAATCATAAGCATATCAGATGGATCAATGGTAAAGCACCCCATACCCATTTTGCTGGGTAGTATCTTTCCCCTTTTGACTGTGAACAAAAAGCGATACAAAAATACAGGAAGCCATCAGTCTTTCGAACAGAAGGCTATAAGGGCAAGCTTTGGCTAAAGTCTGAAGTAACACACAGTAAGGCCCTTTAATCTAGAGGTCTGGATTAATGTTCTGGAGGCAAAAGTTAAAATCCCATAACTACAGCCGGGGAAATTTAAATTTGATCAAATAAATGTGGAAACTAAAGAAAAAGTTAGTCTTGGCAATGGTGGCCATATAACTACCAGACTGTGATTGAAAAAAATGCCTGGTTCCTTTAGGGAAGGAAATCTGCCTTCCTCACTCAGTCGGGCCTACATGTGTGTCCAGACCCACAGCAATGTTGTTAATTTCTCTCTGAAATGACCTAGCAAAATACTCAGTTGTATCAAACCTTTCTGGAAAAGTTGAATAAGGGTACAGACAGATAGACCACCCGGTGTCAACTGAGGTATGGGAAATAACAAAGGCACACCCTGCCCTGTCGACCCCACTTAGTCCTCCCACTAACATCTGGTAACTTGTGCCAATATTGGGAGAGCTGTCCCACAGGCACGTGTAACAACAGCCTGACCACTCATGAAATCATATCTTTCAGTCCATGGCCCAGCCTCACCATCCCTGGGAATGTCCTGTCCCACCAGCTGCACTGTGGTATTCAGTCAGGAGGGAGTGGCCCTTTGAATCCTCAACATTGCCTCTGGACCTTATGAAGCCTCATGGAATCAGATCAAATTTGGGCAAAGAAACCGCCTGTTGGTTACCACTTACCACCCTCCCTCCGCTGATGAATGAGTGCTCCTGTGTGTTAAACACCACCTGGAAGAAGCATGGAAAGTACCAAGGGCACAGAATGTAAGAGGGGATGACTTCAATGTCCATCACCAAGAGCTACTGTCTGAGCTAGGTGAATCCTAAAGGAAGTAGCTGCCAGTCTGAGCCGACAGCAGATTATTACAGAACAAGAGGAAAAAAGCTATTTGGCCTCGTCCTCACTAACCTACCTGTCACAGATGCATCTTTTCATGACAATGTTGGTAGAAATGACCACCACACTGTCCATGTGGAAGTGAAATCCTGTCTGCACATTGCCCTCCCACAGGGTGTAGCTATAGCACGAGGGCTGCAACGGTTCAAGAAGGCAGCTCACCTCCTCAAGGGCAATTAAGAATGGGCAACAAATGCTGGCCTAGTCAGCGATGCCCATATCCCATGAATGAATAACAAAAAGTATGGAAGCAAACATGAAACAGATTGCTTTTACCCAACAGGTTTGTTGTGTAAAAGAATAACATATTCAAAAGTGCTTTGATGTACAAAATTAGCTTTGATTTTTGTGGTATGGACCCTTGGTCAGGAGCCTCAGTTGATGGTCATATGAGAAATGCAGAGTATCATTATCTATTGTGCGCTCGGCAAACCGTCTCAAGTGCGATGATAGACGTAAAGTGAATTCAAATTGTAAGCAGGCAGAAAACATCAGAGAAAGCCAACAACAGATTGGCATTTAACTGGCAGCTGTTTTCATCCTCACTGGAAAATGGGCATGTGTGATCCTGAAGAGCGAGATCCGGTATTCATGGGAACTGGTGGAAGGGCAGCTCTGGAGTGCAATTTGTGACTCAGATCTCTAAACATAGTAACATGCCCTGTAAAATACAATGCAGTGAGTGATCCTTCAATATATGATGCAGGGTGTGTCCATTTCTGGACACCTCCACAAAAACTTGCTTTTAGCACCTTGGGCATGTTAGAACACCCCATGACACTTCACGGAACTCTAATCAAGCAAAGGTTTGACTCCGAAGATGGAAACCATAGGCCAGGTGACCAGAATGTTGGTCAAAGAGGTAAATTTTAAGGAGAATCTTAAAGGTAAGGTGCAGAGGTGTGGAGGTTTAGGGAGGGAATTCCAGAGCTCATGGCCTAGGCAGCTGAAGGCCTGGCTGCCAACAGCATGTGAAGAAAGGCCGGAATGGACTAGAAGTGAGAGTTGGAGAAACGCAGAGCTCTCAGAGGGTTGTTTGGCCAGAGGAAATTGTGGAAATAAGGAGAGGCGGGGGCCATGGTGGGATTTGAACGTACAGATGAGAATTTTAAAATTGAGGCGTTGGTGGACTGTGAGCCAATATAGGTCATTGTTTTATGCTAAGCCTTGGAACTGAGAACACACCTGAGTTGAGACTTAAAATAACAGGTTAACATCTTCAGTAAATTGAAACAAACTTCATTCAAATGTGCAACCACTTTTGGTACAAATATTGCACAGAATGATTCCAATGCATTTGATGCAATATTTCACTGGTTAAAAAGAAAAACTATTTTCTATCCTATAAAATGCAGGCAAATTCTTACCTGGATTTTAAGAGGGACTTAATTACAAAAGGAGCAAGATCTGCTTGTGGTGTAGTACAAGAAACTGGTCGGTAGATCCTGGAAGATCTGCATTAAGATACAAAAGATAAGATACAACATAAAAGGAACTAAACAATGAAGGGTATAAGATGAAGAGGATAAGTACACCAGTCTTACAAGCTGATGAATTGTCTCTCTTTCTCAACAATGCTGGAAGTGCATTGCAGGCTGATCAAAATTCAACAGACAAAAGGCAGGTTATGATCATGGGTGAAACTTGTAAGATCTCCTTCTCTAAGTGGTTCCACCTGAACTATTAACCTACCCTTATCAGATGTTGATTGCATTTCCATTTTCTTCTGGCTTTATTTAAGATTTCTCATCATCTTGGCTTGGCTTTCCAGCCTGTCATAGTTAGAAAGGGGCTCTATGCTGACAGGTCACAGGCTGGAATGTTCCAGCCCCATCAAACTAACCAGTAGAGTTGTCCTTTCTCCATTATTATGTGGACTTGGCAACACTAAGAATGAGAAATAGTGAAAACAGGTGGCTTGGGACCCTCTTACTCTTGGAAGTTTTAACTCACACCTCTAGGGATTATGTTTGTAATTGAAAAAAAATCCTCTGAATTATCATATGCACAGATTAGCAGTGAATGAAAAACTTTTGGGCATGATAATGCTCTGCAGATAATGTCCCCAGGGGCTCTGTGGCTGAGTGGTGGCATTAGTAGTGGGTTCAAACCCCACTCCAGAGCCTTTAGAATAAAATTGAGGCTGTCACCCCAATGCAGTATGAGGGAGTGCTGCACTGTCAGGGGTGTTCTCTCCCAGATAAGGCATTGAATTGAGATCCTGCCTCTCCTCTTAGCTGAAAATACAAGATCCCATGGCACTATTTTGAAGTAGAGCAGGAAAGTCCTCCCCAGTATTCATTCTGATCAATATTTATCCTGCAACCAACATCACTAACAAATTATACGGTTATTATCACATTGCTGTTTGTGGGAGCTTGCTGTGTGCAAATTGGCTGCCACATTTCTGACATCACCACAGCGACTACACTTCAATAGTGCTCACTGGCTATAAAGCGCTTTGAGACACCCTGAGGGCATAAAAGGTGCTGTAAGAAAGCAAATTCTTTCTTCCTTTATACATTATTCAATATGATACTTAAAAGGTTATATATTAGATTCTGTTTAAAGTTCCTGGGTAAATAATGAGAGTGACTGAGGTGAACATGGTGCAATAAAAATGTAATATAATGGGAAAGCAGTTGGATTGGGTATTGCGGCGACATTTGAAAGCAGCTGGTGGGAGCACTCCAACTATTCAGCACCTGCCAGCGGCTCTGATCCATTCCGTCTTCAGCGTGCAATTAGCAGCTGCAAGTCAGGTGAACTGGCAACAAAGGAGTGAGTAACTCTTTAAAAAAGGTTTAACTAAAGGTTGGCGCATGTTTGTCATAGTTTCAAAAGAGCTTTCTTCTGGCAGACAGTAAAGCAAGTAATAAATGTGCTGTAAAATTTTATAGGTGGACCTCACACTATCACATAATCCACAGAAGTACAATAAACAATTTATGGTACAGTAGCCTCGTGGTTGTGGTACTGGAGTAGCAATTTAGAGGTTGTGGGTCCAAATCCCACCATAAAATGCTCTGCCAGACCACATTGCCCTCCCCCTTTAAGGTGCTCCTTATGACCTAACTCTGACTAAGCTTTTGGTCATCTGCCCTAATATCTCCCAATGTGGCCTGGCATCCAATGTTGTTTGCTAATGCTCCTGTGAAGCACAAAGCATCATTGTTGAATGGTGGGCTGGCACCAGATTTTTAAAAAGTGCCATGAAAACTGCCAGGTTGTCATTAAAATCCAATTGGTTCACTAATGCCCTTCACTACTGTCAGGGACAGCTGTCATCTATACCCAGTTTGACTTATGTATGACTCCAGCCACATCCTACATGGTTGATTCTTAAAACCCCCTGGGCCACTCAGCATGGACAGATGAATGTATGAAGTGTTGAATCTGCTTGACACTTGGGTCCTTTCTTCAGCTTCATCCTTAGTTATTTCAACAGCATACGCCAAAGACATATCTCAAAGTTTTCTTCCTCTTCTCATATGCTTTATATTTGGTTGTATTAAATCTCATCTGTTGTTGCTCTGGCAACTTGCATAATTGCCCAAGTTGTTCCGCAATCTCTGGGCTCCCTCCTCCAATGACAATATACTTCCTAGTTCAACCTGGCAGTTTTCTTGGCATTTTTTTGTTAAATCTGGTGCCAGCCCACCATTCAACAATGGCACTTTGTACTTCACAGCAGCATTAGCAAGCAACATTTGATGCCAAGCTACATTGGGAGATATTAGGACAGATGGCCAAAAGCTTAGTCATAAATTGGACCAACTTGCATTAAGCTTCTGAATCCAAGTGATCAAGTTAAATCAATAGGAACATTAGTGCATCCAATGCCACTTCCTGAGGCCCTTCACGCACATGGATGAATTATATGGGTGACATGGTCCCTGTCTCACTAGCTAATAAGTCGGCAACATGGTCCACCCAAAGGAAGAACAGTTACCGCGCAGTCGTTTAATATGCAATTGGCTGGTAATAGGCTGGGGGCGGACTTTCTGCCCCTCAGGGAGAGGAAGTCCTGCCTTATAGAGCCGCCAGCCAGTCATATGCCAGCAGCTCTCGATGTACTGTGGTGCCAGTGGGAGCGGTAGACACTGGTAGTACTGCACTTGGGCAATGAAGAAGTGAGCTGTGATGGATCAAAAATTTGTGAGTGTTTGGAGGTCAGCAGGGGGATGGGGGCTGGAGTTTAAGAAGCCATAGGGGGAGGGCAACCTGGAACGGTTACACCCTTGGTTGGGGGTGGGGGGGGGGTTGCGGATCTGCACTAGGCCCAGGGAACTAGTTAAGGAGGGACCTCCTCCTGCCCCCCAGCAGCCCAGGCAGAAAAAAAAAGTGGGCTGCTGGGAATGGTCCTTTCCTGCTGCCTATTAAGTGCCAGTAGCAGTGGGATGAGGCCCTTAAAGGACATTAATTGTCCACTCAAGGGTCTGAATTGGCCAACTGGTGGGCAGACCAAATGAGGCCACCTTGCCACTGGTATAATTGCGGTAGGGGCAAGGGCAGGTAGGTAACGAGCAGGTTGCCTTCTGGATTTAACATGCCATTCCACCTTCAGACCTGTCTGAGGGGGGAGTGTCAAATCCAGTCCAGTATTCTCCTCCACTCCAATGTCACTCCTTACAGCGTATCTTTTATTCCCTCTTTTCCCTCTTATTCATGCTTAGGTTTACTTTGAACCCCAGGTGCATGGAAAGTGGCCGAGACTTCATTCTAAAAAGAGAACGGAGAGTGGGGAGACTACATTTTAAAGAGAGCACAGGGTGTCGCAGAGTGTTCATTTTAAAGAGAGCATGGAGAGATGCAGAGAGTTGATTTTAAAAAGAGTGAGGCTTCATAAAGAACGCAACAGAGAGAGAGCAGTAAGACTTCATTAAGAGATGCAAGAAGGAGAGATCAGTGAGACTTCATAAAGAGAAGTGAGAGGGAGAGAGCAGCGAGACTTCATAAAGAGGCGCAAGAGGGAGAGAGCAGCGAGACTTCATAACGTGCATGAGAGGGAAAGAAGGAGACAATTTGTGAATGACAGGTGAGTAAACACTTCATATAAAGTTTAAGGTATGTCATTGCAACTCGGCCATGTGGAATGCTCATCCTGCAGGATGTGGGAAGTTGTGTAGGCACAAAGTGCCCTCAATGACTACATCTGCAGGTAGTATCACCAGCTGCAGAAACTTGACCACTGGGTTGCGGGACTTGAGTGGTGGCTGGAATCGCTGTGGTACATCTGCAAGGCTGAGGATTATGTGGATAGCTTGTTTAGAGAAGTGGTCACACTGCAGCTAAGAAGTACACAGGCAGAGAGGAATGGGTAACTGCCAGAGTATCTAAGAGAAACAGGTAGGTAGTGCAGGAATCCCACGAGGCTATCTCACTCCCTAACTGCTTTTTCATTTTGGATACTGGTGAGCGAGATGGTTCCTCAGAGGACTGTAGTAAGAGCCAAGTTTGTGACATCATGGGTTGTTCAGCTGCACAGCAGGGGAGGAGGAATAGTGGAAGTGCTCCATAGGAATTCCATAGTTAGAGGAGCAGACAGGCCTTTCTGCAGTGATTGACGTGACTCCAGGATGGTGTGTTGCCTCCCTGGTGCCAGGGTGAAGGGTGTCACAGAGCAACTACAGGACATTCTTTTGGGGAAGGGTGAGCAGCCAGAGGTTGTGATCTACACTGGGACCAATGACATAGGTAGGAAAAGGGACGAGGTCCTGAAAGCAGGTTTAGGGAGTTAGGGAGGAAATTGAAAAGCAGGACCTCAAGAGCAGTAATCTCAGGATTATTCCCAGTGCCACATGCTAGTGAGCATAAGAATAGGAAGATTGAGCAGTTCAACATGTGGCTGGGGAAATGGAGTAAGAGGGAGGGCTTTAGATTTCTGAGGCATTGCGACTGGTTCTGGGTCAGGTGGGACCTGTATAAGAAGGACGGGTTACACATTAACAGGCCTGGGACTGGGCCTAACGTCCTCGCAGGGAGGTTTGTTAGTGCTGTTGGGGAGGGTTTAAACTAGATTGGCAGGGGGATGGGAACCTGAGGGGAAATTCAGAGAGGAGAGGAGAAAAACTGGCAGTGGGAAGTAGAGAAGTATTAACTGATAAGAAGGATATATTAGAGAGTAATATCAAGTAAATAGAATACTTGGAGAGTTTGATATAACTAGAGTAGGCTATAGTAAGTCATTAGGTGGGGCCAGAACAAGGGGTAAAGTTTAAAAAGCCTAAATCAGGATTAATGTACATGTATGTGAATGCATGGAGTGTGGTTAATAAGATTGGTGAATTACAGGCACAGATTGACAAATGGAACTAAGATATTATTGCCATAATAGAAACCTAACTCAAAGAAGGGCATTAAATATTCCTGGGTACAAGGTATTTAGGAGAGACAGAAAGGGCAGAAAAGCGGGGACAGTGGCAGTTTTGATTAAGGATGGTGTTACAGTTCTGGAGTGAGAGGATGTTCCGGAGGGGTTAAGGATGGAATCTCTCTGGCTAGAAGTAAGGAATGAAAAAGGTGCAATAACTGATTGGAGTAGTATGTAGACCATCAACTAGTGGGAGGGATGTAAAGAAACAGATTTGGAAAGAAATTAGAGAGAGGTGCAAGAATTGTAGAACAATTATAATTGGGGACTTCAATTATACAAATATGGACTGGGATAGGAATAGTGCAAAGCGACATGAAGGGCGAGAATTCCTGGAGTGTGTTCAGTATAATTTTCTGCAGCAGTATGTTTCTGGCCTAATGAGAGGACAAGCACTGTTGGACCTGGTTCTGGGGAATGATTTGGCCTAAGTGGATCAAATAACAGTAGGAGGGTATTTAGGGGACAGCGACCATTGTATCATAAGGTTTAGGTTTACCAGTGTTACGATCTCAGCTGAGGTTACTTCTCGACAAGCCTGATCACAGGGTGGAACCCAGCTTGATAAATCCTAACTTTAATTTTTGTTTGTTTAGATATGTGGAGAGTAGCTACTGAACAGATTCACAGGAGTCAGCTGATGAACTTCTAACAAAAGAATAAAACATTTATTAGTCAAGAGAAAATGAACTATGTTGCAATACTCCTTCACCCACAGCTATACCTTTACAGATATATACAGATTCATAAGGATAACACAAGTTACAAAAGCTATCTTATACTCTAATGTATACAGTAAGTACCCAGTCCATGTAAACCTATGGCACCCTGTGGTCAGACACACCACACTCTGAAACCAAATGACAGATGCTACCTCAAGCAGATGCTATGGATCTCTCCTCAACTCCCCCCAGTCACTTGTCACACTGTGAGCCAACCAGTCTCACTGAACTCCATCTTTCGCATGAGGGTTTCCAGTCTTCACTCTTCAAGGCCTTACCTTGGAACCTTCTCCCAAACTGCTGCTTTTTTTCAGATGCCTTCCAGGGTTTCAAACTCTCCTTCTGATGTCCCTCTTTCCTGGGTCACCACATGCATTCATGTTGTCTTCTACATACTCTGTCTCTCTGATTCAGCTGTCAGACTCAACAGCACACCACTGCTTCACATGCCTATAGCAAAGAGTTACAGACCTTCAGTTGTCTCTATGGACCTTCTTGCCTCTTGCAAGCTGTTCTTGCTTTAAATCTGCTTTCTGCAGCTTTTATTTCTTTAAATCTGAGGTATGGAGCCTTTATCTCTGCCCCTCTCTCTTAACTTCACCTAAAAGGACATTTTCCAGGTTCCTGGTCTTTCTTTGACTAGAAGGCTATCTTTGGACTTTTTCTTCTCCCACTCCCCTGGATTTTTGGGGTTTTCCTTAGCTTGGGACTTGCTATCTGTCCCCTTTAAGGCTGCTTCTGCTTCACAGCTGTCTTCAAACCAACTGCACTCAAACAGCTTCCAAACCAACTGCTCTTTCTCTTCTTGGGTGTGTGTGTGTGTGTGTGTGTGTGTGTGTGTCTGTGGGAGGGACCTACCTCTCTGGTTCCATGTTGCTAGGCAACATTCCAATCCTTCTACCTTTGTATGTTTACCTTTACTTTATAGGAATCGTAAAACTCTTCATTAAAAATGCAGGCACCTTTTTAAAGTGAAACTAAAACTCTATTTGACCTTTCTTAACACACAGATACAGAAGTACAAATCAAATTTAAACTTTAAAGCTAAAAGTCATTCCTAACTCCCACAAATACAAATATAACTTATTTAAGCTATCTCTATTTCCTAACACATGGAAAAGGACAGGGATAATTTGATACCCATTCGATGGGATGAGAATGCATCTGAGTTGAGTGAGTTGGAATCAAATATTGGCAGAAAAGATGGTGGCTGAACAATGGGCTACCTTCAAAGAGATAGCATTGCAAACAATGTCAAGGTATATGCTCTTGAAGGGGAAAATAGGACAAGTAAACCTAGAACACTCTGGATGACGGGAGAGGTAGGGGTGAAAGTGAAAAGGAAGAAGTACGTGTATGACAGATGTCAGGTAGAAAATACAATGGAGAATCAGGCTGAATATAAAAGGACCACACGGGAACTGAAAAACATATCAGAAAAGCAAGAAGGGAGCATGAAAAGAGGCGGGCAGCTAACATAAAAGGGAATCCCAAGGTCTTCTATAAGCATGTAAATAATAAAGGGTTGTTAAAAGAAAGGGTAGGGTCAATCAAGGATAAAAGAGGAGACTTGCATGTGGTGGCAGGAGAAGTAGCAGAGGTATTAAATGAGTACTTTGCATCTGTCTTTACAAAGGAAGAGGTGAGAGAGGAGGTAACTGGTACACTTGAGGAATTTACATTTGGGAAGGAAGAAGTATTAGAAAGTCTATCTTAAAATTAGAAAGTCTATCTTAAAATTGATAAGGTACCAGGATTGGACGAGATGCATCCGGGGACATTGAAGGAAGTGAGAGTGGAGATTTCGGAGGCACTGTTGATAATCTTCCAGTCCTCCTTAGACAAAGGGGTGGTGCTGGAGGACTAGGGAATTGCGAATGTTACACCCTTGTTCAAAAAGGGGTGCAAGAATAAAGCCGGCAACTACAGACCAGTTAGTTTGACTTAAGTGGTAGGGAAACTTACAGGGCAGAATTTTGCCCTTGTTGGGCGGGCTCAGTGGTGGTGGGTGGGAAGCTGACTGCCGCCTGCGATCGGGGCCGGACCGCAATTTCATGCTGGCAGGCCAAGGAAGGCCCTCCCAGCACCTGTATGGGTGGGGGGAGGAGGGCGAGTGGAGCGAGCGGGGAACTTCATGCATGCACACGAGAGAGCGCTTGAAAATCTCCCTGAGGCCGACGAAGAGTTTTAACAATAGAAAATGTTTCAAAAATGTTATAAAACAGTCACATGAAGGGACATGTTATAAATGAAATTTTAAAAAATTTAATTTATTTTTATTTGATGTTGGAAACCTCATCCCGCCCGTGGATGAAGTTTCCAAAAAATGCAAAGGCCACTTGGCCTTTTTGCCTGCCCGCCAACTGTAAGGTTGGGACCCTTGCTCTTCTTGATATATATTAATGACCTAGACTAGTGTGCAGGATATGATTTCAAAATTTGCGAATGATACAAAGATCGGAAGCATTGTCAACTATGATGAGGATAGTCTTGGACTTCAAAAGGACATAGACATGTGGTTTGGGCAGACAAATGGCAGATGAAATTCAATGCAAAGAAGTGTGAGGTGAATCATTTTTGCAGGAAGAATGTCGAGAGACAGTATAAAATAAAGGGAAAAACTCTAAAGGAGGTTCAGGAATAAAAGGATCTCGGTGTATAGGTACATAAGTCATTGAAGGTAGCAGGGCATGTTGAGAGAGTAGTTAATTAAGCATATGGTATCCTAGGTTTTATTAATAGGGGCATTGAGTACAAGAGTAAGGAAGTCATGTTAAACTTGTATAAGACACTAGTTAGGCCT
Organism: Carcharodon carcharias; assembly: GCF_017639515.1. Taxonomy (NCBI): domain Eukaryota; kingdom Metazoa; phylum Chordata; class Chondrichthyes; order Lamniformes; family Lamnidae; genus Carcharodon; species Carcharodon carcharias. The sequence continues at coordinate 110,263,729 of NC_054468.1, read as the reverse complement.
CATCTGGAGTACTGGGTCCAGTTCTGGGCATCATACTTGAGGAAAGATGTCAAGGCATTGGAGAGAGTACAGAGGAGATTCACAAGAATGATTCCAGGGATAATGAGCTATGAGGATAGATTGGAGAGGTTGGGACTCTTTTCTTTGGAGAAAAGAAGGCTGAGAGAAGACTTGATAGAGGCATTTAAGATCCTGAGGGGTATGGACAGGGCAAATAGTGAGTAAGTGTTCCCTCTCAAGAGTACATCAAGAACTAGAGGGCACAAATTCAGAATAATTGGCAAAAGGAGTAGAAGTGATGTGAGGAATTTTTTTTTTACCCACAGGGTGGTTGGAGCCTGGAACAAACTTCCTGAAAGGCTGGTTCCATCGAGGTATTCAAAAAGGAATTGGATTGCTATCTGAAAAGAAAGAATGTACAAGGTTATGGGGAGAAGGCAGGGGAGTGGGATTACATAGAATGCTCGTTCAGCGAGCCAGTGCAGACTCGATGGGCCAAATGGCCTCCTTTTGCACTATAACGATTCTGTGATTCTGTGAAGTGCTTTGAGCTTAACTAGCAGCCTTTTGTACAGAATAGTGTCAATTATTTTTTGGAAATTCAACTGCAGCCCACTCATGGGCCAGGATTTTCCGGCCGCCATGGAGGGACCCACGACAGGGGGTGCGGTGGCCCAGCCAGGGGTCCACTGGCTTTCGGCAGGACCGGACGATTCCGGCGGTGAGGCCGAAAAATCCCACCCATAGTTTCTCGTAGGCTTCTTGGGCTGTTACTTCCTCGAAAGAGCCAGGCAGGTTGGTTAGGCAGGAGTTTCCCTTTCTGAATCCATGTTGACTGCTGTTCATTACTTTATCATTAGACAGATGATGCCCAGGTTTACATCTGATAATCAACCCTCTGTCCAATACGCTGGTGTTACACTGGTGGCCGTGTGGGTCATAGGAACGAGAGTAGGCCAGTCAGCCCCTCAGGCCTGTTCCCCACCATTCAGTTAGATAATCGCTGATCTGTATCATAACCCCGTAACCCTTAATACCCATTAACTAACAAAAAGCTATTAACCTCCTTCCTCCTTTGCCCATTGCTTCTTCAGGTCCCATTGTTTCTTAACACAGAAACAGAATTACCTGGAGAAACTCAGCAGGTCTGGCAGCATCGGCGGAGAAGAAAAGAGTTGACGTTTCGAGTCCACATGACCCTTCGACAGAATTAGAAACAGAACAGAAACCCATTGTTTCTTTGCTGAACTGCAGCCTCGGTGGTGATCGAAGCAATTATTGAAGACAGGTGATAAAAGTAAAATGCTGCGGATGCTGGAAATCTGAAATGAAAACAGAAAATTCTGGAAAACCCTGCCGGTTCGGCAGCTTCTGCCGAGAGAGAAACAGCGTTGACGTTTCGAGTCCGTGTGACTGTTATATTGAAGAGAGTAGCTTTGGCCTCAGAGAAGCTATCCCTGCTGTTTGTCACCACTTTCAAATAGTCAAACAATACAATGGATTGTCTTCAGTGAAAATGTCACGACTGACTCTTGAGGAACATGATTCTGAATGGTCCCTTGGTGTTGGTTACCATGGCCACTTTCACACTGACAAGTTGAACTCTTTGCACTTACTGAAGACCATGGGATTGTTCAAAGAAACACAGATGGCCACATGGCAATGTACAATCATTAACACTTTGACTGTAGGGAAACCTGTGATGGGACAATATCACAGGCCCCTCTTAGACTGCTGGTGGCTTTCCAATGAAAGACTCTGAAATTGTTTGACCCAATGAACCATCACAGACCTACCTCCTATACACTGAACATTGATTGATGCTGCTACTGACACTTGTGGTAGCCTGCAGTCAGGCAAAAAGATGAATGTTCAAGGATGCCCAGGACCTGCCATTAATGACACCATCCATATGGTAGAAGTTGTGTGCAGGTTTGATTCCAGCAGATGGCACAATTCTACCACTACCTCTGGTGAAATGTAGTCTTCAGACACCCAAGGTGCGTTGGTCTGTAGACACAGCTGCCTTGGTAAGTCGGAGTAAGGACTGCCTGTATTCTGTTGCAAGCAAACCTGCCTCAGCTCCCTCCATTCAACTTTTTCTCTCTCCTCCTAATAACACAAAAGGAGCAATACCCATTGGAATTTTAACTGTAACAATTCAAAATCTGCAGCAAGGATGATGACAATTAAAAGCGCAAATACTAAAAAAAAATCAGCTCTCACAAATCTAAGGTTAAGTTCTACCTTCATGATCTTGCTGAATTAAAATGCAACTGTGCTCCTTTCAACATCAATGCTCTGAAATTCTGGTGGGGCCCCTCCACAGTCTGAAGAATGGTGGAGTGGTCCTAATGATCAGAGTGTCCCAGAACCTATTCCAAATTACAAGGGGAGGCATTGTATATGCTATCATATTAAATGCTGCAGAGAGAGAGGTCAAGGAGGACAGGATAGATTAATGTAGAGGATGCCATTTGTGACTTTGGTCAAGGCAGAGTAGATGTTAGATTGATACAATTTTCAGGGGGATTTTTATTTTAGGACAGGTAGACCTGGCAATGACACATTTGAAAGAATGGGATGTTAGAGATGGAATATGGCTCAAGGATGGTTATATTGAGCATTTAAAATGAAATCCCACAACTTCCAATGCATCATAACTCTTGCTAGTTGGAAAACCCTGTTTATCATATTGCAACAGATTACCTTTAATATGATTCTCTTTATACATTTGGTGGTGTGTATAAACTAAGATCTTTATAGTGACTCAACCATAGGGATGAAAAATAAAGGCATGGTGGTATCCACACTACTGGAGCGCCTGAGTTGTCAAATCAGAGATCGGAGTTCGAAACTCAAGCTGTATGTTATGATTTGCACATGGGGAGTAACATTGGAGTAAGTTTGACAATTGTGCCCAAGGAAAGGGAGCTTCAAAAGTTAATCCTTGTGCATATCATCTTCAACTGCGCAACCTCCTGATGCCACCCTAACCATTTCCCTCTTCAAGTGGTGATGCATCTAACTTGAATGCACTGGGCAGATAGTGGTGGCAGGGACAGTCAAGACACAGCCTTGCAGTTGCTGAGGTCCTTTCTGGGCTCTGCTGTGGAGAATGGAAATGAGAACACAGTGGCCCAGCAATGAGGAAGAAACCACTTGCTGCTCACAAGCAGTTGTATGAGATATTGGGAGTCCAACCATGGGGCCACCACAGCTGAAGGTATTGAGGAGTCTGCTTCCAGCCTGTGCCGTGTCATCTCTCCTTGGCACCACCACTGCACAGTCTACCCTGAAGAAGTCAGCCACCTCCAGGGATGTTGCAGCTCCATCCTCATAGGCAGGATCCCATGCTCACATACAATGCAGCTTTGGTGAAAATGGCTGCCAGTCAGACTCAGAGCTCTAACCTGTGCTCCACCTTTGAAAGATGGATGTGTACCTTGGAGAAATCGGCGGAGTAAATGAACAAGTTTTCTTCTGAACTCTTCCCTCACATGGGCCCGTGGGAATGTGGCAAGTTGCAAGTCCACAACAGGAGTGGCAGGTGTTGGGCTCTCTCAGGATGTCAACAATGTTTTTTTTTTACCCTTGCTCATGCTCAGTGTGGTGTCAGAAAGCCACCTCAACCAGACTTCCATCTCAGACTCAAGTACATGGGAGTGAATATGGGAAAAACAAAACAGCCTAAGCAAAAAGAAAATGACTTTCTATGGAGATTTATTTTGTACAACATATGGATTGAACAAAATCAAGGAATTGTGAAATCATACAGCACAGTTGGAGGCCATTCAGCCCATCATGCCTATGGTGACTCATTTAAAGAGCTTCCCCATAACCCTGAAAACCTTTCCTTTTCAAATATACATCTAATTGTCTTTTGAAAGTTGCCATTGAACCTTCCTACACCACCTTTTCAGTTGGTACATACCAAGTCATACCAACTTGCTGCATAAATGACTCATCTCTCCTCCAGCTCTTTTGCCAATTATCTTATATCTGTGTCCTCTGCTCATCAATCATCCTGTCAGTGGAAACAGTTCTACTTACTGTATCAAAACCTTTTCTAATTTCGAACACCTCTATTAAATCTCCACTTAACCTTCCCTGCTTTTAGGATCCATCCATGGCCCCCCTCCCATTTCATATTGTCAGGCTCAACAAGTACCCTGCCAACACCCAGCTCTACCTCACCCCCACTTCCATGGATCCCTCCACTGCCTCGAACTTGTCTTGCTGCTTTCCTCCAATAAATTATTGAATTGGGGCACTGCTGCAAACTCTATTCCATTCTCCTTCCTGGCCTATTGTCAGAGCAGAATGTTTGTGGCCTCAACATCCTTTATTACCCTGAGCTGAGCTTTCAACGGCATACCCCCTCCATCACCATGAACATTGCCCATCTCTGCCCCAGCAATAAGTTTCCCAGAATAGCACTAAGTGTGGTAGTGGGCCGGTAAAATGGAGTCCTACCCACCGACGAAAATGGCAGTTTTATCGTCCCGAGCCCGCCTCGTTATTTATTCACTCCCGCGAAACATGCAGTTTCCATTGCGAGCGTGCTCTCATTCGCCTGCATGCCATCATCCCGCTGCTGCATCACGTTGGCCGCCATCTTTAAAAGGCAGATGCCAGCGAAGCGCTCATCGTCACCAGCTCAACACCGCTGCCCGGGAGACACGACCAGCAAAGGAAAATGACTGCAGCCCCCCCACTTCAATGACGGGTCCCTCGAGCGGCTGCTGGATGCCGTAGAGGCCCAACGGGATGTGCTCTATCCCCGCTCTGGCCGCAGGATGGGCAGCAAAGTCACCAACCCGGCTTGAGAGGCACTGGCAGCGGTGGTCAGCGCAAACGCCCTGCAGAGGACAGCCACCCAGTGCCGCAAAAGGATGAATGATCTTTTCCGTTCCACCAGGGTAAGAAACTCTTCTCATCACTCCCAACTCACACACTCACAAACCCATCACACATCCACAGGACCCTCACTCACTGCCAGTGCGAAAGACATCACCATTCACCCTCTCACACACACCGTCATTGTCCTCAGCCCGTCCGTGGGACCATTCACCACCCACACAGGCAGGCACATTTATCATCTGGCCCCCCGACATCCTGATACACTCTCCCCATCTCTACCCTACGGGACAAACTGGCTCACAACAGGAGGGAAAGATCACAGACTGATGCAGGGATGCCCGAAATCAAATTTCTGACAGAATTCGAAAACAGAGCCATCCAGCTGGCCGGCGAAGACCAGGACCGGTCCTGTGCTGATGGTGAGGTCAGCGCTGCTCTACTAAGTGAGGATCCAGTAGTGCAACATCCATCAGACAACCATGCTGTGAGTGATGTGTCCTCTTTCACAGGCCGCTGCCATGCGCTAATTATCTCCCCTTGCTTTCACAGGCACATCTACCAAACAGCCAACAGAGTCCATGACCCAGGGCCTCCAACCAAGCCATGAAGAAACCTCTGAAGAGGAATCTGGAGTCACCCTCCCTGAAGTCCTGTCACAGCCCTCGCCCACACCCTCCACCAGCACAGAGACACACACCTCGGTGGGAGGTAGCTTTAGAGCAGCCTCAGGATCACAATCTGGTCAACACATCACACTTTCTGATCCACAGCAGGTGGAGGCAGGGACTTCCCACGTCCCCGGCATTCGGAGGACTGCTGGAGGCCAGAACGTTGCTGACTCCGAGTCAGATGACGAGCCTCTGGACTCAGCCATGTCACAGTTGTTGGAGCTGCAAAGGCAAGCTCGGGAACATCAGGAAGGGATGTCTGCTGCACTCCTCAGATTGCAAGGCAGGTTGGAAGATACTGTCCGCCTTCAAGCTGAGGTGATAGCACCAGCATGCCAAAGCACCGAGATCAACACCGGCAGGATGGCAGCTGCCATGGAGACATTGGTCCAGGACGTCACTCCTGCACTGCTGTGCGGGTTCAATTCCATCGCTGATGCCATAGTTGGCCCATACCAGTGTGTACGCGAGAGGGGTGTGGGGCAGCTCGATCTCACTCCAGTTACCCCTTCTGTTCAGAGTCAGCCAGGGGCCCTCAGGCACCCAAAGGAAGAGGATCAGAAGGTGCACCCTCCGGGGCCATCCACCCAGGTGACTCCAGGAGTGTCTGGCCCGTCCTAGTCTCCTCTTCCTATGACCTCTGCAGCTCCAGCTCCACAGGCCAAGGAGGGTGCCACTACCACACAGCAGGACCTTGAAAGCAGGCCAGGGCCCTCCAGAGGACACTTGCCAATGTCATCACATACAGGGCATCACAGTCAGCAGGCTGTCTCCACCTCCACTGTGGATGTCCAGGGAGCACCAAGACCTAGTGACAGGGTTAGGAAAGTTAGGTAAAAGTAGTTGCACAGCCTGGGTGTGGTGTTCACTATTGTCAATAAACTCCTAAGAATGTCTCCCTGCCTGTGGCTCTTTGTTTCTGAGGACCAGCGTTCTTGTCGCTCAGATGTGAAACCTTTCTGCACAAGATAAAGGCAGGTGTCTCAGTCCAGGGCCTCTTCCCTGTGCTCTGTGCAGCCTTCAGACCAAAGTGATGGTCCAGCCTCACACTCCCTGGACATATTACTGATGCCTGCACCTCGACGGTGCTGGTCATTGCTGCCAGAATGTAGTGGGCAGATGTCACAGAGTTCCGTCATTCTCTCTGTGTGCTCTCAGCACATTTAAGGTGGGGTTGGCTCCCATCACACCAGCATCTGTGGCCAGTGATGTGCACCAGCTCCTGAACGGCTGAGGTGCTGAAGACGGACGCAGCTTCAGATGTGTCTAAAGTTTCATAGCTGCATCTCTGAGATGGCCCTGATCATGGAGCGCAAGTGATCTGCCCTCGGCCAGACAGGAGTCAGACATTCTCAGAGGCTGTGTGAAGATCTATGGAGTGTCCTCACCAAATGTCGTCATCATCCTCCTGCAATCGAGCGACTGTTAGGGCCTCCATTGCATCCCCATGACAGGAGCATTCTCACAGAGGGTATTTGCGCTGCCATAAGCCAGACTGGAGTCAAACATTCACAACTACGATGTGAGGATCTATGGGGTCACCTCACTGCATGTCGTCAACATCCTCCACAAATCTGGCAGCTATGAGGGCCTCCCGAGCATGTCTGCCTTGTCTAGTCAGTATGACAGCCTCATCCCTGTCATCGTCACCACCGAGTGCCCCCTCACCCTCATCCCCGTTGGCATCATCCTCATCGGAGGAGACGTGCAGCTCCTCCATCTCCACCTCAGCCAGCTCCTCTCCCCATTGGACCACCAGGTCATGAAGGGCACAGCAGATGATGACGATGATGTGCGACACCCTCTGTGGACTGTATTGTAGGGCTCCACCAGACCGGTCCAGGCACCGGAACTTCACCTTCAGCATCCCGATGGTCTGCTCCACCAAGTTGCGAGTTGCAGCATGAGCCTCATTACAGCGTCGCTCGGCTGCAGTCTGAGGCCACCACACGGTTATCATCAGCCACATCCTCTGCAGGGAGCCCTTGTCCCCATGGAGTCAACCCTGCAGCTTTTGTGGATCCTGGAAGACTGTAGGGATCTGCGAGCGACTCAGGGTGTAGACATCGTGCACACTCCCTGGAACCCATGTGTTTCTGGTGGTTGCACACTAGCTGCACATTCAGTGAGTGGAAGCCCTTGTGGTTGATGAAGTCCACCGAGTGTAGCGATGGAGACCTGAGCACCACATGAGTGCAGTAAACTGCACCTTGTACCTGTGGAATCTCGAGATGTCCCCTTGGCGCCAAGTCCTGCAGTAAGTGGCAGATGTGAACCACCAGGTCCCTAGACATGCGCAGTCATTGGCCACACTGGTTCTCAGTCATCTGCAGGAATGGCAGGCAGTGTCTATAGACCCTGGGTGTTGCTTGGCACCGACCAGCCATGGCTCACTCTCACTTCTGAGCAGCATGTGAGGGAACCCCTGCTGCCCCTTCTTCATGAGTTGCTGCTCCTTCCTTTGCACAGCCAGGAACCTCAGTCACTCTCTCCTCAGTCTCCCATGGTCTCTGTAGGCCATCAGGCATACAGCTAGGTCACCAGGATCCATAATCCTGATGCAGTCCTCCTGCAGTATGAAAGAGAGAGAGTGGTTATCATGGCTGTACTTAGCACCTTTCCTGGCCCTGTGTGACTGCCCCTTAATGCTTCCCGGAGAGTGATAGTCACCCCACGGATGGCCAGAGATGACTGCGCTGCATGGCTGCCCTGAGACATGGGGGACACTGGTCCAAACCAGGATACTGAGATTGGAAGGGGCTGTGAGCGCCTCCGGCAGTGACTGTCTCATGGCCAGAGTTGACGAGGAGATTGTACTGTGCAGTCCAACTGCTCCATGGTCCAATAAAGTAGTGGTGGACTCGAAGCCTGTGCTGGGTGGTTTGGGGGTGGGGGGTGGTGGGGGATAAGGTATGGAGCACTTGGTGGCCCTTTGGTGTCACCGTGTTGCATGGGTGGGCAGGCCAGGAAACCAACCCCAATCATATCACTGTGGCTGCGCCTGATCTGTCTCAGTTGCAGAGTCCTGGTCAGTTTATATAGGTGTCCCTAATGCGTGGCCACCTCTCTCACTTACCCTGCCCCCCCTCCTGGATTGCCTGCGTGCGGGATGCAGCGCCAGGGCAGCACTTGCCAGCGTGAAGTAGGTCACGCTATATTTTCTGTGCATGCCGCCAGGCTTGGAAAATTCCTCCCATAGCTTCACCCCTGTGTTCAAATCCCTCCATGACCACATCTGTTACCTAACATACTGTTACCTCCACCAGCACTACAACCCTGTGGGATATGTGTCCTTCTAATTCTGCACTGTTTTGTATTCCTTATTTTAATCACTTCACCTTTGGTGCCTTTGCCTTCAATTGCCAAGACCAGGAATTCTAGAATTCCCTCCATTAACTTCTCCACTGCTCTATTTTGCTCATGTCATTTAAGATGCTCCTCAAAGCTCACCTCACCTTTCCTCGATATTGGCTGTCCCTCAATTCAAGGATGACATCTACTCCAGGTTGCGGGCTTCTGTCAAGGGTCTTCGTGTGACTGAACAGGCCGATATTTCACTCAGATATTTGGGCACGAGGTAGTGGGATCCAGAGTGCAGGATTTGCTTCCTTTTTTCTTCTTTTCTGCTGCCTCATCATTAAGACATTGGGACTCAAAGCCAAACTTGATGGACAAGTTGTCGTCATTGGCAACAAGCTCCTCCCAGTCACTAAGGTCACGCTTCAAGGAGAGCTTCAGAGTGTCTTTGAAGCATTTTCTTTGTGCTCCCCTGGAAGATTGGCCATTTGAAAGTTGAGAGAACAGGATTTGGTGGGGAGATGGTTTCCAGCCGTCTGGACACAGTGGCCAGTCCATCAAAGTTGACTTTGCAGGAGGTTTGCCTGAAGGCTCGTGCAGAGTGGGCTTCAAGGGGACATTAGCTTTTGTTCGACGATCTTCCTGTTGAATCCGGAGGAGTCGTTGCTGATGGAATTCCTCTAGTGCTGATGGAATTTGCAGGTGGAACCTCTCTAGCACTCTTACAGCCTCGAATTCACTGCAGCACAGAAGTGTAGTGACAACAACTGCTCTGTACACCGGGGCCGAGATTTCCCAGCCTCTCCCGCCGGCAGGATCTCCTTGAAGTCAACAGACGTTTAATTGCTGCATTTTCTGGCCCTGCCCCCACTCCGGCAAGGCAGGAAAGTTCCACCCCAGGACTTTAGTTGACATGCGGAGGTCTTTGCTGTGAAACGCTCACTGCCAGAGCTTGTAGAAAGCTGAAGTGATGCAGCTGCCCTGCTGCTGGATCTCCTTGTCAATGGTGGCCTTTTGAGAGAATGCAGCTGTCCTTATATCTCCTTATGTGGCTCAGCATCAAATATTGTTCAGTAATGTTCCTGTGAAGCACCTTGGGATATTTTACCATTAATGGCGCAATTGTCTCCGGTTTTTCATGGCCTGTCTGACCTTACAGTTCGTGGACAGGCCAATCGGCCAGGCGGCCTTTACATTTTTCATCAAACCTCATCCAAGGGCGGGATGAAATCTCCGTTATTAAATAAAATAAAAATAAATATCTGTGGACAGCATTGCTATGAGGTATATTTTCAGGCATTTGATTGTGATGCATGGACATTTTTTTGCAGCTTTTTTAAACCTTTATTTAAGCAGCTGAAGGTCCGCAGGTCCCTGAGGCAGCTGTCTGCCTTCAGGGAGCTCTCTCGCAGCGCTCACCCACACCCGCGGTGGCATCATTGCCCGCCCTCTACCCCCCCGACCCGGCAGCGCTGAGCTATTCAGCGTGCGTTTCACTCTGGCTGCCCGTTAATTGGCCAGCCAGCGTGAAATGGCAGTCAGGGGGCTGATTGCTCCCGGACACTCCCGGGCTTTGCTGATCACATGCACCCGCCAAGGGTAAAATTCAGGGCCTATGTTACAGGACAGCCTTACCAACTGAATGCCTTCCGAATCATAACGGCCTGTTCCATACTATACATACAAAAAAAGAGAATGCTGGGAATACCCAGCAGGTCTGGCAGCGTCAGGGTAGAAGGAAACTGAGTTCATGGGCAGAATCATCCCAGATTTGGACAAAGCATGGGAGCAGGTGGGAAGAAAGTCCTTTTCCCCTCTCTCCTCCCCCCACTGCCGGCCGCAATGGTGGGTTTTCAGGCTGTATCCTCTCATTCCCACAGCCACAGGAAACATGCCGCCCCAATGGTGGGTGGCCTACAATTTGCCCACCACGCCGTTACCTTGCTACTTCCTCACGCAAGGTGCCATATTTAAACTACAGCCACGTGTGCAAAGCTTACAGCCCTGGTCTGGTCCGGTGAAGACATGGCCCCAAAAGCCTAGAAGAACGCACCCCCCCCGAAGTAGTGACACATCCCTGGGATTCTGTGGAGGCCCGACGTGATGTCCTCTGCTCCCGCTCTGGCCGCAGGAGGCCCATCCTTCTCATCACTCCGGCTTGAAAGGCGGTGCCAGAGGTGGTCAATGCCAATGCTGCACAGAAGAGGCTGGCGATCCAGTGCAGAAAGAGGATGAATGACCTCATCCATGCTTCCAGGATAAGACAACCAACTTATCACTCTAAACTCACACACTCACTGGCATCTCACTCACTGCCAGCTCAAGAGACATCGCCACTCACTCTCGCACACACACGCTCACATCTCCATCTGGCCTCATCTCCTCTGGAGACTGCCTCCTCAGCCCTCAGCCTCTTGAGACCACTTGCACAGATCAACATGTGCTCCCACACACACCCGGGGATACCCCCCTTCCCCAGTACAGCCCTTACTCTGCAGCCTCTTCCCTTTGCCTGAGGCCAATTCTCCCCCTTCCCCAAGCAAGCCCCAGCCCTGCAGCCATTGAAAAGCCACCCCCAGCTTATGGCTGGTCTGGTAGGTAGAGACCTGCCCGTGAGTCCCCCTAAAAGTGATGTGGTGCTGCCTGCGAATCTTGGCGCTGATGGCCGTGAGTGCTCCCGAAGCAAGGTCGGCAAACCAACCTCGAAGTCCCAAGAGAAGACCAGCTCGCCAGGTGTGTGTTGCTTATGTACAGTTGTGAAACACATTGCACGCCAAAGTGCCCAGATGATCCAGCATTGTGGGGGATGATTCCAGTGAGCAAGGCTTAATATGCGATGTGAAAGTATTGAAATTAGGTTCCTGACATGCGGCAGAGGGAAACGCAGCCCATTGATGGGTGGAGCAGATGATTGTAAACTGGTTTCACCAAGGCATGAAACTGATTTTTGGCCTTCCTGCCCTATTTTTCCAGAAATTACTGAACTTTTGAAAACTGCAGTTGTTAAAAGGCTATTTCTGTTTAGAACTTGAATGGGAGCCCGCTGCCCGCCATGGTGCCTGATACCAACGGGGCTGGAAAATTCAGTCAGTGTGTTTTCATCAAAATCCGGAAATCCAACTATGTGACCTGCTGAATGCTGAATACTTGCAGCATCATCTGTTTTCAATTCAGATTTCCAGCACCCACAGTATTTCAATCTTGGTCTATTGCAGAAGCCTGGTGACCATTTACACTGCCCTGTCACTTGTGTCATTGATTCACAGATTAATGTTTGACCTTGTTCAAATTTGTTTTGAACCTGTGTGTCAAAAAAAAAGACAGGCAAACAAGAAAGGTGATCCACATGTTGTTATTGATACAGAAGATTCCAGAAACAACTGGGAAGAAGCATGTACGGAAAGTGTCATACCCCACAGAGAAGTCTGCGATTGCTGTGAGTCACAAAACAAGCTCAGCACATCTTTCAAAGCAGTGCTTTAATGAGACGTGCTCCTTGCAAAGAACATATGTTGGCTCTGAAACAAGCCACACTCACCAAGGGTTTTAACAAAGCAGCCATGACTTCACAGAAACTGAATTAGGCTCTGATCAAATGATTACCATTGTCTGTGGGGGTCTGCAATGAAATGTCTGATAGGATTCCACCAAAAGCAGTGGTTGACATAGTTGCAGACTGTTAAAAATGAAATCAAATGGCTTGTTTTTTTTAAAAATAATGAGCTAGTCTGTATTTGTACATGCGCGGTTTGCTTTCCGATTTGATCCTTCATTTCGAAATGAAGCGAGACATTTGGACACCTTCGTCTTGCAGCGGCCCACATATGTTAATTCTTCCTTTGAGGGCCACGAATGCATATAGCCAACTGTTGACAACCCTCTCCTGTCGAAAAAAAAAGGGCTCAAGGACTTACATAGTCTCAGCAATGGCACAATTCTGTCAACCCTCTTCACGTCTGCGAACGGTACATGGAAACGAATGCTCAACCCTTAAGCAAACAATAAATCCACATATGCATTCTTCCTTTGAGGGCCACGAATGCATATAGCCAACTGTTGACAACCCTCTCCTGTCGAAAAAAAAAGGGCTCAAGGACTTACATAGTCTCAGCAATGGCACAATTCTGTCAACCCTCTTCACGTCTGCGAACGGTACATGGAAACGAATGCTCAACCCTTAAGCAAACAATAAATCCAGTGTGTCGTCAGTAATAAAGTGCCATTTGCACTCTTATTGTCTAGGCCACAGTATTTCCCTGATGTTGGGGGAATGCCCATACTAACCGAGAAGATCAAAACCAAATAGGTGGACTAGGACTGCAACAATAACAATTTGTATTTATATAGCACCTTACATGTAGTAAGACATTCCAAGGCACTTGACACTGAGCCACTGAAGGGGATATTAAGACAGGTCACCTAAAGCACGGTTAAATAGTTCCATTTTAAGGAGCTCCTCAAAGGAGCGGAGTAGGGAGGTGGAGATGTTGAGGGTGGGAATTCCAGAGTTCAATGGTTATACAGGAGACATGCCCACCAACGGTAGAGCAATGAGAAATGGAGATGTGCAAGATGCTCCAGTGCAGAGATCTCAGTGTGTTGCAGGTCTGGAGAAGGTTACAGAGACAAGGAAGGGCAGGGCTAAGGATGTGTTTGAAAACAAGGATGAGAATTTTAATGCTGAGGCATTACCAACTGTCACTCAACGAGCACCACAAAATGTTGGGTTGGACGAAAGCCACTGGCTACACTTTGACTTTGCAAATAGGGAAATCATCCATCTCAAGAGGTGGTATCCCTACATCAACATGATCATTAGCTGCCTCATTTGCACTGATTCCACGGGTGTGGTCCTATTATATAAATAGGGTATGGGCCATTCCCATTAATTAAATAAACCACGTTTAAATCGTACAATGTGGGCTCCACATGGACTGTCACAATATCCTATTGAACTATAAACTTGATTTAAATAAAATAAAATAAACTGAACAATTAATCCTGAGTGTCATTACTTCAAGAGATCTCACAGGATGAATCATCTTCTACTTTGGTTAAACTAGCAGACGGTGATGGCAGACATGATAGGCATCTCACTGTCAATATTTATTTTTTGTTTACTGTTCACTCTCTCTTTTTATTCCTTGGTCTCATTTGAAGTACTGAAGCCACAAAACACAATCCAAATATTTGAAGTTACTGAACATCAATATTTGGCTATTTTCTTTTATAATCCCCTCAGAGATACTGGCATTGAATAGTAAATTTGCACAATAATTTACACTATGCTGTGAATTACATTGGTAACAAACAGTTCAATTGATTTGTCTTCTTGTTTATATATGTTTAGGTGGGATATCATTTTAATACAAAGGAAACCTCCGAGCCCTGGTAATGGGAGCCTGCACTTGTCAATTTAAACTTTCAGAAGAGATTGCAACACAACCGTGTCATGAATCTTAAAGGGATTTATCTGTGCTTAGATATCCGACCCCTCTCCCTTTCTGTCATGCCCTCCTTATACGTTGAAGAAGTACTGTCTTTAGTTAGGGATGGCAAACAGGGTAGAGGCAGCCTCTGTATGTCTGGTCAACAGAGATTAAGCCACTGAGTTTGATCACAAGAAGGCATTTGACTTCACCTAAGATAAAAGCAAAAAACTGCGGATGCTGGAAATCCAAAACAAAAACAAAAATACCTGGAAAAACTCAGCAGGTCTGGCAGCATCTGCGGAGAGGAACACAGTTAAAGTATCGAGTCCGAATGACCCTTCAACAGAACTAAGTAAAAATAGAAGAGAGGTGAAATATACGCTGGTTTAAGGGGGGGATGGGTGTGGTGGGACAAGTAGAGCTAGATAGAGGAACAGTGATAGGTGGAGATAACCACAAGATGTCACAGACAAAAGGTCAAAGAGGTGTTGAAGGTGGTGATATTATCTAAGGAATGTGCTAATTAAGGGTAGAAATCAGGACAAGCAAGGTACAGATAGTCCTAGTGGGGGTGGGGTGGGGTGAAGGAATCAAAAAAAGCTAAAAGGTAGAGATAAAACAATGGATGGAAATACATTTAAAAATAATGGAAATAGGTGGGAAAAGAAAAATCTATATAAATTATTGGGAGAAAAAAGGGGGGGAAATTGGAAATGGGGTGGGGATGGAGAAGAGAGTTCATGATCTAAAATTGTTGAACTTAACATTCAGTCCAGAAGGCTGAAAAGTGCCTAGTCGGTAGATGAGGTGCTGTTCCTCCAGTTTGCGTTGAGCTTCACTGGAACAATGCAGAAAGCCAAGGACGAACATGTGGGCACGAGAGCAGGGTGTTGTGTTGAAATGACAAGCGACAGGGAGGTCTGGGTCATGCTTGCGGACAGACCGAAGGTGTACTGCAAAACAGTCACCCAGTCTGCTTTTGGTCTCTAATGTAGAGGAAACCTCACTGGGAGCAACGAATGCAGTAGACTAAATTGAGGGAAGTGCAAGTGAAATGCTGCTTCACTTGAAAGGAGTGTTTGGGCCCTTGGACGGTGAGGGGAGGAGAAGTAAAGGGGCAGATGTTGCACCTTCTGTGGTTGCATGGGAAGATGCCATGGGAGGGGGTTAAGGTGTAGGTGGTGATGGAGCAGTGGACTAGGGTGTCCCCGAGGGAACGATCCCTGTGGAATGCCACCGGGGAGGGGGGGGGGGGGGGTGAAAGGAAGATGTGTTTGGTGGTAGCATCATGCTGGAGTTGGCGGAAATGGTGGAGGATGATCCTTTGAATACGGAGGCTGGTGGGATGATAAGTGAGGACAAGGGGGACCCTATAATGTTTCTGGGAGGGAGAAGAAGGTGTGAGGGTGGATGCGCGGGAGATGGGCTGGACACGGTTGAGGGCCCTGTCAACCACCGTGGGTGGAAAACCTCTGTTAAAGAAGAAGGAGGACATGTCAGAGGAACTGTTTTTGACAGTGGCATCATCAGAACAGATGCAACGGAGGCGAAGGAACTGAAAGAATGGGATGGAGTCTTTACAGAAAGCAGGTTGTGAGGAGCTGCAGTCGAGGTAGCTGTGGGAGTCAGTAGGCTTGTAATGGATATTGGTGGACAGTCTATCACCAGAAATTCAGACAGAGAGGTCAAGGAAGGGAAGGGAAGTGTCAGAGATGGGCCATGTGAAAATGATGGAGGGGTGGAAATTGGAAGCAAAATTAATAAATTTTTCCAGGTCCAGACGAGAGCATGAAGCAGCACCAAAGTAATCATCGATGTACCGGAGAAAGAGCTGTAGGAGGGGGCCGGAGTAGGACTGGAACAAGGAATGTTCCACATACCCCATAAAGAGACAGGCATAGCTGGGGCCCATGCAGGTACCCATAGCCACACCTTTTATTTGGAGGAAGTGAGAGGAGTTGAAGGAGAAATTGTTCAGTGTGAGAACGGGTTCAGCCAGATGGAGGAGAGTAGTGGTGGATGGGGATTGTTTGGGCCTCTGAGGAAGAAGTGGAGAGCCATGAGACCAATCTAGTGGGGGATGGATGTGTAGAGGGATTGGACGTCCATGGTGAAGAGGAGGTGATTGGGGCCAGGGGACTGGAAATCATTGATATGATGTAGGGTGTCAGAGAAATCACGGATGTAGGTGGGAAGGGACTAGACAAGGGGAGAGAGAATGGAGTCAAGATAGCAAGAAATGAGTTCCATGAGGCAGGAACAGGCTGACACTATCGGTCTGCCGGGACAGTCCTGTTTGTGGATTTTGGGTAGAAAGTAGAAGCGGGCCGTCTGAGGTTGGGAGACTGTCAGGTTGGAAGCTGTGGAATGAAGATCTTCAGAGGAGATGAGGTCAGTAACAGTCCTGGAAACAATGGCTTGATGTTCAGTGGTGATGTCATGGTCCAAGGAAGGTAGGAGGAAGTGCCTATGAGTTGTCGCTCAGCCTCTGCGAGGTAGAGATCAGTGCGCCAGACAACAATAGCACCGTGCTTGTCAGTGGGTTTGATGACAATGTCAGGGTTGTACCTGAGAGAACGGAGTGCAGCAAGTTCAGAGAGAGACAGTTTAGAGTGGATGAGAGAAGCCGAGAAATTGAGACAATTAATGTCACGCCAACAGTTCTCAATGAAAAGATCAAGAGAATGTAAGAATCCAGAGGGTGGGGTCCAGGCGGAGGGAGAATATTGGAAGTGGGTAAAAAGATCCGTTGAACGGGGAGAGCACTCCTGCCCATAGAAGTGAGCACGGAGACAAAGGCTCTGGAAGAAGAGTTCAGTATCGTGCCGAGCCTGAAATTCATTGAGATGAGGGCGTAAGGGTATGAAACTAAGTCCTTTGCTGAGCATTGAACACTCAGCGTCGGAGAGGGGAAGGTCAGGGGGTATGGTGAATACACAGCCGGGGTTGGGATTGGAAGACGGGATGGGGACAAAAGGACAGGCAGGGATGGAGGGTCCTGGATGGGTGTTGGTGTCAATGAGTTGTTGGAGCTTGCGTTCCTTTGCACCCCAAGTGAAGCAGCATTTCACTTGCACTTCCCTCAATTTAGTCTACTGCATTTGTTGCTCCCAATGCGGTTTCCTCTACATTGGAGAGACCAAACGCAGACTGGGTGATCGCTTTGCAGAACACCTTCAGTCTGTCCACAAGCATTACCCAGACCTCCCTGTCGCTTGCCATTTCAACACTCCACCCTGCTCTCATGCTCACATGTCCATCCTTGGCTTGCTGCATTGTTCCAGTGAAGCTCAATGCAAACTGGTGGAACAGCACCTCATCTTCTAACTAGGCACTTTACAGCCTTCCGGACTGAATATTGAGTTCAACAATTTTAGATCATGAACTCTTTCCTCCATCCCCACCCCCTTTCCAATTTCCCCCCCTTTTTTCTCCCAATAATTTATATAGATTTTTCTTTTCCCACCTATTTCCATTATTTTTAAATGTATTTCCATCCATTGTTTTATCTCTACCTTTTAGCCTTTTTTGATTCCTTCACCCCACCCCACCCCCACTAAGGCTATCTGTACCTTGCTTGTCCTGATTTCTACCCTTAATTAGCACATTCCTTAGATAATATCACCACTTGCAAAACCTCTTAATCCTTTTGTCTGTGACATCTTTCGGTTATCTCCACCTATCACTGTTTCTCTAGCCAGCTCTACTTGTCCCACCCCATCTTAAACCAGCTTATATTTCACCTCTATTCTATTTTTCCTTAGTTCTATTGAAGGGTCATTCGGACTCGAAACATTAACTGTGTTCCTCTCCACAGATGCTGCCAGACCTGCTGAGTTTATCCAGGTATTTTTGTTTTTGTATTTGACTTCACCTGTTATCTTCAGTTGAGTATCCTGATTAAACCATGCTAGGGTGACTGACTCTTATGAATGAAGGGGCACTTTGACCGTGGGACTGGGAAGTCATAGAGTCATAGAGTTTTACAGCATGGAAAGAGGCCCTTTGGCCAATCATGTTCACACTGGTCACCAAGCCCCTATCGATTCTAATCCCATTTTCCAGCACTTGGCCTGTAGCCCTGTATGCTATGGCATTTCAAGTGACCATCGAAATACTTCTTAAATGTTGTGAGGGTTCTAGCCTCTACCAGCCTTTCAGGCAATGAGTTCCAGATACCCCCCACTCTCTGGGTGAAAAGTATCTTCCCCAAATCTCTTCTAAACCTCCTGCCCCTTACCTTAAATCTATGCTCCCTGGTTATTGCCTCCTCCACTAAGGGGAAAAGCCTCTTCCTATCTACCCTATCTATGCCCCTCATAATTTTGTACACCTCAATCAGGTCCCACCTCAGCCTTCTCTGCTTTAGGAAAACAACCCCAGCCTATCTAGTCTCTCTTCATAGCTGAAACGCTCCAACCCAGGCAACATCTTGGTGAATCTCTTCTCCAGTGCAATCACATCCTTCCTATGATGTGGTGACCAGAACTCCAGATGTGGCCTAACTAATGCTTTATGCAACTCCATCATAATCTCCCTATTTTATATTCAATGCCTCAACTCATAAAGGCAAGTATCCAATATGCCTTCTTAACCACTTTATCTACTTGTCCTGTTGCCTTGAAGGGTCTACGGACATGCACACTAACGTCCCTCTGATCCTCTGTACTTCCTAGGGTCCTGCCATTCATCGTATATTCCCTTGCCTTGTTAGTCCTTCCAAAATCACACTTTTCAATATTAAATTCCATTTGCCATTGTTATGTCCATCTGATCAGCCCCTCTATATTGTGCTGTAGTCTGAGGCTTTCCTCCTTGCTATTTACCACACCACCAATATGTGTGTCATCTGCAAACTTACTGCTCATACCTCCTACATGCATGTCTAGATCATTAATGTACACTACAAACAGTTGGGAGGGACATGTTGGTGACCAATTGAATGGGAGGGTGCGCTGGTCACCACAAGAGAGTGAAATCAACCAAAACTTACAACTTAGCCTGCGGAATCACAACATTATCATCTCTCTCACAGACTTGCAGTCCCACTCGAATTACTCAACTGAGATTCCCAGGCTTAGTCTCCCACAGGTTGCCCTAGAAATACGGAACAAAAGGCATCGCTTGAGGAACGAGGGCCAAGCAGTCAAAATAAGGGACATTCCCTTAAAATACAGGACAGTTGGTCACTCTGCCACACACAATAAAACCAATGGAACTGACAATCAAATGCAAAACAGGTTTGAGAAGGGCCGTAAGGAGAAAGGAATTTTGCCTTACTCTTGCACCGCGGTTCATCCCACCCCTATATCTAAATAGAAGGGAATGGCCAGGACTGAGGGCCCAGGGTGTTGGTCAGGACTTAGGGCCCAGGTGTTGGCCAGGACTGAGGGCCCAGGGTGTTGACCAGGACTGAGGGCCCAGGGTGTTGGTCAGGACTGAGGGCCCAAGGTGTTGGCCATGATTAAGGGCCCAGGGTGTTGACCAGGACTGAGAGCCCAGGGTGTTGGTCAGGACTGAGGGCCCAGGCTGTTGGCCAGGACTAAAGGCCTGAAGGGTTGGCCAGTACTGAAGGACTGGGGGCTTAGCCAGGACCGAAGGCCTGGGGGGTGCACAGTTAACATTTCGAGCCCGCATGACTCTTCAACAGAACTAAAGGAAAAATAGAAAAGAGGTGAAATATAAGCTGGTTTAAGGGAGGGGGGTGGGACAGGTAGAGCTGGATAGAGGGCCATTGATAGTTGGAGATAACCAAAAGATGTCATAGACAAAAGGGCAAAGAGGTGTTGAAGGTGGTGATATTGTCTAAGGAATGTGCTAATTAAGGGTAGAAAGCAGGACAAGCAAGGTACAGATAGTCCTAGTGGGGGTGGGGTGGGGTGAAGGAATCGAAAAAGGCTAAAAGGTAGGGATAAAACAATGGATGGAAATACATTTAAAAATAATGGAAATAGGTGGGAAAAGAAAAATCTATATAAATTATTGGAAAAAACAAAAAGGAGGGGGAAAATCAGAAAGGGGGTGGGGTTGGAGGAGAGAGTTCATTTTATAAAATTGTTGAACTCAATAGTCAGTCCGAAAGGCTGTCAAGTGACTAATCGGAAGATGAGGTGCTGTTCCTCCAGTTTGCGTTGAGCTTCACTGGAACATTGCAGCAAGCCAAGGACAGACATGTGGGCATGAGAGCAGGGTGGAGTGTTGAAATGGCAAGTGACAGGGACGTCTGGGTAATGCTTGCAGACAGAATGAAGGTGTTCTGCAAAGTGGTCTCCCAGTCTGCATTTGGTCTCTCCAATGTAGAGGAAACCGCATTGGGAGCAACGAATGCAGTAGACTAAGTTGAGGGAAGTACAGGTGAATACATTGGAGAGACCAAACGCAGATTGGGTGACCAGCTTATATTTCACCCCTTTTCTATTTTTCCTTTAGTTCTGTTGAAGAGTCATGCGGACTCGAAACGTTAACTGTGCTCTCTTCCACAGACCTGCTGAGTTTTTCCAGGTATTTTTGTTTTTGTTTTCGATTTCCAGCATCCGCAGTTTTTTGCTTTTGTCTGAAGGCCCAGGGTGTTGGCCAGGACTGAAGGCCCAGGAACTTTTCTTCACTCACCTAAAACTAGAAATGACGAGTGATGTCATAGAGTTTCAGAGAGTGACCTCTGACCTCCACTGAAGTCCTTTTGGGCAGTCCCTTGGGCTCGAGGATGATTTGCCTCCACTCACGTTCAGTGGGTTCTGAGATGACTGATAAACCCAAAGTGTGATCGGCGGGTTCTGCCACATGTGGGGGCAGGTGCTACTTGAAGGGTTGGGTAGATGTGTTGTTTGGAGATTTGCGCGCTCTCTCCGATGCCTTGACTTTGCCCCTGCACAGTCCAGATGAAGTGTCTTGATATGTTCAGTGTCTTCTCGAATCGGCCTTCTCCATTTTGGTCAGTCATATTTCAGAGTTCTCCCATGACTCAGTGGATATGTTTGACCTCTTCAAGGGTGCTTTGAGGACATTCCTCCTGGGTGTTTGAAGTATTTCCACCAAAAGGTGCCTTAGCTATTTCTGCTCCCACCCATCATTGGTAATAGGCAAACCCTGTCAGCCTTGTCAGGCAATGAAGACAAGTTTACGGCCGGAATTTTCCAGCCCTTCACGCTGGC
The DNA here is from genome assembly GCF_017639515.1 of Carcharodon carcharias. NCBI lineage: Eukaryota > Metazoa > Chordata > Chondrichthyes > Lamniformes > Lamnidae > Carcharodon > Carcharodon carcharias. The sequence continues at coordinate 110,242,318 of NC_054468.1, read as the reverse complement.
CATACCTTCTGTTGCCGTGGATGTGAATGGAGATTTCAATGGCTTGCCTGCCTCCCCCACCACTCCGCAGAGGGTCCCATGCAGTTACCAATTTTGAATGAAGACTGTGCTGCTCTAAATTAGAGGCCTTAAGGCAACATGGGAATAGGAACTTTCCTGACATAATGAAGTTGAGCTCAATCGAAATTTGAATGGAGATGGGGGTCAGTATAACATTCTTTGTCTTGTTGTGCTAACACAGAATATTTACAGAGTCTGCTGAGGTAAGGAAAACATTAACTTTATTGGAACATCTCTTAGATTTCTTATCTCTCCATGAGGTCTAATAGAGAGCAGGATCATGAGACATTGCATCACTTCCTGTTATTATACATACTGTGTCTTATGAGCGTATCACACAGTTAGAATTAACCCTATGTACTACAGTCAGGGGATAGCATGGGGCCACACCGGGAGAGCAAAAGCAGTAAATCTTTTGTTTAATGTTCACTCGTTTAAATAAAAAGGGCCCATGTGGATCAGGTGATGAACCAGCTGGTCAGTGTGGTAAAAGCCCCAGATCCTGAGCTCAATAATCGAGAGAAAGACTTGCATTTATGCAGCACCCTTCCCCACCTCAGAATGTCTCAGTGCACTTTATAATCAAGGGAGCACTTTCAAAGAGTAGTCAGTAATGTAATGTAGAAAACATATGAATCTAGAAAGTAACTGGAGAGAAATGGGTTTTACAAATTTCAAATCTGACTGTCCTGTCTCTCTCTCTCTCTCTCTTACAGATCCTGCTTGAGATGTAAACGAGTTTGAGGAATTGTATATATAGAGGAATAATGGCATTTGTTGGCACTCAAGTGTGGTGAGACGAAAACCTGCTTCATAATGGCTGGCCTGGTCAGACTGAAGTTCTCTTGGCCCTGTTGGCATTCTGTGAGTTAATTGTGGTTGGTAGTAAATTGTCCAAGCCAAGTATAATAGTTTCATAATGTAAGTTGGTAAGTCTCATGGGCTGTTCACTATGTTTAACATTGTCCTGAAGATAAATAAACACTAATAAAAAGTAAATTCAAAAAAGCTAATTTATGGTTTAAGATCATTAATGATGAAGTCATGGTGTCTTCTGCAGTAAATTTAATTTTGATCACTGGGTGAAGAATTGAAGATAGCGAAGCCTGTTCCACACTTTGTCCATTGGGGTTTCTATTCATCATCACTCCTTAAAATGATCTCCCCACAGTCAAATCTAAAGACCAAGATTTCACTCAGGTCAGACCTGCTGATTATAAACTTACTGAAGCAGGGTCTTCAGAGGATCACCACAGTGAAAGTAGTAAATAGTACAGAAGGGTTTTCTGCTGGGGATTCCCTCCGGGCTGCCCCTCCATTGTTTTTTCACTCACTGTGTGAAGGAGGTGGATTACAAGAGATAGAACAATGGAGAGTAGTAGGTGAAGGAACAGAATGTGAAGAATGAGGAGGGAAGGAGGTGAGCAAGAAACGAAAGGAAGTAAAGGAGAGAAAAAGAGATCAGACACTGTAAGAAAACAACAATTGACAGAGGAAGAAAAGAGAACAAGAAGTCAAACAAGATGGTAAAAGAGAAACAGAAACAGGAATACCTGGAAAAACTCAGCAGGTCTGGCAGCATCGGCGGAGAAGAGCACAGTTGACGTTTCGAGTCCTCATGACCCTTCAACAGAACAGAGCACAGTTGACGTTTTGAGTCTTCATAACCCTTCAACAGAACTGGTTCTGTTGAAGGGTCATGAGGACTCAAAACGTCAACTGTGCTCTCCTCTGTCGATGCTGCCAGACCTGCTGAGTTTTTCCAGGTATTTCTGTTTCTGTTTTTGTTTTGGATTTCCAGCATCCGCAGTTTTTTGCTTTTATCTCTAAGATGGTAAAATACTTTTTTTTTTATCCATTCATGGCATGTCGGCTTTACTGGACAACATTTATTGTCCTTGAGATAACTGAATGACTTGCTCAGCCATTTCAGAAGGTACTTAAGAATCATTGCTTTGAGGCTGGAGTCACATGTAGATCCAGATAAGGGATCAGGCTTCCTTGTCTACTTGAGATTAATTAACCCGACAGGTTTTTAATGACAATCCAGTCACCATTACTGATACAAGCTTTTAACTTTGAGCAAGTGTAATGTAAGTTCACCAGGTGCTGCAGTGAGATTTGCGCTCTTAGCTCAGGACAAATAGTCCAGGACTCTAGATTACTAGTCCAGGAACATAACCACTATCCTATCACAGCCCCAACAAAGGAAGCAAAGCAAGAAATGGATAGTGTAGATAGAGGTGATTAGGAAAAAAGTGGCGTATGAGATAGGAGTGGAAAATGGCCTCTAGTCGCAGGCGACAATCTCCCAAAAACTGATTGATAATATTTTAAACAAGCAGAAGAGATGATTTTAAAAAAAACACTTACGGGATGTGGGTGTCGCTGGCTGGGCCAGCATTTATTGTCCATCCCTAATTGCCCTTGAGAAGGTGGTGTTCAGCTGCTTTCTTGAACCGCTGCAGTTCATGTGGTGTAGGTACACCCACAGTGCTGTTAGGGAGAGGAGTTCCCTGCAGGATTTTGACCCAGCGATTGAGGCACGCGGCAAGGCTGCCAGCCATAGTGGCTGGTAAGAACATCAGTCCCCATTAATTTATTCCCCAGGAAGCAATTACTTCATTGTTTCTAAGCCTATATCACAAAATTCTTCCTACATCCCTTCACTAACCATGTGTACGGTTCCCATTCACACACTCAAGCAGTCCCATATTATTGTTCCACTGAGCCCTGGGAAGAAGTGGGAACCTAACTCTAAGAAGTGGACTTAAAGGACAGTATCTTCCTCCTTTTACATAACTCAAACTAGTATGTAGCAAATGTAAAAGAAATGTCATTTTCAAATTTTATAGCATTAGCAAAAAGCTGGCTCCTCCAACAATTCATGTTACCACAAAAAATTAATCAACATTTAAGTACCTGAGCTAAGAGTATGGAGATACATGCACAGACTGGAGAGCTACCCATACCTGGCAACATCATTATACACTGCTGGCCCACGCCACTCTGAAGCAGACACTGGTATAACAGGACAAGTAATTCTGCGAGCAAAACCTGAATTCAATATCACCACTATGCTATTTCAAACAATGGCTAATCTTTAAAACTCAACAATTAAAAATGGTAACTTCAAACAGAAAAATCATCTGATTCATTCAAGAGTAGTTAGAGCTATTTGCATTAGATTATCTTTCCATCGTACCCATTAGTGCTCATGCTGCTACTAATAGGGAGCTGCTGGAACGCAGCCCTGCAGTTATATTACAGAGTTAGATACCAGCTGGCGAACATTTAAATACAGTCCATTTTGTTTCACTGCTACTAGTGTGTCAAAGTGCAAGGAAAAGAAGGGTCACACAATGACTTGAGTTAAATGGCCAGTCTCTTGATCATGGAACTGCCTGACTGAGACTAGGGTCAATCCATGAATGCCATTTCAAATCCCTGGCCAGCTCAGGGCAAGTAGCTGTTATGCCTTTGCAGCAAGAAAACACGGATACAGCAGTTTCCCAAAAGATGCCATCATCTCTGGGTGGCAGAGTGATGGTGCCAGGCTTGCATTACACGTTGCAGTCTTAATAGTATTTACTGGTGACACAGGATAAATAAAGCTCAACCCGTTTGGAAACTCGTCAGCTGTGTCCTGCACCATTCCTATTCATGGCAGAAGTGTGGTTCAAACCGTATGCCTGACTTTAGGTCCATAATCTAAATTGTACTGCTTTGAAGCTGTGCAGTTTGTGGAGGAGATGTCAAACATGGTTCAGTTAAATGTAAAGGATCTGACCATGCAATTCAAAACACAGGGAATTTCCCTTGTGCCCTAGACAACGTTCCTCCTTCAAACAACATCAGATGAACAGTTTATTCAAGAGAACAAAATAAATAGGAGCAGGAGTAGGCCATTCAGCCCCTCTAGCCTACTCTGCCATTCAATGAGATCATTTCTCCACATTGTATTACATCTGCCAATTTTTTTCCCATTCACCCAGCCTCTCCAAATCTGCTTGAAACATCTTTGTGTCCTCCTCATACCTCACACTTCCACCTAGTTTTGTCATCGGAAAAGGTGGAAATATTGCATTTAATCCCCACATCCAAATCATTGATATATATTTTGAATAGCTGGGGCCCAAACACCGATTCTTGCGGTGTTCCACTAGTCACAGCCTACCAACCTGAAAATAACACAGTTATTCCTAATCTCTGTTTTTTGCCCATTAGCCAGTTTTCAATCCATGCCAGTAAATTCCCCCCAATTCCATGTGCTCTAATTTGTTTATTAATCTCTTATCAAAAGCTTTCTGAAAATCTAAATATACCACATCCACCAGTTCCCCCTTATCCATTCTGCCAGTTACATCCTCAAAAAAACACCAACAGGTTTGTTAAACATAATTTCCCTTTCAGAAATCCACGTTGACTCTGCCCAATCCTATCATTATTTTCTAAGTGTCCTGTTATCACATCCTTTATTATAGATTCTAGCATTTTGCCTATGACTGATGTTAGGTTTACAGGTCTGTAGGTCCTTTTTTTCTCTCTCCCTCTTTTCTTAAATAGTGAGGTTGCATTTGCCAACTTCCAATCTGCAGGAGCCATTCCAGAGTCTATGGGCAGAATTTTGCCCCCCGTTGGGGGGGAAGTTTAAGAGTGGGCGCGTGGAGGTGCACCTCTGATCCGGGCGCGCTGCCATTTTATGTGGGTGGGAAAATTAAGGCCCGCCCAGCGTGATGTCTGCAGGGAAGCGCTGTGTGCTCCCTGTGCAGGCAGGGGGGGAATCCCTAAACCGAGAGGGCACTCTTTCGTGCATGTGCACTGAAGAGCGCATTCATCTCCCTGAGGCTAAGTGCTGCCTCAGGGAGATCGGCTCTACAATAAAAAATCTTAAAAATAGGAAAAAAATGTTTCCCTGACATGTCCCCTCATGTGACACTGTCACATGTGTTGGGACATGTCCATCACTTACAAATACACTTTTATTACATTTTTTAAAACCTACATGAAACCTCATCCTGCCGGTGGAGGAGGTTTCATGCTTTTTCTAATACCCTCCAGGGCTCCTTACTTTAATTACTTTGGCCATTGACAGGTCGACGGGCGCACAGCTGATTCTGCTGAGCCCCCGCCCACCTGAAATGAAATGATGCGGGGTGATGCCGGGAGTTGCGTCCGACATCATCCCGCATCATTTTACGTGTCAGCAAGTGAGCCCTGCCCCCCGCTCATCGACTGGGAAATCCTGGCCTATAGAATTTTGAAAGATAACCGCCAATGCATCTATTATCTCTACAGCCACCTCTTTCAACACTCTGGGATGTGGATCATCAGGTCAAGGGATTTATCTACTTTAAGTCTCATTGATTTCTCTAGTACTTTTTTTTTACTAATATTAATATCTTGCAGTACCTCGTTTATACTAGTCTCTTCATTCTCCATTATTTCTGAGGTTTTTAGTATTTTCCTCCATGAAGACAGACACAAAATATTTGTTTAGTTTCTCTGCCAGTTCCTTATTCCCCATTATAAATTTGCCTGACTCCACTTGTAATGGACCCACATTTGTCTTTGCTAATCTTTTCCTTTTTACACACCTATAGAAGCTTTTATAGTCCATTTTAATGTTTCTTGCTAGTTTACTCTCATATCCTATTTTTCCTTTCTTAATCTTTTTCTTTGTTCTCCTTTGCAGAATTCTAAAATGCTCCCAATCCTCAGGTTTACCAATTTTTAGCCAACTTTATACACCTCTTCCTTTGACCTAATACAATCCTTGATCTCTTTCCCTTTAACAGTATAAATTTCATCACATTTCCAATTCCCTTCAGCTCTGAAGAGTGGTCATATGGGCTCAAAATGTTAACTTTGTTTCTCTCTCCACAGATGCTGTTAGACCTGCTGAGTTTTTCCAACATTTTGTGTTTTTGTTTCAGATTTCCAGCATCTGCAGTATTTTGCTTTTACCTTGATTTCTTTCATTAGCCAGGGTTGGGACACTTTCCTTGCTGGGTTTTTGTGCATTAAAGGAATGTATTTTTGTTGTTAACTCTGTATTAGTTCTTTAAATGTTATCCATTGCCCATCTACCATCATACCTTTCCCAATCCATCATAGCCAAATTACTCCTCATACTTTCAATAATGCAAAGTGCTTCCTTCCACATTAACCTCCAAAGGTAATTTTGATACAACCAGGCTGCTTTGCATTGGCACATAATTTCAAATGCTTCCTCTAGAAATCTTAGGTTGATTTAAAGCCACATATTGAACAAGTAAGCTGAGGCACTACTGAAGTTTCAACTCAGAGTCTCCAGTTTATGCAACATGCACTTTAACCCATTTGGCCATAGAGCTATGTCAAACTCTTGGGTGTAGGATATTGGTGAGGCCAATGTGTTTTGCCTGCATAGCTAAAGTCGTTGCACTTCAAAGAGTTCCTTGGTCAGCATGGAACTGATCTTCTGGTTATGGGTAAAAATATTTTGGGATGCATTCTTGGTGCTTAGTGAGGCTATAGTGTGAAAAATGTGCCAGCCTAGTTGCGCGAAAAATACAGGCAGAAGGAATTGAGTCCCAAACATGCTTAAGGTCTGCTTCTGTTTACAATTGCACATCCATAAATGAATGACACAAGCTACCCTCTGATGAAGACATTTCAATATGAAAAAGCACCACATCAATATAAGTATTATTATTATTGTCTACAATTCACTGGCACTGAAATGTGATTATTGGATCTAGAGACTGGTGAACTGCTTAAGTATAATGCATTCCCTCTGCAGGGGAAGACAGTGAATAGTAGCTACGAACAGCAGATCACTGATGGAGAAGGTTCAGATATTTGCACGTTGGTAAGAGGAGGCAATGCTTTGATGGGCTGAAGCCTCAGAATGATATTCGTTTATGTGTCTTCAAAGGAATCCCTAATGAATGTGTTTCAGCTGACTAGCAGTACTAGGTACCGGGCCAGATTCAAACTCTTTATGGGTTCACATTTGGGGCTTGCAATGCCACGGAGTTACAATCAATAGTTCCCAGAACCCTCTGGAGCGCATCAATTCTGCAAGTACTTATCGCTTTCTCACCCATCTGCCTGGGTCCAACATTGAAGTGTATACAATGAGCTGGGCTGGTGACTTGCCTTAAACATGAAAGTGTGGGTGAATTTGCTAATCTGGCAAAAGTCTCCTCTGGCTCCCTGGGAAAAGCCTGTACTGCAAGGGTTCAGTTCTGTGCTCAGTTTCTGTGCCAGAGTCAGAGCTATATTTTCCATAGATCTTGTCTGCTGATCTGACTACAGCAACAACAGAACTCCTTCAATGTTTTACAATTGAAAGGCACCTCATGGGGAAAAGTCTTGGAAATAACACCTGAGCCTATATGGTTTGTTACAAAAGGATCACTGTGGTGCTCTTATTGTGTTGTCTAAGCAATCCTGCTTCCCTTACAGCCTTCTGCTCCTCCTCTTCCTCAAATATACACATTGTACAAAGTGGGATTCCCGTTGGGAAGTCCATTTTTCAGCCTTAAGATATTTGCTTCTTAGTTGCCCTTCTCTGGAAGGTTCTCCATGGTAATGGGGGCTGTAACTGAAGACTTCCTGAATAGAATTTTTGGATGTTAACTGTATACCAATTGTGTTTAATTATATTCAAGTGGAGGAGGTTGACTGAAGTTTCACTTGAGCACATATAAAAAGGCTCATATTGAAACTGGTGTGGTTGAGTTAGGAGGTGTGTGCTTGGAATAGTTCACTCTGTAAATAAATATAAGACTGAGTAAAGATTAGCTCCAGCATCATCCTTCACCAACTGGCTTTCTGGAATAGAAGAGCAGATATCTACAGGCAATTCTGAGAAGTCACCAAATGTTTGAAAAGTTAATTTTATCTTGGGCAGCTTCACTCTAGCTAACCCTTCCTGCCTTGTTAAGGTGGCCAAACTATGCCTGCTGCACAGTGGCGTACAATTAGAAGGGAGCGTTGGAAGTTGGAAGTCATGGAATGTAGAATGGGCAATATCGTCACCTCATAACTCCATGATTTCCACAGCTCTGTCACCAAAAGAGTGGACATTCCTTCAGAGTCAGACAAGTAAGGTTTAAAACATGAAACATGATAGGGTCCCAGAAACATGATAGGGTCCCCCTTGCCCTCACTTATCACCCCACCAGCCTCCGCATTCAAAGGATCATCCTCCGCCATTTCCGCCAACTCCAGCATGATGCCACCACCAAACACATCTTCCCTTCACCCCCCCAGCGGCATTCCATAGGGATTATTCCCTCCGGGACATCCTGGTCCACTCCTCCATCATTCCCTACTCCTCAACCCCCACTTATGGCACCTTCCCATGCCCACGCAAAAGATGCAACACCTGCCCCATCACTTCCTCTCTCCTCACCGTCCAAGGGCCCAAACACTCCTCTCAAGTGAAGCAGCATTTCACTTGCATTTCCCCCAACTTAGTCTACTGCATTCGTTGCTCCCAATGCGGTCTCCTCTACATTGGAGAGACCAAATGTAAACTGGGCGACCGCTTTGCAGAACACTTGCGGTCTGTCCATAAGAATGACCCAAACCTCCCTGTCGCTTGCCATTTTAACACTCCACCGTGCTCTCTTGCCCACATGTCTGTCCTTGGCTTGCTGCATTGTTCCAGTGAAGCCCAACGCAAACTGGAGGAACAGCACCTCATCTTCGAACTAGGCACTTTACAGCCTTCTGGACTGAATATTGAATTCAACAACTTTAGATCTTGAACTCCCTCCTCCATCCCCACCCCCTTTCTGTTTCTTCCCCCTTCCTTTTGTTTTTTCCAATAATTTAAAAAGATTTTTCTTTTCCCACCTATTTCCATTATTTTTAAATCTTTTATGCCCTGCTAGCCTTTCCACCCCACCCCCACTAGAGTTATACCTTGAGTGCCCTACCATCCATTCTTAATTGGCACATTTGTTTAGATAATATCACCACCTTCAACACCTCTGTATTCTTTTGTTCTTTTGTCTGTAACATCTTTTGATTATCTGCTCCTATCACTGCTTGCTTGTCCCTATAACCACACCACCCCTCTCCACTTCTCTCCCCACCCCCTACCCACCTTAAACCAGCTTATATTTCACTCCCCTCCTTATATTCGCTCAGATCTGTGGAAGGGTCATGAGGACTCGAAACGTCAACTCTTTTCTTCTCCGCCGATGCTGCCAGACCTGCTGAGTTTTTCCAGGTAATTCTGTTTTTGTTTCAGGTAAGACTTAAGGAAGATCTTAAGTGAGAAATGAGAGGTAGAGACTTCGAGAGACTTAGGGAGGGAATTCGATTGTTCAGGGTCCAGGCAGTGGAAGGCACGGCCGCCAGTGTTGGATCAATTAAAATCAAATGTGAGCAATTCAGAATAAAGGACAAGGATATGTCAGGAGAGTCGGGACATGGAAACAATTTATTCCCTCTTTATTCTTTCATGGCTGTGGACTTCACTGAAAAATTCAGCATCTGTTGCTCATCCCTAATTGCCCTTCAACTGAGTTGCTTGCTAGGTCATTCACAGAGGATAGTTGAGAATCAGCCACATTTGCTGTGGGTCTGGATTGTAGACCAGCACAGTTAAAGATAGTAAACTTACTTCCCTAAAGGGGGCATTAGTGAATTGAATGGGTTTTTACAACAATTGTTGATATTACTGAGGGTGGTTTTCAATTGCAGATTTATTAATTGAATTTGAACTCCACCAGCTACTATGATGGGATTTGAGCCCATGTCCCCAAGGAATTAGCCTAGCACCTTCAGATTCCTTGTACTAATGACATTGCCACTATGCCACCATAATGCATTGAGTGACCCTACATCTCAGTGACAGTGTGTGAACACAGCTCGTATTGGGTATATATTGTTCCTTAGCTTCTTGCCTTGTGAAAAGAGATCATCGTGGATGTGCAAGTCTTTTGCAATCAGAATAAATGGATCAGCAATGAATGAATAAAATTTTCGTTTTGGCTAAACCGTTGTGAAAAACTGTTCAGTTGACCACTTTTTAAATCATAGACGGATCACCCGATAACGTAAACTGTGAGGAAACACTTAATTAAATAATTTGATACTTTTTTGCACAAAATGATACATGAATCTCCGTCTTTTAACAAAAAAAAATTCCACTTTCTTTGGTACTCTGTTTAATAGTCTGGTCACTGAAACTCCTTCCCGCACAGAAAACAAATCTGAATGAAAGGCAGCCCTAAGTTTTTTTTTATTCATTCACAGGATGTGGGCTTTGCTGGCTAGGCCAGCATTTATTGCCCATCCCTAGTTTCCCTTGAGAAGGTGGTGGTGAGCTGCATTCTTGAACCGCTGCAGTCCATGTGGTATAGGTACACCCACAGTGCTGTTAGGGAGGGAGTTCCAGGATTTTGACCCAGCGACAGTGAAGGAACGGCTGATATATTTCCAAGTCAGGATAGTGAGTGGCTTGGAGGGGAACTTCCAGATGGTGGCGTTCCCATGTGTCTGCTGCCCTTGTCCTTCTAGATGGTAGCGGTTGAGGGTTTGGAAGGTGACTACAAAGGCCTGCTTAAGTTAGCTGGGATTTTCAGAAAGATCTGAATCAAGTTTTAAAAGTTAAGGTATATAGTTGCAGTAACTTGCAGTTAAGTACTGGCATTGTAGCTACATTTATTTGGGAGGAGGGTGGGGGTACGACCATTTGCCATTCCAAGAAATAATCCTGTCATTTTAAATGAATCAATGCTGCTTCGTCTCCTTAGCTACCTGTCCTACTATATATATCCAACTGAAAAGAGCATGAGATTCTCTCGAAGGCAATCCTGAGATGACCACTAGGAGGTGTGCAGACAGAAATGGCATGGCATGATTTTCCTCCATTTTTTTGTGTAGGGGAAAGCTTTTCTTTCATCTATTTCCTTAATCATTTGGCCAAACTACATGCCTGTGGTAATTTGATGTGTAACGTACCTTTAAGAAGAATGTTATAATAGAAGATCACATGATCTTATTGTCCAATGACAGAGTAGCGTGGGCTACCTTAGTGGTCTGCTGTCAGTAGTCAGTAGTGAGTAGTCTAGAGTAAGAGTCTGTAATGTAGAGACAGGATTTCTGTTGTAAGCACACAAGTGTAACTGCTGAGTGCCTTTGTAAATAAATTGAATTTGTCCTACATAAGAACCATCTGCTGATCTACTCTGTCTATAGTACAAACTTGGCCATCCTGAAACAAGCGTGCAACCCAGACCCATTAGCCCAACTAAACTAGTGACCAATGATCCAACAATGCCTTAACTTTTAAAACTTGATTCAGATCGTTCTGAAAATCCCAGCTAAATTAAGCAGGCCTTTCTAATTCATTTTTAACTCATAACTTTTAGGAATAAAGCAAAATGAGATTTCCACATACCACAGCTTTTATCTTTGTAGGCCATGTACATCTTGCGGATCACATATTGATGCATGTTGGGACTATTTTTCAGCCTGGTCTATCCTGTGCAACTCCAATAGAATTACCCTGCTCTTTATAAGTAAAACATTATTATTGAACATAAAATGTACGTATGGCATCCAATGGAACAATGTTTAACCAATATGAGAATGAAAGCTTGAGTGTGTTATTGTAATGATAGACTATGGGCATTCATAGGTGATCCATTACGTCAGTAAGTGTCAATGTTTCAGTTCAGTTTGAGTTATCAGTTTGAGTGTTCAGTGTTCCTCTTGGAGCAGGGGGATTTGCTAGAGATATACAAGACTATGACAGGTTTATGTAAGGTAGACAAAGGAAAGCCGGTATCATTAGCTGATGGTCCAATGATGAGAGGGCACAGATTTAAGATTTTGAACAAATGATACAGGACGATGTGAGGAAGAACTTTCTTTGCAGTAAGTGGTAGTGACCTGGAGTTCACTGTTCGTGCCTCCAAGTTTCACTGTTCCTCTGCTGAGATCACTAATCCTATGTGGTTGCAGCTCCATAGATTCTGGGGTCAGGATCTATCCAGCCCTGCAGAGGTGGCTTTGGGATCGAGGGCCAGGGCCAAGGTTTGAAAGTGTACACTGGCTCCCTGATGTGTTCCTGCCTCCGTGCGCTTTTGCCTGAGGAGGACTTTAAGCAGCAGCAGTTAATTGCCCGCCACCACGCCAACGCACCCCCCCACCCCACCCCCCACCCACCTTTGCCCAGCACCTGCAGATAACCAATGAGGGTCCATTAAGGACCCACTTAGAGCAACATGCAGATGCTGCCAGGAATTTCCCAGTGTCACACTGGTCACCCGCTGTGTTGAGAGGCCATCAGCAACTGGGGGGGCAGCCTCCTGGTGACAGGCCAATGATCCAGCAGTCCCTCATCTCATCGGCTGCATTATTGCACCTCATGAATTCAAAGGCTGCAGCCTTTCCATGGGGGCTTTCCTCTACACACTGATGACCCTAAAAGCTCTGGTCCTTGCTTATGTTTATATTTTCAGCAGGCTTCCGAAGGCATCTCCATTTTGAGATGCCCTTGTGCTCTCCTGCCTGCCTCAGCAGCATCCACCTCTCCCAGTGCCATCTGTCCAGCATTGCAGACCATTTAATTGGGCCCCCTGCCTCGGGATCCTGCCCACCATACATAATTGGATGGCGAACGTGGAGATGGCCTGTTAATTGGCCGTCTGCCAGATGATTTCACCTGACCGGTGTGGGATCGGGGCCCGGAAATGGCCCCAATGCCTAAAATTTTCAAAGGGGATAAGATTCCAGCCATACTATCCTTATGCAAATAATCCTTTTTCATTAATGATCCTACAGACTGAAGCCTCAAAATACCTGAGTACCATTAAGGTACACTCTTCACATCAGTGGATCTGACATGATCCAGGAAGCAGGTTCGAACTTGGATGGACTGAGATTCCGGGGTGGGGATGAAAATGGGGTTCATTTTGGGCAGAATACCCAGCTGCCTTAAACAGATCCCCGTCCCAACCCCCCCCAACCCCACATCAGGACAGAAAACCAGTTTAAAAATTCCTGAAGTCATAAATGTCTGAAGCTGTGATCTGAGTTACGCTGGGTGACAAGCACACCAGGAGAAGTTAGGCATTTCTCTGCATACATGACGTCCACATAAGAAGCCCAAAGAATTTCACCTCTCATTCTGTCTGCTTGTCCCCTTTTATAAATTGCACTTCAGAACGAGGTGAAAACAAGGAGGCGGTGGTCATCACTGATACTCAGCTTGTATTGCTCACCCCAGAAAATACCAGTGTAAAAGCAGCAAGAACAATCCCCCAAAGAAACCGTGCGCACTGATACAAGCTGCAAGAATTAAGCCCTTCACAAACAGAGTGTGCATCTGCTTTTGTGAGCTGGATGGCCTCCTTTTACATTTTTACGATGCATGCAGATCTATTATTCTCAACAGCAGAGCCCAACAACCTGGCTCTAGCACCATTCACCAATCAATTGGGTTTTGTTGTGACCGTGTTGGAAAAGTTTTCACTTCACAACTCAGTATGCCACTGAGTTGCCAATGGAAGAAATTGGATCCAGCAATTTCACACTGATGCCTGCACAGTGACCACATTTTTACATTTTAAACGCCCTCAGGATAATTAACTCTCGAAAGGCAAAATTACAATGGACTGCAAAATGGTGGAAAATGTACAAAGTGAAGTGCCAATATTTTCTGGAACAATGCCCTCGGGGAGTTTTGGAAAGTAAATCATGTTCCTTCAATTGTCGTGGCCCGCTTTAGAAATTTACAGGCTTACTAATGTTCCAGATTGTCCTTGTGTTTTATCTCGTTCTCTGCAGTGCGGAATACTGGGGGAACACCTGTAACTTAAGTTATGTCCAGTCCTTGTCGTACTGCACTTTCAGTGTAAGTACCAGGTTCCAGGCACAAGGCCTTTTCTCGAGTTGTCCTGGGAGCTACGGCAGTTTGGTAAGACTGTCAGTAAACTCGGCATTAAAAGAAAGAAAGGCTTGTATTTATATAGTGCTTTTCTCAACCACCAGATGTCTCAAAACGCTTTATGGCCAATGAAGTGTAGTCACTGTTGTAGTGCAAGAAACGCAGCAACCAATTCGAGAAAAACAAGCTCCCATAAACAGCAATGTAATAATAATTAGAGAAGCTATATTTTTGTGATGTTGATTGAGGGATAAATAATGGCCAAAACACTCGGGGAAAACTCCTCTACTCTTCTTCAAAATATTACCACAGGACCTTTTACATTCAGCCAAGCAGGGGACTGCTGTTGAAGATCTCACCTGAAATTTGGCATCTCCAATAGTGCAGCACTGATTATTAAACTTGAGTCCTGGAGTGAGATTTGAATTGGGAACCTTGGGATGCAGAGGCACATGCACTACCGATTGTACCAGAGCTGACACTTAAATAACAGGCTTTCTAATAATGCTGCAGGAATTGTTATACGCCTCCCTCCAGACCCATCCAGTTCTTGTCACAGAAGCAAACAAGCGAACAAGTCAAGACTGAGAACACAATCATTCCTCAGGTCAGCAGCTTTCCAACAAAAGGTTCAAGAATGGTGGACACAATGGATCAAAAGGCTATTGACCTCACATTGGTCACCTGATGTCAGATAAATTGGGACAAACAATACACCTCTTCCAAATGTCTGTGGGGTGGTGGTGGGGAGGGGGAGGATAATTTTGAAGTGACAGATTAACTGAATGAGCCACATGTTGACTGACAAGAACAATTATTAAAGAATCCAGTCTAAAGATGGCCTTGGTTTCAGAGTGGCATGGGTGGTTTATTGCAGCAGTATATTTTATCAGTAGTGGCGGGTTTAAATCTAAAGGTTAAGAGCTGAGGCACTATTTTTTTCAGGATTCCAAACCAATAACATCAAAGTGGTATCCGCGATGCTATAATTTTGAACTATGGTCGCTATATATTTGGCATCAATTATCAGTGACGTGATTTTTTTAAAAGTTAGTTAAAGCTACAATCATTCCAGCAATTTATTTTGACATTTTACCAACCAAGAGAGAAATAACTGCTTTGGTTGCTAAGGGCAGAAATGTTGTGAATCTCTTCCTGAATATTACTCCTGGCTGGTATTTCTCGTGTCTTTTTGAACATACTCGATCATTTATTTAGAAGTAAAGACCAAAGGAACACCTCATAATAATCCCACTCCAATGTACTGAAAATATTCATATTCATCCAAGTTAACGTTAGAATAACTTGCACTTTGTTTTAGAATGAATTTCACAAGGTGTATTAACAACTGAATTTCTCAGCTTGAGGAACTTTAAGGAATACATTCTTTGTGACATCGAGGCTAATTTTATTTGGCTGTCTCATCTGAACCTCTATTGGGAGCCAATAGGTGGGTGGGTAAGAAAAAGCCTGGGGCATAAAGAAAGTGGATCCTGACCTAATATTGGATTTCACACACAGCCTTGTAAGAATGGAGCCTCCATTCAACCTTTCCAATTCCTTTAGCATGATGGGGCCCAGTTCCCATTGCCCTGGACTATTGAGGATCCAGTGTATGTCTAGGAATCTGCATGCCCAGTCAGAGGAAGTGCTCCTGACACCCTGAAGAGCAAAAGTAGGCACCATCAAAGATACCAGGCCAGGAAAGCAGCCTGGATCCGATAAGATCTGTAAAGCTGCCCAGTCCTTAAAGGAGAGGGTCCTATTGGTAAGGGGGATAAAGGGTGAATAGAAGTAGTTTCTCCTGGATGATGGTGGGGGTGGGGAGACCTCCTTGGCACCAAGGATGGCAGTCTGGCACCAGAGCATCCAACATCACAGGGTTGGCATGTGCCTGAGCTGTGGCTATACTGGCATGAGTCCCTGGAAATGAGCTGCCCTCCTATAGGCCCCACATACTCTGATAGGGTCAGTGCTAGAGTTTACCAGTGGGCTCATGCATAATATTATTGCATCCTACAGATTGCTGAATCAAGAGAACATAGAAAGGCTGGTGACATGGTCAGACATGTCGCAGATAAAATTTAATGCAAAGAAGAGTGAAGTGCTAAGTTTTGGAAGGAAGAATTAAGAAAGGCAATACAAAATAAAGGGTACAATTCTACACTTGGTGCAAGAACAAAGAGACCAGGTGTATATGTGCACAAATTGTTGAAGGGGGCAGACCAAGTTGAGAAAGTGGTTAAAAAGCATATAGGATCCTGTGCTTTATATATAGAGGCATAGAGCACTAAAACAAGGAGGTTATGATGCAAATGGATGAGAAAACTTGATAAAACAGTGGTTAGGCCTCAAATGGAGTATCGTGCCCGGTTCTGAGTGCCACACTTTAGGAAGGCTCTGAAGGCTTTAGAGAGGATGCAGAAAAAGATTTGTGCAAATGATCCTTGATGAGGGAATTCAGTTATAAGACTGGAGGAGCTGGGGCTGTTATCCTTAGAGAAGAGAAGCTTGCAGGGAAATTTGATAGAAGTGTTCAAAATCATGGGGGGTCTGGTCAAAGTGGATGGGGAGAAACTGTTCTCAATCGGAGTGTCGAGAACCAGAGGACACCGAATTAAGTTGAGTGCAAAAGAACCAACAGCGGCATGAGAGGGAAACCTCTTTTATGCAGCGAGTGAGTAAGATTTGGAATGCGCTGCCTGGAGAGGCAGATTCAATGGTAGCTTTTAAAAGGGAATTGGGGAAGCACCTGAATTGAATAAAATTGCAGGGCTATGGGAAAGGGCAGGGGAGTGGGATCAGCTGAGTAGCTCTTATAGTGAGCTGGCACAGACATGATTGGTTGAATGGCCTCTTTCTGTAGTGTACCCATTCTATGATTCTAGGTGGAAGCAGCAGTAAACCCATTCCACTGCTCCTGGCAGACCTTCAATGGTGGAAATAGAATTCCTGCTTCTGGCCAGTGAGAATTCCTGATGTGTTTTCTTCAAGGGCAGAGCTCAAGTGTCATTGCATTTTGCTCCTAATTTGTCCTCTCCTGAGCCTTTTACAATGGCTCTGTACCCCAGGCTCCGAGGGGATTTGGGGAGGGAGGGTCTATGAATTCTTTACTTTTAAATATAGGTATTAAACCTCACCCATTTCTGTAGGGAATAGCATCAGTCTGATGGTTGAATTTGGGCTTTCTTTTGCTTATGCCATTGAAATTTCAACAGGCAAAGAGTCAGCCAGGCGGTGAGCATCTGCACTATTGTCCAACTTCACCCGCAGCAAGCAATGAACAATTGGCTTAATTGCCATGTGTTCTGAATCCAGCTGTGCAGCGAGGGAATCAGAAGCTATAGTAATGACTGGTTGCACCATTTCACAATCCTGAGTACCTGAGACTGACTCGAATTTGAGACTGATTCTTATCAGGCAACGTAAAAAGTAAGGACATCTTTTGTGACCAGAGGGCAGCCCAGAATGCCTGGATTGCTGAGCAAGTCAAAACTGGAACAAACTAGAACTTAAGTTTCAACTGTATATCAATTATGTTTAGTTATATGCAGTGGAAAATGTTAATTGATATTTCACTTGAGCACGTATAAAGAGACACTTGCTGAAACTGTGGTGTGGTTCAGTTAGGAGCTATATGCATGTAATATTTTGCTCTGCAAACTGAGTAAAGACTGGCACCAGTATCATCCTTCACCAGCTGGTTATCTGAAATAGAACACTAAGGACCCAGGTGGATATTCGGAAGGAGCATTGTGGTGTGAGCATAGCCATTAAGAAAATACATAAAATGTAATTACAAAGGCTTTAGCACACACTGTAACTATAGATTTGAATATGACATCTTAAAGCATCCTGAAGAAGTAAAGAAGCTTTTTAAACAGAACCGCATCAGTTTGAGCAGTTGTCCCAGAATTTGAGGTCGACACTGAAATGAACAGATTTGAATTTTAAGGGCCTGTTTGTGTGTGGGCAAAGAGTGTGAGGGAATCTATGTCTATGTGTTTTTGTCTATGTGTTTTTGTAAGTTAACGCATGTGGAGTGTGCCCTTTGGTTGGTCAGAGATTGTACTATTTAACATGCAATGGACCAAGGGTTGATACATTTGACCCTGTCTCAGGGCAGGGGCAGAATCCTGGTGGGAGATATTAACAGGTGACGCCTTTCAGCTCTAGGGGCAGAGTGAACAGCAGCCCGTGGTGAGCGGTGGTTGCTCAGATGGTTCCAGAGCTGGAAGTGCTAGCTTCGTTCTGCTGGGTAGGTTGGGGCTAAGAGAAGTCCAGGGCAGTTAACAGCTCAGTGAAGCTGAAGTGAACAGCAACCATTAGCCCCGTGAAGCTGTGAGTTGGGGATCAGAGAAGCCCGTGAGCAGTGCGGTTCTCCTCTGAGTAACTAGAAAGAGGAATTCTGGCAGTAACTAGATGCTGTGATGCAGCCTTATGAATATAGTGGGATGCAGTGTCAGGAGAAACTGGGAAGTGAGCAGTTGTTAGGGCAGTCTGAGTTACAGTGTCTTTTGAGGGAAATCAGAGGCTAGATTTACAAAAGAGTGGTGTTGAAATCCTTTAGGAGGAAGATAGAATTTAATAGAGTTCTATGAGTACCTGATGTCTGGTTGGGTTGTTGAGAGGATTCGGGGGACCTGTCTTGGATGTGTCTGCCATTTAATGTGCAGTTTGTGGTGTGCTAGACCACAGTTTACATTTTAATTCTAGATGTTAGAGGGTAAGATAGATAGTGTTGACTGTTTGCCTTACTGAATTTTGTATAGTAAAAATTCCCCTGTTTAAAACTGTAGAATCTTCTGGCTTTATCCTTAGTAAATACCTGAGATTTCAAATTTTGTCTACCTTATACCAAAAGTTTCTGATCATTAACCGGGACATAACAAAGTTTGGGGATCTGGTCAAGGATCGTAACCGTAGTCAAACTTTGAGGGTTTCCTAATTACCTATTCTGTGGCCCGGCTGATATTCATGGTTGGTCCTCAGAGAGCCTACCATCAATCAACAGCCACTGCACTTGGAGCAGCTTGCTAATCGCAGGGGCCTAAAGGTCCCGATAGCTTCACTGCAGCTCCCAGTCCATGCAGGTAATTTAAAGGGGACGAGGAAATCCTGGGAGAGGGACATGGAGGAATTTCTGCTTCAAGAGAAGGAGAAATAGTTGTTTTGGGTTGGGATTGATGGCCCTTGGGATCTGTTTTGACAGTGATGATTGAACGCTTCATGCCACAACTGGCTCCTGTGCTGCTGGACAGAGCTATTCTGCTCTGCTCGCAGAGGCTGAGTGTCAACTCGCAGACACTTCCTCCTACCTCTCCCTGGACCATGACCCCACCACTGAACATCAAGCCATTGTTTCCAGAACTGTCACTGACCTCATCTCCTCTGGAGATCTTCCTCCCACAGCTTTCAATCTGATAGTCGCCCAACGTCGGATGGCCCGCATCTACCTCCTACCCAAAATCCACAAACAGGACTGTCCCGGCAGACTGATCATGTCAGCCTGTTCCTGCCCCACGGAACTCATTTCTTGCTATCTTGCCTCCATTCTGTCTCCCCTTGTCCAGTCCCTTCCCACCTACATCCTTGATTCCTCTGACACCCTACATCATATCAATAATTTCCAGTTCCCTGGCCCCAACCGCCTCCTCTTCACCATGGACATCCAATCCCTCTACACCTCCATCCCCCACCAGGATGGTCTGATGGCTCTCCACTTCTTCCTTGAACAGAGGCCCGAACAATTCCCATCCACCACTACTCTCCTCCGTCTGGCTGAACTTGTTCTCACGCTGAACAATTTCTCCTTAAACTCCTCTCACTTCCTCCAAATAAAAGGTGTGGCTATGGGTACCTGCAAGGGCCCCAGCTATACCTGTCTCTTTATGGGGTATGTGGAACATTCCTTGTTTCGGTCCTAATCCGGCCCCGTCCCACAACTCTTTCTCTGGTACATCGATGATTACTTCAGTGCTACTTCATGTCCTCGTCTGGAACTGGAAAAATTTATTAATTTGGATTCCAATTTCTACCCTGCCATCATTTTCACATGGTCCATTTCTGACACTTCCCTTCCCTTCCTTGACCTCTTTGTCTCAATTTCTGGTGATAGATTGTCCACCAATATCCATTACAAGCCTACTGACTCCCATAGCTATCTCGACTACAGCCCCTCACACCCCGCTTCCTGTAAGGACTCCATCCCATTCTCTCAGTTCCTTCACCTCCGTCGCATTTGTTCTGATGATGCCACTTTCAAAAACAGTTGCTCTGACATGTCTTCCTTCTTCCTTAACAGAGGTTTTCCACCCACGGTGGTTGAGGGGGCCCTCAACCGTATCCGGCCCATCCCCCGTGCTTCCACCCTCACACCTTCTTCTCCCTCCCAGAAACATTATAGGGTCCCCCTTGTCCGCACTTATCACCCCACCAGCCTCCGCATTCAAAGGATCATCCTCCACCATTTCTGCCAACTCCAGCATGATGCCACCACCAAACACATCTTCCCTTCACCCCCCCCAGCGGCATTCCGCAGGGATCTTTCCCTCCGGGACACCCTAGTCCACTCCTCCATCACCCCCTACACCTCAACCCCTCTCATGGCACCTTCCCATGCAACCACAGAAGATGCAACACCTGCCCCTTTACTTCCCCTCCCTTCACCATCCAAGGGCCCAAACTCTCCTTTCAAGTGAAGCAGCATTTCACTTGCACTTCCCTCAATTTAGTCTAATGCATTCGTTGCTCCCAATACGGTTTCCTCTACATTGGAGAGACCAAATGCAGACTGGGAGACCACTTTGCAGAACACCTTCGGTCTGTCTGCAAGCATTACCCAGACCTCTCTGTTGCTTGCCATTTCAACACTCCACCCTGCTCTCATGCCCACATGTCTGTCCTTGGCTTGCTGCAGTGTTCCAGTGAAGTTCAACGCAAACTGGAGGAACAGCACCTCATCTTCTGACTCGGCACTTTACAGCCTTCCGGACTGAATATTGAGTTCAACAATTTTAGATCATGAACTCTCTCCTCCATCCCCACCCCCTTTCCGATTTTCCCCCTCCTTTTTGTTTTTTCCAATAATTTATATAGATTTTTCTTTTCCCACCTATTTCCATTATTTTTAAATGTATTTCCATCCATCGTTTTATCTCTACCTTTTAGCCTTTTTTGCCTCCTTCACCCACCCCACCCCCACTAGGACTATCTGTACCTTGCTTGTCCTGCTTTCTACCCTTAATTAGCACATTCCTTTAGATAATATTACCACCTTCAACACCTCTTTGTCCTTTTGTCTGTGACATCTTTTGGTTATCTCCACCTACCACTGGCCCTCTATCCAGCTCTACCTGTCCCACCCCCCCTTAAACCAGCTTATATTTCACCTCTTTTCTATTTTTCCTTAGTTCTGTTGAAGAGTCATACAGATTCGAAACGTTAACTGCGTTCCTCTCCGCAGATGCTGCCAGACCTGCTGAGTTTTTCCAGGTATTTTTGTTTTTGTTTTAGATTTCCAGCATCCGCAGTTTTTTGCTTTTATCCTGTGCTGCTGGGTCTGAAGAGAGCAGTGCAGCAACTATTGTCTGTCAAGTGCAGCATGAGGTGGATTGAATACTAGCAGTGTAGAGAACAGAGCCCTTGAATATTCTGGAATTTTGCTTTTGCGCCACCTTCAGAAATTGGGGAATATTTATGCACAGGTGACTAAACGGATGGAGTAGAATTCCTGATCGGGTGGTAACTGTTTGCTTTATATAAAATATAAGCTTGATGAAACAAATGGCCGTTCCTCATGTCATGTTTCCTTTCACATAATACCAAAACAGTTTAGATTTGATTAAAAGCAAAATATTGTGGATGCTGGAAATCTGAAACAAAAACTGGAAATGCTGGAACAGCCCGGCATTTTGAGTCCATATGACTCTTCTTCAGAACTGGAGAAGAGTCATATGGACTCGAAACATTAACTCTGTCTTTCTCTCCACAGATGCTCTTAGACCTGCTGAGTTTAGACTTGAAAACTGACTCCCTTTGCAGCAGAGAGTGATGTATGTGCTGTTTATTTCTTTGCATCCCATCGTTAAAATGTACTAATTACCACCAATAATTCATTTGCGGCAGGACAAAGCGATGAAGCCAAAACAAATGGCTGGGCAAGTATTTGAACAGTACCAGTTCTTAGTAAGTTACATTATTTTTATGCGCAGCTTTGTGAAAATTCTCATCCTTTAGGCTAAAAGCCACTTCAACAAAAACTTTTCTAGGTTGAAATCACACTGAGTGATAACATATTTGGATGAAATTCCTTTACCCACTCTTGCAGCAAAGGAATGGACTCATTTATTCTTTGGATTTTTATTAATTAGTATTTGACCAGCTCTACACAACCAAAAGACATTTGTCTTTTTGCGATGTTAGTTTAAAAGTGCAGACAGGTACAAAAACTACTTAAATCATTAGACACTCAAGTCAGCTTGGATACAAGCGAGCAGCCATCATATCTATCAGCTCAAGTTGTGCTTGTTAATGTGTGTACAAAGTAATTCTGTCTATTTGGAGGTCCTTGGAAAAAGTGGGGCACTTGTTGACTCTCTGAATTTAATATTGTTTGGTTTTTCCATCGAGGCTGCTGTCCTTATTGGAGGCTTTCAATTTGTGACCATGTTCACATCTGTGTTTGTATATGTAATCACACTGAAGTTTTAAAGTAACTGTTTGCCATGTTCTTCATTCATTCACAGTGATTAACCGATGAAGAAAGGCAGGCCTATGAAACATCCCCCTCCTGAAGTTTTAGTGTTATTGGTAAGTCATTTACTCTATTCTCATTATAAGCCTCTCAGCTTTATAAGAATGAGTATTGGATTAAATGATGCACCTGACATGACACGAGGTGGTCCAGTTCAGTCAATTCACTAAACATGCAGCTCCCCTAATTTGGACACCTCAGGTTTTCATAAGCCCGTCCTTTCAAATAAATGGCCTTTGCAAGCATTAAGAAGGTACATACCCAATCTATAACAACTTCATTTTCTGCATCCTACTATTTTCATGCTTTTTTCATCTTTGGTCACAATTTGCCCAGATCATCATTAGATCATTTGTGTGTGTTAACAAAAAGCAATTTGTGGTTGGAGCTATAGTCAAAAAGGACAAAGCTCTTTCCAGAATTTGATAAAGTAAAATCATATTTAGCAGTTTAGTAGATGTGCCTGGTTCCCACAGGTCTTGTACGGAGGTATCGTGATCTACTGGGTAGTTACAGAATTTGGAGTCGATTTTTACTCCCTTTGCCTAGCATTAACAGCGTAATAGCTTCAAAATGGGGTCAGTAGCCTCAGTACCTGTTATCACCACCAAAGCAGCCATTTTGAAAATGGCCAACCTCTGGGTTAGGGTTGCCAACTGTGACTAAATGTATTCCTGGAGGTTACATCACATGACTTACCCCCACGCTCCAGCCGTTAGTCGGCCAACACATCCATCCTTGGAAAAACTCAGCAGGTCTGGCAGCCGATGCTGCCAGGTAATTCTGTTTTTGTTTTGGATTTCCAACATGCGCAGTTTTTTTTTGATTTTATTTTTTACATCCATCCTTGTGATGCATTGCCTTCCTATTCCAATTGGAAAGCACAAAGACTCATTACCCGATTGGATGATGCTTGACTATCAGCGAAGCAGCCTTTTTTTTTCCCAATTCTAATATTTTTATATCTGGCAAAGAGAAATGTTCAAAGAAAAAGACAAAAAAAATCTTTTTTCAATATCCCTATGATTTTTCCCCAGGGTTAAACACAGCAGTGTCCTGGAGAATGACCTTTAATTCCTGGGGGGTGTTCATAGTGTAAGCGGTTCCCATTCCTGTTCCCCTCTTACAGTGGTTCTTTAGGATTTTATAGAGAACCAAATTGCACAGACACAGGGTTCGGCTGAACTACAAACTTGCTGTTTATTAGAAATAAGCATCCAAACGCCCTAATACAAAACTCTAAGCTGGTTTAAATGACACAACACTTCGATCGGTTGGTCTGATTTAAATCGCTCCACGACTCAACCCCAGCTGCGAAGTAAAACACAAAGTCACCACAACTTATTAGGAAAAACCTTCACTGTAAAAACCACAGGCAATGCCCCATGTTTCTGCCCTAACGGTACATAGTTCAGAGCCAAACCCCCTTAAATTACTCTAATCTCTCAGCCCCAATACCCCTCGGACTTGGCTGATAACTTACAAACCTCCACACAGTTGGTCCTTCTGGTGAGAACTGTCGGTCCACGAGCCAGGCTGACCCTTCCTGACTCTCCGTCATGACTGCAGTGACAAACCCTTTGTTCTTGTCCTTTTTCTGATGACCCTTACTGAAATATCATGAACGCACTTCCTGAGGCCATCCTACTAGATGGTTAGTGCTTAGCACCTTCTTTGATCCTTCAATTCTGTTCCAGACAGGCCTACTCAGTGCTGATGTTATTTCCACAACTGAAAACAATGAATCCCACCAAGGTGAGGCATCCCTGGCTCCAAAGCTGATCTTTATGCGAAAGGTTTCTCTCCTTCCATGACAGGAGTGAACAGATGTGGTCTGGGGCCATTTGGTTATGACAATGGTCTCCTTCATTTTGTAATTGGATTACATGATGGTGGTTATCCTGTGTTCACTGCTGTGATGATGTCTTAAGTTCCAGTCCTTTTAATAGTATCAGATCCGTTGTGATGTTGGAATGTCTGAGATTAACCCCTGCCCCACAATGTGGCCTGCCTCGGTGTGTTTTATTTTGATGCTGGGCTTTCATTCACAGTATGTGTGTCTGTGGGAATTTCGGGGTTCTTCCATCACGTTTTATACATTCCAGTTGCAGGGGATTCCGATCCCACAAAAGAAACAGCTTTCGTCAGGCAATAGGCCCCTTCCAATGTGGAAATCAGTGTCCTATAACGTATACAGGACCCCAAGTGGCATTTTAGGTAGGGATTGGTCGGAGTCTGCCCTGTGCAAGCTTCATCCACAGCAGGAAATGGAACTGAAGAGGCCCAGAAAATCAATTAAATTAAATTAATTAATCGAATTGAATTAATTGTGTGTGCCTTTTTGGATTAGGAATGCACTTCCAGGGCCCACACAAGTAATCTGGACTGCCGCCACCTCGGGTCTCCCAACCTCTGTAATTGACAGCTCTTACCCCATCCATCAAGCTCCCACTCTGATACTTAATCTGGTGGAAGATCTGGACCATTTTGCTTCACCGAATCTAGTGAGCTGTGCTGGAACGCTGCCGGTCTGGTGCCCTGTCACTCACCAGCTGGCCGGAGACTCAAAATCCTGGGGTCCACCTTGTCGCTGGAATGGCGGCTAGCTAACAGCAACACCTTTTGTAGCTCCTTCAACACAGTAAAATGTTTTGTCGCACTTCACAGGGACTTTACAAAACAGAATTTAACACCAAGCCACAGGAGGGGATATTCGGTCAGATGACCAGAAGCTTGGTCTAGGAGGTAGGTTTTAAGGAATGGCTTAAAGGAGGAAAGGAAGGTAAAGAGGTGGAGAAGTTTATGGAGGGAACTCCAGAGCTTAGGACGCACAGGCAGCTGAAGGGACAGCCACCAATGGAGCTGTGATGAAAATTCAAAGGCCAGAACTGGAGGAGCATCAACACCGTGGAAGGTTTTATGGCTGAAAGAGATTACAGAGAAAGGGAGGGATGGGGCAGTAGAGGGATTTGAAAACAAGGATGAGAATGTAGTCAGTGAGCAGGGGGGGGTGATGTGCGAATGGGACCTGGTGCAACTTAGGTCATGGGCAGCAGAGTTTTGGTTGATCTCAAGTTTATGGCAGTTAGAATGTGGGAGGCCAGCCAGTACTGCATTCAAATAGTCAGGAATAAAGGTAACAAAGGGACGAATGAAGGTTTCAGCAGCAGATAAGCTGAGGTTGGTGTGGAGTAGGCTGATGCTTTGGAGATGGAACTAGCTGGCCCCAGCATTGGTGCAGGTACGTGGCTGCAAGCTTATCTTGGTGTCAAATGTGACACTAAGGTTTTGAGCACTCTGGTTCAGCCTCAGACAGTTGCCGTGGGAAGTGATGGAATCGAGGACCAGGAAATGGAGTTTGTGGTGAGCACTGAAGACAATGGCTTTGGTCTCCATGAAGTTAGGAGGAAATTTCTGCTCATCAGCACTGGATGTAAGGCAGCTTGACAAATCAGAGGCAATGGAGATAGGTCGAGAGAGATGCTGCTGAGGTAGAGTTGGGTGTCATCAGTGTACCTGTGGAAATTGACACAGTGTTTTTGGATGATGTCGCTGAGGGGCGAAATGGAGATGGGAAATAGGAGGGGGATCAAGGATAGATCCTTGGGGGACACCAGAGGTAGTGGTGCAGGAACAGGAAGAGAAGCCAGTGGAAATAATGCTTTGGCTGCAACTGAATAGAAAAGAATGGAACCAGGTGAGTGCAGTCTCACCTATCTGGATGATAGTTGAGGGATGTTGGAGGTGGATGGTGTGGTCAACCATGCCAAAATTGCAGACAGTTCGTGAAGGACGAGGAGGGGCAGTTTACTTTCCCAAACTCACACAGGATGTTATTGCGACTTTGATAGATTTTTCATTTTCTCTTGGAGCTCCCAGTGCTGGTTTTCTTCAGCAGCATCACAAACTGGATATTATGCAGCACCTCACCCGAGCGATGGTCACCCATCCCAGCAGCTTGCAGAGCTCCTTGTCATTGTGGGGGATAGCTACAAGCATTGGGGGATGATGTTAGTCTTTTCATTGTTGCAGGTATCATTGCTAGCCATGACCTCAGCAATCAAGCACAGCAGCTAGATAATAGACCCTTTTGCATCCAAATATCGTCAATTAGATAATATGTAGTTCACCTTCCTACTGTCTAATTTTTACAGATTTATTGGAACCTGACATAATGCTGTGTGCTCCGTTACTCAGATATTTTTCCCTTCCCCTTCAGCTTGAGATCTTTGCCATATAAATTACTCAAAATGCAAGCTGAGAATGGGTAATGAGGTATCTGGAACCTTGAAGAATGGCCATACTAATAGTCTACTTCTTTGATTGCTGATATATAAGAGGGACGATGGAGAATGCAATAGGATGAATTAGAGCCAAATCAGGTGCAGAAAGAAAAAATAGGAGAGGCAAAGAAAGATTGCATTAAGACAGAGAGAAAAGAAAAGGAAAAAGTCAGGAAACATGTCAAAATTTTTAAATTCTAAATTTTAAAAATCTCTAAGAACAATTTACAACCTACAGGAATGAGACTGCACAGTTTCAATTGCTCCCTTTATGGGGTGGAGGGGCAATGCAGGACCATACATCTCATCCGTAAAAGGATCCTCACTCTGCTAAATACAAATGCAAACTGCATATGATGAGTTTGATTTGCAATCGATGTCACATTCACCAATTCCTTGAAATGCATGGGGAGGTTGAGGGCAAGCTCTCCTTTTTGTGGAGCCAATGGAGGAGCAGCACAAATCAGTCAGCAATTAGTGGCAATTCATAAAAATTGGAGCATTTCTTTCTCACCATAAGTTATGGACAATTTACACATTAGTAGTGATGAGATCCACTTGTGCATCCGTCCATCTATCTGTCCGCCCGTCCATCCATCTATCTATCCATCCTTCCCTTATCTTCAGGTCATTTACCTGTCCTGTTGTGACACCCAGAGGCAGATCACTGCATCCTTTGTTATTGGCCGTACAGCACAATGATTAAGGAAACAACCTTGGATACATTCTAAGAATCGATCTTCATTTTGACCAATGGATGCTCATCAGAGTCTTCTGTTTGTGCCTTTAGCTGAAGCCCCCGCAATGGGATTATTGCCTTAGGATCACTCTTGGGTATCTATTATTTCATTTATTCATTCACAGAATGTGGCATTTCTGGCAAGATCAGAATGTGTTTCCCATCCCTAGTTGCCCCTGAGAAGGTGGTGGTGAGATAGCTTCTTGAATCACTACAGTCAGTGTGGTGAAGGTAGTTCCACAATGCTGTTGGGTAGAAAGTGCCAGGATTTTGGCAGAGTGGTTGTGAAGGTATGCTGATGTATTCCCCTGTCTGGTAAGTGTGCAACTTGGAGGGGAATGTGGTGGCATTCTCAAGCACCTGCTGCCCTTGCCCATGTTCTTCCAGGTGTTAGAGGTCATGAGTTTGAGAGCTGTTGTCAAAGAAGCCTTGGTGAGTTGCTGCACTGTGTCAGTGGTGGAGGAGATGACTGTACAAGGTGGAGGATAGAGTTCTGATCAAGCAGAGTCCTTTGTCCTGAATGGTGCTTTTTGAATATTGCTGGAGCTGCGCTTATCCAGGTAAGTGGAGAGTGTTCCAACGCACTCCTGGCTTGTGCTCTCTATGTGGGGAACTTGCTTTTGGGGAAGCATGAGATGAGACACTTGTTGCAGAATACCCAGCTTTTGATCTGCTCTTGTAGCCACAGTGTTTATGTGGCTGGTCCAAGTAAATATCTGGTGACCTCCAGGATGTGCCTGATAGGAGATTTAAATATGGTAATGCCATTTAATGTCATGGAGGGATTGGTTAAATTCATTCTTGTTGCAGATAGTCATTGCTGGTGCTTGTGGGTTTTGTTGCATGTGGAACAGACTAATTCATGATCTGAGGAACTGCAAATGGATTTGAGCACTATGTAATCATCAGCAAACTTGGCTGCTGGTAGAATGGTATTTGGCCAGATTGGGTTTGTCCTGTGTTTGGTGGACATTGTTGGGTAGAATCCAGTGCTGTGGAACAGCTTAGCTAGTAGTGTGCTAATCAGCAGGTGGGTTCCTTCACCCTATTGCTGAGACTTCCTGGAGTCCAGAGTCAATGTTGTGGACACCCAGGACCACTCCCTCCCAATTGCATACCACTGTGCTGCCAACGCCTCTGGTGGATCTGTGATGACAATGTTGAAGGACTCTGGAATGTTGCCTGATGGGTATGATTCTAAGTGTGACAGTGTCATGCTACTGTCTAACAAGTATGTGGGACAGCTCTCCCAATTTGGCACATATCCCCCGATATCGTGAGGAAGGCTTTGCAAGGTCCTTTGTTGTATCCCAAACTCAATGCCTAGATTGAATGGTAGAGTCTGTTTTACTCTTATTATACTTCTTTGTAGCAGTTTGATACAACTGAGTGGCTTGCTGGGCCATTTCAGAGGGCAATTAACGTTGCTGTGGGTCTGTGGGTATGTGCCAGCACATACAGACCAGGCCAGGTATAGATAACAGGTTCCTTCCCTAAAGAACATCTGTGAACCAGTTGGGTTTTTACAACAATCATGCTTGTGCCAGCTTTTATTTCAGATTTAATTAATAACTTTTTAAACTTAGTCAAGTTCACAAATGGTCATAATGGAGTTTGAATTCATATCCCTGGATTAGCATGTCCAGTAACAAGAACCGCTGCTCCACCATGTCATTGATCACTTACCTACTTGCCTAAGAGTTATCCAGTAAAACTGTGTTTTGACCAGAAATGCAATCACTCCCTGCTGCTGTTGTGCATTTGCGCAGCATCTGGAAGCTATCATTCAAACAGTTGCAACATTTTAACAGATAAGCAGTGACCCTAACAAGGAAAAAATGATGCCAGCTGAGCACAAAGGTCTTCAGCATTGATTTTTAGCTGCAGATGTTGTGCGATTTGTCCTATTCTCATAAGCTGCCTTGTGCCAGCACATTGCAGGATTGTGAAAGGGATTACTTCTTTTAGAAAAAGCATGTAAGCTAAAAAATCACCTTGTTTTTTGGCAAGTGAACTGAATGTTTGTGTATTATTGTGATTAATGAGCCAAGAGTGATATTGCACAAACTCATGTTTGTGAAATGTTTCTTGCTGTGAATCCAATCCCGACCCCCACCCCCCCCCTTAACCAGGTGCCCATCATGGAAGACCCGCAATAATGGACAATGGTTCACCTGCAGCTGATGAGCCTCCCATCCAATATATTGGAAGTTCTTGCTGGTTGTGTGCTCAGTTGGGCCGAATCCCTTGGAAAGGTCTCTGTCCAATTTTTCTTACATTCATTTAGATAAGTTAATTTATGGTGGGTACTCCAAGCTACCTGATTTCTGCATATTCGCTGTACACCTGGGCACGAACCCAGGAAAATCACCCCTTCAATCCAATGTGAAAATGAAAATTAGCCGTGGCAAAAAGTAGTGAATTCTAACATACCAACAGTGACAAAAGGATAGCTATATCCTCGTCAAGGTTTCTAGAAAATGGGTTTAACTTCATTGCCTTCAGAGACTCACACTAATAATCTGAATGACAAATTATCTGATATTTATTACATTGCTGCTTGTGGGAGCTTTCTGTGCACTAATTCTGTGCATTTCCTACAGTACAATAGTGACCGCACTTCACGAGTATGCCATTGGCTATAACTGGATGTGTCAAGGTTGTGAAAGGTGCTATAATAATTCAATTTCTTTCTGTACAGAGTGAATTAATCAATTACTGAGTTCTCGTGACTTATATTAGGGAATCAGCAGCAAAATGCAAATGTTCATTAGGTCCACAAGCAGACCATACACAACGTGATTGGAGGCTGAGTGCCACAGGCAGGTACACATATTTGTGAAAACTGCAGCAAAACATCCCAATTTTAATGTCTTTGCAATGATTTTACAAATTATTTTGATCACAGAAGCAGAACTTTGCTAAACGAATGGTTTACTTTGCAGCAATAAGCCTTTCAAAAAGCCCAGGCACAGAATAGTTTTTGGACTGCGAGCCAGAAGGTAAAGTGCCCGAGTATTTCATTCTAGTGAAGCATCTAAAGCTCCCGACTTAAATCTCATCACATTCCGAGCATCCTTTGCCCTTTACAGTATCCACTCAGGGTTTAAGGAAGCTCTTCAGCTTTTGAGTCCCTTTAAGAGAATGGAATTTAGTTTCAGTGAGGAGATTTTGAATTGGCAGCCTGATTGTTATTAGTCCAGGGTCTCCTGACGATTCAGTCAATACTAAAGCACAGGCAAATCAAGGAGTGGTGAACCTCTGCATAGCTCCAGATAATTCAAAGATCCACCAAGAAGCTCCTGGCATTAAGGAATCTGGATATTTTGTATTGATTTATGTGCTGTCATGCTCTATCTATCATTCTCATATTTGTGGTTCACAAATTTCTCTTCAAAATGTCATGGCTATTTCATCTGTGCGTTGGGGATCGATACTGGATTTTGCTCCATAACTGTCACTCACCCAAAGAGTAAATGATCTGCAAAAAGCAGTCCAGTCCAGTAGATTGTAACCCCATTTCAACCCTGAAGGAGCTAGGAAATAATATGTTGGTTTAAAAAAATAATAATTACATAAACGTCGTGCAAACCCTTCTTCCAGTTTTCTACACTCAGCTGTCTTTGTGCTGCCCCAGTAGTTCACTCTAGTTGGTTCATGTTTTGGCAGAATCATCCTCTGTCTGACAGATATGTCTGTATTTCAGTGGTCGACTGCCTGCAATGACTGATAGAGATTAGAACCTGTGCATTTCATGACATGGGGCTGAATTTTTGGGCCCTGCCAATTTCAGGAACAGAGGCAGAGGGAGCTCGAAATTTAGGGGCTGGCTCACTTGCTGGCTCCCTGATGCCCTTCCCGACATCAGCCATTTTACATTATCGGCAAAGGCTAAAATAACAGTTTGAGTGAGAGATCCTGCACAGGTTTTATTGCTCCAAATGCAAAGCAGTATCAATATCAATAAAGCTGGTGACATTTCCTCATGGCACTCGTAAGGAGGAAGATCAGCCAAGATTGTGTTGAATGGGGGAGCAGGCTCAAAGGGCGGAATGGCCTACTCCTGCTAGGTTTTGTTGAATGGCCGAGGTTAAAAGGAGATATTGGGAGAAAACCCTCACTCCTTCTCTGATTGCTGAACAACTTTTATAGTTGTTATGACTTGGAGAGAATGCAGTTTAAAGGCCGGAAGAAAAGTGAAGCTTCAAATTGTTACAGTTCATAAATAATTGGAACTACGTGTCTGGATGTGGCTGATGTATGACAAATGATATAACAGGCGGTGCAATGACAAAGAGAATTTGTTTCAAGTCAACATTGAGCCCAAACAAGCCCCTCTCTTAATAGTAACCATAGCGATGATATTGTTCAAATACCTCTGGTCTATGCTCTGAGTCTGAGACTGATTAATTTAGGTGTCTATATTCCCAAGCTGTGTATAAATATGTGCCACTGGGAGGAATTTTCACAGGCATTCTCCCAGAAGATAAACAGAGGCCCCAGATATACAGTGCAAAGGGCCATTTGCACCCTTTCTCCAGGATCTCTATTGAAGTTGTGGTATACGTTTGGTGAGGGGAGGTCTCTGTCTAAATTCCTAGCAGGGATGTTTAGTGTGCTATCTGTTGTTAATGGAACGGCAAGGCAGTGATTGCTGTGGTGCCTGTGCAATATTACATTGGACACAGTGTTACAGTTATGAGTTTTATAAGTTTGTTATGTTTAAGAAGTGCCTCTTTAAATTTAAGGTAAAATGAAGGGGATCATGTGACCTGTGCTGCAGACTGCCTGACAGTAAGCGTGGGTGGTTTGATTGTTAGAGATCAAAGGAAGGTTTAGGTTATTTTACTTGCAAGAAGGTACAAGGTATTTATGTTGAACTTCCTTCATAGCATTACCCATTCCTATCTCTGTATCATCCTCCAGCATTAAAACCCTCCGCAATCTCCAATTCTGGCCCCTTGCACATCCCTCATTTCCTTCACCCCACCATTGGTCACCATGCTTTCAGCTAAGTAGGCCCTAGCTTCTGGAAATCTACCCCTAAATCTTCATAACTTCCTGTCGCTTTCTCTCTTGCTGCCTTTCGCTTTCTCTCACTGTCTCTCTCTCTTGCTATCCCTTTAAGCTGCTCCTTCAGTCTACCTCTTTGACTAAGCTTTGGCCACCTGCAAAAATGATCATGGAAACCTCAGTTGGCAACAACTTGTGCCAATATACCAAGGTGCATCACAGGAGCATTATTAATTAGAAGTTGGGCAGGTGATGGCATAGTGCTATTTTCACTAGACTAGTATTCCAGAGACCAAGGGCAATGCTCCGGGGACCTTGGTTTGAATCCCGCTATGGCAGAAGGTGAAATTTGAATTCAATAAAAAAATTTGGAATGAAAAGTCAGATAATGATTATGAAACCATTGCAGATTGTCATAAAAACCCATCTGGTTCACCAATATCCTTTAGGGAAGGAAATCTGCTGCTCTTACCTGGTCTGGCCTATATGTGACTGCAGACCCACAGCAATGTGGTTGACTCTTAAATGTCCTCTGAACAAAGGCAAGTAGGGATGGGCAATAAATGCTGGCTTAGCCAGAGACACCCATGTCCCATGAACGAATAAAAATAAAGTATGACACCGAGCCAAATAAAGAGGTGACAGATGCAAACAAGGTTTCCACCAAAATGATGCTGGTGTAGTGACCAATGTAGGAGCCAGAGCCTGAGCTTCTCTGTATTTACTCAATGACTCCACGTTATTTTTTCATGCAGATCGAACACTTTACATTATAAGAAATAGGATCAAGAGTGGGCCAGCCCTTTGTACCTGATCTACTATTCAATTAGATGGTGACTGACATACTACCTCAGTTTCAGTTCCACCTTCCCATATTATCCCCTTATCCTTTGATTTCCTGAGTATACAAAAATCTAGCAATCTCTGTCCTGAATATACCCAATGACTGAGCATCAACAGGCCTCTGGGGTTAAAGAATTCCCAAGATTCACAAACCGCTGAGCTAGAAATATAAAAAAAAGAGTTTCTACAAGTATTTAAAAAGGAAAAGAATAATAAAAATGAGCGTTGGTCCTCTAGAGTGATTCTGGGTAATTAATAATGGAAATAAGGAAATGATGGAAGTGTTAAACAGATATTTTGTGTCTGCTTCATTGTAGAAACTACAAATAACACCCAGAAATGCTTATAAGTCAAGAGGTGAAAGGCAGGGAGGAACTTAAAACAACTACAATCACCAGGGAAATGTTGCTGAGAAAACTTATCAGAGCTAAAGGCTGACAAGCCTCCAGGGCCTGACGAACTTCATTCTAGGGTCTTAAAAGAAGTGGTTGTGGAGATAGTAGATGTAGTGATTTTAATTTTCCAAAGTTCCCTACATTCTGGAAAGGCCCCATCAAATTGGAAAATAACAAATGTAACTCCCCTATTCAAGAAAGGAGGGAGGCAGAAAACAGAAAGCCAATTAGCCTAACATCTGTCATAGGAAAAATGCTTGAATCTATTAATAAGGAGCATGTAGCAGAGCACTCAGAAAACCTTAATGTTATCAGTCAGAATCAACATGGTTTTGTGAAAGGGAAATCATATTTGACTAATTTATTTGAGTTCTTTGAGGAAATAACAAGCAACATGGATAAAGGGGTATTGGTAGATGTGGTGAACTTGGATTTCCAAAAGGCATTTGATAAGGTACCAAATCAATGATTACTCCACAAAATAGGAGCACATGGTGTTGGGGATAACATATTAGTATAGACAGAGCTAAATCTTGCAGCTGCTGGAAATCTGAATTGGTACATCGGTACATCGATGACTGTTTAGGTGCCATTCATGCTCTTGTCTGGACCTGAAAAAATTTGCATCCAATTTCCACCCCTCTATCACCTTCACATGGTCCATCTGACACTTCCCTTCCCTTCCTTGACCTCTCTCTCTCCATTTCTGGTGATAGACTATCCACCAATATTCATTACAAGCCCACCGGCTCCCACAGCTACCTCAACAACAGCTTCTCACACCCCACTTCCTGTAAGGCCTCCATCCTATTCTCTCAGTTCCTTCGCCTCCGTTGCATCTGTTCCAATGATGCCACTTTCCAAAATGGCGCTTCTGGCATGTCTTCCTTCTTCCTTAACTGGAGTTTCCCACCCACTGTCGTTGACAGGGCCCTCTACTGTGTCCGACCCATCTCCCACACTTCTGCCCTCACACCTTCCCCTCCCTCCCAGAACCATGATAGGGTCCCCCTTGTCCTCACTTATCACCCCACCAGCCTCCGCATTCAAAGGATCATCCTCCGCCATTTCTGCCAACTCCAGCATGATGCACCACCAAACACATCTTCCCGTCACTCCCCGGCGGCATTCCATAGGGACCGTTCCGTCCGGGACACCCTGGTCCACTCCTCCATCACCCCCAACACCTCATCCCCTTCCCACGACACCTTCCCATGCAATCGCAGAAGGTGCAATACATCCCCCTTTACTTCCCCTCTCCTCACCTTCCAAGGGCCCAAACACTCCTTTCAAGTGAAGCAGCATTTCACTTGCATTTCCTTCAATTTAGTCAACTGCATTTGCTGCTCCCAATGCGGTTTCCTCTACATTGGAGAGACCAAATGCAGACTGGGTGGCCGCTTTGCGGAACACCTGCGGTCTATCCGCAAGCATGACCCAGACCTCCCTGTCGCTTGCCATTTCAACACTCCACCCTCTTCTCATGCCCACATGTCCATCCTTGGCCTGCTGCCTTGTTCCAGTGAAGCTCAACGCAAACTGGAGGAATAGCACCTCATCTTCCGACTAGGCACTTTACAGCCTTCCGGACTGAATATTGAGTTCAACAACTTTAGATCATGAACTCTCTCCTCCATCTTCACCCCCTTTTTTTAATCCCCCTTTTTAATTTTTAAAATTTTTTAATTTTCATTTTTATTAATTTATTCATTAGTTCATCAGCTTTTTTTATCCCCCTTTGTCCCTTTTTCCATCCTTTTCCCCCAACCACCGCCCCCTCCCCCCACCCCACCCCACCCCCAAAAGGGCCATCTGTTACTTGTTCTGTATTGTTCTTTCACAGAGTGCTTACTCTTGTTCCACTATTAACAGATTCTGCTTTCTTACCTATCAGTAACCCCTTTAGACCTTTCCACTACCATGAACAATCCCTTTGTCCTTTTGTCCATGATATTTTTATCAATCTCTCCTTTGTCCCCACCTATCGCTGGCCTTCTATCCAGATTCACCTGTCCCACCCCCTTAAACACTATAAATTTCATCACATTTCTACTTTTCTTTAGCTCTGAAGAAGAAACTTGAAACGTTAACTCTGTCTTTCTCTCCACAGATGCTGTCAGACCTGTTGAGTTTCTCCAGCATTTTCTGTTTTGATTATAGTATGGGTAGAAGGTTGGTTAGCTCACAGGAAGCAGAGAGTAGGGTTAATGGGTCTTTTTCAGGTTAGCAAGTAGTAACTAGTGGAGCGTCAGTACTGGGGCCTCAACTGTATCAATGAGTTGGATGAAGGGACTAAATGTATGGTTGTTAAGACCATAAGACCATAAGACGTAGGAGCAGAAATTAGGCCAATCGGCCCATCGAGTCTGCTCCGCCATGCAATCATGGCTGATAAGTTTCTCAACCCCATTCTCCTGCCCTCTCCCCGTAACCTTTGATCCCCTTACCAATCAAGAACATATCTCGGTCTTAAATACACTCAATGACCTGGCCTCCACAGCCTTCTGTGGCAATGAATTCCATAGACTCACCACTCTCTGGCTAAAGAAATTTCTCCTTATCTCTGTTCTAAAAGGTCTTCCCTTTATTCTGAAGCTGTGCCCTCGGGTCCTAGTCTCTCCTACTAATGGAAACATCTTCCCCACGTCCACTCTATCCAGGCCTTTCAGTGTTCTGTAAGTTTCAATCAGATCCCCCCTCATCCTTCTAAACTCCATCGAGTATAGACCCAGAGTCCTCAAACATTCCTCATATGTTAAGCCTTTCATTCCTGGGATCATTCTCATGAACCTCCTCTGGACCCTCTCCAGGGCCAGCACATCCTTCCTGAGATACGGGGCCCAAAATTGCTCACAGTATTCTAAATGTTGTCTGACCAGAGCCTTATAAAGCCTCAGCAGCACTTCGCTGCTTTTATATTCTAGTCCTCTCAAAATAAATGCCAACATTGCATTTGCCTTCCTAACTACCGACTCAACCTGCAAGTTAACCTTAAGAGAATCCTGAACTAGGACTCCCAAGTCCCTTTGCACTCCAGATTTCTGAATTCTCTCCCCATTTAGAAAATAGTCTATGCCTCCATTCTTCCCACCAAAGTGCATGACCTCACACTTCCCCATGTTGTATTCCATCTGCCACTTCTTTGCCCATTCTCTTAACTTGTCCAAATCCTTCTGCAGCGTCTCTGCCTCCTCAATACTATCTGTCACTCCACCTATCTCTGTATCATCTGCAAACTTAGCCAGGATGCCCTCAGTTCCTTCAACTAGATCATTAATGTGTAAAGTGAAAAGTTGTGGTCCCAACACTGACCCCTGCGGAGCTCCACTAGTCACCAGCCACCATCCTAAGAAGGACCCCCTTATCCCTACTCTCTGCCTCCTGCCAGACAGCCAATCTTCTATCCATGCTAGTACCTTGCCTCTAACACTGTGGGCTCTTATCTTACTGAGCAGCCTCCTGTGCGGCACCTTGTCAAAGGCCTTCTGGAAGTCCAAGTAGATAAGATCCATTGGCTCTCCTTTGTCTAACCTACTCATTACCTCCTCAAAGAATTCTAACAGATTTGTCAGGCATGACCTCCCCTTGATGAAACCATGCTGACTTTGTCCAATTTTACCATGTACTTCCAAGTATTCTGAAATCTCATCCTTAATAATGGACTCTAAAATCTTACCAATGACTGAGGTCAGGCTAATCGGCCTGTAATTTCCCGTCTTTTGCCTCACTCCCTTCTTAAACACAGGGGTTACATTAGTGATTTTCCAGTCCTCTGGGACCCTCCCTGACTCCAGTGATTCCTGAAAGATCACCACTAACGACTTCACTATCTCTTCAGTTATCTCCTTCAGAACTCTGAGGTATAATCTATCTGGTCCAGGTGATTTATCCACCTTCAGACCTTTCAGTTTTCCTAGCACCTTCTCCTTGGTAATGGCCACCATATTCACCTCTGGCCCCTGACTGTCTTGAACTTTGGGGATGTCACTCGTTTCTTCCACTGTGAAGACTGATGCAAAGTACCTATTCAGTTCCTCTGTCATTTCTTTGTTGCCCACTACTACTTCTCCAACTTCATTTTCCAGCGGCCCAATGTCCACTTTTGCCTCTCTCTTACCGTTTATACATCTAAAAAAACTCTTGCAATCTTCTTTTATATTATTGGCTTATTTACCCTCATATTTAATCTTCTCCCTCCTTATTTCTTTTTTAATTGTCCTCTGTTGTTAAATTTGCTGATGACACAAAAATGGGTAGGAGAGTAAGTTGTGAAGATGACGAGTCTGCAAAGGGATATGGATAGGTTAAGTAAATGGGAAAAAATTTGACAGATGGAGTATAGTGTGGGAAAATGTGAACATGTCCACTTTGGCAGGAAGAATAAAAAAACAGCACATTATTTAAAGGAAGAAAGATTGCAGAACTCTGCAGTACAGAGGGATCAAGGTGTCCCGGTATGTGAAGCACAAAAAGTTAGTATGCAGGTACAACAAGTGATTCGGAAGGCAAATGGAATATTATGTATTGCAAGGGGAATGGAATATAAAAGTCAGGAAATTCTGCCTCAATTGTACAAAGCATTGGTGGGGCTACATCTGGAGCTCAGGAGTACTGCATACAGAGATAAAAACAAAAAACTGCCGATGCTGGAAATCCAAAACAAAAACAGAAATATCTGGAAAAACTCAGCAGGTCTGGCAGTATCGGCGGAGAAGAGCAAAGTTGACGTTTTGAGTCCTCATGACCCTTTAACAGAACTAAGTAGAACTATTATTAGCTAAATGAATGTGCTAATTAAGAATGGATGGCAGGACACACAAGGTACAGCTCTAGTGGGGGTACAGTGGAAAGACTAGCAGGGCATACAAGATTTAAAAATAATGGAAATAGGTGGGAAAAGAAAAATCTATATAAATTATTGGAAAAAACAAAAGGAAGGAGGAAGAAACGGAAAGGAGGTGGGGATGGAGGAGGGAGTTCAAGATCTAAAATTGTTGAATTCAATATTCAGTCCGGAAGGCTGTAAAGTGCCAAGTCGGAAGATGAGGTGCTGTTCCTCCAGTTTGCATTGGGCTTCACTGGAACAATGCAGCAAGCCAAGGACAGACATGTGGGCAAGAGAACTTTCCTCAATAAGATAACTCCTTCATCCTGGGAATCAGTTGAGTGAACATTCTCTGATCTGCTTCTAATGCAATTATATCCTTTCTTAAGTAAGGAGGCCAAAACTGTATGCAGTACAAAAACAGAAATACCTGTTGACTGAATATTGAATTCAACAACTTTAGATCTTGAACTCCCTCCTCCATCCCCACCTCCTTTCCATTTCTTCCTCCTTCCTTTTGTTTTTTCCAATAATTTATATAGATTTTTCTTTTCCCACCTATTTCCATTATTTTTAAATCTTGTATGCCCTGCTAGTCTTTC
This sequence comes from Carcharodon carcharias, assembly GCF_017639515.1. Taxonomy (NCBI): domain Eukaryota; kingdom Metazoa; phylum Chordata; class Chondrichthyes; order Lamniformes; family Lamnidae; genus Carcharodon; species Carcharodon carcharias. Next base: position 110,202,903 of record NC_054468.1, on the reverse strand, counting down.
CACCCCACCCCCACATTCAACACCTCTTTGTTCCTTTGTCTGTGACATCTTTTGATTATCTGCTCCTATCACTGCTTGCTTGTCCCTACAACCACACCACCCCCCCACAACTTCTCTCCCCCCACCCCGCCCCCCCACCTTAAACCAACTTATATTTCACCCCTCTCCTAATATTCACTCAGTTCTGTTGAAGGGTCATGAGGATTCGAAACATCAACTCTTTTCTTCTCCACTGATGCTGCCAGACCTACTGAGTTTTTCCAGGTAATTCGTTTAAGTTTGGACAGGTTGGGCCTGTATCCATTGGAATTTAGGAGAATGAGAGGTGATCTTATTGAAACATATAAGATTATGAGGGACTTGACAGCGTGGATGCTGAGGGGATGTTTCCCCTTGTAGGAGAGACTAGAACTTAGGGGGCCACAGTTTAAAAATAAGGAGTCTCGCATTTAAGATGGAGATGAGGGGAATTGTTTTTTCTCACAGCAGGTCATTAGTGTCTGGAATTCTCTTACCTAGAGAGTAGTGGAGGCCGGACAAATGAATATTCTTGAGGCTGAATTAGATAGATTCTTGACTGACAAAGGGGTCAAAGGATAGAACGCAGCAGGCAAGGAAAGTAGAATTGAGGCCACATCAGATCAGCCATGATCTTATCAAATGGTGGAGCAGGCTCGAGGGGCCGAATGATGTACTCCTGCTTCTAATTTGTATGTTTGTATGAAGAAATTTCTTGTCATCTCAGTCCTAAATGACCAGCCTCTTATTCTGAGACTGTAATCCTGTGTCCTAGAATCTCTAGCCAGGGGTAACAGCCTCCTACTATCTAATTGGGACTTTGGGCAGTGGAGTAAAACAGGCAATACCAATTCAGCAAAGTGTTATGCATCTCTCCTGACATTTATTTCTCTTTAAATCAATGAAAATGAATATTAGGATGGCTGACTGAATGTGACTCATTTTACACAATCATCGAAAATCAGAAATACTCCCCAATTGTATTACTATATGGGTGGCGCAGTGGCGCAGTGGTTGGCGCTGCTGCCTCATAACTCCAGGGACCCCTTGTTTGATCCTGAGCTGGGGTGTCTGTCTGTGTGGAGTTTGCACATTCTCCCCGTGTCTGTGTGGGTGCTCCAGTCTCCTCCCACTGTCCAAAGACATGCTGGTTAGGTGGAATGGCTACGGTAAATTGTCCCCCAGTGTGTGCGCATGAGTGTGTGCCTTGTGGTGGACTAGCCATCCCATCCTGGGTGTACCCTGCCTAGTGCTCTTTGCCTGTCGGGTTAGGCTCTGACTTCCCCCAACCCTGAATTGGATGATGCAGTTCTGGAAAAGTGAGTAAGTGTATTAATACATCACCTGGACAACATTTACAAGCAAGGCAAACCTAAACAAGACACTTCCCTTGATATTTAAATAGAAATGAAAACAAGGACCATGATCCACTATAGTTGGCACTCCTAGAGAATGCTCAGTTGTCTGTGCCCCCTCTGGACAATTTGCCCTTCTCCATCAGTTGGCCACTGAAGTGGGGAATATCATTGCATTAGTGTGTACAATTGCATGAGCAGAATGATTTTCCATGTGTACTATTGGTGGAGAGCCTCACTTACCAGTAGTGCACAATGTAAAGCTGTGGATGCGATACCTAAGACTGAAGGTTCTGGGCACCATGCCCAAATGTTAGCATTGTGCACTCCGGGCGAGTCGAAGTCTTGGCCGGGAAAGCACTTCTGCAAAACTGTTCGTAACGTATTACTATGTATGCAAATTACAGAAGAACTGTGCCTATAGTGTTAAAAACACATATGAATGGAAATTTGAGTCAATTATTCAGGTAATGTAAGCCATCACAGAGGGGTGATTAAAAACCTACAAAGATAACATGCATCATTCTCTACATTTTCCCAGATCCTTCAGCAAACATAATCAGGAAGAAAAATGTCAAACAGGGATGTTTTTCTTTGTTTTTATACATGAGCTTGCTTAAGAGTTTATTATATTTGACTATTGGGCTCTTGGTAAACTTTCTGATTATAATAAGGAGCGATTTTGCAAACAGTAAAGTTACACTATTGACTCCCTCAAACTCCGGCATATTTGCACTGTGAGTGGTGCACACTTGTTCAGCGAGATTAACAAACATTGTTGGAAATGCTGTGACTGGAGCTAGCACAGTTGTTTATAAAACCTTTACAACTCATCAGAATCCCATGAACACACTGGCACCATTCAATTATCATCACTTTTCAAGAGCCTTAGCAAAACATCTGATGCGCGTGTAAATAGACAAATTTCAAAACTGCTTTTGTTTGGCTTACGGAGGTAATGTTTCCTTTTGCTCAAATTTGTTCTGGGAAACTAATCGCACTCTGATAAAGCCAACTGCAAATATGGGAAAGATCCACATCCACATGTCAAAGTTTGCACAGTCTGACCAAGGGTACATATCTTGCATTAACTTTGGGGTCTGGCCATTCAAAGTCTGCTTAGGCCATCTCGAACAAGCCTTAGCTCTTAGCAGCCCAGTGAAATACAGGCTAGTCTATGAAAAAGGGCAGAAATGGATACCGGCCTAGCACAGGAGCTATCCCCAATGAGAAAGTGGGCCAAATCTCAGGAGCAAGATCACTAAGCAATTTTTGAGGGAGGTCTCACTCCACCAATCTAGAGTGACATACTAGGTGTGTGATATATAAATTGTAAGAATTTTGCCTCTTCTCCTTGAAGAATCTGCTTAAAACCTACCTCTTGAATCAAGTTTTTGGTCACCTATCACAATATCTCCTTATGAGGCTCTGCATCAAATTTTGCTTGCTGGTATTTCCTGTGAAACGCTTTGGGACATTAATGATGCTGTGTGATTGCAAGTTGTTGTGGATTTCTTCCATTCAATTAACTTCCTTCCTCTCCTGAAGGTGATTACTCAAGTCCTTTAATCCTTCACTCAAATGGTTACTCTTCATCTCTGAGCATTGACTGTCATAGTAGGCAGCTCTTCAGTTGTTGAAGATATCACCGCCTATCCCAATCCTGCCTTGGTCCAGCATCCATGCACCAGTGCATTTTAGCAGAGGCCGCGAGATCGAGAGTGGAAACCCTGTTTGATTCACCCTTTGCCGTGTGTGCGTTAACTGACTCTACGTTGATCAGGCATCAAACTTGGGAATATTTGGGTCCTAGTGACTTAGTAATATTTTTATAAGAGCCATATCCTTAATGGGGGCCCTGTCCATTGGCTGCAAACAGCCACATCAGCCAAATTACCCTGAATAAGTATTGCATTATGCAAAATTCCAAATGCATAATAACATATTGAAAAAAATGTATTTCAAACAAAATCATAGAAGCTTATACCACAGAGGGAGGTCATTTGCCCCAACGTGCCTGTGTCAGGTCTTTGAAAGAGCTATCCAGTTAGTTCCACTGCCCTGTTCTTCCCCCAAGCCTCGTATTTTTTCTTTTCACATATATGCCCAATTCCCTTTTCAAAATTATTATTGAATCTGCATCCACCATGCTTTCTGCAGTGCCTCCCAGATCATAACAACTCACTGCATAAAAAACAATTCTCCTCATCTTGCTCTCACTTTTTAAGCAATTGTCTTAAATCTGTCTCTTCTGGTCCTGACACCCTGCCAGTGGAAAAAAAGGCTTTCCTCAAAAAACCCTCAAAATTTTGAATAGGCCTAATAAATCTCTCCTTATCCTTCTCTGCTGTAAGGAGAACAAGCCCAGCTTTTCTAATCTCTCCGAAAGGTCTCCCATTCCTGGTACCATTTTGGCAAATCCTCTCTGCACACCCTCTAAGCCTTTGCTATCCTTCCTAAAGTGTGGTGCCCAGAATTATTGGCCTCAATGAAGCCCAATTCTATGATGGACCTGCATGAAGGAACAAAATAAATTTACATTTTGGGGCACAAGATCCCTCTTTCTTTTTTCCACAGGCATGTCACTGTCAGTCCTGTCAAAGGAGCTCCTCCACAATTATCGTTGCCAATTGCGATGGAGTTCACACCTAAACTTTTGAACTTTCTCTTTTGTTCACTGGTCGACTGGCTGTGCCTTTTGAGCAGGTTGAATTTTTCTTTCAGAATTTTAACTCGAAAATTTCCTCCCCTTTTTTCAACCACCCCCCCACTATTCAGCAAAATTGTGCCTGTGGGACTTTTTACATCCAACCAAGCAGGCAGGTGGGTCCTCAGTTCAATGTCTCATCCAAAAGATGACATGTCCGTCAATGCAGCACTCCCTTAGAACTGCAGTGGAGTGGCAGCTGAAGATTTTGTACTGAAAAATTTCCAAAGTAGGTCTTAAACCCATAAACTTCTGACCCAGACACGTGAGTGCTACTGACAGAGACACAGCTATGTAAGTAAGCATGGGGGAACTCATATGCCAATACTGGATGGGATTATTGCAGCAGTAAACAGATTGTGGATGTACATTTCCACAAGGATGTCTCACTTGCACACCCTAACTTTGGTGGGGTTGCCACGGAAACCTCAGATCTATGGGATAGCAACCCACAATGCGCTTTCTCAATGCTTGATGAGGAGCTGGAATATTAAAACACAAATCGAGCACACTTTTGCCTGAAGTGATAGAAAAGGCCAACTTCAGTATTTTAGCAGAGATATTTCACTGCAGCGTCTGACAAGTTGTTCAAGATATCCCACCCAGCCATGATGATGATAGCTGATTAAAAAAAAACTATTTTTAGCATTGAAAACCCCCTGGAAAGGGGGGGAGCGGGTGCATCATTCCCAGAGATACTGCAATAGTGGGTCGATGCGTGGAGTGGACGGAGCAAGCCCCTATTCCATCTCCCTGCTCCAAAAATCAATTTAATACATGGTCCCCAGTTAAGGGACGTATCAGATATTAAACTGATAAGAACAGGCACTACACTTGTTCTTAGCCAAAAGGCTGAGAAGCGATGATGATAGCTGATAAGTGCACACATCAAAGTGGGACCTGACAACCACGCGCACCTTTGCTGTATTCATCTCATTGTGCAAAAGAATGGGCTCGCACTCATATAAGCCTGAGGCAAATTTTGTAAGAACCAGAGAATATTCTGGTCAGGTCTTCACAAACAGGAATATCACGGGATCTTACAAAGCAATCTACAAGGTCCAAGTATTCCATCAGTAGTCTGCATTCTTCTGATTGCAGTTTCATTTTGATTTATATATTCATGGGGAGTGAGCTTCACTAGCCAGGCCAGCATTTATTGTCCATCCCTAATTGCCCTTGAGAAGGTGGTGGTGAGCTGCAGTCCATGTGGTGTAGGTACACCCATAGTACTGTTAAGGAGGGAGTTTCAGGATTTTGACCCAGCGACAGTGAAGGAACGGTGCTTTATTTCCAAGTCAGAATGATGAGTGGCTTGGAGGGGAACTTACAGGTGGTGGTGTTCCCACGTATATGCTGCCCTTGTCCTTCTAGATTGTAGCGGTTGTGAGTTTGGAAGGTGCTGGATAAGGAGCCTTGGTGAGTTCCTGCAGTGCATCTTGTAGATGGTACACACTGCTCCTACTGTGCCTTGGTGGTGGAGGGAATGATTGTTTGTGGATGGGCTGCCAATCAAGCGGGCTGTTTTGTCCTGGATGGTGTCGAGCTTCTCAGGTGTCGATGGAATTACACTCATTCAGGCAAGGGGAGAGTATTCCATCACACTCTTGACCTGTGCCTTGTAAATGTTGGACAGGAAATGGGGAGTCAGGAGGTGAGTTACTCACCGCAGGATTCCTAGCCTCTGACCTGCTCTTGTAGCCGCAGTATTTATATGGCTAGTCCAGTTCAGTTTCTGGTCAATGTAACCCCCAGGATGTTGATAGTGGGGGATTCAGTGATGGTAATGCAATTGAATGTCAAGAGGCGATGGGTGGATTCTCTCTTGTTGGAGATGATCATTGCCTGGCACTTGTGTGGCGTGAATGTTAATTGCCACTTGTCAGCCCAAGCCTGGATATTGTCCAGGTCTTGCTGCACTTGGACATGGGCTGCTTCAGTACCCGAGGAGTCGTGAATGATGCTGAACATTGTGCAATTATTAGTGAACATCCCCACTTCTGACTTTATGATGGAAGGAACTTGCTTACTGTTCCAATTTGGCAACAATTACAAAGACTTATGAGAGCTGGTATCAGGGGTATGTTGTTCTGCTTATCCATCTTAACTTTGGTAAAAGGGTCATGGCGTAACTTTTCCCCCTCACTGTTTTCCCTACAGGATTTGTAACATTTTACCTGTTTTGTTTCATTATTGATTATTTTATTGCCTAGATGGGATAGTATTTGATTAACCTGTGTGTGCTAATGCTAGTTTATGTGATCAGAAGTGTACAAATTCTGGTATCTAATTCATCTTCAGTTTACCTCAGCTCCTCACTCATTCCTTTGAAGTTAGCCCTTTGAAAGTGATATCTGACTCCTGGTATTTTGGGATCCCAATGTCAAACTTGATCACAAACTTGACTGCGACTTCACTTGCCCCAAAGTTTCTACATCTTCCAATTCTGGTATGTTATCTGACCAGCTGTAAAAGGTTAAGATGTGGACTGTCTCCCATGGCCTCCCTGACACTCTGGAAAATTGCATTTGCTAACCTGGACTCTAACCATCTGTATATTCCCAATATATGTTCCATTGGCTTAAGTCCCCCATTAAAATAAATTTCCTATTTTCACAGACCCTTGGTTTTACTTCATAAATTAAACTGCTTCTTTCCCTTTTCTGACCTGACAGTGTTTAGACTGAAGGGTTAAAAAAAAGAGCTTGCATTTATATAGTAACCTCAGGATGTCTCAAGTGCTAGATAGCCAATGAGCCACTTATGAAGCAAAGTCACTGTTATAGTGTAGGAAACGTGCCTGCCAATTTGTGTATGGTACTGTCCCACAAGAAGCAGTGGTGATTTGTTTTTAAACGACCTTGCATGAGGGATAAATATTGGCTCGGATGCTGGGGAGAATGGCTATGTTATTCTTTGGAATAGTGCCATGAGGTCTTTTGGATCTGCCTCAAAGGCTAGATGAAGCTTCACGTTACCACAGAGTTGACAATAACCTAAAAAGATGCACCACAGTTGTACATTATGTAGTTTCCCACCTCCCAGGGCATCAATTTGAGATTAAAGTCTATTTCTTATGACTACGATAAGGAAGCAACATTAAAAATCAACATTAGGGACAGAATCCTATGCCATTTCAAAAGTTCAGGCCTTGGGACCATTTCCGGACCCTTAGCTCACTGGGTTGGAGGTGCACCAATAGTTGGAATCTACCATGAGACGGCCAGTTAATGAGCTGCCTCCACATTCACCATCCAATTAAGGGCGGTGGACTGGTTCCCTAGTTGGGATGCCCAGTAGGATATTTCACAGCAGCCCTACAGGCAGGGATAGGGGAGCTGCTTGGGCAGGTAGGGGAGTATGAGGGTGCGTCTAAATGGGAGGCACCCATGGAAACCTGATTATTATTTGAAGAAACAGAAGGCCCACCGCTTGTGCAGCCATCATGGGGAAACATCTCTACAGGAAGGGTTATTGCCGAGGCCGTGAACATTGCACTTTTGCTGGGACTCATGAGGACCAGTGACAAGCGGCTCTCCGGCCTGTCACCTGGAGGCTACCTCCGAGCTGCTGTCAGCCTCCAACTCAACTGAGGGGATGGGGGGAGGGGGTGGAGGTCCAATGCTGCCAAGATCTCTGTGCTGTCAGTAATTTGTCCCTAATTTTTCTTTCAATTGGCCTAACTAGCTATCCACTGCTGCCTTGTCTTATATCTTTAATTGAGGTATGTGCAAGTCCTACCCACCCCCTTCATAATACCCATGTTTTGTCTATTCATTCACCAACGTGCAAGGCTCATTCTGTGTCTGGTTGGTTACTTAGGGAGAAAAAAACAAATGAAGTGAAATGGCCTTGGAGCAGGTTGGCCTTTACTCCCTAATTCTGCTCTGGTGCCTTTTGCAATCTACCTCAGCCTCCTCTCTCAAACTAGCTGCCTATGATTAGGAAACATTTAGGAATGCACTTGTCAGCAACAAATAATAGAAAGAGCAGAAGGAGGAATAAAAGCCTGATTAACAGAGAGAGGAAAAGACAACTGATTCAAAGAGCACCCGAGAACATTACACACAGAGAAACAAACAAATCAGATGATGAAAGAGGGGCCTAAGGATTGTTCTTAGTCAATGCTTACCTTGTCTTGATGGGTGATAGGACACAATGTTTACGGATGCTACCTTCTGTTCAAAAATATTTCTTTCAAAGTCTATCATGAAAAAAATAAGAAATATGAATGACATTGGTCTTGGTGGTTGTCGCAAAATGGACATTAGCAAATGGGCATGAGCGCCAAGGGTAGTTTCAGTTCTGAAGAAGTCATATTCGACTCAAAACTCTAACTCTGTCTCTCTCTTCACGGATGCTGCCAGGCCTGCTGAGCTTTTCCAGAACTTTCTGTTTTTATTCCAGTTTTAGCCCCATAGCTTTTAAACTATTTGCATGGCAAGGCAATCTGTCAGTATGCCATACCCAGTTAGTGCAGGGTCAACACCAAATTCATTGGCCCCAGACCAACTCCTAGACCGGTGTAGCGCCACTCCAGGGCGAGTGCAGTCTCTCTCTATCCCTGACATCATACAGTAATTCCAGATTTAACCATGTATCCTTTAAAAGAAATACAGAACATATAGCTAACGATAACAAAGGATATAGGGGGGAGGGTTTTCATGCTAGAGGTGGGTAGCAGGAGTCAGGAAATTTCCTGGCGTGCCCACCTCAGGCGAAAGTGCCTGAGTTCAGTTAATAAAGTCTGGAATTGAAAGCTAGTATCAGTAATGGTGACCATGAAACTATCATTGATTGTCGTTTAAAAAAAAGCCATCTGATTCACTAATGACCTTTAAGGAAGGAAATCTGCCGTCCTTACTTAATGTGGCCTTCATGTGACTCCAGACCCGCAGCAATGTGATTGACCGCTAGACTGCCCTCTGAAGTGGCCAAGCAAGCCACTCAGTTTGAGGGCAGTTAGGGGAGGGCAACAAAAGCTTGCCTTGCCTGCCACACCCATACCCCATGAAATAATACATTTTTTAAAAAACCTGTCTCAGGACTGTCTGCCACCAACTCCCAGGCCTACCAGAAGAGGCTGCATGCCTGACCTTTATAGCAATGGTCTGAGAAAAGGGATATGTAAAGCCTCTGGAACTAAACCCTTTGCTGTTCTTGGCGCTGTCACAGACCTAGTCGTGGGCAGCAGCATTGTGAAACTGTCCCTGTCCTTGCAGCGTGTTGCACATATGGGGAGTCATTCACCTGACATGGCTCCAAATGACCTGCAAATAAAATTTCAAATTGAAAACAGGGAAAACTGGAAGTACACAGCAGGTCAGTCAGTACTTTCAAAGCGGAGAGTCAAGTTACAAGGTCTATGGTGGGTATCAGTGGACGTTAAGAGAATCAAGGGATATGAAGGTGGGGCGGGAAAGTGGGGTAAATGTCAAAGGTCAGCTAGGACCTTACTGAACAGAACAGGCCAAGGGCCGTATGGTCTAGTCTACTTCATATGGAGTGTGTCAATGGCATAACCCAGATGACGACTGACCAGCTGTGTATTTCCAGCTGTTTCTGCTCCTTTTTTGGGGTAGAATTTTGTCCTCGTCAGGCAGGCTTGGTGGGGGTGAGCAGCAGTGGTCAGGATGGGAGAGGAGGGCAAGAGCAGAGGTTCGCACTGGGTGCGCACAGGAAAAGCTCCGAGGCACACAGCACAGGGAGATGAAGATTTTTGACAATAAATAATAAAGATTTTAAAAATGTTAATAACATGTCCCTTCATGTGAACCTGTCACGTGAGCAGGAACATGTTAGAAATTAGTTTGAAAAAATTTTAATTTTTTTTATGACTGATCAAAATCTCATCCCTCCCATGGATGAGGTTTCGCAAAAAATCCAAAGGCCACTTGGCCTATTCACCCACCCACCAACCGTAAAGTTGGCGGGCAATGAAAAATTTAATTTAATTACATTTTTAAAGGCCTTAATAGGCCTGTTAATTGTTGGCAGGCGCTCTGCCGACTCCCGCATGTGCCCACTGACTGAAATTTTGCTCTAATGCATGATGACGTCAGAATGCTCACCCCAGATGTCCAACATTTGGAATTCTTCTTTGAAGTGTATTAAATCCTTACAGGGCTTGACAGTGTAGATGCAGGAATGATGTTTCCCCTGGCTGGGGGGCAGTGGGGATGGCCTAGAACCAGGGGCGCAGTCTCAGAATCAGAAGAGGAAATCTAGGTCTGAGATGAGGAGGAATTTCTTCAGTCAGAGGGTAGTAAATCTTTGGAAGTCTCTAACCCAGAGGACTGTGGAGGCTCAGTCACTGAGTATGTTCAAAGCAGAAGGCGATAGATTTCTAGATACCGATGACAACAAGCGTAACAGGGATAGTGCAGGAAAAATGGTGTTGAGGTGGAAGATCCGTCATGATCCAGTTAAATGACGGTGCAAGCTCGAAGGGCTGAATGGCCTTCCCCTGCTCCTATGTTCTTGATATTTGATACTTACTTTAAAAGCTGAGTTTGAGATATCGAGATTGGCAAACTCAGCACCCTGAGGACATAGAATCATATGAAATAGGAGCAGGAGTAGGCCATTCGGCCCCTCAAGCCTGCTCCACCATTCAATAAGATCATTGCTGATCTCTTTGTATTTCAAATTCCACATTCCCATCTACCCCCGATAGCCTTTGATTCCCGTGCTTAACAAGAATCAATCTACCCCTGCCTTCAAAATATTTAATGACCCCGCCCCCACTGCTTCCTGAGTCAGAGAGTTCTGAAGTCGCACAACCCTCTAAGAGAAAATAATTCTCCCCATCTCTGTCCTATAAGGGCGACCCCTAATTCTAAAACAGTGTCCCCTAGTTCTGGACTCTCCACTCCCCCCTCCACCCCCCTCGCTGGGGTCTCCCAGCCATGCCCTCCCAAAATCTCTGGACTTACCAGAAGTTTGGGAGACAGCTTGACTTCTTTGCTGGGAGTACAACCAGTCCCCACAGCAGCCATTACTGTTCTCTAGGGCAAAACATCCTGTCCCTGAGCGACAGAAGTCCCACTCTGCACAAATTAAAGACCACCTCAGGAGTATTATAGAGGGTCAGGTAATCTGTTCCATAATAAAACCCTTCCCAATGTCTCATCTGAAGGACAGAGCTTCCAGCACTACATTAGCATGTCCTCCTAGATTTGTACTCAAATCTCTGGAGTGAGACGTGAACCCACAGCCTCCTGATTTAATGGTGGGAGTGCTACCAACTGAACCACAGCTGTTACATTTGCATCCAGACATACTTCTTATAGATTTCTGTATGTGCATTAATGACAGTTAGCACACTGGAATGAAGGGGTTTGTCTCATGTGGGAAGGTTGAGCAGGTTGGGCCTATACTCACTGGAGTGTAAAAGAATGAGAGGTAATTTTATTGAAACATATAAGATTCTGAGAGGGCTTGACAGGGTAGATGCTGAGAGGATGTTTCTTCTGGTGGGGGAATCTAGAACTAGGGGACACAGTTTAAATATAAAGGGTCTCCCATTTAAGTCAGACATGAGGAGGAACTTCTTCTGTCACAGGGTCATTAGTCTTTAGAATTCTCTTTCACATAGAACAGTGGGGGCTGGGTCATTGAATATGCACAAGGATGAGTTCAACAGATTTCTGATAGACAAGGATTATGAGGGGCAGACAGCAAAGTGGAGTTAAGGCCACCATCAGGTCAGCCTTTGTCTTATTGAATGGTGGAGTAGGCTCGATGGACCGAATGGCCTACTCCTGCTCCTAGTTTTTAATGAGTTTGTGACTGTCCGCCCTGTTTATCCACTGTGCTAACATTGGAAATGTAATCAGCATTCGCACACATGCGTTGCCTCTGCCTGGGTCTTCCTACTAGTCTCAGATTAATGCCCACAGCATAAAAGTAATATGAGTAGCACAGTAAAGGAACTACACTCTAATTTCACAAGGAAAAGAAAGGAAAACAAATAGCTGACTGAGTTACGCTGAAAAGTAAATATATACATCAGCCTATAAAGAAAAACAGACAGCCCTAAGCTTAAAGAACTGAACGGTTTCACTGTATATAATAAATCTGCGACTACACTGCTGACGGACAGGGTCAACACCCCTTGCCATTATAGCTCATGTAGATCTATAAACCAATTAGCAAAAAGTCATCTAAGATCAAGTTGAGAAAATTGAACTATTTATTGCCTAGATGTTTTGCTTTGACTTTGTCCTTTCCTGCTCGCAGTTATTATTTTTGTGTAATAATTGAAAGAAGTGATTCACTGGCTTAGTCACAGCTAGAAATGCTGGCCTAGAATTTTGGACCCTAGTTGTGTTTGCCTGGAGTGCAGTCGTTAACTTATGAATAATAAGGGGAATGTCAAATTTTGAATACAGCACCTCCCTTTTTCAGGAGTAAGAATGGGTCCAACATGTCAGGTGACAGGCCAATATTCATTCTGGGCTGGAGGAGGTGTGTCACCTGTATTGAAACAGCTTCCGTATGCTAGTATGCTTCCTGCATGTTAGTCAGAACGATTCAGGATGTTTACTATAATATGAAAATGATGGTCCTGGGCTGGTTTTGGAATCCTTTTGTAAAACTGGTTAGCCCCAGTGCCTGACTGGATCATGGCATTCATCCAGCGAGGACCTCAAAGGAATGTTAGTTAAAGAGCTCATCCCCTCCATATGGTTTAGTTGTTGTTTTGTCCTGCTGAGCTGACTTCCTGGCCTCTTTACTTTTTTGGCAATTTTCTGCGTTCCATGACTGAATTCTGGCTTGAGGGAACAATGTTGCACTGGTGCTGGACCTTTAGGGCAGAATTTTGTCATTGGTGAGCAGGGGGCAGGGCCCATTCATCGACGTGTAAAATGACGCAGGATGACATCGGGCGGAATCCCCGACGTCATCCCGCCCCATTTAAATTTTCAGGAAGGCAGGGGTGCAGAAAAATCAGCTCTGGGCCCACCGACCTGTCAATGGCCAATTGAGGTCATTGACAGGATTATTGAAACAATTAAAGGACCTGCCCGTCCAACCTTAAGGTTGGTGGGTTGGCCAGGAGCCCCTGCGGGGAATAGAAAAAACATGGGGCAGAATTTTCTGCCTACCGGGCGGGCAGGCCCGACCCAATCTCTGGTGGGCTGGGAGCCAATCCCCGCCGGAGAAGTGGGCCCCGCCGCCATTTTACGTGAGCGGGCCAATTCCCCCAAAGCGAGAGTGCGCTCTTTCACACATGTGCACGAAGGAGCACACATCTCCCTGAGGCTAAATGATGCCTCAGGGAGATTGCTGACACTTTTAAAAATGTTAAAAATAGAAAAAAAAAATCCTTAATATGTCCCCCTCATGTGACAATGTCACACGAGATGGGACATGTTCATAATTGACACTAAAACTTTATTAAACTTTTAAAATCCCGACATAATACTTCATCCCGCCGGTGATTGAGGTTTCATGTTTTCTCTATTGCCCGCTGGGGCTCCTGGCCTGTCCGCCAACCTTAAGGTTGGACGGGCAGGTCCTTTAGTTGTATAATTGATCCTGCCAATGGCCTCAATTGGCCCTTGACAGATCAGTGGGCACACAACTGAATTTTCTGTGCCCCCACCTTCCTGAAGATTTAAATGGGGCGGGGTGACATCAGGGATTCTGCCCGATGTTATCCAGTGTCAACTTACGTGTCGGCGAGTGGACCCCACCCCCTGCTCACCAATGGAAATATTCAGTTCAGGAATCTCATCCACGGGCAGGATGAAGTTTCATGTTGGGATTTTAAAAAGTTTAATAAAAGTTTTAGTGCAATTTATGAACATGTCCCATCTCATGTGACAGTGTCACATGAGGGGGACATGTTAAGGATTCTTTTTTTCTATTTTTCATCTTTTTAAAAGTGTCAGCGTTCTCCCTGAGGCTGCAGTTAGCCTCAGGGAGATGTGCGCTCTTTCGTGCACATGTGCGAGAGAGCACACTCTCGCTTTTGGAGAATCCCTCCCTGCCCTCACAGGGAGTTCGTGGCGCTTCCCGCCGGACATCACGTTGGGTGGGCCTTAATTGGCTCGCCCACATAAAATGGCGGCGGGGCCCGATTCTCCGGCGGGGATCGGCTCCCCGCTTGCTGGAGATTGGGTCGGGCCCGCCCGTCCAGTAGGCAGAAAATTCTGCCCCCAGTGTCTACTTTGGAAAAAGCTCTGCTGCAGTCATGGGCGGTCAGGCAGGTCTGTCTGCTGTTGGCGATGGAGGATAAGGGGGAGCAGTCCGAAAGGCAGGAGTGAGCACTGGGAATCGAGGAAGAGAGCACTGTGCTGCAGAACATAGCCACAACAGGGCACATTTCTCATTATTTGCTGGCTGCAATTCTGAGAATATTGGGCAGGCCTAATGCAGCTCTCAACACTCCAGAAATATTGAGAGGGAAATGCATAAACAAGGCTGAGCTCAACTGCAAATTCATTTCAATCAATGTAGCTGTGACCAGCTTGGTAGTTGCATTTCTACTCCAATGTGAATTAGACTCACTACCGATAAAGAGATGTGGTGGCCCTGAGGGAACATGTATCTCTGGTGCAGAATCAATTTCTTTTCTTGGGCAAGTTGTTGTTGCCTGGGGCCAGACAAATAATGGCAACCAGCAGTGTCTAGGGTTGCCAACTGTGATTAAATGTATTCTTGGAGGCTCCTTCACAAGACTTGTCCCCAAATTCCAGCCATTAGATGGCCAACACATCCATCTTTGTGACGCACTGCCTTTCTACACCAATTGGAAAGCTTATTAACTAATTGGATGATACTTGATTGTCAGCTAAAGAGCCTTTTCCCTCATTTTCAATATTTTTGTTTCTGGTAAAAAGTAATGTTCAAAGAAAGTTGAAAATATCTACATTTTTAATGTCCCTGTGATTTGTTTTTTTCTCCAGGGTCACACACAGCAGCGTCCTGGAGATTGATCTTCAATTCCTGGAGACTCCAGGCCAATCCTGGAGGGTCGGCAACCCTAGCACTATCTGATACGAATGGAGGCAACCATTTGTTTCATTCTGGAGGCCTTTTGAAAAAGCCCAAAAAACTCAATAACAGCACTGTCATCAATCATTCCTTTAAGTGTGCATTGAATTGAAAGCTCCATGTTTGTGTGCGTGTGCATGTGTGTGAGTCTCTCTCTCTCCCTCGTGTCTCACTTGCCTTTTCTTCCTTATGCCAAGCACAGATTGACAGTAACTGGGCATAGTCATGTTAGCTGTGCAATGAAAAGACTGCCATGAGCAATCTCCTCCTGCTGTGTGGCTTTTTAGTGACCCAGCCACCTCAAGTATTTAATTGGTCGGAGGCCAGTTACTTTGGAGAAGCAGAATCAGTACACAACTGACAGGAGGTTAATTGATTTGGAAGTGTTTTTTTTAACTCCCTTTCACTTTCCAATGACGCAGTGGCATGGAATTTTACATGCACGTTGCACAACTGCAGTGAGAAGCCACTCTCAAAGGATAAACCTTTTCAACTGAGAAAGTGGCAGAGGTGCTAGGCTCTGTGAAGATTAAATTCTGTTAAAATAAAGGGCAAAATCTACTGAGGATTCGTATATCGCGCCTTCAGCTACTTCAGATTTAGCATCATTCAGGATCAGAGCGATCAAAGCTGTCTGCTCACCTCCACACCATGCACCAATTCAATTAGCCATGATAAGAGATTCCCCTTATTATTCCTAAATTAACGACTGCACTCAAAGCAAACACAACTGGGATGCCGCCTCTGATCCATTGCCTGCCCTCTGACAGGACACAATGGGGACTCCTGCAGATTGCGGGGTTCAATTCTGATCCCTTTTCACATTTCACACAGGCAGGTCATTCAGCCTTTTTTCCCAGTTGAAAGATAAACCCTGCTTTCTGCATACAAAAGCACAGCAGGCCCAAGCAAAGACAATGGCAGAGAGCTCAATTGTCACAAGGCAAGTAATTGAGAGACAAAGGCTATCTCGCTTTCATTTACTAGTGATGCACCTCCACAACTTTCAATACAGGCTTGAATTTGATGTCTGAAATAATCCTTGCAGCCTGAGTAAACTTGTTTTGTATGTTAAGCAGACTTGTCAAGTGTCTGGCATTTGGGATAAGATTTGCTCACTTTTGGTGCAAAAAAAAAAGTGACCTATTTAATTGCATCTCTGTCATAAAAGCAAACACATTTATTTAATGCTGATTTTCCAAAATCGTACTCCTGGCAGAGAGCCTTCCCCTGCTGGGAGCACATTTTGGAAAATCATGAATGTGTTTCTGACCCTGCTCCAGTCCTCTTGTGTTTCCGCTGGTGCATCTCAGTCTTTGCAATCATAAATCTAACTCGCAACATGATGTTCCCTCCTCTGATTAACAAGTCAATATGACAAATCGTTGTACATTTTGTATCAAAAATTGTGCTGAGTTTATATTTGTAAAGACGAAAATATTTCAAAACAGATTTCTGATAAAATCCAAAAGACAAAAATGTCAATAAAAAGTATTAAACAAAATGGTGTTAAAAGAGAATTAATTTGGAAGCAAGGTGTTTCTCATTTATTTTCTTTCTCATCAATTTACACCCCTCACTTTCTCCTAAGGGCATTGGGTCCTTGTTAGGGTGCAGTTCCACAGCAAGCTAGCTCCCTCAGCAGCCTTGCACATATGTCTGTCACTTCGGGGTTAGTCTTGAAGGTGAGTATTCAACTGGAGAGGAATGAACAAAGCCAAGTCTCATCTCATCCTCGCTTGACATCTATTGTTAATCATAGCACTTTCATGCCCACTGGAAGTTTCCAAAGCACTTTACTGCCAATGAAGTATTTTTGAGGTACTTTTATCAAATAGTGTTGTGTTATGATATAATTATATAAAGGCACCAATCACTCATAAGGGATTGTGTAAACATGTTGTGGGTTTATTTATTGAGACTAGGCTCATAAGAACAGATATATATGGGTATAAAGCTTGAAGACACCAGGAGCAGAGTTGTGTACTGTGTGATCTGCTTGAAAGCAAAAGTGAAACTAAAACTGGATTGCATGACACACTTCCTTTCTAGTGATGTCATGCTGCAAACCCTTAAAGGCAAATTGCAACAAGTAGGTGTTCCTAGGGAGAGGCAGCTGAAGGAACAAGCAGGGGGATACATCTTCTACTGGAAAGGAAAGGCTGACAGTGATCCTTGTGTCCACAGAGTTGGTTTTGCCATCTGGAATATTGCATGCACTGTCAGAACTCTCCAGTTGTATAAATGAAGGGCTCATGACATTTCACCTATAGCTCAGCCATAACCAACATGCCACCACCATCAGCGCTTATGCCCTGACCCTTGATTCCGATGAAGATGTTAAGGGAATGTTCTATTCTGATCTTGATGAAATCCTCGCTGCCATCGCAAAAGAAGAAAGAATCATCCTTCTGGGCACCCTTTATGCCAGGATTGGCCATGATCCCAATGTCTGAAAATGAACCATTGAGAAAAATGGGTTGGGAAAAGACAATGCAAATGGTGTCCTCTGACTGACAAAGTGTGCTCAGCATGGCCTCATGATGACAAACACCCTCTTCTGCCAGAAAGACAAATACGAAAGCACACGGAGGCATCTTAGATCAAAGCATTGGCACCTCCTAGATGATGTCATTGTTCATGTCAAAGATCTAAGTGACGTCTGTATCAGTCAATCTACTCGAGGGTCCGATGCTTGCTGGACAGATCATCGACTTGTTCACTCAGTGATGAATGCCCACTGAGCACCAGGACTTCACAAGACCCAAAAGTCCACGAGGAAGAAGATCAAGATCTCAGCCCTAAAGCAGCCCAACTGAAGAGAGGGATTCCAAGCGCAGCACAAAACTAATCTGGAAAATCTTCACAAATCCACCTCAATTCCAGAACAGTGGGATTGAATGAAGTCAACTGTACTAGATGCCTGTCTCTAGACCATTGGGTTTGAGCATAGTGGTCACCAGGACATCGATGCAAATGATGCAGAAATGACCAGCCTTCATTGCCTGGCAGAACAGCCCAAGGTCACAAGTTAGGAAGGCAACTTTCCAACAGTTTAAGGCTGACGCCTAATGACAAATGAGTGGGATAAAGTACATGCAGTGGGATGATCATCAGGACAGTTTTTTTTTAAGTCACCAGGACCATCTATAGACCAAGGTCAAATGGACAACATCCCCTTCACTCACAGGATGGGAATTCTCTTTTTAAGGATGACAATGCTGTCTGTCAATGCTGGAAAGAACATTTTGAACAACTCCTCAACCATGAATCCACAGTAGCTGATACTCTCCAGGCTATCCCCCAGTACCCTCGGTAGATTCCATGGGTGAACTACCATCGGTGGGAGAGTTGCAACAAGCAATCAAACAGGCAAAAAACAACAAAGCCTACAGCCCTGAAGGGATTCCAGCTGAGGTCTTTCAAGCTGGTGGACTTTTGCCCACATCAGGACTCTATGCACTCATTCTATGGTTTTGGAAGGAAAAATAACTCCCCTCACTCCCCTCCCCAACTTCAGGAATGTGACAGTTTGGAACTATATCCAAGAAGGGAGATAAATCATGCAATGGAAACAATCGAGGTATTTTTCTCTTGTCCAGAGCAGGGAAAATCCTGACATGCCTTCTCCTGAATCACTTACTCCCTGTGGCTGAGGAAATGCTTCAGTCTTGACTATTCCAACACATTCCTCCTGGCTGGTCTCCCATATTCTACCCTCTGTGAACTTGAGGTTACCCAAAACTCTGCTGCCCATGTCCTAACTTGCAGCAAGTCCTGCTGCCCTATCACCACTGTTCTCACTGACCTACCTTGGCTCCCAGTCAAGCAACATCTTGATTTTGAAATTCTCACCCTGGTTTTCAAATCCCTCCATGGCCTCCCTCACCTCACTATCTCTGTACTCTCCTCCAACCCCACACCCTCTGAGGTATCTGCGCTCCTCTAATTCTGGCCTCTTGTGCATTCCCAATTATAATTGCTCCGACATTGCTGTCCATGCCTTCAGTTGCCAGTCCAATGCTCAAGAATATCTTCCCTACATCTCTCCACTTCTCTACCTTGCTTCAACCAAGCTTTCGCTCATCGGATCAAATATCTCCCTGTGTGTCACAACTTATTTTATGATGTTCCTGTGAAGTGTCTTGTGATATTTCATTGTGTTAACTTGATTGAAACCTTTAAGATCCTGAGGTGGCTTGACTGGGTGGATGTGGAGAGGATGTTTCCTCTCATGGAAGAATCTAGAACTAGGGATCACTGTTTAAAAATAAGGGGTCACCCATTTAAGACGGAGATGAGGAGAAGCTTTTTTCTCTCAGAGGGTAGTGAGTCTTTGGAACTCCCACTCTCAAAAGGCAGTGGAAACAGAGTCTTTGAATATTTTTAAGGCAGAGGTAGATAGATTCTTGATGAACAAGGGGGTGAAAGGTTATCGGGGATAGGAAGGAGGTTCTAATCAGATCGGCCATGATCTTATTGAAAGGCGGTGCAGGCTCGAGCGGTTGATTGGCCTACTCCTACTTCTAATTCATATGTTTGTATGTTCAAGGTGCTATATAAATATCAGTTGTTGTTGAGAGGGAAAAGAGATGAGCAGTATGTTGGTTCCACAATCCATTGGGTCACAATCATTTTGGGGCCCCAACTGGTCCCATATTAACAGGGTGCTCTGTTGCAGAAAAGAAAAATACAGACAGAAAAGCATCCATGTGACGCTGAATGGACTAATGGGAATTGATTTGAAGCATTTCACCTTTAAAGTGCAATAAGCGCTGATATGTAGGCAGCAGAGGAGGAGCACAATTTTAAATGATTATTAAAGGTTTACAATATAAGTTGCCTATTGACCTATTCAATTGATCCACCCCCCCCCCCCCCCACCCCACAAAAGACTGCTATCATTCTCCTAGTCCTGGGTCCTGCCTGGGAAAATATTCTTCAATTCCAGGAAGGGATAACACTGTACTTGCAGCTACAATCTACAGAGCCCATATGCGTGTCAAATGATGGCCCTGGAGGAAGCAGGATATCCCACTCATTTAGAGAGAACTGCTTTTCATGGATTTTAATATTCATTGAAGTGAAGAATGTGAATGTTGAGAGACTGAACCATTACCATTCCAGCATTGCTAGATGCTGAGTAAATGGCCTTGTAGCCCAATAGTAAGTATCCCTTACCCCTTACCTTGCTGGCCGCGTCTCCCCTCTCCTTGACCCTCTAAGCTGGAAGAGTCATGAGATGGCTGGCCACCACCTCACCGTCCTGACTTGGAAATATATCACTGTTCCTTCACTGTCACTGGGTCAAAATCCTGGAACTCCCTCCCTAACAGCACTGTGGATGTATCCACACTACATGGACTGCAGCGGTTCAAGAAGGCAGCTCACCACCACCTTCTCAAGGGCAATTAGGTATGGGCAATAAATGCTGGTCTAGCCAGCGACACCCACATCTTATAAATGAATAAAAGAAAACTTTCTTTGGGTGTCCTTTGAATGTAACAACACAAAAGTCGGGTGGGTGAGTGAGGCACAGGACCACTTTTCTGGGGAGCCCTGGGCATCTTGATACACTATAGGGAGAGGGATGGAGAACCATATCAGTTAATGAACTACTTATCTTCAAATAGTTCCTAGCAGATGAACAATCCCCAGACACTGAATAGAGCAATACGAGATCAATGGTCTTACCTACTGTCCTGCTCTCTCTACCTTCCAACATTCAATCTCAATGTGTTGCTTCAACATTTCTTTTACTGAAAATAACAAAGTAATCGGATCTATAGAAGGCATCATGGGCTCTATCAGGCTAATGTGCCACCACAAAGCACTACAACAATGGGCTGAATAATACACTCCCAGATCGGAAGCGATTCCCACAGCGATGAATGTAATATTGGGCCTGATGAAGTCGGGCAGCATTTCTGATGTCATCATGCCATCTTGGAAGAATATGTAATGTGGGTGGGGCTATAAGTCATAAACCCACCTGTATTATTTAAATGTTAATTAAACATATGATTAAGATTGTTAGAGACCCAATTGAGTGCCATAAAATGCCTTCAGGGTGAGAATCACACCATGTGGGGAAAACAAAAACAGAGACAGAAATACCTGGAAAAACTCAGCAGGTCTGGCAGCATCAATGCTGCCAGACCTGCTGAGTTTTTCCAGGTATTTCTGTCTCTGTTTTTGTTTTGGATTTCCAGCATCTGCAGTTTTTTGCTTTTAACACCACGAGAGGAATCTTTTTTTAATGGCTAAGCTTGTTTGGGTGGGTTTAAAAGCTGCAGCTGGGACCAGAGTCTCATTTTTACAGTTAACGCAGCAGTGACTGCAAGGCGTGCTCATTCAAATTAGCAGACTATTAAATCTGAAATTATTTGAGGTGGAGGCCTTTTGCTGCAGAGTGTTCTGCTGAGTGCTTGATTTTTTTTCCCTGGCCATAAAGTCTCTGAGACAGATGAGCTCTCGGTCAGAGACACAATCTCCAGTGAGGAGGAAAGGAGGATGAGGAGGAGATGGAGGAGAGTGAGAGGAAGAAGGGAAGAGTGGGAGGTTCAGGATGCACTGGTGTTGCATGAAGGGGACAGGGCAGTTTCAGACCCTGAGGGTCAAGATGCACTCAGAGGCCCTCAGCAGATGCGCCGACAGCCTTGTGCAGCCCCTTGAATCTACAGGCAGAGATTGAGCTACCTGCAATTGTCAGAGACTCAATGTAGAAGACGACTCAGTCTATCAAGAGGCACAGTTACATCACTCGGTGGCATTCCCACAGGGGAGCTCTCATCCAACTGCGTTGGGGGCAACCCGATGCCTGTTGCATTGAAAGTGACTGTTGCGCTGAACCCCTCTGTCACAGGTTCCTTCCAGGCAGCCTGTGGAGACCTCATGACATCACACAGCCTGCTGCACACCGCTGCATGTAGGTCTTCACTGACGCAATGTTCTGAAGGACAGAGAATTACATCTCCTTCACACAAAATGTCCAGAGTCAAATGAATAGAGCTTGAGGAACCATGACCAGGTTTCCCCAGGGTGCAGGGAGTCATTGACACCAGCAATATCTTAATATAACAGAGGTTTCCATGGTCTGTTTATTACTGCATCAGAGATGGTTAGGGGCTATCTGGGCACCCCTTTGCCCATATGTTATGAAACAGCCCTGTTGCTGTTATACCCGCACACTATCCACTTCCCTACATGAATACACAGTTCCATCTGCCCTTCCTCCATCATTTCTAGCTTCCCTTAACCTCCAGGCACCGTGGCACAGCCACAGTGCTCGATTAAAACAACAACATGAGGGAATATGAAAAGGACAGCTAACAACAAGACATAAGTAACTCACCCATGTGCCCCTTCTTCTGGCTATTATTAATGTGCTGATGAGCGTGCCGGCACAGTGCCATGGCTTGTGGCTGCACTAGAGAGAGGTGGCTGATCTGCCAACTCCCTTGCCCTGATGGACTCGGCAAATGTCCTCTATGTGGCTGTGGCCTTCAGTGGCCTCTCACTCCAGGAGACTCCTGCTGACATGCGTGTGAGCCTATAGTCACTGCAACACTGGATCAGGCCTATGCCAATGGCCAATGGATGGAGGAGATGCTGCCCACTGCAGAAGTACCATGAGAGGAGCTTCCAGATGGAGTCTCCTGCTGTTCATCTCCTGCCACTCGGACTGGGTGGTCCTCTCTGCTAACCAATGAGGTTCCAGGAGTTGGGTAGGTGACCAGGCTCCCAGCTCCCCCCTCGCCCTGGGTCTGAGCCCCTGAGCTCAAAGCCAGGATGATAGTGTGCAGGGCAGAGCGCATCCTGATGATTGCATCTGCAATGCGCTCGGTTTACCCCTCCTGGACGGTCGCCAGTCTGTCCATGGGAGAAGCTTGATGCTCCGAAGAGTGGGTGATCGCAGCGCACATGGCCTAGATGGTCACCTCCACAGTGTGGGCCAGAGCACTCACCCCCTCTGGTATACCTGCCAAATCTTCGTGGACCTTGCGCTGAACATCCAGCCCCCACCATCACACGATTGACTCTAGAGGCTCATCATCTGACTGTAAGACCATGCAGTGCCCTCATCTATGTGTGCATGACCCCTGTCCCAATGCGATATTCTCTGCCAAGATGCCAGTATCTGCGATAGTGCTTGCTGCTGCGAGACAAGATGTGATGTTGGATCCTCCTCAGCTTCCTACTCCTCCTCGGCATGGCTTCTAACAGAGGGTGAGGGAAAGAGGCTTCTCCTGTAACAGGGAGAGACATCAGTAGGGCATTATTCAGCATCATAGACCTTGCCAGATCAGCCCTATCATGCGATGCTCATCAACTATCTTAATGTCCAACATGAAAAATGAGGCTCTGCAGACACAATGTTACAGTAACGATCATGTGAAGCTTCAGATGATGAAGCTTGTCAGGATTCCAATGTGTGAGCTATATTCATCAACCTGATTGGATAATGCCTACCCTTCATTAAACCTCCACTAGCCATCTCCCCTTCTCTTTCAGCCTTTTGCCATGTCACCAGACCCAGGCTTTCCTCCAACCTTGCCCCTGCCTATAATCCTGGGGGCCTCGGAGTCCATTAACACCAGCACCTCCTCTCCACAAGGACTCAGGGCCTCCAGGCTCAGTACTGCCCTGCCTGTACGGGCTCCCAAGCGGGTGTTGTTGCTGCACTTCTCCTGAAAAGATTTGTAAAAGACTGGTCATCAACAATTTCAAATAATCTCATGGCATGCCTCCAACCCATTCTCAACTCAGTATGTACCAGCCTGGAGGAACATTAGAAATAGGAACAGGGATAGACCATTCAGCCTTCCCGAGCCTGCTCTGCCATTCAATAAGATCATGGCTGATCTTATTGATCTTATTGAAGCTATATTAACGCCGCATATGCTCATCCTGAAAACCACCTGCCCTATAACTAGATCATTGCTTGAAATGCACAATGGCCTGGTTGAGGACAGTAGTATTCTGGTGGATTCTTACTGCCTTCAAGGAGCAGCCAAACTCAGTTAGCTCCTGAATTCACCATCTCGCCCTGTAGCTCACTGGAGCAGGACTGATCACGCTGGGGCCATACTCACACTGGCTGACCTCATTAGGTCATTGAGCTTTTTCTGGCACTGGGACCTAGTCCTTCTGACCAAGCCCACACTGTTGACCACCTTGCCCACCTCCTCCCATACTGCACGTGTCTGACTGGGCTTTCTTCTCTTGCCAGTCATTGGCATAAGCTGCTCACATCAGTCTGACACTGCACATTGGAGGACTCTGAGTGGGTCCCCACTGAATCCAGGAGCTGGTTTGGCCCTTTTGCTCCGCCTTCCCCATCGCTCCGATAGTGCTGACATCTCTGTTTGGAAACATGTAACAACTGTACAACTTCTCCGTACCAAGAAGTCGGAGACTTGCCGAGGTTTAAAAGGAATGCCACCTATAAAGAGTTTCAAGGTTTGGAGGCATGAACTAAAAATCAAATGCCCTCACTTTACAAGCCTGCAAACTGCACAGTGCTACATTTCCACACAGATTCCAGACGATGCTTCACTGCTGGGTCCCCTGACACTCCTCCTTGCCAGCCAGCCCTTTAAAGTGCCGTGACCTTGTTCTGCGTTATGTCCTAAGACATCGGAGACGGGACATCCTGCCCTCCAGCACTCATTGGGCGGGATGAAGGCTTCTAACCCACCCTTGATGTTAATGAGCAGCAATTAGCATATTATTAGTGCGTTCCAATGGCAGGCCCAAAAATGCCGCCGACTTTTGGGTGCTGAACCCACTCTTGGCGCACCACCATTTTACTGAGCCCAACATGTGGGAAAGTAACAATTGCAGCTGATTCAATTGTGCCTCTATCCCTTAAGAATCTGACAGATTTCCCTGATAATCCTGACGTAGCTCACCGGTTGGGACCTGAGGAATTTGGACTGACTCTAATGCTGAGCTGGCTGCGAGATAACCTTGGGAGTCGGGGTTGTGGGGAGCCCAGGCATTTCTGCTCCAACTTACCTATAACATAACACAAATCTGCTTACTTGTAAATGTAACCCCCTTAAAGAAACTTTTACTGGGAAGCACATTTTAAAATAATTCTTACCTGGATCCTTGAGCTGGAAAAATGGTAAAACAAAACTTCAGCAACCAGGCAGTTTCATTGTGAATTTAACTTGCTTTAACAACCTGGGAGGTCTCTTCTGGAATGTGACCCAACCCAGGGTCCTAGTGGGTGCAGGTTTCTAGAACATTCCGGCATGTTGAAGTGCAATGCAGTAGCTCTTGTCTTCTTGACACGACCTTGATTGTCTGTCATTGTCTCCCATTCTTTTGCTCCTTTTTTTCTTTCATGGGATGTGGGTGTCGCTAGCAAGGCCAGCATTTGTTGCCTGTCCCTAATTGCCCTTGAACTGAGTGGCTTGCTAAGCCATTTCAGACAGCAGTTTGGAGTCAACCACATTGCTGTGGGTCTTAAGTCATATGTCGTCTAGGTCAGACCATGGGATGACAGACTTACTCCCCTGAAGGGGCATTTGTGAACCAGATAGGCTTTTACAGCAATCATGATTAGCATCAATGAGACTACCTTTACATTCCAGGTTTAAAAATTGAATTCAAATTCCACCAGCTGTCATGGTGGGATTTGAACCCAGTACCTTAGTTCATTAGTCTGGGCCTCTGGATTACTAGCCCAGTGACATTACCACTACACCAGGATCTCCTTCATTGTGGTCAGATTGTGGAAGGTTTGTCACATTCTCTGCTATGCTGGAAACAGTGTTGCCAAGGAGCAGTCAGGCCATTCGCATCCAACGTATTCACCTGCATGACTTTGAGGATCACAGAATTGCAAGAATCCAAAAGTTGGACACAGTTGAACTGCTTGTGCTCTTAAATGTAGATGTTCTGTTAGGTTCATTATAATATCAGATTGTGCCTTGCTGCCTGTGACATCTCCACCCACAAATCCCCACAAGCGGGGATGTTCACTGATGATTGCAGTCTTCAGTATCATTCACAACTCCTCTAATACTGAAGCAGTCCGTATCCATGTGCAGCAAAACTGAGACAATATTCAGGCTTGGGCTGATAAGTGACAAGTAGCATTCGTGTCATACAAGTGCCAGGCAATGACTGTCTCCAACAAGAGACAATCTAACCATCTCCCCTTGACATACAATGGCATTACCATCACCAAGTTCCCCACAGCAACATCCTAGGGGTTACCATGGATCAGAATCTGAACTGGACTAGCCATATAAATACTATGGCTACAAGAGCAGGTCAGAGGCTGGGAATCCTGCCATGAGTAGCTCACCTCCTGACTCCCAAAAGCCTGTCCACCATCTGCAAGGCACAAGTCAGGAGTGTGATGGAATACTCCCCACTTGCCTGGATGAGTGCAGCTCCCACAACACTCAAGAAGTTTGACACCATCTAGAACAAAACAGCCCACTTGATTGACACTGACTATCTTAAACATTCAGTCCCTCCACTACTGATGCACAGTAGCAGTAGTGTGTAGCATCTACAAGGTGCACTGCAGCAAGTCACCAAGACTCCTTTGACAACATCTTCCAAATCCACAACTTCTACCTCCTAGATAGACAAGGGCAGCGGAAGCACGGGAACGCCACCAACTGCAAGCCCCTCTCCAAGTCACACACCATCGTGACCTGGAACTATATTGCCGTTTCTTGTCATTGTGTCAAAATTCTGGCATTCCCTCCTAACAGCATTGTGGGAGCACTGCAATGGTTCAAGAAGCCAGCTCACCGCCACCTTCTCAAGGGCAATTAGAGATGGGCAACAAATGCTGGCCTAGCTAGTGACCAAATTTAAAAAAAAGCTTTCTTCTCGCTTCTTCTCATAACTCTTGCTTCTTCCAGGCTCTTCATTCTCCACTAGACTATACAAGTTTTACTTCATTTGCAAAAACATACCAGACCCTCTTTCTAAGCTTCTCCTGTCAGCACTACAGCTTTGTGCAAATTGAAACTAAAACAAACACCTTCTCTATGGGACAAATCCTGCACAGTGGTGAAAAAGTACAAGCAACAACATCTCCCTGGCCTCCACAGAAGGTGAGACAAAGCAATCCCCATCTTCTCATTCTCAGCCGCAAAGCATTCCAAATAAACAAAAAAATTGGACTTCCTGTTCTACACATCTACACAAGCAAGGAGCGGCACCCCAGCCAGAGTTACAAATACAAACTGAACATACCATTTCAAAATAAGGCAGCTAGGCCTAACTGTTTTACCAACCAGGTGTTAAATAGTACAAATCCTGGGAAAACACTGCTCATTTACCACTCAAAGTGCTTGCAACAACAACAACTTGCTTCTATATGGCATCTTTAACATGGTGAAGCGTTCCAAGACGCTTCACAGAAGCGTTATTAAACAAAATTTGACACTGAGCCATGAGTGGAGATATTACAGCAAGAATTCAGAGTTGAAGGAGCACAGAGATCTTAATTGGAGGGAGGGTTGTAGGGCTGGCGGAGGTTATAGAGATAGGAAGGAGTGATTTTCTCCTTCAGTTGTGTGACACTGCTGCCGGTTGTAATTGAAGTTACATAACCAAATAGCAATGATCTTTGCCCAGGACTACAAGATTATTTTGTTCTGTTACCCTTAGCTTGCTGAAAATGAGAAGGAGATTTTCTGAAAGGTAAGCTTAGATTTCAAGAAGACTGAATTTGGCACTTTGGCTGGGGCTGTCACAGGTACCATGAAGACTGGATGAAAATTGTCCAGAAATGTACAATCAACAACTCATATTTATATATTGCGCCTTTCATGCAATAAATTTTCCCAAAGCACTTCACAGGAACATCATAAAACATAATATGAAACCCAGACACATAAGGAGATATTAGGTCAGGTGACTAAAATCTTGGTTAAAGAAGAGGATTTTAAAGGGTGTCTTAAAACAGGGGTGTGAGGTAGAGAGGTGTAAGGAGGGAATTCCAGAGCTTATGGTTGAGGCAATTGAAGGCACAGCCGCCATTGGTGGAGCGATTAAAATTAGGGATGCTCAAGAGGACAGGATTAGATAAGCGCAGGTATCTCAGGGGGTTGTGGGGTTGGAGGAGATTATAGGGATAAGAAGGTTTGTGGGCATGGCAGAATTTGTAAACAAGGATGAGAATTTTAAAATCAAAGCGCTCCTTAGGCAGGAGCCAATGTAGGTCAGTGAGCACAGGGGTGATAGTTGAATGATATTTGGTGTGAGTTGGTGTGGGAATATCTCAAATTTACAGAGGGCGGGACACAGGGTGCCGGCAGGACTGCATTAGAATAGTCAAGTCTAGAGGTAACAAAACCCTTTATGAAGGCTTCAACAGCAGATGAGATGAGATAGAAGTACTGTCGGGTAATACTAGGCAGCTGGAAATAGGCGGTCTTGGTGACGACATTAGTTTCAGTGTTGACATCTCAGAGATGAGCAGGATCAGTTTTCAACTTGCTGACACCTGCTGTAGTGGGTACAGTTCTGGTCACTGCATTACAGGAAAGATGTGATCTCCACAAAGAGGATACAGAGGAGATTTCCGATGATGTTGAGGACTGAGGAACTTTAGCTATGAGGAAAAATTGGACAGGCTAGAGTTTGTTTGCTTTGGAAGGCAAGAGGCTGAGGGGGAATTTAATTGAGATGTATATAATTATCAGGGGCCTAGGCAAAGTGGATAGCCAGGGCCTATTTCCAGAGCAGAGAGGGTACTAACCTCTCTCACTGGAAAGTGAGGGGGTAGGTCTAAAAGTAATTGGCAGAAGGATCAGAGGGAGTTGAGGAGAAACATTTTCACCCAGAGGATGGTAGTTTCCACAATGCACTGCCTGAAAAGGTAGCTGGGGCAGAAAACATTGCTGAACTTGCATGCATTTTAAGTGCCGTAACATAAAGGGCTATGTACTACCAGCTGGAAAGTGGCATTAGGTTGGATAGTGCTTTTTTGTTGCGCAGAGACCCAACAATGAACTTCCTGGTTTCTGGAAATAAAGACCGATAATTAGAAGAAAAGGTCTTTCTGCATTAGTTCATTATTAATTCATTAATAACAAGAGCTTGTATTTATATTGCACCTTTAACATATTAAAATGTCCCTAAGCTCTCCAAAGGAGCATAGAGCGCAAAATTTGACTCCAAACCACATAAGGCAATGTTAAGGCAGATGACCAAAAGTGATAGATTTTGAGATGCGTCTTAAAGGAGGAGAGAGATAAAGAGGTTTAGGGAGTGGATTAACATTGATACGTGGGGTATAAGATACATTTGACACATTTCTTTCTATTAATTAGCAGTGCACATGCTATTTGTTATTTGACTTTGAAATATATTGCCACAGATCAGCTGTCACTGCAAAGAAATGTTCCATTTCAGGTTAATGTTCCTGCTAGTGAGCTTTCTTAAAATGAATTCAAAAAGGTTATTCACAATTCTGCAGTTATTGCAGCAAAGACAAAATCTCTTGTGCCCATGCTGCATTTGTACAGAATAACACGTTGGGTTGCAGTTGGCAAGCTGTGCAGTGTTTATGAGAGGATGATCATTTGAAGAATAGGAAAGCAGAAGCCTGTATGCCTTGGGAAGCTGTAAAGTAAACACTCATTATTTTTAGGTACATGTAGGTACATGATCCTAATGTAAAGCAGGTCTCCCTGCTGCTCCTTCTGTGAGAGAGGGGGCTGGGGACTTACTTGAACTTGTTTTATACCACCTTAAACCTTAGATTTTGTTCTGCACTTAAGACAGAATTTACACAGTTAGGTGTAATAATTACAGATGTGAAAATATGACTTGCTTGATCATTCTCTTCTTTTTCAAACTGAGTCCTTTGTGTCTTGATGACATAGATGATAATCTTGCCTTTCTAAAGAGACTAAAAGCTCAAACACATTTAAGTGCAACTTCTGTGCAGGTTTAATGGTGCATTCTGACTACATGCAGCAGCTTTTGAGACTGATACCTGCTTCCCGAGACGCAGAGCCAGCAAACCCTTTGCTGTCTCTGTACCTCATGCCAAATGGAACTCTGTGTGTGTGTGTGTGTGCGCGCGCGCACTAACATGCACACCTTGAAGTCCATTCATCAGCATTCAGATGCTGTTTAAAATGTTTAACATTAACTAAAGGGCCAACAGAAAAGTCAGTCAATCGCCACTGATAAAAGTAAGGTTAATACAAAGTTGGAAAAATTCCTGGGCAACCCATTCACATCGGAACTTTTTCAGCCCTTGCTTTTCACCAGTGACCTCCTTACATTGACCAGAATGGGAGGTGCCATTACCTTAGTAACTTCACCACTGAATTGTATTGTTAATTATGCATTTGTCCAAAGCTAAAAGCACTGTACCCTGCCAGTATGGTTTATGCCCTCGACTCTGTTCCTCACCCAGCATTGAGGTACAGGTTCACAGGTAGCTGTCACCCTCCTGTACTTTACTCAAATGACCATTCTTCACATTGGAGCTGAGACAGTGAGTGCTGTCACCCAACAAACAGTGAAAAGCATTGGAACTAAGGCCCAAATCATATTCTCACTCAATATTCAAACACGTGTCCAGACTAGCACATCATTGAAAAGGAATCAAGAACGGGCACAATGGTTTATTTTCCCCTCCCTTGCTCTGGGCGCTAAGATCAATTGCAGTGGCTTCACTGCTACCTGTACAATTTACCATAAGTATCAAATCATATAATCGTGGTGAGAATTTGCAATGCGCCAAACTCTCAACCAGTGTTTCACAAATCCATTTTTCTGTTTGAAAAGTTGCATAACTAGAAAATCAGCAAGCTTTTGCAAATCCAAATAATGTTTGAATGATGTGATCTTCAAACAAAAGCCAGCAGTTAATATACATGAATCAGCGGACAGTAGATGGCTTACCCCTTCGTTAAAATTTAAACAAGCACCATCTGCTAACAGCGCTTCAATAAAGATATATATTTTATGATCATTAATTTATTTTCACTAGGTCTGTTCAAAACTGTGTTCATGAAAAAAACATTCTTTACGTACTGAGACTGTGATGTTTATAATAAATTAAAGAATGACAAATATAAATAACCTTGGGTTCAGCCCTGCCCTTAAGCATAGAAATCAAAGGAGCAACCCCAGCTTAAAATGTTGCATGAACAATTAGGGTAATCTTCCACACAGGACAATGACACACTGAAACTACTGTGATGCATGGGTTGATATTTCTGTCCATTGGGAAAAAAGGCCACATAATTCTGGCAATTGTAAAAATACAAATAGGTTGCTTAAGTTGCCAGAAAATGTTGCAATGACTGCGTTAAAAATCCGAATGAGTGGGAATGTTGCAGTGCCGAATGCTTCAAGGGTCCGAGGAACTGTCATGTTCAAGTTCAGTTCGGACCTAGAACTAAAGAAAGTAAGAACTTGCATCTACTGCACATTGCACCTCCCATATCTTGGGAATATTCCAAAGTCTCTCACAGCCAAAGAAGTAACTATTGAAATATAGGCCATTTGGCAGTCAGTTGGGATAAATGATCAGGTAATCTATGTTGAGTTGATGTTGGTTGAGGAATGAGTGCTGGTCTGCCCAAAAGATATCCTGATGCCCAAAAAAAAAAAAAATGAGTGCTGGTCTGGGCACCAGGAAAGCTTGCTACCTTGGAACATCTTGCAACCACCCAAACTGGCAGACAGAGCGTCAGTTTAATGTTTCATTCAAAAGATGGCACCTTCAACATTGCAGTACTCCTGCAATACTGCACTGAAATGTCAGCCTAGTTTATGTGCTGAACTCCCAATTGCCTTCAATCCACGGCCTTATATCTCAGAGGACAAAGTCATTCACAGTACTACAAGAGCATAGTAGCACTGAATTTTATGTTAGGCCTGCTGCCATCAGAACTTCTGTTGAGGAGAGCAATGAGCATAAGATTTTTCATACGATACATATGAACAAGGAGCAGGATTAGGCCATTTGGCCCCTCAAGTATGCTCCACCATTTAATAAGGCCATGGCTGATCTGATAATAACCTCAAATCTGCATCCCATCTACCCCCGATAACCTATCATCCCCTTGCTCACCAAGAATCTATCCACTTCTGTCTTAAAAATATTCAAAGACTCTGCTTCCACCACCTTTTCAGGAAGAGAGTTCCAAAGACTCTCACTGAGAGAAAAAAAATTCACCTCATCTCTGTTTTAAATGGGCAACCCCTTATTTTTAAACAGTGACCCCTAGTTTTAGATTCTCCCACAGTGACTCCACATCCACCCTATCAAGACCCCTCAGGATCTTATATGTTTCAGTCAAGTTGCCTCTTACTCTTCTAAACTCCAGCAGATACAAGCCTAGCCTGTCCTCATAGGACAACCCACCCATTCCTGGTACTAGTCTGGTAAACCTTCTCTGAACTGTTTCAAATGCATTTGCATCCTTCCTTAAATAAGGTGACCAATACTGGCGCCTCCAAATGTGGTCTCACTCGTGCTCTGTACAACTGAAGCATAAGCTCCCTACTTTTATGTTCAATTCCCCTCATAATAAACAATAACATTCTATTAGTTTTATTAATTACTTGCTGTACCTGCATACTAGCCTTTTGTGATTCATGCACTAGGACACCCAGATCCCCCTGCATTTCAGAGCTCTGCAATCTCTTACCATTTAGATAATATGCTTTTTTTAAATATTCTTCCTGCCTAAATGGACTATTTCACATTTTCCAACATAATACTCCATTCCCAGATCTTTGCCCACTCACTTAACCGATCTATATCTTTTTGTAGTCTCCTTTTGTCCTCTTCACAACTTACTTTCCCACCTATCTCTGTGTCATCAGCAAATTTGGCAACCATCCCATCCATCCCTTCAACCAAGTCATTTGACTGATTGTCCCCTATTTCACTCAAGGGACTATTCTGTGCCAAGAAGGATGAAGTTAAATACTTGCCTTTGTGAAGCCAAGTAATACTCACACTCACCCAGCAAAATGATTCAGCTATTCAGACTCTCAAACCATTCAGTTAGATGATGACTGATCTGTATCTTAACTCCTTTGCCTACATATTCCTTGACACTTTTACCAAAACAAAATCAATTTTAGCCTTAACAATTCAAATTGAGCAAACATTTATAGCTACTTGAGAACAGCGTTGCAGATTTTCACTTCCCATTCTGTGTAAAAGCGTTTCCTGATTTTGCTTTTACTTGGATGAGCTGGTAATTTAAGATAATGTCTTCTTCTGGATTCCCCCACCAGCTTTTTGCACGGTAATTACATCATCCCTGAACCTTCCCAACTCAAGGGACCAATTGCTTTTTTTGCAGAGTTTAGTCTGTAAGACATTCTGGTGAACCTGTGTTGCTTGCCCTCCATGGCCCATGCACCTTTCTGGAGGTTTACTGCCAAAAACAGAGAAAAAGATTGAGGCAGTACTCTGAAATGGACCTCAAAGTCAATGAAACATTAGACCAATTTGTACATTACAATTACATTACAATATACATTAATTCATCAGTAACAACTGAGGCTACCTTTCTCTTTGGCCCAGATCTTCCATTCTCCAAATGGTTGTAACCGGATGTACCCTGGAAAATGCACTGGGGAGCCCATTGCAAGACCCCGCTCAAGGACTTCACGGGTATTGCCTCGGAAGGTTCAATTTCTGTTGGGCAAGTACCCTGCATCTGGAATGCTCCAAAATCCAATTTAAAATCAGAGACTTTGGATGATTCCGAGTTATTTAGCAGAAGAGTTACCCAGGAAAAGTTTGAAGCATTAAAAGCAGCTCTAACTCCTGGGTAATTATACCACTGAACCCAAGCCCTGGTTGGTTAAATGGCCCACCTCAGTTCTCTGGGACTTTGTCCCAGTTGTGTTGTTAAATATTAGGCCCTCTAGCCCTCATCCCTCACACCCCCTCCACTCCCCATGTCCCATCCATGCCAACCTACGATGTCCCTCAAACCCCTCATGCCAATCCATGGTGCTCCCATGGCCGTTCAGCTAGTACACACTCTGTAATGAATCAATCAATCCTATAGTAACAGTGACATATGTGGAAAAGCTTAAACAACAGCTATTCATAGCTTGCTTTTAAAAACTGCAGTTACCAAACCCCACAAAAGTATCAAGCGACCAGGCCTTCAAAGCATATATAGCAAAAACAATAAGCACTTGACACCTTTTTATCTGTTGTATAAAAAAAAATGAGCCATTGGCAACATAGATCTAAGGAAAAAGATTATCTATCAAGCCATGTTTTCCCTTGTATGCACCCATTTCAGCAAATTAATGGAAGTCTGGGCTTTCAGCCAAGCCCATTTTGCATGTTTGGCTGAGAGCTCAGGCTTTCTTTTGTTCGTTGAAACTTGTGCAGAGGAGGGCAAACATTGCTTGATTGACAGTTCAAGCTTTTTTTTTAGAACTATTTTGTCAATGGTTCAATTTTTATTTACACAAGACAAAGAAGTGTCAAGTGCTTATAGTTTCTGCTATTGACCCATTAAAGATCAGGTTGATTGACACTTTTATAGGGTTGTTGCAGCAGCATTTTTTGAAGAAAGTCATGAATGGCTATTTTTTAAAAGCCTTTCAACACATGCCATTGGGCACTTTTTTTCTGTGCAGAGTGTATACAGGGTGAATGAGAATGGAGGTGCTATATGTTGGTATGGAGGGTTTGAGGGGCTATTGGGGGTGGATAGAGGGGCATGGGTTGGCATAGAAGGTATGAGGGGCCATGGGGAGGTGGGTGGGAGGCATGTGTAAGACCTTTTGAAGTTACCTTTCAAAAGGTTCCCTCATGCAGACTATGGGCTCAAGACACCTCTGAGGAGTCGTGAATCACAAAAGTTCCAGGGGGCTAGGAGATGCCTGGAGTCAGCCAGGTCAGGAATGTGCAAAAATTGTGGGTGTGGAAATGAGGGTAGGAATCCTGAAATCATGTCCCGTCCACCATTTTTAATGGTCCACAGAGGCTTCTCAGCCATAAGGTTAAGAGGGTTAATAATTTGAGTTACTGGCTCTAAATTTGTCAAAATGGCTCTGTGGGCCTTCAGAATTACAATTGTGGCACCTTGCTGTTTAAGATGTTGTCCTATTCAATTGCCTTTCATGTGCCAAGCAGCCAGTTTTGCCCTCTGAAGGACCTCAGTCACAGTTCTATAGGATAGATCACCTCTGAGAGCAGGCATTTTGACAGGCAGCTTCTTCTGAGTCAGGACCCTTGATTGTGTCTTCTGTAACAGACAGGTCAGTGGGTAGAGAGAAGGGCCTGAATTCTCCTCTAGCCAGCTCCCCAGTCTCACTAACAGGTAGTGGGGCACTGAAGGGATGGCTGGCAACCTTCCTTGCTGGGATGGAGTGCGGAAGCACAAGTAGAAGTGGGAATGCAGCAGCAGTCTCCCTCCCCAATTGCCCTTCTGCTGTATTGTTGCACACAGTGGAAAGAGATCCAGCCAGAAGCTCATCGCATAGATTTACATTAGCAATCCTCAGCGAGTTAGTCGAGAGAGAGAGAGAGCTGCAGAGAACAGGTAATGTGTTTAAAATTTGCAAACATTAGCTGCCAAATTGAATGGTTCAAAGTCAGCTACCTATTATAGAAACTTGTAACAGGAAACTGGTCTGAATCATTATTTCACCCCTCCATCAGAACCATTTTATCAAAGAAACATAGGGCAGAATTTTTCGCTGAGTGGGTGGGCACACACCTGACCTGCTCGAGCGTAAAATGATGTGCGACCGTGTCGAGCGAGTATCCTGACATCATCGTGCACTCGCGCGATATTTCAGTCAGCGGGCGCACGCGGGAGTCGGCAGCACGCCTGCTGACAATTAATAGGCCTATTAAGTACATTAAAGTTTCAACTGAATTAAATTTTTCACTGCCCATCCAACCTTATGGCTGGCGGGCAAGTAAAAAGGTCAAGCGGCCTTTGGATTTTTTAGGAAACCTCATCCATGGGCGGGATGAGGTTTCCAACAGCTGTTAAAAATTAAATTAAAAATTTAAACATTTCATTAATAACATGTCCCTGCTCATGTGACAGAGTCACATGAGGGGACATGATTTTTAATTCTTAAAATCTTCATCTCCCTGGGGCACCAAGCTATCTCAGGGAGCTTTTCGTGCACGCACCTGCACATATGCATGAAGTTCCCTGCTCGCTCTCTTCCCCCCACCCTCAACACCAGCAGCATTAAGCGCTGCAGCTCACGTTTCATGCTGGGTGGGCCTTACTTGGCCCACCACCAACAGGAAATCGCGGTCAGGCCCCAATCGCAGGTGGCGGTTGGCTTTCTGACCACTCCCACTCACCCCCGCGGAGCCCGCCCAGCGAGCGCTACGTTCTGTCCATAGAAATCTCAGCACTAAAGGAGGACATTCAACCATTTATGTCCTTCCTTGGTGGCAACGCCTCTACCAATCAAAGTCCACTGGCCAACCATTCAGCACTCTCTTCTCATACAGTATAAATTTGTTGTTTTCTCTTACATTGGTATTCATGTGAATTGTCCTGATGAGTGCAAGATGAAAAGCTTCAACAAAATGTATCCTTTTTCGGCAATACTCAAGGTCTGTGCTACCAAATGACTATTTGGCTTAAAACTGTTGGCGTTTCGAAATATTCATTCAACCCTTTTGGATTCTTATTAATAATGCATACTGCCATCTAACTGTTTGGCCTATTAATTGCAGGATAAATTTAAACCTTGCTCTTTGAGTTGCAAGACCAGGGTGTAGATTATGTAAGACAGATGATATTGAGGCAACTGCCCATGTACATCTCTCCCTATTTTTATTTCCAGTCGAAGTATTTCTATTCAAGTCAAGATCCACCCTCAGGCCTTAGAGATGTAAGATCAGTGTTTTCATGCACCGCACAGTGCTCCCTCTCCCTTTATAATTAAACCGATATGTTTACATCCAAAGATAGTTCTTTCACTTCGTTGCTGCTTTGATAGTCTGTTCCATACTCACAGGTGAAAGAAGAAGCAGATTAGAGATCTGGAGATATAACATGGAAAATTCAACTAAGCAAAATTAATAAATTCAAAAAGTGTTCAACATAAATTTCAAGAGAGCCTTAGATAACCTTACAATTTGAATTGGAGGAGATCCAAGCTTTACGAGCTTGCCTATAATAATTATTTTCACAAGAGTGTAAGTAGGACTGTGGGAAAGAGTTCATGCTCCATGTACATACAATTAGATTGATGAATCAAAAACCTGCAGTTTTTACAGTACACATTTCAGAGGGTTAGGTGAGGGAAGATGAGTATGGAAACATGATGCTTATCACAATAATACGATTGTATGTTCCAGCTCTATATTGAGTCACTTAAATGCAAAAGCCAAATCATACACACACAAATCCTTTGCAACTCAGATACAATTTTTCAACCTAAAAACATGTGCATTCATTGACTGATGGTCCAGATATGAGTGGATTGGTTAAATAAAACTATGCAAAGATTTAAATTCCTGTTAATCTTTAAGTGCTCTTTTGCTTGTGACCCCTGAGTCAAACCCAATCAGTTTTGGTGATGGTGTGCTCAATACCTATGATGTGACTTGTCTGTGGCAAAGGCTGAAGTCATTAACAGTACATTCTGGAAAGATGTATAGGCAGTGATTTTTTTTCTCAAGTTCAAAGTGGGAAAGTCATTGATGTCAGTCAGAATGAATGCGTTTGTGAATGGCAGGAGCAACAATTCCTGACAAAGAACAACGCCCGTTTTGGAAATCTTTCAGTAGCGTACTGAACTCCACCCCAACCAAAATCCACCCATTTGCTTGTATATTTACAGAACAAGACACTCACACTTACATTTGGCCAAACATCAGATTGACTGATCTCTTCAAGTTCCCCTATTCTGTGCACATCACTAAGGGACACTGATGAGTGATGCAACAAAGGATGTGTAAAATTTACAAAGATTGAATAACCTAGTTAGGCTGGAGCAAGAGTAATACTGTGGTCATAGTAGGTAAACAGTGTTAACACAGGAGATTGGAAAACTTGGTGCCTTGACTGTTCAGCACCAAGCACTCTGATGGTCAGCACATTTGATGCATAAAGGGAATCCTTGCTGCGCAGCCTCAGAACAGCATCCTTTAAAACACTCTATTTTTCATTTTTCAACATCAGCCTTTCAGTAGGCTATCTGGCTGTGATTGGTGATGAATTGAGGGCAGTGGTTTCGGGCCTAGTGATCACGTGCAATCTAGGTTGCTCAGGACTCTTGACATCCAGCAAAAAGAGGAGACTTACCTCTTGCCATTTGGGTTGGAGTTGACCATAGATTTCAGGTGAACATTCAACCCAGCGCACCACACACTACGATCTGTGGTTGTAGGCCCCCTTCCTAAGTGCGAAGCACTGGCTATGCCGACTTGTAAACCGGTGGCAGCCTGACTGTTGTCATTTCCAACTGGTGTGTTGGTGACCGCACCCACCAATCCCCTCACCACACCCCTTCCCACCCACCCCACCAACCCCCCTCCCCATCCACCCCATCAACCCCCCTCACCACACCCCCCTCCCCACCCACCCCCCCTCCCCAACCCCTCTCCACCCACCCCGCCAGGCCCCCCCCCAACGCCCGTTCCCTGAAGGCTGGGTTTGCTGGGCAGTTTCCCAGCATAGCAGATCCATTTTCCCTGACCTGTTAGATCTGCAGTGATTCCAGAGGAAGTACATGAAATCCTATTGAGTCCTTCAGTGTTCATTCCTGTCTTCAGCTATTCCCTAGGATTCTCTTTTAAACAATAATGCTACCTGTTTCCCTTTGTTCGATCTTCACCTCGTCAGCAGCCTTTTTGCCAATCTGATGCCCCCTCCTTCAAAGGTCCCAAAGTATGTTCAGACCAGGCTGAGGGCAGTGGGTAATTGTAGGGCATCATTTACAGCTCCT
The DNA here is from genome assembly GCF_017639515.1 of Carcharodon carcharias. Classification (NCBI taxonomy): domain Eukaryota; kingdom Metazoa; phylum Chordata; class Chondrichthyes; order Lamniformes; family Lamnidae; genus Carcharodon; species Carcharodon carcharias. The sequence goes on along the minus strand of NC_054468.1, from coordinate 110,163,897 downwards.
TAAGCTGGCTGTTCATTGTGGATTGTGCCTTAGATTTCAAACATGATCAATATTAGCACTGCCCTGTTCTGGACTTCACGACATCAATAGGTCAGAATGGGCAAGTGATCAAATTCTACTGTTGCTAGTCACTTCCCCTAATGAGGTCAAACCTGCATCCATCTTACTGCCTGCACTAAGGCTATTCTGAATGGACTGACCTACTGTCTCATTAATGCTGCAGAATTTTAACTTTCAAGATCTGGGGCAGAATTTTCTGCCTGTCAGGTGGGTGGGCCTGACCCAATCTCTGGCAGGCGGGGAACCGATCCCCACCGGAGAAGCGGGCCCCGCTGCCATTTTATGTGGGCCGGCCAATTAAGACCCGCCCAGTGTGACGTCCAGTGGAAAACGCTATGTGCTTCCTGTGCGGGCAGGGGGGGATTCCCCAAAAGCGAGAGTGCGCTCGTTCGCACATACACACAACAGACCGCACATCTCCCTGAGGCTAAGTGCTGCCTCAGGGAGGTCGCTTCCACGTTGAAAAATATTAAAAATAGAGAAAAAAAAAATCCCTAACATGTCCCCCTCATGTGACAATGTCACATGAGATGGGACATGTTCATAATTTACACAATAACTTTATTAAAATTTTTAAAACCCTGCATGAAACCACATCCCATCGGTGGATGAGGTTTCATGTTTTTTCTATTTCCCGCCAGGGCTCCTGGCCAACCCGCCAACCTTAAGGTTGGATGGGCAGGTCCTTTAATTGTATAAATGATCCTGTCGATGGCCTCACTTGGTCATTGACAGGTCGGCGGGTGCACAGCTGATTTTGCTGCGCCCCCACCTTCCTGAAAATTTAAATGGGGCGGGATGACGTCGGGGATTCCCGCCTGACATCATCCAGGTCATTTTACGTGTTGGCAAGCGGGCCCCACCTCCTGCTCGCCGATGGCAAAATTCTGCCCCAGGAATCTGACATCCTCAACAACATTCCAAAGGCTACCACAAATATGAATCATATGAAATATGAATTGTGGCACATTATGTGAGCAGAGTGTGCCAAATGTTTACCAAGGGAATCATTCAGAACATAACTAATAACAATAATTAGCAAAGGTAACCTCATGAAATACTATAAAAGCGGCTCATTGTTTATTGCTTTCCCACTCTTCCAATGTGCTGATCGACTGGCATGTTGCCTGAAGGAGTTTTTTTCCAGTTGGCGAACGTTTTCTCATCTATTCTTAAAAGCACTCGTTGAAACGGATGTTGGTTCCCAGACTAGCCCAAACCTTGTTGTGTTTATATGACCATTCTACGTATGTGAGAGTGGGCAGTGATTTTCCACAAATAAAATGGAGTCACTGGCACAAAGGTAATGTCACTAGGCTAGTAATCTAGAGGCCCCAGCTAATCCTCTGTGGACACAAGTTCAAATCCCACCATTGGAGCTGGTGGAATTTAAATTCAATTAATAAACTCTGGAATTGAAACCTAATCTCAGTAATGGTGACCATAACAGCTGTAAAAACCCATCTGGTTCACTGATGACCTTTAGGGAAGGAAATCTGCCATCTGTGACTCCAGACCCACAGCAATATGGTTGACTCTTAACTGCCTAGCAAGCCACTTAGTTCAAAGGCAGTTAGGGATGGGCAACAGATGCTGGTGATGCCCACAACCCATGAAAGAATTTTAAAAATGACTAAAGAGTAGTGAGGGGGTGGGCAGGGGGTTTGAAGAATCACAATTCTGTGCCATTTTAACTCAATGAAAGAAGTTTCACCTCTGCCTTAGAAGTTTGATAGCTTCAAGCTCCATTCCAGGTACTTGAGCAAAGATTGACATGCCAATTGTGGCTGTTCGGTGTCTGGCACAGAAAAGCATTGGGTGGCACATTAGGCAGCATGCAACCACCTCTGTATGGGTCTTTGTAGTTGCAAGGGATCCTCCATGAAATAAATATGGGCATTGTGATCTCACTTTCAATGGCTGTGGGTCCACAGTACAAGGGAAGCTTAAGCTAGCATTCTCACTAAGGCCACAGTGATGACTATCTTCCTTTACTTGCATTTTTTTTAGTTTCTAGAACATCATTCAAGTTCCTCTTCTGCATGATGAGCGAGTGTGTGTGTGTGTGTGTGTGTGTGTGAATGTGTGTGTGAGTGTGTGAATGTGTGTGTTCATATCTCACCATTGAGAAAATATTCTGATTTGCCTTCCTTGAATCCAGAAGTGGGTGACCCATATACCACAATTCAGTGGAATTATCTTGTATTCTACTCTCTATATTCTAAACGCCGGACAGAACCTTAAATATGTTTTAATCAAGTTCTAATAAAGTTGATCAAATCTATATTTCAATGCACTAGCAGTTTTACTGCATTGCATTTTCATTTCAATACTAAAACTTATTAAGTTTTTCACTAATATGCACCTTTAATCGGTGCAACCAATTCAGGAAACCCAATTGTCACATTTCAGAAAACTTCACTTGAAAACTAGCAAAACCAGACCGACAATTAAAGAAAAACAAGGAATCAAAAGGTGTAAAAGAATGGACACAGATTCAAGATGGAAGGGTTTGGACAGCTGGCCAAAGCTCCACCAGTCACACAAATGAGTAAACAAAAACAGAAATACCTGGAAAAACTCAGCAGGTCGGGCAGCATCGACAGAGAAGAACAAAGTTGACGTTTCGAGTCCTCATGACCCTTCAACAGAACTAAGTAAAGATAGGAGAGGGGTAAAATATACACAAATGAGTAATGTGGTATATGAATTTCAATGCCAGTGTGATGCTCGGTATGTAAGCTGCACATCCCAAAGACCGGCGGATTGTATCAAACATCATGTCCCAGCCAGTGTTTGCAACGGGCAAAGGTACTGACCGCAACCATCCAGCCCATGCTTGAAAAACTCAAAACACAGTGTCCAACATTAGATGTGATTCCCCAATTAGACAACCTTTGTTAAATAATCCTCAATGTGCTAAAAATAGCACTGACAACCAATTTAAGATTGTCAGTTGGGCTCACAGTGTGGCACATTTGTGTTTACTGGAAGCTACATATATTAATACACAGGGCCCTGTTCTTTGCAGACAGAAAGAGCACGTACACACATTGCTCCTGTTTCAGCTAAACAAGACAAGTGATAGCCATTCACTGGTTCATTCCTTAGGGTAATGCCTTGACCAATCAGAGTTAAGCTGGTTGGTTTAAATGTCAAAAAAAATGCTTGGCAGTTAACTGTCAGTCACTATTAACTGGTGCATTCTCCATGGCAATGCCTCTAACTATCGGAGTCACTTGCCAACCAATCAGCACTCTCTTCTCATACAGTATAAAGCTGTTGCTTCTCCTGGTGTATTTTGAAGTATAGTCATTGTTATAAAGTATGAGATAGAGCAGCTAATTTGCACACAGCAAGGTACCATAAAGAGCAATGAGATAAATGGCCAGATTACCTATTTTAGTGATATTGGTTGAGAGACAAGTATTGGCCAGAACATCAGAAGAACTCTGCTGCTCTGCTTCAAATTGTGCCATAAGATCCTTTACGGCCACCTGAGAGTCCACTCTGTTCGATGTCTCATCCGAAAAAGTGCTCCTCAGTACTTGTCCTGGAGTTTCAGTCTAGGTTATGTGCTCAACTCTGAGAGTGATGCTTTGACTTTCTGACAGAGGTGAGGATGCTGCCACTGAGCTCAGTCTGACATCTGGTTTGACAGAAGAGGGAAGGTTGGGTGGCTCAGGAGGGGCCATATGGTTAGAAGACGTGGCAGAGATGCAGTCAGCAAAGCGTGGGAACATTTGAAAACAATGAAAGGATTTCAAACTCAGAGACTGAACAATGGGAAGCCAATTTAAATTTATGGGGACGACAGGGATGGGGAAGACTGACTTACTTCAGGGCTGATTATAGGTGTCGCTGTCTACACCAATAACTGCTTGTAAACCTGATTCTGCAGTGGAACTGTAGCTTGCATGTACCATCAATCTGATGCACTGTCTATTGCTAAATGCTAAACTCCTATGTGATCTGTCACTCTAAATATGCAGTGTTGACATTACCATGATTAGACCCAATGCATCTACATGTTTTGTACTATTCACATTGACAGATGTTAATTAATTTCATGATTAGTTTCAGAAATTTTTACGTAACCGACAGTATTTTCAGTGTTGCATTTCGCAGTTGCCCCGGCTATTTAAATTCCTGCCATACAAGTGACAAGAGTTCAAGAGGTAATTCACAAAGTGGATCCATTATGATCCCTGAAATTTAAAATATTTTCTGTACAGCTTATAAGTAGATTCCCAGTTGCAACTGACCTGAGTAATCCCCTGAAATCTAATTGAGATTCTTCACAATAAATCAGATCAGAATCTCATGACAGTTTGTCATGCGATGTCAAGAGGCAACACACCAAAGCTGGGAAATTCCACTTTCTTGGGCAGGTATTATTTCCTACCTCCAGAGCACTGATAAACCAAAAAAGCACTTGACAAGCGCCATCAGCTTGTTCATCCTGAGGGTTGCCAACTCTGGCTGCATGTCTTCCTGAAGGTTTGATCATATGGGCCTGAATTTTTCGGAATAGGGGGAGGAGTCCCCTCCCGCCATCCTAAGAGTCAGCGGGGGTAGGGAGGAAGGTCCGGAAGCCACCAGGTCTTAAGGGGTGGGGGTGGGGGTGGGGGTGGGCAGGGTTGGGGGTCGCCCTACTTCAAAAGGGGACATCTTGTGGAGGCGCCTCCTCACCCCATCTTCCCGCCCAAGATCTCAGTCCATTGATTTTCGTCTTTCCCCATGCAAGGTCAATCCTCCTGCCGGCCTAAAAACTGAGGCTGGGCGGGAAACGGCCCTTATGTGGCTAATAATTGGCCACTTAAAGACCTCAATCGGGGCAAGGGCAGGCTTTCCGTCCAAGGCTTTGCCCATCCCAGCGTAAAATCGCCGCATAGCTGGGGCGGGCGGGGACCCGGGAGGTATCCCACCCCTTCAAGTTCACACTCACCCCCACCCTCCCTGACTGATAACCTGCCAGCAGGGGGAATATAACATTCAGGCCATGGGGTTGTTACCACCTAACATCTGATCATATGGCATCTGGAAAAATGACTGCATTTACCGTAGAAAGGTTGGCTTGGCTATGGTTGAGTATCTCTCTGCTTGTCGTTTTCCCAGCCAGCAGCCGTTGAACTCAGGTTCATCTATATGACTATTCCAAAACTGTGAGCCTGTACATAATATCAAAAAACATGATTTAATCAGGCCCACTCTATTGTAATGATCATTGATTGTATAAATTGTGCTTAAAATCATCTGGTAACTGTTTCAGGAACACAGTGTTACATCACATGAGCCATATCACACATTATAACTTGCGTTTTTTCTGGTGCATATCCTGTGAAAAGTGTTGAACAATGAGAATGTACAATCAGTGTCATAATATTCCCTTTTTCCATGTAAAATAAACCTGTAATTATAAAGGCAGAATTTCTCTTCTTCCAAATGCACAAAATTTATTTTCCAAAGGTGGCATCTCTGAACTGGGAGCCTCAGTCGAAGCCAATCTGTGACACTGTGACCTGGAAATTTGTTGGAGCTGCACCCGTTTTACAGGCAGACAATGAGCACAAATGCAGAGCTGGTGCAAGAGTATTAGGCACCCGAGGCAAACCTTCAACTGTGCGTCACCCACAACAATCCACTTTGGAAAATAAATTTTGTGCATTTGGAAGAAGAGAAATTCTGCCTTTATAATTACAGGTTTATTTTACATGGAAAAAGGGAATATTATGACACTGATTGTACATTCTCGCAAGTTATAATGTGTGATATGGCTCACGTGATGTAACACTGTGTTCCTGAAACAGTTACCAGATGATTTTAAGCACAATTTATACAATCAATGATCATTACAATAGAGTGGGCCTGATTAAATTATGTTTTTTGATATTATGTACGGGCTCACAGTTTTGGAATAGTCATATAGATGTACAAATTTGTAAAACACAAAACAGAATGAGGAATATTATTTGAAATTTTTTAAATTTACTGCAATCAATAGGAGCTGAGAATGACTTCCCTTGACATGAAGACAGCATTTGACCGAGTGTGGCATCAAAGAGTCCTAGCAAAACGGGAGTTAATGAGAATCAGGTGGAAAACTCTCCACTGGTTGGAGTCATACCTAATACAAAGGAAGATGGTTATGGTTGTTGGAGGTCAGTCATTTCAGTTCCAGGGCATCACTGCAGGAGTTCCGCAGGGTAGTGTCCTAGCCCCAACCATCTTCAGCTGCTTCATTAATGTCCTTCCCTTCATCATAAGCTCAGAAGTAGGGATGTTCACTAATGATTGAACAATATTCAGCACCATTCCTGACTCTTCTGATACTGAAGCAGTCCATGTCCAAATGCAGAAAGACCTGGACAATATCCAGGCTTGGGCTGACAAGCGGAAATTAACATTCATGCCACACAAGTGACAGGCAATGACCATCTCCAACAAGAGAGAATCTAACCATCATCCCTTGACATTAAATGACTGAATCTTCCACCATCAATATCCTGGGGGTTACCATTGACCAGAAACTGAACTGGACTAGCCATATAAATACTGTGGTTACAAGAACAGGTCAGAGGCTCGGAATTCTGCAGGCCTACTGACTCCCTAAAGCCTATGCACCATCTACAAGGCACAAGTCAGGAGTGTGATGGAATACTCTCCTCTTGCCTGGAGGAGTACAGCTCCAACAACAGCCAAGAAGCTCGACACCATCCAGAACAAAGCAGTCCGCTGGATTGGCATCCCATCCACCAACTTAAACATTCTCTTCCTCTACCACCGACACACAGCAGTGTGTATCACCTACAAGATGCGCTGCAGCAACTCACCAATGCTCCTTTGACAGCACCTTCCATGCCTGTGACTTCTACCACCTAGAAGGATAAGGGCAGCAGACATATTGGAATGCCACCACCTGCAAGTTCCTCTTCAAGTCTGACTTGGAAATATATTGCCGTTCCTTCACTGTCGCTGGGTCAAAATCCTGGCATTCCCTCCCTAACAGCACAGTGGGTGTACCTACACCAGATGGACTGCAGCGGTTCAAGAAGGCAGCTCACCACCACCTTCTCAAGGGCAATTAGGGATGGGCAATAAATGTTGGCTCAGCCAACGAAGCCCACATCCCGTGAAGGAATAAATTTTTTTAAATGGGAAAATCTATATGCATGTCAGTATATGTGGATGTATATCAGTAGGATCTAGACCTTTCATTGCCCCTGATGAAGCCTGGTTATTTTCTTATGTAGTTTCATCAATAGTTCATGAAATGAGTTGGTGTTACTTTTCAAAATTTGCTAGATTCTGGAAAGGTACCATCAGACTGGAAAGTAGCAAATATAACCACTCTATTCAAGAAGGGAGGGAGGCAAAAAAAAGGAAACTATCGGCCAGTTAGCTTGACATCTGTCGTGAAGAAGGTAGTAGAATCGATCATTAAAGAGGTTATAGCTGGGCACTTAGAAATCCACAAGGTAATCGGGAAGAGTCAGAATGGTTTTGTGAAAGGGAAATCATGTTTAACCAATTTATTGGTGTTCTTTGTGTTCTATTGGTGCTGAAGGAGTAAAATGCTATGGATGAAGGGGAGCCTGTTGACATACTGTACTTGGATTTCCAGAAGGCATTTGATAAGATGCCACATCAAAGGTTATTGTGGAAAATAAAAGCTCATGGTGTAGGGGGTAACATATTACCGTGGATAGAAGAAAACAGCGAGTATGCATAAATGGGTCTTTTTCTGATTTGCAGGATGTGACTAGTGGAGTCCCACAGGGGTCTGTTCTGGGGCCTCAACTTTTTACAATTTATATCAATAGGTTAGTTGAGGGGAGTGAAGGCATGGTAGCCAAAATTTCAGATGACACAAAGATTGGTGGGAAAGTAAGTTGTGAAGAGAAAGAGGTTTCAGACAGATATAGATAGGTTGAGTCAGTGGGCAAAAATCTGACAGATGGAGTATAATGTGGGAAAATGTGAAGTTGTTCACTGTGGCAGGAAGAATAAAAAACAGAGTATTACTAAAATGGAGAATGACTGAAGAATTCTGAGGTGCAGAAGGATCTAGGTGTTCTAGTGCATAAGTCACAAAAAGTTAGGATGCAGGTACAGCACATAATTAAGAAGGCTAATGGAATGCTGTCCTTTATTACGAGAGGAATTGAACATAAAAATAAGGCTGTTATGCTTCATTGGTGAGACTGCATCTCGAATACTGTGTGCAGTTTTGGTCTCTTTATTTAAGAAAGGATATAAATGCATTGGATGCGGTTCAGAGGAGGTTTACTAGATTGATACCTGGAATGAGCGGATTGTCTTATAAAGAAAGATTAGACAGACTGGGCTTGTTTCCACTGGAGTTCAGAAGAGTGAGGGTTGATGTGATTGGAGTATATAAGATCCTGAACAGTATTGACAAGGTGGACTTAGGAAAGATGTTTCCTCTTGTGGGTGAGTCCAGAACTGGGGGCCACTGTTTTTAAATTAGGGGTCGCCCTTATAGGACAGAGATGAGGAGAATTTTTTTCTCTCAGAGGGTTTTGCAACTTTGGGACTCTCTGCCTCAGAAAGTAGTGGAGGCGGGGTCATTGAATACTCTAAAGGCAGCGGTAAATAGATTCTTGTTAGGCAAGGGAATCAAAGGTTATCGGGAATAGATGGGAATGTGGAACTTGAAACACAAACAGATCAGCCATGATCTTATTGAGCAGGCTTGAGGGGCCGAATGGCCTATTTCTGCTCCTATTTCCAATTTCATTCAGCTTTTTGTCACCGCCCACCAAATTTTGCTGCTCTAGGTGACTGCCTAGTTGCACAGGTCCTGCACTAATATGTCTAAAAGGGCACTGGCAAGCAGACAGGTAGTTGCACAGTCTGTTTACCTTAGAATGGGCACCTCCATAGGCATCCAGTGTGCCAGCTAGAAGTTTTCAAAAGGCTAATTAAAGTTTTTAAATAAGAGTCTGATGCTGGCTGTTAGACCTGTTAGCGAATTGGAATGCCCCAGTCCCTGACTGTCCACATGATGCCAATGCCCAGTAACCCATGGTACTAACAGGCAGAAAGGGCTCTAAAGGAATATTTTTTAAAGAGCTCATGACTCCATAATGGTGAAAAGTTTTGTTGTTTTAGAATGCAGGTTAACTTCTGTGTCTATTTTGGATTATTCTTTCTCTTCTGTAGTACAAGGGTCTGGCATAGAAAAGGTTAACATAGGACTGGGTATAGTGCCACCCACACTGTGGTGTAAAGAAACACATGGCCCGAGTCTAGAGGGCACTCTTGTACTGGACAGAGACATGTGTGGAAGCAAGCATGGAGACAGCTCCTGGCTTGGACCTTATACTCTCTTTATGTATAAAGTTATGAGTAGTGAATAAGCACTTACTGTTAAACTGCACAAGACTCAGAACATCTTTGTGAGACCTACCAAACTACATGCAACATCTCACAAGACCTTCTCCAACTGATTTCTGAGAAGGAGTTCCTGTTTGTATTTCATTGCTTTCAGAACAGTTTTAGTGCAGTCATGAGTGGCTTCCTTTGTGACTGAAGGACAAGGGAAAGAAGTGGAGAAGACAGGAGACAGCAGCTGAGAGAAGAGGGAGGGCATGGTCACTGTGTTGGAGGACTTATCCACAGCAGTACTTCAGGGAGCATTTCTCATATTTAACTGCATTGAGAAGCAATGTGTGAGGTGCCTTTACTCCATAAAGCAGCTATCACTGAGCCTTGCACCAGAGCATGGACAACACTGCTTGCATCTTCAAAAGGTCAGCGCAGCTCATTCCTTTATTGAAATGGGCTCCTGCCAGTTTCCATCAGTGACCTCTTCCGGTTTCCACTCCGCATTGTATGAGGGAGGTCACCATGCCTTTCTACAATTACAGGAACACTGACATCCCTTTCTCCATGGATAAAGCAAAGCAGGTCAAAAGAACACCTGGCTTCAGCCGAGAGTCCAAGGTGTTATAGACTGTATCAACATTTTCCAGTAAGTGTCACACCAACACCCCCCATTCTGGAGCAAAAGCATCCCTACCAACTCATGGGAGACCCTGGCTTGTGACTGACCAAAATGGGGTAGGTTCATTCGAGAAGGCACTGAGCACATCGAGAGACTTCATCAGAAACAATCAGAAGTGAAGTCAAGGTGTTGGCCAGAGCGCACAAACCCTCCAAACAACTCATCTCCCTGACCCTTCAAGCACTACCTGCTCCGCATGTGGCAGAGTCTGCAGATCGCACATTGGATTTATCAGCCATCTCAGAACCCATCAAAGCAGAGTGGAAGCAAGTCATTCTTGATCCTGAGAGACTGCCCAAAAAAAAGGAAGTTGCCATCTTGATATCTTTGTCAACAGAATGGGAATTCCCTCCTTGGTCCGATGTTAGCTGATATTGGTACCCCCCTCAGACAACAACCCACTCTCCTTCCAATCTGCCATCATTATCTCTCTCCTCAAAAGGAATGAACTTTGACCCACCCTTCTTGTCTACAACCTCCCTTCCCCCCACTCCAGCTTAAAGCCTTTGAAAATGTTGTCACCTCCCAAATCCGTGCCCATCTGTCCAGAACTCCATGTTTGAATCCCTCCAAGCAGCTTGTGTGAGTGCCAATATTCAGTAGTGCCACATTCCAGCCAGTTTCACCTCCACTTTTACAGGCGGGTATTTTCATTTGAATTGCTGCCGACCCGGACCGTCTGAATAATAGGAGATGTTTCCAGAATGTTTCTGAACTCCCAGGAAGCAGGTTGAGGTGGGGGTGGGGGGGAAGGTGGGGAGGTTGAAAATCGAGCTGGTTGCGAGCAAGGTGCCATTTGTTACAGAGACAAGAACGAAGTGCTGGGGCAAGCCCTGGGCACAACGGTCGGAGTTTCTCTGGCGACTTAAATTACTGGCCAAGGAAAAATGCCCAGTCGTTCAAAATCACATGCCAGGTAACCACTTTGTATCTAGCTTGCACAAGAGAAATCACATTTCCGATGGAGCGTTTTGCAATCAAGTGTTTGTGAGCTCCAGAGTCGTCTCAGAGGAGGAGCAGGGGCTGTGTCAGGGGAAAATGAACAGCACGGCTCAAGCCCTTAAGCTGACAGAGGGCTCTTATTCGTCCCTGACTGGACTCTCCACCTCCATGGCAACACCAAAGCATTGAACCAGATGATTGGCCTCCAATGAATTGCAGATAAGACCGAATGGGAGTGAATTGATGTGAATTTAATGCAGAAGAAAGCGGTGGAAGGCAGGTCCACTTGGTTCATATTTGAATAAAGCAAACAGGGGCAGACAAAAGGCTGACAGCTGTAAATGACATTGTCAGTACAAAAATTATCAGCAAGTTTACAATCTGTTTGCTCATGTTGAACAAACAGAATGTGTGTGGCATCCTTTGCCTCTGTGAATGGCAGAAAACACTCACAAGCCTCAGGATGGAGGCAGATATCAATTCTGTAGTGCTGCTGCCACAATTAGATAGCCATTTGACAGCCACACTAAGACTAGAAATTCTGCTCTGTTTTTCTTTTAAATGTAAGACAAGCATTAAGCGGTGTGGGGGTTGGGGGGGTGGGGGGGGGGGGGGGGGGGGGGGGTTGGGGGGGGGGGGGGGGGGGGGGTGGGGGTGGGGTAGCGGTGGATGGATGTACTCCCTGTATCTGTGCAATGAGTTATGCTGGCACTGAGTCTGGAGCCTCGGACAATTCATTTAATGGGCCCAACATTCCGAATGCCAAGACTTAAGTTTCCTAGCGAGGGCTCGAGTCAACATTTTTATTTCCCGTTCCCTTAAAGTGGAGAAGAATCAGAGATGCTTCTAAAGAAAGACACATCCCCCCCTCCCCCCCACCACCATTGTTTTGTCTGCCTTGTCACTCGATTTGCCCTGAACTTGTTAACTTTTCAATGGTTTCTGTTCGTGAGAAGGAACGAAGCAGTAGAGAAAGACGTGAGTTTCCCCAGACACCGCCTGCAAACAAAAGGAGTAGAATAAATATTTTTTTTTTAAAAAAAGCTCTCTCTCTCCTCTCCCTCCCAAACCAGCCTGTGTTCTGCAGGGGTTTGGAGTGTACTGCTTATGCATGTAGGTGACGCTTGCTGAGCCACTTGAATTCTGGATGTCCTAATATTGCTGTTTATAAGACTCAGAATTCCTTCACAGTACACACACTTTCTGCTCACTTGCTTCTCCTGCTGGTTTTCCCTTAATGTAAGAGACAGAAAAGCAGTAATGCAGAAACTGGGAGAGGCCCCCTCATCTGCAGAGGTGTTGCTTTGATAAAAGATCAGAGCCCAAATGAGATGAGTTCAGCCACATAACTTGGCTTGCCATTCAGCCTCATGTTTGCAAAGGCAACTCCATTAGAATTGATGTCAAAAACGCACACTTTCTGGAGCTTACTTTGAAAGATTACGGTGCCGCCGAGAAATCAGCCATTTAAATGCAAATGTGGCAACTTGCGAAAGGCTTTACCGCTTTCACTAAAGGCCTTGAGATCTTTAAAGGTGATGAGCTGAACAGACACCCCCATGGACTGAAGATACAGACGCCTGTTTAATGGGAAAAGGAGCCTTAGCCACATCACAAAACGACAGGTGAATAAGGTCTGTTTCAGGCAGATAAAAAAAAATTAAGACAATAAGTGGAGAGGGGCAGTGTAATCGGCAAGCAGGCACTACAACATCAAAACACATCCATTTCCACACACAAAAAAAAAGTTTATCCAATTATTGCTTAACTGGCTGACAATAGCTACTCCAGCGAGTACTTTTCATTTGAATCTAAATTGCTGTTCCACTTCCTGATATGGCAAGCCGGTCATAATTGGGTGACCATCATTAAAAAGTTGTTTGATTTGGAGCCCCGCAGTGTTTGATTAAGAGGGCAAATGCAAATTTGATGAAAGAATAAGGATAAATTTACATATCAGCTTCAGCTCACACGGAGTGAGTAAACACTCTGTTTATCTCAAGTGTCATTTTATGATTTCAACAGAATATAAAACTGACCTTGGTCTAGTCAGTGCAGCCGACCTGAATGAAATATACTGTTGTCTCAACACAATTTGTTGGAGTAGAACTTGTCAATAAATCCTCTGTGGCTCGGCAAACAGCATGAACTGGCTGGGTTATCAGAACAAAGATGACGCAGTGTACACATCACCTACAATTACACAAAATACTGACACTCACAGTGACAACCATGGCCTTTTTTTTGGTTGGCATTGCTCAGTGGATGGACAATAAGAGAAAAACTTACAAAGAGTGAGGCCCTGGGCGGCTTTGGTGCCAGCAGTGGAGTTAAGGTCCATGCACGTCCCTCGAACCTCAGGCGAGGTCACTAAAGTGGCCGAAATTCCTGTGTTTTTTAATATATAAGTTGAGTGCATAAGTACATTTGATTTGATTACATTGGAAGAGGAACTGGTGTTTCTGTGAGGCCTTTCCTGATCTCAGGGTATCCCAAAGCATTTTACAGCCAAAGAAGTACTTAGTCACTTCTGTAATGTAAACACAGCAAACAGTTTTCCCAACGCAAGGACCCACAAGCAGCAACCTGATAATGACTGGACCATAGGTTTTTAAGTTAAAAGCAAAATACTGCAGATGCTGGAAATCTGAAACAAAAACAGAAAATGCTGGAAAGACTCAGCAGGCTTGGCAGCATCTGTGGAGAGAGAATCAGAGTTAATGTTTGCGAGTCCATAATCATACAGACATGAAATGTTAACCCTGTTTCTCTCTCCACGTTTGTGTTTTAAGTGTTGGCTAGGTCTTCTTCATGTGCAATATTTTAGATCCACCTGAGACAACAGGGCCTTGGTTTAATGTCTTACCATGAAGGCAGCAGCACCTCTGACAGCTCAGCACTTCACTGGAACATCAGTCTGGATTAGGCACTCCCCGCAGCCTGAGGTGGGATTTGAACCTCCTGACTTCTTCAGTCAGAGTTCTACCAAGCCACAGCTCACATGTTAGTGAGAATGCACTATTATATATTGCCATCTAGAATTTTTTAATACTTAGAAAGACCTCCTATGTCTAGAGACAAAGCACATGCTTACACCTGTTTTTTGTACCTTATTTTTCCTTGGAGTAGGTCACTAGCCTGAAACCAGGGGCTATAGCTTGAGAGGCACCTCACCACACTAAACCAAACATGGTAGACCAGGGTTCTCTCCCGCTCTCAAGCATGACTGACCAGGATTCACTCCCACTCTAACTGCCTGCTATATTGGAAAGATTTGCCAATTCATACTCAACCTGTTTTGTCACATTATGAACATTCCTTGGCCATTAAGTCCTGGAGTGGGACTTGAACCCAGAGCTTCTAGGTAGGGACACTATCTACTGTGCCACAAGACCTCCTCTGGTTGCATATACGAACTGATTATTATTCATTGAGGACATGCCTAAGAGAAATGGCCATGTTATGATATATTAAAGAGATATTTGTACTCTAGTCCCATCCTCCCACCTCCAATACTTTCAGCACATCCAAATCTCTTCTGCCACTGTTCAATGTTGCAATAAAACCCTGCTCACCTACCATTCTTGTGCCCTCTGACCTACATTGGTTGCCAATCCCTCAATGCCTCATTTAAAATCCTCATCGTCATGTTTAAATCTTTTCATGGCCTCATCCCTCTCTCTGTAACCTCCTCCAGCAATATAAGCATCCCTCCACCGCTGAGATCTCAGAACTCCTAGGATTCTCTGGTGTCTTTTGCAGCCCCTTCCCTTCACCCACAATGACTTAATCTGCTTCTGGAGATTACAGGACATCTGACCCTTGATCACAAAACCAAGGTTGACACTCCAATGCTGCACTGATGGAGTGCTGCATTGATGGAGTAGCCATCCTTCAGATGAGATGTTAAACTGGCTGCCCAGCTGGGCGTAAAAAATTCCAGTGGCACTATTTCATAGAAGACAGGGGCGAGGGGAGTTCTCCCGTAAAACAGATTATCTGGCTATTCGCTGCTGATTGTGGGACCTTGCTGTGCACAGATTGGCTGCAGAATTTCCTTCATTATAATAGTGACTACATTTTAAAAGTACATTCTTTTGTTTTCATTTTGTTGTAAGGCACTTTGGGATGTCTAGAGGTGATGGATGGCCCTATTTAAATGGCAGTCTTTCTTTTATTATTTCTATTAAGAACAGAAAAAGGTGAAATGCACACATCACCAAGCAACACCAGAAACATTGGAGTGTTTTGGGTAGGCTCATCCATCAGAATTATTCTTCTAATTAAGTGGTACTAATGGGGCGATGATGGTGTAGGGGTGAATTAGTAATCCAGAGGTCTAGACTAATGACATGGTTTCAAATCCCACCATTGAATTTAAATTCAATTAATAAAGCTGGAATATGAAACTAATTTCAGTAACAGTGACCATGATACTATCATTGATTGTTGTAAAACCCCATCTGGTATCTCCTTTAGGAAAGGAAATCTGCCATCCTTACCTGCTCTGGCCTACATGCAACTTTAGACCCATGTCAATGTGGTTGACACTTAACTGCCCTCTCAAATGCCCTAGCAAACCACTCAAATCAAGGGCAATTAGGTACGGGCAACAAATGCTGGCCTTTCCAGTGATGCCCACATCCATGAAAGAATAAAGAAAAGAAATAATTAAACACAAGAGCAAATACCTTCATTTTAGGAGATAATTTTCTCTCCAGTTTAAAAAAACCCTAAGGGAACCACTCTTCTTATTTCACTTCAGTGAGCAATGAATGGAACACAAACGTGTTTTTCACTGTTTACACAGAAGAAATCCATGCATCAGGTAGAGGTAGGATACAGAGACATGTCGACAATTTGCCGTGCATTGAGCTTTCAATCTCAGGTATCAAGCAGAGGCTGTCAGAAGAGTTGACTGTGCCACCTCCTGTGTCGATGAAGTGACAACAATTAATTAGCACTGTAAGCTAGGTTTGGGAAGAGTGTTTTGTGATTAGATCTAAATTGTTTGAAGCACTTGAGTTCCTCTTTACAGGCTGTTACCTCAGATACCATGTTAAAGTGCTTCACTCTATACTCCAGCACCATTACTTACCTCATATCAGAATGGGCAAGTTTTGAAACTTGTCAATATATGGTGGTGTAATGAAAGTGAGACACAATTCTGCAGCTCTCTGTTACCTTGCATGGGTTGAAAAAATAAAATTCTTATCTTCATATGCCCGTGGATCCCTTGCCCAGTAATTGCCTGCCTGCACTACGCTTTCTTCTTTGGTCAAGATAGCAGAAGGGCGTCTCTCTTCCAGTGCTACTTTGTAACTGGCTGCTAGTAGTTGTGAGAGTGGCCAAAAGTTGTCTTGGCTTGTTGGTTTTCCCTGTCACCCTGAAGTGGAGCAGCTGGTATCTGGTTGGCACTACCACCACCCCCCTTCACCCCCACCCTACTTGCACAACATAATCTAGCTTGAGAACTCACTGTGTGGCGATCCATGGCCATGCTTTGAAGGTTTCCTGATTAATAATCTTTTGAGCAGTTCCGGTATCTAATATCCCATTTACACAACAGATGTCAGTTTGGGTTTGTTCACAGTTTACAGCTGTTCCAAATGTACCATGTAAATGTTTGCTACCATGTTGGCTCAGAGTGCAGACACCCGCTTCTTGATGCCAGCTTTAAACTGGCAGTGGAGTAAATTGATTCAAACCAGGCTGTTGTGAAATGGCAGATTTAAGCCAGGCTCATGTAAATGGCTTGATTTGAATCCCAACTGGTTACTGCCATGCAATTCAAGGTAGTCCCGAGTTATTTGGTACCATCTGCTACATGTAACAGTCCAGAGAGAAGGTGCCATGCAAACATTTTGATCTAAATCAGCTGGGATCCAAACATAATTCAATCGGCTAGATTATTAAAAAAAACTATAAATTAGTTGGCACAATGGGTGGAGCTACAGACAGCGGTAACAGCCTTTGATGTCTTATCATTTTGACTTTGAGTTCAAAAATAACTTGGTCCAAAGTTACTCGGGGGTCAATGGGAAAGGCAAGAGTTTTCTTTGGCTCAGTGTATCTTTGGTGGAAAATCTTCAGGCAACATTACTGGGAGAGTGTTCTTCGGTACTGGGTGAAAGCTCAAGTGTGTGGACTTTTTTGACTGGTGCATAATATTGAGGTACATGGTGTAGCAGCTCTGATATTCCTGACGTTAACAGGGTAAGGGAAGCTAAAGTGATGGTAGCCACTGTGCTAGCTCTCCAGTCATGAACTTACAGGGGATTGACAGCCAACCACATCTCTTTGATGTTGGAGAGTGTGCTGTCGAGGAGTTCCTCAGTTTGGATTGTACAGGATGGAGCAAAAACATTGGAGGATCCACAGAAAGCATGTCGTTGAGGTTCAGTGGCAGCATTCTTGCCTCTCAGTCAGGCAGTTGTGGGTTCTAGTCATACTCCAAACACTAAGTACATGATCTAGGCTAAGACTGCAGTGCAGCACTGGGGGTTACTGCAGTGTCAAGTGTGCTGTTTCTCAGGTGAGATGCTGAATTGAGGCCCTGTTTGCTCACTAGGGGGAAAGTAAGAAGCCCAATGACACTATTATGAAGCAGAGCAGGGCAGTTCTCCCTGCTGCTCTGTTCAATATTTAAGCCTTGCTCAACACCACTAAAAAAGATTATATCATTAATGCTTGCTGGGAGAGGCTGGGAGCTGGGGCAGGGGGGTGGGAGTTGGTTGGGGGAAGTGGAGACCCTGTCACCTTCACAGTTTCACTCCCAATTAAGTCCAGCATGGGTCGGGTTGAGGGCAGCCTTCCCACCCGTAGGCTAACTAAGGCCCTTAAGTGGCCACGTAATGACCACATAAGGGCCTCTGGTATTCTGCCACCTCTGGTACTCAACCAGGCAAACTGCCAGATGAACCCTGATGGACATTCCAGCAGCTTGGTGTGGGGGGCTGAAGGCTCCTCCCTCACTGGCATCCTGTGCTGAATGGAGGGAACCATCCACGGCAGGGAACAGACCTGCAGGAAGACACCCCCAAGCCCTTCACAATGACTGACACCACCGCCCCCCCACCTCCACACCCAGCCACCTGACTGACCTCGGAGATCTCATCCCCTCCATCCTTGTCCAAGACTCCAGCAATGACCTTTGTCCTTAGGCCTATTGCAGTACCGGCACTGGCCATCTCTCCCACGTGGTGCAGCCAGTACTGGAGAGTAACCAGCTTCTGAAAGTGCAGTGGGAAATTCCCCCTGCGGGGGCCAGGAACCCTGACGGCAGCAAGTGAGCTGCCTAATTGGAATTCAATCCGGATGGTGCTCCCGGAAAGGGCTGTGGCAGTCATACAACCTGCTATCCAGCTGTTGGACAGGCACACCACCATGACTATAAAATTCTGCCAAGTACCTCCTGTTGTGGCTTGGTGTCATCCTTTGTTTTGTAAAGCTCCTGTGGGTCAACCTGGGTCATTTTATTAAGTTAAAGGTGATATATAAACATAAGTTGTTGTTATTAAGTTATTAACTTACAGCTATAGCGATCTTTTCATTATTTTTCATGTTATTATTGCAATTTTCATTAATACATGAAGACCTTCCATCTTTTTCTATTCAGTGCAATGTGATAAAACTTTGGAAATAAACTTTGAGGCAGAAAAACAAGGAATGGAGAGATAATATGATCCAAGAGCTCAAATGCTAATGCTACAAAGGTATCTATACAGGTAAAAACTGTTCCACCAACTAAAGGCCATTCTTCAAAACAATAAATGGTGCTCTGCGCTACCACAAGCATTCCAAGTTTACCTCAAGAAAATACTAAAATGTCAAACCGAAAGGCTAACAATCGAAGTGAGCCACATGCAAGCCATGTCAGATTTTTCCTTTTGCATTTTTCTAATGGATGGGGGTAACTCAACCATGATTCAAACACTAAGATAAAAGCAAAATACTGCAAATGCTCGAAATCTGAAACAAAAACAAAAATAGCTGGAAAAACTCAGCAGGTCTTACAGCATCTGTGGAGAGAAATACAGTTAACGTTTCGAGTCCGTATGACTCTTCGTCAGAACTAAGAAATGTAGAAATGAGGTGAAATATAAGCTGGTTGAGGGGGGTGGGACATAGTAGAGGTCCAAGGGCCCAAACACTCCTTTCAAGTGAAGCAGCATTTCACTTGCACTTCTCTCAATTTAGTCTACTGCATTCGCTGCTCCCAATGTTGGAGAGACCAAACGCAGACTGAGTGACCGCTTTGCAGAACACCTTCGTTCTGTCCGCAAGCATTACCCAGACCTCCCTGTTGCTTGCCATTTCAACTCTCCACCCTGCTCTCATGCCCACATGTCTGTCCTTGGCTTGCTGCATTGTTCCAGTGAAGCTCAATGCAAACTGGAGGAACAGCACCTCATCTTCCGACTAGGCACTTTACAGCCTTCCTGACTGAATATTGAGTTCAACAACTTTAGATCATGACTCTCTCCTCCATCCCCACCCCCTTTCCGATCCCCCCTTTTCCAATAATTTATAATTTTTTATTTTTTATTTTTTATTTAATTATTTTTTTAAATATATTTTTCTTTTCCCACCTATTTCCATTATTTTAAATGTATTTCTATCCATTGTTTTATCTCTATCTTTTAGCCTTTTTCGATCCCTTCCCTCCACCCCACCCCCACTAGGGCTATCTGTACCTTGCTCATCCTGCTTTCTACTCTTAATGTCACCATTAGCACATTCCTCAGCTAATATCACCACCGTCAACACCTCTTTGTCCTTTTGTCTATGACATCTTTGGCAATCTCTTCTTTGCTTCCACCTATTACTGGCCCTCTATCCAGCTCTACCTGTTCCACCCCCCTCAACCAGCTTATATTTCACCTCATTTCTATATTTCTTAGTTCTGATGAAGAGTCATTTGGACTCGAAACATTAACTGTGTTCCTCTCCGCAGATGCTGTCAGACCTGCTGAGTTTTTCCAGCTATTTTTGTTTTGCCTTCATGTTTCAAACAGCTCCTCCCCACCACCACCTTTAACACAATCAAGTGGTTGGTATTGAGGAGAGCCTGCCCTTTAATTGTTGGTTAATTAGATCTTAATAACAGGGCAGTAGCTATTTCTGACCTTGACAAGGGAAATTTGGGACATGTGATAATTCTGCCCAAAGTTGAATTATGTTCCAGACCCCTTTATCTACTGCACATAGCAAATCCGCTGAAATGCAACCACATTATAATATTCAACTCCTATTGTCTAAAATGAAATGAACCAAAAAGCTTAACGTTAACCTTAGTTTTTCATTCTTTTATATTTTCACTGGTCCTTCCACTTTGTGCCAAATGGCCCCCAAAGATGTCCTTTTTGCTTGAAAACCTGCCTTAATTTAGCTATACTACAACAACCAATATCAATCTCTAGAGTATTATCGTGCAGAATCTTATTTATGGTGTCTGGCTGTGAACTTGATTCTTGTAGCCTGGGGCGATCTCACTGCAAGTGTATACTTAGCCAGGACATGTTAAATCTTTTCTCAGTGTGGGTGTTAATGGGTGCGCTCTTACAACACTCGAATACTCTGGCAGAGCATTCCTCAAACCGGGTTTTGACACTGCACTGAAGTTGCGCTCCATGTTGTGTCAAACCAAAGGGATATGAGACAGTAGATAAAAGCAAAAAACAGCGGATGCTGGAAATCCAAAACAAAAACAAAAATACTACCCTTAATTAGCATATTCCTTAGATAATATCACCACCTTCAACACCTCTTTGTCCTTTTGTCTGTGACATCTTTTGGTTATCTCCACTTATCACTGGCTCTACTTGTCCCACCCCTCCTTAAACTAGCTTATATTTCACCTCTCTTCTATTTTTACTTAGCTCTGTTGAAGAGTCATTTGGACTCGAAACGTTAACTGTGTTCTTCTCCGCAGATGCTGCCAGACCTGCTGAGTTTTTCCAGGTATTTTTAGATATGAGACAGTTTCTGACTGGAGTGAGATTGGGACCTGACTGAAGAATGATACTATCAATTTTTTGCATTGCTGCTAAGTGGTGGATTAACCGTCCTCCTACTGATTGTCCATCATTTGATCTCTCTCTTGCTCTTCTAGAGTCCCACAACATTCAGCAGCCAAAGAGATGGAGAAGTAGTTCCCTGATAACACTATAATGTTCAACATCATTACATAGGAACAGGAGTAGGCTATTCAGCCCCTCGAGACTGTTTTGTCAATGAGATTGTTGGCTGATCTGTACCTTAACACTATCCATCAGCACTGACTCCACTTACCCTTTAATACCCCTGGATAACAAAAATCTATTGATCTCAGATATGACTAATTGAGCTAGCGTCAACTGCTTTTTGAGGGAGAGGGTTCCACACTTCCACCACCCTTTACATAAAGAAGTGTTTCTTAACTTCACCACTGAATGACCTGGCTCTGATGTCCCCTTGTTCTAGATTCCCTCACCAGCAGAAATTGTTTCCCTTTTTCTACCCTATAAATTCCTTTCAAAATCTTAAGTGTTGCTCTAAAAATGTTCCAGTCTAGATGTTACATCAACAACTTCAATGCTTTGTTTAAGGACATAATCAGAAAAAAACAGGGAAAATTACTGATACAGTTAGTGCAGTGAAGCATAAGGCAAATGATCCACGTCATCGCAGTAAAATACACTGGGTGGAATGGTCACAGATTTGCATAATGTGCAGTAGCTTGTGAGAAAAAAAGTTGTTTTACCCACCAGCTGCAATGGTGAGTTTTTGTGCCATATTGTCCCACTCCCACCTCATTAATTATGCAGCCACCTTGCTGGTGGCTGGCCTCCAATTTGCCCACCACACAGTTACCTCGCCGCTTCCTCACGCAGGGCGCCATGTTTAAACTGCAGCCACGTGCAAACTTCTCAACGCTTGCAGCCCAGGAGGGCACTGGTGAAGACATGGCCGCAAAAGACACAAAGAGTGCAGCCCCCTGATTCAGTGATACATCCCTGGAATGCCTTCTGGAAGCTGGAGGCCCATCGCGATGCCCTCGACCCCTGCTTTGGCTGCAGGAGGCCCATCAGTCTCACCACTATGGCTTGGGAGACAGTGGCAGTGGTAGTCAGTGCCAACACTGCACAGAAGAGATTTGTTATCCAGTGCAGAAAATGGATGAAGGATCTCATCCATGCCACCAGGGTAAGGCAACCATCTCATCACTCTAAACCCCCTTCTCCATGCAAGCCTTAGTCCTGCAGCCATTGAAAAGCCACCCCCGCCTTTTACTGGTCTGGTAGGTAGAGACCTGCCCCCTAAAAGTGATGTGGTGCTGCCTGAGAAGCCTGGCACTGATGGCTGTGAGTGCTGCCCGAAGCAAGGTAGGCAAACAATCCTCGAAGTCCTAAGCGAAGTGCAGCTCGCCAGGTGCACGTGGCTTATGTACAGTTGTGAAACACGTCGCCATGCAATCATGCAAGAAACATGGCCCGCCATTGACACGTTGAGCAGATAATTGCAAACTGGTTTTACGATGGGCATGGAAATGATTTCTGGCCTTCTCGCCATATTGTCCTGTCCCCTCCCCCACCCGCCATGATGCCTGATGCCAGTGGGGCTGGAAAATTCCGGCCATAGAATCATAAAAGTTTGAGGCACGCAATGAGGCCATTTGGCCCATCATGCCCACACCGGCCGACAAATAGCCATCCAGCATAATCCCACTTTCCAGCTCTTTGTAAGAAATAACGGGTGAAAAAATTTCCCCTTGAATCTCCTCTAAACCTCCTAGCCATTACTCTAAATCTATGCCTCCTGGTTATGGGACCCTCAATCAATTGGAGTAGGGTCTTCCTCTCCACTCTATCTAGACCCCTCAACATTTTATACACTTTGGTTAGGTCTTGCCTCTGCCCAGTGGTGTAGTGCCAACTTTTGAGGTGCCAGAGCTCAAAGAAAATGTGTTGGCCATTTCATTTCTAAATCTCCTGTAATGTTGTTTTCATATGTATTAATCATTTGAGTCCCTTTTCAGGTGAAAAATATTAGTGCCGTAATTATTTTGTTTCGAACCATGTGGTATTTTGAATCTTTAGTCTTTAGCATAGCTAGAATTTCATTATGCAGCAGTTTAGTTATTTAATTCAAGCATATTAAATACATGAATTATGGAAAACATTACCTACTCCTGACTGGGGGATGGTATATAGAGGTGGCACAGGACAGGTAGCTGAACCAAAGCTGGGTAAACATGTGCCAGTAGGCAAAAGGCAGAGGGTTTGAGAGATTCATAAAGTCCAGAAAGAGCCAGTTCAAATGTTGTAATTCCTTTATGTGTGTTTGCAAATTTTTTTTATCAATTATCAACAGATTTCATTTTGTTGCAAGGGGTACATGTTTTATTGAAGCTGTTAAGACAGAATTATGATAAATCTTTTCAAAATTTAAAGTGTCAATCTGTGTGACATGCAATAGTTACCATAATAAAGTGAACATTTATCACCATGAGGTAAAGTAGTCTAGTCATCAACCAAGTGCTTTTTTAATTCATCATAGGATGTGGGCATTACAGGCTGGGCCAGCATTTATTGCCCATCTTTTGAGAAGGTGGTGGTGAGCTGCATTCTTGAGCCGCTGAAGTCCCTGTGGTGTAGGTACACCCACAGTGCTGTTAGGAGGGAGTTCCAGGATTTTGACCCAGCGACAGTGAAGGGATGGCAATATATTTCCAAGTCAGGATGGTGAGTGCCTTGGAGGTGAATTTCCAGGTGGTCGTGTTCCCATGTGCCTGCTGCCCTTGTCCCTTCCAGATGGTAGCGGTCGTGGGTTTGGAAGTTTCTGCCTAAGGAGCCTTGGTGAATCCCTGTAGTTCATCTTGTAGATGGTACACACTGCTGCTACTGTGCATCAGTGGTGGAGAGAGTGAATGTTTGTGGATGTGGTGCCAATCAAGTGGGCTGCTTTGTCCTGGATGGTGTTAAGCGTCTTGAGTATTGTTGGAGCTGCATTCATCCAGGTAAGTGGAGAGTATTCCATCACACTCCTGACTTGTGCCCTAATAATGGTGGACAGATATTGGGGAGTCAGAAGGTGAGTTAGCCATTGCAGGATTTCTAGCCTCTGACCTGCTCTTGTAGCAATAGTATTTACATGGCTAGTCCAGTTCAGTTTCTGATCAATGGTAACCCTTGAGATGTGATAGTGGGGGATTCAGCAATGGTAATGCCACTGAATGTCAAGGGGCGATGGCTAGATTCTGTCTTGTTGGGGATGGTCATTTCCTGGCACTTGTGTGGTGTGAATGTTACTTGCCACTTGTCAGCCCAAGCCTGGATATTGTCCAGGTCTTGCTGCATTTGGACATGGACTGCTTCAGTATCTGAGGAATTGCGAATGGTGCTGAACATTGTGCAATCATCAGCAAACATCCCCACTTCTGACCATATGATAGAAGGAAGGTCAGTGATGAAACAGCTGAAGATGGTTGGGCCGAGGACTCTACTCTGAGGAACTCCTGCAGTGATGTCCTGGAACTGAGAATGATTGACCTCCAACAACCACAACCATCTTACTTTGTGATAGGTATGACTCCAAACAATGGAGAATTTTTCCCCTGATTCCCACTGACTCCAGATTTGCTAGGGATCCTTGATGCCACAGTCGGTCTTGATGTCAAGGGCAGTCACTTACACCTCACCTCTGGAGTTCTGCTCTTTTATCTATATGTGGACTAAGGCTGTAATGAGGTCAGGAGCTGAGTGTCCCTGGCAGAACCCAAACTGAGCCTCAATGAGCAGGTTATTGCTAAACAAGCATTTCTTGATAGCATAGCTGATAACTCCTTCCAACACTACTGATGATCGAGAGTAGATCGAGGGTAATTGGCTGGGTTGGATTTGTCCTTCTTTTTGTGTATAGGATATACCTGGGCAATTTTCCACATAGCCGGGTAGATGCCAGTGTTGTAGCTGTACTGGAACAGCTTGGCTAGGGGAGCAGCAAGTTCTGGAGCACAAGTTTTCAGTGCTATTGCCGGAATATTGTCAGGGCCCATAGCCTTTGCAGCATCCAGTGTCTTCAGACGTGTCTTAAAATTATGCGGAGTGAATTAAATTGGCTGAAGACTGGCATCTGTGATGCTGGGGACCTCCGGAGGAGGCTGAGATGAATCATCCACTTGGCACTTCTGCACTTCTGGTTGAAGATTGTTGCAAATTTTTCAGCCTTATCTTTTGCACTGATGTACTGGCTCCCCCATTAATTGAGGATGGGGATACTTATGGAGCTTCCTGCTCCAGTAAGTTGTTTAATTATCCATCACCTTTCAAGACTGGATGCGACAAGACTGCAGAACCAAGATCTGATCCATTGATTGTCTATCACTTGCTGCTTATGCTGTTTGGCATGCAAGTAGTCCTGTGTTGTAGCTTCACTGGGTTGCCACCTCATTTTTAGGTATGCCTGGTGACCTCCTGCACTATTCATTGAACCAGGGTTGATGTCCTGGGTTGGTGGTAATGGTGGTAATGGTAGAGTGGGGGCTATGCCGGGCCACGAGCTTACAGATTGTGGTTGAGTACAAATCTGCTGCTGCTGATGGCCTACAGCGCCTCATGATTTCCCAGTCTTGAGTTGCTAGATCTTTTCAAAGCCTATCCCATTTAGCACGGTGGTAGTGCCACACAACATGACGGAGGTTATCTTCAACGTGAAGACGGGACTTCATCTCCACAAGGACTGTGCCGTGGTCACTTCTACCAATACTGTTTTGGACAGATGCATCTGTGGCAGGCAGCTTGGTGAGGAGATGAAGTCAAGAATGTTTTCCCCTCTTGTTGGTTCCCTCACCACCTGCCGCAGACCAACTAGCTTTGATTACATGTCTGGATGTCTGGTATCAGCTGTGCCTCAATGAATAATTCAATAATATCGTGTTGAAATATGTAATTTTTCAATATTTACAATCTCTTTAAACCATTATTTTGGACATTAAACAATTTTTTACTCAAAATTAAATCTCTATTTTTAAAGGGAGCATTTTGAATTTTGATTAGTGGGCAGCCAGCAGTGAGACTCTGTAATGACAGGATAATATCTTACTATAATAGTGTGGCTATTCAGCTTCACACAGTGTGACCTTTGTAGTTTTTGTCTGGTGCTCTATAAACTTTATGTACATTAAGCTGAAAGAGAAAGTTAGAGACTTCTACGTTCATGTTCAATTTTCTCCAAAAGACATGAATTTCAAAACCAATTACCAAACTGTTGTCAGCAGAAACAGTAATTCCTTACTCCTGTGAAATAGGAGCAATTATTGACACCAAAGAGAGAGAAAAGCAAGATAGAGAAAGGACGATTGACACCATCTTTCCTTATTCTAGTTTGACTTTTTAACTGAAGCTGAATTTTGAATACAACATAGCATATTTGAGCCAGATAGGATGGAAAGGAATATTAGGAGGAAGCAAATTGAGGCTGAGTGGCCTCTAGCCTTTCCCAATCCACGTTTTGGGAAATGAATTAAAATGGTAAGTGGATGAAGTGCAATTGGTGAAGTGAATGACAGTGGAGTAAGGGGAGGGGCAGACAGGGTTTAATGGATGGTTCAAAGAGGGAAGGGGAATGAATAAAGGGGTATTGGAAGAGTGGAGGATGTGGTGGGACCAAGGACCAGAAGGAACATGAGAGGAGTTGGAAAGAGAGCCACTGAGGGTCACATTTGCTCCAGAACTCCCATTCTGTACGTGGCTCCTTTCCTCACAACGCCACAGCAAGACATAGGACATAACACCTCTCAGCCAAAAAAGGAAAAGAAAGAGCAGTTAAGGGTGAGAGGAAAGTGAAACAGAAGTTTGGGAAAGAGAAGTAGAAAAGGGAGAGAGAGAGGCAAAAAGCAAACTGAGCAGATAGAGAGAAACAGGAAAAGAAATACAAGAGATAAATGGGATCATGTTCTCTGACAAGTGTAACATCAAGGGAGGTTGATTAGTAATATTAATAATTAGGAGTTCATAAATCAATACTTATGCAAATCAGTTGAATTAATACACATTTATACCAACACCATGATTCACACATTTAATTGAATATTTTGTACATTACAACAGTAAATATGAAGTACTTCTGAAGTACTTCATTGGCTGTAAAGTGCTTTGGAACATCCTGAACTGGTGAAAGGTGCCGTATAAAGCAAGGATTTCTTTCTAACCTTTGATTAGATCAGTTGGTGCGGTAACTGAATGTTACTCCCTCCTACCAAACACTGCTCGTGATGTACTGTGGAGGCTCCCGCCAATGAGCTCTTAGCGTGGGCAACCCGCGGGTGGGGCTTTTTCTGATGTGAGATCTGGTCGCGTGTGCAAGCGCTGAAAATGTCACTGTAATAGAGTTTAACTGTTTCTTGACAAAACCAGCCTGCTCCATTGAATCATCACTTTTGGCAACAAGGGTAAAATTGACTCTGACTCTGCACCTCGCCTTGTTACTGTGAGTAAGTTGAATTAAAAAAACCATTCACCAGTCATGCCACTGTTTGGAAGAATCATATGATGCTAATTTTGAAGATGGGGCCGGTATGTTGAGTGCCTCGGACTTTACTTCGTAACAAATGAAATAATCGCCAAATAAAAGCAGAAAGCGATCCTCTTAAGTATATATAGCAGTAAAAATGAACTTCATTCACAACCTGACTGCTCCGAGCCTGATTCCAAGTCATATAGTGAGTTAGTGGACCTAATGAAAACACACTTCCAGCCGAAGCTGTCTGTGATAATACAACACTTTAAATTTAATTCAAGAGCTCGCGCCCCGGGAGAGCCCATCACAACCTATGTGGCGAACCTCAAGCAGTTAACAGAATACTGTGACTTCGGAGACTTTCAAAACGATATGCTGCTGGATCGACTGGTATGTGGAGTGAAGGATGATACCATTCAGTGCCGATTGCTTGTTGATGTTGATAACGATTTTAAACATGCTCTAGAAATTTCCCTCAGCATGGAAAGTGCTGTGAGAGACTCGCAGGCTTTGCAACACATGGATAATGGCTCCGTACTTCATGTTGGGCAGGAACCTGCCTACGAGCGTGGTGTGAAAACCAGACCTGCAGAATTAAAGTGTGCTTCAATGGCCACTCTAAGAAACATTAAGAAGCCTGTCAGAAATGCTTCATCATCGGTTTCAAGACAAAATTGCTGTAGATGTGGAGGTGACTACGGAACAGATACCTGTAAGTTCAGAGAGGCAGAATGTCATTATTGTCATAAGAAGAGTCACGTGGCTAGGCAATGCTGGACAAAGTTGAAGCAGCCTGCAAAACAGTAAACAAGTATGATCGAGTTAACGGGTACAGCAAAGGCTGAAGCTGCTGCTCCTGACATTTACTCCTTATACAATGTGACTGCTGTGAAGACTGAACCTATTTTGGTGACAGTATGAGTGAATGAGAAGCCACTGACAATGGAAGTGGATACTGACACCTCAACTATGGCGGTAGGAGAGCAAACTTTCAGGTACCTTAATGAAGGAAGACAGCCAATAAACTTGGAGCAGACAACTGCTAAATTAAGAACTGACACCGGAAAATCTATTCAAATAAAGGGCATCACCACTGTCCCGCTCTCTTACAAGCAACAGACAGCACAACTGTGAAAGGAGAGGGACCGAGTCTTTTAGGTCAGGTTTGGTTACAGAAGATCAAACTCAACTGGCCTGAGATATTTACCTAAAATCAGATGGAATCCCTGAACCTCTAAGGAAATACAATATGGGTTCTCGGAGTGAGTTAGGAAATTGGAAGGACCTTCACATGCTACAAGGATCCCTCAGGTCAAAGTTTGTTCCTCTGGAAAATTATCAAGAGAAGCAAGATGAATTTAATGCCACTCTGAACAAGCTGAAGAAGTTGGCAGGGAAAACTCAACAATGTTCATTAGTTCAGGAAGAGGCCAAGAAAGACACTGAAGGACTGAAGAACCAGCTGAATGAAACAAAAGATGCCTTGAAAGGAAAAGTTGTGGAACTTTCTAAGATGCGAGTGGATAATGTAGCCATGAGCAGCACAGTTACAGACCTGTGCAAGCTAAGAATTCACAGGAGAGAGACCTGGCCAACTGTGAAACCAAAGTGAAAGGCAAGGACAAGCTCTGCTGCAGACAGAGAAAGAAAAGACAGAAATAAGTTTGGAAAATATAAATCTGACACTGAAGGTCACGGAGATAGAATGAAAAGCACTAATAACCTTAAAAATACCGAGAACCACTGAGTCATTGAAAAATGAAATGGCTGAAATTGTGAAACAAATGAAAATAAAGGTTCCATTTTTGAGATGTCAACATCTAGCAGAACACGACTGACACCATGGGAAAAGGGAAATGCCTAACCGACAAAGTCCACCAAAGCAACTGAGAGAACCGTTCCTCCAAATGTGACAGAATGTGTCCTGGAAGGATTGTCTGGGCTCCCGGAGCCATTGTTTCGGAGACTGGTCCATTATCTTTCCAAGTACGAGTGGGAGATAGAATCATCCGTAAGCACATAGATCACATCCGTGTCATAGAAACATTCCAACAATTAACCGATCAACCTGTGATTAATGTTGAACTGTTGACTTCTGAGGTGTGTGATTGACCTAGAATACACATTCCAGATGTTTCAGAAGAGTTGCCAAATCCTGAGATATCTAGTTCTGATTATATGCTTTACAATGCAGCTCCAGATCCTGTCGATCCTGTTGAGGAATTTCCAATGGAAGAGCTTTGCTGCTCTAGCCGTATAAGACAAGCTCCTCAGAGACTTGATTTATAATCACCTGAAATAGTCTATATGTTTGTTGGATTGTTTAAATGTTTTTCTGTATAGAGTAATTGTAACAAACTAAAGGAGGAGGAAATATGGTAACTGGATGTATAGTCACTCCGTCCTGCCAAGCACAGGTCATGTGATGTACTGTTGGGGCTCTGACCAGTGAGCTCTTAGCGCGGGCAACCGGGTTTCTCTGATGAAAGATGTAGTCATGAATATAAGCACTGAAGATGTCTCTGTAATAAAGTTTAACTGCTTCTTGGTGATACCCATCAGCCCCATAAAGTCATCACAATTAGTATGAAATGGTTGGCGCATATTTGGAAGTAGATCTAAATTACCATTCTTTCTCTTTGTTACTCTTTCTGACTTTCTTACTCTTTATCACTCTATCTAAACAAAGGAGAACATAAAATGTGCTGAGTGACGCACTGTAGTTTCCCAACATCAACTTAGAGATGCAGCAATTATAAATTTGATGATCTCTCCGAAATGAACAGAAAATGTATGTAAATTAAGTGTACAGATTGGTTATTCCCTTTAAAATACATTATTTGTGCATGAAGGATGACTTGGCCCTCAGTTAAAGTCTAAGATAAGTGAGTGTCTTCAAAACAAGAACAACCTGAAAGTGGTAAAATACCAACAATAAACCAGGATCTCAGAAACAAGTAATGAAAACAGCTCCCAGGGTAAGAGTACAAATCATTACTTCAGGTCAAGCTCCTGTAATGTTATGACAATCTGTACCTGCTCCCTCTCCCATGATGGCTGTCGACACCAACTCCCCGCCTGAACAACACATTATCACTATGTTCTCTCATCTGTCTATTGCACCAAATGGTGGTTATGGAGCACTGCCACTTTATATTTTCCATGTGAATTAAATGGGAACCTCTTTTTTCAAAATGAAAAATGCAACTGTGACTTTCATGAAGGAACAGGTTCATTCTTTAATAAGAACATAAAATGCTGCAAGTCCCCAGCAGGTCAGGCAGTATCTGTGGAGGGGAACAGATGCCTGTTGAGTGTTTCCAGTGTTTTCTGCTTTTATGTCTGATTCCCAGCTCTGCATTATTTTGAGTTTGGATTAGGTTTATCCTTTAATCTGTATATTTAGAATGTCAACTTTTTAACAATATTCCTAAGTCAGAACTGCAGATGCAAGTTATTATTACAATCAGGGCTTCTAAACTGTAGTTATTTTATTGCAGGCTTCCATCCTGTCCCAACCATTTGCTTTATTTTTAAGATTTCAGCTAACACATCATAAAGTTTAAACTCTCTAAGATTGCAATAGTGAAGCACGGAGGACTAGTCATTAAGGCCTTTCAACAGGAGGTGATGGAATGGCGCTCCAGCAACACTACGTCCCTGCCTCAGCCTTTCCTGTCCCAAAGGAACCAACACCAACCTATCCAATCTTTCCTCATAGCTAAAATTCTCCAGCACAGGCAGCATCTCTGCAAATCTTCTCTGTACCCCCTCGAGTATATAAAAAACAAAAAGCAAGGAACCCTGTACCAAGTCTTGCTGAACCTCACTGGAAACAGCTTTCCAGTCATGAAAACACCCATAAACCATTACACTTTGCTTCCTGCCTCTGAGCCTATTTTCAATCCAACTTGCCACTTTGCCTTGGATCCCAAGGGCCAGCCTGCCATGTGGGACCTTATAAAAACCTTGCTAAAATCCATACAGACTACACCAAACACATTAGCCTCATTGACCCTCCTGTTACCTCCTCAAAAAATGCAATCGTTAGTCAGACATGGCCTTCCCTTGATGACGGCTTTTGATTATTCCATGTCTTTCTAAATGAAGTTTTATCCTGTCCCTCAGAATTTTTACAATAATCTTCCCACCACCGAGGTTAGGCTGACTCAGCCTATCCCTTTCTCCCTTTTTAAACAATACAACATACACTCAGACATTACATTTAATGCAAGAGCAGTTTGCTTTGACAATCTTCCCTTCATTCTTTTTTCAGAACTACTCAGGGTACCTGCTCAGCACTGTCTCAAAACAATCCAACTGTGGGTGGACTGTGGGTGTATCTACACCACATGGACTGCAGCTGTTCAAGAAGGCAGCTCACCACCACCTTCTCAAGGGAAACTAGAGATGGGCAATAAATGCTGGCCCAGCCAGCGAAGGCCAATCCGTGGATGAATTTTTAAAAAACTGGTTTCTAGTAGTCTCTGCAAGGGAGCCAAGGCCCCCAGTTGCCATTTCTGTGCACCAAAACATTGAACAACAAGAATTTGCTTTAAATAGCATCTGTAAAGTAATAAAACATCCCAAGACACTTCACAGGAGTGTTATTAAACAGAATTCAACATCTGGCCGCATAAGCTGATATTAGGACAGGTGAATAAAAGCTTGGTCATAATAAGCTTTAAGGAGCATCTTAAAGGAGGAGGGTGAGAGGCAGAGAGATTTAGGGAGAGAATTTCAAAGCTTAGGGTCCAGGTAGCTGAAGGCATGGCTGCCATTTGTAGAGAAGTTAAAATTGGGGATGCACAAGAAACCAGAATTGGAGGAGCAAAAGAGCTTGGAGGGTTGCAAGGTTGGAAGAGGCCTCTATCTTTTCAATGACATTTTCATGTTTACATTGGGTGGTAAGCGAATAGAGAGTTTATAAGCAAACAGCATGGAGCAATAACTGTGCAATGAATTTATATAGCACATTAACCAGAGAGGCAGAACAAAGCCATCTTGTAAAATCACAAGCAAAAGTTATAGGCTGCTCAGTTATGAGCTGTTAAACCAAGTTTAGGAGTAATATGCAAGCAGAAGTCACTTTAAAAGATTCATTTTGTGAAGCCTTATTGTAAGATAGAAAACCAGACTGTGGAATATAATCCTTCAAGAACAATCCTGAAGTTGTCTTTGGGGTGGTCTTACAAAATGAAATCAATCTCTTTTGACCTTGTAAAATTGTACATTTAATAAGTGCTAAGGATGCAAGACTAGAAATGAGAAGATCTTTTTCACAGTCCATCGTGGATATCAGGCTTTGGACAAGAGCCTAACAATGTGTTAATTCCTTCAATAATTAGCTGGAGACAAGTCCATTTCAAATAACATTAGCAGCTGTACAACTTTTTCAATGGCTCAGCAATGCTATCCAACAAGTATCTGGTCATAGAAATTAGGAAGTTGCATAAAACCATAACTTAAGGAATCTTATTTTTTTGTTCAATCCTGGGATCTGTGTTTTGCTGTCTAGGCCAGCATAATTATCCATCCCTAATTGGCCTTGAGAAGGTGGTGGTGAGCCGCCTTCTTGAACCACCACAGTCCCTGTGATGTAGGTACACCCACAGTGCTGTTAGGAAGGTAGTTCCAGGATTTTGATCTAGTGGCAGTGCAGGAATGGTGATATAGTTCCAAGCCAGGAATGTGTGTGACTTGCAGGGTTATTTGGAGGTGGTGGAATTCCCATGCATCTGCAACACTTGTCCTTCTATATGGGAGAGATCATGGGGTTGGAAGATGTTGCTGAAGGAACATTGGTGAGTTGCTGCAGTGCATCTTGTAGATGTTACGCACTTTGCCACTGTGCGTCTGTGGTAGAGAGAGTGAATGTTTAAGGTGGTGGATGGGTGTTGAACAAGAGGGATGGTTAGTCCCGGATGGTGTCAAGCTCCTTGAGCATTGTTGGAGCTGTACTTATCCAGGCGAATAGAGAGTTTTGCATCACACTCCTGACTGGTGCCTTGTAGATGGTGGACAGCATTGGGGAGTCAGGAGATGAGGTACTCTGAAGGAGTTGTCTGAAGGAGCAATGTTTAATATTTAAGGAGTTATGCATCCTAATCTGAGATGATTGTGGCCTTTCCTTCCTGGAGTGGGCTAGACACTAGCTGGCAGCCAATTTGTGTACATTGCGGAAGGTGAGAGGGTCAGTCCTCATGGGTGCAGCTCTGACTCATTGATGTCAGACTCTCAAAAGCTGATTTTGCCCCAACAACGCTCAAGAAGCTTGACACCATCCAGGACCAAGCAACCTTCTTGTTCAACACCCATTTTTCAGGCAAGGACATTGGCAGTGCTCCAGAAGAGTGCTGTGCTCAGAGGCAATGAGGTGCACCCTGATTTCTGGCCAGGGCTTGTTTCCATGTGTTAGTTGTTGTACAGGTAGACGCTGAAGACTGCTGTTGAGAAGACATAGGAAACTGGGAATTCAATATTATTGCAATGCAAGGGTGGACCTGGAGGGATGGCCAAGTATCTTGTTGTTGTAGTTTTGTATTTTGAGAATTAGGTTTCTTTAGGTGGATCATAGAGATTGATCATAATTACCTTGTGGTCTTTTGGAAATCTCACTTCCCTACTGTAGTGTGCCTTCTTGTTTCTCTTCAGACCACTACACTACCTGATGATAAAGCACAGAATGGCCAAGCACAGAAGGAGGCCATTCAAGTCATTGATCCTATCCCACCTCTCTGCAACAGCAATTTAGCTAGTCCATTCTCCTGCCCTTTCTCTATAGCCCTGCAATTCTTTTCCCTTAAGATGCTTTTCTAATTTTCTTTCGAAAGCCATTATTAAATCAGCCCCCACCACACTCTCAAGCAGTGTATTCCCAATTGTAACCACTCGCTGTATTAAAACAAAATCCTTTCTCATGTTGCCTTTGATTCTTTTGCCAATCACTTTATATCTGTGACTCTGGTTCATGACCCTTCTGTCCTCCAGCTCCACTCATCCAAGTGTTCCTCCACTTTCTTTTCTTTGTTTCCTTCCTTTCCTTCCTTTAATATGTCTTTTATTCCTTCCTTCTATTCTCTTTCCTTCGATATCCCTTGTTGTCATCTCATTCATCTACCGTGCCCTTGTTTCCACTTTCCAATGTAAACATTTCCTCTTCATTCCTACCACCATCGTCACGTTTCCCTCCAGTCCTGACTTCTGATTCCCTACAGCCCGATGTTTCTCTTCAATCAATATTCTCTTCCCTCTGAGAACATAACAGTGAATCTTCTGTGGTTGCAGTGAGACCGTCCTTGTTCCTCGCAATGTTTCAATGAATATCAATCCTCATCAGAGGGACAGCAGCAAATTCGCCCAGCCACAAATCTGCTGGTTGCTAGGTCTTAGTCATTGTGGAAAGGCAATCTTTCACACTCACGTGTGGTTATTATTGAAGGCAATCGGCAAAAGAACCAGAGTTGAAGTGGAGAAGAAAATTTACACAGCGAGAGGTTATGATCTGGAATGCACTGTTAAAGGTAATGGAAGCTGTTGCAATAGAACCATTCAAAGGAGAATTCAATAAATACTTGAAGAGAAAACATTTGCTCGGCTATGGGGAAAGGGCAGGCATGTGGGGCTAATTAGATGGGCCAAAGAGCCTTCTACTCTGCTGCATGATTCTGTGAAATTAAAGCTGCCAACTATGCCTCATAATTATTTTTGTTCCTATCTTTCTTAGGTGGGACCTGCATCATTGGAAGGGCTTACACACTTGCCCTGATACTAGCAGGTCAGAATAATGAACAGAGAATAGATTTTTTTTGTCAC
Organism: Carcharodon carcharias; assembly: GCF_017639515.1. Classification (NCBI taxonomy): domain Eukaryota; kingdom Metazoa; phylum Chordata; class Chondrichthyes; order Lamniformes; family Lamnidae; genus Carcharodon; species Carcharodon carcharias. The sequence goes on along the minus strand of NC_054468.1, from coordinate 110,128,550 downwards.
TCTTGGGATGTGAGCATCACTGGCAAGGCCAGCATTCGTTGCCTATCCCAATTGCTCCTGAGAAGATGGTGGTGAGCCACCTTCTATGTGGTGTAGGGTATACAAGCTATGTTTTAATCTGTAGCAGTCAGGATGCCATTGAGTGGCTTATGAAATACTTCAGACGGCAGTTAGAGTCATGTGTAGGCCAAACAAGGATGGTGGATGTCTTTCTCTGGGGAGGATCATTAGTGACCCAATGACCCATTGTTTTTGCTAGATCACAGTTTCATGATCATTATTAATAAATCTAACAATTTTTTAGCTAATTGAATTTAGATTCCCTACTATAGTGGGATTTGAACTCATAGTCTCCCCTACTATTATGTCCCAGCATTACCATTATGCTACAAACCCCACCATATATCCTGCCTAGATCACTTCAGCTATTAAACCATAGTTCCATGGAAATCACCTTTATCTTTGAGGAGCAGCAGAATAATGCTCACTCAACGTTATTTTGATTTTAGATGTTGAACAAGTATATTAAATAAACAAGCAAATAACAAGAGAAACAGATATGTTTACATAAGCTGTTAAACTTTATTATGCGCTCATATAGTAGAAAATAATAGCTCTTGGCTATTTTGAAGGAGGGTGGTTAGCTCAGCTGGTTAGTCAGCTAGCTTGTGGATCAGATTAATGTCAACAACACAGGGTTCAATCCCTCTGCTGGTGGCCACCTTGGGGCTTGCCCCACTTGTAGCAAAAAAATCATGATAATTATGTTTGGTAAATAATCACCAAGGGTCTGCTTTTTTTTTGCAGAGAAGTCAAGAAGAACTATTATGAAACCATCATTACTTATCCACATTCTTCCCTTACTATACTTGTTGGAGGTAAAAGCAAAATACTGCGGATGCTGGAAATCTGAAACAAAAACAAAAACTGCTGGAAAAACTCAGCAGGTCTGATAGCATCTGTGGAGAGAGAGACAGAGCTAACTTTTTGAGTCCGTATGACTCTTCTTCAGAAGGAGGTTCAGTTGGAGGTGCTGCCTTTTGGGTGAGATGTTAAACTGGGGCCTCCTGTGCCCTCTCAGCTGGGTACTATTTGAAGAAGTACAGTGGCCTTTTCCCCATTGTCTTGTCCATCTTCATACCCCATCTCAGTGTTGGTGGACCTTCCCTTTGAACTGCTGGTCCTTGTGATGAGGTGCACTTGCAATGGCATTAGATTGCAAATTTAAGGCTGGGAATCCAGTAATGATAAAAGAATGGTCATAGATATCCATCAGAATGCGTGTGACTTGGAGAGGAGCTTGGAAGTGATGATATTTGTATTCCATTGATATTCTTGGTTCGCTAGAACCTGGGGTTGCAGGAGAGGGAGATGCTGTCAAAGTAACCTTAGTGAATTGCTGCAGTGAACCTTATAAATCATAATCTTTTAAAAGTTATTCATTCACAGGATGTGGGCTTCACTGGCTAGGCCAGCATTTATTGTTCATCCCTAGTTGCCCTTGAGAAGGTGGTGGTGAGCTGCCTTCTTGAATCACTGCAGTGCATGTAGCCTAGGTACATCCACAGTGCTGTTAGGGTGAGTGTTCCAGGATTTTGACCCAGCGATAGCGAAGGAACTGCGATATATTTCCAAGTCAGGATAGTGAGTGACTTGGAGGGGTACTTCCAGGTTGTGGTGGTCCCATCTATCTGCTCCCCTTGTCTTCCTAGATGGTAATAGTCGTAGGTTTGTAAGATGCTGTCGAAGCTGTGAATTCCTGCAATGCATCTTGTAGATGGTACTGTGCATCAGTGGTGGAGGGAGTGAATGTTTGTGAATATGGTGTCAATCAAGGGGCTGCTTTGTCCTGGATGGTGTTAAGCTTCTTGACTGTTGTGGGAGCTGCACTTATCCAGGTAAGTGGAGAGTATTCCATCACAATCCTGACTTGTGCCTTGTAGATGGTGTTCGGGCTTTGGGGAGTCAGGAGGTGAAGTCCTCATTGCATGATTCCTAGTCCAGCTACAATGCATCTATGAGGGTGTGAGTGTATTGGATCATCCTTCAAACTAATGGGCCAAATTGATTTAGGAACATAGGACACAGGACCAAAGAAGCAGGAGCAGGCCATTCAGCCCATTGAGTCTGATCTGCCATTCAATACGATCATGGCTGATCATCCATTTCAATTCCCATACTATCTCCATGTCCCTTTATGTCATTAGTATTTAGAAATCTATCAACCTCTGCTTTAAACAGACTCAATGACTGAGCCTCCACAGCCTCTGGGGCAGAGAATTCCAAAGATTCACAACCCTCTGAGTAGTTGTTTGAGAACTAGAGTATTGCTGAAAAAAGAGACATGTTAAAGCTTTTCACCTTGCACTCCTCAGGACATTTTGCAAGAATACCAATGTAAGCACATTGTTTTCCCCTTATGTGAGTATTCTTGCTTCGACATGCTTTTTTTCTGCAAAACCCTCTGTTTAAAAAGAAATTCTCCTCATCTCGGTCCTAAGTAGCTTCCCCACTTATTTTGAAATTGTGTCCCCTGGTTTCAGACTCCCCAAGCAGGGCAAACATCTTACCTGCCTATCCCTTAAGTGTTTTGTAGGCTTCGATGAGATCACCTCTCATTCTTCGAAATTTAGAGAACACAGGCCCAGTTTCCCCAAACTCTTATCACGGTGTGGCACCAAGTTAACTCATTTTGAGAGTGATGGTGATTTTGAGTTCCTTAAAGCCATGACAGAACAGCCCGAATGAATAGATGAAAGTACTTGTATTTGTCACAATGCCAACTGAACCATATTAATCCCATTATTCACTGCACTAACTTCTTTGAAAAACAAGTAGGGGCAAGTAAAATCAGTTTCTATTATGACAATACTATCCTAGTTGCTTAATACATTGAGAGTTAATCAACTTTAGGTTTCCCAGGTGAAAAATCACGAATCCTGTCAGTTCTCTGCTTCTATTGAAGCAGTCCTCTCTCAGCGATGCCTCTAGAAGCTAACAAGGAGGTGTTGGGCTTATCTTAAATCATTCTTCTTTGCATCAGTTTGGACTTGGTTCAGCTTTCTGCTAACTTACCTACATGTATGAATCTAGACAGTCACTGCCAGTGGACCGCCATGGAGGGCATCAGAATAGAACCTAGGGCAAAATTTTTACCTCCGCGGGCGGATGTGCGCCTGACCCACATGAGCATAAGATGATGCACCTTGACATTGGGCCAGTGTCCTGATGTCAATGCACAGTCATGCGATATTTCGGTCGGCGGGCACGTGTGGGAATTGGCACGTGTGGGAACCTGCCGACATTTAAGAGGCCTGCTAGGGCCATTAAAGTCTCAATGAAGTTAAATTCTTCGCTGTTCAACCAGACTTATGGTGGGCGGGGCAGGCAAAAAGGCCAAGCGGCCTTTGCATTGTTTTGGAAACTTCATTCATTGGCAAGGTGAGGTTTGCAACATCTAATAACAATAAAATAAAATGTTGTAAATTTCATTTATAACATGTCCCTACTCATGTGACAGAGTCACATGACAGGCCATGTTTTATAACATTTCTCGCACCTTTATTATTATTTTTGAAACTCTTCATCTCCCGGAGCCAGCTCTGTGCCTCAGGGAGATTCTCAAGCGCTCACCCCACTCACCCTCTTCCCCCACCTGCACAGAGAGTGCTGAGCGCTGCCGCTCACATTGCATGTTGGGCAGGCCTCAATTGACCCGCCAGCGTGAAATCGCCTTCATGCCTTGATGGCGGGCAGTCAGCTTCCCGACCACCCCAGCCTGCCCCCCACCGAGCCTGCCCGACAAGGGCTAAATTCTGCCCCTAATCTTGTTTTCACCTGTCAGCGACAAATGTTCTTTCAAGTACATCTGCCTTGATAACATTAGAATTGGGAATCCTTGCTGTTCTTTCCTTTACAAATGCTGGGATTATAATAGACAATGCAATATTCCAAATAGCTGCTTGGTAGTACAGAAGTTGCATATTGCTTAGAAAAGAGACGCATCTAAGCTTTTCATCTTGCACTCATCAGGACACTTGCAAGAATACTAATACAAGGGGGAAAACACCAAATTATATCGTATGTGAAGAGAGTGCTGATTGGTTGGCAAGTGACATTGACCTTGCAGAACGCACCACTGATGGTGACTGACAGTTAACTGCCAAACATTGTTTGAAATTTGTCCCTGATTGGTCAAGGCATTGCCTTGAGAAATGAGTCAGCGAACGGTTGTCACTTAATAACACAAAATAAGTGACATCCATTCTCTGACTCATTCCTTAGGGCAATGCCTTGACCAACCAGGGCTAAGCTGCCTGGTTTAAATTTCGAACAATGTTTGGCAGTTAACTGTCAGTGACCATCAGTGATGCAATCTCCATGGCAATGCCACTTGCTGACCAATCAGCACTCCCTTTACATACAGTATATATTGTTGTTTTCTCCCTTACATTGGTGTTCTTGCGAATGTCCTGATGAGTGCAAAATGAAAAGCTTAGACATTTCTCTTTTTCCAGCAATATACTAAATGTTGCTTCAAATAGCATGGGCTAGCTCATGATGAACTAGGGATTAAATCTGAGCTCTTATTATTTGTATTGTCCTCTGCTGACACCAGATAGTGCCTTCAGTGCAATAGCAATCTTTAACGCTCTCGTTTTTACCTTATGCCCTCGCCTCTTTTTGAATTTTTCACCAAAGTGATCTATTTGCCTGAATCAGATACATTCATTGCCTTCATTAACTCAAGAACTTCAGGTAGGTCACCTCAATGTCTCCTTTCCAAAGGAAACGATCCCAGCTTCTTAATTTAAAGCTAAATTCCCAGTAAATGGAACAATTTTCAGTGCTCACTGCAATAAACTCCTTTCAATGATACAGATTCCCTGTGAAATGGTAGCGATAGGTAGGCAGTATACAAAGTATCAGTGAGCATTGACTGGGGAAGGACAGCTTAAACCTGTTCACCCATTGTTGCTCACTTGAACTAGATTTTTAAGGAATTTTAAGTGAAGCAGTGCAGCGTGTTGCCAGACTATCAGATTCCATCTTAGCTGCTGTGGCATTTTTTTTTCCTTTTTAAATTAAGTTGTGTGCTAATCTTAAGTGTATAGAGACAGATTTTGTTTAGAGTGCTAAATACCTTAGGCTGGCAAGCCACGTTTCTTTGTCTGTCTCGTGTCCAATACTATACTATCATTGGCAGTGTAAGCCGGACTATTGTCAGTCGGCTGCTGTCCATGATTTATCAGCTATGTGACGTGAGGTCTCTTAGGTAACAGGTAGTAAGAATCGTACCTTGAGCTGTTTATTTACCTCTGGATTGTAGCAAGGAAAGCTCTCCTATTGTCCCTTAATTAAAATTTTCACTCTCAGAAAAATACCTTTTCATCACAAAGAGTGCCTGCTAGGTTTCAGTTTACTGATGCTGGTAATGTAAAACCAGCTGCACTTTACCAGATTGAAGTCAGGCGTCTGGATATCACAAGAAGCTCGAAATTGTTTCAGGGTCTTTTTTATTGCCCCACCCCCCTCACCCCCCCTCACCCCCCCTCACCCCACCATCGTTTACAGATAACCATCTTTCAACAAATGTTTGCTTGAGTCGCAAACCAACCACAATTACATTTGAAAAAAAATACCCTTTATCACCAAATGCTAAAAATGTGCACAATGGGGGCTCGAGAGAATAAAAGAACAGTCTTGGTGGCTTTTATCTTTCCTGTTGCAACCTCGAATTCTGCTGCTGGCAGGGAAAACATGAGGTACCAGAGGATCAGCAAGAGCTGGGTGGTGAAGATTGGCATGGATCTGAGTGAAAACTCCAAGTAAAGAAGGGTCAGGTGACTTGTGGAGGGCCTGCCATAGAAATTTTTGAACCAGATTGAAATTTCTTTTTTATTCATTCAGTGGATGAGGGCATCACTGGCTAAGCCAGCATTTATTGCCTGTCCCTAATTGCCCCTTAGTCAGAGGGCTTTTAAGAGTCAACCACATTGCTGTGGATTTGGAGTCACATGTAGGCCAGACCAGGTAAGGACAGCAGATTTCCTTCCCTAAACATTAGATGGGTTTTTACAACAATTGACAATGGTTTTATGGTCACCATTGGACTTTTGAATTCCAGATTTTTACTGAATTCAAATTCCACCATCTGCCACGATAGAATTCGGACGCATGTCCTTCAGAGCTTTACAATGGGTTTCTGGATTACTGGCCAGTGACAATACTGCTACACCATCCACCTCCCCTACATGTTGTAACATTGGAGGTTTCTTCAATGTGTTCCTATTTTTCAAATTATGAAACTGTGGGGAAAAGCCAAGGGACATTGGAAGGGGCAGCTCCCAGCTTCAAAATCGCTGAATAGAAGAAGCAGATTAGGGAATGGTGGTTAGGTGTTGTTGCATTTTGGGGGTTTAATTGTCTGTAGCAAAACGACATATACTCCTTTAATTAGCTGATAGCAGGAAAATAAAACATGGATTACAAGGGACGTTTTCAGTACAAGGCAAGGGCCATATACTAAGACCATCACAGGCATCGTAAAAACCATGAGATATTCTTGCCTTGAAGTTTATTGTTGCCATCAGGTTCAGAAGCTTCTTCATTTATGTCTTGCCATCCGGTCATAGTTTAACAAAATAAATATGTATGCCTGAGTTACAGCCGAAAATGTCAGTTAGTTGCAGAAAAGGCGTGGACAGAGGGAACACAGAACTAGGAGTGAAATTTGTAATGGGGTTCAGAGCGAGGGTGCCAAGGAGTTTATTCTGCTCTGACAGTCAACAGCGACTGAATGAGAAACATCTGGGGCTGATATTTCCAGGAGTTTCATCAGTCTTCTGGCAATTGGCCAGTGGAATGCTCAGGGAATTGGCGGAAATAGTCAAAGTGGCTGAGTGGAATGAGATGGAGAGTAGGGATAATGGATAGGTATTCTAAATGGTAGGATGTGACTAGTGATGTCCCACAAGGATCTGTGTTGGGGTCTCAATTATTCGCTGTATTCATTAATGACTTAAATGGTACATTAGAAAGCCACATGTCCACCCCATCCATCACCTTCAGCATTCACTCCCTCCACCATCGACACACAGTGGCAGCAGTGTGTGTACCATTTACGAGATGCTTTGCAGCAACTCACAAGGCTCCTTCGACAGTACCTTCCAAACCTGCAACCTCTGCTACTTAAAATAACAAGTGTTGCAGACACATAGGAACACCATCACCTGCAAGCTCCCCTCCAAGTCACACATCATCCAGATTTGGAAATATATCACCATTCCTTCACTGTTGCTGGATCAAAATCCTGGAACTCCCTTCCTAACAGCACTGTGGGTGTATCTACAATTCATGGACTGCAGCGGTTTAAGAGGGCAGTTCACCACCACCTTCTCAAGGGCAATTAAGGATGGGCAATAAAGCCTAGCCAAAGACGCCAACATCTCATGAATGAATAAATTTTTTAACACCCCAAATTTGCCAGTGACACAAAGATAAGGAATATTGTAATCGGTGTAGCTGGAAGTGTAGAATTACAAGTGAATGGGCAGTTTGCAGCATATGTGAGGCCACCCATTTTGGAACTAAAAATGTATAGAACAGGGAACTTCTTAAATGGTGAATGCTAGAAACAGTGGAAGTCCAAAGAGACCTAGGGATCCAGGTACACAGAGCATTAAATTGTCAAGAACAGGAACAGAAAATAATCAAAAAGACAAATGGAATGCTGATCTTTATATCTAGAGGACAAGAATACATGGGGGCAGAAGTTATTCTTCAGTTTTATAAAATCTTGCTTAGACCATAACTGGAGCACTGCAAGTGGTTCTGGTTTAGAAGAGATATATTGACCTTAGAGGGAGTGTAGCGTAGACTTATTTGAATGATATCTGGGCTCCAGGAGTTCCATTACAAGAAGAGATTAAACAAACTACAATAGCGTTCCCTGGAATTTAAGAAGCTTTAGCGATGATTTGATCAAGATGTTAAGGAGAACAGACATCGTAGATTGTGAGAAGCTGTTTTCACTATTTGAGGAGTGTAGGGTAGAGAGGCTTATTCTAAAAATTAGATCTAGATCTCCCAGGAGTTAAATTAGTGATCATCTCTTCATGTAACGTATGGTTGAAGTTTGGAACTCCCTTCATCAAACACCAATTGATGCTAGATCAGTTGCTCATATTAAAACTGAGATAGATAGATTTTGTTAGCCAAAGGGATGAAGGAATGTGGAGCAAAGGCTCCATATGGAATTAGGTCATAAATTAACCACAATTTCATTGAATGGCATGGAACAAGCTTGAGGTGCTAATTGGCCTCCTCCTGTTCCTATGGCCCGAAATTTTCTGGCTTCGGTGTGGGATCTTGCACAATGCATCCAGGAGGTCACAGATGCCATCTTCTCACAGGAGGCACAGACCTTTGTGCACTTTGCCCGGGATCAGGAAAGCCAGGAAGCAAGAGCACTAGGATTTGCCCTATTCCCCACCACTCTCCTACCAGAGTTATAGTGAGAGTCTAGAGAAAACCCTATGAATTTGAGCCCTTCTGGAATTTCGATTGGAATTCATATTTCTCATCTTCAGAACATTGCAGAAGCTATCCCAATGGCTCAATGCATAACTGCATCACTTTATGGTGTGGTGCAAAGCAGAAATGGCTTGTGCTTTGACCTTTACTTTGTGCTGAGTTGACCAGTCACAACTGGGAAGGTGGTGGAGTGCCTCAGTTTAATTCAGTGTCCCTGATTCAAGGAGCTCAGATTTAATATGTGTGTGTGCATGCATGCATGCACGCGGGTGTTCATGTGAAAGTGTGTGCGTGCGAGAGAATGTGTGTGTGCTCGTGTTTGAGAGTGTGCTTGTGTGTGAGAGAGATTGTGTGTGTGTGTGTGTGTGAGAGTGTGTGTGTGTGTGTGCGCGTGTGTGTGTGTGACAGTGTGTGCGAGAGAGAGTGTGTATGAGAGATTGTGTGTGTGAGAGAGAGTGTGTGCATGTGTGACAGTGTGTGCGAGAGAGAGTGTGTGTGAGACAGTGTGTGTGCGTGTGTGTTTGAGAAAGTGTGAGAGATTTGACAGGTTAGGACAGAACAGACTTCAACTTTGATATTTTTCCACAGTCAAAAAAGCTTTGAATGCCAATTTGAGTGCCACAGTGGAGAGATGCTGTGGAATAAAGCCAAAAACAGTTAACTACAGACTAAATTGGCAAAGGGAAAAAAGAAAAAGTTGCAAAGAAACATTTTTGATGAGGTTACTCAATAGAAGACTCATGCACATTTTGAAATCTTTATAGAGCATTTGCTATTCAAAACAGAGCAAATGAAACATGTTGAGTATTTCTGAAAAAAGAGACATGTTGAAGCTTTTCAACTTGCACTCATCAGGACACTTCACATGAATACCAATATAAGGGGAAAACAACAATTAACACTGTATCAGAAGAGAGTGCTGATTGGTTGGCAAGTGGATTCTGATTGGTAGAGGCATTGCCATGGAGAGTGCACCAATTGATAGTGACTGACCGTTAAGTGCCATGCATTGTTTGAAATTTAAACCAGGTAGTTTGACTCTAATTGGTCAAGGCATTGCCCTGAGGAATGAGTCAGTGGATGGCTGCCACTTATTTTGTTTAGTTGAAACAGGTGCAGTGTGTCTACATGTTCTTTCTCTCTGCAAGGAACAGAGCCCTATGTATTAATATATGTAGGTTCCAGTACTTGCAAATGTACCACACTGCGAGCCAGACTGACAATCCTAAATTGGTTGTCAGTGTAACTCTCAGCAAACTAAGGATTTTTTTAGCAAATATTGCCCAATCACAGAATCACATCTAATGTTGGACACTGTGTTTTGAGTTTTGCAAATATGGGCTGGTTGGGTACGGTCTGTTGTGAACAGAGGAAAGGAATTACTGTTTGATATGATCTGCCAGACTTTGGGATGTACAGCCCATAATCCTAGCATCACACTGGCACTGAAATTCATATATCACATTACTCATATGTGTGATAGGCAGAATGTCTTTTTTTACCTTGATGGCAGCATCTTGTTAGGGGTCAATACCACTTGTGTTGCTACTGCATAGTAGCAGCATGAAACAGTTAGCTTCACCTGTTGCTCAAATATTTTATATACCTTGCCTTTCAGGGTAGTCAGAGGTTGGTGGGGCACTTTTCAGGGCTGAAAGTGACGGCCTTCAGCCAGTTCATGTGTTTGCATGATATACAGTGCAAAATGATCTGATCAGAGTAGCTATGATCCTACAGGATGCCTTTAATGTGCCTTACTTCAGCATTATAGTGAACAAATCGCTCGGGCCCTATTTACAGAGCTGCCAATAAGACCAATATTATAGCGTGCAGAACTGTAAGAATCCTAATACTTGGCAGTTAACTGTCAGTCCCAATCAATTGTTACATTCTCCATGGCAATGCCTCTCACAATCAGAGTCCACTTGCCAGCCAATCAGTATTCTCTTCTCATACAGTATAAATTGTTGTTTTCCCCTTAGGTTGGTATTCTCGCGCAGTGTCCTCATGAGTGCAAGACAAAAAGCTTCAACATCTCTTTCTTCAGCAATATTGAATATTATAATTTTCTTCCTTTTCTGATGTTATGCCAGCAGATTTAAAAAAGGTAAAGAGTACAGCCAATCTTGTACTAATGTATTGAGCCGCAGAATGGTTGGATGCGCTTGTGCCTTCTGATGGCATGAGTTCCCAATCTCAGCAGGGTCATCAACGAAAGAGGCAAAACATTTCTGCCACAGGGAAAGAGGAGGGACAGTGAAGGTGCAATTCAACCTCTGCAATTTATGTGGTCCTCTTGGCACATTAGGACTAGTTAAATTAGAGTTCAATCTTTTGGCCTTTAGTGCACAAATTTACTCTGTGCATTTTCTGGAAGCTCAGGTACATTAAAACATAAGGCATAACGCAGTCAGTCCAAGCATAGCTTCAAGAATGTTGCTGAACAGGTTAGTCGCTCAACCAATATAAACCGTACATTATGGGCCAACCCAGTAACATCTAGTAGAAAGAGAGGGACAACATAGTCAGTGGAAACCAAGGTTTACTGGCCAGGGTTTGGAGGCTAAACAATGCTAGTTTAATGCATCACTGTAGATAATCTAGGGAGGAAACAGGCATCAGAGGACACCACCCTGTTTAGGAATTAAGGCCGCGGAACTGCAGAATCTGTAGGGCTAACCAAAAGAAAAGGTTTAGCTTGAAGGAGAGTGACAAGGTGAAGAATGATGATGACATGAAAAAATGTAGCCTGTCACATCGTAAGTTAAATGTGTCAAGCAGGTTTACTTGAGCACATTTAGTATACATAACACATATTGATCCAGTAACCTGCTGTTATTAGAGGCCAAAAAGGAACTCATGATGGTTAGGGTTGCATATAGTCAGACAAAATGAAACAAAGTGCAACTGGAAAAAACATTGAAGGCTCTCTCTTTTTCTTATGGCTGATGAAAATACTGAACAACCACTCTAATTTTATAGTCAGGTGGCTAAGCAAGAAGCAAGAAGAATTGCACCAGCAGCAGTGGAATGAATTGCTGTGATGCTCCCTTCATATTTGCCAATGGGGCATTGAGTTACTACTTGTTCCGTGGTCAGTTTTGGGTTGCATACTAGAGAATTTTTAAACTTCCAGTTGTGCTCCAAATATCTGTATCTACTTTGGATTGTGCAGTTGCAGTTTTGGGATTTGCAGATGGTCGACGCCAGGAATCCTCTACGTTGGGTCTTTCACACGGTGTTTCTTTGTGCCTGGTGAATTCTTGTGAACTTATTGGGGCTTTCCAAGCTTTATCAGTGTTGAAATCACATTATTGAAGCCCATGGGTTCGGAGGAGTTGGTGTGATTCCAAACAATGTTGAGGGACGCTGTTGAGGTCCTGGCAGATGGGGAGATATTTGTTTTCTTTGATTAGCTGGATTTCCCAAAGGGTTACTGCGGCAAATGTCTGGGGCAGTGACAGCAAGAGCACACAGGGGGTTGGGGGGGTAGCTAAAGTGTGTTCTAGCCACTGAAGGATGAGTATAGTTATTAACCTATAGAATAAGGAGGCCTTGTGGCACAGTGGTAGTGTCCCTACCTCTGGAGCAGAAGCCTGAGGTCCAAGTCCCAGGCCAGGACTTGTTGACCATGGAAGGAGTGTTTATAATGTGCTTCAAGGGGCTGGGAATCCTTTCATCCACCTCCCCACTGTTCCCAAAGGGAAAAAGGTATATGTGAAGAGTTGTTTAAATATACAGAATTGAGTATGGATATTATGAATTCATAGGAACATCTTTACCCAGTGGTGAGAATATAGAACTTGCAATCAGATGTAATGGTTGAGGGGAGGAGGCTAAATAAGCACGTAAAAGACAAAGGGATAAACCCAGTTGAAATTAGGTGGGAGGAGGCTTGTGTGCTACATAAACACTAGCATATGCCTGTTAAGCTGAAAGACCTGTTTCTTTGTTCCAAGATTATATATAATTCTGTGATAATTACAATGGACTGGGTTGACTTTCTGAGATTCTGGTACTTCACACTAATTATCCTTAAAAACACGCAACAGATTGAAATGTCTGCTTGCTGAGTATGTATTTTTCTTACCCTAATAGAAATATAGGAAAAAATAGAGTCAAAGGCACCCAGAGCAGCAGAGAAATCTCAGCGGCCAAACCAAGCACCCTCCTTCAAAAAGCCACTGCATGTGAGGCAATCCACTGTATAGAAGATGGAGAAGAAGAATGTGGTACAGTGTAAAACGTGCTGGCTGTGCAACCACAGCAAGGCAGTATGTGTATGTGCCTTCCATGTGCCATTTTCTTTCTCTACTGGTAATGTAGGAGCTTCAGTTTGGGCCTTGTCAACAGCAAGCCTCACCACTGCCGATTCTTGAAACAAGAACCAGTCCAGAGATAAAACACTCAGGGAAGGACTTGAAGATTCTAAAGGATCGCAGAGGCCTGGATTTTTCGTTCATTGGGTGTGCGTGATCGGCAGGCACGGAAGTGAACGGGGAATGGACCTCCGGCCGCGATTGGCCCCCGATCGCAATTTCACGCCGGCTGGCCAATTAGTGGTCAAATGCTCAACGCTGCCGGGGGTGGGTGGTGTGTGTGTGTGTGTTGGGGGGGGGGTGGTGCTGTGGGGAGGGGGTCGGAAGAGGGTGGTCGCCAACCTAACTGAGGATGCAGGTGGGTGCTTCTAGTGAGCTCCCCGAAGGCAGACAGCTGCTCCACGGAGGTGCAGACCACCACAGAGTAAAGGAACCGACAAAAAGGCTGCAAAAAGTATCCATGTAGCAGAATTCAGCACCTGAAATCAGGCCTCATAAAAAACCATTCCATCCCGCCCTGGATCAAGGTTTGAGCAAAAATGCGAACGCCACCCGGGATCGTGACCCGTCTGTCAATGTGGATGGGCCATGTAAAAATCGCTGGTGGTTGCGTCGTTAATGTGCTGAATTGTTGGCGGGCATGCTTCTGACTGCCATGCACACCCACTGAGCGAAATTTCGTGCGAGTGCGCGATGAAGTTGGGATACCCGCCCGACCTCACCTCGCGCTATTTGACACTTGCTCGGGTCGGGCACGCACCCACCCGCAGGACCTAAATTTCTGGCCACAGTGGCTTACATCATACAGGTGTGGAAGGGCCAGGGGCAAAGGTTAAGGTAAAATTGAGCTGCTGAGTGGAAGTCAAGTGTTGCCAGAGGCAGAATTTTACATCCCACGGGCAGGTGCACGCCTGACCTGATCGGGCGTAAAAATGGGCAAGAAGACGCCAGCCCATGACTGATTCTGGAGGGAGAAGCGTGTGTATGTGGCAGGGCCTTTCAGAATCTTGTGCAAGCTCTCTCCACATGCTCTGAGCCTTCGTCCGTCACACTCATCTCACTGTGCTGAGCATTTTCAATGCTCCTGCTGGGGTTCTCTTTCAGTTGTCCACCTGATCAGACCTGCATCTCTGCCCACCCACTGACTGCACTCCCATGTGGCACCTGTTCCCGTCCAACACAAGGCCCTGCTCACTTTCGATTTCGACAACCATGGTCATGGTCAAGTACCTCATCAGCTCCCCTGTCCTTTCCCCTCCCACAGTTACCCATGTACTTTCTCCCATCATTGTCGAGCTCCCAGATTCACCTTCCACCTCCCCACCGCCACCTACCAACCTGAACCCTTATCATTCCAGGATATGCAGGTGAATGTGCGTGTTACCTACTTTTCTGAAAATCCCACCCCTATCCACGTTAACCTCTCCCACCTCCTCTGTCCCACCCCCAGGTCACACGACTGCCTCCGAGTCCCCACCAAACACCCTCACTGTCCCTTCTACCACTGCCAATGGACCTTCAGCCTCCCACCCTACCTGTTCCCTCTCATACTCACCATTCCTTTCTACCATGCCTACCCTCAGTTGTCTCCATAGGAGGCAATCACTGACTCCACACATCACTCCCTCGCACATTCACCTGGACATCCTCCCCTTTTACTCCCTCCTCCACTCTTACTCCCTCCATCCCCTGGACACCTATCCCCCTCTGAACTCCCTCCCTTACACCTAGCTCCCCACTTCCTGCATTCTCCCTCATTTTACCCTCCTCCCCCTGTACTCCATCTTGCCCCCTCCCCATCCTATCTTCCCCCAAACCTTTGTCCAACCCAACCTCATCCCCTCTGACACCTTTGTTCCCCCACCGCCCCAGCAACCTGACCATTCCACCAGCCCCCATCTCTGGTACGCCTCCCTCTCCCAACCACACCTAGATCTTCCTCTCCCACCAACCACCCCCCCGCCCAGTACACCTTCCTCACCTATTCGCAGCTGGACCTTCCCCTCCCCCCTGCCTCGCTGACCATCTGTAGCAGCCCATAGCCGAGAACGTGGTATTCTGAACCAGACCCGAAGCATCGCTGGAGACCCCCACCATCTGGGAACCGCTTCACAGTGGAGCCATGTGCATCAGAATCCACCAAAAGCATGTGATTTTCCTCCAGGACCCGGTAGCTGGAGGGCTCTAGCATCTTCTCCTCCTCTGATGTCCGTGATCTGAGCAAGGCCCTATAGGTGAACTCCGACTTTTGCACATCTCGCTTGTCCAGGTGTGTTCCGGGCCGGCATGTTTTCCCGCCGGCATAATGGTAAATAGGAGGTGGGGGGGGGGGGGGGGGTGGTGGTGGGGGCATTGGTGGTGGGCGATTCCAGTCAGGCCTTTCTTTGCATCCCATTACCGGGCTGCAAATCAGGTATATGCTGGCCTCCATCATTCTGCTATGGGGAACGCCAGCGGATGAACCCGCTGTGCTTTCACGCTGGTGTGAAACCGATTTCTGCCCCTCCTGCCCAACTGACCCGCCCACTGTGACACCTACTGCAAATGGGGCCGGATGATTCCACCCATGATTTAGGCTGGCACTTCAGTCGAACACTGGTGGAAGCTGTATTATTAGAGGTGACATCTTTCTGATGAAATGTTCAACTATAACACTGCCTGCCTGCTATTTAAAGATATGCATGGAAGTTCTGCTGGCATTCAGGCCAACATTTACCCTTTAGCCAACTTCACCAAACATTATTAACACATCATTTAGATGGTTGTTGGTGTTCAGTCATCACGGTGCTCAAAGCAGCTTCCACATTAACCTGGATAACACAAACAAATAACAACTTATTACAATCCCCATGAGACTGATAATTAAAAAATTGGATTCCCCAGTGACTAATGGAAAGAAACCAAAGGACAAGCTTTCACCTTTTAAGACTACAACTGTAACAAACGAACTGAAGTCAACCTAAATCAAATATTAATACAGGCAACTAATACATCGAATTAAAGGAAAGGAGCTTTGATATAAACTAACTAATACATTCCAGGTACAGCTTACAGCTCCTTTTGCTGTGTACCACACTTCTGACAGAGATAGCATTACAAGGTCGAGTCCCAAGATCCTCACAGCTCACTTCTCCTTGCTATGCCAGGTTGAATCTTCCAGTGTCCTTTAAAAATTGTTTCTCTTTGCCTGAGTAAATCAACTTCTACCAGCAAGGCCCACCTTGATGACTCATTGTTCCTTAGATCTCCAAAAATCCCATCTCTGCGTTCTTCTTTTTGAACTAGAGAACCAGCTCTCACAGCTTGCTGCTTGGCTACTAACACAAATACAGTCTTTTTTTCTCTGCTCTTCACAGCAGCTGCATTGTCTCTCTCTCTCTCTCTCAAAAGCAGTTGACCCTTTTTTTGTATCAAGTGTGAAAACTGTCAATTGATTTTCAATAGGTTTTGGTTTGGGTTTCTTTTCCTATGACAACCAGATCACATGGGCCAGTCTCCAGAAAGAAGTTTAGCATGGCCACCATCTCCCATGTTCTGTTTCATGCTAAGTTAAATGAAACATTTTAAAACACAGCTATCTTGTTAAGTACTGCATTTATAACAAACTTCAAAGGCCATTTTAGCATTTTGGGTAGCCCTGAGAATGTGACAGATCTTTTTAAATGCTAGTTCCGTCTTTTGCTGTCTTGCATTTAGTGTTCTTCTGCATCCTTGTTTACAAATAGATGTTTGGCTTTTTCTGTGGCTATCATGCGCAGCATGCAAAATACCATGGTCATGCTTCTAACCGACCCTGGGGAAGACTGAAATGCAGTCCAAATGTTGGTACCATTGTTTCAGTGTTCTTGAGATCTGTGTGATGATGTGATTGCATCTCATGTGCTTTGGTACCTCATTACGGAGCAGTGCAAATACTATGTAGCAATGCAGTAAGCCATTCTTTGACTGGAAACCCACACTTCTAAAGAGTTAATCATGTAACCTGCTGTTGCCAACTGGGCATAAATGGCAAATTGATAATTCCCCTATGTATTGATGTCCTGGGCTATCCCTGGAAGTCACACTTCCCAGGTAGGATTCATTGGAGTGGTTGCAGATAACTTGGGTGTTCAGAGGGAGGCATTCTTGTGTTATGGAACATATATACAAGTGCAGTTGATGGCACCCAGTATCCTTCAGATGCTACATCTTTAAAAAGAAATTGTGCATCTCTTCCATTGTATCCTGGTGCCAGATTTAGTGTAGGCTGCAGCATGCCAACATGTGGCAAGATCACCCCTGTCTTCACCACTAGGGCTATGAACCAAAAGGAAAGTCAACGGGAAATGGCATTGAACAAGTTTGTACAAGGTGTGGCCAATTCGCAACGTCTGCTTTGTAACTTTGCAGTGAGTTGAAAATCAAAACCAGCAGCAGGCTACGCACTAGTGAAGGAAAGAGAGAACGTGTATTTACAGAGCGCTTTATCGTGTTTTCAGGACGGCCTGAAATACTCCAATTAATAAATATAGTCATTGTTGCTGTGTAGCCAAACTGCAAACTGAGTAACTATCTGATTAAGACAGTTGATTGACATTTTCAAAATATTAAGGGTGGATAAAAACTATTTTCACTGGTTGGGTAGTTTAAACTAAGGTCCATAGTCTAAAAATTAAAGCCAGACCCTTCAGGAGCAAAATTAGGAAACTTTTCTACACACAAAGGATGGTAGGAGCTTGGAATTCTCTTCCGCAAATGACATTTGATGTTAGCTCAACTGTTAATTTTAAATCTGAGAGGGATATATTTTTTTTGTTAACCAAAGGAATTGGGGAACATGGGTCAAAGGCGGGCATGTGGCATTAGGCCACAGATCAGCCATGTTCTCATTGAATGGTGGAACTGGTTGGAGTGGCTACATGGTCTCATCCTGTTCCATGTCAACCATGCAGTTGACATGCAGTGTTATACAGGACAAAGCTTATTCAACAATACTTCTGCTTTTTAAAGAAAAAAAAAGTGGAGAATATCTATTTTAAATTTCAATCGCTAAATCAAATTGTGAGCTTAGGACATCAGATAGGTGATGCGTGAGATATGGTGGTGAATTATATTTGAAGGCAAATTTGAGGATGGTTGGGGGCGTGGGTGGGACGGGTGCAATGTAAAATAAAGTGGCCAGCCACTGCTTTGCTGCCCAGCTCCAACCTGTCCTGACCTATGATGGGGGGCAGGTAAGGCATGAGGCAGCCTGCCTGCCCTTAGGCCTACTGAGGCCCTTATGTGGACACATACCTGCCATTTAAGGGCCTCATTCTGCCCCTGCTACACATTTTTGGTCTGCGGGGAAGGCAGAAGCAAGGCAGGCAGCCCAGTGGCCTTGGCAATGCAAGTTGCTGTCAGTCAGGAAAGCGGGCAGGGGTGGGTGGGTAGCCTCCTTTAGGGGGAATCTCCCCAAGATGGTTCCCCTCCCCCCCCACACCCCCCTCCAGTGTCCTCCCCTCCATTGGCCTCTCTAATCTGCCCCACACCCTAGCAGAGGTCTCCCAGCCAGACCTGCTCAAAATCCCTGGACTTACCTGAAGTCCGGTATCCATCTTCGTGGGGACTGGTTGAAGCTCCAGTAGTGGTCCACTACTGCCTTCTGGTGCTGCTGGGACTATCAAGCCACCGGCCCCTTGAGGGTGGGAACTCCTGGCCCTGTGGGGTGGAGGTCCCACTCTGCATTAATTAAGGCCGCCCCGGCATAATATCACCAAGGGGCAGCCAGGTTTCACTCAATTGATTAAGCTCTTTCCCATTTGGCAGAAAGTACCTATATGCCCATCTTATACTGTTCTGCAAAACTACAACATTAAAAAAATGAAACAATATCGGAAGTAATAATTAAACATTGTTTTGGTGAGGTGCCAACCGACTTTTACGGGGGGGGGGGTGGTGGGGTTGGAGGGGGTAGGGTTGTGGGAAATCCATCCACCACCCTCCATATACCTGGAAAATCCACCCCATGTTAATCATGATTGCCATGAAGGCTATCGGGGAGGGGCAGCACATATTGGACCTCAACCTCTGGCCCTATGTTGGAACAAATAATTTTTCAGTCATTGTTGAAAACAAGCATTGCCATTCAGCATCTTGTGCTTGTTCCAGCTCATTGAAAGAGTTATCCATTTAGTGCTAAGCCCTTTCTCTTTCCACAAAATCCTGCATACTTTTCCTTTCACATATACAGTTTCCTTTTTAATGTTACCATTGAATCTGGTTCCACCACCACTTCAAGCATTGCATTCCAGATAACTGCAACAGGTATGGTAGTGTAGTTTCTACGTTACTATAATAACCCAGAGATCCAGGCTAACGCTTCATAGACATGCCCAGCATATCATCTGAGGAATTCAAATTTGATTAAATAAATAAATCTGCTATAAAAAAGTCAGTAAATGGTAATGGGACCATAAAATTATCAGATTGTTGTAAAAACGCATCTGGTTCACCAATGCCCTTGAGGGAAGGAAATCTGCCATCCTTACCTGGTCTGACCTACACGTGACTCCAGACCCACAGCAATGTAACTGACTCTTAACTGTTTTCAGAAGTGGCCTGGCAAGCCATTCATTTGTATTCAAGAAGGCAGCTCGCCACTGCCTCTCTGAATAGATCCCAGCCTTGCAGTGATGCCCATTCTGTGAGCAAATAAAACAATTTTGCTGTGTAAAATGTGTCCCCCCCCCCCCCCCCCCCCCCCCGGGTCCTTTCACTGCATCACGGGTGATTTTCCTGCAGACTGCAGAGTTCTTTCAGCTGCTCCTATTGAATGGAATCAGGCACCTATCTCCCTCTGCTAGGGAGCCAGAGCAGCCTGACCTGATCCTGACCCAGAGAGGGATTGGTCGGGGGCTTGGGGGTGGCAGTCTGAGCACTGGAACAGACTTACAGCCTCAGTAGATTTATGCTAGCTCAACCCACTCTGGCTGCCAGGCTGAGCAAACTTTTCCATCTTACTGAATGCCCAACATCATGAAAGCAAAAACATGTTCACCTTTTCTGTAATCAAGGGGAGTTGTCTTGCAGATTGTTGCTTTATTACCATGAAGCAGTAAAATGCTGCCATCTATTGGGATCTGAAATGTCTATTGTAATAGCTAGCGTTGTGCTTTAATGTGTACAAACAGCAGCTCTTTTCAGCAGCTCCAGACCATGTATTTGCAATTCCTGGAGCTAATGACTGCATTCAGTCAACATAAGTCTACCAGAAGCATACAAAGATCACAAAGTCATTAATAATGTTGTCTGTCACTGACCTACCTACTCCAGTTCA
Organism: Carcharodon carcharias; assembly: GCF_017639515.1. Lineage (NCBI taxonomy): Eukaryota > Metazoa > Chordata > Chondrichthyes > Lamniformes > Lamnidae > Carcharodon > Carcharodon carcharias. The sequence goes on along the minus strand of NC_054468.1, from coordinate 110,108,399 downwards.
CAATGAAGGCTAGAAGCTGAGGCCTCATCAGCTCCTTCTGCTTAGCACCAAGTTGGTCAGAGTTACGGAGCAGGATTGGCTGTAGTTGGTTGAGTGCGTGAATTTTAACCTGACAATAATTCAGTGCACAGAGATGGAGCCTGCCTTATACTGATGTCATTCACATTTTCCACGCTCCAGTGTGCAAAGCACACTTTTCACAAAAGACATGACAGCCGTCTGTTCTTTCTGCTTTTCTTGAGCCTCGACTTAATGATCTTTTCATTCCTGATGAAGACAGTGAAATATAATTAGGCCACGCTCCATTTGTACCAAAGCAACCCCATCAACTGGCTTTACTCTATGAATCACAGCAATGTACGGTTGGTAATATAAGAAACTGCAGCAGAAAACAATATAAGACACATTTTTTAACTGTTGCTGGTTATTCCCCATTTACTTGGAGGTATAATCCAGCCCAGAGTTACCTTGCTGAGACTGCGCCTCACAAAAACAGCAACATTTATACAGCACGTCAGACATAATAAAGCCTCCCTTGGTCCTTCACAGGAGTGTAATCAGACAAGACTCGATACCAAGCCAACGATGCAGTATTTAGGACAGGTGACCAAAAGCTTGGTCAGAGGGATAGGTTTAACAGTTCACTTTAAAGGAGAACAGAGACCTGGAAGGTTTGGCAGGGAATTCCAGAACTTAGGGCCAAGGCAATTGAAGACACAGCTGGAGGAGCGGAAGAAATCAATGCAAGAAGCCCCAGTGATTAATTAAATAATTTGAAACTTTAAACGTTTTTATTTTTTATAAAATACAGTACAAAAGCCTGTCCAACCTGCTCTGACATTTTATTGAACAATCCAATTTGAAGTCGGCTGCTGGAGACTGAGTGCAGCGAGATGGAGTGCTTAAATCCAGGAATTTGGTAAGTGGGAGAGTTTTAAGGGTTGATCGCTTCCTATTCACGTTGGCATTTAGTACCTAAATTAACTGTAACAGTAAATTGTAGTTTCTTTCATACTTAGTTTTAAACAAGGTCCCTACTTAGAGGCTCCTGCAGGATAGTTCCAGTTGTTTGGGTTTTGGAAATGCAATCTTTACTAAGTGTACTACCCGACTTGCCATCATCATGTGACTACCATGAGGCAAGCTGACTGTAGGCTGCCTTTTCTCCTCAGTTCAATAAGGCTGTTCACTGAGAACACATTGAAGAAGTACAGCTGCCCTCATACATGAAACACTGAAGACTATGAAAGGTTATTGGTTTCTTTCTCCACAGATGCTGCCTAGCCTGCTGAGCATTTTACAGCATTTTCTGCTTGTGGCTCATATGTTGTGTTCCCCTTCTCATTCACTGCCCCAAGGTATACATCCAAGCATGAAGCCGTGCACATACTTGCAATCGGAACCAGTATTTGTTCCTTTTGCATGTGTTGAAGGAGAAGCATGCCAATGACCGAATGCTGGACAACATCTCTCAGGGCTCCTCATGAATGCTTGTGAGTTCCAACACTTACCAGACACATTATCGAGGATGTAATTACTGAACCTGGGAAAGTTGCACAAGATAAGTTATGATGCAAGGTGGTGAGAACCAAGGGTAGGGCAGAGGTGAAACAGGAACCTATTTTTCACCTGTCTTGTACATGCTGTTCAATGGGAAGGGCAAGGTTTGTGGTTTGATATATATGTATGATGCTTAGTACATCAGTTGACTCTGTTAACCTGGAAGAAGGCAAAGACATGAAAGTCGAATGCAAAGTGACTCGCAGTCCAGTCCCGATGTAGGTTACCAACTCTGATTGGAAATACTCCTGGAGGTTTCATCATGTGACCTCCTGCCCCCAACTGTCCATTCCCATATTTCTGCCTAAAACATCCATCCTCACAGTTTAACCCCTTCGTGCACCAACTGGAAGACAAATAGACTCTTCATGACCTGATTGGCTGATTCTTGACCATCTTCAAACCACCATTTTTTCAATCTCCAATATTTTTGTAACTAATAATCAGAAGAGATCAAAGAAAATGAAAAGATAAGGAGCATTTATATTTAAACGGCTCCATGATTTTTCCCCTGGGTTTCTCACTGCTGTGCTCTGGAGGTGAATCTTTCATTCCTGGAGACTCCAAGGAAATCTCGGAAGATTGGCAACCCTATCCCAATGGTATCCGATACCTACAGGTCCCCTTGCAGCAGGAACTGTAGCTTCACAATTGATTTTCTGGTGGCCCAAAGTAGGCAAAGCCAGTTCCTCTCAGTCATTGCGAGATAACCAATGCAAGAGAACATATGCTCTCTGGCAACCTGCTTCAGAAAATGGAGACTTCGACTAAACACTGGCAAAACTGTCATTTCAGCCTTCCACCAGAACAATTCAAAGGCCAGCGAAGAGCCTCATGTCCAGTCCTGCGATCAACTATTCATCCACGATCCAACACCAGTCTTGACCATACATTGGCTACTGGCAGCTCCTCCAGAACACTGGAGCCAAGATCAAAACGAGAGTGAATCTCGTACAGAAACTGGTGAGTACCACCTGGGGCAGCAGAGCCAACACACCACCCACTGCTTCACTCACCTTGGTCTACCCAACAACAGGCTACTGCTGCTCAACCTGGCACAGGAGCCACTGCAAAAGCGTGATAGATATCCACCTCGAGGAAGCCATGAGGATTATTTCTGGGATGTTGAGGCCAATGCAGCTCAAGTGGCTTCTCATGCTTGCACATATTGAACCTCCTGAAGTTGATGGGGAAAATGTCCTCCTCAGAACACCAGCAGCTGACAGCTAATTAAACACTCCCATTGACACAGGACCTCAAAAGCAAGCCAGTCATCCATCTGAAATCCTATAGCCCATACTGGAACACACTCCACACCCTGCAAACCCATGCCAGCCTCACCTCTTGATGACACACCTCTTGGTTGACTGCAAACATCAACAACTTCAACCTGGCAACTGAGCCGAACGTTGAAGTCCCAGGTTTCAACCTCCCACGGAAAATCTGGACAACCCTCAAGCACTTGAGGATGGGCCAGGGAAGGTGTGGACTCTAACTCCACAAGTGGAACATGGGGAACAGCTCAAATTATGACTGTGGCTGCCCAAGACAGACTATCGCCCACAAACTGAACTCCTGCCCCGAGATATCCATTCCTGGTGACATCACAGCCGTTCACACTGTGTCAGTTGAATATGTTGAATGGATTGTTAACTTTGATGTTGAATGGCAACTGCTTGCCCAGCTATATGAATAAAATATTGCAAGATACAATAAGTGGCAACATGTTGAGAGTGGACATTCCAGATCTGGTGCCAGCAGATCTCCCTGATACAATGTCTTTTGTTTTTTACCACTCTAACCATGAAACATTATATTGCATTACATCAGACCAATCTCTGTCATTAATTTATCTTGTTTTGCCCAATGGCATATAATCAAACACATATAGAAGCACTGGTGCAAAAAATATACAAAGATGGTAATAGAAATGCAAAGTTATACCTAGCAGGAAACAATGAACCAGATGGGTCCCATTTCTCTTGAAAAAAGGGTTGAGGGGTGACCTTAAAGAAATGGTTAACATTATGAAACATTTGGATAGAGTACAAGTGGTCATCAAGAAATCCAATAGGGAATTCTGAAGAAACTTCTTTACCCTAATAATGGTGAGAACGTGCAACTCGCTACCATGAGGACTGGTTGAGGCAGATCACATAGATGCATTTAAAGGGAGGTTGGAAAAATATAAGAGGGAGAAGGGAACAGAGGTTCATGCATGATGAAGGATGGGAGGAGGCTCCAGTGGAGCATAAGCACTGACATGGACTACACTATCTGCATTTTTTCCCTGCTCCTTTCAGCATTTGTTGCCCATCCCTCATTGCTCTTGAACTAAATGGGCATGTCAGAGAATAGTTAAGAATCAACCACATTGCTGTGGATGGATCTGGAGTCACAAGTAGTAAACCAGAAGGTTTTTTTTAATGATAATCAATATAGTTTTATAAGTCACCATCACTGGGACTAATTTTCAATTCCAGATTTATTAATTGAATTCAAATTCCACCAGCTATCACAATGAGATTTGAACCCATGTCCCCAAAGCATTAGTCTGGGTTATTGGTCCAGTGACATTACCACTACACCATCCTCTTTGCTAAGCTGTGCTATGTCTATGCTATTTAGCTGCTCAGGACTGGATAGCATACCCATTACACCCCGATCAACTCTGACATTTTACGTCATAAAAAATACTTTCTCTTGTTCCCTGTTTTTTTGTCTGTTTGGATAATTTAGGCTTTACATAAAAATTACCATCAATAATGATGGAAAAAGTTCCCCCACAAAGCACTTATAAGAACAATCAGAAAAATATCAAAATATGAACATAAAACAATATTATGAAACTGGAAATGAAAAAGACCTCTGGCTCATTGAGAGTTCTCTCACTTGTAAATGTTTTCCTCACTCAACTTCATATGGACCAAAGAAGTGCACCCTTAGATCTCATCTTAAACATGCAGTCGATTGCGCTGAGCTTAATTTTCAGGAATTAAATTATTCAAATGTAAAGTCACACATTTTGTGTAACAGCCCATCCAGCATGGAAAATTACAAGTAGTGCATAAGCGACAGAGATCTGGCAATGTGAAAGGCTGCTGGATTCCCCGATTTCCAGCTACTGGTTCCAGTCCAATGCCACTGATTGAGAAAACCTGGAGTTCCCATGCTTAGGCATGCAACTGTGGGAAGGGGTATCATGTGGAAGAGTGGCTTGTTGCACCATGCGGAGATAGGAGTTGCCGAGGCAGAGAATCTGGGCTCAGATTACCTGCTTATCTCTGCTCTCTTGAGCAGGGGTTGAACTACAGCAGAAAACAAGGGAAGAGAATGAATACATAACCTTCCAACAATAAAATCCCTCCAAATTAAATCAACATTTTTTCTCCTTAGTGTGAATAGGTAAGAAAAATTGCAATTCATGTCTTTAACTTTGAAGACTGCAGCACAGAAAGATATATGTTTTGACAAACAGGAGTGTCACTGGAGGACAGCCAAATTGCTTTCCACATGAACTCATGCACCTTCTTTAGCTGAAATACCTTTTGTGTTCATTTTTCTACGTGAGGTTTCTGTGGCTTTAATTTCAGAAAGAGACCACCTTGAGCAAGTGCACAGTGATAAAAGTAGTGGGTCATCAATCATTGCATGAGTCCTTTCCATGCTAACAGGATTCCTTTCAGTGTGCATGTGTGCACTTCCCTATCGCTGAAGAAGTATAATAGAAGTGTCTCAAAAACATTCTTACAGAGACAAAGAATGCTTTATGGATCAGTTCTGTCAAAATGTTTTCTCCAAGAAGCAAACAAGTTTTAACAGTATTTTAGACCCCTCCACTGAACATGACAGCGTAAAACTCAGGTATTTGCTTCCTGCTCCCTTATGTAATTGCCAATAGCTTTCAGTTATGCTCTACGCCAAAGTAGCAACTAATCACAACTGATATGGTAGTTTCAGCTGAAATCTCATTGCCAACCCTGTAATAAACAGACAGAACACTCACTTTTCCAAACCACTTTATCCAACTTAGGAACACAGGGAGTCAGAGCCTATCCAGGCAGGCAATGGGCACAAGGCAGGGTTCACCCAGGACAGGGCACCAGTCCATTACAGGGCACATACTGAGGGGCAATTTAACCATAGCCATTCCACCTAACCAGCACATCTTTGGACAGTGGGACGAGACTGGAGCACCTGGCATAAACCCACACAGACACAGGGAGAACGTGCAAATTCCACACAGACAGACGCCGGAGGTCAGAATCAAACCTGGGTCCCTGGAACTGTGAGGCAGCAGGGCTAACCACTGCATCACCGATGAACTGAACAATTGATGCTTTATTTGTTACTTTACCACTTGGCTAAAATGCATGAACATATTTACTAAGCCAGTCCAGGATGATTTTATTATCTGTGCTGTAGATGATTTAAAAAAGCGATTTTGCATGGAAGCATAAAAGAATAAGGCACTCAAATTAATGAATGTTTGATTATAATAGACTGGGGCAATAGGACTGAATGGATTGCTCTACAGAGGAGTTCCCTTCTGGACAGCACCAGCTGACCTGCAGCAGTTGAAGAAGGCAGCTCACCATCACTTTCTCGAGCACAATTAGGGATGGGCAATAAATTCTGGTCGTGAAAGAATTGTTAAAAAGACAGCATGAACATGATGGACTGAATGGCCTCCTCTGTGCCCCCTTAATTGTATAAAGAGGTGTTAACTCTATGATGTTTGGTCAACCTTTCCAGTTTCTGTGCAAACACATGACATAAAACATCAACGCATCTTTCATGGGAAATGATGACAAAGTCCTCGAGTTCTTACAATCCCCAGTCAAAAGAAATGATTTGTTAACCACTTTTTAATGGACATTGGGGTACATTTTCAGCCTGCTGCCAGTTACAGAACCCACCCAGCACCCCCCAGTTTTCAACAGAAATTAAAATCTGCCTGTTCCTATAACAGGTTGATCCACATACACCAATTTCACCAATCGTAAGGTGAATATCTGCCCCAGTGCTTGTTGCAAATAACTTCTGGTCAATATTAAACATAACATTAAGTATATCCTTCAATCGTAGTCCTAGGGCATAAGAAGGCCAGACATCAATCTGGCCATTACAGTGGCTATAGTTAAATCCTGGGTTAGCATATGCTTCCCAGCTGATTTCAAACTGACACCTTGTTTAATGTTTGAAATAAATGATGGAAAAACACATCCTTATCACAGGTAATGAGTTTGCCAGTTATCATTATTAACAAATTCTATATGAGTCAGGCACAATATCAGATTGTGGAGTTAGTCGTTTGATGAGTCATAACTGCTGTTAAAGAGCCACACAACAATGCAAATAAATAGGATGGAGTTCCTCATTGTGATACTGAAGCAGGCTTAATAGCAGTTTTTAACAGTTGTGTCATTTTCTATTCCACTGTCAAAGTAACAGTGTAATCTCTAACCTTATGGCGAGCAAAATGTAATCATAATGTTTTACCTTCAATTTAATCATAAACTCTAATCTCTTTGTCCTATCTATCTGCTCTTTGTGGTCAATTTTAAAAGTAAACAGGTTCAGTGAGCCATTTTCAAGGGGACAGTCAGTGTTAAGTTTTCTTACATAGGATAAACAGCGCACAAACTGGCCATTCGACCCAACCAGTGCATGCTAGCATTACCTCTCCTATGTTCTCCAGAGGCCCTTCACCAGAGTATTGCCTCATTGCCTTGGGTTAAACGGCAGTGTTTTGCTCTTCTTCCTACTTTCCAGGGCTGTTGTGAACATCTTGCTACTCCTCAGCAGCATCTGACAGAATGTCAGGCCATCATTCCTCATTTGTGAAGTTTGACAGTAAGTGTTAGCTGGCTATCCAACTGTGGAGAGCATCACAATCCAGCCTAATCTTGTCCTCACCTGGTGCTTGCATGTGCACATGTCCAGTAGCAGTAGCTGCACCTCAACCAGCACTGGGAACTCCATGTAGCTTTCTCCTGGTAACCTGTGAACAAACTATCTTTGTAAAATGTTGTGGTCTAGGCCCCCAATGATCAGGTCTGAGATTGGTGTATGTCAGTATTGTATGGCTGCCAAATTGTGGTGATAAGGATGTCAGTCATGTCATGACATTAAGCACGCTGGTGATAAAAGTATATTGACAGTAACATCACACACAAACAGCAAGATAAGTCCAAACCCCAATTTTGAACTCTAAAATATTTGCGCTCTCCCTTCCCTGTACTCGCACAGACACACAAACACACACATAAACATATATGCACAACGTACACATGCACACATAACCAGGTCCAAGGCTGGAAATTCTGTATTTAGAACCTCGCTTCCTGACTCCTCAAAGTCTGTCCACCATCCACAAGGCACAAGTCAGAAGTGTGATGGAATAGCCTCCACTTGCCTAGATAAATGTAGCTTCAATAATACTCAAGAAGCTCGACAACATCCAGGAAAATAGCCCGCTTGATCGCCACCCCATCCACAACCTTAAACATCTATTCCTTCCAGCACCATTGCACTGTGGCTGCAGCATCTACAAGATGCACAACAACAACTCAGCAAGGTTCCTTCGACAGCACCTTCCAAACCCACAACCTCTACCATCTAGAAGGACAAGGGCAGCAGATGCATGGGAACACCACTACCTGGAAATTCCCCTCCAAGTCACTCACCATCCTGACTAGGAACTAAATCACCATTCCTTCACTGTTGCTGGGTCAAAATCCTGGAACTCCTTTCCTAATACCACTGTGGGTGCACCGACACCACACAGACCTCCAGCAGTTCAAGAAAGCAGCTCATCAGCATCTTCTTAAAGGCAATTAGGGACAAGTAATGCTGGCCTTGCTGACAACATCAACATCTTGTGAATGAAAAAAATCTGACCACACACAAACATACACACAATAAATGTGAAAAAAAGTAGTGGTATAGTGGTAATGTCACAGGACTAACAATCCAGAGGCCCAGGCTAATGCTTGGGGAGGTGGGCATGGGTTCAAACCAACAACGAAGCTGGTGAGTTTGAATTCAATTAATAAATCTGGAATTAGAAAGCTAGTCTCAGTAATGGTGACCATAAAACCATTGTTGATTGTGGTAAAAATCCACCTGGCTCACTAATGCCCTTAAGGGAAGGAAATTTACCATTCTTACCTGGCCTGGCCTACATATGACTTCAGACCCACAGCAGAAATGTGGCTGACTGTTAACTGCTCTCTGAAGTGGCTTGGCAAGGTGCACTCAGTTCAAGGGTAATTTGGGATGGGCAGCAATGATGCTCACATCCCATCAAAAGAATAAAATAGAACTTACAACAACTTGCATTTCCATAACAGGGTTAATGTAGAAAAATCTCCCAAGTTGACTTGCGGAGGGGCAACCAAAAAAAAAACTAGATGTCAAATCAAAATAAGAGACATAAGGAATCTTGTCTAAAATGTTTGGTCAAGGAGTCAGGCTTTAAGAAGGATCTTGAAGGAGTAGAGTTGGAAGAAGAGAAAAGGGTTTAGGGAAGGAATTCCAGATTTTTAAAATTCTTTCATGGGATGTGGGCATCACATGGCATAGGCCAGCATTTTTATTGCCTTTGAGAAGGTGGTGGTGAGCTGCCTTCTTGAACTGCTGCAGTCCATGTGGTGTAGGCACACCCAAGGGTTGTTAGAGAGGGAGTTCCAGGATTTTGACCCAGAGACAGTGAAGAAATGGCGATATATTTCCAAGTCAGGATGATGTGTGGCTTGGATGAGAACGCCCAGGTTGTGATGTTCCCATGCATCTGCTGCCCTTATCCTTCTAGGTGGTAGAGGTTGCAGGTTTGGAAGGTGCTGTCAAAGAAGCCTTGGTAAGTTGCTGCAGTGCATCGCATAGATGGTATACACTGCTGCCACTGTGCATCAGTGGTGAATGGAGTGAATGTTTAAGTTGATGCATGGGGTGTCATTCAAGTGTGTTGTTTTGTCCTTGATGATGTTGTGCTTCTTGAGTGTTGTTGGAGCTGCACTCATCCAAACAAGTGGAGAGTATTCCATTACACTCCTGACCTGTGCCTTTTAGGCTTTGGTGAGTCAGGAGGTGAGTTACTCACTGCAGAATTCCCAGCTGCTGACCTGCTGTTGTAGCCAAAGTACTTATATGGCTGGTCCAGTTCAGTTTCTGGTCACTGGTAACCCCGCAGGATGTTGCGAATGGGAAATTCAGTGATGGTAATGCTATTGAATGTCAAGGGGAGATGCTTGGATTCTGTCTTGTTGGAGATCGTCATTGCCTGGCATTTGTGTGGCATAAATGTCAGCCCAAACCTGAGTGACCAGGTCTTACTGCATATGGGCACGGATTGGTGAGGAACCAGGCAGCTTGATGCCTATCAATCTCCAGAGGATATTCTGTATTTGTGATCAACACATAAGAATGGAAATCATAAAACACAGTAAATGAAAGATATTATATGGAACTCTAACAGAAGAACTGAGCTGCATGCATAAACGGCAGCTTTTTACATCGAAGCAAAATCACCACACCAAACTAGGACCCTTACAATCACTTTAGGTAACCAACAGCCATTAAATTCCAAGTAAAGGAATTGAATACTTGATAGCTGAGGGATTAAAACTTTTTTAATGACACCAATAAAACACCTGAACTTCCATGCACTAAAAGCAGTGCTCCAAAGAACTGTAGTGTGGTGGGATGTAGGCTAAGTGAGCCACTCTGCAGAATTATTGGAATAAGTTGAAGCGTTGAGTGGAAGTTTAAAGGAAGGGAAGGAATATCACTCAAAGACTCATACTTAGCTTAATCTCATCCATCTTCTCATAGTCACAGAACAGCAGTTCGGGTGAAAGATGTAAAAGGAGCTACCTTCCCTCAGCTGCAATTGCCATGTTGTCCAAGCAGTGAAGGAAAAATGAGAAAATAAAACAACTCTATCTATAAAAACGCCAACTTGCAATTACTCATGTTACGACTGGTCCCCAGGTGAGGTCCCCAATTTGTTAACCTCCCAAATGGGACCCAAATTTTGTTATGCTGCCAGATGAAGAGGAACGTGCTGGCTCCCGCTCTTTATTCAACCCCCTCGGTTGGTCGCAACAAGATTAATTAAAGGTATCCCCCGTGGATACCTCTTCCTAGTCCAAATGTATTTTTTTTAGAAGGAGTCAATTTAACCAGTCTTTCTTGAGTCAAAGAAAGAGCAAGTTTATTAGGTACTGATAACCTGAGAAAAATAATAAAAATGCAACACACATACACACAGATCAGAAATGAGAAGTTAAGAGTCCAAATAAAAGTTAAAAAAGATATACAAATCAGTCTTTGGCTTGTCTGTGAGGCGTAAATGGTGAAATGTTGCGGCCGTTAAGGTGGGTAATCTTGGTAGATTTGACTTTGGGCCATTTCTCAGGGGGCTTGGAGACATTTGGTTCTGCAGGATAGCTGAAGAAGCTGTCCTATTTCCTTTTTGATTGTGGCTTTCACAGAGCCTTGCCTCCAGAACTGTCGAAGGGTCATGAGGACTCGAAACATCAACTCTTTTCTTCTCCGCCGATGCTGCCGGACCTGCTGAGTTTTTCCAGGTAATCCTGTTTTTGTTTTGGATTTCCAGCATCCGCAGTTTTTTGTTTTTGTCCTACTTCAACAATTTAACTGAAAGTAATATTCCAGATTTAATTTACCATGGCATTAACTGTTTTATATAACAGTGCAGGATCACCTCCCAGATGCGTCTTTTCCAAGTTGAGAAGCCCAAGTCCCTGCAGTTTGCCCTCCAAACTCAGACAACTGACCAGGAATCAGCCTCGTAACTCTTCTTTACACTCCCCCTTTAACGTCTCCCTGATTCCTCAGTGACCAGAGCTATGGGGACAGCATTGAATGTATGATCATAGATCATAGAGGTCTGCAGCACAGAAAAAGGCCCTTCAGCCCATCGAGTCTGCACCGGTCAAACAAGTACTTAACTATTCTAATCCCATTTTCCAGCACTAGGCCCATAGCCTTGTATGCCATGGCATCGCAAGTGCACATCCAAATACTTCTTCAAGGTTATGAGGATATCTGCCTCTACCACCCTTTCAGGCAGTGATTTCCAGATTCCCACCATCATCTGGGTGAAAAAATTCTTCCTCACATCCCCTCTAAACCTCCTGCCCCTTACCTTAAATCTATGCCCCCTGGTTATTGATCCCTCCACCAAGGGGAAAAGTTCCTTCCTGTCTACCCTATCTATGCCCCTCATAATTTTATACACCTCAATCATTTCCCCTCTCAATCTCCTCTGCTCCAGGGAAAATAACCCTAGCCTATCCAATCTCTCCTTTTAACTAAAACTCTTCAGCCCAGGCAACATCCTGGTAAATCTCCTCTGCACTCTCTCTACTGCAATCACATCCTTCCTATAATGCGGATTCCAGAACTGCACACAATACACTAGCTGTGGCCTAACCAGCGTTTTATACAGTTCCAGTATAACCTCCCTGCTCTTATATTCTATGCCTCTGCTAATAAAGGCAAGTATCCCATATGCCTTCTTAACCACCTTATCTACCTGTCCCGCTACCTTCAGGGATCGGTGGACGTGCACACCAAGGTCCCTCTGATCCTCGGTACTTCCCAGGGTCCTACCAGTCATCATGTATTCCCATGCCTTGTTTGTCCTGCCCAAGTGCATAACCTCACACCTATCTGGATTAAATTCCATTTGCCACTGATCAGCCCATCTGACCAGCCCGTCTATATCCTCCTGTAATCTTAGGCTATCCTCCTCACTATTTGCCACCCTGCCAATTTTCATGTCATCCGCAAACTTACTGATCAACCCTCCTACATTAAAGTCTGAATCATTTATATATACCACAAGCAGCAAGGGACCCAACACCGATCCCTGTGGAACCCCACTGGACACAGGCATCCAGTCACAAAAACACCCTTTGACTATCACCCTCTTCTTTCTGCCACTCAGCCAATTCTGGATCCAATTTGCCAAATTGCCTTGAATCCATGGGCTCTTACCTTCATTATCAGTCTCCCATGCAGGACCTTATCAAAGTCCAAGTAGACTATGTCAAATGCATTGCCCTCATCTACACACCTGGTCACCTCTGCAAAAAATTCGATCAAATTGGTCAGACATGACCTCCCCTTAACAAAATCATGCTGACTGTCCTGGATTAATCCCTCCCTCCCCAAGTGTAGATTGATTCTGTCCCTCAGAATTGCTTCCAATAGTTTCCTCACCACTGAGGTTAGACTGACTGGCCTGTAGTTCCCTGGTTTATCCCTTCCTCCCTTCTTGAATAACGGTACCACATTGGCTGTCCTCCAGTCGTCTGGCACCTCTCCTGTGGCCAGAGAGGTATTGAAAATTATTGCCAGTGCCCCTGCTATCTCCTCCCTTGCCTTGCTCAACAGCCTGGCTACATTTCATCTGGGCCTGGAGAATTTTCTACTTTTAAGTCTGCCAGACCACTTAAGACCTCCTCGCTTTCAATGCTAATTTCTTTAATTATATCACAGTCCTTCTGCCTGATTTCCATGCCCACGTCATCCCTCTCACTTGTGAACACCGACACAAAGTATTCATTTAGAACCCTACCTATGTCTTCAGGCTCCGCACACAAGTTACCACTATGGTCCTTAATGGGCTCTACTTTTTCCCTAGTTATCCTCTTATTCTTAATAACTTTGGATTTTCCTTTATTTTACCTGCCAATGTTTTTTCTTGCCCCCTTTTTGCTCTCCTAATTTCCTTTTTGACTTGTCCCCTGCACATTCTATACCCCTCTAGGGCTTTCGCTGTTTTGAGCCCTCGGTATCTGTCATAAGCTTCTGTTTTTCTCTTTATCCAATCCTATATATCCCTGAACATCCAGTGTTCCCTAGATTTGTTGGTCTCACCCTTTGTCTTTACTGGAATATGTTGGCCCTGTACTCTCCCTATTTCCTTCTAGAATGAGTCCCGCTGTTCCAACGCAGATATATCTAAAGGTAGCTGCTCCTAGTCCACTCTGGCCAATTCATATTTGATCTTATTAAAATCGGTCGTCCCCCAATTTAGAACTCTGATTTCTGGCCCATCCTTGTCCTTTTCCATAATAACCTTGAATCTAACGGAATTATGATCACTATCTGCAAATGCTCCCCCACTGATACCTCTTCCATTTGACCAGCTTCATTCCCTAAAATTAAGTCCCAAACCGCCCCCTCTCTTGTAGGACCTTCTACGTACTGGCTTGAAAAGCTCTCCTGGATGCATTTTAAGAATTCTGCTCCCTCTAAACCTATCATATTATGACTAACCCAGTTAATGTTGGGGAAGTTGAAATCCGTCACTATTACTACCCTACTATTTTTGCACTTCTCTGAAATTTGCCTACATATCTGCTCTTCTATTTCTCTCTGACTGTTTGGAGGCCTATAGTACACTCCCAGCAATGTGATTGTTCCTTTTTTGTTTTTAAGTTCTACCCATATGGCTTCATTTAAGGAGCCTTCTAAGATGTCATCCCTCCTTATTGCTGTAATTGATTCCTTGATCAATGTTGCGAAATGCCCTCTCCTTTTATCTCCTTCCCTGTCTCACCTGAAGACCCTCTATCCTGGAATACTGAGCTGCCAATCCTGCCCCTCTCTCAACCATGTTTCTGTGACAGCAATGCCATCATACTACCATGTGTTAATTTGTACCCTCAACTTATCTGCTTTATTCGTCAGACTACTTGCGTTAAAATAAATACCATCCAACCTTGCCAAGCTTTAGCTGCTTTAGCTGGCCTATCATTTCTATGCCTTCCCGACACACTTGCTCTCTCTTCTAATTTTGGCTGTGCGTCTCACCCTGCTGAACCTCCTCTCATGATCCCATCCCCTTGCCAAGTTAATTTAAACCCTCCCCAACAGCACTAGCAAACCTCCCTGCAAGGATGTTGGTCTCATTCCGGTTCAGGTGCAACCTGTCCGCCTTGTACAGGTCCCACCACCCCCAGAAACTGTCCCAATGTCCCAGAAATCTAAAGCTCTCCCTCCTGCACCATCTCTCCAGCCATGCATTCATCTGGACTAACCTCCTATTTCTATACTCACCAGCGCACAGTATGTATTGGCCATGACTTCCTCTCACTTATACTCAACTGTTCTGGATATGTAGTTCCACACTGAATTGGCTTCATTGACTGCTGCTCTGCATTGGTGGGGCAGGTTTGGTAATGGGCCCACCAAGTTTCCTTGGTCTATTTCTATTGCACACTGAGTAAGCATCTTCTTATTTGTGTATTCTAAGTGCAATACTTTGCACTTGCCTGCATTAAACTTCATTGACCATTCCCCTGTCCACATATTTATTTTGTCTGGCTCACTTATTCTGAGTTACTTCCCTGATTGCACAGACCCTCCCTGCCTGGGGTCATCAGCAAATTTGACCATTTTTAATTATAAGTTGAAGTAATTCATGCAAATGAGAAATTGGTCTCACCACTGAGATGTGGGTGTTGTAATATGCCTTTAAGGGATAGCAGCGTGCCATCACTCGAAGGGAAGTGTGTCATGTGCTCCAGCTTCAGTTTCACTTAGGCCTGTGAGCAGAACACAGCAAACACAGCCCTGCTGCTGATGTCTCCAAGCTTTCTATCCGTCCATATATGTTGTCATGTGCCTATTTTTTAATAAATGAACCCATATTGTTTTTACCCAATCCTTTATGAGTGATTGGTGTCTTTATATCATTACAAAAACTCAACAGTGGAGTTCCCCATTCTGGACTTCAGCCTACCCCAAGCATGCATGCTGCATCAGACAGTCAGAGCCTGATTAGGATAGTCAGCATGTGGTTGGAAGGATAGAAGGAAAGACCTGCATTTATGTAACACCTTTGATGACCTCAGCACTTCTCATGATGCCTTGGCATCAATAAATCATTGTGCATATGGATGGCTTCAGATTTATAAAACATTGGGACCACTTTTGGGGCCAGACAAGGCTTACACTTGTATCTCCAAAAATAGAAGAAAATGATCAGGAGGGCAGTATCGGAACTATTACCCAGCTAAAGAGTGTTATGTAAGAGCATGTAACAAAATAAATTAAACAAGTGAATTAAAAGCACAAATTCACCTTATGGAGATGATGTGGAAGCCATTACAGAGGCCAGTTACAATCCTAGGCTAAATGTTTCAGTCTATGGGCTCTTTTGAATAAAAAAGAAGGAAATTGGGAAAGGACCAGGAGCCGCAGTGTTGTTAAAAGGCACATTTACCCCAGTAGGAAGAAATGATCTCAGTAAGGTCGGTCAGGCACTGAAAACAATGTGGGTAGATTTAAAGATTAAGAAAGTGCATAACTCTGATTGGAATTGTATACCAGCATCCTGATGGCGATGATACGGTGGGAGGATGTATAAATATGGAGATCAGGACATCAGAGGTATGTAGCATAAACAATATGATTATAATGGAAAGTTTTGGTCTCGCATAGAGTAGCAGAAGCAGAATAACTCAGTAAAGGCAATGGGCTGAATGTTACATGCCCTGGCAGGCATGTTTCCTGTGGGGGGTGGGGGGGACACATGAAATAGGGTGGGCACCCACCCCACCACATTCCTGCCCACCTCCGAGCTCACCTCGGGAGCTGTGGTTTGGGGGGTGGTGGGGGCAGGTGGGTGCTGAAATTGGCAGCCCGCCCGCCATATTTAAATGAACAGTTAAGGGTCAATCAAGCTTGTTATCAAGCTAGTTGCCCCTGACAGTACACTGCCATGGGGGCAGAGCGGCAGCTGCAAGTCTGATTTCTGAACTCTTCGGTAACTGACCTTTGCCAATCGTGGTTGAACCTCCCTTCCTTCCTGCCCTTAGGTTGAACCTTCCTTCCTTCCTACCTGTTCCCTCCCTTAAACCCACCCCCTCATCCCTCACTGCCCTCTCCGTAACCTACACAAATCCTCCTGGCCCAAGACCCCAGGCGGACCTGCTCCTGGGACCCAGGGCCTTGGAGTCTTCTCTTCACCAACAATCCTGGCGGTGGTCACTGGTGCCTGCCTCGCGTGTCGGGGCTGATGGAACTGCTGGCCAATCCGATTGGCCGGTTGCTCCATAGGGCGAAACTTGGGGCAAAATTCCCACTCGGCTCTCATTAATCAGCTCCCTACCGCGCTTTATGGCTGTGGGGTGGGTCGGTGTGGAGCATGTTGGCTCCAGGCTGACAGGGTTTTCGGTGGCTGGGGGGATCATTCCAACCCCCATATTATTCAGCCCATTAATTTTCTACAATGTAACTGAGTCCATTTTCTAAAACATTTATTTTGAACTGACAAAGAACAGGCAATGCTGAAATTCAAAGACAGTAAATGAACCAGGAGTAGTTAACAATTTGCAGGTAAGGGGAGCACCTTGCCATTAATATCATCAAATTGTGATAGGAGGTTTCAGAAGAGAGATTTACAAATCAAAATTTTGTATGTAAGGCAAATTTTAAAAATTCTTTTGCAGGGTGTTGATGCTTATGGGTGGGCCAGCATTTATTGTCCATCCCTAGTCGGCCTTCAGAAAGGTTTTGGTGAGCTGCCATCTTGAACCGCTGCAGTCCAGTGCTGTGGGTACACCCACAGTGCTGTTAGGGAAGGAGTTCCAGGATTTTGACCCAGTGACAGTGAAGAGACGGTGATATATTTCCAAGTCAGGATGGTGAGTGGCTTGGAGGGGAACTTCCAGGGGATGGTCTTCCCATGTGTCTGCTGCCCTCGTTCTTCTAGGAGGATTTGGAAGGTGCTGTTGAAGGAAACTTGGCGAGTTGCTGCAGTGCATCTTGTAAATGGTGCACACTCCTGCCACTGCAGTGGTGGTGGAGGGAGTGAATGTTTAAGGTAAGCCTGAAGGGATGAGAAATAAATTAATTGGGTTAGACTGGGATAACTAGTTAATATACATCATTGAAATATTCAAGAAATCGTATTCGGTGTGATACAAAATCAGTGCAAAGCCAAAATTTATACCTCATTGGGCAGTTGTGTTCCTGACCCGTATGAATGTAAAAATCACAAAATGGTTGAACAAATCACTCAATTCAAGGGCAGTTAAGGAAAGGCAACAAGTGTTGGCCTTTCCAGTGACACCCACATCCCGTGAAAGAATAAAGAAAAAATGTCTCCACCAGCATTGATGTGAAAAATTGTTTTCTGAGTTCATTCTGAATGTTCACGGTCTAATTTGAAGATTACATCCCATTGTTCTTGATACCATCAGCAGGGGAAATATATTCTCTATATCTTCCCCATTGATTCACATTTTAAATTCATCAGCTAGATCATCCCTCAATCTACTAGACTCAAGAGAAAGCAAGGTAAGTTTATACAATGAAAACTGGAAATGATGGAAATAGTCAGCAGGTCAGGCAGCATTTATGGAGAGAGAAACAGAGTTAACGTTTCAGGCCAATTACCTTTCACCAGAACACAAGTGTATGCAAGGTTATGGCACCTGTAATTTAATAATTTAAGACTAACCTAAGACTAACTGGTATCATTCTGATGGAATCTGCCCTGCACTCCTTCCAAAACCAATCTATCCTCCATAGCCTCGCCCCTCCCTATTCCTGGAACCTCCTTCAGCCCTACAGCCCTCTGAGATATCTCTGCTTCTCCAATTCTGGCATCTTGAGCATCTCTGATTTTAACCACTCCACCATTGACAACTGTGCCTTCAGCTGCCTAGGCCCTAAGCAATGGAATTTGCCCCCCGGACCTCTGTATCTTCCTTTCCTTTTGGACACTTCTCCAAACTGATCTTCTTGACCCAGCTGTGGCCATCTTTCCTAATCTCATTGGCCAGGATTTTGCCCTCGTCTGGGCTCGGCGGGGGCGAGTGAGAGCGGTTGGGAAGCCAACAAGGAAGTGCTGGAGAGGACTGGTTTGAAGCATCTGCGGAATAGCGTGCCGGAGAGACGAGTGATGTCAGGACAGGCCCTTCACCTCCAGGGCGTGCATCCCACCAGAGTGCCAGTAGAGTGGATACACCAGATGGAGGAACACAATGAGGCCGGTTAAAGACCTAGTGAAGTACCTTTAAGGAGGTCCTCCATGAGTGGACACCATCCAGGCTGGAGTGAAAGAGATTGCAATGGACTGGGACCGGTGGCAGAATGTGGCTGCCAATCATCCCTCACAGGGCCCGATGAATTAGGTCTAAATAAATAAGTAATTGCTATGTCAAATCCTACTTGTTCAGTTTGGAAGAAAGGGCAATAGTTGAAATGTCGACAGTTTGGTCTCTCTCCAATTGCTGACTGAAGTTCCTATGTGTTCCTAGCATTTTCTGTTTTTGTTTCAGGTTTCTGGCGTCTTTCTAGAAAAAGCATTAAAATTAATAAAAGTGAGTTTCAGTGATTTATTTATGCGTGGAGATAAATTGAATGCAATCCCTGTTTGTCAACAGCCAACATTCCTGGTGCAGCCATAGCACGCAGATAACATACTGAACAATCTCTCCGTCAAATCCTTTATTCTTACTGATCTAATCTGGGCATTGTCTAATAGCTGTTGTTTTCAGTACATAATCCCTGAACAAGGGCAGCCAGCAGCTCTTTCTTTTGTACAAACTGAATTTCCTTGGGGCAAGTGTACTCTAAATTAGAAATTCATTGCTTTAAGAACAATTCCTGGGCAGGCTGTGATCTCTACAGCTCAGTTTGAAGTTCTCTCGCAATGGGTGCCATTTAATGTGCACTTTAATGATGTTTGTATGAAACAATTTGTTGTGATATTAAGGAGTTTTAACATCATGTTTTTATATGAAAGTGATTCGGAAGATGATGTTCAGAGGGACTGGTTAAAATTGAATTTTCCATATATACAAAATGAGACAAATGTGATTAATTTTCAGCAACAACTAAATTTTCAGGAAAATTATTTATAATATATAGTAAAAGCAAAATTCTGCAGATGCTGGAAATCTGGCGTAAAAGATGGAATGTTGGAAATGCTCAGTAGGTCTGGCAGCTCTTGTGGAGAGAGAATAGGCAAAATATATGTATGAATCTGCAAGTATCAATATCCCTAATTTTTATGAAAATGACTGTTTTTCTATTTCTTCAGTTTATTTCTTTATCTTGACCATTATTTTTCTCCCTTTAGTTACAGAATGTCAGATCCATTTTATTCTGGCATTGTTTTAGTTTGGATTCCAACTGGCCAATTTACGCCATTTAGCTCCGGGCATTTGCATGGCTCAAGCTGTGATCCCAGTGTCAGCCTCATTGAAGAATGTGGGTTTAGGAAAGTACTGTCTGCACGAGGGAGCTGAAATCTCCCCTGATCCAAGTTAAACCAGTGCCAGGATGAAGGTGGCTTTACTGAGATACAGTGCCACAGGCAGCAGACTTAAGGAGCAGATAGCAGAGAATTGGGGAAAGAACAAACTTGTGCATTAGGAGTAGTCAATAAATGGAGTGGAGTTGGTGATGCTGTGAGTTGTATTTGATCTGCGGAGAGTGCTGGCTTGGTGGGTGAATGACCTTTTGTCACCCTGCGCTCTCTAATGTAGGTTAGGCCAGGTGATAATAAACAAGGCATCATAAACCAATCACCCTGTGGCCTCCAAGCTGAGTGTCAGTCATGTCTGTGACATCTCTATATTTACAACTGAGACTCTCAGAAAGTCAGAAACTTGTCTTTGAAAGAGAGGAGAACGAACGAGAAAGAATCAGTGCATAAGAGGATTAAGATGGGAGCACTGGGGTTGGTGGAGGATGTGGGAGGTCAGTGGGGAGGGGGTGGCGTCACGAAAGGGTTGGGTGGTTGTCTCCTGTGACTAAATCCCTAAGATTCTCAGATTGTTCACTGTGGTAATGTTGGCAGAGATAAGGATGAGGAGAGGCAGGTTGTTATTTCACAAGAAATGAAGAAGATAGCAAAGTAATATAGAGAGAAGTATCTCAGTATCTTAGTCACTCAGTGCCACATGTGGTGGCAGATTAGCGAAAATGTTTCAATTATCACGCAAGATTGGTTGTGAATGTTCATCCTGAAATAATGCTGGAAGCATGGCTCTCTCCTCATTATCTTTTTTAAAACAATTCTTCTTTCACAGGATGTGGGAATTATTGGCTAGGCCAGCATTTATTGCCCATCCCTAACTGCCCTTGAGAAGGTGGTGATGAGCTGTCTTCTTGAACTGCTGCAGTGCCTGTGGTGTAGGTACACCCACAGTGCTGTTAGGGAGGGAGTTCCAGCATTTTGACCCAGTGACAGTGAAGGAACAACGTAATATTTCCAAGTCAGGATGGTGAGTGACTTGGAGGGGATCTTGCAGGTGGTGGTGTTGTCATGTATCTGTTGCCATAGAAGCCAAAGAAACCATAGAAAAGTTACAGTGCAGAAAGAGGCCATTCAGCCCATTGTGTCTGCGTCGGCCAAAAAAGAGAAAAAAGAAATTAGCTGCTGATTTTAATCCCACTTTCCAGCAACTGCTCTATAGCCTAAACAAAAACAGAATTACCTGGAAAAACTCAGCAGGTCTGGCAGCATCGGTGGAGAAGAAAAGAGTTGACGTTTCGAGTCCTCATGACCCTTCGACAGAACTTGAGTTCGAGTCCAAGAAAGAGTTGAAATATAAGGTGGTTTAAGGTGTGTGTGTGGGGGGCGGAGAGATAGAGAGAGAGAGAGGTGGTGGGGGGTGGTGTGGTTGTAGGGACAAACAAGCTGTGATAGAAGCAGATCATCAAAAGATGTCAACGACAATAGTACAATAGAACACATAGGTGTTAAAGTTAAAGTTGGTGATATTATCTAAACGAATGTGCTAATTAAGAATGGATGGTAGGGCACTCAAGGTATAGCTCTAGTGGGGTTTTTTTTTTAATTTTTTTTTTTAAATAATGGAAATAGGTGGGAAAAGGAAAATCTTTATAATTTATTGGAAAAAAAAGGAAGGGGGAAACAGAAAGGGGGTGGGGATGGGGGACGGAGCTCACGACCTAAAGTTGTTGAATTCAATATTCAGTCCGGAAAGCTGTAAAGTGCCTAGTCGGAAGATGAGGTTTTGTTCCTCCAGTTTGCATTGGGCTTCACTGGAACAATGCAGCAAGCCAAGGACAGACATGTGGGCAAGAGAGCAGGGTGGAGTGTTAAAATGGCAAGCGACAGGGAGGTTTGGGTCGTTCTTGCGGACAGACCACAGGTGTTCTGCAAAGCGGTCGCCCAGTTTATGTTTGGTCTCTCCAATGTAGAGGAGACCACATTGGGAGCAATGAATGCAGTAGACTAAGTTGGGGGAAATGCAAGTGAAATGCTGCTTCACTTGAAAGGAGTGTTTGGGTCCTTGGATGGTGAGGAGAGAGGAAGTGAAGGGGCAGGTGTTGCATCTTTTGCGTGGGCATGGGGTGGTGCCATAGGAGGGGGTTGAGGAGTAGGGGATGATGGAGGAGTGGACCAGGGTGTCCCGGAGGGAGCGATCCCTACGGAATGCCGGTAAGGGGGGTGAAGGGAAGATGTGTTTGGTGGTGGCATCATGCTGGAGTTGGCGGAAATGGCGGAGGATGATCCTTTGAATGCGGAGGCTGGTGGGGTGATAGGTGAGGACAAGGGGGACCCTATCATGTTTCTGGGGGGGAGGAGAAGGCATGAGGGCGGATGCTCCTCCGCCTTCTCCTCCCTCCCAGAAACATGATAGGGTCCCCCTTGTCCTCACTTATCACCCCACCAGCCTCCGCATTCAAAGGATCATCCTCCGCCATTTCCGCCAACTCCAGCATGATGCCACCACCAAACACATCTTCCCTTCACCCCCCCTATCGGCATTCCGTAGGGATCGCTCCCTCCGGGACACCCTGGTCCACTCCTCCATCACCCCCTACTCCTCAACCCCCTCCTATGGCACCACCCCATGCCCACGCAAAAGATGCAACACCTGCCCCTTCACTTCCTCTCTCCTCACCGTCCAAGGACCCAAACACTCCTTTCAAGTGAAGCAGCATTTCACTTGCATTTCCCCCAACTTAGTCTACTGCATTCGTTGCTCCCAATGTGGTCTCCTCTACATTGGAGAGACCAAACGTAAACTGGGCGACTGCTTTGCAGAACACCTGCAGTCTGTCCGCAAGAATGACCCAAACCTCCCTGTCGCTTGCCATTTTAACACTCCACCCTGCTCTCTTGCCCACATGTCTGTCCTTGGCTTGCTGCATTGTTCCAGTGAAGCCCAACGCAAACTGGAGGAACAACACCTCACCTTCCGACTAGGCACTTTACAGCCTTCCGGACTGAATATTGAATTCAACAACTTTAGGTCGTGAGCTCCCTCCCCCATCCCCACCCACTTTCTGTTTCCCCCTTCCTTTTTTTTCCAATAAATTATAAAGATTTTCCTTTTCCCACCTATTTCCATTATTTAAAAAAAGAAACCCCACTAGAGCTATACCTTGAGTGCCCTACCATCCATTCTTAATTAGCACATTCGTTTAGATAATATCACCAACTTTAACTTTAACACCTATGTGTTCTATTGTACTACTGTCGTTAACATCTTTTGATGATCTGCTTCTATCACAGCTTGTTTGTCCCTACAACCACACCACCACCCCCCCACCTCTCTCTCTCTCTATCTCTCCGCCCCCCCACACACACACACTTTAAACCACCTTATATTTCAACTCTTTCTTGGACTCGAACTCAAGTTCTGTCGAAGGGTCATGAGGACTCGAAACGTCAACTCTTTTCTTCTCCGCCGATGCTGCCAGACCTGCTGAGTTTTTCCAGGTAATTCTGTTTTTGTTTTGGATTTCCAGCATCCGCAGTTTTTTTGTTTTTATTTTTGCTCTATAACCTTGCATGTTACAGCACTTCAGGTGCAGATCAGGTACCTCTCAAATGAGTTGAGCATTTCAGCCTCAACTTAGGCAGTGAATTCCAAATGCCCACCATCCTGTGGATGAAAATACTTTTTCTCATGTACCTTCTAATTCTTCTACCAATCACCTTACGCCTATGCCCCTGGTAATTGACTGCTCAGCTAAGGGAAACAAGTCTTTCCTGTCTACCTTATCTAGGCACTTCATAATTTTGTACACCTTAATTAGGTCACCTCTTGGCCTTCTCTGTTCTAAGGAAAACAACCCTAGCCTATCCAATTTCTCCTCATTGCTTCAATTTTCTTGTAAATCTCCTCTGCACTCTCTCAAGAGCAATTATGTCCTTCCTGTACTGTGCTGGCCAGGACTGTACACAAAATTCCAGCTGTGGCCTAAGCAGCATTTTATACAGTTCCAACATTACATTCCTGCTTTTGTATTCAGTACCTCATCCAATAAAGGAAAGCATTCCATATGCTTTCTTGACCACCTTGTCCATCTGTCCTGCCACCTTCAAGGACCAGTGGACATGCAATCCAAGGTCTCCCACTTCTTCAACCCCTCTCAATAATTTCCTGTTTATTGAGTGTTCCCTTGTTTTGTTTGTTCTCCCCAAATGCATTACCTCACACTTTTCCAGACTGACTCCATTTGCCACCACTCTGCGCACTCAACCAAACCCTTGATATCATTCTGGAGTCGACAGCTATCAACTACACAGCTAATTTTTGTGTCATCTGCAAATTTCCCAATCATGCCTCCCACATTTAATTCCAAATCATTAGTATATACAACAAGCAGCAAGGGCCCCAACGCTAAGCCCTGTGGAACACCACTGGAAACTGTTTTCCATTTGCAAAAACATCCATCAACCATTATCCTTTGTTTCCTGTCACTGAGCCAATTATGGATCCAACTCGCCACCTTCCCCTGTATCCCATGAGATCTCACTTTTCTGACCAGTTTGCCATGTGGGACCTTGTCAAATACTTTACTGAATCCATGTAGATAACATCTACTACACTACCCTCATCAGTCCTCCTTGTTATTTCCTCAAAAAATTCTATTAATTTAGTAAGATACAATCTTACCCTAACAAAACTATGCTGACTACCCCTGATCAATCTGTGCCTTTCTAAGTGACAGTTTACCCTGTCTCTCAGAATTGTTTCCAATAATTTGCCCACTACCAAATTCAGACTGACTGGCCTGTAATTTTCTGGCCTATCCCTCACACCCTTTTTAAATATTGCTACAATGTTCACAGACCTCCAATCCTCTGGGACCTCACCTGTATCTAGTGAGGATTGGAAAATGATCCTCGGAGCATGTGTTACTTCCTCCCTGGCTTCCTTCAATACAATCCATCTGGCCCTGGTGATTTATCCACCTTCAAGGATGCCACTCCCTCCAGTGCTTCCTCTCTCACTATGTTTATTGTATCTAATATTTCACACTCTTCCTCCTTAACTAGAATGTTTGTTTCATCCCTCTCCTTAGTGAAGACAGAGACAAAGTACTCATCGAGAACACTGCTCACATCTTCTGCATCAACCCACCAATTACCATGTACATCTCTGATGGGCTCTACTTTTTCCTTAGTTATTCTCTTGCTCTTAATGTACTGGTAAAACACTTCAAGATTTTCTTTGAATTTACCTGCCAATATTTTTTCATTTCCTCTCTTTTCTTTCCTAATCTCCATTTTTACTTCACCGCTGTACTTTCTATACTCCTCTAGGCTTTCTCCAGTATTAAGTCTTTTGTGACTGTCATAAACTTTCTTTTTCTGCTTTATCTTGGCCTGTATGCTTCTGGATAACCAGGGGACTGTAGATTTGGCAGTACTGCCATTTTTCTTTGTGGGGACATGTCTACACTGTGCCCGTAGAATCTCACCTTTGAATGCCTCCCACTGATTTGAGTTTTTCCTTCTAAAAGCTGTATCCAGTCCGCTCTCGCCAGCTCACCTCTCAGCTTTGTAAAATTTGTCTTCCCCAATTTAGAATTTTTACTCCTGCTCTATCTTTGTCTTTCCCATAATGATGCTAAATCTAACTGTATTATGGTCACTATCTCCAAAATGGTCCCCCACTGCTACTTCATCCACTTACCCAGCTTCTTTTCCTAAGACTAATTCTACAATTGCGTCTCCTCTTGTTTGGCTTTTTACGTGCTGGCTAAAAAAGTTCTTTTGAATGCAGTTCAAGAATTTTCTGCCCTCTGTGCCCTTCACACTGTTACTATCCCAATTACTATTAGGGTAGTTGAAATCCTCAGTGATTACTGCCCTATTGGTTTTGCACTCAGAAATCTGTCTACATATTTGCTCTTCTTACTACTTTCCACTATTTGGGGGTCTATAGTACACTCCTAGCAGTGTGGCTGCCCCTTTTTTATTTCCCATATAGCCTCATTTGATGCTTCATTTAGTATATAGTCCCGCCTCACAGCTATAATTGATCCTCTAATCAATAATGGCCTTGTCTTTCTAGAGGGGTTGTGGTAAAGTCCTGCCATAGGAGGCTTGGCAGTGCATTTTTATATGCTACGCACTGCTGGCTTTGTGCATCGCTGGTGGAGGGAATGAAAGTTGAAGGTGGTGGGTGGGGTACCGATCAAGTGGATTGCTTTGTTCTGGATGGTGTCGAGCTTCTTGAGTGTTGCTGGAGCTGCATTCATCGTTCACACCCAACAAAGAGATGAATGAAAAAGACTTGCATTTGGCAGGCACGTTTCATGACCTCAGGACATCCCAAAATGTATTACAGTCACTTAAGTGCTTTTGGAATGTAGTCACTGTGGTAATCTAGGAAATGTGACAGCCACTTTGTGCACAGCAAGCTCCCACAAACAGCAATGTGATAATGACCAGATAATCTATATTGGTGTGATTGTGGGATAAATTTCCTTTTTTTATTCATTTGTGGGATGTGGGTGTCATTGGCTAGGCCAACATTTATTGTCCATCCCTAATTGCCCTTGTTCAGAGGGCATGTAAGAGTCAACCGCATTGCTGTGGGTCTGGAGTCACATGTAGGCCAGACCAGGTAAGGACGGCAGATTTCCTTCTCTAAAGGACATTAGTGAACCGGATGGGTTTTAGCACAATCAACAATGGTTCCGTGGTCATCGTAAAACCTTTTATTCCAGGGTTTTATTTGAATTCAATAAAAATCTGGAATATTTGTCAGGACAATAGTGAGAACTGCCTTGCTCTACCTCAGATAGTGGCCATGAAATCTCTGACATCCACCTAAGAAGACAAATAGGGCCAGGGTTTAACATCTCATCTGAAAGTAACCTTGGTACTGCAGTAGATTGCTGAGATTTTGTGCTCAAGTCTCTGGAGAGGGATTGGAATCCACAATCCCCTGACTCAGAGGGACTGTGCTACCACTGAGACACAGCTAAGAGCACACTCAGGATATACCAGGTACACCATCCCCGAGCTGCACCCCAAACTCCACCCAGACATCTCTCTTCCCATGTTCCTCAATGCGCTTCCAAAGGCCAAGGGTGGTAGAATTTATGTATGCTTAAGGGAAGAAAGAAAGAACTGATGGACATATTGGCAATCCCACAGTGCACCTGATTGGGTTGAATTTTCAGTGGGCCATGGTAATGGGCTTGGAGGTAGGGCTGTCGGGAGGAAACAAAAAACAGGAAGGAAGTGCTGCCAGGCTGATCCACCACAGGTTACCAACTCCCGTGGGATTATGGAGAGAATTATGGAGATTGAAGTTGGCAATGGTTACCGCCTGGCCACATCACCCCCTAAGGGTTTAACTACAGGCGGCCTCCCAACAATGACTGGATTTTCGATTCTGCGCACAGGGTTCCCATCACCTCAGGAGGCTGTCCATGAAACTGTGGAGGCCTCCCAGCAGCAGGGTGAGCAGAGATTGGAATCGGAGCTCCAATCTATTTGAAAGCCCCTGCTCTGAACTTAGGCCTGGGATGAGGGCGGGGAGCTCTCTTTGTGATTTCCCAAGGCCCTAAACCTTTTGGCCTTCTTTCTTACCTGATTCAGGCTGGTGGCCAGTTATGGAAGCACCCTTGCATCTTCATACATACTTCAGAAGCTCCACCTCTGACAGTGGGGCTGCTAATTTTTGATTGCTGGAAAGTATCCTATTGACCTTCCAGTATAGGAAGCCTTTAATTGGACATTAATTGGCCAAGCCAACAAAATTCATGTCCACCTTATGCAGGGTTGTGATCTAGGAATGATCCCGACATCGGGGTTCTGATCCCAAAACACAAATCCTGTCTATTGACTCTGTCAAGGTGTGTCACCGAGCCAAGCGTCAGCTGTAATTTATTGCATGACAATTTCCATTTGCACAAAACAATTAAGCATAACAAACCTCAGATTTGTCAACCCAGTTACAACCACAAATCTTATTTTCCCATTGGCAACTAAACACTTGCAATTTAATTCCTTTCGTGACTTAAAAGTCTCACAAGAATCAAAGACCAAAACCTTTATTCATACGTATCTCTTATGTTGCTATCCCTATTTGTCTTTTGTCATTCTAGTTACTAAATGTCTGACTGTTGTATGGCCATTTCATTAACTTGCACTCTTGTATTTTCTACAAAGGGACAACTTCAGTGTATTGCTGCAGATGCATTTATATCAGTCACAAGTACATTAGATGGCCCTCATGGTGCTGGAAAATCAATCAGAAAAATAAGGAAGAGGAGGCTCATGTGAAACATAAATGCTGGCACGAACCATTTGGCCCAAATATATAATATGGGATATTGGGTTGCTTTGGGTTAATTCTGATTGTTTAATATGCTAATCAGATACTGTGTACATCGTCACAAGAGGTGACGCAACATCACATGATTTGGCCTGTCGTATGATCATATTGAATGGTGGAGCAGGCTCAATGGGCCATATGGTCTACTCCTGCTCCTATTTCTTCTGTTCTTGTGTATAGCTTTATGTAGGATGTAAGCCAGAGCAGTAAGATATGTTCCAATAAAGCCCCTGTTTCATTTACCTCTGAAGACTCAATCTAGTCTAACAATCCCAAGAATATTCTACAAATGGCCTCTCTCTGTGCTGCACATATTTGGTGATGCTTTGTAACTGGATTCCTCATATATGGAAGTAGCCAGATTAATGAACAAGAACACAACAGTCAGCTGGATTGTAAAGTATTCACAATACAAAAATATGTGTTTCGCATTATTATTTGCACATTTACTACTTGTAAAATGACAAAGCACAGTTCAAACACATATCAAACTTATACATCCTTGGAAAGTATGCAAGATCATCCTCTGCTGCTCTGCTGCCTTAACACCAACAGATAATCGAACCCTGGAGACATAATGCAGATATTTTGATCAAATTCCTTTTTCATATCTATCTTGATAATTTCATGGCAGTATTTGTGTTTGCAGGTCTCAACCCAATTCAATGGCTTGTGGCAGCCTTTGGCACTGTATTTCTGTACAGTGATGCAGAATTTATCATCGATGCCATACATTATTTTCACAGAGAAGGGGCATGTTTTAAGGGAAGAATCTTGCAACTCCATAAAATTTCTCCCATTTTATACTCTCTGGAAACTTGTCCCCTGCCGTAATCTCTTCTCAACTATTTATCTAAACTGTTACTCTGCAAGGAACACAGTCTAGCAGAAATGCAGCTGAGTTGCATTATACGGTTGTATGAGTAATTCCAAATTCATTATACAGCCTGTCTGTGCCAACATTTCTGTTGACTGTCAGTTAGCAAGCAAAAAATGAAATAATTCATTTGTTAAAAAGTGCCAAGATATATAGAAGGTGGGATTCCATTTCAACCAGAGCACAAAGTGAGAGGAAGGGGAACAACTGCATTTCACATGCTCTGCATTTTGCTGTCCATTGCCCATTTTGCACCCTTTCTGAAGTTAAATTCCACCCCATTTTGTAGGCACCATCAAGATCAAAAACAATAAGAGATAAGAAAGATAAATTAGGAAATCGTAATGGTACAGACTAGGCACTGGGTTTTAGAGGGTAGACTGAAAGAAATGGGGAATCCTGCAGCTTTGAGGCCTATGGTTTTAGACTTCAAAACGTCTTCACCATTTTAGTGCAGTAGGTGAATTGGTGCCATGACTAGGGGAGTGGTGTTTGTGAATGAGAGAGGGCGAACAAAACAGAGAGAGAGAAAGAAAGAGAAAGAAAGAGGTCGACTGTTCCTGTCAGAGAATAAGAACATTATCCTTCCTACCTAGGAAAAATTTAATGAGGGGTTGCAAAATTAAGTAGAGCCAGTACAATTTTGTGTCTGGTATTTCCCATAAATTTACAGTAGTATCCAATCTAGTTTATGAATAGCAGCCGATAAGAACTTGCACTTTGACTACAGTGAGTCAGCTGTAGTGTCAGTTGGTAACACTCTCCTGCCTTTAAGACACAACATTCTGGGATGAAGTCCTGCCAGGAGTTGAGCACAAAAAAATCAAGTTTGGTACTCCAGTACAGTACGGTGGAAGTACTGCACTGTCAGAGGTGTTGTCTTTCAGATAAGCTGACAAACTGAGGCATCATCTGCTTGTTCTGATGGATGTGAAAGATCCCCCGACAGCATTCCGAAGAAGTGCAGGGGAGATGTCCCTGCTGCACTAGCTAATATTTATCCCTCAACCAACATCACAAGAATAGATTGGTCATTATCACATTGCTGGGAGCTTGTCGTGTGCAAATTGGCTGCTGCACTTTCTACATTACAACAATAACTCCACTCCAAAAGCACTTCATTGGCTTTAAAGCACTTTGAGATGTTTGGTGGACATGAAAACCGTTATATAAATGCAAGTTTCTATTTTAGTTTACAACGTGACAAATATGTGATTGCAAGAGTGAGATGGTAGGACAACAGACTGGCACTGGCCAATTTATTTTCACTGGGTTTCTTTGATTTTATGATACCTTACCTTTAAATAATTAAATTTCTTGTCTACGTTTGCAGTTGCTTATCCAATTACTAATACGGGAGAGGTATTATTGGCTCATTGGAACCATTTGGGCACAAGCTTGCTTTTCGCCTGTTGTTTATGAATGAGTGTTCAATTCTGTTAAATTTTCAACTTGGGAATCCATAATATTTGCACACTTGGGTAAGTTGAAGGTCAATCCACACTCAGCTAGGCTGATGCACGGTCCATCCTGGGTTAAAGAGAAAGGAAAGGGTTCCCACCAACTTTGGATCAGAAGGAAATAAGTGCAGCTCCGAGTTGGCGGTGATTGGCTCAAGCGACATTACCAAAGACAGGGGACCAACTCCCTCTGCTGGTTGCCAGGCCTGTCCACAGGTGAAATAGATCAATCTGGGAAACAGAGGCATGAGGGGCTAGATCTTCCGCTATCAGGGGTAGCGACGCGCTAAACCTAAGTTGCCATTGTGCAGCAGGACCCTGAGGATACCCTGGCCCATGCACAGGTGCTGTAATTGCCCAGGAAGTTTAAATTTCTGATGGCCTGATTTCCATTTCCTGAGACCTCAACCACCCCACACTACATACACCCCCACCCCCCAACCACCCCACACCACACACAACCCCATCCCTCAACCACCCAACCACCCGACCCCCTCACACACACACACCCCACCCCTCAACCACCCCACACCACACACACCCCTACCCCTCAACCACCCCACACCACACACACCCCACCTCTCAACCACCCCACACCACACACACCCCACCCCTCAACCACCTCATGCCACACACACCCACCACCCCCCCAACCACCCCACACCACACACAATCCCACCACCTCCTCAACCACCCCACACCACACACACCCCCCATCCCTCAACCACCTCATGCCACACACACCCCCACCCCTCAACCACCCCACACCACACACACCCCCACCCTCCAACCACCCCACACCACACACACCCCCACCCCTCTACCACACCACCCCACACCACACACAATCCCACCCCCAACTCCCCAACCACCCTCACAACACAAACCCCCACCACCCAACCACCGCACCCCGCACATAACCACACACCCCAACCATCCCACACCACACACAACCACCCCCAACCACCCCACGACACACACACCCCCACCCCCTCAACCACCACACACCACACCCCCAACCACCCCACTCCACACACCCCACCCCTCAACCACCCAACCACCCGACATGCCCACAACACACACACTCACACCACCTCGACCACCCCACACCACACACACCCCCACCCTCCAAACACCACACACCACACATACCCTCCACCCTACACCACATCCACCCCCACCCCCTCAACCAACCCACACCACACACCCCCACCCCCAGCCCCTCAACCACCCCACACCACACACACCCCCACCCCCAACCACCCCACACCACACACACCCCCACCCCTCAACCACCCCACACCACACACAGCCCGAACCATCAACCACCCCACACCACACACACACCCACACCGACCGACCCCACACCACACACACACCCACACCGAACGACCCCACACCACACACACCCCCACCCTTCAACCACCCCACCCCACACACACCCCCACCCCCCAACCACCCCACACCACACACAACCACCCCCAACCACCCCACGACACACACACCCCCACCCCCTCAACCACCCCACACCACACACACCACACCACCAACCACCCCACTCCACACACCCCACCCCTCAACCACCCAACCACCCGACATGCCCACAACACACACACTCACACCACCTCGACCACCCCACACCACACACACCCTCACCCTCCAAACACCACACACCACACATACCCTCCACTCTACACCACATCCACCCCCACCCCCTCAACCAACCCACACCACACACCCCCACCCCCACCCCCTCAACCACCCCACACCACACACACCCCCACCCCCAACCACCACACACCACACACACCCCCACCCCTCAACCACCCCACACCACACACAGCCCGAACCATCAACCACCCCACACCACACACACACCCACACCGACCGACCCCACACTACACACACACCCACACCGAACGACCCCACACCACACACACCCCCACCCCTCAACCACCCCACCCCACACACACCCCCACCCCCCAACCACCCCACACCACACACACCCACCACCTCCTCAACCACCCCACGCCACACACTCCCCCACCCCTCAACCACCCCACACTACACACACCCCACCCCTCAGCCACCTCACGCCACACACACCCCTACCCCTCAACCACCCCACACCACACACACCCCACCCCTCAACCACCCCACACCACACACACCCACCACCTCCTCAACCACCCCACGCCACACACTCCCCCACCCCTCAACCACCCCACACCACACACACCCCCCACCCCCCCAACCACCCCACACCACACACACCCCATCCCTCAATCATCCCACACTACACACACCCCCACCCCTCAACCACCCAACCACCCGACCCCCTCACACACACACATACTAACACCACCTCGACCACCCCACACCACACACACCCACCACCCCCCCAACCACCCCACGCCACACACACCCCCACCCCCCAACCACCCCACACCACACACACCCACCACCCCCCCAACCACCCCACACCACACACACCCACCACCCCCCCAACCACCCCACACCACACACAACCCCACCCCTCAACCACCCAACCATCCGACCCCCTCACACACACACACCCCACCCCTCAACCACCCCACGCCACACACACACCACCCCTCAACCACCCACACCACACACACCCCCACCCCCCAACCACCCCACACCACACACACCCCCCACCCCCCAACCACCCCACGCCACACACACCCCACCCCTCAATCACCCCACACCACACACACCCCCACCCTCCAACCACCCCACACCACACACACCCCCACCCCTCTACCACACCACCCCACACCACACACAATCCCACCCCCAACTCCCCAACCACCCTCACAACACAAACCCCCACCACCCAACCACCGCACCCCGCACATACCCACACACCCCAACCACCCCACACCACACACCCCACCCCTCAACCACCCAACCACCCGACATGCCCACAACACACACACTCACACCACCTCGACCACCCCACACCACACACACCCCCACCCTCCAAACACCACACACCACACATACCCTCCACCCTACACCACATCCACCCCCACCCCCTCAACCAACCCACACCACACACCCCCACCCCCACCCCCTCAACCACCCCACACCACACACACCCCCACTCCCAACCACCCCACACCACACACACCCCCACCCCTCAACCACCCCACACCACACACAGCCCGAACCATCAACCACCCCACACCACACACACACCCACACCGACCAACCCCACACCACACACACACCCACACCGAACGACCCCACACCACACACACACCCACCCCTCAACCACCCCACCCCACACACACCCCCACCCCCCAACCACCCCACACCACACACACCCCCACCCTTCAACCACCCCACCCCACACACACCCCACACCCCACACGACACACAGCCCCACTCTCAACCACCCCACACCACACACACCCCCACCCCTCAACCACCCCACACCACACACAGCCCGAACCCTCAACCACCCCACACCACACACACACCCACACCGAACGACCCCACACCACACACACACCCACACCGAACGACCCCACACCACACACACCTCCACCCCTCAACCACCCAACTCCACACACACCCCCACCCCCCAACCACCCCACACCACACACACCCCACACCCCCTACCACCCCACACAACACACAGACCTACTCTCAACCACCCCACACCACACACACCCCCACCCCTCAACCACCCCACACCACACACACCCCCACCCCTCAACCACCCCACACCACACACACCCTCACCCCCAACCCCCCGACACCACAAACACCCCACCCCTCAACTACCCCATACCACACACATGCCCACCCCCAACCACCCCACACCATACACACACCCACCCCTCAACCACCCCACACCACACACATCCCCACCCCCAAACACCCCACACCACACACACCCCCACCCCTCAGTCTCCCCACAC
The DNA here is from genome assembly GCF_017639515.1 of Carcharodon carcharias. Lineage (NCBI taxonomy): Eukaryota > Metazoa > Chordata > Chondrichthyes > Lamniformes > Lamnidae > Carcharodon > Carcharodon carcharias. The sequence goes on along the minus strand of NC_054468.1, from coordinate 110,073,934 downwards.
CACACACACCCCCACCCCCAAACCAGCCCACACCACACAAACCCCCACTCCTCAGCCACCCCACACCACACACACACACACACAACAACCACCCCACACCACACTCACCCCCATCTCCCAACCACCCCTTCCGACCTGACTACCCCCTCGCAACCCAACACAACCTACACAACCGACCTGACTACCCATCCCATCACTCACTCATCCAATCGCTCCCTCATCCATTCACCCTCCCACATACCCATCCACCCACCCACTCACCCATTCACTCATCCACCCACCTGCTCATTCACCCATTCATCCATCCATTCACTCATCTACCCACCCACCTACTCATCCACCCACTCACTCACCCATCCACCCACCTACTCACCCACCCACTCACTCATCCACCCACCACCCACTCACTCAACCACTCACTCACTCACTCACTCATCCACGCACCTGCTCATTCCCCCATTCATCCATCCATTCACTCATCTACCCACCCACCTACTCATTCACCCACTAGTCCACTGAAAACATTTGAGATATTTAAAAACTGATCGGACTATGGCAGCTAATGTCTCGAAATGGGGGTGTGTTCTCTGCCCTGCTCGTCTTTGCCAGTTCTGTCTTGGATCGCTGTGCCCGCCGACGCATTGTCATTGCAGCTGGGACCAGGCCATCCAGCTGAAAGGGCAGAATATTGCGCTCGTCAGGCAGACGTGCGTCTGACATCATCGCGTACTCGTGCAATATTTTAGTTGCCGGGAGCGCGCTTGAGTCAGCAGCGAGCCCGCCGACACTTAACCAGCCTCCTTAGGCCATTAGAACTCGAATTAAATAAGATTTCTTGGTGCCCATCCAGCCTTCCGGTCAGCAGGCAGGTGAAAAGGCCAAGTCCATTTATTGCGAAACCTCATCCATGGGTGGGGTTAGGTTTCGATCAGTGAATTTAAAAAAAAAATGTTCCCACCTAATTTCTAACATGCGCCTGTTTGTGTGACAGAGCCACACGAGGGGACATGTTATTAGCATTTTAAAATTCTTTATTTTTTATCTTCAAGAATTTTCAGCTCCCTGAGGCAGCTCTGTGCCTCGGAGCTTTCACTGGGCACACTCCCGCGCATGTGCGAACTTCCGCGCTCACCCTACTCCTCACCCCCCCCGCCCTTCTCCCAACCCGGCAGCACTGAGTGCTGCAGCACGCGATTCACGTTGGCTGGCTGTTAATTGTGGTCCCAGCCCGACAGCGGGCGGTGATCCATTTTGCGGCCGCCCATGCCAATCTCGCCGAGGAGCGGAAAATCCTGTCTGTAGCGTGCAGAACGGTCATCTCCACAGGCGGCTGTGATGCACACAGCATCACTGCTGGTTGGTAGCTCTGACCCATTAATATTCTGTAAAACAGACCTTAAAGGCAATGCTGTAGCCAAAGATTGCCTGGGTCATAGATTAGCACTTGCTCCTAATGAGTAAACTCATATGTGGTTCCCCAAAGCTTAACAGCAGCAAGAGATGAGAAAAATACATTGAATATTCACTCTCTTTACTACAGGTGCATAGTGGTTGCAGTATGTACCATGTACAAGGTGCACTGCAGTAACTTGCCAAGTTTTCTTCAATGACACCTGCCAAATCTGCAACCTCTATCAAAAGAACAATGCAGCAGATACATGGCAATGCCACCACCTGCAATTTCCACTCCTGACTAAATATACCGCCTTCCTGTATTATTGCTGGGTTAAAATCCTGGAACTCCCTCCCTAACAGCACTGTGGATGTACCTACACCACATGGACAGCAGCGGTTTGAGAAGGCAGCTCACCACCACCTTCTCAAGGGCAGTTGGGGACGGACAATAAATATTGGCCTTGCTAGTAACACCCACATATGGATATGTAAATTAGGAGCAAGAGTAGGCCATTCGGCCCCTCGAGCCTGCTCTGCCATTCAATTGGATCATGGCTGATCTGATTGTGGCCTCAACTCCACATTCCCAGCTATTCCCGATAACCTTTGACTCCCTTGTTAGCCAAGAGTCTATCTACCTCTGTCTTAAAAATACTCATTGACCCTGCCCCCACCACTCTCTGGGGAGGAGAATTCCAAAGATTCATAACCCTCTGAGAGAAAAAAGTTCTCCTCATCTCTGTCTTAAATCTCATGAACAAAAAAACACGGATATGCTGCATCACAAATTGTTCTTCTTAAGGTGTCTGATTCAGCAGAATACAGTTATGACCTTGGCCCAATTTGTGACCTTTGCTCAATTTGGCTCAACATTGTCAAAGTTTCAGTCACAAAAAAAGCCTAAAGGTCACCATTTTACACTGCGCAACATGAGAATATATCTTCCATCATTTACATTTTGGGGCCAGAATGGTTAGAGATGGCAAAATAATTAACAGAATATTCAAAATGGAGGGGAAGTGGTGCCATAGTGGTATCACCATAGTGATCTTGTCATATATTGTCATAGTGGTATTGTCATTGGACTAGTATTCCTGACCCCCCAGGGTAAAGCTCTGGGGACCGAGGTTCAAATCCCACCATGGCAGAAGGTGAAATTTGAATTCAATTCAAAAAATCTGAAATTAAAATGACCACAAAACCATTGTTGATTGCTGTAAAAACCCATCTGGTTCACTAATGTCCTTTAGGGAAGGAAATCTGCTGTCCTTACCTGGCCTGGTCTACATGTGACCCACAGTATTGTGGTTGACTCTCAAATGCCCTCTGAACAAGGGCATTTAGGGATGGGCAATAAATGCTGGACTAGCATTCACATCCCATGAATGAATTAAAAAAAAAGTGTTACAGATGTTCTATGTAGATCTGTGAACAATTAAGTCCAGGAGTGGTATAGCATTTCCAGCAAAGTTCCACCTGCCAAAACATAGGCAGGTGTCACTACATCAAAGGCTGGTAGGCAAATCAGTTCATGTTTCAAGCAGGAAACTACAGAGAACTGAGAAAAGGTACTGATAGACAAGGAAGCCTCTGCCAGCTGTAAGCAGTATTAATGGATCTATAAATGCAATTATAAACAATATCAATTTGACAACACCAGACTGCTAACACCATATTTCTATTATTCGGGGCATAATAAAGAATGTTGCTTTTTTTTTCACTTAGTCCACATTTTAGTTGCTTTCGTTCTGTAAAGAGATAAAATATATTGCCATAGATTGCTTTGAACTAGAGTGCAACTTGGCTACTGAAACAAAAACAGAATTACCTGGAAAAACTCAGCAGGTCTGGCAGCATCAGCGGAGAAGAAAAGAGTTGACGTTTCGAGTCCTCATGACCCTTCAGAAGAACTGAATCTCAGTTTGACTGATGGCTTGATGTTAAAAAAATAGTACCTCCCTAGCACAACAAATGAAGTGTGCTTGGATTATGAGGAGGTTCAGCAGACTGCCTGCTTTGCTGGTATTAGTAATGGCATATAATTTTTTGTTAAGGCCACCTGTGAAGATAGCATAATAAAACAAGTTACCGCTGTTGGCCTTTTCAGTATGTTGAAATGCCAGTCGGCAGAATAAAATTCTATTACAGGCCCATTGAGGCACACCTGGACTTCTTCCTTTTATGAAAGATATAGGAGGTGATGGGGTAGTGGTATTGTTGTTGGGCTAGTAATCCATAATAATGCTCTGAGGACTTGGGTTTGCATCCTGCCGTAGCAGGTGGCTGTTTTTTTTGTTGTAAAAACTCATCTGGTTCACTAATGTCCTTTAGGGAAGGAAACCTACCGTCCTTACCTCGTCTGGCCTACATGTGACTCCAAACCCACAGCAATGTGGTTGACTCTTAAATGCCCTCTGAAATGGCCCAGCAAGCCACTCAGTTGTATCAGACCACTAAAAAGTCACAAAAAAGGAATGAAACCAGATGGACCACCTGGCATTGACCTAGGCACCGGAAACGACAACGGCAAATCGGCCCTGTTGACCCTGCAAAGTCTTCCTTACTAACATCTGGGAGCTCATGCCAAAATTGGGAGAGCTGTCTCACAGACTAGTCAAGCAACTGCTTGACATAGCCATCCTCACAGAATCATACCTTACAGATAATGTCCCAGACTCCACCATCACCATCCCTGCCAGCAGAGTTGGTGGCACAGTGGTATGCAGTCAGGTATGCAGTTGGGAGTCCTCAACATCGACTCAGGAACCCATGAAATCTCATGGCATGGGCAAGGAAACCTCCTGCTGATTACCGTGAACCACCCTCCCTCAACTGATGAGGATGGCAAGGGCGCAAGGTGTACTCTGGGTGGGGTACTTCAATGTCCATCACCAAGACTGGCTCGGTACTGACTGAGCTGGCTGATTCCTAAATGACATAGCTGCCAGACTGGGTCTGCGGCAGGTGGTGAGAGAATCATCAAGAGGGAAAAACATACTAGACTTCTTCCTCACCAACCTGCCTGCCGCAGAAGCATCTGTCCTTGACAGTATCAGTAGGAGTGACCACTACACAGTCATTGTGGAGATGAAATCCTGCCTTCACATTGAGGATACTCTCCATTGTGTCGTGTGTCACTATCACCGTGCTAAGTGGGATAGATTTCGAACAGATCCAGCAACTCAAGACTGGGCATCCATGAGGTGCTGTGGGCCAGCAGCAGCAGCAGAATTGTGCTCGAGCACAATCTGTAACCTCATGGCCTGGCATATCCCCCACTCTACCATTACCATCAAGTTGGGGGATCAACCCTGGTTCAATGAATAGTGCAGGAGTGCATGACAGGAGCAGAACCAGGCATACCTAAAAAGGTGTCAACCTGGTGAAGCTATAAGACAAGACTACTTGCATGCTAAACAGCATAAGCAGCAAGCAATAGGCAGAGCTAAGCGATCCCACAACCAAAGGATCAGATCTAAGTTCTGCAGTCCTGCCACATCCAGTCGTGAATGGTGGTGGACAATTAAGCAGCTCACTGGAGGAGGAGACTCCACAAATACCCCCACCCTGAATGATAGAGGAGCCCAGCACATCTGTGCAAAAGATAAGGCTGAAGCATTTGCTACAATCTTCAGCCAGAAGTGCAGAGTGGATGATCCATCTTGGCCTCCTCCGGAGGTCCCCAGCATCACAGATGCCAGTCTTCAGCCAATTCAATTCACTCCACATGATATCAAGAAAAGGCTGAAGGCATTGAATACTGCAAAGGCTATGCGCCCCGATAATATTCGACGATAGTACTGAAGATTTGTGCTTCAGAACTTGCCATGCCCCTAGCCAAGCTGTTCCAGTACAGCTACAACACTGGCATCTACGTGGAAAATTGCCCAGGTATGTCCTGTACAAAAAAAGCAGGACATATCCAACCCTGCCAATCACCGCCCCATCAGTCTACTCTTGATCATCAGTAAAGCAATGGAAGGGGTAATCAACAGTGCTATCAAGCAGCATTTGCTTAGCAATAACCTGCTCACTGGCACTCAGTTTGGGTTCTGCCAGGGCTACTCAGCTCCTGACCTCATTGCAGCCTTGGTTTAAATATGGAAAAAAGAACTGAACTCCCAAGGGTGAGGTGAGAGTGACTGCCCTTGGCCGCATTTGATTGAGTGTGGCATCAAGGAGCGCAAGCAAAACTGGAATCAATGGGAATCAGGGAGAAAACTCTCCGCAGGCTAGAGTCATAGTAAGATGGTTGTGGTTGTTGGAAGCCAGTCATCTCAGCTCCAGGAGATCACTGTAGGAGTTCCTCAGGGTAGTGTCCTCGGCCCAACCATCTTAAGCTGCTTCATCAATGACCTTCCTTCCATCTTAAGGTCAGAAATGGGGATGTTCACTGATGATTGCACAATGTTTAGCAACATTCATGACTCCTCAGTTACTGAAGCAGTCAATGTCCAAATGCAGAAAGACCTGGATAATATCCAGGCTTGAGCTTAAAAATGACAAGTTACATTCATGCCACACAAGTGACAGGCAATGACCATCTCCAACAAGAGATTATCTAACCATTGCCGTTTGAGATTTAATGGCATTACCATCACTGAATCCCCCACTATCAACATCCTGGGGTTACTATTGACCAGAAACTGAACTGGACTAGCAACACAAACACTGTGGCTACAAGAATAGGTCAGAGGCTAGGAATCGTGCGATGATTAACTCACCTCCTGACTCCCCAAAGCCTGTCCACCATCTACAAGGCACAAGTCAGGAGTGTGATGGAATACTCTCCACTTACCTGGATGAGTGCATCTTCAACAACACTCAAGAAGCTTGACACCATCGAGGACAGAGCAGCCCGCTTGATTGGCACCACATCCACAAACATTCACTCCCTCCACCACTGACGCACAGTAGCAGCAGTGTGTACCATCTACAAGATGACTGCAGGATCTCACAAGGTTCCCCGACAGCACCTTCCAAATCGTTTCCACGATCACTTCCACCTAGAAGAACAATGACAACAGACAAATGGGAACACCACCACCTGGAAGTTTCCCTCCAAGTCGCTCACCATTCTGACTTGGAAATATATCACCATCCCTTCACTGTCACTGGGTCAAAATCCTGGAACTCCCTCCCTAACAGCGCTGTGGGAGTAACCTACAGCATATGGACTGCAGCGGGTCAAGAAGGCAGCTCACCACCACCTTCTCAAGGGCAACTAAGGATGTGCAATAAATGCTGGCCCAGCCAGTGACAACCACATCCCGTGAATGAATAAAAAAAAATAAAACCAAATTCACTGAGATTCAAAGCCAGTCAGTATTGTTGATATAAAATCTTATAAGGTAAGAAAACTCACAAGTTAGCCCCTTTCACTTAGTATGGGCTTCATGTTTAAAAGCATCCCTATGTAAAGCCCTAAGATTATGGATATTGCAAAGCTAAAACCCTGCTCATGTTTATAGATTACCCTTGAACTTGTTTGTGATCATTACTCAGGTAAGTCTAATTTGATGTATCGGATGGCAAAGAGCAGCAGGCTGTCATTCCACAGGTTATTGTCTTCACTGTTTTGACAAGTTTAACACATAGTAATATAGAAGTTGAAAGGAGGATACAATGCCAATGGTCCTGGTGCATCAGTTGGTTGTTGAATCAACATGCCGTGCCAACGACTGCTTGGCAGCTCCTGCAATGCTTCATACATCAGTGTTCCTGCTATCGAATGATCGAAAGCCAGGAGGGAAAAAGGAAGGTGGCGAGCGGAGGTAAAATGTTTCTTCACAGGAAGGAAAGAAAAAACAAGTTGCTCTCTTGCGCATAGTGACAGAAGCTCCTTGAGGGCATTTCAAGAGGGATTGATAAACTTTCAATGGATGGGTAGCCAGCTTTCAGGTATTTTCTACATCTGAAGTTATTCAACATTGGGCTGTGTTTTACCACAGACTCTGGATTCTGATGTCCAGACCAAATGGAGGCCCCAAGCCTGCACTTGCCAGCAGCAGGATCAGTTTGGTGATTTTTCCTGAGGCAGCCTATTGGTTGTTTCAGGGCCGGTTGTCCAATTATGGATGGCAGCCAGGCAGCCTCAGCAATCCCATCAACAGAACTGGGTGCTGGTGAGGCAGATTGGGGATCAAGAGGGGATCGCAACATGAAGGAGAAATAAGTACAAATAAGATTCTGACAGGCACCAAGCAAGCAGGCACCTCCGATCAGAGAGGCATCCCTTCTGGATGGCCCATTTGGACCATGGGAGCTGAATTTCCTGCTCATGACCCCTCTTTGGAGAATGGAGCCTCCAGTTCTGATGGTCTGCTCAGCTAGTGCCTTCTCGAAGCTGTGGCCTCCACAAGTCTCACATCAGCAAAATGCCAGCAACTCTGAGAAAACTCTTAATGGGAACTTAATTATTAAATTGACCGCCTATCTCCATATGGCAGGGAGCCAATCTGGCTCCTAGAAACCGCAGAGAAACTTCCCTACTATTTTATATTTACTATTTTACTGTCCTGCCTGCCTCCAAGCCCACCAAGCAGGGGGATGGAAAAATTCAACCCAATTAATTGAGTCAATGGCCAAACTGCACCGTAGCCTTGGCCCAGTGTCTCAGCAACATCCAGTTGACCTGCGGCCTTTCAATTTCTTTGCTCAAAGTTGTAACACTCCATCAGGACACCAGTCTGAGTCAAAACAAGGCTGATGTGTCACTGGTACAAGTGTAGGGTTTTCCCAAGCGATACTTACTCGACTTCAGAGTCTGCAGTCGTTCACCTAAATTGACCCCCACATCCATTACATGCTGGAGTAAACTCACCCTCCCTACACTATGCAATGGAAAATCCTAAACATCTGACAAAAAGTACCTCTTTTGTCCATTCCGCATATGTCCTCAAGTCTTTTCAAAGGTGGACTGAGGAATCATTGCTAAGACAAGGATAGTTGCAAATCATTTATGTGTTCAGTTTCATAGGAAATGATTTTACACAACAAATTAATGATTGGACTTAATTTAATCAGCATTGTTATCCATGTACAAATTAATAAGTACACTATATGTCATCTTGTTTGTCTCAAAAAGAAAAATCTAACTCCCCTCTTACATTCTCCTTTTGATCCTATGAGATATTGCACAACTTGTGTCTAAAAATCTGACTGTATTTTTTGGTCTATTTTTAAGTCCTGACAATCATAGCCAAAGTAAGAAGATTTGCTAGACAACCCCTACTGAGCAGCTGGGATCAGAGGCAGTTGTAGCAAGACTTCCCTATTTTTACACTCCAATCCTCTTGCAATAAAGGCTAACATTTCATTTACCCCACCTAATCACTTCACAGAATCACAGAATTGTAACTTGTAGAAGGAGGCCATTCGGAACATTGGGCAGGATTTCCCATAGCCGCCCGTTACCAGGATCTTCCCGTCGGAAGCTGCAGGTCAATGGGCTTCCGGCTGGTTGCCCCGCCTCATCCACGGTGGGTCCCACCCATGACAGGGCCGGAAAATCCCTGCCATCGTGTCCTCACTGGCTCTCTGAGCATTTTAACTCAGTGTCAATCTCCTGCCTTTTACCCGTAACCCTGCACGTTGTTTCTGTTTAAATAATCAGCCAATGTCCACTTGGACACCTCAGCTAAACCTGCAGTACATTCCAAACCCTAACTACTTGCTGTATGAAAAAGTTTTTTCTCACCTTGTGTTTGCTTCTTTTACAAAACACTTTAAAACTGTGCCCTCTGTTTCTCGATCCGTTTACGAATGGGAACAGTTTCTCACTATCTACTCCGTCCAGACCCCTCATTATTTTGAAAACTTCTATCAAGTCTCCTCTTAGTCTTCTCCTCTCCAAAGAAAACAGCCCCAATTTCTCCAATCTTTCCTCATAACTGAAGTGTCTCATCCCTGGAACCATTCTTGTAAACCTCTTCTGCACTCTCTCCAATGCGTTCACATCCTTCCTATAGTGTGGCATCTAGAACTGTACCCAATACTCCAGCTGAGGTCTAACTAGTGTCTTATATAAGCTCAGCATAACTTCCCTGCTCTTGTACTCTATACCTCTATTAAAGAAGCCTAAAATACTCTATGCTTTAGAAACAGCTCTCTCTACCTGTCCTGCCACCTTTAATGACTTATGCAGATATACACCCAGGTCTCTCTGCTCCTGCACACCCTTTAGAATAGTATCCTTTATCTTATACTGTCTCTCCATGTTCTTTGTACCAAAGTGTATCACCTCACACTTCTCCACATTGAACTTCATCTGCCACCTATCTGCACCTGAGGGGGTGAAATGTTCTGGAGAATTTGGTGTCACTTTCATGCTTTTTGCATTGCTTGAGTGGGCAGAAAAGTTTCAGAGGCCCAACTCCAAGCAGGTCAATGAAGCTGCAGCTGAACGGTCTCAGCTGTGGAAGAATTCTCTTTTGACAAGCTTTACCAAGTGTGTGGCCACTGCCCCCCCCCCCACCACCACCCCAGCATGTGCTTGAGTATTTCCTTCAGTCTGTGCTGCCTTGCACCCAACTCCCCCACCCCACACCTCTGGCCTGAACTGCACTGTAGCCCCTGCCACAGTGCTGCACGGAAAGCCAGCCGGTAAAAAGCGACTTGCCTATGCCTCTCACGAATGTGTGTTGCCTCTTCCTCGATGTCCTACGGGTGATGATCATGAACGCTGTGCCAGGTTGTGTGCACTCACCTCTGAATACCCCTCGAAGTTCAGCTCGCCAGGTGCATGCCTTTTAAATCGCGCCACTCTTAAGTCACACCGACGTGGACAGTAAATTTTAAGTAGGAGGATGATTGTGGCATGTAGGGCTTATAATGAGATGCAAAAGTATTTAAATTAGATTCCTGATGTGTGGCAGTGGGAAACGCAGCCTGTCGTTGATGGGTGGATCACAAGTTGGTTTCATGATGGCATGAAACTGATTTTTGGCCTTTTCACCATATTGTCTACCACGCCCCCCCCGACCCACCTCCGCCCACCTGTGTCATAACGCCTGACACCAATGGGCCTGGAAAATTTCAGCCTCTGTATTCCTCCTCACAACTTGCTTTCCTACCTATCTAAGTATCATCAGCAATTTTGGCTACAATACATTCGGTCCCTTCATTCAAGTCATGAGTATGGATTGTAAATAACCCCAGCACTGAACCCTATGGCAATCCACTGTTGCAGTTTGCCAAACTTTATTCCAAATCTTGGGCTGGCATTTTCCAGTCCTGCCTGCAGGAGGAATCAGTGCGGGTGGACTGGAAATTTTGGAGATCAGCCAGAAATCTCTTAACTCTGGGTGGGAATTTCTGGTCCCCCCACAAAATCCCACCCATGGTTTCCTGTTAGTTAACCCTCCCACATCCATGCTAATATATCACTCCCAACTCCATAGGACCATAAAAAAGTTACAGCACAGAAGGAGGCCATTTGGCCCATCTTATCCATGCCAGGCTGAGGACACCCAGGTGCCCTTTCTAATCCCACTTTCCTGCACCCGGCCCACAGCCCTGCAGCCAGGTACTTTTTAAAAGAGTTTAGAGTTTCTGCCTCTACCACCAACTTGGGCAGCGAATTCCAGACACCCACTATCCTCTGCGTAAAAATGTTCTCCCTCATGTCCCCCTTACACCTTCTGCCACTTATCTTGAATCTATGTCCCCTGGTTCTATAATTCTCCATCAAGAGAAACAATGTTATCCTGTCCATTCTATCTATTCCCCTCATAATTTTGTACACCTCAATCAAGTCACCTCTCAGCCTTCTTTGTTCTAAGGAAAATAACCCCAACCCATCCAATCTCTCCTCGTAGCTACACTTTTCTAACCCTGGCAACATTCTTGTAAATCTGCTCTGCACTCTCTCCAGAGCTATTACATCCTTCCTGTAATGTGGTGACCAGAACTGCACACAATACTCCAGTTGTGGCCTCACCAATGTTTTATACAATTCCAACATTATTTCCTTACTTTTATATTCTATACCTCTGCCAATGAAGGAAAGCATTCCATATGCCTTCTTTACAACCTTGTCTACTTGAACTGCTGCCTTCAGAGACCTGTGTACTTGTACGCCAAGATCTCTCACTTCATCTACCCCTCTTAGTATATTCTCATTTATTGTGCAATCCCTGTAACTGTTTGACCTCCCTAAATGTATGGCCTCACACTTCTCTATGTTAAAAGCCATCTGCATTATTGCTTACAGGCGGGAGGGAAGACTGAGGAGAAGGCGATGGAGATGCCTGGCTTGCCAAAGGAAGGAGCAGAACCCTCAAGACAAAGGGGCAGCAGGTCCTCCTGTGGGCGCAGAGGACGATATCCAAAAGCTTTCATTCGTAGGTGTCTCGCTAGACCCACAGTGTTTAGACAGTGTGATTTTTTATTATTTTTTTCTTTCTTTATTTTTATTTATTTAATCATATTTATTTATTACTTTCTTATGTCCTTTTTCCCAAACCACCCTTCCCACTGCCTCACTACAGGGCCGTCTGTCACTTGTCTCTATGTTGTGCTTTCAGAGTGCTGACCCTTTCTCTGCTATTAACACATTCTGCTATCTTACCTTTAAGCCTTATCTTTAGTCTTTAACACCACCATTAACACTCCCTTTGTCTTGTGTCCATGACGTCTTTGTCAATCTCTCCTGAGTTCTCACCTATCCCTGACCTTCTGTTTTGTTCCACCTGCTCTACCCCCTCTTAAACAGTATAAAACCGTCACATTTCTACCTCTTTTCAGCTCTGAAGAAGAGTCATACGGACTCAAAATGTTAACTTTGTTTCTCTCTCCACAAATGCTGTCAGACCTACTGAGTTTTTCCAGCATTTTCTGTTTTTATCTCAGATTTCCAGCATCCACAGTATTTTACTTTTACCATTGGATAGATATCGTATGTGCTTTTTAGAGATGAGTGAGAACCAGTGTCACAGATGCTTCTGCATGTCAAGGGATCTGGCAACTCACATTTGCCACATTCTGCAGGATTTGGTGCCATGGGAACTTGGAGGGCATCCATTGCCATTGACTGTGAAAGCAACCGCTGCACTTAACTTATATGCCTGTGGCTCCATCCAGGGCTCCACTGTGGACCTCTGTGCGATCTCCCAAGTGTCCACCCATAAAAGCATCTAGTAAGTCACAAATGCCATTTTTGCAAAGGCCCACAATTTTGTCAATGTTGACAGAAATCAAGCAAGCCAGGATGTCAGAGCGCTGGGCTTTGCTGAGATTTCCAGTTTCTCACAGGTGTAGTGTGCCATCGACTGCACTCATATGGCTATAAAAGCTCCCTCGCAACAGGCAGTCCAGTATGTCAATCAGAAAGGCTACCACTCGCTCAATGAGCAGCTGGTGTGTGACCATTACAAACTTATCATGCAAGTTTGCGCCAGATACCAGGAAGCGTCCACGACTCATATATCCAGAGTAGGTCTCAGATCCCTAGTGTCTTGCAGGGATGACACAGGATGCAGGATTGGATTCTCTGGGACAAGGGTTACCTGCAAAGTGTGTGCCTGATGATGCCCGAGTGGCAGCCTCAGACTGCTGTTGAGAGAAGGTATAATGAGGTATATCATGCTGCAGCTCAGACATTGGAACACACTGAAGGGATGCTGAAAATGTGGTTCCAATGCCTGGACAGATCTGGCGAAGTGCTCCAGTACACCCCCCCAGAGGGCCTTACATATCATTGTGGCTTGCTGTGTGCTACACAAACTGGCACTACAAAATGGGGGAGGACTTGGCAGATGATGAAATGGAGGGACTGCACGCCTCCTCCAATGAGCAGGACCTTGAAGGGGATGATGGTGATGAGATTATGGAAGCCAAGGACACAGGCGAAGAGGCCATTGCAAGGGCCAGATAAGGCAGGCATGCTCATGAGACCCCCACTTCCAGCAGACTGCAGGAGGGTGACAGAATGCACTGAGGATCCTCCTGGACAATTCTCCTCCATCATGGGCCAGCATGTCCACCAGCATAGCTACTCCTCCAATTTCGCCCATGAACTTCCAGATGACAGAGCATCATTGCGCAGCACGCTCGTATTGCCCTGATGCTTCGAAGGATGACCAAGTCTTGAGGGCATGTGTCCGTGCTGAGCTGAGGTGCTACCATCATGACTTCAGGCATCAGAAAGTGCTGCCGCTTCACATGTCCATCCAGAATCTCAATTGCAAAAGCACCCTACAAGATACAGGAGCACATGCACAACCCTCAGTGGGCTAGTGCCTGCATACGTTCAATCTGACAAGACTCCTGGTGAAGATCCATCAGAACCAACGCAGCCACGCTGTGTTGGTTGGTGAAATGGAAACATAGCATTTGAGACAAGGCAGCTGATCAAATACTGCTGCTGTGACAGCACTTAGAAATCACTCAGCCGGCTGTGATACACTCCCCGAAATGACAGTGACATCTGACAGTTAAAGTTAGGGACCCTGAACTGCATCTCTCCTAACCCTACTATGGAGGCGGAGCACCTAAGCATGATGAGGTCAGACACTTGGCTGCCTGTTGTTGAGGTGCCTCCTCTTACGCACAATCAGTGTGCCTTCATGGCCAGCCCAGGCCCTAGCGAAGTCCAACATGATCAGAGAACATGAAGATCTCAAGGGCATGTGCCATTGCTAGTGAGAAACACCATTCTGCTTTATCACATACTCGCTCCTATCACATTGCTCCCCTCCATATTATCTGAAGCAATGATATGTGATTCCAGAGCATGTCTAAAGGCTGTTTTGGCCTCCAGAACTCACCATTTGGAAGTAGCATCAGTAACTTCTTGGAGTGTCAAGGCAACACCACTGTCTACCAAATTTGTAACAAGACCCTTCTCTCTGCAATAGTCATATCTACATGGTGAGAGAGGCTCAAGGTTGGACATCTCAGAGCCTGCACTCAAATGTGCTGTTGCTTTGTCACCTTGAGGTGGTAAAGTGCTTCCACTTTTTGCCGGGCTCAATGGGAACATCAGAAACCTGTTTGGCTGAGGACAGCTCACATAAACTCTGAGTACAGGCTCATATCATCATAACCCTACCAAGAGACAGTGGACAGATGGAGTTAGAAGGTACATGAGCCTTCTCCATGCATTTGCACATCGCTCACTAAACACAACACTTTCACCTGTCGAGAATGTAGATGAGAGAGGGGCAGAACCAAGAATGCACAAGACTAGAACCTATGAGGCATGGGAACGAGGTTCGTTCCACAGGCACACTTAACATGAAGATGCAGACATTACTGATATGGAGCATTATGTTGAAATGGGACACTCACTGTGGTGAGACGGCAGCACACTGCACAGGAGAGAAGCCCAGGATGGAGACCATTGCCATAAGTGGGTGGAACAACCAATGTATTGCACGTGATTGACAGTAACACAGTTCATCAAAAGAATGAGGTGCGGACAAGAGGAAATATGAAATGATTGTGAGTCTATTTACATTTGTGAACATCATATACATGTGGTTAACACCCGTGCTAACGTTGTGCAACTACATCTTTTTCACTTTCCTTCCCCTGCCACCATGTCTTGGTTGTCTCCCAACATGCACAGTGAAGGTGGAGGCAGCCTGCTGAATGCTACCCCTGTTGACTGTAATGACCTTGGTGAGCGTCCTCTGGAGGGCCGAGACCTGGAGGGCCCTAGTCTAGTCTGATTATCCTGCTGCAGGGCAGGTGTACCTCCACTGCCTGTGGAGCTGGACCTGATGGGGTCACAGGAAGGGGAGATTTTGATCGGCCGGGCACTCCTTCAGTCACCTGTTTGAATGGCCCTGGGGTGTTGAGCTGCTGGTCCTCCTCCTTATGGGTGCCTGAAGGCCCCTGGCTGACTCCTTGAGGAGAAGGGGAAGCTGGAGTGAGATTGAGGTGCCCCACAGCCTTCTCACATTGAAACTGATGGATGCCACCAATGGCTACAGCGATGGAGTGCAGTTCCTGTAGCAGTGCAGGACTGATGTCCTGGACCAAGATCTCCAAGGTGGCCGCCATCCTACCAGTGTGAACCTCGGTGCATTGGCATGCCGGTGCTATCACCACAGACTGAAGGCAGATGGACTCCTCCATTGTGCATTGCAATCCGTGAAGTGCAGCTGGCATCCTTTCCAGGTGTTCCTACGCTTGCCTTTGCTGCTCCAGCAACTGACTTAGGACCGAGTCCAGAGGCTCGTCATCAGACTTGGACTCAGCAAAATCATGGCCTCCAGCAGTCCTCCGAGTGCCAGCAAGAAAGGACGTCCCTGCCTCCGCCTTCTGTGTACCAGATGGTGCGCTGTGCTCCCCAGATTGTAATCCTGAGGCTAATCTAGAACTAAGTGCCACCGAGGTATATGTCTCTGAGCTGGTGGAAGGTTTGGGTGAGCACTTTGATGAGCCTTCAAAGTTGCTGTCCTCAGGTTCCTCATCCAAGGTTTAGTTGGAGCTGGAGTTGAGGGCCTGGCTCGTGGGTGCATGTGGCAGCTTCCCAGAGGTGCCTACGATGGAAAGGAGAGACAATGTGTGCATGGCAAGTGACTCTGAAACAGGAGGAATCACTCACAACATGATTGTCTGATGGATGTTGCAGTGCAGGGTCCTCCCTTGGGTATGCGCCACCAGCTTCACTGTCAACGCAGGCATGATCTACGGCCTCTCTGGCCAGTTCCATGGCTCTGTTCTTGAAGTCCATGAGAACCTAGGTCTCGGGAACTCCACCCCCCACCGATCCCCGGTCTGGGACCCACTCCCTCTTGTCATGAGCCAGCTTGTCCTGCGTGAAGACAGATAGAGAGAGTGTGAGCAGGACGCATGCCAGGGCAGATGATAAGGATAAAAACAAAAAAACTGCGGATGCTGGAAATTCAAAACAAAAACAAAAACAGAATTACCTGGAAAAACTCAGCAGGTCTGGCAACATCGGCGGAGAAGAAAAGAGTTGACGTTTCGAGTCCTCATGACCCTTCGACAGAACTTGAGTTCGAGTCCAAGAAAGAGTTGAAATATAAGCTGGTTTAAGATGTGTGTGGGGGGCGGAGAGAGAGAGAGAGAGAGAGAGGTGGAGTGGGGGTGTGGTTGTAGGGACAAACAAGCAGTGATAGAAGCAGATCATAAAAAGATGTCAACAACAATAGTACAAAAGAACACATAGGTGTTAAAGTTAAAGTTGGTGATATTATCTAAACGAGTATGCTAATTAAGAATGGATGGTAGGGCACTCAAGGTATAGCTCTAGTGGGGGTGGGGAGAGCATAATTTATTGGAAAAAAAAGAAAAGGAAGGGGGAAACAGAAAGGGGGTGGGGATGGGGGAGGGAGCTCACGACCTAAAGTTGTTGAATTCAATATTCAGTCCGGATGGCTGTAAAGTGCCTAGTCGGAAGATGAGGTGTTGTTCCTCCAGTTTGCGTTGGGCTTCAGTGGAACAATGCAGCAAGCCAAGGACAGACATGTGTGCAAGAGAGCAGGGTGGAGTGTTAAAATGACAAGCGACAGGGAGGTTTGGGTCATTCTTGCGGACAGACCGCAGGTGTTCTGCAAAGCGGTTGCCCAGTTTACGTTTGGTCTCTCCAATGGAGAGGAGACCACATTGGGAGCAACGAATGCAGTAGACTAAGTTGGGGGAAATGCAAATGAAATGCTGCTTCACTTGAAAGGAATGTTTGGGTCCTTGGACGGTGAGGAGAGAGGAAGTGAAGGGGCAGGTGTTGCATCTTTTGCGTGGGCATGGGGTGGTGCCATAGGAGGGGATTGAGGAGTAGGGGGTGATGGAGGAGTGGACCAGGGTGTCTCGGAGGGAGCGATCCCTACGGAATGCCGATAAGAGGGGTGAAGGGAAG
This sequence comes from Carcharodon carcharias, assembly GCF_017639515.1. Classification (NCBI taxonomy): domain Eukaryota; kingdom Metazoa; phylum Chordata; class Chondrichthyes; order Lamniformes; family Lamnidae; genus Carcharodon; species Carcharodon carcharias. Next base: position 110,056,710 of record NC_054468.1, on the reverse strand, counting down.
ATGTGTTTGGTGGTGGCATCATGCTGGAGTTGGCGGAAATGGCGGAGGATGATCCTTTGAATGCGGAGGCTGGTGGGGTGATAAGTGAGGACAAGGGGGACCCAATCATGTTTCTGGAAGGGAGGAGAAGGCGTGAAGGCGGATGCGCGGGAGATGGGCCGGACACGGTTGAGGGCCCTGTCAACGACCGTGGGTGGAAAACCTCGGTTAAGGAAGAAGGAGGACATGTCAGAGGAACTGTTTTTGAAGGTAGCATCATCAGAACAGACGCGACGGAGGCGAAGGAACTGAGAGAATGGGATGGAGTCCTTACAGGAAGCGGGGTGTGAGGAGCTGTAGTCAAGATAGCTGTGGGAGTCGGTGGGTTTGTAATGGATATTGGTGGACAGTCTATCACCAGAGATTGAGACAGAGAGGTCAAGGATGGGAAGGGAAGTGTCAGAGATGGACCACGTGAAAATGATGGAGGAGTGGAGATTGGAAGCAAAATTAATAAATTTTTCCAAGTCCCGACGAGAGCATGAAACGGCACCGAAGTAATCATCGATGTACCGGAGAAAGAGTTGTGGAAGGGGGCCGGAGTAGGACTGGAACAAGGAATGTTCCACATACCCCATAAAGAGACAGGCATAGCTGGGGCCCATGCGGGTACCCATAGCCACACCTTTTATATGGAGGAAGTGAGAGGAGTTGAAGGAGAAATTGTTCAGCGTGAGAACAAGTTCAGCCAGACGGAGGAGAGTAGTGGTGGATGGGGATTGTTCGGGCCTCTGTTCGAGGAAGAAGCTAAGGGCCCTCAGACCATCCTGGTGGGGGATGGAGGTGTAGAGGGATTGGACGTCCATGGTGAAGAGGAAGCGGTTGGGGCCAGGGAACTGGAAATTGTTGATGTGACGTAAGGTGTCAGAGGAATCACGGATGTAGGTGGGAAGGGACTGGACAAGGGGAGAGAGAAGCGAGTCAAGATAACGAGAAATGAGTTCTGTGGGGCAGGAGCAAGCTGAGACGATCGGTCTACCGGGGCAGTTCTGTTTGTGGATTTTGGGTAGGAGATAGAAGCGGGCTGTCCGAGGTTGGGCGACTATCAGGTTGGAAGCTGTGGGAGGGAGATCCCCAGAGGAGATGAGGTCAGGGACAGTCCTGGAAACAATGGCTTGATGTTCAGTGGTGGGGAGAGGTAGGAGGAAGTGTCTGCGAGTTGACGCTCAGCCTCCGCGAGGTAGAGGTCAGTGCGCCAGACAACAACAGCACCACCCTTGTCAGCGGGTTTGATGACAATGTCAGGGTTGGACCTGAGAGAATGGAGTGCAGTAAGTTCAGAGAGAGACAGGTTAGAATGGGTGAGAGGAGCACAGAAATTGAGACGACTAACGTCGCGCCGACAGTTCTCAATGAAAAGATCAAGAGAAGGTAAGAATCCAGAGGGAGGGGTCCAGGTGGAGGGAGAATATTGGAGATGGGTAAAAGGATCCGTTGAACTGGGAGAGGACTCCTGCCCAAAGAAGTGAGCCCGGAGACGAAGACGGCGGAAGAAGAGTTCAGCATCATGCCGAGCCCGAAATTCATTGAGGTGAGGGCGTAAGGGTATGAAACTAAGTCCTTTGCTGAGCACTGAACGTTCAGCATCGGAAAAGGGAAGGTCAGGGGGTATAATGAATACACGGCTGGGGTTCGGATTGGAAGATGGGGTGGGGACGGAGGGACAGGCCGGGGTGGAGGGTCCTAGATGGGTGTTGGTGTCGATGAGTTGTTGGAGCTTGCGTTCCTTAGCACTTGAGAGAAAGAGAAAAAGTTTCTTGTTGAGGCGTCGGATGAGCCGAAGGATAAAATGAAACTGGGGGCACGCGCAGCTTTGAGAAAGGCTACGGCGGTGCTGCTAGAGGGAGAGGTCGAGTGTGTTCATATGGCGGCGCATGGCACTGAGTGTGGATTTCAGAATGTGACGGGAACAGCAGTCCGAGAAACGTTTTATGTCCCAGAGATACCTGTAATCCTGGGTGGGTTCGAAACATGAGGGGTGGAATTTCAGTTGAAATCCACGTGGGGTAAGTCAGAGATGGAGACAGTCACTGAAAAAGGAGATGTGGCTGTGAAAGCGGGTTTTAGTAAACACCTTGTCAAACACCAGGAGGGAAATGGAAAGCAAGGAAGGTGAGCAGGGCAAAAGAGAGGAACGGAAATCTTGCCGCAGAAACGAACAGAACTTCTTCAAGGAGGTAGGCATTTCTTGAAGAGCAGTGGCAGTCAATTAAACACAGAGATAAAAACAAAAAAACTGCGGATGCTGGAAATCCAAAACAAAACCAAAAACAGAATTACCTGGAAAAACTCAGCAGGTCTGGCAGCATTGGCGGAGAATAAAAGAGTTGACGTTTCGAGTCCTCATGACCCTTCGACAGAACTTGAGTTCTGTTGAGATGATAAGGATGCCTGGCATGTGAGGGTGGTGAGTGCAGCCATTGACAGGATTAGGATGCAAACTCCAGAGGGGATGAGGCCAGAAGGAGATGTCAGCGTGTGTGAGAGTGAGTGGTGAAGTCCCTTGAGGTGGCAGCGAGTGAGATCTTTGTGATTGTGGGATGGGCTTGAGAGTGAATGAGTTGAGAGTGATGAGATGGTTGACTTATCCTGGCGGAACGGAGGAGATCGTTCATCCTCTTCCTGCAGTGGGTGGCTAACCTCTTCTGCAGAGTGTTTGCACTGATCACTGCTGCAACTGTCTCCCATGCCAATTGGTCACCTTGGTAGAAGTCCTACGGCCAGAGCGGGGACAGAGAACATCACGGTGGCCTGGACAGTGTCCAACAGGTGCACCAATGAGGTGTCACTGAATTTAGGCACAACATGCTTCCTGCCTTTGGAAACCATGTCTTCACTGGTGGTGTCCTGGGCTGCAGAGAGTGTGACCATTTACATATAATGCTCAGATGACTGAGGTCATGGTGGGGCGGGTGAATCAGGTGCTGCCCTCCAGTGAAATGGTGTGTTCCCCGTGGATGAATAATTAATGCAGTCTTAAGCGCTCAATACAGCATGAAAACCTGCCATTGTAGCCATTAGGTGGAACACGCGCTAACACACTTAGTATGCTTCACGGATAATCCCGGCCAACGTCTCTGTCACTTCCTTGTTTCCCATTATTAATTCCCCAGTCTCACCCTCTAAGAGACCAACATTCATTTTAGCTGTACACCTCATTCTTATACACTTGCAGAAGTTTCACTGTCTATTTTTATATTTCTTGCTAGATATTTCCCATACACCAATTTTGCCCCCCCCTTTTTTTGGTCATACTTTGCTGGTTTCAAAACATTTCCCAATCTTCTGGCCTACCACTAATCTTCATAGCATTGTACATCTTTTCTTTAAATTCCTTAACTTGCTTAGTTAGCCATGGATGGTGCAATCTTCTTGTAGAGTTTTTCTTTCTTAATGGAATATATTTTTATTGAGAGTTATGAAATATCTCCTTAATTGTCTGCCACGTTTTATCCTTTAACCTTTTTTCCCAGTCCCCTGTAGTCAACTCTGTCTTCATACCTTTGTAACTGTCTTTATTTAAGTTTAAGACACTAGACACAAATTCCTCACCCTCAAACTAAATGTGAAATTCTACCATGTTGTGACCACTCTTAACTAGAGGATCCTTTATTGTGAGGACATTTATTAATCCTGTCTCATTACACATTACTAGGTCCAAATAGCCTGTTCCCTGTTGGTTCCAGAACATATTGTTATAAGAAACTGTTCCAAAATGAACCTATCCTCCAGGCTACCTTGCCAATTTGTTTCATCCAATCTATATGAAGATTAAAAACTCCTACCATTATTGCAGTACCTTTCTTACAAGCCCCTGTTCTTTCTTGATTATTACTATATCCTACAGCATAGCTGCTGTCAGGGGGCCTATAAACCGCTCCCACCAGTGACTTCTTTCCTTTGTTATTTCTTATCTCCATCCAAACTGATTCTACATTTTGATCCTCCAAACAAAGATAATTTCTCAATATTGTACTGATTTCACCCTTGATTAATACAGCCACCCCACCTCATTTCCCTTTCTTCCTGTCCTACCAAAATGTCAAACATCTTCTTTGTTGGTGTACTCCTATGTTGGTGCACTCTGTCTCTTCCTGCCACACTCTGGTTATCATTAACCACACCGCTACCCTGTACTATTGCTTTGTCCTTTCTCTTTAACTTTTTAAATCTCCCCTCACATGAACCCTTACTTCTACTGTTTAGTCTGAAGCCCTCTCTACAGCCCCAGTTATATGATTTGCCAGTACACTTGTTCCAGCGTACTTCAGGTAAAGGTAACTGTTATAATGATCCCAAGCCAGCTGATGAAGTATGAAACTAAATACCAATACTTTTCTTGATTAAAGGTTTACTCAAAGAATGCAGTGTTACATATGTCTGCTTCCTACCTAATAGCCCAGTGTCTTAGCAGTCTCTCTTTATAAGTGCTCTAAGTTCTTAATTAAACAATGCCCTTCACCAGTGTAATTAACGTACCATTAACAGCTGTCGCAACAGTACAGCTCTCTTTTTCCCAAGTATCGGCACCAGTCTCTCATATTGAAACCCATTTCTCCCACACCAATCTTTCAGCTACTTATTCAGCTCTCTGATTTTACTTACCCTGTGCTAATTGGCTCGTGGCTCAGATAATAATCCCAGATTATTACCTTTGTGGTTCAGGTTTTTAATTTAGTTCCTAGCTGCTCATAATCCCTCAGCAGAACTTCCTTCTTAGTCACACCTACGTCATTGCTATCCATGTGGGCCATGACAATGGGATCCTTCCCCTCTCACTCCAATTTCCTCTCTAGCCCTGAGGAAATGTCCTTAATCCTGGCACTGGGCAGGCAACGCAGCCTTTAGGGCTCACATCCTCAGCTGCAGAGAACAGTGTCTATCCCCTAAACTATACTGTCCCCTATTACAACCATATTCCTTTTCACTCCCCTCACGTGATTAGTCTCCTGCACCTGTGGTGCCATGGCCAGTTTGCACATCCTCCCTGCAGCCTCTGCCCTCTTCCACACAAGCCGCAAACCTGGTGGACAATTGCAAGGACTGAGGCTCCCCCATTGCTACCCTATGCCTCTTATTATAGTCACACCCTCCTGTCCCTTCCCATGTAACAAAAATCTGAAGTAACTATCCTTCTGGAACAAAACATCCTATCCATAGCAACATGGCTGAGATCACCACATGAATGATTATGTGCACAGGCCCAAACTGTGTCATTTGGTGACACTGAGGGCTGCAACTTCAATCATCACACTTTGATTCATATTTCTAGTTCTTTCTTTATCATCCACTCTATTACCAGATAATAATATGGGCAAGCATTCAAGAAAACCTTTCCACTAACAAGGCCTTAACTAGGCCCAAATATAAAGTACACAGCCTTTTTAAGGTGAAGGAATTTCTGATGGCCGTTTATAAATAGAACCTCACCTTGAATAGTTGAAAGGCTCATCTGGAGATTCGAACAAGAATTTTGCCCCAGAGCAACCCTTCAGCGTTCTACAAGTTTAATGTATTCTACAAAACCCAGACTTAGAATGTCCCAGGTGTTTGGCTCCATTCCTACAGGGTATTAAACTGCACCAAAAGCATCTTGGAAAAGCTCCATATCTTTCAAGAAATATAAAAATTCAAAAGTGTTGCCTACTCGGCTGTTATTTTAACCATCTGCGTGATGAATCACTCTCTTTTCTGTTTTCAATGGAGAGTTGTAAAGAAATGCTTTTACAGCATTCTTTAGATTGTCTTTGTGCCACAGACCTGTTGAGCAGCTGCTCTCTTCGCAGGCTGTTTCTTTACAGCTGTGATATTCTTCATCACCCTTAAAAGACCGAAACCACATCTAAATCAACTTGCATCTGCCCAGACACCATCTTCTGTAAATCCAAATTGACATACGAAACACACACTGGAGCTTTTAAAAAGATTACATTAGCACTTAACGATGACTAATATATCTTTCTCTGTGGCATTATTGGTTTAAAGAGATTTTCTTGAACAGGACAAGTAAAGCAGGGAATATTGTGAATTAATCTATTTAATGCTCTCATTAAGAAACTCAAAATCAAATCTTTTATTGCCCAAACATAGAGTGCATTGCAACTTATGGGATTGTCTAATGAAGTACTCCAATATCACAGTCAGGATTACAAATCTCAATACACCCCAATTTGTCGTTCAGCACTCCCAGATATGTTTTTTTTTATTTGAAATTAAAGGTGCAGATCACACAGATCTAATTAGTATTTAATTTGAGTTGAGAATGAATAACTAAAGGACACAGCTACAAAATTAACCAGCCTCCAGTGGGACAATGGATCATAAGATTTCTTTCCCCCCACTGCAATCCAGTGGGAGCAGATTCCTAGCAAAAGCACTGAGGCTGCCTTGATTAATTCCTTTGAGAAAAAGGCTGGATAATCACTTGCTTCAGTCAGGATGGAAGTTTGCATAGATAACTAACGATAGAAATAATGGAATGCTCCAGTGATATCCTTCAATTGCATAATAATAAATGTCTAAAAATGTTTACCCACGACCCATGAACTACCAGCAGATGTCTGCCAACATGGAAATATTCCACACTCTGAAGGGCTTGAGATGGAAACTCTCCACTTTCTTTACAGCAAATAGATTTGAGAACACCGTCAAAAAGGAGAGGATAAGAGAACCAATTTCAAAAGCAAAATTCTCTGGATACTGGAGACCTAAAATAAAACCAGAAAAGGCTGGAAATACTCAGCAGGTCAGGGAGGATCTGTGGAGAGAAAGAGCATTGGAGATTCAAGTGACTGGGATCGAAGGCAGATTCATATAAGAAAATAAAAAATAGGAGCAGTAGATCATTCTGCCCCTGGAGCTCCAGCATTCAGTAAGGTCATGGCTGATCTAATTGTGGCATTAATTCCACTTTCCTGTCCATCCCCCATAACCTTTGACCTACTTGTCAATTCAAAATCTGTCCAACCCAACCATGACTATATTCATTGACCACACCAACCCCCCACAGCTCTCTGCAGAAGACAATTTTAAAGACTAACGACCTTCTGAGAGATGAAAATCCTCCTCATCACTATCTTAAATGGGAGTCCTTATTTTGAAACTGTGCACCCTAGTTCTAGATTCCTAAAGAGGGGAAACATCCTCTCAGCATTTAAATATGGGGTAATACTTCAAGTCAAACTTCAGTACCGAGTGTTAGATGGTTTCAAATCGTCATCATCATCATCATCATCATTATTCAAGGCAGAATCAATCTACAGATTAAGGGCACAATTTCCTGTGCTCATTGGTGTCGAGCATCATGGCGGGCGTGAGTGGACAATATGGCAGGAAAGCCAAAAATCGGTTTCAGGCTGTTGTGAAATCAGTTGCAATCATCTGCTCCACCCATCAATGGCAGTCCACATTTCCCGCTGCTACCTGTTAGGAACTTCATTGTAATACATCTGCATATCATTATAATCCCAGCTCACCAGAATCATCCCCCCACGCGGGATCATTTGAGCAGATGTTTCACAACTGAACATAAGCGACGTGCACTTGACGAGCTGCACTTCACTCGGGACTTCAAGGCTTGTTTGTCTACTTTGCTTTGGGCAGCACTCACGGTCATTCAGGCAGCACCACGTCACTTTTAGGGGGGGCTCATGGGCAGGTCTCTACCTACCAGACCAGCCGTAAGGCGAGGCTGTGGGGTGGGGTGGCGGGGTGGTGGTGGGTGGCAGTGGGATGGGTAGTGGGGTGGTGGTGGCTTTTCAATGGCTGCAGGGCCAGAGCTTGCTTGTGGAAGGAGGAGAAGTGGCCTCAGGCAAGGGAAGAGACTGCAGAGTGAGGGCTGTACCGGGGAAGGGGGTATCGCAGGGTGTGCCGGGGGGCACATGTTGATCTGTGCAAGTGGCCTCAAGATGGTGAGGACTGAGGAGGCAGTCTCCAGAGGAGATGAGGCCAGATGGAGATGTGAGGGTGTGTGTGAGACAGTGAGTGGTGATGTCCCTTGAGCTGGCAGTGAGAGGAATGCCAGTGAATGTGTGATGGGCTTGTGAGTGTGAGAGTTTAGGGTGTAGACACAGTTGTCTTACCCCTGGTGGCACGGGTGAGATCACTCATCTATTTTCTGCACTGGATGGTCGACCTCACCTGTAGAGCATTGGCTCTGACCACCTCTGCTGCTGCCTCCCAAGCAGGAGTGGAGGCACTGCTGGGCCTCCTGAAGCCAGACATGGGTAGAGGATATTGCTGTGTGCTCCAGTGGTGTCCAGAAGGCGTCCCAGGGATGCATCACTGAATTGGGGCTACAGTCTTCTTGCCTTTCGGGGCCATGTCTTCTGTGCAGCATTCTTTGACTGGAAACACTGAGAGGTGTGCACGCGGCTGCGTTTTACATATGCAGCCAGTGTGAGTAAATGGTGAGGTGGTGCCATGGCGGGCAAATGGGAGGCCACCCACCAGTGAACGGCGTGTTTCCCGGGAATACATGATTAATGAGACGGGATTGGGACAATACGGCATGAAAAGCCGCCATTGTAGCTGGCGGGTAAAATGTGCTTCTTCCTATCCACTGCTGCATTTATTGCATATTTGGGATGCTTCCACTCTATGTCAATCTACAAACTACCATCATCAATCTGCAAACTATCAATCTGCAGACTAGCATCTTCATCATCATTCAAGGGGGAATCAATCTACAGACTATGCTGGAAAGCAAATGCTCTGAAAAAGGCAGAAGAAAACATTAAATGTTCTATAATTGTTTTCATGAACCAAGTATTTGGTATAAGTCATACTCCTACTAAATTACATGATACAGGTTTCAAGTGCTTGCAGTTTCTGCTATGACACTTTAAGGGGTCTGGATGCTTGATACTTTTATTGGCCTGTAGGAAAACTGAGCTTTTTTCAAGAAAGTGGAAAGTTATCAATAAATGAATGCTTTTTTAAAGATTTTATTTACACATCCTGTTGTTATTATAGGGTTTATTGGTTCTATACAGTGTCAGTGGGTGAATGGAAATGGAAGTGCTATAGCTTGGCATGGGAGCTATGAGAGGCCATAGGGGGTGAGGGGGCTGTACCTTGGCATGGAGGGCTTGAGAAGCCATAGGGAGTGAATGGGGGGGCATACCTTAGCATGGGGGCCTGAGTGGCCATAGGGATGGGTGGGGGCCATGAGGTAGCATGGATGGGACATGGGGAGCATGGGGGAGTGGAGTTGTGAGGGGGTTGAGGGGTGAGGGCTAGAGGGCCTAACCTTTTTCATTATAACTGGGACAAACTCTCCCAACACTGAGGCTTGCCTTTTACTCAGTCTGCCTCGACACCCAGCAGCCCCTGTGGCTGCCTCTGAACTCTTTTCTGAGTTGGCTGGCCCGACGGCAGCCCTCACCCACCCCCACCTCACAAACCCCCCCGCCACACCACCCCCCCCTCCCCCCCAACCACCACCCCCAACCCCCCACCCCCCCGGCCCACCCCACCACCACAATGAAGATCCGGAGTCAGGTGGGCTGAGTGGGGCATCGTCCCGAATCCCATTACCCAAATCAAGAATGAAAGTCCAGCCCGTTTCACACTGAGAAGAACCTTTGGAATTCTCTACCCCAGGGAGCCTAGAATGCTCAGTTAATGAGTATCTTCAAGGCTGAAAGTGATAGATTTTTGAACTCTGGAATCAGGGAATCAGGGATATGGGAATGGTAGGAAAATGGCGTTGAGGTTGAGGATCAGCCATGATTAATAAATGGCAGAGCAGGCTCCAGTCGTCTACTCCTGCTCCCATTTTTGTGTTTTTATGTAACCTCTTCTAGCCATACAGCCCTCTGACATTGCTTCACTCTTCCAATTCTGGCCCCTAGTTCACCTGTATTACCTTTGCCTCAACATTCATGGCTGCACCTTCAACTGCCCATCACAACAACAACAACTGGCATTTATTACCATCAACTCTACGCTCTGGAACTTAAACTCCTCGACCTTCCTATCTCTCTTTCTTCCTTGAAAATGCTGCTATGACCTTATGTGGGCTCGGTGTCAAATATTGTCTGTGAACGGTTTTGGGATGTTTGATTAAAGGTGATGTATAAAATCACAAAGTGTTATTGCCATTGAATCCAAATGTCCTAGCCATGTTAAAATACTGATTAACTGAAGATGATTTTGCTTTTCAGTCTTTATACTGTGTGGTGGAGTGGGTAGTGTCCCTGCCTCTGAGCCAGAAGCTCTGGGATCAAGTGCCACTCCAGGGCTTGATGGATAAGGAAGGTGTGCTTCTAATGGGGCCAAACAGATTGCTTATCAACCTGTAAATCTTTCCAATATGCCTATAGCAAGCAGTAAGAGCAAGAGAGGTTCCCCCTTCAGGCTAAAGTCTCTGGCAACAGGCTGATGACCTGTTCCAGTAAAACTAGCCATGGAAACAGAGACTTTCCTATGTCTAGTCATACATGAGCCAGACAACACACATGCTTATGTCTAAGTCTGCATTAGAATGCTACCCATCCCATACCACCTCTTCTGTACTTACCTTCTCCTCCAGTGAATTCCTGAAGGTGCTGACTTCTGCTGCCCTTTGTTTATCTTAGATCACAGGGACTAACGATGCCCCAAGCATATCTCCATGTAGACTCCAGGCAATGAGTACTGATGGGCTATTCCGCCTTAGGGTACATCACAGCTGAGCTTGGGCCTGTCATCACATGGGCCACTGCACATGTACATTTCCAAACAGGAGTCATTGCATGGCAACCAGGGGCAGGAGCTCAGGCTAATGTTTAAAACACCTCCTTTTAATCAGGAGTCGTGGCATTGAGCTGATAAACGTTGAAACCCACTTTGCCACTTTGTGGCAGTTGTAGCTGTATCAAATTGGAATCTGTTGGGTATTCTGGACTGCTTTCTTTTCCTCCCAGTGCATTCTTCATTCTCCAGCACAATGTAAATCTGTTGCTATGTTGTAAATTGCAATAAACAATTGGTATCTCACATGAGCAAATGGCACTGAGATGTCTTTCAGAAAACGGGAGTGACACAGTGATAGATAAATGTGCCGATACTCACACACATGAGGGGAGCAAAGGTTAAAAGTTGTTAAGACAGTGAGTCAATGTGCTTTGAATGGTACAGTAATATAACATGTCATGAAACAAGAACCTTAAAGGTCAAACGCAATCCGTACTCTGCCTGTCTGCACCTGCCTTTATTGCCCATCGCTGCAAGGCATAAGGCTAGCAACCGCTTATAAACCTTCAAAAACAAACAAATCATTACAAGCGGAATGAATGAAGGCCAAGTGACACTAAACTCACGCTGCAGGTGTGTCATTCTCAGCCATAACAAAACAACCAGTTAAACTCATTTTAAACTGCTCTATGGTGCCTAAGCATGTCGCCAACATTTGCCCATCAAAGCCAAGATTTTCTAGGATCTCATTCACACAGATAAAGCCTTTGCTCGCCAATATCTTTGCCATATAGTTATATTACAATGGCAATCTCTTCCCTTTCACATCAGCATTGCATTCAGTCTGGCCACAGTCCCTGCCTCTGTGTCTGAGATCTTGTGTAGAAGCTGGTGACAGCAACAACTTGCATTTAACAAAAAGCTTGATAAGTACATGAGGAATAGAAGCAGGTGGAGTTAGATGAAGTAAGGGTGGGAGTTGGCTTGTGTAGAACATAAACGGTGTCCCATTTGGACTATTTAGCCTGTTCCTGTGCTGTAAATTTGATATCATTCTATGTAATGCCGCTGTCTCTCAGGGTAGTGATGCAGTCATTCCCTCCTCCCAGTTCCCTCTGTACCCTGCACAAAAGGGGGTTTCCATCAGGGTCAAGCTAGTCTTGTGAAGGAAGGTGAGATGCAGCCAGAAGCAGTTTTTCTGATAGGAGTGTCACCTCATGCCTCTAAGGTTCCAGCAAAAAAGGAACCGGCTTCCCACCTCTCGACCTTCCGACACTCATGGAGCACTATGCAGGAATAAACAAAGGGTCCATATTTTAACTCATTATGAAATGGCTCAGCAATGGAACTGGGATGATTCACCGACTCCTACCATTCCAAGCTCCAGGACACTGGAGCACGCACACAACATGAGCTAAAAATTTGTTTGCCCCGTTTTTTGGGTGTGGGGGCATGATTCACAACCTGGCCATGCCGGTTCACTTAGGGGTCAGCAGAATGCAAACTTGATGCCCCCACCTCACTAATTTTTTTAGTCATTCATAGGATGTGGGTGTCACTGGCTAGGCCAACATTTACTGCCCATACCTAATTGCCCTTGAGAAGGTGGTGGTGAGCTGCCTTCTTAACTGATGATAGAATGAGGCAAACAGGTTCTTGGCTGCTCATGAATCATCCCGCCACAGTGAATCATTTTGGCACGTCAGCACAATTGCACACTGATGTGTTTCACAACTGTACATAAGGGATGTGCACCTGGCGATCTGCACTTCGCTCAGGATTTCGAGGTTTGTTTGCCTACCTTGCTTCGGGCAGCACTTGCAGCCATCAGCGCCAGGTTTCGCAGGGAGCACCACATCACTTTTAGGGGGTCTCACGGGCAGGTCTCTACCTTCCAGACCTGTTGTAATGCTGGGGGTCGGGTGGCTTTTCAATGGCTGCAGGGCTCAGTCTTGCATGGGGAAGGGGAAGAAGTGGCCTCATGCAAGGGAAGAGGCTGCAGGATGAGGGCTGTACTGGGGAAGGGGGTTACCCCAGGGGGTGTGTTTGTGTGTGTGTGTGTGTATGTGCACGCTCGTGCATATGTTAATCTGTGCAAGCGACCTCAAGATGGTGCAGGCTTAAGAGGCAGTCTCCAGAGGAGATGAGGCCAGATGGAGATGTGAGGGTGTGTGTGACAGAGTGAGTGGCGATGTCCCTTGAGCTGGCAGTGAGTGAAGATGCCAATGAATGTGTGAAGGGCTTGTGAGTGTGTGAGTTTAGAGTGATGAGATAGTTCCTTATTCCCGGTGGCATGGATGAGATCATTCATCCTCTTTCTGCACTGGATAGTCAACCTCTTCTGTGCAGCATTGTCACTGACCACCACTGCCACCGCCTCCCAAGCCAGAGTTGTGAGATTGCTGGACCTCCTGCAGCTAGGGCAGGAGTGGAGGACATCATGGTGGGCCTCCAAAAGGCGTTCCAGTGACAGATCACAACTTTTCTTGGCTTTCAGGGCTATGTCTTCACTGGAGCAATATTGGGCTACAAGCATCGAGAACTGTGGGCGGCTGCATTTTAGATATGGCACCTGGAGTGAGGAAACAGTGAGGTAACAGTGTGGCGGTAGAAGCATCCATGATTACTCTAGCAATGACCCTACTGCTGGATGCTGACTCAGCATGCCCTTTGGTCAGGGCTACTCAGCATGGCTATGTTAAGGGAAGATTATGTCTTACTAACTTTGAATTTTTTGAGGAAGTGACAAAGAGGATTTATGAGGGTAGTGCAGTGGATGTTGCCTACATGGATTTTAGTAAGGCATTTGACAAGGACTTACATGGCAGACTCGTCAGGAATGTGAGATCCCATTAGATACAGGAGAAGGTGGCGAGTTGGATCCCAAGTTGGCTCAGCAGTAGGAAACAAGGAGTAATGGTCGATGAATGTTTAAGCAAATGGAAAACGGTTTCCAGTGGTGTTCCACAGGGCTCAGTGTTGGGGTCCTTGCTGTTTGTTGTATATGTTAATGATTTGGAATTAAATGTGGGAGGCATGATCAGAAAATTTGCAGATGACACAAAAAGTGTGAAGAAAGTGAAGAAGATAGCTCCTGTCTCCAGAAAAATATTAATAGTTTGGTTGAGTAGGCTGAAAAGTGGCAAATGGAATTCAATCCGGAAAAGTGTGAGGTAATGTATTTGGGGAGGGCAAACAAACCAAGGAATACTCAAAAACGGAAGGATATTGAGAGAGGTTGAGGAAGTGAGAGACCTTGGATTGCATGTCACAGGTACCTGAAGGTGGGAGGACAGGTGGATAAGGTGGTAAAGAAAACATATGGAATGATTTCCTTTACTGGATGAGGTATTGAATACAAAAGCAGGGATGTAGTGATGAAACTGTATAAAACATTGGTTAGGCCACAGCTGGAAGTTTGTGTACCGTTCTGGTCACCACATTACAGGAAGGACATAATTGTTCTGGAGACAATACAGAGGAGATTTACAAGAATGTTGCCAAGGCTGGAAAATTGCAGCAATGAGGAGAGATTAGATAGACTGGGGGTGTTTTCCTTATAACAGAGGAGGCTAAGGAGTGACCTAATTGAGGTGTACAAAATTATGAGGGGCCAAGGTAGGGTAGACAGGAAAGACATGTTTCCCTTAGCTGAGGGGTAAATTACCAGGGGGCATAGATTTAAGGTGATTGGTAGAAGGATTAGGGGGTGCATGAGGAAAAACTTTTTCATGCAGAGGGTGGTGGGCATCTGGAACTCATTGCCTAAGTTGGTGGTTGAGGCTGAAAGGCTCAACTCATTTAAAAGGTACCTAGATCTGCATCTGAAGTGCTGTAACCTGCAAGGCTATGGACCAGATGCTGCAAAATGAGATTAGAAATGAGTGGTTCGCTTCCTTTTTCCTCTTTTTTTGGCTGGTGCTGACACAGTGGGCTGAATGTCCTCTTTCTGCACCTGGCCTTCTCTATGGTTCTATGGCTCTGTGGAGTAAAGACATACTTGCCTCAGAGAACAACAATAAAAGCAATGGTGCTCATGCCCCTCTCCAAAGCCATCTCTCAATATGCTGAAGCCAGGCAGGGTTAAGCCGGCTGGAGATTAGAAATTCCATGGCAGCAATACTAAAAGTTGAAAAGGCTGAGGATTGACCTGATGGAGGTAAAGAGTGATGAACTGTTTTCCTGATTCACTGAGACAGAAACTAGATGATACAACTTTAAGTGCTATGTGTTCTTGTTGCCTTTTGGCTCCCAGATGTTGTCAATAATCATTACATCAGAGTTGATAAAGTCAAGCAAAAGGGAATTTGACAGTGGTTTGAAATGGAAGGTACAAGGCGGGGGCCAATGATAGGGTTATGGAAGCAGACTGGCTGGCTGGAATTTTCCAACCCCTCATGGTGGCTGGTGGGATTGTCTGGTCCCGCTGATGTGAATGGAGATTTTAATGGCTCGCTGGCTCTGTGGTGGAGGGACTGGGGGGGTTTGGGGCTGGAAAATTCCGGCTGGTGGGTCATATGTCGAAAAGCTTAACTGACCAGATTGTG
The DNA here is from genome assembly GCF_017639515.1 of Carcharodon carcharias. Classification (NCBI taxonomy): domain Eukaryota; kingdom Metazoa; phylum Chordata; class Chondrichthyes; order Lamniformes; family Lamnidae; genus Carcharodon; species Carcharodon carcharias. The sequence continues at coordinate 110,041,447 of NC_054468.1, read as the reverse complement.
TGCCTGTGTGCTGTAACATTCTAAATGGTGGATTCCCTGTGAAAATCAGATACTCTACATGAGAAATTCCTGCACCCCAGACCCACATTTGCATCCATTTGTTTAGTGGACAAACAGTCAATTTCTAAGGGTTCAACAGTTCCTAATCAGAGCTCCCTGTGATCTGACACTCCTTGTCCAATCTGAGAAACAGCTCTTTAGTAACAGGCATAACTTGTCCATCTGCTCGCTAGTCTTACCTTGTCAGGCATCCTGAGGCTACTCAGCTTCTTCCTCATCTCTACATGGACTTATTAGGTTCTGGATTCATTTCCCACTTCAGATATATAGGGGCGCTGCTGGTCCTCACACCCACCGATTAAAAAGTTGTTGGGGATCCCACCCATAATCGCGATGACTAATTTAATGCTGGGACCTTTGTTAATTGCTTTCAGGCCAGAATTCTGTCCTTTCCTCTTCAGGAAGTCCCACCTTGGAGAGCTGCCAGCCAATCAAATGGCCAACAGCTCTGTTCTCCCAGCAGCACCAGTCAGGCTACTGCTGGGACGACCATAGGCAGTCCCACCCTGCTGAGAAGCCGAGTTAAATCTGGGGTGGGTGTTCTCAGGGAGAGAGAAAAGGGGGGGAGTGACTTTTTGGAGAGGGTGGGGTGTTGCCTCCGATGGGCCCAGGAAGCATTTAGGAGAGGTTATCCCCCACCTCACCTGACACAAGCCTGTACAGCTAAAGCTTCTGGGTTTCCTATATGGTGTGGGCATTCACCCACCACAGGTAAAATACCAGCGGGCGTGGATGAGGCCTAAAAGCAGGCAAGACAGCAAAAGCCTCCCCTTCACCCCCCCGTAAAATTTCAGGCAGGACAGGTGGGCCACATGCCGAATTTTACATGCTGCCTCCCCCACCCCACCCCGCATTCAAACCTGCCAGCGGGGGAGTTTAAAATCAGCAGCCCATAAACACAATATCTGGGCTGGTGCTTTAGTGCAGCACCAAGGGAGAGCTGCACCCTCGGAGGTGCTGCCTTTCACCTGAGCTCTCGTCTGACCTCTCGGGTGGACATGGAAGATGCCGTGCCACTACTTCAAGAAAGAAAAGTGGAGTTCTCTCCAGTCTCTGACACTTATCTATCCCTCAACCCAACATCCCTAAAAGCAGATTACCTGTTCATTATCAGTTTGTGAGAGTTTGCTTATAGCTAAAAAGGCAGCCACGTCTCCTATGTTACCAAGTTGACTACTCTTCACAGGTACTTCATTGGCTGTAAAGCACATTAGGACATCCTGAGGTTGAGAAAGGTGCTATATGAATGAAAGTTTCTTTTTAAGATTATGGAAAATGAACCATAAGGTTCTGCACTGTCTATTTGGTCATTTTCTTTATAGATATGTATTATCTGTGGATGTCCTGCCTTTCCTTTCAGATTGTATGCAAACATACAACTGGGTCTTATTTTTCTGCATGCAAAAAAATAAATTGTGTGCAGCTAAATCTTTCTGAGGTAAATATTAAGTGCTTGTATGAATGCTGATGTGGTTCTATCCTTGACATATAGCCTGTCTGTAAGCAAGCGAACTTGACTTTGATCCCATTCAGTGACTGTACAATTGGTCATATGATCATGTCTTGTGTCATGGAAACTAGAATATTCATCACTGCGATATTATTAAGGAGCAGCATATCCTGTCTTTCAGAGTAGAATGGCAGTTCAAAGGTTATCTTTATTTTAAAGAAATGCTATTAGAGTTTTGGCCCATCCTATCTCACTTCAAATTTCTGAAGCTTGCTGGTATTTGTGCTGCGTTTCTGAGATTATTTATAAACCTCAGCTGCCTTTTGCCTCTGATGAAATCGGAATTAGGATATCCAGTATTTGTTTTTAAAGCTACCAAGGAATGGAATAATATTCCACTGTACATAAAGGCTTCCATTAATGTACAAGTCTTCAGATAGGTTCTCCATGAGCTTTTGCAAGCTACCTTTGTGCAATTTTTTTCTCTTTCAAGTGCCCTTCCAAAGCATTGAAATGATGATGTACACAGTTGAAAACCAAAAGGATGCATGACAATGATGTAATGGCGCTGGATGTGCTGCAAGCAAACTTTTTGTTGAGCGACTTTACCTTGTTACTCTCATTTTCTTTTTACTTCTGAATTCAGACACCAAACTGATCACTTTGCGATTATTGCCAAGCAACTCGGCAAATATTCTTTGGCAGCACCTTCCAGCACCTCTCTAACATCTAGGAGGACAAGGGCAGCAGATGCATGGGAACACCACCACCTGCAAGCTCCCCTCCAAGTCACTCACCATCCTGACTTGGAAATATATTACCGTTCCTTCACTGTGACTAGGTCTAAAACCTGGAACTCCCTCCCTAACAGCACTGTGGGTGTACCTACACCACATGGGATGCAGTGGTTTAAAAAAGCGGTTCACCACTACCTCATCAAGGGCATTTAGGACTGGGCCACAGGTGGTGGTCTTGCCAGCAATGCCCACATGCCAAGGAATAATAAAAAATCAATCCTTAGCTTCAAGATTGTTACTGCTGCTGTATTACTCAACTTTCTGTCTGACATGAAGTCCAGAATGAGCTGAAATTTCCTGAAGCTCATTATTAGTAAAACTGAAGCCATCGTGCTTGGCTTCAATCCCATCAACTTCCCTGGTTGCCCAGTCTGGCAGAGCCAGATTATATGCAATGCTTTGTCTGTTTTGACCCTCGTTCAAGTGTTCAAACCTATATCTGGTCTATAAGAACCCGACCAATTTCTTTCATTTCCACTATATTGCTTATCAATATATCTGCCCCACCCTCTTCATTGTCGAAAACCTTAGTTCCACTTCATCAGTTGAGGATTGATTCTTAATGTTGTCTTCATTAGTTTTTCTACTTACAGCCTTCATGAACTTCAACTAGTCCTGAACTCTGCTGGCTGAGTTCTCTCCCACACAAATTCTTACATGGTTACTATCCTTGCCCTTGCCAGCTCAAATACACTTCTTGCATAAACACACCGGGCAGAAATTTCCTGGTTGGCGTGTGAGGGCGGGCCCCACACATCCGTGGGTAAAATGGTGTGTGGTGATGTCGGGCGAGTGTCCTGACATTACCGCACGTCACAGCAATGTTTCGTTGGGTGGACGCACGATGATATCCGCTGCGTGCCCACCATTAATTAATGGGCCAGTTAAAGCCTTGACTCACCAATCGACGCCAATTTTTAGGCACCCGTGCATTCTTCAGGTTGTTGGATGGGCACAACGGGCAGGCGGGTAGGAGACATTTGTATCCACTATATTCACGGTCCGAGATAAGAGGGCTCAGTGGGGTCGTGAATCTGCTCTCTCAAGTATTGATTTTTCAAAGCTATTGAAACTTGCCTGTGTGATCTGCAATACTTCAAAACACAGACCAGCTGCTTTGTCTGGACTCTTACCCTTCAGGTCAGCACCCTGCAGTGAGAATCTTTCCTGGGTCTGCATGTTTCAGGAAGCCTTCCCTTAGCCTGGGAATGGGAGCTGAACTCTCCACTGGAGACAGCTCCTCTGAGGATGAAGGGAGGGCTAGAAGTGGGAGGAGGCCAGGAGTGCACACCCAGCCTCCAGGGGAGCCACCTTTGGGAGGAGAGGCGCAGGCACAAGGAGCGCAGGGCCAAGAGTTAGTCAAAGGCGGAAGGGGCCACAGAAGATGCCACTATCCTGCTGCCAGGGTTTACAGGCAGTGAAGCAGCAACCACAATATGTCTGAGGTGCAGTGCCGAAGGAGGCTCCGTCTTTCAAGGGAGACAGTCAACAATATCTGTCAGATGATTGGCCCTGAGATCTCCCTTAACTGTGTGGGTGGACACACCATGCCAGTGGCTCTAAAGGTCACAGCTGCCCTCAACTTCTATGCCTCTGGCTCCTTCCAGGGCTCAGTGGGTGATCTTTGTGGTGTCTTCCAATCAGCTGTCCACACTTGTGTCAAGCAGGTTACAGATGCTGTGTTCAGATGGGCATTGACCTTCATCCACTTCCACTGGGACCAGGCCAGCCAGACACAGCCAGCGAGAGGCTTCGTGGCCATTGCTGGCTTCCCCCGTGTCCAGGGTGCTATAGGCTGTACACATGTGGCCATCAAGGCACCAGCAGGTGATCCTAGTGCCTTCATCAACAGGAAGGGCTTCCACTCCATGAAAATGCAGATAGTGTGTGACCACTGCAGATTCTACAACTCTGTGCAAGGTACCCAGGCAGCTCCCAAGACGCCTACATCCTCAGGCACTCCCAGGTGCCAGGGCTCTTCAGTGCTCCAGCCCGGCTGGATGGATGGCTGCTGGGTGACAAGGGCTATCCCCTCAGAAGGTGACTCATGATGCCACTCCGCCATCCAAGAACAGAAGCTGAGCAGCGGTACAATAGAAGCCACGGCTCCACAAGGGCTGTGGTGGAGAGAGACATTGGTCTTATCAAGATGCGCTTCTAATGCCTGGACTGCTCAGGGGGTGCACTCCAGTACCCCCTAGATCATGTCTCGGTGATAGTGATTGCATGCTGCGCTCTCCACAATCTTGCGCTGGAAAGGGGCAACACAGTAGATGATGAAGATGTTGACACAGTGGCTGCGGCTGCACATGATGAGTCCAGCAGTGAGTCTGAGGATGAGCACACACAGGGAAATGCTGAGGGGCTAGATGCTCACCCGGGCATACTCCAGGGAGGCAGGGACACCCAGGAGGCTTTAATCCAATGAACCTTCAGCTAGCACAACACATATGGACCTCCAGGGCAAGCCTGGGCTGTAGGCTCCATACTCGATATCTGAGTGCAAAATCTGCCTGGTTAGGAACAGTAACTAAGGGCCTTGTTGATAAAGCTCAATGTCCACAAAGCACTCCTCAAATTTTTGGAAACCATCCACATGCAGAAGAAAAGAGACACCCTCAGCCATGGTCACATGTCTCAATTTAATATCACAAGCAAAGTAACTTAAGTCAAAAAAATGACAATGGTGTTCCAATTCAAAGCAAGTCATAAAGACTTTTTCATCTCGATCCAACAGAAAAGCACCAGTGATAAACCCGTGCTGTGCCTAAGGTGCCTTATGTTTACTTTTCCGAGTGCTACATCTTGGTGCTGCCCCCTCGTTGGGACTGGCATCTGAGCCAGCCTGCTGACTCTGCTGTCCTTTTGGTCTCGATGACCTTGGCAGCCGTCCTTTGGCCCATGGAGCCTGTGCTGGCCCCACCTGGGACAGAGTTGCCAGTTCCACAGCTGGCATCTCCCCAGTCGTTGCAGCCTCATTGGATGCAACGGTCACTGGGAGAGGGGTGGAGGAGCTGCCACCCTCATCCAGAGTGCCCTGAGAGGTGCCCGCAGAGACAACAGGCAGCTGCTGCACCGATGTGAGGTCACTTCGGACCTCCCTGCTCACTGTGGATGTATGGTCACCAAGTTGGGAAAGTTGGTGCCCAGACCATCTCCCACACTGGCACTGACCAGCTGAGGTCAATGCTGATGTGAGGGCTTGCTGGTCAGAGCACATCCTCAGGAAGCCCTGATGGGTCTCCTGGAGGAGCCTCTCCATGAGAGGCACCAGTCTCTCAATGGAGGACACATGGCGCTCGGCCATGAGGCTCATTGCTTCGGCGATCGTCCGCTTAGACTCCTCCACCATGGACACCAAGCCAAGCATAGTCTCATGTATCTCCCCCAGATGTTCTCGCACACCTGGCCGCATTTCCTGCAGCTGCTGCATTGCGGACGACTCCAGAGACACATCATCAGGCACCGACTGAGCATGTGCCTAGTCCCCTGCAGCCATCTGACTGCTGGCGCCATGGTCACTCTCTGTCTCTGCCAGCTCATCCAGTGACTGTGAAGTGCCCTCACCGCTGTGCCCGGGGACAATAGTCAATGTTCTAATTCCCACCAAGGTGCTAGTAGCTGCATTGGTGCCTGCCTGGCAGAGATGGTGTGACGCCAGTAAGACTTCAGGGCCCTCAAATGTGAGAGGGGGCCTCTACTGCTCCTCCTCCCAGCCCTGCTCCGCTGATGCTGAAAAGAAGAAGAAGGACATTTGATTGGTTAATGTGGAGACAATGATATTGTGCATGCCTGTCACCCAGATCATTATGCGCTCTTCCTTCCATAAGCAATGGTCAAGTCATGTTACAAACTTCAATCGCTGAACATTCAGCACTGCCATGGCTGTTGAGAAAACAATGGTGACCTCACTGCTGGGCAAACATACCTGCCCGTGACACCCCAGCCTCACCGACTCTGGTGGACCTGGGCACATGGCGCCTCTCCAGATCCAGGGCCTCCTGCTCAAAGCGGCTGAGAATGGCGATCTGCACCTGGCCTCCACCAGTCCTCACCCGCTCTGCCACATTATGAGTATTCTTATCCTGAAAAGGAGAGAAGAGCATTGATTGGTGCAACTTTTGCGGACGGCCCACTCCAACCAGAGTGGGACATTGCGGGGCTCCAGTGTCTCCTCACCACGCTGCTGCTGAGCACTCACACAAAGATGCTAGGCCTGCTCCCCACGGCCCCCACCCCCTTGGCCAAATGCTGCCTACATCACATTAGGCACCACATGGTCTAACCTTCCATAGCAAGGAGGCACAAGCACGTGGAGCGCAGAGGGCAGCAGATCGATCGGTGCCAACGCCACCTTGAAGGTCCCCACCCATCATTGCCCTGACTTTGACATGTCCTGGAGTTCCAGCACTGTGCCTAGGGGCAGCTCCTCCAGGTCGCCCCCAAAACAGTCATGAGAGTCTCAGTATACCACATGCTGCGGGGGCAGAACCCATCTCTTCACCACCCTCTCAGAGTGACCTGGGCATGGACAGTATCTGCTGGCCCACCCAGCGAAGGACACATCCTGTCAATGATTCAATGCAGTCACTACACTCAGACTTGGGGGGAGGGTGGGTCACCAGGGGAAAGCCGACCTGCTGGGTTAAATGCCCAATTCCAACATGGTCCTCACTCTTCCCGAGCGCAACAAATCATTGAAGCGCTTGCGACACTGGATCCAGGTGCACCACACCACATCGCAGGAGCTCACCACCCCCGCCACCTCCTCCCAGGCATGTTTCATCATGTGGCAGCATCTCCTCCTCCCATCCTGGGGTACGGGGACCTCCCAGCGTGTTTCCACCTCCTCGAGGAGGGCAACAAGGCAATCATCAGAAAAATGAGGGGCACAGTGACCCCTCTACCCTACGGCCTGGCCATCCCCAATGTTCTACCCTATGGCCTGGCCTGCCCCGATGGCCTACCCTCTGGACTTGCATCACCTCCATTGCCCCTCTGCAGAGCCCTTCACCCAGCCGTTGCGAGCAGCCTTTCCACATGCCCACTCCAGCTGCATGCGGGAGTCTTGAAGTACGCTGGGCAGGCCAGTTAAAATGGCAGCGCAGACCCAATCGTGAATGGCAATCGGGTCCGTGCCCGCCCACGTCCACTCCCGCTCCTGCTCCGCCCTCCCTGCCATCCAGAAAATTCTGCTCATTGACTTCAAGATTCTTATCTACTTTGATTCATCCTTTCACAAGCTTACCACGTCCTACTTACAGAATCTTAACCAGCAACCATCCCAACCCAAATCCTCCATTTCCCTGCCTCTGAATTACTGTTTGTTTTCTTTGCCTTCCAGTCTTATGCCCTTACTTCCTAGATTCCTCTCCCCTCATCCTCCTCGCCTACCTATTGTGAAGTTCTTAGGACAGAAATAATTATTTTTTTTCAGCCAGAGACTTTTCCAGTTAGAACTGTATGAGCTGTTAAACATGGATCTTGTATTATCTCTTCCTAGCAGACTCTCTCTACTGGTACATGTGTATATGATAGCCTCAATTGGACAAAATGCACAATGCAATTTTCAATACACTACAGTACGCCCTTTCCTGCCTTTAAAATCAGACTAAGAAGCTATGCCTATGGCTGTGCCTTCAGTCTCAAAGACAAACAGAATCTCATGATATCAGCTTAAGGAATAGACCATAAATTTGGAATGTGGCACTTGTTACCACAGAGACTAGTTGAAGTAAATAGTGCCGACAACTTCAAGTGGAAACTAGATAAGAACATGAGGGAGAAAGGAATAGATGGATATGTCAATGGGGTTAGATGAAGAGGGGTTGGAGGAGGCTCACGTGGGGCATAAACACCAGTATGGACTAGATCAGCTGAATCGCCTGTTTCCTTTACAATATTTTGTAAGACCCAGAAAGTAATAGTTGCTTTGCACAAGTTATTGGTCATCTCCCATTTCCAGAATTGTGTACAGTGCTGGGCAGTGTACCACAGGAATGAACTGCCTGCCTTTGGAGTGAGTACAAAGAAAAACATCTAAAGCTCCTTTCATAGCTATGTTTCCCTGGACAGTGGCCATAGGGGATCCAATATGTTTATAGTGGAATTGCTCACAGCAGAGCAAGGCTTGTGCTGTGGGGAACGCATGGCACAGAAATCCCATTGACACAAGATAAAAAAGCAGCAATAACTGATGTGTGACTGGAGGCCAGTGTTATGTGGGAAGACCACAGGCACTAGGGTTGTTTATATTAGAAAAAAAGCAGTTTATAGAAAATGTTAGAATATTTACCACTTTAAAGGAAAAGACAGTTGCATCTCAGAGAAATGTTCAATATTAACACAGGTTCCAGAAAATATAGATTCAAATTTATTGACAAAAATCAGTATGTAGAGGACAATGGGTCTGTGCTGTCTTTATGTGGAGGTCTGTTTTAAAGTTCACATAGGAGGCAAATGTAACTTTGGCAATAGGGCTAATGGTAGGTAAAAAAAATAAAGCAGGAAATGAAGTCTATGAATAGTTCTTTCATGGGGTGTGGGTGTCACTGGCAAAGCCAGCATTTGTTGCCCATCCCTAATTGCCCTTGAAATGAGTGTCTCACTCAGCCATTGCACAGGGCAATTAACCACATTGGTGTGGGTCTGGAGTCACATGTAGGCCAGACCAGGTAAGGATGCCAGATTTCCTTCCCTAAAGGACATTATTGAACCAGTGCAATCAATTATAGCGTCATGGTCACCATTACTGAGACTAGCTTTCAATTCCAGGTTACTTCATTGAATTTAAATTCCTCCAGCTGCCATGGTGGAATTTGAACCCATGTCTCCAGGGCATTAATCTGGGCCTCTGGATTACCAGCCACTATCTCTCCATAGGGCAAGGCCTAGTGGCCTGAGAAAACTGGGACAGAGTTTTTGGCTTGTTGGGCAGGCGTGCGCCTGACCCGAATGAGCATCAAATGAGGCACGATATTTGGGTTGGCTGGCTCACGCGGGAGTTGGCAGTGCGCCCGCCAACAATTAAACGGCCTATCAAAGCCCTTAATCAACTAAATGATAGGAGTTTTTCCCTGGCTGTCCAACCATTCAGTTGGTGGGCGAGCGAAAAGGCCAAGTGGCCTTTGCATTTTTGGCGAAACCTCATCCACGGGCGGGATGAGCTTTCACCCAGTGATTTAAAAAAAAACTTTTTGCGCTCACGTTTTACATGTCCCTGCTCGTGTGACAGAGTCACATGTAGGGGGCATGTTTTCATTATTTTTATTGATAAAAGCCTTCGGCTCCCTGAGGCAGCTCTGTCCTCGGGGAGCTTTTACTGTGTGCAGCCACGCACATGCGTGAACTTCAGCACTCACACTTCTCCCCCCCAACACCACCCCCCCCCCCCCAAACCTGAGTGCTGCAGCACGCGGTTCACGTGAGATCGCGGTCATGGCCCAATCATGGGCGACAGTCGGTTTCTTGACCGTTCCCGGGCCCACGCGCTGAGCCCACCAGTCGACCGGAAAATCCTGGCCCTGGTCTTTTCTAATCTCATACAGGTCTTTCTTCATAAGAGCACTGCAAAATATCACCAGGCATCAGGACTCAGTTATGTAGTCATGCAACGTGAGTAACCTTGGTCTCCAGGTGCTCGTTTGATTGTCTTTGGGAGGAATTTCATAAGATTTCTCAAGGAATTGGTCACAGAGTATCTTCTCTATTTTTACCCTTTTATGGAATCAGTGTTACTAGTAACTTTGTGCAGGAAATTGAACCGTTTGATGAGCTGTGTACTTGTTGATGGGCCCAATGGTCTTCAGTTGCCTTTCCTTTTATATGTTCACAGGTAGGTTACGCTTAAGAGTAAGTTTGCTGCTGCAGTTGACTCAACAACATTCTTTGGTATTCTATCCAAACTCAGCTGTGTGATGACCTGAATGAAAAACCCTCAACAACTTGCTGTATAAATTAGCAGGAAATATTTACAATTCACTTAGTGTTGAGGAGCAACTGTCTTCTTAAAAAGTTATGGAAAGACGTCCATGAAATGCAACATTCTTTTGTTCATTTTTGTTTTAGACAAGTCTGAGTTTTTTTCATTCATTCATGGGAGGTGAGCGTCACTGGCTAGGCCAGCATTTATTGCCCATCCCTAATTGCCCTTGAGAAGTTAGTGGTGAGCTGCCTTCTTGAACCGTTGCAGTCCATGTGGTGTAGGTACACCCACAGCAATGTTAGGGAGGGAGTTCCAGGATTTTGACCCAGTGACAGTGAAGGAATGGTGATACGTACAACATACTGTGCTGTGGACTCTGAATGGCACACAATGCTTTCTAACTCATGATTTTCCACTTGGCTGGTAAATAGAACAAAGAAAATGCTAACTTAACAGATTAGTCAGAATTAGAAATTTTAAACTATCTCTTCAAATCACTTTCAATGACATTTTAACTCAGATCACCAAATCCATCAGATCATTGTTTTTTGTCACATGGACAATGTGAAAGCAATGACATAATTGTCTTACACAGCAGTTTGAGTTAAATTGGCATGATCATCAATCTGGGATTTGACCAATGATCTGTCCAACAAAGAAGCATTACCCCATTCCATTTATTTTCTGCAACTCATATTGGATTTTCACATTAGCTCGTATTCCCTTTTATTGCCTCACATTATTTACAAATATATTTTGAATTGTACAGTAAGATTTAAGGTTTGGAGAGATTCTGTCAATAGTGAGATATATACAAAGCAGTCTATGCAGTAGAAAAAATGAAACATGCACCGTTATTATAATAGCCTCACAACATGTCGAATGAAAAATGCCTTAACTAAAAAGAGTAGGAGAAATGCAGACAGAGCTGCACTAATATTTCACTTGTAGCCAGATCGGCTGTTACCACCCAAACTAGAAGAGCTGCAAATTCAACTTCACAACTTATCCTCTTCGGCACTTGAACTCAGGGCCCCCTGGCAATTTGAACAACCACTACTTCACCATATAGTCCACTTCAAATAGGTTACCTGTTCATCAAATCTGATTGCCCTCCAAAGTATTGGCAGCCCAAGCTCGGATCCATTGCATTTTTTTTATTCATTCATGGGATGTGAGCACCGCGGGCTGCTTTGTCCTCGATGGTGTTAAGCTGTTTCAATGCTGTTGGAGCTGCACTCATCCAGGCAAGTGGGGAGTATTCCATCACACTCCTGACTTGTGTCTTGTAGATGGTGGACAGGCTTTGGGGAGTCAGGAGGTGAGTTACTCTCCACAGGATTCCTAGCTTCTGACCTGCTCTAGTAGCCAAAGTATTTATATGGCTAGTCCAGTTCAGTTTCTGGTCAATGGTAATCCCCAGGATGTTGATTGTAAGAGATTCAGCGATGGTAATGCCATTGAATGTCAAGGGGCGATGGTTAGATTCTCTCTTGTTGGAGATCGTCATTGCCTGGCACTTGTGTGGTGTGAATGTTACTTGTCACTTGTCAGCCCAAGCCTGGATATTGTCCAAGCCTTGCTGCATTTGGACATGGACTGCTTCAGTATCTGTGGGGTCGGGAATGGTGCTGAACATTGTGCAATCATCAGTGAACTTCCCATTTCTGACCTTATGATGGAATGAAGATCATTGATGAAGCAGCTGAAGATGGTTGGGCCGAGGACACTACCCTGAGGAACTCCTGCAGTGATGTCCTGGAACTGAGATGATTGACCTCCAACAACTACATATTTCTTTGTGCTAGGTATGACTCCAACCAGTGGAGAGCTTTCCCCCAATTTCCATTGACTACATTTTTCCTAGGGCTCCTTGATGCCACACTCAGTCAAATGTTACCATAAAGCCAAAGGCAGTCACTCTCACCTCACCTCTGGAGTTCATCCCTTTTGTCCATGTTTGAACCAAGGTTGTAATGAGATTAGGAGCTGTGTGAACCCAAACTGATCAGTGAGCAGGTTATTGCTAAGCAAGTGCCACTTGATAGTATTTTTGATTACCCCTTCCATCACTTTACTGATGGTCATGAGGAGAATGATGGGGCGGTAATTTTTTGGGTTGAATATGTGCTGCTTTGGGGTACAGGACATACCTGGGCAATTTTCCATATCACCAGGATAGATGCCAGTGCTGCAGCTGTACTGGAACAGCTTGGCTATGGGTGCAGCAAGTTGTGGAGCACAAGCTTTCGGTATTATTGCTGAATATTGTTGAGCCCACAGCCATTTCTTGATATCACATGGAGTGAATCAAAATGGCTGAAGACTGGTATCAGCTGGGGATCTCTAGAGATGGCTGAGATGGATCATCCACTTAACAATTCTGTCTGAAGGTTGTTGCAAATGCTTCAGCCTTATCTTTTGCACTGATGTGCTGGGCCCCCCCCCCATCATTGAGGATGGGGATATTTGTGGAGCCTCCTCCTCCAGTGAGTTGTTTAAACATCCACCACCGTTCAAGACTGGATGTGGCAGGACTGCAGAGATTGGATCTGATCCTTTGGTTGTGGGATCACTTAGCTCTGTCTATCACTTGCTGCTTATACTGCTTTGCACGCAAGTAGTCCTGTGTTGTAGCTTCACCAGGTTGATACTTTATTTTTAGTTATGCCTGGTGCTGCTCCTGGCATGCCCTCTGCACTCTTCATTGAACTAGGGTTAATCCCCTGGCTTAATGGTAATGGTAGAGTGGGGGATATGCTGGGCCATGAGGTTACAGGTTGTGGCTGAGTACAACTCTGCTGCTGATGGCCCACAGTGCCTCATGGATGCCCAGTCTTGAGTTGCTAGATCTGTTTGAGATCTATGCCTTTTAGCACAGTGGTAGTGCCACACAACACAATGGAGGGTATCCTCGATGTGAAGATGGGCCTTCATCTCCACAATGACTGTGCGATGGACACTCCTAGCAATACTGTCATGGACAGATGCATCTGCGGCAGGCAAGTTAGTGAGGATGAGGTCAGGTATGTTTTCCCCTCTTGTTGGCTCCCTCACCACCTGCTGTGGACCCAGTCTAGCAGCTATGGCCTTTAGCAATCTTCACTTGGTTTAAGTGCTTTGCCACATAGTAATCTAAATTCAGTTGGAAACATATCTGTTGCCATTCCATTTGGTATCCAGTAACCACCTGAACATGTTTGTTTTCCCATGGAAATCAGAACAGTCAGCCACTAACTGAATGGTAGCTATTTCATGGTTTGTACGTGGAGATAGTTGGATCATAGTTCATACAGGGGCTGCTGGATTTCTGGCAATTTCAATCTCTGTGATCTGAACCACTTCAAATCACTTTCGGATCAAACATGTACATTTGAGCTTCAGAATTATTGGAAAAATATCACTAAATGGGGCTGTCTGCTATTGTGAACTGATCAGACTGTCTCTGAATGGACAATGAGTGGAAAAGGGTTAATATCTGCCTGTTGGATGTGCAGGAGGTTTGTTTTAACCTATAGATTATTTTCCTAGTCACTGCATAGTCAAAATTGTTACATGGCCCCTCTGTTGAATCAAAAGGAAAATTTACATTGCTTCCAATGTTCCAATTAAAATTGTCTGAAACTATAGTAGAATATGAACTGATTTTGCTATAGCCGTTGCTTATTTGACTTCTCATTTGATTGTGTATCTGCCGTGGCCGTTTAGCCATTATTTAATTGGAAATGATTTGCCTTCACCATTTCAAAGAGGTGCCACTGATACCCCAGTTGAGTGCTGCATCCCAAGGCCACTGCAGTACCATTTCCTACCACTGATTTCAAATAAATTCATACACCAATTAAAGCTGGTTATAATATTCCCTTTTAACTTTAGCATGCATGTGTGTGCCATTCCACAAATGCAACATCATGACAATGCCAAGCGCATCATCAGGCTTTAGATAATGCAAGATCAACAGGTCCCGAGCAGTTTGTAATTAAACTGCAACTGGGTCCCTGTGACACTGCTAAAAATCCACCACATCTCCTTGTTTAACCTGACACATCACTGTTCATCGTCTTTGCACTGCACTTTTCAGGAGAGATTTCAGCAGCTACGACCATAACACCAAGTGTTTACAGGGAACACAAAGTGATACCAACTGCGATCATTATAACCCCATGTCTGCTGCAGCCTAGACATTGTTGCTGATGATATTAATGGGTGGACATTTACTCCTCTCGTATGGCCTTTTACTGTCCACTGAAGTAGGGGGGCTGTTAATTCTTTTCAAATAAGCAGCAAAACACTCGTTTTAAAATAATGGAAGGAATGGCATAAAAATGTATTATCATGAATTGTGAAATGTGAAATCCTGCCCACGAATATCAGCACCAAAAATTTCTAGTTTTATTTCCCACACACCCTTTGCAAGCTTCAACGTTAAAGTTTAATCAGATTTTGAAATTAATGGCATACAGCCTTGAGAATTCTTGGCTGCAAAAGATAACACTGAGTAGTGCTGTACTCTGCATATTTAGAAAAATCACACATATGAAAAACATTAGAAAACAAGAGCACCTGTTTTTGCTTTCTCAATATTCAAATCTACTTATTTAGGTCTCCAATGCCAAGCAGGCAACTGTGGCATGTTTCTACTGCAGCTAAACCCATGCTACCAGTTTAGATAAGCAATCGGTTCTCTAGACTGAATAGTTTTCCTGTAGTATAATGTCAAAACCTTGAAGCCTCCCTCCTTATTGCAAGTAAAATTACAAAACAGTGGAGCCCTATTACAAAGTCCTATAATATGCCACAGCCATTGATACAGAACTTTAAAACCTCAATGTAATGTACTTCCCAAATAGATTTGCATGGGTCTCAACAGCAAACTGATTCGGATTGTCCACTGTATGCATTTAGTATCTGAGCCTTATAGTGCAGTAGGTGATTAAATGCTTGGTCTTGAACACAGTGACTGACATTTTAAGTGCAGTGTAGATGCAGAGTGATTACGTTTATTGTGGCCACCAGTCACCACTATCAGTATGTAAAGATAGATGCAACAGCTGTACACCCATTTACTTTTAGCAATTGAAAGCCACAGAATGTGGCTCACATGAATCAGCCTTAACCACAGAAACCACACAGGAATCTGTATAATGATTGTCTTTAACTGGGTAAGAAAATAAAAATGAGGCATTTTACATTTGAAAGAGCCTTACGGAGCTGAATAGAGAAAGCATGCAAACAAGTAGTAAAGAGGCACACTACAGTTAAATGATAAAATGATCTCTTAACAGAATGAATGACAAAACACAGTCAAAGTTAATTTGCTAGGAAGCATTCATTTCTAGAAACTCTATTTCAATTTTGTCTACATAGAGAGGATAGTATTTGTGTTTTAACTTCTTTATTTGCCACCGCATTCTGTTTCATTCTGAAGGCGCATTTTCCTGCATTCCTGAAGTATGGATGTATACATTCAACCCAGGGCTCATCAGGTTCCAGATATACCTTTCAACATTGTTAATCTACATCTCCCAGATCTTAAGCTGCTCAGATAGACCCAAGTTAATAGAGCCCAAAGTTCTTGTGTTCGCCAATCTTAGTGGAAAAAAAGAAGATATGCAAAGGCTGGTGGAATATGGGAAGAAAGTGCCAATGGATGATCATTCTGCACTGATCCCTGTTCTGAGCATTTTCATCAGCCCACCTGGGACTTTGAAAGGTTCTTAAAAAGGTCACTAACCAATAAGATTCTACAGCACTGCCCAACTATGACTTATGTTGCAAAGTGAGTCTTTTGCTCCAATCAGACCTGGAGGCTCCATGCTCTATGAAGAGTAATATTGAATAGCATTGCCACAGCAGTGAGAGAGATGAATGGCCTGGAGGATAATCAGTCAGTACGCCACAGTGAAACAGAATGGGAAGGTGAGGAGAGTACAGGAGCAAATAGGACATGTGAGTCATATGATCCATATTAGCCAGTGTTCTAGTACTGGCCCAATGAGCTCTCCTGGTTCTGTGAGACATTAGGAGCACATAAGCTTTTCAAGTGGGCAAAGTATAGTTGACGCATGCTCTGTTCCCAGTGTGAATGGACACATTGAGCTAACTCAATGTAAATCTCATAGGTTAACAAGCTGAACATGCACTGGGAATGTTGTGGCACAAGCATTGTTGTCGAACTCACACATGACTGACTCCACTGAATCCTCCAGAATCAGACTTCATTACACATTCAGAGCAAATTCCTGCCGTGTAATCCACCGATGATCAGAGGCTTGCTCTTCGAAAGGCATGATATCCAAAGACATTGGGTGCTGGGCGCTGGCCTCTGAACTCTCTGCTAAGATGTACTGGTAGTCCCTGAGGTGGAATGAACATTGCTATTTTAGAAATTCCTTCACTGCAATTTCGCTGCAAAATTCCTCGAGGGCTCTTGTTGGTCTTCAGCCATTGTTCTAACAGGAAACCTGTGGAACTCTTACCTGTGGGGACCAGGACAAGGAAATGGCTGAGACCCATGAAAAAATGGAGTCTTTCTTAAAAAAAATGCTGATGGTTTATTCTTCTGTTATCGCTATTTTTAGCTCCCTCTTTCCATCGCGTCAATGGATGATCTGTGCTGCACAAAAATTCATGCCTTAACTTGCCGTTTTTTGTCAAGTTTTATACTTCTTCCAGATCACCAGACAAATATCCTGAGTCCCATTGACAATGTTGATGCCATTCAACGTGTATTGATACACTTTCTGATATAGGGCTGTCCTTTCCCTCCAATAATGTGCTTGCATTGCACCATTACTTGCACTGCAGTGCCAATGTGTTAATATGTCTGTCAGTAGTCACACATCTATACTGCACAGCCATGTTATCAAACAGTTTGATGTTGACACTGGTTTCTCATGGCTCATGGCTGCTCGAGAAGCATTAAGATCATTGTTGCAGCTGCCTCATTATGGGCTCCTGCGTGCCCCTCGCCATTAACAAAAGCACATCCTCGCAAACTGCACTTTTGCAAGGCAGGAGGTTCCCACCGATTGATTTACAATTTGTCGGTGTTAGAGGAAGACATGATTTGTCCCCTGTTCGAAATGAAAAGAGTGTTAGATCCCAGGGATTGGATTTGGTACTCTGCCAGGGCTCGGAATGAAGGCGGGCAGACATTAAAAATAACATCACTGGCCTACGTGACGGTTCCCTGTTTCTATCCCACTTACCCCAACTACCCCTTCCCACATTGACCACACCCCCTGCCACTCCACCGGCCATTTCCTCAGAGGCAAGATGGAAGCGGCAGCAGGGGTACCTGCTCACATGCAGCCAGTAGCCAATTAAACTAATTAACACCCAGCTGAAGGAGGCCAACTGGGAATTGTTAAATTAGCTGACCAGAGGTGGCTTCCCAGCAGTAGACTAGCAGCCCAATACTACAAGATAAAAGCAAAATTCTGCGGATGCTGGAAATCTGAAACAAAAACAGAAAATGCTGGAAAAACTCAGCAGGCCTAGTCCAGCAGCATCTGTAGAGAGGGGAACAGAGTTAACATTTTGAGTCTGTATGACCAGAAGAAGGGTCTGAAGGAGGGTCATAAGGACTCGAAACCTTAACTCTGTTTCTCTTTCCACAGATGCTGCTAGACTAGAACTGCTGAGTTTTTCCAGCATTTTCTGATTGTACTAGCCTGTAATCTAGGCAGGCCCTCTCTGCATACCTGGGTGCAGCAGCACTAGGTGATGGTTCCAACCACCCCACCTCCACCACAGTGGTGGCCCAGCTGCAAAGACCATTTTCTATTTCAAAGTTTTCGAAAGAATTGGAGAGAGGGCACCTCCATTTTGAACCACCCTGTCCCTGTCCCTCACTCACCGGCCATGGCATCCTGCTGCTGCTTTCAAACGTGAAAGTTTCAGAGGGGTTCTCCAGCTGTTAGGATCTGCTCAAATCCCAAAGGGAAACATGAAAAAACTGCCACAACTGTTTTGCAATTTGTATACATTTTGAGATGTGTGCCTTGAATTCAGTAGTAATAAGACCACCGAGTGTTATAGGTTACTAACATAACTAAATTAAACCTTTATTAATAGAAGAAATGATTTTAAGTACACATATAGATCTACAAATTCCTACCATGATAACTTCTAAATTCCCTAATTAATCCAACTTCCAGTTACACCTTCATTAAGGCAACAGTAAGACACATAGATCTTAAAAGGCCCAGACAAAGTAATACACAATACCCTGACCAGTCGAATTCAAAGTGAGTTTTTCTCAGCTTCAGTCCTTTGTAGACAGCAGCTTGAGGCTTAGATGCTGGAGGCTTCTCACACTTGTGTTAGATCTTAAAATGCCTGCCCTTACACACAGTCTTCTCTTCTTTATACATATTTTCCCCTTTGAATGCAAATTCCCATTGTTTCACCATATCTTTGGACTTTACCTCTCTAATAATAAAAAAATTCTGTCATAGTACCAATTTTACCAATAATCTTTGGGACAAATAAATACAGTGTTTCTTAACTTCTCCTGGCTAGGTAAATCATTTCAATCCACCCCCTCTTTGAATTCAAGCTCGTCTGATGTATTTAAAAATGCAAATGTTCCCTTTACACCTTACATTCTAAAACATCCCCCATGTTTACCTAGTTAACATTTCAAATCTAACTTATCTTCTGATACATCAAAGCGTTCAAACCAGCTGCCTTTAATTCAATTAAATCACACACGCAAACATACACACACACACACACAGACACAGACACAGACACACATGCACACAGCCACACAGACACACACACACAGAGACACAGACACAGACACACACACACATATACACACACACACAGACACATATATACACACACACACACACGCACACATACACACACACCCACACACACACATACACACACACAC
The DNA here is from genome assembly GCF_017639515.1 of Carcharodon carcharias. NCBI lineage: Eukaryota > Metazoa > Chordata > Chondrichthyes > Lamniformes > Lamnidae > Carcharodon > Carcharodon carcharias. Next base: position 110,022,308 of record NC_054468.1, on the reverse strand, counting down.
ACACGCACACATACACACACACGCACACATACACACACACATACACACACCCACACACGCACACAGACACACACACACACACACACATACACACACACATGCACACACACACGCACACATACACACAGACACATACACGCACATACACGCCCACATACACACACATACACACGCACACATACACACACACACATACACACACAGATACACACACACACATGCACACATACACACACACGCACACATACAGACACAGACACAGATCCCACTATTACACCACAATAAATTCCAATGCGTTATGAAAATTATTATATCTTCCTGATAAGCTTTGAGAGGCCACCTCTCACTAATAAGCAGCAATAATTGCTTTGGGTGACTACTACCTAAACAGGGAGGACTTCTGACCCTCATTTGAGTCTGACGATGGGGCTCAGAAACCTGCAGGAAATATCCTGCTCCCAGATGTCAAATGCTGCTTCCTGTATCATCCTTTGGGACGTAAATTATTGTTGACAGTCAGACAATTGGCTAATATCACCCATCTTGTACAAAGTACCAATTGTAACTTCATATTAAAAACATGCACATGGGGCAGAAATTTTCACGTGCCTAACCTGCTTGAGCGTGAAATGATGCACATTAACATCGGCTGAGCATGCTGACATCAATGTGCAGCCGTGCAATAAAAGGCCAGTTAAGATCCTCAAATAATCAATTAACCTACATTTTTCGCTGCCCGTCCATCCTAATGGTTGGCGGACAGGCGATAGGGAATTTTTTGGAAACCTCATCCACGGGCAGGATGGATGAGGTTTCCAAATGCAAATAAAAATAACATAAAAGTTTTACTATTGAATTAATAACATGTCCCTGCTCGTGTGACAGAGTCATTTGAAAGGACATGGTTCATTACATTTTTATTTTCTTTATTTTTTTTTAACAATGCTTCATCTCCCTGAGGCATGTTGAATGCTGGGAATGTGGGAATAAACGAATAGAACAAAAATTTAATTGAATTATAGAATGGATACAGCACAGAAGGAGGCTGTTCAGCCCATTATACCCGTGCGGCTTTCTGTAAGAGTTAGCCTGGCTCCTGTGCCTTTCAGTCCTGCAAACAATTTCCCTTCAGGTAATTAACAGACCCCCTTTTCAAAGGGTTTGAAATTGGATTGAAATTGCCTTCACTGAACTCAAAAATTGATTCAAGATATTTGGGGACCAGATGTTTTTATTTCTTGTCGCACAGGTTAGCGAAGGCCACAATAGAGAAGATTGTACATAGCCTGTGAAAGAAGTGGACTTTAATGAGCTGAATGGGCCCAATTTGGTTGCCCACTGTTATGCAAACTTTTCAATTGCCCTCCATAACAACCCAAACTTACCTCCAATTAAGATAGACGGTGGTACAAAAAAAATTTTAAAAATTTAATTCAGGATTCAGAAAAGTGATTCAGGAAGACTTCAATAATAAAAAAAAAGGCCATGCATGTGACTAAATACTTTGAATGTGGAATTGGAATGAGCATTTTATATATTGCGGTTGGGAAAAATAATATTTCTTTATTGTGTGTACAATAAACTGGGGGCTTTGATAAATGCAATTTATGCTGGCATCTTAATATTAAAAGCATACTAACTGTAACATAGCCACGCTGTCCTTTTGCACACCCCTGAGATTTTGTTTTTAATTAGTTATCAGACCATACTTCCTTCAATGAGATGTTTTGTCCAATTTGGCACAGGCAACAGCCGAGATAGTAACTTGATGCTTTGAACATCATATTTAATTAAATTCTTTAAAATGATTGGAACAATCGTTAGGATCTGGGATACAAGCCCTTTTTATTGAGAACCTCAATTACTTTGTTGACATTGGCTGGATAAATAAATTCAAGTGCTTCTCAACAAAACGATATCGAGAATCACAGCAATGCCTCCGTTTAAGACAATAGTAACATGAAGCGATTGTGTAGCAACAGGATCACAGTTGACGACTTCAGGTTGCCAGTGATTAGATCATTTAATGAGTCAAATTAGGGCACAGAGTAATTTTATTAGTAATTAAGGACAAAACAAGAAATCAAGTGAATTCAATGGCAGATAAAATCTCTTTCTTTTTGTAAGCTGGTGATCTTTTATGTGTCTCCAGCACCCTAAGATCCTTCCCTGTTATCCTGGAGTTTTTTTGCAAAATGAATTATGTTAAATGGATGAAAATTTAGAGGTAGAAATTCATCTCGCTGCCTCAAGACGTTGTGGCCCAGATCTTCTACTCTCTGGATGGTCAGAGATCAGATGTACCCCGGATGATGCACCATGGGACCCCTCGGAAGTCCCAACCCAAGCACTCTGTGGGAATTGCCTGGGAAGCTTGAACTTCTGATGGGCAATTATCCTGCTCCCTGAGACCCTCCGAAAAAGTCTCCAACTCTGAGTTAGAGTCAGAGACTTCGGACAGGTCTGACTGGATAGATACCCAGGAAATGTTAGATTATTAGACAGAAAGACTCAACTCCAGGATAATTGTACAACTGGCCCCCTAATCAATCACATGGTTCATCCCCACCTCTCCTCCAAATCTGCGACTAACTGAGCCCACCCTCCAACTACCCCCAACTTGACCTGACCAGCCCCTGACCCAACCTGACTAGCCCCCACCACCCAACACCCATCATCTTGTAACTACATCACTGACTTCCCAACTCCCTCCGACATCCCCCATCTTCTCCTGACTGCCCCCTCCCAAGTCCCCCTGAAAATTCTGGAAAATTTCAGTGGGTATGGCAGCATTTGCAGAGAGAGAAACAGAGTTAACACTTCGAATCTGTATTTGTATAACTGAAGAAGGGTCATATGGACTCGAAAACTCTGTTTCTCTCTCCACAGATTCTGCCAGACCTGCTGAGTATTTCAAGTGTTTTCTGGTTTTGTTGTAAAAGCCCATCTGGTTCAGTAATGTCCTTTGGGGAAGGAAATCTATTGTCCATACCTGGTCTGGCAGCAATGTGATTAATTCTGAAATGCCTTCTGAAATGGCCTAGCAAGCCTCTCAGTAGCTAACAGTTGCTACAAAAGATGAATGAATCTGGACGGACCACCCGGCATCGACCTAGCCACTGGAAACAACGACAGCAATCTCAGCCTTATCGACCCCACAAAGTTCTCCTTACTAACATCTGGGGGCCTGGTGCCAGAATTGGGAAAGCTGTTTCACAGACTAGTCAAGCAACAGCCTGACATAGCCATCCTCATGGAATCATACCTTACAGATAATGTCCCAGACTCCACCATCACCATCCCTGGGTATGTCCTGTCCCACTGGCAGGACAGACCCAGCAGAGATGGCGGCACAGTGGTATACAGTTGGGAGGGAGTTGCCCTGGGAGTCCTTAACATCGACTCTGGACCCCATGAAGTCTCATGGCATCGGGTCAAACATGGCAAGGAAACCTCCTGTTGATTGTCACGTACCACCCTCCCTCAGCTGCTGAATCAGTGCTCCTCCATGTTGAACACCATGTGGAGCAAACACTGAGGGTGACAAGGGTGCAGGGTGTACTCTGGGTGGGGGACTTCAATGTCCATCACCAAGAGTGGCTCGGTAGCACCACTACTGACCGAGCTGGCTGAGTCCTAAATAACATAGCTGCTAGACTGGGTCTGCGGCAGGTGGTGAGGGAAGCAACAAGAGAGAAAAATATACTTGACCTCATCCTCACCAACCTGCCTGCTGCAGATGCATCTGTCCATGACAGTGTCAGTAGGAGTGACCACCGCACAGTCATTGTGGAGATGAAGTTCCATCTTCACATTGAGGATACCCTCCATCATGTTGTGTGTCACTACCACCATGCTAAGTGGGATAGATTTCGAACAGATCCAACAACTCAAGACTGGGCATCCATTAGACTCTGTGGGCCATCGAAGCAACAGAACTGTACTTGAACACAATCTGTAACCTCATGGCCTGGCATATCCCCCACTCTACAATTACCATCAAGCCAGGGGATCAACCCTGGTTCAATGAAGAGTGCAGGAGGGCATGCCAGGAGCAGCACCAGCCATACCCAAAAATGAGATGTCAACCTGGTGAAGCTATAACACAGGACTACTTGTGTGCCAAACAGTATAAGCAGCAAGTGATAGGCGGGGCTAAATGATCCCACAACCAACGGATCAGATCTAAGCTCTGCAGTTCTGCCACATCTAGTCGTGAATGGTGGTGGACAATTAAGCAACTCACTGGAGGGGGAGTCTCCACAAATATCCCCATCCTCAATGATGGAGGAGCCCAGCACATCAGTGCAAAAGATAAGGCTGAAGCATTTGGTACAATCTTCAGCCAGAAGTGTCCAGTGGATGATCCATCTCAGCCTCCTCCGGAGGTCCTCAGTATCACAGATGCCAGTCTTCAGCTAATTCAATTCACTCCATGTGATATAAAGAAACGGCTGAAGGCACTGGATACTGCAAAGTCTATGGGCCCTGACAATATTCCGGCAATAGTACTGAAGACTTGTGCTCCAGAACTTGCCGCGCCCCTAGCCAAGCTGTTCCAGTATAGCTACAGCACTGGCATCTACCCAGCTATGTGGAAAATTGCCCAGGTATGTCCTGTACCCAAAAAACAGGGCAAATCCAACGCAGCCAATTATCACCCCATCAGTCTACACTCCATCATCAGTAAAATGATGGAAGGGGTCATCAACAGTGCTATCAAGCAGTGCTTGCTCAGCAATAACCTACTCACTGATGCCCTGTTTCGGTTCTGCCAGGGCCACTCAGCTTCTGACCTCATTACAGCTTTGGTTCAAACACGGACAAAAGAGCTGAACTCCCAAAGTGAGGTGAGGGTGACTGCCCTTAACATCAAGTCCGTATTTGACAGGGTGTGACATCAAAGAGCCCTAGCAAAACTGGAGTCAATGGGAATCAAGAGAAAAACTCTCCATTGGTTGGAGTCATACCTAGCACAAAGGAAGATGGTTGTGGTTGTTGTAGGTCAGCCATCTCAGCTACGGAACATCACTTCCTCAGGGTAGTGTCCTCGGCCCAACCATCTTCAGCTGCTTCATCAATGATCTTCCTTCCATCATAAAGTCAGAAGTGGGGATGTTCACTGATGATTGCACAATATTCAGCACCAGTCATGATTCCTCAGATAGTTCATGTTCAAATGCAGCAAGACCTGGACAATATCCAGGCTTGGGCTGACAAGTGGCAAGTAACATTTGTGCTACACAAGTGTCAGGCAATGACGATCTCCAACAAAAGAGAATTGCCCCTTGACATTCAATGGCATTAGCATCACTGAATCCCCCACTGTCAACATCCTGGGGGTTACCATTGACCTGAAACTGAACTGGACTAGCCATAAAAATACTATGGCTACAAGAGCAGGTCAGAGGCTAGGAATCCTGCGATGAATAACTCACCTCCTGACTCCCCAAAAGCCTGTCCACCATCTACAAGACACAAGTCAGGAGTGTGATGGAATACTCTCCAATTGCCTGGATGAGTGCAGCTCCCACAACACTCAAGAAGCTTGACATCATCCAGGACAAAGCAGCCCACTTGATTGGCACCCCATCCACAAACATTCACTCCCTCCACTACTGATGCACCGTGGCAGCTGCAGGAATTCACCAAGGCTCCTTTTACAGCATCTTCCAAACCCACCTAGAAGGACAAGGGCAGCAGATAGATGGGAACACCAACACCTAGAAGTTATCTTCTGAGCCACTCACCGTCCTGACTTGGAAATATATCACCGTTCCTTCACAGTCATTGGCTTAAATTCTTGGAATTCCCTCCCTAACTGCACTGTGGGTGTACCTACACCACAGGGACTGCAGTGGTTCATGAAGGCAGCTCACCACCACCTTCTCAAGGGCAATTAGGAAAGGGCAATAAATGCTGGCCCAGCCAGTGATGCCCACATACCGTGAATTAATAAAAAAAATGTAATCTTATTTCAAGTATCTGTTACAAACTTTAGAAATGCCCATAACACCAGAATGAATTTTTAAAAAGTGAGTAAAGGCACAATGTTAAAGAAATGAAGAATAACAGGGATATAGGAGTGGAGTAACAGGAAGAGAAGCATAGAAAGAATGGTAGAGTAACATACAGGTGAGGAGACCAGCGGAAAGACCATCCAAGAGTAACAGGGTAAAACAACACAAAAAACAGAGAATAACATGCATACATGTGAGGAAAAAGCTCTTCCTATATTCTTCCAACATTCAATGTAACATGCTAATGTGATGCCTTCTTGATGGTGACCTGAGTCATAGCAATGGCGATGCGTCTTTGATTATCAATGGTCCACAATGCACAAAGCGCTTCGCAAAATATGGGACTAGTGCATCCCTAAACCTGTCCTCCATGCTCCCGTCACTGAGCCCTCCAAAGACAATGGTAAGATGTGACTAGGATGCAAAGTGGTCACATCAGCTTAATGAATTTACTTGTTTCGAAGTCCATCTTCCATAGCCCAAATGACCTACGAGCAACAGCATGAAAAATCTATACAGGGTGACCAACTGTCCCGTATTTTAAGGGATTGTCCTTTATTTTGATCATCCCATGTCTCTTAAGTATTTCTTGGCCAGCCTGATTCTGGGAGTCTTCAGACTGAGTTTGCGTGATTCAAGTGGGGTTGCCATAGGGGCCCACCGGGATATTCATACCCCTGTTCTGGCCGCAGGGTGGGCAGCAACAGCACTAACTCAGCTTGGGAGGTGATGACAGCAGTGGGCAGTGCCAATGTCATTCAAAAGATGAGAGTCACCCAGTGCCACAAGAGGACGAATGATCTTCTCTGTTCCGTCAATGTAAGTCACTCTTCTCATTACTCTCAACTCACATACTCACAAACCCATCACACATCCACAGGGCCCTCACTCACTGCCAGTTCAAGGGGCATCACTATTCACTCTCTCACACGCACCATCATTGTCCTCATCCCATCCATGGGACCACTCACCACCCACACAGCCCAGGCATACTTATCATCTGGCCCCCAGGCATCCTGATACACTCTCCCCATCTCTATCCATGCAGGACAAGATGGCTCACAACAAGAGGGAGAGGTCACAGACTGGTGGTGTAATCAAGGTCTTCACAGACTTTGAAAACTGAGCCATCCAGCTGGCCGGTGATGACTGGGACTGGTCCTGTGCTGACGGTGATGTCAGCTATGCTCTACCAAGCGAGGATCCAGCAATGCAACATCCATCAGACAACCATGCTGTGAGTGATGTGTCCTGTTTCACAGGCCACTGTCATGCACTAATTATCTCCTCTTGCTTTCATAGGCACATCTGGGAAACGGCCGATGGATTCCATGACCCAGGGCCTCCAGTCAAGCCCCTAAGAAACCTCTGAAGAGGAATCTGGAGGCACCCTCCCTGAAGTCCCATCACAGCGCTCACCCACACCCTCCACCAGCGCAGAGACACACACTTCAGTGGGACCTAGCTTTAGAGTAGCAGTGGGATCACAATCTGGTGAGCACATCGCACTGACTGATCCACAGCAGGTGGAGGCAGGGACTTCCAAGGTTCCCAGCACTTGGAGGAGTGCTGGAGGCCAGAACGTTGCTGAGTCCGAGTCAGATGATGAGCCTCTGGACTCGGTCATGTCACAGTTGCTGGAGCTGCAAAGGCAAGCTCGGGAACATCAGGAAGGGATGTCCGCTGCACTCCTCAGATTGCAAGGCACGATAGAGGAGGCCATCCATCTTCACTCTGAGGTAATAGCGCCGGCATGACAACATACCGAGATCAACACTGGTAGGATGGCGGCTGCCATGGAGACCTTGGTCCATGTGAAGATCTATCGAGTGTCCTCAGAGCATGTCATCATCATCCTCCTGGAAACCAGTGACTATTAGGGTCTCCACTGCGTCTCCATGACAGGAGCATTATCACAGAGAGTATGTGCGCTGTCTTAAGCCAGACTGGAGTCAAACATTCACATATGCAATGTGAGGAGTCCTAGATACCCCCATCACTAGAACATAAGAAGGTGAAGATCCCATTATGGACTCTCATGTTTCCAAACACAACATGAACCCCTTGAAAAATTAATCTATTTGACCAACTTAATTGTAGACATTACAAAGGTTCACCTCTTGATGGGATTCATTATTTAACATGATAGCTGGCAGCTCATGCACGCCCTCTGTCAGAGAAAAGTGATGTAACAACAACAACAACAGCAACTTATATTTATATAGCTCCATTAAGAGGAAATAATATCCCCAGGCGCTTCACAGAACCAATGCAAAATAAAATATGACACTATCCCCCTCCCCTCTCCCCCACCCCAAGCCACATATGGTGATATTAGAGCAGGTGACCAAAAGTTTAGTCAACGAGGTAGGTTTAAAGAATAGCCTTAAAGGAAGAAAGGGAGGGGTGGTGAGGCCTAGGGAAGGAATTCCAGAGCATAGGGCCCAGGCAGCTGAAGTCACGGCCGCCAATGGTGGAGTGATTAAAATTGCGGATGCTCAAGGGGCCAGATTGAGAGGAGCGCAGTTAGCTCAGAGGGTTGGGGGGTGCTGGAAAAGATTTCAGAGATATAAAGAGCAATGGCCTTTGAGGGATTTGAAAACAAGGATGAGAATTTTAAATTCAAGATGCTGCTTGAGCGGGAGCCAGTGTAAGTCAGAGAGTGCTGAGGTGATAGGGGAGCGGGTTAAAACAGGGGAAGCTAACTTTAGGATGACCTCTGGTTTACAGAGAGTAGAATGTGGGACATTAGGCAGCGGTGTGTTAGAATAATCAAGTCTAGAGGTAGTGAAGGCATTAATGGGGGTTTCAGCAGCAGATGAGCAGAGACAGGGATGAAATCGGGCGATGTTATGGAGGTAAAATGGGCAGTTTTAGTGATGGTGTGAGCATGTGGCCAGAAGCTCATCTTGCCGTTATATAACCATTGACGGGAGTGCAAGCCTATATCAGTAAACTGAGTTACTATCTGCCTTCGTCTCAATTTTCTTTTGCAGGAAAAGTGTTTCGAAGGTCCTAAAACACTCCAGGGGCCCTGGCCACTTCTGTCAGCCTCTCACATCCAGGTGTGAGACCCTTGCTATGGGAGAGTTCAGATTGTGTCAGGTGTATCCCACCGCACTGGTGCCTAGGCCATGGGGACAGGGAGGGAGGGAATAGGAAAATCGTCACGCAGACAATTCAAAAGCAATAACTCATTCCAGGCCACTCTGCCACCATCTCTCCATCAGTAAAATCAAAATTATTAGACAGAGCCACCATGTGGCAAAAAGGGGCATTGCATTGAAAATATAACAGGGCAGATGGCAGATACACCAGGGCAAACGATGCTGCCTTTGAATCACAAACCACAGCAAATATGTGTCAGGTCTGCTTCAGAAAGGAATTTTGATTATTCAACTGCCAACCCTGTTGCTTTAAAACCAACTGCATTGTTAGCCCTGAGCTGTTAGTGACAGGTAATATATCTAGGCTGACACTGAAGGAGTGCTGCACTGTTGGAGCTTAACTCTTGGCTGAGACCTGAAATTGAGGGACCCCATTCTGCTCTTTCAGGTGAGTGCAAATAACTCCACGGCACTATTTTGAAGAAGAACACAGGGGATTACCCCTGGTGCCCTGCCCAATATTTACCTCTCAAACAACAACACAAATGAAAAACTGGTTACCTGGTGATTATCGTATTGCTGCCTGTGGGAACTTGCTGTGTGCAAATTGGATACTGTGTTTCCTGTATTGCAACAATTAGTCAATTCAGAATCACTTCATTGGCCATAAAGTGCATTAAGATGCCCGTTGGCCTTGAGAGGAACTCTAAATGCAAGCCCTCTTTCTTTCAATAAAATAGATTTCAATCTCACTTTCAGTCTGAAAGCACATAGGTTTGTGGGGAAGTGGGATCAGTGCCAGAGCCTTCCCTAGACTGCAGTGTTTATTCAGGCTGTGGGACTATCCTGCAGATCCACGGGCCGAGTGGATAAGTTGATGCCGAGCTTCTCCCTAAGGCCTGATGCTGGGGTCTTCTCTTGCTGCGCTGCAGCAGGCCCTGGTACAGCTGGCATGAAGCTGAAGGCCTCTCAGGCCAACTGCTGTACTCCTGTCTCACTAACTCAGTCCTAGGAAGTGGCTCTGCCAGGAATGGGCTTATACTGGGAAGATCAGGGAACTTGGAAAGACTTCTTCCTCTGTCTGGGACCCAGTAAGAGGCAGGCTCAGAACAAAAGGAAAATCATTCCTCATTATGTTTTACCATACTAATAACAAACATGTTAACACATCATACTGCCTCGCTCTTCACCTTGCCCCATGTTTGTGGAGTGGCGTCCATCATGCTATATAGAACCAATTGTCTTGCTCTAATGCAGAGAGGTACCTTTGGTCCTTTGTGGACTATGGGTAGGTATTAAATTACCAATCAATCCATACAAAATTCTTCTCTGAATTATTTTAATGAAGCCATCACCATACTTGAATGACAGTAAGCCAGTTGACACCTTTGTTAAAATAGCGAACAAAATGAATTTTGTGCACCGGTGTTATCTGTGCAGTTAAACAACAATCAGTTGTTTGGGTAGCACAGAACATGAGCACTGCTGAAAAATAAGGCATTTTCTGTCAAAGCTTTTCAACTTGCACTCATCAGGACAATTCGCAAGAAAATACCAATGTCGGGGGAAACAACATATTGTACTGCATGAGAAGACAGTGCTGATTGTTTGGCAAGGGGACTCAGATTGGTAGAGACATTGCCATGGAGAGTGCACCAGTTTATGGTGACTGACAGTTAGCTGCCAAGCATTGTTTGAAGTTTAAGCCAGGCAGCTTGACCCTGATTGGTCAAGACATTATCTTGGGGCTGAGCCAGTGAATGGATGTCACTTATTTTGTTTAGCTGAAGCAGGTGCAATGTGTGTACATGTTCTTTCTGTCTGCAAAGAACAGGGCCCTGTGTATTAATATATGTAGCCTTCCAGTATACACAAATGCTCCACATTGAGAGCCTGATTGACCATCTTAATTTGGTTGTCAACACTGGTTTTAGCACACTGAGGATTATCGAGCAAATGTTGTCCAATCGCAAATCACATCTGATGTTGGACGTTGTGTTTTGAGTTTTGCAAGCAAGGGCTGGTTGAGTATGGTCTGTACCTTGCCCGTTGTGAACAGTGGAAGGGACGTGCTGCTTGATATGGTCCACCAGTCTTTGGGACGTACAGCCTACATACCTAGCATCACACTAGCACTGAAATTCATATATTGCGTTACTCATTTGTGTGATAGGCAGAACATCGTTTTGGCTTAACAGCAGCATCCTGTTAGAGGCAAATACCACTCGTGTTACTACTGCATATTAGCAGTGTGAAAGAGCTAGCTTCACCTGCTGCTTTGAGATACCTTGCCCTTCTAGAGTCATCTAAGGTAGACTGGGCACTTTACAGGGCCATAGGTGATGATGGCCTTGGGCCCGTTCATGAGTTTGGATGATATACAGTGGAAAATGATCTGATACAGTATAAATACGTTGTTTCCCTGACATCAGTATTTTTTTGCAAATTGTCCTGATGAGTGCAAGATAAAAAGCTTCGACAAAAATATCTCTCTTTACAGCAATATACAATTTGCATTTATATTGCACCTTCAACATGGTAAAATGCCCCATTGCACTTCACAGGGCCATTATGAAACAACAAGTGACAGAGATGCATAACAGGAGTTATCAGGAAAGGGAACCTAAATCTTGATTAAAGAGGTAGACTTCAATTAGCATCGTAGGAGGAGAATGGGGAGCCGGGGCTTAGGGAGAAAATTCAGACTTTAGGCCACTGAAGACGGAGCCACCAATGATGGGGCATTGAAATTCAGGGATGTGCAAGAGGTCAAATTTGGAGGAGTGCAGAGGCCGCAGAGGGTTGTGGAGCTGCTGGAGAGATAAGGGTGGGCAATTAGCCAGTGGAGGAATTTGAGTTCAAGTATGAGTATTTTAAAATTGGAGCTTATTCTAAAAGGAATTGAAGGGGCCTGAGTTTTTCAGGTGGACGGTGGGCACGACAGGAACGGGTGGGGGCTGTCGTGGAGACGATTGCCGCCCGCGATCGGCTCCGCGCCGCCATTTTACACGGGTGGGCCAATTAAGGTCTGCCCAGGGTAAGATGTGAGCTGTAGCGCTCAGCACTACCTGAGCGGGCGGGGGGAGGAGGAGAGAGAGTCGGGGCCAGCGCTCTATCACGCATGCACTTCAATCTCCCTGAGGCACAGAGCTGACTCAATGAGATTGAATCGCTATTGCAATCATTAAATACATGGATTGAAAATTGATTTAAATATGTCCCCTCACATATGGCTGTGTCACATGAGATGGGAGATGTTTTTATAGTTAGGTAATTTAAAAAATTTTATTAATAAAAGCTTCAGGAAACTTCATCCCGCTCACGGATGAGGTTTCCTAAAAAACGCAAAGGTCGCTTGGCCTTTTTGCCTGTCTGTCAACCATAAGGTTGGACGGACAGCGTTAAAAATGACACTAATCACTTTCTTAATGGCCTTAATAGGCTGTTTAAATATCGGTGGGCACGCAGCCGACTCTGGCTGAATGAAACATCACAAGAGAGCACGGTGACGTCAGGATGCATGCCCGACATCATCGCACGTAATTTTACACATAGCTGTGTCAGGGCATCTCCTGCACGCTGACTGAAAAATCCTGGCCAGGAGTGTGTTACCAGGCAGTTAACTACCTCTGGATTCAGATGTCATCAGCAAACCACTCAAATTGTACTCCAGCAGGTCATGACTGCCTTCACGCAGCACCTAGAAGCGGAATGTCAATGAATTAAAACTGGTGACTCTTTAGTCTGAATTTCAGCAAGTCTCCCTGGCAATGGAGCCCTTTAACATTCAGTTTGCAAGTCTGGGAATGAGCATCTCTAGCACGTGTAATATAAAAGCAGCTATTATCTGAACCCTTCAGTGCCCTTTGGTGTAACACACTATATGTTCTTCTATCACTCCCACATAGTCAGGGACACAGTAGGTGGGACACACTTGAAAGAATAACTAATTCCCTTATCACATGGTCACAAGAATCACTGCTCTCTGCCTCAGTGTGACTCTGTTCACAAAACAAATTGTTTACCTCGGGTAAGCCTTTTTACTGTATGCAGCTGTGAGCATTGTCTGCTCACACTAGCCCTGTTAACCTGGAAGCATGATCTTGTAGCTAAGCTACTATTGAGTAATTCTGTCAACTTAAAATTTTAACTTCCAATTGCCTGGTCCATCTACTGCAATTGAACAAAGCTTCCTGTTCTAACATGTTAGCTGAAATTGTCATCTTTAGTCAAAGAAATTAAGCCAACAGGAAAATGGCAACCTGCTGCGCAACAACCAACAAGTACCTGCCCTTTGAATGTAGATTGTGAGCACTCATAAAGTTGGTAAGACATTATCTGAGTCTTCAAAAGCTGACAATATTGCCTTTCTATCTGCAGAGTTATTCTGTCCACTGCTGCTCATCTTAAGGTTTCATTTCCAAATTAGGAGGTCAAGGTTTATTATTGGCTCCAATCTCCTCCGATCCTGCAACACACTCTCCAAGAACTCTGCATTCCTCTAATTCTCGCCTCTTGTGCAACCCCCACACTCTTCACCTCACTATTGGTGCTCGCACATTCAACTGCCGACACCTTGTTCATCCTTTGAGACGAAGGTGACCACGTTCATTACCTGGGGTGTTTGGTCGGGTTCTGGTGGGCATGGAGGGGATTGCAAAGGCTGATCCCAGAAGGTTCTGCTGCAAATTGGACAGGATGCTGCAGACAGTTGAGTTTTGGACGAGTTGCTGGCTCAGGATTTCCTCTGCTTGTGTTTTCTCTCTGCCTCTGATAAGCACTTGCTTCTGAAGGAGGCCGCAGCATTTTTTTATTTGGTTCCACAAGGTGCAGTGATCCTGGACGAGCTTCTCCCAGGACTCGAAGTCGATATCAAAACTCCTAAGTGAAGCCTTCAGGATGTCAGGTAGCATTTCCTTTGATCGTCATGAGCACGGACCCCAGACTCAAGCTCTCCATAGAAGATTCACTGTGGTAAGTGAGTGCCGGGCACTCTGGCTCATGACCAGCCCAACTCAGTTGTGCCTGTCTCAATATGGTATGGGTGCTTGGCAGGCCTGCTCGGGTGAGCACCTCAGTGTCTGGTATTTTGTCCTGCCACCTGATCTTCAGAAGCTTCCGAAGGCAGCTCATGTGAAAGTGGTTGAGCTTCTTGGCATGGCACTGGTACACAGTCTGAGTCTCGCATGTGTACAGCTGAGTGGGCAGGACTATTGCCCTATAGACTTTCCAACTGGCAGGTAGACTTACTCCTCTTCATCCCCAGACTGATGTTCATAGTCTCCCAAAGGCCACACTTGCTTCGGCAATTCTTGCATGTGTCTCGTCCTCAGAAGAGGCAGCCTGAGAGAATATGTTGCTGAGATAAGTGAACTTATTCACTGCTGACAGCTTCTGGTCATGGACTGAAACCTTGGGCTCGAGATAGGGCCATCCTGGAGCAGGCTGGTACATTACTTCAGTTTTCTTCACACTGATTGTAAGGCTGAAGTTGTTGCATGCATTGGAGAACCAGTCCATGCTACATTGCATGTCCAGCTCTGAGCCAGCAGCTGGTGCACAGTGATTGGCAAATAGGAAATCGCCGAACATATCTTTGCAGGACCTTGGCCTTTGCCTGGAGTTGTCTCAGATTAAGCAACTTCATGTCCCTGCGATATCTGATTCTGATGCCAGGATCATCATTATGGAAGGTATCATGGAGCATGGCAGAGAAAAGCCTGCTGAAGAGGGTTGGTGCGAGCAGGCAGCCCTGTTTAATTCCATTAGCAATTGGGAATGCTGCCTGGGCGCCAAGCTCTGGAATTGTCTGTCTAAACCTCTCCGCCTCCCTCTCCTCTTTTAATATGCTCCTTAAAAACTTACTTCTTTAACCACATTTGTGAGCTCCTGCCCATGACTCTCTCTTTGGCTGGATATCAATTTACATCTGATGATGTTTCTACAAACCTCCTTGGACAGTTTGACTACGTTAATGATTTTATATAAATACAAATGTTTGTTGCTGTGGATAACAGAAAGGAAGGGTGCAGCCTCCAGAAATTAAAACCCTTTCCCTAACCCTTACCACAGGTTAGGCACCGGCAACCACAATAGTAAAAAGAGCCATTTTAAAAACTTAGTCCAAACCGCATTGCTGTTACTCGAATGCCAATAAAAATGAAAAACAAGACCTAGACACGTTTCAACAGCACTCCATAATTTTTTTTACAAAGTTGTTAATTGAATGGTACTTTCTGGGATGACAGGATTATTTTGTGAGGAGAGATTGAGGAGACTGGGCCTGTATTCTCTAGAGTTTTGAAAAGTGAGACGTGATCTCATTGAGCCATTCAAAATTCTCCCAGGGCTCGACAGGGCAGATGCAGGAAGGACCTTTCCCCTGGCTGGAACCAGGGGACATAGTCTCAGAATGAGGGGCTGGCCATTTAGGACTGAGATGAGGAGGAATTTCTTCACTCAGAGGGGGTGAATCTTTGGAATCCTCTACCCCAGAGGGCTGTGGAGTTTCAGCCACTGAGTGTATTCAAGACAGGAATGGATAGATTTCTGGATATGAAAGATATCGAGGGACACGGAGGTACAGCAGGAAACAGCACTGAGGCAGAAGATCAGCCATGATCTAGTTGAATGACGGAGCAGACTTGAGGGGCCGAATGGCCTACTACTCCTCCTATTTCCTATGTTCCTATGTTCTCGCAATTACAATGTTAATAAAAGTTTTAAAAACTGAAACAAGTTATTTAATTGCCAGAGGCCTTTTTTAATTCCTTCACAGGATGTGGCCATCGCTGGCCAGGCCAGCATTTATTGTCCAACACTAATTGCCCTTGAGAAGGTGTTGATGAGCTGCTTTCTTGAACCGCTGCAGTCCCTGTGGTGTAGGTACACCCACTGTGCTGTTAGAGAGGGAGTTCCAGGATTTTGACCCAGCGACAGTGAAGAAACTGTGATATATTTCCAAGCCAGGATGGTGAGTGACTTGGAGGAGAACTTCCAGATAGTGGTGTTCCCATGTATCTGCAGAGTGAATTGAGTTGGATGAAGACTGGATCTGTTATGAATACTACACTTACCTCATTGAGAGCGGAGGCCGGGAACTTCAACTCCCAATGGACCTTGGAGCCTTTGCACATGCTCAGAACAAGAGCAGGCTACACACGCGCAGCTTTGCCATTTGTATGTTCCTTGGTCTGAGGATGGTGCAGAGAAGGAAAACAGTGCAAAAAATCTGGATCATGTGACCAGGTGTGGAGCACCATTGCCGATGAGTGTCCCAGGCCAGGGACAGGGAGAGGTCTCAAAGGGAGAGCGGAAAGGGAAACATCCCAAAAGTAGAGTCCCATAAAGGGGACAGGGACAGGAAAATATCCCAATTCAGTTAAAGAGAGGAGCAGAAAAACAGTCTCCAAACAAGAAAAGAGCCACAGGGAGCAGACTTTAAGTGAAGAGGGCTCAAGTGAAGCCCTGAAGATCCAAAAAGGCAGCAGAAGGTTGGTGACTCCAGGCTGCCAGCCACTGGGGCAAAGATACCCCTTTGGAGATTAGCATTCTGCTCGCTGTGGCCGAAGACCTCAAGCTGTGCTTGTGAGTTGGTGCTTGAGGGCATACCCAGGAATCCAGGGGAACAGAATTTCAGGAGACGAGACTGAAACACTGCAAAGTGGGCTGTTGTTGATGCTGTCCAAGTTGGAGCAACCTTTAAAGACAATTCCAAAATTAGATCTTCAAAGGTGAAGACTGAAATCCCTTGTGAGAGAGACAGTGTTTCAGTGAGAATGGTTGACTCACAGTATTTACTGACGTCTAGGTGGTTTGTTGATAAATCTGACGACTCTGTCTAGGTCGCATCTGTCATTTATTGTCTAGTGTGATGTGTTCCTCCCCAGTTTGCCTGTTAATTCACATGTACCTCATATTAACCCTGAATGTTACAGTATAAGATAGATATTGTAAATTGGTTTATCTTTCTGAACTTGTATATTAAAGTTTAGTTTTGTTTGTTCAAAACCCATTGACTCTTGTGGCTTTATTCACTTAGTAGGTGTCTTGAATCTCAAACTTTGTCTACTTTAAGCAAAAGGTTATTGGTCCCTAATCAGATCTTACCACCAACTTATGGATCTGGTCAAGGATCATAACACATCTGTGATACTGGCAACCTCAGGAAGAGGCTGAGATGAATCATCCACTCAGCACTCCTGGCTGAAGATGGCTGCAAATGCTTCAGCCTTGTCTTTTGCAACGAATTGCTGGGTTCTCCCATCATTGAGGATGGGGATATTTGTGAAGCTTCCTCTTCCTGTTAGTTGTTTAATTGTTCACCACCATTCATGTGGTCGGGCTGCAGAGCATAGATCTGATCCATTGGTTGTGGAATCGCATAGCTCTGTCTAGCACTTGCTGCTTCTGCTGTTTAGCACATAAGTAGTTCTGTGTTATAGCTTCACCAGGTTGATACCTCATTTTAGGTATGCTTGGTGCTGCTCCTGGCATGCCCTCCTGCACTCTTCATTGAACCAGGGTTGATCCCCTGGCTTGGTGGTAATGGTAGAGTGGGGCTTATGCTGCACTAAGAGGCTACGGATTGTGGTTTAATACAATTCTGCGGCTGCTGATGGCCCACAGTGCTTCATGTATGCCCAGTCTTGAGTTGCTAGATCTGTTCAAAATCAATCCCATTGAGCACGGTGGTAGTGCCACAAAACACGATGGAAGATGCGACTTTGCCTCCACAAGAATTGTACAGTCCTACTGACTAATAGGAGATAATATTATTCTCCTACTGATACTGTCATGGACAGATGCATCTGCAGCAGGCAGGTTGGTGAGGATGAGGTCAAGTAAGTTTTTCCCTCTTGTTGGCTCACTCACCACCTGCTGCAGACCCAGTCTAGCAGCTATGTCCTTTAGGAGATGGCCAGCCCGGTCAGTAGAGGTGTTACTGAGCCATTCTTGCTGATGGACATTGAAGTCCCGCACCCAGAGTACGTTCTGTGTCCTAGCCACCCTCAGTTCTTCCTCCAAGTGGTGTTCAACATGGAGAAGTACTGATTCATCAACTGAACGGGAAGTAGGTGGTAACCAGTAGGTGGTTTCCTTACCCATGTTTGTCCTAATGCTCTGAGAGTTCATGGGATCCAGAGTCAATGTTGAGGACTCCAAGGGCAACTCCCTCCGAAATGTGTACCATTGTGCCGCCACCTCTGGTAATGGTGATGGTGATGGTGGTTTCTGACACATTGTAAGGTATGTCAGTGAGAATGTCAGAATGTTGCTTGACTAGTCTGTGAGACAAGTAAAATATATTCCAAAAGGAAGAAAGATGGGAAGAGGGGGAAAAAGCATCCATGGCTAAGCAAGGAAATTAAAGATAAAATAAAGGCAAAAACTAAGGCATACCAAATTGCAAAGGTCAGTGGCAGGCTGCAAGATTGGGAAACTTTTAAAGATCAACAAAGGGTTACTAAAAAAATAATCAAAAAAGCAAAGGTAAATTATGAAAGAAAACTACTGCAAAATATAAAAACTGATAGCAAAAGCTTCTACAAGTATATAAAAGGAAAGAGAGTAGCTAAAATGAATGTTGGTCCCTTGGAGGATGGGACTGGGGAGTTAATAATGGGGAACGCAGAAATGTCAGATATGCTTAATCAATACTTTGCCTCAGTTTTCACAGTGGAGGACACTAGTACCACCCCAATAGTAACAGGTAGTGCAGAGGGTATAGAGAAGGAGGAACTTAGAACAATCACCATCACTAGAGAAAAAGTACTGAGCAAACTATTGGGATTAAAGGGTGTAAAGTCCCCAGGATCTGATGGCCTACATCCCAGGGTCTTGAAGAAAGTGGCAGCGGAGATAGTGGATGCATTGGCTATAATATTCCAAAATTCCCTGGATTCTGGATAAGTTTCAGTGGATTGGAAAAACGCTAATATTCAAAAAGGTGGGGAATCTGAAAGTAGGAAATTATAGACTAGTTAGTTTACCATCTGTCATTGGGAAATTGTTGGAATCCATTATTAAGAAAGTAGTAATGGGGCACTTGGAACGTCAAAATGCAATCCATCAGAGTCAGCATGGTTTTATGAAGTGCAAATTGTGTTTGACTAATTTGCTAGAGTTCTTTGAAGATGTGACAAGCAAAGTGGATAATAGAGATCTTGTAGATATAGTATATCTGGACTTCCAGAAGGTCTTTGATAAGGTGCCGCACAAAAGATTAATGCACAAGATAAGATCACATGGAGTCAGGGGTAATATATTAGTTTGGATAGAGGATTGGCTAACCAATAGAAAGCAGAGAGTCAGGATAAATGGGTCTTTTTCTGGTTGGCAAGTTGTAATTAGTGGGGTGCCACAGGGTTCGGTCCTTGGGCCCCAACTATTTAAAATCTATATTAATGACTTGGATTCAGGGATAGAAAATACTATAGCTAAGTTTGTAGATGACACCAAAATAGGTGGGGAAGTAAGTTGCAATGAAGAAATAAGACAATTACAAATGGATATGGACAGGTTAGGTGAATGGGCCAAAATTTGGCAAATGGAGTTTAACGTGGATAAGTGTGAGGTTATTCATTTTAGTCGGAAGAATAAAAAGATGACTTATTATTTAAATGGAGAGAAACTTCAGAATGCTTCAGTGCAGAGGGATCTGGGTGTCCTTGTGCTTGAATCGTTGAAAGCTAGTATGCAGGTACAGCAAGTAATAAGGAAGGCAAATGGAATTTTGGCATTTATTGCGAAAGGAATAGAGTATAAAAATAGGGAAGTGTTGTTGCAACTGTACAAGGCATTGGTGAGACCGCACCTGGAGTACTGTGCACAGTTTTGGTCCCCTTACTTGGGGAAGGATGAAGTTGCACTGGAGGTGGTTCAAAGGAGGTTCACTAGATTGATCCCAAAGATGTGGGGCTTGTCTTATGAGGAGAGATTGAGCAGTTTAGGCCTATACTTGCTAGTGTTTAGAAGGATGAGAGGAGATCTAATTGAGGTCTATAAGATGCTAAAGGGGATAGACAAATTAGATGTGGAGTGGATATTTCCCCTTGTGGGGTATTCTAGAATGAGAGGCCATAGTTTTAGGCTGAGGGGTAGTAGATTTAAATCAGAGTTGAGGAGGAATTACTTTTCTCAAAGGGTCGTGAATCTGTGGAATTCACTACCTCAGAGTGCAGTGGATGCCGGGATGCTGAATAAATTTAAGGAGGAGATAGACAGGTTTTTAATTAGAAATGGGTTGAAAGGTTAGGGGGAGAGGGTGGGAAATTGGAGTTGAGGCCGAAATGAGATCAGTCATGATTGTAATGAATGGCGGGGCAAGCTCGAGGGGCTGAATTGCCTACTCCTGCTCCTAGTTCTTATGTTCTTATGTAACTCTCCCAATTTTGGCAGAAGCCCCCAGATGTTAGTAAGGAGGATTTTGCAGGGTTGACAGGATGGGGTGCATTGTTGTCATTTCCAGTGCCTAGGTCAGTGCTGGGTGGTGTGTCCAGTTTCATTCATTTTAGACTTTGTAGCAGTTTGATACAACTGATTGGCTTGCTAGGCCATTTCAGAGGGCACTTAGGTATCAAATCACATTGCTGTGGCTCTGGAGTCAAGGTAGGCCAGACCAGGTAAGGATGGCAGATTTCCTTCCCTAAAAGGTGTTAGTATTAATCAGGAATAAGCAGTGCCGGAATGTTGTAAAAATCCAGCTGGTTCACCAATACCCTTTAGAAGGGAAGTCTGGTGGTGCAGTGGGAGTGTACCTACCTCTGGCCTAGACAACTCCAGGCACTTGGTTGTATTCACGAAGGTGACTTACCACTACCTTCTCAAGGACAATTTAGCATGAGCAATTAACGCCAGCCTTATAAGTGATGCTCCCATCCCATGAATGGATGTGCTTTATGTGGAAATAAGGATTTGAGGCAGCTGTTGATTTGAGGTTTCATACAGAGAGTCAAAGGAGAAAATCAAGTTTTTGGAATCCGAAACTGAGATTGCAGAAGAGATAGCCTACAAACTCAGGAACATCCTCACTCAACCAGATGAAATTTGGATCTGTACTGGCAGAAGTATAGACCATCAATTGAATGTACCGGCTTACCAAACAGGACATATCCCCAACAAGGATACGAAAATTGAGCTAAATTGGAACAGTTTGAAATTTGCCCTTGTTAATAGGGCCTAAATCACACACTCTGGCTACACGGGGGATTTTTTTTTATCTGGACACATATACAGAGGAGGTCACCCAGTGCCACACACAGTTCACATTTTATTATTTGGGTGGGAGAGAATGCAGAAAATATCACTGACAGTCTTTTGTGCATATTTAGTTATAGTTACCCCTTACAAGCTGCAAAAATAGATACTTTTCCAAAGGGGCTAACTTGAACCTTGGTGGACTTGACTGGGCAGACTGTGGTGCCCCCTCCTGTCTCAGGTCAGGCATGGCAGCTTTTTTGACACAACCTGCGCCACCTGCTGTTGACTTTCAAAGCAATCCACTCCTCCTATTTGTCTCACAGTCTTTTGTCACCAATAGTGAAAAAAATTGGTTAAACAGCATAATGCAGCAAAAGACCTCTGATACAGAGATGTCAATGTCACCCAAACTCTCAACAAGAAATGACTGTTGTGAATTATTTTTTCATCTGTTTCATCATTCAGGAAGGTGGGGTTGAGGCCACAATCAGATCAGCCACGATCTTGTCGAATGGCAGAGCAGCCTCGACGGGGTGGGGGTGTGTCGAATGACAGAGCAGGCACGGAGAGGGTGGGGGGGGTCGAATGGCAGGGCAGGCTCGGGGGGGCGGGGGGGTGGGGGGATCGAATGGTAGAGCAGGCTTGGGGGGGTCGAATGGCAGAGCAGGCTCGGGGGGGTGGGGGGATCGAATGGTAGAGCAGGCTTGGGGGGGTGGGGGGATCGAATGGTAGTGCAGGCTCGGGGTGGTTGGGGGGATTGAATGGCAGAGCAGGCTCGGGGTGGTTGGGGGGATTGAATGGCAGAGCAGGCTCGGGGGGGTTGGGGGGATCGAATGGTAGAGCAGGCTTGGGGTGGGGGGCTGGGGGCATCGAATGGTAGAGCAGGCTCAAGGGTTTTGGGGGGGGTCAAATGGTAGAGCAGGCTCGGGGGGGTGGGGAGTGGTGGAATGGCAGAGCAGGCTTGGGGGAGGTGTCGAATGACAGAGCAGGCTCGGGTGGGGGGGCTGGGGGATCGAATGGTAGAGCAAGATCGGTGGTGGGGGGGGGGAGGGGTGGTGGGGGTTGGGGGGGTGTCGAATGGCCTGTTCCTGCTCCTAGGTACTGTGGTCTCGTCTTCTTTATCTCGTTTACTGAAGTTTAGCAGTGAAACAGTCTCTGACTGCAAAAGTGACAATTACCTTGAAAAAATTATTTCAGGCGATAAACTCTGTCCTGAGCCAATAACTATGGAGTTGACCTGTGATGATTAAATTCTTGAACAAAACCAGGCAGAGCCACACTTTCAAATATCTTTCCCAGGTCTTTGTGTTTCCCTTGTTACTCTAAAATGATCTTTGAGACCAGGGCCCTCAATGACCAGGTCAGGATATAACAGATGCCCTATTGCGAGATTCAGAGTGTGTGTGTGTGTGTGTGTGTGTGGGGGGGGGGGGGGGGTGCGGGGTGGTGCTACAAACTTCAAAGTAGATGCCAGTACAAGCAGATGCACCACTAGTTGCCACACCTGACATAGGGGGCAGGATTTTCACCCCACGTGGAGATAGACATGGAGGCGGGCAGGGGTGAAGGTTCATGCCTCCAGTCAGTGTGCTGCTTTGCCAGCACCATCTTGACACCACCCCCCCACCCCGCGGCCATTTTTCAGGAGGTGTGATCAGCACCCGAAGGACTACCCACCCAAAGGAGGTGAGTAGCTAATTAAGGAGGGTGCCATTAGTTAATGGCCTTTTAAGGCCCATTTTCAGAGGCTGACTGGAATTTTTCAGATGGCCTGCAGACCCCCTGAGGCATCAAGAGTTAGGCCATCTGGCGTCAGACTGCTTGGGTGGGGGGGAGCACTCCAGGCAGACTCTGAGGCCCCGTCCACTCACTTGCCTAGAAACATAGCCTCAGGCTGCTTTTTTATAATGGTGGGACAGACGCTGACTCCATTTTCAAATTTAAACGTTTCATAAATTTGGAGACTGGGTGTCTCAAAACAGAGGTGGCCCCTCTTTCTCCCTCTCTCTCTCTTACCTGTTGCTGCTCTTTCTGTGCCTGAGGGTCTCCTATTGGCCCGCCAGCTTCAAGAGTCCACCCGCCATCTTTAATTGGATGTGGAGCCCACTTTCTGGTCACTAATTGGCCAATTTGGGGTAAACAGGTGGCTGTTTCCCACACAGTGCAGGGAGGTGACTCCCATTTTACTCCCATGTTAAGGTCCTGACCAACGACAACTCATTTTAAATCGCGACTCTAATGCAAGAAAATGTCCCGAGGCACTTCCACAGGAGTGTTATAAAATAAATGGTGACACCGAGTCACATAAGGAGATATTAAGTCAGATGGCCAAAAGCTCGGTCAAAGAGGTAGGTTTTAAGGCATGTCCTAAGGCAGAGTGAGGTAGAGCAGGGAAGCCATGTAGGGAGGGGATTCCAGAGACTGGGGCCTACTAACTAAAAGCACAGCCACCAATGGTGGAGCAGTTATAATTTGGAATGCACAAGAGACCAGTGTTAGAGGAGCACAGACGTCTTGGAGGAATGTGGCATTGGAGGCGATTACAGAGACAGGGAGGGGCGATGGATTTGAAAACAAGGATGAGAATTTCAAAATCAGGGGACTTGGAGCCAATGCAAGTGAGTGAGCACAGGAGAAATAGGACTGCAGGACTTGCTGCAAGTTAAAGCAGGGGCAGCAGAGTTTTGGATAACCTCGTTTATGGAGGATCGAATGTGGGAGACCAGCCAGAAATAGTCAAGTTGAAGGCAAGCAATGTTACCGAGACTGAAATAGGTGGTCCTTGTGATGGTGCAAATATAAGGTCGGAAGCTCATCTCGGGATCGTTGCAAGCAGATTGGCTTAATCTCAGGCTGTTGCCATGGTGAGGAATGTAGTCGGTAGCTAGGGAATGGTGTTTGGAGTGTGGACTGGAAACAATGGCTTCAGTCTTCCCAATATTTGGTTGGGGGAAGTTTCTACTCATCTGGTACTGCATATCGGCTCAGCAGTTTGATAATTTAGCAACAGTGGAGGAATTGATATGGTGAGGCAGGGCTGGGGGTCATCAACATTCATGTAGAAACCAACCCAGTGCTTTCAGATGGTGGTGCCAAGGGGCAGCATGTAGATGAGAACTTGGAGGGGGCCAAGGATGGCCCCTTGGAGGACACCAGAGGTAACAGTGCAGGAACAGGAAGAGAAGCCATTGCACGTGATACCCCTGACTAGATAGATAAGAATGGAACCAGGCAAGTGCTGTCCCATTTAGCTGGATGATGGCAAGAGGCAGTTGGAGGAGGATAGTGTCATCAGCCGTGTCAAAGGCTGCAGACAGGTTGAGAAGGACAAGGAGGGAAAGTTTACTTCTGTCAGTCACTTCAAACGTTGATAATGAACTGTTCAGCAGGGGTGGAAACCTGAGTGGAGAGGTTCAATCCTGGAGTTCCAGGAAAAGATGGGAACTGATTTGGGCAGGGACTTTGGAGAGGAAAGGGAGGTTGGAGATGGGAGGGCAGTTTGCAAGGGCGGAGCAGTCAAGGGCTGGCTTTTTAGGAGAGGGGTGATGATGGCAGATTTGAAGGAGAGCGGGACATCACCTGAAGAGAGAGAACCATTAACAATATGGGCTAACATGAGGCCCAGGAGGGGAAGTTGGGTGATCAGCAGTTTAGTGGGAATAGGATCGAGGGAACAGGAGGTGCGTCTCGTGGACAAGATGAGCTCAGAGAAGGCATGAGTGGAAGTAGGAGAGAAACTACAGTAAGTTCAGGGCTATAGCAGGTGGGAGCACTAATGAACATCTGGCCAGCTGGGCTCATGGAAGGGAGGCAGTTGATCAGATTGTTTCAATCTTACTGACAAAGAAGCCCATGAGCTCCTCGCCCTTGTTTTTCGAGGTCAGGGTGGAGGGGACAGCGGAGAGGGGTTTTCAATGGAGGTAAGAAGACAGGGGTTCTCTTTGAATTCCAGAACGACCCTGGAGTAGTGAGCAGTTTTAATAGATGAGAGGGGGACCCGATAGTGTTTCAGGTGGTTCAGCTAAACCAGTTGTCCACCATATCCAGCATCCCTTGGACATAAGGAAGCAAAGATGAGATTCATACCAGGGGGAATGGCCAGTGAGAGTGAGTAATTGGGGAGTAGGAGATCAAGTGGGCAGTTGAGGACATCACTATTTGCAGAGATGTGACAATTGGTGGGCCTAGATAGCTGAAATTTTGAAAATTCAGTTATGAGTGAATTTGAGGATCATTTTTTTTCCCCAGGGACAGATGCAGGAGGATCCAAAAGGCAAAATCTGGCCCTGCATATCTTATCATTCCTACTAAGCTGGTGTCTCCAGGGACAGCAATGATAATACACTGATACCCCCCACACCTCAAAATTATAACTGCCTCAAGACATTCCACAGGGAACAAAAATCAAAAGGAGAGGAAACTGCCAGAGATTGGTCCCAGAAGAATTAGATGAGGTGAAGAAAGGGTTGCTTAACTTTCCTGAAGCCTTTTGAAGGTGGGAAGAGGATAAGACCATAAGACGTAGGAGCAGAAGTAGGCCAGTCAGCCCATCAAGTCTGCTCCACCATTCAATGAGATCATGGCTGATCTTATAATCCTCAACTCCACTTTCCTGCCTTTTTCTCATAACCCTTGATTACCTTACATGATTAAAAATCTGTCTATCTCAGCCTTGAATATATTTAACGATTCAGCCTCTACAGCCCTCTGTGGTAAAGAACTCCATAGATTTACTACTCTTTGAGAGAAGAAATTCCTCCTCATCTCTGTCTTAAATGGGCACCCCTTACTCTGAGATTATGCCCTCTGGTCCTAAACTCTCCCACAAAGGGAAACAACCTCTCAGCACCTACCTTGTCAAGCCCCTTAAGAATCTTATATGTTTCGATAAGGTGGCCTCTCATTCTTCTAAACTCCAATAAGTACAGGCCCAACCTACTCAACCTCTCCTCGTAAGAAAATCCCTCCATAACCAGAATCAACCTAGTGAACCTTCTCTGGACTGCCTCCAATGCCAGTACATCTTCCCTTAGCTAAGGGGACCAAAACTGTTCACATATTCTAGGTGAGGTCTAACTATTGCCTTGTATAGTTTTAGCAAGACTTCTCTATATTTATACTCCATTCCCTTTGAAATAAAGACCAATAAAGGATGTTTGGCAAATGAAGAAAACATGATAAAGTTGATGAGCCATTGCCACTCTCCTTTCACCCTGTCAACATAGACAGTGGGCATTTTTTTCCTTCTAGCCATCCTTTTCTTCCAGGCCATGTATATCTCTTTTCAAGCAAGCAGGTTGTTGATCTGTTTCCTGGCTTTCACCAGTGTTTTTTTAGCCACAGGAACTTGACAGCCATTGTTGTCCAGCTTGCATTACTTGCATCATTCCATCTTAAGGAATACAATGAGATAAAGGCCAACAATGTCCCTTTAGTTCATAGCATTTAAAAACATAGAAACATAGAAAATAGGAGCAGGAGTAGGCCATTCGGCCCTTCGAGCCTGCTCCGCCATTCATTATGATCATGGCTGATCATCCAACTCAATAGCCTGCTCCCGCTTTCTCCCATTATCAAACTACCCTTTGATAATTTCATTTAAACATCTCCAAATTGAGATATTGAGAAATCTACATCCATTTGTTTTCCCATTGCAGAGTTCACACTCTCTTGTACTTACCCAGAGAGTTTAGATTTAGGCTAATCAGTCCCCACCCAAATGTAAGCAGGGCTATTCCTGGAGCTTAATATATCAGACTTGCTTGTTCAGCGAGGACTATCTTATCCCAAACAGCTTTGGCCTGCAGGATTGTACGAAGCCAAGTGGGATCCCACTTCACCAGGTCTACCTTTACTGATCCTAGTGGTTGACCAGTAGGACTGGTCGAACACTAACTGCAGAACAGCTTGGTTCAAATACAGCATTACAGAGAGAGTTGAGTTGATTGAACACCTCTATTGCCTGGTGTGTCATTTTGCAGCCATGTTGCCCCACCTGATGGGATATTACTTGCCCAACCATCTTGTGCCAGAGAGGCAACAATTGATCATTGGCAGCTAACAAGTGTGGCTTTGGGCTCGCCCCCAAGTACCAAGAGCTTCTCATGAATAGCATAGTCAGTAGCACAGCTCACATTGAGATATGTGAGCTTTTGCGTTTCTTTTGGACCATCCCCCTAAGCACAGTTAAGGACTCAATACAACATTCTTCTTCATAGGCAGTCGCTTGGGATCGGGGGTGAATTGCTTCCACTCCAGTCCAATGGGTTCTGAGATGGCTGATAAGCAGGTGGGGTTTGAAGGATCAGGGAGATGAGGTGTTTGGATGTTTGTGCACTCTCTCCGGCGCCCTGACTTCGGCTCCGCATGCTCCTGACAAAGTGTTCGGAGCATTCCCAAATAAACCTTCTCCATTTTGTCCGCTCGCAAGCCAGGATTCCCCTGCGTCAGCAAGAATGTGTGCCTTCTTCAGCAATGCTTTACGGATATTCGTAAAGTGTTTCCATTGTCCTCCTGGGAGTCTCTTGCCACGACTGATACCGAGTAGAGCAGTTGCTTTGGGATCCTGGTGTCAGGTAAATGGGCGACATGACTCGCCCAGGGGAGCTGGTTTTGAGCAATTAGCACCTCAATGCTGGGCACGTTGGCTTGGGAGAGGACTCTGCTGTCAGACCGCCTTTCTTGCCAATGTATTTGGAGGCCCTTGCAAAGTTCTCCAGTGTTTTATCTGTAAGTACCACATAGCTGCTGTAGTTTATCCCAGTCTCTGAAGCATGTGGGTCATTGCTGCCCAGTAAACCATGACCTTAGTCTTGGGATTGAGATCCTTGCCCTCAGATACTCTTTTCCTCAGGCAGCCGAAGGCTGAGCTGGCACACTGGAGGCGATGATGAATTTTGTTGTCCATGCCTGCTTTTGTCGAGAGGAGTCTCCCAAGATATGGAAAATGATCCGCATTTTCCAGGATCTCGCCATTGATCTTAATCGACAGGGGGAGGTGTTTTGCTGTGGTAGCTGGTTGGACAAGGTTAGGTAAAAAGCCCATTTTCTCATATGTTCTGGGGGAGGAGTCGACAATGACCTGGAGCTCAGTTTCTGAGTGAGCACACAGGCGAGCATCATCTGCATACTGAAGCTCTACCACTGAGGTTGGAGTGGTTTTGATTTTGGACTGAAGGCAACAGTAGGTTGCACAGTTTCACCTCCGTTCTGTAGATCATCTCCACGCCTATGGGTAATTTGTTGGAGGTGAGGTGCAGTATTGAAGCGAGGAAAATGCAGAGTAACTCTTCAAAAACGCTTTGTTGGCTTGTAAAGCACTTTGGGATGCTCTGACACCATGAAACACGCAATAAAAAACGCAGAAATAAAAACAGAAAATGCTGGGAAAAATTCAGCAGGTCTAGCAGCAGTACCTGTGGAGATAGAAACAGAGTTTCGAGTCCGTACAACTCTGAAGAACATATAGAAATGCAGGTTATTTCTTTCTTGTTTCACACTTTTTTCAAAAAAGTACTTCATTCATACAATTTATAAAAGTACATTCTAAAGCTGTTCGAATTTGACATTATATGTAAAGAGCAAAACAGTTCAATTTCTTTCAAAACAGTATGTGGCACTTAGAATTACAGGTTTGATTTACAACATAAATTTCATTTCAAACGTCATTCTCAGCTGCATACAGCCTGAGGTGTTTTCTAAGGGTTCCAGCCCCTTGGTATACTATGGCATGAAGCTCTTTCCTTACTGAGCCCTTAGCGCTGCAAGAATTAGTGCGTCCCTCAATGCATAGTCCTGGATCTTGGACCGTGCCAATCTGCAACGCTCGGTCGTGAGCAGCTCATTGCACTGGAAGACTAACAGGATTCAAGCAGGCCAAAAGCTTCACCAAGTTGATGGTCCTTTTGTCTCTGTGTGTGTCCCTGGGAACAGCCTGTGGAGCGCAGAGCCCTGCATTATGGAGCTGGTCAGGATGAACCTTGACAAAAAACACTGCACCTTTCTGGTTGCGAAGGCACATTCCACAAAGAAGTCTAGGGTGTATTTTTTGTTGTTGTTTTGCCCTCTATTGAACAGTGGATTACTGTGGCTGGAGGGAGAAGCCTTCAGCGGGTGATTGCAAACTCCGGCCTCAGCTACGCTTGATGTTTGGAAATGGCGCAGTCAGGTCAGGATTGCAAAAACCACATTCAAATCCTGTGCAGGTCAGCTGAGTGCTCAAAAAAGAACATACACAGCCAATGAGAAAGAACTACCTAATGTTTTCCTCAGTCCCGGAGTGTCCAAATAAAGCCGTTCGTGGTCAATGATGTACATTTGAAGTGTTGTAAGGCAGGGAATGCGGCTGTCAAATTCAGCCTGTCCGTCTCCCACTAACAGCAATAACCAATCTACTTTTTGGAATGTTAACTGAGGGGGATAAACACTGGCTGGGAAAATGGGGAGAGCGCCACCTGCTCTTCTGCAAATACTGCTGAGGAATCTTTTAAGTCAAGCTGAGAGGGCAGATGAAGTCTCAGGTTTTGAGTCTCAGCCAAATGACGGCACCTCCCTCAGTACTGGAGTGCCAGCCTTGAGTTTGTGCTCAAGCATCTGGAGTGAGACTTTAACCAATGAGCTTCTGAATCCGAGGCAGGAGAGATACTTGCCCATGTGTTCTTGTTGCATTTTGGTTCCCATTTGTTGGTAATAATCACACTTTAAGCATGGTAAGATCAGGACTCTTTGGGCAGAGTTTTGCCCTTGGTGAGGGGGCTCAGGGGGGTGGGGGGTGTGCGGGCAGGGGCAGTTGGGAAGCCGACCACCACCCGCA
This sequence comes from Carcharodon carcharias, assembly GCF_017639515.1. NCBI lineage: Eukaryota > Metazoa > Chordata > Chondrichthyes > Lamniformes > Lamnidae > Carcharodon > Carcharodon carcharias. The sequence continues at coordinate 109,992,168 of NC_054468.1, read as the reverse complement.
ATCGGCACCGGACTGCGATTTCAAGCTGGTGAGTCAATTAAGGCCCACCCAGCATGAATGGCGAGCGGCAGCACTCAGCACTGCCTGTGCAGGTGGGGGGAGGAGGAGGATGAGCTGGCTGAGCATGAAATTCACAGGTGCGCGCGAGTGAGGGCTCCATAATCTCCCTGAGGCATGGAGCTGCTTCAGGGAGATGAAGTGCTGTTAAAAAAAAAGAAATAAAGAAAATAAAAATGTATAAAACATGTCCCCTCATGTGGCTCTGTCACACGAGCAGGGACATGTTATTAATTCCATTGTAAAACTTTCATTTTATTTTAATTTACTTTTGGAAACCACATCCTACCCGTGGATGAGGTTCCCAAAAAATTGGAAAGGCCGCCTGGCCTTTTCACCTGCTGGTCAACCATTAGATGAATTCCCCATAGGTGAATTGGTGAAGTCCACGGACAGTCATTAATTCTTTTAGTTTCCTTAGACTGTCCTTGACTGTGTGAAACTGGCAAAGGTCTGTGCACGGTGACTCAGGAATTGCAGCTTCATTTGATTTTGGTTAGTGCTAGGGACACTGGGATCCATTCCACACCTGTGCTTTGTAGCACAGCTTTACAGCACAAATAAAAGCGGAAAATGTTGGAGTAATGCTAATCTTCCCAGAATCAAGCACACAAAAGGCAAGTGGTTGTAACCATCCTGCAATTGTAGTTATAAGATGGGCTTGAGTGTAACATTGCAAGTGATGACATGACAACTTGATCAGGAACAAAGAATCCAGTTTTGTGAACCATAGAGTAAGATAGCGTGAAGACTTTGAAGTGGCTTACTTGAAGGTATAATGATATTGAAATAGCTTTCTATGTATTCTTAAAGCAGGTGATTTGTATCTGTTTATGTCATTTCCAGTATATGCCAGTTGTGAGCTGATATATGTGAAGTGGTTGAATTATTGTGTGACTTCATTGTTAAATGCCTTTGAAGCATGGATCATTCGCCATAATTTTCCATGCTGGACACTCCGCTGTACTGTCAGCTCTCCTTGTGCTCCTCCAGCCTATTTTCTCGGGCAACAAGTCTCCCCACAGAATCAAAACTTTTCCAGAACATTCTCACGATGATTTGGCCGACCTCATGAGGCGGGTGGGAAGTAAAGTCTATCTCCGGCCAGCACAGCACAAGCAGTCAAGGAAAATGATAAAGAGGAACAGGGCCAAGGCGTCTCCCTGAAGATCACTTGGCATCATCTTGAACTCTCCAACAGGGCAGCCATCTATTGCTGCTCAAGTCATCATTTTGTCCAGGTTGCTTTTATCTGCTTTTTAGGGAATACTGTAATGTCTCATAAGAGAAAATATGATGTCTCTGTCAGTTAAAAGCCTTTTGGTCTTCTAGAAGATTGGTCAAACATGCTGAGGACAAGCTTTCCAAGGTAAATATTATTGAAACAGTAATGCTTTTCCCAGCAATTTACGCCACATAAATACTAAAGGATGAGTAGCACCAAATGGATTAATAGTGAATGATGACGACAGTGTGTAAGCAACAGCTCAGTGTAGGGTCAAACATTTTCTTTCTGCTAAGAAGGCTTATTCCAATGCTACAATGGTGAAATACTTTTACAGACAAGTTAGACCTTTTTGAGCATGTTGGTTGATATTTCTGAACAAAATTGAAAAGTAAGACTTGCATTGATGTAGTGCCCTTCACAAGCTCAGGACATCCCAAAGCGCTTTACAGCCAATGAAGCACTTTTGGAAGTGCAGTTGTTGTTGTAATGCAGGAAATGCAGCAGTGAATTTACGCACAGAAAGCTCCTACAAATAATAATGTGAGAATTCCCAGAAGGAAAAAACAGTTCGGACCAGTACTCTTATTTCCCGATTTTTGCTAGCTTTCCATTATAAAGTACACAAAGCCAGTTTGGACCAGTAATCTTATTTCCCAGTTTTTGCTGTTTTCAGTTCTGGGAAGGACCAGATAATCTGTTTTTTTTTTCAGTAATATTGATTGAGGGATAATTATTGGCTACTAGGTTACTAGGGATAACTCCCTGATCTTCTTCACAATAGTGGTGTGGGACCTTTCATGTTCATCTGAGAGGGCAGATAGGGTCTCAGCTTCACATTTTCCAAAAGCTGGCTCCCTCCGGCAGTGCAGCACCCCCTCAGTACTGCACTAGCTGGCAGAATTTTTCCCTCGTTGGGCAGGCGTGTGTTCGACCTGAACAGGGGTAAAATAATGCACAATGACATCGAGTGAGTGTCCTGATGTCATCGCGTGCTCTCGCGATATTTCACTTGGCCGGCACACACGAGAGGCAGCAGCCCACCCGCCGACAATGGCTCTTAATCAATTAATTAATTAATTTGAATTTTTCGGTGCCTGTCCAACCGTTCAGTTGGCGGGCGGGATGAGGTTCTGACCAGTGATTTAAAAAAAATAAAACCTTTTAAAACTCATTTTAACATGTCCCTGCTCATGTGACAGAGTCGCATGAGGGGACATGTTTTCCTTATCTTTCCATTCTTTATTTGTAAAGTTAAAAACCTTCCGCTCCCTGAGGCATCTCTTGTGCCTTCAGGGAGCTTTCACTGAGTGCATCCGTGCGCATGCGCTGACTCCTGTGCTAGCCCTCCTCCTCCTCCACTCACCCCGCATCCAACCCAGGCAGCGCTGAGTATTTCAGTGCATGATTCACACTGGCTGGCGTTAATTGGTCAGCCAGCGTGAAGTCGGGATTGGGGCCCGATCACGGGCGGTGAACCATTGCGTGGATGCTCCCGGGCCCGCTTGCCCGACGAGGGGAAATTCCTCCCCAGAGTGTAAGATTAGATTTTGTGCTTGAGTTTCTGGAATGGGGAATCCACAACTTTCTAATTCAGAGGTGGAAGTGTCACCAACTGAACCACAGTTGACACCTTCAGTCGAGTAACCCAAATGGCCTTTTATTTAATTACAGGATGTGGGCATCGCTGGTTAGGCCAGCATTTATTGCCCATCCCTAACTGCCCTTGAGAAGGTGGTGGTGAGCTGCCTTCTCGAATTGCTGCAGACCCTGCATGGTGCTCCAGATTTACTTTTGATTTTCAGACCAGTTCCAAAATCTATTTTATATTAATTTCAAGCCTGCCTGATTTTTCTAATGCATAGTGGTCGGCTGTGGCTCAGTTAGTAGCACTCTTACCTTTGAGTCAGGACATTAGGGCCAGGATTTTTATCTTGGCAGGCGGGCACACACCAGACCCACTTGAGCGTAAAATGACGCGTGTTTACGTTGGGCGCGCGTCCTGATGTCAACTCGCAGTCACACGATACTTCAGTCAGTGGACGCACGTGGGAATCGACAGAGTGCCCGCCAACAATTAAAAGGCCTGTTCAGGCCATTAAAAAGATAATTAACTTTAATTTTTCGCTGCCACAGGCGAAAAGGCTAAGTGGCCTTCGCACTTTTTAGGAAACCTTGTCCACGGGCGGGATGAGGTTTCCAACTGCAAATAAAAATAAAATAAAACATTTTATATTTCACTTATAAAATATCCCTGCTCATGTGGCAGAGTCACATGAGGGAACACGTTTTATAATATTTTTTAAATCTCTTATTTTTTTTTGAAAACTGTTCATCTCCCTGAGGCAGCTCCATGCCTCAGGGAGATTTTCGAGCGCTCACTCGTACGCATGCGTGAAGCTCACGCTTGCCCTCATCCCCTGCCCGCACAGGCAGCGCTGAGTGCTGCTGCTCACATTTCACACTGGGCAGGCTTCAATTGGCCGGCCAGCTTGAAATCGCGGTCCAGCTCCGATCGCGGGCAGCGGTCAGCTTCCCGACTACCCCCCCCAGCTGAGCCCTCCCGACAAGGGTAACATTCTGTCTCTAGCGGTTCAAGTCCCATTCCGGGACTTTGAGCGCAGAAATCAAAGCTGACAATTGGGTGCACTACTGAGGGAGTGCTGCACTGCCTGAGGTGCTGCCTTTAGGATGAGTTGTTAAGGTGAGCCCTGTCTGCCCTCTTGTGTGGGTGTGAAACATCCTGTGGCACAATTTCAAAGAAAAGCAGTGGAGTTATCTTGGGCCAATATTTATCCCCCAATCAACAAAAACAGATTATCTGGTCATTATCACATTGCTGTTTGTGGGGGGTTTGCTGTGTGTAAATTGACTGCTGCACTTCCTACTTACAGCAGTGACAATGCTTCATAAAGTGCTCTGTTGGCCATAAAACACTTTGGGACATGTTACGGTGGCGTATAAATTCCTTTTATTACTGCTAAAATCATTTCATCTAAGAGACTCATTTCAGTTGCCAACAATTGCATTGCTGTGTAACTCTTTCGAGTACAAACACGTTTCCATCTGTTCCTATTCAGATGAAGTTACATTGTTGCCCATTGTGAGATTTGAACTCTTGATCTTGAGGTTACAAACCCAGTACTATAACCACTTGGCTATTTAGGCCAAGCTTCTCACAGAATGGAGCAGCCTGCTAATTGAATGCTCATGATTTCAAATGGACATGTGCCATTGCAGTGAAAATACAGAATGTGATTTACATTGGACCAGGTGCTGGAGAGACAAATTACTGAAAGGCATTGCAATGTGTAGTGGTTCTTCATTAGGTGAAACTTGCATTTGATTTTCAGTTGTTTAGCACAAAATTAGACACGGCATGGGGTTGACATTAATTGGGGTTTAATGTCTTTAATCCATGTAAGAACAAAAAAAAAATTAGACACTTTTAGAGTTCTCTCATAATAATTTACATTCTCAAGCAGGCAACTATGGAGCAGGCCTGAGTTAAACTAAAAAGCAAATCTACCCATAGACAGTCCTGGAGCAGGTATAGCAGCATCTGTGGAGAGAAAAACAAGAGTTAATATTTCGAGTCCATATGACTCTTCTTCAGAGCTAAAGAGAAGTGGAAATGTGATGAAATTTATAGTGTTTAAGGGGGTGGAACAGGTGAAACTGGATAGAAGGCCAGCGGTAAGTGGGCACAAGGGAGAGATTGACAAAGGACAAAGGGAGTGTTAATGGTAGCGGTAAGGGCTAAAAAAAAAAGATGCTGATAGTGGCGTAAAAGTAAGAAAGCAAAATGTGATAATAGCAGAACAAGGGTAGCATTGTGTGAAAGAACAAGGACCTATTAACAGATGGCCCTTTTGGGGATGGGGTGGGGGGAGGGGGTGCCAGTGAGGGAAAAAAGAATAGAAAATGGGATAGATGGGGGGATAAGTTGAGTTTTTCTTGCTGAGTTTTTCCAGCATTTTCTGTTTCTGCCCGTGGACAGGATTTTTGTAAGCTACAATGAATATTGTTAGATTATATTTTGTAAACTCTCTCTTAATAGTAATAGTTGGGCTGTCAAGTGACTTTAGAAAATGATCATGATTAATCTCTCAATTAAAATGTTTAATCTTAGTTAATCTTGGTTTTAATCACATTTAATTGATACACTTACTGCATCCATCTCATTGGAGCTCATCTTATTACTGATGTTGTTGCTATTCTTACACTGGATTACAGAGAAAACTGAACTGAAGTGTGTATTGTGAAGAATACTTCTGTGACATTGAGGCTTAGTTTGACAATAGGCACATTCTCAAAAGTAAGATACTGGGGATGCTGAAACTCCGAGATTGTCAGCAGGTCTAGCAGCATCTGTGGAGAGAGAAACAGGGTTAATGTTTCACATCTGTGATGAAAGGTTTTTTTAAATGATGGATATATTGAATCAAAACAAAAATAAAAATACCTGGACAAACTCAGCAGGTCTGACAGCATCTGTGGAGAGGAACACAGTTAATGTTTTGAGTCCGTATGACTCTTCAACAGAAGGACTCAAAATGTTATCTGTGTTCCTCTCCGCAGATGCTGTCAGACCTGCTGAGTTTTTCCAGCTATTTTTATTTTTGTTTTTGTTTTGGATTTCCAGCATCCGCAGTTTTTTGCTTTTATCAATATATTTAACCACTTTTCTATCCAATGAACTATCAGAATGCTTTTGCTTTAGAAGTAAAATTCCAAGTGCTTCACTCCATGATGTTTCAGTGTGCTTTGCATTCTTTCCACTGCTTCCTGTTTAATATTGGTCCACGTTAGCCTCACTGACTTTTTATTAATTTGACACCCCTATTTTCCCCTTTCATTTTCAACTCTTCCCTTTTTTTAAGGATGCTTGTCCACCCAGCTCTGCCACATCCATTCACCCTGCCCCATTCTGGTATCCTTCTGTTCGGCCACTCAGGCTGGAGTGACCCCCGACCCTCCTCCCCACCCTACTCCTCGACCCCCACCACACCCCTAAGCACCACCTCACCAGCATCCCCTTCCATCCCTTCCCAGCCCCAGGAAACAAATGTTGGGTCTGTTTTTTTTCATGAATTATGGTATTATAGTGCTTATGACAGGTGTCAAGAAGGGAGAAGGGCTAAGAAGAGATTTGACAGAGATGTTCAAAAATCATGAGGGGGCTGGATAAAGTGGATAGGGAGAAACTGTTCCCGCTCGTAAAAGGATCGAAAACCAGATGGCACAGATTTAAAGTGATTTGCAAAAGAAGCAAATGTGATGTGAGAAAATCTTTTTCACACAGCGAGTGGTTCGAGTCTGGAATACCCTGCCTGGAAGTGTGGTGGAGGCAGGTTCAATTGAGACATTCAAGAGGGCAATAGATGATTATTTGAGTGGAAACATTGTGCGGGGAAAAAGCAGGAGAATGGCACTAAGTCATAATGCTCATTTGGAGAGCTGGTGTAGGCACGATGGGCCAAATGGCCTCCTTCTACACTGTAACAATCCCATGGATCTGTGATTATCTCTGTAACTTCAATGATTAAAAATTGTTAAATGGCTAAAATATGCATACAGAAGTTAGCTGCGATTGACAGAAGGAATAGCAGAGTATTCTAGTTAACTATTCAGTGTTACCTGTCAAATTCAGGAAATCATGAAGGATTTCTAATCTGGGCAGCTAAGTCAAGCATGTAACATCTTAAAATGATTTGTCTCATCAAAACAGACATTAAATTCAAAGTTATAAAAACAAAAAACTGCAGATGCTGGAAATCCAAAACTGAAACAGAATTACCTGGACAAACTCAGCAGGTCTGGCAGCATCGGCGGAGAAGAAAAGAGTTGACGTTTCGAGTCATCATGACCCTTCAACAGAACTGATCTTTCTTTACAAGGAGAGGGAAATATAAACTGGTTTAAGGTGGGGTGGGGGGGAGAAGTGGGGGGGGGGGGGGGTGGGGGGGGGGGGTTGTTAGGGTAGGAGCAGATCATCAAAAGATGTCACAGACAAAAGAACAAAAGAACACATAGGTGTTGAAGTTGGTGATATTATCTAAACGAATGTGCTAATTAAGAATGGATGGTAGGGCACTCCAGGTATAACTCTAGTGGAGGTGGGGGAGCATAAAAGATTTAAAAATAATGGAAATAGGTCGGAAAAGAAAAATCTATATAAATTATTGGAAAAAATACACAAAAGGAAGGGGGAAGAAACAGAAAGGGGGTGGGGATGGAGGAGGGAGCTCAAGACCTAAAGTTGTTGAATTCAACTTTACATTGGAGAGACCAAACGTAAACTGGGCGACTGCTTTGCAGAACACCTGCGGTCTGTCTGCAAGAATGACCCAAACCTCCCTGTCACTTGCCATTTTAACACTCCACCCTGCTCTCCTGCCCACATGTCTGCCCTTGGCCTGCTGCATTGTTCCAGTGAAGCCCAACGCAAACTGGAGGAACAGCACTTCACCTTCCAACTAGGCACTTTACAGCCTTCCGGACTGAATATTGAATTCAACAAATTTAGGTCTTGAGCTCCCTCCTCCATCCCCACCCCCTTTCTGTTTCTTCCCCTTTCCTTTTGTGTTTTTTTTCCAATAATTTATATAGATTTTTCTTTTCCGACCTATTTCCATTATTTTTAAATCTTTTATGCTCCCCCACCCCCACTAGAGCTATACCTGGAGTGCCCTACCATCCATTCTTAATTAGCACATTCGTTTAGATAATATCACCAACTTCAACACCTCTGTGTTCTTTTGTTCTTTTGTCTGTGACATCTTTTGATGATCTGCTCCTTCCCTAACATCCCCCCCCTTCACTTCTCCCCCCCACCCCACCTTAAACCAGCTTATACTTCCCTCTCCTTGTAAAGAAAGATCAGTTCTGTTGTAGGGTCATGATGACTCGAAACGTCAACTCTTTTCTTCTCCACCGATGCTGCCACACCTGCTGAGTTTGTCCAGGTAATTCTGTTTTTGTATTAGATTCAAAGTATCTACCTGTGCCCCTCCGCAAACAACCTCCTCACCCCACTCCCAGGTTAACTGTTCCAAATTACAGTCTGCAGTGCTGGGTTTTAAAACGACGCTCAGCTTTGGCACTGATCCCTTTACAGCCTTCGTCAGCCAACAACATCTCCGCAGCAAGGATTTAGTGGAAGTATTGAGCTATCTGCAAACCCTCAGACAAACAATTGTCGGCCAGAAAATTAGTTTCAAATAAGTCAAGATGTGGAAAACATTGACATTTCCAAGTCAGGGCTCTGATTCATGTAACCTCAAGAAAGGAAATCGGAACGATCCCTTGATTTATTTTTAAACAGCTTTGACAGTGACATTTAACAATGTCACATTAGTTGCTCCATTGGGTGAATCAGGCAGACATTGAACACCACAGGCGTTTAAGCAGAAAAGAAACTTTGCCAGTCACTGTGTGTTTTCTGTCATTTTTTAGCCATCTGTTAAAGCCACAATGTTAAACAGGTGGCACCATTTAAAATGGTGAAAATTACAGCATGAATTGCAGAATGTCCAAATATTTGTGCAGATTAGAGAGATCATTCACTCTGCGAGTCTTCTAGGAATAACATCTGTCATATGCCTGACTTCAACACCTCTGCGTTCTGCTATCATCAACCCTCTGGAGTTATGTCCTTCAAACCTGTTATTACAGCATAAAAGGTGTTGGTAGGTGTTGACCTCATAAAATAGAATTTGACTCTATTATTAATGTCAGCAGCGCAGTTCTGTCCTTTGGGAAGGCTTCTATATTAAACCTATTGCGAACAATCTCAGGAGTGACTGAATAAAACCCATTCAGAATTCACTGACTTTGGTGCACCCCAGTATGGTAACATAGCATAACCCCCTATAAACTCTGCCCCCCGCTATTATGTATATATAACATGAGTACCATTATAATTGGAAAAACTCAGCAGGTCTGGCAGCATCGGCGGAGAAGAAAAGAGTTGACGTTTCGAGTCCTCATGACCCTTCGACAGAACTTGAGTTCGAGTCCAGGAAAGAGCTGAAATATAAGCTGGTTTAAGGTGTGTGTGTGGGGGGCGGAGAGATAGAGAGACAGAGGTGGAGGGGGTTGGTGTGGTTGTAGGGACAAACAAGCAGTGATAGAAGCAGATCATCAAAAGATGTCAACGACAATAGTACAATAGAACACATAGGTGTTAAAGTTAAAGTTGGTGATATTATCTAAACGAATGTGCTAATTAAGAATGGATGGTAGGGCACTCAAGGTATAGCTCTAGTGGGTTTTTTTTAAATAATGGAAATAGGTGGGAAAAGGAAAATCTTTATAATTTATTGGAAAAAAAAGAGATAAGGGGGAAACAGAAAGGGGGTGGGGATGGGGGAGGGAGCTCACGACCTAAAGTTGTTGAATTCAATATTCAGTCCGGAAGGCTGTAAAGTCCCTAGTCGGAAGATGAGGTGTTGTTCCTCCAGTTTGCGTTGGGCTTCACTGGAACAATGCAGCAAGCCAAGGACAGACATGTGGGCAAGAGAGCAGGGTGGAGTGTTAAAATGGCAAGCGACAGGGAGGTTTGGGTCATTCTTGCGGACAGACCGCAGGTGTTCTGCAAAGCGGTCGCCCAGCTTACGTTTGGTCTCTCCAATGTAGAGGAGACCACATTGGGAGCAACGAATGCAGTAGACTAAGTTGGGGGAAATGCAAGTGAAATGCTGCTTCACTTGAAAGGAGTGTTTGGGTCCTTGGACGGTGAGGAGAGAGGAAGTGAAGGGGCAGGTGTTGCATCTTTTGCGTGGGCATGGGGTAGTGCCATAGGAGGGGGTTGAGGAGTAGGGGGTGATGGAGGAGTGGACCAGGGTGTCCCAGAGGGAGCGATCCCTACGGAATGCCGATAAGGGGGGGTGAAGGGAAGATGTGTTTGGTGGTGGCATCATGCTGGAGTTGGCGGAAATGGCGGAGGATGATCCTTTGAATGCGGAGGCTGGTGGGGTGATAAGTGAGGACAAGGGGGACCCTATCATGTTTCTGGGAGGGAGGAGAAGGAGTGAGGGCGGATGCGCGGGAGATGGGCCAGACACGGTTGAGGGCCCTGTCAACGACCGTGGGTGGAAAACCTCGGTTAAGGAAGAAGGAGGACATGGCAGAGGAACTGTTTTTGAATGTAGCATCATCGGAACAGATGCGACGGAGGCGAAGGAACTGAGAGAATGGGATGGAGTCCTTACAGGAAGTGGGGTGTGAGGAGCTGTAGTCGAGATAGCTGTGGGAGTCGGTGGGTTTGTAATGGATATTGGTGGACAGTCTATCACCAGAGATTGAGACAGAGAGGTCAAGGAAGGGAAGGGAAGTGTCAGAGATGGACCACGTGAAAATGATGGAGGGGTGGAGATTGGAAGCAAAATTAATAAATTTTTCCAAGTCCTGACGAGAGCATGAAGCGGCACCGAAATAATCATCGATGTACCGGAGAAAGAGTTGTGGAAGGGGGCCGGAGTAGGACTGCAACAAGGAATGTTCCACATACCCCATAAAGAGACAGGCATAGCTGGGGCCCATGCGGGTACCCATAGCCACACCTTTTATTTGGAGGAAGTGAGAGGAGTTGAAGGAGAAATTGTTCAGCGTGAGAACAAGTTCAGCCAGACGGAGGAGAGTAGTGGTGGATGGGGATTGTTCGGGCCTCTGTTCGAGGAAGAAGCTAAGGGCCCTCAGACCATCCTGGTGGGGGATGGAGGTGTAGAGGGATTGGACGTCCATGGTGAAGAGGAAGCGGTAGGGACCAGGGAACTGGAAATTGTTGATGTGACGTAAGGTGTCAGAGGAATCACGGATGTAGGTGGGAAGGGACTGGACAAGGGGAGAGAGAAGGGAGTCAAGATAACGAGAAATGAGTTCTGTGGGGCAGGAGCAAGCTGAGACGATCGGTCTACCGGGGCAGTTCTGTTTGTGGATTTTGGGTAGGAGATAGAAGCGGGCCGTCCGAGGTTGGGCGACTATCAGGTTGGAAGCTGTGGGAGGGAGATCCCCAGAGGAGATGAGGTCAGTGACAGTCCTGGAAACAGTGGCTTGATGTTCAGTGGTGGGGTCATGGTCCAGGGAGAGGTAGGAGGAAGTGTTGCGAGTTGACGCAGAAACATGATAGGGTCCCCCTTGTCCTCACTTATCACCCCACCAGCCTCCGCATTCAAAGGATCATCCTCCGCCATTTCCGCCAACTCCAGCATGATGCCACCACCAAACACATCTTCCCTTCACCCCCCTTATCGGCATTCCGTAGGGATCGCTCCCTCCGGGACACCCTGGTCCACTCCTCCATCACCCCCTACTCCTCAACCCCCTCCTATGGCACAACCCCATGCCCACGCAAAAGATGCAACACCTGCCCCTTCACTTCCTCTCTCCTCACCGTCCAAGGACCCAAACACTCCTTTCAAGTGAAGCAGCATTTCACTTGCATTTCCCCCAACTTAGTCTACTGCATTCGTTGCTCCCAATGTGGTCTCCTCTACATTGGAGAGACCAAACGTAAGCTGGGCGACCGCTTTGCAGAACACCTGCGGTCTGTCCGCAAGAATGACCCAAACCTCCCTGTCGCTTGCCATTTTAACACTCCACCCTGCTCTCTTGCCCACATGTCTGTCCTTGGCTTGCTGCATTGTTCCAGTGAAGCCCAACGCAAACTGGAGGAACAACACCTCATCTTCCGACTAGGGACTTTACAGCCTTCCGGACTGAATATTGAATTCAACAACTTTAGGTCGTGAGCTCCCTCCCCCATCCCCACCCCCTTTCTGTTTCCCCCTTCTCTCTTTTTTTTCCAATAAATTATAAAGATTTTCCTTTTCCCACCTATTTCCATTATTAAAAAAAAAAACCCACTAGAGCTATACCTTGAGTGCCCTACCATCCATTCTTAATTAGCACATTCGTTTAGATAATATCACCAACTTTAACTTTAACACCTATGTGTTCTATTGTATTATTGTCATTGACATCTTTTGATGATCTGCTTCTATCACTGCTTGTTTGTCCCTACAACCACACCAACCCCCTCCACCTCTCTGTCTCTCTATCTCTCCGCCCCCCACACACACACCTTAAACCAGCTTATATTTCAGCTCTTTCCTGGACTCGAACTCAAGTTCTGTCGAAGGGTCATGAGGACTCGAACCGTCAACTCTTCTCTTCTCCGCCGATGCTGCCAGACCTGCTGAGTTTTTCCAGGTAATTCTGTTTTTGTTTTGGATTTCCAGCATCCGCAGTTTTTTTGTTTTTACGATTATAATTGTTTTGATTTATTAAGGCTGGAGCAGTTTTAGTGCTGGTGATTTAGTGTGGCACCCAAGGTGGTGTTGAGTCATAGCGAGCAGGTAAATCACAGGTTTAGTGCTACCTTGGTACCAGTAGTATTAGAAGAATTACGATTGGACATTGCACGCCATGGACTTAGGAGAGGGAGTCGTTTTTTTATTCCTTCACTGGGTGTGGGCATCACTGGCAAGTCCAGCATTCATTGCCCATCACTAATTGCCCTTGAACTGAGTGGCTTGCTAGGCCATTTCTGAGGGCAGTTAAGAGTCAACTACATCGCTATGGGTCTGGAGTCACATGTAGGCCAGACCAGGTAAGGACTGAAGATTTCCTTCCCTAATGGACATCAGTGAACCAGCTTTTTTTAAACAACAATCGATGATCATTTTATGGTCACCATTACTATAACTTTCAAATCCAGGTTTATCAGTTAATTGAATTTAAGTTCCACCAACTGTCCTAATGGGATTTGAACCTATGTCGGCAGAGCATTAGCCTGGGCCTCAGGATTACTACTCCAGTGACATTGCCACTTACTGTCATCCCTTAGAATGGACCATTCGATCCGCTGTTACCAAGATAGCACTGAATCTGTGATTTGATCCCCTTCCTGATCACTGTCCAGTGACTGTAATTAAAAAGCATGGTCAGAAGGATGTTTGGTGAAGGTAGGATTGGGCTTGCTAGTGGTGCTCCCCATCGTCAGACAGCAGGCCTAGCATTATTGCTCAGGATCACACTTGATGAATGGTCCAGAGGCAACCAGCATTGCATCTCAGATTAACTAAATGTCATCAGGAAAGCAAGGAATAAAATTGGGAAGCTAAAATCTGGTGCATCTATATATGCCAAATTCTTGTATTATCATTGGTTAAGTGAATTTTCTTACAAAGTTACCCATTGAACGTCAATGGTAAAGTTACGTATCACATATTTGATTTTACATAGGATATACGACACAGAAACAGGTCATTTAGCCCAACCAGCCCATGCCAGCGTTTATGCTCCATTTGAGCCTCCTCCCATCTTTCCTCATCTATATCTATCATTGTAACCCTCTATTCCCCTCTCCCTCTAGCTTCCCCTTAAACACATTTATACTCTTTCCTTCAAACAATCCCTGTGGTAGCGAGTTCTATATTCTCACCACTCTTTGGGTAAAGAAGTTTTTCCTGAAGCACCAATATGTTTGGGCACAAATGTATGAGCACACAATGCACAATAATACTGCCCAAATAGAAACCAACACTGCCCTTTAGAATGAAAGAGTGCTTATCTGCGTATCCGGTAGAATGTGCAGAGCAATCTTCATCTCTTTGCATGCAGTAGGTTCTGATCAGGCAAAATGATGTCCTGCATTCTTTTGCTGATCCTATAATCACTGCATATAGTGTGAATAAACGGCAGAAAATATATTAATATCAGTGTGATATCAGTTAAACAAACAGACCACTTCTTAATTTTGTTTTTTGCTAGGAAATAGGACAGAATTTTTTGTATTCTTTAGATGAAGGAGTGCAATGTGGAACGGAACGATTTTCCATTGTGGTCAACATGTATCAGAACCCATCACTCTCAACTCAGCTGTATCCTGTACTCATACAGAATAAAGTCTCCTTCACTCATCGTAGCACCAGCCCATTCCCAATAATCACTCTGAGTGATATTATATTGTGGGCAGATTTGTGCTTTGTTCAGTCCCCTAGAACATTATTATTTTTATCACTACTTTTAAATGATTAAATACCTGGCAGAGGGTGCAGAGTTATCTGCATCTCTCCACTTGCAGCAACTCAATTCCAAACTGCATATCTTAGTTGTGGTAGAGACAAAAGCACGCTTTCCATGCTACCATATCTTTATTGAATTAAACTTTATAGCCGTGGTCCTGTGTTCTTCTGAAACTATCTTGTAATTAATACCACTGCCCTCCATTACTTCATGGTGTGCTCTTCTCCTACATGCATTTCTTTCATCTTATCTCTCCTTCTCTCCTTCTTGTTGGAGTTTTTAAGAGGATTTCCTAAATCCAGGGACAGGGATTCTCCCAATCTCCCACTGTAACTCTAGCTGGACCAGAGAGGCCCGGGGAAATGGTGCAACTTGCCATTGTCACTTCCACGTTTAAGCCACTTCTTTGGTGGTTTCACTGGTATTATGGTGGGAGACCGAAGAGGTCACGAGAACGTCAGGTGCTATAACTATAATGACTTGCATTTCAAAAGCCCTCACCATCCACAGAGAGTTATTTAAGGTCACTTTAGGGAACCGTGGACAAAGACTAAACACCAAGGGCAGAATTTTGCCGTTGGCGAGCAGGGGGTGGGGCCCGCTCGCCGACACGTAAAATGACATGAGATTTCGGTGGGAAACCTCCGATGTCATCCCACCCCATTTAAATTTTCAGGAAGGTGGGGGTGGGGGGGTGGGGGTGCGGGGGGCGCAGCAAAATTAGCTGTGGGCCCACCGACCTGTCAATGGCCAATTGAGGCCATTGATAGGATCAATTATACAATTAAAGGACCTGCCCATCCAACCTTAAGGCTGGTGGGTCAGCCAGGAGCCCCAGCGGGGAATAGAAAAAACATGAAACCTCATCCACTGGCGGGATGAGGTTTCATGCAGGGTTTTAAAAAGTTTAATAAAGTTAT
Organism: Carcharodon carcharias; assembly: GCF_017639515.1. NCBI lineage: Eukaryota > Metazoa > Chordata > Chondrichthyes > Lamniformes > Lamnidae > Carcharodon > Carcharodon carcharias. The sequence continues at coordinate 109,976,934 of NC_054468.1, read as the reverse complement.
AGCATAAATTATGAACATGTCCCATCTCATGTGACATTGTCACATGAGAGGACCATGTTAGGGAATTTTTGTTTTCTATTTTTAATCTTTTTCAAAGTGTCAGTGATCTCCCTGAGGCTAAGTGCAGCCTCAGGGAGATGTGCGCTTTATCGTGCACATACGTGAAAGAGCGCATTCTCGTTTTTAGGGATTCCCCCCCGCCCGCACAGGGAGCGCATAGTGCTTCCCGCCAAATGTCTCGCCGGGCAGGCCTTAATTGGCCCGCCCACATAAAATGGCGGTGGGGCCCGCTTCTCCGGTGGGGATTGTCTCCCCACCCGCCAGAGATTGGGTCATGTCCACCCGCCCGACAGGCAGAAAATTCTACCCCAAAGCAGGAAGCGACAGGGAGAAGAGGGGAGGAGGATGAAAGCCTGGTTACAAATAAAAGTTTTTAGTGTTCGTTTAAAGGAAGGGAAGGAGGTGACATGCGTTAAACTCCAACAGCCAGTCAGTGAAGGAGACAACCAGATTAAGTCAATCTTTGCTCATTTTAAGATTTACCACAAAGTGAAACATTACAGGTTTATAGCTCTTCACTCTACTATCCAACACCAGTGCCAATTTGAAATTAAACAAAATCTTACAATAAGAGCTAGCAGGAGAGAGCGATCCTCGTGTGAGGTATATAGGATTATCTTAACATGGTGTACAGCCACAAACTTGGTTAAGACTGTTCAAAGAAGCAGCAAATGAAATATATTTATTATCTTAGCAAACACTTTAGAAATTCATGTTCTTGATTTCAATTATAATTTTAAAAATGTATTCTTTCATGGGATGTGGACATTGCTGGCAAAGCCAGCTTATGTTGCCCAGTCCTAATTGCCCTTGGACTGAACGGCTCTCCAGGCTATTTCAGAGGGCAGTTAAGAGTCAACCACAGTACTATAGATCTGGAGTCACATGTGGCCAGGCCAAGCAGCCTTTAACTCCGGAATCATTAATTGAATTTAAATCTCACCAGCTGCACTGGTGGGATTCGAGTCTATGAGGAGAATTTTCTCCCTGTCGGGTGGGCCGGCCAGGATAGAGTGTGGGCGGGCGCGGAGCCGATTGCTGCCCGCGATTGGCTGCACGCCGCCATTTTACGTGGGTGGGCCAATTAAGGCCTGTCCAGCGTTCCGCCTGCCCGGTAGTGCTCAGCGCTACCTGTGTGGGTGGGGGTAGGAGGGAGAGTCGCATGCGCGCGGAACAGCGCAGAAATCTCCCCGAGGCACGAAGCCCCCTCAGGGAGATTAAGTTCCATTTTAAAAATAAAAAGGTAAAACTATTCAGACATGTCCTCTCATGCGACAGTGTCACATGAGCTGGGACATGTTTATGAATTTTCAATAATATTTTTATTCAATTAATAAACCCTTCATGAAAACTCATCCCGCCCGTGGGTGAGGTTTCATGAGAAATGTGAAGGCCGCCTGGGCTCTTCGCCTATTGCCAACCTTAAGGTTGGACAGGCAGCCCTGACAATGGCTTTAATTAGTTCATTAATGGCCTCAACAGGCCTTTGCCGGTTCGGCGGGCGCACAGCCGACTCCAAACAGAAGATCAGACTGATGCACGCCTGATGTTGCCGCGCGTTTGTTACGCGTTGGCGTGCTGGCCCCGACCCCGCACGTCGGACAGAAGATTCTGCCCTGTGTCCCCAGAGCATTAGCCTGGGATCTGGATTACTAGTTCAGTGACATTTCCACCATGTCACCATTCTCCCCCAAGTAACATTTTCAATTAAAATAGGATGGTGACCCAAATCCAGCTATGGGCCTACGTTTTTCGCTCGTTGGGTGTAAGCAATTGGCGGCCCTGGGAGTGGACGAAAAACGGGCCCCCGACTGTGATCAGCCCCCGACTGCGATTGCTCGCTGGCTGGCTAATTAACGGCCAGGCAGCGAGAAACGCGTCCTGGGAAAGGCTCAGCACTGCCGGTGGGGGTGGGGGGGGTGGGAAGAGGGTGGGTGATCGCTTCCAGTGGGCTCCTTAGATGCAGACAGCTGCCTCCGGGAGCTGCAGACCTCCCCAGAATAAACAGAACAACAAAAATGCTGCAAAATATGTCCGTGCAGCACAATCAAGCACCTGAGGGCAGACCCCATTAAAGAAACAGTCCCCAGATATCTCTTTTTATTTTATTTCCCCACGGAGATTCCATTCCCGACCTGGATCAAGGTACAAGCAAAAATATAAAGGCCGCCTGGCCGATCGGCCAGTTCGCCAACCGTAAAAGTGGATGGGTCACGAAAATTCGGTTTCCTTATTGGGCTTCATTGCCCGCCTATTGGTCAGCGGGCACGCTTCCGACTGCTGCTCGTGTCCACCCACCCGCCCGCCGAGGGAGATATTGCGCGAGCGCGCGATGGCATCAGGACGCTCGCCCGACATCATCTCGTGCTATTTCATGCCGCCCGCTGGGCGTAAAATTCTGCCCATGAAGTTCAGGAACAACAAAGCGGAAAAGCTACTCCTGCCAGTCCAGAACCCTCAAAGATCGACAGTCTCTCAAGAAGTTGAAGAAACAGCATGAAAGCCACCCCATACTGAACCAGATCTCGTCAGAGGAATGAATGTTTTTGCACTACAGCTCATTATGCCTTCGTATGTGCTCAAATAATCATCCACTGAGTGACTCCCCTGGTTATATATTCTTCCCCTTAGTTTATACAATTAATGACCTGGTGGAGGTTGCTGAGTGACAAAGTTCCATTGGGGCAAGGTAATAACTGAAGGAATGGACACTGATGATGGAATGGATAGTGAGGAGTGTGTTGAAAAGGAGAAAAGCAGTCGAAGAAGAATTTCCCAGATATCCCCCACCCCACACACACACACACACACACACACACACACACACACACACACACACACACCCACCCAAAACTGAGTTTTTATTTCTTATTTCCAGGTCTCCCAGGAAATTGATTGGAATGGAATGTGCCAAAATTGAGATATAGAAAGTATTGCAATTGGGTGGGACTAAGCTGAATGTCCTGTCTGTTACTGTTTGTACGTTTACAGGTAAAAATTATCAAAGAGGCTTCTATGGTAACATAAAGAAAGGGCATTTCTGGTGGAATCACTTTCTTGTTGTTGCTATTACTGAGAAAGTGAGGTGAAAAATCAAAGGTTCACAATGCAAGGGCCTTCAAGGAGCAAGAGCAAAACTAGACAAGTAATGGTAAGGTCATTTCATCCTCATATTTTAATATCTTGTTGTCGAAGGAAAGAATGACAGAGGAAAGCTAAAGAATTCCTCAGTCTTAAGGTGCTGAGAAAGAGAGAATTGGAATAAGAGAGTATGCAATAAGTCTTGATTTTAACGCAATAAGTAGGGAGGAGGATAGTATATTCAGAGCTCAGAAGTCTCTGATTTCCTGGATAATTGAATGCCTAAAGTGGAATATTCATTGAATAACTATTTCCTTATTTAGTAATAATTGATTAAACTAATTCATGCAGTTACAGGGCAGATATTAAAGGGAGAACTTTCAAATTGCACCCAAAATGGGCTCAAAATGGGCAAAGCAGTTGTATTATTCACCCATTGACATTGGCATGAGGGTCAAACTGTTTTCAGGTTATTTCATTTAGGTTTGAGGGGTGAGGGGTCAACACAAATCACGCCAGTAATTGTATAGCTTGCACTTTGAGGAGATGGGGTTTTGGTGGGGCCCCATGTCAGTTCCAGGCACCTCTGCCACACTGCCAGGGGAGCATGATCCAAGATGGTAGAATGTGTAAATGCCTGTAATTTATTCCTTTCAGCCTTGGACTGGATGTATTGCAGAAAAAAATGCAATGACCTGACCCAGACCACGAAGGTAGAACTCCTGTTTGCGGCCTTGTTGGCATTGTCTGCAGAGGACTACACTACACTACGCTACATTACACTACACTACACTACACTACACTACACTACCCTACACTACACTACACTACACTACATTACACTACACTACACTACACTACCCTACGCTACACTACACTACACTACATTACACTACACTATTCTACTCTACACTACACTACTCTACACTACACTACATTACACTACACTACCCTGCACTACCCTACACTACACTACTCTACACTACACTACATTACATTACACTACACTACATTACACTACACTACACTACCCTACACCACACTATTCTACTCTACACTACACTACATTACACTACACTACACTACATTACACTACACTACATTACCCTACACCACACTATACTACTCTACACTACACTACATTACACTACAGTACACTACCCTACACTACACTACACTACTCTACACTACACTACTCTACACTACACTACATTACACTACACTACCCTACACTACACTACCCTACACTACCCTACACTACACTACTCTACACTACACTACATTACATTACACTACACTACTCTACACTACACTACACTACTCTACACTACATTACACTACACTATACTACTCTACACTACACTACTCTACACTACACTACATTACACTACACTACCCTACACTACCCTACACTACCCTACACTACACTACACTACTCTACACTACACTACATTACACTACACTACACTACATTACACTACACTACACTACCCTACACCACACTATACTACTCTACACTACACTACATTACACTACACTACACTACATTACACTACACTACACTACCCTACACCACACTATACTACTCTACACTACACTACATTACACTACACTACACTACCCTACACTACACTACACTACACTACTCTACACTACACTACACTACATTACACTACACTACCCTACACTACACTACCCTACACTACCCTACACTACACTACACTACTCTACACTACACTACACTACATTACATTACACTACACTACATTACACTACACTACACTACCCTACACCACACTATACTACTCTACACTACACTACATTACACTACACTACACCACATTACACTACACTACACTACCCTACACCACACTATACTACTCTACACTACACTACATTACACTACACTACACTATTCTACACTACACTACATTACACTACACTACACTACTCTACACTACTCGCCACTACACTACACTAAACTACACTACTCTACACTACCCTACATTACACTACACTATGCATTACACTACACTACATTACACTACACTACACTACCCTACACTACACTACACTACACTACTCTACCCTACACTACACTACACTACATTACACTACACTACACTACCCTACACTACACTACACTACACTACACTACATTACACTACACTATACTACTCTACACTACACTACTCTACACTACACTACATTACACTACACTACCCTACACTACCCTACACTACACTACTCTACACTACACTACACTACATTACATTACACTACACTACATTACACTACACTACACTACCCTACACCACACTATACTACTCTACACTACACTACATTACACTACACTACACTACATTACACTACAGTACACTACCCTACACTACACTACACTACTCTACACTACACTACTCTACACTACACTACATTACACTACACTACCCTACACTACACTACCCTACACTACCCTACACTACACTACTCTACACTACACTACACTACATTACATTACACTACACTACACTACTCTACACTACACTACACTACTCTACACTACATTACACTACACTATACTACTCTACACTACACTACTCTACACTACACTACATTACACTACACTACACTACCCTACACTACACTACACTACTCTACACTACACTACATTACACTACACTACCCTACACTACCCTACACTACCCTACACTACACTACGCTACTCTACACTACACTACATTACACTACACTACACTACATTACACTACACTACACTACCCTACACCACACTATACTACTCTACACTACACTACATTACACTACACTACACTACATTACACTACACTACACTACCCTACACCACACTATACTACTCTACACTACACTACACTACACTACACTACCCTACACTACACTACACTACTCTACACTACACTACACTACATTACACTACACTACCCTACACTACACTACCCTACACTACCCTACACTACACTACACTACTCTACACTACACTACACTACATTACATTACACTACACTACATTACACTACACTACACTACCCTACACCACACTATACTACTCTACACTACACTACATTACACTACACTACACCACATTACACTACACTACACTACCCTACACCACACTATACTACTCTACACTATACTACATTACACTACACTACACTATTCTACACTACACTACATTACACTACAGTACACTAAACTACACTACACTACACTACATTACACTACACTACACTACTCTACACTACACTACACTACTCGCCACTACACTACACTAAACTACACTACTCTACACTACCCTACATTACACTACACTATGCATTACACTACACTACATTACACTACACTACACTACCCTACACTACACTACACTACACTACTCTACCCTACACTACACTACACACTACACTACACTACACCACACCACACACAACACTACACTACACCTACTGCAACAGCAGCAATGAAAATATTGCCTTACCTTCATTCACCTTCCTCTCATCCAAATCTTTGCAACACCCTTCAATGACACTTTTCCTACTGTCACTTTCACTCCCTGCAACTGCCATAGGTCAGACTATTAATAGAATACACATGCCTAATGCTTCCTCATGACACCAGGTAATGCAATCTACCCTTGTGCACAAATTCTTCTGCACATTACTCACTAACACACCTTTCCTCTTAGAGGACAAACTAGCTCACAACTTCTGTGGTAGCCTGACTATCAAAGAGGAGCCTCCAGAAACACGGCTCCTCCTCGATCAGTCCCTAAAGTGAGACTTCTGTACTTTTACAACAAAATTGCATTTGTTAAATTTAAGTGGGCAACTCTGCTAAAGAAGCACCCCTCCCTCACTGTTTTAGTGCCAACATGCCATTATAATGTAAAGATGCTCGGCAGAGTAAGGGTTAATGTGGGATTGGAGAATAGTACCACCCATGGTATGATGTATAGAGTCATATGGTAATAAACTGAGGGAACAGTCTAGAAAGAACACTCCGGAGCCAGCCTGCATGGAGGTAACAACATCATGCATGACAGTAACCTGGGATCTATAAATAGTCAAAGGTTACCAATAAAGGGTTCACGTTCAAATATACAAATTTCAAGATCTCATCATTGAGACATCTAAAGAACCCATATTACAACACACTTAATTGTTTTGTTGTGTGATTAAGAGGTGCAGGGTGGGGCGTCTCTGAACTTTATTTCTGAAAGCTACCATCTCTATAATTATTTGGAAATACACTTTAGTCAGATAGGTACATCACTAATAGTGATGGTGGACTACACTCAACCCACCACTGGTGCATAGTGATTGGAGTGTGCATCATCTACAAGATGCACCTCAGCAAATCTGCAGTACCTTCCAAGCCTGTGACCTCTGCCACCTAGAAGGACAAGGATAGAGATGCAGGGGAACACCACCACCTGCAAGTTCCCCTCCAAGTCACAAGCTATCCTGAATTGGAACTATATCGTCGTTCCTTTACTATCTCTTCAAAAGACAAAAAAAAAACCCTCCCTAAAGTCACTGTGGGTATATCCACACCACATGGATGGCAGCTGTTCACGAAGGCAGCTCACCACCACCTTCTCAAGGATAATTAGGGATGGGCAACAAAAACTGCCCTTGTCAGTGATGCTCAAATACCTTGAATGGATACAAAGAAATGTGTCAATTCCTTTGGTTAACTATAGGCAAAGGCCCTCTCCATGATATGAACTGCAGATATCATGAAGCCCGAGTACAACAGGGTGGAGGGGAAAATACAGGGCCCAGTGCTACCTGTGAGTGCTGGCCCTACATGAGGCAGCAGTGGCAGCCTGAAAGTAGGTTGTATGTTCTCTTTCCCAGCTCCATAAGACAGAACGATGAGGCAAAGGGTGGAATAATTGCACAAAAATAAAGGGATGCATTTCCTCTAATAAACCCCCTTGGTGTATGAAAAAGTGTAACAATTTCTTAGATCTGATGCTATATAATCACATATCTAGAGGAATGATGTTGGACTTAGCATTTCGGGGCTTCACCACAAATCTCGACTAACTTGCAATAGATTATTTACATAGCTAAGAAAAATGCAATCAAAGGTCAGAAGCCTGCATTCATTCTTGTTATTTGCCTGTTAGCATGTAAACCGCGTAATTTTATTTTGCCTGCATGAAAAGCAAAGATACAATTATATTAACAGGCCGACACAAACAGAGGAGAAAAACAAAAGGTGTTTAAATAAAAATTAAAGCACTGTTTGCAAAGTGCAAACTGACACAAAAGGCAAGGGAAGTATCCAGAAAACATTCTGTTCAACTTGTATTTTGAGATCTAGGAATACATCCAGATCAGGACGTCATACATCCAGAGTTACACTACCTTTTATGCAGGATCCGGGAGTTTTTAATTTGAGAAAAGCAATTAAAGGCTCCCGTAAATGCTGTCGCGCTAATGGTTCATGATCACATTTGAGCCCCATAGCAAATTACTTCTAATCCACTTTGCCTGTGTCTGGTTACCTGTGGGAAATAATATCAATCCTTTCTCTTTGCTGGCAAACTGTTCATAGGACTTTTCCAATATATATTAATCCCTTCATTCATCTCTGTCAACTGAAGACAAAAATAATTTGAGGAAGTGTAAATAGGAGAGCATACAAAAAAGGAGTTCAGCATTATCAAACAGAAGAAAGCAGATGCTCCTATGACAATGCCTATTTATATTACAGGAAGTCAGCTAATACCGCTCCAGCGTCTTGGCATAACAAACATAAGAGTAATATTCCAATATGAATATTTAACCAGCTACTCAAATCATTACAATGAAGTACGCGCAGCATGATTAAATTATTTGTCATTATAAAAGTGCAATCGTGGAATTGTAATAACTCTCCCAAGTTCTTGTGACCCTCTGGACACAATAAGAAGAAAACCAGAAAAAAATGATGGATCAAGGATATTAAAATAAAAAGGAAAGGCACTCGACCTTGTTTGGTGTCTCTTCTTTTTATCTCCAATTCATTTTTGGGGCGTAGCCATTGCTAGAGAGGTCAGTATCTATTGCTCATCGCTGCTTGAACTACAGGCAGGGCTGGTATAGCTGAGTGGCTTGCTAACCCCATATCAGGGTCAACCACTGGGTGGACCTGGAGTCACATACAGGCCAGACTAGTTAAGGATGACAGGTTTCCTTTCTTAATGAACCAGTTGGGTTTTCAACGACAAAACAACAACTTTGTGGGCACTTTTTCAAGCTTGTTACTCCCAAGCTTTTTTTCAAAGCGGAATTCAAATTTGCAAAACTGTCATGGCGGGATTTGAACCTGACTTTGTGCATTGGGACGATTACTTCAAATCTCTGGACTACTGGTCCACTAACATAACCAATTCATGACCACATCCTTAGACTTAGGTAGTGAGTGCTGAACGAGAAGGCCCTTGGTTTGATCCCAGCTCTGTGTTGAGTTAGTTAGCCAGGGCAGTCGTATCTGTCCCTAAAATAGGCTGGATTTAAAGGAAGGGACAGGGTCTTGCATGCCTGCTGGAGAGCTGGTGAGAGCTCCATGTCACTCTTTTCGGTAAGAACCGCTATATCAAGTGCCACTCAGGCCCTTGACAGCACAGAGGTGGGCCTTCCCCCAGGATCAAGGACCCCAGGGGCAGAAGTCCCACTTGCTGAGAGCTACCAGCCAATCAGAGGCTAGCAGCTCTCTCCAATGGCTGTGCCACCAAGAGGCTGCTGCTGGTACACCCTTCCAAGGCCAAGGTTAATCGTTGGACCCAGGCGACAGTTGAATGATGGCTTGGGCTGGTCGGTTGGTGGTTCACAGAGTGAGGAGCATTGGGGAGAAATGGAAGGGGAATGAGAAGAATGGATAGTGGAGTGGCTGTCAGTGGCCGCCCCCCCCCACCACTTCCTGATGCTGGGCCCCCCCAAGCAGGCACTGAGTGCCTTTGAAAGAGGGATCTCCCCCAGCCCAGGAGCTGACAAGCAACCCTGCATAGGTTTGTCTCTGTTGTGCTCCCTACATGGCGAGTCCCTGCCTGCTGCTGGGTTAATACCAGTTGTAGAGGATGAGGCCCTTACTTGGGCAGCAATTGCCTCAAGGGCCTCAATTTGAGGTGGGGCAGGACGGTACCATAGACCTAATGAGGGTGGAGATAAAAGGTGGCAGTGTTCCCACCAACAACACCCCCCCCCGCTCCCCCCCCACCCCCACCACCTGATAAGATGACCTTTCACCACCAAAATCGCCATGGCGACGGAATCGCCTCAGATTTGCACTCAGTGCAGTAGCAGGCAGGTTTTACCCGCCAGCATCAGTGGCGGCTTTTCACGCTGTATCATCCCAATCTTGCCTCATTATTTACGCATTCCCGGGAAACACACCGTTTCCATGGTGGGCAGACTCTCATTCACCCATCACGCCATCATCTCGCTGCTTCCTCATGCTGGGCGCCATATTTAAAGTGCAGCCACGTACACACTTTTCAGTGCTTCCAGCCCAGGACTGCTGCACAGAAGACATGGCTCCAAAAGGCAAGAACACTAGAACTCCACGAATCAGTGACTCATTCCTGGGCACCTTCTGGACTGCCTTAATGTCCTCTACCCCCACTCTGGCCGGAGAAGGCCCATCAGTCTCACCACTCCGGCTTGGGAGACAGTGGCAGTGGTGGTCAGTACCAACACTGCACAGAAGATGTCGGCCATCCAGTGCAGAAAGAGGATGAATTATCTGACCTGTGCTGCCAGGGTAAGGCAACCGTCTCATCACCCTAAACTCACACAGTCACAAGACCAACACACATCCACTGGCATCTCTCTCACTGCCAGCTCAAGGGACATCACCACTCACCCTCTCACACACACCCTCACATCTCCATTTGGCTTCATCTCCTCTGGAGACTGCCTCTTCAGCCCTCACCATCTTGAGGACACTTGCACAGATCAACATGTGTCCCCACACAGATCCTGGATACCCGCCTTCCCCAGTACAGCCCTCGCCCTGCAACCTCTTCCCTTGCCTAAGGCCACTTCTCCCCCTTTCCCAAGCAAGCCCTAGGCCTGCAACTGTTGATAAGCCACCCCCGCCTTATCTCGTAAGTAGACACCTGCCCATGAGCCCCCCTAAAAGTGATGTGGTGCTGTCTGTGAAGCCTGGCGCTGATGACTGGGAGTGCTGCCCGAAGCAAGGTCGGCAAATAAACCTCGAAGTCCCAAGTGAAGTGCAGCTCGCCAGGTGCACGTCGCTTATGTTCAGTTGTGAAATATATGCCGATGTGCTCAGATGTGTATAAAAAAAGCTTTGAAAAAGTCATACAGCTTGCAGGAAAGGTAACACATACTAAACTGTTCAATTAGCATATTTGCCTGCAAATGAATCAAGTGCTGCACTTGGCTGCATACTGACTTGAAACAAGCTGAGGCAGATGTCCTCAGTCATTAACAGTTGGATGTGCCAATATCTCCAGGTGCCTCCTGATCTCTCTCGCATGATTCGTTTTCATCTTTTACTAACATGGAATACTGTAGCTGAGGCATTTCAAAAGCCATTTTCTGGGAAGAACAATAGAAATTCATCTCCAAAATGTTATTCCAAAAAATTACTATGAGAATTTCAACAATCATAAGGTCATAAGAAATCGGAGCAGGCATAGGCCATTTGGCCCCTCAAGCCAGTTCCACTATTTAAGAAGGTCATGGATGGTCTGACTGTGGCCTTAACTCCACGTTCCTGCCCAACCCGCCATAACCCTTGTCTCCCATTTAGATCAAAAATCTGTCGAACTCAGCCTTGAATATATTCAATGACCCAGCCTCCACTGCTTCCTGAGGAAGAGAATTTCAAAAACGAACAATCCTCTGAGAGAAGAAATTGCTCCCTACATCCATTTTAAATGGGTGACCCTTTATTTTTAAATTGCGCAAGCTAATTATAGATTCCCTCATGAGACCAAACAGCATCCACCTTGTCAAGCCCCTTCAAAATCTTACAGGTTTCATTAAGATCACCTCTCACTCTTCCAAACTCCAATGAGTACAGGCCCAACCTGCTCAACCTTTCCTCAGAAGACAACCCTTTCATCCCAGGAATCAGTCCAGTGAAACTTCTCTGAACTATTTCCAATGCAAGTATAACCCTCCTTAAATAAAGAGACCAAAACTGCGCACAGTACTCTAATCAATGTGCTTTTCCTACTTTTTCTCACCATCCCTCTTGCAACAAAGGCCTGCATGTTAACTGTTTTTGATTCATATGTACATACGGGTTAGGAGTAGGAGTAGGCCACTCAGCCCTTCGAGCCTGTTCCATCATTCAATAAGATCATGGCTGATCTGACTGTAACTTCCCATCTACCCCAGATATCCTTTCACCATCTCCCCCCACCGCCTCACTCCCTTATTTATTAAGAATCTATCTACCTCTGCCTTGAAAACACTCAAAGACTCTGCCTCCACTTTTGAGGAAGGGGGTTCCAAAGACTCACTACATTCTGAGAAAAAAAAATTCTTCTCATTCTGTCTTAATTAGGTGACTCTTTATTTTTAAATGGTGACCCCTAGTTCTAGATTCCCCCACAAGAGGAAGCATCCTCTCCACATTCTGTCAAGATCCCTCAGGATCTTATATGTTTCAATCAAGTCACCTCTTACTCTTCTAAACTCCAGTGGGTACAAGCCTAACCTGTCCAACCTTTCCTCATAAGACAACCCATCCATTCCTGGTATTAGTTTAGTAAACCTTCTCTAAACTGCTTCCAATGCATTTACATCCTTCCTTAAATAAGATGACCAATGCAGTATACAGTATTCCAGATGTAGTCTTGCCAATGCCCTGATTAACTGAAGCATAACCTCCCTACTTTTGTATTCAATTCCCCTCACAATAAACGATAACATTCCATTAGCTTTCCTAATTACTTGCTGTACTTGCAAACTAGCCTTTTGTGATTCATGCACCAGGACACCCAGATCCCTCTGTACCTGAGTTCTGGATTCTTTCTCCATTTAAATATGCTGGTTTTCTATTCTACCTACCAAAATGGACAATTTCACATTTCCCCACTCCATTCGCCAGATCTTTGCCCGCACACTGAACGTATCTATGTTTCTTTTTGCCTCTTTACATGCTCTTCACAACTTACTTTCTTACCAATCTTTGTATCATCAGAAAATTTAGCAACCATGTCTTCTGTCCCTTCATCCAAGTCATTTATATAAATTAAAAAGTCACCAGATCCCTCTGTGCTGCAACATTATGCAGTCTCTCTCTATTTAAATAATATTCTGCTTTACTATTCTTTCCACCAAAGTGGACAACCTCTCATTCTCCCACTATACTCCATCTGCAAAATTTTTGCCCACTCACTGAACCCATCCATATCCCCTTGCGGCTCTTTGTGTCCTCCTCCCAATTTAGTTGCCTTTATTACCAAGCAACCACCTTCTAGTTTGTTTTAGTAGCCTAAAGATGAGTGGAAAGGTTGACTATCACAAGAGCAAAGTATTGTGGCTGCTACCAGGATAGCGGCATTCACCAACATGATGTTCTGTGCATGGTTGCACACCAACTGCATGAGCAAGGAGTGATCCCTATTGAGATGTGGCTTTCACAGAGCCACCTGCGTAAAGCTAATGCTCCCTGCTATTAGGAATTATGTTATCCTAGCAAAACGACACATCTACAGCTCCTGCTTTTCTCTGCTTAGCGAGAGCATGATGAAGTCCCTCCTCCACATGTACAGGGCCTCAGTGACTTCCCTGATGAGTACTGCAAAGCGAAGTGTGAGACATTGGCATTGATGCTGGCTCCAGCCTGGAAGGACTCTGAGGTGTGGAAATTGAGGATGATGGTGACCTTGACATCTAGAGATAGCCTCAATGTCGAGATGCCCTCGTGGCCTCCCACCTGCATCAGCAGCGCCTACCTCTCCTAGTGGGGCTGCTGACTGGTCACAGCCGTGGGTGCCCTAATTGGCTTTCCCACCTGCGGACCCTGCCCACCATCCCTAATGGGAGAGGACTCCTAGAGGCAGCCTGTTGTTGGTCACCTCTGGGAAGATCGCAGGTTTTATTCTGTATTTAGCTATACGCAGCAGTTTTCAGACAGATTTTCAGGAGGCAGCGTGGCTAACTTTTGTCCTTTATTTTTAAAGTTTTACAATGTTTTAGCACCACATCAATCACCCGTGCAGGACAGTTTGGGACTCCAATCTAAAATCAATGCCATTAATGCATGCGCTTCAGCTGTTTACAAAATAAACCTGTCAATTCTGATGAACTCCAGCCACAATCCATTTCCTTTTCTTTAATGAAATAATGCCAGGCCTAAACATTCCAAAGGAGTTGCAATTCACGCCACTACACTTTTTAGTTACCAAAGAATTTCACTGCTTGAAGTTGTTGACCTTAGCAACTATGTTCTGCAGCCAAGACAAGTTTAAACCAGTATTAGCCTGCATGCCAACTACATACTGACGGCATTTTCAACCCATGTGCTGGCATGCCAGCTTCTCATTGGGGCTAGATGTTGTCAGTATAAACAAACTAGGTTGGTTGGATGGTGAAGCTGGGCCAACCAATCAGGGTGTTCTTTCTTCCACTGTTGGTTGGGCATAAATTTGAGACAAAAGCTCCTTAAGAGAAACTGGTTGCTTGAGAGTCACCATTATAGGTGTGTGTTTATGTGCTGTTTTGTTTCCAAGTAAATAATATATAGAACCATAGAACACTACAGCATAGAAAACAGGCCATTTGGCTCTTCTAGTCTGTGCCGAAATATTATTCCGCTAATCCCGTTGACCTGCACCCAGTCCATAACCCTCCAGACCTCTCCCATCCATGTATCTATCCAATTTATTCTTAAAACTTAAGAGTGAGCCCACATTTACCACATCAGATGGCAGCTCGTTCCACACTCTCACCACTCTCTGAGTGAAGTTCCCCCTAATGTTTCCCCTAAACCTATCCCCTTTCACCATAAAGCCATGTCCTCTCGTGTTTACCTCTCCTAATCTAAGTGGAAAGAGCCTACTCGCATTTACTCTGTCTGTACTCCACATAATTTTGTAAACTTCTATCAAATCTCCCCTCATCCTTCTACGCTCCAAGGAATAAAGTCCTAACCTGTTTAATCTTTCCCTGTAACTCAACTCCTTAAGACCCGGCAACATAGAACATAAGAACATAGGACTTAGGAGCAGGAGTAGGCCATACAGCCCTTCCAGCCTGCTCCTGCCATTCAATAAGATCATGGCTGCTCTGGTTGTGGTCTCAGGTCCACTTTCCTGCCTGACACCCATAAACTGTGACTCCCACATGAAATGAGTGAGCTGCAAAAATGCAGAAAAGCATTTTGCTTGGTATGCAAATTTATAAATAAAAAATCCTCCCTTGTGAGGTAATTAGCTAAACCAGTCAGGTAAAGCACAGGAGTGGTTTTGATGGGTTTTCACAGGAGTAGAACCAAGACCAATAAGGGCCCAAAGTTATTTTTAAATTTTTTAATAAAAATATGTTGTAAATTAACCCGACTGGGGTTTTGTTGCATGTCCTCCAGGTTTCATTGAGCAAAGCATCTGTGGTCGATGATAACAGAAAGAAAGACTTGCATTTATTGCTTTTCATGACCACCAGATGTCTCAAAACACTTTACAGTCAATTAAGTGCTCTTTGGCCTGAATTTTGACCTTGTGACGTCAGTGAGCCCGGGAGGGGATGTAGAATCCACTGCCGGGCGAGATCACGTTGTCCACGCATTTTCACACTGGGTGGCCTAATAAGGCCCGCCTGGCGTGCAACACGTCCTCAGGCAGGCTGGGAGAAGAAGATGGCGGGGGGTTGGGTGGGGGGAGTGGGGGGAGCAGGAATGAGTAGGGCTCTGGGTCCAATGGGGGGCTTTAAAAACTCTGCAGTGAAGGCTGCCAGGGGTGGTGGGGAAGGCCACAGGAGCATTCTTCACAGGATCAAAGAAGAAACACCTGCGGCACTGCAGCCTCAGCAACCAGCATGCACAGAAGGCGGGGTGGGGTGGGGGTGGGGAAGTCCAGTGGGTGCTCTGCACACCCCCCCTTTTCATAGATGAGTGCCTGGGCATCCTCGTAGAGGAGGTCAGTGCCAGGCGTGGTATCCTCATGCCCAGGGATGGGAAGAGGAGGCCGCTGCATGTCACAAAGAAGGCATGGGCAGACATGGCCACCTGGGTCAGCGGGCACGATGTAGCATGTCGAACATGGATACAGTGACACAAAAGGTCAACGATCTTCTGCGGTCAACAAGAGTGAGTACAGAGGTGTCACGGAAATGCATGGAGATGTTTATTTGGGTGGCTGTCCCTCATCACCCTCAGGTGTGTATGCCAACTTGCACTGAAGCCAATGCTGGTAAAGCCTGGGAGGTCTGACCACTTGGTCCGAGTGCATTAAAGGGTGAGATGTGCCACTCTGGCGCAGCCTGGTTCTCAGTTGGGGGGGGGGGGGGGGGGTGGGTGTTGGCGGGGGCAGTCCAGGCTGGAATGGTGCTGCAGCGAGAGGGTGCATGAATGATGAAATCTGTTTTTCCTCTTTAGGCGAAGAGAAGTCATAATGCAGCAGAGCGCAGAAGAATGGGTGGTGCGGAACCCAATCTCCTGGTACTCAGCCGCTATAAGATGGACACCCTAGAGCTAGAATGCCAATGCGGAGCTCATTCTACTGAACATGGTGAGGCAGGTGTCTCTGAGGAAGGTAAGAGTGCAGTGTACATATAGGAGAGAATGGTGGGGAGAGCAAAAATCGTAGTGTCTTCTCAGCTGGAATGGAGATGTTGAAGCACCAGTGCCCATTGATCCTCCAATCAAGATGGCACCATGCTACAGTTCTCCATTGTCTCATCAGCCTGTCCAGCATGCACAATGACTAGGTGATGATTCAATGTACTGACATTGCAAGGGGCTCCCGGAACTCTGAGGAGCCCCTTTAACTCCAAAGGAGGGGACACTCACACCCCTGCAACCGCTTCACACCCTGTCTCTGAACCAGGCACCAGCACAGATACAAGCGTATCGGTGGGCTTAAGTTCGCCGGCTCCCATGGTAATGCCCAGTGTGGAGGGCACAGCACACTCACCTGAGGAGCTGGCAGAGGTAGAGAGTGCTCCAGACGCTGGCAGTTGGAGGACTGCTGGAGACTAGGAACATACTGGCTGGAATCATCTGCTCCCATTGGCAGTGGGCATCATGGTGGGCATGAGCGGACAATTTGGCAAGAAGGTCAAAAATCTGTTTTACGACATTGTGGAACCAGCTTGCGATTATCCACTCCACCCATCCATGGCGGGCTGCGTTTCCAGTTGTCCAACATTGGGAACATATTTTTAATGCATTTGCATTGCATCATCGTGGCCCCATGCCGATTCATCCCCCCACCTCAAATTTACCCCCCAGGTTGGCGTGACTTCAATGTAGGAGGGTTGGTCAGTAAGTTTGCGGATGACATGAAAATTGGCAGGATGATAAATAGTGAGGAGGATAGCCTTAGATTACAGGAGGATATAGACAGGCTGGTCAGATGGGCTGATCAGTGGCAAATGGAATTTAATCCGGATAAGTGTGAGGTTATGCACTTGGGCAGGATAAACAAGACACGGGAATATACGATGAATGGTAGGACACTGGAAAGTACCGAGGATCAGAGGGACCTTGGTGTGCATGTCCACTGGTCCCTTAAGGTAGCGGGACAGGTAGATAAGGTGGTTAAGAAGGCATATGGGATACTTGCCTTTATTAGCCGAGGCATAGAATATAAGAGCAGGGAGGTTATGCTGGAACTGTATGAAACACTGGTTAGGCCACAGCTAGAGTATTGCATGCAGTTCTGAAATCCGCATTATAGGAAGGATGTGATTGCAGTAGAGAGAGTGCAGAGGAGATTTACTAGGATGTTGCCTGGGCTGGAGAGTTTTAGTTATAAGGAGAGATTGAATAGACTGGGATTATTTTCCTTGGACCAGAGGAGATTGAGGGAGGAAATGATTGAGATGTAAAAAATTATGAGGAGTATAGATAGGGTAGACAGGAAGGAACTTTTCCCCTTGGTGGAGGGATCAATAACCAGGTGCATAGATTTAAGGTAAGGGGCAGGAGGTTTAGAGGGGATGTGAGGAAGAATCTTTTCACCCAGAAGGTGGTGGGAATCTGGAACCCACTGCCTGAAAGGGTGGTAGAGACAGAAACCCTCATAACATTTAAGAAGTATTTGGATGTGCATTTGTGATGCCATGGCATACAAAGCTATGGGCCTAGTGCTGGAAAATGGGATTAGAATAGTTAGGTATTCGATTGACTGGCACAGACTCAATGGGCCAAAGGGCCTTTTTCTGTGCTGTAGACTCTACGACTGTATGACTCTATGACTTCAGAACAGTGTGCTTCACGACTGCCTTTAAAAAGCGTGCACCTGGCCAGCTGAACTTCGAGGGGGACTCGGAGGTGAGTGCACATCACCTTGTGCAGCGCTCGAAAGCATCACCTGTAGGATATCGAGGAAGAGACACAGCGCATTTGGTGGGGGTACACAGGCAAGTTGCTTTTTCCAGGCTGGATTTCAGTACCGTGCCAGGACAAGGGTCCAATGTGGGTTGTGCCAGTCAGCGGGAGGCGTGGGGGGGAGGGGGGTGGGGGGTGCCAATGGGAAGGCAGCAGAGACTGATGGGAGCACACAGGTACATGCCTCAGGGGCAGGGGAGGGTGTGGGGGGGAAAGACGATGAGGGAAGCGGCCACACACTTGGAAAAGCTTGTCAAAAGTGAGCATCCTTCAGCAGCTGAGACCGTTCAGCTGCAGCTCCATTGACCTGCTTGGAGTTGGGCCTCTGAAGCTTTTCTGCCAACTCAAGCAATGCAAAAGCATGAAAGTGCTACCAAATGGACCAGAACCTTTCACCCCTCGGGCACGGGCTGCAAATGGATGTGCGTTTTAGGGGGCAGCAGAACAATTGGCCGACTGGGCAAGTTGTAGAATCCCCTTGAGAAATGTGGACCAGTCTCCCCCATGGTTCAAGCTAACAGTGCAGCCTTGCATTATGGGTTAGGAGAATGCCTGTGCCTGTGCTGAGAGCACAGTGTGCAGTCCAAAGGGAAAAGCTGTCACCAATCGGTCAATTGGAGTGGGATGGAGGTGGGTGGAGTTTCGGACTTGAAGCATGCTGCACACTGGCCATCCAAGTGGTGGCCATCACTCTCCAGCATGCGTGAAGGGGCCCTCAGACTTAACCAAAGGGGTTCTTAGTACACCCATGTTAATGCACATATCTGTCTCTTTGATCCTGCAGGAGGAGAACATCAGGTTCATGGAGCCAGGTGATTTAGCGGTATGCCTTGTGGCATACAGAGAGCAGAGAAGAAAAAGAAGAGAGCAGTGGAGGCACCTGGCTTGCCATAGGGAGGAGCACCTCCCTCAAGATGTCGGGTAGAAGGGTCTGCTGCGCATGCAGCTGAAGATCCACAGTGAGCTGTCGCTTTTAGGCACCTTGCCAGACCCTGGGTCTATATACAGCGCCTGTCATTCCTGCAGATGACTGAGAACCAGTGTCGCCAAAGACTGCACATGTCTAGGGAACAGGTCGGTCACATCTGCCACCCGCTGCAGGATTTGGCGCCATGGGGACAAAGAGGGCATCCACTGCCAGTGGCCTTGAAAGTGACCATGGTGCTCAATTTTTACACCAGTGGCTCCTTTCAGGACTCCACAGGTGACCTGTGTGGGATCTCGCAAACTTCCATGCACAAGTGTATCTAGGAGGTCATGGACACCATCTTGGCAAAGGCACAGAACTTTGTACATTTTGACCAGGATCAGACAAGCCAGGAAGCAAGGACACTGGGATTTGCGCCAATATCAGGTTTTCCACAGGTGTAGGGTACCATGAACTGTACTCACGTGGCACTTAAATCTCCGTGGCAACAAGCAGTCAACTACATCAACTGCAAAGGCTTCCACTTGCTGAATGTTCAGCTGGTGTGCGACCACCACAATGCATCCTGCAGGTCTGTGCATGATTCACAGGCAGTGTCCACAACTCCTACATCCTTAACAGGTCTCAGATTCCTGACATCTCCCAGGGTCCAGGGAGGCAGCAGTGTTGGCTCCTCGGGGACAAGGGCTGCCCACAGAGGATGTGGCTGATGATGCCCATTCAGTGGCCTCAGACTGCAGCAGAGATGGTACAATAAGGCTCATGCCACGACCCGGAGTGGAGCAAGCGATAGGCATTTTGAAAATGAGGTTCTGGTGCCTCAACAGGTCCAGTGGAGCACTGCAATACAGGATCCAGAGGGTGTCACGCATCACCATCGCTTGCTGCGCGCCCCAGAACCTGGAGCTGCAAAGGGGGGAGGACCTGGCTGAGGAGGAGATGGAGGAGCTGCACATATCCTCCGATGAGGAGGATGTCACAGGGGATGGTGACGATGAGGTCCTCGGAGGTGAGGATGCCGGCGATGAGGCCATCGCACCGGCCAGAGGAGGCAGACGTGCCCCAGAGCCCCTTGTAGCCACAGGCTTCATGGAGGGTGATGACGAGATGCAGCAAGGACAGTCCTGACATCCTCACCTTGCATCTGTGAATGTTTCACTCCAGTCTGGCTGATGACAGCACACATAACCCCAGTGCTAGGACTCATGTCAAGGAGATGCAGCAGAGGCCCTAATAGTCACTAGATTCCAGGAGGATGATGACAACATACAGCTAGAACACTCCATAGATGTTCACACTGCCTCTGTGAATATATGACTCCTGTCAGGCTGAGGGCAGCTCGTTTATGCTCTGTGATCAGGGTCAGATCATGGAGACGCAGCCATGAAACTTTAAGTGTACCTGATCCTTTGGCAGCCTTTAGCACCTGACCCCTTCAGGAGCACAACATCAACGGAGACAGATGCTGAAGAGATGTGAGGGGCAGCTCCACCCCAAAGTTGTTGCGAGCACGCGGAGAGAATGAGGGGACTCTGTGACGCCTGCCCAAAGCATCCTGGCAGCAATGATGAGCACCATGTGGGACAAGGTCAAGCACAATCAATGGGAGAGGTCCCAAACTGGGGCTGGAGTGCCAGACATCAAGGTCCTCACTCCGTTCGAGAGTGGCACATCACAGCTGGGCAGGGAGGACATGGACCATTCTTGCAGCAAAGGTGAGGTCAGGGGAAAACACCCACGTGAGGATCCTGCACCACATCGTCCCTCTGTCAATGCTACTCTGTGTCCGCTGTTCTGTGTGTAGTGTGGAGGTGCAGGCATCAGTAATGCATCCAGTGAGTGTAAAGCCCAACCATCACTTTGGTCTGAAGGTTACACATGGCACAGGGAAGAGGCCCTGGATTGAGACACCTGCCCTTATCTTGTGCAACCAAGGTTTCACACCTGAATGACATGAACACTGCCCAACAGAACAAGGAGACATAGGCAAGGAGACATTCTTGGGAGTTTATTTACAATAATGAACATTTAGTACAAGTGATTAACATCTGTGCCCAGGCTGTGCAACAAGTGGTTATGGTACTGGGTTTGTAACCCCAAGATCAAGAGTTCAGATCTCACAATGGCAAACTATGAAACAATGTAACTTCATCTGAAACAGATGGAAACGGGTTTGTACTCGAAAGAGTTACATCTTCTTAACCTTCCTAACCCTGCTGCTAGTCTTGGTGCTCCCCTGTGACATCACAGTGGAGGTGGAAGCAGCCTATTAACTGCTATGCTCTGTTGCCCAGTTACTTTGGCGGGTGTCCTTTGGATAGCTGAGACCTGGAGGGCCCCAGCTAACTTTGGGTATCCTGATTTGTGGCTGTGGCACCCTCCTTGGCCTTATGGGGTCGCAGGAAGAGGAGATTCGGATGAGCCAAACATTCCTGGAAGCAACTGGCAGGATGGCCCTGGGATGTGCATCTGCTCCTCCCTATGGGTGCCCGAGGGCCTCTGGCTGACTCCGTGAGGAGCAGGGGAAGCTGGAATGAGATGGAGCTATCCTGCACCCTTCTCATACACACACTGTTGGAGGCCAACTATGACAGCAGTGCAGGACTGATGTCCTGACTAAGGTCTCCGTGGCAGCTGCCATCCTGCCAGTATTGACCTTGGCGCATTGGCATGTTAGTGCTATCACCTCGGACTGAAGGCGGACAGACACCTCCATCATCCCTTGCAATTTGAGAAGTGCCACCAGATATCCCCTCCTGATGTTCCCGTGATTGTCTATGCAGCTCCAAAAAGTCTCATCATCTGATCCAGACTCAACGGAACCCTTGCCTCCAGCTGTGCTCTGAGCGCTGGCGACCTCGGCTGTCCCTACCTCTGCCTGCTGTGAAATAGACTGCGTGCTGCGCTCACCAGATTGTGATGCTGAGGCTGCTGTACATCTAGATCCCACCAAGCTGTGTGTCGCTGCGCTGGTGGAGGGTGTGGGTGAGCACCATGACGGGTCTTCAATGGTGCTGCCCTCAGGGCCCACATCCGAGATGCTATCGGCGCTGGAGTCAGGGTCATGGCTGCCTGAGGGCGACGTGTCAGATGTGTCTAGGAGAGAAAGTGGAGATTATAAGTGCTTGGCAGCCACACTACACACAGAACAGCATTGACAGAGGGATGATGTGGTGCAGGATCCTCACGTGGGTGTTTTCCCCTGACCTCACCTTCGCTGCAGGAATCGTCCATGTCCTCTCTGCCCAGCTGTGATGTGCATCTCTCGAACGGAGTGAGGACCTTGATGTCTGGCACTCCAGCCCCAGTTTGGGACCTCTCCCATTGATTGTGCTTGACCTTGTCCTGTATAAAGACAGATGGAAAGAGTGTGAGTATGCCACATGCCAGCTGTGCGTGTGTACGTGTTGAGTGGAGCCATGGACGGGTTGAGGGGGTGATCTCCAAAGAGATGAGGCCAGATGGAAATGTGAGGGTGTGTGAGAGAGAGTCAGTGGTAATATCCCTTGAGCCGGCAGTGAGTGAGATGCCAGTGAATGTGTGATGGGCTTGTGAGTGTGTGAGTTTAGAGGGTTGACTTACACTGGTGGCATGGATGAGATCATTCATCCATTTTCTGCACTGAATGGCCAACCTCTTGTGCACAGCGTTGGCACTGACCATTTCTGCCATCGCCTCTCAAGCCAGACTGGTGAGACCAATGGGCTCCCTGTAGCCAGAGCGGGTGTAGAGACATTGTGACGGGGCCGCGACAGCAACCAGGAAACATCCCATGGATGTGTCACTGAATCGGGGGTGGGGGTTGGTGCGGCTGCACTCCTCTTGGCTTTTGGGGCCATGTCTTCACCGGTGCTGTCCAGAGCTGCAAACACTGCACATGCGGCTGCAGTTTAAACCTGGAGCCCAGAATGAGGAAGTAGTGAGGTAATGGCACAGTGGGCAAATTGGAGGATGGCCACCAGTGATCCGGCATGTTTCCTATGACTGCATAAATGATGAGGCCGGAAGGGAACGATCCGGTACAAAAATCTGGGTGTCCAGCGGATGCACAGGGAGATCTGGAGAAGATCCATGAGGGTCTGTGTTATGGAGGAGTCTAAGCAGAGCGTGAGCACTGCGTTGACCCTGAACATCGACCACATTGCCTCCTCCATCAAGAGAGTGGCAACTCTCCTGAGAGGCAGCTCTAGGAACAGACTCAGGGGTTTCTGGGGTTGCACTCAGACCTGCAAGCCCTCACACAACCAATGACCTCAGGATGTTGGTGCCACTGTGAGAGATGGATGAGGCATCTAGTCTCGCTATTAGGTGCCAGTCTGTCAATGGCGAGCAGCAAGGTGCAAGTGCACCTTCACACTGGGGGACAAGCTGGCTGTTGTCTCTGAGGGCACCTCTTGGGGCACGCGAGAGGATAGCAGCAGCTCCTCTGCCCCTCTGCCAGTGATCATTGCATCTGATGAGGCCATGACGACTGAGGAGTGCTCAGCCATGGCGCTGGACACAGCCTCCCAGGCGGAGCCCACTCAGGCTCCATCAGTCAGAGGATGACCAATGTTATCAGGGCCAACACAGCAGTAGAGTTAGCAGGCTACCTCCATTGCCACCTCCAGCAAAGCGGGAGGGATGGTGGTGGTGGGGTGGGGGGGTGTGGGGGGGATTTCAGGGCAGAGCACCAAGACGCAGCATGGGTGACTTTATTTCTGTTCATATTTCAAACCTCTCCTGATGGTATGATCATTAACACCAGGACATGGAATGCTTATTTCTTGTTTCTTTAAATTTACATAGACGTTGATTTTGTTATAATGGCCTGAGCATGTGTGATGGTTCATACAGGTGCGGAGAGCATCAGAGGATTTGAACATTATTGTGCCGGCTGTGGTTAAAGTTCGGGGCCTTCGGTTAGCGCATCAGAAATGTCTTGTATGGAGGCAGTGCCCTTGGCATGGGCTAGAATCGATGCCATGGCAGCCTAGCTGAAGGTGCACATTCTCAAGGCCTCCCTGGTGTCCTGCCACCCTGAAGGTCCCTGATGACTGCACCCCCCACCCCCACTGTTCCTCTGCCCCACCATCTCAAAATAACTCCCCGTGTCATTTGCTTCTTCATTCCCACACACCAGCTCAATTACTCACCCAGAGGAAATGAGACTATTCCAGTGAGGGATTAACACAAGGAGAGTCACAGAGCACCAGGGAGCTGAAGGAGGGGAAAATGGGTGACAGTGTGCATTCAGAAGAGGACAAGAAGAATTAGATTCTGAATAATATCACAGGACTCCAATTTACAGGTGTTTACAAGGCTCCCACATTCACCAGGGATTGACCCAATGCCCAAGACAACAGCTGTGTTAAAATGGCTGACAAAGGAGTGCCTTAAGTGCAATGTGTAGATTGTAAATTCTACCTTGACTGTTTTCCCAATTAATTCCCAATATGGCTCAGGAAGTGGGAATGATGCAGCAAGATGTAATATTTAGAGTGGGATATTGTCTGAGGTTGAGCCGCAGGGTGAGTCACATATTTCCTGGTGGCCTTTGGTAAAGTGTCGCCTTTCAGGATTTTCCTCCACAGAAAGGATTTGGAAAAGAATTATTTTTAATGGCTTTGGAGTCCTGGGTCCCAGAACCCATAGATATTCACCGAAAGGAAAGAGGTTTGAGAAAGATTTGTGTCCATAAGCAAGGCTCTGAGATCTGTTTCCAAAGATGTGCAGCAACCGACAGGTCTTCAGTCCTCCACTTTGGTAAAAGTGGGGAAGCTTTGACTTCATTCCCAATGTCAATGGAACCTGTGACAGCTTTATTGCAATCCACACCTAAGAAGTGACCAAGGACCAATCCAGGGGAGCATAAACTGCAGCATTGAGTAGAAATAGAGCAGAGAATATATAGCTGTTTCCACACCCCGCATACTGTGATATATGTCACTGTCTCTCAGAAGGTTCAGAATCTGATAACTATCATTAGATCCCTGAACAGTGGAGACACAGATGCAGTAAAACTGCAATGGGTGGGATTAATCTGCGTGACGCTACTGTTGAAGGATCAGTTCTTACTTATAATTTGTTCCTCAAATCAGTCAGGTTCTCAATCATTAAAAATCAGGCGTAATATGTTTACTAAGCTTACAGTATTTGCCTTAGTATTTAAACATACATGTAAAAGTCAATATTTACAACTGAACCAGATGCTTTAGCTAAGGGTCTCATATTAATCTTAGCTCCAAGCTTAAATAAAAACAGTTTTGCATTAATGTTTTGTAGTAATTGTAAGTTAAACCTTTCATACTGTTACGGGGATCATGTGCCTGTACCAATATACACACCATCCTTCGGTGTGTCCTCTGCCTATGCAATTTTCCAAAGAACCATGGAAAACTTACTACAAGGACTTCCCGAGTTATGGTGTACCTGGATGACATCCTGATCATAGGATCAATGGAAAGCAAGGCATTTGGCCAACCTAGAAGTTCTGAAGAGATTTTTGGAAATTGGCATACGCTTGAATAAAGAGAAGTGCATTCTCTAAGCACTGAAGTCATGTATTTGGGTCATCGAGTGGATGGCCACGGGTTGCATCCATGAGAGGGGAAAGCCAGGGCCATCAGGGAAGTGCCCTCTCCTACCAATGTCATGTTTGGGCATGGTAAATTATTACGGTCGCTTCTTGTCTAATCTATCTACAGTGTTAACCCCTTTATGCTTATTATTGATGAAGAACCACAGATGGTCCTGGAAGGCACAACAAGAGGAAGCCTTCATAAAAGTCAAGAAGTTTTTACACTCGTCATGTCTGCTGTACACTATGACACGTCTAAGGAATTAATACTCACTTGTGATGCACCTCCTTATGTTGTGGGAACTGTATTGTCACACAAGATGGAGGGTGGATCTGAAAGACCAATAGGCTATGTCTGCAGAACCCTCTCTGCAGCCAGGAAAGATTACTCACAAGTTGAAAAAGAAGATTTATCTGTCATATTTGGAGTAAAGAATTTCCATCAATATTTTCATGTTCAACACTTCACCATAGTGTCAGATCACAAGCCACTGTTGGGTTTGTTTAGTGAAGATAAGGCAATCCCACTGATAGCCTCTGCTTGAGTTCAAAGATGGGCTTTAATTTTGTTGGCATATGAGAACACCTTTATGGACAGTCCAGGTGTGCATATAGCAAATGCAGACACCCTCAGTCGCCTTCCTTTGCCAGATAGTATTACACATGCTTCAGTGCCTCAAGAGGTTGTACTTGTGTTAAATATCCTGAAATCCTCACTGGCCTGTGCGAAACAGATAAAGAATTGGACAAACCAGAATCCAATTTTATCAAGTCCGAGAACAGGTATTGCAAGGATGGTCAAATGTACAAGTGCCTGAAGAATTAAAACCATTCTATGCCTGTAAATGTGAACTGAATTGTCAAGATGACATCTTGTTATGGGGAGCAAGAGTCACCATCCATTTGCAAGGAAGAGAACCACTCTTGACAGAGCTTCATGGTGCACATCCTGGTATTTCGAAAATGAAGATGCTCACACAAAGTTATATCTGGTGGCCAGGTATATTCAGTGATATAGAAACAATGGTTAAACACTGTCTCCACTGTCAGAAAGAGCAGAAGTTGCCTGTTTCAGCACCACTGCGTCTGTGGGAGTTGCCTGGCGACCCTGGTTTAGACTACATATGGACTATGTAGGTCCATTTTTAGGTACCATGTTTTTGGTGATCATCGATGCACATTCAAAGTGGATGGATGTGCTTGAAGTGAAATCGCCTACATCGTGCGCAACAATTGAGAAGCTGTGCCAGTGTTTTAGTGTACATGGTCTACCAGAAGTTATTGTGTTGGATAATTGTGCTGCTTTCACTAATACGAAATTCCGAAGGCTCATGAACCTAAATGGGATTAAACATGTCTGAACAGCATCATATCATCTCTGATCCAATGGGTCATCAGAAAGAACAGTACAAACCTTTAAAACAGGCATGAATAAATTATCCAAGGGAATGTTAGAAACACAAATTTCAAGATTTATTTACAACTATTGCACGACTCCTCATGCAACCAAGGGTTCAACACTTTCTGAATTGCTAATGAATCGCCACCTTTGTACAAGATAGAGTGTAGTGTTTCCTAACTTAGAGGAGAAGGTGGAGAAGAACCAGAGTAATCAGAAAGTGAATCATGATGTCCAAGTAAAGACTGAAAATTTACAGTGGGAGAGACAGTTTTATTGTGAAATTTTGCAACTGGACAGAGATGGGTTCCTGGTATAATCGCCTCTGAAACAGGATCTTTGTCATATCAAGTAAAAGTGGAAAATAGGACTGTCAGGAAACACGTAGATCACCTCAGAAGTAGAGAGACACTCCAACAACCAGTTACTCCAACTGAAATTGAAGTCGAGCCTTTGATCCCTGAGGTGCCAGATTGACAAAGATGTCTCCGTTGAAGTAAATAATTCTGGACTGCCATTGTCTAAGGATGTCCCAGATGCTGCAGTTCCTGGTCAAGTCGATCCAATGGAAGATTCTCAAGTTGTAGAGTTGCGTTGCTTTACCCAAATCAGAAAACAACCTCAAAGACTAAATCTATAATTGCATGAACTGTATATATTTGTATATGATATGGGTTAAGATATCTTTGTAAATAAGAGGGTGAAACAAAACTAAAGGTGGAGGAATGTAGCAATTGTAAGTTAAACCTTTCATACTGTTATGGGGATCATGTGACTGTATAGACAAATCAGCACTAAGCAAGGGTAATCTAGAGGTGGTGTTTTCTAGCCTTGGTCTTGGAACAAGCTTGTAGCTTCATCAGGAGCCCCTGTAAATAAAGTTTACTGTTTCTTACAAGAAACCTGCCTGGCACTCCAAGTTTATTACATGTTTTCAAGTCAAATATGACTATTCATGTTCTGAAAAAGAGCCATATTCGACAAACAAGGCTAACACTGTTTCTCACCACAGATGCTGCCAGACTTGCTGAGTATTTCTGGCATTCTGTTTTTATTTCAGAATTCCAGCAGTGTTTTGCTTTTATTTTATAGTTCTTATAGTTGGTGTGCAGTTTGTTCAAACTTTATTGCATCCAAATACACATTGCAAACAGCCAGGTTTTATACATTTCTCTCACTCCCTCTAGTGACAATCTACATGGTTATATAAAAGTTAAAATGCAAGGATAATTTCAATGGCTTATCCTTTATCCCTTACGCTTTCAAGTCTATCCCCCTTACTTTGTTATTTTATGGATCGTTTCACTCTTGTTCCTTATAATTGCTATTCTACCAAGTGAAACCTTAAATTATAAACCTGTCTTTGTTTCCCTAACAGTCATACCAATGAAAAGGGATGATGTTTGCTCAAATATTTCTCTTTGCTGAATGGACTTATTTCCCAGCACTTGTTTTCAACAGACTAGTATCATAATGTCATTAGAAATAGGAGCAGGGGTTGGCCATTCCACTCCTCGAGTCTGCTCCACCATTCAATAAATCATCACTGATCTTATTGTGGCCTTAACTCCACTTTCTTGCCTGCCCCGGCCCCCTCCCCCCACCCCACCCCACCCCCGAATTACCCTTGACTCCCTTGTCAATGAAAAATCTGTCTAACACACCCTTGAACAGAGTCAATGACTCAGCCTCCACTGCTCTCAGAGGAAGAGAATTCCTAAGTCGAATGACTCTCTGAGAGAAAACAAAATTCCTCCTCACCTCTGCGTTAAATGGACAACCCCTTATTTTTAAACTATTCCTCCTCATTCTAGACTCCTCCATGATGGGAAACATCCTCTCAGCAACTATCCTGTCAGGTCCCTTTTAATCTTTGCTATAACCTTTGGCACCTGTACACACTGGAAAGGCTTTAATTCAGTGGGCTGCATTTTATGTGCCCCTGCCAGGCATGTCTCTGGCAGGGTGGGCATGAAAAATAGGGTGAGTGCCCAACCCACCACCTTTGCACCAACCCCTAAACTCACCCTCATAATATGGGGAGTGGGTGGGCACTGATATTGGCAGCCAGCCTGCCATATTTAAATAGGTAATCAAGGGTCAATTAGGCTTGTGACCAAGTCAGTTGGCCCTAATTGTCCACACCATATAACGTTTGGTGGGGCAGCTGGGTAGGAGTGGGCAGCCTGATTTTTTTAAAGGGAATCTTCAAAGGGTGGGAAGGAAGAGGGGGTGGGCTCGATCATCAGGGGTTGTCTTTTGCAGATTGGTGGGGGGGAGATGCGTCCCCCCAAGATCTTTCTAACACCCCCTGCCCCCCGAGCCTTAAACACAACCCCTCCTATCCCCTGCCGCACCCCCCCCCCCCCACCCCTCCCCCGACCAGCTGAAACCCTCTCTGTCCAGGATACCAGACCTACCAGGTTTGGGGAATCCTGGGCCTTCTCCGTCTTATTCTCGAAGTCCCGGCAGCACCAAAGGCGTGTTAGTAGTCGCTGCCAGGACTGATGGGGCGGCCAGCCAATCAATTGGCCAGAGGGAGGGACTTCCTCCACATTGAGGGGTGGAAGTCCCCACTTGGCCCTTGCTAAACCCGCCCACAGTGTGTTATGGCTGCGTGGTGGGCTGGCATGGAGTGGGTCAGCTCCACACTGACTTTCCTACTAGTGGGGCAAGCCGTCCGCGCCCGTGTTTTATTCAATCCAGTCACTCGTTGCTTCACTCTGACAAACTCGCCTTTGCTTTAAGAACCAATCGTGGCCCAATAGACTAGTGACAAATTAAATCGGCTTTTACTTCCCTGCTTAACAGGCAAGGTTAAAGGTTAACATTACTAAATGGAAAAAAGGTTTACATGTAGCTTTCACAACCACCAGATGTCTCAAAGGACTTTACGGCCAGTGAGTACTTTTAAAGTGTAGTCACTGTTGTAATGTAGGAAATGCAGCAGCCAATGTGTACGCAGTAAGCTCCCACAAACAACAATGTGATAATGACCAGATAAGCTGCTTTTCTGTGATATTGGCTGAGGGAGATATATTTCCATGGCACTCAGGATAACTCCTCTGCTCTTCTTCAAAATAGTGTCATGGGATCTTTTACGCTCACCTGAGAGGGCAGACTGGGCCTTAGTTTAGCACCTTATCCAAAAGAATGCACCTCCAACAGTGCAGCGCTCCCTCAGTGCTGCACTGGAGAGGCAACTTTTATTTTTACACTCAATTTCTACTCCAGGCTCCACAGTTTGACTCAGAGATGGAAGTGTTACTAACAGAGCCATGGTTTGCCCTGACTACACCATTGAGGGAAATCAATAGTGGCATAACATTAGCAGACTTCAGAAAAGCCTGATTAACCCTTTGCTTACTGTTACGGATAGTAGAGAGACAGACATCCTGCACTGATTTCCTCTTACCACTTGCCTATAAGCAGAATTAGTTTTTAGGTGGCATGTTTCCCCAATCCCTCGATTTTTGTGATCCAACTTTACTAATAACCCACAGCAAACCCGAGTTAGGATTAACTCAGAAGGTTAGTTTATTTTCCACATTCAATACCCGTGAAAAGAGTGTTCACCACGTCCCACTCTGTGTGCACACACACACACAAACACACAAACACACACACATATAAACACATGCATACAAACACACACACATACAGACACACACACACACATAAATCACACACACACACAAACACACACACACATATAAACACACGCATACAAACACACACACATACAGACACACACACACACATAAAACACACACACACAGACAAACACACACACACACATATAAACACACACATACAAACACACACGTACAAACACACACACATACAAACACACACACATACAAACACACACACACAAACACACACACACATATAAACACATGCATACAAACACACACATACAGACACACACACATACAAACACACACACACAAACATACACACATATAAACACACGCATACAAACACATGCACATACAAACACACACACACACATACAAACACACACACATACAAACACACAAACATACAAGCACGCACACACATACAAACACACACACATATAAACGCACGCATACAAACACATGCACATACAAACACACCCACAAACACACACACATACAAACACACACACATACAAACACACACATACAAACACACAAACATACAAGCACCCACACACATACAAACACACACACACATACAAACACACACATACACCCACATACAAACACATGCCAAAATTTTCCATTTGGTGGGCAGGCGGAGCAGGTACGGATGCGTACCCAATCACTGCCTGTGATCGGGGCTGCGCTGCAATTTTGTGCAGGAGGGGCCAATTAAGGCCCACCCAGTGCATTTCCGACTCCCATGGAGAGCGGGAGTGTGAGGGCGGTGGTGGGCGTGAACAGACCACTGGGTCCAATGGCGACATGGCAGTCTGTATAAAGGAAGGCCCGGCAGCCTCCTGTAGGCTGCTCACAATGGCCAGTTGGAGATCCAACTGTAGGGGCGTCTGCTCAGCAGGTCAATCTGGAGGGAAGGGCAGAGGAGCAGGGCAGGCTGCAATGTCTGCCCCAGGAACAAGGCAGGCTGCAGGATAGGCCAGTGGAGAGCCAATGTACCCCTCCTTTTTCTGATCACTGCGTTGCTGCCCTCCTCGAGGAGGTGGCAGCACGACGGGAGGTGTTGGTTCCCCAGGATGGGAGGAGGAGGCCCCCCCCAACATGACAAAATGTGCCTGGGAGGAGGTGGCGGAAGTGGTGAGCTCCCGTGACATGGTGTGGCGCACCTGGATCCAGTATCGCAAGCGCTTCAACAATTTGTTGCGCTCTGGAAGGGTGAGTACCATGTTGGCATTGGGCATTTAACCCAGCAGGTAGCCTTACACTCTGAGGCATCCCCCCCCCACCAAGTGTTACTGTCGTAACTGCATTGAATCATGTTGGGCATTTCTTGTACGCTGGTGGGCAAGCAGATAGTGCCCATACTTAGATCAGCCTGAGTGGGTCATGAGGAGATGGATTCTCCCCAGCACCATGTGATGCTCTTAGTCGCACATGACTAGCCTGGAGGCAACCTGCAGGAGACACAGCTCAGTACATACTCAGAACTCCAACCCATGTCCTATTCACGGTGATGAGATGGTGGAAGGGGGGCCTCAAGGTGTCGTGGCCAAGAGCTATCTGCTGCCCTTGGTGTCGCACCTAGCTTCGCCTCCTTGCCATGGGAGCGAAGACCGTGTGTTTCTTAAAGTGATGGATGCAGAATGTGTCTAAGGTGGCCGTTGGAGGTGGGGGGGGTGGGGGGGTTTGGGAGCAGTCATACTATATTTTTGTGACTGATCAGCAGTAGCGTGAACAGGAGGCACTGGAGGCCTGATTTGGGCCACTGTGGTTGGAGTGCAGCGTGCACGTGCAGAGTACATATGCGATTAGCCCCAATGAATTATCTTCTCTGTTTTCAGGAGGAAAATGCTCACAATGCCTCTGAGCATTTTGTGGACTGGAAGTGGCCAGTCCCAGTTGCTGATTTTGAGGCATTTCCAGCAGGAGGCCCTGGAGCTTGAGAGGCGCCAGGCGCCCATGTCCATAGGTGTCGGTGAGGCTGGGGTGGAGTGGCCAGATATTTGAGGTCCACAGTGACATCCGCTCTGTCTTCCCACCATCCAAAGCACTGCTGATTGTTGGAATCGTTAATGTAGCAACACTGCTCAATCACAGACTGATGGGGCAGAATTTTGCCCTTGACGGGTGGGCGGGCCCGACTGACTCGACGGTGGGCGGGTAGCCAATCACCGCTGCCAAAACAGGACCCGCCGCCATTTAAGTGGGCGGGCCAATTAAAGCCCGCCCAGCGTGACGCTCGACAGGAAGCGCTATGCATGCCTGTGTGGGGGAGGAATTCTCCAACTGTCAGAGTGCGCACATCTCCCTGAGGCAAAGTGATGCCTCAGGAAGTTCACTGAAACTCTGTGAAACTCTAAAAATAGAAACATTTAAAAATCATTAATATGTCCCCCTCATGTGAAAATGTCACAATATGGAACATGTTAGTGAAGAACACAAACACTTTATTAAAAGTTTTTAAACCCGATATCAAACCTCATCCCGCCACTGGATGAGGTTTGTAAAAAAATCACTTACCCGCCTGTCTGTTGGGCCCGTGCACTGAGCCAAAGTTCACACAGGCCCCTCAAAATCCTGGTCAATTGGAGAGTTAATGGCCTTAATAATAACCGCAGTCTATGCTATGTCTCCTCATAACTCCAGCTCTCCAGGCCAGCCAGCATCCTTGGTCAGCGACCTCTGCACTCTCTCCACTCCAATTACATCCCTCCCCCATGAAGCACATTTCGCAACTGCCCACAGAACTATAGCTGTGGCCCAGGCAGTGTTTTCTGCACTTGGAACATAACCTCCCTGCTCCTATATTCTATTTCTCGGCTAATAAAGGCAAGTATGGCATTTATCTTCTTAAACGCCTTATGTACCTGTCCTGCTACTTTAAGGGACCAGCCGACATGCCCAGCAAGGTCCCTCTGATGCTCCTTACTTTCCACAGTCCTACCATTCATCGTGTATTCCAGTGTCTTGTTTGTCCTGCCCAAGTGCAGCACCTCACACTTATCCACATAACATTCCATTTGGTGTTCATTAGCCCACCTGACCAGCCTGTTTGTATCCGCCTGTAATGTTTGGGCCTCCTCCTCACTATCTGCCACCCCACCAATGTTTGTCTCCATAGGTTCTGGAAGGTTGAGCACATAATGAGCCTGGGCGGAAAGGGATGAAGTGTGTCACTGTGTGCACGCTAATTGATCCACTGTCCTTGTTGTTATTTTCAGCATCATCAGAGCCTGGTGACCAGGATTGATTGCATACCTCTCACACCTGAGGACCCTCAATTGTCACCTGCGTCACACCATTTCAGCGAGGCAGGCACCAGTACAGGTACCAGCACCTCAGTGAGCATTGCAACATCGGCTAGTGTCCCGAGGCACAGTGGAGAGGGCACTTCACAATCGCTAGAGGAGTTGGCAGAGACAGAGAGTGCCCATGGTGCCAGCAGTCAGGGGACTGCAGGGGACCAGGCACATGCTCAGTCGGTGCCTGATGATGTGCCTCTGGAGTCGTCCGTGACACAGCAGCTTCAGGAAATGTGGCCAGGTGTGCAGGAGCATCTGGGAGTGTTGCGTGAGACTGTGCTTTGCTTGGTGTCCATGGTGGAGGGGTCCACGCAGAACATGAGTGATGCCATGAGCCTCATGTCAGAGCTTCATCCTTCCTCCATGGAGAGAGTGGTGACTCTCGTGGAGAAGCACCTCCAGGAGAACAATCAGCTTCTCCTGGGGATATGCTCGGACCTGCAAGCCCTCTCAGCGCCAGTGGCCACAGCTGGTCAGTGTCAATGTGGGAGATGGTGTGGGCTTCAAGCTTCCCAGCTCATTGCCCATCCATCAATGGTGAGCAGGGAGGTCTGGGACGACCTCACGTCAGTGCAGCAGCTGCCTGTTGTATCTGCGGGCTCCTCTCAGGGCACTCCGGATGAGTGTGGCAGCTCCTCCGCCCCTCTCCCAGTGACCATATCATCCAGTGAGGCTGCGATGACTGGGGAGATGCTAGCTGTGGGACTGGCAGTTCCCTCCCAGGCGGGGCCAGCACAGGCTCCACGGGCCAAAGGACGACTGCCAAGGTCATCGAGGCCAACAGGACAGCAGAGTCAGCAGGCTGTCTCAGATGCCAGTGCCAGCGAGGGGGCAGCACCAAGAGGTAGCACCCGGAAACATAAACATAAGGCACAGCACGGGTTTCTCACTGGTGTTTTTGTGTTAGCCTGAGATTAGGGAATTTTTATTTCTTGATGTTTTAAAAACGTTTTGCTTTCACTTTATTTGACCATATGATGGAGAAAATAAAAACCAGATGTGTTACCATGGCTGAGGGTGGCTCCTTTGTTCTTCATTTGTATGTTTTACAGACATGTGATGAGTGTTTGAGTGGACATTGAGGTTTATGTCCAAAGCCCTTAGTTGCAGCTGATGACCTGGCAGATTTAGCACTGAGGTGCTGAGTATGGAAGTGCCAGGCAAGGCTGGTCATGCTGATCCATTTGTGTGGAGCTAGCTGAAGGTTCATTGGATTAAAGTCTCCCAGGTGTCCTTGCCTCCTTGGTGTATTCCCGGGTCAGGGTCTACTCCCTCAGCATTGCCCTGTGCTTCCTCATCCTCAGAATCAGTGCTGGACTCATCGTGTGCAGCTGCATCCACTGTGTCAATGTCTTCATCATCCACTGTGTCCCCCCTTTCCAGTGCAAGATTGTGGAGAGCGCAGCATGCAACCACTATCACCAAGACACGATCTGGGGGGCACTGGAGTGTGTCCCCTGAGCGGTCCAGGCATCGGAAGGGCATCTTGTGAAGACCGATGGTTCTCTCCACCACAGCCCTTGTGGTGCCGTGGCTCCTGTTGTACCGCTGCTCAGCTTCTGTTCTTGGATGGCGGAGAGGCGTCATGAGCCACCTTCTGAGGGGATAGCCCTTGTCACCCAGCAGCCATCCATCCAGCCAGGCTGGAGCACTGAAGAGCCCCGGCACCTGGGAGTGTCTGAGGATGTAGCTGTCGTGGGAGCTGCCTGGGTACCTTGCACAGACATGCACAGAATTCCCACTATGGTGCCTGCCTAACAGAAATAGTGTGACACTGGTGAGACTTCAGGGCCCTCAGGTGTGAGAGGGGGCCTCTGCTGCTCCTCCTCCCAGGCCTGCTCCGCTGGTGCTGAAAGGAAGAACAAGGACATTGGATCAGTTACCGTGGAAACAATGTCAATGTGCATCCCTGTCCCCGGATCGTTATGCGCTCATCCTTCCATAAGCAATGGTCAAGTCATGTTACAAACTTCAATCACTGAACACTCAGCGCTCGCTCTGCGCTCTCCGCCCGCCTGCGCCTGCTCCGCCTGCCCCACCCGCTCCACCCACCCACGCCTGCTCCGCCCGCCCCACCCGCTCCACCCACCCACGCCTGCTCCGCCCGCCCCACCCACTCTGCCCACCCACGCCTGCTCCGCCTGCCCCACCCACCTGCGCCCACTCTCACTGTATATTCTCACTGGAATATACTCTTGCTATGATATTTCCTTAAATGTCTGCCACTGTATTTCTACAGACCTACCCTATAACCTAATTTCCAAGTTTATTTTATCAATCTCTGACTTTATACTCTTGTAGACACAGTCATAGACCCATGCTTGTCACCTTCAGACTGGATGCGAAATTCTATCATGTTATGATCATTGGTACCTAGAGGCCCCTTTACTTTGAAGCTGTTAATTAATCCAGTCTTATTGCATGTTACCAGTTCTAGAATAGCCTGCTCTCTGGTTGGCTCAAGAACATCCTGCTCTAAGAAATTGTCCCGAATATACTCTATGAACTTATCTTCCAGCCTACCTTTGTCAATCTGATTCTTCCAATCGATAGTTAGATTAAAATCAACCACGATTATTGCTGAACCTTTCCTATAAGCCCCCATTATTTCTTCCTGTTTACTGGTCCTGCAGTTTAGTCACTCTCATAAATTACACCCATAAGTGATTTCTTATATTTGCTATTTCTTATCTCTGCTCAAATTGATTCCACGTTTTGATCTTTAGAACTAAGGTCATCTCTCACTATTGTACCAATGTAACCAACTACCCCATCATTTTTTCCTAATTTCCTGTCCTTCCAAAATGTCAACTACCCTTGAACACTTAGGTCTCAGCCTTGGTCACCTTGCAGCCACATCTCTGTAATAGCTATCAGGTCATACATATTCATTTCTATTCATGCTGAGAATTCATCTGATTTATTAAAAATGCTACTCACATTCAGATACAGAGCCTTTAGCTCTGTCTTTTTACTACTTTTGTAAACTCTGGCTTTATCTGCTGGTGCACTCTTACGTTTGTGCGCTCTGTCCCTTCCTGCCACACTCAGATTGTCATTATCCTTATTGCTACCTTGTTCTATAGCCCTTTCCTTTCCCTTTAATTTACCATGTCTTCCCTCGCATGATCCCCACTATTTAGTTTAAAGCCCTCTCTACTGCCCTAATTATACAACTCACCAGAACACTGGCTATAGCAGTTTCAGGTGAAGACCATCCAAACTGCACAGTGCCCACTTTCTCCAGTACTGCTACTAATGCCCCATGCTACTAAAACCCATTTCTCCCGCACCAATCTTTGAGCCACACATTCAATTCCCTAATCTTATTCACTTTATTTATTTGCTTGTGACCAGAGATTATTACCTTTGAGATCCTGCTTTTTAGCTTAGCTCCTAGCTGCGTCATACTCCCTAAGTATTCCTCTTTCCTAATCCTAGCTATGCCATTGGTACCTATGTGGGTCATGACAAGTGGATCGTGCCCTCCCCATTGCAAGTTCCTCTCCAGCCCCAAAGAGATGTCCTAAACCCTAGCATTGGGCAAGCAACACAACCTACTGGGCCCTCACTCTCGGCTACAGAGAACTGTGTCTATCCCCTCAATCAGTTGAAACTTTGCTCCTTTTATCTTTCTCCGACTTTGCACAAATTCGGAAGCCGTTTTACTGCTCTGACTCACCAAATCGTCAAGGGAGGATCTTAAGGTTATTTCTGAAAGCCTACCATTCCGCGGAAAGGTCCCCCGCAATAACTCCCAAGATTGGCACCTTGGAAAGCGTGACATTTCAGATCCTTTAAAGGGCAGGATTTTCCTGGTCTCCTGAAGGCAGGCTTGGAAGTTGGGGGAAGGGCGGGAGCAATGGCTCCCCACGTGGTATCGCTGCTGGGGATGTATTTCTCAGGTGGACAGCAGTGCGAATTGGCTGCCTACACCACAGAGGCGGGAAACCAATTTACACTATTAAGGCCTCAATTAGCAGCAATTTTACAACATCACTGGCATTTTACCAGCTGCAGCGCACCCTCTCCACCCCATCACACATGGAGGCTGCCAGCCTAGTGGAGACGGCAGTCCAGGTGGTCTTCCCATCACTCCAAGGAGGCTACTGCCTTCCCCAGCCTCTTGGAATAATAATTTATTTTTACACCTCTGAGGGTACCTCCATGTTGAGACACCCTTGCAGTCCCCAGTCTGTCTCAGCCGTGCCCACCTCTCTCTGGGTGAGACTGACAGTGAGCTCAGTGGCAGCCTATTAGGAGGCTTCCTCCAGGAAGATGCATTTCTCGCAAAGGCGCAGGCTCAGGATCAGATTTTGCTCCTAAAGTCAGGGTCCTAAATCCCACAGTATAAATCCGGCCCTCGTTTACGAATGTAATGTAAGCTTGCTGACTCACAGCTTCATTTCCTTTTTAGCAGATCTTCACACACTTCTTCAGTTTTCCACTTCAGGGAATAGTAGGGAGGTGGTGGAAGGCTTCCCAGCCCATTAAATACATCACAAATTCACCTTCTGCAGCCAACAAGTCCTGGCGTGGGACTTGAACCCAGAGCTCCTGGCCCAGAGGCAGGGGTGCTACCCACTGAGTCAAGCCCTCCTGTTGCAGCTTCAGAATGGCTGTACATACACTGATAGGAATAATTGTAGTCTACTCACCAGATGGCTCTGTTTAAGAAATCCACATATTTAAGCTGCTGTTTGCTGCTTTAACATCACAATTTAACTTGTGACACCATGCACTCACCAATGCAACGAAGTGAACATTTGATGGACTGTAAAATTGCCCAATCTAGATCAAATTATTTTCTTTGTGAACTTGACACATTGCCCCTCCACCATCATGCCTTGTTAACCTTAACTAAAGTAAAACTTTTTCCCCATTAAGCAACTAGAATAAATAAATCAACCTTCCCTAATCGTCACCATATGCTATTGCGTAATCTAGCAAATTCACCAGTAAATCCAATAAAACTTAGTCATGAGCAAATCTTTCACTGAATAAATATGTAGGTACATTCAACAAGGAGGAATCTCAGAGTTAGCAAGTGGTAATAAGCCAGAAATTTGAAGAATGGAGATCCAATTATTAATACCATGTTGCTTCAGTTGCATGGTGACAATAGAAGTAAAAGTACTGCGGATGCTGGAGATTTGAAATAAAAACAGAAGATGCTGGAAAAACTCAGCTGCTCTGGCAGCATCAATGGAGAGAGAAACGGAATTAGTGTTTTGAGTCCAAAATGGAAAAGTTCTGAAGGAGAGTCATATTAGACTTGAAATGTTCACTCTGTTTCTCCCTCTACAGATGCTGCAAGAGTTTTTCCAGCACTTTCTGTGTTTCTGTAAGGTAACAATATTGTTCCTGTGCCATTTACAGGTTAACACTATACTAACCTATTTCAGTCATGGCTCAGTTGAGAGCACTCTTACCTCTGATTCAGAAGGTTGTAAATTCCACTCCAGGACTTAAGCACAACAATCGAGGCTGGCACTCCAGTGCAGTACTGAAGGGAGTGTTGGAGATGCTGTCATCTGGAGAAGACTTTAAAATGGTGACCCTGTCTGTCCTCTCAGGTGGATGTGAAAGAACCTGTGGCACTCTTTTGAAAAGAGGGTAGGAGAGTTAACCCCCAGTGCCCTGACCTATATTTAGCCCTCAATCAACATCACCGTTGTTTGTGGCAGCTTACCGTGTGCAGTGCCACAGAAGTCCAGAAGGCAAAAAATGGCGTGGGCAGCACTTATGGCCACTTCTGGTCTGGTGCACCCGGTATCCCATGTTGGATAGGGACTAATGTGGGCTTGCTGTACATGAGGAGGAGTCTGATGCTGAAGTCAGTGAACATGATGCAGGTCCATCTGCTGGTAATAACTCAGAGCTGAATGTACATTCAACGGCTTGTAGACCTGCCCACAAGCTCCATCTAAAGGAAAGGCATCCAAATTGCAGACAAGGTGCTTTTGGCTTACTTCTGCTATGGGACCACAGTGGTTTGGTTTTTGGAGGCCGCTTGGTGGGTTTGCGCGCCCATTCAGGGAGAGGGCAGGGGACTTGCTCACCTGGTGGTCTGCTGGGAGGTACGAGGGTTGTTGTTGCAGTGACACTGGATCTGCAACATGGCCAACAAATGGACCAGAGGCTGCAGGGAGGGGGCATTCTGCGAAGAAGGGGCCGGAGGAAGTGGGCTGTTGCATAAGGGCCTGCCCACCACAGGCTTTTCAGGAGCATTTCTCCTACCTCCATCTGAGCCAGGGGGCAATGCCTGAGGGGATGGTTACTGAACTGTGTCACCTCCATCAACATGGCACTGCTAGTGATCATGAAGGTCACATGGCATTGATCTTCTGTGTGACTGGATCTTTCTAGTTGGGAGCGTGTGATATATTCAACATTTCCCAGTGCTCTGTCCAACAATGCGTCCAGGAGGTGACGGAGGCCCTTTATGCCAAGAGAGGCAATTATATTGCATTCTCTTGAAGGAGGGGGAAACAGGAAGAGAGGTTACATGAATATGCCAAGATAGAAGGATTCCTTAAAGTGCAGGAAGTGATTAACTGCACGCAAGTGGCTCCGTGGGCCCCACATGTCAACGCAATGGGATATAATTACAACGGCTACCGTCCCATCAACCATGCACAGTACATCATGGCGGTGAATTCTCACCATCCTGAAAGCAGTATCCGTGCCTTCATTCTGAGACAGTGAGCCATTCTTGCCCTCTTCACATCCCCGAAAACAATCAGAGTGTGGCTCAGGGACAACCGTACTTGTGATTGCTGAACACTCCCCCTCCTTCACCCTCGCTACCCGATTACATGAGGACGATGGATGTATAATGAGAGCTGTGGAGCCACCAGGGAAATTGTAGAGCAGACCATTGGTGTGCTGAAGCAATGCTTGTACTAAATTGACTGCTAGGGGACGGGAGATCTCCATTACCCCAGCGCACGTCTCCTAGTTTGCGATGGTCTACTGCTTCCTCCACAGCATTGTCATCATGGCAGCATAGCCAATGCCACCAGGAATCTGGACACCACCTCAAGAGGAGGAGAGGAAGAGGAAGAGGAGGAACAAGTAGAGACGAGAAAGTTGGGATAACTACACTTGGACAGGCTGTACTAGGGTGCTTGTTCAGACTTCCTGCAGACAACTTCCCTTTACTGCCACAGCCTCACCAATCCCCACTTCACCATTCATCCTGGGTGTCTCATTACAGTGTCCTCCAGGCCAACATCCAACAATAAAAGCCACCAGTAATAACCTTTCCGTAACATCTCTATCCAAAAACATCCACTTATACAAACAAATGAACTATTCATCCTTTTGCGTCTGTCTTAAGTGTGCCTGTGCCTGTCCCAGTGCTTCTATCGTGGTGGCTGCAACATGGCTGGTGGGACTACTATCTTGCAGTAGGGAGACTGCAGATGGCCTTGCAAGGTGCTTTCATGCAGCTCGGTAGAGTGGCAGGAGTGGAAGGAGGACTGGTATCATCCTGAGAGAGATTTATGACAATCAGCAGATTTTTTTTATTCGTTCATAGGATGTGGGCATCACTGGCTAGGCCAGCATTTATTGCCCATCCCTGACTGCCCTTAAGAACTGAGTGTCTTGCTTGGCCATTTCAGGGGGCAGTTAAGAGTCAACCACATTGCTGTGGGTCTGGAGTCACA
This sequence comes from Carcharodon carcharias, assembly GCF_017639515.1. NCBI lineage: Eukaryota > Metazoa > Chordata > Chondrichthyes > Lamniformes > Lamnidae > Carcharodon > Carcharodon carcharias. Next base: position 109,934,733 of record NC_054468.1, on the reverse strand, counting down.
TGTAGGCCAGACCAGGTGAGGACAACAGGTTTCCTTCCCTAAAGGACATTAGTGAGCCAGATGTGTTTTTACAACAATTGACAATGGTTTCATGGTCATTATTAGACTTTTAATTCTAGAGATTTTATTGAATTTAAAGTTCACCATCTGCCATGGTGGGATTCAAACCCAGGTCCCCAGCATTACCCTGGATCTCTTACTAGTCCAGTGACAATACCACTACGTCACCGCCTCCCCCTCATTGATACACCCCACAAACCCACTGCCACTCCCCAGGGTGGCACCTCAGCAACCCTGGAGATCTGTTAGAGGGCAGGTTGCTGAACTGCAGATTGAGAGTCTGCATGCCACTTTGAGCACAGGTATCTGCAGTCATGATGGCACTAGTTTGAACCCGCATGGCAGCAAATAGGGATCTCATAACATCAGTCTGAACTTCTGCTGTAGCACTGAGACATTGGGCGGTTTGCTCCTGTGTTGCACTGGGAGCTGAGCAGTCAGCAGAGGCTGCATCATATCGGGCCCTCACGTGGTATCACGGTGTTGGCCACCACTTCCGCGGTGGACTGGATGAGCCCTAAGCTCTGCATGGAAATCTTTGCCATGTTGAAGCCAGACTCTCCTATGCTCCTTGGCTGTGTCAACACATTCCTGGGAGGCCTGTCAATGCAGCAAGAATCTCGGTGTACATGCTTATCTATTCTCCTGTATGTCGCCTATTGGGATCTTCAACTGAGCTCCCCACAGCAGAACCCTGTAGCTGGCACATGAGGTAAGCTGTTCCCCTCGGCTGGCTGCAGCCCACACAACGCCCAGTGACTCACCACATGCGGAGTGCAGCTCTATACCATCCCTAAGGCACATGCACTGTCACTATCTGAGCTGATGACTGCAAGTGTCAGATGAAGGGATGGTGCCACTTCATCAGCAGTTGCACGCTCTCTCCCTCTCTCTCTCTCCCCCTCCGGGTGTATTATGGGCAATTCTTAAATGTCTGAAAGTGAGATGTCCAAAGTCGCACCATCCGCTCATCATGTTGGACAGCAGGATGATAGGGAGGTTGGAACTGAAGAAGAGCATAAGACAGGGACATACCATCATCCTGGATGCGTCTCAGTGACACTGGATTATACAGGTTCTCTCACAGCCGTCTCCGTGATGCGCAGCACCAGCTCTTCCATCAGGCTCGGGGTGTGAAGATGTTCCTGTCCCCCACCCACCTCGACTTTACTCCCTTCTACTGTGGGCAGTCTTGTCCAGCAAGCGAGAGGTCAGAATGTCAGTGATTGCGTTGCACAATGTTTGGGTGGTATGCCTGCTGTAGGGCAATGGCTGGATGTAGCGAGAGGTGGGTGTGAGTCTGGCATCATTTCTGGGTGGGTGAGGCCGAGATGGAGTATGTGAATGTTTGGCCTGAGTCTTGATTTCCAGGGGTTGCTGATTTGGTTGTGGAGCATTAAGTAGTGTGAGAGGTTTGTGGGTATGAGATGTCTTTTGAAGATGCCTTCACTGACCTCGACTACCCATATGAGGTTATTCCTGCACTGCTGCCAGGTCCTCAGGATCAAGGTCACCCTCCTTGACCACCTCCTTTTGTTTTCTGAAAAAATAGTGTTCCTTGAGGGTCTCCTGGCATCCACATAAACACAGCATTTCTTCCCCTCTCGAGCTTTGTAACTAAAGCCTCCAGCACTGCATCTGGGAAGTAGGGAGCCCTCTCTAGCCCTCCTGGTGTCCCACTTCCCTTGTCTGAAGTCAGAACACAACATCCAGCAGCAGCCTCCTTCCATTCAGAGCATTTCCCCTTTAAGAGGGACAGACCGCCTTTAAGAGCTGGAGGCTAACTGGAACACACTATTAGGCCTCTGCTGAGCGAGCAGCCAGCCAGCAGCATGGGTTGCTCTGGACTGCACAGTGAAATCATTCAGATGAGGAGGTAGCATGAAGTTTGCGTGTTGCGGCCTTGATGGGAAGGGGCACAGTTAGATTACAAACCACAATCCCCCTGTGTGTAGATGGGTGGAAGTAAATTTGTAGCCCTGTAAGATTATCAGCCCCAGAAGGAGAAACCATTTCAAAATGTTCAAATCCCAATAAAAATTAGTAATACTGGCACGGTAATACTGGAGTTCCATTTGAAGGTATACAAGACCAGTGCGAACAAGTTTTACTAGTACCCTTCATTTCCAAGTTCCACTGTTCTTTTTTCCTTTTGGGAACTGGTCTCCAACCTCTTGACTGAGTGCAGTTCATGTGATTTTACATCTGAATTACGCTACCCAACCGGTGTCAATCCATGTCTGAATTTTGTGCTAAGTGACCAGGATTGTGCAGATTCTTACATTGAAAAACTCCCCCCAAAAAATAACAAAGATCAACTTGATCCGAAATATGACTTTAGGTTAAACCGCGAGCTAAGGGATGCAGATTCAAATTAGTAAGAGATATCTTTAGGACTGATATTAGAACATTTTTCTCCACACAGAGTGTTCAACATGTAAAATAAATTTCCTGGTAGTAAAGAAAATCATTTATAAAGCAATTGGATGTTTTAATGTGGGATGCTAAGGTATCTCTGGATCGAACTGGGAGGGGGAGGACTTGGATAGCTCTTTCAAAAGAGCTGGCACAGGCTCAATGGGCTGAGTGGTCTCCTTCTGTGTCACAAAGATGGGCAGAAAGGTTTTTTTTCTCTTCTGTAATGACCTTGTGATCTTGTGCTGACAAACTTGCAAATGTTCACGAGGGTGCACCATAAATGCTGCATTGTTAAAACTGATCAGAAAATAACCTCACAGACGTCCTCACAGGAACTCCTGGGGGCTAAACTGTGCAAACTGGCATTGCGCCCATCCATCTCGTGGACTACTAACTTTGGCACCTCCGCCAGTGCCAACACCAGCTGCATGATTTTGGCGCTTGCTCACGGTATTTCTGGCCTGACCACCTCTGAGAATACATGAGGTAAAAGTCTGTGCCAAGTCGCGAAAGCGAATCGATTGCTCGATGACGAGTTCAACTTTTAAGCACTCCTGGCTGCCACAGGAACTCTAAAACACCGAAAGTGGCATTGAGCTTCAGGGAACCAGCAGAATGATCGCCCATCTCATTTCCACCTCTGTTGCCTCGCCATCATATGAACTTGGGCTGTGAAAGTTTATTCCCTAATTTCTTACTCGCCAAGTAAGTGCTTCAGGATCGAATCGAAAAATGACAGAGAACCAAACCGCACATAAATCTTTAAGTAAATGGGTTTTACTGTGTTGTTTTAGTACTTTTTATTTTTTAAGAATATGAACCACAGCCTCATGGCTGGAGACGTGAGATAATGTCTTTCTAACACTGTAATATAAAATAAACAGGAGCATGAGGCACTGCCAATATAACAAATGGTCACTAAAGCCCAGCTGAAAATCTCAGTGATTTCATATGAACACTCTGTATCCAAATCCTCCATTTCTCTTTCTCTGCTCACCACTTGTCTAAATAGAAATAAATCATTACCAAATGCCTGATCTTATTTGGAAATGAATTACTTCAAAGCAAGCGCTTCCAAAGCAGAAACCTTTCATTGACTCTGGCAGCAAAATGGTTAGCAGATTAAAATCTGTTTTTTTTAAAGGTCCAAACTCTGGGGTTTGCAGCAAATTACATTTACAACGATAGAACATAATCAGCCATTGAAATGTTAAACAGGTTTGCCTAAAAACAATATTGCAGCTGCTCTGTGTACATTTATTGAAGCTTTTCCCATTATGAAGCTTATCTTTAGATGGATAAAGATGCCGTTCCGAAGTCCCCTGTTGGCAAATGAGCTTCCCGAAATGGAAAACCGTACAGCTCAGGAAAGTCTCATGTTGAACGCTGCTCACAGTTGGAGCTCCAATTGGACTCGACACTTCTGGGCAAGAGAGAGAGGAAAATCTTAATCCAGTGACTCACATTGGAAGGTGCGTAATAGTGGGCATCAGGTAACAGCATGACAAGGCTCCAAACTCATGCTGCTAATGTGGAATGCCACTTCCGAATTTCTGATATGCACTCACAGTGGGCATGACTTCACAAGGGCAGTGCCAAGTTGGAAACTTGTCCCAACTCCACAGACTCCCGAGTGAAGGGCTGCCAACTGTGTGAGGTACTGGGACAGGTGGGTAACACCTGCAGACCTGTACCTAAGGCTTCAGTGCTTTCAAGAGACGCAGAGGAAAGTTGGCACTAAAATAAAGCATCCGAAGAAAAAAGTGGACAGGCAAATTATTCATTGCCGTAGGCCAAGGCAGCTTCACTTTATAGGCACTCATTTTAGCTAGAAGGGTCTGTTAACTTTACACGATCTTCGGCTAAGGATCTTAAACCATCGGCAACTTTGCTCAACTTTCTTACATTTACTTTAAGAATTCCTGCAATAAGTATTAATACAATGAGATGCTTGTCAAAACTGACCACAGGAACAATGAGTAGAGTCCGACTACTGTAACACTAACTGCCATTCATTCTAAGCAATAGCAATTCACCATATGGCTCACCAAGTTCTAAACTGTTTTGCCAAGACATGTAAACATTGTCCCCAGCAATCCCTCAATTAACCTTCTTGTAATCTGTTTCAATGGTTTGTACAATCCATCTTTCCAAACGAGTGTTTCACGTTATTGTGCATGTTGTGTCTAATGCTATGGACCGCATGTCTTGTTCCATTCCTTCACCAAGTGACTTGCTTCTTATCACAGGACAACTCAGCTATGAGATCTCCGTTCCTTTCTATATGATGTAATATGCCTTTAAGGGATTACAGCATGACATCATTAGAAAGGAAGTTTGCCATATGATTCATTTTTAGTTTTACTTTTGCTTTTGAGCAGAGCTCAGCACAGACAGCTCTGCCGCTGGTGTTTTCAAGCTTTATACCTCTGTATAAATATTCCCATGTGCCCAGTCTAAATAAATGAACCCACAATGCATTTACCTAATCCCTTATGAGTGATTGGTGCCTTATGCCTTTAAGGAAGTATGCAATCTCTTAAAAATATATTACAACACTATAGGAAAAGCAACTGCCTCTATTTTTACTCTTCCCTCCACACCACCACAACCCCTCCAACACCCCCATCCCCCGCTACTAACAGCTAAGATTGTGATATTACTCTCGGCATAATCATGCAGTGATGCCAAATCTACTGGCATTACATTTTAGGCTACAATCATACTAAGCATAACAGAGGCAGTGACATTTGGTTCAATTAGGCAGGGAGGGTGATGTGCACCATTGAACTATGATGCTCTAACCTCACATGCAACGTTTGAAGTTCCTCTTCGGCTTTCTGCACAGGGATTCCAATTGGGACATTGCCTTCTACTGGCCACACATGATATGCAGCATTATGAATGACCACAGTAGTCATTTCCGGAGTCTTCTATTTGGAGGTTGGGTTCAGGTGGGGCAGAACCATTGCTCACCGATCGAAACCCAACACAACCCATTTTCCTGTGTTGAGGGATCATTCCGAGGCATAACAAGAGCTGAATGGGATTCCTGGCACTAAGAGGGAGCTTGCCAAGTAACCTGTGCCACTGCTGCTGGGTTGTTGCCACTGCACAATAGATGACAAGAGACCTTACAGGGCAAGTAGCACCCCAAAGACTGTATCAAGACTTCGGCGGAAGATCTCAGCTGAGATTGAGACCTCCACAAGGTAAATGTGTGCCAGAATTGGTGGGCACCTTGGTGCCTTTCCCCTTGCTTCATGGAGCTTGATCTGACCTTCCACAGGGCGGCTCCAGAAGTCAATAGAAATTTTCTGGGCAAGTTGGACCTCACACCCCATTGCCAATGGCAAGAGTTTCGGGAAAGGGGCAATCAATAATGTGGGTAGGAAGAATCAAATTTCAGATTGCAGCGGTGTTAGATCCTAGCATCTGAATTTCCCCTCAGTCTCTGCTGATCTCGAGTGAGATTGCATAGAAGAATTCAGCTCACCGAGTCTTAGGAAAAGTCTATATGTTTAGAAAGCTGCACAAAGACTTTTGAGGATCTAAACATTCTGACCTAAAGTTTATGGGGCACATTTAAAAATTATTTTAGCCATTGATAATTTTCACCCCTTCTCCTCTGATCTCCCTGCTGCATAAACCATTCCCAGTTGAGGATGTCAGGAAATATGCACCATGTTGCTAGTGCCCCCATAAACAACTCTTTATGAAGTGAACCAGATGACTATTCCTCTGAAATCTCTCTCTCTCTTTGTTTTACCTCAGCAGCTCCAAAAATACAATGGATGAGATTCAGAAATCACGGGATGAAGGGATTAATAGGATCGTAGACTGATACAGCACAGAGGAAGGCCATTCGGCCCATCATACTTGTGCCAGTACTTTGAGGGAATTATCCAATTAGTCCCATTACCCTGCTCGTTCCCCATAATTTCGCACCATTTATCTAAATCCCTTTTGAAAGTTATTCTTGAAGCTGTTTCCACCATCCTTTCAGGCAGTGGATTCCGGATCATGACAACTTGTAGAAATTTTTTATCCCCTTATGCCATCTTTGGGGTTTTTTTGCCAAATACCTTGAATCTGTGTCCTCTCTGAACCATCAGCCACTGGAAACACTGTATTATTATTTACTCTGTCAAAACCCTTCATAATTTTGAATACCTCTATTTAATCTTACCTTAACTATCTCTACTCTAAGGATAATGTCGTATAAGGGTCAGGTACATATAAGTTTAACGTGGGACTGAGTACAGTACCAAGCACACAGTGATGTATTAGAAACACATGATTTGCACCCAGGAGTCAGTGTAGTGTTGGACAGAGCCCTGTGTAAAAGCAAGCATGGAGACAGCTTCTAGCTTGAATCGCTGACTGTAATTTTTTACATAGTTCTTGTAGTTAATAAATACATACAGTTAATCTGCTTAAGACTATGAAGACTTCATCAAGATCTACCGAATGGTATCCAGCACTTTACAACATGGTGGCAGCGACTGGAAAAAAAACCAAAACCTCACAAAAAATGCAGAAAATCCTGTAAGATGAAAGAAAAATTCGAAGAAGCATTCTGAACTGTAGCAAAGCTCGAGAAGCAGATACACAGAAGGAAATCATCAGAGAAAAGCTTCAAAGAAAGGCTTGGAAGCTGAAGGCAGAAACTTAAAATTCTTCACTGCAGCAGAAGACTCCATATGATCTCTTGAAAGTTCAGCTTCAGTTCTTGGAGTGGGCAGGGTCAGCAAACCTTGCAGGGGTGAGGTGAAGTTTTTAAGTTCCAGGAAACAGCAAGTCCTGAATGACATTTGAATGGTTCAGTGGTCAGAAATTATCATTTGAAAACTCTATCGGAGGGATCTGATTCCCAAGTCGGCACCTGGATGTGTGGCAACTGAGCTCGCTCCAAAAGGAAAAAAAAAATAATTAATCTAGAAGAATCACAACTAAAGAATCAGCTTTAAAGATCATCAAAGGCCAAAATTTAACAGTTTTGCAACCCTAAAACATACCATTGAAATAGAGGAGTCTGCAACCAGTTGGTTCAAGCGGCCATTGTTTAAAACTTTTTCAAGGCTGAGCACAATTTCCATTGCAGCAGGAGCCGTGAGAACCAGCAAATGTGGGAAAACCATCTTCAGGCAAATGGCAGTGCCACCTTGGATTTCAACAACTTCTTAAAGCTGAGGCAACACTTTAAAATTTTTAACCATGAACCAAAAATCCAGCTTATCAGGTTAGTTTGGACTCATCCAAGGGTCAAGTCCACCAGAAAATTGGGTGTCCTGGAGAAGAAAGTGTTGAAATGGCCAGAGTACATTCAGTCTAAGTAGAAACTCAAGAAAAGTCCAGATTAATACCTTTTTATATGTTTGGTAAACCTGCTGATGGAGTAATCCGAATTCAGTGCATTGATGAATCTTTAATCAGCTTCGGCGAAATATGAAAAGCTTTTGATGAATATTTTAATCTTCAAGTTGTGGAGCACATAGATCTTAAAAAGAGGCATAGAAAATTCTCAGTAAAGCACCGAAACACCAAAACACATTACTCGAGTAAACTACGCGAGGGAGCTAGAGAGGCTGGGAACATTCTAGGAGTCTCAAAAATATAGCCTTTTCAAAATCCTGACACATTATCTGAACTGCTACAGCAGGGGACAGTGCTGAGTGAGCAGCTGGCTGTGAATGAAGGAAAGTTATCCAATGAGCCCCAAAATAAACAAACCCCGAGAAAGGAAAATGAAATAAGGTTGGAAAATGTTTGTATCAGAACTGAACTGGAAGCTTTGAAACTCAAGATTCAAGCTGAATATATACCCTTGGAAACGCATGTGACATTAAAGTCATCAATGAACCAAATTGTTCAAGATCTGAACAAACACATTTTTGATGTATCATAGAGCTACAAGGAAAAGACTACAGAGTTGAAGAAAGTGGTTGGGCGTTTGGAAGAAAATTTGGGAAACATTACATTTCCAAGGGGATATATGAAGAGATGAAAATATAGAAATTAGAATGGCAAGTGAAAGTAAAAGTTCTCACAAAAGAATCTCAAAAACAATTAACAGAAGCACAATTACAGAATGCGAGCTTGAACGACAGCAAGGAAAAACTGATCAGTGTAGAGAATCAACATTGATAAGGAAAAATGAGAGCTAATGAGAACACTGGAATGTCACTCACAGGAGGTAGAACACTTGAAAGAGAATTTAAACACTTAATTGATGCACTTGTAGAAACAAATTCAACAAATATGAATCTTAACTTAAATTTTGATGAACTTCAAGCATCAGGAATCTTCAGTAAGCATTGTGCCAAATGCAGGGAACAGGAGAATCAGTTGCTAATGGATCAGAACAGTTGCTTGAAAGCAGAATTAACAAACAAAACTGATAAACTTCTTGAACTTTGGTTCAATATGAACAACATGGAAGATGAGATGCAAAGTGCAGAAGTGCAAATCCAGAATTTAAAAGCAGAAAAGGTGAATTCTATGGAACAAATTGAAGATCTAATAAATGAATTGAAAGTGTCCAAGGAGCAGACAGTGGCCATGGAAGAAAGATTCAGAAAAGAATTGAATGCCCAGGTGAAGTGGTTAAACATATATAAGAGTTCTGCAGATAACTCTGAAACAAAGACAACACAACTTACCAGAGTTGTTGCTGAGCTGAATGAAAAACAGCTAGAGAAGAAGAAAATGTGGCTAAAATTGTGAAACAAGTGGGAATGAAAGTTCCATTGTTGAAACATAAACTTCCATATGTGCTGCGGTGAGACGCACAATGAGAAAAAGAGGAAAAAATGCTACGGGAATGAGCACAGCATTCGATCGACCCCGAAATAAACAACTACCTATCACCACAACTGCAAAGAGTGGTTCAATATCAAGGAGTGGAAAAGGGGGGTGAAAAGATACCCAGATGCCAGAACAACCTTCAAATCAGCAGAGTTTACCTGCACCAACCGAGCCGTTGGTTCAACAATAGTGCAAATGAGATATGGAAAGGTTATAAGGCTTCCAGACCACCTGAACCTATGAAGTCAGAGGCTTGAAGGGGAAATGTAGGATAGTAATAATATGTAAATACATAGAGTAAACTACAATAACTTGTGATACATTGGATAAAGACTTGGAGGGGAGGTGTAGTATAAGGTCTGGCATATATAGGGTTAATATGGCACTGAATACAGTACCGCCCACACAGTGATGAAAGGGAACACATGACCTAGAAGTCAGTGTAATATTGGACAGAGCCATGTGTAGAAGCAAGCATGGAGACAGCTTCTAGCATGTACCCTTTACTGTATATACATGCATAATTCTTGTAGTTCATAAATATGTACTGTTAGCCTACTTAAGACTACAAAGACTTCATTAAGGTCTACCGAACGGTATCCAAAACCCTGCAAAGGGTATCAGCACCACTTTCTCCAACCTCTTCACTTAACTAAATTCTTTGATCCCGGGTACCTTTCTGGTAAATCTCCTCTGCACCCTCTAAGTAACATCTTGACATCCTTTCTAAGCTTTGGAGTTCAAAATTGGTCACAATACTCTACCTGAGACCAAATCACTGTTTTTATATAGGTTTAGCTAATGTATGCTGTGCCTTGTGAAGCTAAGGATTCTGTATGCCTTTTGAACAGTCTTCTTCACTTGTCCTTCCACTTTTAAAGATTTCTGTACGTACACCCCGAGGTATCTCTGCACATGCACCCTCTTTAAAATTGTGCTATTTGATTATATTCTTCTTACCAACTGCTTCTGACTTCATTCTTCCTACCAAAACGAATCATTTCACACTTCTCTGCATTAAATTGCATCTGCCACGTGCCCACCCGATCCACCAGTCTACATGGTCCTGATGCCTGTTGTTATCCTCCTCCTCACTGTTTACACTACATTTCTGAGTTTCGTGTCATCTGCAAACTCTGAATGTACACCCTGGATACACAAATCCAGGATTATGGAAGCAACCCTTCTCCCCACCAACCCCTTCCAATACCCCACATCCCTTGCTTTATCGATTGTGGAACAGCATACTGCAACTGCAGGGCAGTGGACGTGCATGTCACTTCTTTCTACGTCATCTATCAATCATGTTACAATGCTTTTCCGATCAGAAATATTGCCAGTCTAATGCTCAACAGTGATGCAATTCAATCCTTGAAAATCACCGTTAATTGACCATCAAATTTTAGTCAGCAGCAGGAATAAAAGTGCTTTCTTTCCCGCAGTTTAGTTGAAAACACGGAAAACCAAACCGAAGAGAGAAGGGTAACATCGCAAATCTCGGTTCATGGCGTGCGCTGCATTTTTAATGTTTACATCTTGGAGTTTAGTCTGCAGATGGGAATACCATTTCCTCTCTGTCTGACCTGAACAGCAGATGTGTGACTCTGACAGGAATCAAGGTGAGGAAGGGAAACCAGCACAAACTGGAAAAATATCATGGCCTCAATGGCTGAGATTTTTTAAGGAAGGCCGTGCATCTGCCTGACTAATGATGAAGTTTGGAAATCTCATCAGTAGCAGCCAGGCCGGGACCTCTGCTTAACATGGGTGGTCACGAGCAGAAAAAAAAAGTCTACAAACAAATGATTGCAAAATGTGATAGCTATCTGGTGGGCCACATGAACAGAGAAAAAAAAATGGCATTTTCCTGTTGAAAGAGAAATTGTGGGTGATGTGCAACAACGATTAACTATTTTTCAACTGGGCATACAAAAATATACAGCAAAAGCAAGCAGATCTCATTCCTTCAAACCCAAGTGTTAGCCTATTCCTTTGAGCATTGACCAACCCCACCCCCTGCCCTTTAGCCTTCAAGTTAGTCATTTCCTCCTAACTTATAACAAACATAAGTTACAATATTTTAATGCTGTATTCATATATATAAATATCTTAAATTTAATAATGCCAAGCAAATGTGCAGGCTAGATTAAGTCACGACAAAAGCGCACTTTGTTTTCCTCACATAATTATTATAAAGGGTTTGAACTGATTCGGTCCTGGTTTCTCACACTGTAAATAATTGTCAGTCCAGCCACTGACGGAGTCCCGACAGGGAAGGGGGGAAAGCAAAGGAGCGATCATCTTTACCTAACCTCACCCCCATCACCCCCCAAAATCCCCATAGCAACCGACTAGGCCTAGGAGAAAGTCACAGCCTGTCCCCTCCGGTTAAGAACATTTGTGGCACAGGGAGACTTTCAAAAATTGGAGAAAGCGTGTGAAAAATAAATGGAGAAAAGGGGGAGGCAAGGAAATCCTTTTAAAGAGCTGCTCAAACCAGGAAATAAAATAGAACATCCTTCAATCACTTTCAGTGAATTGACAGCGTGAGCAATGTGCTGTATCGGCAGAAATATTGTTTGATATTACTGTTTGAATTGAATCCTTTCACCAGGAAATATGGAGATACTGCGGAAATTTTGCATTGATGGGCGGGCCAGAGGAGAAAGAAAATTATTTCTCTCCCTTCCTTTGCCCCCAACCTCCATTTATACTTTGAGTTTCCTTGTGCTTTGCTCCAAAAAGCCTTGGCCTAACGCTAACACTTATCTCACTGTTAAGGGTGTATGCAGGTAATAGAAGCCTCCAGGGTGACACTTTCTCCAAATTGTGCCACTTGACAGCTGAGATCAGGAAGTCATATAAGGAATTAAAGGCACAAAGCCCGCAATCTGTCATTCTGTGCACAGCGGACTGAACTTTAACACATTGCGTCAATTTTACTTTCTCTAGGGGTTTTTTTGATCAGATTATTTGACTGAAAAACTCATTGGGCAGAATCATTCCAGGTTTGTACAAAGTGTGGCAAAGGGTGGGAAAAAGGATGCTTTATCCGCCGGCCAGAATGGTGGGTTTTCACACCGTATCATCTCATTCCCGGCACATCCCGCCTCATTAATAATGCCAGATCGCTGGCGGGGCGACCTCTGATTCACCTGCCCCACTATCACCTCAGGCCTTCAGTAATCCAGGTGCCATGTTTAAGGGGTGCCCCTGCACAGAGCTCTCTCCCTCTCTAAGGCATCAGAAGTGGCTGCTAAGTCATGACTGCCAAAGGGAGGAAACAGGGTGCCCCCAAATTAAGTGATGCCTCCCTCGGACACCTACTGGATGCAGTGGGGGGCCTGCTGCAAAGTCCTCTACCCCAGCTCTGGGCAAAGACCAGCAAGCAAGGTCACCAATCCAGCATGGAAGGTGGTGGTCAGTGCTAATGCCCTGCAAAAGAGGACAGCCACCCAGTGCTGCAAGAGGATGAATGATCTCCTCCATTCCGGCCGAGTAAGTCACTCATCTCATTACTCTCAACTCACACACTCACAAACCCATCACACATCCACAGGGATCTCACTCACTGCTAGTTCAAGGGGCATCACCATTGACTCTCTCTCACACACCTTCATCTGCCCTGCGGAACATGTCCTCATCTCGTCTATGGCATCACTCACCACCCACACATGCCAGGTATCCTTCTCATCTGGGTTGGCAGGCGTCCTGCTTACACTCTCTCCATCTGGATTCATGCAAGACAAGCTGATACACAACAAAAGGGGGAGGTTGCAGACTGGTGGGGGAATGCCTGATATCAAAGTCTTCACAGACTTTGAAAATAGAGCCATCCAGCTGGCTGGGAACAATCTGGACTGTTCCTGTGCTGCCAGTAAGGTTGGTGGTGCTCAACCAAGTGATGATCCAGCATTGCAACATCCATCAGATAACCATGCTGTGAGTCACTTCCCTTGTTCCCCAGTCCCCTGCCATACATTAATTCTCTCTCCATGCTTTCACAGGCACATCTGGGAAGCAGCCAAGGGGGCCCATGAGCCAGGTTCTCCACTCAAGCCCCAAACACACCTTGGAAGAAGAAGCTGATGACAACCTAATTGAAGATCTGTCACAGCGCTCACCGACAGTGCAGAGACACACACCTTGGTGGGACCTAGTTCTCGAGTAGCTTCGGGATCACAATCTGATAAGCACATCGCACTGGCTGATCCACAGCAGGCGGCGGCAGGGACTTCCCAGATGCCCGGCACTCAGAAGACTGCTGGAGACCGGAAATCTGATGAGTCCGAGTCAGATGAGGAGCCTCTGGACTCGGTTTTACTTCAGTTGCTGGAGCTGCAAAGACAAGCTCAGGAATATCAGGAAGGGATGTCCACTGCACTCCTCAGATTGCAAGGCAGGATGGAGGTGGCTGTCTACCTTCAGTCTGAGGTGATAACACCGGCATACCAACAGACTGATGTCGATACTGGTAGGATGGCGACCACCATGGAGACCTTGGTCCAGGGCATCAGTCCTGCATTGTTGCGCTGGCCAAACTCCATCACTGATGCCATAGTTGGCCTCCAATATTGTCAATGCAAGAGGGGCGCAGGGCAGCTCAATCTCACTCCAGCTACCCCTTCTCCTCAAGGTGTCAGCCAGGGGCCCTCGGGCACCCATCGGGAGGAGGATCAGCAGGTGCACAACCTGGGGTTATCCACCTAGATGAATCCAGGAGGGTCCAGACCATCCAAATCCCCCCTTTCTGTGACCTCAGCAGCTCCAGCTCCACAGGCCGAGGAGGGTGCCACTGCCGCACAGCAGGACCCCGAAAGCAGGCTGGGGCCCTCCAGGTCTTGGCCCTCCAGAGGACACCCATCAAGGTTATCACAGATCAGGGTGTCGCAGTCAGCAGGCTGCCTCCACCTCTGCTGTGGATGTCGGGGGAGCACCAAGACATGTGGCTAGGTTAGGAAGGTTAAGAAGATGTATCTCTTTTGGAGTCAAACAAGTAAACTAAGTTAACAAAATGAGGGATAAATTAAGCACAGCCCCTAAGTTAGGGTCACTGCAAAACCAAAGACAAAATTTAAAGGAAACTTACAACATCAAACCAAAATGTGATTAACATTGTCGATAAGGCACCCCAGCCCCCGCGGTGCCAGTTGCACAGTTTGGCATGGGTGTTAATCACCTGTACTTAACATTCACCATTGTAAATATACTGCCAAGAATGTCACTCTGTTAATGGCTCCTTATTATGATGATCAGTTTTCATGTCACTCAGATGTGAAACCTTGGTTTCTGCACAAGATAAGGGCAGGTGTGTCAGTCCAGGGCCTCTTCCCTGTGCCGTGTGTAACCTTCAGACCAAAGTGATGGTCTGGCCTCACACTCCCTGGAAACATTATTGATGCCTGCACCTTGATGGTGCTGCTCATTGCTGCCAGAATGTAGTGGGCAGGCGTCACAGAGTTCCATCATTCTCTCTGTGTGCTCTCAGCACCTTTAAGGTGGGGCTCGCCCCCCCATCTCTTCAGCATCCGTGACCAGTGACACTGTCCTGAGGGGGTCAGGTGCTGAAGACAGACAAAGGATCAGGTGCTTTTAAAGTTTCACGGTTGCATCTCCATGATCTGACCCTGATCACGGAGCACAAGTGAGCTGCCCTCGGCCAGACAGGAGTCAGACTTTCATAGAGGCAGTGTGAAGATCTATGGAGTGTCCTCACTACATGCCGGGCCAGGCACCTCCACCGCTCTCTGCTTCTTCTTCTTCTTCTCTGCTCTCCGTAATCCATGAGGCACACCATTAAATCACCAGACTCCATGATCCTCATGTTCTCCTCCTGCAGAATCAAAGAGAGAAATGCTCGGGTTAGCATAGGTTTACTAGAATCTTCTCTTGGTTAGGTCTGAAGGCCCCTTCGCGCAGGCAGGAGAGCGCTGGACACCACTTGGATGGCCAGTGTGCAGTGCGCTCACTGGCTGTCTGAAACCCCACCCACCTCCGCCTCACTCCAGTTGACCGATTGGTGGCAGCTTTGCCCATTGGACTGCATACTGTGCTCTCAGCTCAGGCACAGGCATTGTCCTTACCCACACTGCAAGGCTGTACTGTTAGCTTGAACCATGATGGATGCTGCTCCAAACCTGAATAAATATATTACAAGGAGCTGTGACAAGCGCCTCCACCAGTAACTGCACCATGACCACCTATCGCAAGGGGATTCTACAACTTGCCCAGTCGGCCAATTGTTCTGCTGCCCCCTAAAACGCACATTCATTCGCAGCCTGTGCCTGAGGGGTGAAAGGTTCTGGAGAATTTGGTGGCACTTTCATGCTTTTGCATTGCTTGAGTTGGCAGAAAAGCTTCAGAGGCCCAACTTCAAGCAGTTCAATGAAGCTGTAGCTGAACGGTCTCAGCTGCTGGAGGATGCTCACTTTTGACAAGCTTTTCCAAGTGTGTGGCCGCTTCCCTCATCGTCTTTCTCCCCCACACCCTTCCCTGCCCCTGAGGCATGTACCTGTGTGCTCCCATCAATCTCTGCTGCCTTTCCCCCCCCTCCCACCCCACGCCTCCCCCCCGACTGGCACAACCCACATTGGACCCTTGTCCTGATACCGTACTGAAATCCAGCCTGGAAAAAGCAACTTGCCTGTGTAGCTCCACCAAATGCGCTGTGCCTCTTCTTCGATATCCTTCAGGTGATGCTTTCGAGCGCTGCACAAGGTTGTGTGCACTCAACTCTGAGTACCCCTCGAAGTTCAGCTGGCCAGGTGCATGCTTTTTAAAGGCAGTCATAAATCACGCTGTCCTGACATCACTCCGAGGTGCGCGGTAAATTTTGATGTTGGGGGGGTGGGGATGATTCCAGCGTGCAGGGCTTATCATTAGATGCAAATGCATTAAAATAACATTCCCAAGGTGGGTGGCGGGAAATGCAGCCCCGCCATTGACGAGCGGAGTGGACGATCGCAAACTGGTCTCGAGGCGGCATGGAGCCGTTTTATGGCCTTTTCGCCATATTGTTCACGCCCTCCCAACCCCCGCCCACCTCTGTGCTTTCCTACCTTACTCCCAGAAAACTGTTGACTTTCCCAACTCCCCTTCCTGTTCCCCCCTGTCAGCTGACACTAAAAATGGTTCCCTCTCCTCAAGTGCTGCCCCCTTCCTTTCAAATCTGCCTCCCTCAAAAAGCATGCCCTTCACCCTGGTGCAGATCATCCCATCCCCGAAACTCCCATCCCTCTATAATTTCCCCGAACCTGTTGTTGCCTCTTAAACCTGTACCCATTTTTCCCACAACTCCAGGTCACTCAAGTTTCCACCCCTGCCAGTAGCCCTGGTTCCATCCACTCTTACCCATCCCATCATGGCCAGAGTAACAATGGGCCTGCACACACGTATATTGCAGGCATCTCTTATACTTTGGGGAGACGGTGGTGTGGTGGTATTGTCACTTTACTAGTAATCCAGACACCCAGGCTAAAGATCTGAGGGCATGGAATAAATCTGGAATATAAAACTAGTCTCAGTAATGGTGACCCATGACAACCATCTGTAATGGTCACCGCAACAGCTATCATCCACTGTTGTAAAAACCCATCTGGTTCATTAATGCCCTTTAAGGAAGGAAATCTGCCGTCCTTACCTGGTCTGTCCCATAGCAATGTGGTTGACTCTTAACTGCCCCCTGAAAAAGCAAGCCACTCAGTTCAAGGGCAATTAGGGGTGGGCAACAAATGTTGGCCTTGTCGGCGATGCCAAAGCCCATGAAAGAATAAAGAAAAGATATCTGCACCATAGCATGGCAGGTGGTTACACCAATTTTTGCAACCTAAGTGCTGTCCCTTCACACACACAAACGCATTGCAGAGGGAGTCAGGCCTGGAGCTAATTGGCTGCCAGTCACATAATCTGGCCAGCAACAGCATTTTAAGGGTTGATGCTGAGCCTGAAATGTGCAGCAAGGTTGGGTGGGGGGGGGTGTTGTTTGGGGGTTAGAGGGGTAAGGGGGGGTCAGATGGTCATGAGGTAAGAAGGAACTAAGCCTTGAAATCCTTATAATGCTGGTGATACAAAGCTGCCATTACATCAGGTGGTGGTAGGAATGTGAGGCAAGACAGCTGGCCTGCAGCCCCTATTTTAAATCAAAGTATCTTTCCAAAGAAGGGTTAGGTACATCTTGCATTGGCCTTGATTCACCATGACGCCATGACAACAGATTATGCTGAGAGAATAACGTAATCCATAAGAAATCCCATTTGTTCTGTCTCAGTGTTGGCATCATTGTACTAACCTGCATGAAGCAGATATATTAATGTGCCACAACTAGATGGGGGAACAGAGTGGGGAGAGCGTGATGAGGCAACCCTTTAGAAGTCTAATTTCTCCATGGCTACTGATTGTAAAGTTATTGGCAAATTTAAAGTTGGGCTTACCAGGAATGTTTTTAATGGTCTTAGACAGCAAAGCCAAGGTGAAAATCTATCATTTCAAAACCTCTTACCCCTCTCCTGCATCTCCTGGGATCCACAGTATTGCCAAAAATAGCACCAATATCTTTCCATGTTATGCAAATACCACTGGGATTGGGATGAGATCAAGGGTGTACCCATAGGAAGGTGGAAATTCCCGTCCTCATATATCCAGGCTCTCGTTTCCATCAGAATCAACTATACATGACAATACCGCAGCAAAAAACCATATGGAGGCTAGGGACTCGAAGCTAGGGGCTCTAGTCTCAGTCTGACTTACAAAGTCTCCAAGAAGCATAGTTTACCAGCTAGTCCTGAGGCACACTGTTTTGCCTATAACCCCAGGTTGCATGATCCTAGTCTTTTCTTAGGATCTGGATCAGCAGAGGGGCAATTGCCAAACTATTGCCATCTGCTCTGAGGATACCTGTGGCTACCTTGCAGTGAGAATAAACTGTGATCTGAGTAGAAATGTTGCAATGCCGACTGGTGGGGATAGCGCCAGGGAGCAGCACAGGGACAGCCTTCCTTACCAAGCACTTTTCACAGAACCACAGCTATCTAACGGGGTAGGGGAGCAGTGGGGGTGGGGGGGAGGGGGGAAGTGCTGGACTGCCACGTTGTTATGTTCCTTCTATCGGGCCACGCGTGCAGTGAACACAGTTGCACGCCTCTCTACTGATAAGTGAGTTGGTAATCAAGATGATGTGGATGAAGAGACCATTGTAAAATGAAGCACATGCTGTTTATTCACATAAGTAGCAGGGCACGAACACGTGCACTTCTCAAGCCAGAACCCATTCTAACACTGATTAACAATGTAGCCCACACTACACTGCAATAGGGTAATACAATCACATGGTCAATCTGCTCACATTCTCTTAAAGGTGCATTGCACCTCAGATTACCACACACGTTAAGGAATGCAATCTTTTACATTAATGGTCTCTTGTCCTTTGGGCACTAGGGGGCATTTTACTCTAATAAAGGTGCAATATAAATGCAAGTTGTTGCTGTTTTCTCCTACCACTTCTTCAGCCCTGCCCCTTTAGCATTGGTAAAGACTGCCCAAGGTTCCAAGCGCACTTTAAGGACCCTCAAAAAATTACTGAATTTTTATGCCCCTGCCTCTGCTTTAATCACTTTCATTCCTCTGAACACAACTTACAAACAAATCTTCCTCTATTCTCACTTGTGCCTTGCCTGCAAACCATCCGAGTTTGCATATGGAGCCGTGAATAAAAGCAGCTTGAACCAGAGTTGAGTGGCACTTGACTTGATCTTTCAGCTAAGACTAGTGCCCATTTTAAACCATTTAGAAAAGACTGAAACATAGAAATCAGCCTCTCTATGTCCACAGTTCTTGACAGATGTTTAAAGCATCATTATCCATTACTTACAAGATAACTCAGTCTGTTCTGTCAGCTGATGGCATCTAGCCCTGGTCTACTGTTAGAACCCTCTCTTTTCCTGTACAACTTTTTAAAAAATGATCGACTTCAAACATGCTGTAGGTAGTAGCCTGCAAACTTAAAATAGGTTGCTCTCAAACATCAAGAAAATGAAACAGCGCGTTACCATGGGACCCAGATCATAGAGAGGACATTTCACACTATATTTATAGAAGTATTTAGATTTATAACCAATGTCAAACTATTTAAATCATTCCTACAGTCTAGGATCGGAACAATGTAGACAGTGTATTAAAGCTCTGTAATATGTACATGGAATATAAAATCTTATAAAATCATGTTACAAACCAAATGGTTCATTCGTAAAAGTTTTCCATAATTCTTATTATCATTTATTAGTAAAGTTTCTATGGTGTGTTATACTTAGAAGTTAGTGAGTGATCGTTGGCCAAATTCTGTTCTTTGCAAAGGAACAGGATTAGCAATGTTTCTTTCTAATTGTGGAGCTACCCATCCCCAGCACTAGAGGGCAGTAATGGCCTGCGTTAATAGACGCTGCTGAAAGTTAGGTCACTAGTGCCAGAACGGTTATAAAAGGGTTCTTCTGAAAACAGTAGAACTTGCTGGCTGAGAAAACAATACATGCTGAAAATGAGATTAATTTTAATTGAGTGCCAGGAATAATGGGGAAGCCAGGAGAGTGGGAGCGGAACATTCAGCCTACTTGATGTCAGATATTTATTGGCCGCATTAAACCCTGGATGGGTTTGACCCAGACCCTGCCTTTTCCCAAGACCTCACACACACACCACCGTCTGAATTTATGTTTCCATTCTTACTGTTTCGACAACACATTTTCATGTAAAATCAGAAACTTTCCTCCACATCCTGACAGTGAAAAGGGATCCTGCATTTTTCCAATATTATTTCCTGAGTGTTAAATGCATCTGAGAGCACAGGAGAGGCGGGAAAGCAAATCCATCCTTCCGAAGAGCAGGCATAATCCGTCCTCTCACTAACGCTACTTGTCGTCTATTTTATATCCCGAATCCATGCAGAGATGACGCTAGGTTTTATCCACAGTGCCATAAAATGTCTACTCCACGCTTCAGCTTAGGTTTCCAGCTCTTTCTGCAATTTGTTTACTTTTATCTGAGTCCACACCCAGGTTTAACCAATCAAGCATAGTAAGCATCAACAGTAAACAGACTTACATAATCAAACACAGAACAACTTATTTAATGTCCTGAGGGACATTTCTCATCCCTGTGCAATGAAAACACATTTTTGCCTTAAAGCATCAGCATTTTGGCTTCTTTGAGCGCCATGGTACATGAAGGGTTAAAACTTCACCCTGCTTATCAAAGAGAAAAATGGTCCAGCCTAACTCAGTACAATGTTTGCAATCAGTCTGAACCTGGTGTCCAAGAGAAAGAGAAAGACCAAACATTACATTTAAAGTAATACAAGGATCTTGTAGAATTTATTTTCAAACATGTGTTTGATTATCATCTATTTTTGAATTTAGTGGACAGTTATTTAAAATTTGTCTGGGCCTGGTTTCTTTCTCAGCCTGATTCAGTCTCAGCCTGTTTGAGGCCTTCGGAGAGGGCTAAGAATGCCAAGTAGTTTCCATTGATGTGGGGAGAAAGGAAAAAAAACTGTTGGGTTTGAGAACATAGTTTAGTGCAGCAAACATGAAGTAAATATTGTTTTCTACTCCCTCAACAAGAACAGCAACTGATATTTATACGGCACCTTTGACATAATAAAATGTTCCAAGTTGCTTCACAGGAATGTTCTAGAACAAAAAAAGACACTGAACTGCGTAAGGAGATATTAGGTTAGATGATCAAAAGCTTGGTCAATGAGGTAGGTCTTAAGGGGTATCTTAAAGGCGGTGGAGAGGCAGAAAGGGTGTAGGGAGAAAATTTCAAAACTTAAGGCCTAGGTAGCTGAAGGCATGGTCTTGTTATTATAGTGAAATCAATAAGTCAAAACAGAGCGATCCCCGTTTGGTCTTTGGGAAGGTTACAAACTTAGCTAGATATCCAAGTGTTTGAAAGCTGGGACATTAGGGAGCAGAGGCCCACCTATGGGAGCGGGTAATTAGGTTGAGCCCCACACCCCCAAAAAAGAGAGTGCCATTGAATCATGGAACTGAAAGCACTGAAAGAGACCATTCAGTCCGTTGCCATTCCCCAGTTGCTAGTTCTTCATTAAAAGGTGCCCGGTAGGTACCAAGGGTTTAAAAGCATGGAGAGGGGAAGATCTGAACCTATTCACTCAGACTTTACTGTTGTATAATATCTGGTGGAAAGGTAAGAAATTGGGGGTGTGGGGGTGTGGGGAGGAGGGTGGGGATGGAATCTCTGGTCCCACCAGCAGCGGGAGGCTTGGTGGGAGGGGGGAGTTTGGCCTGAGGCCAAGGGTCAGTTTCCCAATGGCGGGATGAACTTTAACGATTGTGTTCTCAGGACTTTAAAGGCGGGTTAAAGATGAGCCGAGCTTCCCAACGAGCAGTGTCAAGAAGCCCGTTTTCATGCATTAGCAAGTCATGCATGCTCATTAAAAGGCCCTCTCGTCGGAATTGAGTTCCTCTGCCAAATTAAGTTCCTCGCCAGTGAGAAACTAGAACATTCACATTTACGACTGTACGTTAAGTGGCGTGCACCTGGTAAGGTAGACTTTTTCTATGATTAACTGTGAGTTGCCGTTGCACTGTCCCCTTTGGGGAGTGTCTGTAAATCCAGCCTATACTACAGACCGAGTGGTGGCAGTACCTGTTGCATGGAGGATGATCAAGGAGGGGAAGAAGGGTTAGTGGGGAAGGGTGGACCAGTGGCATGTAAGGGTGGAAGGAATAGTGCAGACTCTCCGGGTGCCCTTTAAGTATGGTGCCCAGACCTATGACCCCTTGAGGTAACGGCAGGGACGGTGACTTCCTACCATCAGAATCGATGAGCTCCTCGCGGATGTATATTTAATGAGCTGAACAGCGCACGATCGCACGTGGGCAGCCATTTCACCCCAGCAGAAATCACTCTCACATCTGTGTCCACCGCCAAACTTAAACTCCAGAACAGAAGATTCCAACTAGGGAAAGAAAACATAGATTTCAGGGAAAAGAGACAGAAGACAAACAATAAAATTAAATGGAAATTGTCGGGGTAATTTTGGCACCACTCACCTTTTCCTCTCGACTTTTTTCCCTCCTCTCCTCAAAATGTTGACTGAGGCTGGATTTTGAGGATCCTTGGCCACAGTACGCCTACAGGTCCATTGAGTTTCTCAAAGGAAATCCCTCCTTGTTAGAAGAAGATGTGGAAATTCTGACTAAGGTCAGCTGTGTCAGTGGATCTGTGGGCCCAACTGCTGGTGCCCTCACCCGTATCTCCCGACAGGGCTGAGCATACCTCTGGTAATGGTTTAAATATATGCAGAAGACCCAATTCCCAAGGTAAGCCAGGGCAGTAGATCCAACGTCACAGCTACAATATACGCTCAGTTGCCCATCAGTACAGCTAGGAGGTTCTTGTCAAAAATCCCAGGTTGGCTGAAGTAGATTGGAAAATTAGATGAAGATTTACAATGGCAGGTTAGCACTGGCAAACATTTAAAGAAGTAATACATAGCCCTCAGTGAATATACATTCCCTTAAAGAATAAGAACCCCACTGGAAAAGTGGCACAGTCATGGCTAAGTACAGAAGTTGAGGATAGTATTAGATTCAAAGTGAAACTCATGATGTTGCCAAAAACCACAGAGAGCCTGAGGACTGGGAGGATCAGAAGATCAGCAAATGAGGAAGAAAGTAGAATGAGAGAAACGAACAGGAAGTACACAAACAGATTGTGAGGGCTCCTAAAAGTATGTAAAGATGAAGAGATCAGTGAAAGTAACCATGAGTCCCTTAGGGGTATAGATAAGTGAAACTATAATGGGGAATAAGGAAATGGCAGAGATGCTAAATATTTTTTGTCTGCCTTCAAATCAGAGGACACAAAGAACATGCCGGAAACTTTGGGAAACCAAGAGTCTGATGAGAGAAAGGTGGTGGCGTATTCCAGTTCACTCAGGCATTTGCCATGGCAACATGCACTTTTACACACAAGTTGTAGTCTGGAGCGTTGGATAGTGATGGAAGTGGCTTCAGCTTTATTTCCATCACGTGGCTGACTAAGAATCTCTCCCACTCTTACCATGTGCCATTTGCAGGTAAATACTCAACATGTTTGACTGCATTATGAATGCGCCTTCCTTGGTCATCTGGTTCTGGGTTGGGATTTGAATCCGCAGCTTCTGGCTCAGAGGCAGAGATGCTACATGGTGCATCACAAGACCTCCTAACGAGAGTGAGGAACTTAAACAAATTAGTATTAGTAAAGAAAAGGTACTAGAAAACATGCAAATTAGGAGCAGGAGTAGGCCATTAGGCCCCTCAAGTCTCCTTCGCCATTCAATAAGATCATGGCTATTTGGATTGTGGCCTCGAGTCTACATTTACCCCTGGTAACCTTTGACTCCCTTCTTAGTCAAGAATCTATCTACCTCAGCCTTAAAATTATTCAATGACCCTGCCTCCACTGGTCTCTGGGGAAGACAGTTCCAAAGACTCATTACCCTCTGAAAGAAAACATTTCTCCTCATCTCCATCTTAAATGGGCAACCCCTTATTTTTAAACTGTGTCCCCTCATTCTAGTCTCTCCCACAAGGGGAAACATCCTTTCAGCATCCACCCTGTTAAGTTCCCTTACATGTTTCAATAAGATCACCTCTCTTTCATCTAAGCTCCAGAGGATACAGGCCCAGTCTGTCCAACATTTGCCCATAAGATAAAGCCCATCCCAGATATCAGTCGAATGAAACTTCTCTGAACTTCTCCTAACGCATTTATATCCTTCCTTAGATAAGGAGACCAAAACTGTACATACTACTCCAGGTGTGGCCTCACCAAAGCCCTGTACAACCGTGGCAAAACATCCCTACTTCTGTATTCCATTCCCCTTGCAATAAGTACCAAAATTTCATTTGCCTTCTGAGTCACTTGCTAAACCTGCATGCTAACCTTTTGTGATTCATGTACCAAGACAACCAAATAAGATCCGAAGGGGATTTGACAGGGCAGATGCTGAAAAGACATTTCCCCTTGTGGGAGAGACCAGAACTTCAAAATAAAGGGTTGCCCATTTAAGATGGAGGTGAGGAGAAATGTTTTCCTTCAAAGGGTAGCGAGTCTCTGTACCTCAGAGTTCTACAATTTCTCTCCAATTAAACAATATGCTGCTTTTCCATTCTTCCTGCCAAAGTAGACTTGTTCACATTTTCCCATATTGTACTCCTTCTGCCAAATATTTGCCTACTCACTTATCCTATCTACATCCTTTTGCAGGCTTCTTATGTGCTCTTCATAACTTATTATCCTACCTATCTTTGTGTCATCAACAAATTTAGCAACCATTTATTTGGTCCTTTCATCCAAGACATTGCTATGAGTTGTAATGGTAGGTTAAGGCCCCAGCACTGATCCCTGTGGCACTCCAGTCCTTATGGTGGGCGGGGCAGGCGAAAAGGCCAAGCGGCCTTTGCTCTTTTTAGGAAACCTCATCCACGGGCGGGATGAGGTTTCCAACAGCAAATAAAAATGAAATACAAATTAAAACATCTCATGAATAACATGTCCCTGCTCATGTGACAGAGTCACATAAGGGGACGTGTTTTCTAACATCTTAGTAACTTTTACTTTTAATGGTTTAAACTCTTCTTCTCCGTGAGGCAGCTCTGTGCCTCAGGAAGTTTTTCCAGTGTGCACCCGCGCATGTGCACGAACCTGCACTCTCACCAACCCCTCCCTCCCCCCTCCCTTACACAGGCAGCACTGCAGCACACGTTTCATGCTGGGCAGGCCTTAATCGCCCCGCCAGCCTGAGATCGTGGTACCGCCCTGATCGTGCACAGCAGTCGGCTTCCCGTTTGTTCCTGCTTGCCCCCAACGAGGGAACAATTGTCCCCACGGTAAACATGGGGGAGTTTAGAATGTAAGGTATAAAAGGACATTTGCATTTTTACATCAACCAAACTAGGTTGCTTTCAAAGGGCAGGTGAAATGTATCACCTAGCGAGGTGAAGTTTAGGAACAGGGGGAGGATGTTTCCCCCGCTCTTGGTGGGGGCGGTTGGGAGGGTTACCGCTGCCCACAATCTGGGCCGGTCCGCGGTTTCACTCTGGCCAATTAAGGCCCACCCAGTGTGAAACGCACACGGCAGAGCTGCCTGTGTAGGCGGGGTGGGAGGTGGGCGAGAGCACAATTTTGTGCATGCGGGTGCGCGTGTGCTGGAAAAGGACCCTGAGGCAGAGAGCTGCCTCAGGAAAATGAAGAGTTTAAACCATTAAAAATAAAGATTGTTAAAATGTTATAAAAAGTACCTGGATCTGCACCTTAAGTGCTGTAAGCTGCAGGTCTATGGGCCGGGTGCAGGAAGGTGGGATTAGAAAGGGCACCTGGGTGTCCTTGGGCTGGCATGGACAAGATGGACTGAATGGCCTCCTTCTGTGCTGTAACTTTTCTATGGTTCTATGGTTCTATGGTTCTATGTCCCTGCTCATATGGCTCTGTCACATGAGCAGGGATAAGTTATTAATGAAATGTTTTAACTTTTATTTAATTTATAAGAGCTGTTGGAAACCTCATCCCGCTCGTGGATTAGGGTTCCTAAAAAGTGCAAAGGCCGCTTGGCCTTTTTGCCTGCCCCGCCAACCGTAAGGTTGGATGAGCAGCAAAAACTTTCATTCAATTACCTTTTTGATGGCCTTAATAGGCCTTTTAATTGTCGGCGGCGCACTGCTGACTCCTGCACTTGCCCTCCAACGGAAATATCGCACGAGTGCGTGATGACGCCGGGACACTCACCCAACATCATTGCGCGTCTTTTAACATTCAGTCGGGTCGGGAGCATGCCTGCCTGATGAGCGTTATATTCTGGCTGGTGTGTTTATTTTTCCCAAAGATTACTGGTAAAACTTAACGCTATGAGAGATTTTTATTATCAGGAAAGTTAAGCCCAAAGCCATGGTGAAACAATGGGTATTTGCATTCAAAGGGGAAAATATGCATAGAGGAGTGAAGGCTGTGTGTAAGGGAAGGCAGTCTAAAAATCGACAAGTGTGAAATATCTTCAGCCTGTATGTACCAAACTGCTGCCCCCAGAGATGGAAGTTAAGAGAACTCACTTTAACTTTGACTGGTCAGAGTATCATTTATTTTGCCTGAGTCTTTTCAAAACATGTGTCTTACTGTTGCCTTAATGAAAGTGTAACTTGGAGTTAGATTGATTAGAGGATTTAGCAGTTATCATAGTAGTAACTTTTAGATCGATGTATGTATTTAAAGTCATTTCTTCTATTAATAAATGTTTAATCTAGTTTTGTAAGAAACCTGTTAGACTCAGTGGTCTTATTACTACTGAGTTCAAGGCAAGCATCTCAAAATATATACAAATTGCAAAATAAGTCGGGGCAGTTATTTCAAGTTTCCCTTTGGGATTTGAACAACTCAGCATTTACCATTGGCTGTGCCATAACATTCCTCAAAGAACGCCCATAAATTAGTCAAACATGATTTCCCTTTCACAAAATCATGTTGACTCTGCCTGATGGTGTTGAGATTTTCCACATGTCCCACCATAACCTCCTCAGTAATAGATTGCAGCATTTTCCCTACAACAGATGTTAAGCTAACTGGCTTGTCGTTTTCTGCTTTCTGTCTCTTTCCTTTCTTGAATAGAAGAGCCACATCTGCTATTTTCTGATCTGATGGGACCTTTTCAGAATCTAGGAATTTTTGGAAAATTAAAACCAATGCATCCACTATTTCAGCAGCCACTTCTTTTAAGGATGAAGTGCATCAGGGCCTGGCAACTTGTCAGATTTTAGATCTAATACCGTTTCTAGAACACTTTCCCTGGTGATTATAATTATTTTAAGTTCTTGCATTTCTTTTCCCTCTTGATTTGCGCTTATTTCTGGGATGTTATTTGTATTATCTACAGTGAAGACAGATGTAAAATATCTGTTCAATTCATCTGCTATTTAGTTATTTTCCACCATGAATTCCCCAGGCTCAGTCTCAAGAGGACCAATGCTCATATTACTTATTCTTTTCCTTTTTAAGTACCTGTAGAAACTCTTACTATCTGTTTTTATATTTCTAACTAGTTTTCTCTTGCTTTGTAATTTCTCCCTTCTCATTAATCTTTTAGCATTCTTTACTGTTCTTCATATTTTTCTGACCTGCTACTTACCTTTGCAGAATTATATGCATTTTCTTTCAATTCGATACTATCTTTAACCTCCTCAGTTAGCCACAGCTGGTGGGTCCTTTTTTTAGAGTCTTTCTTTCTCACTGGAATGTATATTTTCTGACTGTTCTGAAATGCTTCCTTAAATGTCTGTCACTGCTTCCTTACTGACCTATCCCTTAATCTAATTTCCCAGTTCACTTTAGCCAGCTCTGTCTTCATGCCTCATAACTGTCCTTATTTAAGTTTAAAACACTAGTCTTAGATCCACCCCTCTCTCCCTCAAACTGACTGTGAAATTCAATCATATTATGATCACTGTACCTAGGGGGCACCTTCACTCTGAGGTCATTAATTAATTCTATCTCATTGCACATTACCATATCTAGTATAACCTGCTCTCTGGTTGGCTCTAGAACCTGCTGCACTAAGAAACTGCCCCAAAAAACTCTATGAACACATCACCAGGCTACCTTTGCCAATTTGATTTGTCTAATCAATATGTAGGTTGAAATCACCCATGATTATCACTGCAATTAATGGGATATTTTCTGCATGGTGGGATGCTGCAAGGATCAATGCTTGACCATTAGCTATTTACCATCTAGATTAATGATGTAGATGAGGGGACTGAGTGTAATATATCCTAACATATATGTTAATGTAAAATATCAGTGTGGAAAAGATTCACAAGAATGGTTCCAGGGATGAGGTGCTTCAGCTATGAAGATAGATTGGATAAGTTAGGACTGTTTTCCTTGGAGAAAAGAAGGATGAGAGGAGATTTGATACAGGTATTCAAAACCGTGATGGGTCTGGGACAGAGCAGAGAGAAACTATTCCCACTCGTGAAAGGATTGAGAACAATAGGGCACAAATTTAAAGTAATTGGCAAAAGAAGCAGAAGTGATTTGAGGGAAAAGCTTTTTCAAACAGTGAGTGGTTAAGGTCTGGAACGCATTGCCTGAGAGTGTGGTGGAGGCAGGTTCAATCAAAGCATTCAAAGGAGAATTGGACTGCGAGCTGAAAAGGGGGAATGTACAGGGTTACAGGGAGAAGTTGGGGGAATAGCACCTAGTGAATTGCTCATTTGGAGAGCTGGTGCAGACACAGTGGACTGAATAGCCTCCGTCTGTGCTGCAATAATTCTGTGTTCCTGGGATTCTGTGATATCCAAGTTTGCTGATGAGAAAAGTGAGGTGGGAGAGTAAGCTGTGAGGAGGATGTAAAGAAGCTACAAGAGGGATATACACTGGTTAAGTGATTGGGTAAGAAGGTGGCATATGGAGTATAATGTAGGGAAGTGTGAAATTATCCATTTTGGTGTGAAGAATAGAAAAGATGACTATTTTTCAGAAGGGGAAGGACTAGTAAATGTTGGTATTCAGAGGAATGTCGGTATTCTTATATATGAATTGCAGGAAGTTGCATTGTGGGTAAGCGATCAATTAGAAATGTTAACCTATGTTAGCCATTATTGAAAGGGGGTTGGAATATAAGAGTAAAGATGTTTTATTGAAGGTGAAACCACATCTGGAGTTTTGATCTTCTTAATGAAGGAAGGATATTCTTGCTTTAGAGAGAGTGCAGCAAAGGTTCATTAACTGATTTCTGGGATGAAAAGGCCACCAAGACTAATATATACTTCAACAACAAAAACAGAAAATGCTGGAAAAACTCAGCATGTCTGACAGCATCTGTGGAAAGAAAGAGTTAACGTTTCGAGTCCGTATGACTCTTCATACGGACTCAAAACATTAACTCTGTCTTTCTCTTCATAGATGTTGTCAGACCTGCTGAGTTTTTCCAGCATTTTCTACTTTCGTTTCCGATTTCCAGCATCTGCAGTATTTTACTAACATATGCTTCCTGATTTATCCCACAATACTACCCATAACTGAATGCAGTGTTCCAGATGAGGTCATAAGAACACAAGAACTAGGGACAGGACTAAACCATAGGGCCTCTCAAGCCGGCTTCACCATTCAATGCGATCATGGATGAACTTGTGCCTCAATGTTACTTTCTTGCCTGCTCCCCAAAATCCCAGGGATCAAAAACTCATCTGTCTCAGGCTTAATTATTTTTTCATATTCATTAATGGGATGTGGGCATCACTGGCTCAGCCAGTGTTTATTGCCCACCCCTAATTGTTCTTGAGAAGGTGGTGATGAGCTGCCTTCTTGAACCGCTGCAGTCCATGTGGTGTAGTTACACCCACAGCGCTGTTAGGGGAGGAAGTTCCAGGATTTTGACCCAGCGACAGTGAAGGAACTGTGATATATTTCCAAGTCAGGATGGTGAGTGGCTTGGAGGGGAACTTCTAGGTGGTGGTGTTCCTTATATATATATATATATATATCTAAGTATACAGCACCCATAACCTTTAGGAGTAGAGAATTCCAATGATTCACAACCCCCAAGTGAAGAAATTTCTCATCTCAGTCCTAAGTGATCATACCCTTATCCTAAGATATCCCGGTGTTCTAGATTCCCCAGCCACAGAGAACAACCCCTCAATGTCTCGTCTGTCCAACCCCTTCAGAATCTTCAATGTTTCAAGGAGATGACATCTTATTTTCCTAAACTCCAGAACTTTTGGGCCTAACTTACTCAGCTCCTCACCAAAGGACAACCCTCTCAGCTCAGGGACCAATGTAGTGAACCTTCACTGTACTGCTGCCAATACTTAGATATGGAGACCAAAACTGCGCACAGTATTGCAGGCGTAGTCTCACCAAAGCCTATACAATTGTAGCAGGACTTCCTTTTTCTTGTACTTCAAACCTCTTGCAATAAAGTCCAATATGCTATTTGCCTTCCTAATTACTTGCTGTACTTGTATGCTAACATTCTGAGTTCCTTGTATGAGTCCAGTTTCAGCAAACCATTACAAAACCACTATAGAAAATTGGATAGGGAATGAAACAGAACAGATCACTTTGCAATGGCCTAGGCACCAGAAATGACAATGACAAACTTCACCCTGTCGACCTTGCAAAGTCCTCCTTATTAACAGCTGGGGTCTAGTGCCAAAATTGGGAGATGCTGTCCCACAGGCTAGTCAAGCAACAGCCTGACATAGTCATAATCACAGAATCATATCTTACAGATAATGTCCCAGACTCCACCATCACCATCCTTGGGTATGTCCTGTCCCACTGGCAGGACAGACCCAGCAGAGGTGGTGGCACAGTGGTATACAGTCGGGATGGAGTTGCCCTGGGAGTCCTCAACATCAACTCCGGACCCCATGAAGCCTCATGGCATCAGGTCAAACATGGGCAAAGAAACCTCCTGCTCATTACCACGTATCACACCACTACCCAAACCACCACCCCCCATCCCCACCAACCCCCATGCTTTTGTTGATGAATCAGTGCTCCTCCATGTTGAACACCACTTGGAGGAAGGACTGACAGTAGCAAAGGTACAGAATGTACAGTGTGTGGGAGACTTCAATGTCCATCACTAAGAGTGCCTTGGTAGCACCACTACAGACAGAGTTGGACGACTCCTAAAGGACATAGTGGCTAAACTGGATCTGCAGCAGGTGGTGAGCTCTGCAGTCCTGTCACATCCTGTCGTGAATGGTGGTGGACAATTAAAGAACTCACTGGAGAAGGAGGCTCCACAAATATCCACATCCTCAATGATGGAGGATTCCAGCACAGCATTGCAAAAGATAAGGCTGAAGCATTTGTAACAATCTTCAGCCAGAAGTGCCAAGTGGATGATCCATCTTGGCCTCCTCTGGAGGAACCCAGCATCACAGATGCCAGTCTTCAGCCAATCCAATGCACTCTACATGATATCAAGAAATGGCTGAAGGCACTGGATACTGCAAAGGCTATGGGCCCTGACAATATTCCGGTATAGTACTGAAGACTTGTGCTCCAGAACTTGCCGCGCCCCTAGCCAAGCTGTTCCAGTGTAGCTGCAACACTGGCACCTACCCGGCTACGTGGAAAATTTCCTTGATATGTTCTGTACACAAAAAGCAGGACAAATCCAACCTGGCCAATTATTGCTTCATCAGTCTACTCTCGATCATCAAAAAACGATGGAAGGGGTCATCAACAGTGCTATCGAGCGGCACTTGCTTAGTAATAACCTGCTCACTAATGCCCAGTTTGGGTTCTGCCAGGGCCACTCAGCTCTTGACCTCATTACAGTCTTTAGTTCAAACATGGACAAAAGAGCTGAACTCCCAAGGTGAGGTGAGAGTGACTGCCCTTGACATCAAGGCAGCCTTTGACCAAATGTGGCATCAAGGAGCCCTAGCAAAACTGGAGTCATTGGGAATCAGGGGGATAAGTCTCCACTGGTTGGAGTCATACCTAGCACAAAGGAAGATGGTTGTGGTTGTTGGAGGTCAGTCATCTCAGCTCCAGGACATCACTACAGGAGTTCCTCAGGGTAGTGTCCTCAGCCCAACCATCTTCAGCTGCTTCATCAATGACCTTCCTTCCATCTTAAGGTCAGAAGAGGAGATGTTTGCTGATGATTGCATGATGTTCAGCACCGTTTCCGGCAACTCAGATACTGAAGCAGTCCATGTCCAAATGCAGCAAGACCTGGACAATATCCAAGCCTGGGCTGACAAGTGGCAAATAATGTTCACACCTCACAAGTGTCAGGCAAGGACCATCTCCAACAAGAGAGAATCTAACCATCGCCCCTTGACACTCAATGGCATTACCATCGTCGAAACCCCCACTACCAACATTCGGGGGTTTCCATTGACCAGAAACTGAACTGGACGAGCTATATAAATACTGTAGCTACAAGATCAAGTCATAGGCTAGAAATCCTGCAATGAGTAACTCAACTCCTGACTTCACATAGCCTGTCCACCATTTACAAAGCACAAGTCAGGAACGTGATGGAATACTCTCCACTTACCTGGATGAATGCAGCCTCAATAACACTCAAAGAACTTGACATTATCCAAGACAATGCAGCCCACTTCATTGGCACCACATCCACAAACATTCACTCCCTCCCCCACTGACACACAGTAGCAGCAGTGTGTACCATCTACAAGATGCACTGCAGGAACTCACCAAGTCTCCTTAGACAGCACCTTCCAAGCCCACAACCACTACCAGCTAGAAGGACAAGGCAGCAGCCACATGGGAACACCACCACCTGGAAGTTCTCCTCAAGTCACTCAAAATCCTGACTTGGAAAAATATCGACATTCCTTCACTGTTGCTGGGTCAAAAACTTGGAACTCCCTTCCTAACAGCACTGTGGCTACACCACCTGGACTGCAGCGGTTCAAGAAGGCAGCTCACCACCACCTTCTCGAGGGCAATTAAGGATGGGCAATAAATACTGGCCTGGCCAGTGACACCCACACCCCATGAATGATAAAAAAAACCTCATTTTTGAATGCTTAGACCCTTAGTCCCTAATACCAGCTTTTAGTAATTTCTCCATAACAGATTTTAAACTGATAGGCTTATACTTCCTCCAGCCGTAGACACCCCGCCCCAGATGGGATTTTATAACAATCAATGATAGTTACAGGGTCACCATTACTGAGGATAGCCTTCAATTCTCGACTTTTTAAACATTTTAATTAATTGAACTTGAATTCCACCAGCTGCCATGGTGGGATTGGAACTCCCATCCCAAGAGCATTAGCCTGGGCCACTGGACTACTCTTCCAGTGGCATTAAAATTACACCACCATCGCTCCTGAATTCTTAAATCAAGAGAGTTTTTGAAGGTCATGACCAGAGCATCATCAAGTTCCTGACCTGCATCTTTTAATATGGAAAGCATCAGGTCCTGGAGATTTGTCTGTCTTTAATCCTGTTAACTTTTCCATCACCATCTTTAAAATATTTATATTGAATCCAGTTACTTCCTTCCACTCCCTACTGCACCATGTTAATAATCTCAGAAAATCCATTTAGGTCTTTTTTTCCATATCTGACCTACCTTTACAAATCCATGCTGTCTCTCTCTGATCATCCATATTTATCCAAGTGCAGATTTCCATATTATTCATTATAGTCTTGTCAGCATCTGTATGTAATGGACAACCATTCTCCTCCACCACTGTCATTCCCAATATAGTTATAGAAATCTTTGCTGTCATCTTTGATAGCCCTTGCAAGTTTTTTTCTGATCATCTTTTATCATTTTCTTTACATCCCTTTGTTGTTTTTTTTACAGCCCTTCCAGTCCACTAGATTTCCACTTTTTCTCATATATGTACAAGCCTTGGCAATTGTGATTAAATGTATTCCTGGAGGTTTCATCACATGACTTACCCCCCCAGCTCCAGCCGTTAGTTGGCCAACACATCCATCTTCGTGAAATACTGCCTTCCTATGCCATTTGCAAAGCAACAAGACTCATTAACCAATCGAATGATGCTTGTGTTAGGAGCTAGAGATAGTTTAAGTAAGTTATCTTTATATTGGTGGGTGTTAGGAATGTAGCTTTAAGTTTAAGTTTAATTTGTGTGTCTGTAGTTGTGTGTTAAGAAAGGGGGGAACTGGAGTTTTGGTTTCACTTTAAAATATGCCTGCATTCTAATGAGGTTTTGTGACTCTTAAAGGGAAGTTAAAACAAAAACAAGGCAGAAAAAGCTATGCTGTTGCCTAGGAGCAGGGATCCAAAGAGAGACAGAGACCCACAGAGCCAGAGAAAAACAGAAAAGTAGTTTCAATTCAGTTGAAAAGGGTTACCAGCAGAAACAGCACAGCAGAGGGACAGATAGCAAGTCCCAAACTAAAGAAGAAGCAAAAGCCAAGGAACAGAACAGGAGAAAAGTCCCAAGAAGACCTTCTAGTCAAATGAAGAACAGAAATCTGGAAAAGGTCCTGTTAAGTTAAGAGTGAGGAGCAGATGAACATTCCAAACTTAAAGGGTGTAAGTTGCAAAACACAGATTTAAAGCAAAATAGGCTTGCAAGAAGCCAGAAGATCCAAGGAGACTGCCAAAGGTCGGTGGCTCCTTACTATGGGCATGTGATGCAGTCGTTCTGTTGGCATGGCTGAGTACCTGAGAGAGAGTGCATGGAAGGCAAAGCTTGAATGCATATGGCAATCCAGGGAAGAGGAACATCAGAAGGAGCGTTTGAAACCGTGGTGGTGGACCCTTGCGGAAGGCGCTCGATAGAAAGTGTTGTTTGGGAGCAGATTCCAAAGCGGGTTCTTCAAGAGTGGAGATTGAAAACCCTTGGGAGAAAGACGGAGTTCAGTGAGACCGGTTGGCTCACAGTGTGACAAGCGTCTTGGGGGGGGTGGTGGGGGAGTTGATGAGAGATCCATAGCATCTGTTTGGGGTGGCATCTGTCACTTGGCTTCAGAGGGTGGTGTGTCTGACAAAAAGTCACCTTTGGTTTACATGGACTGTGAACTTGCTGTGAACATTAGAGTATAAGATAACTTTTGTAACTTGTGTTATCCTTACAAACCTGTATATACCTATAAAGGTATAGTTGTGGGTGAAGGAGTATTGTAATATAGTTAATCTTTTCTTGTTTAATAAATGTTTTATTCTTTTGTTAAAAGTTCATCAGCTAACTCCTGTGACTCTGTTCAGTAGCCACTCTCCACCTTTCTAAACAAAAAATAAAAGTTAGGATCTATCAAGCCAGGTTCCACCCTGGGATCTGACTTGCCCAGTAGTAACATCAGCTGGGATCGTAATGACTGTCATCCAAACAGCCTTTCTTCCTCATTTTCAATATTTTGAAAGTGTTCAAAGAAAATGACAAAAAATGCCCCAATGTTTTTTACTGTCCCAGTGAATTTTCTGCAGGGTTGCACATAGCAGTGTCCTGTAGACTGATCTTCAATTTTTGGAGACTCCAGGCAAATCCTGCAGGGTTGGCAACCCAACTTTTAACCCATATCTTCACGCTAGTTTCTCTTTCACTTCTAATTTTGTGTGAAACCTCTTCCCCTTGGCCAGGCTGAAACATATTTTCGGCCTTTCCTAAGACTGTAAGTATTTTTTGACAGACGGCTCTGACATGACTTGAATCGTGCGCGTCACTCTAAGTTTCACCTGCATTTCAATTATTTGTTGCTGTGTCTAGCCATCGCCTTGCAAATGAAGAAAAGGGACAATTTGCATTGATATGGCACCTTTCATGATCACAGGATGTCCCAAGAAACTTTACAGTGAATCAAGTGTCTTTGAAGCATAGACACTGTTGCGATGTAGGAAATGCAGCTGCCAAATTGTACACAGTAAGCTCCCCACAAGCAGCAATGAGATAAAGGCCATATCATTTGTGGTGTCGATTGAGGGGTAAATGTTGGCCAGGACATCAGGGCTAACTTTGAGATAATGTCAGGGGACTTTTCTTTGTACTCGCCTCAGCAATTGTGTTACTTGCTTAGAACTGCACTGAAGTGCAGGCTTTGAATCTGCAAATTTAACTTGGAGAATGTGACGTGAACTTACAACCTTTTAATTCCGAGACGAGATTGCTACCACCCAATCTGTAGCTACATCTAACCCTGGAGCACTGAATACTGTGTTGAAACCAATTTGCATTAATACAAACCAAATATTATAACAGGTTTATTAATCACTAAAACAAAGCCTTTCAAATCATTGTTATTCCAAATCCGTGTTAATTTAGTTTCCACATACTGTTCTCAGTGGCTGAAAGATGTAATCGGATTGCATTAATTTGACAAAGCCATTCAAGAAAGCAACAGAAATGGATGGCAGAAAAGGAAATAGAACCTGAAGCCTAGCAAGAGTTATTTTATTTTAATAAAAGGACAAAATAATTACAGTACTCTCCATCTGGTTTTGGGAGATTTAATTTTTCAACAAAACTCTTCTAAAAGGGAAAAAAAGGATGGAAACCTGATTAATGGCCTAATTAAAGGTGTTCAATGAATCTCCTCAAGCACAATTAATTGAAGAGTAATGAGTCTAATTTCCACGTGAGCTGCTTTTCAATTAAGAGACTGCTCACTGAAAGCCAGCTTTGGAGCTGCTGAGGTAAAGCAAAGGGTTTCGAAATGGGGTCTATAATTCCAGTTTTGCTTTTTACTCCAGTTGGAAAATAGTCACTTCACCCAAATGTTAAGAGGGAAAACTTTGTCGCAGGAGGTGATGGAAAAAGTTCGTTATCAGGTCAGCTGCCCTTTAAATGCAGCGTTTGGTACTTAGGCCAGGGTTTTACATTTGTGGGGAGGGGAAGAAGGGGGAGGGGGGGAGGGGGATGAGAGGGGGGAGGGGGGAGGGGGTGGAGTGGCGGAAGGGGGAGGGGGGAGTGGGGGAGGGGGGAGAGGGGGCGGGAGAGGGGGATGGGAGGGAGGGGCGGGAGAGGGGGGAGGAGACGGGAGGGGAAGTAGGGAGGAGGGGAGCGGGGAGCGTTGGGGGAAATGGGGGAGCATGGATGGGGGAGGGGAGGGGAAGGGGGAGGGGAAGGGGGAGGGTCGGAGTAGGGGGAGAGCGGGTGTAGATGGGTGGGGACCTAATTGCCGTCTGCGATTGGGTCCGTTCCGCCATTTTACCTTGGTGTGTGGGGTGGGGGGGGGGGGTGGCAACTAGGAGCCGCTCAGTGTATTTGCCGACTCCCATGGATGGCGGGAGTGTGCTGGCGGTGGTGGGCGTACACAGACCCCGGGTCCAATGATGACCCAGCAGCCTGTTTAAATGAAGGCCTGGCAGCCTCCCGTAGGCTGCTCACAATGGCCAGTTCCAGGCCGCACCAAAGGAGTTTGGGTGTGCAGGGCAGGCTGGAGGGAAGGCCAGAGGAGCAGGCTAGGCTAGAGGGAAGGCCAGAAGAGCAGGGCAGGCTGGCAGGAAGGCCAAAGGAGCAGGCCAGGCTGGAGTGAAGGCCAGGGGAGCAGGGCAGGCTGGACGGAAGACCAGCGGGGGACTAAGTGCCCCTCGTTTTTCTGATGAATGCCTTGCTGCCCTCCTCGAGGAGGTGGCAGCACGGCGGGAGGTGTTGGTTCCCCAGGATGAGAGGAGAAGGCCCCCCCCCACATGACGAAATGTGCCTGGGAGGAGGTGGCTGAGGTGGTGAGCTCCCGTGACGTGGTCCGGTGCACCTGGATCCAGTGTCGCAAGCGCTTCAACAATTTGTTGCGCTCTGGCAGGGTGAGTACTATGTTGGCACTGGGCATTTAACCCAACAGGTAGCCTTACCCTTTGAGCCCCCTCCCCAACCCCACAAGTCTTACTGTCGTGACTGCATTGAATCATTGAGGGCATTTTTCCTTTGCTGGGTGGGCAAGCAGATAGTGTCCATGCTGAGGTCAGCCTGAGTGGGTCATGAGGAGATGTGTTCTCCCCCGCACCATGTGTTGCTCTTAGTCCCACATGACTAGTCTGGGGACAACCTGCAGGAGATACAGCTCGGCGCATACTCAGAACTCCAGCACATGCCCCATTCAGGGTGATGAGATGGTGGAAGGGAAGCCTCAAGGTGTCGTGGCCAAGAACCATCTGCTGCCCTCTACGCTGCACATGCTTGCGCCTCCTTGCTATGGGAGGAAATACCGTGTGGTTCCTAATGTGACGTAGGCAGCATGTGGCCAAGGGGGCAGTGCGGGGGTGGGGAGCAGGCCCAGCATCTTGGTCTGAGTGATCAGCAGCAACAGGGAGAGGAGACACCGGAGGCCTCACATGCCCCACTCTGGTTGGGGTGCTTTGTGTGCGAGCAGAGTCCATGTGCAATTTGCCCGAATGACTGGTCTTCTCTCTTTTTCAGGAGAAGAATGCTCATAATGTGTCCGAGCGTGTGAGGACTGGAGAAGGCCAGACACAGCTGTTCATATTAAGCTGTTTCAAACAGGAGGCCCTTGAGCTGGAGAGACGCCACACACCCAGGTCTACAGGTATACATGAGGCTGTGGTGGCACGGCCAGGTATTTAAGGCCAACAGTGAGGTCCGCATTGTCCTCCCAACAGCCATAGCACTGAAGATTGTGAAATTAGTTATTGTTGCAACATTGTCAGGTCATAGAGGTTTACAGCACAGAAAAAGGCCTTTCAGCCCTTTTTGAGTCTGTGCCAGTCAAACAAGTACCTAGCTATTTTAATCCCATTTTCCAGCACTAGGCCCGTGGCCTTGTTATGCCATGGCTTCGCAAGTGCACATCCAAATACTTCTTAAATGTTATGAGGGTTTCTGCCTCTACCACCCTTTCAGGCAGTGAGTTCCAGACTCCCAACGCCCTCTGGGTGAAAAAATTCTTCCTCACATCTCCTCTAAACCCTCCTGCCCCTTACCTTAAATCTATGCCCCCTGGTTATTGATCCCTCCACCAAGGGGAAATGTTCCTTCCTGTCTACCCTATCTATGCCCCTCATAATTTTATACACGTCAATCATGTCCCCTCTCAATCTCTTCTGCTCCAGGGAAAATAACCCCAGTCTATCCGATCTCTCCTTATAACTAAAACTGTCCAGCCCAGGCAACATCCTGGTAAATCTCCTCTGCACTCTCTCTAGTGCAATCACATCCTTCCTATAATGCGGATTCCAGAACTGCACGCAATACTCTAGCTGTGGCCTAACCAGTGTTTTATACAGTTCCAGCATAACCTCCCTGCTCTTATATTCTATGCCTCAGCTAATAAAGGCAAGTATCCCATAAGCCTTCTTAACCACCTTATCTACCTGTCCTGCTGCCTTAAGGGACCG
Source organism: Carcharodon carcharias (assembly GCF_017639515.1). Taxonomy (NCBI): domain Eukaryota; kingdom Metazoa; phylum Chordata; class Chondrichthyes; order Lamniformes; family Lamnidae; genus Carcharodon; species Carcharodon carcharias. Next base: position 109,895,627 of record NC_054468.1, on the reverse strand, counting down.
TTGGACATGCACACCAAGGTCCCTCTGATCCTCGGTACTTCCCAGGGTCCTACCATTCATCGTGTATTCCCATGCCTTGTTTTCCCTGCCCAAGTGCATCACCTCACACTTACCCGCATTAAATTCCATTTACCACTCATCACTCCATCTGACCAGCCCGTCTATATCCTCCTGAAATCTAAGGGTATCCTCCTCACTATTTACCACCCCAACAATTTTCATGTCAATTGGTTCTGGAAGGTTGAGCACATAATGATCCGGGGGAACAGGCATGAAGTTTGTCAGCGTGTGCACGGTAACTGATCCACTGTCCTTGTTCTTCCTCTCAGCATCATCAGAGCAGGGCCGGGAGGAGGAGCAGCAGAGGCCCCCTCTCACACCTGAGGGACCTGAAGTCTCACCAATGTCACACCATCTCTGCCAGACAGGCACCAACACAGATACTAGCACCTCGGTGGGAATTAAAACATCGACTAGTGTCCCGGGGCACAGCGGTGAGGGCACTTCACAGTTGCTGAGGAGTTGACAGAGACAGAGAGTGTCCATGGCGCCAGCAGTCAGAGGACTGCAGGGGACAGGCACATGCTCAGCCGGTGCCTAATAATGTGCCTCTGGAGTCGTCCGTGATGCAGCAGCTGCAGGAAATTTGGCCGGGTGTGTGGGAGCATCTGGGGGAGATACATGAGGCAATGCTTGGCTTGGTGTCCATGGTGGAGGTGTCTACACGGACGCTTACTGAAGCCATGTGCCTCATGGCCGAGTGGCATGCTTCCCCCATGGAGACAGTGGCGAATCTCGTGGAGAGGCTCCTCCAAGAGACCCATCAGGGCTTCCTGGGGATGTGCTCTGACCAGCAAGCCCTCACATCAGCATTGACCTCAGCTGGTCTGTGCCAATGTGGGAGATGGTCTGGTCTTGGTGCCCATCCATCCACGGTGAGCAGGGAGGTCCGAAGCGACCTCACGTCGGCATAGCAGCTGCCTGGCATCTCTGCGGGCACCTCTCAGGGCGCTCCGGATGAGAGTGGCAGCTCCTCCGCCCCTCTCCCAGTGACCGTATCGTCCTGTGAGGCTGCAATGACAGGAGAGATGCTAGCTGTGGGACTGGCAGCTCCCTCCCAGGCGGGGCCAGCACAGGCTCCATGGGCCAGAGGACGGCTGCCAAGGTCATCGAGGCCAACAGGACAGCAGAGTCAGCAGGCTGGCTCAGAAACCACTCCCAGCGAGGGGGCAGCACCAAGATGTAGCACCCGGAAACATAAAAATAAAGCACCTTAGGCACAGCACGGGTTTCTCACTGGAGATTTTGTGTTGGCCCGAGATTAATAATTGTGAGAATTTTTGAATCACACATTAAATGCCAGATGTGTGACCATGGTTGAGGGTGGCTCGTTTCTTCTGCATGGGTATGTTTCAGAAAAGTGTCATGAGTGTTTCTTTGGACATTCATCTTTATGTACAAGGCCCTTAGTTCCTGCTGATGACCTAGCAGATTTTGCAGTTAGTATCGAGTATGGAGGCGCCGGGCAAGGCTTGTCCTGGAAGTCCATATGGGTTGTGCTAGCTAAAGGTTCATTGAATTAAAGCCTCCCGGGTGTCCCTGCCTCCCTGGAGTATCCCAGGTCAGCATCTAGCCCCTCAGCATTTCCCTGTGCCTGCTCATCCTCAGACTCACTGCTGGACTCATTGTGTGCAGCCGCAACCACTGAGTCTACATCTTCATCATCCACTGCATCCCCCCTTGCCAGTGCCAGATTGTGGAGAGTGCAGCATGTAGCCACTATCACCGAGACATGATCTGGGGGGCACTGGAGTGCGCCCCCTGAGCGGTCCAGGCATCAGAAGCGCATCTTGAGAAGATCGATGGCTCTCTCCACCACAGCCCTTGTGATGCCCTGGCTCCTATTGTACCTCTGCTCAGCTTCTGTTCTTGGATGGCGGAGAGGCATCATGAGCCACCTTCTGAGGGGATAGCCCTTGTCACCCAGCAGCCATCCATCCAGCCGGGCTGGAGCACTGAAGAGCCCCGGCACCTGGGAGTGTCTGAGGATGTAGGCATCATGGGAGCTGCCTGGGTACCTTGCACAGACTTGTAAAATCAGCATCCTGTGATCACACACTATCTGCACGTTCATGGAGTGGAAGCCCTTCCTGTTGATGAAGGCACCGGGCTCGCTTGCTGGCACCTTTATGGCCAAATGTGTACAGTCTATAGCACCCTGGACGCGGGGGAAGCCAGCAATGGCCGCAAAGCCTCTGGCTGGCTGTGTCTGGCTGGCCTCGTCCCAGCGGAAGTGGATGAAGGTCAATGCACGTTTGAACAGAGCGTCTGTAACCTGCTTGACACAAGTGTGGACAGCTGATTGGGAGACACCGCAAAGACCACCCACCGAGCCTTGGAAGGAGCCAGAGGCATAGAAGTTGAGGGCAGCTGTGACCTTCAGAGCCACTGGCATGGGGTGTCCACCCACACAGTTAGGGGAGATCTCAGGGCCAATCATCTGACAGATGGAGTTGACTGTCTCCCTTGACTGACGGAGCCTCTTTCAGCACTGCACCTCAGACATATTGAGGTAGCTGCTTTGCTGCCTGTATATCCTGGCAGCAGGATAGTGGCATCTTCTGCTGCCCCTTCCGCCTTAGACAACCTCTTGGCCCTGTGCCCATTGTGCCTGCGCCTCTCCTCCCAAAAGTGACTCCCCTGGAGGCTGAATGTGCACTCCTGGCCTCCTCCGCCTTCTAGCTCTCCCTTCCTCCTCAGAGGAGCTGCCTCCAGTGGAAAGTTCAGCTCCCATTCCCAGGCTAAGTGAAGGCTTCCTGAAACCTGCAGGCCCAGGAAAGATTCCTCACTGCAGGATGCTGACCTGAAGGGTAAAAGTCCAGAGAAAGCTGCTGGGATGCGTTCTGAACTGCTGCAGATCACACAGGCAAGTTTAAAAAACTATCTCCAATAAATACTTGCAGAACAGATTCACGACCCCACTGAGCCCTCTTATCCCGCCCGTGGATGAGCTTAATAGGAAAGTCTCTTACCCGCCTGCCCGTTGTGCCCGCGCGCTGACCCGAAGATTGCACAGGTGGTGAAAAATCGGCATCAATTGAAGACCAAAGGGCCTTACCTGGCCCCTTAATTAATGGTGGGCAGGTTTCTGGACTTCATCGCGCACCCGCCCAGTGAAATATCGCGATGGCGCGCAGTGACATCGGGACGCTCGCCGTGCGTCAAACAGAAAATTCTGCCCTTAATTGCATTGAGTACAATGGGGCTGACTACCTGACACTGCCTAGAATGGGCGGTCGATCCAATAATGCTCATTTGGCGCTCCCCCCCAACCAAGATGAATTTTTAATCCCAGTGAGTTTTGCGACACGTTCTTCAGGACAATCACTGAAGTAGATAGCATGAGTGAGGTCACAAGGAAATTGGTGCAATTATTGGCAGGAGAAAGATTGAGGGATATTGCAAAAAAGTGGGTCAATAAAACTGAGATGGAGCAGAAGGAAGAATAACCCTTAGAAGCCAGTATTTGCAGTGACCTCATGCTGTGCGGGCACCATAGAAAGCTGAGATTTCAGCTTATGTTCAGAATTTCCCCTAAAGGTCTTGACTATGCTGCCCTGGAACCATGGGAGTCGCAGCAATAAAGGAGGCTATTCTAATCATTTTACCCGCGATGGTCCTAGTTCTTCATGAAGAGGTCTTTAGCACGTGTTTGCGAAGTATAATGGGACCTAAGTACTTGAAGCTCTCCTGTTTTACGTCACAGCGTCTAGTTAAAAAGCTCATAAAAGGAACAAGCGTTGGGAGATTGCTGAAAGTCGAAGACAGGAAATAAACAATTAAAGATAAATCTTGATGCTAATCTTTCTTCGTTATGACTCACGTACCTTTCCTGAAACCTCTGACATATGCCAGAGTGTGGTTCTGTCTGATGCTTGCCATTTAGCATTTCCCAAATCCCATGCCCCATTCATGTGTCTGAAAAGTAAATATCAACAGATTTCACTTCAATTCAGGGCTCAGCGACCCGACACCAAGGGACATAATTAAACATAAATGTACAAATTTCCAAGTTAGAAAATAAATGTATCATGCTGTGGAGGATTATAATCCTAGCCCCTTTTTTGAGACAATCTCAAATCAAGCGTACCAGTTAGATAATCCTTCTCAAATTTCTGTTGAGAAAGACAAATCCTAAAGGTGCTTAATGGTCTGAACAACTGATCTGTCTCTTTCCAAAGGGAAAACGCCTCCTGAGAGTATTGCCTTCCTCTGGTTAGCCATTTCAACAGGTTTCAGCCAGTTTATAGTATCCTATATGTTATTAGGGTCTGGAAATAACTCCCACCCACTCACCCCCACACCCACCATAGAGGGGATGGAGTCAGGTTCACAAGTTAGTGGTACAGAAGAATGTGTGAGACAATATAAATTCTAAATTATATAGATGTTTATTTCTATGTTCTATTTCTAACAGGGAATCCAATTGCTAGTAGAGAATCCAACTTTTAAATCCAATTATTGTTACAGTAAAATATTTAAAGTAGGTTACCCATCAATTATTAAAGTAACAATTACCTTAATGCCTGAGTGAAGACTACAGAATTATAGCAAGATGACACTGTCCCTCTTAGCAAGAGAATTATAGTTGCTGGCTTATAATAGTCACACCTTTACCACGAGAAATGCTGCAATGAATTCAGCGAATCTAAAAATCAATGCATGCTCTCAATATTCATTGCGTTTCTTGGAGCTTCTTTGTTAATTTCTTACATATATGCATGGTATCTTAATTGTAATTAGTTCTTTATGTCCCCACCAAGGTTTGTATCATAATTAATTTCAAAGTAGAGCCAGCCCTCTTTTTTCTCCTAAGAAAGGTTAGATAGCTGTTAATTTCCAAGTAAGGTCTGTCCCTCATTGGTTCTAAGGAAGCCAAACTGCAAGGGCAGTCTGGACAATTTTCACGAGTCACGTGTCTGTGTTTACGATTATTCCTATGTGCCCTTGTTGTCTTTTGATTGTTAATAGTAATCACACTAAGTTTGCCAAGGTCAAGGCTCTTTATAAGCGTTGCCTTGCTGCCTTGTACACAAGAAGGACAGAACTGGCTCTGTTGCACATCCCATCAGCCTCTAGTGCAGCTGTGAAACATGACCCCTGGAACACTTAAACATGACAGTTAGTTCCTTAGTTCCTAGCTCTTTATAAATATTTACAGATAATACATATTATAACAATTATAACATAGTAATTGAGTTGGGCCGGCTTTTTAAAATTCCAGTTGGCTGTGGGCTGGGATTATTAGTATAAGCTCATCTTATCAAATATTACATGGTTATGGCCTTACTGAAAGTTTGCAAAAGAAATCTGTTACTCCGTAACTTTTGGGTATATATCTCTCATCTCTCTTATTTTTGGATTCTCTTATTGCTGTCAGGGAGGGCAAGTCCCTAAGTGTAGAGTCAACTGCATCTTGAACTGTTTTTAATTTTTTAAGCTCTTATTTATAGGAAAATAACTCATTAAAACCTACTAACCCCTCATTACGGCTGGACTTTTTTTCCATAGATTTCTTCATAGAGCACCTACCTGAAAGTGCAACAGGCCAGAATCTCTTGCAAGAACAACAGCAAGTTAAAAGCACATACAATTATTAGTGTGCAAATAATCCAGTCACTTCCACTGAGGAAGAAATATCCGGTAAATTGCAAATCAACACAAGTTGATGGAAGTTTTGCGCTGCTCCGTGCCAAACCCACAAAAATAGGACCTCGCCTTCAACCTCCCTGTGAGTTTGAAGAATTTTTGTATTTACACTTTAGTTACAAATTAAACTTAATGCAGAAAGCTAGGGCAATGAGTAGAAACACGTTCTTGCAAAGCTGCTCAGACAGATCCAACCTTGAAAGGGAACCATTGGGCGGAATCGTCCGGTCCCATTGGCGGCAGGCATCACAGTGAGCTGGGGGATTAGAATTCAGCCTGAGGGGCAGAAATCGGTTTCACGCCAGCGTGAATCAGCATCTGATGTCTGTCATGGCAGATCGCGAATCCCGCTGGAGGCCGGCGCCAACACGGTTTGCATCCTGCTAACAGAATGCAAAGTTAGGCCCAACCGGAATCATCCTCCCAAGCCCGCTTTATTGTCATGCTGGTGGGAAAAACATGCTGGCCCAGAACACGTCTGGACAAGGGTGACGTGCAGCAGTCAGGACTTACCTTTAAGGCTTTGCTCTGGTCGTGCACGTCCAAGGGGAAGAAAATGTTGGAGCCCTACAGCTACCGGCACCTGGAGGAACACTTGCATCGCATGCTGAGTGGATTCTCATGGGCATGGCTCTGCCACTCCTCTGTTTCTTCCTCACTCCATCAATCTCATTGGTTAGAGAGATAGAATATTAATCCCAAAGACCAGTATCCTTCCCCAGCCATTATGAATTGATACTCACAGATCAAACTGGATGGTGAAGGGAAAGAAAATCCAACAAACCAGGTCCTGCTCAATAAAATGATGGTCAATTACTCAGGAATAACTTGCTGTATTTGGCTAATTTTATTATGTTTATCTTCAGATGGATTCAGAAAAGAGCAGTTGGAGATAATTCTGCATCATTTACTCAACATCTCAGAATTTCAGAGTTTCCATATTTCAATCAGAGTTTCCTGTAGATCATTGTTTTATTCTGTATTTTTTGTTGTTTTTCTCTCTATACTTCTCTGTTTACTAGTCAATGGGAATGTATAAGGTAAAGCATGGACTATTTCCTTGCATTTTTGCATATTTCAACTTCTATGCTTACAGGAGTTTTAAGACTCAGTAATAACCTGCTCACTGATGCTCAGTTTAGGTTCCATCAGGGCCATTCAACACCTGACCTCATTGCAGCCTTGGTTCAAACATGGACAAAAGAGCTGAAGTCCAGAGGTGAGGTGAGAGTGACTGCTCTTGACATCAAGGCAGCATTTGATTGAGTGTGGCATCAAGGAGCCCTAGAAAAACTGGAGAGAGTGGGGATCAGGGGGAAACTTCTCCAATGATTGGAATCATACCTAACACAAAGAAAGATGGTTGTGGTTGTGGAGGTCAATCATCTTAGTTCCAGGACATCACTGCAGGAGTTCCTCAGGGTAGTGTCCTCAGCACAACCATCTTTAGCTGCTTCATCAATGACCTTCCTTCCATCATAAGGTCAGAAGTGGGGATGTTCGCTGATAAATGCACAGTGTTCAGCACCATTTGCATCTCTTCAGATACTGAAGCAGTCCATGTCCAAATGCAGCAAGACCTGGACAACATTCAGGCTTGGGTTGATAAGTCGCAAGTAACATTCATGCCATATAAGTGCCAGGCAATGACCACCTCCAGCAAGAGAAAATCTAACCATCTCTCCTTTACGTTCAATGGCATTACCATCTCTGAATCCCCCACTATCAACATCCTGGGGTGACCATTGTCCAGAAACTGAACTGGGGGCTAGCCATTTAAATTCTGTAGCTACAAAAGCAGGTCAGAGGCTCAGAATCCTGCGGTGAGTAACTCACTTCCTGACTCCCCAAAGCCTGTCCACCATCTACAAGACACAAGTCAGGTGTGTGATGGAATACTCCCCACTTGCCTGGATGAGTGCAGCTTCAATAACACTGGAGAAGCTGGACACCATCCAGGACAAAGCAGCCCGCTTGATTAGCACCCCATCTGCTACCTTCAACATTCACTCTCCCCACCACTGATGCACAGTGGCAGCAGTGTGTAGCATCTACAAGAGATACTGCAGGAACTCGCCAAGGTTCCTTAGAGAGCACCTTCCAAACCCATGCCCCCTACCACCTAGAAAGACAAGGGTAGCAAATGCATGGGAACACCACCACCTGCAAGTTCCTTTCCAAGCCACACACCATCCTGACTTGGAATTATATTGCCATTCCATCACTGTCTCTGAGTCAAAATCTTGGAACTCCCTTCCTAAAAGCACTATGGGTGGTAGCTATATACACGACATGGACTGCAACATCCAGAAGGCGGCTCACCCCCACCTTCTCATCAGCAATAAATGCTGGCCTAACCAGTGATGTCCACATCCTGTGGATTAATAAATATTAAAAAATGCCATGTTCTATTATAACTGTAACTGACTGCTTACTCCCTTAATGCTCTTCTTCTGTGTCTCTTTGCTTTTCCTCCACGATTATTTTTCCTTTGGGCTTTGATGCTTTTCTTCTGCTGTTTCTAGTTTATTTATTTCTATTTTCTCTAATATTTCAGATTTATTCATATTTTTCTCTGTAGTTTCTGTTTTATTGTTGCCCCTGTACTCCTTCTGAATTCTCTCTGCTATTTCTCCCGCCCTTTCCCTTCTGTTCTCTTCCTGTCTGCTTGCTCGTCTCATTCACCTTCCCCTCTTCTTTTTAGTTTCAGTCTTCAGATCCTTGTTGCTCCAGGCTCTGGGCTAAATAGTGTCCTGACATTAGAACAAAATGGATCCTCAGATGCATGGAGAACCCTTTCCTTGGGCACCAGGGGCTTCATAAGACAGGGCTAGTTAGAGAATTTTGTTGTCTATGTTTGCACTTTCACCAGGACGCTTACAAAACACAACAAACTACAACGATAATCTGTTTTATACAGCACAATTAACCTAATAAAATGAGCCAAGATGCTTTATAGAGGCAGTCTCAAATAAAATACTCCCTCAGGGATAGCAGCAACCCACATTTTGGGTGCAAAGACAGCAGTTTTCATCATTTCGGTTGTCACCTCAATTCAGTATGACAGCCCTAGGATACATGAAGCACACAAGATGGAATTAATTCTCTCTGCTGGATCGACCGATGGGGCAGGATAAATAGTTCAGAAGCCAATGGGTTGGCATAATGCGTCAATAGACAATGAAAATAATATGTGCTTTGGAGGCTGCAAGTATCTGCACTGAAACGAACATTTTCAAAGTCAAGTTTGACTGAAATTTGGTCAAATTTATCATTGCTGTATCCAAGGTCAAACAGGTTAGGAGTTGCGAAATGGGACAGCTCTACGCCCCTGTGAGGGGAAACACTGGCACAGACACAAAGCTGCCATATAAAGAGATACAAAGAAAAAATACATGGGAGAGTAAGGAGGACAGAGAACACATCCAGGAGATTGGAAATATTTTCTGGTCCGTTTTACCACAAAAGTAAATGTCAGGTTTTCAAGAAATCTCGAAAACTGTTAGTGTTTCCAAATGTTTTTCAAAATTAATTTATTTATTCTGCACTATCCATTAATCATGTGCTGTGCAGAAGGAGCCTGCAATACTTAGCACTTTGTTTAATTCAATGTAAAATGTTTGATGTTACATATTTGAGTCAAACTTACATTAAATTTCTACAGCTTCAGTGTTTATTGTTCAGGGTTTGCGGTAAAGATTTTTGCAAAGGATAAATTGTATTCCTTGGAATACTACCATGGAATATTTTTGTAATCTGTGGAGTATTGTACTTATGTGGATAGAAATGGATTGAAGCCAATTGCTTTGGTCTGGAACACTGAATATTTTAGAGAAGCTGTGGTACCAATCTTTTACACATCTGAAGAGCTGATGCCTTATTTCATTTTTTAAATTCTCTTTCCCTGCCAGTTTCTCTCCCCCAACCCCCACATCTACCCACCACCACCAACCCCCGCCCCCCCCGCAACCCATTCTCTCCTGGAGTTGCTGACCTATTCTTTCGCGCTACTTCAGCAGACGGAAGGCAACCTTCTGATGTTTTCCTCAAAGTGGTTGTTATTCATGTGTGAACTATGGTGATTTGACTGTGGGGTGCATGACATCTGATCCCAGTTTGGTTCCAAGCCAACACCTACTTCCAGCATGGGTCACTAGATCTTGATCAGGCACTCGAACCCCAGCTGATTTTCCTCAGTCAGGGCTCTGAGGGGCTGATGCCATTAAAACCAGGTTAGCTCGCAATTGCTGCTGACTTTTTGGTTTTTACATTGTCGACAGCTATTTTGCTTTGTGCCATCCCTCTTTAGACTGGTCATAATGCATTTCCCAATGGGGATTCAACTCCATCTTCTTCCTTGGAAACAACAGAGGGAAGCCAGGCTGATGAGAGGCTTGCTACTGGCTCCTGGTTATTTTCAGATCACAATATACAAGCAGAGGTGTTCCTAACTGCATTCAACCAAGACAGTTCATGTTACAAAGAAAGCTGTCACAACGGCTGGCTCCCATGTATTAGGGTAAGCCTCGAGTTTCTGAAGTAACTAAGTCCTGATCTGAAGACTTTGCCGGATGCATTCCTTGTGCTGCTATGCAAGCCATCCTGTCCCCAACCCCCACCCCACCCACTGCACCCAAGAAAGAAATAATAATCAATCACCTATATAAATGTTCAGAGTTTTGGCAACAACCTGTATTGATAATTGATGAAAGAAAGTACTAACTTGCATTGACATTATGCTTTTCGTGACCTCAGAATGCCACAAAGCATTTTACAACCAATCAAGTACTTTTGAAGTGTCATCATTATTGTAATTTAGGGAAACATAGCAACCGGAGCAGCCAGAGCAGCCAGAGCAGCTGGAGCAGCCAGAGCAGCCAGAGCAGCCAGAGCTAGGTTCTTCCAACAGCAATAAGATAATGACCAGATTTTCATTTGTTAAGACTAGCCAGAGAGCAGATAAGCAGAATATCTTTTGCGCCATGAGTTGTTACGACATGGAACGCAGATTCAGTAGTAACTCTCAATGGGGATTTGGATATAAACTTGAAAAGAAAAATATTGTAGGCCTGTGGAGAACTGGGGCTGTTGGATAAATCTTTCAAATATCCAGCACAGACACAATGGGCCAAATGGCCTCCTTTTATGCAGCATGATTCTAATCACAAGTAAACACTGGAGATGTAGCGTCACAAGAAACGATAATAATCTTTAAAATATTTAAGAAAGGAGCTTCTTAACAAGGAGCAATCATGAAGTGGAGACTTGAGGACACAGCTTGTACCTTCATGTTCACGGGAAGGGAAATTGGGTGTAGTGTAAAATGGAAAGGGAAATTGGGTGTAGTGTAAAATGGAAAGGGAAATTGGGTGTAGTGTAAAATGGGCCACTGATTCACTTATGAACCTGCTTGACATTGTGGACGAGAACAATTCACCCCAATGTTGTAGGTAGGCCTGGGTAGTTAGATTTTGGTTTAACCTGACCATTTCTATACCATATTCACTGTACTAACAAGGTCAAGGAAGCCATTTTAAAATGAACACATGGCTGGCAAAGCCATTTTGTATCCTGTATTAACTGCATGTATCAATCATATTACTGTATTAAGTAATAGCCAGTCAGGAAACAGATGCCTGTAAAAATAATGAACCTTCATTCTGTTATAATTCGTGAATCAATCTAATTAATTAGTATATCAGAAAGGATTGGTTTTCATTTAAAGTATTAATATAAAATAACTGGATAAGTTGAAGGTCTCTCGTAAGCAAAATTTCACAAAATATTAAACAAAGGAATCTTTGTGAAACCCTGATAAAGGCAGTACACCAGGGCCTTGTAGAGTCGGGCTTAATGGATAGAGAATTGCTCAAAATCAAATTAAACTGGTAGAGTAAAGAAGCCATTGTTCTCCATGAAGGAACATTACTGTCCTTTTGAATCAGTTGTTATCAACTGGAAGATGAAAGTAAGAACCAGTTAAATTTACCTAACAACATCTAGAACCAATCATCAAGTAAACATTGGCCTGATTCTTCCATGGCATGATGGTTAACCACAGGTTAAAAGCAGGGGCTCGGTAAGGTTTCATTGCCCTTCCAATTCTAAAGACTCTAGAGTCAACAAATCACATTTCAAGCTCCACAAGTGGATTTGAGTCCAAGATGGAGCCCTGAGGAGGTGAATCCTGACCTACACTTCAACTGAGTGTGCAACTGGCCAGAGCTGTAAAAGTTATTGGGCGGAATCATCCAAGGATTTGCACTAAGTGCGGTAGCGGGCAGGAAAAAGAACATTCTACCCGCCGACCTCAATGGCGGCTTCTCACGTTGTATCATCCCAATCCAGTCTCATTAATCATGCATTCCTGGGAAACGTGCCATTTTGATGGCGGGTGAGTCCAATTCGCCTGCCACACCATCACCTCACGGCTTCATCACCCCGGGCGCCACATTTAAGGTGCAGCCATGTGCACACCTCTTGGAGCTTCCAGCCTAGGATGGCTGCAAAGAAGGACACAGCCCAAAAGGTCATTGAAAAGTCACCCCTGCCTTACGGCTGGTCTGGTAGGTAAAGACTTGCCCGTGAGTCCCCATAAAAGTGATGTGGTACTGCCTGAGAAGCCTGGCATTGATGTCTGCGAGTCCTGCCCGAAGCAAGGTGGGCAAACAAACCTCAAAGTCCCGAGCGATGTGCAGCTCACCAGGTGTGTGTCGCTTATGTATAGTTGTGAAATTGCACATCAACGTGCTCAGGTGATCCAGCATGGAGGGGGGGATGATTCTGGCGAGCTGGACTTATAATGAGATGCAGATGTATTACAATGAAGTTCCCGACATCTGACAGCGGGAAATGTGTCCCGCCATTGACAGGCAGACCGGACAATTGCAAACTGGTTTCACGACATCGTGGAGCTGATTTTTGGCCTTCTCGCCATATTGTCTGCTCACACCGGCAAACACGCCTAAAGCCAACAGACACGGAAAATTTCACCCTTTTGTCCTAAGCTTGTTAAGTATACCTTTTGTTTAATAAACTTCCTAAAATTCACTATCCAAGGCATCCTGTTTTGCCTAAATTGGTTAAGTCTTATCTGAGCAAAAGTCAATTTATTAAGTCACTTACAAATTACTGGAAAATTGGAGTGGTTGGTTAAGTTACAAGCGCCTTATTTCCTATTACCTCCAATTGGAAAGTAGGTCATTACCCCATCCACCTGAAGCCCAGCTGCCCCACTGCGATATTACACTGGGAACAGCCTTAATTGTTTCAGGGTGAGACTTCTGTCCCCATCTGGAAGCAAGTTCTGCCCTAGAGAGCCGGTGACCAATCTGATTAGCCACCAGCAGCACCAGGATCGAGCAGTGGCCGCGGCTGGAACTACAGGCAGTCCCTGACAAGAAGAAATGATGGAGACCAGACTTAAAGGTAAGGCTGGGGTTTTGGATGGGCCTGCCTGGCAGACTCGAGTGAGGGGGGATAGGGGTGTGTGCGGCCAGATTTGAGAGGCCAGGGTGGGGGGAGGGGGTGGGTAGTTAAAGATGGGGGAGGGTTTGATCTTGAGGATGCGGGTGTCTTCAATGGGCACATGGGAACCCCAAAGGAGATATCACCCCTTTCTGCCCAACAGCAGCTCACAAAGTGAAATCTGCCAGGCCTTGTCTCTGCTTTTCTCTGCTGCATGTAAAATAGAACTGGAGGCAGAATGAGGCCTTTAAATTGCCAGTAATTGACCTATGTAAGGGCCTCAATAGATGTAAGGGTAGGTGGGCTGTCTGATTCCTTCCCCAACCACCATAATACGTGAGACAAGTTGGGGGTTGACAGGAAGGTGGCGGGTATGCAACCCACTGTTTTTTACAAGTACCGCCCCCCACCCCCCACCATTTTCGGATATGCTGGCTGTGGGGCCATATAATCCAGCCCAATGCCTCTTCAGTATCAGCCATAACTCAGTTTACAGCACTCTCACCTCTGGGTCAAACTGCACTGGATTCAAGTCGCACTCCAAGGCCTGAGCACAAAAATCAAGGCTGATACTCCAGTAGTGCAGTATTGATGGAGTGCTGCATTGTGGAGGTGCCATTTTTTAGATGAGGCCCCATTTACCTGATCAGATGGGTGTAAATGACCCTGTTGCACTATTTCAAGAAGTGGATGGGAGTTATCCCTGATATCCTGGCCAATTTTTATTCCTCAGTTACCATCGCAAAAATAGATTATCTGGTCATTATCACATTGTTGTGCGTGGGAGCTTGCTGTGCACAAATTGGCTATAATTAGTAGCCACTACTAGTCATTAAAACAGTAACTACACCTCAAGAGTACTTCATTGGCTGAAAAGTGCTTTAAGACATCTAGTGGTTGTGAAAAGTGCTATATAAATGCAAGTTTTTCTTTCCATTAACTAGTTCCAGTGGAAGGATCCATAACATTACACTTAAAGGTTTGCACTGGAGGTATGATGAAATTCCAGCTGCGCCACCTTTGGCTTACTCCCTATTGCTATACAGGTTATCATACAAACAGGGCTGACTTCCAAATGCATACCATTTAAGATATAGATGACTTACATTCATTAATGTTCAAAGATACGGGAGCTCCATGAAATGAACAACAGAATTAAAATCCCAGAGTTACAGTTTCCTTCTTTTTCAAATAATGGGTAACATTAACAAATAAAAATCGAAACGTCTGCAACATTTTTGCAAATAAGTTCAAATAATTTTCAAATAATAATTTCCAAATAATTTGCAAATAATAATTTTTAAATAATAATTTCCAAATAATAGTTTTCAAATAATTTGCAGATAATAGTTTTCAAATAGTGGGTGAAGTGTTACTTCCATAGACATGAACAAATAAAAATCAAAATGTCTGCAATTTTGCTGCAAACAATTTCATGCTCACAAAAACCAGTCAATCAACACTCATCTGCAACAAAATAGCTAGCAAGAGACTTAACTGGTGTAAAAGATGAATATTCCATCATCCAGTTTTCGCATGGTCAAATCCAGTGGGTGTCAGAAGGGTTACTTACAAACTTTCATCGGACTCAAACAGAGTTTGACAGTGTGTTATGAATGCAAGCTCGATGGGCACTCTCTGCATACTGGTTAAGGACCTTTTTAGCCAATGGGCTTGGAGATCTGTGGTTTTAAGGTTTCACTTTCAAAGGAACATTACTCGCAAAGCATCCAGTGTTGGTGCTGGAACAGAAAGTGTGCTCCAGATTAGGGTCACAACCATTTTGCTTCTGAGGCCCCTTCCCACTCCAAGTTACAAAAATTCCACAGACTCCACCAAGACCACATCCCCCCACCTCCCCATTCCATAACACAAGACAGATATTTTTTCTGGTATAAGTATTAGTTATATCATTTGATTAAACTATTTGCAATTTAACTTTAGAAGGTCTGCAGCTCTCTGTTCATTCACTGATCAGAATTTTAACATTTAGGGCAAAATTCCTCTCGCTATTCCTTTTCTAAAAATGCACCAGGATTTTACAGCCCTGCTCCAGTGTGCCTCCCCACCCCACCCCAAGTGGATGCAGTGGATGCCATTTCAATCTCCATCCAGTTCGGCGGGACCGTAATATCCCATCGGGCGGGAGAGGCCCTGAAATTGTGGCCCATATATTCAAAATGCCATATAATTCGCCATCAGATACAATTCACTTAATGTCAAACTGCATAAGCAGCCTGTTGACCATTTCACTGTCCTAACTGTGTCTTCCTACAATTTTCTATTTTCCTTCCCGGTTTTCCATTCAGTATCATTGGCAAACATCGGTGCCTTAAACCTGAATCAATTTGATAAATAGTAAACTAAAAAAGTCCCATTGAAAACTTCTGGACACAACAGGATCCACATTCATCAGGTAACATTCACCTACCTCAACTCTTTGCTTTCTCTCCTTATAGCCATGTGTTCATCTAGCACATGCACATAATTTTGCAATTTTCTTGTTACCAAATGCATTTTGAAAACCCACATAAACAACATCTGTTATATTCCCTCTTAATTATCTTGAGAAATACATTACAATACGATCCACCATTTACAAATTCTTGCTGATTGTCAAACTCCAGTCCACGCCTCTTGAATCATTCACTAACTTCAACCTATTTTATGGATTCTAGGGGGTAGAATTTCTGCAGGGTTTCTCGCAGAGGATTAAGAGGAATCCTGAAGCATTGGTGGAACTGATTATTCATGTGGGTTCCCCAGGGTTTCCCCTGCGATTTACGCTGAAGTTGTGACAGGATGTCAGGAGAATTACAGGTGTAAGAGCTCATCGGCAACCCTTCTCCTTCTTAGGCAGTCCCTTGGGATTGAGCATGACTCACTTTCACTCTGGTTTGATGGGTTCTGTCATGTATGGAGCAAGTAGTGTTGGTGCATTGTTGGAAGGTTTGTGCCCTCCCTCCAATGCCTTGACTCCACCCCTGCACCTGCCCGATGAAGTCTCTCAAAGTGTTCGGTGCCTTCCTGAATGAGCCTTCTCCATTTTGGTGGATCACAAACCAAGATCTCCGATGAGTCAGTGGGGTTGGGGTGGGGGGGGGTGTTTGACCTCTTCATTGATGCTTTCAGGACATCACTAAAACATTTCCACTGTCCTGCTGGGAGCTTCCTGCTGTGAGTTCCAAACTGAGCAATTGCTTCAGGAGTCTGGTGTCAGGCATACGAGTGACATGCCCCGTCCAGCGGAGCTGGTTTTGGTGATTAGCGCCTTGATCCTGGGCAACATGGCTTGGGAGAGGATGTTACTGTTGGACCCCCTTTCGGATTGGCGAAGTTACTGCTGACATTACTTCTCCAGCACTTTGATGTGCTTACTGTAGTTTGTTTAAGTCTCCAGGACATATAGGAGCATGGGGATAACTGCTGCCCAGTAGACCATGACCTTAGTCTTGGATTTGACATCCTGGTCCTCAAATACTCTGTTCCATGGTCGGCTGAAGGCTGAGCTGGCAACCTCGAAATAATTAACTGGCTCCATGCTTTTCTAGCTTATCTCTTTCATGAATAAAAATGCAGCATTGGTTAGCCTCCAATGCTTTGGATTATTTCTTATTTTCAAAGGCTGTTTGGAAAATGTACTATCTCTTCCCCCCCATTCCCTGAGTATTGTTGAGATGGATACTGTGTTATCCAATTAATTATTTCTCTTTCAGTCCCTATAGCTTCCTTTTGAAAAAGAGCAGCCATCTTTGGAAGTTAGCTGTTTCCAAGGTAGCAAGATATCCATTGAAATGTCGCGCTTTTAATCCTGAGTTGAAAGACCTCCTCAGTTCACAAAATGTGATCATATTGAAATCAATAAGCTAAGTTATTTTAGAACAGCATTGAACTCATGACATTCTCTCTTGGGTCAAGAACATTCCTTTCTCCAGTTCTCAAACAGCAGCAGAGTACAGGGCGGCAAAAATAGTTTTGTTTTTTCCTTTTGTAGCTGACAGGATCTTACACAAGCAATGCTGCCAAAATCTATTGGCCCACATTAAAATGTTAGGGATAGACAAATAGATACGGATAAATAGATGGACACATGGACAGAGAGAGAGATAAACAGAGACAAAGGTAAAGATTGAGAGATGGATTGAAATCAGTGAAAACGGTATTCATACACTCATTAATGAGGAATAGTTTGATATTTCATTCATCCTGCTTTATATCCCCAGAATACAGTTTAGATGGTTTAGAATTTCTCTGTTGAGTCAGTATCTCTACATCATCCTCAATTCCTGGGCAGGAAGCTGGAAGTGGCTGTGACAGGATATAATTGGTCACGCTCTTCCCGGAGGCAGCCAATTGAGAAGCCGCCTCTGGAAGCCCGATCCAATTAAGAACAGTGGGGACAGCAGGGAAGCGGGAGGCCCAATCAGAGGGCCTGCAGTGAGGTCAGGACAGCACCCTCACCGGGGCACCTCAACATGGCTGCAATCCCGATTACCTGCAGAGAAGTCAACAAATAAAGAGGCCCGAGGTCGGTAGAGCCATTGGTTTGGAGAGCAAACCCTCCACAGGAGTAGTGACAGACGGGATTGCATCCTTTGATTGCCCAGACAAAATCATTGGACGATAGAGCCTCTGGCTCCAGTGGCCACCTGGCCTGCTGTCGGGAGACGGCCTCCAATGAGGCGGCAGCTTCTGCAATCAATGGCTCCAAAATTGTCCTCATTGGCTGTCTGCCTCTGTGAAGCCGGCAACCCACCCTGATCCCAGAATGCCTTGGGGGAAGCCCCCCAGAGTTGGGAACACTCTGGGGAGCCATTCCCACAGGATTTCCAACTCTGTCTCCATGGAGCCAGGAAAATTCAGCCCTTTGTATCTTCAGCTGGAGCCAGAGTAAATTATTTTCAACTTCATTCTTGTTGGACTTGTCAAAAATGCACTCGCAGTTTTTACAATATATATCCCCTTCATATTAAACCTGTTTCTTTTCCAGATCCTTTGGTAACTGATCTAGCATGGTCACTATGTGGAATCTTAGCATCATTGTCAGTTAACCCTGCAAGTCAATGCCCCTCATAGGAATAAAACCCCCTCATAGGAATTGGTGATTAACATAACCTGGGGGAAAATATTTCCTATGGCAGGCGGGATGGGCGGGAGTGGGCGGGGCTGGGTGTGGATTAGATCGCCGCCCGCGATCAGCTCCGCGCTGCCATTTTACGTGGACGGGCCAATTAAGGCCTGCCCAACATAAAGTGCGGCCGGTAGCGCCCAGCGCTCTCTGTGCGGGCGGGGTGAGGAGGGAGAGTGGGGGCCTGTGCTCTTTCATGCATGCGCTCAAAAGAACTCAGCAATCTCCCTTAGGCGTGGAGCCGTTGTGAAAAATTTTTAATAAATAAAATGAAAATTTATTTAAACATGTCCCCCCTCATGTGACAGTGTCACATGAGCTGGATCATGCTCGTGAAGTAAGTAAAATTTATTTATTACTTTTATAAAACCTTCGGGAAACTTCATCCCACACATGGATTAGATTTCCTGAAAAATGTAAAGGCTGCTTGGGCTCTTCTCCTGCTCCCCAACCTTAAGGTTGGACAGGCAGTGTTCTAAACAACTTTAATTAATTTTTTAATGGCCTTAATAGGGCGGGTGCACAGCCACCTCCAGTGCATGCCCACTGAACGAAATATTGAAATGACGCGCAATGATGTCAGGACGCATGCCGTCATGCATCATTTTATTTGTAGGGGTATCAAGCCCCTCCCCAATGGTAATATTCTGCCCCCGGTGTATTTCATTTGACACTAAAGCTAAGTTGGTGATTTAAAGATGAAGTATCTCCCTGACAAAAAAAAACATCAAAGTATGAAATGAATAGTTTGAACTTATCTCTGATTATATAATTACATTTACCAATTAAAAAAAATCGCAAGATAATGTGTAATATTGAACTTCAGCCAGAATCGCCCGCTCCTGTTGGTAGGAAGCAGCATGGCAGGCAGGGGTTGGTGGCGGGGGGGGGGGGGGGTAAGAATTCAACAGGTGGGGTGGGTCGTGAATCCCGCTAATGGGATGCAAAGCAAGGCCTGATCGGAGTCGTTCTCCCCACCCGCACCTCCCCCCCACGCCTGATTTACCGTTACACCGATGGGAAAACATGTCAGCCCAAAACAGAACACGCCTGGACAAGCGTGATGGGCAGAAGTCAGGACTCACCTTTAGGGCCTTGCTGAGGTCACAGACATCAGAGGAGAAAAAGATGCCGGAGCCCTGGGGGAACGTGTGCACTGCATGCTGGGTGGACCCTCGTAGATATGGCTCCACCTCCAAGCAGCTCTCGGGAGGTGGGTGGTCTCCGCGCAGCAGCTTCGACTAGGCCCAGGCTTCAGGACGTCACAGACTTCACTCTGGGCTGGTATGGATGATCAGCTGGGTTGGGGTGGGGGGGTGCAGAGGAAGGTCCAGGTGTGAGTGGGAGAGGAACTTGTACCAAGGGGGAACAGTGAGTTTGGAAGGAGGGGTGGGGGCGCGATGAAGGCGTCTGGGGGAAGCTGAAGTTGGAAGGGGGATGGAGGGTGCCTGGGGAGGAGGGAATACAGGGGGAGGAGGGTGTAATGGGGCAGAATCCTGTAAGTGGGGAGGTAGGTGTAATGGGGGGAGGAAGCTGTAAGGGAGGGGTTTCAGAGGGCGGAAGGTGTCTGAGGGGAGGAGGGAGCAAGGGTGGACAAAGGAGTAAGGGGGGTGTGGAATGTCCAGGTGTACGTGCAAGGGAGGGGTCTGTGGAGTCAGTGATTGCCTCCTGGGGAGAGAACTGAGGGTGGGCATGGTAGATGGGAATGGTGAGTATGAGAGGGGGCAGAGGGAGCCATAAGGGTGGGAGGGTGAAGGTGCATCAGTGTCAGTAGAAGGGGCAGCGTGGGTGGTTGGTGGGGACATGGTGTCAAACATGGACCCTGGGGCTGGGAAGGAGAAGGTCAGGGAGATCATAGTGGATGGGCTTGGGATTTTCAGGAAGGTAAGGAATGTGTAGTTCACCTGGATATCCTGGAATGATAAGGGTTCAGGCTGTAGGGTAACAGTGGGGAGGTGGAAGAAGATGTCAGGAGGGTGGACTGTTATGGGGGAAAGGACAGGGAAGCTAATCAAAAACTTTATGACCACCATGCTGTGCAAATCGAAAGTGAGAGGAGCCTCATGTTGGGTGGGAACAGGTGCTGCATGGGAGTGTGATCAGTGGGTGGGCGGAGATGCAGCTCAGCTCAGATAGACAACTGAAAGGGAACCCCAGGAGGCAGCATTCAATATGTTGGGACAGTGAGGTGCGTGTGATGGATGAAGGCTCACACGAGGCTCTGAAAGGCCCTGCCACGTCCATATTTCTCCCTCCAGAATCACTCGTGGTCCGGCTGTGTGTAGCTGATTTGTTAGTGGTGGGGGATGTAGTGAGAGGACTTGCAAAAGCCTGTAAAAGAAGCTGAAAGGCAACATTACACAATATTCAGTGAAAGTGAATATATTTTCAGATTATAAAGTGACAAAATGTGTTCACCCATTTGTGATCAGAATTTCTTAACTTTTCTAGGCCTACTACTTCTAGGTGCTGCCCTGACATCTGCAGCAGGGGTGGAGACAGCCTGTACAATGGTTGGCCCTGTTGCCTCTGATGACTTTGGTGTGGGTCCTCTGGAGAGCCGAGGCCTTGAGGGCCCCGGCTTGCTTTGGCTGTCCTTCTGTAGGCCAGCTGCTCCCTCTGCGGCGACAGAGGACGAGGTTGAGGGGGTCACAGGCAAAGGGGACTCGGAGGGAGAAGACAGCCTTTGAGATTACTGAATGGATGGCCCAGGGTGTCCAGCTGCTGCTCCTCCTCCCTTCGGGTGCCGAGGGCCCCAGCCTGACCTATTGAGGGGAAGGGGCACTTGGGGGGACATTGAGGTTCCCCGTTTCCCCCTCACGTTGCCACTTCAGGAACTCACCAATGGTTACCAGGATGGAGTGTAGGTCTGCACGCATCTCCGGGTTCTGCTGGACCAGGGTCTCCATGGTGTCCGCCATTCTTCCCATTGACATATCCATGCACATACACGTGGACACTACTTCATCAGAGAGCAGGCAAACGCACTCCTCTGACTGGCATGCCGCTCTGTTGAGGGCTTCCAACAGCTCTGCGTGATGATACCCTACCTTCCACTGACTCTCCAGGATGAGTTTGAAGGCTGAACCCAGAGGTTCATCATCTTACTTGGATCTGACAGATGCCTCTTTCCCAGCAGTCCTCCGAGTGCCAGGGATATCAGCGGAACCTGCATCCTCCTGTTTCAGACACGTGTCCGTGCGGTGACCACCACATTGTGAACCCGAGCCTGCTCTAGATCTGGGTCCCACCAAGGTATGTGCCTCTGCGCTAGTGGAGGGTCTGGGTAAGCACTGTGATGGGTCTTCCAGCTGTTCAATGGAGGAGGTGTCCTCTTGACAGGAGGTGAGGATCTGGATGGAGCTGAGGGACTTGTAGTCAGGTACCTTTCTTGACTACTTTGGTTCTCAAATCAGCTAGCAACAACTGGCCATTTTAAAATATTACCCAAAATTGCACATCATAGTTGCCCAAGTATTACCCTGAATATTATCAATTAATTTTTCAACAAGATTGAGAGCCTTCTTAGCAGGAATCAGAGTTATTAATCTCCCATATTCAACTCTCAAACAATGCAACCGAAATATATTTCCATGAATTTCAATATCTCTTCATGGTTTCCACTGAATGACATCTTGATATAATTTTCTATGCTGGAAAAAGCACGCAACTTTCCAACATAACGTGACAAATTGTACCTCCCAGTTCAAATATGTTGTATGCAAAACAGAAAATTGTTTTCTTCTGATAATATCTGCTTTGAAGTCTAATGTTTAACAACCATCAATCTGCACATTAGACTATGTAATTGTCCCTACAGCAGATGGGACACCATCAATGAGATGCCACTGCTGTGATACCCCTTGCTGGGTCACTTCTATCTCAGCAACAACACACGAAGCCTATGTTGAGTACGAATCCAAAGAGGAGTCCCACATTACCTCAATGTAGAAGAAATATTTAAAAACAAACAAACAGTGCCGATATTTCTAATATTCACAGGATAATGAATATACTGGCTTCGGATTGGAATGATAAGTTTCTCATAATTAAAGACCTGAAAATATTTAACAATCATGTTCTGCTTGATCACTGTTTTGTTTTCTCAAAGAAGCACATCCCAACCAGGTTTTCCTTTCAGGGAGTTTTTAATGTGTGTATACAACGTATGCAAAAATATTTTTAATGCAATTCAGGCCACTTGTGTTAATTTAAATTTACTTTTTTTTCCTCAAATTAAAAACTATGCAGGTGCTCACACTATGATTTTTGGGTGATTTCGGTTCTATACAACTGATTGTTTAGGCCACACAATTTCTAATAAAGAGGAAAAGATTAATAATACAGAGAATTTTAGTCGGAAGCACAGAGCCGTGGGCAGATATTTCAGACAAGCCCAATTGCTGTTTATGTTAAAAATGAAGAACCGTGTTCTTCAGGGGTTATTTCAATGCAGTTTTTGTTAAACAGCAAGAATCTGCTTTTTGTTCTGAGTTGGGGGACTTTCTGTTTGGCACACGTAATGTGTTTCCTACCATCTGTTACCGTGCAAAATGAGTTTTTGCAATAGACCTGTCACGAAAATCCCAACAAGCTGCTTTCCTACCTGTCTAGAGAGGTTTCCAGGCCATAAATTCTTCGTCCCAACACTCCCGGCCATTCATCCGGGTTTTACCATCGGTCTCAATGTTCCTTTTAAAAATCTTTCGGACCTGCCATTAATCAACACAGTTGTGAAGGAGCGGGTTAACTAGAGGTGGACGGAAATAGTCAAACGAACAGTCAATAAAAAAAAATCACCAGCAGGAGCATAATGATAGCCATCCACAGGAAAATCATCCAAATCGGAATAAAACCCGTCAGAAAATCATCCGAAACAAAATTCTTCAAACTACGAGTACCAGGACGGTTTGTCATTTTAATTCATTGCCCACGTCTGATCAAATATAGATTGAGTTATTTTGTCAAAAGCTTGTATCCGTAAGAAAGATTTATTGCATAAATAAAACCTTTTATTTTGATTAGAATGGAAAAAGGGATTAAAAATATATTTTGCTTTCTAAAGTTTGGAGAAAAATAGACGTTGAAGTCATGCTGCGCAATATTGGCACGAGGATGCTTTGCAGTTTATCGGGAAAGCCTTTTGCCACACGGTAGACTCAAGGCACACAAAATTCCAGGCCAGGGTTTTATGGGCCTGCTGCAGTGTGTCTCCCCCTGGTGGATGGGGCAAACCATTTAAATTTCCATTCAGTTTGGCGGGACTGTAAAATCCCGCCGGGCAGGAGGGGCTGTAAAATCTTGGCTTTCATAGCGCCATTGCATTTTCACGTTAAACAACTAAGTTTGCCTTATACAGAAATATGTCCAGCACCGTCCAATCAGAAACATATGGAGGTGGTGGATTGTGTCAAATACCTGCCATTCATCTCCACAACTAAGGCTTATATTCAGCCCAAAGTGACAGAATGAACGACTACAAGCATCCTATGTAAAATGAGGTTAGGTAATCCCAAACCAATTCCTAGCCAGCAACATTGCTCAGTCATGCCCAGGGAATGATTGGTTTTAGAATTGAAAGAGAACCATTCCACCATGGCGAAATAAGGTTTGCTTCTCTGAGGTTTGGGATAAGGCCAATTGTTGGGGAAGAGCAGAGGGAGCTCTGTTTCTAGGGCCGGAATTTTCCAGCTCCTCACACCAGCGGGATCGTCCAGTCCCGTCGATGCGAGCGAAAATTTCATTGGCTCGTCCAGTCTGGCGCGGTGCCGGGGGCTGAAAGATTCTGGCCGCGTTGTGCTATGCCTGACCTAAACCAAAATGAAACCTGCTCCATTCACTCATGAGCATCACCATGACGATCATAAAAAAGACACCAAAGTTAATTTTACTTTTGTTGCCTCACTCTTTTTGACTTATCCCTTTGTAAAGCAACCATGTTTACTTTATTAAGATAAAGATATAATTTTTAAAGAACTTTTTAAAAATTCTTTCATGGGTGTGGGTGTCGCTGGCTGGGCCAGCATTTATTGTTCATCCCTAATTTTCTTTGAGAAGGTGGTGATGAGCTGCCTTCTTGAACCGCTGCAGTCCATGTGGAGTAGGTACACCCATAGTCCTGTTAGGAAGGGAGTTCCAGGATTTTGATGCAATAACAGTGAAGGAACAGTGAGTAACGTCCTTGTCAGGATGATGTGTGGCTTGGAGGGGAACTTGCAAGTTCCCATGCATCTGCTGCCCTTGTCCTTCTAGGTTGTAGAGGTCATGGGTTTGGAAGGTGCTGTCTAAGGGGCCTTGGTGAGTTCCTGCAGTGCATCTTGTAGATGGTGCACACTGCTGCTACTGTGAGTCGGTTGTCAAGGAAGTGAATGTTTATTGTGCTGAATGGGATGCCAATCAAATGGGCTGCTTTGTTCCTGGATGGTGTTGAGATTCATGAATGTTGTTGGAGTTGCAGTCATCCAGGTAAAAGGAGAGTATTCCATCATAGCCCTGACTTGTACCTTGTGGATAGTGGACAGGCTTTGCTGAGTCAGGAGGTGAGTTACACATTGCATAATTCCCAGCCCCTGACCTTCTCATGTAGCCACAGTATTTATATAGCTGGTCCTGTTCAGATTCAGGTCAATGGTAACCCCAAGATGTTGATAGCGGGGCATTCAGTGATAGTAATGCCATTGAATGTCAAGGTGAGATGGTTAGATTCTCTCTTATGCACAGTTAGGCCCATATCATGATTAGGCCCAAATAAGCCTCTCTTTTCCACTGATGAATGTCTACCTGTCTTCTCATCATACTTCTCCAATTCACCTCTCTCCAGCAACACAACAATTGGTACTTGAATTATTCATGTGTTTTTTTTCCTCTGGAACTTATTTCACAGCTCTATTACCTTTTAGCTTCAATAGTTCCACCTCACTTCTCTCATTTCTCCTAATTTCCTAATTTAGCTCGTACCTCTTACTCTTGCAATCAAGTTCCAAAGTTTAACAGAAGCTGGGAGAACAATAGTTAAAGTAATAATATTAAAGCATCAATTTATACAGTACTATCAAAACAGAGGTGTGTTCACGCAATCTGAACATTTGACTCCTGAAAATGGGCCACAGTGAGATTAATGACTTCTCAAAGGGCCAGTGCTACTGTACTCAGACAAAAATAATTAGCTTTCCAAGACTCCTAATTTCTCTTGATTTACATCAAATGGAATCCTTACCCTAAGTAAGGTAGAAACAATGTTGACTTATTTAGCCTGTAAATACTTTCTTCAGTGACGGTAAATATTCCTTCCTCATGGGACCCAGATAGAATTTAGCTGCAAGCGTGCACAATGGCTATAATACAATTGCTTGAAAGGTTGACTTCAAAATTACAAATGGAATTGATTGTGTAATATCTTAATGACAATGGAACATTGAGATTAGGTACCTCCCTGAGGTAATTTAGTTTCATTTAAAATGGATGTGTTATTTGCAACTTTAATAACTGTGCAATTTTTTTGGATCTTAGAAGATTAGAATCCAAATGTTTATTCATACTAATAAAACATTTTAAAACCATGGTAATATAATAACCTGTGTGCGTCAGCACTATCTTAAAGGCAAATGCTTCTTAAAGGGGAAGGCAAATGCTTTTTATTCAAGTATCTTCCCCTTTTACAGGAAAGCAACACCTGACTCAGAAGAATTTTAATCAATTTTTAATTAAAATAAATCTTATCAGCAAGGAAACACGTGAATTGAGGCTTGTAGCTATAACTGAAGAAACTTAATTAAAAGACACGTCGTGAATCCTTAACCTCTTTCCCTTAACTTCATAGTCTTAAGTGAAGCCAGCTGTGCCTGAGTTGATAGCACACTCACCCCTGAGTCAGAAGGCTGTGGCATGGTGTTCCACGCCAGAATTTGAACGTGCTTCATTGCAGTGATGTGGGAATGCTGCACTGTCAGATGTGCTATCTTTCAGGTGAGATATTAAACCACTGCCCTCTTAGGTGGTCAGAAAAGATCCCCTGGCACTACTTCAAAAAAGAGCAGGGCATGCTACCCCTGGTGACCTGGCCAATATTTATCTCTTAATCAACATCTAAAAAATACATTATCTGGTCATTCCAGAAGGAAAAAACAGTTTGGGCCAGTACCCTTATTTCCCAGTTTTTACTGGTGTTCCATTTTAAGGTATACAAGACCAGTCTGGGCCAGTATTCTTATTTCCCAGTTTTTACTGTCTTTTCCTTCTGGGTTATCTCACTGCTGCTTCTTATGGGAGTTTGCTGTGTGCAAATTGGCTGCGGCGTTTCTTAAATTTACAACAGTGACTCCACTTCAAAAAAAGTAGAAAAGTAAAGCACTGCAGACAGTAGAAATCTAACATAAAAACAGAAAATGCTGGAAATACTCAGCAGGTCTGGCAGCATCTGTGGAGAGAGAAACAGAGTTAATATTTCGAGTTGATAAACTTTAGTATCAGTTCTGATGAAAAGTTACCAACCTGAAATGTTAAAGCTGTTTCCCTTTTCACCCACCTCAAAAGTGCTTCACTGACTGTAAAGAACTTTGGGAATTCCTGTGCTCACAGAATTCCCAAATAATGCAAGTCTTTCTTTCTCTTCAATGGATAATTAGGGGCTTTGCTGTCCACTCTAGATCCCTAGCCTGCTTGAATTATATCAACTGGTCCAAGTTACATTAACTGTCAGAAGAAAAGATCTCCTTTTGAAGGCATAGCATATGCCAATAAGTGAAGCCAGACAGTGAACCTTCCTTTATTGGCAGTTATGGTAACACAATTAGAAATATTTTAATATGAAACATTAAAAATACGTAAGAAATGTAACCAACAGAATGAATTAAGGTTAAAAAGGCTTTTTGTGTGGATCCCCATAACTCTGCAGGTTACAGTCGATGTTCAAATTAACATAAATTTGGCACAGTGCCTTGGTAATTAGACTTCGTGTTCAACTGTTAGGTTAATAGCCTTAGACTCAAGTCTACCTGACATATTAGAAGGAACTTCAGCATATTGATAATATGGTTCTAGTTTTTTAAAAAATCCTGGTTTCATGCACCTTCAGCTTTCCCAATTAGTGCAGTAATGTTGGCTGCCTTGCCTCCCTTTGGTCAAGCAGGTTGATCTCCTGGGATAAAAGCAAAAAACTGCAGATGCTGGAAATACAAAACAAAAACAAAAATACCTGGAAAAACTCAGCAGGTCTGACAGCATCTGCGGAGAGGAACACAGTTAACGTTTCGAGCCCGCATGACTCTTCAACAGAACTAAGGAAAAATAGAAAAGAGGTGAAATATAAGTTGGTTTAAGTTGGGTGGTGGGGGGTGGGGGTGGGGCTGGGGGGGGACAAGGAATGCTGGATAGAGGGCCAGTGATAGGAGGAGATAACCAAAAGATGGTCATCTCCTGGGATATTGGACAAAGCTACCTGCCATAGATGGATATCAATTCCCTCCTGGTTTGTTTTCTGTTCTTCAGTAGATCAACCTTGTACAATAGTAGTTATATTTGGATTAAAACTCTTGTTCTATCCTTTTATTCTCAGGGAAACTTAATTCTTACACACATATGATGCGCTCTGTTTCTTTTTGGCTAACATTTGAAGTCTTATTTCACGAGCTATTCTTTCCTTTATCTTCTTTACCAGGGTCGGAGTTTTACACCTCCGGGTTTCACGGTCCCACCGAAGTCAATTTGCTTTTGAATAGCTCGCTGCATTTTATAGCCCACCCTCCCCCACCTCGACAGAGCTGGAAAGTTCCAGCCCAGGTTTAAATAAGTCTTTTTGAATCCCCTCTCTATCTTCATGTGCTTCTGCCTCTCTCCCTGTCTCTGAGTATAAATGTAATTAAAAGGGTCCATTTTGTACATGTCGAGATATAGGGCGGAATCGTCCCAGATTTGCACTGAGTGCGCTAGTGGGCGGGAAAAGGATGTTTTACCAATAGGTCACAATGGTGACTTTTCACGCTGTATTGTCCCATCCCCGCACCATTAATGATGCATTTCTGGGAAATGCGCTGGGTCGCTGCGAGGCAGACTCTGACTGTCCACCCCGCCGTCACCTCAGGTCTTCAGTAAACTGGGTGCCATATTTAAAGGCTGACCCTGCGCAGAGCTAGCACTTTTCGTGAGATAGCAAGCTCCTTGGGGACTGATGGTCGCCAAAGGGAGGAAACATGCTGCCCCCAAATTTAGCGACGCCTCCCCCGAACACCTACTGGACGCAGTGGAGGCCCGCCAGGAAGTCTTCTATCCTCCTCCCAGCTCTGAGTGAAGACCAGCAAGCAAGGTCGCCAACCCAGCGTGGGATGTGGTGGCAGCGGTGGTCAGCACCAACACCCTGCAGAAGAGCACAGCCACCCAGTGCAGGAAGAGGAGAAATGCTCTTCTGGCCAGGGTAAGTCACTCTTCTCATCACTCTCATCACACATCCAAAGGGATCTCACACCTCAAGGGACAACACCACTAACTCTCACACATACCCTCACATCTCCATCAGGCTCATACCCTCTCGATCTCGCGTCCTCATCCCATCCATAGCTCCGCTCACCACACAAACATTCCACACAGTGCCAAGTGTCCTACTCACACTTTCTCCATCTGTCTTCATGCAGGAGAAGCTGGCTCACATCAGCAGGGAGAGATCCCAGAGGGGGGGTGGAGTGGCCCACATTAGGTCCCTCACTCACTGTGAGGAGTGAGCCATTGCACTGACTGGTGAGGACATGGACTGTGCCTGCTGCATTGGTGAGGTCAGTGGCGAACACCCTCGTGAGGATCCTGCACCACATCATCCCCCTCTCAACGCAACTGTGAGTGCTCTCTCCTGCTTTTGACTCTGCTGCCATGCACTAATTATCTCTATTTTGGTTCACAGGGAGCTCTGCCAAGGGACCGACACCCTCAGCCAGTCAGTCCCTCAGCTCCATCCACATCCTCACCTCCAGCCAAGAGGACACCTCCTCCATTGAGAAGCTGGGAATAAGCAGCCTGGAAGACCCATCACAGCGCTTACCCACACCCTGCACCAGCGCAGAAACACACATCTCAGTGGGACCTGGATCTAGAGCAGGCTCAGGTTTACAATCTGGTGATCACTGCATGGACACGTGTCCACAGCAGGAGGAGGCCGGTTCAGCTGAGCTCCCCGGCACTCGGAGGGCTGCTGGGTAAGAGGCATCTATGAAGCCCGAGTCAGATGACAAACCTCTGGATTCGGCTTTTCAGCTCATCATTAAGAGTCAGCAGAAGGTGGAGGAATATCACACAGAGCTATTGGAAGCCCTAAACAGAGTGGCATGTGAGTTGGAGTGCATCTGCCTGCTCTCTGGTGAAGGATTGGCCACATGTGTGCATTTGGAGGTCTCCATGGGAAGGATGGCAGGTGCCATGGAGCCTGTGGTCCTTGCAGAAGGTGGAGATGTGCGCAGACCTTTGCTCCATCGCGATAGCCATGGGTGAGTTCCTGCAGTGGAAACACAAGAGGGAAACGAGGCACCTCGACATTGCTCCAGGTACTCCTTCCCCTCAAGGAAGAGCCCTCGAGCACCCGAAGAGAGGTGCAGCAGCAACTGGACACCCCTGGGTCACCCACTCAAGAATCTCAGAGTCTGTCCTCTCCCTCCGAGTCCCCTTTGCCTGTGACCCCCCTCAACCTTGTCCTCTGTCACTGCAGAGGGAGCAGCTGGCCCACAGGACAGCCAAAGCAAGCGGGGCCCCCCAAGGCTTCAGATATCGAAAGGACCCATGCCAAAGTCATCAGAGGCAAAGCGGATGTCAGGGCAGCACCTAGAAGAAGGGGTAGGTGTAGAAAAGTTAAGAATTTCTGATCACAAGTGGTTGCATGGCTGAACATGTTTTGTCACTTTATAATTGGGAAATATATTCACTTTCACTGAGTAATGTTTAATGGTGCTTTTCAACTTCATTGACAGGCTTATTGAGCCCTCCCTCTACATCACCCCCCACTGCCCAGCGCCCCCGCCACTAGCAATTCAGCTCCACACAGCCAGTGATTCTGGAAGGAGAAGTGTATGTGTGTGGCAGGGCATTTTGGAGCCTTGTGCAAGCACTTTCCCTCACACGCAGAGCCTTCATCCATCACATTCATCTCAATGTCCTGAGCATTTTCAATGCTGCCTGCTGGGGCTCTCTTTCAGTTTTCCTTTTCCCCATCACATCGACACCCACCCCCCGCCCCCCCCCACCCCGGCATTACTTTCCACCTCCCCGTTGAACGTGCACATTCTCTAACTTCCCGAGAATCCCACCCCCCTCCACATTGACCTCCCCATCCTCCTTCTTCCCACCCCCAGGGTCTGCATCTGCCTCCGGGTCCCCACCAACCACCCTCACTGTCCCTTCTACTGCTACCGTTGCACCCTCACCCTCCCACCCTACCGGCTCACTCTGCCCTCTCTCATACTCACCATTCCCTCCTACCACTCAGCTCCTTCCCTCCCCATGAGACAGTTATTGACTCCACAGATCCCTCTCCTGCATGTTCACTTGGACATTCCCCTACCCCATACTCCTTCCTCCACCCTTACTTCTTCCTCCCCATGGACTCCTTCCCTCCCTAAACTCCCACTTCTGCCCCAGGCTCTTCCTCCACCCTTACTCCTTCCGCCCCACAGACTCCTTCCTCCCCCTGGATTCCTTCCCCACTCCAAATTCCGTTCTCACCCCGGTCTCCTTCCTCCCCCGGATTCCTGCCCTCTCCAAATTCTTCCCTGTGCCCAAAGTCCTGCACCTTACTTTCCCTACATTCTTCTCTCCCTCCTCATTTGCTGCATTCTCCCCTCCTCCCCCACTCCCATACTCACTCACTGCCTTGAAACTACCCCCCCCCTCCAAAACAGGCACCATCGTTGCCCCCCTCTCAACATCAACCCTAGGTACCATCATTCTCCACCTCCCAACATCAGCCCCCTGGGCACCATCGTTACCCCGCCCCCTCCCAACCTCACCCCCCCAGTACACCTTCCTTTCCCAGTCAAATCTAGACTTCCCTCTCCACCTCTTCAAAGACCACCTGTAGCAGCCCATGACCAACCCCCTGATGTCCCAAATCAGACCCCAGTGATCAACTGTGACTTTGCACCTTATATGAGCTGCTTCGTGGCGGAACCATGTCCATGAAAATCCATATGCATGTGTTCCTCCAGGTAACCGTTGCTGTCGGGTTCCGGCACATTCCGCTCCTCCGATATCCTCGATGTGAGCAAGGCCCTGGCGGTAAGTCCCAACTTCTGCACATCGCACTTGGCAAGATGTGTCCTGGGTGGGTGTGTTTCCATGCCGACATACGCGGATGGTCCAGGGTGGGGGGATGATTCCAGCAAGCAATGTTTATAATTGTACGCGGATGTATTAAAAGGATGTTCTTGACGTGCGGTAGTGGGAAAGGTGGCCCACCATTAATGAGGGAGAGTGGACAATTGCAAACTGCTTTCGCAACATCGTGAAGCCGATTTTTGGCCTTCCCACCATATTGTCTGCTCACGCCCGCCATGAACCCAACACCTAGGGGGACCGAAAATTCCAGACATAGATAGCCATGGCTCATCCTCTTACCCCTGAGTCAAAACATTGTGAGTTGAAGTCCCAATCTAGGACTAGAGTAAATAATCTTAGCTGACACTCCAGTGCAGTTCAGAGTGAGTTCTGAAGAGATGCTGTCTTTTGAATGCAATGTTAAACTAATGTTCCTTCTGCCCTCCCAGATGGATGTGAAAGATCCTCTGATGTTAGTTCAATGAAAAGCTGGGCTGGTCTCCCTTCACTCACCTCTGATCAGCAATGAGCTCAATGAATGGTGGAACAGACTTAAGGGGATGAATGGCCTACTACTCTTTCTATATCCTGACCAATACTTATTCCTCAACCATTAAGACAGTACAACTGGTCTTTTATCTCATTGTTGTTTTGTGAAACTTTGCTGTCTCAAGCCCACACATCAATTTCTGTATATACCTCCTGCCTATATTCTTCTAACCTATCCACCTGTAATAAATTTTGAATGATAAATGGAAGTAGTTACAACTTCCAGCATTGTGAGCATGTAGGGTCCTTTGAATGTTGCCATGCACAGTCTAAGGGAGTGACAGCCCTTCCTGTTAAAATAATAGTGGGGATGCACTTCCAGAGCTTGCAAAGCAAATGGACCCTGAAATATTCACACCCATACTTATCCCAGTTCAACTTCCAGCAGTTTCTGTTTACTTTAGCTCTGAGTTAGAGTCCAGCCTTAACAAATCAAGCATAGTGAGCATAGATCAGTTACCAGACTAACATAATCAAACACAGAACAATTAAACCATTGAACACTATATTTCCTGTTAAAATAATGGAGAGGAAGCTTGAAAAGCACATGGACCATGAAGTTGGATGCCCCTATCATGTTGTTGCCTTCCTCTGATTCCCCAATTCTTAAATTGTTGCCCATACTGATGTATGCTGTTGTATGTGCCTGTATGCCATTTTAGTGTAATGGTGCTTGGCAGAGCAAGGGTACATGGGACTGGAGAATAGCACAGTCCACAGTATGATGTGTAGAGTCACATGGTAATAGACTGAGAACACTCTAGAAGCAGCCTGCATGGAGATAGCAGAACCATGCATGTTATCAACTGGGAACTGTGCATAGTTAAAGATTAGTGTTAAATGGCTCATATTTAAACATGCAAGTCTCAAGATCTCATTATTGAGACATCCAATGAACCCATAATGCAACACACCCCAGTTGATTTTACGTGGCTCTCCCGTGGCTGCTTGAAATGAGCCCGAGTTATAGAAGTGGTGGTTGCCATTCCAACCATAGGGAAGAGCTACGTAGTCAGATGATCATGTAGGTCCTTGTGCAATACCTGACAGAGGTGCCCAAAATGCACGCTTCTTATATGCATCTTCTCAACAGCTATATAACCGAGCGAGCCTGTGAGGTTCAATCTTCCTAACGGCTGCCTGACTCTCCTTTGCTCCATCCTATATAAGGGTATACCCACAACAAATGCTTCTCGGAAGTTCTGCCTGTGAGTGGAGCTGGGGGAACGGTTGGTGAAGTTGAAAATCTAAATGTGGTCTGACCCTATCAGGATCAATAAGCAAAAAGTCCCAGTCTGTATGGGCAGAATAGAAAAGGAAAAAAATCATTGCAAAATTCTTTACCCAGTTGAAAGATGCGCGGATCAAACATTTGAATTTTCAGGCTCAGAATGCCCTCAATTTGGCTTCTTTCAGCTGATCCTGGCAGCAGTGGGGCCTTTTTTTCATTCATTCATGGGTTGTGGCCATTGCTGGCTAGGCCAGCATTTATTATCCATCCCTAATTGCCCTTGAGAAGGTAGTGGTGAGCTGCCCTCTTAAACCACCACAGTCCACACCTTTTGTAAGCAATCCTTGTTCTTTGAATGTGTAAAAGCAGGAAAGTCAGAACTGCCACATCCTCTCTATATTGCGACGAAGGCACTTGGGACTTGGCTGGAGCATCACAGGAAGGATCAAAAATCACAAGAGCATTCAGGGGAGTGAATTCCGGTGCGGAAGTGGGCACTTCCCAGTTTCCTGTCACAATAAGTTACTTGTCCCAGTTAACATGCTGGAAACAAAGGGAAAACTGCGAGGAAATTTGCCACTAAGTTTGAGACCTGGACAAAATAGACCTGTCAACTCTGTCCCTTTATCCCTTTGCCTTTGGAGTGAGAGATTAAACCCTCGCTGATGGTTCTGGTGGATGTAAACAATCCTTTTGTGCTATATAAAAGAAGCAGCAAGCTCGCTTGGTATTGCCATCAACATTTACCTCTCAACCAAAAGAGATTAACTGGTCACATGTCTCATTTACTCTTTGTATCTACATATTTGCTTTGTACAAATTGTTTCACATGTTTGTCTATAAAACAAACAGTGGCCACACTTTCAAAGTTAATTATTTGGCTCTGAAAATCCAATAAGTTGAGCGTCAGCATAGGGATGCAAATTCTCTTCCTTCCTTTATACATTCAAGATGACAGGCACCTGTCTTGGCAGCCAATGTTATTTATTTAAGTGGAGAGCATCACTGTTGATTGTCATTCACATTAAGGTTGGGTTGTTTTGTCATTGCTGCAATACTTTCAACAGCAAAGCACAATTCCCCTTACACTCTTCATTGAGAGACCAAGGTGGAGAACCGAGGCTCACAGTACAGAAAGAAAAAAGAGTTTAGGTCAATCAGGAAGTAATGATTGGTGATGCCAGCCATATCCTCGTAATTTATAAAGAATCTGCCAACTTTCTGCTTCAAACAAACATTCATCCAATTTTCTCTTGCCATCTAATGGCAGACCCTGGTGTGCACAAACAGACCTGAGTACCTTGGCAGATGTCAAAGTATGCGAGCAGCAAAATAAATGGATTGTTTGATATCAGGGTCAAAAGTCAAATGGGCTCCACTCAGTCTAAATAAATGAATGCGCAGTTACAAGTCATCCTTTTTTCGCAGGGGAATAAAAGATTGTGGGTCAAAAGATATCATTGTCTGAAGAGGGCAAATGTGGCAAATATTGGCTCGACTGAACATTTTTATTGGCTCCTGAAGACAAACAGGATTGCAGCTTTGGCCCTCTCTCAGTAAAATACAATTTCCTCTGCCAAGCACTTCTTCATTTCAGAGTCTCACTCGTTCACCAGGCTGTGCACCTTCCTCCTTCCTGAGGAGTCAATAGCAGCGCTGTGAATGAATGCTGCTAAATAATCAATTTGCTGTCGCTCTGTAGACATTCATCAAATTCTTAACTCTAATAATGACAGCAGAAGAGGAAAATTGCCTAAAGGAAAAGATAAACTCCAGACCCGAACAGTGAATGTGATTTTTGTGGCTCCATATTGACTGTACGCTGCTTTCCTTGAAACAAAAGCCATTCACTCACTTGGCTGCTGATTTCGTTGCTTTTGCCCACCTTGGCCTCATTGTCGGCATAAAAATAAGTTTGCTGCAAGTGTGCCAGTGCTTAGTGTGCCCAAACTGGGTAAGTACCAGGGTGAAATGTTATTGGGCCACAATCGTTGCAATGTGCAGTTTTGTGCACTTGAGCTGCCAGGTTGAGGCATCTTGGATTGAGTCTCGGTTCTGCATCTGCCAGAAGATGTA
This sequence comes from Carcharodon carcharias, assembly GCF_017639515.1. Lineage (NCBI taxonomy): Eukaryota > Metazoa > Chordata > Chondrichthyes > Lamniformes > Lamnidae > Carcharodon > Carcharodon carcharias. The sequence goes on along the minus strand of NC_054468.1, from coordinate 109,860,180 downwards.
TGTCCTACATGTTCGTGACCTCATAAAATGTAATGTCTCTGTGTAAAACAATGAAACCATTCTGTTCACAATGGCTACCAGGTGGAGCAAGTCTGATCACTATAACATGTAAAACGAACTATTTAAAAAGAAATGAATGCAGATTGGTAGCTGCTGGAGTTTAGCAAATTTACTGAACATAGTAATGGGCCTATAACTTGCTCACACCTGTTTTTTGAGTTAATTAGATCAGTTATCTATAATAATAATTAGCAGGTATTTTTGTCTGTCCGCACTTTTCTAATTGGTTGGTGGGTTGATTTGTTTTGAGCCTGTGTGTGGTGATGGTTGGTTAATCAGATATTTTAAAACTTTATTGTAATATTTGAGTGCTGATGTACTGAGTATAATAATTTTTTCATCCATCTACTTCAAGGTTTTGTAATATGCCTTTAAGGGTTAGCAGCATGCCATCACTAGAAGGGAAGTGTGCCATGTGATCCAGCCTCAGTTTCACTTTGGCCTGTAAGCAGAACACAGCACACACAGCTCTGCTGCTGATGTCTTCAAGTTTTCTACCTTTGTATAAATGTTCTCATGTGCCTAATTTAATTAAGTGAACCCACAACGTGTTTGCACAATCCCTAATCGGGATTGGTGCATTTTTATCACCATGAAAACGTAACATGCAGCACCTGGAAGGTCCTCTGTTTCCAGTCAGGTGTATCTCTTCTAATGTCTGCCATTGCCAGTTGTTTCAGAGGGGTGCCAGGAATTAGTGGGAAAAAAACACAGTGGAAGTTAAGGAGAGCCCAACAACAAAGTTACCCCCGCTATAAGGATTGGGGAGTGGGGGAACGGTATGAGATTATGGCATGGGAGGGGAATGGGGAATGGCATGAGAGAGGTTGGGGCCAGTATAGGGAGGCACATGGGAGGGATGGAATGGAGGATGGCAGCAGGGGTGGGATGGGGATTATATGAGAGCGATGGCATAGGAAGAATGGAATTCGGATTTCAAGAAGTACTGTTACAATACAGATGCTAATTTCACCACAAATCTTTGTCTTTGCAGATCCCTTCTCCATCCAACTCTGTTTGCTTCCTGATGGGGCAGTTATAACAGGGATGCTGGAGCCATCTCGTGATATTAGTAAGGTATTGTGCTTGCATAATTTCTTTTAACTTTATGTCAAAGGGCACTTTAGACAGAGTCTTGTCCCTGCCCCATGGCCAGTTTGGTGGTGGAGCAACTTTTAATCAGGTGGCGGGGGGCAAGTGGGGATTGTCATTGACCTTCCGCCTCCACCACAATTAAATCCATGGCGGGAAGGCCCTGGGATGGCCCTCCCGCTCTGCTGCCAATCGAGGCCAATTAATGGCCATTTAAGGGCCTCATTCTGCCGCACTGGTATTGAACCCCTCCTATATCCTTTGGTCCTCCAGTTCTGACATCTGAGTGTCCCAGCACACCCCGTTCCCCAGAGTTAGTGACAGAGCATTCAGCCACCTCAGCCCTTCTCCCTGTCACTCTACCGCTCTTGTCCCTCCACCCTTAGAAGATTTCTTAGAACCCCCTCTTTGCAAGCAAACTTTCCATCACCAATTCTACCTCCAAAATTCACCTATTGTTGTTTTTATCTCAGAGTGAAACACCTGGTATAGTGTGGGTACAATTTGGTGTTGTGTTTTAGATTCATCTGTAAATGATAGCATAGTTTCAAGCTCAAGACAAGTTTAAAAATCTGGATCGTAATAGGTTTCAGGACCAGACATAAATTTTGGACAACGAAGCACTTGATGCAGTGGAATCTGGACAATCCATCAAGTAGCAAGAGTTATACTTAACAAGCAAAGACTCAATAACAAAATCAATAACAAAAATAAAAATACCTGGAAAAACTCAGCAGGTCTGGCAGCAGCTGCAGAGAGGAACACAGTTGATGTTTCGAGTCCGTATGACTTTTCAACAGAACTAAGGAAAAATAGAAAAGAGGTGAAATATAAGCTGGTTTAAGGGAGGGGTGGGACAAGTAGAGCTGGATAGAGTGTCAGTGATCAGTGGAGATTACCAAAAGATGTCATAGACAAAAGGACAAAGAGGTGTTGAAGGTGGTGATATTATCTAAGGAATGTGCTAATAGGTGACATTTAGGGTAGAAAGCAGGACGAGCAAGGTACAGATAGCTCTAGTGGGGGTGGGGTGGGGGGAAGGGAAGGGATGGAAATAGGCTAAAGGGTAGAGATCAAACAATGGATGGAAATACATTTAAAAATAATGGAAATAGATGGGAAAAGAAAAATCTATATAAATTATTGGACAAAAGGGGGATTGGAAAGGTGATGGGGATGGAGGAGAGAGTTCATGATCTAAAGTTGTTGAACTCAATATTCAGTCCTGAAGGTTGTAAAATGCCTAGTCAGAAGATGAGGTGCTGTTCCTCCAGTTTGCTTTGAGCTTCACTGGAACAATGCAGCAGGCCAAGGACAGACATGTGGTCATGAGAGCAGGGTGGAGTGTTGAAGTCGCAAGCGACAGGGAGGTCTGGGTCATGCTGGTGGACAGACCGAAGGTGTTCCGCAAAGCGGTCACTCAGTCTGCGTTTGGTCTCTCCAATGTAGAGGAAACCGCATTGGACAATCAACATCCTAGTTGGGCTTTCCACCAATGTTGCAGCAGAGCCAGCTCATGCTTCTTCAAATTTGTGCCACGAATCTCTTCAAGTGAGTTCTTTTATCCTCTGTAGCCAGCGGCACCCCTGTGTTCTGATGTTGCCATTGCGCTTTGATCTTTTTATTTTGTTTGTCAATGGTCACAAACCCATTGTCACATCCTGAACAGGAGGTTCTTAACATGTAACACCTGTATAACCTTGATAATTGGTAACCTTGTTTAATTACAACTCCTAAGTCCATTGATCTATACATTTCAATGCATGTCCTTTGATCACAACTGGTAACATAGTTTGGACATTTGTCCCTACTTTCCTTTTCCTATCCACGCTATCAGTTCACACCATCGATTCCTATTATACTGTGATTTTGACGACAGCTCAAGTCACAGAGGCAGTATGTCCTCACCCAGAAGGAAAAAACGGTTTGGACCAGTGCTCTTATTTCCTAGTTTTTACTGTGTTTTTTTTACCTTTTGGCAGTCAAGCACAAATTTAAAATTAACCTTCATCTACCAGGACCTCATACAGAATTAAAAATACACATAAAAGAAGCCATAGCACAAAGTTTCACAAGTGTAAAAGGTACAAAGAGTGCAAAAAAGATTCACATTTCCTGCAGGATCTCCTGCTGTTGGATCCTACTGGGTTTTTTTGAATGGTTAATGTTTGAAAGGAGTCAGCTGGCTAGATGGCTAGTGTCGGCTTCAGAATGCGGCTGACAGCATGCAGTTCAATCCCTGTTCTGGCTGACATAGGCTTGGGGCCTGTCACCTTGCCGTGTGGTGAAATCCATGGCATGACCCTTGAATAATCCAGGATGCTACCAGAAAAAGAATGTTTGCAGTGATAGTGAAACAGTTAAAGCTGCTACACTGTATAGTGGCTCTATCGAGTAACAATCTAGTTCAGTTGTACTCATTCACAAGTATTTATGTGGCAAAATTTGCCGGAAATATCATTGCTTTTATGATAATATTTACCTTGGAAACTTCTCTTTTTCGGCATTTTTCATTTGACCCATAAATATTGATTTGACCCACAAATATTCGGCTTATGAGACTTAACAACGCCTGCCCTGTCAATCACCATGATGCGTGACACCCAATGTTCAGTTTCCTAAGTTACCTAACCTTGTAATATCTCAGTACCAAGTTAGTACTGTTGAAAGCGGTAATAGGTTTGTACGGTCAATGAGGTGAATGTTTTGGTTTTAACTTCTCTGCCTTTGTGCTCACTGCAACTAACAGCACCAGGAAAAGTGGAAGCAGATTCAGCAACGACCCCCTGAAGCAAGGGACTGAGGCACTCCCATTTGACTGCATGCACTGGTCATGATGTACAGCACCAACCAGAACAGCTTGCATTTACACAGCACCTTTAGTGCAGTAAAACATCCCAAAGTGCTTCAAGGAGTGAGCATCAAACAATATTTGACCCCAAGCCATATGTCGGGGGCTGTGGGACAATAAACTTGCTCAAAGCCGGAGGTTTCAAGGAGTATCTTAAACGAGGAGAGAGATATGGAGAGGTGGAACGATTTATGGAGAGAATTAGAGCTAAGGGGTTGGACAGCCAAAGGCATGGCTGCCAGTGGTGGAGCAATGAAAATAGGGGATGCACAAGAGGCCAGAATTAAAACCACATGACTCTATCAGTGACAGAATTCTCATTCTTAATCATGGTTACTTAGATCCAATGGCCCAGTTCAAAAGCTAGAACGCTGTTTAGCCTTGAGAGAGAGCAGGTGAAAGACTGTAACATTACACCGTGTGTCCCTAAATATTGCTCATTGACAACAAAAAGTGATGATCAATTGCCCAAGGCCTTTTGTTTCTGCCATCTCATGAATTGCTTCCTATTCACATTAATGTTTGGGAAGCTGCAGGTTTGTGAGGAGAGAACCAGTAAACCTGGCCAATATGTCATCCCCTGAGGTTCACATAACCAGCAGATTACATTGGGGTAACTCTCTGGTTTTACATTGGCAATGGGAATATCTTCTGCTGAAAACACACTTTGGAAGCCCAGGCTCATGTTTCACATAGATAAAAACAAAAAACTGCAGAACGTCAACTCTTTTCTTCTCCGCCGACACTGCCAGACCTGCTGAGTTTTTCCAGGTAATTCTGTTCATGTTTCACATGATCTCCCGAACATTAGTCAAATGATTTGAGAAGGAGAGCATCTACATCGAGTGATGCTCCACTCTGGAAAAGTAAAGCCAGAAAACTATTCCCTCCCGTGCAGTGGCGTTCAAAAACTATACTTGGTCCTGAGAGGGTACATTGAGAAGTTGGGTATTGAAGCTGCACAATATTGGAGCTCCTCGTTGCCCTACAAGTGTTTTTTTTAACCACCAGTCACATCATTGCTCAACTCATTGTCACATGTACAGGAGCGATTCTCGACATGGATTTCCCCCAGGTGAGGGAGGCAGGGGGCATTGGGGAGATGGGTGATGTGATGTTGGTCGTCCAAATTTCTGTCCTTAACTTTGGCAGGTAGTTGCCCAGAGAAATGGTTAAAAAGTTATGTCCCTTCTCCGATCTACTGGTTGCCGCTGCAGTTATGGCAAATTGCCAGGCTAGCCTGTGAGGAAACTCACGGCCATTGTCAACTGCGCTTTGCACTTCGTACATCCTACTCCACTGCTGGTCATCATTGCACCTGCTTTACAATGACATCTGATGTTAAAGACACCCACATGTCAGAGTGAGTTTATTCAATGAGGGACATTGTGCAGTTGTCTAAAGTGGCCACGGGTTCACCTCTCTAGCCTGTATTGAATTAGTTTATCTTGGGCTCTAGAATAGTAAGGGCAGAGCTTTACCAGCCCCCAGGTGGTGAGCTGGCAGGTAGGTAGCGCTGATAAGCTAGTGAGGAGCCGTGATGCACGGTGATGGTGATGCGGTCGGCTGCTGGAGCATCTTCCAAGCAATGGGCCAGGATGGAGATCAGCTGCCCCTCCAGGGAAGTGGGCAGTTGACTGCTATATGTAAAAGCCCCATTAAGGATCTGCTGACATTTTGCCAACAGCTGGAAAGCATCCCCACATCCGCCTCCACCCCCCCACTACCTGGAGAGGCTGCTGGCTTAATGGAGTTGGCTTCCTGCAGCAGTTCCCAAGGCCATTGAAGCCAGAGGCTCCAAGCCAGGAGGAAACAATGGTTCGGACCAGTATTCTTATTTCCCAGTTTTCCTGGTGTTCCATTTTACGGCATATAAGACCAGTTTGGACCAGTATTCTTATTTCCCAGTTTTTACTGTTTTTCATTCCAGGAAGGCACAAAGAGGGACCGTGGACAGGGAATGCAGGCTCCACGACTCCAGTGATCTTCTCAGGCTGGCTTTCCATCTGATGGTCGGTCCCTTCATTTTTTCATTTTTTCTTTTAACTTACCTGACCAAACTGCCAAGGTCTCCTACCTAGAGAGGATTACTTACCTTCTAGAGCTGGCTCCTTTACCTATTTCACTGAGCCCCTTTCTGGGCCTCCTGTTTCAGGGGGTGTGGTGAGGTGGTGTCTGCGGTGACCCCGCTGTCCCAGTGGCAGTGCTGAGGCTTCAGAGCTGCCAGCCCCCTGATTGGGATGGGGAGCCTGCATCCTTAATTGGATGGCAGACCCTCAGGCAGCCAGTTAAGAACCTGCCTGTGGTAACATTGCCGAGCTGATTCCGCTGACGGCAATTGCGGACTCAAGACCCTTTTTTTCCCTGGATGTCGGGGTCCTGAAGCCCATGGTAAAGTCAGGCGAGGAATGTTCAAATTTGCGTGGGTACCATAGTTAAATCTAATCCTGTCCCTTGCCTGATTTGTGCAGTTACCAATGGTGGCCAAGGGAGTGGAAATGAGTTTAGGGAGTAGTTTTTGTCTTTGCACTTGAGTGGTAATTTGGGAAGACATCTCACACACTTCGGATGTAAACCAACTGTTTTTCATGCCCTAAGTTGTGCAGTCAAGATACACAAAGAGCCATGGCAAGAAAATATGGCTCTATTGTTTGGTTTTGACAGCATTTTACATGTGAACTCCGAAGTACATGGGGTGTATTTCCATGTTTTTTTCTATCAAGTCATATATTCCAAATGCCATTTGGAATAGCCACATAGCAATTACCATGAAAGTGGGATACCAGTGAAAATTGGGAAGAAAGCAATGCACTGTAGTACAAATGACAATTGGCCCATATCATTTTTTTTGTGCAAGGTTCCTTTTTCGGACTAGAGGACAAACGTATTGCATGACGCAAGAAATATTGTTTTCAATTAGAATATAAAACCATGTCCAAGAGCCTAACACAGGGAACTGATTATTTTGGCTTGGAGACAGAGTGTGCCGCTCAATAATGCAGTACCCCAAATATTATGAGTGGAGAGGAAAATGTCTAGTGGCGTTCATAATGTATTTTGTGGTTCCACCCACAGATTAAACATGGATCTTACCTGGTGAGCTGCCAGACTATTTCTGGTTCTTTGGTTTGACATTGCAGGCATGATTGAGATCTGTAGACAGAGGATGAGGTGAAACACATGCTTGCCATGTGTACATACAATATCATTTTCACTTAACTTACACTCTTAGGCTTGCATATCATTCAACTCATCATCCCTCCAAATGCTGAAAATCTAACATGAGTGCTGAATATTTTGGGGCCTAAATTGTGACAGCCCAGCTACATTGGCAGAAATATGTCACCGTGAGGCCTCAATCCACAGTCCAGGGACACCAGACACCATTGCAAATTGTAGGGGTGCCATCAGGAGCATGATTGAAACAGACACACATCGTGCTGGAGGTCCAGAATATGGACATGGCACCTCACCAACATCCAGAAAGGGCCTCACTGCTATCAGTAATGGGAGTCTAGAACTTAATCAATCTCCCCTGGGATCTACTACCTCTTTCCTCAGGCATTTTGGGACCACAAGGTCCAAAACAGACTCTGGGCCTCCAGGCATAGCTTCCATCGGTGCCTATCAGGTTGGACATTGGCCTGAATCACCTAGGTAGGCCAAGAGCCTGTCCTGGACATGTCACCTTGATGTGCCAATCTCACACTCCCTGGAAGTCCCGGTCTCGTTGTCACATGGTGCAATCCTTGCAGAACTGAGCTCTGCCTCGTATTCCTCCTGCCCCTCTGGGCAATTGCCCTGGTGATGTGTCCAAAAGTGGCAGAATTTGGGCCCTTAGTGCTTAAACCTTTTAAATGCCTTTGACCCTGTGCGTTTCACTCAGCTAAAAGTGTAAACGTGTGAATAGCAGAGTAAGGAAAGCTGGGACCCCTGGTTACAGGCCTGAAACTATGACTGTTTTGAGGAAGATTGCTCTGATGTGCAGGTTCTGAGGTCAGTATTCAAGAACATGCAGTGAATTACAGTTGTGCCTCTTGCTCCTAGAACTTTCATTTGTGACAACATCCTTGAAGCTTCCCCTTCTTTCTAAATATTGCTGGAGTGTTTGGCAGCTCCTGAACTGGAGAAAGGTGGGTAAAGGCCTAAGGCAACACAAACGTGAAACCAGATGGATAAAAGAACTAAGTCAAAGTCCTATTTCTAATCCTTAACCAATTAAACCTGCTGGAAAGTGCATGCGTGTGGGTGAGAACACAATAGGCCTCCAGTTATGAGGTTTATTGCCGGTCGGGGGTTGCCCTGAGAGAGTGTGCTTATGGATCCTTGGGTTTCAGTCAGCCCCCCTTTCCTGATGCTGGGTCCCTCGATGGGACACTGAGTGCCTGTACACTAGGGTAAGCCGCTGGCAACCCAGCAGGGTTTGATCAGCTTTTGGGAGTCATGGGAGACTCTCGTTTAATCCCAGAGCCATCATTAAATCCCAGTGAATTCAGGGAGAATTGGATTTAAGTGGCATTAATGAGCCTAATTGCCATCCCACACTAGCAGGTTAGTTTCCTGTGCCAGCCCCTTCCTGTTGCTCACTCAATGCAGGGCAGCTTTCCCACCAGCGGAGGTCGACTGCTCCAGGCCCAGCCTCTATTTGCCTGCCCCAGCAGACTCCATTAAATTCCACACCCCCATCCATCTTCTCAGGTTGGCGTGAAAGCCCCCATGACATTATTTTGAAGAAGAACATGGGAGCTAACCCTGGTATCCTGGCCAATATTTACATTTTTCTCTCTTTACTTTTTCTTGGGATTTGTTTCCCATCCCAAAAATTGCCCTTGAACTGAGTGTCTTGGTGGGCCATTTCAGAGGAAAGTTAAGAGTCAACCTGTTGAGTGTCAAGACTGTAGGCCTGGAGTCACAGGTAAAGACAGCAGATTTCCTTTCCTAAAGGACATTAGTGAGACCAGATGGCTTTTTACAACAATCAGTTGTAGTTGTCATGGTCACTATTACTGCATAGCTTAATATTCCAGGTTTACTAATTGAATTTAATTTCCACCAATAGCTGTAGTGGGATTTGAACACATACCCCTGTATATTAGCCTGGGCCTCTGAATTACTAGTCCAGTGGCATTACCATTACACCACCATCAGCACAATATCTTCTTACATCCTCAATCAACATCTCAAAAACAGACTATCTGGTCAGTGTCACATCAAACCCTCCTGCGTCCTTTAGGGAAGGAAATCTGCCATCTTTACCTGGTCTGGCCTACGTGTGACTCCAGACCCACAGCAATGTGGTTGATTTTTAAATGCCCTCTGAACAAAGGTGATTAGGGATGGGCAATGAATGCTGGCCTAGCCAGCGACACCCACATCCCATGGACGAATAAAAAAAAAAACAACATTGCTGCTGGGTGAGAGTTGGCTGCCAAGTCCCCTAATTCCAACATTGAGTACACTTCAAATGTATTTCATTGACTGATAAGGTGCTTTGAGATGTCCTGTGGTTGTGAGAAACTGTATATAAATGCAGGCCTTTCTTTCATTTCTATTTAAGAAACTGAATTTAAATTCTCAAACTGTGGTGATAGGATTTGAACCCACAATTCCTAGATTATTAGTCCTGAATTACCCTTCTAGCCACACCACCACCACACAAAATACACCTGAAGAGTAACGATGAACAGAGAAGAAGAGTACATTATATCCCACTCTAAGTTAATTGGCAGGCAGTGTTACTGGATATTAAATGCTATTTCTGGGTATCCCTACATTACATCAGGGAGTACACACCACTGAATTGAATTAACCAAATTTTATGTGTGCTTAATATTGCAGTAATGAAGAAAACATTTATCCATAACCAGAAAAATGAGAAAACCTGCCACTACAAGGGACATGAATTCACTGCCATCTAGCTTTCACCATATTGAAATAGGGTTTATTTACTTTACACCATTTTATAGCTGTTTTCTGACACTATTGACAGCAAAATGTACATTTATGGGGTCACGGTTAATCCCCGTCCTTTCCCTTTCTAGGGATATCACTTGAGATGTCCATCTCCTAACAATACGCATTCTGTATCAAGCCTTTTCAGCTGCAAACAATCTGATTTAATTGCTCCGTAAACTGTTTCAGATTGGAGTCTTTTTTCCCTCCTTTTTGCCTGGTAGACTTTACTATTTCTGAATATTCCTGATAATAAAGTGCAGATGATTCCTAAATAACCCAGCAGTAGCAAGGTCACAATCTCTCGTGACTGCCACTACGTGTCAGTGATACAGGTCCCACAGTTAACACAAGAAGTGACCCACAAAGATAGTAAAACACCCACATAAGTTTGAAATATTGCATGCTGTCCTGATGTCAAGGCAATTATTTCATTGTGTGAGTGTAAAACACCCAATTATTTTGCCCTCAGTATCTATTGTGCCATCTGACCTCTTCAACTGAACTACCACACTGTGCCCATCAATTTTTTTTTTCACTTGCCCTTAATGTTTGGAAAGATATACTTTGTGTTTACACATTGAGTCTTTTTATTCTCAATTCTTTAATGTCTATTCAGCAAAGACTTGAGCAGACACTTTCCGATGAAGAGGTTGTGTGCACAGTCCTGGCACTGCCAAGTACTTGAATTTACCACCGATGGCTCTGATGAGCTATAGAAACCTTCGCTTGGTCGCGCTCCATTATTAGCTCCCAAGGTCCAGGGATTCTGCCACCTCATGGTGCTCCAAATGTCCCTTCCACAGAGTGTCTGGTGAAATGGTGGTTGTGGAAAAATTCATGGTTTTGATCACATAGCTGAGCAAGACTGAATGGAGGAAAACGTAACCTCGGTCAGGAGGGAACATAAAGAGAGTCTGGGCAACAGATGTAACATTTTGGGAGGAAAACAAAACTGCTGTAAGCTGTCCAGGAAGTTAGAACCTATTTTTTAGCATCGCATCAGCTCAATTCCCTCTTAATGCTTCAATAATGTGCAAGAACAGTTGACTAAGATGCAGAAATTAAGCAACTTTCATTCTCCACAATGATCGAGGCTATGATCTTGGAAACCCTTCTCTTACCTTATTTATTTTGACCAGTTGCTTTTGAATGCAACAAGTATTTTGAGGAGGGAAAATGCCTTTTACCCGCCAAAGGTGGAAATATATTAATTCCATGACTGCAAACATTTAACTTAACAGATGGTAATATTTGTGGACAATTAAGAAACTCTTTATAGCTACAGTTTTAGATATCTGGTTGATGCCAAAGTTAAAGACTTCCTCTGTCTGCTTACGCAGGATCTTTTCATGGACTTAAATGCATGATACTGATGAGTCTCAGAGTGAAAAAGTCCCTGGAACTCATATGGATGCCATTTGTTTCAAGCAATGGGAATGTGCAGCTCAGCCAGCCCCTTCGGTGTCTGTCGATCGATCTGTTTTCACATTCGTCTCAAATTATGGAATCCTCCAGACCCAAATGAACATAAATCAGCACCATGAACATGTACAAGCTTTCCCATCTGTCATAAAACAATGATTTAAAGTCCGGGCTGTCAAAATACACCGCTGTGAAATCAGCTTACTCTGCAGCAGTAGGGATACAAAGCGCCATCTCAGGGCAGTAACTTATTGCCTCCCTGGGAGATTTGGGTGATTAACGCTCGGCCCACCAACATGAAGAAAAACACCAGGATCTGCAATAATTCCAACTGGAAATTTGAGGTCAAATTTATCAAATGAATTGAAAAAACCTATTTCTGTTTGGAAAGGGTGAGATATATTGCATGTTTAGCAGAAGGGTACATCATTGGAACATTTAGTCGTGTCATATGTGTGAGTTTTTGGAATTTCTGGCTTAAATAGTATCGCCAAAGGACATATGATGTATTGGGCTCCAACCTGCTTTTTGCCAAATAAAATAAACAAGTGCAAACAAGGAGTTTCATAAATTTTACATGAGCAACATATTTGTTTAAGTGATGTACTTTAAAACTTTCCCAATAAATGACAATTAATAGTGACCGTTTTTTTGTTGTTACATATATTGCAGCTAAAGCACATTTTATTACTGAACAATCTGAATATGGGCACAGAAAGTGAAACAAAATTAGTAGAGCTGACTAACAGGGCAAATGGTTGCCAGACGCCATGAATAAATCTTATAAATCTTGTAACTGTGTCAAAGCAATACACGGTAGGGCCATGGAGCAAAACATTTAACTCATTGGGCTTCACGGCTGACATACTTTGACCACTGAAAGGATAAAGTGATCCATTTTGTAGCTAAGAAACATACGACTTACTTATTAAGACTGCGAGTGCCTGGCAGACATCTTGAATCTTTCGAGCTGCGACCATCGCTTCCTTTCATTAAAGTCTGCAGCATGTTCTCCATGCACCCATGAATCTTTTTAACCTGGGCAATTTTTAGTGTGCACAATGCACCATTTTAAAGCAGGTGGTAGTGAGAAGGAGGTACAGTGGAACCAGGTGCAGAAAGAGTCCATTCTGTTAAGGGCCAGCAATGTAAGCCAGGTGTCATTCCTAGTGGCAAGAAATCGTAATATCAAGTGAAAGATGCAGGCAGTCTTTAACCTGTTGTATTAACCAGCTGAGTCACAAGGCTTCCCTTTCTTGTTATTTTGTTTTCAACTATTATATGAACAGCAACGTCCAGGACTGTGCACTGACGTCACTGAGTTTTGGGTTTCGTTCCTCTTTTTGAAAGCTGTTCCTCTCTTCATTAAGTTTAAAATTCCTGAAGAGATGTGGGAGCCAGGGGGCGTGCAGTCAGGTTGGGTTGCCATTTGTACAGTAACTGCTCCAGGCTGATCTTTGGGTATCTGTGATGGAGGCAGGAGGTTCTGGAAGATAGGAAGTTCCTTGGTAGTTGCATCAGGTTGTCCCTGTGACTGAAACTGCCTTCAGAAATGATGATAATTGCACAGCACTTGAGCATACATCATTCAGCTGCACAGTGGCATCTCTGCTCTCTCTCTCACTCTCTCTCTCAGACATACATTTGCACATGGATTTGCTTGCTTTGATCACGCTCTCATAACACTTCAGTATAGTGCATGACAACAGTACTGCTTTGTGGTGCGCAGCTGCCCAACTAGTCAAAGAAATGGATTACATAAGTTCTTTATTTTTCTGTGCCAAGTAAATATTTGGTAACAAGTAAAGTCTACGACAAATGTATAAACGTTTTATAGTGAACTGTTTCAATTTTTAAAAGAGCGAGTCATGGTGGTTCAATAGATAAAAGACTGCTTCACGTCACTGTGGGTATGAGTTCCCAGTCAAAAGCTCCACTTCATTCCATGAGCCTCGATAATCTGAAGGGGTCCTCACTTTTCAGTTGAGGTGCTGAAGGGTGAGCACTGTGCATAGAAAAACTGGCACCAGTCTTGAATACACTGTGAGAGCCTGCCTTCTGCGAGCATGCAAGATCTAGAAAGACTCTCCAAGGGAAATGTCACGATGGCAGAACAATGAAGCTAATAGGCTTGGAGAGGCCTGAGTAATTATAGGGTATCACTATGGCAGCAATGTATCAGTCACCTTCTTGTGTGAGTTTGAAGGCTCGCCAGTCTTAATGATCCTCTATGGCAGAAGCAAAAATATCTCTGCTACCATCAGATGTCACCTGCTGCATAAGCAGCTTGGTGCCAGTGTTGTCGAGGGCACCCAACCCTCCTCAGATGCCACTGCTGGTGAAGTGCCACTGGCAGGAACAATAAACAGCTGCAAGCAGCAACATTAGGTTAAAAATGAGCTGAGCTTTCTCTCACCTGTACAGGCCCTCAAAGTGCAAAGAATGAAGAGCCCAGGACCAGCCCCACTGGTCTGTGCCAGTGTTTATGATCCACACGAGCCCTGCCCATCCTATCTCACCCTGTCAGTGTATCTTTCTATTTGGTTGTCCCTCATGTACTTATAGGAAGATAAGACTTAAGAGCTGAAGTAGGCCATTTGTCTTTTCAATCTAGCTTCCCCAAAGTATTTATCTAGCTTCCATGAAAGTACTTTTCACATTGCTGTTTGCATATGGCACCTCCCCTGAAAATGGCAAAGGAATTGGCACTTAGAAAATCACAAAATGATTAGATAGAGTCAACATGGTTTTATGAAAGGGGAATCACGTTTGACCAATTTACTAGAGTTTTTTGAGCATTTCACCAGGAGGGTAGATATAGGGGAGCCAGCAAATGTAGTATACTTGGATTCCCAAAAAGCATTCGATAAAGAGGTCTCACAAGGGTTAAGAGGCAAGATAAGGGCTGGTAGAGTTGTGGGTAGTATGTCAGTATGGATGAAGGGTTGCTTAACGAACAGGGAGCTAAGAGCAAGGATAAACTGGGCATTTTTTGAGTGGGCAGCTTGTAGAGTGAAACAAGGATCAGTGCTGGGGCCTCAACTACTTACAACCGTCATCAATGACTTAGACAAAGAGACCGAGAGTAATGTGTCCAAGTTTGCTGATGATACAAAGCTAGGTGTAAATGTAAGCTGTGAAGAGAACACAAAGAGATTGCAAAGAGATATAGACAGGTTGAGTGAGTGTGTGAGTGAGCGACAAGGAGTATAATGTGTGCTGAGTGCCTGAAGTTAAATGCGAAAAACATCAGAAAATCCTGATGGGGATTTCAATAATCCCCAAAACTGAATTTACTGGAAAAAACTGCCTTAGCAACTCATTTTCAGCCAGTCAAGAATCACAGAATCTCAATGGCACAGAAGGAGGCCATTCGGCCCATCATGTCTGTACCGGCTCTCCAAATGAGCATTATGACCTAGTGCCATTGCCTGGCCTTTTCCCCGTACTCCTGCACTTTTTTTCTATTCAAATAATCATCTAATGCCCTCTTGAATGCCCCATTTGAACCTGCCTCCACTACCCCTCCAGGCAGTGCACTCCAGACTCGAACCACACGTTGTCTGAACAAGTTTTATTTACGTCACAACTGGTTCTTTTGCAAATCACTTTATTGCAAGCTATATTGCTGTGGATTCAAGAAAAGTGGTGGAATTTTCCCAGAATTGCACTAAGTGCGGCAGTGGGGGGGGGGGGGGGGGGGGGGGTGCGGTGGTGGTGGTGGTGGTGGGGGGGTAAAATGGAGTCCACCCACCGATGAAAATGACGGGTTTTCACGTCATATCATCCTGAGCCCACCTCATTATTTTATTCATTCCCAGGAAACATGCAGTTTCCATGGCGGCCAGGCTCTCATTCGCCTGCTCGACATCACCCCACTGTCGTTCCACACTGGCTACCATCTTTAAAAGGCAGATGCCAGCGAAGCGCTCATCGCCACCAGCTCAACACCGCTGCCCGGGAGACACGACCAGCAAAGGAAAATGACTGCAGCCCCCCCACTTCAATGACGGGTCCCTCGAGTGGCTGCTGGATGCCGTAGAGGCCCAACAGGATGTGCTCTATCCCCGCTCTGGCCGCAGGATGGGCAGCAAAGTCACCAACCCAGCTTGAGAGGCAGTGGCAGCGATGGTCAGTGTGAACATCCTGCAGAAGATGACAGTCACCCAGTGCCGCAAAAGGGTAAGAAACTCTTCTCATCACTCCCAACTCACACACTCACCAACCCATCACACATCCACAGGGCCATCACTCACTGCCAGTGCGAGGGACATCACCATTCACCCTCTCACACACACCGTCATTGTCCTCAGCCCGTCCATGGGACCACTCACCACCCACACAGGCCAGGCACATTTATCATCTGGTCCCCCGGCATCCTGATACAATCTCCCCATCTCTACCCTACAGGACAAACTGGCTCACAACAGGAGGGAAAGATCACAGACTGATGCAGGGATGCCCGAAATCCAAGTTCTGACAGAATTCGAAAACAGAGCCATCCAGCTGGCCGGCAATAACAGAACTGATCTCCTGTGCTGATGGTGAGGTGACAAGTGTGGATCCAGCAGTGTAACATCCACCAGACAACCATGCCATGAGTGATGTATCCTCTTGCATAGGCCACTGCCATGTACTAATTATCTCCCCTTGCTTTCAGAGGCATATCTGTCAAACAGCCAACAGAGTCCATGACCCAGGGCCTCCAATCAAACTCTGAAGAAACCTCGGAAAAGGAATCTGAAGGCACCCTCCCTGAAGTCCCGTCACAGCGCTCACCCACACCCTCCATCAGTACAGAGACAGACAAAGGTGGGACCTAGTTTTAGAGTAGCCTCGGGATCACAATCTGGTGAGCACATTGCACTGACTGATCCACAGCAGGTGGAGTTAGGGACTTCCCAGGTTCCCGGCACTTGGAGGACTGCTGGAGGCCAGAATATTGCTGAGTCCAAGTCAGCTGATGAGCCTCTGGACTTGGTTATGTCACAGTTGCTGGAGCTGCAAAGGAAAGCTTGGGAACATCAGGAAGGGATGTCTGCTGCACTCCTCAGATTGCAAGGCATAATGGAGGAGTCCGTCCACCTTCAGGCTGAGGTGATAGCATCGGCATACCAAAGCACCGAGGTCAAAACTGGGAAGATGGCAACTGCCATGGAGACATTGGTCCAGGACGTCACTCCTGCACTGCTGCGCAGGCTTAACTCCATCGCTGATGCCATAGTTGGCCTCCAACAGTGTGTACACGAAAGGAGTGCTGGGCAGCTCAAACTCACTCCAAGGACTCCTTCTGCTCACGGAGTCAGCCTGGGGCCCTCGGGCACCCATAGGGAGGAGGATCAGCAGGTGCACACTCAGGGGTCATCCACCCAGGTGACTCTGGGAATGACCCATCCAAATCCTATCTTCCTGTGACCTCCACAGATCCAGCTCCATAGGCCGAGGAGGCTGCCACTGGCACACAGCAGGACCCTAAAAGCAGGTCAGGACCTGCCAAGACTCAGCCCTCCAGAGGACGCCTGCCAAGGTCATCACATACAGGGCATCACAGTCAGCAGACTGCCTCTACCTCCACTGTGGATGTCCGAGGAGGGCCAAGATGTAGTGACAGGGTTAGGAAAGTTAGGTAAAAGTAGTTGCACAGCCTGGGCACGGGTGTTGATCACTTGTACATATTGTTCACTATTGTCTATAAATTCCTTTGGATGTGTCCCTGCCTATGGATCCTTGTTCTGATGAGCAGTGTTCTTGTCACTCAGATGCGAAACCTTTCTGCACAAGATAAAGGCAGGTGTCTCAGCCCAGGGCCTCTTCCCTGTGCTCTGTGCAGCCTTCAGACCAAAGTGATGGTCCAGCCTCACACTCCCTGGAAACATTACTGATGTCTGTACCTTGGCGGTGCTGGTCATTGCTGCCAGAATGTAGTGGGCAGGTGCCACTGAGTTCCGTCATTCTCTCTGTGTGCTCTCAGCATCTTTAAGGTGGGGCTGGCTCCCATCACACCAGCATCTGTGGCCAGTGATGTGCACCAGCTCCTGAATGGCTGAGGTGCTGAAGGTGGACACAGCTTCAGATGGGTCTAAAGTTTCATGGCTGTGTCTCCATGATATGACCCTGTTCACAGAGCGTAAGCAAGCTGCCCTCAGCCAGACAGGAGTCGCAAATTCTCAGAGGCTGTATGAAGATCTATAGAGTGTCCTCACTGCATGTTTTCATCATCCTCCTGCAATCGAGCGACTGTTAGGGCCTCCATTGCATCCCCATGACAGGAGCATTTTCACAGAGGGTATTTGCGCTGCCATAAGCCAGACTGGAGTCAAACGTTCACAACTACGATGTGAGGATCTATGGGGACACCTCACTGCATGTCGTCAACATCCTCCACAAATCTGGCAGCTATGAGGGCTTCCCGAGCGTGCCTGCCTTGTCTAGTCAGTATAAGAGCCTCAACCCTGTCATCATCACCACTGAGTGCCCCCTCACCCTCATCCCCGTCGGTGTCCTCGGAGGAGGAGATGTACAGCTCCCCCATCTCCTCCTCAGCCAGCTCTTCTCCCCGTTGGACTGCCAGGTTGTAAAGGGTACAGCAGATGATGACGATGTTGACATCCTCTGTGGACTATATTGCAGGGATCCACCAGACCGGTCCAGGCACCGGAACCTCATCTTCAGCATCCCAATGGTCTGCTCCACCAAGTTGCGAGCTGCAGCATGAGCCTCATTATAGCGTCGCTCTGCTGCAGTCTGAGGCCGCTGCACGGGTGTCATCAGCCATGTCCTATGTGGGTAGCCCTTGTCCCTGAGGAGCCAACTCTGCAGCCCCTGTGGACCCTGGAAGACTGAAGGGATCTACAAGCGACTCAGGATGTAGGTGTCGTGCACACTCCCTGGAAACTGTGCGCACACCTGCAGGATGTGTTTCTGGTGGTCGTAAACCAGCTGCACGTTCAGCAAATGGAATCCCTTCTGGTTGATGAAGTTCACCGAGCCTAGCAACAGGGACCTGAGCGCCACATGCGTGCAGTCAATCGCACCCTGCACCTGTGGGAATCCCAAGATCAGGGCAAATCCAATTGCCCTTGTATCTTAGCTGTCCCAGTCCCGGGCGACATGGACAAAGTTGTGTTCCATGGAGAAGATGGCACCTGTGACCTCATGGATGCATTTGTGGGTGGCAGGTTGTGAAATCCCAGAGGGGTCGCCTGTGGAGCCCTGAAAAGAGCCACTGGCATAGAAATTGAGATCCTGTGACATGGGGAACACTGGTCCAAATCAGGATGCTGAGATTGGAAGGAGCTATGAGCACCTCCAGTAGTGACTACTACATGGCCAGTGTTGGCGAGGAGATTGTACAACGTGTGCAGTCCAACTGCTCCGTGGTCCAATAATGTGGTGGTGGACTCGAAGCCTGTGCGGGGGTGGTGGATGCTGGGGTTAAGGTCTGGAGCGCTTGGTGGCCCTTTGGTGCCTCCGCATTGCTTGCATGGGTGGGCAGGCCAGGAAACCAACCCCAATCATATCACTGTGGCTGCACCTGATCTGTCTCAGTTGCAGAGGGATGGTCAGTTTGTACAGGTGTCTCTAATGTGTGGCCACTCCCCTCGCTTACCCTGCCCCCCTTCTTGATTGCCTGTGCGCAGGATGCAGCGCCAGGGCAGCACTTGGCCCCACCCCCCCCTCAGCAGTCACCTCCGAAGCTGGCCAGCACTTGCCCCCGGACACTCTTCCACCCTCCTCAGCAGTAACCTCTGGGGCCAGGCATCAGTTTCCCCTGCCTACCCGCCTCCCCCCACCCGATGCCCCTGAGGCCTGTAAATAACGGGTGAGCCATGGAGAACGCTGCTGCTCACTCACCTCAGTTCCCTCAAAATGAAGGCCACCAATACACGGCCCCTGCCTGCTGTTGTGAAACACTTCGGCGTGCTTTCCCGCTGACGTGGATGGAAGATATGATGGGGGATGGCCTTTTAATTACATGCTAATGAAGCACAATTAGCTCCCTGTCGGCCCCTTGAGCTGTAGGGTAAAGGATTAACTCTGATACTACCCCAATAATAGCTACTGAGCCTATGCATAAAGAGCTATGATTTCACCCAGAGAGGGATGAGTGAGAAGAGCCTAAGAGAGGAGCTCTGCCCTCTGTGCTTTGTCCTCATGTTCTATCAATATTTTTTCCATTGATGGGATCTGGGCATTGCTGGCTAGGCCCATTCCTAATTACTCTTGTTCAGAGGGCATTTAAAAGTCAACCACATTGCTGCAGGTCTGGAGTGACATATAGGCCACACTGAGTAAGGACTGCAGATTTCTTTCCCTAAAGGACATTAGTGAGCCAGATGGGTTTTTCCAACAATGGTTTCATGGTCATCATTAAAATTTTAATTCCAGATTTTAACTGAATCCAAACTCCACCATCTACTGCAGTGGGATTCAAACTCCCAGAGCATTACCCTGAGTCGCTGGGTTACTAGTCCAGCGACAGTGTCACTAGGGCCATCGCCTCCCTGAGGTACTTTTATTGAAAGATCTTTGCCTCCAGCCAGATCTCTCGCTAGAGTAAGACATCCAAAGTCTCCCGGAACAGCCCAACAACAAGAGGCGATGGCAGCTGTGACTGCACTCACAGAGAAACAGCAACATTTGACAGGAAACAGACCAAAGAGAAGCCCAGCAGCAGCAGGAAGCAGTGAGTGCAGGACTTTGAATCCAACCTGGTAGTCAGACCAGAGAGGGAAACCACAAGGACAGCCCAGCGATTAGCACAAAAAGCAGCATGGGAAATGAGAAGCTTGTCCCAGACTCAGCAATGCTCTCTACCCTGTCTCTCCTGGAATCCTTCCAGTATGTAGAGGGATCCAGACAGGCTGAGCAATGGCAAAACTGGAGAAGGTTCTTCACCCCTTATCGCAATGCTCTGGGTCTTGCAAGCAAGAATAACAAGGACCAGGTTAGCACCTTGTTATACGCTGTTGGCAGCATGGCAAACAATGTGCTGGCCAGGCAGGAGACAGCCTGCTATAAGGATGTCATTGGAGTCTTTGACTCATATTTTAGTCTCTGTCAAAACATATTAATAGAGAAGGCAAAATTTGACTGGTAAAGCCAAAAGCCAGGTGAAGGAATTGAATTATTCATAAATGATTTCTACTGTTTGGCTGTCAACTGGGAGTACAGAATATTAAAAGGCAGCTTGATAAGGGATAGCACAGTGGTCAGTGTATTAGGAGAAACCTTGTCAGGCTTTCTAAAATCTCGGGAAGCTGCACGATTGGAGGGCAGACCGAAGAGCGATGGCAAAATCGAGTCTTTATGAGGGGTGAGAGAGAAATCCCACAGGAACAGGCTGATGAAGCCATTCAGTCTGTTCAGTGCAAAACTGCAAGTAACCAGGGAAGCACGCTTAAAGGGCACCAGCCACCATTTTTTCAATATTCCGCTGTGGCAGGAAAAAAGTCCATAGGCACAAAGAATATCCCACCCAAACCATACAGCTCTTCTACACTCCCTCCATTATGGTCACATCCTTCCTATAGTGTGGCACCCAGCATAATCTCCCCGCTCTTGTACTCAGTGCCCCTATTAATGAAGCCCAGGATACTATATGCTTTATTAACTGCTTTCTCTGCCTGTCCTGCCACCTTTCATGACTTATGTACATATACAGCCAGGTCCCTCTGCTCCTGCAGAGATGTATCCCTTACTTTATATTGCCTCTCCAGGCTCTTCCTATCAAAATGAATCATCTCATACTTCTCCACATTGAACTTCATCTGCCACCCATCTGCCCATTCCACCAAATTGTCTCTGTCCTTTTGAAGTTCTACATTGTCCTCCTCACAGTTTACAATGCTTCAAAGTTTTGCATATCATCCATCAACTTTGAAATTGTCCCCACACACCAAGTTCTAGATCATTAATATGTATCAAGAAAAGCAAGGTGCAATACCAACCCCTGGGGAACTTCACTCCAAACCTCCCTCCAGCCTGAAAAATATCCATTGACCATTACTCTCTTTTTCCTATTCCTCAGCTAATTTTGTATCCACTTTGCTACTGTCCCTTTTATTCCATGAGCTATAACTTTTCTCACAAGCCTGTTGTGTGGCACTTGCATCAAATGCTTTTTGAAAGTCCATGTACACCATATCAACAACATTATCCTCATTGGCCTTTTCTGTTACCTCTTCAAAAAACTCCAGCAAGTTAGTTAAATGTGATTTCCCGTATAGAAATCAATGCTGGCTTTTCCTAATAAACCCACATTTTTCCATGTGACTATTAATTCTATTCAAAATAATTGTTTCTAGAAGCTCCCCACCACTGAATTTAAACTGACTGGTCTGTAATTGCTGGGCTTATCCTTTCAACCCCTTTTTGAACAAGGGCATAATGTTTGCAATTCTCCAGTCCTCTGGCACCTCCCCTGAGTCTAGGGAAAACTGAAAGATTATAGACAGTGCCCCTACAATTTCCACTCTCACTTTCTCCAACATCTGTGGATGCACCTCATCCAGTTCTGATGCCTTGTCAATCTTAAATACCGACAGTTTATCCAACACTTCCTCCTTATCTATTTTGAACACTTCCAGTGACAGAGTTTCCACCTCTGTCACCATGGTTTCAGTAGCATCTGCTTCCTTGGTAATGACAGATGCAAAGTATTAATTTAACGCCTCAGTCATTCCCCCTGCCTCCATGTGTAAGTCCCCTTTTTGGTCCCAATTCAGCCCTACTCCTCCTTTGACCACCCTCTTACTATTAATGTGCCGATAGAAGACTTTGGGATTCCCTTTTATGTTGGCTGCCAGTCTTTTGTCATGATCCCTCTTTGCTTCTCTTTCTTGCTTTTTCACCTCCCCCCTGAACCTTCTATATTCTGCTTGGTTCTCACTTGTATTTTCTACCTGACACCTTCATAAGCATACTTTTTCTTCTTTATCTTAATTTGTATCTCCTTTCTTATCCAAGGAGCTCTGGAGCGACAACTCTCAGGGAATGAATTTGGGGCGAACAGATCCACAATAACCTCAGAAAGGACTCTGAACATGTTCATGAAGATTGAGGAAACCACTAGGGGAAACTAGCCCTTTAAAAATAGAGACTTTGCAGCAAGATGTAGGAGGATGTGTATCGAATAATATAGAGATAACGACTTGGGGGGAGATGTAACTTAAAGGGCTGACTCTAACATTACTCTAATAATTATTACTGAGCATGTGCATAAGCAGCTATATCATAATGATGTCACTCAGAGAAGTGAGTCAGGAGAACCTAAGAGAGGAACCGTAGCTCTGTCCTGATGTTCTGTAATCCTGTATATAGTTAGTTATGTAAATAAATATACTTTTCAAGAAAGATATTTGCCTTCATCCAGATCTCTTACTGCAGTAAGGCACCCAATGTCTTCCAGGGTATCCCAATAATAACAGACGAGCCTGCTCTGCCGTTCAACTAGATCATGACTGATCTTCTACCTCAATGCCATTTTATGTTTCAATGGGATCGTCTCTCATTCTTATAAACTGTAGAGAATATAGACCCAATTACTCAGCCTCTCATCATAGGACAACCCTCTCATCCCAGTGACCAATCTAGTGAACTTTCGCTGCACCATCTCCAATGCAAGGATATCCTTCCCTATATGTGGAGCCCAAAATTGCACACAGTAACCCAGGTGTGGTGTCACCCAAGCCCTGTAGAACTGTAGGAAGACTTTGTTATTCTTCTACTCCAATCCCCTTGCAATAAAGGCCAACATGCCATTTGCCTTCTTAATTGTTTGCTGTACCTGCATGCCAACTTCCTGTGTTCCTTGCACAAGTACACCCAAGTTCCTCTGAGCATCATCAATTAGATGTTTCACTCATTTTAAAAAATACTCTGCTCTTCTATTGTTACTACCAAACTGAATAACATCACACTTCCCCACATTCTACTCCACCTGCCACCCTGTTGCTGACTCACTTAAACTGTCTATGTCTCTTTACGGCCTCTTTGTGGAGTTGGTTAATGTGACATACTGAGTAAATGGAAATTGCATTGTTTTGCATTTCACAAGTGGTATATTTTTCACCTTCATCTAAAATTGACTTTGCAATGAAGGCTACAAATTGCCTGCGTTTCCCGGGAGGTGACCTGTTATGGAACAGAGCCACAATTACTTGGATGTCAAACACAATGTTCCACATGCGCTTCGGACTCAGGTGGACTAGAAAGAGCAGGACAAGGCTGCTCTCTTTGTCAGCTGGCACACAGAACAAAAAGGTGAAATACATTGGGACTGCTGTCCCAGGTTCCTGCACCCCATGCAGCACCCTACCTGAACCATACAGTAATCAAATTATTCTTAGCTTATGCTAAAATCAGCATAATATATTGTACTGCTGCAACCTTGAAGCTGTAGTGCTGAGGCCTAGGCAAATGAAAGTGTCTTGTCGTGCAACCTTCCCCGAAAGTCTCAGGAGGCTGCACCCTGTAAAACTTTGATCTTCACTGTGGTCTCACCAAGCTGAAAGAGGAGTATGCTAAAACCAGGGCAGAACAGAAGTGAGAAAATGTAGAATTTCCTGTAGAGATTGGTACAGCAGGCTCTAATATAAGGCGCCTTTCAATAATTGGCCAAGCTGCCCCACTAACTAAATCTGAAATCCACACATAGGGCAGAATTTTACAGCCCCGGCACTGTAGAATACAGAGAGCCATTCAAAAGTCCATTGATTTTGGCGGAACCGTAAAACCCTGATGGCATAAAATTCCGTCCATAGTTTCTCCTCGAGCCATTTCCTCCCGTGCTATTCTCATTAGTTCCTCATATACTATCTATTCCCACCTTTTGCTTTACTTGAACCAGTAAAAACTTTGTACTGCATTCAATTCAATTGCAGTGCTCATGCTCCAACTGTTAAATGCTCTGTAATGCTCAGCGTGATTTGCTGCCCTGCTTCCTTTTGGTGTTCTAGTTAAGTTGGGATGTCAGACCTGCTTACTACCTCAAATTGAATCCCCAAGTGGGATGACTGCAGGATTTCACTGATTACCCCCTGGAATTGTGATGACGTTGAGATCTCCAGGCATTGGGAAGTGCAGCAGGCCCATATCTGAGCTATCAGGTTTGGTGTTACTCCGGCTGCATGGCTCCTGTCGACTTGCTTCTCCCTATTCCCCATCACGTCAAGTCAGCACTTTGGGGTGTTTTTTGCAAGTGAAACTGGGCTACCCTGAATTCCACAAGGAGCAGCCCTAATAGCCCCTATGTCTGTTGAGAGCAGCTGTACATCCTGTTCTGAGCCTACAGAAGGGAGGAGGTAACTGCCAATACGAAATAGCAAACTCTTCCCTCAGTGAGCTCCTGCACCATCCTCACATGACTTTTCATTATGTGTTCTGTAGACACAAGTGATTCATGAGCATTCTGTTCAGACAAAAAGCTTAATTTTTAAGCATGTTATGTGAGACCTAATTCCCTATATACTGCAGAAGGACCAGTTTAAAATGTTGGGCTTGGGGGGCGGCAGGTGCCTAGCCTTAACTCCCCAACATTGCTTGTTCCTCCTCGCCTGTGCAATGTGACCACCTCTGTGCTTCCCCTGAACCTCACTATATAGGTGCTTAAGTATTACTGAAAAAAAGAGACATTTTGTCAAAGCTTTCATCTTGTACTCATCAGGACAATTTGCAAGAATATCAAACATAAAGGGAACAACAATTTATACTGTATGAGAAGAAAGTGCTGATTGGCTGACAAGTGGATGTTGATTGGTAGCGGCACTGCCATGGAGAATGCACCAGTTGGTGGTGGTTGACAGTTTAACTGCCAGGTATTATTTGAAATTTAAACCGGGCAGCTTGACTCTGATTGGTGAAGGTATTGCCCTGAGAAATGAACCAGTGAGTGGCTGTCACTTATTTTGTTTAGCTAAAACAGGCGCAATATTTCTACACGTTCTCTCTGTCTGCAGTTAATACATGTAGCTCCCAGTAAACACAAATGCACTATACTGCAAGCACGACTGACAACCTTAAATTGCTTATCAGCATAATTCTTAGCACACTGAGGATTGTTTAGCAAATGTTGTCTAATCACAGAATCACAAACTGGCCAGAATTTTGCCCTCGCTGGGCAGGCTTAGTGGAGGCAGGGGAGGGCAGTCGGGAAGCTGATGGCCGCCTGCGATTGGGACCATGATTTCACACTGGCAGGCCAATTAAGGCCCATCCGGTGTGAAATGCATGCTGCAGCGCTCAGCGCTGCCTGTGCGAGCAAGGAGGAGCGCGAGCTTGCAAGTTTGTGCATACACTCAGGAAAACTTCCCTGAGGCACAGAGCAGCCTCAGGGAGATGAAGATATAAAAAAAAACATAAAGAATCGTAAAGTTTTTAAAAAAACATGTCCCCGCATGTGATTCTGTCACATGGGCAGGAACATGTTAGAAATTAGGATGAAATTTTATTTTAATGACGGATCAAAACCTCATCCTGCCCGTGGATGGGGTTTCGTAAAAAATCCAACGGCCATTTGACATTTTCACCTGCCTGCCAACCGTAAGGTTGGATGGGCAGTGAAAAATTTCATTCAATTGCATTGTTAATGGCCTTAATAGGCCTTTTAATTGTCGGTGGGCACGTTGCCGATTCCCACGCACGCCCACCAACTGAAATAACACACGTCATTTTATGTTTGTTTGAGTCAGGCGTGTGCCTGCGCAGCAAGCTAAAAGTTCCAGCCCTAATGTTGGACACTGTTTTGAGGTTTGTAAACATCGGTTGGTTGGGTACGGTCTGTGCCTTGTCTGTTGTGAAGAGCAGAAGTGAAACACAGTTTGATACAATCCATCAGTCTTTAGGACTTACGTCCTACACAACTAGCATCACACTGGCACTGCAATTCATATATTACATTACTTATTTGTGTGATAGGCAGATGTTTTTTTTTTTGGTTTGATGGCAGCATCCTGTTAGGGCCGAATACCACTGGTGTTGCTGCTTCATAATAGCAGCATGAAACAGCTAGCTTCACCTCCTGCCCCTCCTACTAACTACAATGGAATGACACCTAACCTCTTACCTCACACATATTTCCGATATGTGGATAATACGTTTACTATATTTAAATATACAGCTGCATGTAATAACTTCCTTACCTGTCTTAGAACCATAGAACCATAGAACACTACAGCACAGAAAAACAGGCCATTCGGCCCTTCTACTCTGTGTCGAAATATTATTCTGCTAGTCGCATTGACCTGCACCCAGTCCATAACCCTCCAGACCTCTCCCATCCATGTATCTATCCAATTTATTCTTAAAACTTAAGAGTGAGCCCGCATTTACCACGTCAGATGGCAGCTCGTTCCACACTCCCACAACTCTCTGAGTGAAGAAGTTCCCCCTAATGTTCCCCCTAAACCTTTTCCCTTTCACCCTAAAGCCATGTCCTCTCGTGTTTATCTCTCCTAATCTAAGTGGAAAGAGCCTACTCTTAAGGGATTTCATTCTGCACGCAAATTTGAAATAGATCTGTCAAATGAACTCCCCTTCCATGACGGACTAGTTGAGAAATTTGCCAGGGGTTTCTCAACCACAGTCTACCGCAAGCCTACCTTCACTGGTCAATATACACGTTGGGATTCTTACAGTTCCACACACTATAAGATTGGCCTTATTGCCAACCTCGGAAATTGGGCCAGAGCCATTTGCTCACCATGCAAGCCCAATGCTGAAATAGGGCCCTTCAAAAGCATCCTATGAGATAATGATCAGATCATTTCAAGCTGTATATCGTGAAAACCCATGAACAAGCCTAAGGCCATGACTGTTTGCCCTGAAAAGTGCCCATTCTATCTTAGATTGCCCTAGAAGGACAAGGTATCTCAAAAGTTTGAGCAACAGGTGAAGCTAGTTGTTTCACACTTATTTCAGTTAAACAAAATAAGTGACAGCCATTCGCTGGTTCATTCCCCAGGGCAATGCCTTGGCTAACCAGAATCAAGCTGCCTGGTTTAAATTTGAAATGCTGCTTGGCAGTTAAACTGTCAGTCACTATCAACTGGTGCATTCTCCATGGCAACATCTCTACCAATCAGCATCCACTTGCCAATCAATCAGTACTCTCTTCTCATATAGTATAAATTGTTGCTCCCTTTACATTTGGTGTTCTTGCAAATTGTCCTGATGAGTGCAACATGAAAAGCTTCAACAAAAATGTCTCTTTTTCAATAACACTCAAGTTCTGTGCTACCAAACAACTATTTACATCAATCCTCTGAAATGTATGTAGCCATGCTGATACTTGGCAATGGTAGTGGTTATGATATAACATTCTAAGAGATGTCTTATTACTTGCACGCACCAGCTTTCTCTTCATTGAATGCCATTTTTCAAATGAGATGTTAAACTGAGGCCCAATCTGCCTCCTCAGATGGATGTAAAACATCCCATGGTATTATTTTGAGGAAGAGCAGGAGAGGTAACGATGGTGTCCTGACCAATAAGAACATAAGAACATAGGAGTTGGGGGCAAGAGAAGGCCTTTCGGCCCTGCTCCACCGTTCAGTAAGTTCATGTTAAAGACCTTTATACCTGGCTGGATCCTTAAACTTACCCGGTTTATGGCAGCTAGAGCCACAAAAAAGGAAGCGTGGCTTACTTACATTTGACTCGACAGCCCAGGTGATACGCTGCAGTGCCTAGATCTCACCTGGTCTGAGTCAGAAAGATCTGTTTGTGACCTCAATTCTACTTTTCTTGCACCTTTGACTCCCTTGTCTATCAAAAATCTAACTCTGACTTGAATAAATTCAATGACCCAGCCTCCACTGTCTCCTGGGGAAGAGAAATCCATATATTAACAATCCACTGAGAGAAAAAAATATTCTCCTCATCTTCTTTTTAAAAGGGAGACACCTTATTCTGAAACTGTTCTAGTCTCCGACACAAGGGGAAATATCCTCCCAGTATTAGCCCTATCAAATCCCCTCCATAACTTACATGTCTCAATGAGATCACCTCTCATTCTTCTAAATTCCAATGGGTATAGGCCCAACCTGTTCAACCTTTCCTCGTATGGTAAGCCCTTCATCCCAGGAATGAGTTGAGTGAGACTTCTTTGAACTGCTTCTAATGCATTTATGGGCCATATCTTCCGATGGAGTGGCAATTGAGTCGGAATGCCACTCTGCTCAAAAGTACATACCTGGAAACCCAGCTGACCCTATCTTGCCTGACCTTTTGACTCAGGCCAGGCGAGATCCAGGCAGTGCAGCGTATTCCCTGGGCCTAGCAAGATCCAGGCAGTGCAGTGTATCCCCTGGGCCTAGCAAGATCCAGGCAGTGCAGCGTATCCCCTGGGCCTAGCAAGATCCAGGCAGTGCAGCGTATTCCCTGGGCCTAGCAAGATCCAGGCAGTGCAGCGTATCCCCTGGGCCTAGCAAGATCCAGGCAGTGCAGCGTATTCCCTGGGCCTAGCAAGATCCAGGCAGTGCAGCGTATTCCCTGGGCCTAGCAAGATCCAGGCAGTGCAGCGTATTCCCTGGGCCTAGCGTTCAGGGCTGTCGAGTCAAATGTAAGTAAGCCACGCTTCCTTTTTTGTGGCTCCAACTGCCATAAACCAGGTAAGTTTAATGATCCAACCAGGTATAAAGGTCTTTGACAAGATAAGTGTATAAGACAAGCGGGCAGAGTCATTGGGCGGCAGGATGGGGGGTCAGTTAGGGATGGGTTGGGCTTTGGCTGGGGTGGGGGGCCATGCTGGGTTGGGTCGGGTCAGGCCTGGTGGTAGTAGCCTGGTTAGGTCGGGCTGGGCATTGGGTTTGGGGGTCAGGTCAGGCTTTGGGGAAGGGGGTGGTCCTGTTCAGTCAAGTCGGGCCTTGAGGCTGAGGGAGTGAGGGTCAGGCCTTGTGGAAGAGGGTGGTCCGGTCGAGTCGGGTCAAGCCCTGTGGAAGGGGGTAGTCCTGTCCGGTTGGTTAAGGCCTTATGGGTAGAGGGTCATGTCGGGGCTTGGGGAAGGAGGTCGGCTCAGGCCAGACTGGGGCTTGAGGAAAGTCTATTGGGTTGTGCCAGGCCTTGTGGGTAGGAGGTCCAGTCGGGTAGGCCCAGGCCTTGGGGGAGAGGTCAGGTTAGCGCGGGCTGGACCTTGGGAGGGGTCGGTTTGGACTGGGCCTTTTGGGGTGGGGGTGGGGGGGGTATGGATTGGGTGGTGAGGCATTATGGGGGTGGTCGGGTCAGGTCAGGCCAGGCCTTTGTGGGGGTAGGCTGGGTCGGATTGAGTTGGGTTGGGCCTGGGTGTTGGGTGGGGTAGTTGGGGGTTGGGGTAAATCCCATGATGGGGGTGGTGGGGGAATCCCATGAGGAGGAAAGTTCCATGAAGGAGGCTGGGGGAGTCCTGTGGGAGGGGAGTGTCTCTTTTTCAAGTAAGGAGACAGTACACAGTATTCCAGATATGGTCTCACCAAGGCCCTGTGCTGCTGCAGTAAAACATCCCTACTTTTCTATTCCACTCCCCTTGCCAATATTTCCTTCCCTTCCTAACCACTTGCTATACCTGCATGCTAACATTTTGTGATTCGTGTACCAGGACACCCAGACCCCTCTGCAGAGTTCTGCAATCTTTCTCCATTTAAATATAATACTCCTTAGCTATTCTTCCTACCAAAGCAGACAATCAACATCACAAAGTACAAACTATCTGGCCATTATCACATTGCTTTCTGTGGGAGTTTGCTGAGTGTAAATAGGCTGCCAGGTTTCCTACATTATAATAGTGACTACACTTCAAAAATACCTCATTGCCCGCAAAGTGGTTTGAGACATCTGATGGTCGTGGAAGGTACTATATAAACACAAGTCTTTTTTTTTTCCTATTTAATTGTAGAGTGCGTTAGAGACAAGTTAATCAGATGGGGAGGGGGAATAACGGGGAGATTTTCTCTGAATGTTTTTTACATATATGAATGTGGTTGTTTCAAATTATGTATGGACCTGACCTAACGCCCATTATCCATAATTTTCAGCAGAGGTCAAGAAGGAATCCTTCTAGTATTTCTCCTCTCTCCAACCAGAGATGTTGGAGCCATTTTTATTACTCCAAAAATTGGCAGACTGGGAATCAAACTTGGACTGTTCTGGTCTATATGACTTAGTGCTAGACTGGGCAGTGTCTTTACCAAGGTCACCAGGGGAGCTTTATCCTTTTGTTATGTTACTTGTTTCCATAGGAACCCTGTCAAGAAATCATCATGTCCCGGTCTAGGTTATGTCTGACTCATTGCCTCAATAACTAGATTTTGCTAAGATCTCCATTCACATGTCTCCGACTGTGCATTAGCATTTCAAAATGACAAGGAGTTAATTTGGGTTTCGTACATTTGGTAGCTGAACCTAATGATTGTTGACATCAGGGGACAGACACTTGTGTTACAATGGCGCTGCTCTGTCCAATATCTTAGCGAAGGGGTTAACCTATTCCTAATAATTGAGTTAATGCCTCCGCAAGGAATGTTGCATGTGTGCATATGCATAAATCTGCTGATATCATCAAGTGGAACCCCTGAGCTCTATTTTAGCCAAAGGCAAATGTCACAATTAAAATATGTTACTGTCTAATGGCTTTGTGGTTCTCTCACTTTCACTACATATGTGATTGTATTAATGTGAGGATGGGTATGTATACACGTGATCTGCTTAGAACTACTTCAGCAAAGGGTTAAGTTCCTCTGTATGTTACTTTAGTGCATTGGTTAACATATTAACATATTTGGACATAGTGAATAATCCCTTTCAAATGGCTTAACCACTGTGTTACAATGTCAGCCAACAATTTAACATCGATGTACTATCCAGCACATTTTAATAACCAGGGTCACTGTTTTATGACGACTTAATTGGCCAAATTCCATTTTTATTATTCAGACTTGCAGGATATTTAGTGACATTTTGGGGATTGTAATTCCATAATTCCTTCTGTTTATGACCAGGGCTACTTGTTATTAATGATGGAATTGGGGCCATTTCCTCCGTTTCATCGACCTGTAGGGTGCCAGGAGTACCAGCTTGGATCATTAGCTCTCAGGAGTCATCCACTGATGTTCTGGGAAACAGTTTAAAATAGATGAAATTGTATATTGTTACAGACAGAGGGGAGAATGGGATAATTTCCTCCTTTTTCTCACCACTTGACGGACTGCAACAAGATGTATTTTTGAGGAGTTCTTTAACCCCTGGAGTGCTGTGACTTTCAAGAACAGACACGAAGCAGGCTTTCTGCTAAGTTTAAATCCAAAGAAAGGATCAATGGTTATTTGCACAACACTCGAAAAGCAATTGCAACACCCACTCCTCATCCATACAAAACACAGGCGCAAAAAATGATCCTAAAAAAAATGGGTGGAATGCAATGATATCTTTAAGAAGAGAGCTGAAAAGTCACTGTTATGCTATTCCTTCATGACGGCCATTGGAAGTGTTGCAGGCCTGAAAATTCTCTTTTGGTTCGCTGCAGGAGAAATGATGGTCAGAGGTTTCCGGTGTTGTATTTACAATGATACTCCAAGTCATAATGGGTTTTGGCTTTTACTGCTGAAACTGTGGTCGAGCTTCTGCAGTGGAAAATATAATCTTGCAGGTACGAGAAAAACTCCACCTCTCTGCCTGGGATGGCCTTTTTGAGGCAGGGTTCTTTACTTCTTAGGGTGAGATGTCTTCCCTTTGAGGTCCTTGCCCCAGACTGACATCTCTGGACTATTCTAAGAATAATGTGGCATTTGGTATCTCCAGCGAGTTTCTGTCATTTGACCACAGTATCAATGCTCCTATTGCTTACACAAATGGGCTGATGGCTAGGCAATTGGTCACACAAATGGAGGATATTTGATACATCATCAACATTCCAGCTATCAAAAGCCTCCAAAATGTCTTTATTTGTAATCCCACCTTTATGGGGTCAACACATCTAACAGCCATTGTTATTTTAAGTCTCTTCAATTAAAATGGAGAGGGGTGATCACCAACACCCAGGTAGGTGGTTTGCATTTGAAGTGCCTTCCCAGAGATACGTTCAGACATGTCTGAGTCTCCCTGTACAGAAACCACAGAAGAAGTCACTTAACCCACGGCTCCATTTTGTTAAGGTAAGTTGTCCATATCCCATGTTCTATTTAAAGTAAAAATGTCCATCACCCTCATAAGATCGTGGACATGTGACACAAATGTTACAATATAGAAAAGACATAAACATTGAAATTAATTTAATTAGCCAAAAATTTAAATAAAATTGCACAACCAGAGGATTTAATATCAAATTAGAGTTTAAGGAAGGAATCAATGTTTGCCAATGATTAGTTAATTAATGTGACAACAATAGAATGTTATATAGATAGTTATTTGTG
The DNA here is from genome assembly GCF_017639515.1 of Carcharodon carcharias. NCBI lineage: Eukaryota > Metazoa > Chordata > Chondrichthyes > Lamniformes > Lamnidae > Carcharodon > Carcharodon carcharias. The sequence continues at coordinate 109,827,420 of NC_054468.1, read as the reverse complement.
CGAATTATATCTACACACAGCATATCATTGTGAATTATGGGCAGAATCTTAACTGCCAAGGGTGAGGGGGGTGGGTGGGTGGGTGTGGAGGGTTCAGGTTCGGGGGAGGGGTAGGGAGCAAGGTTAAAGACCTGAAAAGTGATGCTGGCTCAGGAACCTGACATGATCCCATCCATTTCCATGTTTAACCTGGGTATGTTTGGAAGTGAGTGGGGAACTCCTGTGGAGCTGCCAGTTAATTAATTACATTTTTCAAATAAGTGATTAGTTGTTCAATCAACCCAGAATTCTGACTTCAAGAGGCAGTACATTGGTTTCCCAGCTGCGTGGTTCACTATTGTAATATGCCTTTGAGGGCTAGCAGCATGCATCATCAGAAGGGAGGTGTGTCATGTGAGCCAGACTCAGTTTCACTTTGGCCAGCGAACAGAATACAGCACACACAGCCCTGCTTGCTGATGTCTTCAAGCTTTCAATCCAAGTATATATGTTCTCATGTGCTTACTTTAAATAAATGAACCACAATGTGATTTCGCAATCCCTTATGAGTGATTGCTGCCTTTATATCATTATAAAAACACAACATGGTGGCAGCAGTGGTCAAACAGCATGGCAGAAAGATTAAGTACAGGCTTGAAATGGTGAACAGCCTTAGATCATGCTACATGGCATAAGACGGCCCATGCCATTTTGGTCAGACCCAACATTGAAGAGTCTTGAAACTACAGTGTGCTGTTGGCACAGAAAAGCTTGGAAGACACAGTGAGATTGTATTCAACTAAAGACCTGGTAAGCAGATAGATCCCTTGTGGTGAGATTACAGTGCATAGCCTGTCAGTTCAGTGAGTGGGACGGTGCATCGAGAGGACTAGTACTGGGCTAGCTCAGTCGGGAAAGGCGTGTGACCAGGGTATGGGCCGGATCAATGGTGAGCAAGGGAAAGTCGAATAAAAAAAAAACAAAGCCCTCATAAAAATTGGGCCAGAGAAAGTTTCAATTATAACATGTGGCGACAGGAGTTGCTGAACAATAAATTGAATAAAACAAGGAGAATGGTCAAAGGGATATTGTCAAAATGTCCACAAAATACCCCGGTTTGAATTGAGATGCAGCTGACCTACTATCTGAATTCAGAATGTTTAAACAACGTACAGAGCTATGGTTTCTTGATTCAGGAGCGTCTGAACCAGACAAGAAAGACATAAATATTCACCTAGCCATTGGGAATGAAAGTCTACACAGGCTGAACACATCTGGATTAACAACAGAAGAGCTAAAGGATCCACAAAAAATATGGACTACATTAGAAGACCAGTTGAGAATCAGGTTAAACTTCTGCATTTTTCAACAAGGGTTCACATCATTTCGACATCAGCCTACAGAATCCAAAGATCACTTCACCAGCAGATGCAGAGAAAAGGGTACATACTGTGATTTTTCAGATGCAGAACTAGCAGACATAGCTGTTGAGTTGGTTTTCGCAACCACTTCTATGGAGGTTTTCCGGAAAGATCTGCCAGACAAGCCCAAAACTTATAGCATCGAAGAGCAACTCATGGGGGAGAATTTTCTCCCAGTTGGGCGGGCTGGTCGAGAGTGAGTGTGGGTGGGCGCAGAGCCGATCGCCATCTGCATTGGCTGCATGCTGCCATTTTACATGGGCGGGCCAATTAAAGCCTGCCCAGCATGATGTGTGCTTGGTAGTGCTCCGTGCTACCTGTGTGGGTGGTAGGAGAAGGGAGAGTCGGGGCCTGCGCGCAAACGAGTGCAGGAATCTCCTTGAGGCACAGGGCTGCCTCATGGAGAGTAATTTCAGAATGAGAATTTTTAATAAAGAAGGTGAAAAATAATTTACACATGTTCCTTCACGTGACAGCATCACATGAACTGGGGCATGTTTATGAAATGTATAAAAATATTTATTATTTAATAAGCCCTTCATGAAACTTCACCCCACCCATGGATGAGGTTTCGTGAAAAATGTAAAGGCCGCCTGGGCTCTTCACCTGCCCCCCGCCAACCTTAATGTTGGATGGGCAGCTCTGTCAAATTGTTTAATTGTGTTATTAAAGGCCTTAAAGGGCCTTTGACAGTTCAGCGGGCGTGCAGCCGACTCCGCTGCATGCCTGCGAATGATAGATCTGCATGACACGCGGTGACGTCGAGGCACACGCCCAATGTCATTGTGCATCATTTTACATGTCGACGAGTGGGACCTGCCTCCACATGCCGAACAGAAGATTCTGCCCAGAAGCATAAAGCGATCCTTGCAGGTCAACAAAGCTTACAGGTTTTAAGCATAACCCCAATTGTTGACGCACTCACTGGAACACCCGAACCTAGCAAGGCATGTGGAAGGTGTGGACTTCTGCATGCACAAAGGGAATGCCCAACTTTCTATCAATTCTGTGAGGCATGTGGCAGAAAGGGCTTTTGGCAGGGGTAGTGCACTAGAGCAAAGGCTGACACAGCTACAAAGAGCCATGCAGAGATCCAAATAGACCGTGCACAAAGGTACCCTCAAGCAACAAGAGTGATCATCCAGTATACCATCAGAAACATGTATGTGAGGTGATCGACAAACCAGAAAATGATGATGATGTGTGCAATGAGACGAAGAGTGGTGAACACGTCTTTCACACCGTCAATCTCGTGGAGAACATAGACAACATTACACTGTCCAAAGTGTTTGCCAAGATTCAAACTGCCTGTCCTAAGAAAGCTGGTCAAGATTGACACAGGGGCAAGTGTCAACATACTACCTCTGAGAATTCAAAAAGACGTGTGTTCACAGATGTGGAAGGCCATGGCAAAACTTTCTACTGCGTAACTTTTGGCATCCAATGGTTCACTGATTCCAAGTGCAGGATCCATAGTCCTGGAGTTCAAGTACAATCAATTCTGCATCATGGAGACCAAAGGCCCAGCAATTGTAGGTCTCCCGGCATGCTGTGACCTCGCTCTAGTAACAATTCATGGGATTAGTCAGACATCCCAAGGCAGATCAACCTCAGAAACTACTTCCATCACCTTAACTATGACCCAACATCGAAATACCTAGAACGTTTCAACAAAATTGGCAGCTTCAAGGGGGTTGCAATGTTACGCTTACAGGAGAATCCAAGTCTGCCAATTGATCCAGTACATTTTGTGCAATGTGAATGCTGGCATCTACAAAAAGAAATGGCAAAAGATTCCACACTACAGAAACTGTGGAAAACCATCATTTACAGATGGCCTGATTCAATTGAGCATATCCACGAACACATGAGACCATTTTGGCCTTATTGGGGAGAGCTCGGCATCTCCCGGGCAATTATTTTTAAAGACAGGTAAGCCATTATACCAGGGTCTTTGTGACCTGATATTCTTCAACAACTTCATCACTCACCCATGGGCTAGATTGGGCGAGAAGACTCGCACAAGAGACAGTCTATTGACCAGGTATCAGCAATGACATTGAAGTCATTGTTGAGTAGCATGAGGCATGGCAAGAGCATATGCCAAAACAGCGAAAAGAGCCTTTGATTCCACATGAAGTTCCTATCCATCCTTGATCCAAAATCGCATCTGACCTCTTTCACGTCCATGACACTGACTTCATTGTCACCTACTTTACCAAGTACCTCATTAGTTGACAATTGCACAATATGCCAAGCATTACTGTTGCACACACTGAGTTCTATCTTCAGTTTATTTAGTGTGCCTAGAGAGTTCATTACAGATAACAGTCTGCAATTGATTGGTGAGCTATTTTAGGATGCCTGAGCGTGAGTTCTTTTAACGTGGGTGGGCTGTTGCACACCAGCATCCACACAGGCTTGACGGAGCAAGGCCTTGGTCCAGTGGCAAGATGGTCTGAGACAACTGGAGACCAGGCTCCCCTGTGTGGGCCTGGGACACACAGATACACATACCCTTAATGTCCTCTTTTCTCCCTCCCACAGGACCTCTCTCTCTGGGGTTTGTAAAGATCATTGGCAGCCTCACGATCTCACTGTTGGCCTGCGCTGCGCCATTCCGAGCAGTAACCACCAAGTGGCGATTCCTGCCCTCGGGTGCTCAAAATGGTGGTTGAAACATTGCAGGCCTGAAGGATTCTCTCTTGGTTCACTGGAGACAATGGAGGTTGGGCATTTGTGGCTCAAGTGACCAGTTGTTAATACAGTGTCAGATAGCAGCTACTTTAAAGGAGCTTAGGGCTTTCCAATTGCCAAGTAGCTGTGTGGGTCCGTGCAATAAACTCTGGATACACTTTCCCTTGGCCTATAGGACATTGTCTCTTACCTCCACATACAGGCTGGTGCCAAGCAGCTTCAGCCTTCACATCTGACTGAGAAAATGGACTGAAAATGCAGCTACAAGGATCAAGTGCTACTAAATTTACTAAATGGCATTGGTTGTTGCTGTCATGTTTGGCGGTAGTTTGGGTGCAAGGGGTGGATTTGAGGGTGAATCCACCATTGGGACTGCAATGCGCGCTGTTGATGAGGGGGAATGGGCCCTTAGGCTGGCCGTGGGGCTGTTGGTGGGAGCTGTCGGACTCTACGCCCTGTATAAACTGACAACATTAAATCAAACCAAGAAGAGCAGGTGGGGTGGGGTGGTGGTGACCATTAGACAGAGAAGCAAATCTTAGTCTACCAAATGTCTGGTCTGAAGGATATATGTAAGAAGTGGAATATTGATCACACTACTTCTTTCCCTCATTACCCTCGATCTAATGGTCTAGCTGAATGAATGGTTCACATGATCTTGCAACCAGGAACAACATCCAAGTCTGACAACCCCACAGATCACTGTGAGTCATGAAAGAAACTTCCAGACAAGGTTACCATTATGAGATCTGGGCATTACTGGCAGATTACCTCTATGCCTTAGAGACTCATAAATTCACCAATCCTTTTCACTTATGTAATTGTTTAGTAAACATGAACATGTATTATAAATAGTTATACATCCTTGGAAGGGGGGAAGTATCTTTAAAAAGAAAGAGGGATATTGTAACATGTTATTAAGGCGTAACAGCATGCCATTACTAGAAGGGAAGTGCGTCATGCGATCCAGTTTCAGTTTCTCTTTAGCCTGTGAGCAGAACACCACACACACAGCCCTGCTGCTGATGTCTTCAAGCTTTCTACCCTTTTAAACATGTTCTCAAGTGCCTAGTTGAAACAAATGCACCCACAACATGTTTACTCAATCCCTTATGAGTGATTGGTTTCTTCATATTATTACAAAATTACGACAGTCACCAGCGTCAAACAGGTGAGAGCACAATGTCAGAGTGCTTGTTCAGTGAATCTCAAAGGCTGGAATTTCTTCAAAGAGTGAAATTGAATAGCTGCAGCTTTGCCTAGATGAGAGGCTTTGCTCACAGCAAAGGGACTGAGAATGCTCTCTCACCGCTTGACAGATCATTTCCAACTTCTTGGAAGTCAGTTCTCCTGTCTTGGGCTTCACTCACCTTGGTCAGCACTTCCCTGCTGTCAACCTTCACTGCAGCATGGGAGCAGCCTCTGCAGCTTTCCCTTGAATCTCTGATGAGGGACATAAGGAGCAATGCCAGCAGCAGCTCCAGCTGCCTCTTCCTCAGCCCCACGCCTCTCCTCAGGACAGAAGATATCAAGATCCAGCTCCAAGGAGACATGACCCCAACATCCAGGAGAGAGAAGAAATGAGCAGCAGAAGGGGAGGTGGGGGAGAGTAATGAAACCAAGGGGTGAAGCTGGGCTCCCAGCATGGGTCTTCACCTTATACAGGTGCCCAACAGGATTTAGGATGCAGATGCCATTGGGTGCTTCAGAAATTTCATACCCTCAGCACTTAAAGAGACAGCACAAAGAACAAACACTAAATGGAATGCTAGCAGCAAGACAGGTAGAAAGAGGGAGATGCACCTGACAAGACAAGGAAGGAAAAGATGAACAGAGAAAAGACAATCAGCCAAGAGGGACTCGAATAAAGACAGAATCAAGTGCAGTATTGAGAACTGCAGAATAAGACAAGGATAGACAGAGATAAGGAAGATAGACAGAGATAGACAGAGATAAGGAAGGCTGATGGAAAATGAGAGGACCAGACAGGATTTGGAAAGGCTGATACAAAATGACAAGAACAGACATTGATAATTGAGATGAACATAAAGATAACATCCAAGCATTTGAGAAAGACTAACAGTGAGAGAAACAGTGTACAAGACTAGAACTAGGCAGGTAGGAGGTTTGACAGGAAAGAACTTGCAATTATATAGTGCCTGTCACTTCCCTCAGCAACAACATCCCAAAATAATTCACATACAATGAACTACTTTTAAATTATGGTCGTTTTTGCTAAGTTCCAAACACAGTAACCATTTGCACACAGCAATGTCCCACAGACAGCACTAAGATGAATGATTAAACAATCAGGAGATTGTGTTGCTTTCTAGGACACTCAGATCATTTGTTGCTCTTTTTTTAAACTATGCCATGGGATCTTTTACCATGCATCTGAAAGGGCTGGGACAAGGGAATGGCTTGATATCACAGCATCTAGAGCAATGCAGCATGAATTAAAGAGCCAGCTGACATGAGGCCTAGAACGGGATTGGAGCCTTCAACCTTGTGTCTCACAGCCAGTAACTAAGCCAGGGAAGGAGACACACACAAAAAGTGGATGGACAGAACTGAGAAAGTTTAGCTCAAAAAGAGAAGGACAGAGGCAAGGATGAGAAAGAATCTAGGCTATCACTAAAAGGCAGTAGCAATACTAAGGGAGAAAGATGAGGCCTTCCAAAAACAACAACAAGAAGAATAAATTGTATTTATATCCCATTACAAAATGCCCCAAGGCACTGCACAGCAGTACTGTCAAACAAAATTTAATAATAGGCCATCTAAGAAGATATTAGGGCAAAGGAAGAGTTTAAAACAGGCTAAAATGGAGAAAGAGAATTAATTGGCATTAAAAGGTTTGACCAGATAGACAGAAGGAGCAAGAGATTGATAGATAGCGAACGAGAGAAAACAAAATCAACACAAAATAAGAAAGCAGGGGAAAAAGGAAATGGTAATGGCAGGAAAAGAGAATGGGTCAGTGATGAGGAACAAGATAGAAGTGATGAAGGTTTGCCTGCACTACTGCAGTGGAAGACTCTCACGGGAACAATTAACATTTTCCCAGTGGACAAATAAGCCATTGGCAATAAATGATTCCCTGAGACCACACAAGTTGAGTGGTTATTAATCACAGATACAGCAACATTCAGCTGTAGTATTTATCCAACTGACATAGTATTTATTCATCCAATTAGCAAAACAAGATGCTAAATACGAAAATATTAGGATGATATTTCAGTGAAATTATACTTTAGGCAGCAACTGAAAAGCCCGCAATTATTTCTGTATTATCAGAGTCAATTAGAAATGAATAATATTTCTTTCTACAAGGAGCTGACTGGCATTAGAGTTTGAGCACTAACCTTTATCACAGCTTCAGGAATTATATTCATGTATTTTTGTTTGACAACACCTTAAGAGTTCTGACTCCACCTCTACATTTTGCACATGTTTTTTGAATTCCTAATTGTAATTCTTTTAATACTTGCCCAAACTTACATTACATTTGGCTCTTCAAATTTCCAGGAACATTTCCAAAAATCACAGAAACAGAATAAGCAGATTATTGCCGGGGTAGTAGTTTATTATGGGGGTCATTTCATTTATTGGAAAGATCGTATTACTCATCTGAAGATCAATCATTCTTAAATTATAAACCTTTGACAATTCAGAAGTGGCTGATATGATTAATTGTGTGGCCACTGGGATTATATGCTCATGCATCTTGTTTTTATTATATTAATTAGATTAAGCATAATCAGCTTTCGATTAATACCTTAAAATCTTTCTTCAACTGAATAAGATGCTTTACAATAGCAGTATTTGCAAAAAGTTGGTGTATAGCAATAAATTTGCTATCATTCATCTTTCTGCTCTACATACATAATAGATTGACAGCAAAAAATGTATTTATTATTAAGCATCACCGCGCAATAACGTGACTGGCACATGCACACGCAGATACTGACAGGGCTGTGATTGTGGTGCTCCAGAACGCTAATGGTCTGCACATATACAAGGCATATCTAATGTAATCTTGGCAGCCATCTTGTGTTGGCAGCAGTCACTCTATATTATTAATTGGCCATGAGGCTAGCAGTTGGTACTACAAATTGAAAAATAAATGCTGAAGTAGTTGTTAAAATTTCTCACTGGGAAATGGTTACTCACATTTTAAGTGCTGGCAAGTGCTATGGGCAGGTGGTGGTGTAGTGGTAATGTCACTAGATTAGCAATCACAAGTCACAAGTTAATGCTCTGGGGGTCAGGGGTCCAAAACTTTCTACTTCAATAAAAGCTAATTTCAGTAATGGTGACTGTGAAACTATTATCAATTATCATAAGAACTCATCTGGTTTACTAATGTCCTTAGTGAGGGAAATCTGCCCTCCTCACCTGATCTGGCCTACATGTGGTTCCCCCATAGCAATGTTGGTTGACTCTTAACTGCTCTCTGAAATGGCCCAGCAAGACACTCAACTAAAGTACAACAAATACTGGCCTTACAAGTGATGCCCACATCCCATGAAAGAAAAAGAATCATAGAAACTAATAGATGACTTAAACATCATATTTCCCTTGTTGGAGATGATGAACTTGCACCTTTCACATCCTCATGATGTTCTAGAGAGCTTCAGCCCATTTGTAGTGACATTGTTTTTATAATACAGGCATACGTGGTAATGAAGTGGTACACAGCAAGATCCCACAAACACTATGAGATAAATGACCATTTAATTTTTCTGTGATGTTGGTGGAGGGGCAAATGTTGGTCAGACCACTGAGAAAACTCCTTAGCTCTTCTTTAAATCGCTCCATAACTTATTTTACATTAAAAGGAGACAGATCCCGTGTTTAACATCTCATCGGAAAGTCAACACTTACATCACTGCACCACTCCCTGTTTATTGAACTGAGCAAATAGCTTCAAATATATGCTCAAGACCCTGGTCAATCTTATAGTTGCTGAAGTGTCAAAGTCTAAAGCTTATTCACCAGGGCACCAGGGGAAATGGACTTCTCTGCAAATAACGCCATGGACACTCTTGCATCAACCTGGGAGGGCCAATATGATTGAGCATCTCATCCGAAAGACAACACTTCCAAAAACCCAGCTGAGTGTTGGCGCCGATCATGTGCATAGGCCCTGAACCCAGTGGACTTCAACCCACAGCCCACTGACCCAGAGGGGAGAGGGCTGCAACTAAGGCTGACACCTAAATATTAATTGCTTGTATGTACATCAGACATCACCTTGTTTCCAGAGGTGTTAGCAAAACTATGCTGGGCCATTAAAACATTCAGGTAAGATACCAAATATGTGTACAGGAATTAGGGGAGAAGATCCATCCTACTTTGTTCATTTCATTCAAATTAATTGGTGAAAAAAGCACATAAGTTTGAAAATGACTCAGCAAAATAATTCTATCAATCTTTAATGACTTCTGTCAAATTCAGTTCTCTGCTATTTTAAAAATAAAGGAAAGGCTTGCATTTATTTTGCTTCTTTCATGACCTCAGGACCTTCCAAAGTGCTTTACAACTAATTAAGTACTTTAGAAGTGGAGCATTTTTGTAATGTAGGAAATGCGGGAGCCAATTTGCACACAGCAAGCTCCACAAACAGCAATGTGATAATGACCAGATAATCTGTTTTACTGATGTTGATTGAAGGATGATTTAGGCCAAGATACCAGGTGTAACTCCCCTGCTCTTCTTTGAAAAATGCCAAGGGACCTTTAACATCCACCTGGGAGGGCAGGCAGGGCCCCAGTTTAATATCTCATCCAAAGAACAGTATTTGTGACAGTTCAGTGCTCCCCCAGTACTGCAATCGAGTGTAAGCCTAGATTTTTATGCTAAAGTCTCCAAAGTGGGACTTGAAGCTCCTGAATGCAGCATTGACACCCAAAAAGAGGTTTAACCTTTCAGTCCAGCTTCTGGATAACATTAAGAACATTAATTTTCTGTCTGTTGCCACTTCATATAAATAGGAACATTTGCTTTGTATTCAGCTAGCACCACCATGTTTTATTTTATTATAACTCCATTGACTTCAGTCGCTGTGTCTTACGAAAGGGAAAATATAGCTTTAGAAATCAGTGCCTCTGTTTATCTATTGTGTTCAAGCTGCATCCTAAACAATTTAATTCTTCAAGGTTCTCCAAAAAGGCAGCTGCAAAAAATCAATGTTCCATAGGAAAGAAGTCACGGGGTTATTGAAATAACTTTTAGCTGTTTTTAAACAGCTTTGCAGCGTTCAAGAAATAAATACCACATCTAGCTGAGAGATCCCCCAGTGAGAGACAGTGACCACAGTGGGTCTCAGTGAGGGACTGAACAGTGCAGGAAAGCTTCAAATACTGGAAGAAAAATTTAAAACTTTGGGTAAACCATCTCAAAGATTAGAAAAGACATGGATCCTAAATTTATGCTCCCTGAGAAGTTTGGACACATGGAAGGACAAAATCAAACTCAAAACTGGACAGTTTGGAGAAAAAGAGTTTTGAGGTTCCAAATTGCTTTACGATTGGACAGTAAGTCTGAAGCTGAACAGGTCAGCACATTACTTTACTCCACTGGAACATTAACAGATGATGTTATTGCAGGACAGAGCATCAGTGAGACCTCTGATAATTTGAAATGTTAAAAGCCTTTCATTTCTATTTCAACCTGAGGTGCAATAAGATTCTGGAAAGAGCCAAATTCAACAAGTAGGTCCAGGAATCAGGTGAACAAGTAGATGCTTTTGTTAATGACCTTTACAGGTTGGTTGAAGGATGAAAGTATGGAGACCTAAAATGGAATTAATATGGGAGTGCATTACCAGTGAATCCCTATCAGGCTTATTGCAATCTAAGAAAGACCTTACCTAAGGAAAAACAAATACAGCTGGTGAGACAAACAGAGGTCCATAAACAGAACAGGGCAATACTGAGAGGCGAAGAAAAACCTTGGCTCAGGAATCCCCCAGTGACCATACAGTTCCTTAAACCCAGGAACCCAAGAGAAACATCAGAAAAGCAGGTACAATTTGGAGGGAAAGTACAAGACACTATAAAACCCTGCCAGTGCTGTGGCACCAAAAAGACCCACGGCACCAACAGTGTCTTACAAACACTGCAGGATGCTTTCTCTACAGAAGGATTGACCTTTTCAGAAATATGAGCCAAAGTAAACCCTCTAATTTCACAGGTATCAAAGAAAAAGTCTCCACACAAAAAGGCTATCAACGAAGCTGAAGAATTTCCACCAGAAGAGGAACAAAAGTATTTCCTGGATGAGATCAATGACCCCAATCAGGCATTCTGGAATGCAGATATAAATGTCAATAGACATATTGCCAACTTTAAACTAGGTACAGTAGCAAGTATAACAGTTTTATCAGACGACGAACCGTGTTTACCAACGCATTGCCTGCAGCCAACGGAAACCCAGCTTCCTGGTCCAGGAGGAATTGAACTAAAAGCCAAGGGAAAGTTACAGATAACAGCCCTGTACAGGGAAAAGCAGATACTGCAAACATTGCCTATCCTTCAGAATCAGGAATTCCTTCTTTTAAGTAGAAGAGCTTGTATAAACCTCATTCTTATCAAGAAAATGGAAGAAGTCAATCAGCAAGAATCCAAGTGTGACTTCAGAAATGAATCCCTGAAACTATCCAACTGCAATGAAGATCTGGGTTGCAACTTTAGCGCTGACTTCTTGACCCTCTTCACAGAGACTGATAGTCCAGCCATTTTGCAGGAGGACATCCAGGAGGGAGGAGGCCCACTCACTCACAGTGAATGCACGGTGAAAAAATTAGATCAGAAGAAACATGAGAATGAGAGTGGCCACTCATCACTCTGAAGTATTGCTTCGAAAGTGGAAGCTGAAAATGTTGTGATACTCTGTTCGACTACCACATTCATTCAACATGGGTGACCTTCTAGAAAGCATATCTACACCCATCCATCCATCAAAAGTGATCATCAAGGGTGCTAGCAATCAAAGGCGTCAAAACTAGACATGGAACCAGGCCACACAATGTCCACCTTTTCTACTTGGGAAGAAAGTGAACTTATTGATAAATGAGGTCTGCTAGATTTTAAGGGAAACCAAGGCATTGATCAGATGGATTCCTCACAGCTTCCAATCATACCTGATGAATTACTGCCAGGACTAGACATGCAGGTCTGTCCAAGTATTCAAGAATGAGAGATTGCAAGGACTCATTGCTCCAGGAGTGAGGAAGGACAGAAGAAAACCAAACAGAGAAAAGAGGGCAAACTCAAGAAGCAAGGATAGGGACCTTGTAAAATACAAGAAGAAGGATAAAACTTCCAAATCAAATAGAAAGGAAAGTATAACAGTAAAGAGAGGAGGAAACTGATCAAGTCTAGATCCAGAAATCAGACCAAGGGAAAGAAGAAGTCATAGTCCAGAGAGATGACAATCAACAGATATGATATTTAGTACCTCAGAATGTACTATACGAATACACCCAGAGGAATCTTACCAAAACGACAATCAGTCATACATTTGGAAGAATCAGATGCTGAGTCAGAAGTTAATAAAGAACCAGATCCTACAACGCTCCAAGTCAAGAGAAAGGAGTTCAAAGAGAGACTACTGATTTTCCAAGTCTGACAAGAATACAATCAGTGAGAATTGTGAAGCCTCCTGACAGATTGAATCTGTGATGTCAGAGATTTGGGAAGATATGGGGTAATATGTAAATATGAATGTAAAATATATGGACAAAGCCTTGCAGGGAGATGTGGTGTTAGGGTTTGTAAGGGTTGCCATGAAAAGCCAATTATAGCTATGAATTATTTGCGGACATATTGAACTTTTTAAGGAAGACTTGTGTGTTTTTAAAGAAATATAAGCAAGGACACTGAGCTAAAGATGGCTGATAATGTAAAGTGACCACTTTCTGGAAAACTCCTCTGTGGATGATACTGATGGGCCTGTCCTGAGAGAACATAGAATGTCGTACCTGAAAAGGTCATGGCCTTCTTCAAGCAGAAACACTCAAAAGGGAGATAAGAAGGATGCAAACGACTGACCTTTAATCGCTTGTGTGTTGTGCAAACAAAGACTGATTACCATGTCTCAGCAGTCATCCAAAACCCATCTTCTGTTGATTTATTTCTCAGTAAGTGTAAAATGGTTGGAGATGAAAGAAAACAGACTCTGGGTGCAAGACAAGTTTTTTTTTTTCCCTTACAGGAATACACAGGGAAAACAGGTTAAAAAGCTAGCTGCAAAGCAGTGCTAGTGTGCTTGTGTACTGTATGTGACAGCAAGAAGACCATCTAGCCACCCCTGCAGTTGCAGGCAAACTCTCTCTCTCTCTCTCTCCCTCCTTTGCTGGAGGCAAGCATCAGCTGAAGCAACAATCAAAAAGGAAATAGACGGCTTCTTCAGCTATCCTGCAGAACCAAGTGTCTCCAAACCAACTGCGAAACTGGCAAAGTCAGCTCTACCAGAAACACCCAACTTAACAGCCACAACATTTCGCCATCTATGCCTCATGTACAAGCCAATGACTGATTCGTACATTTTTTTTAAACTTTTATTTGGACCCTTAACTTCTCAGTTCTGATCTGTGTGCATGTGCGTTGTGTTTTTATTATTTTTCTTGGGCTTTTACTAGTTAATAGACTTACTCTTTCTTTGACTCAAGAAAGTCTGGTTAAATTGGCTCCTTCTAAAAAAAGATTCATTTGGACTGGGAAAACGTATCCACAGGGAAAGGGGTCCCTTTTAAATTAACCTTGTTGCGACCAACTGAGGGGGTTGAATAAAGAAGAGGAGCTAACTCACTCCTCCTCACCCAGGAGCAGAACAAAACTGGGATCCCATTTGGGAAGTTAACAAACTGGGGGATGTCGCACGGGTTCCACTCGTAACAGGGTTATTGTGTGGGACTGTGTAAATAGAACCTCTCATAACGATGATGTAAGAGAACACATGACTTGGAGTCGAGAGGGAGAAGATTTATGGCTTCAGCAGTGTAACCCCTAGTCATGGATAGCTGTACATAATTTAGTTGCACAAAATAAACCAGTTCTTGTTGGACATACCAACATCTCAGTGACCATTCCAAATCTAGACTAACTAATGTACAACAGGTACATTAGTTACAGGTAAATCAACGCTCTCTATGCTTTACTACCCTTTTTAAAATTGGATGTCTGAAACTGCCCACAGTACTGTACAATTCCACTTAACCAGTGTTTTTTTTCAAATTTATTATTACTTCCTTGCTTTGTACGCTATATTCCAACTCATAAATCCCTCATGCTGAGCACACTATATTCATCACAGTGCTTGACCAGACTGACTTCTACATGTTAACTTTGTCACTAATAATCTATAGATCTCATTGATAGTATCATTTTGCATTTATTTATATTTAGGAGGTAATTATCTTCCATCTGCCTATTGAATCATATCCAACCCAGAAATACAGTGAAAAAAATGAGTGAGTCAGAGGAGAGCCTCCATTTGCCTTTGTTTCCATTGACAAACGTTGAAGGAGTTGTGCATCAGGTTAACAACCAGTGCTCATTTGCTGCAGTTTTCTACTCTCTCCCCACATCCTGGGACATGGCATCAATTTTATCTGACATCGAAGCAAGTGCCAACTCTGCAAGCTTTAACCTTTTGACACAAAGATGAGGCAGCTGGTCTTGCAGCTGCCCAGACTCACAGACCCTCAGAACCAGTTGGACTATGAGATTTGGGAAAGAAGATTCATTTTCACTATAGGTGCTGCTATGCCAAGCAAGATTTTTCAGGTTAATCGCCAAGCAGAGTGCTGGTGAGGATGGATTCCCAGCTTGAAGAAAAGAGATTTTGGGGAATCCCCAGAGGGTATCTTGCTACAGGAAATCCATTCGAGTGTACTCGAAAGATTGAAGAGAGGGACTTTGTTTAAAAGGACAATGTAAGATTCACCCTTGTGGGGCAGGGAGAAGAAATCCCGTTAAAGCTGGGAGGAGCTTGGGACTTTAAACATAAGGGGCAGGATTTTCCCATCATCAGGTGGGTATGGTGGGCGGGCCCAGGAATGGCTGCAAAACGGACTGCCGCCCGCGATCGGGCTCTGCCCGTGATTTCACACTGGCTGACTAATTAATGGCCAGCTAACGTGAAACATGTGCTGAGAGCCTCAGTGCTGCTGGGGAGTGGTGGGGGGGTGGAGGAGGAACACCAGCGCTGAAGTCTGCTCATGCGTGGGCCCGCCGACCGAAATATCGCGCGAGTGCGTGGTGACGTCGGGACGCTCACCTGACGTCATCGCGCATTGTTTTACTCCTGATCGGGTTGTGCACCCGCCTACCCACAGGATGAAAAATTCTGCCCAAGATGACATTTCTGTTGAGGATGCAGTTTAATGTACAAATGTGGTGTGGGGTTTTTGGCTGTGCTAAGAATTTGATAGAGAATACCTTTTCTGAAGTTTAGTGCATCAGTTCCCAACTAAGTAATGTTTAGTCTATGTTGATTTTAGGATGTTTGTTACAGTATAAGTCTTAAAATGTAAACTCTTCTCATGTGGTCGTTTGAGTTGGTCATTGGAAAATCCACATCTCTTTTTAAAAGTTATCAGTCTCTACAGGGATTGTAACAGCAGCTTTGGGAATTTCTTCTGACCTGCAATGATAATGATCACCTAATTATGAAAATGTTACTTTAGCATTCATTTTCAGCACACAATTTTTAAAATTCATTCACAGCATGTGAGCATCGCTGGCAAGGCCAACACTTATTGCCAGTCCAAAATGCCCTTGGGAGGGTGGTGGCGAACCGTTGCAGTCCATCTGGTGTAGATTCACCCACAGTGCTATTAGGAAGAAAGCTCCAGGATTTTGACCCAGTGACAGTGAAGGAACAGGAATATAGTTCCAAGTCAGGATGGTGTATGACTTGGAGGGGAACTTGCAGGTGGTGGTGTTCCCATGCATCGGCTGCCCTTGTCCTTCTACATGGTAGAGGTGGTAGCTTTGGAATGTGCTGTTAAAGGAGCCTTGATGAGATGCTCCATTGCAGATGGTGCACACTGCTGCCATTTTGCACTGGTGGAGGATGGAGTGGATGTTTGAAATGATGGATGGGGTGCCAGTCAAGCAGCTTGCTTTGCCCTGGATGGTGTTGAGCTTTGTGAGTATTGTTGGCGTTACACTCACCCAGACAAGTGGAAAATGCTCTGTCACTTTCTTGAATTGTACTTTTTACATGGTGGATAGGCTCTGGGGAATTGGTTAATGAGTTACTCCTTTCAGAATTCCCAGCCTCTGAGCTGCTTTTGTAGCCACAGTATTTATATGGCTGGCCTAGTTCAGTTTTTGGGTCAATGGTGACCCCCACAATATTGATACTGGTGGATTCAATAACGGTAATGTCAATGGAGAGGTGGCTAGTCTTCCTGTTGTTGAAGGTGGGCTTTGCTTGGCACCTGTGTGCCATGAATGTTACTTGCCACTTAGCAACCCAAGTCTTAATTTGTTCAAGTCTTCATAATGGCATGGAATGCTTCAGTATTTGAGGAGTTGGGAATGTTAATTGTAGTCAGAAGTTTTGTATGACTGATGATAGCTTTGAAAAACAACTGTTTTACGAGCAATGCTATTACTAAACAGAAATCCAGATGGAGAGGGTAAAGTGACCAGACCAGTAAGCAAGGGTACTTTATTGGAAAGAGACAAATCATATTTGAGTGTATTATTTGTTCAGTTTTCTCTCCTTCAAGAAGGATTTGTAAAGTGCAGAAAAAGGGCACCATTTCCAAAACCATGGCCTACTTGATCTTGCCTGGAGATTGAAGAAAATCCTTGCCTGAGACTCACCACCATGTTCACCTCACCAATTAAACCCATCCCTCCATCTCAGCAGCTCCATTGCCTTTAATATCCTGTGTTCATTTTTGTAACAAGGCTCTGAAACCCCATGACCTTTCACTCTATTTCCTCATAGAGATGTCCTTAAAAAGATACACCAAATATCTCCTGCTACTGTTAAGGGGGTATTTACTTGTGGGGTAATTACTACATTTTCACTTTTTTATTTGAAACATCATCATCTGCAAGGTCAACCTCTGCCTCATTCTGTCAGACAGTTTCGCTAGGCCCAGTTTTGTTTTTGTCCAGGATTTCCCACTTGAGGATGGCAGGTCATTGCGAATTTATTTGCACAATAACTTTTGGTATTTCTCTTGGTGAAAATGTGAAGCTAGAGGTTGTCATGGAGGTGGACAATTGCAGCATTCATAGCTATTGTGGAAGTCCCCCATTAAATCTATGGCTCTGCAGTTTGAGTACAGAAACTTTACCACCATTAGGAATACTGCATTAGCCCCACCTCCACACTAGGGCCTACTTTATCTTGCCAAGAATAAAAAAAAACCCTAGCCTAAGGCTCACCGCTGTTACGTCCCTAGTTTTCATTGACCCTATACCCAAGGAATTCCATTGTCTTTAATATCCTGCACCTTCATTTCTGCAACAAGCTTCTTATACGGGCCTCTTATCAAATGCATTGAGAGCCTCTGAATGCAACTTTCACTATATTCTCATATCTATGCTTCCTGAACTCCTTAAAAACTTTAAATTAGTCAAACACCACCTGTCCTTTTCCAAATCCAACCTGATTAAGCAATATCTTTCAGAGTGTTTATTAATTTCATCCCATACTACAGAACTGCGCATGGGTAATTCTGCAGGTCCAGTGAGAAAACAGTTTGGAGATAGGGTTGCTGCAGCATTGTAACCTTAATGCCCTGGCCTGCACTCTCATCGTGCATAGGAGTGAAGGATCAGGAAAGCATCCCAAAGGAGTTTGCTCACAACCCAGGCAAGAGCAACTGACCTATCATTTCCTGGCTTATCCCTTCCTTGAACATGGTTGTATGTTTTCTCAGTCTCCAATACCTTGGCACAGCTCCCAGTCCCAAAGAGTTTTAGACAAGCTATTGAGAGGACCAACTGGCACTTCTGATGCCAGTGTCGGATGTTAGAAGTTCTGTGCACTTTTACACCAGCATTACTTCAATGGTGGTTTTACTGCCAATGTAAAACTACTAATATAAACGGGTCAAAGCACACAGAACCCGCAATGAGATCTTGTGGCTGCCTGTAACTATACGCAGAGAATTCCCTCCACAACTTCTCACCCCAGCCACACCATTCTATCTTACTTTGCCAAAGCAAAAATTGCAACCCTTTTGTGGTTACTAAGATGTACAGCAGAGAACACAGTCACAGATGATTCTTGAAGTTATTTATATAGAAAAGTCTGGGCTCCTGGAAGAGAAACACTATGACATCATCAACTAACACGTTCACAAGAACAGAATGCAGAACTTTTGGATGTTATGGATCTCAAGCAGATGCGGAAGCAGCTTTAGGGTGCATTAATCTGGCTGGCATAAATGCCAGAGTAATATTGGATTTGTGCCAGCAGAGGCCGCTACATGTCATTCAGCTCAGTACGCTTCTTTACAAATGCTAATATACAAAAGCAAGGAAGTTATGTTGCACCTTTAAAAAGCTCTGGTTAGGCCACAACTAGAGTACTGCATCCAGTTCTGGTCACCACGCTGTAGGAAGGATGTGAGGATCCTTGAAAGGTTGCGGAGGAGATTTACCAGAATGGTTCTGGGGACGAGGGGTTTTAGCTACAAGATTAGTTTGGAGAAGCTGGGGTTGTTCTCCTTCGAAGCAATGTCGATTGAGAGGAGATTCAATAGAAGTGTACAAGATTATGATAGGTTAGGATAAGGTAGACAAGGAAAAGCTATTGCTTTTAGCTGATAGTACCAGGGCTAGGGGACACAGGTTTAGATTTTGGGCAAGAGATGCAATGGGCGTTGGATGTGAGGAAATTACTTTTTATGCAGCAAGTGGTAATGATCTGGAACTCACTGCCCATGAGGGTGGTGGTATAAGAGACAATCAATGATTTCAAAAGGAAATTGAATGGGCACTTGAGGGTAATAAATGTACATGGTCATGGGGATCGAGTGGGTGAATGGGACAGACTGGATTGCCTGACAGAAAGCTGACATGGATTCAATGGGATGGATGGCCTCCTTCTGTGCCATAAATGACTCCATGACTCTGGCCACATCACAGCCAGAATGTACACTCTTAGCTCTGTGCATGACAGCAGCCTCATTCAACACATGCCCAGTCCAACCAACATACAGGGGCCCTACACCACATAGCAACATGCACCCAAGGAAAGTCCAGGGATCTAACCGTCAAAACAGCCAGTTTTGTACATTTCCAAGCCATGCATTGCAATGCTGAGTGAGCAGTATTACAAAATTAAAAGCTACTTAAATATCAGGAGTGGTTTTAGTTACCCCCTCATAAAGAAAAATCTTATATCTAAGGAATACCTTTCACAATTTCAGGACATCCCCAAACCAATGAAGTACTTTTGAAGTGTAGTCACTGTTGTAATGTAAAGAAACATGATAGACAATTGGGCTACAGCAGGGTCTCATCAATAGGAATGTAATAATGACTGGGAGGACCCTCTTGCTCTTTTATGGCTCTCTGGAAGGGCAGTTGGAGCCTTGGGTTTAACATCTCGCAACAGTGACTACACTTCAAAAACACCTCATTGGCTCTAAGATGCTTTGAGAGGCTCAGTCATTGTGAAAAGTGCTACATAAATGCAAGCCAATTGCCTTCCTAAAATAAAGCATCTCCCGCAATGCAGCACTCCCTCAGTGCTGCATGGAAGGTTAGCCAAGGCTGTGTGCCTAAGTCTCTGAAATGGAGCTTGAACCCATGACCTCCTGACTTTTAACTGGTCAGCCAGATTGAAATGGCGGCCGGAGCCCCACCCCACGCGGGCGGCGATCCATTTCACGGCCATTCCCGGGCTCACCCACTGCGCTCGCCTGACGAAGACAAAATCCTGCCCCAAGTTCTTTACACTCTTTATGTGGCTCTGATTGAAGGGGATGAGAGCCAGAGTAGATTAAAGTGCTGATTGATATTTTTTTCAAAATCATGAGGAGCCTGGACAGAGTAGATTGGGAGAAACTGTTCTCATTCATGGAAGGATCGAGAACCAGAGGAGATCAATTTAAAGTGATTGCAATGGTAACATGTGGAAAAACCTTTCACACAAATGAGTATTTAGGGCCTGGAATGTGCTGCCTGACAGGATGGTGGAGGCAGAGTCAACTGAGGCCTTCCAAAGAGAATTGGAGAATTACCGGAAAAGAAATCAAGTGCAGGGGCTAAGGGAAAAAGGCGGGGCTAGGTGAGTTTCTCTTATAGGGAGCCAGCACAGACATGGTGGGACAAATGGCCTCCTTCAGTGCTGTAACCATTCTGTGATTAGTGATGGGCCAGAAGGATCAGTCTCATCCAGTGTTCCTGATTTCCCATTGCAACTTACTGTTCTTTGTTCTCGCTCAACCAGGTGACGGAATGAGAAGTTTGCAGATTTTTCCACAATTTCTTTCTGCAGCCACCCATGACTGACCAGCAAAGCGTTCAGGCAGGTCCAATTCATGGCTGCAATATACCTTTAAGGGATAGCAGCATGACATACTTCCTTTATAGTGAATGACATGCTGCTAATCTTAAATATTTTATATTACAACATCTGTCTGGCTTTTTCTTTTCTGGGATGGAATCCCCCATCCATAAGTCCGAGTAAGAGTTTTCAAATAAAAACAGGAAATGCTGGAAAAACTCAGCAGGTCGAACAGCCTCCGTGGAGACAGAAACAGAGTTTACGTTTTGAGCCTGTATAACTCTTTTTCAGAGGAGTCATGCGGACACAAAATATTCGGCGGGATTTTCCACACCTGCTCGCTGCCGCGATTTTCTGGTCCCGCCTCAAGTCAATGGGCTTCCGGCTGGGGCACCGCCTCACCCACAGCGGGTCCCAACCATGATAGGGCCAGAAAATCCCGGCCGCCAACTCTGTTTCTCTCTCCACAGATGCTGTCAGACCTGCTGACTTTTCCCAGCATTTTCTGTTTTTCTTTCAGGTTTCCGGCATCTGCAGCATTTTGTTTTGGCCTAAGAGTGTTCAAAGTTTGTCCTGCGAGGGGCATCAAAAGTAAACAAACAACAACTCTGACATCCAAAACTTTGCTTAGAAACTGAGAAGCCAGAATTCTCGTATTGGAGCTGTCAGATGTTGTACAATTTAAATCATTACAGTTAGAAGCCTGCCATAAGTAAGTGTATTAATAAGCCAAGCATGAATTCTCCCACATGTCACATCCAGTGCATGGTAGAATTAAAGGAACTACCAAAAGAAAACTGTGATTCAAATGGACATACAACAGAAGGAACAATCTTTGCTGTGGCTGAATCAAGCATAATGTAAAACAGATGAACTTAATTCATAATTTCTCTTATCAGTAATTTAGTAGTTCCCTTAGCAGCTCTTGCTTTCTATTACATTTAACATCTTGGTATGTTTTACATGCTTGCTATCTAACCGCTATTAAAATCATTAAAGTGCCACAAGCGTTCTGGTATGTGATCGGAGATACGCAGAGATGACCCTCTCCAGGTTCTATGTGTGAACAGGAGTTTTATTCCAATCCTTTTCAAATGTCTGCAGCTGCAAGCTTACAGCTCGGTTTCAGTTTCTCTTGACTAACTGCACACAGTGCAGTGAGCAGTCAACAAATACACACACAAACAACTGCACACAATGGACGGGATTTTCCAGCCCCGATGGGTATCATCAAGGGTGGGACTGGAAAATTTGGAGAGCCATTGACTTTTAATGGCTCTCCAAATTCTCCTGAATGCCTGCGACGATGCCCACCGGTGTTGGGGGCAAAAAATCCCACCCAATATTTTTTCACCCTTGTAAAACCAAAGGACATTATTTTAAATTATACCACCCGAAATGACAAACATTTATACATCAAGTCATTTCTTAGAGTTCAGATTATCCATTTTCTCTAAGTACAGAAATAGTCTTTCAGATATGAAAGTGGTTGATGATGGCACTGAGATCTATGTATTTGAGGTTGTGGTTGGGTGTGATCACCTCAATGAGGTGGATATGATCAACATTGCAGTCACATGTTGGGAAAGGAAGTGTGTCCTCATAATCATTGTCATCAAAATACCCTGGTTTGTTCCCGATCAGGAGTCTCGCGTTCTACTTTGTGTTGTCATCCAACAGATAAGCCTTGGTCCCAAGCTCCATCTGCATGGTCCTGATAGAGATGATGTGAGTTTGCAGTTACCATTTGGCCATTTGATGTAAACTCAATCTCCAACTTCATTTTAATACATCTGCATATCATTATAAGCCCTGCTCACCGGAATCATCCACCCACATCAAATTTTACTGCCCGGGCTGACGGGAAAACACACCGGTGCAGAACACATCTTGACAAGTGTGATGTGCAGAAGCCAGGACTCACTGTAAGAGCCTTGCTCATTGTGGACATCCAAACAGCAGAAGACGCTGGAGACCAACAGTAACCAGACCCTGGAGGAATAGGTGAATCACATGCTGGGTGGATTCCCATGAACATGGCTCTGTTGCGAAGCAGCTCACAGACGGTGGAAAGTCACCGTTGAAGGTCTGCTTTATGGCATCTGTGTCTTGGCCATGAGGGGGAGGGAGGATGGGGAGGAGGGTGTAACAGGGGAGAATTTGGCAACTAGGGAGGAGGTGTAAGGGGGAGAAAGGTGCAAGCGAAGGAGTTTGGAGGGGGAAAGACTTCAAAGTGGGGAAGGACTTCAGACAGAGGAAGGAGTTTGGAGGGGGCAGGAGTAGAGGGGGTGGAAGGAGTTTGGAGGGAGCAGAAGTTTGCAGAGAGGAAGGAGTCCGGTGGGAGGAAGGGAGTTCGGAAGGGAGAAGATGCCAAGGAGGAGGAAGCAGTCCAGAGAGGGGAAAGAGTCCAGGTGGAGAAGGAATCTAGGGGAGGAAGGGGTGTGGGGGCAGGAAGGGGTCCAAGGGGAAGGAAGGAGTAAAAGTGGAGGAAGGAGTAAGAGTGGAAGAAGTAGTAAGGGAGGGTACGTCCAGGTAATTGTGCAAGGGAGGGGGCTGTGAAGTTAATGACTGCCTCCTGGGAGCCAAATGAGGTTGGGAGTGTTAGGAGGGAATGGTGAGAATGAGACAGGGCAAAGTAAGCCGATAAGGTGATAGGGTGAGGGTGCAATGGTAATGGTAGAAGGGACAGTGAAGATGGTTGGTGGGGACTCAGAGGGAGACATGGACCCTTGGGGTGGGAAGGAGGAGGTTAGGGAGGTTAATGTGGATGGGGGTGGGATTCTCAGGAAGGTGGAGAATGTACACGTTCATCCCAGAAAGAAAAGGGCTCTGGATGGTAGGTAACGGTGGGGAGGTGGAAGGTGATGCCAGAGGGGTTAACAGTGATGGGGGAAAGGGCATGGGTGCCTGGGGCAGGGGAAAGAATAGGGGAGTTGAGACAAAATTTACAAGTACAATGCTTCTAAAATTGAAAATGTGCAGAGCCTTGTGTTGGGCGGGAAAAGGTGATACATGGGACCGGGGCCAGTGGGTGGGCGGAGGTGCGGGTCAGCTCAGGTGGACAACTGAAAGAGAACCCTAGCAGGCAGCATAGAAAATGAGATGTGTGTGATGGAAAGAGGATGCATATGTTTTGGAAGCTGCTTGCAGGAGGCTATGGGAGGTCCTGCCTCCCTCCACACACACACTTCTCCCTCCAGAATCACTCATGGGCAGGCTGTGTGCAGCTGAACAACTTGAGGGGAAGGAGCACCTGGAGGGACATCAAAGTGCCCTGTTTCCCTCTCGCTTTGCCATGGCAGGAACTCACCCATGGCTCCTGCAATGGAGTGCAGGTGTGCGCACATCTTCACGTTCTGCTGGAACAGGGTCTCCATAGTGTCCGTCGTTCTTCCCATGAAGACCTCATGTGGGCATCGCTTCATCTGAGATCAGGCGGTCACACTCCTCCAACTCATGTGCCACTCTGTTGAGGGCTTCCAACAGCTCTGCGTGATGCTCCCCCCTGCCTTTTGCTAACTCTCCATGGTGAGATGGAAGGCCAAAACCAGAAGCTTATCATCTGACCCGGGCCTCACTGGTACCCCTTTCCCAGGAGTGGGTAGGTGATGGCGTAGTGGTATTGTCGCTGGACTAATAATCCAGAGACCTGGGGTAATGATCTGGAGACTTGCGTTCGAATCCCACCACGGCAGATGGTGGAATTTAAATTCAATAAAAATCTGGAATTAGAAGTTTAATGATGACCATGGAACCATTGTCGATTGTTGTAAAAACCCATCTGGTTTATGAATGCCCTTGAGCGAAGGAAATCTGCCGTCCTTACCTGGTCTGGCCTACATGTGACTCCAGACCCACAGCAATGTGGTTGACCCTGAAATGACCCAGCAAGCCACTCAGTTGTAACAAATCGCTACAAAGTCATAAAAAAGGAATGAAGATGGACGGACCACCAGGCATCGTCTAGGGTGCCGGAAACGACAAAATGACAGGCAATCTCAGCCCTATCGACCCTGCAAACTCCTCCTTACTAACATCTGGGGGCTAGTGCCAAAATTGGGAAAGCTGTTTCACAGACTAGTCAAGCAACAGCCTGACATAGTCTTCCTCATGGAATCATACCTTACAGACAACGTCCCAGACTCCACCATCACCATCCCTGGGTATGTCCTGTCCCATCGGCAGGACAGGCTCAGCAGAGGTGGCGGCACAGTGGTATGCAGTCAGGAGGGAGTTACCCTGTGAGTTCTAAACATCTCATGGCATCAGGTCAAACATGAGCAAGGAAACCTCCTGCTGATTACCACATACTGCCCTTCTTCAGCTGATGAATCAATGCTCCTCCATGTTGAACATCACTTGGCAAGGGTGCAGAATGTACTCTGGGTGAGGGACTTCAGTGTCCATCACAAAGAGTGGCTCAGTAGCACCACTATTGGCCAAGTCCTAAATGACATAGCTGCTAGACTGGGTCTGCGGCAATTGGTGAGGGAACCAACAAGAAGGAAAAACATACTTGACCTCATCCTCACTAACCTGCCTGCAGCAGATGCATCTGTCCATGACAGTATCGGTAGGAGTGACCACCGCAAAGTTGTTGTGGAGACGAAGTGCTGCCTTCACATTGAGGATACCCTCCATCATGTTGTGTGGCACTACCACCGTGCTAAATGGGATAGATTTCAAACAGATCTAGCACCTCAAGACTGGGCATCCATGAGGTGCTGTGGGCCATCAGCAGCAGCAGAATTGTACTCCAACACAATCTGTAACCTCATGGCCCGGCATATCCCCCACTCTACCATTACCATCAAGCCAGGGGATCAACCCTGGTTCAATGAAGAGTGCAAGAGGCTATGCCAGGAGCAGCACCAGGCATACCTAAAAATGAGATGTCAACCTGGTGAAGCTATAACACAGGACTACTTGTGCGCCAAACAGCATAAGCACCAATTGATAGACAGGGCTAAACGATCCCACAACCAACGGATCAGATCTAAGCTCTGTAGTCCTGTCACATCCAGTCGTGAATGGTGGTGGACAATTAAACAACTGACTGCAGGAGGATGCTCCACAAACATCTTCATCCTCAATGATGGAGGAGCCCAGCACTTCAGCGCAAAAGATAAGGCTGAATTATTCGCAACAATCTTCAGCCAGAAGTGCCGAGTGGATGATCCATCTCGGCCTCCTCCGGAGGTCCCCAGTATCACAGATGCCAGTCTTCAGCCAATTCAATTCAGTCCAATTGATAACAAGAAACGGCTGAAGGTATTGGATACTGCAAAGGCTATGGCCCCTGACAATATTCCTGCAAAAGCACTGAAGACTTGTGCTTCAGAACTTGCTGTGCCCCTAGCCAAGCTGTTCCAGTACAGCTACAACACTGGCATCTATCCGGCTATGTGGAAAATTGCCCAGGTATGTCCTGTACACAAAAAGCAGGACAAATCCAAACTGGCGAACTACCACCCCATCAGTCGACTCTCCATCATCAGTAAAGTAATGGAAGGGGTCAACAACAGTGCTATCAAGTGGCACTTGCTTAGCAATAACCTGCTCACTGATGCCCAGTTTGGGTTCCGCCAGGACCACTCAGTTCCTGACCTCATTACAGCCTTTATTCAAGCACGGACAAAAAAGCTGAACTCCCAAGGCAAGGTGAGAGCGACTGCCCTTGACATCACGGTTGCATTTGACAGAGTGTGGCATCAAGGAGCCCTAGGAAAACTAGAGTCAATGAGAATCAAGGGGGAAACCTCTCTGCTAGTTGGAGTCATACCTAGCACAAAGGAAGATGTGGTTGTGGTTATTGGAGGGCAACCATCTCAGTTACAGGACATCACTGCAGGAGTTCCTCTGGACAGTGTCCTTGGCCCAACCATCTTCAGCTGCTTCATCAATGACCTTCCTTCCATCATAAGGTCAGAAGTGGGGATGTTTGCTGATGATTGCACAATGTTCAGCATCATTCGCGACTCCTCAGAAACTGAAACAGTCCACGTCCAAATGCAGCAAGACCTGGACAATATCCAGGCTTGGGCTGACAAGTGGCAAGTAACATTCACACCCACAAGTGTCAGGCAATGATCATCTCCAACAAGAGAGAATCCAACCATCACCCCTTGATGTTCAATGGCATTACCATCACTGAATCCCCCACTATCAATATCCTGGGGGTTGCTACTGACAAGAAGCTGAACTGGACTAGCCATATATATACTATGGCTACAAGAGCAGGTCAGAGGCTAGGAATCCTGTGGAGAGTAACTCATCTGCTGACTCTCCCTGTCTACCGTCTATAAGGCACAAGTCCGGAGTGTGAGGGAATACTCCCTACCTGCTCCCACAACACTCAAGAAGCTGGACACCATCTAGGAAAAAGCAGCCCACTTGATTGGCACCATATCCATAAACATTCACTCCCTCCACCACCGACGCACAGTATCAGCAGTGTGTACCATCTACAAGATGCACAGTAGGAATTCATCAAGGGTCCTCGACAGCACCTTCCAAATCCACGACCACTACCATCTAGAAGGACAAGGGCAGCAGATAGATGGGAACACCCCCACCTGGAAGTTCCCTTCCAAGTCCCTCACCATCCTGACTTGGAAATATATCGACATTCCTTCGCTGTCGCTAGGTCAAAATCCTGGAACTCCCTCCCCAACAGCACTGTGGGTGTACCTACACCACAGGGACTGCAGCGGTTCAAGAAGGCTGCTCACCACCACCTTCTCAAGGGCAATTAGGGATGGGTAATAAATGCTGGGCCAGCCAATGAAGCCCACAACCCGTGAATGAATTTTAAAAAATGGAGTGGTTGAACCTGCCTCCTCCTGCTGCTGTCCTGTGTTGGTATGGTGAGCACCAGGTTGTGAACTCGAGCTCGCTCTAGATCTAGGTCCAGCTGAGGTATGTGTCTGTCTGCTGGTTTCAGGGCATAGGATAGAAGAGCAGGGAGGTTACACTGAAACTATATAAAACATTAGTTAGGCCACAACCATGTGCAGTTCTGGTCACCTCATTACAGAAAAGGTGCAATTGTATTAGAGAGGGTACGGAGGAGATTTACAAGGATGTTGCCAGTTCTGGAAAATTGCAGTTCCGAGGAGATATTGGATAGGCTGGGATTGTTCTCCTTGGAGCAGAGGAGGCTGAGGGGAGATTTGATTGGGATGTACAAAATTGTGAGGGGCCCGGATAGAGTAGATGGGAAGGGCCTATTTACTTTAGCAGAGAGGTCAGTGACCAGGAGGCATCGATTTAAAGTGATTGGTAGAAAGATTAGAGGGGAGATGAGGAAGCATTTTTTCATCCAGACGGTTGTAGGGTCTGGAACGCACTGCCGATTATAGAGACCGAAACCCTCAACTCATTTAAAAGGTTTCCGGATACACATCCAAAACGTGGTAACCTGCAGGGCTACGGGCTAAATGCAGGAAAGCGAGGTTAGGCTGGGGGCTTATGTTTCGGCCAGCACAGACACGATGGGCCGAGTGGCCTCTTGCTGTGCTGTGAACTTTCTATGATTCTACAATTCTGAACACACCATTCCAGTTCTCCCGTTAAGAAGAAGGCAATCAACCATATTATGTCCTAATTTGGAGACTCATTCTTCAAAGATCACATTGGCCCATATTTTGTTGGAACAGGACACCTAGCGGCATGCACCATTATTTTGACTTGTTCCCATACCTTTCAGTTTGAAAAATGCTTTGCCCTGTAAGTCGCTGGAAGTTCATGCTGACAACAGTCTGTGAAAGCAACGGGGCATCTGGGACCTTGACAAAAGATGGATCCTCCACTCTATCTCCATAGCCAACAAGATTTAAGGATTGAGAAAGTAACTGAGGTCACAGAGAAGCAGATAGTGTAAATTTGAGGTAAATCAGGCACAGAAGGAGAAATTGGGGGAAAGAAAGATTAGAATGATAGAGATTGAGGAACGAGAGGAAGGGAAAGCAAGAATTAAGATACAAAAGGTAAATTTTAACAAATCTCTAACAACAATTTATTACATATAGGAATGAGAGTCCAGTTTCAATTGTTCCCTTTCTGGGCCAGGGATTGTGTGATATTGCAGGAACAGAAATTTCTACATTAACAAGATACGTACATTGTCAAGCAACTTTCTGTGGTGAGTTTAATCAGTAATTCATGTGCATAGGTTGAAAGCTCATAAAACTCACAAGGATGTTGAGCTGCCATTTTCATGAAGCTAATAATGGAATGCTGCAAATCATCCAGAGTTTGTGCCAGATTGCAACTCACCAAAGGTTTTTTGGCAATGTGCCCATTAATAAATGTGCCACATCAAACTTGCCATTATTTTGGCAGCAAAATTTGAGCCCTTGACACATTTCAGAAGGTTCAAAGAAGTGTGACGCAGATGTGTCTATGAATCTGAGTTCAAAGTTCTGAAGTAAGACTTATAGAACCGTTCTCATGCAAGGTCATTGACTTAAAACGTTAACTCAGTTTCTCTCTCCACTGATGCTGCCTGTCCTGCTGAACATTTCCTGTTTTAATTTCAAGTTTCTAGCATCTACAGTGTTTTGCTTCTGTTCTCATGGAACTCAGCTTGTCTTAATTGCAGAAGAACTTTGTCCAAGTTTCTCAAATGTTGGGAAAAATAAAATGAATCGAAGTAAGCAGCCTATTTGACTTGGACTGTGTGTGCAGAATTTAAAGGACACAGACTAGACATTGAAAGGAATTTTGTTGCCAGAACAGTGGGAGGCAGACACTAGAAAAAGCAATTGGATTAACTATCTGAACATTAATAAGGCCCAATTTTCATAGCCTGTGCCTGGCTGGGACAATGCAGTCATGAGCCAAAAATAATATTGCATCACTCCCAGCACGACTTTGTTTATTTGATCATGGGATGTGAGCTTGCTGACGAGGCCAGCATTTGTTGCCCATCCCTAATTGTCCTGAGAGCTGGTGATGAACCACTTCTTGAACTGCTGCAGTCCATGTGTTACACATGATGTCAGTGATATCATCTGAAGAAACCTCAGTTGAGCATGAGTGATACTCAGTTCTACCACACCACCACCTCCCAAAATCCCTACACTAGACTGTCAGACTGCTTGTCCGACATTGAGTGCTGGATAAGCAGAACTTTCCTCCAATTAGATATTTGGGAAGACTGAAGCTGTTGTCTTTGATCCCCACCACAAATTCCACTCCCTCACCGCCAAGTCCGTCCCTCACCCTGGCAACTGTCTGAGGCTGAATCAGTCTGTTTGCAACCTTGGTGTGATGTTTGAACACAAGATGAGCCTTCAGCCACACATCCGCGCCATCATTAAGACTGCCTTTTCCACCTCTGTAACATCAGAAGTCCCTACCTCTATCTCAGCTCTCTAGTTGCTGACATCCTCATTCGTGCCTTTGTTATCTTCAGACTTGATTATTCCAGTGCACTCCTGGACAGGCTACCACATTCTACATCTCATAAACTTGAGGTCATCCAAATCTGCTGCCTGTGTCCTAACTCTCACCAAATGCTGTTCACCCATCACGCCTGTGCTCGTTGACCTACACTGGCTTGTGGTTAAACAACACCTCGATTTTAAAATTCTTATCCTTGTTTTCAACTCCCTCCATGGTCTTATCACTCCCTATCTCTGTAAACTCCTCAGCCTTAAAATCCTCCAAGATAGCTGCACTCTTCTAATTCCAGTTTGTGCCATTCTCAATTTTAATTCCTCCAACATTGGTGGCTAGGCCTTCAGCTGCCTACATCTTAAACTTTGGAATTCTCTCCCTACATCTCTCAGGCTCTCTACCTTGCTGTCTCCCTTTAAGATACTCATTAAAACCTATCTTTATGGCCTAGCTTTTGGTCATCTGCGCTGATAACCTTAAGTGGCTTGGTGTCAAATTCTGTTGTATAATGCCTCTAGGAGGCAACAGTTGTTGCTGTTTTTGTAGGTACATCCACAGGACTGTTGGGGAGGGAGCTCTAGGATTTTGTTCAACAACAGTGAAGGAACAGCAATATATTTCCAAGTCAAAATGGAGAGAAACTCGCCAATGGTGTTGTTCATGCAACTGCTGCCCTTTGTCCTTCTAGGTGGTAGAGGTCACTGGTTTGGAAAGGTGCTGTCCAAGGAGCCTTTGAGGGTTGCTGCAGTGCATAAGAACTTAAGGGCATAGCCTCCACAACTCCCTGGGGTGGAGAATTCCAGATGTTCACTTAGAGACCCTCTGAGAGAAGGAATTCCTTCACATCCCAGTTTTAAATGAGTGTCTCCTTATTCTGTAACTATATCTCCAAGTTCTTGTATATAAAACACACTGCTCCCACTGTGTGTTAGTGGTGGAGGGAGTGAATGTTTAAGGTGATGGATTGGGTGATGATCAAGTGGGCTGCTTTGTCCTGGATAGTGTTGAGCTTCTCGGGTATTGTTGGAGCTGCACTCACCCAGGCAAGTGGAGAGTATTCTATCACACTCCTGACTTGTGCCTTGTAGATAATGGACAGGCTTTGGGGAGTCAGAGGGTGAGTTACTAGTCTCTGACCTGATCTTGTAGCCACAGTATTTATATGGCTGATCCAGTTACATTTCTGATCATGATAAACCCCAGAATTTTGATGGTGGAGAACTCAGCAATGGTAAAGCCATTGAATGTCAAAGAGAGATGGTTAGACTCTCTTGTAGGAGATGGTCATTGCCTGGCAGTTGTATGGCATGAATGTTACTTGTCACTTATTAATCTAAGCCTGAATGATGTTTAGATCTTGTTGCATATGGGCACGGACTGCTTCAGTATCTGAGGAGTTACGCTATCACTTTTGTTAGTGTTATATGCTGTTGTGGTTGTCTAAGGAAGAGGTACAGAGGCATAGAGACCCAAACAATAATGATTTATTGTAGAACATAACTATGTGCAGACATACTAGCCAGTAGACTTCTTCAGTCCAAGCCATAAGCTTTCTCCATTCAGACTACGACCAGACTACGAGTCATGTGATTCCGTTTACATCATCATGTTTCCCCATTCCCACATTAACCCTTTCAGCCTTGAACCTAATACTTCAGTTAGTGTCCTCATATCAACAGCACAAGTATCCAACTGTTTCAGACAATACCCTGCTTTCAATATGCTAAACTGGATCCTAAGATGTGCAAAGACCAGTAGATGGAGTCTTGGCATGTACACTTCACCCATTTGTGCCAGCAGTGAAGTGACCTAATCAATGGTCCTTAAAGGGATTTCTTAAGCCCTTGCCAAGGGGTAAGTACAAGATTTATCTTTAGAGATTTTTCTGGGTTGCTGAGGTACCTGACTGCTCCTTCCAGCCCCACAAAAATCCTACAGCCCAATGCTCCCCTTTTAGCAACTCCTTCCCCTTCTTTGATTCAATAATTACTGAAATCACTAAAAGTGTGATGCAGGTCAATAAAGCAAATCAAGCACTAAGGTTTAATCCTTGAGGGGTAGGGTTGAAAAGTAGGCAAAACTCGTATCAAACCTTGGTTAGACCACACTTGGAGTACAGTGTGCAGTTCTGGTGGCCAGATATAGAAAGAGTGCTGCAAAATTTTATTTACAAGGAGGATACCAGCACTGTGCGATTACGCCTGTCAGAAAAGACAGTAAGCTAGGGCTCTTTCCCCTTGCAAAAAACGAATCACAGAATCACACAGTGCAGAAGAGGCCAATCGGCCCATCGAGTCTGCACTGACACATGAGAAACACCTGACCTACCTAACCTAATCCCATTTACTAGCACTTGGCCCATAGCCTTGAATGTTATGACGAACCAAGTGCTCATCCAGGTATTTTTTAAAGGATGAGAGGCAACCCTCCTCCACCACCCTCCCAGGCAGCGCATTCCAGACCGTCACCACACTCTGGGTAAAAAAGTTTTTCCTCACAGCCCCCCTAAACCTCCTGCCCCTCACCTTAAGCTTATGTCCCCTCGTGACTGACCCTTCAACTAAGTGGAACAGCTGCTCCCTATCCACCCTGTCCATGCCCCTCATAATCTTGTACACCTCGATCAGGTTGCCCCTCAGTCTTCTCTGCTCCAACGAAAACAACCCAAGTCTGTCCAACCTCTCTTCATAACTTAAATGTTTCACCCCAGGCAACATCCTGGTGAATCTCCTCTGCACTCCCTCCAGTGCAATCACATCCTTCCTATAATGTGGCGACCAGTACTGGACACAGTACTCCAGCTGTGGCCTCACCAAGGTTCTATACAACTCCAACATGACCTCCCTACCTTTGGAATCTATGCCTCAATTGATAAAGGCTAGTGGCCCATATGCCTTTTTCACCACCCCACTAACATGCCCCTCCGCCTTCAGAGATCTATGGACACACATGCCAAGGTCCCTTTGTTCCTCAGAACTTCCTTGAGTCATACTGTTCATTGAATACTTCCTTGTCAAATTACTCCTTCCAAAGTGGATCATCTCACACTTTTCAGGGTTAAATTCCATCTGCCACTTATCTGCCCATTTGACCATCCCATCTATATCTTCCTGTAGCCCAAGACACTCAACCTCACTGTTAACCACCTGGCCAATCTTTCTGTCATTGGCAAACTTACTAATCCTGCCCCCCACATCTATGTCGTTTATATAAATGATGAATAATAGGGGACCCAGCACAGATCCCTGTGGTATGCCACTGGACATTGGCTTCCAATCACTAAAGCAGCCTTTTGTCATCACCCTCTGTCTCCCAGACCTAAGCCAATTTTGAATCCACCTTATCAAATTACCCTGTATCCCATGTGCATTTGCCTTCTTTATATATCTCCCATGTGGGACCTTGTCAAAGGCTTTGCTGAAATCCATATAAACTACATCAACTGCATTACCCTCATCTACACACCTGGTCACCTCCTCAAAAAATTCAATCAAATTTGTTAGGTATGACCTCCCTCTGACAAAGCCATGCTGACTATCCCTGATCAAACCTTGCCTCTCCAAGTGGAGATAGATACTCTCCTTCAGAATTTTCTCCAACAGTTTCCCCACCACTGATGTGAGACTCACTGGTCTGTAGTTCCCTGGCTTATCTCTACAACCCTTCTTAAATAGCAGAACCACATTAGCTGTTCTCTAGTCCTCTGGCACCTCCCCCGTGGCCAGAGAGGAATTAAAAAATTTGGGTCAGAGCCCCTGCGATCTCTTCCCTTGCCTCCCTCAGCAGTCTGGGACACAAATCATCTGGATCTGGAGACCTGGGGAGAAGGCCAAGGTGTGACCTTATAAAGGTCTTTAAAATTAGGAAATGTTTTGGTAGAAGCGACAGAGAGAGAATGTTTCCATTTGTGCAATAGAGGAAAACTGGAGGTCATCAGTAAAAGATATTCACTGAGAAATGAAATAGAGAATTCAGAAGAAACATCATTATTTAGAGAATGGTGGGAATCAGCTGCTAAAGAGAGTATTTGAAATGAATGGTAAAGATGCATTTGACGGGAAGCTAGACAAGTACATAAGGGAGAGGGGAATAGAAG
Source organism: Carcharodon carcharias (assembly GCF_017639515.1). Lineage (NCBI taxonomy): Eukaryota > Metazoa > Chordata > Chondrichthyes > Lamniformes > Lamnidae > Carcharodon > Carcharodon carcharias. The sequence continues at coordinate 109,793,331 of NC_054468.1, read as the reverse complement.
GTTATGGTGAGAGGGAACAATGAGAGGAGGCTAGCGTAGAGCATAAACACCAGCTTGGGCTTGTTGGGCTGAATAGTGTATTTCTGTGCTCTATATTCTATGTAATTCAGTGTTATATTTCCGACTCAGTTCTGTAGAGGAACCACTGGATTTCCCACTCACACTAATCATAAGCTGCACCCTAGTGCTCGCTGGGCACCAATCAAATACTATTACAGCAAATAGCTTGGGCACCATGGCGATGACATCAGGCATGCTGTGCGATCAGGCTCCTTGCCTGAAGGCCACCCAGGATTAAAGCCAAGCTCTATAAATATTAAGAATGAGACGATGAAATCCTATGTGATGCAGCTGTTCCCATGGCATCAGGCTCCAAGGTGGGGTGTCAGTGGAGGGATGCAATCCAGGATTTAATAGCAGAGGCATGAGATTGGATAGTCTGTAAATTTCCTTTACTAGCTTTAATATAAATTTAATAATAATTATGTGGAACCATCCTTCAGATCTTCTTCAGATCTTCATCTTGAAGTGGGCAAGTTAGTAACTCTGAAAGGGTAGGTGAAAGTGATACGTGAAAACAGCAGAAGGAAACTGCAAACCACTGCAGTACTTTGCCAAGCAAAATTTTGGGCCAAGGAAGTCCATGGTCACCCACAGAATGGTTGATGGTTGAGAGAGGTGGAGAGGTAGAGCTGGGTGTCACCAGCATTCAAGAGGGAGCTGATCATACGATATTTGCCACTGAGCAGCATGTAGATGGGGAGAAGGGGGATCCAAGGATGAATCTGTGAGGTGGTCCAGAGATGGTGGCACATGGGTGGGAAGAGTAACTATTTTCTCAGAAAGGTAAGTGTGGAAATAAACAAGGAAAGTTCCATTGAGCTGAACAAGGCTTTGGAGGAGGATGACATAGTCAGCTATGACAAAGATTGCAAAGATATTGAGGAGGATGAGGAGAGGTGATAAACTAATCATAGAGAATGGAGAATACCACCGAGTCTGTGCTGAGTGGGTGAGGAGCACTCTGGAGCCGAATGCAGGACCAAGTGGGTCTAACCCACAACCTTATTCAGGGTTGTAGTCTGAACCTTGGGGTGTTCAATTTCTGACCACAGGGCACGTCCAGTCCTGGGAAGCACCTGATCCCTGACCCTGGATGGGAGGAAGGGAGCAATCCTGGGAGAGTCCGAGCACCAAACTGAGGGGGGTAGGCGGTTGGGTGGGGTGCAATCTCAGGACTCTGTATGGAGGGAGGATCTGATGGCAGTTGGGGAGGTGATGTGGGGAGGGGGCGGAGGTGCTTCGAGGAGCCAAGGGGAACTACTCCTGCTCCCCTAGTCCACAAGCAGTTACCTTCTCCTCGAAGCAGTCCATACCTCCCTTCAGCCTCTGGGTTTCCCGAAGGTCAGGCCATCCACCACCCACTTTAAAACCTATAAAGCTGGTTAAATCAGAGGCTTCCAGGCCTCCTTGAAACATTTAAATTACCAACCCACCTTCTGTGAGTGAGTTAGCTCTCTGCCCCTGTCCCACCTCCATTGAAGCAGGAGGTGAGTGGCTTGGAGGAGGGGGTGGGATGAGGCTGCGGGTTATTAAAATCTGTCCCTGCCCAGGCATGCCCCATTGTTGGCTGTCAAAACTATGTCCGCTAATATTCTTCAGGTCTTCCATTCTCTGAGATGCTTTGCACTGTCACACACAGTGCTGCAGCACGGGTGGAGCACCTTCTCAGTCCACTCCTCTACAACCACAGCCCATGTTGCCTGATCACCGAGTGTTAACAAACTGGAGCCAATATGTAGCCTGTCCCTAGTGTGAGCTGGACCATGAAAGCTAAAAGAAACAGGAATCATTGAAGAAACAGTTGGATGTTACGTTGTCGGAGGGGGGTGGAGGGGGGTGGGGAGGGGGTGACATTAGGATTTTCCAGGATGGAGGAGTTAAAATGGGCTGAATGGCCTTTCTCATCTGTAATTACCTTGTGATCCTCTCAGGTTTTAGGCCAGTGATTTGTCCTCGAGGATAGTTGTTATTGACACCCCTTATCGCCAATGAGATGCAGGAAGATACTTTCATAATTCTCTACACAAAGCTTGCTCAGCTATGGGAGGCTACCAGAGATTCATTGCTGTTCCTTTTGCTGGCCAATGAGGGAAAATTAGAGGCTGTCTGGAAGGTAATAGAGGAGTCCATACAGTAAGTGAAAGAGGATCCACTAAAACTAAGGGCCCAGTAACTTTGTTAGAATTAACGGTTTGGGGGCTGCTTTTGATTTCTTTTCCCCTTTCTGTAGAGAAGATTCCAGCCCCAGGTCAGCAGTCGCCTGGAGTGGGGCATTTGAAATCAGAAACTCCTCAAACATTTCAAGCCTCATATTACCATTCCAGAAATAGCTGATTGGAGAAGATTAAAGATACCACAGGATTGAGTTATGATTGTGCAAGTTCAAGTGGGAAAATGGTTTTGCTGCTGCTACTGCCTGGGGAAATGTCAAGTGCTTCACATAAGACCCCTGCAGCAGCCAGGGAGGGCTCTTTTATCTCCTGAGATGGCAGAAACTTTTAAAAGAATTTTGCAGACGAGGAACGCGCTAATGCCACTAGCCTGTTTTGATCTGTAACTTCTGGAGCTACGTGCATTACATGTTCGACCAGTAGTCCTCAGCCACCTATATATGTTCAAGACAGCAGTGGGATGCATGGAATTTCTAAGTAGACCAGATCGGGCCCATAGGTTAGCCATTGACTGTAGCCCCTGAAGAATAAATTTGCATACCATTGGCATGCATGGTGTATGTCTGCTGACTTCTTTGTGAGCTATTCAGATGAACTTAATTAACACAGCCTGGTATGCATTAAAGAGAATAAAGCATGCCTGGCAGTGATAAAGGGTAATAATTGAATTGGTGGGTCCTGGTTTCATCATGAACCAACAGAACGAAAACTTGAAAAGATTTTTAATTGAAGACCTTCTAGCATCTTAAGACTACAAGAATGAAGTTGGAATAGCTTTCAGGCTCAGTGGAGATCTTTCAATTCAATTACTCTAAGTTAGACCACAGTTGGCCATCTGTCATCCAATGTGGTTTCGTCACGTTTTTCTCATGATCTTTGTGTGTCATATTAAAGGATCGAGATTTCAACATTCCTATCAGCGGAGAAAAATCAGAGGCTTTCCCTCGCTACTTCTGCATAGTGGAAGCTTTATAAAAGGGGAAGAAGGCTTGCGTCGATCTGCCATTTTAAAATGCTTAATTCCATTTAAATGCATTAGCAGGATTTTGCTCTTGGCTTGCAGGCTCAGCGGGGCCAGGAGGGGGCGGTCAAGAAGCTGACTGCCGCCCGTGATCGCGCCCAAAAGGCCATTTCACGCCGGCCGACCAATGAAGGCCCACCCAGCGTGAAACACGAGTGGCAGCGCTCAGCGCTGCCTGTGCGGGCGGGGGGAGGAGTGTGAGCCGGGCGAGTGTGACCCTGGCGCATGTGCGCAAGTGAGCGCTACATAATCACCCTGAGGCAGACAGGGAGGTGAACTGATTTCCAAAAAAAAAAATGAAAGATTTTATAAATGCTGCAAAACATTTCCTCTCATGTGACTTGGTCGGGACACACGCCCAACGTCATTGCGCGTTATTTTATGCTTGGCCAGGTCAGGCGTGCGCCCGCCCACCGAGCTAAAAACTCTGCACCATGAATGACCGAAATTTTGTACTAGCGAAGACATCACCATTATCTGAAACAAAGACTCCCGGTAGACCATGGGGAGAATTTTCTCCCTTTTGGGAAGGATTGGGCGGGAGCGGGCGAGTGTACGGCCAATTGCCACCCACGATTGGCTGGGTGCCGCCATTTTTCATGGGTGGGCCAATTAAGGCCTGCCCAGTGTGACATGCACCTGGAAGCGCTGAGCACTCCCTGTGTGGGTGTTGGTGGGGGGGGGGGGTGGTTGCCTGAGTCGGGGCCTGTGCTCTTTCGTGCACGCGCTCAAAAGGGCACAGAAATCTCCCTGAGGCACAGAGCTGCCTCAGGGAGACTAGTTTGATTTTTTAAATGTTAAGGAAAAAAGTTTTAAGACATGTCCCCTCATGTCACATCAGCTGGGACATGTCAATGAATTTTAATTAAAAAATTTATTTAATTTATGAACCCTTCACGAAACCTGACCCCGCCCGTGGATGAGGTTCCATGATAAATGCGAAGGCCGCCTGGGCTCTTCACCTGACCCCCTGCCAACCTTAGGGTTGGACAGGCAGCTCTGTTAAGTATTTCAATTTCTATTTAATTGGCCTTAATAGGCCTTTGGCAGTTTGACGGATGCACAGCCGACTTCAGTGTGCACCCGTTGAACTGAGGGTCAGAATGACGTACGGTGATGTCGCGAAGTATGCCCGACCCTGCTCACCGACCGGAAGATTCTGCCCCATGTACACTAAAACATCGGCCCATCTTCTCAATAGTTGCACGCGATATTGGTGATCTAACTTCATACAAATCCATCCACTTAGAATGTGCATCGATGATCAATAAAAACATGGTACCTAAAAATGGACCTACATAGTTTATATGTAGTCTAACCCAGGGTCGACCAGCCAATCCCTCGGATGCAGTGGAGCTGAAACGGGCAACTTCTGTTGTTGCTGACAATGGAGACAGTACTTGCCCATGCTTTCAATGTCACTGTCTATGCCTGGCCACCAAACATAGCTTCACACAAGCATCTTCATCCTCGATTTGCCTGGATACGCACTGTGAAGCTCTGTTAAGAATGGTTCTCTTCCTGGTGAAGGGATGGCCCTTGATCCCCACAACAAGATTCCATCTTGACAACTTAACTCTGTTTTAGAGGCATGGAAGGCCTTACTCCTTCAGACACTGGTGAAATTTGGATCCCTTTTTGTCTAATTCCATATTTGTTTTACACACACAGGTGAAGAATCCAAGAAATTCAGCACAAGAATAGCTTCTTGTGACACTGGAACGTGTACAATGCTATCTGGTAATGGGAGACAACTGAGTGCATGTGCATTGGCAATATGCACACCAGGACAGTGCATAAAGGTGTACTGATATGCCAATAAAATGAAAGCCCAACATTGAATTCTTGCTGAGGCTATTGGTAGAATGGCTTTATCCTCACTAAATAAATTCATTAATGGTTTATGGTCCGACACTATGGTGAAATTTCATCCACACAGATACTGATGAAATTTCTTCACTCCAAATATTACTGATAATCCTTCCTTTTCAAGTCGTGAATAACCCTTCTTGGCTTCAGGGAGGGTTCTGGAGACATAGCCTATTGGCCTTTCGGAACCATCTTCCATCCTTCGTAACAATACCGCTCACGACTTGAAAAGGAAGGATTATCAGTAATATTTGGAGTGAAGAAATTTCATCAGTATCTGAGTGGATGAAATTTCACCATAGCGTCAGACCATAAACCATTAATGGATTTATTTAGTGAGGATAAAGCCATTCTACCAATAGCCTCAGCAAGAATTCAATGTTGGGCTTTCATTTTATTGGCATATCAGTACACCTTTATGCACTGTCCTGGTGTGCATGTTGCAAATGCACATGCATTCAGTTGTCTCCCATTACCAGATAGCATTGTACATGTTCCAGTGTCACAAGAAGCTATTCTTGTGCTGAATTTCGTGGATTCTTCACTGTAAGGAGATGCATCAGAGGTTAATATTAATTCTTTTGATGGGTCATAATGTACTAGTAGACATGATGAGTGTAATAACTTCTTGACCTTCATGCTATCATTGTTGACAGGTTTGGCAAGAAGCAACTATAACAATTTATCATGCCCAGAAAAACTTGAGTTCAGTGACACTGGAAGGAGAGGGGACCTCTTTGATTGCCCTGACTTTCTCCTCTACTGGGGATGGTAATCCCTTGCCATCCTCTTGGTGACCCAAGTAACTGACTTCTGTCGCTTGGAATGTACACTTCTCTTTCTTCAATTGTACACCAGCTTCCAAAAGCCTCCATAAAACCTCTTCCAGGTAGGCCAAATGTTTGGCTTCTGTTGATCCTGTGATCAGGACATCATCCAGGTATGCTACTACCCGGGGAAGTCCTTGCAATAGGCTTTCCATGGTCCTTTGGAAGATTGAACAGGCAAATAATACACCAAAGGATAGGCACGTATATTGGTACAGGCCCTTGTGCATGTTACTGGTTACATACCCTCTGAACGTGCTGTCTAGCTCTAGCTGTTGGAATGCATGACTCATGTCCAGTTTGGTGTAGGATTTTACTCCAGCTAGTTTAATGTACAGATCTTCAATCCTCGGGATTGGATATTATTCGAGTTTAGCAGCCTTGTTCACAGTTAATTTGTAGTCTCTGCAAATGCGAACAGTTTGATCTCATTACATCACAGTGACTGTGGGCACTGCCCATTCTGAAAATTGGACTGGCTGGATTATGCCTAACTTCTCTAAGTGGCACAATTCTGCATCCACCTTCTCCTTCAGCACATAAGGCACAGGTCTGGCCTTTAAGAACTGGATCTTCGTATATTTTTGCTTGTAAGCCTGTTATGTTTCCCAATTCATCACGAAATACATTGTCATGCTTCCTTAACAGCTCAGGAATTCTTCCTGTTCTCACTTGAAATATTTCTGACCAGTTGAGTTTAATGTCCTTCACCTGTCACTATGATCACTGGAAGCTGGGCTGTCTGTTGCCTATAGGACACAGGTACTGTGGCGATACCCTTTACCTGTATGGATTCTCCAGTGTATGTCTTCAGCTGAGCCGTGTTTTGCTCCAGATTCAGTGGCTGGGTACCTTCACTTAGGTATTTAAATGCCTGATCTCCCACCACTGTGATTGAGGCTCTCGTGTCTACCTTCATGACTAGAGGCTTCCCATTCACTTGAATGCTGATGATCATTGGTTCAGTTTTTACTACTTTGACATTGTGTAGAGAATGGATATCAGTATTAGCAGCTTCTGGTTGCAAGTAAATGGGGCTGAATGGCATCTTCGTGTATGCCACAAACTAACCAGCCCTGCAACGTCATTGAGTGTGTCTCTGAATTCGCAGTGTTCAGGCAACTGCTTCAACTTCACTATATAAGTTGCGATGGATTCTCCCGGGGCCCTTACTCTGTAGTTAAACTTAAACTTCTGCATTACTACCGGTGGCTTTGGCTGAAAATGCATCTCCACGAGGTCTACCAATTGGTTAAAAGATTTAGAATTGGCACATTCAGGGCTGTCAGACTGCAGTTGAGGTTAGATATTTTGCTACCACAGATGCTTAAAAGAATTGCTTCCTGCTTCTCTTCCGATGTTACTTCATTTACTATAAAATAAAACCCTCGGCGCTCTACGTACTGGCTCCAGTCTTCCATGGACGAGTGATAAGGGTCGATTCTGCCAAAGTGGGGGCATGACTGGTGAGTATCTTTTTCTTTCTTCCCTTAAGAATTGATGTGCCCACATTCACAAGGTGAGGTGCAGCATCGGAGCTATCCCATGCTCAGCACCAATTGTAATGAACTTGATGTCCCGGACAGGCTTCTTATGAGAAACAGGTAACTTTATTACAGAGCTTGTTTAGAAGCTAAATGCTTGAACCAGGTCCACGACTAGAAAGCTCCCCCCCCGCCACCAAGATTACCCACACTTAGGGCTTGTTCATCAATACAATCAAGTGACCCCTAAAGGCAGTAGGAAAGGTTATACCTTCAATCACTACAGACCTGCTCTTGTAGCCAGAGTATTCATATGCCTGGTCTAGTTCAGGTTCTGGTGAATGGTAACCCCCAGGATGTCGATAGTGGGGATTCAGTGATTGTATTGCCATTGAATGTCAAGGGGAGATAGTTAAATTCTCTCATGTTGGAGATGGTCATTGTCTGGCACATATGTGGTGCGAATGTTACTTGCCACTTGTCAGCCCAAGCCTGAACGGTGTCCAGGTCTTGTTGCACTTGGACATGAACAGCTTCAGTATCTGAGGAGTCACGAATGGTGCTGAACATTGTGCAATCATCAATGAACATCCCCACTTCTGACCTTATGATGGAGGGAAGGTCATTGATGAAGCAGCTGAAGATGGTTGGGCTGAGGACACTACCCTGAGGAACTCCTGCAGTGATGTCCTGGGACACAGGTGACTGACCTCCAGCAGCCACAACCATCTTCCTTTGTGCCTAGGTATGACTCCAACAAGCGTGGAGTTCCCATTGACTCCAGTTTTGCTAGGTCTCCTTGATGCCACAGCCATTCAAATGCTGCCTTGATGTCAAGGGTAGTCACTCTCACCTCACTTCTTGAATTCAACTCTTTTACCCCTGTTTGGACCAAGGCGGTAATGAGGTCAGGAGCTGAGTGGCCCTGGTGGAACCCAAACTGGGTCGTGGGCAGGTCATTGAAGTGTAAGTGTCGCTTGAGTGAGTAGTCAGGTCAGCACAGGAGGGTTGGGTTGGGAGGGTGATCAGGTCGGGGAGATAGTCGATCATAGTCAAGTTGATAGGGTAGTTGGATTGGGGGGAGAAGTTGGGTGGTCGGGGGTATTCGGGTGGTCAAGGGGTAGTCAGGTGTAGATGGTGGGGTTGGGGGGGCGTGGTCAGGGGGGTTGATTGGGTGGTCAGTTCTATAGTCACCCAAGAGTCAGACTGTCTAACATTTCCTGGGTAACTATTCAGGTAAATGCTTTGGAACTGAATGAAGTCTCTGGCTCTCGCTCAGAGTCAGAAGCATTCACAGAGAGTTCCGGGAAGCAGGGAAACTGCCCATTGGAAGTTGAAATCTCCTGGGCAATTCCCATGTAGGACCACACATCAGGATGGCCACAATGTCCTGATACACATCTCAGTGGTACTTGCAGCCTCTGACGATCTGGAGACCAGAAAATTTAGCTCTCTGTTTCTCTCTCCACTGACATTGTCTGACCTGCTGAGTATTTCCAACACAATTTGCTTTTATAGCAGAGAGACCTTACCTGTTCTTTTCTCAAAATAGTGCCGTGTTATCTTTTACATCCACTGAGAGTGCAAACAGAGCCTCGGTTTAAGATCTCACCAGACAGCACCTGCAACAATGCAGCACTCCCTTTGTACTGCATTGGAGTGTCAAATTTCTGGCATGGGACTTGAGCCCACAACCTCAGACTCAGAGGCAAGGAGGATGCTGACTGTGACACAGCTGGCACACATGCCCTCGGAGCAGTAGCTTCTGATCTTAGGTCCGTGCAGCTAACTTCAAGACGACAGCAATCCTGCTGGGGTTCAATGAAACTTAGCATTCAGGGAGTTCTGTTCAACAAGCCTTCCCAGCTGCCAGTCATAATGCTTAAAATTGTTTAAATACAGGTCATCTTTTCATTGGAATTTTGGGTAATTGGCTTCCAAAAGCAGGACCATGTCATTTACATAACTAAATCTTCGAATTCATGGGAGTGCAGGCATGAAGATATGAACTGTATTCCTTTTAAAATGGGCCCTGATGAACTGTAAGATGGCACCGAGGGGTCAACTGACTTTTGCAACTGCAACGGCATAGCAATCTTTTTGGAAAGTTCCCAATTGGTTAATAATGGGTAGGGGGTCTCCCTTGAATGGACATGCCTAATCAGTATTCTCCTGTGGAATTTCACACCTTCCATTGCCAAGACTTACTCCATAACATTGGGATAATAAAATCCTAAACTCTCTTATTCTGGGTCTGCCATCTAACAAAGGAGAGCTATTGAGACTGAATATCCACAATGAAGTGCTAAAGACCACTATCTGCCTGCTAATCTATATCAATGGCTTTTGAGTATGTGACTGAAACTTCTTCACTATGAAAGACCACCACTTGCCTTCTGTTGTGTATCAATAGCCTTTTATCATGTGCTTGAAACTGCCCTCTGATCTTGAAATCCTTTTATCCAAAAAAAATGGATAGAGAGAGAGAGACTAAGCCTTCCGCAAAATACCAGCAACAACATCAGAGCTGCAAAGAAAGGCAGTGTCACATTGTCTTTTCAAAACCTGTGAGGCTTAAAGTCTTCTAAACACCTCCTCCAACCTGCTTCAAACAGCTCCGAGTTCACCTGGACCTCCAGTTACAACAGTCATCAGGATCTGTCCACATGACTTGCTGAGCAGTCTTTACTTCGAAGGAACCTGCAGTTACTCCAATCTTGATCCCAGTCATCTGAACTTACCAGAACTTCAATTTCAGAGTGGGAAAACTTCCCTCCTTCAGTGTGGACTCTCAAAGACATGTGAACTACTAACTATTCTGGTTTTAATGTTTGTAGATGCACACTACTGCCATTAATTGTATCTTTCTTTGGTGTGCATTGTGTGATTGTTGTAGCGATAGACCCTTCCAGGCTGCATGTGAATAAATAATACTTCTCTTTTAAATCCGTGAAAGTCCGCTGCTGGTGACATTTAAATTGACTGCACATTAAAGTTGGGAATGGGGGACAGGCGGGTGGTGGGGCATGGTGAGTGGTTTGGGAACACATATCAGCCTTATTAAAATTAAATTACACTGATTACAGACAGAAGGGAAAGGGAATTCAGAGGAGAGGTCATACAGACTCGAAACGTTAACTTTGTTTTTTCTCTCTCCACAGATACTGTCAGACCTGCTGAGTTTTTCCAGTATTTTCTGTTTTTCTTTTAGATTTCCAGCATCCGCAGTATTTTGCTTTCATCTGTAGTGTTGCGTGTTTGGTTATGTGAGTCTGCTTACTATTGATTCTCACTGTGCGTGATTAGACAAGTAAATAAAGCTGTTGAAAGAACTGGAATCTAGTGCTCAAGCAAGGAACAGACATTTTAAAGAACTGTGAATAAAACTTGCTACACACATCAAAACTAATGTCATCTCTTCATAACTCCAAGATATAAAATATCCAACACAGACAGCTTACAAACACCCCCTTCCCATAATCTAAACTCAAACATGACCAGTATAAAAGCAGCTTTTGTTAATGATCTGCTCCTTGATTAACTGTACCCATCATCTGTAGTTGCGTGCAGCACCAACAGGAGGCTTCAAACTCAGGAGGCTTAAAAACAGCAAGCATGTAACGTAGAAGATTCTTCCACCTGGACACCTGTCAAGGCCTGAGAAGGTATAATTGAATTTAGTCAATTCTACCTGAGTAAATTCTTCAGTCTGTGGAGGTTCCAAATTCATGGTGGTAACTTGCTGTCCCATCATCAAACCTGACACCTTACCAACTGTGGAAACACAGAGTTGGAATTTAGCTCAGAATTGCTGCCTCCCTTTTGTGTTTTACTTGTCGAAACTCGCTTACAGTAAAGAAAATAACCAGATGGAATGAAATCTGTAGAAAAGACAAATATTTGATATTTGTCTCTTAATGAGAAAGGTAAATCCTTCAGGAAAGATAGCCTTTGAAATTACAAAGTCATTAATCAATAGAATTGTCAACTTACTGTTTGTATCTCTTTGGAGCAGACAAAACAAATAGAGAGGTGTAAGTTTGATAGCTGTAATCCAAAAGATCTGAATGGACTGAGTGTGCCCTTCCTTCATACCTTCGGTGGTGTTTTATCATGATTTGTATGAGTTATTGCAGATTGATGAAAAAGCATCATGACAACTATATAATTTAAAAAAAAAACAGAATTTGTAAAAATGATATTATGGCCACATGACTGATATTTTCTTAACCACCCCACTCCCTTCCTTATTTACTGCCTTCCATTGTCCCTAGAGCATGTACCTCCAGTAGTAGAAGGGGAAGGAGGGAAATCTCTTGCCCGGGATCTGCCAATGTTACTCTGAGTCTAAACCCTATAATCATCACCTTCACACCCCCTGACAGGAATCATTTACCATCTGGTCACTCAGACCCTTTGGCAACAGTGCCAGAAATTAACAGACATTAAGTTGTGCTTCACTATCCCACACATTCTGGTTAGATCACAGTTAGAGCAGTTTTGGGAAACCCATTATGAAAAAAAACACAAAGACTTAGAGGGTGTGTATAACATGTATTCAGCAGAATGGTTCCAGTGTTGGGTTTTACTATGATGGGGAAACTCATCAGATACTGGGAATATTTCAGTTGGAGTGCTGAAGGTTAAGAGGAGATTTCATAGAAATACAGAGAGTTTTTATCAAGTGAATCGAGAAAACAGAACAGCATTATTTAGCGCCTTTCACAACCTCAGGACATCCCAAACTGTTTTGCAGCCAAAGAGGTATTGTCACTACTGTAATGTAGGAAATGCAGCAGCCAATTTGCACACAGCAAGCTCCCTCAAACAGCTACATGATAAAGGCCATAAAATCTGTTTCTGATTGAAGATTAAATCTATGTTCAGACACCAGGGAAAACAAACCTGCTCCACTCCAAAAGAATGACATGGGGTTTTTTTTAACATCCACCTGAGAGGAGCAGGATCTCAGTTTAGCATCTTAGCTGAAAGACAGCATCTCTGTCAGTGTAGCACTTCCTCGGTACCTCACTACAGTGTGAGGTGCTGAAGCCTTAGGGTATGACTTGAATACAAATCCTTCTATCACAGAGGCAAGAGCGCTCCTGACTGAGTCACAGCTGATGCTTACTGATGCTTGGGGTCATCACCGAAGCGAATCAATAATTTAAAAATGTCATCAGAAATTTGTTTTGCTCTTACAGAGCTGCCAAAAACACAAAAGGCTACAAGTGCTGACAAATTCTATGGTTGTTACTTCAGTACATGGCGGAACTGTTCTACCTTTCAAATATCTGATTTGACTCAAGTGGGCTGCATGATCCTCTACACGGTGAATAAAAATACATTGAAATATCATTTTGGCCTCTTGTGCTGCCAGTATTCACTATGGCATTCACCCAAACCAAAGTTTAGCTTCAGATTGAATTGCCTCACTTTTAAACATCATGTAAAATTCTATCATATTTTGGTCACTCATCCCTAAAGGTTCTTATACAACAGGTTTATTAATTAGCCCTTTCTCCTTACATAATTCAGGGGACTGAATCTGTTCCTCCCTTTAAGGGAGGTGGTGGCATAGTGATATTGTTACTGGACTGGTAATCTAGAGACACAGGGCCATGAGTATAGCAACCCAGGTTCAAATCCCACCACAGCAGGTGGTGGAATTTGAATTCAATAAAAATCCAGAATTAAGAGTCTGATGATGACCATGAAACCATTGCCAATTGTCTATGTTGATAAATAGCAACCCATCTGGTTCACCCATGCCTTTTAGGGAAGGAAACCTGTCAGCCTTACCTGACCCACTTACCTTACTCCAATCCCACAGCAATGTGGTTTACTCTTAAATGCCCTCTGAACAGGGCAATTAGAGATGGGCAATAAATGCTGGCCTAGCCAGTGACACCCACATCCCATCTAAAAAAAAATAGACCTAAAGTAGCCTGTTTTCAGTTGCTCAACATACTGCCCTAGAAAACCATCCTGAACACACTCCAGAAAGTCATCGTCCACAGCATTAATGCTCATTTGATTTACCCAGTCCATAGGCAGAGGCAGATTGAAGTCACCCATGATTATTGCATTACTTCTCTAATCTCTTGATTAATACCATGCCCCCACAATACCTCTACTCTTTGGTGGTCTATAAACAACTCCTAGCAATGTTTGCTATCCCTTGCTCTTTCTTAGCTCCACCCAAAGCGAGTCCACATTTTCTTCTTCCAACCTGAGATCCTCCCTAACTAGAGGACTGATCCCATCCCTTATTATCAGTGCAGCACCACCTCCTTTTCCTTTTTGCCTGTCCTTCCTAAATGTCGAATTTCCTTGAATGTTCAGTTCCTGGTCTTGGTCACCATGTAGCTATGTTTCCATAATGGCACCTAGAACATTCCCATTTACCTCTATTTGTGCCTTTAAATTATCTAGAACCAGATCATTGGCAATCTCCAGATAAAGAATGAAGTCCTATGATATCTGTTATGTTGATTGCAAGCAACAAATTGGTGGAAAGTAAACAGTATAGTATACCCCCCCTAGTGCTACAGGTAATAACCATTTAGATGTAGTTGCTACTGCAAACAACCTGGGTAATTGTCTGGGTCATGTCTGCATTCAACAACAGCTGACAGGGCGACACAGGGCCTTTATCATATAATGACCATATTTACATTGGCTCTGTAGGGAAAAAAAATTGCCACACAAAGGCAATTTAAGATTCTTAAATCTGCCAAATCACGCAAGGTCAGCCTTTCACTATGAGAATGCAGAGGTGCCCCACATTTACAGTGGCATTCTTTTTAACTACAAAACTCGCCATTTAGTCAGCTACCGTACAGTTTGGGGAAACCATAGTTTTTCCAAACATAACTGTACAAGCGTGAAACCAGAATCAAGTCTGCAAGGTGCATGGAAAACAGGTAGTTAAGAGAAAATGGAATGCGCTGGGAATGCTGTACATTCTGTGCTACTAATAATTCATGGACAAACTGGTGTGCTCACGATCATTTAGGGCAAAGGTCAAGTCATTTTGATTTCAAGCTATCAGGCCCCACTTCCATTAAAACAGTCACCCCACGCATAACAATTAGCATTTATAAAGTGCCTTTAACATGGCAAGATGCCATGAAGGGACATTATCAGCAAAAAAATTGACACGGAACCATATATTAGGACAGATGACCAAAAGCTTGGTTTAAGAGGTAGGAAACTTCTGTATGTTCTCCTCACCTTTAAGCAGCAATGTTAATGACTGCCGTGGCTTGGTTGGTAACACTTACATCTCCATGTTAAAGCTTATGGGTTCAGGTCGCATTCCAGGGGTGGAATATTCCGTGCCTGCTGACGGTGGGCATGATAGATGGCGTGAGTGGACAACATGGCGCAATTGGTTTCACGACAGCAGGAAGGCAGGCCGCGATTGTCCGCTCAGCTTGCCAACAGCGGGCCATGTTTCCCCGCCATCGATTGTCAGGAACCTCATTGTAATACATCAGCATATCATTATCAGGCCATCCTGCCAGGCTCTTGCACCCCCGCTGGATCGTCCGTCCACAACAGCACAGAGACGACGTGCATTTGGTGCCTGCACTTTGGATGAACTGGAGGTGAGTGAACAGCAATGTCCTGCCAAGGTCGCCTGTTGCTTTTCAGGCTTCAGGGAGGGTTAAGTGCCGCCCTCACTCTGAGGCAACTTGTGAGGTTGAGGGTTGAGGGTTGAGGGGGAGCAGGGGGCGAGTGCAGCCTTGCCATTAAGGTGACTTTTGGTGGAGGGCTTGGTGGTTAAGGGCAGCCCTACCTCTGAGGCGACTGGTGGTGGGGGGTGTGGGCCGGGTTGGGGAGGGTGGTGGCAAGGGCAGCCCTGCCGTTGAGTGTAGCAGACAAACATTCAGGGGGGTAGGGTGGGCGAGGGAGGTAGCCACACATTCGGGAAACCTGTAGAAAGTGCCCATTCCTCTGCAACCGAGACAGTTCAGGCACAGCCACATTGATATGATTGGGGTCGGGCTCCTCGCTTATCTGCCCACACAAGCAATGCAGGGGCATCAAAGTGCCAGCAAGTGCTCTAAAGCTTTTCACCCCCAGGGTCTACAGACGCTGCCTTTCATTCCTGCAGATGACTGAGAACCAATGTTGCCGAAGATTGTGCATGTCTAGGGAACTGGTCAGTCACACCTGCTACCTGTTGCAGGATTTGGTGCCACGGGGACATGGAGGGCATCCACTGCCAGTGGCCGTGAAAGTGACAACGGTGCTTAAGTTCTATGCCAGTGACTCCTTTCAGGGCTCCGCAGGTGACCCCTGTGGGATATCACAAGCCTCCACCAACAAATGCATCCATGATGTCATGGACGCCATCTTCACAAGGGCACACAACTTTGTGCATTTCACCCGGGACCAGAAAAGACAGGATGCAAGATCAATTGGGTTCACCCAGATCTCAGGTATCCCACAGGTTCAGGGTGCGATCGACTGCACTCAGCTGGTGCTCAGATCTCTGTCACAACATGCAGTGGACTACATCAACTGCAAAGGATTCCATTCGCTGAATGTGCAGCTGGTGCGTGGCCACCAGAAACGCATCCTGCAGGTCTGCGCATTGTTTCCAGGGAGTGTTATGACTCCTACATTCTCAGTCGGTCACACAGCCCTGACATATTCCAGGGCACAGAGGCTGCAGGGCTGGCTCCTTGGGGACAAGGGCTACCCACAGAGGACGTGGCTGAGGCCGTGCGGCGGCCTCAGACTGCAGCAGAGCGATGCTATAATGAGGCTCATGCTGCAGCTCGCAACTTGGTGGAGCAGAGCATCAGGATGCTGAAAATGTGGTTCCGGTGCCTGGACTGGTCTCGTGGAGCCCTGCAATACAGTCCACAGAGGATGTCACAATCGTTGTCACCTGCTATGCCCTTTACTACCTGGCACTTCAACAGGGAGACGAGCTAGCTGAGGAGGAGATGGAGGGGCTGGATGAGGACGCTGATGGGGACAAGGGTGAGGAGGTCCTCGGAGGTGACGATGATGGGAATGAGGCCCTCAGACTGGCCAGATAAGGCAGGCATGCTCGGGAGGCCCTCATAGCTGCTATATTTGTGGAGGATGATGACGACATGCAGTGAGGGGACAGCATAGATCCTCACATTGTATCTATGGACGTTTGACTCTAGTCTGGCTTATGGCACCCTCTGTAAGAATGCTCCTGTCATTGAGATGCAGCGGAGGCCCTAATAGTCACTCGATTGCAGGAGGATGATGAAAACATGCAGTGAGGACACTCCATAAATCTTCACACAGCCTCTGAGAATGTCTGACTCCTGTCTGGCCGAGGGCAGCTCACTTGCGCTCTGTGATCAGGGTCATCTCAGAGACGCAGCCATGAAACTTTAAAAGCACTTGATTCTTTGTCTACCTTCAACACCCGACCTCTTCAGGTGCACAGCATCACTGGTCACAAATGCTGAAGAGATGGGGGCCAATCCCACCTTAAATGTGCTGAGAGCACACAGAGAGAATGACGGAACTCTGTGACGCTTGTTCACACATTCTGGCAGCAATGACCAGCACCATTGAGGTGCAGGCATCAGTAATGTTTCCAGGGAGTGTGAGGCCAGACCATCACTTTGGTCTGAAGGCTACTCAGAGCACAGGGAAGAGGCCCTGGGCTGAGACACCTGCCTTTATCTTGTGCAGAAAGGTTTCACATCTGAGTGACAAGAACACTGCTCATCAGAACGAGGAGCCATAGGCAAGGAGACATTCTTTGCAGTTTATTGACAATAATGAAAAGTAAGTACAAGTGATTAACACCCAACCCCAGGCTGTGCAACTAATTCTCCATAACTGTCCTAACCCTGCCGTTACACCTACGTGATCTCGGGATATCCACAGCAGAGGTGGGGGCAGCCTGCTGACTGCAATGGCCTGTTTGTGATGACTTTGGCAGGCGTCCTCTAGAGGACCCTGGCCTGTTTTCGGGGTCCTGCTGCATGGCAGTGGCATCCTCCTCAGCCTGTGGAGCTGGTGAGGTCACAGGAGTGGGATGGGCCGGATACTCCCAGAGTCATCTGGATGGATGGGCCTGAAGTGTGCAACTGTGGATCCTCCTCCCTGTGGGTGCCTGGAGGCCCCAGGCTCACTCCTTGAGGAGCAGGGGTAGCTTGAGTGAGATCGAGTTGCCCAGCATCCCTCTCATGTACACACTTTTGGAGGCCAACTATGGCATCAATGCAGGAGTGACGTCCTGGGCCAAGGTCTCCATGGCGGCCGCCATCCTACCAGTGTTGACTTCGGTGCATTGGCATGACAGCGATATCACCTCAGACTGAAGGTGAACAGTGTCTTCCGTCATGCCATGCAATCTGAGGAGTGCAGCAGACATCCCTTCCTGATGTTCCCGAGCTTGCCTTTGCAGTTCCAGCAATTGTGACATGCCCAAGTCCAGAGGCTTGTTGTCTGACTTGGTCTCAGCAAAGTTATATCCTTCAGCAATCCTCCAAGTGCCGGGGACCTGGGAAGTCCCTGCTGCCGCTGCAGTGGATAAACAGTGTGATGTGCTCACCAGACTGTGATCCCGAGGCTACTCTAAAGCTAGGTCCCACTGAGGTGTGTCTGCGCTGGTGGAGGGTATGGGTGAGCGCTGTGATAGGACTTCAGGGAGGGTGCCTCCAGACTCCTCTTCAGAGGTTTCTTCAGGGCTTGATTGGAGGCCCTGTGTCATGGACTCTGTCGGTTGTTTCCCAGATGTGTCTGTGAAAGCAAGGAGGATAATTAATGCATGGCAGCGGCCTGTGAAACAGGACACAACACTCACGGCATGGTTGTCTGATGGATGTTGCATTGCTGGATCCTAACTTGGTAGAGCATCGCCAACCTCACCGTCAGCACAGGAACGGTCCTGGTCATCACCGGCCAGCTGCATGGCTCTGTTTTCAAAGTCTGTGAGGACCTTGATTTCGGGCATTACACCACTGGTCTGTGACCTCCCCCTCTTGTTTTGTGCCAGCTTGTCCTGTATGGATAGAGATGGTGAAAGTGTAAGCAGGACGCCTGCCAAGCCAGATGATAAATGTGCCTGGCCTGTGCGGGTGGTCAGTGGTCCCATGAACGGGATGAGGACAGTGATGGTGTGTGTGAGAGAGTGAGTGGTGATGTCCCTTGAACGGGCAGTGAGTGAGGGCCCTGTGGATGTATGATGGGTTTGTGAGTGTGTGAGTTGAGAGAGATGAGAAGAGTGACTTACCCTGGTGTAATGGAAGAGATCATTCATCCTCTTCAAGCACTTGGTGGCTGTCCTCTTATGAAGGGTGTAGGCACTAACCACCACTGCTGTCACCACCTTCCAAACCAGATTGGTCAGGTTGCTGCCTATCCTGCAGCCAGAGCCGGGGTACAGGACATCCCAGCGGCCTCCACGCCATCCAGCAGTCACTTGAGGGACCTGTCATTAAACTGTGGGGCTGCAGTCTTCTTGCATTTGAGGGTCATGTCTCCCGGGCAGCAGGTGGTGAGCTTGGAGCAATCAGCGCTGTGCTTGCTGCTGGCCTTTAAACATGGCGCCTGGTGTGAAGCAATAGCGAGGTGATGGCAAGTTGGCGAATGAATAGCTCGCCCACCATGGAAACGGCGTGTATCTCTGGAGTGCGTAAATAATGAGGTGGGCTTGGGACAATACGGTGTGCAAACCTACCTTCACCATTGGTGGGCAGCACACCATTTTACCCGCCCGCTACCACACAGTGCAAATTTGGGAAAATTCCTCCTCAGCCTTGAGCATAAAAACCTAGGTTAATCTGGTGCTGTAAAGAGGGAGTACTTCACTCTCAGAAGAGCTGTCTTTTGGGGTAAGATGTTTAAACTAAGGCCCCATCTGCCCCTCAGGCTGATGCAAAAGATCCCGTGGTGCTGTTTCAAACAGTTGCAGGGGAATTACCCCTTGTGCACTGCCCAATATTTCTCCCAATCAATGCAGATTATCTGGCCATTATTACATTGCTGCTCGTGGGAGCTTGCTATGTACAAATTTACTGCTGTGTACCCTAGATTACAATAGTGCCACACTTCAAAGGTTCTTCATTGGCCTTAAAGCACTTTGTGATGTCCTAAGGTCATGAAAGGTGCAATATAAATGCAAGTGTTTCTTTTCCTAATGAAGCAAATTTGAACCCTGTCCCAGAGTATTAGCCGGGGCCTCTGGTTAACTGGGCCAATGACATTATCACAATGCCACTGTCTGCCCCAATTTTTTATTCTCTTTTATTGTTCTTTTTTTTTATTCCTTCCTTCGCAGGACAGTAGGATATTGGAAATGACAGGATGTAAGAGCATGGGATTGATCAATTGGGTAAAATTACTAGAGATAAGGAAGCAATACTGGAAAAGTTGATGAAACCCAAAGTGCAAAGGAGCTGGTCCCTAATGATATGTGTCTGTTGTAAAGGCGGCCATTCGACCCCTCGAGGCTGCTCTGCCATTCAATAAGATCATGGCTGATCGGATTTTAACCTCATATTCCTGCCTACTCCCAATAACCTTTCACCCCCTTGCTTATCAAGAATGTATCCACCTTTGCTTTAAAGACATTCAAGGACTCTGCCTCAGCCACCTTTTGAGGAAGAGAATTCCAAAGTCTCACAAACCACTGAGAGAAAAAAGATTTTCCTTATCCCTGTCCTAAATGGGTGACCCCTTACTTTGAAACAGTGAACCTGAGTTCTAGATTCTCCCGCAAAAGGAAATATCCTCTCCACACCCACCCTGTCGAGTCCCCTCAGGATCTTATATGTTTCAATCAAGTCATCTCTTACTCTTCTAAACTCCAGTGGATACAAGCTGAGCCTGTCCAGCCTTTCCTCATAAGATAACCCATCCATTCCAGGTATTAGCCTAGTAAACCTTCTCTGAACTGCTTCTAATGCATTTATATCTTTCCTTAAATAAGGAGACCAATACTGTACACGATAATCCAGATGTGGTCTCACCAATGCCCTGTATAAATGAAGCATAACCTGTCTACTTTTCTATCTCATTCCCCTTGCAATAAATGATAACATTCTATTAGCTTTGCTAATTATTTGCTGCACATACATACTAATCTTTTTTAATTCATGCATTAGGATACCCACATCCCTCTGCATCTCAGAGCTCTGCAGTCTATCACCATTTGGACAATATGCCTCTTTTTTTATTCATTCTGCCAAAATGGACAATTTCACATTTTCCAACATTATACTCCATTTGTCAGATCTTTGCCCACTCACCTAATGTCTCTATATCCGTTTGTATCCTCCTTACATCCTCTCCAGATCTTACTTTCCTTCCCAACTCTGTGTCATCAGCAAAATCAACAAACCATACCATTGGTCCCTTCATCCAATTCATTTATATAAATTGTAAAGTTGAGGTCCCAGCACTGATCTCTGTGACACACCACTCATCACATCCTGCCAACCAGAAAATGAGCCATTTATGCCTATTCTCCATTTCCTGTTAGCTAGCCAATCTTCACTCAATGCCAATATGTTACCCCATAAACCCTGAGCTTTTATTTTCCCCAATAGCATTTGGTGAGGCACCTTATCAAATGCCTTCTGAAAGTCTAAGTACAACATATCCACCGTCTCCCCTTTATCTACAGCTCATGTTACTTCCTCAAAGAACACCAGTAAGTTGGTTAAACATGATTTTCCTGTCAGAAAACCATGTTGACTCTGCCTGATTACCTTGAATTTATCTCAGTGCCTGTTATAACATCTTTAATAGTAGCTTCTAGCATTTTCCCTATGACAGATATTAAGCTAACTGGCCTTTAGTTTTCTGCTTTCTGTCTCCCTCCTTTTTTGAATAAAAAGTTACATTACCTATTTGCCAACCTAATGGAACCTTCCCCAAATCTAGCGAATTTTGGAAAATTAAAACCAATGCATCAACTATCACACTAGCCGCTTCTTTTAAGACCCTAGGATGAAATCCATTAGGACTCAAGGACTTCTCGACCCGCAGTTCCAACAATTTGCTCAGTATCACTTCCCTGGTGACTGTAATTTTCTTGAGCTCCTCCCTCCCTTCCAATACCTGATTTACAGCTATTCCTGGGATAAATTAATATTCACTTGGAAAAGCACAAGTTAGTAAGAATAGCCGGCATGGATTTGTAAAAGGACTTGTTTGGTTATGTGGGCAGATTAGTGACATTTTACACCTCATATCGATCCAGATGAAACCTTATAGAGGTGTTCAAAATTAACATGGCTTTTTATTTGGTAAATAAAAAAAATAACTACATGCAGTAGTCAATGAAATGATACAAGAGAGCATAAATTTAAAATTATTGTGAAAAGGATACAGAGGAAAGTTTAGAAGATTCTCTGAACACATAATTGTCAGGGTATTGAATGCTGTGCTTTTAACAGCAAAAGAAGCAGAATCCCTTATCGCTTTTAAAAGAAACAAAGAAACAACTAAATTATGGCTGACACGAGTTTCTCGAGCTAAATGATTTCCTTTCCGGCCCTAAAGTTCTATGCACAACCAACTGTCAAATTTCACTCATACAGGCAGCCTTAAGAATTTGTTACTAAATTCGCACAGCGACTTAACCGTCCTCAATCCATAAGTTAATAGTGGAGTTAATGGGAAATGGTAGATTACGCTGATGTTCCATATTCACAGTCAGATTATTATGGGCCAAAAGTACATATTTGGCTGGAAAGTGATGTTTTTTACAAGGCAGTGGAAAAAGTTGGAAATAATGAATTTCCACTGACAAAACATTTGTCAGTGAATGTGAATATTTTTCCTCTTACTTTCTCCATTCCTCTCCTGATGATCATCTTGGAGGCAGTGAATCAGGTGAGATCATTGGATTTATATGCTCCAGTATTCCTCCAGCATCTCACCCAAGTAATCATTCTTCACATAGATTCTGTGATGGTCAAAGGAAAAAGAGTAGACCATTCAGTACATTAAGCCTGTGCTCTTGTTTAATCAGAGCATGGATAATTCCTTCCCCCAACTCCACTTGCCTGCGTTTGATCCATATACTTTTGATACTTTGATGTAACAAAATGCTCTCAACATAAGTGTTCAAAATTTCAATTGACCCAACACCCATAACCTTTTGGTTTACTCGTTTATGGGATGTGGGTGTTGACAGCTAGGACAGCATTTCTTGTCCATCCCTAAGTGTCTTGAGAAACTGGTGGTGAGCAGCCTTCTTGAACTGTCGCAGTCCATTTGGTGTAGGTACACCCAAAGTGATGTTAAGAAGGGAGTTCCAGGATTTTGACTTAGTGATGATGAAGGAATGGCGATCCAAGTCAGGATGGTTTTTGGAGGGGAACTTGCAGGCGCAGGTGCTCCCTTGCATCTGAAGCCTTGATTCTTCTAGGTAGTAGAGGTCACAGATTTGGGAGATGCTGTTAAAGAAACCTTGACAATTGGCTGCAGTGCATCTTGTAGATGGTACACACTACAGCCACGGTGCAGTGCTGGTGAAAGGAGTGAATGTTTAAGGTTATGATTGGGGTGACAATCAAGCTGGCTGCTTTGTCTTGGATGATATCAACCTTCTTTTGTGTTGTTAGTGCTGCATCTCCCCTGACAATTGGGGAATATTACTCTCTTGTGCCTTGTTGAAGGTGAAATGGCTTTGGGGAGTCAGGAGCTGAGTTACTCATTGATGAATTTTCAGCCTCTGACCTGCTCTTGTAGCCATAATATTTAAATGGTTAGTCCAGTTAAGTTCATATTCAATGGTGACCCCCACTATATTGATGGTGGGGGATTCAGCAATAGTAATGTCGTTGAATGTCAAAGGAGAGGTGGTTTGATTCTCTCTTACTGGAGGCGGCCATTGCCTGGCACCCTCTCTCTAGAATGGCTGCCAGACCTATAGAATCATAGAATGGTCATAGCACAGAAGGAGGCCATTCAACCCATTCTGTATGTGCCAGCTCTCTGCAAAAGCAACTCATATAGTCCCATTCATTTACCTTTCCTGCAATTTCTTTTGCTTCAGATGGTTATCCAATTCTCTTTTGAAGACAGCGATTGAATCTGCCTCCA
Source organism: Carcharodon carcharias (assembly GCF_017639515.1). Taxonomy (NCBI): domain Eukaryota; kingdom Metazoa; phylum Chordata; class Chondrichthyes; order Lamniformes; family Lamnidae; genus Carcharodon; species Carcharodon carcharias. The sequence goes on along the minus strand of NC_054468.1, from coordinate 109,769,828 downwards.
TTAAATGCTCAGCCAATGTGTTCCTGATCCTAATCACGGTTGCATAAAAAACCTTTTCCTCATGTAGCCATTGAAATTTTTTGCCAATCACCTTAAATTCTTAACCAACGGGAACTGTTTCTCCCTATCTACTCTGTCCAGACCCCTCATGGTTTTGCATACCTCTATCAAATCTCCTCTTAATCTTTTCTTTCTCAAGGACGATAACCCCAGCTTTTTGAACCTATCTATGTAACTGAAGACCCTCATACCTGGAACCATTCTTGTGACTCTTTTCTGTACTCTCTCTATTGCTTTTGCATGTTTTCTAAAGTGTGGCACCAGGAACTGGACACAACACTCTGGCTGAGGCCAAACCAAAGCTTTGTATACATGTTTACCATGTCTTCCTTGTTTTTGTGCTCTATGTTCCTATTTATAAAGGATCCTGAATGATTTATTAACCGCATTCCCAAGCCGCCCTGTCACCTTCAATGACTTGTGCACGTACACCCCCATGTCTCTCTGCCCCTGACCTCCCCCCCTGCTTTTAGAATTGTACACTTTTGCCTGGATTTTCCTGACTCACTGGACCCACCTCACTAGAAAGACCCTCAAGGGGGAGAGTGCATGTGTGGGATAGGGCCAGGCCCACTCTTCCCGGATGCAGATCGGAGGCAGCCGCTAGGGCAGCCAAATGCCAAGGTGTGCTGGTTAAAAGGCCGCCCGTATTCCTTGGGAATTTGTCCCAGTTGCATTAAAGATTGTTAGGCCCTCTAGCCCTCACTCCTCTCACCCTCTCATCCCTCCACCCGCTCCCAATGGCCCCTTATATCCTCCTAGCCAGCTCATTGCCAACTCTTTGGAGAAGAGTCACATACAACATCGATGCTGCTGGACCTACATAAGAACATAAGAAATAGGAACAGAAGTAGACCATTCCGCCATTAAATAAGATCTTGGCTGATCTTCTTGTGTTTCGATTTTCACATTCCCATCTACCCCCAGTAACCTTTGATTCCCATGCCTAACAAAAATCTATCTACCTCTGCCTTAAAAATATTCAATGACCCCCACCTCCAATACCTTCTGAGGCAGAGAGTTCTAAAGTCACACAACCCTCAGAGAGAAAGAATTTCCCCTCATCTCTGTCCTAAAAAGTGACCATTTCCAGCATTTTGTGCTTTATTTTCAGAGTTCCAGTACCTGCAATATTTTGCTCTTATCTTGCTCTGGAATTGCATCTCTGAAGCTCTTCCATCTTTACCTCGCTTTCCTCCTTTTAAATGCTCCTTAAAACCTACCTCTTCAGCCAAGCATTTTGTCTTCCATCCTACTCTTTCCTTATGTGACTCAGTAACAAATCTTGTTTGATAACTATCCTTGGGGTATTTTATTAAATTAAAGGTGGTATAAATGTAAGTTGTTGTTGTATCCTGAGGGTGCTGGTTCAAGTTGGGCTCAGGGCCTACAGGAGTCACTGAGCCTCCAACACCTCACTAAACACCCAGTGCTTCAAGTGTAAACCTAAATGGTGACAGCCTAGCTGTTTGCTGGTCTTTCAGCACATTCCCTTGCAAGACAAGTGAATATGGGATGGTAGGTCTAGGAGTTAGACTGCAGGGGCTGATATGTCTCAGCCTCTCATGCCAGCCTCAGTGGGGCTTTACTTGGCGCTAAAACTCATAATTTTCTTCAGGTGATAAGGACTTAAAAATGCGGATATAGCTTTTGCCATCCTATTAATGCCAACAACCAGCCCATTGAAGTACCTGCCTGAAGCAAGCAGTGGGCTTCAGTAGAGATGCAAGTCAGACCCTGGTGAGACCTTAGGAGATAACGGTCAGAGTCTGCACCATACACTCTCCAATCAGTTCCACAGGCGGCGGAGCCACCCAGGCTCGGCAAAGCCAAGTAAAACTTACGTGTGTGAGGTTAGAAAGAGCAGGAGTGCATTCCTGGGCTCCTTAATAATATTGTAATAAAAATAGGTCGCTACTGCCCTGGAACTTCCATTCTATGATTGGGACCCACCCCAAAAGTTGGCTTCATATTGGCCATCAGGAGCGCATCAGGAATGCCCATTGGAAGTTTTGAAGCTCACTGATTTGGTGTAAATCAAGCCAAGGCCTCAGAATTGTGGTTGCCTATTTGTTGCTGAGCGACTGACCAGTGCACTCATCAGTTAACTTCCCAACAGACTAAACATTTCTGGCCTGGGGTCAGCCAAGCAGCTGGCACACCAATTAAGAAGGAGCATACCAGCCTTCCAGCTGGTGGGAGTTGGCACCAATGCGAGGCCCAGCCCTGGAATGTGGCCTATATCCAAAAAGGATTGTTTAGGAATTATTTTTACCCACATTACCCTCTCCCCCCCCCACCTCTTCCCATGAGAGGACTGAGAACTTGGGAGAGCAGGTGGGTGGCTTGCTTTGTCTTCCTCTGGGCTGGTGCTGCTAATGACAAGTTGCCTTGGCAGTGCCTCTTGCTTTTGTCAAGAGCTGAAGTTGTGTCTCTAGCAGCTACATACCCGTCATTGACATTCAAAGGAGCGCATCTCCGCTTGAGCACCGGAAATCCCTCTGTGGAAGGTCCAATCAGACTGTACCTGGCACTGATGCCACAGTCAAAAGTCTGTGGATTTTCAGACACTGAGTGTTGGCAGGGTCCTTCCCTACAGACCCAATCCCGATCTGCACCCTCATCTGACATGCTGTTCAATAGCATCAATGATTAAATTGACATTGTGCTTCCTCCATAGAAGGTCACTCAATCCACCTAATCTCTGCTGCTGTTTGTGCTCCAAAGACATTTCACCACCATCTCTCCATAATAAATGGCTGATACCTTAATTAAGGTGGCAGAGAAAGGAATTTGACACAAGTCCATTTTGGGTTGCTATCCTCCTTGGAGAGGATTAGTGATATGGTGGTATTGTCACTGAACTAGTGAGTCAGAGACCCAGGCTAATGCTTTGGGAGAACTGGGTTTAAATCCCACCACAGCAGATGGGGGAATTTAAATTCGATAAAAGCCTGGTATTGAAAGTCTGATGATGACCATGGAACCATTGTCAATTGTTGTAAAAACCCATCTGGTTCACTAATGTCCTTTAGGGAAGAAAATCTGCTGTCCTTATCTGGCCTGGCCTACATGTGACTCCAGGCCCATAGTAATGTGGTTGACTCTTAAATGCCTTCTGAGATTGCCTTCTCAGGGGCAATTAGGGATGGGCAATAAACTAGCCAAGCCAGCAGTGCCCATACCCCATGAATGAATGTTTGAAAAATCTAATGCTATCCTTTTATTCCTTTCTCCAACATATATAGCTTTCCCTTAAATGTATCTGTGCTGCTCACTTAAACTATTGCCTATGTTAGCGAGTTCCACCTTCTCGCCGATCTCTGGGTGAGGACGTTTCTCCTGAGCAGGTATTCTGGCTGATATTTATTGTGCATATTCAATGCCTCAGCTGAGATCAGTGAACTCAACACCCACAAGAACTTAATCAGGTTTCTCCTTGGTGAGAGTGACTCAGTATACCATGCAAGCCATGTATGAACAAATTAAACCATCAGGGAGCTATGTACTTTTATCAGAATGACTGCATGTTATCACATGCTACTGAACACCCAGAGAGATCGCCCTTTGCTGTTTAAATGGGGGCATTCATTTTTTTTATTCTTTTACGGGATGTGGGCATCTCTGGCAAGACCAGCATTTGCTGTCCACCCCTAATCGCCCTTGAACTGAGTGGTTTGCTATGCCATTTAGTTAAGGGTCCACCACATCACCGTGGGTCTGGAGTCACATGTAGGCCAGACCAGCCGGACCAGGGTAAGGATGGCAGCTTTCCTTCCCTGAAGGGCCTGAGCAAACCAGGTGTGTTTTTATGATAGTTTCATGGTCAGCATCACTGAGACTAGCCTTCAATTCCAGATCTTTTTAATAATTGAATTTAAATTCCACCAGCTGCTGTGAAGGGATTTGAATGCAGGCCCCCAGTGGATTAACCTGGGCTACTGGATTTCTAGTCCAATGACATTAAGCTACCATCCCCACCGCCCCCCCCCAATAAATGGCTGACACCTTAATTAAGGTAGCAGAGAGAGGAATTTGACGAAGCACGTTATAGGTTTATATTATCCATTTCGCCTGTTGGTTTATTCAGTTTCATTGTGTTTCTGTGTTGGCAGTGATATTAACTATCTGTGATTTCATTTCATATCTCTCAAGAGTGTAATTCAGGCCAGCACTTTTGGTGGCAGCAAGGGTTGTTTTGTTGAGCTGCTGAATCAGCTAATTGTGCTGACTTGGGAGCCATGTCTGAAGCTGTTTTGTTCAGCACTGTTAATTATCCTTGGGACATAATATGGAATTACACACAATCTATGGCACAGAAAAGTGGCAGATACTTAATGAGATATTTCAAGAGAGATGGGGGAAACTGGGCTTGTATTCTCTAGAGTTTCGAAGAATGAGAGGTGATCTCATTGAAACCCACCAAATATTTAAAGGGACAGGCAGGGTAGATGCAGGTAAGATGTTTCCCCTGGTTGGGGAGTCTAGAACCAGGGGACACAATTTCATAATAAGGGGGAAGCTACTTAGGATGAAGATGAGGGGATTTTCTTTTACTCAGAGGGTTGTGAATCTTTGGAATTCTCTACCCCAGGGGGCTGTGGAAGCTCAGACATTGTGTATATTTAAAGCAGAGATTGATAGATTTCTAAATACTGATGACATTACAGGCTCTAGGGATAGATTGGGGAAAAGGCATTGAAGTGGATGATCAGCCCTGAACATGTTAAATAGTGGAGCAGGCTCAATGGGCTGAAAGGCTGCTCTTGCTCCTAAGTTCCTATGTTCCTATAACTGTCAAAAAAAATTCCATTGTGAAAGAAAGACTCTATGAGAAGGATGCACCCTCCATGGCTAACTGAGGCAATTGAGAATGATAGAAAAGGCATACCACACTGTGAAAGGTATTGGTAGATCAAAAGATGGGGGAAATTCTAGAAACCAGCAAAGGATAACTAAAATAAACAATAAAGAGGGAGAGATTAGAATATGAAAGTAAACTGGCAAGAAATATAAAAACAGACAGAAAGAGCTTCAACAAGAATACTAAAAGAAAGAGAGTAGCCAAAGTGAATGTTGCTCCCTTAGAGGGTGAGACTGGGGAATTAATAATGGGAAACAAGGAAATGTCAGAGGCTTTGAACAAGTATGTTTTACCTGTCATCACAGTAGAAGGCACAAAAGCATCCCTATAATTGGAAAAATTAAAGGTCAAAAGGGACGGGGGAACTTAAAACAATCATTATCACTAGAGAAAAAGTGCCAGGAAAACTAATGGGTCTAAAGGCTGATGTATCCCCTGGGTCTGATGGCCTGCACCCTAGGATCTTAAAATAAATAGCTGTAGAGACAATGGATGCATCGGTTGTAATCTTCCAAAATTCCCTAGATTCTGAAAAGGTTCCAGTGGATTGGAAAACCACAAATGTAACACCTCCATTGAAGAAAGGAGGGAGACAGAGAGCATCAAACTATAGTCCTGTTAGCCAACATATGTGTCATTGTAAAAAGAGTGAAATGCATTATTAAGGAAGCAGTAGTAAGTCATTTAGAAAATTATAATACAAGCTAGCAGAGTCTACAAGGTTTTGTGAAAGGGAAGTCATGTTTAGCAAATTTATTAGACTTCTCTGAGGGTGTAACAAGCAGGATGGATAAAGGGAACCAATAGATGTGTAATTGGATTTCCAAAAGGCTTTCAATAAGGCACCACATAAAAGGTTACATAAAAGGTAAGAGTTCATGGTGTTGGGGATAGAGGATTGGCTCACTAATAGGAAACAGAGAGTTAAGATAAAAGGGTCATTTTCAGGCTGGCAAACTCTAAGCAGTGTTGGGGCCCTGACTATTTACAATCAGATGAATGACTTGGATGAAGGGACCAAGTGCATTGGAGCCACATTTGCTGATGATGCAAGAATAGGTAGGAAATCAAGTTGTGAGGAGGACACAAAGAGATCTGCAATGGGATGATTAAGTGAATGAGCAAAAAATGTCATATGGAGTATAATGAGGGAAAATATGAGGTTGTCCACTTTGGCAGGAAGAATAGAAAAACAGAATATTATCTAAATGGAGAGAGTCTGTAGAAAGCTGCAGTACAGAGGGACCTGGGTGTCCTTATACACGAATCACACAAAGTTAGGGGTACAGCAAGTGATTGCAAGGGGACCGCAGTATAAAAACAGAAAAGTGTAAAAACAGAAAATGCTGGGGTGGATCTGTAAAATACGACCAGCCATTCAAAAGTCCATTGACTTTGGTGGGACCATAAAATCCCACTACGACCAGAATTTTTCTGTTGGCGAGTTGGGGGCGGGGTCCGCTCGCCCAGGGGAAAATGACACGGGATGACATTGAGCGGAACCCCCAATGTCACCCCGCCCCATTTAAATATTCAGGAAGGCAGGGGGACAGGGCGATCAGCTATCCGCCCGCCGACCTGTCAATGGCCAATTGAGGCCACTGACAGGTTAATTAAAACAATTAAAGGCCCTGCCCATCCAACCTTAAGGGGCAGGCCAGGAGCCCCAGAGGGGAATAGAGAAAACATGAAACCTCATCCGGCAACAGGATGAGGTTTCATATCAGTTTTAAAAAACTTTAATAAAGTTCGAGTGAAATTTATTAACATGTCCCATCTCGTGTGACATTGTCACATGAGGGGGGCATGTTAATGATTTTTTTATTTTTCTATTTTAAAACTTTCAAACACTGTCAGCGCTATCCCTGAGGCAGCACTTAGTCTCAGGAAGATGTGTGCACTCTGGCAGTTGGGGAATACTCCCCCGATCCCCCACCCGCACAGAAAGCACATAGCTCTACCTGTCAGGTGACACGCTGGGTGGGCCTTAATTGGCCCGCCCACTTAAAATGGCGGTGGGGCCTGTTTCGGCTGTGGCGATTGGCTGCCCGCCCGCTGCCGAGCCGGTGGGGCCCGACCGCCCATCAAAGGCAAAATTCTACTCATTGTTTCAGGTCTGTAACCTTTCATCAGAACTGGGAAAAGTTAAAGATGTAATAGCTTTTGACCAAGAGGCGTGTGGGACAAGGACAAAAGAAAGGTCTGTAATAGGGTGAAAGGCGGGAGAGATTGAATGACAGAAGAGTCTTGTGACAACTATTCAGGGCATTGGTGAGACCGTACCTAGGGCATTGTGTACCGCTTTGGTCTCCTTACTTAAGGAGGGTTGAAATTATGTTGGAAGCAATTCAATGTTCACTTGGCTGATTCCTGGGATGAAGAGGTTGAGCAGGTTGGGCCTATACTCATTGCAGTTTAGAAGAATGGGAAGTGATTTCATCAAAACATATAAGGTTCTGAGGGGGCTTGATAGGATAGAGGGTGTTTCACCTTGTGGGGGAATCTAGAACTGGGGGGCACAGTTTCAAAATAAGGGGTCTCCCATTTAAGACAGGGATGAGGAGGAATTCCTTCTCTCAGAGGGACATTAGTCTTTGGAATTATTTTCCACAGAGAACAGTGGAGGCTGGGTCACTGAATATATTCAAGGCTGAGCCAGACAGATTTTTGACAGACGAAGGAGCCAGGGTTATGGGGGGGCAGACAGGAAAGTAGCGTTACATCCACAATCAGACCAGACATGATCTTATTGAATGGCAGAGCAGGCTTAAGGAGCCAAATGGTCTACTGCTCCTATTTCTTGGGCTGGATTTTCACTTGGTATACGGGTGCGTGCCCAACATGCCCACGAGTGTCCCAACGACATCGCACACTCACACGATATTTTGGTCAGTGGGCGCACGTGGGAGTCAGCAGTGTACCCACTGACAATTAAGAGGCCTATTTAGCCTATTAATAAATTAATTAAATTGAATTTTTCTCTGTCCACCCAACCTTACGGTTGGCGAGTATGCGAATTGGCCAAGCGGCCTTTGCATTTTTTTCGAAGCCTCACCCATGGGAGGGATTAAAAAATATATAAAAACTTTTGAACTTATTTTTAACATGTCTCTGCTCATGTGACAGAGGGGACACATTTTCCTTAATTTTAACATCTTTATTTGAAAAGTTAAAAATCTGCTCCCTGAGGCAGCTCTGTGCCTTCAGGGAGCTTGCACTAAGCACACTCCCGCGCGCATGCGCTGACTTCCGCACTCACCCTCCTCCACTCCCCTACCCAGGCAGCGCTGAGCGTTTCAGCGCACGATTCACGCTGGCTGGTTGTTAATTAGCCAGCCAGGATGAAATCGCGGTCAGGGCCCAATCGTGGGCAGTTGACCACCATGCCTGCCCGACAAGGGGAAAATCCTGTCCCTCATGTTCTTATGTAAACAGACTGCTTGGTCTAAACAATATGCCGGTGCTTTTACTCTATTGTCCCACTCTACGTACCTCATCCAACCCTAACCCCATATCCCTCCATTCCCTTTACCCTTGTGTATATGTCAAGACTCCAGTAATTGCATCTATTTACTTCAACCACTCCATTGGCAGTGAGTGCTACATTCTCACCACTCGCTGTGTAAAGCGATTCTTTCTAAGTTCTTCAATTGATCTGTTTGTAGCTTAGCCTTTTTTATGCCCCCCCACCCCTTTGCCCTGAACAAGCCCACAGGTTGTAGAATTGTGGAACAGTACAGCATAGAAGGAGGCTGTTTGGTCCAATGGACAGTGTTTAGTCGGGCCTGAAAGAGCAGGGAGCATGGCAGTCGGAGCGGCTTAATTAGGTGGGAGCGGAAATCCCGGTTTTCTGACAGCAGGTTTGTGGAATAAAGGCCGGGATTTTCTGAGCCTGTTGTGGGTGGGACCTGCCACGAGTGAGGCGGCGCCCCAGCCAGGAGTCCATTAACTTCCGGCGGGACCGGAAGATCCCGGCGGCGGGCGGGTGTGGAAAATCCCACCCAAAGTGGGTGGCGTGTGGGTGGGGGAACACACCACCTGGTGGCAGGACCTTTACCATTTATTTGCAGACCATGAACGCTCGTCCATTGGGAAGCCCATCAAATTAAGCCCCACCTTCAGGACTGAGTCAGCGGCGAATGGGAAACTCGGGCCTCCTGTTTCCAACAGCTTGAAGGTGGCGTGCACTGGGCAAGGTTGTCCAATCCTTGGACCTGAGGTGAGCTTTCGTCTTTGTTTAACTTAGCGTCACAGAGGAGGAGGCCGGGGGAAGATGGGCTGTATAGTAGCAGCAAGGATGAGGGTATGGCTGGAGAATGTGGTGCTCGGGCTCTGAAGCAGTCTGGGGGTGGGAGGGGCTTGATAGAACCATAGAACTGTAGAAACGTTACAGCACAGAAGGAGGCCATTCGGCCCATCTTGTCCATGCCAGCCCGAAGACACCCAGGTGACCTTTCTAATCCCACCTTCCTGCACCCGGCCCATAGCCCTGCAGCTTACAGCACTTAAGGTGCAGATCCAGGTACTTTTTAAAAGAGTTTAGAGCTTCTGCCTGTACCACCAACTTGGGCAGCAAATTCCAGACGCTCACTACCCTCTGTGTAAAAAAGTTCTTCCTCATGCCCCCCCTACACCTTCTGCCACTTATCTTGAATCTATGTCCCCTGGTTCTAGAATTCTCTACCAAGGGAAACAATTTTAACCTGTCCACTCTATCTATTCCCCTCATAATTTTGTACACCTCAATCAAGTCACCTGATATGAGGTATCCAAAGCAAGTCAGGCTCTGCTCTGTAAGGCCAGGCCCATCACTACGGTGTTCTCGTTCTGGCTTACAATGCTGCACTTGGCTCAACAAGGGCAATCACAGAGCACATGAGGGAGATGGGGGGCATCGTGCTAATGTCGCTGGACTAGTAAGCCACAAGCCCCAGCTAATGCTCTGCAGATAGAGGGTTCAAATCCCACCACGGAATCTGATGAACTTTAAATTCAGTGAATAAACCTAGAATTGAAAGCTGGCCTCAGTAATAGTGGCCACGAAACTATCATCGGTTGTCCTAAAACCCATCCGGTTCACTCACAACCTTCGGAGAAGGAAACCTGCTGTCCTTACCTGGTCTGGCCTACACGTGACTCCAGACCCATGGCAATGTGGTTGACTCTTAACTGCCCTCTGAAATGGCCTAGCAAGCCACTCAGTTCAAGGGTAATTAGGGATGGATAACAAATGCTGTCTTTGCCAGGGACACCCACATCCCATGAAAGCATAAAAATAAAACACCATAGGGTTGCTCAAAATGCACTTTGGATGTCTTGAGCTGTCTACAGATGTTTACGACATACACCACAGAGGGTGCCCAGCATTGTTGTTGTCTGCTGTCCCTGGCACAATGTGGCATTTCAAAGGGGAGAAGGATTATCAATCAAAAACATGGAGGAGCTGCTCACCTCCTCAGATGAGGATAACGGGGTGGAATATGAGCAGGAGGAGGACAGGGATCTTAGGGCAGCCCACCCAGATGCCAGGGCCATGGAGAGATGTGCCAGGGCCAGGGACAAGCTCATCTTCAATCATTTGAACAAGAGTGATGCACCTACCTGACCATCGTTTTCTTGCCTGCAAGACTTTATCTGCTCTGATTGTGCATCCAGCTCTGGCCAGCCTCCATCTGGAGCTACCTCACATCCTCTACTACCCATAACACCATCCCCCACCCCGACTAGTAAGCCAAGGGGAGTGGACACTTCTCACATGGTGCTGCTGTCTCAACATTAGCATGGAGGCATTCTCACTCTGTAGTCTGGTTAGTCCAGCCTCACCACCCTCAACAATGCAGCCTCACTGCTCTCCAGCTATATCGAAGGCCTCTGCTTCAAAGATGCGACAACTCTCAGTCAACCAGTCCTCCTCCTGTTGGCTCTCTCTCCGGCATTGAATGCCTCCTTATCCTGCCTGACAAATTGGAGAGTTATTAACATGTCAAGAGCCACCCAAGTCCCTTGTCCCCATGCCATACTGATCCAGTCGGCAGCTGTTGTCCCTGCCCGCAGAGACTGGATGTTTGCAGAGATGGGCTATTTACAGCCCACCCTGACCTAGAATGAATGCAGCTGATGGGAAGGGCATGTGCCCTTGGCACACGATTGCACGTGGGACATGTGCCCGCCACACGCACTTGCAATTTGTCGCTCCCTTATTAAATTCCACCCTTCCTGTTGGTGTTCTTTTGAAGAACAATCCCATTTATCCCACTCCCCAGCTCTTTCCCAATACCTCTGCAAGTTTTTTATTTTCCCTTCAATGAAACGTTCAATTTCCTCTCGAAGGCGACAGTTGAATTTGTTTTCACTAGCATGTTAGGCAGTGTGTTCCAAGTCCTAACCACTTCTGGCTCTTTAATCACTCACCTTCAGCCTGTACCCTCTGGTTATCGAGCCACCAGCCATTTGGAACACCTTCCCATCACTTATTTTCTAAACCCTTTAGGATGGCCAGGATTTTGCAACCTATGGAGAATTAAAGGGCCTCACCGTTGACCTCGGAGAGAGCTGCCCACAAAGATCCAATGATCACTGTGGTGTGATTTTTCCCCTTTCCCAACGGCAGTTTAAATCTGGCACCAAGTGAAGGGGATCACTTGGTGTGGTGCAGAGCTGATGTCAATAAATAGGTATGCAGCCAATCAGACTGAAGTATTCACACACTCAGCAAACCAGGAAATTAAAAACACTTTGTTAACATCCCTCACTTTTAATTTACATTTTCAGGTAATAAAATGACCATATGATTGTTAGATGTTAAAATAAAGAAAACAAACTTCTAAAACTAACTTTTTATACTTCTTAAAATATATTGAATTTTTCACAGTTATGGAGAAATTTGGAAGTCCACAAATATGAAATTAGTTTTTGAAGGCCAGTTAGTGTGTTTAACAGTAACCATGAAGTTAGTGTCTTGTTAAAAAGCTAAATACACCTCATCCAACAGGGTGCAACTTTTATCCAGGATCTTACAATCAGACCAACAGGGCAGAATGTTGCCCTCCTCAGGCGGGGGCAGGTAGGGGCAAGCAGGGGCAGGTGGGGGGCAGGTGGGGGCAGGGGGGGAAGGCGGGGGCAGGTGGGGGGCAGGCGGGGGCAGGGGGGCAAGGTGGGGGCAGGTAGGGGCAGGTGTGGGCGGGGGGGCAGGCGGGAGCAGGTAGGGGCAGGTAGGGGCAGGTGGGGGCAGGTAGGGGCAGGTTTGGGCAAAGGGGGCGGGGGGGGTGAGCTGGAAAGGTTGGGAAGCCGACTGTCACCCGCGATCGGGCCTCGGCCGTGATTTCACATCCACGCACTCAGGTGAACACAGGAAAAGCTCCCGGAGGCACAGGTGAAGGTTTTTGAAAATAAAATAGAAAGATTTTAAAAATGATAATAACATGTTAGAAATTAGATTGAAAAATGTTTTAATCCTTTTTTAATGACTGATCGCAACCTCATCCCGCCCGTGGACGAGGTTTCGCAAAACATCCAAAGGCCAATTGACCTTTTCCACCTGCCCACCGGCCGTAAGGCTGGACGGGCAGCGAAAAGTTTCAGTTAATTAGACTTTAATGGCCTTAATGGACCTGTTAATTGGTGCGCTGCCAACTCCCTTGCACGTTAATTGGCGCGCTGCCGACTCCCTTGCACGTTAATTGGCGTGCTGCCGACTCCCTTGCACGTTAATTGGCGCACTGCCGACTCCCGTGCGCGTTAATTGGTGCGCTGCCAACTCCCTTGCATGGTAATTGGCGCGCTGCTGACTCCCGTGCGCGTTAATTGGCGCGCAGCTGACTCCAGTGCACGTTAATTGGCGCGCTGCTGACTCTAGTACACGTTAATTGGCGCGCTGCCAACTCCTGTGCCTGTTAATTGGCGTGCTGCCGACTCCTGTGCAGGTTAATTGGCGTGCTGCCGACTCCTGTGCAGGTTAATTGGCGCGCTGCCGACTCCCGTGTAGGTTAATTGGCGCACTGCCGACTCCTGTGTAGGATAATTGGCGCGCTGCCAAATCCCGTGCAGGTTAATTGGCGCGCTGCCGACTCCCGTGGACATTAATTGGCGTGCTGCTGACTCCCGTGGACGTTAATTGGCGTGCTACGGACTCCCGTGGACGTTAACTGGCGCGCTGCCGACTCCCATGCACGTTAATTGGCGCGCTGCCGACTCCCGTGCAGGTTAATTGGTGCGCTGCCGACTCCCGTGCAGGTTAATTGGTGCGCTGCCGACTCCCATGCAGGTTAATTGGCGCGCTGCCGACTCCAGTGCACATTAATTGGCGCGATGCCGACTCCTGTGCACATTAACCGGCGTGCTGCTGACTGCCGTGCAGGTTAATTGGCGTGCTGTCCACTCCCGTGCAGGTTAATTGGCTGCTGCCGACTCCTGTGCACATTAAACGGCACGCTGCTGACTGCCGTGCAGGTTAATTGGCGTGCTGCCCACTCCCGTGCAGGTTAATTGGCGTGCTGCCCACTCCCGTGCAGGTTAATTGGCGCGCTGCCGACTCCAGTGCACGTTAATTGGCGCGCTGCCGACTCCCGTGCACATTAACCGGCACGCTGCTGACTCCCCTACAGGTTAATTGGCGCGCTGCCCACTCCCGTGCACATTAACTGGCACGCTGCTGACTCCCGAACAGGTTAATAGGCGTGCTGCCGCCTCCCGTGCGCGTTAATTGGCGTGCTGCCGACTCCCGTGCAGGTTAACTGGCGTGCTTCCGACTCCCATGCACATTAACTGGCACGCTGCTGACTCCTGTACAGCTTAATTGGCGCGCCGCCCACTCCCGTGCAGGTTAATTGGCGTGCTGCTGACTCCTGTGCAGGTTAATTGGCGCGCTGCCGACTCCCGTGCAGGTTAATTGGCGCGCTGCCGACTCCCGTGCAGGTTAATTGGCGAGCTGCCGACTCCCGTGCAGGTTAATTGGCGCGCTGCCGACTCCCGTGCAGGTTAATTGGCGCGCTGCCGACTCCCGTGCAGGTTAATTGGCGCGCTGCCGACTCCCGTGCAGGTTAATTGGCGCGCTGCCGACTCCCGTGCAGGTTAATTGGCGCGCTGCCGACTCCCGTGCAGGTTAATTGGCGCGCTGCCGACTCCCGTGCAGGTTAATTGGCGCGCTGCCGACTCCCGTGCAGGTTAATTGGCGCGCTGCCGACTCCCGTGCAGGTTAATTGGCGCGCTGCCGACTCCCGTGCAGGTTAATTGGCGCGCTGCCGACTCCCGTGCAGGTTAATTGGCGCGCTGCCGACTCCCGTGCAGGTTAATTGGCGCGCTGCCGACTCCCGTGCAGGTTAATTGGCGCGCTGCCGACTCCCGTGCAGGTTAATTGGCGCGCTGCCGACTCCCGTGCAGGTTAATTGGCGCGCTGCCGACTCCCGTGCAGGTTAATTGGCGCGCTGCCGACTCCCGTGCAGGTTAATTGGCGCGCTGCCGACTCCCGTGCAGGTTAATTGGCGCGCTGCCGACTCCCGTGCAGGTTAATTGGCGCGCTGCCGACTCCCGTGCAGGTTAATTGGCGCGCTGCCGACTCCCGTGCAGGTTAATTGGCGCGCTGCCGACTCCCGTGCAGGTTAATTGGCGCGCTGCCGACTCCCGTGCAGGTTAATTGGCGCGCTGCCGAATCCCGTGCAGGTTAATTGGCGCGCTGCCGACTCCCGTGCAGGTTAATTGGCGCGCTGCCGACTCCCGTGCAGGTTAATTGGCGCGCTGCCGACTCCCGTGCAGGTTAATTGGCGCGCTGCCGACTCCCGTGCAGGTTAATTGGCGCGCTGCCGACTCCCGTGCAGGTTAATTGGCGCGCTGCCGACTCCCGTGCAGGTTAATTGGCGCGCTGCCGACTCCCGTGCAGGTTAATTGGCGCGCTGCCGACTCCCGTGCAGGTTAATTGGCGCGCTGCCGACTCCCGTGCAGGTTAATTGGCGCGCTGCCGACTCCCGTGCAGGTTAATTGGCGCGCTGCCGACTCCCGTGCAGGTTAATTGGCGCGCTGCCGACTCCCGTGCAGGTTAATTGGCGCGCTGCCGACTCCCGTGCAGGTTAATTGGCGCGCTGCCGACTCCCGTGCAGGTTAATTGGCCGCTGCCGACTCCCGTGCAGGTTAATTGGCGCGCTGCCTACTCCCGTGCAGGTTAATTGGCGTGCTGCCGACTCCCGTGCAGGTTAATTGACGTGCTGCCAACGCCTGTGGACATTAATTGACGTGCTGGCGACTCCAGTGCAGGTTAATTGGCGTGCTGCCGACTCCCGTGCAGGTTAATTGGCGCGCTGCCGACTCCCGTGCAGGTTAATTGGCGCGCTGCCGACTCCCGTGCAGGTTAATTGGCGCGCTGCCGACTCCCGTGCAGGTTAATTGGCGCGCTGCCGACTCCCGTGCAGGTTAATTGGCGCGCTGCCGACTCCCGTGCAGGTTAATTGGCGCGCTGCCGACTCTCGTGCAGGTTAATTGGCGTGCTGCCGACTCCCGTGCAGGTTAATTGGTGTGCAGCCGACTCCCGTGCAGGTTAATTGGCACGCTGCCGACTCCCGTGGGCGTTAATAGGTGCTCTGGCGACTCCCGTGCACGTTAATCGGCGTGCTGCCGATTCCCGTGCGCGTTAATCGGCGTGCTGCCGACTCCCGTGCGCGTTAATCGGCGTGCTGCCGACTCCCGTGCGCGTTAACCGGCGCGCTGCCGCCTCCCGTGCGCGTTAACCGGCGCGCTGCCGCCTCCCGTGCGCGTTAACCGGCGCGCTGCCGCCTCCCGTGCGCGTTAACCGGCGCGCTGCCGCCTCCCGTGCGCGTTAACCGGCGCGCTGCCGCCTCCCGTGCGCGTTAACCGGCGCGCTGCCGCCTCCCGTGCGCGTTAACCGGCGCGCTGCCGCCTCCCGTGCGCGTTAACCGGCGCGCTGCCGCCTCCCGTGCGCGTTAACCGGCGCGCTGCCGCCTCCCGTGCGCGTTAACCGGCGCGCTGCCGCCTCCCGTGCGCGTTAACCGGCGCGCTGCCGCCTCCCGTGCGCGTTAACCGGCGCGCTGCCGCCTCCCGTGCGCGTTAACCGGCGCGCTGCCGCCTCCCGTGCGCGTTAACCGGCGCGCTGCCGCCTCCCGTGCGCGTTAACCGGCGCGCTGCCGCCTCCCGTGCGCGTTAACCGGCGCGCTGCCGCCTCCCGTGCGCGTTAACCGGCGCGCTGCCGACTCCCATGCAGGTTAATTCGCGCGCTGCACACTCCTGTGCGCGTTAATTGGCGTGCTGCCGACTCCCGTACAGGTCAATTGGCGCGCTGCCGACTCCCGTGCACATTAACTGGCGCGCTGCTGACTCCAGTGCAGGTTAATTGGCGCGCTGCTGACTCCAGTGCAGGTTAATTGGCGCGCTGCCGACTCCCGTGCATGTTAATTGGCGCGCTGTCGACTCCCGTGGGCATTAATTGGCGCGCTGCCGACTCTCGTACAGGTTAATTGGCGTGCTGCCGACTCCCATGCAAGTTAATTGGCGCGCTGCCGACACCCGTGGGCATTAATTGATGTGCTGCCGACTCCTGTGTACGTTAATTGGTGCTCTGCCGACTCCCGTGTACGTTAATTGGCGTGCTGTCGACTCCCCTGCACATTAATTGGCGCGCTGCTGACTCCCGTGCAGGTTAATTGGTGTGCTGCCGACTCCCGTGCAGGTTAATTGGTGTGCTGCCGACTCCCGTGCAGGTTAATTGGTGTGCTGCCGACTCCCGTGCAGGTTAATTGGGGTGCTGCCGACTCCCGTGCAGGTTAATTGGTGTGCTGCCGACTCCCGTGCAGGTTAATTGGTGTGCTGCCGACTCCCGTGCAGGTTAATTGGTGTGCTGCCGACTCCCGTGCAGGTTAATTGGTGCGCTGCCAACTCCTGTGCACATTAATCGGCGTGCTGCCGACTCCCATGCAGGTTAATTGGCGCGCTGCTGACTCCCGTGCAAGTTAATTGGCGCGCTGCCCACTCCCGTGCAGGTTAATTGGCGCGCGGCTGACTCCCGTGCATGTTAATTGGCGCGCTGCTGACTCCCGTGCAGGTTAATTGGCGTGCTGCCGTCTCCTGTGGGCATTAATTGGCTCGCTGCTGACTCCCGTGCAAGTTAATTGGCACGCTGCTGACTCCCGTGCAAGTTAATTGGCGCGCTGCTGACTCCCGTGCAGGTTAATTGGCGTGCTGCCGTCTCCTGTGGGCATTAATTGGTGTGCTGCCGACTCCCGTGCAGGTTAATTGGTGTGCTGCCGACTCCCGTGCAGGTTAATTGGTGTGCTGCCGACTCCCGTGCAGGTTAATTGGTGTGCTGCCGACTCCCGTGCAGGTTAATTGGTGTGCTGCCGACTCCCGTGCAGGTTAATTGGTGTGCTGCCGACTCCCGTGCAGGTTAATTGGTGTGCTGCCGACTCCCGTGCAGGTTAATTGGTGCGCTGCCAACTCCTGTGCACATTAATCGGCGTGCTGCCGACTCCCATGCAGGTTAATTGGCGCGCTGCTGACTCCCGTGCAAGTTAATTGGCGCGCTGCCCACTCCCGTGCAGGTTAATTGGCGCGCGGCTGACTCCCGTGCATGTTAATTGGCGCGCTGCTGACTCCCGTGCAGGTTAATTGGCGTGCTGCCGTCTCCTGTGGGCATTAATTGGCTCGCTGCTGACTCCCGTGCAAGTTAATTGGCACGCTGCTGACTCCCGTGCAAGTTAATTGGCGCGCTGCTGACTCCCGTGCAGGTTAATTGGCGTGCTGCCGTCTCCTGTGGGCATTAATTGGTGCGCTGCCCACTCCCGTGCAGGTTAATCGGCGCGCTGCCCACTCCCGTGCAGGTTAATCGGCGTGCTGCCGACTCCCGTGGGCTTTAATTGGCATGCTGCTGAATTCCGTGCACGGTAATTGGCGCACTGCTGACTCCCGTGGGCTTTAATTGGCGTGCTGCCGACTCCAGTGCAGGTTAATTGGCGCGCTGCCCACTCCCATGCAGGTTAATCGGCGCGCTGCCCACTCCCGTGCAGGTTAATCGGCGCGCTGCCCACTCCCGTGCAGGTTAATCAGCGTGCTGCCGACTCCCGTGCAGGTTAATTGGCGTGCTGCCGACTCCCGTGGACATTAACAGACGCGCTGCTGACTCCCGTGCAGGTTAATTCGCGCGCTGCACACTCCTGTGCGCGTTAATTGGCGTGCTGCCGACTCCCGTACAGGTCAATTGGCGCGCTGCCGACTCCCGTGCACATTAACTGGCGCGCTGCTGACTCCATTGCAGGTTAATTGGCGAGCTGCTGACTCCCGTGCATGTTAATTGGCGCGCTGTCGACTCCCGTGGGCATTAATTGGCGCGCTGCCGACTCTCGTACAGGTTAATTGGCGTGCTGCCGACTCCCATGCAAGTTAATTGGCGCGCTGCCGACTCCCGTGGGCATTAATTGACGTGCTGCCGACCCCGTGTACGTTAATTGGTGCTCTGCCGACTCCCGTGTACGTTAATTGGCATGCTGTCGACTCCCCTGCACATTAATTGGCGTGCTGCCGACTCCCGTGCACGTTAATCGGCGTGCTGCCGACTCCCGTGCAGGTTAATTGGTGTGCTGCCGACTCCCGTGCAGGTTAATTGGCGCGCTGCCGACTCCCGTGCAGGTTAATTGGCGCGCTGCTGACTCCCGTGCACGTTAATCGGCGTGCTGCCGACTCCCGTGCAGGTTAATTGGTGTGCTGCCGACTCCCGTGCAGGTTAATTGGTGCGCTGCCCACTCCCGTGCAGGTTAATCGGCGCGCTGCCCACTCCCGTGCAGGTTAATCGGCGTGCTGCCGACTCCCGTGGGCTTTAATTGGCATGCTGCCGAATTCCGTGCACGGTAATTGGCGCACTGCTGACTCCCGTGGGCTTTAATTGGCGTGCTGCCGACTCCAGTGCAGGTTAATTGGCGCGCTGCCCACTCCCGTGCAGGTTAATCGGCGCGCTGCCCACTCCCGTGCAGGTTAATCGGCGCGCTGCCCACTCCCGTGCAGGTTAATCGGCGCGCTGCCCACTCCCGTGCAGGTTAATTGGCGCGCTGCCCACTCCCGTGCAGGTTAATTGGCGCGCTGCCCACTCCCGTGCAGGTTAATTGGCGCGCTGCCCACTCCCGTGCAGGTTAATTGGCGCGCTGCCCACTCCCGTGCAGGTTAATCAGCGTGCTGCCGACTCCCGTGCAGGTTAATTGGCGTGCTGCCGACTCCCGTGGACATTAACAGACGCGCTGCTGACTCCCGTGCAGGTTAATTCGCGCGCTGCACACTCCCGTGCATGTTAATTGGCGTGCTGCCAACTCCCGTACAGGTCAATTGGCGCGCTGCCGACTCCCGTGCACATTAACTGGCGCGCTGCTGACTCCCGTGCATGTTAATTGGCGCGCTGCTGACTCCCGTGCATGTTAATTGGCGCGCTGTCGACTCCCGTGGGCATTAATTGGCGCGCTGCCGACTCTCGTACAGGTTAATTGGCGTGCTGCCGACTCCCATGCAAGTTAATTGGCGCGCTGCCGACTCCAGTGGGCATTAATTGACGTGATGCCGACCCCGTGTACGTTAATTGGTGCTCTGCCGACTCCCGTGTACGTTAATTGGCATGCTGTCGACTCCCCTGCACATTAATTGGCGTGCTGCTGACTCCCGTGCACGTTAATCGGCGTGCTGCCGACTCCCGTGCAGGTTAATTGGTGTGCTGCCGACTCCCGTGCAGGTTAATTGGTGCGCTGCCAACTCCTGTGCACGTTAATCGGCGTGCTGCCGACTCCCATGCAGGTTAATTGGCGCGCTGCTGACTCCCGTGCAAGTTAATTGGTGCGCTGCCCACTCCCGTGCAGGTTAATTGGCGCGCTGCTGACTCCCGTGCATGTTAATTGGCGTGCTGCCGTCTCCTGTGGGCATTAATTGGTGCGCTGCTGACTCCCGTGCATGTTAATTGGCGCGCTGCTGATTCCCGTGCATGTTAATTGGCGCGCTGCTGACTCCCGCGCATGTTAATTGGCGTGCTGCTGAATCCCGTGCCTGTTAATTGGCGTGCTGCCGACTCCCGTGCATGTTAATTGGCGTGCTGCCGACTCCCATGCAGGTTAATTGGCGTGCTGCTGTCTCCTGTGGGCATTAATTGGTGCGCTGCTGACTCCCGTGCATGTTAATTGGCGCGCTGCTGACTCCCGTGCATGTTAATTGGCGCGCTGCTGACTCCCGTGCCTGTTAATTGGCGCGCTGCTGACTCCTGTGCATGTTATTGGTGCGCTGCCGACTCCCATGCCTGTTAATTGGCGCGCTGCTGAATCCCGTGCCTGTTAATTGGCGTGCTGCCGACTCCCGTGCCTGTTAATTGGCGTGCTGCCGACTCCCGTGCCTGTTAATTGGCGTGCTGCCGACTCCCGTGCATGTTAATTGGCGCGCTGCCGACTCCCGTGCATGTTAATTGGCGCGCTGCCGACTCCCGTGCACATTAATTGGCACGCTGCCGACTCCCGTGGGCTTTAATTGGCGCGCTGCTGACTCCCGTGCACGGTAATTGGAGCACTGCTGACTCCCGTGGGCTTTAATTGGCGTGCTGCCGACTCCCGTGCAGGTTAATTGGCGCGCGCCGAATCCCGTGCACGTTAATTGGCATGCTGGCGAATCTCGTGCACAGTAATTGGCGCACTGCTGACTCCCATTCATGTTAATACGCGTGCTCTCAACTCCCGTGCATGGTAATTGGCGTGCTGCTGACTCCCATGCATGTTAATTGGCGTGCTGTCAACTCCCGTGCATGGTAATTGGCTTGCTGCTGACTCCCGTGGGCTTTAATTGGCGTGCTGTCAACTCCCGTGCATGGGAATTGGCATGCTGCTGACTCCCATGCACGTTAATTGGCCGCTGCCGAATCCCGTGCACGGTAATTGGCGCGCTGCCGACTCCCATGCACGTTAATAGGCGCGCTTCCGAATCCCGTGCACGGTAATTGGCGCGCTGCTGACTCCCATGCACGTTAATTGGCGTGCTGCCGACTCCCGTGGGCATTAATTGGCGAGCTGCCGACTCCCATGGGCGTTAATTGGTGTGCTGCTGATTCCCATGCACGTTAATTGGCGTGCTGCCGACTCCCGTGCATGCCCACTGACCAAAATATCTTGCGAGGTCGCGATGACACTGGGATGCTCGCCCAACATCACCACGTGTCAGTTTACACTCGCTCGGGCTGGGCGTGCACTGGAGTCGGCCATTCTGCCCATAGTGTTAGAGTGGAGGTTCTCATTAATCCATGGAGATTTCAGTCTGCAGGAACCTCTGCATTGTGCTCGAATAGAACAGCGTACAGATACTGACAGCAACTTCTAGATCTCCGTGTTGTCCTGCATATATCTGGACTCCAGAAGTTGCTGTCAGCTCCAGTGGCATAACAATGGCGAATGCTGACAGTTTCACTCTCATTACCACAGCGAAATCCAAGCTGATCCTAAATACGTGACTGAAATCTCCTCCAAGCCTCCTCTGCTCTAAGAGGAATAACGTTTCTCCATTCTATCCATATGACTGTAGTCCTTCATCCCTGGAACCATTCCATTAAATCTCTTCCGTACACTCTCCAAAAGCTTTTACATTCTTCCTAGAGCATGGCACTAAGAGATGAGCACAATACTCCGGCTGGAGCCAAACTAGTATTTTCCATCGGTCCAACTTAACCTCCTGGCCTTTCTGCCTTTTGCCTCTATTTATAAAGCCCAGGAGCTCATGTGCATTTTTTTTACCAAAAATTTACTTTATTCATAAAATTTGTAAAAGTGCATTACAAAACCTTTCAACTTGAAAATTACAAAAAGTGCCATAAAGCTCAGCTTGTCTCCATACAGTGTGTTTTATTCTTAGGTAGATCTCATATGCCTTATCAACTGCATTTTGTTAACCTGCTTGTCACCTTCAGACTTCTGTGTACAAATATATACACCCTCACTCTCCCAGGTCTCACACCCTCTTTAAGAAAGAACAGTCTCTCTATCTGCACCCTTTCAAACTCCCTCACAAAGACACTAGTCAGGCCTTTTCTGCGTATTCTATCTTCCAGAGAGGAGGGCCCCATCCTGCTCAAAATTTTCAGGTAATGTCATCCCCCAACAATCCTGGTAACTTCCTTGTAAACATTCCCTGCCCTTGCTCCAGTGCCTCGAACGTGTTGCCATCCCTGTTAAAAGAGAGAGAAATTTAAGCTGTGTGCGCTTTCATGATTAAGGATGGGGGCTGATGTGAGGTGTGAACAATGTCCTTGAGTTGACACCAGGCTCCATAATTAGGGTGCTGTCACTTAAGGTTTTTATTCAAAGGTCAATACCTGTCACTGATCTGCAGGAAGTTTTTGGGTCCGGTATGAATTATATGAAAACTTTAAATGACAACAAAAATGTGGCTAACCTGAAGCATACGTGAAGCAATTCTTAAAAGAAGATGAATGCGGAGAAGAAAGAATCTTAAACTGTCGGGGAGCATTAGACAAGTGTAAATACAAAGCCTGATAAGGAAAACAAAGGGGCTTGATTTAATCTCATCAAAGAGGCAGTAGCTCTGTAACCGATAAAGAATAATTAGTGCCATGAATTATTTCTATTTGAAACATATGCTAGACAGGGCTCTTCCTGCTAACAGGGAAGAAACAACTGTACTGTAGCACTGCTTGCCATAAGCTGCCTGTTTAATGGCAAAACTTTATATCCTTTTTAGTAAACAGCATGCTGATTACATGTAATGGGCTTATTAGAACTTCCTGCGCTTGCCCAGTGTTATCAGGTATCTGGGTTTTTTCTCTCATTCATTCTCAGGATGTGGACAGTTCAGTGTGTATTGCTCATCCCAGTTGCTCTTGCCCAAAGCTTGGCACAACTTCAAGAGGGTGGTTAAGTGTCAACCACATTGGGGTGGGACTGGAGTTACTCATAAGCTGGGCTGGTTAAGGACAGCAAGTTTCTCTTCCTAAAGGCAGTCAGTCTTGCCCATATAACTTACAGTCATGTGAACCAAGACCAACTTTTTTTCTTTACCACCGAGGTGCAATGGTGGTATTTGTACTCAATTGTTCTGGATCACCAGCCCAAAAAATGTAACCACGACATTGATGCACCCCATACTCTCTATTTGCAGGAGCATTCTTGCACAGGTGGGTTTTCCCAAGTGAATGTTTGACCAGTGAAATGAACAGAATTGCAAACATGAAACTTTTTTTCTCTATTTTGACTCATTCCACCTAATATAAGGAAATGGCAACATTTTCCCAACTAAATGACTTAAGAGTGAAAATGCACATCGCTTTAACTGTCCAAAATTACCCAAATTCTAACCTGCAATGGAACAATTGCTGAATACTAAAATGACTGCAATTCATTGACAGGAAGGCAAAACACTGTATAAAATCAATCTGAAGTGGCCACTATATGCAGACTCCACAACGCCGTCATCACTAACCCTTCCTTCAACAAATAAATGGAAATTGCTTGAAGGGTGAGCTTCGTTATTTTTTAAGTGAAAAAAATATCATTTATACAAGGGCAGAACTGCAACATCGAGAATGCACAAACAACGTCAAAGTCAGTGTTATTTTAAAGCTGGAAAAGCTAGGCAGGTTCTCATGGTTAATGAAGTCCCAATGGGAATCACTGCTATATGTACCTCACATGTGGATTGTCACAACACACACTGTGTATAGTTTTTTTTTCAGCCCAATATATTTTAACAAGTTGGGTGAATTAGACCAATCATCTGCCACCACAATATGAAAACATGCTATACAACTATTTTAGAATCTTACAGCCTCCCGCTGCCTGACTTTGTCCTACCAGCACTCCACTGGGGTTCTGAACACTGACAGAGGAGATGATGCTGTGTGTATGTGGCTGATAGCCTGCACCAGCTCGGTGTTTGTATCTCTTTGCAATACAGATGCAGTCTTCAATTCCCAGACAGCGTAGCACTGTATTAATGATGCACGGCCTGGAGAATATGTTTCGGGTTTTCTGACCTTTTCTCCACTTGAGAAAGATAATCAAGTAGTCTGACAGTTTTACCTGGTCCCAGGAGCGTGCAGCTCTGCATTCTGCTGCGGCCGGATCAAAGGGCCCAAAGAGGTGTGGGACTCACTTACAAGGGGTCAATGGTAGAATCTATTGACCAGGCAACTGTGGTGAATGGATCTTAGATCAGCTGTGGATGTAAGTCAGATCACTGATCGCTTGCACAGGAACAACTCAAGGACTATGGCTTGCTTTTCAAAATGAGCATAAAGAGAAAGGAAAAAGGAGTTTGGTAGATCTCAGCTCTGTCCAACAGGTGATATCGATTTGGCAACCCTATTTTACATCTCTCCGGATTTTTTTTAAAACTTCAATTTAAGTCAAGTTTTTTAAAGGGCATGAAACTTATAAATTGACGATCAGAGGGAGATATACAACGGTTACAGAAAGTTAGCAAGCAAATACAGCAAGCAATTAGAAAGGTAAATGGCATCAAAAACAGAAAATTCTGGAAAACCTCAGCAGGTCAAACAGCATCTGTGGAGAGAAAGACAGAGTTAACGTTTTGAGACCGTCATGTCTTTCTCTCCACTCATTCTGTTAGACCTGCTGAGTTTTTCCAGCATTTTCTGTTTTTGTTTCAGATTTCCAGCATCTGCAGTATTTTGCTTTTAAGGTAAATGGCATGTTGGCCTTTATTGCAAGGGGATTGGAGTAGAAGAACAAAGACGTCTGTTACATTTGTACAGGTCTTTGGTGAGACCACACCTGGTGTAGGGTGCACAGTTTTGGTCTCCATATTGCAAGAAGGATATACTTGCACTGGAGGTGGCATTGGAGCAGTTCATTAGATTAGTTCCTGGGGTGAGAGGGGTGTCCTGTGATGAGAGGCTGAGTAAATTGGGCTCATATTCTCTGGAGTTTGGAAGAATGAGAGGTGACCTCATTGAAACCCATAGGATTCTGAAGGGGCTTTGCTGGTTAGCGCTGAGGTCTATTCCCCTGGCTGAGGAACCTCAAACAGGGACAGTCTGAGGATAAGAATCTGATCATTTAAAACTGGAAAGAGAAACATTTCTTCATTCAAAATGTTGTGAATCTTTGAAATTCCCTACTCCACAGGATTATCTTGGAATATATTCAAGGTTGAGGTGGACAGATTTTTGGTCTCTCCGGGAATCAAGGGATATAGGGAGTGGGCAGTAAAGTGCCAGTTGAGGTGGAAGATCAGCCATGATTGTATTGAATGGTGGAACAGGTGATGGGCACATGGTCTATTCCTGCTCCAGCTCCTGTTTCTTATGTATTGCTGAAAAAAAGGGACATGTCTAAGCTTTTTGTCTTGCACTCATCAGGATATTCGCAAGAATGCCAATACAAGAGGAAAACAACAATTTATATCATATGTGAAGAGAATGCTGATTGGTTAGCAAGTGGTGTTGCCATGGAGAATGCACCACTGATGGTGACTGACAGTTAACTGCCAAGCATTGCTTGAAATTTAAACCAGGCAGCTTGCCCCTGTTGGTAGTTAACTTTCAGTCACCCTCAGTGGTGCATTCTCCATGGCAATGCCACTTGCCAACCAATCAGCACTCTCTTCACATATGGTATAAATTGTTGTTTTCCCCCTTATATTGGTATTTTTGCAAGTGTCCTGATGAGTACAAGATGAAAAGCTTAGACATGTCTCTTTTTTTCAGCAATACTCAAGTTCAGTACTACCAAATGACTATTTCTTATGTTAATTGAAATAAAAGCGGGCAAAAGATGTCAAGGTCAACTCCATCAATTCTTTCACAATTGAGAAAATGGCCACCATTACCATCAACAGATGCAGTGTGGTACAGAAAGATTGCATTCAACATAAACATGTTATGCTTCATAATGTTTGGGCATATGTTTTGTGTCCACAATACCACATATCTTAGGCACCAAGAATCATAAGATCAAAGCATCAGGAGCAAACAATTCAGCTCCTCAAGCCTGTGCAATTACTATGCAATTAGATCATGATTAATCTGTACCTTAGCTCCATCTACCTGGCTGAGTTCTCTCTCCCTTAACAGTCTGGCACAGTTAAAACCTATCAATCTCAATTTTGAAACATACAATTGATATCCCCACTTCAACACCTTTTTCTGGCGCGAGAGTTTCAGATTGGGAACTTGGAAGGTAGAATTGGCAAGGACAAGGAGAGACCAAGTGCGCCACCACATAGAAGTCAGATGAGTGAAAATCAAAGAGAAATTCGGCCCAGCTCGCTGTCTGACAGATTAACGGCTGGGTGGTCATTGTCACTGGGGAAGGATAAATGAAGTAAATTGTAGATGAGCAAATTATTGAACTGGATGTACCCATAATGTTTGGTTCTTTGCAAACTCTCCCCTTGGTCACTTTCACGGGGTCTCAAGAGTCACAGTGGAGCGATCTCTTAGAGGGATAAAAACAAAAAATAAAAACAAAAAAACTGCGGATGCTGGAAATCCAAAACAAAAACAGAATTACCTGGAAAAACTCAGCAGGTCTGGCAGCATCGGCGGAGAAGAAAAGAGTTGACGTTTCGAGTCCTCATGACACTTCGACAGAACTTGAGTTCGAGTCCAAGAAAGAGTTGAAATATAAGCTGGTTTAAGGTGTGTGTGGGGGGTGGAGAGATAGAGAGACAGAGAGGTGGAGGGGGGGTGGTGTGGTTGTAGGGACAAACAAGCAGTGATAGAAGCAGATCATCAAAAGATGTCAACGACAATAGTACAATAGAACACATAGGTGTTAAAGTTAAAGTTGGTGATATTATCTAAACGAATGTGCTAGTTAAGAATGGATGGTAGGGCACTCAAGGTATAGCTCTAGTGGGGTTTTTTATAATAGAAATAGATGGGAAAAGGAAAATCTTTATAATTTATTGGAGAAAAAAAGGAAGGGGGAAACAGAAAGGGGGTGGGGATGGGGGAGGGAGCTCACGACCTAAAGTTGTTGAATTCAATATTCAGTCCGGAAGGCTGTAAAGTCCCTAGTCAGAAGATGAGGTGTTGTTCCTCCAGTTTGCGTTGGGCTTCACTGGAACAATGCAGCAAGCCAAGGACAGACATGTGGGCAAGAGAGCAGGGTGGAGTGTTAAAATGGCAAGCGACAGGGAGGTTTGGGTCATTCTTGCAGACAGACCGCAGGTGTTCTGCAAAGCGGTCACCCAGTTTACGTTTGGTCTCTCCAATGTAGAGGAGACCACATTGGGAGCAACAAATGCAGTAGACTATGTTGGGGGAAATGCAAGTGAAATGCTGCTTCACTTGAAAGGAGTGTTTGGGTCCTTGGACGGTGAGGAGAGAGGAAGTGAAGGGGCAGGTGTTGCATCTTTTGCGTGGGCATGGGGTGGTGCCATAGGAGGGGGTTGAGTAGTAGGGGGTGATGGAGGAGTGGACCAGGGTGTCCCGGAGGGAGCGATCCCTACGGAATGCCGATAAGGGGGGTGAAGGGAAGATGTGTTTGGTGGTGGCATCATGCTGGAGTTGGCGGAAATGGCGGAGGATGATCCTTTGAATGCGGAGGCTGGTGGGGTGATAAGTGAGGACAAGGGGGACCCTATCATGTTTCTGGGAGGGAGGAGAAGGCGTGAGGGCGCATGCGCGGGAGATGGGCTGGACACGGTTGAGGGCCCTGTCAACAACCGTGGGTGGAAAACCTCGGTTAAGGAAGAAGGAGGACATGTCAGAGGAACTGTTTTTGAATGTAGCATCATCGGAACAGATGCGACGGAGGCGAAGGAACTGAGAGAATGGGATGGAGTCCTTACAGGAAGCAGGGTGTGAGGAGCTGTAGTCGAGTTAGCTGTGGGAGTCGGTGGGTTTGTAATGGATATTGGTGGACAGTCTATCACCAGAGATTGAGACAGAGAGGTCAAGGAAGGGAAGGGAAGTGTCAGAGATGGACCACGTGAAAATGATGGAGGGGTGGAGATTGGAAGCAAAATTAATAAATTTTTCCAAGTCCCGACAAGAGCATGAAGCGGCACCGAAGTAATCATCGATGTACCGGAGAAAGAGTTGTGGAAGAGGGCCGGAGTAGGACTGCAACAAGGAATGTTCCACATACCCCATAAAGAGACAGGCATAGCTGGGGCCCATGCGGGTATCCATAGCCACACCTTTTATTTGGAGGAAGTGAGAGGAGTTGAAGGAGAAATTGTTCAGCGTGAAAACAAGTTCAGCCAGACGGAGGGGAGTAGTGGTGTATGGGGATTGTTCGGGCCTCTGTTCGAGGAAGAAGCTAAGGGCCCTCAGACCATCCTGGTGGGGGATGGAGGTGTAGAGGGATTGGACGTCTCTTAGAGGGAGTCTGGCAAAACAAGGCCATGTTTATGGGGAGGTGATGGCGTAGTGGTATTATTGCTGGACTAATAATCCAGAGACCCAGGGTAATAGCCTGCCAGAGCAGATGGTGGAATTTGAATTAATTAAAAATCTGGAATTAAAATTCTAATGGTGACCATGAAACTATTGTCAGTTGTTGTAAAAACCCATCTGGTTCACTAATGCCCTTTAGAGAAGGAAACCTGCTGTCCTTTCCTGGTCTGACCTACATGTGACTCCAGACCCTCAGCAATGTGGTTGACTCTTAAAAGCTCTCTGAATGAGGGCAATTAGGGATGGGCACTAAATGCTGGCCTAGCCCACATCCCATGAATGAATTGTTAAAAATGCCCCTGCCCTCTTCTGCATGGGGAGTTCAAGGTATTAACCAACCCACCAACAACTCAGGGCCCCAGTCCTCTAAAATTGCAAACTCAGTGACTGGTGATGACCTGAATCAGTCCCTATGCAGCCCTTCTCCACAGACTATAGCACCCCCCATGATTTTGGTTACTTTTTTAAAAACGAAAAATGATGGAATTTCTCTCAGTTCGAATTTAATTTCTGGTTTGTATGTAGAACAACAAATAGAATTATTAACCACTCACTGGGCTGAGAGCTCTTAGATGGCGTGTTCATTTTAGGCATGTTCACATGTTTGACACTAGGTGGGAGTGTTGTATCAATGCACAACATTCCCTCAAAGGAAGTTGGAATTGGATCTGTATATACACTTCAACTCCGCATTATCGTAATGCTGGTGGCTTTGTCTCTAACAGATTTTGTAAACCTTAGCTGATAATGAAATACATTCAGAGTATAAGCCAAGTTGAATCTTAAAGTGGCTGTTGCAAATGTTTGGCTGGGTTATGAAGTGGGGTGACTCTTGAACTGAGTCAATTACAGCATATCTCAACATATAACTAGGAGTGGGAGTAGACGCAAGGACTTTAGAGAAGTTGCTCTTCAGTGGGGATGAAAATGTTCCTTCAAAAAATATTCCTGTTAGTGAGGTTGCATGGATTAGAAAGTTTGGTATGTGCGTGATACAGTTTCCGAGTGGAATTTTGATTTTGAATTGTGGGACAAATTTCTGTCAGAAACTGCCAAACAAAACATTGGAATGTGTAGTAGCTGAAATCGTACAAAGGAAGGAGACACGATTGGTGGCGCCAATTAATTTTTGTGGGGTCTCGATTCTGTTTGTGGTAGACAAAAAAAAAACACCACTTGCTTTTCGCCCAGGCCACTGAAAATCTGTGACCAGTGAATTTCTACATGATTTTTTTTGCTTCTCTCTCGTCAGCAGTTTCTGCGTAACCTTTTCAAATGTACAGCGGATGAGCTTTCAGGTGTTGCACCCACAATCCGCACCTCGACCAGACATCGAGGTGTTCAGGCCTGGGTGTGACAATATCTCTGTCAGTATTCACCTATACCTGCCAAGCACGTTCATAACGGCCTCTTGTTTCCTTACACTGTAACGCCCAGCTTTTCAGAAAGTGACAATTTCCTGCCACATCGAAATCAAACCAGACACCAGGGTCGCGGAATAGTCCCACATTCATAAAATGACCACGATCTGCATCTGGAAGAAGCTTCATCGAGTCTTAACATCTTGTGACTGAATAAAATAAAAAAATCCCCTCACTGTCCCTGTGACCCTTCAAGCGTTTGATGTTCAGCTCCTTGTGTGCATGTAACAGTAATACATCCAGCTTAAAAACAAACGATGTCATCAAGAGATCCAGGTGGGTTAAGGTGTAACACAAACTCGATTCCAAGCAAGTGTATCTGAAAGGAAATAGAAGCTCTGAGGCTGGAACAGTGCTGAGACAACAGCGACTGCCCTTCAAAAGAATTTAGCGGGAAAACATTTGGGACTTCCTGAGTTTGTGATAGACACTTTATAAACATCAATCTTTCAGTTGCTGAGGTCAAATGCAAATGGGTAGCCTTTGATTATATTTCTATTGAGTTCAATGAAGGCACTGCTTCATATAGAGTTGAGGACAATTCACATCGATTAAAGACTCAGTTTTAAAAGAGTCACAGGTTTCTGCGCCGGGCTTTGCCAATATATTTAAAAGGCCTAGCATCCTGGTCAGTTTGGGTTGTTAGCGTGTAAACTATGATTGAGGTTCAAACGATCACAAGCATGCATTAAAGTCGCCCGGAAAAGCTCCGTCAATCGATGTACCTGTCAATCAATTACATACTTTTCAACCCCGCTGAGGAGCCCATTCAGTTTTCAGCTCATTTCTGCCATCTCCTGATGCTCAGGGGAGGGGATGGTGCTTAGCTTTTGGCTAAGCAAAACCTTTCCTTTCATGTAGGATCCAATGTTGCTTTAAAAGTGATAGGCAGACAATTCCTGCGGTAGTTTACTCAGAGCTTTATTTAAAGCTAGTGTGCCTATCTTCGTTCTAATCTCATAGCAATGTGAATTCTTACATTCTTGTTGCTTATGTACTCCAGCTGCTTTGCACTTCAAGAGTCTGAATATCTCTGAAATCCACTTCTCAGTGTTCAGTAGAACCCTTCTTGGCTCTTTTCTAACTCATATCATACTTTTTTTTATTATTCATTCACGGGATGTGAGCATCACTGGCTGGACCAGCATTTATTGCCCATCCCTAGTTGCCCTTGAGAAGGTGGTGGTGAGCTGGTGTAGGTACACCCACAGTGCTGTTAGGAAGGGAGTTCCAGGATTTTCAGCCAATGGCAGTGAAGGAATGGCAATATATTTCTTAGGTAGGGACCGCTGACCCTACTGTATGCAATATAATGATATAGTGAATAAAGAAGACTTGCATTTATATAGCATCTTTTATGGCATCAGGATGTTCCAAAATGCACTATAACCAAAGTAGTATTTTTTGAAGTGTAGTCACTGTTGTAACATAGGAAACATGGCAGCCAATTTGCACACAGCAAGTTCCCACAAACAGCAGTGATAAGAAGTAGATTATCAGTATTAGTTGAGAAAATAAATATTGTTCAGGGCACCAGGGACAGCTCTTCTTCAGAAGAGCGCCATTGACTATTTTATAAAAAGCAAAATACTGCAGATGCTGGAAATCTGAAATTATAACAAAAAATGCTGGAAAAGCTCAGCAGGTCTGGCAGCATCTGTGGAGAGAGAAACAGAGTTAACGTTTCGAGTCAAATATGACTGTTCTCAGGAATATTTGACTCAAAATGCTACCTCTGTTTTTCTCCCCACAGATGGGATCTTTTATGTCCACCTGAAACAGATCATCATCTCATCTGAAAAATGATCCTCTAATAGTGCAGCACCCCCTCTCACGATTGCTTTGGCAAGTCGGCCTAGATTTTATGTTTAAGCCTCTAGAATGACATTGAAACCTACTGACTCAGAGGTGCATCCACAAGGGGGACCATTGGCATCTCTCTTCATTAGAAAGAGACAATTGCTTATAAAGCTCGAGTGGTACCACTCCACAAGAGTAGGGAAAGACAAGGTGACAGGCCGACATGAGCAACCACAGGCACCATAAGGAATTAAACCCATGCCATTGGTGTCATTCTATATCACATGCTAGCCATCTAGCTAACTGAGCTAACCAACCTGCCAACTCAGTGTTGAGAGAGCTGTCAACTGAGCCAGAGCTCACAGTTAATTCACGGGCCATTTTGTGGCTGTGGAATCCTAAAAATCTGGTTGTTAGGCTTTCCGTTGGGCAACATTTTCCATTGCTTTCAATCGCTTAGATAAAGTTCGGGGCCAGAGTAAATCCAAGCATGTAATGGGAGATAACATTTACAGGCCTTTATCAAACCTTCTAGATTTCATATTTTACGAATGCCTCAGTTGGGAAAGCCTGAAATAAATAGATTTATTATATATAACTTAATTCAATTCTGAGTTGGTGGGTTGGTTAGTTCAGTCAGCTGGATGGATAGAATGCAATACAAAGTGATACCAACAACATGGCTTTAATCCTTGTGTTGCCTGTGGTAGGTCATGGAAGCCCTGCCTCCTTGCCTTGCCCTACACTTGTGCAGTGATGCCCCCGAGGTGTATATCCAATTCTCTCTCTAATAGAGAGGAATGCGTCTTTTTATTTACAATATAACTGCTATTACCACAGTTCTATTTGTCCAATATATGTATGGCATATATATTTGTGTATATGTAATATATATAATAATAATATATATTTGTTATTTCTCCTGAAAAATATTGAGTGATACCTAAGTTCTTAATTAAGCTTTACTGACCTCTAATATCTTCATCTATTCCAAATGAATTTTTCCAATAAAATTCTCAAAGTTGGGCTATACATATGTCAAATACTTATCGCCAGTACTATGCCATGGCATTTTCTGGGATGGCTGCCTTATAAAAAGGGTTTAATCCTCTGAACTGACCTATGACCATTGACAATGGACTTACTGCACCTGAAAAAGACTTTGACAGGAGCTTAGGGATTTTTTTTCGGGTTCAATCAGCTTTCGCTTTTGGGAACAGATGTTTACGCTGTAAACTCACTTTACAGATTTCAAGCTGCAGCATATATTGTACCTGCCAAATCACAAGCCTTCACAGACAGCATCATTGAGTGGGGAGGGGAAGAGTCTGTTAATGCAAAAGACTCGACACACCTGTAGCAGCATGGCTTGCTGTGAGATCATTTGCCACTCAAGCTCAGCAAGCAGCAGAATCTCTCGTCATGACATCTTTCTTGATTTACACACCCACCAAAGTCACTGAAACAACAGTTTGCCAAGAGAGCAATGCCCCTTAAAATAAAATGTATGCCATCTACAGGAGTTTTTGTTTTAAATTGTTCAAACCTTTAGTCCATCCTTAGGAGTTTTGACAGACAAATTTGCATTTATATAGCCCCTTTCACAACTTCTGGACATCTCAAGTTGCTTTACAGAAAAGCAAGCAGCAAATCTGATAATGGCCAGATACTGGTAATCTGTTTCTTCAGTGATGTTGGCTGTGGAGTAAATATTGACTCGGACACTGGAGTCTCCCTCTGTTTGAAATAGTGCCATGGGATCTTTTCTATTCAACTGACAAGCCTCAACTTAACACAGCATTGGAATAAAAGGACTTCTGATCGTGTAGTACTCCATCAACACTGTGGGTCATTGTGGATTTTATGCTTAACTCTCTCTGGAGTGAGTTTTGAACACAAGGTCTGCTGACTCAATGGGTGAGTGCTACCAGTGAACCACATAATTAACATATGAGTTAATTTGCAAATGAAAAGACAGAAAAAAAAACACTTTCTTCCAAGCCTTTCAGCCAATGTAATATCAATGTTCATCATGATTAATATCCATCGCATGATAAAAATCTGTTTGTAATGGTGGGACTTACAACAGAAATAAAACATGTCAAACCCGAGTTACAAGATATGTTAGATCTGATGGACATTGCAGATAAAGCTCCACCAATCCCATATTTCAAGCATTTATCATCCAGGTAAATCTATACAAAAAAACACAGCTAGATTAATGTGTGCAAATGCACATTAGTATCAGGTTGTATTAAGAATTAGAATACAAGATCATTTGAACTCTAGGCCCCAGGCATTGATTAGGCCACAGTTAGAGTACTGTGAGTTCTGGGAGCCTCCATTATAGAAAGGTCAACAAGGTCATGTCAGGGATGGCACACTCTTAAAAATAGTCATGAAAACAAAGCTGAGAATCCTGGAATGCTACATCACACCAATATTGACATACGAAAATGAGTGTTGGACAATCAGTGAAGCAATGCAGAGAAGGATTGAGGCTGCAGAGTTATGTTTTTTGAGGTGAATAATGAAGATAACGAAGATCAGGGAGAGACAGTTGGAATGTCTTGGGCACATCATAAGAAATCATGATTTAGAATGTCTGATGCTGATGGGGAAAAATCAATGGTAAAAGAGATTAATGTGGACAAAGGGGATCGAGGGGAGACCAAACGCAGACTGGGTGACTGTTTTGCGGAATACCCTCGGTCTGTCCACAAGTATGACCCAGACATCCCTATCGCTTGCCATTTCAGTACGCCATCCTGCTCTCATGCCCACATGTCCGTCCTTGGCCTGCTGCATTGTTCCAGTGAAGCTCAACGCAAACTGGAGGAACAGCACCTCATCTTCCGACTGGGCACTTTACATCCTTCCATCTGAATATTGAGTTCAACAACTTCAGACCATGAACTCTCTCCTCTATCTTCACCCCTTTTTTATACCCTTTTTAAAAAAATATTTTTATTTTGATTGTTTACCCATTTATTTTCATTTTTATTAATTTATTCATTGTTTTATCCCTTTTTATCCCCTTCTTAATCTCCTTTTCCAATCTTTTTCCCCAACCACCACCCCCTCCCCCCACCCCACCCCCAAAAGTGTCATCTGTTACTTGTTCCATATTGTTCTTTCACAGAGTACTTACCCTTGTTCTGCCATTAACACATTTTGTTTTCTTACCTGTATGCCACTATCAACACCTCCTTTAGCCATTACCACCACCATTAATACTCCCTTTGTCCTTTAGCTCATGATATTTTTGTCAATCTCTCCTTTGTCTCCACCTATCCAGCTTCACCTGCTCCACCCCCCTTAAACAGTATAAATTTCATCACATTTTTACATCTCTTTAGCTCTGAAGAAGGGTCATACAAACTCAAAACGTTAACTCTGTCAAACCTGCTGAATTTTTCCAGCCTTTTCTGTTTTTATTTTAGACAAAGAACAGCCTTTCTAAAGAGCTTTGCAAACTGGATGAATGGACCACCAACGAAAAACAAGATTAACATGGAGGTCCATGGTCATCAATGCCCTATTAGGGTATGCTACTTGAAGAGAGAGAGAAATAGAGAGGCAAACTCTAACTATGAGGAGAAACTTGAGATACTCTAATAGGTGAGAGGAGGCTAAAACTAAACTTCATTGAGTATTTGGGATATGGTCCATGAGTCACTTAAGACCAGATGTGGTACGTGTAAGTTGCTTAAGAAAACAGGTGACTTTGGATCTCTAAATCTGTTGGATCCTGGTCACCAGTTTGTTGGGACTTATGGATCCAGGCGGCACTCTTGTGTTGGGATGGCTGAGTTGGTACAATAGACAGAATAGGTCAGTAGACATTTCTTAGATGGAACACATTTTATTTATTGAAAAAGGTATTCAGCTGCTACACTTGTGTGCTTACAACTCCAACCCTGTCTCTACATTACAGACTCTGGCTATAGACTACTGACTACTGAGGTAGCCCGTGCTACTCCTGTATTGGATACTAAGATCATAAGATCTTTCATTATAACATTCTTCTTAAAGGCATATTACGCATCAGATTACCACATCCCTCCCCCTTTATTCAGAAATACATTTTACAGTTACAATTACAATTTTTCACAAAATATCAAATTATTTACACAGATAGGTAATTTACAAAT
This sequence comes from Carcharodon carcharias, assembly GCF_017639515.1. Lineage (NCBI taxonomy): Eukaryota > Metazoa > Chordata > Chondrichthyes > Lamniformes > Lamnidae > Carcharodon > Carcharodon carcharias. The sequence continues at coordinate 109,734,143 of NC_054468.1, read as the reverse complement.
TCAGTCTTTCTGGGGGCCTTCCTTACGCGTGTAAAATGTCTTAGCTCCACTGCTTCAGATGCTTAGTCAGGAACCTCTTTTTCTGGTGTTTTCTGAACATCAGGTTCTTCATTGGGCGTCTGCAAATCTGTTTCCTCAACTCTTGCAGGTACAGCCGACGCTTCAGATACATCTGCTTTCGGTTGAGTTCTTTCAACAGGAAACGTTGACTCGGTCGTGAACACTGGTGGAATCATTTCTTGGTGAATGGTTTCTCTCCTCTTTATATGATCCACATGTTTCCATATGACTCGGTCTTCCACCTTCATGTAGTAAGATAGAGGTCCAGTCACTGCACTTATTTCACTCAATAACCACTTTGGTCCATCTCCAAAATTCTTCACATATACTGCCTACCCTATAGTAAACTTCCTTTCATGACTATGCCAGTCATGTCTAGTTTTCTGACTTCCCAAACTGCTTTCCACCTTCTCCCACTAAATTTGACATTACTAAACTTAATCTCATCCTGAGACGGCGTTTCGTCAATAATCCCACAGGTGTGACACCTGTTGTTGTGTGAGGGCTGCTCCTATAATGGAAAATAATGCATTGTTGGCTTGGTTTGCTATGGAATCTCTGGTTAATTTCTTCATGCCAGACTTGAATGCTTGAACTGGCCTTTTGGCCAGTCCTTCTGAGGAAGGGTGGAATGGTGAAGCCTTTACATGAGTGATGCCATTGAGGCTGATAAACCGTTGACACTCAGCGCTAATAAATGCCGTTATCAGATATGACCACTTCTGGTAGTCTGTGAATGGCAAACTTTGACGTAGCTTCTCAATTGTAGCAGAAGACGTTGGTGACTTCACCTCATATATGTCCATCCATTTTGAGTGGGCATCAACAATAAGCAGAAACATTGTTCCCACGAAAGGTCCCACATAGTCAATGTATAGCCATACCCATGGCCTTCCTGGCCACTCCCACGGGTATAACGGAGCTGTTTGAGGTAACTTTTGCATTTGCTGACACTGCATACAATGTCTCACTAAGCTCTCTATTCCTCCATCCATCCCAGGCCACCATAGTTAACTGTGTGCTATGGTCTTCACTCAGGAAATTCCTGGGTGTGCACTGTGTAGTTCAGTTAACAATGGCCTCTTCCTTTTGGAGGAACAATCACTCATGCTCCCCACAATAAGATACCATCTGGTTGGTTATTTCATGCCTTCTGTTAAAATGAAGTTTTATTTTGTCAGATACCTGCTCTTGTGACCAACCATGAAGAATTTGTTCTCATACTTTGGATAAGACTGGGTCTGGACTTGTCCAATCTCTGATCTGTCCAGCACATACCGGTGATGAATCTAAGAAGTTCAACAATAAAACAAGTTCTTGAGGGAATGGGACATCCTCATATTTTTCTTGTAAGGGCAAACTACTAAGTGCATCAGTGTTTGCAATTTGACTTCCAGGCCTGTGGATGAAAGTATACTCATACACTGCCAGGACCTTTTTCTTGCTGAGGTCCTCGCTGAACAATCCTAGCAATGGCTTGTGGTCTGGAACGATAGTAAAATAATGGCTATGTACATACTGGTGAAATTTCTTGACACTAAAGATGATTGACAGGCCTTCTTTTTCCATCTGTGAGTACCCCCTTTCCGCCTTGGTGAGCGTTCTTGATACATATCCCATAGGTCTTTCCGTGCCATCGTCCATCCGATGGGAGAGCACTGTTCCCACTCCATAGGGAGATGCGTCACATGTCAACACCAACTCTTTCTCCTGGTTGTAATTTACTAATAGATTGGATGAGTACAACAATTTTTTTATCTTTATGAAAGTTTCTTTCTGTGGTGTTTGGCAAGGCCAACGTTGGTTTATCTTGAGTAGGTAATACAGGGGGTGCCAGTTCTGTAGACAAATTAGGTAAAAAACACCCATAGTAATTGTTCATTCCCAAGAAGAATTTGAGCTCGGAGGTGTTCTTTGGCACAGGTGCCTCTCTTATGGCTCTCACTTCTTCCTCAGCCAGGTGGAGGCTCTGTGAATCTACCCTGTGACCTAAATAAATTATCTCCCTCACTTGGAATGTGCACTTTTCTTCTTTTAAATACACTCCAACCTGCAAGAAACATTTTAAGACTTCTAAGTTTGCCAAATATTCCTTTTCAGTGAATCCTGTCACCAGAACATCATCTAAATAAACTACAACATGGGGCGGACCCTGCAGTAAACTTTCCATTGTTCTCTGGAATATGGCGCAAGCTGAGGAAACGTCGAAAGGCAAACAGGAATTTTGGTGACAGCCCTTTGTGTGTATTAATTGTGACAAATTCCCAGGAGGCCTTCTCTAACTCTAATTGTTGATAAGCGTGACTCATATCCAGCTTTGTGTAGGTGGTTCCACCTGCCAGCTTAGCATACAGGTCTTCAGTTTTTGGTATAGGGTGTCTGTCCAGCTTAGCCACTTTATTAACTGTCAATTTGTAATCTCCACAAAATCAAATGCTTTGGTCAGGTTTAATTACGGGGATAATTGGTGCTGCCCATTCTGAAAATCGCACAGGTTGTATAACTCCCACTTTCTCTAATCTATCCAGTTTGGTGTCGACCTTCTCCCGCAGTGCATAAGGTACTGGTCTTTCCTTCATGAATTGGGGGGTCACCTCTGCGTCCACATGAACCTTTGCTTGCAGTCCCTGGACCTTCCCAAGTTCACCCTTGAAGACTGAGGTGTATTTTTGCAGTAGCTCTGGTAACCCACTTGCTCTCAACTGGAAAATTTCAGCCCATTCTAACTTAATCTCCTTTAGCCAATTTCCTCCAAGGAGGCTCAGTCCCTCGCCTGCTACCACCATCAAGGGTAGTTTTACCGATTGGCCTCAGTAATGGGCAGTAACTCTGCTTACGCCTTTGACTTGGATGTCTTCTCCCATGTAAGTTTTTAATTTTGCATCCATTTCTTCCAAACATCATTTATGTTCACCATATTTCAGATATTTGAAGGTGTGTTCACCAATCGCTGTAACGGAAATTCCTATGTCCACTTCCATTCTGATAGGTCTGTCATTTACCTTCGCTGTTGATTCTGTTTCCCAACCTTCAAGTTATAAAATGAATAAATATCTGAATCTGTTACTTCTTCAATGTAGAAGGCTCTTGCACTGTTCCCTTGCACTGTTTCATTAGCTGTCCGTGTCAGTGACAATAAAAACATTCAATTTTGTAAAACCGCCAATCATTATAAGGTTGTTTGTTTCCACCTCTATTGCCATTATTCCATTTTTTCACTGCTAAGTCACTTCTTTTTATTTGTCTGCTAGCGGTGGCTGTTTCCTGCTTCTTGGCAGAGCTTTGCGTTTTTGTGCCCTTTTTGACAGGGGCTTTCCGCCCACCATGGGGGTCGGTGCCATTTTGCGCTCCCTGTATAGCTTTCAAATCCTTTACTGCCCTTTCCACGGCCAGCGCTATCTCTAGCGCCTTCTTAAAATTCAAATTTGTTTCAGACAGTAATCTCTTCTGAATCGTCTCCTCATTTACACCACACACCAAACAATCTCTGAGCATGTAATTTACAGATGTACCAATCTCACAATGTTCTGTAATTGTTTCAAACTTAACACATAACAAGCAACTGTCTCCCCAGGGACCTATTTCTTGAGTTAAAGTAGAACCTTTGCATTGTTATCAAGGGCTTTGGCTGGTAATGACCTTTTATGAGGTTCACTAAGTCATCAAAACTTTTTGAACCTGGGGCATTGGGTGCTGTCAGACTTCAAATCAACCCATAGGTTTTGGTCCCACACGTGGATAAGAGGATTGCTTGTTTCTTCTCTTCCCCCACAATGTCGTTTGCTTGGAAAAAGAATGCGAGGCATTCAATATAATGAGACCAATCATCCATGGCTGGATTGAAAGGATCAATTCTTCCGAATTGTGGCATCCTAAGAGGGGATTGCTTCGACGATTAGGACCAAAATTCTACTTGCAATTACCATGCAAGGTATAGCCCAGTTTCATTTCTTTCATTAACTTGTTTTATTTTTGAAGCCAGTTTATTGTATCTTCGCTGTTTTCCTCGCTTTTTCTTGCTTTTTTCTCATCGCCAGCTTTGCTGAATCCTGGTTACCAGTTTACTGGGATTTATGAATCCTGGTTGCATGCTTGTTTTGGGTTGGCCGAGTTGGTACAAAAGACAGAGCAGATCAGCAGACACTTAAGTGGAACACATTCTGTTCATTAATAAAGGTATTCAGCAGCTACACTTAAAGGCATATTACACATCAGGGACCGAATATTGCACTCATTGGGTGGGCACGCATCCGACCTGAACGAGTGTAAAATGATGCACAATGATGTCAGGCCAGCCTTCCAACGTTATCGTGCACTATTTCAGTCGGCGAGCACATGTAGGAGTCATTAGCACACCCGCCAACAATTAACAGGCCCATTAAGGCAATTGACTTTCTAATTAAATTAAATTTTTTGCTGTCCATCCAACTTTGTGGTGGGCGGGGCAGGCGAAAAGGCCAAGCGGCCTTTGGATTTTTTGCAAAACCTCATCCACGGGCGGGATGAGGTTTCGATCAGTGCTTAAAAAAAGATAAAAATTTTTCAAACTAACATGTCCCTACTCAAATGATAGAGTCACATGAGGGGACATGTTATTAACATTTTTAAATTCTTTAATTTTTATTTTCAAAAGTCTTCAGCTCCCTGAGTCAGCTCTGTTACTGCACGTGCCCTGTGCATGCGCACGCTTCCGTGCTCGCTCTCCTCCTGTCCCCACCCCGGCAGCGCTGTGCACTCCAGCATACATTTAATTGGCTAGCCAGTGTGAAATGCATGTCGGGGCCCAATCACAGGCAGCGATCGGCTTCACAACTGCTCCCGGGCCTGCCCTCCGTGCCCGCCCGACGAGGGCAAAATTCTGCCTCAGGTTGCCAGAGCTGTCCACCTCCCATTCAAAACGTGTGCGCTATTTCTCAGTTGTGTGGGTGCACTTAAGTGCCAAAAGCACAAGACAATCATATTTATTGGTACTGTCCAGTCTCTGTGGGGTTGAGTAGAATACAATGTTCCTGAGCCTGTCAAGTTGTATCTGACACTCTTTGCTACACACCACACCAATTGCTCAACACTAGGTTACTAGCTCAATGGCTTGATCTGCAATCACTCACTTTTGTTTGTGCTTTTTCTTCACTTTGTAAACCCCACCCATCTCACCCATTTAGCTTGACTCATTTTGGTCTAATCTAGCCTATATTATTGATCCTACTGTGGCCAAAACATAGCTTCATTCCATTTTTCCCTTTCACTCTGGCCATTCCCCCTGTGATGGCCCTCATCTTCACTTGCTTAAATCCAAGGGATGCAAACTTGAAAGGATATGGTGGACAACTGGTTTAGCCACACGCCATATACACCTGCCTGGACCACTTAAAACTCTATCAGGTTATATTATCTAATTGGAGCCAGAGAAACACTTGCAATGGTTATTTCTGGTGTCCCTCAAGGATCTATCCTTGGTTCCCTCCTATTCTTTATGTTGCCCCTCAATGACATCATCCAAAAGCACATTGTTAGTTTTCACATGTATGCTGATGACACCCAGTTCTACCTCACCACCACTTCTCTTGACTCCTCCTTTGTTACTAAATTATCAGACTGCTTATCTGACATCTAGTGCTAAATGAGCAGAAATTTCCTCTGATTAAATATTCAGAACCTGATGCCATTGTTTTCACTCCCTGCTCCAAACTCCATTCCTTAGCTATCGATTCCATCCCTCTCCCTGGCAACAGTCTGAGATTTAGCTAGTCTGTTCACAGCCTCGGTGTCATATTTGAACCTGAGATGAGCTTCCAACCTCATATGCGAGCCATCACTAAGTCTGCCTATTACTACCTCAATAACATCACCCAACTTTGACCATTTCTCAGTTCATCTGCTGCTGAAACCCTCCTTCATGCCTTCTTCACCTCAAGGCTTGACTATTCCAATGCACTTCCAACGGCAAGTATTCAATCACACTCCAGAACTGAGACTTGTCCATGATAACATTTTGAGGTTCAGGTTCAGGACCTGAATCATTCATCAATAGGCATGTTGTAGATTATAGCTGCTGCAGGTAAGCTTCTGGCCACTAATGATGGTGGGGCACTTGGCAATAGTAAACTTCCTACTCTCCTGGCACAGTCCCAGGCTTAACTCCCTCAGCTAGCAACTTCTCAGCATTCCTTGTAGGGTTGATGGGGCACCACACATTGCCATCTTATGAACTCATTTCATCTTGAACTCTGACATTCAGCAGGGTCTCCTTGAGTTTCTTCTGCTGTTCTTCCATGTTTCTGTCTGAGATAGGCTGCATTTCTTCAGGCTGTTGAGTCCTTCCACACTCCTTTTTCATCCTGTTGCAGTCCTTGGACTCTCCAGGCTCTTTCTGCCATACTTTTCCTTGTTCCTTTTTCAAGACATGAACTCTTTCAGCTTCCTTTTGAATCTTCACTGCCCAATCAAGGTTGATTTCTCTTAACCAGTTTCACCTTAAAAGGCTTGGTCTTCTGCCTCTCAATACCATCACAGGCAGCTGTGCCGATTGGTTTCTATAATGGACAGTTATTCTGCTGACATCTTTCACTTGGATTTCTTCGTCTGTGTACATTTTCAGCTTGGCAGATGTTTGTTCCAAATTTAATTGATGTTCACTATTACTTAAATATCTGAAAGTGTGTTCTCCAATTACAGTAATGGAAGCTCCCATGTCTACTTCCATTTTTACTGGTTTACCATTCACTTGTACCATAACAAGTATTGGCTCTGTCTTCCCAACTTCCATGTTAAACTATGGATAGATGTCAGAATTTATTGTTTAAGGCTCTTCCACACTGTAGATTTCATTAGGCTTCTTCTGTTGTTTGCAAGCCTGTTTAAATCTCTCTTTGCACCGTCTCATTATATGTCCACTTCTGCGATAAAAGGAACATTCTACTTTTTAAAACTACCAATCACTAAAAGGTTGATTGTTTCCACATTGATTAAAGTTATTCTTTGATTTAGCTGCTAAATTATTTCTTCTTATTTTTCGGTTACAGAGCCTGTTTCCCGCTTTACGGCAGTCTCACTTTTTCGCGCCTCTTGCGGCTGACTGTTCCAGCCCGATTTGGAGGACGGTGTCATTTTGTGCCCCTTGAATTGCTTGTGAATCTCTCATAGCGCTCTCCATGGCCAGCACTATTTCTAGCACCTCCTTAAAATCCAGATTCACTTCAACCAGCAATGTTCTCTGAATAGTGTCTTCTTTCACACCACACACTAAACGATCTCTGAGCATGTCATTCAGAGTCTTACCGAACTCACCATGTTCTGTTAGTTGCTTCAAATTCACCACATAGCTAGCAATTGTCTCACCCGGGGCTATATTTTGCAAATTGAACAAAAACTTCTGCATCGTGAAATGTCCCTTCACGAGGTCCACCATTTCTCCAAAGCTCTTTGAATCTGGGGTGCTGAGTGCCATCAAACTTTGAATCAAACTGTAGGTTTTGCTCCCACAAGTACTCAAGAGGATCGCTTGCCTCTTCTCTTCCCGTATGATTTTGTTTGCTTGACAGAAAAACATGAAGCGTTCTATATACTGAAACCAATCATCTATGGCTAGCTCAAAGGGATTGATTCTACCAAATTGTGGCATTTTGGGTGAGTATGCCTTGTATTATTTTAAACGGACATTGATACTCGCAATCACTGGGCAGGGACAGTACCAATTTCAATTTATCTTGATTTATCCTCATCGCCAGTTTGTTGTAGGGTGGCCTTGTTACCTAATTGTAATAGGGTTGATATGCAGACAAGTTACTAAGTGGCAAACATTGGGCAGAGTTTCACCCATGTCGGGCAGGCTCAGCAGGGGCAGGCGGGGGCAGTCGGGAAGCCGACCGCTGCCCGCGATCGGGGCTGGAAGGAAATTTCACGCTGGCAAGCCAATTAAGCCATACCCAGCATGAAATACAAGCAGCAATGCTCAGTACTGCCTGTGTGGGTGGGTGGGAGGGGAGTACGAGCAGGGTGAGCAAGAACTTCGTGCACGTGTGTGTGTACACTTCATAATCTCCCTGAGGCACAGAACAGCCTTAGGGAGATGAAATGTTATATAAAAAAGAAATGAAGAAAATAAAAATGTAATGAAACATGTCCCCTCATACGACTCTGTCACATGAACAGGGACATAGAACCATAGAAAAGTTACAGCACAGAAGGAGGCCATTCGGCCCATCTTGTCTATGCCAGCCTGAGGACACCCAGGTGCCCTTTCTAATCCCGATGTTATGAATTAAGTTTTAAAATTTTTATTTTATTTTTATTTGCTTCAGGAAACCTCATCCTGCCCATGGATGAGTTTTCTTAAACAGCGCAAAGGCCGCTTGGCTAACTCTAAGGTTGAACGGGCAGCAAAAAAGTCAAATTAATTGATTGTTTAATTGCCTTAACAGGCCTTTTAATTGTCGGAGGGCGCGCTGCCGACTCCAGTACACACCCATCGAATGAGATATCGTGTACTCCACGTTGACGTCGGGACGCTTGCCCAACATCAAAATGCATCATTTTACGGTTGAGTGGGTTGGGTGCGTGCCAGCCCATTGAGCTAAAACTTTACCCATTAGGTTTATTTACAATACAGCCTGCAGCAACCACATGTGTGCTTTCAACTCCCACCTCTATCGCCACACTGCTTGCAGAAGTAGCCCACGCTGCCAACACATTGGTTTACAGAGATCATGTGATTTTACATCACAGGACTATTCTTAAAGATACAGTCCAACATTTAACAAAGCCATAATTACTGCACCTACCTTGTTCATTTTTTTTAATTCTTTCATGGAATATGGGCATCACTTGCAAGGCCAACACTTGTTGCCCATCTCTAGTTGCCCTTGAGAAGGTGGTGGTGAGCTGCCTTCTTGAACCGCTGCAGTCCATGTGGTTTGGGTTCACCCACAGCGCTGTTAGGGAGGGTGCGCCAGGATTTTGACCCAGTGATAGGGAAGGAACGGCGATATATTTCCAAGTCAGGATGGTGAGTGGCTGGGAGGGGAACTTCCAGGTGGTGATGTTCCCATCTATCTGCTGCCCTTGTTCTTCGAGGTAGTAGAGGTCACGGGGTTTGGAACTGTGCTGCTGAGGAATCATTAGTGAGTTGCTGCAGTGTATTGTTTAGATGGTACGCCCTGCTGCCACTCTGTGTCAGTGATGGAGAGAGTGGAAGTTTACATTGGTGAATAAGGTGCTGATCAAGCGGACTGCATCTTGGATAATGCCGAACTTCTTGAGTGTTGTGGGAGCTGCACTCATCCAAGCAAGTGGAGAGTATTCCATCAAACTCCTGACTTGTGCCTTCTGGACAGGCTTTGGGGAGTCAGAAGCTAAGTTACTGGGCTCAGAATTCCCAGTCCCTGAGTTGCTCTTGTAGTCACAGTATTTATTTGGTTTCTAGTCAACGGTAACCCCCAGGATGTGGATTTACTTCAGCATGGACCCAGTTTTGCTTTATTAGACCCAAGAGATGAATGATTTCAATGGACTGTAACCTCTGAGCTCCCCAGAGTCATTTTGGGGAGTACCCCAAAGATGCACTGGGGAATCCCTCTGGGAAATTTTTGCACAGCAATTCCCAAAGTGCACACTTCCTCTGGGCATGTGTGCTGTGCTGGGACTCATCGGAAAATGTGATTTAAATCACAAACTTTGAACGGTTCCGCCAGGGTTAGACCAATAGTTACCCAGAAAAAGCTAGAAAAAATTAACACCTCTTCTAACCCCTGGGTAACTTGTGAAGACCCAGACCAACACCCCCATGGGACTCCCCTCACAGCCCTGACCCCACAGGGGACTCCCCCATGCCTGACTAACCAACCCCCACACAAGATTCCCCACCCGCTGAACCCCATTTGATTCCACTAACCCCAACAGACCTCCTCGCCCGACACTCTCCTCCCAGGCCCGACCCTTACCCCCCCAACCTGAACCCCCACTCCCCATGCCTGACCCACACCCCCTGAAATTCCAACCCCTCCCCGGCCCCCTCTGATGTCCAACTGCCCCACCCCCTCCTGACGTCTGAGCCCTCAGCACCCTACCCCCCGAATGTCCAGCCCACTCCACCCCCTTCCAATGTCCAATCCGCCTCCTAGCCTCTCCTGATGTCCAACTGCCCCACCTCCTCCTGACATCTGAGCCCCCAGCACTCTACCCCCTGAATATCTGGCCCTCCCCACCCCTTCTCAATGTCTGAACCCCCCGCCCCAACAAAGGTCCAACCTGCTGATGTCTGACTCCCCCCACACTAACCCCGATGTCAGACCCCTTCCCCCCACCTGCATCCGACCTCCAAACACCCTCACCCCCAAATCTTTTTCACTTAGCCAAGGCACTTACCTTCTCCCTGACCAGTCAATTTCAATGGGAACTTTAAACTTACCTGCTTTACAGCCAGCTCATGTTGTAATAAAAGGGGGCGTGTCCTCCTTCAATTCGACGGTGCTGGACTTCGACACTGGATTTCGACGCTGGGCTTCGGAGACAGCTGCCCTGCCTGGATCTTGCCCGGCCTGTGTGGGAAGGTTGGACGAGACAGGCACGGAGGAAATTTGGTGCAGGTAAGTGGGTACAGAGTGGCAATCTGACACTGATTACCACTCTGAGGAAATCACAGCCCAATGTGCCACGCAGTTGATTTAGCCATTCACCACTAGATCTGGCTGAACCACATCAAATCCTATAATGTCTTGGTCTCCTCCATAAACACTGCTCACTATCCAGGATCATCCTGGAATGGAAAAATAGCCCCTAACTTAATTTTCTCTAATACCAACCATTTCCTTAAACCCTTCTCCCCTGCTCCCTCCATCTTTATCTCCAATAATAAGTGTAAGGATCTCTTGGACATCTTAGTCTCTAAGTTTAAGGCCATTCATTCAGTTGTTTCCCATCCCTCCCTTCCCCTTGCCTACCCAGTTAACTTCTTCCCTGGTTTCCCCCGCTACCTGAACTTGTTGCCTCTTTATTGAGTTTCTTTCTAACTCCCCTCATGCCCTCTCCAAGTTTATTTTGTTCATGATATCCTCCTTCTTCTCTCTCAATGCTATTCCCAATAATTCACTGGCCACCCACCTTTGCCTCCTGGCTCCCACGCTGGCTGACATTATAAACGTTCCTTCCCCTCAGCAAATATCATCTCTCTTAAATTTGGCCTCAATATGCCAAAATTCCACCCATGGCCCCTCTGTTCATGATAATTACTGCCCCACCTCCAACATGCCTGATGAAAAATCACATTCTTGAAACATTAGTTGTTTCTCATTCCACAGATGCTGCCTGGCCTGCTGAATATTTCCAGCACTTTCTGTTTTAAGTTCAGATTTCTAGCATCCACATTTTTTTTTGTTCCTGTATCAATATTCTGGAAGTTATCATTGACCAGAAAAAGAACTGGACTAGCCATATAAATACTGTGGCTACAAGAGCAGCTCAAAGGCTAGAAATCCTGCAGTGAGTAACTCACCTCCTGACTCCTCAAAGCCTGTTCACCATCTACAAGGCACAAGTCAGGAGTGTGATGGAATACTCTCCACTTGCCTGGATGAGTGCAACAACACTCAAGAAGCTCATCACCATCTAGGACAAAGCAGCCTGCTTGATTGGCACTACATCCACAAACATTCACTCCCTCCACCACTGGCGAACTGTGACAGCAGTGTGTACCATCTACAAGATGCACTGTAGAAACTCACCAAGGCTCCTTAGGCAGCACCTTCCAACCCAGGACCACTACCATCTAGAAGGACAAGGGCAGCAGATGCATGGGGACACCACCACCTGGAAGTTCCCCTCCAAGCCACTCACCATCCTAATTTGGAAATATATCACTGTCCCTTCACTGTTGCTGCTTCAAAATCCTGGAACACCCTCCCTAACAGCACTGAGGGTGTACCTACACCACATGGACTGCAGTGGTTCATGAAGGCAGCTCACCACCACCTTCTCAAGGGCAGCTAGACATGGACAATAAATGCTGGCCCAGCCAGAGATGTCCACATCGCGTAAATGAATTTTTTTTTAAAAGTTGTCCCTAGTGTCCTGGTCAACACTTTTCCCTCGAGCAAGGCCACAAAAACAGATTATTTGGTCATTAACACGTTGCTGTTGTGGGATCTTGCTGTGTGCAAATTGGCTACCATGTTTCCTGCATTGGAACAGTGGCTACTCTCAAAAAGTGCTTCATTGGCTGCAAAGGGCTTTGGGATGCCCTGAAGTTGTGACAGGTGCTATGTAAATGCAAGTCTTTCTATTATGCAACAGAACCCCATGCTTTAAGAAGTCTGTTATATTACAGATTTAGGAATTTATCTTCACTGGGCACTGTTCTCATTCCAGTGATGGCATTTTCGTGTTATGCATCTGTCGGTGCTACTTCACTACAGTCCTTAATTAAAGGCAATTAATCTCCTTTATGTCAATATTTGATTTTGCATCCACCTAAGCAATAGAATGTAATTTAGTTGAGAAAATGCCCAAACTAGGCAAGCGTGGGATCACCTTGATGAAATAGTCTTCAGCCTGACATCCATTGCAATGAAACTACAACAGGTGAACTATGAGATGAACTTTTATCAAGTACCCAGGCGATTCAACTGGCCACGTGGCACTTTCAACCTTAACATTTGACCTTTTCAATGTAACATACTTTCCCAGCAATTCTGTGTCAACTTTAACAAAAACAGCTCGAACTAAGTACCAGTGACAAGAACTTTGTGCAGGCATGTTTCCTCGATGTGCGCACATCTTCTTTCTCTTGACAGATAATGACACAAAACCAAGAGAAAATATTGATCCTGCTTAGAAGGTAGAAGAGCCAAATGGCCCACTCCTGCTCCCAAGTCCCAGGCACTGAGAAAATGTTTCTCTTGATTGGGGGAATCTAGAACATAAAGTCAAAGTCTCAGAATAAAGGGCCGGCCATAGCACTGAAATGAAGAGAAATTTCTTCCCTCAAAGGATTGTGAATCTTTGGAATTCTGTGTCACAGCCACTTGTGGATGCTCATTTGCTGAGTATGTTTAAGACAGAGGACAATAGATTGGTGGGTGCTAAGGGAAACAGGGATCTGGAGATAATGAGGAGAAGTACAGTTTAGGTATAATCTCATTGAATGACAAAGCAGGCTTGAAAGGCTGAATGCCCTACTCCAGCTCCAATTTCCCCGTTCTTACATTCTTAAAATAGTGGCAATGATGCCCCCAACAATGTGACAACAGGAAAATAAATTTTGCACTGGCAATGTGAAGTGATCGGAAAGTATCTATTTTTTTTTTTAAAAGTGAACCCTATATTAACTGGCTTATGTTGTCAGACTGACAAGTGGGAGGGTAATGATGTTTTGGTTAAAATGAAATGCATTATTGTAAAAAGAGAACGTTTGAAATGAATGAAGTAAAATAAAGAATGGTGTATTTTAAACAGCCAAGTTCATCTTAAACTTATTAAACTAAAGATTAATCAGTAACTTCATAAAGAGCAGAGCTGCTTCTATGCTTTCTCCATGAGTTTCTGTGTGCTTCCCAATTGCACCATATATAGTTCAGGCCAATTTTGTATTGAAACAAAATGCCAAATGTCAATTGAAATTCTGCATCGTAATTTACAGCAACCCATAAAATATCTTTCCATAAAAATAGTTCTGTTCATTATTATTTTGGGTGCCTCTTGTGTCCTCTTCTGGATATACGCTGTGAGTTTGTGTGACTTTTCTGGTAACAACGCATGTGATGAATGCCACAGAATGTTTTTAGTTCCAAATAACTAACCACAATGTATCTGAGAGTATTTAACCTTTAAAGGGAAATTGTACTGACTAAGGAAAAGATCCCAGTAACATTAGCACCGACCTCTACTCCTGTCAGACTCTCTCATGGGCCAGGTGGTAACCCCATTAGGACCTCCCTTATTAGCAAAGACTCCTAAAATGCACAAAACATCTTTGGGTGGCCGTGTCATTTTGAGTGGTGAGCCAGTGGGAATATTTGTGAAGACTGAAGCCATTGGTTTTGCTCCCATCTCCAAACTCCATTCCCTAGCTACCAACTCTATCCCTCTCCCTGGCAACGGTCTGTGAATAAGTCACTCAATTTGCAACCTTGGTACCATATCTGATCCTGAGATGAGTTTCTGACCTCATATTCATGCTATCATGAAGACCACCTATTCCCACCTTCATTACATCACTCGACTATGTCCCTGTCTCAGCTCATCTGTGACTGAAACCTTCTTGTTACCTCTAGACTTGACTGTTCCAACACAGTCCTGGCTGGTCTCTCATATTCTACGCTCCATAAACTTGAGATTATCCAAATCTCTGCCGGCATGTATCTTAACTCACAGCAAGTCTCATTCCCTTATAACCCCCGTGTTTGCTGATCTACACTGGCACCCGGTCAAGCAATGCCTTGATTTTAAAATTCTCATCCTCATTTGCAAATCCCAGCATGGCACTGCCCCTCCCTGCCTCAGCCCCACAGTCTTCAGGCATATCTGTGCTCTTCTAATTCTGGCTTCTTGTGAATCCCCAATTATAATCGCTCCACCATCAGTGGCCGTGCCTTCCGCTGCCTAGTTCCCAATCTCTGGATACCCTTCCTACACCTCTCTGCCTCCACACCTTGCTTTTCTCCTTTAATATACTCCTTAAAACTTATCTCTTTGACCAATTTGCTCATCTGAGCTCATATTTCCTTATGTGGCTCAATGTCATACTTTGTTCTCTAATGCTCCTGCTAAGCGCCTTAGAATGTTTTATTATGTTACGGTGCTATATAAATATAAGTTGTTGTTGATGTTGTGTTCTGGCTGTTCTCCTTGCCCGGTGTTGACCAGCATATTCAATGATGTAGCTGTTTCCTGCTGCTACTTTAACCTGCAGCCACTGGAGCAGAGGAGTGATTCCCTATGTCAGCCATGGTCCAGTTGGTGAAACATTTGCTTCTAAACCCAGAAGGTTGTGAGTTCAAGACCCACCCCAGGACTAACCTAAAAATAAAGGCTGACACTCCAGTACTGAGGGAGTGCTGCACTATTAGAAGTGTTGTCTTTTGGATGACATACTAAAGTGAGCCCCCTGTCTGCCACCTAAATGGATGTGACAGTTTCCATTGACACTATATGAAGAAGAGCAGAACGCTTCCTGGTGTTCTGGCCAATATTTATCCCTTAATCTTTCTCTTCATGAGTTCTCTGCCTGAAGGCAGGCCCGGCTCACAGTGCCATGACCTCCATTGTGAATAGAGTGAAGACGATGGAGAAGAGAGCGACTGAAGTGCCTGGCTGGGCAGAGGGAGGAGCAGCACCCTCAGGAAGAAGGGGCAGCTGGGGCTCCCACACACACTGCTGAAGAGCCATAATGAGCCGTCATTGGTCGGCGTCTAGCGAGACCCAGGGTCTATAGATGCCGCCTTTCATTCCTGCAGATGACTGAGAAGCAGTGCCACTGAAGACTCTGCAAGTCTAGGGAACTGGTTGGTCACATCTGCCAGCTGCTGCAGGATTTGGTGCTACAGGGGCATGGAGGGCATCCACTGCCAGTGGCCATGAAAGTGACAGTGGCACTCAATCTTTGTGCCAGTGGCTCCTCTCAGGGCTCCACGGTTGACCTCTATGGGATCTCAGAAGCTGCAGGGTTGGTTCCTTGGGGACAAGGTCTACCTACAGAGGATGTGGCTGATGACACCAGTGCGACAGCCTCAGACTGCAGCAGAGCGAAGGTACAAGGTTCATGCTACAACTCACACCTTGGTGGAACAAACCTTCATCCCCCATGAATCTAGCAGCTGTGAGGGCCTCCGGAGCGCGCCTGCCTCATTTGGCCAGTGTGAGGCCTCATCGCCATCATCCTTGCCTTTGAGGACCTCCTCACCCTCGTCCCCATCAGCGTTCTCCTCATTGGAGGAGATGTACAGTTCCTCCATCTCCTCCTCAGCCAGCTCTTCACCCCATTGCAACACCAGGTTGTAAAGGGCGCAGCAGGTGATGATGATGTGTGACACCCGCTGTGGATTATATTGTCGGTCTCCGTGAGACCAGTCCAGGCGTGCAGTGAAGAGACACATAGATCCTCTCATTGCGCCTGTGAATGTTTGACTCCAATCTGGCTTATGTCAGCGCATGTACTCTCTGTGAGAATGCTCCTGTCACGGAGACCAGTAGAGGCCCTAATAATCATTCAATTGCAAGAGGATGATGACAACATGCAGTGAGGACACTCCATAAATCTTCACACTGCCTCTGTGAATGTCTGGCTCCTGTCTGGCTGAGGGCAGCTCGCTTGCACTCTGCGATTGGGGTCATATCATAAAGAAACAGCCAAGAAACTTTAAAAGCCTTCAGCACTTGTCCCATTCAGGAGCAGTGTCACTGGTATCAGATGCTGTAGAGATGAGGGGCCAGCTCCACCTGTTGAGAACACACAGAGAGAATAATGGAAATCTGTGACGCCTGCCCACAACATTCCATCAACAATAACAAGTTAAAACACACACACATGGCTACAAATTACTACCATCATAACTTTTAACAAATTCCCAAACTAATCTCCATTGAGGCAACAACAGCCCACAGGCTTAACCAAATACCAGGCAAAGCATTTTCACCTTACAAATTCAAAATGAGGTTCCTTTCACTTTGGTTCCTTTGCAGACAGTTGTAGGCTTACAGTTGCTTTGATGTTACATGCCTCTGACTTCCACACACAAAAACTGTTTCCTGTTATACCCAGCACATCTCTTTGAATGTAAATTCTCATTGTATCACCAGCCCCTTTGAACTCCGCCTCTTCTAACAATAAAACTTCTTTCATAATACCAATTTTATTAGTAATATAATTGCTTGGTGTCTCCTAGCTAGGTGCAAGATTTCACCCCCAGTCTTTGAATGATTTATTCAACAAAATGCAAATGTCCTCTACCTCTGTGTTTACATCTCAAAACTACTACACATCAAAGCACACAGAATAGCTTGCTTTAATCCAATTAAAACACACACACCCACAGACTAAAACTCTATTTAAAAATATAATTTCCAATAACATTATATACATTAATAGCTTCATGACAGTTACACACTGCACAGGGAAGAGGCCCTGCACTGAGACACCTGCTTTTATCACATCCAAGTGACACAAACACAGCCCAACATAACAAGGAGCCATAGGCAAGGAGACATCCTTGGGAATTTATTTACAATAGTGAACATTATGTAGGAGTGATTAATACCCATGCCCAGGCCGTGCAACTATGTCTTCTTCATCTTCCTAACCCAGCCGCTACATCTTGCTGCTCCCTGGACATCCACAGTGGAGGTGGAGGCAGCCTGCTGACTGCGACACCCTGCCTGTGATGACCTTGGTGGGTATCCTCTGGAGGGCTGAGACCCAGACAGCCCTGGCCTGCTTTCAGGGTCCTGCCATGTGGCAGTGGCATCCTTCTCGGCCTGTGGAGCTGGAGTTCCTGGAGTTAAAGGAAGAGTGGGCCGTACACTGTTGGAGACACCTGAATGGATGGCCCCAGGATGTGCACCTGCTGATCCTCCTCCCTATGGGTGCCTGAGAGCCCCTGGCCAACTCGTTGAGGAGAAGGGGAAGCTGGAGTGAGATTGAGCTGCCCTGCACCCCTCTCACATACACACTGTTGGAGGCCATCTATTGCATCAGAGATGGAGTTCAGCCCATGCAGCAGTGCAGGAGCAATGTCCTGCACCAAGGTCATCATGGCGGCCTCTATTCTACCAGTGTTGATCTCGATGCATTGGCATGCCGGTGCTATCACCTCAACCTGAAGACTCCTCCATCATGCCTTGCAATCTGAGGAGCACAGCAGACATCCCTTCTTGATGTTCCCGAGCTTGCCTTTGCCGCTCCAGCAACTGTGACATGGCTGAGTCCAGAGGCTCATGATCTGACTCGGACACAGCAGGTTTCTGGCCTCCAGCAGTCCTCTTTGTGTCGGAAACCTGGGAAGTCCCTGCCGCCATCTGCTGTGGATTAGACAGTGCGATGTACTCACCAGCTTTGACACCAAGGCTACGGTAGAACTAGGTCCCACCAAGGGGTGTGTCTCTGTGCTGGTGGAGGGTGTGGGTGAGCGCTGTGATGGGACTTCAATTGGGATTTCAGCAGATTCCTCTTCTGAGGTGCCTTTGGGGCTTGAGTCAAGGACCTGGGTCATGGAGTCCCCCAGCTGTTTCCTAGATGTGCCTGCGAAAGCAAGGAGAGATAATTAGTACATGGAGGGGGACTGCAGAACAGGGCTGATCACTCACAGCCTGGCTGTCTGATGGATGTTGCACTGCTGGATCCTCACTTCATAGAGCAGCATCGACCTCACTGTCAGCACAGGAATGGTCCAGATCCTCACCGGCCAGCTGGATGGCTCTGTTTTCAAAGCCTGTTAGAACCTTGATATCGGGCTTTTCTGCACCAGCCTATGATCTCTCTCTCTTGCTGTGTGCCAGCTTGTCCTGCATGAATGCAGATAGAGTGTAACCAGGATGCCTGCCAGACCAGATGATAAGGATGCCCGGCATGTGCGGGTGGTGAGTGGTGCCATGGACGGGATGAGGACAATGAAGGTGAGTGTGAGAGAGTGAATGGTGATGTCTCTTGAACTGGCAGTGAGGGCTCTGTGGATGTGTAATGGGTTTGTGAGTGTGTGAGTTGATAGTGATGAGAAGAGTGACTTACCCTGGAAGAATGGAGGAGATCATTCATCTTCTTTTGGCAATGGATGGCTGTCCTCTTTTGAAGGGCATTGGCATTGACCACCGCTGCCACTGCTTCCCAAGCCTGCTTGGTGATGTTGCTGCCCCTGCTGCGGCCAGAGTGGGGGTAGCAGATATCAGGAGGCTGCAGTCTTCTTGCCTTTCAGGGCCATTTCTTCTGTGCAGCAGACTTGGGCTGGAAGCACTGAGATGTTTGTGCACAGCTACACTTTAATTTGGCGCCTGGTGTGAGGAAGCAGCAAGTTGACGGCATGGCGGGTGAATAAGATCTTATCCGCCATCGCAATGGCACATTTCCTGGGAATGCAGTATTAGTGAGGTGGGATTGGGGTGATAGGGTGCGAAGACCCACCATTGCAACTGGTGGGCAAGATGTCCTTTTTCCCAGCTGCTCCCCGACTTAGTACAAATCTGGGTCAATTCCACCCTTTGTTGCTCAAGTATCAGACCCTTCATCCTGATTAATCCAGTAGAATTAGTTTGGAGTTTACAACAATGGCCAGGATTTTCCCATCGGTGAGTGGGGGTGGGGCCCACTCGCCGATGCGTAAAATGACGCATGGTGATATTGGGCGGAACTCCCGACCTCACCGCACCCCATTTAAATTTTCAGGCAGGCGGGGGCTCAGTCAAATCAGCTGCGGGTCCACTGACCTCTCAATGGCCAATTGTAATTAATGGACCTGCCCGTCCAACCTTAAGGGCGGGATGAGGTTTCATGTTGGTTTTTAAAAATTTAATGAAAGTGTTTTTAAAAGTTATGGACATGTCCCAACTCTTGTGACAGTGTCACATGAGGGGACATGTCAGGGAATTTTTTTTTCTCTATTTTTAAGATTATTCCATGTAGAGCCGATCTCCCTGAGGCAGCACTTAGCCTCAGGGAGATGAATACGCTCTATCGTGCGCATGTGTGACAGAGCGCACTCTCGGGTTTAGGGATTCCCCCCTCCCTCACACAGGGAGCACATAAAGCTTCCACACAGATGCCTTAACTGGCCCGCCCACGTAAAATTATGCCACGTCCCCAATCAGGGTCGCCGATTGGAGGCGTGCCGGTGCACGCCCGCATTTCAACTTCCCCCCAATGGGGGGAAAATTCTGCCAATGACACCAATGTACATTTATATAGCATCTTTAATTTAATAAAAGTTCCCAAATCACTTCACAAGAGCATTATAAAATGAAACATGGCAGTGGGTTACTTAAGGAGATATTTGCTCAGGTGACCAAAAACTTGGTTAAAGAGGTAGATTTTAAGATGTGTCTTAAGGCAAATGAGGTAGAGAGGCAGAGAGATGTAGGGATGGAATTCCAGACCTTGGGGCCTTGGCTACTGAAGGCATGACCACCGATGCTGGGGCAATTATGATTGTGAATACACAAGAGGTCAGAATGAGAGGAGCACAGATATCTTGGATTTAGGCACATAAGGCCAAAATTCAGTTGCTGCTGCTCAGATGCAGTGCAATATTTGTGGGTGCATCTGTGCCAAGAGTGCCTTTCAGTGAAAATGTTGTGCCTGTAGTGCTCTGATCTGGTTCTGGAATTGAACTTAGCAAGTGGACTGATCATCTGATTAATTGTTGAATAAGACTTCCTAAGCTCTACAATTAATCCCAATTGTCAGGAATTTCATGAACTCAATAATAATACTATGTATTATTTTTATGGCACAAAGGTATAGGTAGGAGGGTAAGTTTTGAAGAGGGAATAAAGAGTCTGCAAAATAGGTTAAGTGAGCAGGCAATAATTTGTCATATTGAGTATAATGAGGGAAAATGTGAGGTTGTCCACTTTGGCAGGAAGAATAGAAAAGCAGAATATTATTTAAATGGAGAGAGTCTACAGAATGCTGCAGTACAGAGGGATCTGGGTGTCCTTGTACATGAATCACAAAAAGTTAGTATACAGCTACAACAAGTAATTAGGAAGGCAAATGGAAAGTTGTCATTTATTGCGAGGGGAATGGAATATAGAAGTAAGGAAGTTTTGCTATGGGTGTACAGGGTGTTGGTGAGACCACATCTGGAGTACTATGTACAGTTTTGGCCTTGTTACTTAAGAAAAGATATAACTGCATTAGAAGCAGTTCAGACAAGGCTCACTCAACTGATTCCTGAAATGAAGGGGTTAGCTTATGAAGGAAGGTTGGACAGGTTTGACCTGTACCCATTGGAGTTTAGAAGAATGAGAGGTGATGTTATTGAAACATACAAGATCCTGAGGGGAGTTGACAGGGTGAATACTGAGAGCATGCTTCTCCTTATGAGAGAGACTTAGAACTAGGGGACACAGTTTAAAAATAAGGGGTCTCCCATTTAACATGGAGATGAGAATCTTTCCCTTGAGAGTCACTAGTCTGTGGAATTCTCTTTCCCAGCAAGCAGTGGAGGCTGAGTTGTTGAATATTTTTAAAACTGAGTTAGGTAGATTCTTGATTTGCAAGGGAGTCAAAGGCTATAGGGCAGCCTTGTCCAATCCATGGTCTACAGGCCAAAACCTGTCCCTCCCAGTGTTCAAACTGTGGGTAAATTCAATAAACGATTCTGAAAGGACTGGTCCTCCAATCACAGGCTGTTTCTCTCCCATGTTTGCTGCTGATAGGCTTACTAGGGAGCAGCAGCAGGATGATTGGCTTCTCTGTTTCCACAGCACATGCTCTCTCTCCACCTTTCGTGGCGCGCTCTCTCTCTCTCTCTCTCTCTCATCCTCCCATGCAGGTGCTGGCCTTGGAAAGGAGCACAGTGGTCAAGATGGCAGAGTGGGCTGAAGAGGCCATGAGGAAAAACAGAGCTGCAGCAACAGTTCTATCTTATGGGAAGAATCAGGAACATGTACTTTCAGTTACAGTGAAACAGGTGGAAACATTTGTAACCCTTGGTGAATTAGTGTCATAGTTGTGAAGGAGACATCAAAAAATAATTGAACGTGTTTTTGCTGCTATTAGAAGATTGAATTTGGATACGGAAGAGAAAAGCTATCTTGTTTAACAAAAGTAAGAGTTTATGAAGTGATGGTTATCTCCATGTCATTATAATGATCTGAGTATTGAAACTTATGACCCGATGTAAAAGATACAGCCTGGGAGTATCATTGGAGAGACCAAACGCAGACTGGGTGACCGCTTTGCAGAACACCTTCAGTCTGTCCGCAAGAATGACCCAGACCTCCCTGTCGCTTACCACTTTAACACACTACCCTGGTCTCATGCCCACATGTCTGTCCTTGGCTTGCTGTATTGTTCTAGTGAAGCTCAACGCAAACTGGAGGAACAGCACCTCAACTTCCGACTAGGCACTTTACAGCCTTCCGGACTGAATATTGAGTTCAACAATTTTAGATCATGAACTCTCTCCTCCATCCCCACCTGCTTTCCATTTCTTCCCCCTCTTTTTTGTTTTTTCCAATAATTTATATAGATTTTTCTTTTCCCACCTGATTCCATTATTTTTATGTATTTCCACCCATTGTTTTATCTCTACCTTTTAGCCTTTTTAGTATCCCTTCCCCCCACCCCACCCCACTAGGGCTATCTGTACCTGCCAGAGCTGCTGAGTTTTTCTAGGTAATTCTGTTTTTGTTTTGGATTTCCAGCATCCGCAGTTTTTTGTTTTTATCTATCTGTACCTTGCTTGTTCTGCTTTCTACCCTTAATTAGCACATTCCTTAGACAATATCACCACCTTCAACACCTCTTTGTCCTTTTGTCTGTGACATCTTTTGGTTGTCTCCACCTATCACTGGCCCTTTACCTAGCTCTTCTTGTCCCAACAAACCGCACCCCCCTCTTAAACCAGCTTATATTTTATCCCTTTCCTATTTTTACTTAGTTCTGTTGAAGGGTTTTGAGGACTCGAAATGTCAGCTGTGCTCTTCTCCACCGGTGCTGCCAGACCTGATGAGTTTTTCCAGGTATTTCTATTTTTGTTTTTATTTTGGATTTCCAGCATCCGCAGTACTTTGCTTTTATTACAAAACGGGTAAAATTGGCCTGTTGTTAGCAACCCACAAAACAGGCTTGTAACAAACTAGTAGCTGATTTTTTCACCGCTCTCAATCTTAACAATCATTCGAACGCTTTTTGGAGACTCCTTTCCTAGCCTCCCTTACTTTACTTGAAATTAAAATTCTTGGCAACCTTCCGCAAGCCAATGGAAAATAAAAAATTGGTGCAGTATATAACAGGCTGCTGATTCACTCGGAGCTTCATGCTGCTAACCTAGGCCAATTTCACCCCCACAGAGTCAAGAAATGACGCAAAAAGAATATGGCTTTGAAAAGAAACAACACTTGTGCAGAGGATCCAAGAAAGGTCACTGTGATGGCTTGGGCATGTTTCAAGAATATTTGTCATGGAGATAATCATCGAGGAAATTTGTCATGGCCCTGCAGAGAGAGATACTGAGGAAAATCGTGGAAGCTCTGGATAGACAATGTGCAGAATGATTTGTCACAGAGAGAGATGCAGTTTCCTGAAGCAGCTGGGTTCGTTCAGAATCAACAACAAAAGAGTAAATTCATTTGGGTGCATTTGTCACTGTCTGCTGATAGCTCGGAATTCAATAGTCAAAGTACATAATGAATATGTAGAGCGGTCTGGAATACAGGCTGGATCATCACTTCACTGGGATACCACCCCTTTCGGACTTCTTCAGTCGGCCTCCCAAAGACAGGTCTGACCCACAGCGCCATGATCTCTACCACAGTTAGGGAAAGGAGGCTTGCCCCAAATCTACCCCAGCCAGAGCAGATATCAAAACCCATGTTGTTGGCACCAATCTGTCAGCCACCACTCACCCCCCAACCCCCAATCTCCTGCCCCCCAACCTCGGCGTCAAGTCACAAGTTGTTGAGAGAACATGCACACTGCAGTCCAGAACTATAGCCAGCAATGGTAAAAGCTTCAGTTTTCTTCCCATCACATGGCTGACCAGGAACATCTCCCACTCTTACCACCTGCTGTTTAGCCACACTTGACTATCAAGTCCTGGAGTGGGACTTGAACCCAGAACTTCTGGTTCAGAAGCAATGACACTACCCACTGCCCCACAAGGACCTCGATACCCATTTGGACTTGACCTTTAAATTACAGCAATGGAGATCTCAATGGATCTTCCACGAATGCCCCCAGATCTGGAGAACTCCTGGATTTCTCCAAGAAACTCCCCCTTGACAGCCCAAAGAGGCCTTGTGACACTCATGCTGAATGGGACGTGCCATCAGCATTTCTAAGGCTTTCTGAAGGCCCCAGACCTTTCCTAAAGTAAGGTAATTGGTCTAGAAGGAAATCAGTAACCAAAAGCATTGAGTATTAACATCACTCAATGTAAACTTTCAGTTTATGCGTTAAGAACAAAAGTATTTTTCACTCTTTACAGTCATGAAAGGAAATTTTATTCTTTCACAGGATGTGGGCATTGCTGGCTGGGCCAGCATTTATTGTCCATCTCTAGTTGCCCTTGAGAAGGTGGTGGTGAGCTGCCTCATAAATGCAATACTGCAATAGTCTGATCACTGAAAACCACAGAATGTTGCCACAATAAAATTATAGGCAAACTGTGCTTCCACGAATGCCCTTCTGGGCAGGGAAACTGCCACCCCACCTGGCCTAGTCTACTCATGACTCCAGCTCCACACTACCTGGCTGATTCTTAATGTGCTCTGAGCATTAGCAAACCAGTAAAAACAGGTTATATAAAGCAAGGAGTCCCCATGGCCCCTTTGCATGGCAATTAGGGATAGTCACTAAATACAGGTTTGCCAATGATGCCCATGTCCCAAAGACAGATTCTTTTGAAAGCTACAAATGGCAAAGCGTTGGCAGGGAGGGAGGGATTGGGTGAATTTCAGGCTGTGTCTTGACCATCACTTTCATCTGAATAGCATATAAACACAGCATAAAATGTGAATTCTAGGTTATGTTGCAAACACACATACACATATATGCACACACACACTCACATAAAACCTTTATTTCTGCCTTGTTTGAACTTTGCCTTTCAATTTTGTGTGGCAGAAGCCTTGTTCTTTGCAGAACCAGCTTTGTCTCTGGCAGCTAGCTGCAGTTTGCAGAGAGAAATCGAAAATCCACTACGCAATGGACCCTACAAATGACTTGGAATCCTGATCCCGAGCTGGGTCTTAGATATACAATCCCACCCAAGGTTGTACATGGATATGCATATGGGAACCTTGAAATTGCTGTTAATTTTAACAAAGCCTTGAGTTAATGTTATGTTGCTTCTGTCTGGTCACTTTGTGCAGTGAACATGGTTGCATGCCTATCTAATGGTGAGTGAGTTGGTAAACAAGATACTGCAGACACAGAGACCAATGTAAGATGAAGCACATGCTGTTTATTAACACAAGTCACAGGGAACTAACACAATGTGTGCTTCTTCAACCAGACCCTACTCTAAACTATTGATTAACATTGTAGCCCACACTATGCAGCAGTTGGGTAATACAGTCATGTGGTCAATCAGCTCATATTCTCTTAAAGGTGTATTGCACCTCAGGTTGCCACAGTTAACTTTGAAAAGAGAGAGCAAGTGATCCTGGATTGCAGAGTCCATTTGAGCAAATGATATTTGCATTATAACACTGCACAAGTTAGGCTTGACCTTATCAATGGTATGTTGATTGTACTATTAATGTTAAGGATATGCAGCAAGAGGGCATTGATTGATTATGTATCTTGAGCACATGTGAAGGGAGATTCCTGGGACACTGGGTGTTGGTTAGGGAGGAGGCAGCTATTGGTAAGGCTGCATACCAGAAATAAACCTAATATTACGTTAAGAGATTGGCATCTGGTTTCCTACTTCACCAACTAGCTTCTGAATGAATTAACAGACCAAGATACTTTTTTACAAAATGCCTAAAAGTGCAGGACCTCTGAACCTCTCTTATCTTTTCCTCTTTATCCATAGCTTCAAGTATTAACAATATCCTACATTGTGTTAATACTGCAGGGTGGCAAACAGGATAGCTCCTGTGGGGTCAGCTCTTTCTTTGCCCTTGATCATGTCTTACCTGCTCTATTCATCGGTCAGCCACACACCAGAAATGCTCTGATTACATTGCTTCTTTTTTTCCCCATAGTTTTATGATTCAGCTCACTGTATAGAATAATAACTGAATGCATGTGTTCTTGTACATAGTTGAAATATTTCTGTTTGTTATTTTGTTATGGTGTGGCACAAATGTTGTCAAGAAAATTCTCAGAAAGGATCCATACAAAGGAAAAATGGAATTTGTCTTTAACTCCATAACCTCCTCTCACCTCACCACTCTGAGATCTCTGCATTCCTTCAATTCCAATCATCCCTGATTCCCTTCATTTCACTGTTGGTGGCCATCTTTTAGGCTGCCTAGGCCTTAAAGTTGTGAAATTCATTCCCTGTACCTCTCCACTCCTCTCTCTTCCTTTAAGAAACTTTTTAAAACCTATCTCTTTGACCAAGCTTTGATCAATCACAGCACCACTGGATCCTCGACAAGCAACTCAGAGGGGGAAGATGGAGCCTCGGTTTAACATCTCATCAGAAAGACAATGTTGCACTTTCTCCACGCTGTACCAGAGTGTCAGCCTGTAACTCTTTCGAGTACAAACACATTTCTATCTGTTTCAGATGAAGTTGCATTGTTTCATAGTTTGCCATTGTGAGATTTGAACTCTTGATCTTGGGCTTACAAACCCAGTACCATAACCACTTGGCTATTTGGGCCAAGCAGTGTCATCCTGTAGACTAAGTGCTTAAGTCCTGGGTGAAATTTGAGCCAGAACCTTCTAAAGTAGGGGTTAGAACACAGTCACCTGAGCCAGATCGGTGGAGGTCAAGTTTGTAAATAATTTGGTTTCCATCAAGTTTGTAAATAATTTGGTTTCCATGTAATAAAAATAAAAACCTGATCAGTGTTAATAGACTTGAGGCATAATAATGCCTCTTTGTCTGAAGACTCATGAGCTGCCACAATCCACTGGCAGATATCATCTAAATCTAAAGGTAATCACACCCACATACATACATTTTCCCACCGCTTTTTTAAAGACTAATAATAGATTATTGGACTGTATTCAGCATGGGAATGTAATCATTCTTCTAGAGGCACCATTCAGCTAGAAATGGGTCAGTAACCTTTTAAAAATAGTCATGTTTAATTCTTGCCCTACTTCACTCAGTGATCCGCTTCCCCCCAACACCATTTATTTTTAGATGCAACACAAAAGTAATCTTTTCTTTCCAAAGAAAAGACACACACTACACACTAGTGTAGTCTACATACTAGCCAAAAAAAAAGTGTAAAGTTTTACAAAGAAAATCACAAATCAGAGGCTTGTCATTGCTTCAATGCAATATATTTTTCCGTGCCTGTTATATGGTTTGGATATTATTGCAGCCTCACAGTGGCCGTCAGCGATTGGAATAGCACACACGGTCTTAGTGACCCGGTGGGCAGGGGGCGGAGAGGAAAGGGTGATGCTGAGCATTTACAATGTCATTACAAATTAAAGAGGGAGACAGCACCGCTGGTAATGATATGCAGCAAGAGATTCATGAAGATTAGCCGCAGCCACTTCAAACTGTGCCCAAATCCTATCCAACAGAGAACTGCAAACAGGCCAGCCCTCCCTACGCTGCCAATGATATCTTAGCATCAAGGGAGTTTACCAAGGTCAAAACGCACAAGGCTGAAAATATATGAACAAGACGCTAATAAAAGCGGCTTCTGACCAGCATGCAGCTAGCCAAATGAGATCCAGGTGGAAAACCAATATCATGTTCAAAATCTTTCAAATCAGTAACAGAGCACAGTTATGACATCCAAATGTTCAAATACATACATATATCTTTGGCAAAAGAGAAACAGCATTTCGACACTCCAAAATGTACTGCTTAAACTAGATGACGGTCCCTCTGTCTGCGTTACATAATGAGCCTAAAAAGTCAATTATTTTCAAATTTGAAAAGTTATTCTCATGTAACTGTAAGATACAGATCGCTGCAACATGATACAGGTTTTATTCAAATCCCTTTTTATTTGGTAAAAAGCCTCAATTTGGATGACTAAGTACCAGACCGATTTCACAGTAGCCGAAAAATGATATATCATGTCAGTGAGAAGGGTTGGTGTGTTTTTTTTGTTTTGACCATGAATTTAGAAGATGTCCCTGAAAGTGGTCGAAAATAAACTTGTTGTGGAATCATCACGGCTTTTCAGTCTGCCCAGCAGTAGCAACGTGCTTTTCCTGTCACATGAAAAATGTTCTTATTAAGGCAGAGGAACCGAGTTAGTAAAAACCACAGAGGTTAAGAATTCTGAAAAGACGCACTGCTCAAAAAGAAAGCAAAAAAAAAAGATTTTTTTCCAAAAGTCATCATAGCTTTCCACAATAAAACCATGAGAACCTGGCAACTCGCCTAAGGGCAAAGGTTTTAAGAGCTCCGTCAGCATGAGGAGGAAATCCCGGAGTATTATATGTTGCTTAAAGGAATAAGATATTAAAAAGTGGATTTAGTGGGGGCAGAGGGCATTGCAAGGAGTAGAAGGTTATATAACATCTTGAAGTTTTAATGATACATAATTGGGAAGAGATTATGTTTTATGGCATTTAGTGTTTTTAGATGTATCAGAATCTTTTCTAATGTATAAAGAAAAGATGCACTGTCCAAGCTTGACAATGGAAGAGCTCTGGGGAATTCCTGTAAACAGGGACATTTCTTCGATTCTAGATATCCTGGTGGAGTGGAATCTCACATTATAGTTTACCTTAAGAAAAGAAAAAGAAATTTTTTTACAAATTAAAAGGACTTAAGGGTAATGTATCAAAAGCATTGGTTTAGTAAGTTGCATCCTAGTTGTTGACATGCACAAATTATGCATTATTGCCATATAGCTCTAAATCAAAAACCCCTGCACAGTGATACAAATGGAATAAGATACATTATAAAATAAAATATAGCAATATCACGTTGGTGTAGATATAAAGTGAAATGATCCGACAAAGGGACTTACAATCGCTGACCCAAAGCATGATTCAATATGTCAGTAATTAATACAGAGTGATGGGTTGGTTGACAAACACCTGCCGAACATTGCAATATAGGCCAGCGAAGGAGAGAGAGAGGCTGGAGGGACATGGATTCTATCTCCCACTCTGCTCAGTCGATCAGCCTTTAGGCTCTACTGCTTTGGGAATTGACTCTGCTCAGCACAAAACTGGTAACATGCAACACAATTCAGAAACCTGTACTTGCATTGCCCAGATTCCAAATGAACAGGTGAAACGTTACATCAGTCAGGGTCTGTGAGTAAACCAAAACACTTATCCTTTCTCTACTGGAAGATATCTGCTGCCTGACTGCGCAGCAATGTGAGCTGTGTCAATATCAAACGCTATCAGTAATGAAAAATAATTTATTAAATTATAAATAAAGTTATATAATTAAAGTGGGTAATTAAATATATTAAATATGAATAATTAATACAATAAATAATCTGTGTCACTGAAGGCATGCGGCAAGGTAATCATGGATTTTGATAATGTTAATATGAATGCCGTAGTTAAAATGATATAGCTAAGTCAGTGGCCAGCATTTTCCCTGCCTGCCGCCGTTGGGTATATTCAGTGGCGTGAGTGGACAATATGGCGCGACTGGTTTCACAATAGCATAAAACTAATTTGCGATCGTCTGCTCTGCCCACTGATGGCGGTCCATGTTTCCCGCCATCGGACTTCTGGAACCTCATTGTAATACATCTGCACGGCATTACCAGGCCTGCCCGCTGGAATCATCCCTCGCCCTGCTGCATCGTCTGTCCACGTCAGCGGGAAAGCACGCCAATGTGTTTAACAACAACATATAAAAGGTGGGCATTTGGCGGACTGCACTTTGAGGGGAACTCGGAGGTGGGTTGACAGTAACGTTGCACAGCACTCACCAGGGTCCCCTGTTGGACTTCAAGCTTGAGGCACATTTTTGGCGGACGAGGGGGGTTGGTGGGGTGGGTGGTTAGGGCAGCCCTGCAGTTGAATGTAAAGCACAGGCATTTGGGGTGGAGGATAGGGTGGGCAAGGGGAGTGGCCATGCATTAGGGACACCTTATATAAAGTGGCCATTCCTCCACAACTGAGACAGTTCAGGTGCAGCCATTGATATGACTGGAGTTGGGTCTCTAGCTTATCTGCCCACACAAGCAAAGCAGAGGCATGAATGTGCCACCAAATGTTCCAGAGCTTTTCACCCCTCGGGCACAGACCAAAAACTAATGAGCATTTTATAGGGCTGCAGAACAGTTGGACGACTGGGCACATTGTACAATCTCCTTGCTAAATCTGGCCATGGAGCAGTCACTGGTGGAGGTGCTCACAGCCCCTTGCAATGTCAGCATTTGGACGAGTCTCCCCCATGGTTCAAGCTAACAGTGCAGCCTTGCAGTGTGGGTTAGGAGAATGCCTGTGCCTGAGCTGAGAGCACAGCATGCAGTCCAATGGGCAAAGCTGCCTCCAACCAGTGAGGCGGAGGTGGGTGGGGTTTCAGGCAGCCATGCAGCACACTAATCTCTGTCCATCCAATTGGTGTCCAGCTCTCTATGTGATGCATAAAGGGGCCTTCAGACTTAACCAGGACAGGTTCTTTGTGCACCCATACTAACCCACATGTCTCTCTCTTTCATCCTGCAGGAGGAGTACATCAGGATCATGGAGCCTGGTGAACTAGCTGAATGCCTGATGGCAGACAGAGAGCAAAGACAATGGAAGAGAGAGCGACTGAGGCTCCTGGCTGTGCAGAGGGAGGAGCAGCACACTCAGGAAGAATGGGTGGTTGGGGATCCCACACATTCTGCCGAAGAACCACTGTGAGCTGATGCTGGGGGGTGCCTAACAACACCCAGGATCTATAGACGCTGCCTTTCATTCCTGCAGGTGACCAAGAAGCAGTGTCAGCGAAGACTGTGCATGTCTGGGGAACTGGTTGGTCATATCTGCCACCTGCTGCAGGATTTGGCGCCACAGGGACATGGAGGGCAACGGCTGCCAGGGGCCGTGAAAGTGACATTTCTCAATTTCTATGCCAGTGGATCCTTTCAGGGCTCCGCAGGTGACTCCTGTGGAATCTCACAAGCCTCCACCCACAAATGCACCCATGAGGTCACGGGTGCCATCTTCACGAGGGCACACAACTTTGTGCATTTCGCCTGGGACTAGGACAGCCAGGATGCAAGAGCGTTTGGATTTGCCAGATCTCAGGTTTCCCACAGGCGCAGGGTGCGATTGGCTGCTCAGATCTCTGTCGCAGCTCATGGTCAACTACATAACCACAAGGGACTCCACATGCTGAATGTGCAACTGGTGTGCAACCCCCAGAAATGCAACCTGTAGGTGTGCACATGTTTCTAGGGGGTGTGCACAACTCCTACGTTCTCAATCGGTCACACAACCCTGATGTATTCCAGGGTCCACAAAAGCTGCAGTGGTGGCTCCTCGGGGACAAGGGCTCCCTGCAGAGGATGTGGCTGATGATACCCGTGTGGTGGCCTCAGACTGCAGCAGAGCGACGCTGTAATGAGGCTCATGCTGCAACTCGCAACTTGGTGGAGCAGACCATCAGGATGCTGAAAATGTGGTTCCAGTGCCTGGACCAGTCTGGTAGAGCCCTGCAATATAGTCCACAGAGGGTGTCACACATCATCATTGTCTGCTTTGTCCTTTACAACCTGGTGCCCCAACGGGGAGAGGAGCTGTCTGAGGAGATGCAGGAGCTGGAGGTCTCCTCAGATGAGGGGGTCACTGACAGGGGTGAGGGTGAGGAGGTCCTCGAAGGTGGCAATGACAGGAACAAGGCCTCACACTGGCCGGACGAGGCAGGCGCGCTCAGGAGGCTCTCAAAGCTGCTAGATTCGTGGAGGATGATGACGACATGCAGTGAGGAGAAATCATAGATCCTCACATTTCATCTGTGAACATTTGGCTCCTGTCCAGCTTATGGCAGCACACATACCCTCTGCAATAATGATCCTGTCATGGAGATGCAGTGGAGGCCCTAATAGTCACTCGATTGCAGGAGGATGATGACGACATGCAGTGAGGACACTCCATAGATCTTCACATAGCCTCTGAGAGTGTCTGACTCCTGTCTGGCCGAGGGCAGCTCACTTGTGCTCTGTGATCAGGGTCATTTCATAGAGATGTGGCCATGAAACTTTAGAAGCACCTGATCCTTTATCCACCTTCAGCATCTGACCCCCTCAGGAGCACAACATCACTGGTCACAGATGCTGAAGAAATGGGGGGCCAGCTCCACCTTAAACGTGCTGAGAGCACACAGAGAGAATGAGGGAACTCTGTGATGCCTGCCCACTACATTCTGGTAGCAATGACCAGCACTGCCGAAGTACAGTCATCAGTAATGTCTCCAGGGAGTGTGAGGCTGGACCATCACTGTGGCCTGAAGGCTGCACAGAGCCCAGGGAAGAGGCCCTGGACTGAGACACCTGCCTTTATCTTGTGCAGAAAGGTTTCACATCTGAGTGACATGAGCACTATTCATCAGGACAAGGATCCATAGGCAGGGAGACATTCTTAGGAGTTAATTGACAATAGTGAACAGTATGTACAAGTGATCAATACCACACCCAGACTGTGCAACTACATCTTCTTAATTGTCCTAACCCTGCTGCCACATCTTGGTGCTCCCTGGACATCCACAGGAGAGATGGAGGCAGCCTGCTGACTGTGATCCCATCTGTGATGACGGTGGTGGGTGTCCTCTAGAGGGCTGAGACCTGGAGGGCCCCAGCTTACTTTCAAGGCCCTACCATGTTTCAGTGGCACCATCCTTAGCTGTGGAGCTGGAGTTCCTGAGGTCTCAGGAAGGGGGGATTCGGATGTGCCGGACTCTTCCAGAATCACCTAGATGGATGGCTGTGGGGGAGGGTGCACCTGCTGATCCTCCTCCCTACGGGTGCCCGAGGGCCCCTCACTGACCCCTTGAGCAGAAGGGGTAGCTGGAGTGCGATCGAGCTGACCCGCATCCATCTCACGTACACACTGTTAGGGGCCAACTCTGGCATCAGCGATGGAGTTGAGCCCACACAGCAGTGCAGGAGCAAAGCCCTGGACCAAGGTCTCCACGGCAGCTGCCATCCCAGCAGCATTGAACTTGGTGCGTTGTCATGCCGACGCTATCACTTCAGCCTGAAGGCGGACGGACTGCTCCATCGTGCCTTGCAATCTGAGGAGTGCGGCGGACATCCCTTCCTGATGTTTCTGAGCCTGTCTTTGCAGCTCCAGCAACTGTGACATGACTGAGTCCAGAAGCTTGTCATCTGACTCGGACTCAGCAATATTCTGGCCTCCAGCAGCTCTCCGAATGCCGGGGTCCTGGGGAAGTCTTTGCCTCTGCCTGCTGTGGATCAGGCAGTGCGATGTGCTCACCAGATTGTGATCCCAAGGCTACTCTAAAGCTAGGTCCCACTGAGGTGTGTGTCTCTGCGCTGGTGGAGGGTGTGGGCGAGGGCTGTGATGGGACTTCTGGGAGGGTGACTCCAGATTCCTCTTCCGAGGTTTCTTCAGGGCTTGATTGGAGGCCCTGGGTCATGGACTCTGTTGGCTGTTTCCCAAATGTGTCTGTGAAAGCAAGGGGAGATAATTAGTGCATGGCAGGGGCCTGCGAAACAGGACACATCACTCACAGCATGGTTGTCTGATGGATGTTGCACTGCTGGATCCTCGCTTGGTAGAGCATCGCTGACCTCACCATCAGCACAGGACCGGTCCCAGTCATCACCGGCCAGCTGGATGGCTCTGTTTTCAAAGTTCATGAGGACCTTGATTTCAGGCATTCCTCCACTGGTCTGCAACCTTTCCTTGTTGTTGTGTCCCAGCTTGTCCTACATGAATAGAGATGGAGAGAGTGTAAGCAGACCACCTGCCAGGCCAGATGATAAATATGCCTCACATGTGTGGGTGGTGAGTGGTCTCATGGATGGGATGAGAACAATGGAGGTGTATATGAGAGAGTGAATGGTGATGTCCCTTGAACCAGCAGTGAGTGAGGGCCCTGTGGGTGTGTGATGATGGGTTTGTGAGTGTGTGAGTTGAGAGTGATGAGAAGAGTGACTTACCCTGGTGGAACGGAGGTGATTCATCCTCTTGCGGCACTGGGTGGCTGTCCCCTTTTGAACGGCATTGGCACTGACCACAGCTGCCCCCGCCTCCCAAGCCTGGTTGGTCACACCACTGCCCATCCTATGGTCAGAGCGGGGGTAGAGGACATTGTGGCGGCCTCCACGGCATCCAAAAGGCGTTCCAGTGACGTGATGCTAAACCTGGGGGCTGCAGTCTTTTTGCCTCTCGTGCAAATCTTCCCTGCAGTAGTCGTGGTCTGGAAGCGCTGAGATGTGTGCGAGCAGCTGGACTTCAAACATGGCGCCTGGTGCACTGAAGCGGTGAGGTGTTGGCATGGCAGGTGAATGAGAGCCCGTCCGCCATGGAAACAGGGTGTTTCCTGGGAACGTGTAACCAATGCAGCGGGTTTGGGACGATACAGCATGTAAACTTGACATTGCGGCCGACAGTTAAAACATTGTTTTACCAACACGCTACCGCACTTAGTGCAAATCTGGGACGATTCTGCCCAATATCCCTAAGCATAATACATTCTTACTTAATGCAGATTCTCCATTTCTGGCTATATTTTAGTTTTTCTGGAGTATTTAAATGTCCATTTATGTTTTGGAGAGTTTTGGAGTGTTTAAAATTGCGTGTTATATTTAATATTTGAAGATTTCCAATATTGTTCAATCTCAATTTCAGTTCAATTTCACTTTATTGTCCCTACAGAAATTAATTGTGGGTATGTCCATTTGTTAAAAAATTACATATAAATGAATAATAACAATTAAGAGAAAGAAAATTACCCCATCCCAGAGGTCTAACTTCAAATAAAATATGTATTAAAAACTACTCCAACGCATTAAAATAATCAGTCAGTGAGTCCATCATGAGTGCATACCCTCATGCACACATCAAACTCCTGTCACAAATTCTTATAGAGAAGAGTACAAATGAGTTCAGGAACTGATTTGTCCAGCATCTGAGGGACTGCAGCCTTTTACCTGAACACAGCCAGCACTGAGACAAAGGGTGATCTTCATTGGTCATGACGCACTTTACTTTCCTCAAAATTCTTTGAGAGCAAATTTTGTCAAGAAAGATCAGCTCTTCAAATGCCTAGTTTAATAATCACCATACCCGTAAAGAGTCTGCTAGCCTAAGACAACAGAAACAGGCAAGAAATCCAAAAAGGATAGCACTCTCAACTATGGTCGCAGTTGAGATACTTTATTTTCGATACTTTATTGTTTCTATCCAGGATACTTTATTTAAGCAGTTGAAGAATTGACAAAAAGATGTTAGTGGGCTCACTGGGGACAGACATAAGTCTGTGATTGGATTGAGGATAGACAGAAGTTGGTCCTCAGGCCTGGCCTGAACAATTGGATTGAGCTGCCAGCTCTGGTTGCACTGCCACAGGCAGCTTGCTGGATGGAGAAAAACAATTTTGTGCCACCTGCCTCAACAACAGCACATGTTGCTGTGCACCCACTTTACAGCCAAACAAAAGACGCGATGCATACCAATTTCTATCTCATTGAGTGCACTCTTTATGACGGACCCCACCATCAGTTCCATCA
This sequence comes from Carcharodon carcharias, assembly GCF_017639515.1. Classification (NCBI taxonomy): domain Eukaryota; kingdom Metazoa; phylum Chordata; class Chondrichthyes; order Lamniformes; family Lamnidae; genus Carcharodon; species Carcharodon carcharias. Next base: position 109,698,626 of record NC_054468.1, on the reverse strand, counting down.
TTGCAGACTCTACTTATTCAACTCACCTCTTGAGGAAAACAAACACGTGAGGAGTAAAATTCTCGGCTGTGATTTTTATCTTGTTTCTGCGGGATGGTCGAGGTACACAAATCTGTCAAAGATCAGTTTAAGATTTAAGGCCAGGCCAAGCCTGGGGTCAGCCTCTGAAGTCTCTGCTAGAAGCAGATAAAAGCTTAATGACCATATGAAGAAAGGGACAGGGAGGGGTTCCATGCCATTTTCAGGCCAGGCTTGTGCACACCGACAAATGGGAGGACATTAAAAAGACCTATTGCTTTAAAAGTCATTGCATTATATCTTTTAAAGTCCATTCTTGTAAATAAATGATAGTTAGGCTTTCTTGAGCCTTAATGCCAGGTCTAGTTACTTATTTATTTGCCCTGAGCTGCTTATTTCGGCACCAGAGGTTTGGATCCAACAAATCGCTCATGCTGGCATTTTCAGAGGTAAAGGGAACCAGCAGAAGGGCACCCGACAGTTCAGGCCCCCTGGGGGGTGCCATGTGCCCACCTGCCCACACCAGCGATGCAACATCTGCAAGGAAAGGTAGCAAGCCTTTACTCTGACAGATGTTTTTAATCTCTTATAAATCAACTACTCCCTTCACCTCATCATTGATGGCTATACTTCAGCCACCAAGGAGTTAAATTCTGGAATTCCCTCCCTAAACCTCTCCATCTGTCTGCCATTCCTTTCAAGTCTTCCTTGAAATCTACTTTTCTGACCAAGCTTTGGTCTCCTTGCCTAATACTAATACCTAATACTTGGGCTCAGTGTCAATTTTTTGTCAGGCTGTGCCCCTGTGAATCATCTTGGGGAGTCTTCCTGCATTAAAGGTGTTATAAAAATTCAAGTTGTTGTTGTTGGTATACTCTTGTTACCAATGATGGCTGCACCAGAATGAGATATGAATGGCTAACACCTAAGATCTAACTTTTATTTTGTAGGGTTCCTCAGAAACATCCCAATCGTATCAGGCAGTGACCTGCTAGGGCGCTCCAGAGCCTACCTTGCCCATTTGGCTGCAGCTGCCAAGGTGGCACCAACTATTCCTACAGGTCACCTGGGAATGACTTCGGCAACCTGCCCTCTCAAGTTCTGTATCAGCGGAGGGGAAGATACATGGACAGCAGTGGCTAACACATGCCATAGATCTTGTACTAATGCCTAAGAATGTTTTCTATATGCATTTCAGAAGGCATTTGTTAAGGATGCACATGAGGGACTGTCAATGAAAAGGAGAACACATGGAATTGGAAACTACTGACTGAAATGGATAGTGAGTTGGTTAGGAGGTAGGAGACAGAGAGTAAGAATAATGGATATTAATATTGATATGGCGATCATCTTGAGAGCTCTGCCTCCATGCATTAATTTACAAACACAAGCTAATATATCAGCTTTTCTGTGATTTTTGTCAAGTCTCATAATCACTTATATTTGAAGAGCTCCTTGGGCACACAGATGCCTATGTAAACATCTGTTTGGAGAACTCTTACTGTGCAATCAAGTATGGCCATAAAGTTAAGTTCAAAGAGGCCAGTCACGAGAACGCTTCCTAGTTTTACTCCATAGGTGAAGAGTAAAGGCCTTCATGACAATAGCAACTTGCATCTGTATTACACTGCGAATGATAAGATGTCCCGAGGTATTTCAAAAGTTGGGGAACAGGTAAAAGGGAATTGGGGGAGTTGATCTGCAGCTATGTTAAAGAGATAGGTTTTTGAAGGTAGGAAGAGGCATAAGGGTTTTGGGAGGAAGTATTAGAGTAGGGCCTCAATTGGCTGCAGGGTATGAAGGCCAAACACGGGAATTCCCCCATCGGACTTAGGCTTGGATTTTCCAGCCCCGACATGGTGGGACCGCCGTGGGAGGTTCAGCGGCCCACTGACTTTTGGCAGGACTGGACAATCCCGATGGTGGGTGGGGCCGGAAAATCCTGCCCTTAATCTGGAGGTGGGAAGGAGGTGGTGTCCCCACCCGCGTGATGAAATGCCCTCCATGCCACCAAGCTCAACACGGGGTGGGGGGTGGGGGCGCATTAAATTCCACCCACAGTGTGAGACGAGATACAGGATGCAGGGTTTTCAACAAGTTTGTGTTTGTATCTGGTGGGATTCAGAGGTGAGAACTGGAAGTGAAGGAAGTGTGGATAAGGGTTTTCGCAGTGCTGTTACTATGGTCAAGATGGTAGCAGGTGATAGGGACGTTTGGGAAAGTTGATAAATAAGGATGTGGGGTTTCAAGCTCAGCTTGAGAGTTTACTGTTACATCATTCACACAAGCCGATTAGGATGGATTTTGACTTTCCAATATTCAACTGGAGAAATCCATATTAAAATCTGGTCTCTTCACATTCTAAATTTCTTCCACCTTTCCACTGATGGTGCCTTCAGCTGCTTAAGCTAAACTCTGGAATTCCCTCAAACCTCTCTGCATCTCTATACATCTCTTTCCTCTGTTAAGATGTTCCTTAACCAAGCCTGTCCCAAGGTCTACCTATGTGTCTCGGTGTCAGATTTTGTCTGATGCTGAATTTGCCATCACAGGGGTAGGTCGCCAAGGAGTTGAGGATGGGTGTTGGAAATGTAGAAGTTCATGTAGTAAATTGATTTCATGTCAATGGGACAGAGTATTCTGGCATTGACTTAGGAAGCAGCATGTTCACACAACAGATTGTACAGTGTCTGGAAGGAAAAGACAGGTTGATGATTTTGAAGGGCAGTCTTACCCTTCACCTGGACACTCTGCTATGTCTTGGATACTGTTCAACCCAGCATGCTCTGGAATGTTCTCTAAGCAGGTTTGATGTGTTGTTCATTAAAAAACTACTTGACTCTTATGATATCACCACAGTCCATCAACGCACTGCTGTTGTGTAGCTTGTTGCAAACTGTGTCGTGTGGTGATGCAGGTAGCTCAGGGAGGCTGAGTTGCTATGGCAGCATGCACTCTCCTCCTCCAGCTAGGTCAATCATGTGTCACTCTATGTGCCCTTGCAAAATCCATGATGTTATCAGTCTGTCTGATCTTTTGATTACCTACACTATACTGTCCCTCCACCATTTCCTTCAGGCATCATCTTTTCTATGGGATAAAAACAAAAAAACTGCAGATGCTGGAAATCCAAAACAAAAACAGAATTACCTGGAAAAACTCAGCAGGTCTGGCAGCATCTTCGACCAGTTCTGTCGAAGGGTCATGAGGACTCGAAACGTCAACTCTTTTCTTCTCCGCCGATGCTGCCAGACCTGCTGAGTTTTTCCAGGTAATTCTGTTTTTCTTTTTATCTTTTCTATGGTGTTGCTTCGTGCCACATGCCCAATATATTTCAACTTCTGTCCATCCATCACTGATAGCAATCTGTCCGGGTTGCCAATTACCACCTGTTGTACCCACTTGTTCATACGTCAATCAGTCCAATTCACCCTGAGCGTCCTTCGGAAACGCCAAAGTTCAAAAGAACTGATCTTTTTCCTGCCTATCTTCTTTACGGTGCAACATTCTGCACCAGAAGTGGCAATAGGAAACCCCAAAGCTTTAAGAAGTTTAAGCTCAGTCGAATCGCTGACGGATGTTTCTTACCAAACATTAGTGCAATCATTGTTTGTCTAGCCATTCCAATTCTGTGTCACATTTCTGCACTACTATTCAACTGATCATTCACGTTACCCCCCAGGCCTGTAAAGTCAGTGACTATGTCCTCACCGTTAACTCTTATTATTTCATCATTCTGTGCCTCTATTTTAATTATCATCAGTTTGGTCTTTTGAGCGTGTAGTTTCAGACCTTTATTTTTTTTCCTGCTTTGATATCTTTGTTCACAATTTAGCTCTTATGGGCTTCCGGCAATCAAGGCTGTGTCATCAGTATACCTTAAATGTGCTAGCTCGCAGCAATATTAGTGGAGATATCAAATGTTGTCCATACATTTTTCATATACCACCCCTTTTTGGTGAGCTGAGTGGTCCATGTGAAGTCAGTAATGTGGTTAGTGCTAGTTATGGCTTCAATAATTCACAGAGTTTCTCCTTCGCTTCCTCTGAAGGAAAGCACCAGGCACCATTTAGCCAGGTAGAAAGAGGATGCCCAGCTGATATGAACCACTTAACCCACATCTTGCATATGCCACTGCCCCCAGCCACAAGCCATATTCTTCATTGCAGATTTTCTTTCTTCATTACTCCAGATTCAATTCTTTATCCTTGCACTTTCCTGTCTCCTGGCCACCAGCATTACTCACCTGATTGCACTCTGTAGATCTCTGTGTTTGGATGAGAGCCTCATTTGGTGCTTAGCCACACCCCAAAAGAGAGTGAGAGCACAATGTTCAGAAATATTGTTGAAAAAAGAGACACGTCGAAGTTTTTTGTCTTGCACTCATCAGGATACCTCTCAAGAACACCAATATAAGGGGAAAACAACAATTTATGCTGTTTGTGAAGAGAGTGCTGATTGGTTGGCAAGTGGCATTGCCAGGGAGAATGCACTAATGACAATGACTGAGGATTATTTAGCAAATGTTGTCTAATCACCATTCACTGAATCATTCCTCAGGGCAATGCCTTGACCAATCAGGGTCAAGCTGCCTGGTTTAAATTTCAAACAATGCTTGGCAGTTAACTGTAAGTTGCCATCACTGCATTCTCCATGGCAATGCCACTTGCCAACCAATTAGTATGCTATTCACATACAATATAAATTGTTGTTTTCCCCCTAGATTGGGGTTCTTGTGAGGTGTCCTGATGAGTGCAAGATGAAAAGCTTAGACATGTCTCTTTTTTCAGCAATATTCAAGTTGCCCTACCAAGCGACTATTTGTTCAGAAATAAGACATATGCATAAGCTAATTAACCAACTCAAAGGTTTCGGGACATAGTCTAACAGTGCTTACAAAGTTACAGCCATAATTCAGAGCTCAGATGGAATATAAACACACGGCAGGGTACAGCTGCCTTGGAAAGACCTATTGGAAGAGCAACTAGGGAGCCAGAACCCAGCCGTGACTCTGAGTCACTATCTGAGTCATAATCAGGGGTGATTGGGCTGTGTTATCCCAAGGAACCCAATACACTGAGCACCGTTTAAAATAGCTGAGCAACAGGAGCGGAACTGGCTCTAACACATCCAAATGGTACTGGAATCTCACACTATTACATATCAGGTTAAAAATCTCCTCACATTTGACTGTACTGACCTAAATTCCAACAAGTTTCTGAAAGACCTCTTCAAACAACATTCTAAAAAATACTTCTATTTCAGTGATTTAGAGAGAACACTTTCTTGGGTTTTTTTTAAATGAAGGTTACCAAAACAATATTTAAAACCCTTTTGTTTTATTAATTTGTTTTTTTTAAGTATCTATTTCACTTTTTATATGAAATAGCTGTCCTTCTATGGCATTGCTCACAGCAGGGTTACTCCTGTGCAAAAAGGTGGAAGGGTATTGAGGTGTTCAGGTGGGAGAATGTTTCCACTGAAAGAATTTCCAGTGAACTTTCTCATTGATCCTGATAATGTCCTCTTTGCCCAGCTGGACAAATAAACATGTATTTTTATTTCCCTCAAGTGCCGCAGTTGCATAAATAAGTAAACCTACATGTTCCAGAGGGAGAAAACAGCTTTTGGTGCACTGTTTAGGGTATATAAATATCCTCTTATGTTTACTTGGACTCTGGGTATATAAAGGTATGCAAGATATATAAAACCTGAGATGAGATTTACATCATTTGCATCTTCCAATCTTTAGCAATACATTTTTATTAAAATTTCTACTTAAAAAAGATGTCATTACTTATATTCAGAAACTCTATCCTTACTTGAATAATGGTATAGGCCTTCCAGAATTTGCCACACTTGGCTAATTATTTTTCTGCTGGCATTTCTGATCTACTCAGCTCCACAGGAGGTTAAAAAAAAAAACATTTTTTACATCAATTTTACATCAGTGAAACAGGCCATTTAGCCCGACTAGTCTGTAATGATGTTTGTGTTTCAGATGAACCTCCTGTCACTGCATCTACCTCATTTCATCCCTGTAGCATATTAATCTGTTCCCCTTTTCTCTCAAATACCCTTGTTTCCTCTTGAGAGCATCTAAACTAGTTGTCTCAACCATTTCCTGTGATGGTAAGTTGCCCATTTTAACCTCGCCCTGAGAAAATAAATTCCCCTTTTGGATTTATTATTAGCCACCTTGTATTCACGGCCCCTAGTTTTTCGATTTTCTCACAATTGGAAACATGCTGTCCACATCGACCCTGCCCAACCCATTCATCATTTTGAAGACCTCTATCAGGTCACCTCTACATCTTTTTTCTACTGAGGAAAGACCCAACTTGAATTTTTCCCAATAGCTGAAATCTCTCAGTTCTGGTACCACTTTTACAAATCTTTGTTGTACTCTCTGCAACGTTTCCATGCCCTTTCTGTAATGTGGAGACCAGAGCTGTGCACAGCACACTAAGCGGAGCCTGGCCAGCGGGCAGATAAAAGCTTATCATAATTTCACTAGCTATTCTATAGCCCTAGAAATAAATCCCAGTGTTTTGTTAGCATTATTAATGGGGTTGCCAGCACTGTGTGTGTGCAGTTCTTGTGTTCTACTCTGAGCAGGGTTGAGGAGCATGGGCCAGGGTTATGATGGGGAAATCAGGAAGTGGGGATTTCTTTGACTGTCTTTGAGGCCCCGACCACTGTTTTCCCTCCATCCGCAACATTAATATCACAGCCTTTACCAGGGCCTTCCCAGCCCGACACACAGCCCAGACCTCTTGGAGGAAGTTTGCCCAGTCAAGAAGAGGGGATTTGGTGCGTGCAGGGGATCCCATCTGAGCTTTCTTACTCCCTTTACCCGCTGGTCTATTTTTCTTGAATTTTTAGCCCTCCATTCCTAACCTTGTTCTAACCCTGCTGAAAAGGCTATCACTGTTTCATGATGAAAAGGCCCAAGTGCCTGAGGACAATTGTGAACTGACTCCCAACTCCTTCCAGACCACAACTCCACTGCTGATGCCAAACTATTATTTCCCTGACCCTGAATCCCTGTTACGATGTCCTGCCAGCCTCACAGGTGTGACATCATTGGATTTTTGCACAAGCATGGAGCAGTACGCATGTGCCATCTTGTGGCGGCCATCTTGTGTTGGCAGGTGACACAGTGTATTAATGGCTTTGTTGACTTGTGATGCAGCTTTTAATGGTGTGTTCAATCGCAATCAATGAGGTCCTCAACACAGTCAACCTGCCCAGCTCCTGCAATGCCAGCTATGCTGGGCAGGACCTGCGTCTCACATGGAGGGTTCCAGAATGCCAAAAACAGCGCTTTATGGTGAACGATGCCCTCGTGAGTGAGGCTGCGGTGCACCTTGCAAATGTTCAAGACCAGCTGAAAAGACAGCTCTCTCTGGCTGACATTAACCAACCAGTGTGGTAGTGCTGCCAACAGAGCCAGCTGGCACAAAATAGCCAGGGAAGCCACTTACAGTTTCAAAACAAACATCCATGAGATTGCTGAAGGAAGGTGCAGAAAACAGGAGGAGTCTGCTTATACCACAGCTCTTCCATACCAGGGGTTCCCGTGCCCCAACTTCTGAACAGCCTGCCGATAAACAAGTTGCCTCTTCTGTCACCAATAATCACGCCAAAAGCACAGAGACAAGCCTTCCCGTGATCTCCGCCTGGGAAGAACTGGTATCCCTCGATCCCTTTGCTCCCCTACCCCATTTAGTGTCTGAGTGCAGTAGGCCCAGGAGCACCTCAGTTTAATGACAACTTTTGCTGAAGGGTCTTTAAACAGGCATTCATTAGCATAGGTGAGGGAGCTGTTTAAGGTAGCTGATCGGAAGCCTAAACACCAGTGGGTGCTTCAGGCACACTTGAAGCGAAGCTGGTCACTTTTGCTCCTGTTTCCCAACTGGAAGTGAGAGAAATCATGGCAATGTTTCATAGTTTTCATCACAAGGGGCACCAAACAAGAGAAACCTTGGATGTTTTACATTTGCAGGCAGCATGATGATACGTCACTTCGCGTGACACAGTAATGTACCCACGTTACATAATGAAGTGCTCATGTTATAAAGCAGTGTAAACTAGCATCAACTCTGCTAGTTGTGCTATGGTCAGTGACACAAAAGTTAGCAGGTCTGCAAAAAAAATCAACACAGGCACCAGACAAATATACCTGAAGCTATATACTGTGCTAAATCAGGAAATCAAGCCAGCGCAGTCCAGTGCGGTGTTTACACAGAGGTAACAAAACTCATTAGAAAGGATAACATATTGACATCACCTGAAAGAGAAAGATGGGGGTTCATGTTTTAGAGATGTGCGGAAGACATTCAAAAGACAGACCGGTCAAGTCAAATCTGACTCCAGACTTTTAAAAAAAACATGAGAACATGGCATTGGGAAACCAGCAGGAGCTTCTGCATTTGCATAAGGCAACAATTTTTATTTCAGTGAAGTTTTATGAATAATACTCGGGCATTTTGAGCCTAGTTTCTATGTTAAGACTTAAAATTCAGGATCCAGCAAACTCCCTGAAGCCAGGTCACTTCCTGAATTCCACATTTCGTGAGTAACTCACAAATGCTAAATCTACACGTATGGCCTTTACAGAAAGTTTGCCAAATACATTCTGAAAGAAATTGTTACCTTGTTAGAGCTCCACAAGACCTGTCAGTAAGGACTATACACAATACCAATTAGTGCATTCCTGTTGTGATGTTGTGTACAAAGCAGCTATTATGCTCTCATTAAAATAATCTGAAGTTAACAAAATCTAAATCTATGTTTTTGATAAAAAGTTGTCCTTTGGAATTGTAAACTTATCACCTAGTGAAGGTGAACGATTGTCAGACTAAATGCTTAACCCAGAGGGAGAAGCCACTTCAAACCTACTTCATCAAAAAGCTTCCCTGGTGGTCTAGTGGTTAGGATTCGATGCTCTCACTGCCACAGCCCGGGTTCAATTCCTGGTTAGGGAATGAAAATTTATCTTGGCTGAGGCGGTGAAAGAAGTGAAGATGGTGGCATTCTGGAGGCAGGCCAGCCTGAGCTACATTCAGCACTCTCGAATGTGTGCGCAAGCGGTGAAGGCTGCCCTAAAGCCCCAGTACCAAGCAGAGGCAAAGAAAGCGGCAGATGTAAATGTTAAAGTCAACAAGCTGAAAGAGACTAAGCAGCTTCCACAGACCTGAGCTTTTGAATATGAGAACCCTTTGACCCATCATCCTGAAAGATGGAATTGTGAATCCATTTGAAGACTGTCCGCAAAACTGACCAAATGCTAATTAAAAATATATATCTTAAAAAAAATCAGTAATACTGGAGTTCCATTTTAAGAGCAGTTCGGACAAGTTTTACTGGTACTCTCCATTCCAAGTTTTATTGTCCTTTCCTTTTAGGTGGTTGGACATCAAAAGGTTGCTTGTGCCAGTCTCTCCGATAAGCTTTCTAAACTCTTATTCAGCAAAAATAGGGAATTAAAATTTAACTTTCAATTCCATATCTCCCTCCAGGACATACTGTTCAACAATTAGGGTTGAATCAAGGTCCTGAACTTGATTCTGAAGTTGTCAACTGAATTTTCTTTGTAGTTTCTCATCATTATAACAAAGAGAAGAGAAAATGTTGAGAATCTTAGTCACAGGTGGTAAAGCATTTGGGTGTACTCTTTTTTGAGCGGTGGGGGGCATAGGGAATGATTCCTGATCCTGAATGGTGAGACCCGGGATACACCCAATATTGAACCTTAGGCCTCAACCCTATTGAATGGTGAGCTTCGAACAGTAATAGGCAGCTCACCAGCCAAGTGGCATTGAATATCAGGCCACCACAACACCAACAGCAGCTTTCAGGTAGGTGAAGAGGCTGAGGGAGCGATCAGGGAAGTGGCAGTGGCTGAGGAGGGGTAAAATTGAAAGAGCAGTGTTAGGAACAGGAGCAACTGGGATTGGGAAAAGAAGGCAAAAGGGAATGAAGCAATGAATGGAGGAGAAGGGAGGAACTGGTGACTGAACGATAGGAAGGCACCTTCCAAACCCACCATCGATACTATCTAGAAGGACAAGGGCAGCAGATAGATGGGAACATCACCACCTGGAGATTCTTCTCCAAGCCACTCACCATCCTGACTTGGAAATATATCACCGTTCCTTCACTGTCACTGTATCAAAATCCTGGCAGCTCACCACCACCTTCTCAAGGGCAGCCAGGGATGGGCAATAAATGCTGGACCAGCCAACAACATCCACACCGCATTGTTAAAATCATAACTCTTTAAATTGGATTTTACTTTTTAAGATATGGAAGGACATTGCATTGTTTGGACATTGGAGGTTGCCCAAGAGATTTTTTTTTAAAATAGGTCATAAGTCCACCTTGGAACTGTGAACGAGCAGGTCTCTTCCAAGCAATCACCTGAGCTATATGATACCTAAGAAGGATTTGTTTGTTTGTTTGTTTGTTTTAAACTGCAAAGCCTTTTAATTAATGGAAAGCTGGAAGACAAAAAGGCAGAGGCAAACCTTAATTTTGAACCTGAGGTTTTGCTTTCAGTCTTGTTGAGAACAGAAGGCTACCCTGACAGGCTCTCTCTCTCTCCCTCTCTGCTTTGTGAAACCACGTGTGGTTCTTGACCTAGAGCCAGATAATCCTCATTTGAGTGTAGTTTATCTGCATAATTTTGGACTTGCTGGCTGAGACAGGAAGAATTAGTCCAGCTATACTCTGCTCCACACTGAAGCATCGTTGCTGCTGAACATCCCGACATCTACTGGGCAGCATATGTCTTCACATGGGTTTTTCTGAATTAGATTCTTTTTTCAATATAATGAGGCCTGTGGTAGAACTTTAATGGAATTTTATTTTATCTCATCTCTGCATGGGTCCTGAGGCCTGTCCATGGTGAATACTGGGTGAGTTGGCATGATAGTGTAAGAGCAAAGGGTGTTGGGTTGGGAGGCATGGGCTGGCATGAGTTGGCACTAAGTCGGCATAGGGGCTATAAAGGGCCATTGGGGTGAGCATGGAGCAAATGTTTGCATGGAGCATATGAAGGATTATAGGATGCATGCAGGAGCATATGTTGCCATGGTGGGCATGCAGGGTTATTGGGTGGGTACAGGGCATGCAGTGGCATGGATGGGGCATGGAGAGTGTGTAGGGTGGGGGGGGGGTAGGTGGGTAACAGGGTGAGGTGGGTGAGGGATGAAGGGAGGTTTCCTGTTTTATTCTTTTCTTAAACTTTGGACACAGTGCCAGAGCCCCAAAGCAGGACTTTCTCCCAGCGCACCTCTGCACCCGGCATCCTCCTCACTATGTCCAGAGTTGTCTGCTGTAACTCCTAACATAGCCTGCCCCCATGCCTGACCATCACCCACCCCCGTAAACTGAAACTCTGATGCCTGGGCAGCTATTTTTAAAAGTTGGGTTCATGGTGCCTGGAATTGTCTATGCTCTGCATATCTGACTTGCGAATGGAAATCCAGGCTGATGTTTTTTGAGGTTATATAAAAAAACCTGGCTTATCATTGCTTACGCAATGATGGTCAGAATTGTGTAATTGGTGAACTTGACCAGGGCACTGAAAAACTTCAGCATGATCTCGGGAGATGGAGTTTAACTAATTTGGCAATATAATGTAGCGTCCTATTTATTTGGTTTATTACTGCCTCACATTTCATACCCCAATGATCAAAAAGCCAACGAGCAACTCCCCATCGCTCTCAGCTTCTTTCTTCACAGGTGATATGTCGTCCATGAAGTCCATGTGCTTCCTGTTGTTATTTCCAATATATAAGGTGGAATGGTCCCAGATTTGCACTAAGTGTGATAGCGGTTTTACCCGCCAGCCACAATGGCGGCTTTTCACACCGTATCGTCCCACACCCGACGCATTAATTATGCATTCCCGGGAAACACACTGTTTCTGTGGTGGGTGGGCTTTCATTTGCCCGCCATGCCATCACCTCGCCGCTTCATCACCCCGAGTGCCACATTTAAAGTGCAGCCACACGTACACCTCTCAGTGCAGCCAGCCCACGAATGCCGCATGGAAGACAGGATGGCCCCGAATGGCAAAAAGTCTGCAGCACCCCCCCGCTTCAGTGACGTGTCTCTCGAGCACCTTTTGAACACTGTGAGGGCCCGCTGTGATGTCCTCTACCCCCGCTCTGGCCACAGGAGGGGCAGCGGCATCGTTATCACCAATCCAGCATGGGAGGCAGTGGCAGCGGGGGTCAGTGCCAATATCCTGCAAAAGAGGACATCCACTCGGTGCCGCTACAGGATGAATGGTCTCCTCCGTTCTGCCAGGGTCACTCACTCTTCTCATCACTCTCAACTCACACACTCACAAACCCATCACACATTCTCAGGGATCTCACACCTCAAGGGACAGCATCACTAACTCTCACACACACCCTCACATCTCTATCAAGCTCATATCCTCTGGAGCTCACATCCTCATCCTGTCCATGGCTCCACTCATCAAACAAACATTTCACACAGTGCCATGTGTCCTGCTCACACTCTCTTTCCATCTGTTTCCATGCAGGAGAAGCTGGTTCACAACAGCAGGGAGAGGTCCCAGACCGGGGATGGAGTGGCCTACATTAGGCTCCTCACTCACTATGAGGAGTGAGCCATTACATTGACTGGTGAGGACATGGACCCTGCCTGCGGTGACAATGAGGTCGGTAGTGAACACCCTCGTGAGGATCCTGCACCACATCATCCCCCTTTCACTGCAACTGTGAGTGTCTCTCTCTCCTGCTTTTGACTCTGCTGCCATGCACTAATTGGGCAGAATTTTCTGCCCACCGGGCGGGCAGACCCGACCCAATCTCCGGTGGGTGGGGAGCAGATCCCTGCCGGAGAAGCGGGCCTTGCCGCCATTTTAAGTGGGCGGGCCAATTAAAGCCCACCCAGCGTGACATCCGGCGGGAAGCACTTCCTGTGCAGGTGGGAGGGGATTCCCCAAAAGCGAGAGTGCGCTCTATCGCGTATGCACACGACAGAGCGCACATCTCCCTGAGACTAAGTGCTGCCTCAGGGAGAGCGCTGACAGTGCTTCAAACTTCAAAAATAGAAAAATAAAAAAATCATTAACATGTCCCCCTCATGTGACAATTCACACGAGATGGGACATGTTAATAAATTTCACTCAAACTTTAATAAACTTTTTTAAACCCAACATGAAACCTCATCCCGCTGGTGGATGGGGTTTCATGTTTTTTCAGAAGGCCGCTGGGGCTCCTGGCCTGCCCACCAGCCTTAAGGTTGGACGGGCAGGGCCTTAAATTGATTTAACTACCCTGTCAATGGCCTCAATTGGCCATTGACAGGTCGGCGGGCGGACAGCTGATCACACTGTCCCCCTGTCTTCCTGAATATTTAAATGGGGCGGGGTGACGTCAGAGTCATCCCGTGTCATTTTCCCGTCGGCAAGCAGGCCCCGCCCCCCTGCTCGCCGATGGAAAAATTCAGCCCATTAACTCTACTTTGATTCACAGGGAGCTCTGCCAAGCGACCGACAACCTCAGCCAGCCAGTCCCTCAGCTCCATCCACGTCCTCACCTCCAGACAAGAGGACTCCTCCTCCACTGAAGAGCTGGAAATGAGCAGCCTGGAATACCCGTCGAAGGGCTGCTGGGGAAGAGGCATCTGTGAGGCCCGAGTCAGATGACGAGCCTCTGGATTCAGCCACCCAACTTATCCTGGAGATTCAGCAGGAGGCAGGGGAACATCACACAGAGTGTTGGAAGCCTTCAACAGAGATACACATGAGACAGATGAGTGTGTCTGCCTGCTCTGTGATGAAGTGGTGCCCACATGTGCACATATGGAGGTCTCCATGGGGAGGATGGCAGATGCCATAGAGACCCTGGTCCAGTAGAACACGGAGATGTATGCAAATTGCACTCCATTGTGGGAGTCATGGGTGAGTTACTGCAGTGGCAACACAAGGGGGAAACGGGGAACCTCGACATCCCTCCAGGTGCTTCTTCTCCTCCAGGAGTCAGGCCGGGGTCCTCGGGCCCTCAGAGGGAGGAGGAGCAGCAGCTGAGCACCCCTGGGTCATCCACACAGGAATCTCAGGGGCTGTCTTCTCCCTCCAAGTCTCCTTTGCCTGTGAGTCCTGGGAGTCCCCACAACCTCATCCTCTGTCACCGCAGAGGGAGCAGATGGCTAGTGAGTGATTCTGGATGGAGAAGTGTGTGTGTGTCAGGGCATCTCAGAACCTGGTGTAAGCATCTCCCATGCATGCGGACCCTTCCTGTTTCATATTCATCTCAATGTCCCGAGCATTTTCAATGCTGCCCTCTGGGGTTCGCTTTCAGTTGTCTATCTGAGCTGACCTGCATCTCCACCCATCCACTGATCACACTCCCATGCAGCACCTGATCTCACCCATCAAGACCCTCGCTTCACTTTCAATTTAGACAGTATGGTCTTGATTTGGTTTCTTGTAAGTTCTCCTGTCTCTTCCCCTCCCCCAATCGTCCATTTCCTTTCCCCCATCACTGTTGACCCCCCTCACTGCCGCATCCTCAGCAGCATCACCTTCCACCTCCCCTCTGTGACCTACCAGACACAATGCTTTCCTTCGTGGACAGGTGAACGTACACATTCCCTTCCTTCCCAAAAACCCCACCCCAGCTACATTCACCTTCCTGACCTCCTCCACCCCACCCCCAGGGTCCATGTCTGCCTCCGAGTCCCCACCAACCACCCTCGCCGTCACTTCTACCACGGCCATCGAACCCTCACCCTCTCACCCTCCCACCTCACTCTGCCCTCGGTCATTCTCGCCATTCCCTCGTTACATGCCCACCCTCAGTTCACTCCCCAGGAGGCAGTCATGGGCCCATCAGAGCCCTGCCTTGCACATTCACCTGGGAATCCGCCCCCTCCGGACACCTTACCCCCTTGAAGCATCTCCAACACCCCTTGGAATACCTTTGCCCCTCCAGACCTCTTCCCCCTTGGAACCCCGTCCCCCCTCCTGGACTCCACCCACACTTGGTTCCCCCGCCTCCCCCCCACCACCTCTCCCCGGACTCCACCTCTGCTTAACCCTTCCTCCTTCCTGCCTCCTTCAGACACCCTTATTTCTTCTGCCATCCTTATTCCTCTCCACTCCCGACTCCTTCCTCCACTTTTACTTCTTCCTCCAACCTTACTCTGTCCCCTCTCCACACTCCTTCCCCCTCCCAACTCCTTCGCTTACACCTTCCACCCCCATTACGCCTAACTCCCGAGGTGCTGCCTTCTTCCCTGTTATTCCTTCTTCCCCCACAGTCCGTACCCTTCCCAACCTCACCCCATCCTGACACCTTCATTTCCCTCCTCCCAACCTCACCCATCCTGACACCGCTTCTTCTCCCACCCCCGGTACATCTACATAAGAACATAAGAAATAGGAGCGGGAGTAGGCCATTCTGCCTCTCAAGCCTGCCCCACCATTCAATAAGATCATGGCTGATCTGCCTCAGGCCTCAACTCCTCTTTCGTGCTAGCTCCTCATAGCTCTCAAATCCCCAATATTTCAAAAATCTATCTACCTCCTCTTTAAACACTTTCAGTGATCTAGCCTCCACAACTCTCTGGGGTAGAGAATTCCATACATTCACTACCCTCTGAGAGAAGAAATTCCTTCGCATCTCAGTTTTAAATGAATGTTCCCTTATCCTGTAACTATGTACCCTAGTTCGAGATTCCTCCATAAGTGGATACATCTTCTCAACATCTACCCTGTCAAGCCCCCTCAGAATCTTGTACGTTTCAATAAGATAGCCCTTCATTCTTCTAAACTCTAATGAATAAAGGCCTAACTTGTTTAGCCATTGTTGATAAGTCAACCCCTTTATCCCAGGAATCAGCCTAGTGAATCTCTTTTGAACAGCCTCCAATGCCAGTATAACCTTTCTTAAATACGGGGACCAAAACTGTACACAGTACTCCAGGTGCGGCCTCACCAACACCCTGTACAGTTGTAACAAGACTTCCCTATTTTTAAATTCCAGCCCTCTAACAACAGAGGCCAAAATTCCATTTAGCTTCTTAATTACTTGCTGCACCTGCATACTAACTTTTTGTGTCTCATGCACAAAAACACCCAGATGCCTGTGTGCTGCACTTTTTTGGAGTCTCTCTCCATTTAAATAATAGTCTGCCTTTTGATTCTTCCTAGCAAAGTGCATGACCTCAGACTTTCCTACATTAAACATCATCTGCCAAGTTTTTGCCCACTCACTCAACCTGTTTATATCCCTTTGCAGATTCCTTATGTCCTCATCACAACATGCCCTCCCACCTATTTAAGTATTGTCAGCAAATTTGGATTCATTACAGTCTGCCCCATCCTCCAAGTCTATTTGTATCTATTAATATCCATAGATAGTAAATAATTGAGGCCCTGGGACTGACACTTGTTACGTCTTTCCAACCTGAAAAGACCCATTAATCCCTACTCTCTGTCTTCTGTGCATTAACCAATCCTCAATCCATGTTAATACATTATCTCTAATACAGTGAGCTCTGATCTTGTGCAATAACCTTTTATGTGGCACCTTGTCGAACACCTTCTGGAAATCCAAATACACTACATCTACCAGTTCCCCTTTATCGTTTCCCAAACACAGCTGGACCTTCCTCTCCACCCGCACGACCATCATCCGTTGTGAACAGACCCTCGATAGTGACTCTCCACCTTCCGTGAGCTGGTTCGCAGCAGAGCTATGTCCATGAGAATCCACCCAGCATGTCATGGACATTCCTCCAGTCTGTCGTTGGTGTCAGGCTCCAGGATCTTCTACTCCTCGGATATCCACTATGTGAGCAAGGCTATATGTCCCAACTTCTGCACGTCACACTTGTCAAGACGTCTCCTGCATTAGCGTGCAATCACGCTGGCGTGAACAGATGATCCAATGAGTGGGAGGGATGATTCCGGCGGGTTGGAATAACGATATGCAGATGTATTACAATTAGTTTCCCGGCATCCGATGGCAGGGAACTCGATCCGCCATTGACCAGTTGAGCGGGCGATCGCAAACCGATTTTTGGCCTTCTCGCCATATTGTCCGCTCACTCCGCCTGACACCAACGGGCACGGATGATTCTGCCCTTAGTATTTTCTCTCTCCACTTGGCAGGATCCCCAGATGCTTCAACTTACGTTAAAAATTATGGGATGAGTTTAGCAGCAAGGTGTTTGGAATTTTTGAACCACAGGATCTAAACCTTCAACCTTCTTAGAGCATGGTGTTGTACACACAGTCAATACTGCTTGTAAACATTCTTACATTGCAACAGTGACTACACTTCAAAGGTACTATAGAGTTCTTTAGGACACCTTGAGATTGCAAAAGGTGCTATGTAAATGCAAGTCTTTTCTTTATTATCTAATACAGACTACCATTTATAAAATGTACTAACCCACTATATATCTGCAATGGAGCATGGGAATATTTACATTCCGATAGAATCTGGTTAGCTAAGAGTGAATTTGAGCCACAATTTGTGACTCCTTCGCACAAGGTTCATGGTCATTTATTCATGAGTTTGAGAACGACACAATGTTCAATCCACTGATGGATCAATATTTTCAAAAAAAAAGGTTCACAATTTTGTTCAACAACCAATACCATATAATCAGAATATGCAAGTAAATAGAAAATGTGGAATTAACCCTATGAATTATATCCCAAGGAAACCTTAAAAGGTTCATATTTGAGCCAATGTATACACTATTTTCCTTTTCCTGCAAGTAAGGTATAAATCATTTGAGCTTTCCTCTTATGGGTTATGGCCTCACCTGAATCTATCTATTCTGTTACAATTTTGTAATTCTCTCTTAGTTATCTGCTATTATATACTCTCCTTTTTTTTTAGCAGTTTTACAGTAGGTGATCACGGAAACATGTTATATGAGAACATGGTATGTTAGTACAATCATATATTGTGCTGTATTAGTCAGATCACCTTAATACAGATTTAATATTGCTTTCTTTTTACTTGCTTTCCTCCTTGATGGTAACCTAACCTCTGGAGACTCCAGCACTTGATACATTATCCATCGCAGGAGCCAAGAATTTTATGGTGGTGACATAAAAAGAGATATGGACTGAACCCACAATCATGATCAACTTCAGCCAGTGCAAGAAGAACAAAATCAAACTACATTGGAAAAAATATGCATCAACTGCTTTATTCTCCATTATGACTGCCAAAAAGCAATACCAAGCAGAGGTCGCTAACAAGGCTGGCAGGATCCATAAACTAATGCATTTGCATTATACGTTTTCATATATTGGCTACCTGAGTATTGTTGTATTTACGTGGGGTGAGTGTTTCGGAAAGCTATTGGGTAATCTATTAAGACTTGTGCTTTATGAAGTAATATCATCTTCTGCCATTAGCAACAGCTTGGATTACTCCCCCACCCCCTGATGTGAGCATAACTGACAGTAACTCTAGTTATAGCACCAGGATATTATAAAACATACACAGCCTACATTTCTTTGGCAGCAACTCTAAAATATGTTTTCTTAGGTTACTAGTGGGACCTCTAGTATGGAATAAGGACTTCGCTGCTTTTATATTTGGAGTCTGTATTGGCATTCCAGTCTATTCCAGTGCAGTAAATTGTTGGTGGTGCAGCAGCGGCTGAGCAACATGAATCATGCTTAAGATGAGCATTGATGACGTACATGATTAAAGAAACAAAATATTGCCTTCTTATTACATTACGAGAAAACAGGAAAAATAATTGAAAAGGGTCAGTGTAGATTCAGAGGAGTTTTGAACCTGGGTTTGGTGAGGGGCGGTGGGGGGGTTATAGTAAAGCGGAACCATTTGAGTAGTTAGAGCTCTTTTTATTAGAGCTGAGAAGGCATGGAGGTGATTTAATAGAAGCCTTCGACATTAAAAATTGTCCATGATAGATTGTTGGCAAGATCAGGCTCAAGCTAAGATTATCACAGAAATAATTAAAGTGGAGGATAGAAAGCAAATATTTTTTACACAGCACGTTGTGATGAATGTGACAATCTCTGCCACAGAATAACAAAAACTTGTTGAAGCAGAGTCCATCAATCCTTATAAATGGGAAACAGATACTTGCTTGAAAAGGAGGAATATTTACAAGTCTGAAGCTAGCAAGCTGAAACCTGACTGGAGAAAAGTACTAATGATAGCTTGATCGACAAAATGGCTCCTAATTTCTATGCGGTGAGCTACACTGTATTTGCATCAGCGTGAGAGGAGTTGCACCCGCCAGTACTCGGTGGTGGTATTTGCCACAGTTTTGTGCGCCAGCTCTTTTGCATAGCGATTGGAAGAATAGTCCTCTGTGAAACAGTAATGTGGTGAGATGGTTGGAAATTAGAGTTCAGTCTATTAAAAGTTAGTTCTGGCTGAAGATTGCAGGAACAGGCTGGGGGAGCAGCCGGAAACTACCAAAGGGCTTGGCTCAATCAGTTGATGTCAGCTCACTTGACGGGATGCCTGATGAGTGTTTTCATGAATGTCTGCCACAGGAGCGACTGGCTTAGGCGGCCAAAGAAGGAACAAGGCCTTGACACAGGGACCGAGAATTTCTGTGGATCTCCAAAGCTCTCCTTGTCAAATTGGAGCACAGAAGATACAGTCTGCTAGGCGGCCATAGAGAAAACTTCCATAAAATGCCTTTCATTCCATGTGTGGGAAGTAGCACTGATACTGAGAGCCAACTCTCTCAGCCTCAGGGCTGCAGGTCAGAACTACAAGAAGTTCAATGGCCTGATCAGGGCAGGCAAGGTAAGACACAGGCCACCTTCCCTTTTCTTCTTGGGGCTCCTGGGCAGCAGCACACTCTTCACCCTCTCAAAATAACAATTAACTGTTCACAAAGCATGCTGCAAAAGGCGAGAATACCTTGGGATCTTCCATTTACAGCAATTGCTTCAGTGCACAACTTTAATACAACTTCCTCCACTTTAACAGCGTGATACAGCTACATCTCTAACTACTCTTACAATGCCACCTATCACACAGTTCAACATTGCAAGTCATCACTTGGCTTACTCGTTCTTTGCCAGTGAGAGGCAGCTGATGGGTGTATCCCTAATATTAAGGATCTTAACCTTAATGAAGCAAATTGCAAGACACTATCCATTGGCAGGGGAGATGGCAGGGTCGGTGTCATGGTGCAACTGTCTGGTTAATATCTAAACAATTACACAATCACTGTGGCATCCCTTGGGGCACAATACAGTCACAAGCTTCCACCAGCTTATTTGCCTCGTACTCTGGGTGGGGTAATGCTCAGCTGTTCTTTGCTTGGACCTTTCTATCTTCAAAGGAGTGGGGAAGAAAGAAGCAGTTGATGAGGAAGAAGAGGAAAATGATGATTATGACAAGGATGAGGTAGAGCAGGAGGAGTAAAGACAGAATTCTCACGGTGGCAGATGATGAAAAGGATGATGATGAAGTGGGGGGGCTGCCAGAGTCCATCCAAACAAAAAGGTCCCACAACATCGGCTTACCCCATGTTTTTGGCCTTCGCCTCTTAGATCCCAACATTTCCATTACTTGGTAACTCACTGCATGCACCAGCAGGAAGGGCCCAATTGCATTGCATTACTTGGGGAGAACAATTCCAAGGTGAAAGGCCAATAGAAATTGCTTCTGTTCTATTTTGCAGCTCAAAATAGTACCATGATGGGATTAAATAAATATCGAAAACTATGTGGAAATTTAGGGCCAATGTCCTCCTTTTGCCTGGTACTATAGGAAATAGGAACTGAAGTAGGCCATTCAACCCCTTGAGCCTGTTCTGTTATTCAATTTGATCATGGCTGATCTGTAACTCCACATAGTTGCTGTCTCTCCACATCCCTTGATACCCCTACCTAACAAAATCCTATTGAATTTGCTTGAATTTTCCCAGCCTTTTCCTGGAGAGAGATCCACATTTCCACTAGGATTTGTTTGAAAAGTGCTTTCTGATTTCACACCTCGCTGGCCGAGTTCCGGTTCTAAGATAATGCACCTTTTCTTTTCCAAATTCACCAACCAGAGAAAATACTTTCTTGACATCTACCCCACTGAATCCTTTAATCATTTTAATGGCTATTGGGTGGGTAAATTGCACCACCCACTCGATGTCCTAGGAGAGAAGCTGAGTAATTTTGATGGTCGGGTCTCGTTTGCGTCTAATTGATGAGCTGTGAGCATTGAACCAGCACTCACAGGAAGCTTACGAATGGAAAGAGGGGATGGAAATATTGGCGGATACTTCACGGATTCAGATTAGAAGTTAAGATTCAAAAGAAGGGGAGCCCATGGGGAACAGCATTGGAGGACAGGACAGAGTGAAAAAACATACTTGTGCTGTTTCTGGAGTGGCCTGCATTAGTCCCAGGCTACTTCTTGTAGTCTCTCGAGGCAAGGAGGTCACTTGCCACAGAGCACAGTGCATGGCAAGAATCTGTGCGTGGGGTCTTTCAATGTGTTGAGGCTGTTGCACTGCAATACCAAACATAGGATTCTGGCTGACCAGGAGAGACTCCCACTCTTACTGTCTGCTGTCGGAGTATTGGAAGGATTTGCAGATTGATAATCAATCTGTTTGGCCATGCAATGAGTGCACCTACTGTGGCCATCAAGTCCCAGAGTGGGACTCAGACCAGGAGCTTCTGGCTCAGAGGTTGGGACACTACCCACTGCACCACAAGACCTCCTACATTAGTCCCATCAAAGACCAAGCTACCCTATGGCTAGGGCCAATGGTCAGAGTGAATGTGCATGCTTCATGCATTAATTACACAAAACTTGAGTTCCAGCCCTATGTACATTACTGGACTCCAATTTGTGTACCTCCATGTGAGGTGCCTGCCTGAACTTGGTGAGCAGTCTTTCTACCCAGGACCAATGTGAAATAGCAGCAGGAAGGTTCTGGAGCAGGATGGAGATGCCAAGTTCAGTGCCATGACTTTCAGAGTGTTGCCCTCTCAATCACCACCGATCCTACCAGCTCTATGGTTTCTCAGATGTAAGTGTAGCCACAGCACTGCCTCGGAATGCACTTTTGTCAGAGGACTGGTTTAGAAATGTTGGTGTTGATGTGGGCTTAGGATATCATGCCCTGCCAGAAGTGCTCCAAACACCAAGCCCCATGGTTCTTTGGGAGGCCTCTCGGTTTGGTTCTGGCCAATCTGTGCCGGTTTTTAACATGTCAAGTCAAAGTACGTATTACCTCTTCCTGAGGCTCTCAGCTCAGAGTTGCCATCTTC
Source organism: Carcharodon carcharias (assembly GCF_017639515.1). Classification (NCBI taxonomy): domain Eukaryota; kingdom Metazoa; phylum Chordata; class Chondrichthyes; order Lamniformes; family Lamnidae; genus Carcharodon; species Carcharodon carcharias. The sequence goes on along the minus strand of NC_054468.1, from coordinate 109,676,323 downwards.
ACAGACAGCCTGAGTCCAAACCAGAATTTAAGGAGATAGAGAGATAGTACAAGTACCATTGACAGAGGACCCTGACTGCATCTTTTTGAGAGATTCAGGGGTTCGGATTATAGTTCCAGTGTGAATATCAGCCAATTATACGATTACTACTAGTTACAGGTTGAAGCATTAACCCTAATACTATAAGTTACATATAGGCTATCACTGAAATAGGTATCACTACTTACTTATCAGGGGAATCTGAGTGATACCAGTATTACTATTAGATATTGGTGCAATTTCAGTGGGTTATTTTTAATTACTGGTGGAATCAAATTTCCTGCTCCCTCTGGTTTCTTAACTGCAAATCCTACTCTCACCTTTTCCCTCCTCCCTGACCTCGATTCCCTTCTTAACCTTCTCACAAAGTGATCTCTTAGTCCTTGGAACCACTCACACAACAGCTGTTGATGCAAATCCAATGAGCAAAGATATTCAACTACAGGGCACCCTATTTTTATAAGATAAGTGCACCACCATTTTCAGATGTTATATGATCAGATTGGCCATTCTACATTTAGTCATGTGTAATGTGTCAAACGTAATTAATAATTTGACAGTAAAGGAGCATTTTGAAAATAGTGAACATAGCATGATAGAGCTGGACACTTATAATAGTGTCATTCAAGGCCTCATGATGTCTCAAAGGGCCTCACAATCAATGAAGTACTTTTGAAGCGTTGCCACTGTTGTAATGTAGGAAATTCAGCAGCCATTTTACACACAGCAAGCTCCCACAAACAGTAATGTGAAAATCTGTTTTTGTGGTAAATATTGGCTAGGACACTGGGGAAAACTCACTTGCTGTTCTTCAAAATAGTGCCATTGTATCTTTTGCATCCACTTGAGAGAATAGATGGGGCCGCCGTTTATGTCTCTTCTAAAAGATAAAGATTATGACAGTGTAGCACTCATTCAGTACAGTACTGGGGTGTCAGACTGTATTTTTGTGCTCAAATTTCTGGAGTTGTTCTTGAACCTGCATGACTTAGGGAGCAAGAGGGTTACTCATTGAGTGATGGCTAATTCCGATGACTACATTTAAGCTTGCAAAGGAGAAAGTTCACATACAAACTAACGTTTTAATCTTAAGTAAGGCTGACTTTGAAGGAATGAGATGTAAACTGACCCTGGGCTGAGCTGTTAATAGGCAAACCTGCAGAAAAACAGTAGGAGGTATTCAAAGAAGCATTTAGTATAATACATGAAGACCAATACATACCAGTAAAGTGTAAAAGTCCCACTTGCACAGTCAAGCAACTGTGGTCAATATATGAGGTAATTAATATAAAACTAAAGGAAATAGCTTACAGAAATAACAAGAAAAGTGGTAATCGAGTGGGCTGGGGGACAAATATGAAAAGCAACTAAGGGATACAAAGAAAGTATTAAGAGCTGCCAAGGGGAATATGAATATAAGCCAGCAAGTAATATAAAGGCTAACAGTAGATGTTTTTATCAATATGTTAAGGTTAAGAGAGTAACTAAGGAAAATGTGGACCAATTACAGATAGACACAAGTAATACTTCAACAGACAACAAGCAATGGTAAATTTATTAAATGAATACCACTGTACCTGGTTCCATAATAAAGGAAGGATACCAATGTTAAAAGGCAAACTGAAAATAAATCAAGGAGAGGATGTTAGTAGATATAAGTAACAAAATGATAATGGAGAAAATAATGGGACTTAAATAGATAAACTACCAGGAACTAATGATTTCCATCCCACGGTAGTAAAAGAAATGAGAATATTAAAAGGAATTGTAAAAGCTTTAGTCATAACTTTCGAAGCTGTCTTCATTCAAGAATTGTGCTGTTGGGTTTGAAAATAAATGAGTGACATTAAGAAAGATGAAAGAAAGACATCTATTACTGGACTGTCATTTAATATTAGGTTTGGAGGAGCAATTTGAATTGGTTATTAGTGAGACAACTTGAATCGCGGGTGCTTTGGCATATATGGGAATGCAGAAAGAAAGCAAAGGGGCAGAATTTTCTGCCTGTTGGGTGGGCGGGCTTGACCCAATCTCGGGTGGGCGGGGAGCCAATCCCCACCAGAGAAGCGGGGCCCGCTGCCATTTTACGTGGGCGGGCCAACTAAGGCCCACCCAGCTATGATGTCCGGTGGGAAGCGCTGTGCACTCCCTGTGCGGGCGGGGGGGGGGGGGGCGATTCCCCAAAAGCGAGAGTGCGCTCTCTCACACATGCACACGACAGAACGCACATCTCCCTGAGGCTAAGTGCTGCCTCAGGGAGAGCGCTGACAGCTGTATAAACATGAAAAACAGGGGAAAAAAATCCTTAACATGTCCCCCTTCATGTGACAACGTCACACGAGATGGGACATGTTAATAAATTTCATTAAAACTTTATTCAACTTTTTAAATCCTGACATGAAACCTCATCCCGCCAGTGGATGAGGTTTCACGTTTGTTCTATTCCCCACCGGGGCTCCTGGCCGACCTGCCAACCTTAAGGTTGGACGGGCAGGTCCTTTAATTGTTTTAGTGATCCTGTCAATGGCCTCAATTTTGCTGATTTTGCTGCGCCCCCACCTTCCTGAAAATTTAAATGGGGTGGGGTGACGTCGGGGATTTCCCCTGATGTCATCCCGCACCACTTTGTGTGTCAGCAAGCAGGCCCCGCCCCCTGCTCGCCGACGGCAAAACTCAGCCCAAGGTTATAAATGGTTATGAATTCCTGTTGATAATATTACCAGCTGTGTACCTAACTCATCCACAGGGCAGTCCTGTGTCCTCTTTTTTAGGGAAGGCTTTAACCAATTCTAAATGAATGGGTTGGCATCTTCAGAGCTGTAGCATATGAACATGCCTGCCCCAATATATCACTCCAACCTATTTGTGGATACCAGCCTGATGGACAGCACCCATTGGGCACTGTGCCTGACTTCAATGGATCTCTATTCACTTGTAGGACTTCTCTGTTCAGGTTCCATTGTATTGCTCCGTGTCCTGCCTAGGATCCTACAAACTGAAGGCAGCCAGCCTACTGCTCATTTATTCACAAATACCTCAATAAATGAGCACTTAACTGTGTCCCATAGACAGATGAGGCAGAAGGTGCACTTTGTCACCTCCCTTCTTTTGTAGGCCAGTCTGGAATCCCAGGGCAACTAAGGAAACGTGGGATGCCTGTCATCATTGGCATCTTCTTAATTTCCCTTTCTTTCACACCTGGGAGAGTTGATCACATGGAGGGCAATCTGAATCGGGAATGAAGCAAAGTCTGTTCCTAAGGCAAGTGTGAGTTCAAAGACATTTTTTTTCTTAAATTAGCGTTCATATTTTTATAATTCTGATGTAGTTTCAGTTCTAGAAGCAATAGGAGTTGGTGTTTTATTAGCAGCTGAAATGTTTCAGAGAGCTTTCATGCATTTGAGGTCTTGTAGACTTTTAAACTGAGGCAGAGAAGGCTGAATGCTCCTGTTTCCCAAGTAGTGACAACTCAAAGGTAATCTTAGTGAGGGTAGGTGGTTAAAACTAATCTGAGTTTGTTTTTTTTGGCACATGCAAAAGATTATGATAGTTCGTGTAGAGTTTACGCTAACCAACAGCACTGAAAAACCAAGCAATAAATTCTGATCAATAACGCTGCAGCATTCCAATGCACCTCACTTGATTCTATTGGCTTTCATATCACTTCAGAACTCTTAACTGTTACTGGCGCAAAGCAGATTAATCGTGTTCCCATCTACAAAATGTTCTTCTTCATCATTCACTCCTCTATATTTTCCAAAAAGATACTTGATTCGTCAAATTTATAAAAGTACATTCCAAAATATATCACATTGAATATTATAGGGAGGGTAATTGAGTTCAACTTATCTCCATTTAGCATGCTCTTCTCTGAGGTCCCTCAATGCAATTTCAATAATCTTGTTATTCATAAGATACATTCCATGTCAGGCACACTTCCCGTGGGATTTGACACTATTTTCAGCCTCTCGGTGCCCAATGGCTGAAAGAACTTAGGTGATGACCTTTCCCCATTCCGCCTCTGGGGCAGATGCCCCAGCAAGTTTCTGGCATCTCCTCTCCCCTCCTGCTAATGTAGGGAGGTGATGGCGTGGTGGTATGGTTGCTGGACTAGTAATCCAGAGACCCAGGGTAATGCTCTGGGAACTTGGGCTTAAACCTTACCATGGCAGATGGTGGAATTTGAATTCAATAAAAATCTGCAATTAAAAGTTTAATGGTGACCATGGAACCATTGTTGTAAAAACCCATCTGGTTCACTAATGCCCTTTAGGGAAGGAAATCTGCTGTCCTCACATGGTCTGGCCTACATGTGACTCCAGACCCACAACAATGTGGTTGACTGTTAAATGAACAAGGGCAATAAATGCTGACCTAGCCAGTGATGCCCACATCCCATGAATGAATAATAATTCATGTGACAGCTCTTGGATGCTGCTCCTGGTGTTACCCTTTGTTAGTTTTCTACAAGTAACACTAGGGCCCTTTAAGATTGGAAAAAGAATCATCTGGGCCTTACAGTTCGAGATTCATTTTGGCTTGTTTTCAGCCCCAGACTCAGCATTGTGTGCCCAAAGCAAAAGGTCTAAGGATCAATAGAGATTGGTCTTTTGAGGAATCTTTTGTTCCCTCATTTGCTTATTTTGAGTGAGCTGCCACCAAGGAGAATCCAATTTATGGCTGGCAGTGGCTCTCAGGACTAATCCCAGGAGCTGAGAGCGGAGCGAGCTGCTAGGACAGTGCGGCAGGGGCATAATGACAAAACCTGCAGAGTAGGGTGAACACTCGGGCTCCATCTGACTTCGCAAGATGTTTTAACAACAACATTGTTTTTATCAATATTCATCTCTCATCAGTGCTGAAGAATCCAGGTCTGCTCAGCAGGAACTGTTTCTCCCAGGAGACCTTCAACTGGCCCCGAATGAATAGATTCAAGGACCTAACATCATGGACCCTAAAAAAATGGTCACAATGAATTTAGCAGTAGAGCTAATGCCCTCGCCCATTGGGCACAAATGTTGCATTGTTAAATTGGTGCACGCTTTATGCCTGCAAAATGTGCAATAATTTCTATCCCTTTGAATACCACAACATTATATCAATAAAATCTGCAAGTTAACGTAGAAACATTGGATTCTGTGCTGACTTATGAGATGACAGTCGAACTCTAAAAGGCTACAGCAACCGGGTTTCACTGCTGTACCCCAAGTCATTCATATATGGCCCTTCCTCAAAACCAATGGAAAAATAGATGGACAATTGTATCCCATGCAAGACCAAAGTATTTCCTGTTGGAATTGGGGTCAGACAGGAATAGAAAAACGCGTGAATGAAATTGGATCAGTGCATAGTGGCAGAGCAGTTTGTATGAGACAGCCTGCGTGCAATTTTAACACCCCACCCCACCTAAGGATCAACCAGAATGGGATGAGATATAAGGTTCAATCGTTATCAATGAAAAACGTATAAGAGCATAAGGGCACAAGAAATAGGAACAGAAGTAGGTCATCTGACCACTCGAGCCTGCTCTGCCATTCAATAAAATCATGGCTGATCTGTTTGTGGCTTCAACTCGATTTTCCTGCCTGCCCCCCATAACCCTTGTCTCCCTTGTAGATCAAAAATCTGTCAAACTCAGCCTTGAATTTATTGAATGACCCACTGCTCACTGGGGTAGAGAATTGCAAAAGGTAATAACCCTCTGAGAGAAGAAATTCCTCCTCAACTCCAACGTAAATACCCCTTATTTTGAAACTGCGCTCACGAGTCTTAGAATCCCCCACGAGGTGAAACATCCTCTCAGCATCTTCCTGCCTTACTGAGAAACAGAAATCACATCCATTGCTGGCAGGTCCCTGGAGACAGGCCCCCCCTTGAAAGCAGGAAATGACCATGTGCAGGTTGTCGTTGCATGGCCAGGGCGAGGCTGATAATCTAATCGGATTTAAAACATTACCTTATATACTGAGAGAAAAGGGTCAGAGGGGGGTATAAAGCCACAGCTACAGAATCTAGGGGCTCCAGCTATTAAGTGTGAAGTTGTGTGTAAGAATTCATTCAGTGGACCAACCACCCAGGGACGAGCTCCTGCACATGGGTCTTACTAAGCACCTGGTGTTGTAAGTATGTACTATTGCTTAGTGGGTTAACAAGGGCTTTACACATAAAGTGGAAATTGGATCTATAGTTTGCTTCATGTCATTGATACCAAAGTACGAGGTGAGGACATTAGAGGCTAGTGAGACCCCTTGGTTAGGAGTCTTGCAACCACTGACGCACAGTGACAGCAGTGTGTACCATTTGCAAGATGCACTGCAGGAACTCGCCAAGGCTCCTTAGACAGCACCTTCCAATCCCATGGCCTCTACCACCTCAAAGGACAAGGGTAGCAGATGCATGGGAACACCACCACCTGGAAGTTCCCCTCTAAGACACTCACCATCCTGGTTTGGAAATATGTTGCTGTTCCTTCCCTGTCGCTGGATCAAAATCCTGGAACTCCCTCCCTGTCAGCGCTGTGGGTGTACTTACACCACATGGACTGCAGCAGTTCAAGAAGGCAGCTCACCACCATCTCCTCAGGGGCAATTAGGGATTGGCAATAAATGCTGGCCCTGCCAGCGATGCGCACACCCCTGAAAGAATAAACAAAAATAGAGCTAAATGTCTTACCTGCTTTTAGTTACATTGAGTAACCTATCAATAATGATATGCATTTTTATTGCTTTATTGTCCTATTGCTTTCCACGGACAGAAAGCGGGCAGGTTCTCTAACAGGTGGGCAATTTACCAGGATGCTGCTCGGAGACAAAAACACCCCCATGGTGTTTGGAAATAATTTGCATTGTTTACAGGTTTGAGCCTAAAACCTCTGGCCTCTTCTGAGCCAGGTGGAGGGGGAGAGGTAACAAAAATCACTGTCAATCACATTGCAGTGACTCCGATCTGATGCATGTGTGGACGTCAGGTCAGTGAATGGATTGGATCATGCAGTAATGCCACCCACATTCGACTTGTTTGCTAATGCTCAATTTAGATTGACCACTTGAGTGAATTATGGGATGGCTGCCAGCACATGAAAAGCCAAGCGAGAGGGAGCACCCTGAGGAACGGAGCAGAGAAAGCTGAAAAGAATAGAGGTTCTGTTCTTCCTCTTCCTGTCTTGCTTGTATTTCTTTTGCTCTTCCAACACATTTGGGTGGTTGATGGATTGTACACATGAGCACAACTCGACACAAGGCAGTTAGCTAACAATGTTTCTTATCCAACTTTCCATCATCCATGCCGAGCCTCTGATATCTAGAGTGTGGTAACCTGGGGATTGCATGGTGCCCAAAATTGTGAACATTGTTAACATTTCGCCATTGACTATAGAAGCCATTGAGCATGTGAAGAAAATACTCAGAGTCACAGGGAATCTGCCACAGGCAAGGTTGCCCCTTTCTCCTTTCTCACACCAGATCGACAACTCCCCTCAATTTCAAGGCTTTTAGAAAGATGCGGTTGGGGAGATTTCAATGATGCTTACGAAGAATATACCCAAAGGCCCAATCATTTATGTTCTGATGACACACCCAGTGTGGATAACATACAACATTCCCAAAAACTACAGAGAATGGAAATGAGTGCCGGCTTCTCTCTTACAGTCTCAATCAGTCTTATTGTTCAAAAAAAAATCATCTTTGGGAAAGATTATCTATAAAATCAAGACCCTTTTGGAAAGTAATATGGATTTAAAAGAATGATGCTGCCATTATTTGGATTGAGCTTTTGCACTTACTATAACGTAACTTGAAATATTAACTTATGGGTGTAACCTGGGTATGAATGTAGAAACTAAGTTATACTTTAAAATAAAGCATGCAATTGTGCAGCAAAATGCTTCCCTCATGTCCAAAGGAAAAAACAGCAAGTGGGACAATGTTTACAACAATAAGGTGTGCTATAGGTAACAGGCCAACACTGTAATGCTAGAATGTCATCTAAGAGATATACTTTGCCCTCCAGATTCAGTGACGCTGTACGCCAGATTTCTTCTGTAACCTCATGGTTTTTTTAAAACCTTTTTCTTTCTCCACACCGGCTGCTAGTTGACCATTTCCTGTTGTGTGTTGTTTTTCCTTCTATTTCCCCCAAGACACAGCAAAACCATTTGCCGTTTGTCCCCACATCCTCCTCAAATATTCACTTAGTGAATAAAGTCTTATCACCCGCCCAAACCCCCCACCCACTCCCGCCTCTCCCCACCACCACCCCCCCCGCCCCCCACCACCGCCTCCCCCCCCCCCCCCCCCCCCCCCCCCCCCCCCCCAACCCACCCATGGATACACCAACTTTCATCACATCGAGTATTGGCTTTTAAGGCTTTTGGCTTAGAAGATGAAGGAAGTGGTGTGATTACTCAGCCTGTGTAGAGCTGATGATCAGATAATTCACTTGGCCATCACAGCTGTACACACAGTGAGATTATGTGCTCTTGTGTGACAGCTCATTCAGGGACACTTGACTAAATGGAATGATTGCTTCTTTTCACCATTATATTTGGATATGGACAAACTCTGTGAACTAAATCTGAGAAAGGCCAAGGATTTACCGAAAATGCAGATCGTTTTTGTCCAATTCAACACTTGAATGGCACATGGCGTTTGCAGTAGTGAATCTGACCTTCATTAAAAGCGGGAGAACTGGCGGAGAGTCAGGGTGGGAGCGAGCCTGAGGGGAAACTGTGGGAAAAGAGAGAGCCTGTGTCCCCATCATGGCAGGGGCGGGTCTGTAAAACCTGATGAGCCATTCAAAACTTCATTGACTTCAACGGGACTGTAAAGTCCCGCTGGCATAAAATTCCCCTGGCATAAAATGTGTGAGAGCTATTCGTAGAGCACTGAGTAAGAAATTCAAAGCTTCAAAGCAAATGGTGTGGAGGGAGCGGATCGGTGGGTGACTGGTAAGTATTAGTCGGTCAGGTTATTTAATTAACTGCTGAAAATCACTTGATGGCACTTTGCATTGTTAGTAGTTTTTAGATTTATAAAGTGATACCCAGCAACTTTAGTTAACTTTTCACTGGTTTAGCTTCTGTTTTTCAAGGTTGGATGACAGGAGACAGCAGTAGAATTAGAATTATTCCAACAATAGCGGGGACCAGATTGAGGAGAATAGCAAACGTGATGAAAGAGATATTAAACTGTGTGCATGTCAATATACATAGTGTAACAAATAATATTAGTGAGCTGCAGACACCAACGGGGTTTTGGTGTGATTGTTGTATTGGATACATGGTTCAAACAAGGTGAGGAATGAGTTTTTTAATGTTCCTAGTTACCAGACATTCAGGAATGAAAGGGAAGAAGGAACAGGAGGGGGTGCGGCAGTATTGATTTAAGATAATGTTACAGTTCTAAATAGAGAAGATATACTAGCAGGTTCTCGAATTTAAGCTACTTGGTTTGGTTTAAGGAACTGATCAGGGAAAGTTGTTACATTAGGCGGAATCTTGTGGAGGTGATGAGGGTCTTGGAGAGCTGGCCAGACCCCTGTGTCACCTCTGTGCAAGAAGGCCTGCCTGCTGCATCTTGTGTCACTCAGACAGTTGACAGGCCAGAGCCGGGCCTTCCCATGGAATCAAGCACACCAGAGGAGGAAGTCTCGCTCATTGAGAGCTGCTAGCCAACCTGGGGTCTGCAGATCTTTTGAATAGCAGACTGGTATTTGCCCCAACCTTGACTATATGGGTTTTTAAAAACAAATTAAATATTTTCAATCTGTTTCGCCTCAAACCTGCCGCAATTCACATTCAGTCTTCAGTGCCGTAAAGACAGCACAAAAGAAGAAACAGAAGAGAAGACCGGTATTTATATAGCACCTATCATGACCTTGCAGCCAATGAAGCACTTTTAAAGTGTAGTCACAGTTGTATTAAAGGAGGCACAGTTTTCCCTTTGCAAGTATCACATTCAACACTCTGCTAATGACACGATGATCTGTTTTTTAGCAACACTAGTTGAGGAATAAAAATTTGCTAAGCCACTGGGTATAAAGGTCTGGGACATTTAGGAATTAATGTGGGACTGAGTACATTACTGCCCAAACAGTGATGTAAGAGAACACATGACCCTCATCCAGGGTCAGTCGAGTGTTGGACAGAGCTGTGTGTGTAGTGATATCCTCGTGCTGTCTATTTGTAAAACAAATGAGGTACGTGGATTCCGTTTGCTTGAGGATCTCTGGTGGGGTTTATTTACTGTTAAATCAATACAAGCAGTAGAGCAATCCCTAGGCATATCCTGTTGTCTAGGATAATACAGCGCAGAGAGAGGCTGAGGTTCCTGGTCACATGGTGACATGCAGGTATCTGGCTTATTTGCATGTTGAGCTTCTTAAAGGGACATCATTCTTAAAGCGATATTACAGCAGTGTGTACCAGCAAGCATGGAGACAGCTCCTAGCTGGTAGCCTTTACTGTATATTTGTGAGCAGCTCTAAGAGTCAATCCAGACTTACAGTTAACCCACGTATGATTACGAAGACTTCTTCAGACCTACTGAACTGTAACCAACACCTTACAACAGCCACCAGGGAGAGCTGGCCTACTCCTCTTTGAAATAGCACAGCGGGATCTTTCACACCCACCTGAGAACAGTCAGGGCATCAGTTTAAAACCTCATCTGAAAGCACAGCACTTGAGCTTTAGCTTAGATTTGGTACGTGCTCATGTTGACGGAGCGGGACTCACAATCTTCTGACTCCGAAGCAAGAGTGCTACCCCCTGAGCCAGAGCTGATACAGGAGTGCAAAGGGGCACTGAATGTTATGCACTGAATGTGGCTGATGTATGACCGTCAGGACTAGGTTCAATCTGCCATTTTCCCCAAGTTGCTAATCCTGTCTACAGAATCCTAGCGAAAAGTCAGAGTTGCCATTGGCCAGCAGAAAAAGAGGTATGTAGGTTCAGCTCAGTGGAGTTTATTTACAGTCAAATCAGTAGAGCAATCTCAAGGCACATTGTTTTCTCTATTTATTCGTTCATGGGATGTGGGTGTCGGGCATCGCTGGCTAGGAGAGCATTTATTGCCCACTCCTTGTTCAGAGGGCATTTTAAGAGTCAACCACATTGCTGTGGGTCTGAAGTCACATGTAGGCCAGACCAGGTAAGGACAGCAGATTTCCTTCCATTAGTGGCCCAGATGGGCTTTTATATTTCATTGTTTCATGGTCAACATCAGACTTTTAATTCCAGATTTTTATTGAATTCAGCATTTGAATCCAGAGCATTACCCTGGGTCTCTGGAATACTACTCCAGTGACAATACCACTACATCACCACCTCTGCGCACACCCACTGAGTAAAATATCCGGTTGTCTAGGCACACCTATTGGCAGAATCCTGGGAGTGCAGGTCATTGATTTTGTCTCCCTCAATTTGCAATGCAAGATTAAGTAGATTGGGGGAGGGGGGAGAAATGAAGGATTTACACCCCAGTATACAACGGTAAAACTATGAATGGCCATATGCTATTCAGGCTATCCAGCTCATTTTAACAATGAAATCCATTCTTCCAATTCATGGGAGACAATTTCCTGCTCAATTCGGCCCTGGTATCACGTATCTTAACAAAAATAAAACTCTGCACATGCTAGAAAACTGAGGTAAATATAAAAAATGTTAGAAAACACTCAGCAAGGTCAATGAGCTCTCATTAGAACTGGAAGATCCTTGAGAGTTAAGCTAGTGCCAAGTGGGGGAACGGAGGGAAGAGCAGAGGGAGAATAGAAGAACGACAAAACAACGTGATAGGATGGAGGGCAGGATTAAATGAGAAAATGGATGATGGTGCAAAGTCAAAGGAAGACGTAATGGGGAATGTCCAGAGGAGATGCAGAAGAGCATGGAAAACCTAGGGTCATGCACCAATCAACCGCTCACCAAAATCTATAGGATTTGATATATCCTTAATCGGAAAGACCTCCGTCCAATTGAGGTTGAGTCATATACAGACTGCACTGAAATACTATAAACACTTAGGGCAGAATTTTTACTTCATTGGGCGGGTGGACCCAAGAGCAGGAGTGCGATGGCCAATGGTCAGGCCCCGACCACAATTTCATGCTGGCCAATTAACGGCCAACCAGCGTGAAATGCACTCTGATAACCTCAGCCCTGCCTGGATGGGGACACGAGGAGCATGAATGCTGAAGCGTGTGCGCCAGAGTGCCCTCAGTGAAACCCCCCTGAAGGCACAGAGCTGCCTCAGGAGGCTGAAGATTTTTAACATTAAAAATAAAGATTTCAAAAATAAGGAAAACATGTCCCCTGGTGTGACTCTGTCGCACGGGCAGCGACATGCTGAAAATGAGTTTGTTAAATATTTTCTGTTTTTTTATTTACTGTCCGGAACCTCACCCTGCCCGTGGATGAGGTTTCATTAAAAATGCAAAGGCCGCTTGGCCTATTGGCCCACCCGCCAACCGAGCATTGAATGTGTAGTGAAAAATTCGATTGCTTAAGGGCCTTAGTAGGCCTCTTAATGGTCAGTGAGCACGCTGCGAGAGTGCGCGATGATGTCGGGCCGCTCGTCCAACGTCACGGCGCACTGTTTTACTCCCGTTCAGGTTGGGCGTGCACCCTCCCAACGAGGGAAAAATTCTGCCCTTAAAATAATATCAAAAGAAGAGAAATGGAGCTCTTCGGGCTTGTTACCAATGCAGAAAGGATCAAGCGCCTGATCACCACCTCAAAGATTAAGGCCAGAATTTCCCCCTCGTTGGGTGGGCTCAGCGGGAGTGGTCAGCTCCGTACCGCGGTTTCACTCAGGTGGGCCAATTAAGGCCCTCCCTGAGTGGATCGTGAGCGGCAGCGCTGATCGCTACCTGTGTGGGCGGGGGGAGGAGGGAGAGCCGGACCTAGCCCGCAGTTTGTGCATGCGCGTGAAAGAGCGCTTCAATCTCCCTGAAGCTCGGAGCTGCCCCACAGGGATTGAAGCACTTCTTAAAAAAAATTAACAAAGACAATAAAAACTTAATGAAACATGTCACCTGTGTCACATGAGATAGGAGATGTTTTTAAATTCAAAATAAATTTTTTATTTAATTTGTAAAAGCTTTAAGAAACCTCATCCCGCTTGTGGATGAGCTTTCCTAAAAAATGTAAAGGCCACTTGGCCTTTTTGCCTGCCTGCCAACCGTTAGGGGCAGCGAAAATTTCAAGTTAATTAACCCATTAATGGCCTTAATAGACCTTTCAATTATCGGCGGGTACGCCAAACAAAATATCGCGCAAGTGCGCGATGACATCGAGACTCACACCCGACATCATCATGCATGATATTACGCTCGTGCATCTGAGCACGCGCCCGCAGGCCGAATGTAAAATTCCGGCCTAACAACGGAAGAAGAGCAAGAGATCAACAGTGAAGGAAACAGTGAGACAACATTGAAGATTGGCTTAACCAGAACCGCAACAACTAAGTCATCCATTGTTGCTATGACTGCAAGATGGTGGTCACCTCTGCCACTTGGCATGATAACAGCTTGAATACTGAGTGAGCGAGGGGTTTCTGTGCGCCTTAGTACATAGGTAAGCCTGCCTGGTTCTGTGAATGTGTGCGTGCAACCACTGAGGGGAAATCTGATCCCTCAGAAAGTTGGCTAAGTATGTACTGTGTTCTGTGGTTATAGCTTATTCCTCACTGCTTATCTTAAAAATCAGATCAGCTGTGGAATGTATGCAGGTACCTTTCAGGAAAAACATACTGGTGAGAGCAAAAGGCAATATTCAACACTCCCTCAAGAGAATAAAATATTGAGAACAGATAATCAAGTATGTGCACCAACTGATTTCAAAAACATTAAAATAATAAACTACACTTACAAAGTGCCCCCGCCTCAACATGCTCATCATAACATCCAGAGCTTTCTCGAAATATGGAGCAAAAAACATGTTGCTGAAAGTCAAAAACATGAGCACAGAAAATATCTCTTATCAATATATAATCGTCCTTTATTTAACAAATGTTGTACGCTTAAGAGGTAACTTAGTTTTACAAGGTGACTTGAAAGCTGACATAAATAACTCTCCAATTTCCTTTGCAGCTTTAATAATATACGCTTTGATAAATTTTTTCCACAAAATGATTTACTAAGAGCTTCCAGTGTTTGGAGACTATAGAGCAAAAAGAAAATACACAGAACAAAAGAACTTTTCTTTTGCTTATAGTTTTTTGACTATAAATTAAAGATTCGGTAACTGCATGAAGTGTATTTTGAGCCAACAAAACTACTGAAGAGCCTTTAAAGAATTAAAGTGTAATTTCAGTATTACCTGTGAACCAGCATTAACGATTTATGGCCTTCTGCTTCACTGAAAAGATTAAAAATGCCTGTTTTAAAATGCAAATTGTGGCTTTGGTTTCTAAGGAAGCTTGGTTGAAAGGCTAAGACCTATAGGATGGTGGCACAAAGGTTGATTAGAGTAGGAGTGGTAGGTCTGAATGGTTGGTTTTAACTCTAATCTGCCAGTAAACCAGGCAAGTGGGCACTTAAAGAGGAATTCAGATTCTTACCATTTTAACCTGGAGAGATTTTCAAGCTGATGAGGAGCCCATCTAAAGTAAGCTGAAGCTTCATATAGTTAGGCAAATCAATATGATGCAGTTTTAACAGGGGTTTGAGTGAGAAAGCTGCAATAGCCATTGTGCAAGGCAGGAGTAGGCCTGAAGACAGAAGAGGATCTATTAGTTACATCTGAAGTATTCTTTGGTGAAGCCAGATAGAGGAGGAGTCCTCCTCCAGGCTCCCCTATCCCAGGTTGTCCCCCGCTCACCAACACCCACCTCCCCTCACCCCCTCCTGACAAGACTCTCCCAAAACCCTTTCCCCAACTAATCTGTGCCCTTGCGTAGCACTTTCTACATGCACAGCCCTGGCAGGAATCCCTAAATCCCTATGGAATGGTGTAGCGGTATTGTTGCCAGACTAGTAATCCAGAGACCCAGCGTAATGCTGTGGGGACCTGGGTTTGAATCCCACCATGGTAGATGGTGGAGTATGAATTCTATAACAAATCTAGCATTAAAGTCTAATCATGACCATGAAACTCATCTGGTTCACTCATGTCTTTTAGAGCAGGAGGAAATCTGTTATCCTTACCTGTTCTGGCCTACATGTGACTCCAGACCCACAGTAAAGTTGACTCTTACAGGCCTGCCCTCACTCAGTTGTAACAAACTGCTACAAAGTCATAGAAAAGGAATGAAACTGGATGGACCATCCGGCATCGACCTAGGCACTGGAAACAACAACAGCAAACTCAGCCCTGTCGACCCTGCAAAGTCCTCCTTATTAACATCTGGGAGCTAGTGCCAAAATTGGAAGAGCTGTCTCACAGACTAGTCAAGCAACAGTCTGACATAGTCATCCTCACAGAATCATGCCTTACAGATAATGTCCCAGACACCACCATCCCTGGGTATGTCCTGTCCCACCAGCAGGACAGGCACAGCAGAGGTGGTGCCACAGTGATATACAGTCAGGAGGGAGTTGCCCTGGGAGTTCTCAACATCGACTTCGGACATCATGAGGTCACATAACATCAGGTCAAACATGAGCAAGGAAACCTCCTGTTGATTACCATGTACCGCCTCCCTCAGCTGATGAATCAGTGCTCCTCCATGTTGAACACCACTTGCAGGAAGCACTGTGGATGGCAAGGGTGCAGAATGTTCTCTGGGTGGGGGACTTCAATGTCCATCACCAAGAGTGGCTCGGTAACACCACTACTGACCGAGCTGGCCGAGTCCTAAATGACATAGCTGCTAGACTAGGTCTGCGGCAGGTGGTGAGGGAACCAACAAGAGAGAAAAACATATTTGACTTCATCCTCACCAATCTGGCTGCCACAGATGTATCTGTCCATGACAATATCAGTAGGAGTGATCACCATACAGTTAATTTGGAGATGAAGTCCCACCTTCACATTGAGGATACCCACCATTGTGTTATGTGTCACTACCACCATGCTAAATGGGATAGGTTTTGAACAGATCTAGCAACTCAAGACTGAATATCCATGAGGTGATGTGGGCCATCAGCAGCAGCAAAATTGTACCCAACCACAATCTGTAACCTCATGGCTCAGCATATCCCCCACTCTACCATTACCATCAAGCCAGGGGATCAACTCTAGTTCAATGAAGAGTGCAGGAGTGCATGCGAGGAGCAGCACCAGGCATATCTAAAAATGAGGTGTCAATCTGATAAAGCTATAACACAGGACTACTTGCGTGCCAAACACCATAAGCCGTAAGTGATAGGGAGAGCTAAGCAATCCCACAACCAACAGATCAGATCGAAGCTCTGCAGTCCTACCACGTCCAGTCGTGAATAGTGGTGGACAATTAAACAACTCACTGGAGGAGGAGGCTCCACAAACATCTCCATCCTTAATGATGGAGGAGCCCAGCACATCAGTGCAAAAGATAAGGCTGAAGCATTTGCTACAATCTTCAGCCATGAGTGCCAAGTGGACGATCCATCTCAGTCTCCTCCAGAGGTCCCCAGCATCACAGGTGCCAATCTTCAGCCAATTCAATTCACTCCACATGATATCAAGAAATGGCTGAAGGCACTGGATACTGCAAAGGCTAAGGGCCCTGACAATAGTCCAGCAATAGTATTGAAGACTTGTGCTCCAGAACATTCCATGCCCCTAGCCAAGCTGTTTCAGTACAGCTACAACTCTGGCATCTACCTGGCTATGTGGAAAATTGTCCCGGTATGTCCTGTAAACAAAAAGCAGGACAAATCCAACCCAGCCAATTACCACCCCATCAGTCTGCTCTCCACCATTGCAAAGTAATGGAAAGGGTCATCAACAGTGCTATCAAGCGGCACTTGCTTAGCAATAACCTGCTCACTGTTGTCCAGTTTGGTTCCGCCAGGGCCTCTCAGCCCCTGATCTCATTACAGCCTTGGTTTAAACATGGACAAAAGAGCTGAACTCCCGAGAGTGTCTGCCCTTGACATCAAGGACTCATTTGACAGAGTGTGACATCATGGAGCCCCAGCAAAAGTGGAATCAATGGGAACCAGGGGGGAAATCTCTCCATTGGTTGCAGTCCTATCAAGCACAAAGTAAGATGGTTGGGGTTGTTGGAGGTCAGTCATCTCAGCTCCAGGACATCACTGCAGGAGTTCCTCAGGGTAGTGTCCTTGACCCATCCATCTTCAACTGCTTCATCAATGACCTTCCTTCCATCATAAGGTCAGAAGCGGGGATGTTCGCTGATCATTGCACGATGTTCAGCACCATTCACGACTCCTCAGATACTGAAGCAGTCCATGTCCAAATCCAGCAAGACCTGGACAATATCCAGGCTTGGGCTGACAAGTGGCAAGTTAAAGTCATGCCACACAATGGCCATCTCCAACAAGAGAGAATCCAACCATCACCCCTTGATATTCAATGGCATTACCATCACTGAATCCCCCACTATCAACATCCTGGGGATTACCATTGACCAGAAGCTGAACTGGACTAGCCATGTAAATACTGTCGCTACAAGAGCAGATCAGAGGCTAGGAATCCTGTGGTGAGTAACCCACCCCCTGACTCTCCAAAGCCTGTCCACCATCTACAAGGCACAAGTCAGGAATGTGATGGAATACTCCCCACTTGTCTGGATGAGTGCAGCTCCTACAACACTGAAGAAGCTCAACACCATCCAGGACAAAGCAGCCGCTTGATTGACACCACATCCACAAACATTCACTCCCCCCACCACCGACGCACAGTAGCAACAATGTGTGCCATCTACAAGATGCATTGCAGGAATTCACCAAGGCTCCTTCGACAGCACCTTCCAAACCCCAACCACTACCATCTAGAAGGACAAGAGCAACAGATAGATGGGGAACACCACCACCTGGATGTTCCCCTCCAAGTCACTCACCATCCTGACTTGGAAATATATCACCGTTCCTTCACTGTTGTTGGATCAAAATCCTGGAACTCCCTCCCTAACAGCACTGTGGGTGTCCCTACACCACATTGACTGCAGCGGTTCAAGAAGGCAGCTCACCACCACCGTCTCAAGGGCAGCTAGGGATGGGCAATAAATGCTGGCCCAGCCAGCAAAGCCCACATCCCATGAATGAATTTAAAGAAAGGAAGAGCACCGGCAGCATTTGTACGAGGTAAAAATCTTCAGGCTTCAAATTTAGACCAAGGGATATGTTCTTCACTCATTCCGGTCTCCCGAATCCTGATCTGAATCGACCAGAAAGGGAAATGATTCCATGACACCAAGCTCAAGTTTTAGTAATCTTAGCTTATAAAGGGAAGGGAAGATGATGGAGGTTTAGGAGACTGTGGGTGCAAGTGAGTTAGAGCAGGAACCAGTGCAATGAGTCTTGATTTGAAAACACTGAGGATAAAGGAGGGGGAAGACCATGAAACTTACCATTTTTGCAGTTTAAGAGGGCAAAGCAAAATTGATAGGATGCTCATGATCAAAGTAGCTTGCTTGATTGGCACCCCATCCACCACCTTCAAAGTTCACTAGCAGTAGTGTATACCACCTACGAGATGCGCTGCAGCAACTCACCAAGGCTCCTTCGACAACACCTTCAAAACTCCCGGCCTCTACTACCTAGAAGGACAAGAGCAGCTGACACATGGGAACACCATCACCTGAAAGTTCCCGTCCAAGCCACACAGCATCCTGACTTGGAACTATATCGCCATTCCTTCACTGTCACTGCGTCAAAATCCTGGAACTCCCTCCCTAACAGCGCAGTGAGTGTAGCTACACCACATATATTATGGTGGCTCAAGAAGGCAGCTCACCACCTTAAGGGCAATTAGGGATGGGCAATAAGTGCTGGCCTAGCCACCAATGCCCACATCCCAGGAAACAATTTTAAAAAGTTAGATTGATAAAAAGTGGAACAAGAATACTAAAGAATTAATTTTATATCCCTTTAACAGTTTCTGCACATTTGCATTTGAAATTTAAACTCTTGGAAAACCAGAAAATAACGTACTCAGGAGTTGGGGGGGTGAGACGTATTAAAGGATAGATATCAGCCAGTGTCAGAACATTACCCAAGAGGAATGAAGGCACAGTTTACCCACAGTTCTGAGAGGTAATGTCCAGCCCTGTTTTTTTGATGGACTTTGGTCCATTTGGTCACAGAAGCAATTGGTCTGGTTAAGACTTCTTCATTGAGATAAACAATAAATGGACCCAGATGAGATCTGAATGAATCTTATTTAAGTTGCAGCTGAACTTGAGGCGAGAATTGAAAATCAACAGCTGCCAGTTCTTATGGCATTATTAATGGGAAATACATTGTAAAGAAAGGAGCTAGCCTTCCTATAAGATCTTTCTTGATCTCAGGATATCCCAAAGAATGTCATAGCCAGCTGCATGCTTTTGAAGTGTAGCCGCTGTTGTAATATGAGGCAGCACTTGTGTACGGCAAATTCCCACAAAGAGTAACGAGATAAACGACTAGATAATCTGCCAAGGACACTGGAGGAGCTCCCCTGCTGCCAAAGATAATGCCAAGACACCGCCTTGGTTTAACATATAATTTGAAAATAGCACCGCGATGCAGACTGAAGTGAATAGTGCCAGCCGGTATCCAGGGGAGGGGCAGGAGTTTAGATGGGCCAAGTAAGTCCCTTATTCCAATGAAGGGAGTGTCCAGAGAAAAGGAAGAACCAGGTTCTTTGGGACACTCCAGTGCAGTGCTGAGGGAGGGCTGCATTTTTGGATCAGGAGTTAAATCACGGTTCTGTCTGCCTCCTCAAATGGTTCAGGCGGATATTGAAAGTCCTATAAAAGTCCAACCAAGAGTAATATTGCCCCCTCAAACATTATCCTCACAAAAAGGAAATGTTAAATTGTCATTCATCTCACTATTTGTAGCACATTTCTATGCAAAATGGTTGACATGTTTGGCTATTAAGTGCAGAGACGTTCCCAGTTGTGCACCATTAACTTTGCAATTGTGCACAACATTGCATATTGTATATTTCCCAGAGCAAAGCAGAAATGGCACTAAGTATGCAACAGGTTTATTTAACAAGAGTTTAAAATATCACAAATGTCTGGACTCATGCTTATAGCTCAGCTTCTGGTTGCTTCTGTGGTGTCTGTTTACTTTGCTCTAAGTCCACACCCAGGCTTAACCAATCGAGCACAGTGAGCATAGATCAGTTACCAGACTCAAAAAATCAAACATGGAACAATTGAACACGATGAACGCAGAAGACGTTGGGCAATAGGTGGCACTCAGACTCTGAAGCTGGTTGAGCATCCATCATTGAATTTGTGCTTGGAAGAAGGAAGGAAACTAAACAAGTAAAAGTGAAGAGTGGGATAGAAGTGCAAACCTATACTGAAATCTTGAAGGAACTATAACATTTCATACCTGATTCATTTTGCATTGCAATATTTCTTGAGCACAAAGAACTAGTTGCTTTGCTGGATTAATAACCTTTGTGACAGTTCCACAGATTTTGCTTTAGCTGCTTGAGGTCTGTCAGATTTGGAGAGGCACTGGAATTGACTGTTTTTTTTTCCTCTTAATAAAAATCGTTAGGAAGTCATTAGGAAGCACGCAATTCAAAACCACACATTCCTCCCATTTCATTAGTGGTTGGAAAATAATGAAGAGAAATGGTATTACCCCATCTTTTACTGAACAGAGACAAATATGGCCCTTAATGAGTTTCAGTATGACTTATGTAAACATGACAATTTTCGCAAGTTAGCTTTGATGGCTATAGTTCATTGAGTAACAACAAACTTCTGTCCAGAAAGATTCCAGCTTTTCTTTCCAAATAAGAAAGCTCCCTACTGATTGGTTGAAGTATGCTATGCAATTTATTATGTATCATCTCCTTCATTTGAGTAAAATCACAGGAATATTTGAACAGCTCGTTCAGGCCCTCAAGCCTGTTCCATTAGTTAGTTGGATTGTGTCTGATCTGTAATAACTAGAGGAAGGATGCCCAAGTGGACCCCAAACTAAAACATTCAAAGGTGTAGAAGACTAACTTCCCAGTTAGCAATAAGAAAGCAAATCAATATACTTCAACTACAAATGTGGTCAAATATGAATAAATCATGACAGAACAATTACATTTGCAGTTACAAATAAAAGAATTAATATCAGAACAGGTCAGCATTATGAAGTTGGTTTGTGCCGACAAATGCTCACGTGTTGACCTATTCTTCTTGTCCAGGCTTTCATGGGGACATGTGGATCAAGATCAGATATTCCTTTACAGGGAGGGAGGCCCTCTCTGGTCATTTTTAAGCACGTGCTGACAAATAGTTCCAGAATGCTACCGACTGGGAACTGGTGAGTGTGATGGGTATAGAATTTCTATAGGGTTCCTCCTAATCTCTTGTATTAACTACAGTAGAAGCTGGGCGCAAATCACTGGGGGAACAGTGTGCAGAGAGGTCAGTTACCAGGGGGCACAGATTTAAGGTGATTGGTAGAAGGGTTAGAGGGGATATTAGGAAAAATGTTTCTATCCAGAGTGTGGTGGGCATCCGGAATCCACTGCCCGGAATGATGATTGAGCAGAAATCCTCAACTCATTTGAAAGGTACCTGGATCTGCACCTGAAGTGCTGTAACCTGCAAGGCTACAGACCAGGTGCTGGAAGATGGGATTAAAATGGTCAGACGTTTTTTTTTATTTTTTGGCTGGCACAGGCATGATGGGCTGAATGGCCTCTTTCTGTGCTGTAACTTTCCTATGGTTCTGTGGTTTTACATCATTTTTGTTGCTGACCCGTCTGCCAAAGTAATGCCACAAGATCAGGAGAACTCCCATGTCTATTTTCTGCTCAAATATTTCAATCTATTTGATGACAGAGCAGACAAAATTATTTCCATTGTGCCTAATTGTTAAACTGGACGTGATCTAGTGCATTCCTTTATCCCCTTCAATTTCTTCCTCTGGTTGTTCTTGCCAAATGCTTAACTCAGGATTCACTAGGGGGGGGGGGCACAAGTCCATTCGCAACTCTCTCAGTTACCATGGTTACCATGTGTAAGCTAGGAGAGTGAGAATTGGTAGGTTGGTTAGCCAAGCCCAATCCTTACCATTAGGGAAATAGTCAATTGGCTTAAGTAAGCTAAATACGTTTAATGGCCATGATGGTAAATGTAAGTGAATGTAAATTAGGGGATTCGATTTATCACTGGTAGACCTTCCTTTGTTTCTGAGGCAGCCTGCTTAGGTGGAAAATGTTGATTAGATTTTGGTTCCCCGTAAAATCCACTAGAAATCTTTCTTCAGTCCATTCCTGGAAAACATCATTTTCAATCCACTGCCAGTTATTATTGAAGATATCAGCACATTCTAACAGAAAATGGATGATTCGTTTAGTTTTTGTGCTTAGAATTGCTGGATGAGTAATCAAAATATGCTAATGTTAGAGTAAAATAAACAGCAATAACTACATCTTTGTACATCTATATAGCATATATAACATAATAAAATGGCCGAAGGCACATTATGGGAGCATTATAAAGCAGTTTAACAGGACAGCAGATGACCAAGAGCTTGGTCAAAGAGGTAGCTTTTAAGCAATATCTTCAAGGAGAAAAGAGAGGTGGAGGGCTGGAGAGATTTAGGGAGGAAATTCCAGAGCTTAGGACCCAGGCAGCTGAAGGCAGGGCCACCAATGGTGACACAATTAAAATTGGGGATGCTCAAGAGGCCAGAATTAGCTCAAACACTTCGGAAGGTTGTGTGACTGGAGGAGCTAACAGAGACGGAAAGGGACGAGGTCATATGGAGGGATTTGAAAACGAGTATGAGAATTTTAATATCGAGGCATTGCTTAACTGGGAGTCAATGTAAATCAGCGAGCACAGGGGTAAACAAATCTTGGTGTGAGGAAGGACACAAGAAACAGAGTTTTTGATGGTCTAGAGTTTACTGAGGGTATAATGTGGGAGGCCAGCCAGGAATGCATTGGAATTATCAAGCCTATTGAGTGTTTTGGTAGCAGATGGTGTGAGGTGGGGGTGAAGTCAGGCAAGGCTGTGGAAATGAAAATATGCCTTCTTAGATGGCATGGACATATGGCTGGAAGCTCACCTTGGGGTTATGTATGACACCAGCATTATGAACGATCTGGTTCAGCTTCAGGCTGTTGCCAGGGAGAGAGATGCTAGCTAGGGAATGGAGTTTGTGGCGGTGGCCAAAGACAATGGCTTTCATCTTCCTAATATTTAATTGAAGGAAATTTTTATTCATCTAATACTGGATGTCAGATAAGCAGTCTGATAATTTAGCAACAATGGAGGAGTCAAGAGAATTTGTGGTGGGATAGAGCTGGGCAGCATCAGTTGACATGTAGGAACTAACAGTGAGCTTTCAGATGATGTCGCCAAGGGGCAGCGTGTCGATGCAAGATAGGAAGGGATAAGTTCTTGGTGGACATAAGAGGGAGAGGGGAAACAGGAAGAGAAGCCATCGCAAGTGATTCTCTGGCCACAATTAGAGTGATAAGAATGGAACCAGGTGAGGGCAGTCCTATCTAGCTGGTCACAGAGGAGAGGTGTTGGAGAAGGATGGTGCAGTCAGTCACGCCAAAGGTTGGCACAGGTCGAAACGAATGAGGAGGGAAAGTTTGCCTTTGTCACATCCACAAAGGGGGAACAATGTTTAGCTTGGCGGGCGGGCACCTGCCCGACCCACTCGAGCGTAAAATGACGCGCGTTGACGTTGGGTGAGCACCCCGACATCAACGCGTAGCTGCGCAATATTTCATTCAGCAGATGTGCACCAGAGTCGGCAGCGCACCCGCCGACAATTAAAAGGCCTGTTAAAGCCATTAAAGGAGCAATTAAATAGAAATTTTCACTGCCCGTCCAACGTTATGGCTGGTGAGCAGGCGAAAAGGCTAAGCGGCCTTTGCACTTTTTAGGAAACCACATCCATGTGCGGGATGAGGCTTCCAAAAGCAATAAAAATAAATAAAAAAATTAAAATTTAATTAATAACATGTCCCTGCTCATGTGATGGAGTCACATGAGGGAACATGTTTCATAATGTTTTTAATTCCTTTATTTTTTTTTAAACTCTTTATTTCCCTGAGGCAGCTCTGTACCTCAGGGAGATAATCAAGTGCTCACTCATAAGCATGCGAAGGTCGTGCTTGCCCTTAGCGCTGAGCGCTGTCCCTCATGTTTCACGCTGGGTGGGCTTTAATTGGCTCGCCAGGGTGAAATCGCCTTCTGGCCTCGATCGAGGGTGGTGTTCAGCTTCCTGTCCGTGCCCGCCAAGCCCGCCCGACAAGGGCAAGATTCTGCCCAGGATGTCATCTCTGCCTTTGATCCATCTTGGTCTCCTGCTGAGGTCCCAGCTGGGAGGTGTTTTGGTACTGTGGCAAGGCAGAAACCTGACTGGGGGGATTCAAACATCGAGCTCCGGGTAAGTTGTGTTCGAATTTTAGAGTCAACAACACAGTCAGCAACTTTGGAGAAGAAAGGGAAGAGGTCAGGCCTTATAGACCATGGAAAGTCTTTAGGAATTCAGGAGGTGAGTCACTTGCTGCAGGATACTCAGTCTTTGACTCGCTGTCAGTATTTATATGGCTGGTCGAGCTAAATTTCTGGTCCAGGTTGATTATAGGGGAATTGATATCAGTAATGCCATCAAATGCCAAGGAGAGGTGGTTAGACTTTCTCTTATTGGAGATGGTCATTGCCTGGGACCTCTAAGGTGTGAATGTTATTCGCCACGTGAGTGCTGTCCAGGTCTTTTTGCATTAGGCCATGGACTGTTCCAGTATCTGAAAGGTTTTTGATGGATTGTGCAATTATCAGCGAACATGATTACTCCTTACTGTATGATGGAGGGAAGGTCACTAATGTAGCAGCTGATTGCACCTAGGACACTACCTGAGAAACTCTTGCAGTGATATCCTGGGACTGAATCCACAACTACAACGATCTTTTTTTGCTAGGTATGACTCCAGTCAGTGGTGAGCTTTCCCCCCGGTTCCCATTGAATCAATTTTGCTAGGGCTTCTTAATGCCACACTCAGCAAAATGCTGCCTTGATGTCAAGGACAGTTACTCTCCCCTCACCTCTAGAATTCATGTCTTTTGTCCATGTTTGAACCAAGGCTGTAATGAGGGCTGGAGTTGAGTGGCCCTGGCAGAATCCAAACTGTGTATCCATGAACAGGCTGTTGACGATGAAGTGCCACCTGAAAACACTCTCACTGATAACTTTTCATCACTTTCCTGATGATTAAGACTGACAGGGTGGTAATTGGCCAGATTAAACTTGTCTGCTTTTTGTAAACATGACATAAATACTGTGGCTACAAGAGCAGGTTAGAGGCGAGAAATCCTGCAGTGAGTAACTCACCTGGTGACTCCCCAAAGCCTGTCCACCATCTACAAGGCACAAGTCAGGGGTGTGATCGAATACTCTCCACTTGCCTGGATGAGTGCAGCTCCCACATCAATCAAGAAGCTTGACACCATCCAATCAAAACAACCCACTTGATTGGCACCCCTTCCACAAGCATTCACTCCCTCCACCACCAACGAACAGTAGCAGCAGTGTGTACCATCTACAAGATACACGGAAGAAACTCACCAACACTCCTTAGGCAGCACCTTCCAAACCCACAACCATGACTATCTAGAAGCACATGGGAACTCCACCACCTGGAAATTCCCCTCCAAGTCACTCACCATCCTGACTTGGAAATATATCCACATTCAGTGCCATGCTACCCCGCCCCTTGGAAATATATCACCCATTCCTTCACTATCGCTGGGTCAAAATCCTGGAACTCCCTCCCTAACAGCACTGTGGGTGTACCTACACCACATGGACTACAGCAGTTCAAGAAGGCAGCTGACAGCACCTTCTCAAGGGCAATTAGGGATGGGCAAAAAATGCTGATCTAGTCAATAATGCTCACATCCTGTAAATGAATTTTTAAAAATGCTGGGCTCTTCCATCATTGAGAATGAGGATGTTCATAGAACCTCCTTAACCATAAATATCCCTCCAGCCCTCACTCCCCAAACACTCTCCATGTCCCATCCATGCCAACCTATGCCACCTTGTGCCCCTTACCCATCCCCCATGGCCCCTCATATCCCCAATGTCAATCCATGCCCCTCTACTCATAGTCCATGGCTCCTCATAACCCTATTGCCAATCCATGCCCCCACGCACCACCCTTTGCTTATACACCCTCCATGACACTTCCTTGACAGCTTTTCAGTTCGTTGACAGTGCTTTGACAGTTTCAATGAGTTTATGCACTTTTTACGCATAAATATATTTATTCTTAACAATCCCAAAGGGCGCCTTACCTTCCCCAAAGCTGTCACGGGACCAGATCCAAGGGTTACCTTATCTCTCCAAAGGAGTACCCTGGCTATCCAAATTAATCCAGCAAGTTCACTCCTCCACTTACCTAGTTAATATGCATGCACTGGGTTTCACACTCCTGGCCACTTCAGAGGAGGAAGCTGGTGATTTAAACATGTGCGTGAACCCCAGCCCAACTCCACACCTGAACGGCAAAAATGGGACATGCCGTGTTCAGGTTTGGGACTTAGGATTTCCGGCCAATCCCAGGAAAATCTCAGCCTTAATTTCTCACTGGAAGATCAGTACTGTCTCTTGACCATGAGGACCTATTAATTTGCATTCCCAGCAACCAGCCATAATAGAAAGCAGCAAATGAAAAGACCACTGGACCACCTTAAATCAGCAGCCCTTAAAGAGCTGCTGCACGCTCTATTTACACATAGGGTTGCTCTAGCACTTCTTGTGCTGATGGAGCATATTGCAGTGGTGTAAGTTAGCTGAACTTGCTGAATCTGACATGGTCAGTGCCAGACTCCACCACTGGCAGAGCACTGTAATGCACTCCTTCCTTGAGCCTGTTTGTCCATGATTGTGGAGTTAGCCCTAATGAGTCTGTGTTGATTATCGCACTGTCTGAAAACGACATTGTAATGGCTGCATCTATGAAACCACATCTTAGACACACCGTGCAATCTCAGTGTAATTAGGATATAATCCTTTAAAAAGTGTAATGGTCTGTAAATCCAATCAAGGGCACTCTTGAAGCATTTGATGGGATTTCAATAAAAATAAACAATGCTGTTAAAGTCACTAAATTATAAACTGTAGGCCCTGAATAGAACATGTAAACAAACTAAATGCCACTGCTGTCTGCAATGAACACTGCTTACTTTATTTGATCTCTGGGTGCAATTGGCACGTAGAATATCTTTACACATACAATATCATTAAAGCCAACAATGAAATTTGATTAATCCAAAAAAAAATCTTTTTACTCATAGGTAATGGTAAAGTGAATAGATTTCCACCCTTCGTTAAAGCTATAAATGATGGTCTTTCCATGCTTTTTCCCTTCTACTTCTCTTGGCTCCTAAAGACATTGACCAGAATCGTCCGTGCCCGCTGGCACTGGGCGTGTTTGGTGGCGTGAGTGGACAATATGGCGAGAAGGCCAAAAATCAGTTTCACAACGTCGTTCAGCCTGTCGATGGTGGGCTGCATTTCCCGCCATCAGGCATCGGGAGCCTCATTGTAATACATCTGCATATCATTATAAGGCCAGTCTGCCGGAATCACCCCCCCACACCCCCGCTGGATCGTCCACCCACATCAGCGGGAAAACACGCCAGTGCAGAACACGCCTTGACACTTGTGACATGTAGAAGTCAGGACTTACCCACCAGGGCCTTGCTCACATCACGAACATTGGAGGAGCAGAAGATGCTGGAGCCCAACAGCAAAGGGACCCTGAAGGAACATCCACCACATGCTGGGTGGATTCTCATGGACATGGCTCTGCTGTGAAGCAGCTCACGGAAGGTGGAGAGTCACTGTTGATGCTCACAAGTGATGATGGGCAAGGGGGTGGGGGGCAGAATCAAGGTATTTGGAGGGTGAGGTTGTGAGGGAATGAAGGTGTCAGGGGAGAGGTTGGGAGTGGGGAGGGAGTATGAGGGAGGAGGGGGTAATGGGGGAGAAGATAAGGGGGAAAGGGAAGGAGTGTGGAGAGGAGAGAGAGTCCATGGGAAGAAAGGGGTGCAGAGAGGGGAGGGATTCCAGAGGGAGGAAATAGTCCAGAGAGTACCCACCCGCTGCCACACTTAGTGCAAATTAGGCCCATTGTTTTCCTCCTGGGTGACAGTTCAATGTGTTTTCTGATCGATCACTTATGCTGTTTTCATAAGTGAGCCTGCAAAGGGCACTGCAAGCAGACTCATTATCCCATGGAGATCATGAGGGCAGAGCCAGCAAACTGTCCTCACCTGATAGCTACATTTCTGACATTTTCTTTCAGGTTTGACACTCAACAACTACTGGCAGGTAACCCAGGTGGGTTTTCCATTCCCCAGAGGTCCCGGGGCACCTCGTATCTCCCAGGCACCTGAGATCTACTAATTCACCACAGATCAGGATTAAATCTGGTACCATCCTGGTTTATGGGACCTGGGTGCTCACTTCTCTGATTGGCTGGGAGTCCAGACTGTTGAGGGCGAGTTCATCCATCTGGCATTCATAGTGAGGCACAGAAGGAGTGTGGCTTGAAGTATACAGGCAGACAGTGAAGTATTCCTATCTATGGCTCACACTTTTTTTTGAGTGGTCTCCTCGCTTCAGAGTGATATGATCATAAAGACCCCCTCCCCTGGCACACACAAACTCTGCTTTCTCTCTGTTATAGCAGTGGACAGCGAGCTGTGGGATGCTAGCTATTTTGCCTGTTACAGCCTGAAAGGATGGAATTGCGAAGAAATTCAGGGCCACAGACATCTTCATCACCATTGACGGTGTCATCCACACCTCACCCTGCGGCTGCAGATCTGGTTCCAAGAGATGGCAAAATCCTGTGACCACCTCCTTGGTGAAGCACAGCTCCAAACACACTGCTCCTGGCTTAAGTGGAGGTTAGAAACCTGCTCCCAGAGGACCCTAATTGAGGAGGCCACCTGTGGAGAGCCCTCCTCCCTCTCTCCCTCCTCCCTCTCCCCCTCCTCCCTCTCCCCCTCCTCCTTCTCCCCCACCTCCCTCTGTGAGCAGCTTATCTTCTTTAGTACCTCAACTCCATCTCCCTTTCCCGCTGCAGCCTAAGGAGGATTTTTATCCTTTCACAGGAAGTGGATGTCGCTGGCAAGGACATCCTCAATTGTTGCCCATCCTCAATTTCCTATGAACTTAGCCTCTTGCTTGGCCATTTCAAAGGGCAGTTAAGAGCCAACCACATTGCTGCGGGTCTGGAGCTACATGCAGGGTAAGGGTTGCAGATTTCCAAAAAAATGTTTCAATGCGAGAAGTATAACAGGCAAGGCAGATGAGCTTAGAGCCTGGATTAGTACTTGGGACTATGATGTAATTGCTATTACAGAGACTAGGTTGAAGGATGGACAGGATTGGCAGATAAACGTTCCAGGATTTAGATGTTTCAGGCAGGATAGAGAGGGATGTAGAAGAGGTGGGGGAGTTGCACTGCTGGTTAAGGGGAATATCACAGCTGTACGACAGGAGGACACCTTGGTGGGCTCATGCAACGAGGCAAAATAGGTAGACCTCCAGAAAAGGAAGGGTGCAGTCAATGTTGGGGGTTTACTATAGGCCTCCCAATTGCTGGCGGGAGATTGAGGAACAGTTATGTAGGCAGATTTTGGAAAGATGTAAAAGCAATAGGGTTGTTGTGGTGGGTGATTTTAACTTTCCCTATATTGACTGGGAATCATTTAGTGCTAGGAGTTTGGATGGTGCAGAATTTGTAAGGTGCATCCAGGAGGGCTTCCTGAGACAATATGTAAATAGTCCAACTAGGGAAGGGGCAATACTGGAATGAACCTGGACAGGTGGTCGAAGTTTTAATAGGGGAGCATTTCAGGAAAAGTGACCATAATTCAGTAAGTTTCAAGATACTGGTGGATAAGGATAACAGGAGTCCTCGGGTTAAGGAGCTTAATTGGGGGAAGGCTAATTATAACAATATTAGGCAGGAACTGAGGAATCTAGACTGGAGGCGGATGTTTGGGAGCAAATCAACAACTGACATGTGGGGGGCTTTCAAACGTCAGTTGATAAGTATTCAGGACCAGCATGTTCCTGCTAGGATGAAGGATAAATATGGCAAGTTTCAGGAACCTTGGATAACAAAGGATATTGTGAGATTAGTCAAAAAGAAAAGGGAAGCATTCGTAAGGGCTAGAAGGTTGGGAAAAGATGAAGCCCGTGGAGAATATAAAGAAACTAGGAAGAAACTTAAGCAAGGAGTAGGAGGGCTAAAAGGGGTCATGAAAAGTCACTGGCAACTAGGATTAAGGAAAATCCCAAGGCCTTTTATACATATGTGAAAAGCGAGAGGGTAGCCAGGGAAAGGGTAGGCCCACTCAGGGACAGAGGTGGGAATCTGTGTGGGGAGCCAGAAGAAATGGGAGAGATACTGAATGAATACTTCTCATCAGTATTCACCAAAGAGAAGGACTTAGCGGTCGATTTGTCTAGGGAAGAGTGTGTAGATAGCCTGGATCTGTTGAGATCAAAAAAGAGGAGGTGTTAGGTGTCTTGAAGAGTATTAAGATGGATAAATCCCCAGGGCCAGATGGGATCTATCCCAGAGTACTGAGGGAGGCAAGGGAGGAGATTGCTGGGGCCTTGACAGAAATCTTGGTATCCTCACGGGCTATGGGTGAGGTCCCAGAGGACTGGAGAATGGCCAATGTTGTTCCATTGTTTAAGATGGGTAGCAGGGATAATCCAGGAAATTACAGGCCAGTGAGCCTTACGTCATTGGTAGGTAAATTATTGAAGAAGATTCTTCGTGACAGGATTTACTACCATTTGGAAGCAAATGGATGTATTAGTGAGAGGCAGCATAGTTTTGTAAAGGGGAGGTCATGTCTCACTAACTTGATTCAGTTTTTCGAGGAAATGACAAAGATGATTGACGATGGAAGGGCAGTGGATGTCATATAAATGGATTTCAGTAAGGCCTTTGACAAGGTCACTCATGGCAAACTGGTACAGAAGGTAAAGTTGCACAGGATCAGAGGTGAGCTGGCAAGATGGATACAGAATTGGCTTGGTCATAGAAGACAGAGGGTAGCAGTGGGAGGGTGCTTTTCTGAATGGAGAGCTGTGACTAGTGGAGTTCTGCAGGGATCAGTGCTGGGACCTTTGCTGTTTGTAGTATACATAAGTGATTTGGATGAAAATGTAACTGGGCTAATTAGTAAGTTTGCAGATGACACTAAGGTTGGAGGAGTTGCAGATAGTGAAGAGGATTGTCAAAGGATACAATGGGATATAGGTCGGTTGGAGACTTGGGCAGAGAAATGGCAGATGGAGTTTAATCTGGACAAATGCGAGGTAATGCATTTTGGAAAGTCTAATACAGGCAGGAATTATACAGTAAATAGCAGAAGCCTTAAGTGCATTGATGGGCAGAGGGATCTGGGTGTACAGGTCCACAGGTCACTGAAAGTGGCAACGCAAGTGGATAAGGTAGTCAGGAAGGCATATGGCATGCTTGTCTTCATTGGCAGGAGTATTGAGTATAAAAGCTGGGAAGTCATGCTGCAGCTGTATAGAACCTTGGTTAGGCCACACTTGGAATATTGCGTGCAATTCTGGTCGCCACATTACCAGAAGGCTATGGAGGCATTGGAGAGGGTGCAGAGAAGGTTTACCAGGATGCTGCCTGCTCTGGAGGTTATTAGCTATGAGGAGAGGTTGGAGAAACTCGGATTGTTCTCACTAGAGCGACAGAGATTGAGGGGCGACTTGACAGAAGTTTACAAAATTATGAGTGGCATTGACACAGTAGATAGTCAGAAGCTTTTTCCCAGGGTGGAAGAGTCAATTACTAGGGGACATAGATTTAAGGTGAGAGGAGAATACTATAGAGGAGATGTGCGGGGCACGTTTTTTACGCAGAGGGTTGTGAGTGTCTGGAATTCGCTGCCAGAGGAGGTGGTGGAAGCAGGTACAATAGTGATGTTTAAGCGGCAGCTTGATAAATACATGAATAGGATGGGAATAGAAGGATACGGACCCTGGAAGTGCAAAATGTTTTAGTTGACGGGCAATATGATCGGCGCAGGCTTGGAGGGCCGAAGGGCCTGTTCCTGTGCTGTACTTCTCTTTGTTCTTTGTACCTGCTGGCTGCAATGGCGGGTTTTCGCGCTCTATCATCCCATTCCCACTTTATTAGTTATGCAGCTACAGGAAACATACCGTCTCACTGGCAGGCAGCCTCCAATTTGCTCGCCATACCGTTACCTCGCCGCTTCCTCACGCAAGGCGCTATATTTAAATTGCAGCCGCTTCTCATTGCTTGCAGCCCAGGTTTGCTCCAGTAAAGACGTAGCCCCAAAAGCCAAGATGGGTGCAGCCCTCTGATTCAGTGACACATCGCTGGGATTCCTTCTGGACTCCGTGGAGGCCCGCTGTGATGTTCTCTACCCCCGCTCTGGCTGCAGGAGGCCCATCCCTCTCATCACTCTGGTTTGGGAGGTGGTGGCAGAGGTGGTCAGTGCCGATGCTGCACAGAAGAGGTTGGCAATCCAGTGCAGAAAGAGGATGAATGATCTCATCCATGCCACCAGGGTAAGGCAAGCATCTCATCACTCTAAACTCACACATTCAAGCCCATCACACATTCACTGGCATCTTCACTCACTGCCAGCTCAAGGGACATCACTACTCACTCTCTCACACACACACACACCCTCACATCTCCATCTGGCCTCATCTCCTCTGGAGACTGCCTCCTCAGCCCTCACCATCTTCAGGCCACTTGCACAGATCAACATGTACCCCCACACACACCCGGGGATACCCCACTTCCCCAGTACAGCCCTCGCCCTGCAGCCAATGAAAAGCCACCCGACCCCCAGCATTACAGATGGTCTGGTAGGTAGCGACCTGCCTGTGAGACCCCTAAAGGTGATGTGGTGCTGCCTGCCAAGCCTGGCGCTGACGTCTGCGATTGCTGCCCGAAGCAAGGTAGGCAAACAACCCCCAAAGTCCTGAGCGAATTGCAGCTTGCCAGGTGCATGCCCCTTATGAACAGTTGTGAAATATGTCGACATGAATACCCGGATGATCCAGCGTGGGGAGGATGATTCCGGCGAGCAGGGCTTATAGTGACATGCTAAAGTATTGAAATTAGGTTCCCGCCATTGGCAGCAGGAAATGTGGCTCCCCCCAAATAACGGGTGGAGTGGATGATCACAATGGCGTGAAACCAGATTTTCAGTCTTCTCGCCATATTGTTCACCTACCCCCACCCATCATGCCGCCTGATGCCAACGGCACCAGCATACTCTGGCCATTGGGTCAAAGTTTCTGATTTAAGGGTCCCAGCTCAGAGCTTCAGGCAACAAGGACAAGATTGGCAGTTGGGATTCAGGGATCAGTGCACCCACTGATGGGTGGGTACCTCTGAAATTAATCAATTACCCACCAAGCCACAGAGGGAAGCAAGCATACGGGGTTTTACAAATTAAAGTAACAAACAGTTATTGTCATAGAGAGCAAGACTTTCACCGGAGGCAGTTACCCAGGCAGCAAATGATTCCTAAAGTACTTAAAGCATTGTTATTGGATTGTTTTTGTAAAACGCCACTCATACTATTGTTTCATCATATTCCAAAAGTCCATGATTTCACAGAATTCTCAGTTAAATTTTGGCTTTTTGCAGAGTCAGAGAAAAATTTCACAGTTAATAAATGAGCTTTATAAGAAAATAAAACAAATCAATTCCAAATAATTCATTCATGAGTTCCTGTGGATTCGGGAGTAGCGCTGCTGTCCAGTTAAATTTCATACTCTTTGTTATTTGTGCTTCAGGTCAAAAGACATGTTGGAATTCTGCTAGTAATTCTGCACAGAGAAGTAATGCTTGTGCCCGTTTTCCATTGAAAATGGCATGCACTCTGCACAGTCTATGGAAAACATGCAGTCAGAATGAGGATCTAAGCACAATAATGTCATCAGGGTGGCAGTCTGGACTTCACATAATATGAAGGATCAAGCATGAAACACACTTGCAATACAACAAATGGTATTATGAACATTTTTGGAGTAGTACTTCTGGAGAAATACACTGGCCTAAATCTTTGGTTGTGTTAGCCTCTTGGTGCCTTGATCCCTATTTCACCAATAATCATAATGTGCTAAGTTGAGTATTATTTATAAAATGTATACCTGAGCATTAAAAACACTGGAAGATATATCAGTAGCAATTGAAGATGTGTTACCCTAAATCATATCAATTTTGCAAGTTAATTACTTTGCCCCCTGCAACTTTCATTCATTGATATCTGCAGCTATTGAAACTTGCTGGGCATGCATCACAGGAAAACTCCCCACTGGTTGGAATCAAACCTTACTCAAAGGAAGATGATTGAGGCAGTTGGAGGTCAGTCATCTCAGGACATTGCTGCAGGAGTTCCTCAGGGTAGTGTCCTACCCAACCTCTTCTGCTGTTTCACCAGCAACTATCCTTCTCTCATAAGGTCAGAAGTGGGGGTGTTCACTGTGAAATCATCAATGTTCAGTACCATTCGTGACTCCTTAGACACTGAAGCAGTTCGTATTCATAGGCAGCAAGACCTGGACAACATTCAGGCTTGGGGTGATAAGTGGCAAGTAACATTCATGCACAAGTGCCAGGCAATGGCCACCTCCTACAAGAGAGAATTTAACTATCCCCCTTAACATTCAATGGTATTACCTTCATTGAATCCCCCACTATCAATATTCTTAGAGTTACCATTGACCAGAAACCAAACTATACCAGCCAAATAAATACTATGGTTACAAGAACAGGTCAGAGGCTGGGAATTCTGAGGCGAGTAACTCACATCCTGACTCCCCAAAGCGTGTCGAGGCACAAGTCAGGAATGTGATGGAATACTCTCCACTTGCCTGAATGAGTGCAGCTCCAAAAGCATTGAAAAAGCTCAACACCATCCAGGACAAAGCAGCCCACTTGATCAGCACTCCATCCACCACCTTAAACATTCACTCCCTCCACCACCAATGCACAGTGGCAGTGTGTACCAAGTAAAAGATGCACTGCAGCAACTTACCAAGGCTCCTTTAGCAGCCCCTTCCAAACATGCAACCTCTACCACCTAGAAGGACATGGGCAGCAGACGCATGGGAACACAACCACCTGCAAGTTTCCCGTTAAGCCACTTACTATCCTGACTTTCATTCACTGATCAAAATCCAGGAAATCCTTTCCTAACAGCACTTTGGGTGTACCTGTACCAGCTGGACTGCTATGGTTCAAGATGGCAGCTCACCATCACTTTCTCAAGAGCAATTAGGGATGAGCAACAAATGTTGGCCTTGCATTCCCATGAAAGAATGAAAACAAAGACATTGGCTGATTTTGAGTTCCTTGCCCAAATGATCATTTTAGAGGTGTTGATTCAGACAGCATGTGTTAGTGGGGTATTCCACTACAGAGGGCAGCAGAACCAAACCCACACCTCTCCTCAAACACTATTAAATAAGGAATTTGACTTCCACACTGTAAGGACATCCAAAGCGCTTTCCGTTCCTTTTTTGAAGTATAATCGCTGATATAAAGTAGGGAATGTAGCAGTCAATTTGTGCACAGCAAAGTCCCACAAACACTAGTGTAAGAATTGTCAGAAATCTGTGATTTTCACCATTGGTTGAGGGATATATATCAACTAGAGCAACCCTGCTCCTCTTTGAAGTT
The DNA here is from genome assembly GCF_017639515.1 of Carcharodon carcharias. Taxonomy (NCBI): domain Eukaryota; kingdom Metazoa; phylum Chordata; class Chondrichthyes; order Lamniformes; family Lamnidae; genus Carcharodon; species Carcharodon carcharias. Next base: position 109,640,478 of record NC_054468.1, on the reverse strand, counting down.
GTGTCATGGGATCTTTTACATCCACCTGAGCGGATACAGGGCCGCAGTTTTTAATATCTCATCTGAAAGACACCTCCAACAGTGCAATGTTCCCTCAGTGCTGTGCCGAAGTGTCAGCCTAGATTAATGCGCTCAAGTCTCTGAAGTGGGAGCTGAATCCCAACTATCTGACTCAGATAGTATCAGCATCTAAGCTATGGTGGACAGATGCAGAAGTCGTGAGAAAGCAGACAGGAGTGGAAATGCAACCTGATTTCCCTTCTCCTTCACCAAGTGGCATTGAGGCCTCCAGCTAAGTCAGACTGACAGCTGTACAGGGCCTTGGCGATACCACACCTGGAGTATTGTGTGCAGCTTTGATCTCCTTACCCAAGAAAGGATATACTTGCCATAGAGGGAATGCAGTGAAGGTTCATCAGGCTGATCCCTGGGATGGCAGGATTGTTGTATGAGGAGAGGTTGAGCCAACTAGGCCTGTATTCACTGGAGTTTAGAAGAATGAGAGGGGATCTCATTGAAATGTACAAAATTCTGACAGGGATGAACAGACTGGATGCAAGGATGATGTTTCCTCTGGCTAGGGGGTCTAGAACAAGGGGTCACAGTCTCAGGATATGGCGTAGGCCAGTTAGAACTGAGATGAGGAGAAACTTCTTCACTCAGAGGGTGGTGAGCCTGTGGAATTCTCTACTACAGAGGGCTGTGGAGGCCAAATCACTGAATATATTTAAGAAGGAAATAGATTTCTATATTCTAAAGACATCAAGGGGTATGGGAGAGAGCGGGAGTATGGTGTTGAGATAAAGGATCAGCCATGATCTTATTGAATGGCGGAGCAGGCTCAAAGGGCCGAATGACCTGCTCCTGCTTCTTTTTTCTATTTTTCTATGCAAAGGGGTACTCCTAGTCTGTATGGCTCACTTCTGGACTAGGCCCTGGGGTCAGCGGAGAAGTTCATTTTCAAATGCAAATAAGGAAAGGATATTTTAAACTCTTTTCTCACTGCAATGTGATTGACCTCCCTCCACCCTGATAAAGGCACCTAATATTCTTCGATCATCCTCTGGTTAACGCATTCATGTATAATCCCAAGTTTGTTGCTGAACAATTTGCTTGAAATGGATTAACAATGCCATCATACAGCAAAACAATTTTATCCAGCAGCATTAATTAGTCTGTTGCCAGATAAAATTATGCCCCACACGGCTTCACACTTTGCTGGACCAAACAGTGCTTTTCATAAGAAACAGGAACGGGTTAAGAGATTAACAAGAATAACAGCAAGGATTAAAGTCTTTTGTGGTATTTGGTATGCTGCAACAAGTTTAGAGGGAAAAAAAAATTATAATTTACTTTTGTTTCAGGATCAAACAGTTTGGATATCTACATCAGACTAGTACCAGTCATTCTGCAGTATCATTTCCTGCAGCTGCCCCTAATGTTAATGATAATTGGAATTAAAAGAAATTGCCAAGTAGGTTGACCTCTGTATACTGTTGATACAAGACTGAGGAATTATTGCCTTGTTTATTTGCTTCCCTAATTTCTACCAACTGAAGAAATATCAGCAATGCTTACTCAGAGCAATCAGGGTGTATTCCATTTGTCATGCATCAAAGAGTTCAGAGTGTTTCAAAGCCTATTTGGCATTTTAGCTAGCATTTAACCTTGTTTGATAATGGCATGTTTGTCTGCCTTCTGGTCTGAGTGGCCACATTCTCTGCTGTTCCTGAGGAAACGCAAAAAAAAGCGTTACACGGGACAATCTAGATCTATTGCTCGATGCGGCCCGTTGACTATAAAATTAAGGGTTTCATCATTGCATTGCCTCATTGACATCAATCAATACGGGATGTGGCTGATAGGCAACCTTCACACACGCTCAGCTCTAAGCCTCAATGCGCGCACACACACGCACACATACACACGCACACACAGTCTACAGGCTGTTACTTAACAGAGAGAGGCTTCAATAAAGGTGACCAATTCATAACAGGATATGCTCGAAAGTTATGAGTTAGTCAGTTCAATTATTCAGTTGTGGCAAAAGGTTGTTGGCCTAAATCTGTGCACTAAATTCAGGTGCCAAGTCACCCAAATCCAATCTAAGTCATGTTAGAACACCCATGGAAAACACTCTCAAAGCACTCTGGCTTCACAAATCAAGCAATGTTACTCCAAACCAGTCACAGCTAGACGACACGGGAAATTTTTAAATGTTGCAATCTTTAATATTAGGAGAGAGATGGGGAGGTCATGGACCAAATGGATATGCCACCAGTATTTGGATGAAGCTCGATTTTCCCTGAACAGCGAGCTCTGTGGGAGTAAGCAGCATAACTCTGATCTATCAATTTCACAGCAGTCTCAGCAGAGACTAGCCACAAGGTAGCACCTTGAACATAACCACTCTCTGGGGATGGTTTTCAGCTTTAATTGGGCATGATAACCCACAACATTTTCCAATTTCATATGATGACCCCGATACCATAATTCTCACTACTTTACCATTCACTCCGTCCCCACCCAGTTTACTTGCATCCTGTTCAACCCTAAACTTCAAACCTCACATCTTATCCATCAGCAAGATGGCTTGTCTCCCCCTGTACAAAGTTGTTTGTTTCAGCCTCTATCTCAATCCCAAGGACCTTATCTGTGTGCTTCATGACTCAATGCCCTTCTTACTGACCTCCCATTTTCTACCACTGACAAACTTCAACTTGCCTATAACACAACCACTGATAAAATGCCCCATACTACTGTCACTCTTACTTGATCTATACCAACCTCTAATCTTTAACTTCAAATTGTTCCATGGCATCTCTCTAAATTAGCTCTGCAGCTTCTTTCAACTTTACTTTTTATAATAAGACATAGGATCAGAAATTAGGCCATTTGGCCCATCGAGTCTGCTCCACCATTCAATCATGGCTGATAGGTTTCTCAACCCCATTCTCCCGCCTTCTCACCATAACCTTTGATCCCCTTACCAATCAAGAACCGATCTATCTCGGTCTTAAATACACTCAATGACCTGGCCTCCACAGCCTTCTGTGGCAATGAATTCCATAGATTCACCACTCTCTGGCTAAAGAAGTTTCTCCTCATCTCTGTTCTAAAAGGTCTTCCCTTTACTCTGAGGCTGTGCCCTCAGGTCCTAGTCTCTCCTAATAATGGAAACGTCTTCCCCACATCCACTCTATCCAGGCCTTTCAGTATTCTGTAAGTTTCAATCAGATCCCCCCTCATCCTTCTAAACTCCATCGAGTATAGACCCAGAGTCCTCAAATGTTCCTCATATGTTAAGCCTTTCATTCCTGGGATCGTTCTCATGAACATCCTCTGGACCCTCTCCAGGGCCAGAACATCCTTCCTGAGATACGGGGCCCAAAATTGCTCACAATATTCTAAATGTGGTCTGACCAGAGCCTTATAAAGCCTTAGCAGATTCTAGTCCTCTCGAACTAAATGCCAACATTGCATTTGCCTTCCTAACTACTGACTCAACCTGCAAGTTAACCTTAAGAGAATCCTGGACTAGGACTCCCAAGCCCCTTTGCACTGCAGATTTCTGAATTGTCTCCCCATTTAGAAAATAGCCTATGCCTCTATTCTTCCTACCAAAGTGCAAATTTTCTTTCCCACACCCTTTGGTTATCTAACTCTGGACTATTGCACATTTTCTTCTCCTTCAGAACATTTGAAAGAGCTTGGACCAACCTTGGCCTACATGCTGTAACTCTCTGCCTGTATGCTGACATCTTTTTTTCTCTCTCCTCCATCAAATGCCTTCCCAAAATCCAGCTTTTTGACCATGCCTTTGACCAGCCAACTTAACCTCCCTCTATGGCTCAACTGGGAGGTCATGTGGCACAGTGGGTAGCATCCCTGCCTCTCAGCCAGAAGTTCAGCATTCAAGTCCCACCACAGGACTTGATGGCCAAAGAAGGTGTGTTCATAATGTAGCCAAACAAGTTGAGTGTCAACCTGCAAATCCTTACAATACACACCGATAGCAGGTGGTAAGTGTGGGAGAGATTCCTGGTCAGTCATGTGATAGAAAATTGCAATCCCATATCTCCAAACTACAACTTGAATGTAAAAGTGCATGTTGCCTTAGTGACTTGTACTCCCTGAGTGAACTGCCTCACACACAAACAATGGCTCAATATCAGCCCATTGATTTCCATTTGTGATCAGTCTTGAACCTTTTTCCTCTTTGAGGTGGAAATAATTGTATTTGAACTAAAGGGAAGACCTATTTCTCATCAAAGAAAGGTACTGAAAACACATGGGCATATTTACAGATGGTATCCTAAAGTTGCTGATGAATGCAGTGAAGCAAAAGCCAGAGTCCTGGGACACAAAGGGATGTGAATTAAGATGAGATACTTGAGGGATGGTGCCCAGCAGATTCCTCAAGCAAGTGTCACTCACAAGCATGTTTTGCTGAAAGTGTGGCCTCATGACCTGTTACTATTGAATAGTCCAGCCTCTCAAAGCAACCTACAACTTTAGATTGCAAATGTTTCCCATGTATAGCCCTAAGGCTGCATGTTAAAAGAGGGATCAAAAATCAGGGCGTAGGGATGGGGCATAGGTTTATGGTAATTGGTAGAAGAGTTAGAGGGAAGATGAGGAAACATATTCCATGATGCAAGGTACATATAAAACTGTTGCTGCAGTGAATCCACAATGTTTGAAAATTCTTCCAAGATACCCAACTGCATATTTGAGTATTGACATGTAAATAATCGTTTGGTCATACAGAAATTGAGTATTGTTGAAAAAAGAGACATTTTTTGTCAAAGCTTTTCATCTTGCACTCATTAGGACAATTCCCAAGAATGCCAAATGTAAAGGGAACAACAATTTATATTATATGAGAAGAGAATGCTGATTGGTTGACAAGTAGATTCTGATTGGTAGAGGCGTTGCCAGGAATAATGCACCAGTTGATAGTGAGTGACAGATAACTGCCAAACACTGTTTGATATTTAATCCAGGCAGTTTGACTCTGATTGGTCAAGGCATTGCCCTGAGGAATGAACCAGCGAAAGGCTGTCACTTATTTTCCTGTGCTGAAACAGGCATAATGTGTGTACATGTTCTTTCTATCTGCAAAGAACAGGGCCCTGTATATTAATATATGTAGCTTCCAGTACACACAAATGCACCACCTACTCCACTGAAATGTTGCAGTCAAATGAACTCCCTTTCCTTGATGTACTGGTTGATAAATCTGCTAGGGGGTTCTCTACCATGGCCTACCACAAGCCTACCTTCACTGATCAATATATGTGTTGGGATTCTTATGGTTCCACGTCTTATCAGATTGGCCTTATCGGCAACCTTGTAATTAGGGCCCGAGTCATTTGCTCACCATGCAAGCTTGATGTCAAAATAGGGCACACTAAAGGCATCCTCCAGGATAATGACTATGCTGATCAGATCATTTCGTGCTGTGTATCACAAACTCATAAACAGCCTAAGGCCATCACTTAGGGTCCTGAAAAGTGTCCAGTCTACCTCAGGTTACCCTGGAAGGACAAGATATCTCAAAAATTTGAGCAACAGGTGAAGCTAGCTGTTTCATGGTACCATGCAGTAGCAATATAAGTAGCATTCGCTACTATCAGGATGTTGCCTTCAAACCAAGAAGATGTTCTACCTATCACACAAATGAGTAATGTGGTATATGAATTTCAGTGCCAGTGTGATGCCAGGTATGTAGGCTGTATGTCCCGAAGACTGGCGGATTTTATCAAACAGCATGTCCCAGCTGCTGTTCACAACGGGCAAGGTACCCAACCAGCCATACTTGCAAAACTCAAAACACAATGCCCAACATTAGATGTGATTCCGCAATTGGACAACGTTTGCTAAATATTCCTCAGTGTGCTAAGAATTATGGGGGCAACCAATTTAAGATTGTCAGTTGGGATCACAGTGTGGCACATTTGCATTTACATACATTAATACACAGGACTCTGTTCTTTGCAGACAGATTGCACCTGTTTCAGCTGAAGAAAACAGCCATTCACTGGTTCATTACTCAGGACAATGACTTAACCAATCAGAATCAAGCTGCTTGGTTTAAATTTCAAACAATGCTTGGCAGTTAACTGTCAGTCACCATAAACTGGTGCATTCTCCATGGCAACACCTCTACCAATCAGAGTCCACTTGCTAACCAATCAGCACTCTTCTCATATGGTATGAATTGTTGTCCCCATCACATTTGGTATTCTTGCGAATTGTCCTGAAGAGTGCAAGATGAAAAGTTTTGATAATTATGGTCAGAAATTTCCCCCCGTCAGGGAGATTGTGCTGGGGCGGATGTGAACTTGATCGGCACCCCCATTCAGGGACGCGCCGCCATTTTACATGGGCTGGCCTTAACACTCACCTGGAAGCGCTGTATGCTCCCTGTGTGTGTGTGTGTGTGTGTGTGTGTGGGGGTGGGGGGGGGTGTCGATTCCCTGAGAGGTTCCCTGCGCAGAGATCTCCCCGAGGCACAGAGGTACCTCAGGGAGATTTGTTTCAGTGCTAAAATTTTAAACAAAGGTTTGTAACACTTTTAAAACATGTCCCCTCATGTCACATGAGCTGGGACACGTCAAAGAATTAATGTAAACATTTTAATTACATTTTTGAAAACACTTCATGAAACCTCATCCCGCTCGAGGATGAGGTTTCATGATAAATGCGAAGGCCGCCTGGGCTCTTCACCTTAAAGTTGGACGGGCAGCTCATCTAGTTGAGTTAATGACTATTTAAATGGCCTTGTTAGGCCTTTGACAGTTCAGCAGTTGTGCAGCCGACTGGGCTGCCCGCCCGCTGAACTGATAATCTAAATGATGCATGGTGACGTCGGGACGCACTCCTGACGTCACCCCGCGCCATTTTATGTGTCAGCGAGTAGGCCCAGCCCCCGAGTAGGCCCTCCGAGCAACTTAGGTCCTTACATGGGTAATTAATGCCAACTTAAAAGTCTGATGGCACTGCTGCTGGTATTCAATCAGGAGTGGGAAGGACAGTTACCATGCAGGGACCCTGAGAGGCAAACTCTATTCAGCTTGCTTGTGGAATCCCAGGGGAAGGGAGGGTAGGAGACAATTAGTGCCCGATAAAGGGACCTGGCATCAGGAAGGAGGGACTGCTGAGAGCCAACCTCTGCCCTTGCCTCCAACCCCCTGCACCCCACGCACCCCCACCCCACCCCACCCCAGCCACAAACCCCATCTGACCCTCACTCACCTGCGACTTAGGTTCCCCGCTGATCCTTGGCCTTCTGCAGTGCGTTGCTAGCAGCTATCATAGCTCCCTCTGATTGGCCGGGTACCTCCCAGGGGAGAGGCCCTTGATTCCAGTGCCTGAGGGGCACTTAACATGTTGGACTTTCCCTGAAGGAGGCAACACATGGTTCTCGCCAGCTCTCTCCAGCCAGGGAGGCAAAACCCCCATTATGTGGACTTAATTTGGCCCACAAGATGGGCTCCAGAATGGCATTTGTGACTCCTGGCATATTGTGAAATGCAGTATCATTGGCTGTGTGTTAATCTGTTGCTGCTATTCAGTGGGACAGATGATGACAGAGAGTGAGTGACTGGTATGATACATCGATGGGTCACAAACTGACCAATGCTGAAAATGATCCTGACATTAGCTTTCAAAGTCAGAACCATAAAATCAAACAGCCACAAAAAGCTAGATTTATATAGCATCTTGAACATGATAACGCACCCCAAGGAACTTCAGAGAAGCATTATGAAACAAAATATGATACTAAGCAACACAAGGCGATAAAAGGTCATGTGACAAAAAGTTTGGGCAAGGAGCTAGATTTTAAGGAGTGTCTTAAAGAAGGAAAGCAAGGTAGAGAGACAGAGAGGTGCAGGGAGGGAATCCCAGAGCTTGGAGCCTAGGCAAAGGAGATAGCTGTAATCATTCTTTTCTACTCTGGCTGCAAATGTAAAAGAAGCACAAAAGGGAGTCGTTTAACCATTAAGTCTGTGCTGGCTCATTGAAATCGCTCTCAATTAGTCCCGCTCGCCTGCTGTTTTCCTGCAACTCTGAAAAATGTTCCTTTTCAAGCATAAATTCAATTCCCTTTTGAAAGCCACTATTTAATCTGCTTCCACTGCCCTTTCTCACAGTGCTTTCCAGACTGTAACAGCTGAGGGCGGAGATAACTTTACTGTCACTGGCTGTATGGACTTGAGGGTAGGGATGGGCTTCAAGTGTCCTGACCGCTGTTTACATTATTTTGCAGTTGCTCGCCATATTGACTTGTGAAAAACCCAGACAGGTAAGCAATTGCCTCGTCACTCAGTGGAAATGGATGGCATTATAACAGCTGACACCATTAAATAACTCTGAGGGTCGCAGCATATGGACAAGAAAGGAAGAGGTGGGTGCACCCTGAGCATGTTCCACCTATCCAATGGTGGCCAAGGATATGCTTTGTATTATGAGGAGTGTTGGCCTATTAAATAGCGTTTAAAAAAATACGAGAACAGAAAAAAATCCACAAGATCTTGCAGGCACTTACTGGAAGAACTATAGGTTAGGGTTAAACTTTACACTTTAACAAAACAGTATACTTAGATTTTACTCTTGAAGGACCATCTACTTTAATTAAAAAAAAGGCAAACTTGCATTTATATAGCACTTTACACCACCCAAAAATCTAACAAAAAATTTTGAAAGTATTGTCAGAAGCAAATGCAGTTGCCATTTCACTACAATAACTTAGATTTATTTAGCATCTTAAACATATATTTTTTATTATCTGTTCATGGATGTCGGTGTCGCTGGCTGGGCCAGCATTTATTGTCCATTCTTAATTGCCCTTGAGGATGGAGTGGCTTGCTAAGCCATTTAAAAGGCCATTTAAGAGTCAACCACATTGCTGTGGGCAATGTCACATGACGGCCAGATCAGGTAGGGACTGCCGGTTTCCTTCCCTAAAGGATGTTGGTGAACCAGATGGGTTTTTACGACAATCAACAATGATTTCATGGTCATCATGAGACTTTAAATTCCAGATTTTTTATTAAATTCAAATTTCACCATCTGCATTACCCTGAGTCTCTGGCGTATTGGTCCAGGGACAATAATACTATGCCACTGCCTCCCATTAAATGTCCCACGATGCTTCACAGGATCATTATAAAACAATCAAAGCTATATATATTCATATGCAGGGATCTGTCTTCTGCAGGCAAAAGGAATTTGTTCAAGCATTAAACCTTTTTTGCATCAAACAAAAGCATGAGGGACAATGCTTCCTGGTGTATTCTCCATGGCAATGCCTTGACAAATCAGAGCTGACTTGCCAACCAATCAGCACACTTTTCCCATTGCAGTATAAATTGTTGTTCCAGTTGAGATTTGGCATCCTTGCCTCTGTCCTGATGAGTGCAAGATGAAAAGCTTGGACAGCATGTCTCTTTTTCCAGTAATATTCAAACTCTGTACTATCAAGCAACTGTTATAAAACAACATATGACGCCAAGACACATAAGCAGATATTAGGTCAGACGACCAAAAGCTTGATCAAAGAGGGAGGTTTTAGGGAGCACTGTCCCGTGATGGGGCTGTAAAATTCCGGCCATAATTTTTTAAAGAGTCACGTTATTGTCCTGCTGCTACGGCTGTGGTAGGAGTGAGTTCCAGAACTTGGGTTCTAGGCAACTGAAGGCGCGGCCAACAATGACAGAATGAATAAAATCAGAGTGCATAAAAGGCCAGAATTAGAGGGCAGAACTTTTCCATCAGTGTGTGGGGGCGAGTTTGACGTGCTGACGAGTAAAATGATGCGTGATGATGTCGGGCATGCACCCCGATGTCATCACGCTCAGTAGTGATGTTTCATTCGGCTGCTCGCTCACCCGCTGATATATAAACAGCCTATTAAGATCATTCAGAAATGAATTGAAGTACTTGTTAGTGCTGCTCATCCAACCTTAAAATTGGCGGCAGGTGAAAAGGCCAAGCGGCCTTCACGTTTTTTTAGGAAAACGCATCCACGAGCGGGATGAGGTTTCCTAAAGCTTTTATTTAATAAATGAAGTTTTCTCATAAATATAAAAACATGTCCCATATCATGTGACACAGTCACATGAGGGGACATGTGTAAATAATTTTTTAAACCTTTTATTTAATTACTTTAATATTGATTCAATCTCTCTGAGGCAGCTCCGTGCCTCAGGGAGATTGAAGCTCTTTTGCGTGCATGCGTGATAGAGCGCCAGCCCCGACTCTCCCTCCTCCCACCGCCCACACAGGTAGCGCTAGCGCTACCGGTCATGTCTTATGCTTACACATTAATAGGCCTACCTGTGTAAATTGGTGGCTCAGAGTCGATTGCGGGCGGCAATCGTCTCCGTGCCTGCCCTAGCCCACTCCTACCGAGCTCGCCCACCATGTGAAAAATTCTGTCCGGAGAAATGCAGATATCTGAGCAGCTTGTGAGCCTGGAGGAGATTACAAAGATAGGAAAGGTTGATGTTTTGGATGGATTTGGAAACAAGGATGTAAAATTTAAAATGAAAATGTTGTTTGATGGGGAGCCAATGTATTTCAGTGAGAACGGGGGTGATAGGGGAGTGGGACTCGCTGCAAGTTAAGACACAGGCAGCAGAGTTTTGGATGACTTCAAGTTCACGGATGGTAGAAAGTAGGAGACCAGTTAGGAGTGTGTCAGAATAACCAAGTCTAGAGGGAATGGGGGCATGAATGAGGGTTAAGCAGCAGGGGCAAAGTCGGGTGGTGCTGAAGTGTTGGAAATGGCTGCCTTAATCTTAATCTACTGGCTGCAACAGGAATGTTCCTGTGCTCTTTTTCAAACACTGCCATGAGATTTTTAATATACATCTGAGTCGGTAGATGGGGTCAAGGTAAATGTTTCCTTTGAACAATAGCATCCGTGACAGTGCAGCTCTCACGCAGCCCTGCACTGAAGTGTCTGCCTATGTTCCATGCTCAAGTCTTGAAGCGGGGTTTATACCCAGAACTTCCTGACTCACGGGAAAGAGTGTTAACTTGACATTGTTTAGTAGATTGTTATCAATACATGTTGTTGACTGTAAGGAGCATGATGAATCATTACAATTTTATAAAAACTCCAATTTTTATTTGTTCTAGTTGAAAGGCTTCACTATGGGAAGTTTAGCCTATTTTCTGCTGATCCACAATGATTGCATGCTTTGTTATTGCAAAATTGAAAAAGAAAAGAGATACGGTCCACAACGGCAATTGAAAGTTGGATAAAAACTAAAGGAAAGTTAGATGAACTGAGAAAAGCTCACCATCGGGACTAAATTACCATGGTTCTTTTATGAGTTTCGAGGATACAAAGGAGACCCAAATAAGTTATGACTGAAACAATGCCGAGACCCCCCTCAGTCTCCCTTCCACCATCCGTGACATATTACCCTGTAAACACCATGAAATAAGATCTGAGCGTGTTGTGGATCAAATCAGATGGTACAATGTGACATTGATCCAAACTGTGTGATTTAGTTTTAGAAACCATCTGCTTGCCATTATTCATCACAACCCTATTGTCAGCTCAGAGCTCTCACCAGAGTGTAGGCAGCGCAGCCATACATTGGAAGGTACAGCTTAAGGGTGATGGGGTGGTTTAGCTGTAAGACCCCACCCTAAATGCAGGTGAATAAGGCTCAATGAAGAAAATACTGTTTGCTTTCTGTCTCGACACATGTAGGCCAGTAAATTCCTTAGCACTGCTTCCATTTCACTGATTTAACGCAGAATCCACGACCCTTCCAGCAAAATGGCAGTAGGGTGGGAGCAGAGCCTTGTGTGAAAAACTTCCCGACATTGATCCTAAGTTTGCCATCCACCAGTTTGAACTTCTGCCCCCTCGTTCCACCAGTCCTTACCTTGAAGTCATATATTGGATTTCCCTAATTGTATTATATAGCAGCTTCGTTCCAGACATCTTCAGATGAGATTTTAAACCATAGCTTGGTCTGCCCTTTTAGGTGGTCATAAAAGATCCCATGGCACTATTCCAATGAAGAGCAGGGTACGTCTCCCTGGTGTCCTAGTCGGTATTCATCCCTCAAAAAAACATTAAAAGGCAGGTGATTCATTATCTCATTGCTGTTTGCAAGACCTTGGTATGTGCAATTTGGCTGCTGTGTTTTCTATGCTACAACAGTGATTACACTTCAAAAGAATTTAATTGGCTGTTAAGTGTCCTGAGATACATCTTGAGGTTGTGAATGGTGTTATATGAATGCAAATTGTTTCTCTTTTAGATGTTCATAATATTGCCTGTGCCCACCAATGCATTATTGCCTTGTAAGACACCCCTATCTGTATGTTACCCTGTGTATATTCAAGATATATTTAGCCTTTCTAATGACTCACTGGAAAAATGTCATTCCAGTGTATTGTTGAGGAAAGCACAAGGTTTGATCCTCAGCCTGTGCCAGAGCAGCAGTTGTGGTGGTAGCATTGGCTTGCAATTATACCTCACTGGGATAGGGAGAGGAAAATTCTGCCCAGCTTCCTGTGTGGACATCCGGTATGGGCACAGTCAAAGTTGGCTGTGAACCCACCACTGTAAAGGCCACAGTCTCTCACAAAGTAGGCTCAGACATGGAGAAAAGCCATTTGGCAGTGCCCTGTTGGACACCCAACACCAGGGATTAGATTGGCACATCACTCATTCTTACTCTCAAGCATTTATGATCATTTTGAATAAATTGTTGATACAGCCAGACAAAACTCTCACAATTGTAGTTCACTCCATTTTGAGGTAAAGTTCAATTCTTCATGGCTGACATTTAGCAAGGGTCCTAATGATATTTTTCTATGATCTCTTACAATTCACTCTCAAGAAGTACTTTTGATGAAGGTATTTTTTTGAATATTTTTTTAAAATGACACAGCATCAATAATGCAAACCCTCATCTCATCTGTCTTGTAGCCATCTTTAGTTCATTAGATTAAACAGATATTCACATTTGGTGTATTGTTCACCTTCCTATTGTACACTATTATTATAAAGTTTTGGGCCAGACTCAGTGCTTATATAATTAGTGATCTGGTTTGATAATAGCATTGTATTCTGGAATGGTCTCTTGCTTATTTGAGAAAAGATATTATCATCCAATGAAATGTATGTAATTGCTGTAATTGAAATACTTTGACATTTGAGCACTTTGCTTTCATCTATAATAATAATCATGATGTTTAGATATTGTGTGTTAAAATGAAAACAAGGTTAAGCAACACAAGTTGTTACAAACAACAGAACTGATCACACAGTCCGATAAAAGAAAAATGGAAAATCAACAATGCATGTTTAGAGGTAATTAAACTATAATATCTTAACTGTGGCACCATTTTATATGAGCAAAGGCAAGATTAGATTTTTAAAATATCATTAAAAAATGTTTTTGTTCCTTTATTAGTCCTTTTTTCAGATGTTCAATTGCATTAAAGCACGATAGAAAGCTGAATAGTTTCGAGTTTCCTTTTTCAATTACTTGTCTGTCGGGAGTTAAACACAGTATACCTTACTTTAAGACTCAAAATTAGTATCAACTGTAACAAAAATTCTAATTGCAAATATCAAATGATTGCTAATCTTTATGAACACTATAGACAACTATAACTAATTAGTTCCTGTAATTGCCATTACAAACTACCCATTTGCATGAAGATAGGACAGACCTTTCTCTCAGTGGGACCACCCTCAGAGAGAACTCAATGTTGCCACAATTCTTGAAAACACAGAATATTCTGAAAATGAAAAGCAAATAAGTCGACGTCTGAAAGGGAAATACAGGTCAATTTTTTGGTGTGACCATCAGAATTCCAACTTTATCCATTATTAATTTTCCACAATACATTTAGTGATCATAAGCAGTAATAGAGGAGAGTTTCCACTTAGGAATATTGGGGACAGGAGAAGGCTTATCTGTCCTTTAAGCCTGTTCCACCATTTAAGTTGGTCATGGCTGTTCAGCACCTCAGCTCATTTACCCACCATTGCTCTGTGTTCCTTGACACGCTTACCACACAAAAACCTACCTCAGTCTTGAAAACTTAATTGTCTTAGCATCCACAGCCTTTTGGAGAAGCGTTTATGGGATTTTAACCTTTGCACTCTTGCTGGGAGCGCCTGAGGAAATTTCATAATCTCCCACAGCCCCTGAGTCAAGTCAGCTTCTATCCATAATGGATGGAGAGGAAGGGTATGCCAGGAAAGCTAAAGCATGAAACTTCCCCAAATACTAACAATAATACAGAACACTGCAAGCACATGACAAACCAGTCAATAAGTTTGAAGTGGAATAGAATGACAAGATTCAAGGCAGTGATGCAAGGTGGTGGTTACTTGGAGCAATTATTCTCATAATATTATTGAGATTTATTGTAAAGGTAGGTTAATAGTGAAGTTTGGATTAGTTTCTCTGTGTGGATGTGCGTGTGTGGGGGTGGGGGTGGTGTGGGATTTAATTTAATTGGAGACAGCTGGTCTGGAGCTTTTGAGTTATCAAAAGGGAAGCTAGGTTCAAAATGCTAAATACATAAACCTGGCTGAAGCTTTAGAATGTGAGGTGTGAGAAAATGTGCATTTTCAGCTAAATTAGAGCAGTTTGAATTTCAAAGAGATGGTAGGATGTTACATCTAGCTAAAAGAAGCTAAGCCACAAGTGTGTTTATTTTTCCCAAAGGTTACTGATAGTATGAGTACTATGAAATATTTATATTATGAGAAGAGTAAAGTTGCAAAGGCATATTTGAACAATGGAATTTACATTAAAAAGAGAGAAACATCCATAAATGAGATAAGGCTATCTTAAGGGGTAAGGGGGAAGGCATTCTAAGATCTAACACAAGTGTGAAAAGCCTCCAGCCTCTGTGCACCAATTTGCTGTCTAGAGGAACTGAAGCTAAGAAAACTCACTTTGAATATCACTGTCCAGGGTATTGTGTGCTTTGCCTGGGTCTGTTGAAATCTATTTTGTTTTACTGTTGACTTAACAGAAGTGCAACTGGGAGCCAAATTAATTAGGAGTTTAGGAGTTATTATAGTAGTAATTTGTAGACCTATGTACATGCTTAAAATCATTTATTTTATTAATAAATGTTTAATTTAGTTTTGTAAAAAATCTCTAAGTCTCAGTGGACTTATTACTACTGAATTCAAGGCCCACATCTCAAAATGAAATACAAATTGCAAAACAGTTGTGTCTGCTGTTTCAAGTTTCCCTCTGGGATTTGAGAAGCTCTGCATTTAATATCTGCTGTGCCATAACATGTGTTCAAACAATCTATAACACACATAAGAGAATGGTTTCATTGCTGTTTCACACCCCAGAATCTTCCAAGGTATCTGTACTCTTAGAGGTAACTGGAGTAGGAGAGTGTGTGTAAAATTGTGATTGTAACATAAAACAGATGCAAGAAGGAGGCTGTTCAAAATGGCTTAATCTGTGCTTTAGATCCAGGAATAAATGGGAAATAATGCGACCAGAGCAGGAATGGGACAGTTATATTGCATACAAATTTAATGAAGCATTAACATTTAAAAATTTTTTTTGGTTCATGGGACATTGCTGACAATTGTTGCCCATCCCTAACTTCCCTTGAATTGAGTGCTTGCTAGGCCATTTCAGAGGGCAGTTAAGGGTCAGTTATATTGCTATGTGTCTGGAGTCACATGTAGGCCATACCAGGTAAGGATGACAAATTACCTTCCCTAAAGGACGTTAATGAACCAGATAGGTTTTTATGACAATTGATCATAGTCACCATTACTGAGACAAACTTTATGTTCCAGATTTATTAACTATAGTCAAATTCCATTAGCTGCTGTGGTGGGATTTGAACACACGTCCTCAGAGCATTAACCTAGGCCTCTGGATTACAAGTACAGTGACATTATACTATGTCCACAAAATGTCTGCAGTCATGTTAACAGCTCAGCTTCTCATAGCTCCCGTGCTGTCTGTTTACTTTGCTCTGAGTCCACATCCAGGCTTAACCAATCAAGCACAGTGAGCATAAATCAGTTACGAGACTCATGCAATCGAACACAGAATAATTGGACACTCCAAGTTTGCCTTTGGAACTAGCAGCCAAATGCAACATTGTTTTCTCCATTTGAATATGTGGAAAATAACTTGATATCTGAGCAAATATTTCCTTTAAGCAATATAACTATTAACTCGTTGTGCAATAGACTTTGAACCCACAGAGACAGGTTTGAGGCAAGACTGGGAGCAAAATTTGAAACCTGCACGTTGGGTTGATTCCCTGAAATGTTCCCGCCTTTGAATGATCTTGCAGGAGGCTGGGTCAATGAGGCAGCAGCTACCCGCCTAGCAGCAGTGGAAAGCCAATTAGGCCAATTAAGGAACCAATTGGGAGCAATTTTGTTGTCACCACTGGGATATTCCCAACATTAGACCAACCCCTGCTGAGAAGGGAGGGCAACAGCAGCTAAGAGGAGATCTCCCAGCAGCATGCAAAAGGGCCCTTCCAGCCTCCTTTCACTGGTCCCATGAATGCACCCCGGAAATGCCAAGGCCGCAGTCTCGGCCATAACCCTTCCTGTGGAAGGTTTTCCCCTTGGCACTGTTGCCCCATGAGCTGTGGGCCTACTGTTTTGTGTCAAATATTAATCCGGCTTATGAGGCGCCCTCACAGTCTCCTCTCTGCCTCAGCAGTGCCCACCTCTCCTGGTCCAGTGCTGCGGGCTCTCCTCTCTGGCTTCCCTTAATTGGATGACGAACATGGACTTAGCCTGCAGGAGGATTCCAATTGTTGGCATACCTCTAATCCATGTGGGATCGAGATGCAGAAATGGTTGTGATGTGTGAAATTTTTCAAAGGCATAGGATTCCTCCAATTGTGTGCCAGAGCAGCTACATACTGGTAAAAGAACATACACGCACAGACACACACACTCACACACACACACGCACATGCACACTCACACGCACACACACAGACACGCACATGCACGCACACGCACACACACATGCACACACAGGCACGCACACACACACATGCACACACACATGCACGCACACACACACAGACACACACACATGCACACACACATGCACACATACAGACACGCACACACGCACACAGACACAGACACACAGACACACACACACACACACGCACACACACGCACATGCACACACACACGCACACAAAGGCACACACACATGCACACACACACGCACGCACACACACACACAGACACACACACATGCACACGCACACACACACACCTACACATGCATGCACACACATGCATAGACACACACACACGCGCACAGACACACATACACATGCCACACACACATGCACACACATGCACACACACATGCACACACATGCACACACACACGCACACACACACACACGCATACACATGTACACACACACACTCACAGACACACACACACAAACACACTCACAGACACACACACACAAACACACCAGCCTTTCACTGTAAGCACAATTATACTACAAGTACCTGCTTAGAGTTGTGTGGAGTCTTCAGACCATAGTTATACTGTTAACATCACTTCCCTTTCGAGTCAGGGAAAGCAGAGTTCTGCTCAGACTTGCTAAGAGATCTATTTACCAATTAGAATTAATGTCAATGAAGAGAATGACTGAACTCTCCAATTCTCTGCTAACAGTAAAAAGGCTAAGAATGGGTTAAAAACTTTTAAAAGATTGCTTTGCACTGCAAATGGTGCAAGAGTGCCTAAACTGAATTTAAACTGTTTCACACACGAGTTAGACCACAGGTTCTGCATCAGAGAAAAACATTAAAAACTTTGTGGTGAAATATCCTATGCTTGAAATTAAGTCCGTCCATCATCCCACTGTCAATTTACATTTCCTAGCAATCTCATTAACATGCACCAAGATGTAAGAATGGGAGTAAACAGGCAGAATTTAGTGCAAACAAGCAGGGCCCAGAGGAAGTGTGGAACTCACACCATGGCCTGGATTTTCATTCTCAGGACTGGTAAGGAAAATTCCCGGCTTGGCCTGCCCGCCTTGGGAGAAAGTGCCTGCAAAGGCGGGATCTTCACTGCGAGGGGCTGGGTGCATCAAGCTAGATGGCCCGGAATGAAGTGCGGAGGCAGCCATCGGGGGCTGCTGGGTGCAGAGGCGGGCTGTATAAAAAGGAACGACTCGGTAACATGGGACTTTGTCCTGATGAAAACAAAAATAAAGAGGCCTCCCAACCCTCACCTTTCACACCCTCTTCACCATCTGATCACTCTCATGTGTGCTATCCAGGCCACCTCATGACCCCCTTCCACCCCCATGCTAAGCTCTGCCCTTCTACCCACCTCCTCAGGCCCCTCATGCCCACTATGCCAAGCTCTGGCACTTCCATGCCCATTGACCCACTGTATACTTTCTAGAACCAATGAACATCATACTGAATAGTTGTATATGTAAAAAAGAACCATGAGAAAGTGTAATCCATTGATGACTTTCTCCTATCCTTGAAAAATAAGTCTGGACAGCAAGCTAATAAAGTGTCAAACATCCAAGCCCTTTGAAATTTCAAAACCCATAAACCTCAAGCCTGTGAAACCACTTAACTTGTGTCAACAAACATTGTGAAATTGATCACAGAGATCAGAGAGCCTGAGCCGTCAATCAATGTTTTCTCTGTAGGTCAGCTGTTCTAGTATTCTAATAGCAATCTGAGATCTCAGCCAAGCATACATAATGAAGCGAGTGTCTTTCTTAGCACACTCAGGATTGTTCAGCAAGTGCTGAATGAAGAAAAGTTTTGAGATGTAAGATTAGTGATACTGAAACACAACTTTGACAGGTCTAAATGACTGAAACACGGTTATGACTGATTAAATGCAGCAAGCAGAGGATTTCAGATTAAGAGGCACGTTTCATTTGACAAACCATGTTGCTGCTGTAGGACAAACAGCAAACATAGGAACCTGGGCCTCTTCATCATAAACAATTCAGTTTGCGTACAGTAAAATCCTGCTGTTCACGGGGTTACATTTTTGGGAAACTCACGGGTGACAAATTCGCAACAGTGAACATTTTTTATATAGGAGTCAATTAGATAGGTTCCAGCCACCCAGAATAAAAGCCATTAAAAACAATGTTTTTAATAAATATAAAGAGATCATGTTGTTTAACAAGATGAAAAATATATATTAGTCACACTCAGTGGGAGGCAGTGGTGCTGTGGTAATTTCACTAGACTGGTCATCCAGACCTCCAGGCTAATGCTCTGGTGACATGAGTTCAAATCCCACAAATACAGCTGGTGGAATTTAAATGCAATTAATAAACCTGGAATTAAAAGCTAGTCTAATGGGGATCACAATTGTCATTTGGTTTACTAATGCCCCTTTAGAGAATGAAATCTGCTGTCTTACATGTGACTCCAGACCCACAGCAATGTGGTTGCCTCTGAAATGGCCAAGCAAACACTCAATTATATCAGATTGATACAAAGTCTAAAAGGAAGGAAGCCGGACAGAATATCCAGCATCGACCTAGGCACTAGAAACAACAATAGCACAACCAACCCTGTCCACCCTGCAAAGTCCTCCTTACTAACATCTTGTGCCAAATTTGAGATACCTGTCCCACAGACTAGTCAAGCAACAGCCTGACATAATAGTACTCACAGAATCATGCCATACAGACAATGTCCCAGACACCATCATCACCGTTCCTGTCAATGGGACAGGACACACCCATCAGAGGTGGTGGCACAGCATTATATAGTTGAGAAGGAGTTGCCCTTGGAGTCCTCAACATTGACTCTGGACCCCATGAAGTCACTTGGCTTCAGGTCAAATGGGCAAGGAAACCTCCTGCTGGTTACTGCCTACCGACAGCTGATGAATCAGTGCTCCTCCATGTTGAACATCATTTGTGGAAGCACTGAGGATGGCAGGAATACAGAATGTACTCTGGGTGGGGGACTTCTATGTCCATCACCAAGAATGGTTTAGTAGCACTATTACTGAACGAGTGGGCCGAGTCCTAAAGGACATAGCTGCTAGACTGGGCATCCAGCAAGTGATGAGCGAAACAAGAGGGAAAAACCAACTTGACCTCATCCTCACCAATTGGCCAGTTGCAAACACATCTGTCCATGACAGTATCAGTCGGAGTGACCATCGCACAGTCCTTGTGGAGACGAAGACCCGCCTTCACATTGAGGATACCATCATGTTGTGTGTCATTTCAACCTTGCTAAATGGGATAAATTTCGAACAGATCTAGCAACTCAAGACTGGACATCCATGAGGCTCTGTAGGCCATCAGCAGCAGCAGAATTACACTCAACCACAATCTGTAACCTCAAGGCCCGGCATATCCCCCACTCTACTATTACCATCAAGCTGGGGGAGGGGGGGGGGGGTCAACCCTGGTAGAATGAAGAGTGCGGGAGGACATGCCAGGACCAGCACAAGGAAAACCTAAAGATGAGGTGTCAACCTGGTGAAGCTATGACACAGGTCTACATGCGTGTCAAACAGCATAAGCAGCAAGCGATAGATTGAGCTAAGCTATTCCATGGCCAATGGATCAGATCTAAGCTCTGCAGTTCTGTTAAATCTAGCTAAGAATGGTGCAGGACAATTAACCAACTCACAGGAGGGGGAGGCTCCACAAATATCCCTATCCTCAATGATGGGGGAGCGGCCCAGCACGTCAGTGCAAAAGACAAGGCTGAAGCATTTGCAGCCATCTTCAGACAGAAGTGCCAAGTGGATGATCCATCTCAGCCTCATCACAGATGCCAGTCTTTAGCCAATTTGATTCACTCCATGTGATATCAAGAAATGGCTGAAGGCACTGGATTCTGCAAAGTCTATGGGCCATGACAAGATTCCAGCAATAGTGCTAAAGACTTGTGCTCCAGAACTTGCTGGGACCCTAGCCAAGCTGTTCTTGTACAGCTACAACTTTGGCATTTACTCAGCAACGTGGAAAATTGCCCAGGTATGTCCTGTACATAAAAAGCAGGGCAAATCCAACCCGGCCAATTACCGCCCCATCAGTCTACTCTTGATCGTCAGTAAAGTTATGTAAAGTGTCATCAACAGTGCTATCAAATGGCACTTAGTCAACAATAACCTGCTCAGTGATGCTCAATTTGGGTTCCACCAGGACCAATCAGCTCCTGACCTCATTGCAGCCTCAGTCCAAACATGGACAAAAGAGCTGAATTCAAGAGGTGAGGTGAGAGTGACTGTCCTTGACCATCAAGGCAGAATTTGACCAAGTGTGGCATCAAGGAGCCCTAGCAAACCTGAAATTGATGGGAATCGGGGGAAAAGTCTCCACTGGTTGGAGTCATACCTAGCACAAAGGAAGATGGTTGTAGTTGTTGGAGGTCAATTATCTCAGTTCCAGGACATCACTGCAGGAGTTCCTCAGGGTAGTGTCCTAGACCCAACCATCTTCAGCTGCTTCATCAAAGATCTTCCCACCATCATAAGGTCAGAAGTGGGGATGTTCGCCGATGATTGCACAATGTTCAGCACCATTCACGACTCCTCAGATACTGAGCAGTCCATAACCATACACAGAAAGACCTGGACAAATCCAGGCTTGGGCTGATAAGTGGTAAATAACAATTGCGCCACACAAGTGCCAGGCAATGACCATCTCCAGCAAGAGAGAATCTAACCATCTCTCCTTGACATTCAATGGCATTACCATCACTGAATCCCCCACTATCAACATCCTAGGGGTTACCATTGACCAGAAACTGAACTGGACCAGCCATATATTTACTGTGGCTACAAGAGCAGGTCAGAGACTGGGAATTCTGCAAAAAGTAACTCACGTCCTGACTCCCCAAAGCCTGTCCAACCACGTACAAGGCAAAGGGCAGGAGTGTGACGGAATACTCTCCAGTTCCCTTGATGAATGTAGCTGCAGCAACACTCAAGAAGCTTGACACCATCCAAAACAAAGCAACCTGCTTGATCGGCCTCCCTTCTACCACCTCAAACATTCATTCCCTCCACCAGCAATGCACGGTAGCAGCAGTGTGTACCATCTACAAGATGCACTGCAGCAACTCATCAAGGCTCCTTGGTGAAGGAGGGACTCTTCTGTAATTGCATCATGCATTTGCAAAGGGAGCATCCAAATCAGTTTTGCATATCAAAAGGGCCTCTTTAAGACTCATGACCCTTCGACAGAACTTGAGTTCGAGTCCAGGAAAGAGCTGAAATATAAGCTGGTTTAAGGTGTGTGTGTGGGGGGGCGGAGAGATAGAGAGACAGAGAGGTGGAGGGGGTTGGTGTGGTTGTAGCGACAAACAAGCAGTGATAGAAGCAGATCATCAAAAGATGTCAACAACAATAGTACAATAGAACACATAGGTGTTAAAGTTAAAGTTGGTGATATTATCTAAACGAATGTGCTAATTAAGAATGGATGGTAGGGCACTCAAGGTATAGCTCTAGTGGGTTTTTTTTTATTTTATATAATGGAAATAGGTGGGAAAAGGAAAATCTTTATAATTTATTGGGAAAAAAAAAAGGGGGGAAACAGAAAGGGGGTGGGGATGGGGGAGGGGACTCACGACCTAAAGTTGTTGAATTCAATATTCAGTCCGGAAGGCTGTAAAGTCCCTAGTCGGAAGATGAGGTGTTGTTCCTCCAGTTTGCGTTGGGCTTCACTGGAACAATGCAGCAAGCCAAGGACAGACATGTGGGCAAGAGAGCAGGGTGGAGTGTTAAAATGGCAAGCGACAGGGAGGTTTGGGTCATTCTTGCGGACAGACCGCAGGTGTTCTGCAAAGCGGTCACCCAGTTTACGTTTGGTCTCTCCAATGTAGAGGAGACCACATTGGGAGCAACGAATGCAGTAGACTAAGTTGGGGGAAATGCAAATGAAATGCTGCTTCACTTGAAAGGAGTGTTTGGGTCCTTGGACGGTGAGGAGAGAGGAAGTGAAGGGGCAGGTGTTGCATCTTTTGCGTGGGCAAGGGGTTGTGCCATAGGAGGGGGTTGAGGAGTAGGGGGTGATGGAGGAGTGGACCAGGGTGTCCCGGAGGGAGCGATCCCTACGGAATGCCGATAAGGGGGGTGAAGGGAAGATGTGTTTGGTAGTGGCATCATGCTGGAGTTGGCGGAAATGGCGGAGGATGATCCTTTGAATGCGGAGGCTGGTGGGGTGATAAGTGAGGACAAGGGGGACCCTATCATGTTTCTGGGAGGGAGGAGAAGGAGTGAGGGCGGATGCGCGGGAGATGGGCCGGACACGGTTGAGGGCCCTGTCAACGACCGTGGGTGGAAAACCTCGGTTAAGGAAGAAGGAGGACATGTCAGAGGAACTGTTTTTGAATGTAGCATCATCGGAACAGATGCGACGGAGGCGAAGGAACTGAGAGAATGGGATGGAGTCCTTACAGGAAGTGGGGTGTGAGGAGCTGTAGTCGAGATAGCTGTGGGTGTCGGTGGGTTTGTAATGGATATTGGTGGACAGTCTATCACCAGAGATTGAGACAGAGAGGTCAAGGAAGGGAAGGGAAGTGTCAGAGATGGACCACGTGAAAATGATGGAGGGGTGGAGATTGGAAGCAAAATTAATAAATTTTTCCAAGTCCTGACGAGAGCATGAAGCAGCACCAAAGTAATCATCGATGTACCGGAGAAAGAGTTGTGGAAGGGGGCCGGAGTAGGACTGCAACAAGGAATGTTCCACATACCCCATAAAGAGACAGGCATAGCTGGGGCCCATGCGGGTACCCATAGCCACACCTTTTATTTGGAGGAAGTGAGAGGAGTTGAAGGAGAAATTGTTCAGCGTGAGAACAAGTTCAGCCAGACGGAGGAGAGTAGTTGTGGATGGGGATTGTTCGGGCCTCTGTTCGAGGAAGAAGCTAAGGGCCCTCAGACCATCCTGGTGGGGGATGGAGGTGTAGAGGGATTGGACGTCCATGGTGAAGAGGAAGCGGTAGGGGCCAGGGAACTGGAAATTGTTGATGTGACGTAAGGTGTCAGAGGAATCACGGATGTACATCCGTGATTCCTCTGACACCTTACGTCACATCAACAATTTCCAGTTCCCTGGCCCCTACCGCTTCCTCTTCACCATGGACGTCCAATCCCTCTACACCTCCATCCCCCACCAGGATGGTCTGAGGGCCCTTAGCTTCTTCCTCGAACAGAGGCCCGAACAATCCCCATCCACAACTACTCTCCTCCGTCTGGCTGAACTTGTTCTCACGCTGAACAATTTCTCCTTCAACTCCTCTCACTTCCTCCAAATAAAAGGTGTGGCTATGGGTACCCGCATGGGCCCCAGCTATGCCTGTCTCTTTATGGGGTATGTGGAACATTCCTTGTTGCAGTCCTACTCCGGCCCCCTTCCACAACTCTTTCTCCGGTACATCGATGATTACTTTGGTGCTGCTTCATGCTCTCGTCAGGACTTGGAAAAATTTATTAATTTTGCTTCCAATCTCCACCCCTCCATCATTTTCACGTGGTCCATCTCTGACACTTCCCTTCCCTTCCTTGACCTCTCTGTCTCAATCTCTGGTGATAGACTGTCCACCAATATCCATTACAAACCCACCGACACCCACAGCTATCTCGACTACAGCTCCTCACACCCCACTTCCTGTAAGGACTCCATCCCATTCTCTCAGTTCCTTCGCCTCCGTCGCATCTGTTCCGATGATGCTACATTCAAAAACAGTTCCTCTGACATGTCCTCCTTCTTCCTTAACCGAGGTTTTCCACCCACGGTCGTTGACAGGGCCCTCAACCGTGTCCGGCCCATCTCCCGCGCATCCGCCCTCACTCCTTCTCCTCCCTCCCAGAAACATGATAGGGTCCCCCTTGTCCTCACTTATCACCCCACCAGCCTCCGCATTCAAAGGATCATCCTCCGCCATTTCCGCCAACTCCAGCATGATGCCACTACCAAACACATCTTCCCTTCACCCCCCTTATCGGCATTCCGTAGGGATCGCTCCCTCCGGGACACCCTGGTCCACTCCTCCATCACCCCCTACTCCTCAACCCCCTCCTATGGCACAACCCCTTGCCCACGCAAAAGATGCAACACCTGCCCCTTCACTTCCTCTCTCCTCACCGTCCAAGGACCCAAACACTCCTTTCAAGTGAAGCAGCATTTCACTTGCATTTCCCCCAACTTAGTCTACTGCATTCGTTGCTCCCAATGTGGTCTCCTCTACATTGGAGAGACCAAACGTAAACTGGGCGACCGCTTTGCAGAACACCTGCGGTCTGTCCGCAAGAATGACCCAAACCTCCCTGTCGCTTGCCATTTTAACACTCCACCCTGCTCTCTTGCCCACATGTCTGTCCTTGGCTTGCTGCATTGTTCCAGTGAAGCCCAACGCAAACTGGAGGAACAACACCTCATCTTCCGACTAGGGACTTTACAGCCTTCCGGACTGAATATTGAATTCAACAACTTTAGGTCGTGAGTCCCCTCCCCCATCCCCACCCCCTTTCTGTTTCCCCCCTTTTTTTTTTCCCAATAAATTATAAAGATTTTCCTTTTCCCACCTATTTCCATTATATAAAATAAAAAAAAAAACCCACTAGAGCTATACCTTGAGTGCCCTACCATCCATTCTTAATTAGCACATTCGTTTAGATAATATC
Source organism: Carcharodon carcharias (assembly GCF_017639515.1). Classification (NCBI taxonomy): domain Eukaryota; kingdom Metazoa; phylum Chordata; class Chondrichthyes; order Lamniformes; family Lamnidae; genus Carcharodon; species Carcharodon carcharias. The sequence continues at coordinate 109,614,790 of NC_054468.1, read as the reverse complement.
ACCAACTTTAACTTTAACACCTATGTGTTCTATTGTACTATTGTTGTTGACATCTTTTGATGATCTGCTTCTATCACTGCTTGTTTGTCGCTACAACCACACCAACCCCCTCCACCTCTCTGTCTCTCTATCTCTCCGCCCCCCACACACACACCTTAAACCAGCTTATATTTCAGCTCTTTCCTGGACTCGAACTCAAGTTCTGTCGAAGGGTCATGAGGACTCGAAACGTCAACTCTTTTCTTCTCCGCCGATGCTGCCAGACCTGCTGAGTTTTTCCAGGTAATTCTGTTTTTGTTTTGGATTTCCAGCATCCGCAGTTTTTTTGTTTTTTTTTTTCCTCTTTAAGACTGCTGGTTTCCTGACTAATCTTAATTCAATTTTTAACAAGGGACAAAGCACTGTTAATAAACATTAATGGGGGTGGGGTGGTGGGATTTTTGGGAGGCTCTTATTAGGTCTTTTCCATTCAAGAGTTAACGCTTGATTCACACTTTGATATTAGGATATCAGGTGGAAATTAGATGCAAATAAATCCTTTTAAATAACCACATTTAATTTCTGATAAATACAGAATTGCACAGAAAACCAAATGAAGTGCAGCAGCCAAACGTCAGGGAGGGTGACATCTTATTTTAATTCATTAACCCTTCCGACACCGAGGGCAATGTTTTCTCATCCAGGCACTGTTTGGTTCCGGGGGTAGCCATCCATTTTAATCCCGTTTGGCAGCCACTTCAATGCTTCCGATGAATCAAAATTTAAGAGCATTACCTACCAGGGAGGTGTTGGCATAGTGGTAATGTTGCTGGGCTAGTAATCCAGAGACCCAGGGTAATGCTCTGACCACGGCAGATGGTGGAATTTGAATTGAATAAAAATCTGGAAGTAAGTAGTCTAATGATCTGCTGGCCTACTTGTGACTCCAGACCCACAGCAATGTGGTTGACTCCTAAATGCCCTCTGAACAAGGGCAGTTAGGGATGGGCAATAAATGTTGCCATTAAAAAGGCATGTTTCCTGGGAATGCATAATCAATGAGATGGGATTGGGACAACATGGTGTGAGAAGCCATAATAAATCCCATAAGCAAATTTTTTAAAAAAGTCATGGTAATAGTTTGACTGTGCAAGGCTTCAATTATTTCCGTGTGGACATATAGCTGCACATCGATGAACTAGTGGCAGTGTAACTCTGAAGACAACACTGAACCTCAAAATATGAGAACTTCTCTGGAACTTTGTCTCATTCATTTCAGTCCCCAAAAGAGCAACTTAAATCAAACATTTTCATTGGTTGTTAAAAAAAAGCGCTAGCTGTTTCTGCCAGTTTCCAGCCAATTATATTTCTTCCTTAAACTCGCACTTCTGTCTCCAAAAGGAATAATTGCAGCTAGGCAGAAGAGGAAAAGAAAAGATAATTAAAAGATTTAAAATTGATTTTCTTTGCTGAGCAGGTAGTTATAAAAGATTGATACGGTTAGATTAAGAAAAATGAAACAAAATTTAAGACAGCGATGAGGAGAAATTTTTTCTCTTAGACAGTTGTGAGTCTTTGGAACTGTTTTCCTCAAAAGGTGGTGGAAGCAGAGTCTTTGGATATTTTTAAGGTAGAGCTAGATAGATTCTTGATAAACAAGGGGGGCGTGAAAGGTTATTGGGGGGAGGTGGGAATGTGGGGTTGAGGTTACATTCAGATCAGCCATGATCTTAGTGAATGGTGGAGCAGGCTTGAGGGGCTGAGTGGCCTCCTCCTGCTCCTAATTCATATGTTCTTCTGCATATTCATCTGTAAAATAAAGATGACAGAGGAAATGGAATAAGAGATGAGAATTGGGGAAAATAGGTGACAAATATGGACAAAATGTGCACTTTGTTCATTTCTAATTACAAGTTTTTTAATGTGGTTTTATAGAAAGAGGCCTAGATATGAAAGTATCTTTAATTGTGTTTATCCTAGCATCTTGTTATGGGATTGTGAATTAACTAGCCCAGGGAGACAGTCAATTCTTTAGCCTTATTAACAATGCAAGGTCAAAATGACTCAAGAAATGAATCATAGGGTGAAATCATCCCAGATTTGCACTAAGTACGGTAGCAGGCAGGAAAAACAATGTTTTACCCGCCAGCCTCAATGGCGGCTTCTCATGCCGTATCGTCCCAATCCCGCTTCATTGATTATGCATTCCCAGGAAACACGCCTTTTTAATGGCAGGCGGGCTCCGATTTGCCCACCAATGCCACTTCACCACACCAGGTGACACATTTAAAGTACAACAGCACACAGACCTCTCAGTACTTCCAGCCCAGGACTGCAGCAAAGATGACATGGCCCTGAAAGGCAAGAAGACTGCAGCCCCCAGGTTTAGTGACACATCCCTTGAGCACCTTTTGGACACCGTGGAGGCTGGCGTGATGTCCTCTACCCGAACTCTGGCCACAGGAGGGGCAGCAACATTACCACTCTGGCTTGGGAGGCGGTGGCAGTGCTGGTCAATGCCAATGCTGCACAGAAGAGGTTGGCCATCCAATGCAAAAAGAGGTTGAGTGATCTCAGGTTAAGGCAACCATCTCATCACTCTAAACTCACACATTCAAGCCTATCACACATTCACTGGCATCTCACTCACTGCCAGCTCAAGGGACATCACCACTCACTCTCTCATACACACACCATCACATCTCCATCTGGCCTCATCTCCTCTGGAGACTGCCTCCTCAGCCCTCACTATCTTGAGGCCATGAGATCAACATGTGCCCCCACACACACCCGGGGATACCTCCCTTCCTCAGTACAGCCCTCACCCTGCAGCCTCTTCCCTTGCCTGAGGCCACTTCTCTCCCTTCCCCAAGGAAGCCTGGGCCAGCAGCCATTGAAAAGCCGCCCCTGCCTTACGGCTGGTCTGGTAGGTAGAGACCTGCCCATGAGCCCCCTAAATGTGATGTGGTGCTGCCTGTGAAGCCTGGGGCTGATGACCGTGAGTGCTGCCTGAAGCAAGGTAGGTAAACAAACCTCAAATACCCGAGCGAAGTGCAGCTCGCCGGGTGCACACCTTATATATGCTGCTGTGAAACACATTGGCGTGATTTCTCGGACAATCCTGCATGGGGGTGCTGATTCTGGCAAGCTGGGATTATAATGATATGCAAATGTTTTACGATGAGGTTCCTGATGTCTGATGGTGGGAAACGTGGCTGCCATTAATGGGCTGAGAGGCCGATTGCAAACTGGTTTCACAACGTTGTGAAACTGATTTTTGGCCTTCTTGCCATATTGGCCGCTCGCGCCACTGAACACACCCGACGCCGGCGGGCACAGAGAATTCTGCCCATTGTTAACTTGCTTGGATGAGTGCAGTTCCAAAAACACTCAAGAAGCTTGACATCATCCAGGACTAAGCAGCCCACCCAACTGGCGCTCCATCTACCAACTTAAAGATTCACTCCCTCAACTGTGTCCGGCCCATCTCCCACGCATCCGCCCTCACACCTTCCTCTCCCTCCCAAAACCATGATAGGGTCCCTCTTGTCCTCACTTATAACCCCACCAGCCTCCGCATTCAAAGGATCATCCTCCACCATTTCCGCCAACTCCAGCATGATACCACCACAAAACACATCTTCCCTTCACCTCCCTGGCGGCATTCCGTAGGGATCGTTCCCTCCAGGACACCCTGCTTCACTCCTCCATCACTCCCTACACCTCAAACCCCTTCCACGGCACCTTTCCTTTTACTTCCCCCCTCCTCACCGTCCAAGGGCACAAACACTCCTTTCAAGTGAAGCAGCATTTTACTTGCACTTTCCTCAATTTAGTCTACTGCATTTGTTGCTCCCAATGCAGTTTCCTCTACACTAGAGAGACCAAACGCAGACTGGGTGACTGCTTTGTGGAACACCTTCGGTCTGTCCGCAAGCATTACCCAGACCTCCCTGTCACTTGCCATTTCAACATACCACCCTGTTCTCATGCCCACATGTCCGTCCTTGGCCTGCTGCAATGTTCCAGTGAAGCTCAACACAAACTGGAGGAACAGCACCTCATCTTCCAACTCGGCACTTTACAGCCTTCCGGACTGAATATTGAGTTCAACAATTTCAGATCATGAACTCTCTCCTCCAACTCCACCCACTTTCTGATCCCCCTTTTTCCAATAATTTAATTTTTTTTTACAATTATATTTTTCTTTTCCCACCTATTTTTAAATTTATTTTGATCTTTTGTTTTATCTCCACCTTTTAGCCCAGTTTGATCCCTTCCCCCCACCCCACCCCCACTAGGGCCATCTGCCACTAGCTTGTCCTGCTTGCTACCTTTAATGTCCCCATTAGCATATTCCTTAGCTAATATCACCACCGTCAACACTCTTTGTCCTTTTGTCTATGACAATTTTGGCAATCTCTTCTTTGCCTTCACCTATCACTGGCCCTCTATCCAGCTCTACCTGTCCCACCCCACCTCTACCAGCTTATAATTCACCTCATTTCTCTATTTCCTTAGTTCTGATGAAGGGTCATATGGACTTGAAATGTTAACTGTCTTCCTCTCCGCAGATGCTGTCAGACATGCTGAGTTTTTCCAGGAATTTTTGTTTTTGTTGCAAGGCACTAACTAACAGCCACTGTGCATGTGCCTTCACCACGCAGACTGCAGTGGTCCAAAAAATGCAACTCACCACCATCTTCTCAGGGGAATTTAGGTATGGGTAATTTATATCTGTTCGTGGGATGTGGGCTTCACTGACTAGGCCAGCATTAATTGCCCATCCCTAATTACCCTTGAGAACTGAGTATCTTGCTAGGCCATTTCAGAGAGCACTTAAGAGTCAACCATGTTGCTGTGGGCCTGGAGTCACATGTAGGCCAGACCAGGTAAGGATAGCAGATTTCCTTCCCTAAAAGACATTAGTGAACCAGATGGGTTTTTACAACAATCAAAAGTGGTTTCATAGTCATCATTAGACTTTTAATTCCAGAGTTTTTAAACTGAATTCAAATTTCACCATCTGCTGTGGTGGGATTCAAACCCAGGCCCCCAAAGTGTTACACTGGGTCTCTGGAATACCAGTCCAGTGACAATGGCACTGTGCCACTGCTTCAGCAGCACATATACTAAAACGGGAAATTAATCCTGGCCTTCCCAGCAACACCTATATCGCATAAATGGATAGTCAAAAAGATGCAATGAATTTCCAAAGGGCTTGAGAGGCTTGGGCAGGGCAAATGACCCAAAGTAAAGGCCAGAGACAGAACAGATACAAGGCAGATCATGGAATGGTTACAAACTGGTTAGCAGTTCAACATCTAATGAGGGGTCACACACCCAAAATGTCAGAGCCTGTCTTTTCTGTTCACGGATGCTGACTGATCTTAATGTTTTCTCTATTTATGTTAACATTGCAAAGTTTCTTCATTATAATTCCACCAGTTTTGATTCGCCATTTTCTAGCTAAACCATTGACCTCTTTCAGACATTGGTCTGTTTCTGTTCAAGTTTCTGGTTTTCAGCAACTGGAGATTTTCTGTTCACCTCTTAGGGTTAAAGGCAACCAGAAAAATTGAAGACAAATAATCCATTTAAATCTCATAGCGAGAACAGTCTATTCACTTCCTGCTCCAGAGGTAGTGAGAAATTTTTTGCAGTGCACAGAACACCGCGTTATATGCATTTTGAAAATATCGACCACATATATTTTGTTTTACTATACGATGTTCTCAGGAAGGAAGATAGCTGCACACCCACGGAGTTTCTGTGTGGAAAAGTAGCCTGAACTAGAAGACCAGTAGGACACCCAAAGCTCTGCTCGCTTGCAAGCATGACTTAGAAGGCCCGAGACATCGAGTTTTGCACCTGGGAGGCACTAGCCAATTACTGAGGGAACTGGCAACATCACCTGCGGTCCAGCATGTGCCACTATGACGATCAGCAGCTCCAGCTCAGCAACAGGCATTTCCACTGCAAAATACAACCCACAACAACCCGAGAACTGTTGTGATGTACCTTTAAGGTCACATATCTTAAACTGCTGTCCATCACTATCCAGCACAAGACAGGATATCTGTATAATTCCATGTGCTCTGTAGACAGGACAAAGCAGCAGTCCTGCAGGTCAAACATGTCTACTTAGCCTCCCGGTTACCATTACATGTACATAGTCTTATCTTCAAATAAAGAACATACATTATTGTTTTACCAATCCTTGTTGTACGATTGGTATGTTTGCAATAAACAGGAGAATACAATGATAACCACTTCAAAAGTGGCACTCCAGGCAGCACCTGCCTCTCACAGATTGGGCGCCTCAACCATCAGCAAAGGTGCAGCATGTGAATCCAGCCCAGCTCCAATGAATTTGCTGCATGTCCATCATCTTACACAGATGGAAGGATGCCCAGTGCTGACAATGACAGTAATGTCAAAAAGACATTGGCCCAGATTTTGCAGTCAGTGCTGGGGGCCATACTTAGAGTACAGCAGCACACACACACACCTCAGTGCTTCCAGCCCAGGACTGATGCACAGAGGACATTGCCCTGAAAGGCATGAAAGACTAAACCCCTGTCCCGATTTAGTGACACATTCCTGGAACACCTTTTGGATGCCATGGAGGTCCCACCATGATGTCCTCTACCCCGCTCTGGGCAAAGACCAGCCAGCAAGGTCACTAATTCAGCATGGCAGGCAGTGGCAGCGGGGGTCAGCGCCAATGCCCTGCAAAAGAGGACAACCACTTAGTGCCACTACAGGATGAATGGCCTAATCCAGGGTCACTCACTCTCAACTCACACACTCACAAACTCATCACACATTCACAGGGATCTCACACCTCAAGGGACAGCTTCACTAACTCTCACACACACCCTCACATCTCCATCAGGCTCATATCCTCTGGAGCTCACGTCCTCATCCTGCCCATGGCTCCGCTCACCACACAAACAATCCACACAGTGCCATGTGTCCTGCTCACACTCTCTCTCTCTCCATCTGTTTCCATGCAGGAGAAGCTGGTTCACAACAGCAGGGAGAGGTCCCAGACCGGGGGTGGAGTGGCCCACATTAGGTCCCTCACTCACTGTGAGGAGTGAGCCATTACATTGACTGGTGAGGACATGGACCCTGCCTGCGGTGACGATGAGGTCGGTAGTGAACACCCTCGTGAGGATCCTGCACCACATCATCCCCCTTTCACTGCAACTATGAGTGTCTCTCTCTCCTGCTTTTGACTCTGCTGGCATGCACTAATTATCTCTACTTTGGTTCACAGGGAGCTCTGCCAAGCGACCAACACCCTCAGCCAGCCAGTCCCTCAGCTCCATCCACATCCTCACCTCCAGCCAAGAGGCCACCTCCTCCATTGAAGAGCTGGAAATAAGCAGCCTGGAAGACCCATCACAGCGCTTACCCTCACCCTCCACCAGCACAGAGACACACACTTCAGTGGGACCTAGATCTAGAGCAGGTTCAGGTTCACAATCTGGTGATCACCACACGGACACGTGTCCACAGCAGGAGGAGGCAGGTTCAGCCGAGCTCCCCAGCGCTCGGAGGGCTGCTGGGTAAGAGGCATCTGTGAGGGCCGAGTCAGATAACGAGCCTCTGGATTTGCCCTCCCAACTCCTTCTGGAGAGTCAGCAGCAGGTGTAGGAACATCACACAGGGCTGTTGGAAGCTCTCAGCTGAGATACACATGAGTCAGAGGAGTGTGTCCGCTGCTCTCTGATGAAGTGGTTCGCTCATGTGCAAGAATGGAGGTCCGATGGTAGTCCCATGGAGACCCTGGTCCAGCAAACGTGGAGATGTGTGCGGACCTGCACTCCATCACATAGCCATGGGTGACTCACTGCAGTGATACCATGAGAGTGAAACAGGACACCTTCTTGTCCCTCCAGATGCTCCTTCCCCTCAAGGAGTCACGCTGGGGCCCCCGGGCACCCAAAGTGAGTAGGAGCAGCAGCTGGACTCCCCTGGCTCATCCACTCAGGAATCTCAGAGGCTGTCCTCTCCCTCCGAGTCCCCTTTGCCTGTGACCCCCTCAATCCCATCCTCTGTCGCCGCAGAGGGAGCAGCTGGCTAGAGGGGAGGACAACCAAAGCAAGCCGGGGCCCTCAAGGCCTTGGCTGTCCAGAAGTTGCACACCAAAGTCATCAGAGGCAACAGGACCAATCATTGCACAGGCTGTGTCCACCCCTGCTGGGAAGTCAAGGCAGCACCTGGAAAACTTAAGAATTTCTGATCACAATTGGATGCACGAGTGAACACATTTTGTCACTTTATAATGTAAGAATATGTTCATTTTCACTGAATAATTGAGCCCTCCCCCTACATCCCCCTCCCCCTCACCACTAGCAGTTCAGCTGCACACAGCCGGCCCACGGGTGCTCCTGTGTGTGTATGTGTGTGTGTATGTGTGTGTGTGTGTGTCTGTGTGTGTTTGTGTGTGTGTGTCTGTATGTCCGTGTCTGTGTGTGTGTGTGTGTGTCTGTGTGTATGTATCTGTGTTTGTGTGTGTCTGTGTGTGTGTCTGTGTGTGTGTGTGTGTGTGTCTGTGTGTCTGTTTCTGTGTGTGTATGTGTCTGTGTGTGTGTGTGTGTGTGTGTGTGTGTGTCTGTGTGTCTGTTTCTGTGTGTGTATGTGTCTGTGTGTGTGTGTGTCTGTTTCTGTGTGTGTCTGTGTGTGTGTGTGTCTGTATGTGTATAGGGTTGTGTGTGTATGTGTGTGTCTGTGTGTCTGTGTCTCTGTGTGTGTGTCTGTGTTTGTGTGTCTGTGTGTGTGTGTGTGTGTGTGTGTGTCTGTGTGTGTCTGTGTCTGTGTGTCTGTGTCTGTGTCTGTGTCTGCGTGTCTGTGTCTGTGTGTGTCTGTGTCTGTATCTGTGTCTGTGTGTCTGTGTATGTTTGTGTGTGTGTCTCTGTGTGTGTGTCTGTGTCTGTGTGTGTGTGTGTGTGTCTGTATGTGTGTCTGTGTCTGTGTGTCTGTGTGTGTCTGTGTGTGTGTGTGTGGGTGTGTGTGTGTGTCTGTGTCTGTGTGTGTATCTGTGTGTCTGTGTGTGTCTGTGTGTGTGTGTGTGTGTGTGTGTCTGTGTCTGTGTGTGTCTGTGTGTGTGTGTGTGTGTGTGCGTCTGTGTGTCTGTTTCTGTGTGTGTATGTGTCTGTGTGTGTGTGTGTCTGTTTCTGTGTGTCTGTGTGTGTGTGTCTGTATGTGTATGGGGGTGTGTGTGTATGTGTGTGTGTGTGTGTCTGTTTCTGTGTGTGTCTGTGTGAGTGTCTGTGTCTGTCTGTTTCTGTGTGTGTCTGTATGTGTGTGTGTGAGGGTGTGTGTGTGTGTCTGTCTGTTTCTGTGTGTGTGTGTGTGTGTGTGTGTGTGTGTGACTGTGTGTCTGTGTGTGTGTGTCTGTGTGTGTCTGTGTGTCTGTGTGTGTGTAGTGGGATTTGCTTTCAGTTGTCTATCTGAGCTGAGCTGCATCTCCGTCCACCCACTGATCACACTCCCATGCAGCACCTGATCTCGCCCACCAAGAGTCTCCTTTCACCTTCAAATTTGCAACCTTGGTGTGTTTGACATTCTTCTTCAGATCCCCTGTCCTTTCCCCCACTACTCCCCGCCCCCCACCACCCCACCACCACCCCCCCCACCACCCCACCCACCACTCAGCTTCACCTTCCACCTTCCCATCGTCACTACAACAGCCACTGCCCTTTTCTTTCATGGAGGTCCAGGTGAACGTGCACATTCCTTTCTCTCCTGAAAATCCTACTCTCATCCAAATAAACCTCCCCAACCTCCTCCTCCCCACTCCCAGCCTCCAAGCACCCACCAACCACACTCGCTGATCCTTCTACTGATACCATGTCACCCTCACCCTCCCACCCTCCTGCCTCACACTGCCCTCTCTCATTCTCACCATTCCCTTAGACCACACCCACCCTCAGTTTTCTCCCAAGAGGCATTTATCACCTCCACAGACTCTTCCCTTGTACATTCACCAGGATATCCCCCCCACCCCCTACTACTTGGAACTCCTTCCTCCCTTGCAACTCCTTCCCTACCCTGGACTCTTCCCCAGCCCACAGACTCCTTCCCTGCACTTACTCCTTCCCCTTTCCTGACTCCTTCCTCCACCTTACTTCTTCCTCCAGCCTGACTCCTTCCTCCCCTAGGGACTCCTTCCTCACCCCAGCCTCCTTCTGCCCCTCTGAACTCCTTCCCTTACAGCTTCCTCCCCACTTAGACGTACCCAGCAGCAATATTCTTCCCCCATTACCCCCTCCTCCCCATACTCACTCTCCGCATCCCAACCTTACACCACCCTGACATCTTCATTCCCCCACTCCCAACCTCACCACCCACCTGACACACCTTCTTCTCCCAGTGAAACCTAAGCCTTCCTCTCCCACCCCCCCCCGGTACATCTTCCTCTCCCACTCGCAGATGGACCTTCCTCTTCACCCCCTTGATGATCATCTATCACAGACCATGGCCAAGACACTGATGTTCCGAAGTAGACTCTCAAAGGTGACTGTCCACCTTCCGTGAACTGCTTCATGGCAGAGCCATGTCCATGAGAATCCACCCAGCATGTGATGGACGTTCCTCCAGGGTCCCATTGCTGTTGGGCTCCAGCATCTTCTGCTCCTCCAATGTCCTCGATGTGAGCAAGGCCCTGGCAGGTAAGTCCCGACTTCTGCACGTCACACGTGTCAAGGCGTGTTCTGCACCAGCGTGTTTTCCCGCTGATGTGGGTGGTACATTTGATGAGGTGGGATGGATTCCGGCAAGCTGGGCTTATAATGGTCTTCAGATGCATTACAGTCAAGTTCCCAAAGTCCAGCTGTGGGAGACACAGCCCGCCATTGACGGGCGGAGTGGACAGTTGCAAATGTGTTTCACGATGGCGTGAAACCGATTTTTGGCCTTCCTCCCATGCTGTACACTGGTGCCTCCCATGACGCCCGAGACCAGCGGGCACAGAAAATTCTGCCCTGTGTTCAGGTGGTAAAAGAAAAGGTCGGAAGACTTAGGTTTGCTTGGCACTATTGATGCCAGCTGTGCCAAAACACATTGCAGACAATGAAATATTTTTGAAGTGTAGTCACTGTTATGGCAGGAAATGAAGCAACCAATTTCCACACAGCAAACTCCCACTGTCTTAAGGTTGTGCATTTCAAAGATACAATTTCTAATTTTTCTTTTTCTGGCTGGATTTTAAAAGAAACTGGACACCTCTATAGACGGTGATTAAACTGCCTCGGCTGCTACTATTCACACAATTCTGCATTTCAGCAATTGGGATGATAAAGAAGAGACTCAGCCCTCTGGGGAGCATGAGCGACCCCATCCGCTGTTGGCTTCACACCATCCTGAGGCTTTTCAAACGTTTCTGAGATGAGACATCAAAATGCAAATACCTGTTCTGAAACAATGGCCTGAATTTGACCCTGTCGTACTCCGGGTTGAATTGTGACCCGGTGGGCAGCTCCTTGAAGTCTGTCAGGAAAGAACATTCCTTCTGCGTTCTGGAGACTGAAGCTACGGTCTCAACAGCGGCTGGAAACACCAGGCATGAGGGCAGGTCGGGTGGGAACTCGGCCCCTCGGTCTTCGGATGAGTACCTCGCGGTCCTCCTGGAGGAGGTGGCTGCCAGGAGGGACACCCTCATCCCCAGAGATGGAAGGAAGAGACCACCTCACCTAACAAAACGAACTTGGGAGGAGGTGGCAGCCAAGGTCAGCAGCCATGACGTTGGGTGCAGTGCCACAAAAGGTTCAACAACCTGCTGCGCTCGGGAAGGGTGAGTACTGTGTTGGCATGGATTAGTGTGGAGATGTGTTAAGGTCTGGCTGTCCACCCATGGTGCTCAGGGATGTTAGAGTCTGAGTGCCAACTGTCAATGACACTGGAGCTGGCCAAGGGGGTGAGCCCTGGCTGCTTGGACTGAGTGCCTTGCAGCTCAAGGGCCATGACTGCGAGGTGCTCCTCAGGTGGGGTTGGCCAGACTGTAGTGGGGCTGCGGGTAGAGAGGGGACGAATCAATGCTTCTCTGTCCTTTCAGGAGAAAATGAGCCATAACAACATTGAGAGGTCACAGACAGACAGAGGCCCCCCAAGCCTCCTAATATTGACCAGATTTGAGCAGGATGCCTTGGACCTGGAGAGGCACCATGCACCTCGTTCAGCCAGTTGTGGAGAAGCTGGGGTGCCAGGCAAAGGTGAGAAGAGTAGTGTACAGAGGTGAGAATTTCAGATGATGCAAACATTGTGTAGTCTCTTCATTGATGGGAGCCTCAAAACTGGAGCCCCCATTGATCATTGAAAGGCGATAGCACCATGATGCGCCCAGCCGCGAGGTGTAAAGTTCTGCTCAATAACGGCAGGAGAGATGAACTAATAGAATTTCTCTGGAATATACAGCCTACGAGGTATTTACCAAGCAGGAGAGAGAGGACGAAAGACAATGCTGTACTGAACACAAGCTGTTGAAACTGTGTTATCTCTCTCTCTCTCTTGCAAATGCTGCCTGGTTTGCAAAGTAGCTGACCTGAGAAGAGAAATCTACTGCAATCCAGACCTGTTAGGGAAAAAAATGTGGAAATCTGTCCCATGCAACCAGGAAGACAACCCAACAAAACAGCTGCAACCTGGAGTCATTGCATGAGGACCAGCCAAGGAACAGCTGACCATATACTCTGTTTTATTTTTCACGAGCCTATCCTATAAGCCTATTCTTTTACTCTGCCATCTGTACTGATGTGTGTGTGGGCCCAGGTGAATGCGTGTGTGATTTATCTAGTTTTTTTTTTAATTTGGGAAATTGTTTCAATGAGCCTATCTTGTTCTTTGCTTAACCTAAGAAAACCTGGCTGACTCGTCTGGACCTGGAAACATTGATTAATTTTGCTTCCAATTTCCACCCCTCCATCATTTTCCCATGGTCCATCCCTGACACTTCCCTTCCCTTCCTTGACCTCTCTGTCTCAATCTCTGGTGATAGACTGTCCACCAACAATCATTACAAGCCTACCAACTCCCACAGCTACCTCGACTACAGCTCCTCACACCCCGCTTCCTGTAAGGACTCCATCCTATTCTCTCAGTTCGTTCACCTCCGTCACGTCTGTTCTGATGATGCCACTTTCAAAAACAGTTCCTCTGACATGTCTTCCTTCTTCCTTAATCGAGGTTTTCATCCCACAGTGGGTGACAGGACCCTCAAGCGTGTCCGGCCCATCTCCCACACATCCGCCCTCACAACTTCCTCTCCCTCCCAGAACCATGATAGGGTCCCCCTTGTCCTCACTTATCACCCCACCAGCCTCCGCATTCAAAACATCATCCTCCACCATTTCCGCCAACTCCAGCTTGATGCCACCACCAAACACATCTTCCCTTCCCCCCCACCCCAACCACCCCACCGCCACCCCCCCACTCCCCGGTGGCATTCTGCAGGGATTGTTCCCTCCGGGACACCTTGGTCCACTCCTCCATCACCCCCTACACCTCAACCCCCTCCCATGGCACCTTCCCATGCAACCGCAGAAGGTGAACATCTGCTCCTTTACTTCCCCTCTCCTCACCATCCAAGGGCCCAAACACTCCTTTCAAGTGAAGCAGCATTTCACTTGCACTTCCCTCAATTTAGTCTACTGCATTCACTGCTCCCAATGAGGTTTCCTCTACATTGGAGAGACCAAACGCAGACTGGGTGACCGCTTTGCAGAACACCTTCGGTTTGTCCCGAAGCATGACCCAGACCTCCCTGTCGCTTGCCATTTCAACACTCCACCCTGCTCTCATGCCCACATGTCCGTCCTTGGCCTGCTGCATTGTTCCAGTGAAACTCCTCGCAAACTGGAGGAATAGCACCTCATCTTCCGACTAGGCACTTTACAGCCTTCCGGACTGAATATTGAGTTCAACAATTTTAGATCATGAACTCTCTCCTCCATCCCCACCCCCTTTCCAATCCCCCTTTTTTCCAATAATTTATATAGATTTTTCTTTTCCCACCTATTTCCATTATTTTTAAATGTATTTCCATCCATTATTTTATCTCTACCTTTTAGCCTATTTCAAACCCTTCCCCCAACTCCACCCCCACGAGGGCTGTCTATACCGTGTTCGTCCTGCCTTCTACCCTTAATGTCACCTATTAGCACATTCCTTAGATAATATCACCACCTTCAACACCTCTTTGTCCTTTTGTCTGTGACATCTTTTGGTTATCTCCACCTATTACTGGCCCTCTATCCAGCTCTACCTGACCCCCCACCCCCCTTAAACCAGCTTATATTTCACCTTGTTTCTATTTTTCCTTAGTTCTGTTAAAGAGTCATACTGACTCAAAACGTTAACTGTGTTCCTCTCCGCAGATGCTGTCAGACCTGCTGAGTTTTTCCAGGTATTTTTATTTTTGTCCTGTAAATAGTGGGACCCTTACAGAATTGCCATACCACATCTTCCCTAAATTCACAAAAAAAACCTGGAGTGGGAGGACAGGGGAATCATTTCACCCCTCCTCATGTGGTTGTAACACCACAAACAGCAATTTGCTAATGTCCAGGTAATCTGTTTTTCCGATGTTGACTGAGGGTTAAAAAATTGCCAGGAAACAGGGATAACTCCCCGGCTCTTCTTCAAATAAATGCCATCTGGATGTTGTACATCCACCCAAACAGACAGGTGGGATTTAATGTTACAACCGAAAGACAAGTCCAGCAGTGCAATACTGGAGAGTTAGCCTTGTTTTTTTTTTTGTGTGCCCGAGACCTGGAGTGGGACTTGAACCTGGAACCTTATGATGCAGGGGCAAGTGTGAAATCTGAGTGATGGTTGACAGCAGTGATTAACTAACTAAAGGGGTGATGGTGCCAGCCGAAAAGAGGTGGTAATGAGGCAAGAAATGGGGAGGTGGTGGTGTAGTGGTATTGTCACTAGACTGGTAATCCAGAGGCCCAGGGTAATGCTCTGGGGACCTGGGTTCAAATCCCGCCACAGCAGATGGTGGAATTTGACTTCAATATAAAAACCTGGAATTAAACCATGAAGCCATTGTTGATTGTCATATAAACCCATGTGGTTCAACTAATGCCCTTTAGGGAAGGAAATCTGCTGTCCTCACCTGGCCTGGCCTACATGTGACTCCAGACCTGCAGCAATGTGGTTGACTCTTAAATGCCCTCTGAACGAAGGTGATTAGGGATGGGCATTAAATGCTGGCCTAGCCAGTGACGCCCACATCCCATGAACAAATAAATAAAAAAGAGAAACAAAAGATGGGCCTGGAGGAGCTACAAATGCCTGATAGGAGAATCATTTCCAGCAGCCGCTGTCCAGTTTGTTCCTAGCCAACAGTTGGCCCCTCGGGAGCTGATGTGAAGCAGAGGTTAAACCCCTGCCAATTGAAAGGGAAAGAAAATGAGAAGGTGTGTTGCCCAGGCCACCATTGCATTCCCTCTAATGGCAAGTAACAGATTCATGGCAGACCCTTGTCCACTCTCTAAAGAGATAAATAAATAGGTGATGCTGTATAAATTGTAGGCTCGAAACTTGGTAATAGGAAACAATGGGGCATGTTTTTCACAAATGATCCTTCATGGTAAACTCTTTAAAAGTATAATTACATCAGATGAAGAGGAAGCATGGGGTGATAAAATAATTTTCTGGCCTGACAATTACCGCACTACTTAACTTTGCAGGGAGACCATCAACCTTTCAAAGGAAGCATTTAAGCTTGTTTAAATAAAGTAATTGCTGAGTAGCTAAGTTTAGAAAAACTGAGTGGAAATTCTGATTAGTGAGAAGCGCCAGTGGGCCCTGTTTCTAAAGTCAAACTGACAGACACAACAGTAAACTCAAGAAAATGCAGCAAAACCACCTTTGCATTACAAAACTCTATCTATGGCCAGCGGGCCTGCAATATGCTGCAGCTCACAGTACTGTACAGTGCTGTAGCATCTGCCTCCTTTACACTGTACGCTCAATTCCACACAAGTTCCACAGCATGATTTTCAAACGCCAGTAGAAGTGTCAGCCCTCCTAATATCCCTTTTATCACCCCTGCTACTACTATTTTGATAATCGTTAGTGTTGTTAGTCCGGAATTTAGTATATGCCTCCCTTTTAAGTTTGAATTTGATTTTCTCTGCCAGTACGCAGCGCTCCATACTTTTCTGCACAATCTTTTTGTCAGAGGAATAGAATTTGTTTTGTGCATCTCAGATTTGAAGGTTTCTCACTGCTGGCTTGTCGCTGACTGACTCAACAGCAACGCTGACAATTTCGCTTTATACTCACCGTCCACATTCTTTCAAGCAACAGCCTCTGGAAATGATTCTGCCAGTTGCCATTTATAGTTCCTCCAGACCCATCATTTGTTTCCTTTCTTGTTTCATTCCCACCTCTTTTCACCTTGCACCATCACCCCTTCCATCAGTTAATCACTGCTGTCAGCCATGGTTCCACTGCCCCTGAGTCATAAGTTCTGAGTTCAAATCCCACTCCGGGACTCGAGCGCAAAAAGGCAAGGCTAACCCTCCACAGCGGTGGCACTGCTGGACATGATGTTTTTCGGATGTGACATTAACCCCGTCTGCTTGGGTGGATGTACAGGGTTTATGTGGAACTTTTTCGAAGAAGAGCAGGGGAGTTATCCCCGCCTTCTGGACAATTTTTAACCCTCAATCAACATCAGCAAAACAGCTTATCTGGCCATGGTCACATTGATGTTTGTGGGAGTTTGCTGTGTGCAAATTGGCTGCTGCGTTTCATTTTACAATAGTGACTACGTTTCAAAAATATTTCATGGGCTGTAAGGTGTTTGGCATGAAAAGTGCTGTATAAATGCAAGTCTTTCTTTCTTCTCTTAGGCTTGTTCTTTCCCCCCCTGGCCCCAGCCCTCCTGTCTTCCTTGCCTCTATGGTTGTTTAAAATCAGTTACATCTCTAACTTTATAGGTGACAAAAGGTCATCAGCCTAAAATATCTCTTTCTCCAAAGACACTGCATGACTTTTTTTTATTCATTCATGGGATGTGGGTGTCGCCAGCTGGCCCAGCATTTATTGCCCATCTCTAACTGCCCTTGAGAAGGTGGTGGTGAGCTGCCTTCTTGAACCGCTGCAGTCCATGTGGTGTAGGTACACTCACAGTGCAGTTAGGGAGGGAGTTCCAGGATTTTGACCCAGCAACAGTGAAGGAACGGCCTATTTATTTCCAAGTCAGGATAATGAGTGGCTTGGAGGAGAACTTCCAGGTGGTGGTGTTCCAATGTGTCCGCTGCCCTTGTCCTTCTAGATGGTGTTGGTTGTGGGTTTGGAAGGTGTTGTTCAAGGAGGCTTGGTGAGTTCCTGCAGTGCTACTGTGTATCAATGGTTGAGAGAATGAAAGTTTGTGAATGGGGTGCCAATGAAGCAAGCTGCTTTGTCCTGGATGGTGATGAGCTTCTTGAGTGTTGTGGGAGCTGCACTCATCCAGGCAAGTGGAGAGTATTCCATCACAATCCTGAATTGTGCCTTGTAGATGGTGGACAGGCTTTGAGGAGTCAGGAGGTGAGTTACTCACCGCAGGATTCCTAGCCTCTGACCTGCTGAGTATTTTCAGCATTTTCTGTTTCTATTTCTGATTTCCAGTATCCACAGTATTTTGATTTTGTAGATGATGTTTCACATCCCAAAGAGACTCTCTTAAAGGATGCTTTGAAGGTGAAGGGTTGGACCTCATTGTTACAATCAATAACGGTTTATATAGGGAATTTTAGGAACAAGAAAAAAGGACTTGGTTGCCTGTGAAACAGAAGGTTAGATTGATGTCCATATGGATCTGTGTGCTACAATCCCAGCATTTATATTGACCCAGAGTGTGCAGTCAGCAGTGAAGGAACAACACTCACCATTCACCTCACTGACAGCTCCCAGAAGGATTTGATGGAGCTTAGAGCTGAGATTTCCTGCCATGGGATATTTGATCCAGCATTGCACCATTCACAGGGCCTTGCTGGCCTGTGGGAGGAGGCCAAGTAACAGTGAGGCTCTTCAACCAATCAGGCTGAAGAATCCTCAAGGCTAAACCAGGAAGTATAAAGCAGAAAATGTAAATTAGATTTAAATGAGAGCAAAATAAACACATATGGGATTAAGGGAGAGAGATAAAAAGTAAAAAAGTAAAAAAAAACTTTTTAAAACCTGCAATATTAATTTTCTTCTAAGGGAATGTCATTCCACACTTGTAAAATTAATTTTTCATGGCCAGAGAAGTTATTCAGAAGTAATTATTAATTATCACATATCATACCATTCAAAGCGCACGTTATCTTTTTGAGCTACAGAACCTTGCGGGCAAGTACAGCAGCCTCACGCCACCATAGTCATTTCAGTGCCCAATCTTATGGGTGAAGATCAAAACAATATATCGTGTGAAGGAATGGTTTATCCCTGGCAGGAACATCTGGGGCAGGATTTTTCGCTTGGTATGCAGACATGCGCCCCACACACCCAAGTGTAAAATAGCACGTGATGATGTCAGGTGAGTGTGCGCAAGAGTTGGCAGCATGCCCACTGACAATTAAGGGGCCTATTAAGGCCATGAATGTATTAATTAACCTGGATTTTTCACTGCCAATCCAACATTATGGTTAGCGTGCGGGCGAATTGGCCTGGTGGCCTTTGGATTTTTGAGGAAACTTCATCCAAGGGCAGGATGAGGTTTTCAATCTTAATTTTAAAAAACTAAAAACGTTTGGGCAGAATTTTTATAATCTATAATTTGAGGTGAGTGAGTCCAATGTGTGGACAATTTTTTCTGCATTTTGAAAATTTGATGGTCTTAAATTCTTCAGCTCCCTGAGGTGGCTCTCTAAAACAATGGTGCACACTTAGACTCGCCACTATTGTTACAGCAAAATCCGCTTCAAAGTGTATGGTTCTTGATCAAGGAAAAAAAAACGTTCACCCATGTCTCCAGTACACATCAGACCACCTGCCTTCCTTCTAACACCTTATAAAATAAATTTCTAGCTGCACAATGGCAACGCATTGTTTGTACACAGTAATATTCAAGACATCTGAACTTATTTTACCTTGTATTCAACCAAATCCAGATGCTAATCTAATTGTACGTGACAAAAAATGTTAGGAGACCACCTTTGGTTTTTTTTTAACTTTACTGTTTTGACAGTGTTTTATCTGCATGATCAGCCAGTAATTTATGGTACCCTAGATACTACAGCTGAGGGCCATCTCTCAATAGTTCCCCTTGCAAATGTTTTATGCTGGTAGCATGTTTTCTCACCCCTTATATTATTTGGTTAACTACATTCTGAACCCACATGTTGTACTATCTTTTTGTGGTTACATGGCATTGCTATCGCAACTCTCTGAATATCTTCAAAACCAGCTGACGCTCATCTCCTGTCACGATTTATATCAGTCCACACCTATGCTTGGTGTTACTTATCCTTACCATCATTTCTCAGCAAGGGCACAGAACATAAGGGATGAATACTTATCATAAAGTCCTCCAGGTAGACCCTACACTGGCATGCAAACATATTGGGGGTGAAATTGGTCTCTGCCAGCAGTGCAAAATGGGCCCAAGATTTTTCAGTGTCTCCAATCTTTTAACTAAAGTTCACAAAATGATAGTTCAAACTCTTTATGGAGACTCATTTCCGAGTATCACTGCTGCTTTTATTTGATCATCCCTGCCTCATCCTATCCACTGCTGAAACCCTCATTCCTGCCTTCATTACCTCTAGATTTGACTATTCTAATACATTCTTGGCTGGTCTCCCACATTCTACTTTCTGTAAACTTGAGGTCATCCAAAACTCTGCAGCCCGTGTCTTAACTCACAGCAAGTCCCATTCCCCTATCACCCCTGTACTCGCTGACCTACGTTGACTCCCGGTCAAGCAAAGTCTTGATTTTAAAATTCTCATCCTTGTTTCCAAATCCCTCCACGGCCTCGCCTTTCCCTATCTCCACCATCCTCACAACCCCCTGAGCTGCGCCACTCTAATTCTGGCCTCCCATCCATCACCAATTTTAACCCTTAGTTGCCTAAACCCTAAGCCCTGGAATTCCCTCCCAACAACATCTCTACCTTGCTTTCCTCAATTAAGACATTCCTTCAAATCTGCCTCTTTGGCCAAGTTTTGGGAACTAATTCTCCTTAGATGGCTCAGTGTCATATTTAGTTTTATAACACTCCTGTGAAGCGCGTTGGGAAGTTTTATTACATTAAAGGCGCGATATAAATGTAAGTTGTTGTGTGAAATTAAAAATCTTGACAATATTTTCTAAGTCAAAAAATAAAAATTGGCACAGTATATAACATGCTGCTGATTCTCCGGGAGCCTTCTATTCTCATCCCCATTAAAACAGATGTAATATGAAGCAGACGTAACAGTAGAAATCATAGAAAATCTATGGCCCAGGAGGAGGCTGTTTGGTCCATCATGTTCATGCAGGTTGATGCAGAGCTGCCCAGCTTCCTGTACTGGGGCTCAGATTTTTGTGGTTGAGACAGATATTGGAAGTCAGGAATTTTCCCCACCTTGTGATCCCATCCCCACCCTGGCAGTGCCCACCTGCCCTATTTTTGTGTCAGGGAGATGGGCATGGGCTGGAGACTGGTCCACCATCTCTGGAGGCAGGCCCATGGCAGAAATGGGCCCAGAGACAGAGACCATCCAATGCAGATGTGGCAAGATTCGAGGCCTGCCTTTGTGGATAAGAACATTGGTGGCTCGAAACAATAAAGAAAGCAGCGGAGGTCAGTTTTATGGCCACATCCCAACCCTTTCACCAAACCTCCTCCACCCACCACCCCCCCCAACCCGCCATTCATCCCACACAACCATCCCCATTCCCTGACCCCCTTCACCTTCCCATACCCACCCTCACCCACAGCCCTCCCCCATACACTCGCCAGAGTGTTCATGTTTCGCCCTATAATAAAGCATTGCAATCCATTCAAATGCCCATAGATCTGTCAAGATAAAACAAAACATGAGCCATTGGAAGAAAACACTCTCCCATCCAAAGCCCTACCAGGTCTGACTATGGGAGACACCAATTCATCTCAGATTGCAGCATTTCTTGATTAAATGTGTTATGATCAGGTGAGGAGGAGTAGAATTGTTCCCCTGTTTCCCATTCCTCATTTGCCTTCAACATTGTTTTTTAAAGGATAGGATTAGCCAGTTCAGTGGGTGTTTAACTGTTTATGTACTGTGCCTGTAAAAGACACATACAGACTGGTTTCCTTTTAAAAGTAAAGAGAATTACGTTTATTGTACTTAACACCTGGTCTAAATAAAAACAATAAAAATGCTCCAGCCTCACACAGGCATGTGTTTGCACACGCGCACACACGTACACATGCACCCACGCGCACATGCACACACGCGCACATGCACACACACGCACACACGCGCACACATGCGCACACATGCAAACACACCCACAGGCACAGGCACAGACCCGCACACATGCACACACATAAGTTACAAAGTGGGAGGATAGATTAATCAGTTTGTAAATCCAGTAAGAGTCAGTGGTATACCATAAGACCATAAGACATAGGAGCAGAAAGTAGGCCATTCGGCCCATTGAGTCTGCTCCACCATTCAATCATGGCTGATAAGTTTCTCAGCCCCATTCTCCCACCTTCTCCCGGTAACCTTTGATCCCCTTACCAATCAAGAACCTATCTATCTGTACGAATCTTGTAGATTGATAACTTGGATTGTTCCAGGTTGGGTTTGATGTTCCCTGTGGATTTGGTTTTGAGGTGATTTAAAGATGTTGATGGATGATTCATATTTTCTCCTGGAGGCAGCAACTGCTGGATTGATTCATAAAACACCTGCTGTGACGTGTGGATGATCAAACAGAGCTCCAGCCTACAGGCTGGATGGAAAGAGAGCAAAAGAGAGAGAGAGTCCACTTGGGGACCTTCTTCTTTCTTGTCTCTCCTGTTTGGTGACCCGGAGAAAAGCTGTTTCTTAGAAATACAAAAGAGTGGTCACTGGCTTACCATATGATCCCTTCTCACCAACTAACCAGTTATCCAAACATGGTCATAGCAAGTTAATTCCAGGTCCATTGGTTTATATTATGGCTAAACAATTTCTTTTCTCAGCCAGAGTCCATTGTACATAGTGATTCTGTCCAATGGCTTGTTCCATACCTAGTGGAATTCACAGGTTGTCTGGATGTTTTGTGAATGGGTCAGGAGATGTGGTCATTCACATTCCTCCAGGGTGATTGTCTTTAATGGGTTCTTCTAGGCAGCCTGACTTTGTTTTAATGGCTTTGGAATTTGTAAAGTACAGTCATGCAAATGTTCAGCCATCTTAGAAGCTGCTGTTTAAGTCACTGAAAAGCTGTTGTTCAGTCTTTTAAAACTCAATCAGCAGTTTCAGCCCAGTAAATAAATAAAGTCATTTTCAATATACAACATGTCTTCATAACAACTGTAAAGCAGGAAACCCCCTTCCCGCCTCCAGGTTATAAATCACGACATTGCTCATCAGACAGAAGTCAGGCGGTCTTTCCGATAGTGGCTGCCCCTGTGAAAATCCTGGGGGATCTGAACTGGTCATCTTTAAAAAAGTGCTAGCAACTTTAAACAAGGGGCTGGGTGACTGCTTTGTGGAATGCCTCCACTCAGTCCACAAGTTTCCATTCGCTTTCCATTTCAATTCACCACCTTTCTCTTACATTCTTACATTTCTGTCCTCAACCTGCTGCAATGTTCCAGTGAAGCATAACACAAGCTAAAGGAGCAGCACCTCATCTTCCGATTAGGCACTTTACAGCCTTCTGGACTCAACATTGAGATCAACAACTTCAGATCATCAACTCTGTCCTCCATTTTGAAGTTTTTTTCCACTAAATACAATTTTGTACCTTGTTTCCATGTTTTTCTTTCAGACCAAGCTGGTCTTTATTCTGCTATTAACACCTATCCTGGGCCAATGCTTTGTTTCTTTACTACTACCATTACCACTCCCTTTGCCTTTTGTTCCATGACATCTCTGGTATTTAATCTCCCCCACGCTCTAAACTATCCCTTACCTACCTTATTGTTACACCTGACACCCATCCCCCTCTTCTCATAAAATCCATCGCATTTCTACCTCCCTTCAGTTCCAAAAATAAATTCACATTGGACTCAAAATGCTAACTCTGTTTCTCTCTCTATGGACCTGCTGAGTTTTTCCAGCACTCGCTGTTTTTATTTCAGGTCTCCACAATATTTTGCTTTTATTAAACAATAGGTGGCCGGAGTTTACAACCTGCGCCTTTTCCTGTGCCGGTGAAAGGAGACAGCACAAGGACTCCCCAATTTTGGACCTAGCTGGCACTTTGTCTTGGACCCACCTCCATTTCGGTCCCAATTGGGACCATGAAAATCCGACCCTGGGTCTGTAGCCCTGCAAGTCACAGCTCTTAATGTAGACATCTGAGTGAAAACAGTTTTTGTTTCCAGTACCCTTTCAGGCAGTGAAGACCCCACTACCTTCTGGATGAAGAAATGTTTTCTTATCTCCTCTCTAATCCTTCTATCAATTACTTTAAATGCTCTTTGACACCTCTCATAAAAATAGGTCACTTCTATTCACTCTGTCTAGGCCTCGTAATTTTTTCACACCTCAAATAAATCACTCAGCTCCCTTGTTCCAAGGAACACTGTGTCTATACAAATAAAATCTTTTCAAACCCGTTTCTAATAATTAAAACCCCTGGATCAGACACATCGAGGCATCACAATCATGTTAATCGTGACATGTTCGAAAGTATCACACCCTCAGGGTTTCGTGCTCCCAGCTTCTTGCTTCAGTTCAGTTTCTTTCTGTCGGTCACCAGACCCAGGCTTAACTAACCACACACAGTGAGCAGTCATCAGTAAGCAGACACAGACAATCAAACACTGAACAATTGAACACGACGTGCAGTAATCAAATATGTCACAGCACACAGAGTGGGGGACGTTCCAGCACATAGTTGGGATTGGTGGGGGGGTGGAAACCTTAAAATTTGAATCCCGTCTCCAACACCCACTTTTGTGTTTTATGAAGGTGGGACAGGTGGTGGGCAACAGATCCACTCCCAAGAGGCGGGCTGGCAAATTAAATATGTTAATGAGGGCTGGAAAACTCTGATTAGCCAGCTTGGCAGGTTTGACAGTGGCCTCCTGAGTATCCCAGGCCTGGGGAAACCCAGCAGCTGGGGGGCAGTGAGGACAGTTTTGGGCTGAAGTTGAAGTACCCTCACAGGACTGCTGGTGGGCCAGGAGGAGGAGGAGGAGTTCCCTCACCTGGCTCAATGTTCCCTCTAAGCTGGACAGCCATGTGGTTGTCCAGTGATCTCAATACTCCACACAGTGAAACAAACAGACTATGAACAACCAGTGTTTCCTTTAGCATCTGCTCAAGCACAGCCATGCAGCTATCTCAAAGGGTTGAGCAAAGCAACAGAGAGACGTGTTAATATAGTTTTTTCCCCCTGGGGTGTGAGTGTCACTGGCAAGGCCAACATTTGTTGCCCATCCCCAATTGCCCTTGGCTGCATGTGACAAAGAATAATTAGAGGGGAAAATGCTCCAGCCCCACAAGCTCCATCAGACCCTCCCCTCCACCACCTCACAAAGGCCCCCCAGGACCAGAGACTGGGCCCCTTTCAAGATTGGACCCCCATCAAAGCCCACTGGGATTGGGCCACCCAACCCCCACTGCGGATCGGAGACTCCCCAGGACTCAGGGAACAGATCTCCCTGTCCAGCATTGGAATAGACTCTCCCTCACCCCGGAGGCCTTGAATCAGGCCTGAATACAGCTTGCTCCAGAGTTCTCCCTGTCTGACTGGAAGGCAATTGCTTGTCAATCAACGTGACTTCTGGGTGGGGAACCTGTCAAGTCCAAGAAACACACACTGCGCAGTTAAAACTCAACAGCACGCAAGGAAACCCAGATTTCCTGCTCGAACTCTGAGCCCCTCATCTACACAATCCATATCATCCAGGCCATTGGCCTGGTGCTATTGGTGCAGAAGGACAGATGAATGTTCCTGGGCTTTGTTTAATTACATTTGACAATCAAGAAGAATTAAGCAAACTTTGCCCCTGGAGAAGGAAATTTTGCAGTGCTTTCCTTAACTGAACAGATCTTAGCTTCTGTGGAGAATGGGTGAACTCAATGGCCAAATGTCCTTTCTCTATGCTTTCCAAACTTCTGATATATTTTCTTAAAGTGGCAAGTGTCCTAAATTATTTCTCCCTTAATTATATACCACGTGTGGTAAGAAAATGGGTAAATACTTGAGAAAAAATATAATGAGGGCCAGGAATCAGATGAAAGGAGTCAATAGCAAGAAATGAGTAACTCTTCCTAAAAGCCTGCACAGGTGTACTAAGGGCTGAATGGCCTCTGTGTTGTAAAATGTAACAATTCTATGTGACCCAAAATTAATGAGGAGAAAGGACAGCACTTGCTGTGGTTTAAACATTATTTCAGTTGTGTTCAAGCCACAAAAGCAAACATCATTCAGCACCATGGCTCAATCTACTTTCTTTTATTCATTCATGGGATGTGGGCATCGCTGGCTGGGCCAACATTTATTGTCCATCTCAAATTGTCCTTGAGAAGGTGGTGGTGAGCTGCCTTCTTGAACCGCTGCAGTCCATGTGGTGTAGGTACACTCACAGTGCTGTTAGGGAGGGAGTTCCAAGATTTTGACCCAGCGACAGTGAAGGAACGGCCGATATATTTCCAAGTTGGGATGTCTGTTCCAAGTTAAATGTAAACATGTCTCCAAAATCAGTGGCATGTGGGAACCTCACCCCTGTGTGAAACACAGGACATTTCAGGACCTGGAGAAAGTTGTGTGTCCAACAGAATAGGGCTCACAAGCACGCATTCAGATACAGATTCAATTTTCCCAACTGTTGTGTCGCCTATTGAAATTGTCCATCAACTGCTATTCAACGTACAGTTTGGGAAGAAGATGAAAGAAATTGAAGAGGTGACTTCATGAAAAGAGGAAAGGACAAGTATGAGGAAAGAGATAAGGAATGGATAGAAATAATACTGAAGATAATAAGCAGCCAGGAAGGGCAAAATAAGCAAAGCAAATAAAGCATGGTAAATAGGATGAAACAAAGGAAAAGATAGGAGATCAGAAACATCAGGCACACATTTCAATTGAATTGACAGACTTAAATATTCAAGGTTGAAAAATAGATGAGGGCCAGGAATAAATTCAGAGCTCACTAGAAAGAATAACAAGACATAAATACACTGAGAACGTTCAGCAAGAAATAAACTGAAAAAGTGTGAGAGAAATCTCACTATAATTGAAAGATCAGAAGATCAATTAACAAATGGAATGACAATGCATGAGATTCATACTGAGTGATATTTAATTTATATTCTACAAAGCTTGACTTGAGTCACATTTCGTTCAGCATTACTTATTTAAAAATGCACTTGGTATTGAGCGCTGTCTGAGATCAGACTGTTAGCAAATCCACATGGTTGTGCCTATACATTCTATCCAAAAATTTAAGTCCTGATTTGTAACACTGGTGGTGGACAAGAACAGAGCATGCAGAGTTGTGCTCCCATCGGTTGCCATTTTGAACTTCCGGCTTTCAGAAGACACGCGAGGTGCTCACTCTATGCAGATGTGGCAAACCATGCAGTATGTACTATCTAGAAGATGCACTGCACTAACTTGTCAAGGTTTCTTTGACAGCACCTCCCAAAACTGCAACCTCCGCCGCCCACAAGGGCACGGGCAACAGATACATGGGAACATCATCACCTCCACGTTCCCCTCCAAGACCCACACCACCCTGAGTTGGACATGCATGGACACTCCTTCAACACCTCTGGGTTAAAATCCTGGAACTCCTACCCTCTCGCACCGTGGGTGTACCAGTTGTGTACCACACAACTGCAGTGATTCAAGAAGGTGACTTGCCACAACATTAAAGGAAAATTAGAGATAGACAATAAATGCCAGCCTTGCTAGTGACAGGCATATCCTAAGAATAAATACGGAATAGCATTATGACACAAATGCTTAAAATGGAAGCTCTTCCTAACAGAGTTGGTGGCAAAAATTGTTGGCACTCAAGCATATTGTTCCAAGGAAATGTAGTTGAGGGATTCTCCTGGTGATCTTTCACATAATTTGTTCCTTATGTCTTTTATCCGGCCAGGAGGAGACAAAACAACTGCAAGATGGTTCATCAGAATGCAAATGAGGATTAGTGAATGAATCATTGCAGTTGCTCTTCAAAAACCCCACAGAATAGCAAGTCATGGGAGCACTGCAACCTCCTGTTGGGTCATATTGATTGGTGGCACAGTGAGGCAAAGCTCCCCATGTCTATAGAGAGGAAGATTTTATCTGTGGAGGAAACCAGGTTATGGTTCATCAAAGAAAATGTGGAGTAGGGTTGCCAACCCTCCAGGTCAATCTCCAGGACACAGCTCTGTGCAACGCTGGAGAAAAATCATTGGGGCATTAAAAAAGATTGTTTTTTTTGTCACTTTCTTTGAACATTTCTCTTTACCAGGTATAAAAATGTTGAAAATGGGGAAAATAAGACTGTTTGGTTGACATTCAAGCATCACTCAATTCGGTAACGAGTCTTCTTGCTTTCCAATTGGCATAGAAAGACAGTGCATCACAAGGATGGATGCATTGGCCAACTAATGGAGGAAGCATGGGAGTAAGTCATGTGATGAAACCTCCAGGAATACATTTAATCACTGTTGGCAACCCAAATGTGGAGATGGTTGAATGTACAAACTTTGCTTTCTAACTTTTCTAATTTATGCTTAGGAGATTAAATAGGTGAAGTAGAATATAATAATTTCACCACATACTAAAGTGTGATGGAAATATTAAAATTGCATAATCATAATTACAATTAAATATTAGCACTTAAGAAATTTAAAGTTCAAGTCTACTTCGTTTATAATTTTATATATGTGGTCTTTAACTTTCATTGATACATTTCACAGCCGAAAACCCATTTGAATGTATGATAAAATCTGAATGTAGCAGGCAAAATGATTCTTACCTGATCTTGGTAAGGAGCACCCCTATGAAAAAATATCTAAGAAGGCATAACCTCAATGTTTCCTTTCAAAGAGAGAGAGATGTTCCTTTCCAAACCCCTATATCCAAATGCCTGCATTTGTAACTCACTTAAAAAAAGCTCATTTTTCATTCACAGAGCCAGCAGCCTGAACAATCCCCCAATGGAGGAACAGAAGAACCTCATTAACATGGCTTCAATTAGCAGAACAGCTCCTCATTTTCTAAGATATTCCTCAGTCATGTCAAAAATCCAAGAGTAAAAAAGGCACTGTCGCAAATGTGCAGCCTTGTGGAATTCAACAATAACAACTTGTGTTTATATAGCGCCTTTAATGTGATAAACCTTCCCAAGGCACTTTGGAGTAGCGTGTAAGGTTAATCAAGTCTAGAGGTAACAAAGAAATAAATGAGTTTAAATGACAGCTTTCTAAGCAGGATGACTTGCCACTCACATTGGTTTTCAGATTTGCTTCAATTGTCTATTATAATCACTTGAGTGTGTAGGGGTAATTTTAACTTAATTCATCAATCAGGAATGTCAGTTTTACACTTTGTCTAATATTATTTGCTAATTTGATGGGGAACAAAACCAAATTGGGTGTAGAGCCAGTGTTGTGCCAGCTTCCAGACAGGTAGCAGGACAGGGATACGTGATAACTTAAAATGCTCCCCGTTACATTGTGCGAAAGAGGCTGTTGAACTTCTCTTCCAGCCAGTTAGGATATCTGAGTGCTTGACATGCATTCAAAGTGAACATTTTTCAGGTATTTGTTCAGAATTTCAAACTGTGATTGTTATCAGGTTCGGTAGCTTTCTGCTGAGCTTGCAAACCCAAGAGTCATCATGCATCACAAAGATACACAGGGCGATGCTGGAAATAATTGTGAAGATATATTTTTGTCAATGCATGGGTCACTGCACAAATAAAAGGTATGACAGTCAGGGTTCATTGATACATAACATATAGGCTTAACTTTTCATTGGGGAGAATTTTCTCCCCGTCGGGGGGAGTTGGGTGGGAGCGGGCGGGCGGGCAGCTGATTGCCGCCCGTGATCAGCTGAGCACCACCATTTTACGTGGACGGGCCAACCAAGGCCCGCCCAGCGTGAAGCGTGCCCAGAAGTGCTGAGCGCTGCCCATGCGACCGGTGGGGGTGGGGGGTTGCCTGAGTCAGGGCCTGCATGCGAAAGAGCGCTGAACTCTCCCTAAGGCACAGAGCTGCCTCAGGGAGATTAGTTTAAATTCTGAAATTTTTAATAAAGAAGAAAAAAAAAATTGAAGACATGTCCCCTCATGTGAAAGTGTCACATGAGCTGGGACATGTCAACGAATGTTATTGTAAAATTTTATAAAACTTTAAAAACCTTCATGAAACCTCATCCCACCCGTGGATGAGATTCCATGATAAATGCGAAGGCCGCCTGAGCTCTTTGCCTGCCCCCCCACCAACCTTAAGATTGGACGGGCAGCTCTGTTAATTGTTTTAATTGATATTTAAATAGCCTCAATAGATCTCTGACAGTTCGGCGGGCGCAGAGCCGACTCGGGTGCGTGCCCACTGAACTGAAAATCTGAATGACATGCAGTAACGTCGGGACACACACCCAATGTCACCATGCGTCATTTTACATGTCAGCAAGCAGGCCCCGACCCCGCTCGCCAACCTGAAAATTCTGCCCATTATTTTCTCAAGAAGGAGAGAATGTGCAAATTCTGGAGCTAAAGTAGAATCATCTAATTGTCATGACTACCATACAGAATTAGGCTCAACCTTTATCCATGCTGTTGTTCTCTTTAGACTTCACTATTCCAATGCTCTCCTGGCCAGCCTCCCATCTCCCATTAGCCTGAACTCATCCAAGGCTCCATATTCAAACTCACAACAAGTCCCATTCACCCATCACCTACATGTTCACAGACTTACATTGGCTCCCAGACCAACAATGCCTTGATTTTAAAATTCTCATCCTTGTGTTCAAATCCCTTCATATCTCAGAAGCCACCAACCCCCTCCCCCTGCCTCTGTAACATCCACTGGCCCTGCAGTCCTCCGGGAGTTCTGCATTCCTCCAACTCTGGCCTCTTGTGTAACCCCCTTTCCCCTTCACCCCATCATTGGCATTGTGTCTTCTGCAGCCCAGGCGCTAATTTCTTGAATTTGCTCTCCAAACCTCTCCATTTCTCCAGCTCTCTCTCCTCCTTTAACCCGCTCCTTCAAATTAATCTCTTAAACTTTGGGTAATGTCTCCTTCTTTGGCTCAATGTTAATTGTTGGTTGATTACACTCCAATGAAGCACCTAAGGATGTTTAAAAGTGTTATATAAATGAATGCAAGATATTGATATCAGTTATCAAGTTACCAGTTGGATTATCATGCGCTGTGGTATCTCACTGATGAGATCTTGAGACTTGCATATTTAAACATGAATCGCTCAGTGTTAACCTTTAACTATTTACAGATCTAAGGTATGATCATGCATAGCGTGGTTACCTCCATGCAGACTGCTTCCAGAGTATTCTCTCTAGACTTAGCCTTAGACTTCACCTTAACAAGAAACATTTCCTCTTCCTTTCAGATGCCAAGGAACGCAAGCTCCAACAACTTATTGATAACAATGCCCATCCAAGACCCTCCACCCCTTCCCATCCCTCTGACCCTATCCCGTCATCTAATCCCAGCCCCGGCCATGTATTCACCATACCCCCTGACCTCTCCCTCTCTGATGCTGAACGTTCAGTGCTCAGCAATGGACTCAGGTTCATACTCTTTCGCCTTTGTCTCAATGAATTTCGGGCTCGGCACGATGCTGAACTCTTCTTCCGCTGCCTTCGTCTCCGTGCTCACTTCTTTGGGCAGGAGCCCTCCCCCCCCGGTCAATGGATCCTTTCACCCGCCTCCAGTATCCTCCCTCCACCTGGACCCCTCCATCTGGTCTCTTATCTGCTCTCGATCTTTTCATTGAGAACTGTCAATGTGACATCGACCATCTCAATTTCTCTGCCCCTCTCACCCACTCTAATATGCCTCATTCTGTTCTCCACACTCTGTTCCCTTAGGCCCAACCCTGACTTTGTTATCAAACTTGCCGACAAGGGTGGTGCTGTTGTTGTCTGGCGTACTGGCCTCTACCTCACAGAGGCTGAGCACCTAGTCTTAGACACCTCTTCCTACCTCCCCCTGGACCATGACCCCACCACCGAACATCAAGCCATTGTTTCCAAGACTGTCACTGACCTCATCTACTCTGGAGATCTTCCCTCCACAGCTTCCAACCTCAGTCTCCCATCCCCAGACAGCCCACTTCTACCTCCTTCCCAAAATTCACAAACAGGACTGTCTCAGCAAACCAGTCGTGTCAGCCTGTTCCTGCCCCACGGAACTCATTTCTTCAATCTTTACTCCGCTCTTTCTCCCCTTGTCCAGTCTCTTCCCACCTAAATCCGTGATTCCTCTGACGCCCTACATCACATCAACTATTTCCAGTTCCCTGGCCCTAACCATCTCCTCTTCACCATGGACGTCCAATCCCTCTACACCTCCATCCCCCACCAGGATGGTCTGAAGGCTCGCCGCTTCTTCCTCGAACAGAGGCCCGAACAATCCCCAACCACCACTACTGTCTGCCAGACCTGCTGAGTTTTTCCAGGTAATTCTGTTTTTGTTTTGGATTTCCAGCATCCGCAGTTTTTTTGTTTTTATTTTTGTTTTTACTACTGTCCTCCGTCTGGCTGAACTTGTTCTCACACTGAACAATTTCTCCTTAAACTCCTCTCACTTCCTCCAAATAAAAGGTGTGGCTATGGGTACCCGCATGGGCCCCAGTTATGCCTGTCTCTTTATGGGGTATATGGAACATTCATTGTTCCAGTCCTACTCAGGTCCCCTCCCACAACTCTTTTTTCAGTACATTGATGACTGTTTCAGTGCTGCTTCATGCTCTCGTCTGGACCTAGAAGTATTTATCAGTTTTGCTTCCAATTTTTGTCCCTCTATCACCTTCACATGGTCCATCTCCTACACTTCCCTTCCCTTCCTTGATCTTTCTGTCTCCATTTCTGGTGATAGGCCATCCACCAATATTCATTACAAGTGCACCGACTCCCACAGCCACCTCGACTACAATTCCTCACACTTCCTGTAAGGCCTCCATCCCATTCTCTCAGTTCCTTCACCTCCATCACATCTGTTCCGATGATGCCACTTTCAAAACAGTGCTTCTGACTTTTTTCTTTCTTCCTTAACCAAGGTTTCCCCCCAACTGTGGCTGACAGGTCCCTCAACTGTGTCCAGCCCATCTCCCGCTCCTCTACCCTCACACCTTCCTCTCCCTCCCAGAACTCCCCTTATCCTCACTTTTCACCCCACCAGCCTCCGCATTCAAACGATCGTCCTCCGCCATTTCTGCCAACTTCAGCATGATGCCACCACCAAACACATCTTCCCTTCACACTCCTGTCAGCATTCCACAGGGATCGTTCCCTCCAGGAGACCCTGGTCCACTCCTCCATCACCCCCAACACCTCATCCCCCTCCCACAGCACCTTCCCAATCGATCACAGAAGATGCAATACCTGCCCCTTTACCTCCTACCTCCTCAACATCCAAGGACCAAAACACACCTTTCAGGTGAGGCAGCGCTTCATATGTACCTCCTTCAATTTGGGCCACAGCATTCACTGCTCCCAATGTGGTCTCCTCTATATTGGAGAGACCAAACGTAGACTGGGTGACCGCTTTGCGGAACACCTTCAGTCTGTCCGCAAGCATGACCAATGTCGCTTGCCATTTCAACACTCCACCCTGCTCTCATGCTCACAAGTCTGTCCTTGGCCTGCTGCAATGTTCCAGTGAAACCCAACGAAAATTGGAGGAATAGCACCCCATCTTCCGACTAGGCACTTCACAGCCTTCTGGATTTAACATTGAGTTCAACAACTTCAGACCATGAACTCTCTCCTCCATCCCCACCCCCTTTTTTTTATCCCCTTTCTTCTACATTCATTTCTATTTTTTACCCACTTGTTTTATTTTTATTCATTTATCCATAGTTCTATTTCCTTTTTATCCCATTTTCTATCCTTTTCCCCCCACCCACCATATCCCCTACAGGCCCATCTGTTCCATGATGTTCTTTCACACAATGCTATCCCTGTTCTGCTATAATAACATTTTGCTTCTTAGTACCTTTTTTTTAGCATTAACCACTACCATTAACAACCCCTTTATCCTCTTGTTCATGATATCTTTGTTAATCTCTCCTTTGTCCCCACCTAAACTGGCCTTCTGTCAAGCCCCACCTGCCCCACCCCCTTAAATGGTATAAATTTCATCATTTTCCACTTCTCTTCAGCTCTGAAGAAGGGTCAAACAGACTCAGAACATTCGTTCACTTTGTTTTTTTTCTCTCTCCACAGATGCTGTCAGATCTGCTGAGTTTTTCCAGCGTTTTCTGTTTTTGTTTCAGATTTCCAGCATCAGCAGTATTTTGCTTTTAATTTCTCTAGACTGTTTTCTCAGTATATTACCATGTGACTCTATACATCATACCGTGGGTGGTGCTATTCTCCAGTCCCACAATAACTCTTGTTCTGTCGAGCACCTTTGCATTACAATGGCATGCAGGCACATCATACAACATCCCCCTCTCTTCACCAAAGAAAACTTTTCTCCCTTCCTATGGAGTACTACAATATACTTATACTTGCTATCCCTGATCCCTCACCTCAATTCTCTAACTTTGTAAATTCAGACAGTCTTAAGACTTGATAGTTCTTCTACATCTTGGTCTGTCACGTTTGGAGGAATGGTAGTAGTACTCTGTGTTTCTGGGACTTGGCTAATTCCTTTGAATTCGCTTCTTACACTCCTTTGAGTTGCGTTTCTCTTTATTAACAACCTGTCTACCTTTTCTAGACAAAGTGTGTTTGTCCTGATCCTTCTGAAGGGAACATTCCCAGAGCGGGCTTGAGTTTTCTTTTCCCCTGGTGACTGCCAGGTTCTTGCTGGACCTATACATTTCACAAATGGAACCTTCATTTCCATTTGTTTCACAATTTCAGCCAAACATTTGTTGTCTGTTTTATTTTCAAATCCTTTTGCAAGCTTTTGAATCTTTTCATTCAGCTCAACCCTTTTCTCTTTCTAGTTCCTTGCGCTTCAATGCTGGATTTACAGTTCCCAATCCCATTTCTGTCTTTGTTGCCTCTGTCTGCAACTTTGCCCTTGTCCTTCATTTTGCTTTCACTGCTGGTCAGGTCTGTCTCCGGTGAAGTCTTAGCTTGTTTCAGTTCTGTAACTGTGCTACTCATGGCTTCATTACCCACTCGCAGTCTGGAAAGTTCTACAGCTTTTCTTTTCAATGTCTCCCCTTTTCCAATCAACTGCTTCTTCAGCTCTTCAGTCTGCTTCTTGTCATTTTCAACTTTACCCTTGAATACTATATGTTGCTGAGTCTTATCTGCCAACTGTTTCTTCAGCTTGTTCAGCTGAATTCAGTTAAATTCACTTTCATCTTTTTGTAATTTTTGCAGAAGAACAAACTTTGTCCTGAGGGACTCTTATAACATGTGAAGATCTTTCAACAGGTTTTTCTTTTCTTTACAAACCTCACTTGTTTTGAATTGTCCCCAAATTGCACTAAGGTGGTTGCGGGCATGAAAAAAGACATTTTACCTGCTGACTGCAATGGCGGGTTTTCACGCCATCATCTCATTGCCACCTCATTAATTATGCAGCCACAGGAAACACACCATCTCACTGTTGGGCTGCCTCTGAATCGCCTGCCATGCTGTTATCTCACCGTTTCTGCACTCCAGGTGCCAAATCTAAACTGCAGCCCCACCCACATTTCTCAACACTTGCAGTGCAGGACTGCTCCAATGAAGACATGGCCCTGAAAGCCAAGAAGGGCTGAGTGACCTGTCACTGCAACGCCTTTTGGAGGCCGCCCTTATGTCCTCCACCCCCACTCTGGCAGCAGGAGGTCCAGTAAACTCATCACTCCGACTTGGGAGGCGGTGGCAGTGCTGGTCAGTGCCAATGCTGCACAGAAGAGGTTGACCATCCAATGCAGATAGAGGGTGAATGATCTTATCCATGCCGTCAGGTTAAGGCAACCGTCTCATCACTCTAAACTCACACACTCACAAGCCCATCACACAATCACTTGCATCTCATTCACTGCCAGCTCAAGGGACATCACCACTCACTCTCTCACACACACCCTCACATCTCCATCTAGCCTCATCTCCTCTGGAGACTGCCTCCTCAGACCTCACCACCTTGATGCCACTTGCACAGATCAACATGTGCCCCCACACACACCCGGGGATAATCCCCTTCCCCAGTACAGTCCTTGCCCTGCAGCCTCTTCCCTTGCCTGAGGCCACTTCTCCTCCTTCCCCAAACAAGCCCTAGCCTTGAAACCGTTAAAAAGCCATCCCCGCCTTACAGCTGGTGTGATAGGTAGAGACCTGCCCATGAGCCTCCCTAAAAGTGATGTGGTGCTGCCTGTGAAGTCTGGCGCTGATTTCTGCGAGTGTTGCCAGAAGCAAGGTAGGCAAACACACCTCGAAGTCCTGAGTGAAGTGCAGCTCGCCAGGTGCACGTCGCTTATGTACAGTTGTGAAACACGTCTGTGTACAATCACAGTTGATCAAACGTGGGGCAATGATTCTGGCAAGCAGGGCTTGTAATGAAATGCTGAAGCATTGAAGCTAGGTTCCTGACATGCAGCTGTGGGAAGCACAGCCCACCAAGGATAGGTGGATCGGACAATCACAAACTGATTTCACGACAGCGTAAAACTGATTTTTGGCCTTTCCGCCATATTGTTAGCTCGTGCCTGCCATGACACCTCCACCAATGAAAGCGGAAAATTCCGCTTTCGAGTTTTCCTGTAATTCAAGAGTCTCATTGAGTTTCTTCTGCTGTGTTGCCGTTCTGCTGTTTCAGACAGTATCCATTTCTTCATGTTGCTGAATGGTTATGCATTTCTTTTGCATTTGATCTTGAAGGATAATCAATTGTATTTTCAACTAATCATTTTCTTATTGACCTCTTGCCAATGCACTCTGGGCTTCAGTGCATCATTTCATTGCTACTGATAATTCCAGCGCAGCTTTTTCTAAAGTAATATTCAATGTCCTTTTTAGTTCCTCATATTTTTCCATGGCTACACACTGATTCTTCAATGAGTCTTCCAGGATCGCAACTTCTTTGCATGCCTTTTCTGCCTGCTGTTTTGCCTGACTGCACATCTGGTTGAGTTTTCCCAATTACTGTTATGATTTGCCAACTGTAAAATTGAGGGTCATTATTTACTCCAGGCACCTTTATGTCATCTATGAAATTTGTTTATTCAGATATGAAACACCTTGGTTCACTGCAATTTCAGAGGTATGTGCTCAGCTTGAATCTTGTGTTTTAAATCTTCTGGTTCAGCTCTGATGCGAGCATTTTCCTGTAGAACAGCTTCATTTACTTTTTACATGTTTTTGCTTCTTCTGAGTTACCACAGATAGCTTTTCTTCATTTGCAGCCATCTGCTCACTCCGTACTGCCATCTGTGTTCCTAGCTTTGGGGTCTTTTGGCTGCCCCCCTCTAGGGTTTTCTGTCATCTTCTTTCTGGGGTCTTTTGCTGCCCTCCCTCTGGGATGATTTGTTGCCATCCCTCTGGGGTCTTCATGTGCCCTTGGCGGAGTTGGTCTCTCTCTGAGGTCTCTTCCAATTTTCTGTCCATGACTGTTTTCTTTTCTTGTAGTTACTGCTTTAAATGTCTTTACTGCTTTAAGAGCTGTCAGTAAGGCAACCGTTTTTTTCACTCGGGCCGTCAGCAGCTGTTGGCTTTCTTTGTTGTGAGTTTCCTGCACGTTTGTGCTTTTTGGCGGGCTCTCCAGTGATCGTGGCTGCTTTTTTAAAAAAGTCACTGCATGCTGAAAAAAAACCCACAGCAACGATTTATTCTCTTTTTGTCTTTTTGTCTCTGCAGGACCTGTTTATTTTGAACTTCGGGGGCTATCTGCAGCATGTTAGTTTCTTGTTTTTGATTTGCCTGCCTTGTTTTTACAAAAAGCTTTCTAAACTTTTAAAACATTTCTTTCTTTTTTTAAAGAAAACCACTGCAGTGATTACCACCTTTAACTCTGCAGATTTCTCCTCTTTCCCATTAAACATCCCGCACTCCAAAAAACCCAGCAGGCTCATGATCTGATCACTTTTTTTTCCAAATTTAAAGTTACAGCACTTTTCTCTTAAACTCTGCATTTCTCTTTTTAAACTCTGTTGGTTCTTCTTAAACTATTAATTCTGCGAGCCTTTTCTTTTTGCAGGTTTCTTCTATAACTTTTTTTTAGCTTGAAGCTGTGTTCCAGCTTCTCTAATATACTGAGCCTATGGGACTGCCACCCATTATACAATGCAAGTATAGTTTCTTTTTGTAATTTTTTCTCTCCACCTCATGAACTCCAGTATTCTTCACACTGCGTCACTCAGGATCTTGCAATTTTTGTATTTTTGCTCACTCGTCTTTTTTTGTGATCTGACCAATCTTTTTTCCCCTTTTTACACTGTTTCACTCAGGGGTCTTGCAGTTTTTTTGTAGTATTGCTCACCCATCTTATGACCTAAGCAGTTTTTTTTGTTTTGCATCACTCAGGGGTCTTACAATTGGACTTCCACTCACTTTGGTGGGTTCTTCAACTTCAAAGTCTGTGGCAAAGTTTCTTTAACTTTTTCTTCAAGTTTTCTTCTTAGGTGCACATCTGTCTAGTTAGGCTTCAGTTGCTTTTAGTGATTCATACCTCAGGATGCTGTCCTAGGTTCGTGCGTTTAGTTGCCACATTTCATATCACCGCGGATCACCATGTCAGATTATGGTACTATCTCTGGTGTGATATCTTGAAGAAGCTACCACCACTGTCAACCATGTTGTACCATGCTGATAGCACTAATGTCTTTTAGGAGCTCCCACCGCTGCCAACCATGTTGTATTATAGTGCGCTGTAGTGTCTCAACGATATGATCTTAAGACTTGTATATTTAAACATGAACCATTTATTGTTAACCTTTAAATATTTACAGATCCAAGGTGTGGTCATGAATGGTGCTGCTACCAGGTTGGTTCCAGAGTGTGGTCTCTAGACTGTTCTCGCCATGTGACTCTGTACATCACACTGTGGTTGGTGCTATTCTCCAGTTCCACATTAACCCTTGCTCTGCTGAGCACCTTTACATTACAATGGCATGTAGGCACATCGTGCAACATTACCAAAACAAGCAGTGGACCTTAATTGACAGGAAGAAGTTGCACAACATTAGAATAACTCCAATTTTGCAATGTCAACTCATATAGGCAAAATTCTTCTAACACTTTTACTGAACTGCAATTAAAGAAATTATTTTCTGTGTTGTTAATATGTCTAAATAACAAAGTAAAAACAACAACAAAATAAAATAATACAATAACTTGCATCCAACCAGTATTATTAACATAGAAAAATATCCCAAAAACCCTTCACAGGAGAGAAAAAAAATGGGCCCTAAATGGATGAGACAGGATTCACGGAACTGACTAAAAGCTTGGTCAATGAGATGTGTTTGAAGAAGGGTTTGAAATATGGTGCAGCGGTAGGACGGGGCTGATGAGTTTGGGGAGAGAGTTCCAAAAGGAAGAGCTGAAGAAGATGAAGGTGATCTCGCCATTGCTGGAACAGAAGGAGGGAGTGAGGCACAGGAAAGCCGGAAACAAAAACAGAAAATGCTGGAAAAACTCACCAGGCCTAACAGCATCTGCGCAGAGAAAGAGAGGGTTAACATTTTGAGTCTGTACGACTCTTCTTCAGAGCTAAAGAGAAGTAAAAATGTAATTACATTTATACTGGTTAAGCAGGTGGAGCAGGTGAAGCAGGATAGAAAGCCAATGATAGATGGAGGCACTTATTTATCTCTTTTGCCTCGGCCTATCGCTGACCTTCTACCCAGCTTCAGCTGCTCCACCCCCCCCATAAACAGTGTAGGTTTCATCACATTTTTACTTCTCTTTAGCTCTGAAGAAGAGTCATATGGACTCAAAATGTTAATTCTGTTTTTCTCTCCACAGCCACTGGTAGACCTGCTGAATTTTTCTAACATTTTCCGTTTTTGTTTCAGATTTCCAGCATCTGCAATATTTTGCTTTTATCACAGGAAAGCCAGAATTGGGGATTGGAAGATATCGGAGCAGATGAAAGGCTGGAGAAGGTTGCAAAAGGCAAAGTGAGGCAAAGTGATGAATGGATTTATAAATGAAGATGAGATTTTAAATTCAATCCATTTGAGGAGAGCGGGTCCATGTAGGCCAGAAAGGATAGGGTGATGGTTAGTGGGCTTAATGTGGGGCAACATTCAGCCAATGGAATTTTGGATGATTTGGAGGGTAAATTTTGGAACACCAACAAAAAGGGTGCTGGTGAAGTGAAGTCTAAAAGATGATAAAGACATAGGTAACTGTTTAACTTGAGTGAAGCACATGGCAAGATCAGAGATGGGCCATGTTGCAGAGGTGGGAATGAATAGTATTTTTAATGCATGGGATATGAGATCTGAAGCTCATTTTGTGGGAGGGGTCAACATGCAGCAAGGTGGAATGGAGTTTGATGGTGCACTCAAGGAACGTGAATAAGAAGGAAAGGTTAGACATTGGGTAGGTAGTTGAAGGTAAGTGGCAGCTAAAGGATGATCTTTATGAATGGCGTTATCAATGAGAAGGTCTGAAAAGAAAGATGAACGGTGCCTGAACAGGGGTTGGAGGTTGGAGGGGAGGCAATGGGTAATTAATAATATTGGTAAACATCAGGGCCGGGACTGGTAGCTGAATGATTA
Organism: Carcharodon carcharias; assembly: GCF_017639515.1. NCBI lineage: Eukaryota > Metazoa > Chordata > Chondrichthyes > Lamniformes > Lamnidae > Carcharodon > Carcharodon carcharias. Next base: position 109,574,820 of record NC_054468.1, on the reverse strand, counting down.
TGAGTTTGATGGGGAAAAGGTTATACTGGAGCTGGTAATGTGCAATGAGACAGGATTAATTAATTACCTCATTTTGAAGATGCCCCAACGTAGCAGTGATCATAATATGATTGAATTTTACATTCAATTTGAGGGAGAGAAGAATGGATCTAAGACTGGTGTGTTAAACTTAAACTGGGGCAATTATGAGGGCATGAAGCCAGAGCTGGCTAAAGCAAACTGGGAAATTAGGTGAAGGAATAGTCAGTAGAGATGCAGCAGCAGACATCTAAGGAGATATTTCAGAATGCTCAGAAAAGATACATTCCAATAAGAAAGAAAAATTCCAAGGCAAGGACACACCATCCGTGGCTAAGAAAGTTAAAGATAGTATCAAATTAAAAGAAAAATCGTAAAATTCCACAAAGGTGAGTGGAAAATCAGAAGATTGGACAGAATATAAAGAGCAGCAAAGAATGACTAAAAGATCAGTAAGGAGGGAGAAATTAGAGTACGAGAGAAAGCTAACTAGAAATACAAGAACAGATAGTAAGAGTATTTAAAAAGGAAAATAGTAAGTAAAGTAAGTGTTGGTCCTCTAGAGAGTGAGAATAAGGAATTAATAATGGAAAATAAGGAAATGGCGGATAAATTGAACAGGTATTTTGCATCTGTCTTCACTGTAGATGATACATATAACATCCCAGAAATAATTATGATTCAGGAGGTGAAAGGGACGGAGAAACTTAAAACAATTCTAATCACCAGGGAAATTGAGAAAATTATTAGAACTAAAAGCTGACCAGTTCCCAGGCCCTGAGGGACTTCATACTCAAGTCTTAAAGGAAGTGACTGCTGAAATCATAAGTGAATTGGTTTTAATTTTCCAAAATTCCCCTAGATTCTGGGAAAGTTTCATCAGATTGGAAAATAGCGAATGTGACTCTTCTATTCAAGAAAGGAAGGAGACAGAAAGCAGGAAACTACAGGCCAGTTAGCTTAACATCTGTCTTAGGGAAATTGTTGGAATCTATTATTGAGGAGATTATAGCGGGGCACTTAGAAAATCTCAATGCAATCAAACAGAGTCAGCATGGTTTTGTGAAAGGGAGATCATGTTTGACTAATTTATTGGAGTTCTTTGAGGAAGTAACAAGCAACATAAATAAAGGGGAGCCTGTGGATGTGCTATACTTACATTTACATTGACAAGGTGCCACGTTAAAGGTTGCTATGCAAAATAAGAGCTCATATGTAGGGGGAGTAGAGTGGCATGGATAGAGGATTGGTTAGTGAACAGGAAGCAGAGAGTAAGGATAAATGGGTCTTTTATGGGTTAGCAGATGTGACAAGTGAAGTACCATAGGGATCACAGCTGGGCCCTCAACTATCTACAAATTATTTCAATGACTTGAATTAAAGGACTGAATGTATGGTTGCTAAATTTGCTGATGACACAAAGATAGGTAAGAAAGTAAGTTGTGAAGTGGACACAAGGAGCCTGCAAAGAGACATAGGTAGGTAAAGTGATTGGGCAAGAATTTTGCAGATGGAGTTTAATGTGGGAAAATGTGAACTTGTCCACTTTGGCAGGAAGAATAGAAAAGCAGCAATTATTTAAATGGAGGGAGATTGCAGAACTCTGAGGTACAGAGGGATCTGGGTGTCCTAACACATGATCAGGAAAAGTTAGTATGGAGGTACAGCAAGTGATTGAGAAGCCACATAGAATGTTGTCATTTATTGCAAAGAGAATGGAATATAAAGGTGGGGATGTTTTACCACATTTGTACAGGATGTTGGTGAACCTACATCTGGAGTACTGTGTACAGTTTATGTTTCCTTATTTAAGAAAATATACAAGTGCCTTAGAAGCAGATCAGAGAAGGTTCACTCAACTGATACCTGGGATGGGGGGGTTATCTTATGAGGAAAGGTTGGACAGGCTGGGCCTGTATCCATTGGAGTTTAGAAGATTGAGAGTGATCTTATTGAAACACATAAAATCCCTAGGGGATTTGGGTGGATGCTGAAAGGGTGTTTCCCCTTGTGGGAGACACTAGAAAGGGGGATGAAAAATAAAGGGTCTCCCATTTAAGACAGAGATGGAAGGAATTTTTTTTCTCTAAGAGGGTCGTGAAAATTCTTGGAACTCTCTTCCCCAGAGAGCAGTGGAGTCAGGGTCATTGAATATTTTTAGGTAGAAGTGATTCTTGACTGACAAGGCAGTCAAAGGCTATTGGGGGTAGATGGAATGTGGAGTTGAGGCAACAATCTGATCAGCCAAGATCTTGTTGAATGGTGAAGCAGGCTTGAGGGGCCAAACGACCTACTCTTCCTCCTGATTTGTATGTTCGTATGAGGTTTAAGGAACAGGAAACCTATACATAAGAAGCATTAAGTTTGGAGTGGTAGTTGGTGCTGATGGATGAGCAGTTTCAATGTGATAGGGATGTCAGGTTTAGAACGAGTAGGTTGAAGGTTAGGGGAAGGAGGAAGATTGGCTGGTGGCACCTCAGATGCCTGAGCAAATTCTTTGTAAATTGGAGAAAGAAATCTCTAAACCTCTCACAATTGGTGTCAGAGGACAACAAGCAAGGACATGAGGCAGGGATTCGAGGAGATGGTTTGCCATAGAAAGTAAGGAGTTACGAGTTGTCCTGAAAACGTTCCTTGTGTAAATCAACTTTATTGGGAAATGCCTGGGAAAGCTGTCGTAAAAATGGAAAAGGTTAAAATATAAAATGACAAATAATATGCAGTCTATCCCTGAATCTACTGCACTTTAAAAGTATGACATCTTAGTTTAGAGTAGCCATGGAATCATAGGCCAGGATTTTCTGGCCCTGTTGTGGCTGGACTGGCCGCGGGAGATGCGGCAAGCCAGCCAAAAGTCCATTAACTTTCGGCGGGACTGGAAGATCCCAGCGGCAGGCAGGGCTAGAAAATCCTGGCCATAGAGTCAATCTGGCACAGAAGGAGGCCATTCAGCCCATCAATCCTACACCAACTGTCAAAAGCCAGTTCCATTTCCCCACTCTCCCCCTGTAGCACTGTAAGTTTATTTCCTTCAAGTACTCATCCAATATGCTTTTGAAATCATTGAATATCTCTGCTTCTGTCCTCCATCTCCTCAAATCCCTGTCTCTTGTCCTTGCTTGTTGTGGTCCAACACCAATTTAGAGATCTCTTTCTCCAAATTTAAAAAATTTGCCCAGGTGTCCGAGATGCCACCAGCCAATCTTCCTCCTTCCCCTAACCTCCAACCTACCCATCCTAACCCTAACAACCCTATCACATTGAAACTGGCCATCTATCAGCACCTACCACCTCTCCAAACATCTTAATTTCATGTATAGGTTTCCTGTGAATTCCAGTTCTACAGTTCACTCTCCGACCCGGAACTGTGCAAGTGTGAAGAGGATTTGAACACATAAATTGTATCATGCAGCCAGTGATAGAGCCTTTCAGGATTTCTTGAGGTATGTAGTTAGGAATTCCTTTCAAATATATATATATATATATATATATATATAAAGCTGTGAAAGTTTTTACATGTTTGATGAAGAGACCTTGATTAGTGCAATACTCTTATTCTCTGTTTATGGTTGTGAATGGAATCAAAGCAAAAATATACTGTTATCTGAAATCACACAACTGACTCAAAAGGTATTTTGTAAATGGCAAACACACAATGTACTTTGAATTAAGTCCCTGCAAAGAGAAAAAATAACATCTTGAATAAAATAAGCTTCAAACACTGCAATATTCATTATTCTGGTTCTCGGGGTATTATATATGACTTCATTTTCTTGTGGTTTAACCTAACTAGTCTCACTTGCAATGTAACAAAGAGTCATGTGTGACTATCACTCATAGCCCTTGATCACGGCTTTTAACAAAACTCATTTGGGCAGAATCCCTCATGGCGAGCAAACAATAGTTATCAGCATTTTGATCGCTCAAAATTAGCCAAAATTATTTCCATTCAATAGCTGGCAGTCAAAACAAAAAAAAGAGCAGACTTCTTCATTCACGTTCCTCCTAAATCTATCATGAAAGTAGCCAGCATTGCCTAGCTTTGTAGATTTTGCAGTGCTTTGTGCATTTTAGGGCAGCAATAATATGGTGATTGATCTGGATATTCAAGTGCAGCCTCATCCTTTGCCTTCATTGATAAGCCTGAGGTGCAGGTTAATACTGAGCTTCAGGTCTCATTATCATCGAACCGACGGGCAGCAAATACCTTATTGGGTGCCTCAAGGCCAGTCACCAGAGAAGAGAACTAGAAGATTGTGCTACTGTGATGCCGGCAATGACACCTCAGGGAAACAGAGCAGACTAGGAGGGAGTGAGCCTGAGGAAGGGTGCGCGTACTCGGGAGGGAGATTGGCAGCCTGAATTAGAGAAGTGGCATTGGTGATCGGATGCCGAGGCAGCTGGGATGGCCGAGCAGTGGCAGGCAGCTGGACAAATTGTCTGTATGTGCAACAGGGAAGAGTATTCCTGTAAATGGTCCTAAAGGGGGAACATGCAGGTGGCAGAGGGTCAGAGCTCTATCTACAATGGTTGCTCTGACAAATCAATGTAAGTACATCCATCATCTTAAACATTCATTCCCTCCGGCATCGACACACAGTGGCAGCAGTGTGTACAATCTGCAGGGGGCACAGCAACAACTCATCAAGGCTCCTTCGACAGCACCTTCCAAGCCCAGTGCCTCTACCACCTAGAAGGACAAGGGCAGCCAGAGGCATGGGAACACCAGCCCCTGCAAGTTGCCGTCCAAGCCACATGCCATCCTGGCTTGGAGATATATCGCCGGTCCTTCACTTGGAAATATATCGCTGCTTCTTCACTTAGAAATATATTGCTGTTCCTTCACTCATTGTCACTGGGTCAACATCCTGGAACTCCCTTCTTAGCTCACCACCAACTTCTCAAGGGCAATTAGGGATGGGGAATAAATGCTGGCCCAGCCAGTGACGCCCACATCCCATAAAAGAATTTTTTAAAAATCTGCATGTACATGTGGTAAAAAGGATAACCAGGGCACAGAACTGCTCTGGGAAAACCTCAGGAACAGGAATCCCTCAGTTGCTCCCACTCTTTTTCTACTAAAAAAAGCAGCAGGATTCTCTTAACATAATGCGTGGTCCAAATTTTTTGGAAAATAATTCAAAAATTACAAAGCCAAGAAATCTTGGCACAGGATTGAGCATCCAAAGTTTCTTACACAAGAATAATCTGACGTGCCACCTACAAGAACACTGTGGCTATTTGATCGGTGTCTTTTCCATGTCAAATTCTTCAAACAGCACGCCTAGCAACCCTGGGTGCTTCTTCACATTGAGTGTCCAGCATAAATCAGATCCAGCCAACCAAATATCAGTACAATGAACATTATGGCCAGAGGGGTGAGAGTTTATTCTTGTGTGACGTGGTTCTCCATGCAGCAGCACTCTATCTGTGTCCAGCTTCCTGACAGGAATCAGGAGCCAAGGACAGAGGTAGGTGGGAAGTGGAGTTGAGGTTGCAACTGTCTCCAGGGTGGAAGACAGTGGGGGATTGAGAAACTGGCACAGCCTGAACAGATTAGGAGTACTGCCAGGAAACTGGACACACGGGTCTACAATATCCACTGCCTGTGGTCACACACCAGCTGAACATTCAACTGGAACACCTCCTGTTGTTCTTGAAGAGGAGAGCTCAGGGAAACACTCCAGTGAATGAGACTTTACACTGAGGGAAATCTAGAGAACTATACTTTCCCATTCAGCAGCCTCTACATGGAAGGTGACGTATTGTAAATGGAGCTTTTGTCACATAACATTCAAGTGAACAGCAAGCTGAGGCTTCTTGTTACAGCTAAGGGGCCTAGAAGCTGAGGGACATCATTACCATTAGTGTGTTTTCTGAACTCTGGCTCCAATTCTGCTACAACAGATGACCTCAATCAATAACTGCTGACTTCCTGCTGAAGGATGGTCCCTCAGTCATGTTTGAGGATCACATCCTGTTCCGTAAGACCCCTAGGCTGTACAAGGCCTCCTGTGCTCTTTGTCCCTTTGCCCCTCCTTCTTTGGGGCCTGCGGGTATGTGATGCCAAGATTGCTGCTGCTGCTATTCCACCTGGTGTGGCAGCCTGAGTGCTAATCTCAGCAATGCCCTCATAGATTCCAGTACTACTACAGCGAGTCAAATCAAATAGTGCAGCTGCCGCCAAAAGTCATGTTCTCCAACACTATCAAAACTTCCCAAATCCAGCCAAAAGAATCAAGCTGCGGCTCCAAAAATCCCCAGCAGCCGAAAATGACAATCCAGAGACTTACCTTGATGGAGCTGGGACCCTATTAAAGTCTGCTGCTGCAGTCTGCTTCCTGAACCATGTTTTGCTGGGCAGACTTAACAATGATTGAATCCAATGCTCCCAGGCACCAATTTCCCCCAAGGAAAGAAAGATTTTGCATTTAAAACACATCTTTCACAACTGCAGGATGTTCCAAAGTGTTTCAGATCTAAGTGACTTTGAAGTGTAGTCACTGTTGTTCTGTAAGAAGCAGGGCAGTCAATATGTATACAGCAAGCTCCCACAAACAGCAAAGTGATAATGATCAGATAATCTCTTCTAGTGATATTGTCAGAGTCCCAATACAAGCACAGGACCCTATTTGCAGATCATAATCAGCCTAGTGTTCATGCCAGGCAGCCAGCCCATTCTGTAACCATTTTCAGAGTGGAAAGTCCCACCACAACATTGGTATATTGAAATAAAAGCAAAATACTGCGGATGCTGGGAATCTGAAATGCAAACAGAAAATGCTGGAAGAACTCAGCAGGTCTGGCAGCATCTGTGGAGAGAGAAACAGAGTTAGCGTTTCGAGTCCGTTTGACCTTTCAGAGCTGAAGAAGAGTCACACGGACTTGAACCGTTAACTCTGTTTCTCTCTCTCCACAGATGCTGCCAAACCTGCTGAGTTCTTCCAGCATTTTCTGTCTTTGTGTTATATTGGTATATTGAATGCCAATTTAATGCCCAAAAAACTGGGCTATCAGATTTCTACCCCTATCACTCTGAGGAATAAGTTAAAAAATGGTAGGTCCCAGCAAAATAGAATCTAATGTGGCTCTGGAGGCTATTCAAAAAGAGCAAAGAGAAGATTGTATTATTTGCAGGATATTACAATGGGTTATCATGTGAATGGAGGAGTTCTACCTTTCACCTCAACAGCATGAAGCATCACATGAGCCACAAGGTCAAAGTTGGCTCGCTGAGCGAGGAAGAAGGAGCATTGTCATGAAGTTTAGAACAGTATAATTGATGATGCTTGAACCAATGGTTCAGCCATAAGATTCAGCTGTATAGAGGTAGCACAGCCCTCCTCGTAGGTGTAATAAACTTGATGTACCAGATAGGTTTCTTACTTGAAACAAATAACTTTATTACAGAGCTCGTTTAGAAGCTACATGCTTGAACGAGGTCCGTGACCAGAAAAGCTCCTCCGCTTAGACTACCCACGCTTAGGACTCATTCGTCAGTACAATTACGTGATCCCTAAAGACAGTAAGACAGGTCGTACCTACAATCACTGTAGTAGGTCTGCTCCTGGGCCTGTACAGGATAGCCATTAGCAACTCCAGGCACAGAACAGTCGATGGGTTGTGCCTTCCCCTCTTCTGTGGCTACATCCTTTCCAGGTTGTCCCTGGAACAGGAGCACGTGCCATTCATTGGTATAATTTACACTATCCACAATCAGTAAGCACCTTGGGTGCTTAAGTATGTCATCAACACAGGGAATAATGTATTGATTGTATAATTTCCATTGGCTTTAATAAAATTTGGAATTTATTGTTTGAACCCCTTTTAAAAGGAGGCACTTTTGTTATCTTGAAATTGATAGGTGACTATGCGAGGGAATTGAATACAAAACTAGAGAGGTTATGCTTCAGTTATACAGGGTGTTGGTGAGACCACATCTGGAATACTGTGTACAGTATTGGTCTCCTTATTTAAGGAAGGATGTAAATGTATTGGAAGCAGTTCAGAGAAGGTTTTCTGGACTAACACCTGGAATAGGCAGGTTATGTTATGAGGAAAGGTTGGACAGGTTAGGCTTGTATCTGCTGGAGTTTAGAAGAGTAAGAGGCGACTTGATTGAAACCTATAAGATCCTGAAGGGCCTTGACAGGGTGGATGTGAAAAGGATGTTTCCCCTTGTTTCCACTTGTGGGAGAATCTAGAACTAGGGGTTCCCTTTAAAAATAAGGGGTCGCCCATTTAGGGCACAGATGAGGTGAATTTTTTTTCTCTCAGGAGTTGGTGAGTCTTTGGAACTCTCTTTCTCAAAAGCTGGTGGAAGCAGAGTCTTTGAATATTTCTAAGGCAGAGCTAGATAGATTCTTGATAAGCAAGGGGGTGAAAGGTTATTGGGAGAAGGTGGGAATGTGGGGTTGAGGTTACAATCAGATCAGCCATGATCTTAGTGAATGGCGCAGCAGGCTTGAGGGGCTGAGTGGCCTCCTCCTGCTCCTAATTGCTATGTTCGTAGATATGTAAAAAGATTGAAAATATCACAAGATAATTTTATGATTCCACATTCAGTGAGAAAACCTCTCTCACAGGGAACACGATCAAGTGGGAGAATTCTAACACCACACCCTCATTTTCTGAGGCATGTTCCCTAACTTAGTTCAGTAATAATTTAACCAGTAATATTTTCTGATAAGTAAAATATAAAGTAGTGAGTGGGCAATGTCATATACATTTTAATCAATACTTCCTCAATTAAAAATGTTTGCATTATTTCTGTATTCAAATCCTTCCTCATCAAAAAACAGGCAGCTAAATATGGTGGTACAGCTTCAGACTAGTTCTGTGTCTATACTTCCACTATTAATATTAGAATTTCCCCATGCCTTTATCCCCTGGTATTCTAATTTAGATGGCAATCTGTCTTGTGTTAGACATTTCACTGAAATATTTTGATGAATATAAATATAACCATAGTTATGGGAAGCCAATGATAGTGTGGTAATTTCACTGGAGCAGTAGTCCGGAGACCCATGGGGACATGGTTCAGAGTTTCTGGGCAGGCTCAGTGGGGTGAGCAGGAGCGGTCGGGAAACAGACCACCGCCCGCGATTTCATGCTGGCTAGCTAATTAACGGCCAGCCATCGGGAAACGTGCGCTGCAGCGCTGCCTGGGGTGAGGGCGGGAGGAGAGCCAGCGCTGAAGTTCGCGCATGCGCAAGAGCACGCGTAATACAAGCTCCCTGAGGCAGAGGAAGGTTTTTATCACTAAAAGTAAAGATATTAAAAATAATGAAAACATGTCCCCTCTTCTGACTTTGTCACATGGGCCTGAATATTGCAGTCAGCGTGCGGGGTTCGGGCCCGACACGCCAATTCACAAAATGTCATGAGATGGCGTCAAGCGGGCACCCCGACGTCATCGCGCTTCACTTAGATATTTTGTTCAGCGGGGGTGCACTGCCTCCGGTGTGTGCCCGCTGAACTGTCAAAGGCCTATTAAGGCCAATGGGGAAGTAATTTAGATAATGAACAGCGCTGCCTGAAGGTTGGCGACAGGCGAAGAGCCCAAGCGGCCTTCGCATTTTTCAGGAAACCTCATCCACGGGCAGCTGAAGGTTTTATAAAATTATTAATTTGCACAATTCATAAACATGTCCCAGCTCATGTGACACCGTCACATGAGGGGAAATGTCTAAATAATTTTTAACTTCATTATTTATAAACTTTTATTATGTACTTAATCTGCCTGAGGCAGCTCCGAGCCTCAGGGAGATTTCTGCACTCTTTCGCGCGCATGCATGAAAGAGCGCAGGCCCCGAATCTCCCTCCTCCCCCCCACCCGCACAGGTAGCATTGAGCGTGACTGACCATGCGTCATGCTGGGTAGGCCTTCGTTGGCCTGCCCATGTAAAGTGGCGGCGTGCAGCCGATCACGGGCAGCAATCAGCTCCGCGTCCAGCCCACCTGACACAGGTAAGTTTCTGACCATGAACAGGGACGTGTTAAATATGAGTGTTAAAAAATTTTAATTTTTTTTTAAATCGCTGGTTGAAACCTCATCCCATCTGTGAATGAGGTTTCGCCAAAAATGCAAAGGCTGCTTGGCCTTTTCACCCACCCACCAATCGAACAGTTGGACTGGCAGCGAAAATTCGAGTCAATTAATTGATTAAGGGCCTTTATAGGCCCCTTAATTGTCAGCGGGCGCGCTGCCGACTCCTGTGTGCGTCCGCCGACCAAAATATTGCACGAGTGCACAAAGACGTTGGGACGCCAGCCCAACGACATCGCACATCATTTTACATTTGTTTGGGTTGGGCTTACACCTATCCGACAAGTGCAATATTCTGCCCATGGGTTCAAATCCCACCATTGCAGCTGATGGAACTTAATTTCAATTAATAAATCTAGATTTGAAAGCTAGTTTCAGTAATGGTAATTTCCTTCTTACAGGAAGGAAATCTGCCATCCTTGCCTGGCCTGTCCTCCACTTGACAATAAATCCACAGCAATGTGGTTGATTCTGAAATGACCTAGTAAGACACTCAGTTCAAGGGTAATCAGAGATACTAGTGATGTCCACATCCCACGAAAGGTGAAAGTACTTCCGTTTAAAGGATTACATTTGTCCAAATTCCACAGACTCTCAGTATAGTAAAGCTGCTGATACACTTAGATCCCACCGTTAGATATTGGTGACAATGGCGTAAAATCCCGCCCAATGTTAGTAACATTGCTACATTTAATAATGTATGAAAATCCACAGCAAGGTATAAAACTGGTCTTTGACATTAACAAATCAGCAGCCTGTTTAACACCATGCCTGAATTCCATCGAAAAAAATTGGGCACTGTGTGGATATGGCATGCCATTTGGCTAATGCTTGTGCTGTACGATCGCCAAACATTAACTCCTACCCTGGAGTGTGGGACAACAATTATATCTTGTGAAAAATCAGGTCAACCCAAGTTACCTTCCTTAAAGTCAGTGCAAACTATCAAATTGCAAAACCCACACCAGCCTTCCTTCTGTAAGATTGCTAATTATCACTGAATTCTGATTTATGTACTGTGACCTAATTCCACTAGGAATTAACAGGCTACTGCTAAAAATCTTTCTCACAATTGGCAGAAAAAGAGTAGAAAGTCATCCTTTCAACAGACCCCAGAGGTGGGAACAAGGTGGAGCCCATTGGCTAGATGAGGTGCAGTGGGGTCAGGAGAAGGTCCGCAGCAGTACAGTGATAAAAAAGAACTATGGATGCTGGATATCCAAAACAAAAATAGAAATACCTGGAAAAACTCAGCAGGTCTGACAGCATCGGCGGAGAAGAATAAAGTTGACGTTTCAAGTCCTCACGACCCTTCAACAGAACTAAGTAGAAATAGGAAAGGGGTGAAATATAAACTAGTTTAAGTTGGGGGGGAGTGGGGTGGGACAAGCAAGCAGTGATAGGAGCAGATAACCAAAAGATGTCATAGACAAAAGAACAAAGAGGTGTAGCAGGTGGTGATATTATCTAAAAGAATGTGCTAATTAAGGTTGGAGAGCAGGACGAGCAAGGTAGCTCTAGTGGGTGTGGGGTGAAATAACACATGGGTGGAATACATTTAAAAATAATGGGAATAGGTGGGAAAAGAAAAATCTATATAAATTATTGGAAAAAACAAAAGGGAGGGGGAAGAAACAGAAAAGGGGTGGGGATGGAGGAGAGAGTACAAGATCTAAAGTTGTTGAACTCAATATTCAGTCTGGAAAGCTGTAAAATGCCTAGTCGGAAGATGAGGTGCTGTTCCTCCAGTTTGCGTTGAGCTTCACTGGAACAATGCAGCAAGCCAAGGACAGACATGTAGGCATGAGAGCAGGGTGGAGTGTTAAAATGGCAAGCAACAGGGAGGTCTGGGTCATTGTTGCGGACAGACCAAAGGTGTTCTGCAAAGCAGTCACCCAGCCTGCGTTTGGTCTCTCCAATGTAGAGGAAACCACATTGGGAGCAACGAATGCAGTAGACTCACAGACACTTCCTCCTACCTCTCTCTGGACCATGACCCCACCACTGAACATCAAGCCATTGTTTCCAGGACTGTCACTGACTTCAGCTTCTCTGGAGATCTCCCTCCCACAGCTTCCAACCTGATAGTCGCCCAGCCTCGGACGGCCCGCTTCTACCTCCTAACCAAAATCCACAAACAGGACTGTTCCGGTAGACCGATCGTGTCAGCCTGTTCCTGCCCCGTGGAACTCATTTCTCGCTATCTTGACTGCCTTCTCTCTCCCCTTGTCCAGTCCCTTCCCACCTACATCCATGATTCCTCTGACATCTTACGTCACATCAAAAATATCCAGTTCCCTGGGCCCAACCGCCTCCTCTTCACCATGAACGTCCAATTCCACTACACCTCCATCCCCCACCGGGATGGTCTAAGGGCCCTTAGCTTCTTCCTCAAACAGAGGCCCGAACAATCCCCATCCACCACTACTCTCCTCCGTCTGGCTGAACTTGATCTCACACTGAACAATTTTTCCTTTAACTCCTCTCATTTCCTCCAAATAAAAGGTGTGGCTATGGGTACCCGCATGTGCCCCAGCTATGCCTGTCTCTTTATGGGGTATGTGGAACATTCCTTGATCCAGTGCTACTCCGGCCCCCTCCCAAAACTCTTTCTCTGGTACATCGATGATTACTTCGGTGCTGCTTCATGCTCTCGTCGGGACCAGGAAAAATTTATTAATTTTGCTTCCAATCTCCACCCCTCCATCATTTTCACATGGTCCATCTCTGACACTTCCCTTCCCTTCCTTGACCTCTCTGTCTCAATTTCTGGTGATAGACTGTCCACCAATATCCATTATAAGCCTACCAACTCCCACAGCTACCTCGACTACAGCTCCTCACACCCCACTTCCCATAAGGACTCCATCTCATTCTCTCAGTTCCTTCGCCTGCGTTGCATCTGTTTTGATGATGCTACCTTCAAAAACAGTTCCTCTGACATGTCCTCCTTCTTCCTTAACCAAGGTTTTCACTCACGGTAGTTGACAGGGCCCTCAACCGTGTCCGGCCCATCTCCCGCGCATCTGCCCTCATGCCTTCTCCTCCCTCCCAGAAACATGATAGGGTCCCCCTTGTCCTCACTTATCACCCCACCAGCCTCCGCATTCAAAGGATCATCCTACACCATTTCTGCCAACTCCAGCATGATGCCACCACCAAACACATCTTCCCTTCACTCCCCCACCATCCCGGCGGCATTCCGTAGGGATCGTTCCCTCCTGGACACTCTGGTCCACTCCTCCATCACCCCCTACTCCTCAACCCCCACCAAAGGCACCTCCCCATGCAAACGCAAAATATGCAACACCTGCCCCTTCACTTCCTCTCTCCTCACCGTCCAAGGGCCCAAACACTCTTTTCAAGTGAAGCAGCATTTCACTTGCATTTCCCCCAACTTAGTCTACTGCATTCATTGCTCCCAACGCGGTTTCCTCTACATTGGAGAGACCAAACGCAGACTGGGCGACCGCTTTGCAGAACACCTTCAATCTGTCCGCAAGAATGACCCAGACCTCCCTGTCGCTTGCCATTTTAACACTCCACCCTGCTCTCTTGCCCACATGTCTGTCCTTGGCTTTCTGCATTGTTCCAGTGAAGCTCAAAGCAAACTGGAGGACCAGCACCTCATCTTCTGACTAGGTTTACAACCTTCCGGACTGAATATTGAGTTCAACAACTTTAGATCTTGAACTCTCTCCTCCATCCCCACCCCCTTTCTGTTTCTTCCCCCTCCCTTTTGTTTTTTCCAATAATTTATATAGATTTTTCTTTTCCCACCTATTTTCATTATTTTTAAATGTATTCCACCCATGTGTTATTTCACCCCACCCCCACCAGAGCTACCTTGCTCGTCCTGCTCTCCAATCTTAATTAGCCCATTCTTTTAGATAATATCACCACCTTCAACACCTCTTTGTTCTTTTGTCTATGACATCTTTTGGTTATCTGCTTCTATCACTGCTTGTTTGTCCCAACAACCCCACCCCACCCCCACTTCTTCCCCACCTCCCCCTTAAACCAGCTTATATTTCACCTCTTTCCTATTTCTACTTAGTTCTGTTGAAGGGTCATGAGGACTCGAAATGTCAACTTTGTTCTTCTCCACCGATGCTGCCAGACCGGCTGAGTTTTTCCAGGTATTCCTATTTTTGTTCCGCAGCAGTACAGTGATTGGCTTCCACAGTATACCACATTTTAGTATGGCTAGTGAGAACATTGGTGAATAAATTGGTCTGCGCCCACATCTGAAAAGGAAGGCCTGAAGTTGTCCTGAAATTGGGCCTTAGGCTTCACCTACATCTCCAGGAAGAACTGTTGATAGCTGTCACCCCCTCCACAGGCAAGTTGCCCGATGTGAGAAATCAATGCTGATGACACTCCAGCATATTCCAGGAGGGAGGTCCAGTGGGGCAACTGGAAGTTCCATTAATTGATTATTTAAATCTATTCAGGTGGTCAGTATAAGTGGGGATTTACTTTTGCTCTTATAAATAGGAGCATGCTGAAACTATGGTTGTTGGCTTTGGAAGTGCAAGCTTGTTATTTGTGTTTCTGTGAATTAAAGCTTATAATGCCATAAAGATTAGGCCCAGTTCTATCCTTCACTGCCTGATTATCTAGAATTGAATAAGGTGGAACATCACGCCTGTGGAGAGAGGCACCATTCTGCTCACCATGACTTCAAAGAAAGGGTTTTTTATAAAGACGGAAAGTATTTTTGTAAAAAAACTTAGTGGAAGTTGGTGGTCCTAATCATTCACTCTGATCTAATAATACCAATGGTTTTACAACACTGGGAATTAATTTCAGTGTAAATCCTTATGCTTGTTGGGATTGTGCATTTGAGGCATGGGAGCAGAAAATAGTGAATTACTCAAATCAATCAGTTTCCACCCATGCAGCGCTTTGCATCAATGCCTGGTCCAGGCTGCCTGTTGGAAACATGCAAGGCCTTCAATAGTAATGCCAGATTTCAGCTTTCACACACTGCACATTCAGCATGCTAATATTGTCCATATCAGTTGGAGGTCAAAGGCTAGCACGTTGGGAACCACTCTCTTAAAAACTTACTCAAACAAAAACAGAAAATTCTGGAAAAACTCAGCAGGTCTGACAGTATCTGTGGAGAGGAAGACAGAGTTAATGTTTAGAGCCTGTATGACTCTTCATCAGGGCCCATCTTAAAAACGTACTGTTCTTTTTGTTTTGCTGCCACAGAAATTGGCCCCAGTGTTTCCCTATCACTGAAGTTACTGGAAAAGGATGAGATGAGAGATCCAAGGTTCCTTAGGCAGTCCCTTGGGATCGAGGGCGACTTGCTTCCCCTCCACTTCAATGGGTTTTGAGATGGCTGATAAGTCCAATGCGTGATCTGTAGATCTGCCACATTTAGGGCAGGTCGTGCTGGAAGGGTTGGGTAGAGGGGGTATTTGAAGGTTTGTGCACCCCCTCTGATGCCTTGAATTCACCTCTGCACATTGCGAATGAAGTCTTTTGATGTGTTTGCTGCCTTTCCATATAAACCTCCTCCATTTCGGTTGGCCACAAGCCAGCGTCTCCCATGAGTAGACAGAGATGTTTGATGTCTCCAGGGATGCTTTGAGCACAGACCTGAAGCGTTTCTGCTAGCCTCCTGGGAGTGCTGCCCGGACCAAGTTCCAAGTGGAGTAGTTGCGTTGGGAGTCCGGTGTCAGGCGTACAGGCATGTACTTCCCAGCGGAGCTGATCATGAGTGGTTAGTGCCTCAATGTTGGTCACTTTGGCTTTGGAGAGGCTGCTGTTGGACAGCCTTTCTTGCCACTGGATGTAGAGGATTTTGCGAATGCACCACCCATGGTACTTGTCCAGTGCCTGTTGTAGTTTGTGTACAAGTCTCCACAGCATATATTAGCATGGGGATTGAAGGATGTCAGAGGTCACCAGAGGTGGACTGACAACATTCAGTAACCCACCAACTATATCTCCAAATCTAGGCACAGCTCACCAGTGATAATAGAGGCAAGGCTCACTACGTCAAGAAAATCTGCAGATAACCTTATTACGCTTAGCACTGTCAAAGGCAGCCAGGCTCTCTCAACATTGGTGCTTCTGGCTCCTTCCAGGCAAGGTGATTGATACATTGTCCAGAACAGTGTGTTGTTATGACATGGACTATACTGCCTTCAAGGACAGTGGGAGCAGATTCAATAATAACTTGCAAAGGGGAATTCATAAATGCTTGAAGGGGAAAACTTTGCATGGCAAAGGGCAGGGAAGTGGGAAGGGTTGGGCAGCTCTTTCAAAGAGCCAGCACAAGCACAATGGACCGAATGGTCTCTTTCTGAGCTGTGGTATTCTATGAGTCGAGCTTCTTTCTTCATATGTCTAGGGAATAAAATAATTACCTACAATTGGCATAAAGGTTCGTAGGTTGGTGGAAGAAAGGGAATCAAAATGTTACTGAAGATGATTAAGAAATGGTTTAAATACACTTATTTTTAAATTACAATGTCCTTCCCTTGATCTACATGCTTGCCCTGCCTAGCATTCCTGGATACCCACTTCAAATGGCCAGATTTCACACCAGACATGCTGCAGGCATGAGCTGTGGCAAATGGCGTGTCCACCTGGCATGCCCCCAGATGACTATCACAGTAAAGCATGTTTAAGGTGGATTTTTCAACCACGGCTGTTCCCATGTGTCAGACAGCAAAGCCTGGAGTTTCCAGAGCAGGCCAAGGCCAGCTGAGGAATATCCAGGCCAGGAGACCCCACAAGGAAAATGGGTTATATTCTGCAGCATTGACATCCTTCACTTTGATCAGCGCAACATTCCCAAAAATGGTCTGATAGCAATAATTAATGAACAACTTTGCTAATGTCAGTGATTTCACCAGGTTAGCGATTATTTTGACACAACTAAACCATGGATCCAGCCAGGCTTTCTCATTCATTATTGCCTAAAACACAAGGTAACATCAACAACAACAACTTGTATTTAAATAGCGCCTTTGACAAAATAAAGCACCCCGAGTTGCTTCACAGAGTAATATAAAATATAACACTGAGCCACATGTTAGGGCAGATATCCAAAGCTTGGTCAATGAGATAGGCTTTAAGAAGCGTCTTAAAGGAGAAAAGCAAGATAGAGAGTGGAAAGGTTTATGGAGGCAGTATTGCAGAGCTTAGGGCCTAGGCTGCTCAAGACATGGCCACCAAAACGGAGTGATTAAAATCAGGGATGCTCAAGGGGCCAGAATTTGAGGAGCTCAGATGCCTCGGAGGGATGTGGGGCTGGAAGTGATTACAGAAATAGGGAGGCGCCAAGGAATTTAGGGTTTGAAAACAAGGATGAGAATTTTAAAATCAATGTGTTGTTTAACCAGGAGCCAGGATAGGTCAGCAAGCACAGTGGGTGATGGATGAATGGCGTTTGGTGTGAATTAGGACTTGGGCAGTTGAGTTTTGGATGACCTCGAGGTTACAGAGGGCGGAATGTGGAGGCCAGCCAGGAGTGTGTTGGAATAGTCAAGTCTGGGAGGTAACAAAAATGAACATGAGGGTTTCAGCAGCAGAAGAGTTGAGGCATGGGCAGAGACAAGCGATGGTACAGAGGTAGAAATAGGCGGTCTTAGTGATGGCGAGGTCATGTGGCCGAAAGCTCATCTCAGAGTCAAGTATGACACCATGGTTGTGACCAATCTGGTTCAGCCTCAGACAGTTGCTAGGGAGAGTGATGAAATCAGTGGCGAGAGAGCAGAGTTGTGGTGGGCATCGAAGACAATTGGCTTCAGTCTTCCCAAAAATTTAATTGGAGGAAATCTTTGCTCATCCAGCACTGAGTGTCAGATAAGCAGCCAGAGACTGAACTGGCACAAGGTGATATAAAGGAAGGGGAATGTAGGAAAGAAATCAGAAATCTTGAAAGAATTGCAGAAAAAATATGCGAAAAGCAACAAAATTGGTTACTTTAATCACAATTAAGCAAATCAAAGGCTCACAGAAATATATTGATGAATGCCTGAAAACTTGGGAGAGTTATCTGACAACTAGGAGACAGTAGAGGGATCGAGAGAGCTGGTGGTGAAGTAGACCTGGGTGACATCAGCGTGCGTGTAGAAACCCTGTGTTTTTGGGTGATGTCGATGAGACAATAATATCATTACCTTCAAAACAAATTGATCTGAATTCATGAATACTCTCACTCTTTCAGAAGGCGTCACGCAGTTCTCAAGGAGCACAGTAATCACTTCATGCTCTGGAGATGTTAATTAAACCGACTAATTAAATCTCAGTAATTTAAGCAACGAATGGGGTTCTGCACTTATTCTTGCTTTTTATGAGCTGCTATTAAACTTTCCCAAGTTTTCTGGCATTCATCAATATATTTCAATTAGTCCTTGGCTTGCTTAATTGTGATTTAAGTAACCAATTTTGTTGTTTTTTGCAAATTGTCTATAAAATTCTTTCAACTTTTCTGATTTCTTTCCTATATTCCCTTGCCTTTACATCACCATGTGCCAGTTCAGTCTCCAGTTTGCTACTATCTCCAGAAGGGTTGAACTTCACGTCTGCCCTAAGTGCAGGTCATGGTAATCATAATCTCCCTCCTGCCACCACAATGGTCCACTTATTAACATTGTGATGTGAACTCAGCTCAAACGTTCCTCCTCCTGCTAGCTGGGAAGGAATAAAATGTCTTCTTACGCATTATGAGGGAGAGAAATAACATTGGGCAAGATTCTGTGAGAAAATTGATGGTGGGGAAATTTCTGGCAGTGCAGGATGGTGCAGGCAAAAGTCTGGGAATTTTTATAAGGAATAACTTTTTTACTGGAAAAGAAATAAAAACTCACAATCTGTGCTAAAAAGGCGTGGAGAGGTCACGTCCTCGTTTTGTTATGACACCTGTTACTTGTAGAACAGACGGAGGGGAAACAGGAATAACACCCCAACCAAAAGATTCGGATGACAAAAATAACCCAAATCACCTAGAATTGGCATTAGAATACCTGAGGTTAGAGTGTAGGCTCACTGGCAATGCTAAATCTGGCCATAAATGTATAATGTGCAATTAGACTTGTGCCCAGGCTTCACACCCTCACAATGGAAACAAAGTAAAATTGTTACCTCCAGCCCGGAATGCTTGGGACCAAGTAATTCCTGATTTCAGAATTTTTTGGATTATAGAATGATGTCAGAAGCATAACCACAAGTGTGTGAACCGGAAAACACCATAGATATAAATATTTAGCGGCTCACCACCACCTTCTCAAGGGCAATTAGGGATGGGCAATAAATGCTGGCCTAGACAGCGATGCCCACATCCCGTGAATGAATTAAAATAAAAACCGCCTGAGAATAAAACAGCGGTAAAACATAAAGCGGCAATAAAAATTGTTTGACATATTCAAAAACTGTACGGCCATGTTTCTGCTCCCAAAATACTGTATTAAAATGATGCAGCCAGTTACTTGGTCTGCGCAAAAATTTTCTGGACAATTAGTGTTTCCAAGCGATAGATTGCTAAAGTTAGTAAATTATTTAATCATTGAGAATTTGTATGAGGATAAGTGAGAAAAAAACAGATATGATATGTAGACGATCAGTAATTTTAAAGAAAATGTGACTGATTATACAATTAGACATGGAAAGGATGTTTCCTCTTGTGGAAGAAACTAGAAGTAGGGGCCACTTTAAAAATAAGGGGTCGCCCATTTAAGACAGATGAGGAGAATATTTTCTCTCAGAGGGTCATGAGTCTTTGAAACTCTCTTCCTCAAAAGTTGTGGAAGCAGAGTCTTTCAATATTTTCAAGGCAGAGGTAGATCGATTCTCCATAAGCAAGGGGGTGGCAAGGGGGTGAAAGGTTATCGGGGGCTGGTAGGAATGTGGAATGTGTAGGACTGGTGGAGTTACAGCCTATTGACAGTCTGCCATGAGTTGTCATTAGCACTGCTGGTAATAAATACTGGTTGTGGCTCAGTGGGAGTGTTCTCCCCTCTGAGTCAGAATGTTATGAGTTCAAGTCCCACTCCAGGTGTAATCTAGGCTGTCACTTCAGTGTAGTACTAAGTGTGCGCTGCTCTGTTGGAGGTGCTGTTTTTTAAATGAGACATTAACCCATGGCAATGAAGCATCAGCATCAATGCTGCTTTCAAATGCTGGTGTGGAATTTGAGCCTGCAGACTAATAAATCAAAGTTGACCATGTTGCCAACTGAGCCTAAAGAACAATCCAGGATCTTCACAGCGGTGTCACTAATTGTACGAATATACAGAGCAGGAGTAGGCCACTTGACCCCTCAAGCCTGCTCTGCCATTTAATAAGACGATGGCTGATATGATTGTAACCTACATTCCCGACTATCCCCAATAACCTTTTACCCCCTTGCTTATCAAGAATCTACCTACTTCTACCCTAAAAATACTCAAAGACTCTGCCTCCACAGCCTTTTGAGGAAGAGAGTTCCAAAGATTCACCGCCCCCGAGAGAAAAGAATTCTCCTCATCTCTGTCTTAAATGGGCAACCCCTTATTTTTAAACAGTGACCCCCCCTAGTTCTAGACTCCCCCACAAGAGGATACATCCTTCCCATGTCTAATTGTGTAATCAGTCTCATTTTCTTTAAAAATACTGATCGTCTACATATATCTGTTTCTATCTTACTTATCATCATGCAAATTCCCAATGATTAAATAATTTACTAACTTTAACAATACAAGTACTTAAATGTAGCTTATTTTATAGCTAGGTGGTCACTGTAACTGGTTTCCATCCCCTTAATTCTTATGTCCACTCACAATAATTGTTTTTCTTGCATCGAAATTTAATTGATGAAGGTGTCTGCTATCTCACAATGATACAGATGCTGATCGACTGGCTGTTTTCATTCCATGGTTCATCCTATCTAACATTCGTTGGCCTGAGAAAGCCGCTTATTTCTTCAGCCTAGCCTCACTGGCGCGTGCAATCAAGTCAACATAGTGGGTGGTCTGTATTTGCAATTGCTTTTCTGTTATTTGGAAACATTTAAATTCTATGATCATGATGAGTATAATTTGAGGTAATTAGTCGCTTGGATTTAATCTAAATTGCAGATGGTATTTTCAAACCTTACGCCAAGCTCAGGAGCAAAAGGTATTTCACACCTCAGTTTATTGATGACTGTTTTATGGACAATTGCATAACAATAGAAGTTTTGTTGTGAAAGGAACAACTACAGTTGTCACTGCAGGACATGTCAGTGAGTGAGTTTGTGTCTCACCAGCTGTTTCTTTTTACAAAAAGCAATCTCATTAACAGAATGTCTCCTAACAATCATGTAGTGCGATACCATTGAAAGATGGGCAGGAACACGGAGTAAAACTTGGTTTGGGCAGGACTGCAAAACGACGAATAGCAAATTGTCTGTCTGTTTTGCAGCCTGCCTAACTATCTTTTTCATTGACTCCGCTGGTTATAAATAAATTGGAGGGGGTGTAAAATAGCTGTGGATTCACTATTGCTCATTTTACGTGCCCAATCTAGATAGATTTCATCCCCACTCTTCCTATACTGTTGGGTAAGTAGCCTGTCATTTTTTTTATAATAATATAAGTCACTTATAAGGGATTGGGTAAAGACACTGTGGGTTCATTTATTAAGACTAGGCATGTGGGAACATTTATACAAAGGTATAAAGCCTGAAAATATCAGAGCTGCAGAGCTCTATGTGTGTGTGTGTGTGGGTGTGTGTGTGTGTGCGCGCGCTCTGCCCAAAAACAAAAGTGAAACTAAACTGGATTGCATGACATGCTTCCTTTCTAGTGATACCATGCTGCAATCCTTTAAAGGTATATTAAAAGAGGGAAAGTGGTGTTTGCTGTAATTAAATAAATTCTACCTTGTCAGGAGATCCTCTGTCTTCTGCAGGCAAAAGGAACATATCCAGGCATTATGCCTTTTTTGATTTGAACAGAAGAGTGGGGACAATTGCTCTCTGGTGCATTCTCCGTGACAACACCTCAACCAATCAGAGTTGACTTGACAACTAATCACCACCCTTTTCTCATGCAGTATAAATTGTTGTTCCCTTTGAAATTTGGCATTCGAGCATCTGTCCTGATGAGTGGAAGATGAAAAGCTTCGTGTCTCTTTTTTTCAGCAATACTCCATTTTTGCTCAGTTTTCCAGGCCTCTGCAAACCCTGCAAATAAAAGGAGCAGAGATGTCTTGGATCCACAAAGTAAAATATTTTTGTAAAAATATTTTGCTAAGTCAGTGATTGTTAGTACCATTGATTGCAGCAATAGAAATCAAAAGTAAATTGTGTAAAGTCAGTAATGCAGCACAAATACATCTGCAGTGAACAACACCAGATACCTTTGGAGTGCAGTAATATTGTCATTTTTCCCACTGGGGAACATTTTGATAACAACGTAAAAGGGAAAATACAACTCGGGAACAAAAGCAAAGTACTAGAGATGCCAGAAACCTGAAAGAATGGAATAATCGAACTCCCTCAGCATGTCATTTAGCATCTGACATGGAGAGAGGAAAATATTTAGGAGGGCTTGACAGGGTGGGCACTAAGAAATTGTTTCCACTTGTCAGGGAATCTAAAACACAGGGGTACAGCCTCAGGATAAGGGCCGATCATTTAGGACTGGGATGAGGACAAGTTACTTCACTCAAAGGGCTGTGGAATCTTTGGGATTCTCTACCCCAGAGGGTTGTGAATTCTCCATTGCTCAATACATTTAAGGCTGAGATAGTCAGATTTTTGGGGAATCAAGGGGTTTGGGGGAGTGGATGGGAAAATGGAGTTGAGGCCAAAGATCAGCCACGATCATATTGAATGGCACAGCAGGCTCGATGGGCCATATAGTCTACTCCTGCTCCTATTGCTTGTGTTCTTGTATTAATGGTCCCAACATTGATGGCAAGGTGCATTCAGAGGAGGGTGGTGGCAAGGTTCAGCACAGGATACCCGGAGGCACGGGAAAACCTGATGCCCTCCGGATATAAACTTCGAGACTTTTTTTTCCATTGTGTCTACAGATTCCCTGCCCACCAGCCAGCCTGATTAATACGTTGTCAGGTTGGAAAGCCTTAGCTGAGGTGGGGACAGATTATGGTATAAGGTTTGGCAGCAGATCACGGTCAGGGGAGCAATATTATGGGAATGGGGAGAGAATGCAGGCGGGGTTGAGATAACTGTGCCCAAGCGAAGGAGTCAGCGATTGTGGAAACAAAAGCAAGTACGTTTGTTTGAACACTTGTTCTCCTTCTCACCCAAAAGCAGTGCTTTAAAGGCACTTACTTTGTGGATCCAAGGCATCTCTGCTCCTTTTATTTGCAGGGTTTGCAGAGGCCTGGAAAACTGAGCAAAAATGGAGTATTGCTGAAAAAAAGAGACACGAAGCTTTCCATTTTCCACTCATCAGGACAGATGCTAGAATGCCAAATTTCAAAGGGAGCAACAATTTATACTGCATGAGAAAAGGATGGTGATTAGTTGGCAAGTCAACTCTGATTGGTTGAGGTTGTCATGGAGAATGCACCAGGGAGCAATTGTCCCCACTCTTATGTTCAAATCAAAAAAGGCACAATGCCTGGATATGTTCCTTTTGCTTGCAGAAGACAGGTCCCTGTGCATGAATATATGGATGAAGTAATAGATTAGCAATTAAATTCTTGTTACAATGGAAGCACACAGTCTCCTTAAAAGTCTTTACTGAGTGACCTGTCTCCTTGAGAGAAGATTGATCATCTGCTCTGCATCCCACCTCCATTAAACCCAGAGCTAGAGGGTTTGAGGCAGAATGGGCTAGGGATTTAAAATTTAAAATTTTAACTTCTCACCTAACCTTGGTCACCCATTCTTGGGGGTTAAAATCACTGCCAATCTTTCAGACTAGTTAACTATCATCAGAACCCTGACGTTGGTTGCTGACCGGACTGCAGTGAACTCTATCAGAAGAAGCTTTGATTTTGACAGTACGTGAAAGAAAATAGAAAAACTCACATTTATATGACACCATTCACGACCGCTGGATGTCTCAAAACAGGTTACAGCCAATGAAGTACTTTCTGAAATGTAGGCAATGCTCTAATATAGGAAATGCCTGGAGTCTTCTCTGATTTTGTCGCGATTTCCTGTTTGCCAATCACTGTGCACCAGCTGCTGGCTCAAAGCTGGACATGCAATGTAGCATGGACTGGTTCTCCAATGCATGCAACAACTTCAGCCTTACAATCAGTGTGAAGAAAACTGAAGTAATGTACCAGCCTGCTCCAGGATGGCCCTATCTCGAGCCCAAGGTTTCAGTCCATGACCAGAACCTGTCAGCAGTGAATAAGTTCACTTATCTCAGCAACATATTCTCTCAGGCTGCCTCTTCTGAGGACGAGACACATGCAAGAATTGCCGAAGCAAGTGTGGCCTTTGGGAGACTATGAACATCAGTCTGGGGATGAAGAGCAGTAAGTCTACCTGCCAGTCGGAAAGTCTATAGGGCAATAGTCCTGCCCACTCGGCTGTACACATGCGAGACTCAGACTGTGTACCAATGCCATGCCAAGAAGCTCAACCACTTTCACATGAGCTGCCTTCGGAAGCTTCTGAAGATCAGGTGGCAGGACAAAATACCAGACACTGAGGTGCTCACCCGAGCAGACCTGCCAAGCACCCATACCATATTGAGATAGGCACAACTGAGTTGGGCTGGTCATGAGCCAGAGTGCCCGGCACTCACTTACCACAGTGAATCTTCTATGGAGAGCTTGAGTCTGGGGTCCGTGTTCATGATGATCAAAGGAAATGCTACCTGACACCCTGAAGGCTTCACTTAGGAGTTTTGATATCGACTTCGAGTCCTGGGAGAAGCTCGTCCAGGATCATTGCACCTTGTGGAACCAAATAAAAAAATGCTGCGGCTTCCTTCAGAAGCAAGTGCTTATCAGAGGCAGAGAGAAAACACAAGCAGAGGAAATCCTGAGCCAGCAACTCGTCCAAAACTCAACCATCTGCAGCATCCTGTCCAATTTGCAGCAGAACCTTCTGGGATCAGCCTTTGTAGTCGCTTACTTAGCCCCCGTAACCCTACCAAACACCCCAGATAATAAACATGGTCATCCTCATCTTGAAGGATGAACAAGATAAGAAATGTGCACAGCAAACTCCCACAAACAGTGATGTGATAATGATCAGGTAATCTGTTTTTACTGATGTTGATTGAGAGATAGATATTGGTCAGGACACCGGGGATATCTCCCCTGCTCTTCTTTAAAATAGTGCCATGGGGCCTTTTACATCCACATTTGAGTGCAGACATGGCCGCATTGTCTCATTCAAAAGACAACACCTACGGCAGAGCAGCATTCCCTCAGCACTGAACTGGAGCTGAACAGAAAAGCAATTGCAAACCGGGATTAAAGAAAGCATACAGTTTCCTTTTGAATGATTTGAGAAGCGGATACACCTGGCCACCCTCTTAGAACATACTGGGGACCAACACTGTACAGGGAGCACAGCTATTCCCACTCCACTGCTGCCACTCGAACAGAAACCCATTTACATGTTTCTAGCTGGTTGGAACGGAGCTCTGCACACATGTACCAATAGGACAGACAGATGCTCTCCCAGCCGTGAGAATTCAATCAGGAGCTGAACAGTACAACAACAATTTGCATTTGTATTGCACTTTAATATAGTTAAATATAGTCCCAAGGCCAAGAACGTTATCAAATAAAATTTGACAATGAACCACAGAAAAAAAAAATGCTAGGACAAGTGACCATAGGCTTGGACTAAGAGGAGGTTTGCAGGAGTAAACTTAAAGCAGGAGAGAAGTGGAGAGATTAAGGGAGGAAATTCCAGAGCCTAGGGCATAGGCAGCTGAAAGTATGGTCACCAATGATGGAGCAAAGGAACTTGAGGATGTGCATAAGGGAAGAATTAGGGGAAAGCAGAGAGGGTTGAAGATGCTATCCAACTCAGCCAATGTGTCTCAGACCTATAGCTGTAGTGTAAACATAGCCTTAGAATATAGCAGCATCATGGAGTGGGGGAAGAACATTAAAGACACCCTCTCGACTTTTTGTCATCAGTTTATCAAAAATCCTAGGGAACGAGTGCAAAAAGCCAATGGCAAGAGATTTTTCAGTCAGCAATGAAGTAATGATTCACAAGGCTGAACTAAAAGACCTAATCATAAAGATTTACCAACCCACTGGTGTGGATTTCACCTTTTCTGACATTAACCTGAATCTAATGCCTAGCAACCAATCAGATTTTCTCACAGGCAACAAGCAGGATGTTAAAACACTAATCATCTTTTTTCCTTCAATATCTTTATACAGACAGGAAAATAAAGATGAAGACATACTTATGGGATTAAGATTGAAGCTAAATATCTTAAACAAACCTTTAAAAGATTGTTTTAAAAATATGTGGAATTTTACCACAATCAAACAATTTGACACACCATATAAAATTAGCATTTCAGGGCCAGAGAGGCTGTTTAGTTATAATTATGAACTTTGCATATTGCTAAAACCCCAGTTCCACCTCATTCAACAAGATGGGACTTTTCCAGACGTTTTTAAATCAAGATCAATTGTGTTAAAGCTGAAGCTCTCATCAGTTCAGTGATTTCTAATTGATTGCAGTTGCTGGGACATAAAACACATGCCATGTGGAAGCATAGAATTACTGGTGACAACTTCAGCCTTCCTACGTTTAACTGTGCATGTGCAGATTTTGAAGAAGCTCCTGTCAGCTTCAAAGGTATAGTGGCACGAAAGCTGATAGCTTTACCGCCAATATTATGGCAAATGCCAAAAAAGAAGAAAGGTCTGCATTTATATAGCAACTTTCACAACCTCAAAATATCCCAAAGCACTTTACAATCAATTAAGGACTATTGACGTGTAGTCACTGTTGAAATGTAGGAAATGCAGCAATTTACATGCAATAAGTTCACGCAAACAGCAATGTAATAATGACCAGATATTCTGTTGTTTTTAGTCAGGTTGATTAAGGGAAAACCATTGGCCAGGACACGGGATAATTCCACTAATCTTCTTCAAAATAGTGCATGGGGATCTTTAACGTCAAGCTGAGGGGGCAGGGATGGTCTCTATTTCGTATCTCATGTGAAAGAAATTACCTCCAACAGTGCACCACTGGACTGTCTGCCCAGAATTTTGTGCTCAAGGTTCTGGAGTGAGACTTGAACTTACAACCTCCTGACTGAGAGATGAGAGTGCTACCAATTGAACCACAACTGACAGACTATAACTATAGGCCACTATTTTGCCAAATGTTACAGCAGGAGATTGGGACAACCCACTGGAATCTACAGAATAGCATCATAGAATGGTTACAGCACGGAACAAAGCCATTCAACCCATCAATTCAGTGCCAGATCACCGCAAGAGCAATTTAACTACTCCCACCATCCTGCTCTTTCCCATATAGTCCTGCATTTTTCTAATCCAATTCCCTTTTGAAAGCCATGATTCAAACTACCTCCACCAAGGCACCCCACATCTTTGCCACTTGCTGCTTAAAGGAGATTTTTGTCATGTCACTTTTGGCTCTTTTGCCAATCATCTTAAGTCAGTGTTCTCCAGTTCTCAACCCTTCTGCCAATGGGAACAGTTTCTCTCTATCTACTCTGTGTAGCTCCCTCATGATTTTGAACGCTTCCATAAAATCTCCACTTAACCTTTTCTTCTCTGAGGAGAACAGCCCAGCTTCTCCGATCTACCATGGAAATCCCTTGTCCCTGGATCCATTCTTGTGGATTTTTCCTCGCCCTCTCTAAAGCCTTCACATCTTTCTTAATGTGTGGTGCTCAGAATCGAACACATTACTCCAGTTGACTCTGAATCAGTGTTTTATAAAAGTTCATCATAATTTCTGCCTCTGAGGATACAATTTAATTTCTATTTCACTTCCCCTCAATTTTCTCTTCATTTTTCCTCTCTTGTTTTGACAGCAATGACCTTGCCAAAGTATGATTTCCCAATACCAGAAGCTGCCAGTATCTCACCCTAGTGGCAGCTGACTTACCTTCAGCCCTTTGAGAAAATAAAAGATGGCGGCATCTCCATGACAAACAAAAACAATTATTTCATTTACTTCATTCTAATTCTTTTCTATCCGGCTCAATTTGTTTCTGAATGCCTCCATTGCATCAAGCCTTGGTGCTAAAGGCTTTGAGCAGAGACTTCAGCTGCTTCATTCATCATATTAATAAAAGATGTGTTCACATGATTGCCCGTAATTTCAGTGTGAATCCCTCTATTCCATTTAATCACTTGCCGAACACTATAAAATGCCCATTTCGAAGATCGTGTTACTTCTCCTGGGGTGTGTGGTCATTACTTGTTCCTCACTTATTTGCTTGTTACCAGCTGGTTATTAAACATTATTGGAAATATCTATAGCCTCTTCTTTTAATGTGGATCAATTTACTCAATAAATATTCTGTTACTCAAAGTCTTGGATGTATCCTGATGATTCCATGTTCTGCTTTTACTGGCTGGTACTTATTAAACTTCCTAGAGTTTTATGAGTTACACGGCGCCACATCTCTTGAGTAAACTCTCTTAAGTAAGACCTTTTATTTGCGACATACTGTCTGTGTCTTACCGGTTTCTTTTTGCCTAGTCTAACAGTGATAGTTAACACATATTTCCTCCAGGTAAATGCTGTCCTTTAGTCCCACCAGCCAATTGATTAATATTTGGAAGTATAAACCTCAAAGTTTCTGCTGTAGGATATTGCAGCACCATGGTTTAACACATTTATTTGAAACCCCTTCTTTCTGCTGCTTCACTAGAAGTATTCTTTGGTTTATCTCGAATAGGTTAATGCTTCTGCTAAAATGGAAGGGAATGGATTTCAGAGAAATGCATTCAATGTCCCACAGTCTCATTCCACAGCCTTTTCTTTTAGCTAAGAGTTGTAGATTGCCCATTATTTAGTTGACATGCTGCTATACTCGGGTTTCTGTTGAGTAAAGTGGTAATATTGATGATAGCGGCCACCTTTTGGACCGAGACACCTCGCGGCATGCTCCAATAGTTAGACCTTTTTTTGCACCCTTCATCTTAAAAGTTTTTTGCCCTATATCTTGCTGGAAATGCGAGCTGATAACAGCAAGCAAGAGCAACGTGGCATCCAGGACCTCAGTGACCGATGAGATCAATAGCCTATCTTCTTAGCCAAGGAGCTTTAAGGTTTGAAAAGGGACTACAGGAAGGACTGAGAAGGATGCTGAATTAGAGTGCTTGAATTCAATGTCAAATCCGGCACAGAAAAAGATATAAAGAGAGGGAAAGAAAGGTCAGGATAAGACAGAATAAAGACAGGAAAAGTAAGAAAATTAGGGCAAAAATTTATCATTTGAGAATTTTAAAATCTCCAACAATTTACTACCTGAAAGAATGAGACTCCACACTTATAATTGTCCACCTTTTGGTCAAGAGAGGTTGATTGGTTGTCATTAACAATTATTAATATACTTGCTCGGTTAATTACTGGATAAAGCTTGCAATGGTGAGTTTAATGGGTCAATGTTTCAACTTCACGAAACTCAGAGGAAAGTTAAGCACTAGACAACTTTCTGTTATGAAACTGATCATGGAGTGGCTGATCTCTTATTATTTCATTGATCGTCATTCAATCAACATTATTCTGAGCAAATTTCAGCCCATTATTGATGGAAACCAGCTCTGAAGCATCCTGGGTAATAGCAACATTGAAACGAATGGAGCTCCCCCACTCTGTCACTCTGTTACTCTGTCACTCTGTTACTCAGTCACTCCTGTGGCCCAATTTCCCAGTGGCACTTCATTGAGAAAAATCTATTTCAAAGAAAAGTCACTGGAGAAAGAGATTAACAACATTGTGCTGAAGGAAATCATATTTATCTGTCAGGGATTTTTAAAAGGCTACTGATGCTTCTTAATATCACGTGACTTGCTTCAATCAAATACATAAATAAAATGGCAAAGTAGGAGTAACAAGCATCAGAAGGATGCACTTACTTAAAAACCAAGAATCTTATGTTGAATATATTCTGCCTTTTCTTCATTTCATAGACTTGTCTACATATTTCATATTTCTTCTTCCACCTCCCTTTCACTATTGGAAGATCTATTTAGTACCCCAATTAGCAGGACCAATTGTTGAATGGATCCAAGCCAGATGGTGAAGTATGAAAGTAAGTACAGGTCCTTCTCTTGATCGTAGGTTTATTCACAGAATGCAGCATTATGTATCTCTGCCTCATACCCACCAATAGTCCAGTGTCCCAGCAGTCCCTTTTTATATGTGCTCAAGATACTAAATAAATTAATACCCTCCACCTGCTTATCCTTAACACAATTAACCTAACATTATCACCAATCCCTTTTGATCTATTATCTCAGTCCATATGGATTACGTTCATATCTTACTCTCAGTTATATCTCTTATCTCTACTTCCATTGTACTATCTCTAATTAATACAGCTATCCCATCTCTGCTTCTTATTTCCCTATCTTTTTGAAATTTAGGAGAACCTACAATATTTAATTGTCAATCCATTGTTATGCCTCAGTTGTCTCTACTATACCTTGTTCCTCAATTAAGAATTATTGCCTTCAGTTCCCCTTTTTTAGTTCAGGCACTGTGCACATTACTGCACAGCAATTTTATTTCATTTTATTCGTTTGTGCGATGTGAGCGTCGCTGGCTAAGCCAGCATTTATTGCCCATCCCTAACTGCCCCTAAGAAGGTGGTGGTGAGCTGCCTTCTTGAACCACTGCAGTCCATGTGGTGTAGGTACACCCACCATGCTGTTAGGGAGGGAGTTCCAGGATTTTGACCCAACGACAGTGAAAGAACGGCGATATATTTCCAAGTCAGGATAGTGAATGGTTTGGAGGGGAACTTCCAGGTGGTGGTGCTCCCATATGCCTGCTGCCCTTGTCCTTCTAGATGGCAGTGGTTATGGGTTTGAAGGTTTTAGATTTCCAGCATCCGCAGTTTTTTTGTTTTTATCTATGGGTTTGAAGGTGCTGTCTAAGAAGCCTAGGTGAGATCCTGCAGTGCATCTAGTAGATTGTACACACTGCTGCCACTGTTTCTGCTATATATTCCTCTCTTTTATTTCTAACAGTCTTTTTAAACATTTGTTTTATAATGGCCCCCTGACCATTTTTACCTTTATTCCTTATCCAGCTCTGACCTTTACTTGCATCAATATGACATTTAAGGTGCATCACTTTTATGTCACTCACAGGAAAGTTCCACCAACTTTCCAGCATTTTTATCGTCAGGTTTTTGCTATTTCTACCAGATTCCTACTCCCTACCTTACTAGTTCAAAGCCTCAACCACAGTCTTACTTCCACTGTAAGAAAGAGAACATAATTGCTGGCTAATGCAATGCACTACATTGTGTATGACATTAGAACATCTGCCAGGTTGAATGAACTTGCTATGAAAATGTGACTGAACCACTCTAATTGTAGTCCATAGCATTTGATCAGCATTAGAATAATTCCCATATGATTCCCGATGAAGTCCCTAAAAGTGCCAACTATTAGATCATGAAGTTTGCTATGCAGTGCTATGAAATTCAAAATGGTGACTTTTTTTGGAAAAAGCAAAATGAGAAATGTATTGCATTTCCAGCTATTGCTGAAATTTCAGTACATAGTTGAGATGTGCAGCATTCACTAATAATTAGTGGCTTCCTCTACAGAATTCCTAATTAAAATATCAGTATCTATGCCCACCAATTCTATATTAAATAACTATATTATTGAAGACCCACAAATTGCACATCTCAACTAATTTATTACTGTAAAATTCACCACCTCAGGAGACTTTACATTCATCTAAGCAATGAACAAAGTTCCTTGAACACCTTCCTTATAAACATTTAACTGAATAATCATACCGTGTCTGCTAACCCCTCTTGAGTCCAAGCTACAGGAATATACTATCCAAAACTTTACTAATGCCTGATAGATGATTACTTAAATCAAAAGTGATGTCGAATAGGACTTGAGAAGAAACACTACCACAAGAAAGTGTATTTTCTATATTGTGTAAAAAAAAACTTGCATTTCTATAGTGAGTTTCACAATCTCAGAAGTTCCAAAGTGCTTTACAGATAATTAAGCATTTTAATCACTGTCGTAATGTCAGAAACAGGGCAGCCAGTTTTTACACAGCAAACTCCCACAAACAGCAATGTGAAAATGACTAGATAATCTGTTTATTTTATAGTGGCACCAGTTGGGGGTTAAATGATGACCAAGACACAAGGTAGAACGCCCATGCTCTTTGAATAGTGCCATGGAATCTTTTACATTCCCCTGGGGGTGCAGAAAGGGCCTCAATCAATGTCTCATCTCTCCTTCAGTGCTGTACTGAAGTGTCAGCCTAGTTTATGTGCCCCAGTCACTGACGTTGGACTTAAAACCACAACCTGCTGACTCGAGGTACCTGCTACCAAATGAGCCCATAGCTGACACAGCACTTTGAAAGTAACAGTTCATAATAAGATGCATCAGTCAATGAATATTCGTATGCTTCAGAAGTTTCTGGATAGGACTGTGCTTTCCTGCATATGTTTCTGAAGTAGGAGAGATTCATTTTTTTATCCGAGGATTTTAGACATGTCTGAAGTTTTTTGCCGCGTGATCACAGAGCAACGGAAGGCTTTCATGGCAACCACACCCCCCTCCCAACCAACTAAATTATATCCTGCCAGTGATGCACGCTCCACAAATAGGTCTTGCAGCTCTCTAGAGGACACTGAAATGACTCTCCTGTGGGAACAAGGGGAGTTTGCCACTCCGCATGCCTCTGCCTGCTCTCTGCCTGTTTGTCAAAGCGCCAACTCCAGCAGCAGTGCTACTGCTAATTCCCCATCCATCATAAGAAGTAACAGTTCTAGTATTCATGAGCTCAGAGCATTTACCAAACAGAGAGTTCTTGGGACTTCCAAGGTAAATGGTAGGAATTATTTTGATGGAGTACTTACTAAAGAAGTATCTTACCTAATCAGAGCCCAGCTCCTGCCAAGTCTTTTAGGATTTAGGAGAAATTTGAGAGAATACCATTCAAGCAAATAGGTGAATTCGGTTGAATCAAATCAGCCTTGGAATGTTCTTTAACCCCTCAGCAACTTTCTGGAGTTTTCTTTGACCTACCAGGTTGGTGTAAAGTGAGAATGAATTTGGATTAATTTTTCTGCGTTCATAATTACAGGCCTCCCAAATTTACAGCCAAATTTCTGACACGTAGATGCTGTTGTAATGTGGGCAAACGACTCCAGGAACTGCAATGAGATAATGACCAGATCTCAGAGATATTGGTTGAGGGATAAATGTTGACCAGCTAAGGCACCAATGAGAACACCTCAACTCTATTTCATTTAGTGCCATGGGATCTTCTATTTCCAAGGACAGACGGGACATTATTTCAACATCTCACTTATAAGCCAACATTGTCGATAATACATTCTCGCTTAGCACTGCACTGAGGCGTCAGCCCAGGTTACATAGTCAGGCTTCTGGAGCAGGTCTTGTCCTCATAATCTCTGATTCAGGGATGAGAGTGCTGCCACTGAGCCAAGATTGTCGCTGCTTTCCAGTTTGGCTAGAAAACAAATCTACCCTCGGCAAGTTTAACAGGGTCTCAGGTAAGTGAAAATATTGTGGGAATTTAGAACAAAAAACTATGGAAGAATATCTCAAAAAGTTCAGAAATTCTTATCTACTCAAATGTGACAGCCATTTTGTAGACATAAAAATCCATGAAATGGCCATGAAATGAATATTCAGAAAACTGACTGACAGGGCAATGGGTGAGGGGGGAATCTCAGTCAAGACACTAAACTTACCCATTTATCATCAAATTATTCTATAGAATTTTCAGCATTCATCCAAGTTACTGAATGAGGTAGAGAAACCCATTGTTGGTACTACCTAACGCATCTTTTATGAACATCAAAGGAGCTCCTAATTAAACTTCTATGCATTATTCTGTGGCAAACAACACAATAAACCCTCAATTAAAATTTTGTGCCAGGTCTTACGGCAGAAAAACATCAAGGTTGACTGATATTATGTTCGCCAGAGAGTATTCATCCTCCATTTTGCATATTTCCCTCAAATTGTTTGATCAAAAATGGAAAGCTCATCATCCATCCTTACTTAAGTCATGGAATAGTATTTGGTTAGGAATTAAAAGAACGGGGAGTAAGCTTATGGCAAGGAATCATTAATAAATAACACACCAGAAGGAAAAAAAGCAGTGAAAACTGGGAACTAAGAACACTGGTCTGAACTGATCTTGTATACCTTAAAATGGAACACCAGTACAAACTGGGAAATAAGAGTGCTGGTCTGAACTGTTTTTCTTTCCTTCTGGGATGCAAATTCTGTAATAATGTACAGGTTGGTGCACACACAAAGGACAAAAGCCAATGATTGCTTAAATTGTAAAATGTTACCTCTCAATCATATTTTATGTGCAGTTTCAGTTTTTCTAACTTTCCTTCCTGAGAGATGGCAGCCATCACATCCAAGGCCAGGATAGGTGAGCAGTTACTGTTAGCAGTAGCCTTAAGGTGCAAGTGCAAGATTATTCTATATCCTTCATACCACAGGTTTAAAAATGCAGGAGACCTTTTCATATCAAAAATGTGTTAAAATGAAACCTTGTCATTTTCTTGGAATAATGTGATTTATATCTGAGAGTGCTCCATTGCAGTAAAGGAGCCTAGTTGTTCTGCTGTATAGGAGTGTCCACTGCCAATTGTTCCACAATCCAATTACAGGAGTTTCATTGCTTCAGTGTCTTCATGTAAATCACTTTTAAAAGTGAAGCACCAAAGAATTGTCAATACCCCTACAAATCATCTTTCAGATGTGAAATCGGAAATCAAATTTCCATTTTGACTAACAGTTAAAGTGGTTTCCTTGTAATTTTGTTATAGACTTGATTTTCCAGACAGGTTTCTCATTAGAAACATTGAACTTTATTTGCAGGCTGCAGCAGCAGTTACATGCTTTCATCAAGCTCCACAACTAGAAGAGCTCCCATTCTAAAGTTCCCCATGCTTAGAGCTGATTTGTTCACACTGTCATATGATACTGTACAACAGTCTTAAAGCTACAGTCACTACATTCCTTAAAGCTATAGTCACTAAAAGTTTATAATGTCATCTTCAGGGTCTGGATAGGGAAACATACTTTCTGGCTGGTCATTCAGACATCATTAGCTTTATGCTATTTTTTCCATACCCACCATCTTACTAATTCAAAGCCTTAATCATAGTCCTATTTCTCCTTTCTACTATAACAGAGAGAATGCAATTTCTGTTGAGATGCCCAAATGCTGAAAAGTTTTGAGGTCACTGATCATTTGTTTAATTCTAAATATAAAAATGATGATTATTTCCAATGTTACAACACCACACTTCAAAACTACTTCATGGGGTGTCAAAGCACATATAAATAAAATATTTTTCTTTCTCTTTATTTGCGCGATCATATGTCTGGATACATTTAAACATATGAACTGCCTTTTCCAAACACAGGACAAATAGTGTGCAAGCACCAGTTAATAGTCACGAGAGAGTCAATGTAATAAGTTCAATAGCTAAAAGCCTGCTCCAGTTTGAGTGGGCAACTTTAATAAATTGGTAACAAAAACAGAATTACCTGGAAAACTCAGCAGGTCTGGCAGCATCGGAGGAGAAGAAAAGAGTTGACGTTTATGAGGACTCGAAACGTCAACTCTTTTC
This sequence comes from Carcharodon carcharias, assembly GCF_017639515.1. NCBI lineage: Eukaryota > Metazoa > Chordata > Chondrichthyes > Lamniformes > Lamnidae > Carcharodon > Carcharodon carcharias. The sequence goes on along the minus strand of NC_054468.1, from coordinate 109,538,967 downwards.
TTATCTGCCGATACTGCCAGACCTGCTGACTGTTTCCAGGTAATTCTGTTTTTGTTTTGGATTTCCAGCATCCGCAGTTTTTTGTTTTCAATAAATTGGAATCTAATTGTGGTAGATCTGAATTGGTGATCACAATATGTTGCTTTGGGCTGTAAGATCCTGGCTGAAATTAAAAAGCAAATGTGCAAACTGCAACAAAAGGGGTAGCAGTTCCTTCAGAGAATCACCAGATTCACTTCATGCTTTTCCTCAATACAATATGCATCGCTGGGTAGTTCATAATTGTTTGTCAAGCTCAGGAAAAATAAGCAATGCATGCAAATGCATCCAGTAAATCTGAAGTTAGCTTGCTAAATAGGGTACATTTCACGTCATGCAACTGTCAAAGTACTACTGATAAAATAGATTCAGCTGTTAAGCACGCTGAATACAAACTTAGTAATTATTACCCTAATTACACTGAACATTTAACTGTCATTTCTTGTGGGATAATTTATGTGTGATGCCTGTAGAGATAAGGCACTTTTTTGAAGTTGTATATGTTGTAAATTGCTGCCTTTGAGCTAGGGAAAGGGAAGGGGTCCTGTTTCACCACAGGGATTTGGCTCTTGGCATTCAAAGCCTGTCTCTTTGGCTTAAAACGCTAGATCTTGTTTTGCTAGAACTATTATTAGTGCAGTATTCAGACAGAATGGTTAACTTCTTATAGTGATCATACCCAGTTTGTTACAGCAATAGCAATATTAAATACCAACAAACGACTTAAAAACTCAGTAAACAAAAGAGAGCTTTAGAGAAAAAAAATGCCATGAGTTATATCTGAACTATATCTGAATTTCAGTGCACAGCCCAATGGGCTCAATGGGAGATAGCAGATAAATAGAAAAATAAATGCAAAAATCTGAAATAAAAGCAGAAGATTTTAGGAATACAGGTCACATAGTCCATCATCTGAAATAGTGGTGGATACTTCATGTGCGACCCAATATCAGAATGAATTTCTTAGGTGTATTATCCCTTTGCTGAAGCAAACAGGTAGTTTGAAGCAATGAGGTGATTTTACTAATGTGCATTATATGTTTAATACAATATAAAACAGGATGTTTGCAATATAATACATTAGAAACTGATCACATATAATTGCGGGGGAAAAGGAACTGAGTTATTCTTTTACTAGTTGACTTAACTCCAGTTATTCTTTATAGTCATGTTTAACTGTTAAGTGGACAAATTTGGCATTGACCTGGGCAGACCCAATAAAGCCTTAATAAAGAAAGCGGGTGGATGAAAATGTAGTTATAGAGGAACACAGTCTGACATAAATGAACATAACGTTTGATTATAAACTGTGTCTATAGCCAAGGAGAGAAAAGAATGTAGATCCAGAAAAAAGTGGATGCGGGTAATAAATGGAGGCAGGTTTCAAGAAAAATACTTGCACTTACATGCTAAGTTGTCCCAGAAGAGCTACAATTACAAACAGTTGGTTAAATGACCAATCCAAAGCAAACACCGTACCAGTAAATTATGCCAACAGGTACTGAAGGCCTACTAATGGGTTTGACAAACTACTTTTCCCTGTTAATTTGGCAAGCAAGTCGGTTGCCCAAGGGCATGGAACTACAAGGCCTGAACCATTGCTCATTGTGGTAAAATTGAAGCAATAACTTAGTTAAGAGAATTTTCTGCTCTTGGGTAGCCTACATAATGGGCCAAATCCTGAAATGTTCTGCGTTTATTGCTTTTAAGTGAAAAGCTTCAAACAGATATCCTATTTGATGTCACTGTTTGCTGATATGTCCTCGCAGAACATACAAGAGTTGCTCTATCAATTCCTGTCTGGTTGGCATTACAAAATAAATCCCACTTCACTGATGCACTAAGTTTTAACAAAGAACAAAAGTTCCGGGTTAAATATTTACCTTTATGGCAAGCTTTGCATTAATCTGGATTCTGAAATGATGGATATCTGTGGAATTTAAACTTTGGAGATAATCCTGAAATGTTTTACAATAAAGCTATTAATACTTATAAAAGGAAAAAATAAATTATTTTGGCGGGTTATCAATTGCATTTTCAGTGCTGAAACCACAGTAGTTTGCATTCTTTCCTAATCTGCAATGTCTAACATTATTAAACTGTAGTTTTAAAAACAAAAAGAAATGGCTTGAATAGTTTTAAAAATAATGCACTGATTATGTGGCTTTTTGCAACATGGTCGTGAGTTACAAATTCTATTAGATTTTCTGATCAATATTTTTTAGGGTTTGAACCTAGGAATAATACTATTTGATTTTTTTTTAAGAGTGCTTAATCCATCCCTTTGAAATAAACTTGTCTACAAATTTCTAGTTTGGCATTTTTCAGACTTTTATTTTTCACCTGCATTTCTCTATTTTAATTTTAAATCTATTCCTTAGTTACATTCTATTTTTCCTCTCTCTGCCTTTTATATCGACTGAAAATTGAGGGGCAACATGTAACAAATCTAACACAGTATTCTAATACAACAAAAGTAAAATGAACATGTATAAACATTGCAAACAAAATCACAGAATGACAGAATCGTTTAGCCCATCGTGTCTGCACTGGCTCTGCGAATGAGCAACTCACCGAGTTCCATTCTCCCCCCTTCTCCCTGTAACCATACACATTCTTCCTTTTCAGATAACAGTCTAATTCCCTTTTGAAAGCTTCACTTGAACCTGCCTCCACCACAGGCAGAGCATTTCAAACCCCAACCACTTGCTGCGTGAAAAAGATTTTCCTCTTCTCACTATTACATCTTTTACTAATTACTTTAAGTCTGTTCCCTCGATCCTTTCATGAGTGGGAACAGTTTCTCCCTATCTACCCTGTCCAGACCCCTCATGATTTTGAATACCTCTATCAAATCTCCACTCAGCCTTCTTTTCTCTCAGGAAAACAGCCCTAAATTCTCCAATCTAACTTCATAACTGAAGTTCCTCAGCCCTGGAACAATTCTCCTGAATTTTTTCAGCATTCTCGCCAGTGCCTTCACATCCTTCATGAAGTGCAGCATCCAGAACTGAGGCCAGCTGAGGACAAACTAGTGTCTTATTCAAATTAAACATAACCTCCTTGCTCATGTACTCTATGGGCAGGATTTTCCCCATGTCGGGTGGGCCAGCCGGGGGTGAGCTCAGGTGGGCATGGACCCGATCGCCGCCCCCACCCCCCCCCCCCCACCCCCATATCGGGTCCACGCCACCATTTTACGAGGGGGGGAGACAATTAAGACCCGCCCAGTGTAATGCGCGGCTCCTGAGGAGAGTGGGAGTGGGTGGGCCGGCAGCAGGAGTGTAATAACCATCGGGTCCAATGGCGACCCAGCTGCCTGTTTAAATGAAGCACTGGCAGCCTTAGAAAGGCTGATCACAAAGGCAAGTAGAAGGGCTCACCAGAGGGCTGCTGGAGAGCAAACAGGCCGGCGGGTAGGCCAGCAGAGCAGGCCAGTCCAGAGGGTAGGGCAGTGGGACAGTGTGCCCCTCAGTTTTCGGATGAGTGCCTAACTGTCCTCCTAGAGGAGGTGGTAGTGCGGCGGGAGTTCCTGCTTCTGAGAGACGGGAGGCAGAGCCCCCCACCCACCCCCACCTGAACAAATGTGCCTGGGAGGAGATGGCTGAGATAATCAGCTCCCATAATGTGGTGTGACACACATGAGCGATTCAATGACTTCCTGCACTCAGGAAGGGTGAGTACCATGTTGGCAGATGTCACTTAATGCAGCCGTCAGCCTTTCCCCTAAAGCCTCCAGCCAACCCCACCCCCCCCACCCCCCCACCCCCCCCCCAACTCCGAGTGCAGTTATAGCATTGAACCCTTCATGGCTCGTTTCCCTCGCTGGGTGGGCCAGCAGATATTGCCCATGCCTTGTTCACCCTGAGAGGGTTGAGCTGAGATGGGTTCTGCACTTGCAGCATGTGTGACACTGACACCCAGAGATTAGATTTGGGGACAAACTCAAGGCTCTGCACCTAGGCAGAGTGCTGGAACTGCAAAGCATGTCAAAGTCAGGGTGCTAACATGCTGGGGGGGGATCTTTCAGGTGACGGGGCACCAATCCATCTGCTGCCCTTGGCGTTCCACATGTTTGTGCCTTCTTGCTTTGCAAGGTTAGACCTCATGGTGCCAAATGTGATGGAGGCAGCATGTGGGCAAAGTGGGGTCAGCTCCGGCTTCTTGGTGTGAGTGTGCGGCAGCTGTGGGGGAGATGATTCACTGGAGCCCTGCAATGTCCCACTCTGGCTGGGTTGGCAGGGATGCGATGGGAATCCAGGTACAGGCTGGACTAATCAATGCTCCTCCCTCCTTTTCAGGAGAAGACTGCGCACAATCCCACCGAGCGGATGTGGACTGGTGGAGGCCAGGCCCAGTTGGCCACCTTGACTCCATTCAAACAGCGGGCCATGGATCTGGAGAGGCCCCATGCCCCCAGGTCCACCAGTGGCAGTGAGGCTGGGGTACCACGGGGAGGTATGTTTGCCGAGCACTGAGGTCACCATGTGTGTCCCAGCAGCCATGGCACTGCTAAATGCTCAGTGATTGAAGTTAGCAACATGGAAAGGTGAGCACATAATGATCCGGGGGACAGACATTCACATTGACATTGTCTCCACTTTAACTAATAAAATGTCGTGTTCTTCCTTTCAGCAACACCGGAGCAGGGCCGGGAGGAGGAGGCAGAGGGGCCACCTCTCACACCTGAGGCCCCGGAACATTTTGACTCACCAGCATCACACCATCTCTGCCAGGCAGGCACTAGTGTAGATACCAGGACCTCGGTGGGAATTAGATTATCGGCTAGAATCCCGGGGCACAGCGGTGAGGGCACTTCACACTCGCTTGAGGTGCTGGCAGAGACAGAGAGTGCCCATGGCCCCAGCAGTCAGAGGACTGCAGGGGACCAGGCACAGGCTTAGTAGGTGGATGATGATGTGCCTCTGGAGTTGTCCGTGAGGCAGAAAACGCTGGTAATCCAGCAGGATTTGTGGGAGGATCTGACGGAGATACATGAGGCTATCCATGGCATGGTCTCTGTGCTGAAGGAGTCCAAGTGGAGCATCACCGATGCAATGAGTCTCACGGCCAAGCACCATGCTTCCTCCATGGAGAGAGTGGTGACTCTCGTAGAGAGGTTTCTCCAGGATAGCAATCAGGGCTTCCTGGGAATGTGCTTGGACCAGCAAGCCCTCACAGAGGAATTGACCTCAGCTGGTCAATGCCAGTGGGGGAGATGGTTTGAGCACCAAGTTTCCCAGCTCGGTGCCTATCCATCCATGGTGAGCAGGGAGGTCCGAAGTGACCTCACGTTGGTGCAGCAGCTGCCTGTTGTCTCTGCGGGCACCTCTCAGGGCACTCCGGATGAGGGCAGCAGCTCCTCCGCCCCTCTGCCAGTGACCGTGGCATCTAATGAGGCTGCGACAACTGGGGAGATGCCAGTCATGGAACTGGCCACTCCCTTCTAGGCGGGGCCAGCACAGGCTTCATGGGCCAGAGGATGGCCGCCAAGGTCAACGAGGCCAAGAGGACAGCAGAGTCAGCAGGCTGGCTCAGATGCCAGCGCCAGCGAGGGGGCAGCACCAAGACGTAGCACCCAGAAACGGAAAATTAAGTCACTCCACAGGTTTTTCACTGGTGCTTTTACGTTGCCCCGCCACTAGTTTATGACCATTTGGTGTGATGTGTAACACTTTTGTAATTATTTTTTCTGAACTTCATTTTGTTAAATCATTAAATTTTGATATGTAAGCATAGCTCAGGTTGACTCCATTCTTCTGCAGGTGGATGGTTATCCATGATGTTAGCTTTATTGACCAGGCCCTTAGTTAATGATTCTACCAAGGAAGATTTTGCTGGCATGTGTTGAAGGTCCATATGTGTTGTGCTAGCTGAAGGTTCATTGGATTAAAGCCTCCCAGGTGTCCCTGCCTCCCTGGAGTATGCCCAGGTCAGCGTCTACCCCCTCAGCTTTTCCCTGTGTGTGCTCATCCTCGGACTCACTGCTGGACTCATCATGTGCAGCCGCAGACACTGCATCGACATCTTCATCATCCACTCATCCCCCCTTTCCAGCACAAGATTGTGGAGAGCGCAGCATGCAGCCACTATCAGCGAGACACGATCTGGGGGGTACTGGAGTGCACCCCCTGACCGGTCCAGGCATCGGAAGCGCATCTTGAGAAGAACAATGGTTCTCTCCACCACAGCCCTTGTGGAGCCCTGTCTCCTATTGTACCTCTGCTCAGTTTCTGTTCTTGGATGGCGGGGAGGCGTCATGAGCCACCTTCTGAGGGGATAGCCCTTGTCACCCAGCAGCCATCCATCCAGCCGGGCTGGAGCACTGAAGAGCCCCAGCACCTGGGAGTGTCTGAGGATGTAGGCGTCATGGGCGCTGCCTGGGTACCTTGCACAGACTTGTAGAATCAGCATCCTGTGACCACACACTATCTGCACTTTCATGGAGTGGAAGCTCTTCCTGTTGACGAAGGCACCGGGCTCACCTGCTGGCGCCTTGATGGCCACATGTGTACAGTCTATAGCACCCTGGATGCGGGGGAAGCCAGCAATTGCTGACCTGGTCCCAACAGTAGTGGATGAAGGTCAATGCACACCTGAGCAGAGCGTCTGTCACCTGCTTGACACAGGTGCGGACAGCTAATTGCGAGACTCTGCAAATATCACCCACCGACCCATGGAATGAGCCAGAGGCATTGAAGTTGAGGGCAGCTGTGACTTTTAGAGCCGCTGGCATGGGGTGTCCACCCACACAGTTACCAGAGATCTCAGGCCCAATCATCTGACAGATATCGTTGACTGTCTCCCTTGAGAGACGGAGCCTCCTTCGGCACTGCCTCAGGTATATTGAGGTATCTGCGTCACCACCTGTATACCCTAGCAGCAGGATAGTGGCATCTTCTGCGGCCCCTTTGGACTATCTCTTGGCCCTGCACCCCTTGTGCCTGCACCTCTCCTCCCAAAGGTGGTTCCCCTGGAGGCTGAATGGGCACTCCTGGTCTCCTCCCCGTTCTGGTCCTCCCTTCCTCCTCAGAAGAGGTGCCTCCAGTGTAGAGCACAACTCCCATTTCCAGGCTAAGGGAAGGTTTCCTGAAATGATCTTTACTCTGGAGTCCTGACCTGAAGGATGTTGCTGCTGTCTAAGCAGCTGTGAAGTGTTTTGAAGTATTTCTGCTCACGCAGGCAAGTGTTGGTAACTTTCACAATTAAATGTCTGACAAATGCCACTTGTGACTCCACTCACCCCTCTTGTCCCGCCCATGGATGAAGTTTATACAAATGTGGCCTACCCGCCTGCCCATTATACCGTGAAGATCGCACGGACCCCGAGAAATAACAGGCAATTGCTGCCTCAAGGGTCTTAAGTGGGCGATGAATTAATGGCAGGCGCAGATTGGAGAACATCATGCGCTCACCCACCTAAATATCGCGATGGTGCGCGGTGATGTCAGGACGGTCACCGATGAGAAAACTCTGAGCTATGTCCCTATTAATAAAGCAAAGGAAACTCTAAAACAATAACAAAAATAAAAATACCTGGAAAAACTCAGCAGGTCTGGCAGCATCTGCGGAGAGGAGCACAGTTAACGTTTCAAGTCTGCATGACTCTTTAACAGAACTAAGGAAAAATAAAGAAGGGGTGAAATATAAGCTGGTTTCAGGGGTAGTGGAACAGGTAGAGCTGGATAGAGGGCCAGTGATAGGTGGAGATAACCAAAAGATGTCATTGACAAAAGGACAAAGGGGTGTTGAAAGTGGTGATATTATCTAAAGGAATGTGCTAATAGGTGACATTAAGGGTAGAAAGCAGGACGAGCAAGGTACAGATAGCCCTAGTGGGGGTGAGGTGGGGGGAAGGGATTGAAATAGGATAAAAGGTTGAGATAAAACAATGGATGGAAATACATTTAAAAATAATGGAAATAGGTGGGAAAAGAAAAATCTATATAAATTATTAGAAAAAGGGGATTAAAAAGGTGGTGGGGATGGAGGAGAGAGTTCATGATCTAAAATTATTGAACTCAATATTCAGTCCGGAAAGCTGTAAAGTGCCTAGTCGGAAGATGAGGTGCTATTCCTCCAGTTTGCGTTGAGCTTCACTGGAACATTGCAGCAAGCCAAAGACAGACATGTGGGCATGAGACCAGGGTGGAGTGTTGAAATGGCAAGCAACAGGGAGGTTTGGGTCATGCTTGCGGACAGACCAAAGGTGTTCTGCAAAGCGGTCACCCAGTCTGCGTTTGGTCTCTCCAATGTAGAAGAAACTGCATTGGGAGCAGCGAATGCAGTAGACTAAGTTGAGGGAAGTGCAAGTGAAATGCTGCTTCACTTGAAAGGAGTGTTTGGGCCCTTGGACGGTGAGGAGAGGGGAAGTAAAGGGGCAGGTGTTACACCTTCTTCAGTTGCATAGGAAGGTGCCGTGGGAAGGGGTTGAGATGTAGGGGGTGATGGAGGAGTGGACCAGGGTGTCCCGCAGCGAATGATCCCTGCGGAATGCCGCCAGGGGAGTGAAGGGAAGATGTGTTTGGTGGTGGCATCATGCTGGAGTTGGCGGCAATGGCGGAGGATGATCCTTTGAATGCGGAGGCTGGTGGGGTGATAAGTGAGGACAAGGGGGACTCTATCATGGTTCTGGGAGAGAGAGGAAGGTGTGAGGGCGGATGTGCGGGAGATGGGCCGGACATGGTTGAGGGCCCTGTCAACCACCGTGGATGGAAAACCACTGTTAAAGAAGAAGGAAGATATGTCAGAGGAACTGTTTTTGAAAGTGGCATCATCAGAACAGATGCAACGGAGGCAAAGGAACTGAGAAAATGGGATGGAGTCCTTACAGGAAGCGGGGTGTGAGGAGCTGTAGTCGAGGTAGCTGTGGGAGTCAGTAGGCTTGTAATGGATATTGGTGGGCAGTCTATCACTAGAAATTGAGACAAGGAGGTCAAGGAAGGGAAGGGAAGTGTCAGAGATGGATCATGTGAAAATGATGGAGGGGTGGAAATTAGAAGCAAAATTAATAAATTTTTCCAGGTCCAGATGAGAGCATGAAGCAGCACCGAAGTAATCATTGATGTACCAGAGAAAGAGTTGTGGGAGGGGGCCGGAGTAGGACTGGAACAAGGAATGTTCCACATACCCCATAAAGAGACAGGCATAGCTGGGGCCCATGCGTGTACCCATAGCCACACCTTTTATTTGGAGGAAGTGAGAGGAGTTTGAGGGGAAATTATTCAGTGAGAGAACAAGTTCAGCCAAACGGAGGAGAGTAGTGGTGGATGGGGATTGTTCAGGCCTCTGTTCAAGGAAGAAGCGGAGAGCCATCAGACCATCCTGGTGGGGGATGGAGGTGTAGAGGGATTGGACTTCCATGGTGAAGAGGATGCGGTTGGGGCCAGGGAACTGGAAATTGTCAGGTATCAGAGGAATCAAGGATGTTGATGGGAAGGAACTGGACAAGGGGAGAGAGAAGGGAGTCAAGATAACGAGAAAGGGCTGTCCGAGGTTGGGAGACTATGAGGTTGGAAGCTGTGGAAGGAAGATCTCCAGAGGAGATGAGGTCAGTAACATTCCTGGAAACAATGGTTTGATGTTCAGTGGTGGGGTCATGGTCCAGGGAGAGGTAGGAGGAAGTGTCTGCGAGTTGATGCTCAGCCTCTGCGAGGTAGAGGTCAGTGCACCAGACAACAACAGCACCGCCCCTATCAGTGGGTTTTATGATATTGTCGGGGTTGGACCTGAGAGAACGGAGTGCAGCAAGTTCAGAGAGAGACGGGTTAGAATGGGTGAGAGGAGCAGAGAAATTGAGACGACTGATGTCACACCGACAGTTCTCAATGAAAAGATCAAGAGAAGGTAAGAATCCAGAGGGAGGGGTCCAGGTGGAGGTAGAATATTGGAGGTGGGTAAAAGGATCCGTTGAACGGGGAGAGGACTCCTGCCCAAAGAAGTGAGCACAGAGACGAAGGCGGCAGAAGAAGAGTTCAGCAACGTGCCAAGTCCAAAATTCATTGAGATGAGGGTGTAAGGTTATGAAACTGAGTCCTTTGCTGCGCGCTGAATGTTCAGCATCAGAGAGGGGAAGGTCAGGGGGTATAGTGAATACATGGCTGGGGCTGGGATTGGAAGATGGGGTGGGGACAGAGGGACAGGCAGAGGTAGAGTGTCCTGGATGGGTGTTGGTGTCCTTGAGTTGTTGGAGCTTGCATTCCGTTGCACCTGAAAGGAAGAGACAAAGTTTCTTGCTGAGACGTCGTATGAGACGAAGAATAAGATGAAACTGGGGGCACAGGCAGCTTAGAAAAAGGGTGCGGTGGTGCTGCTGGAGGGAGAGGTTGAGTGTGTTCATACGGCGGTGCAAGGCACTGAGTGTGGATCTCAGGATACGACGTGAAAGCAGTCCGAGGAAGGGAAACTCTATGTCCTTTTGAAGTTCTACACTATCCTCCTCACAGATCACAATGCTTCTGAGCTTTGTATCATCCACCAGCTCTGAAATTGTGCCCCGTACATCAAGTTCTACGTTATTAATATATATCAGGAAAAGCAAGTGACCTAACACTGACCCCGGGGAACTCCACTACAAATCTTCCTTCAGCCCAAAAAACATCCATTAACCACTATCCTCTGTTTCCTGCCACTCAGCCAATTCCGTATCCATGCTGCTACTGTCCCTTTTATTCCATGAGCTTTACATTTGCTCACTGTATCAAACACCTTTTTAAGTCTTTGTACACCACATCAACAGCATTGCATTCATCAACCCTCTCTGTTACCTCTTCAAAAAACTCCAGCAAGGTAATTAAACATGATTTCCCCTTAAGAAATCCATACTCGTTTTCCTTAATTAACCTGCATTTGTCCATAAGACAATTCACTTTGTCCCTAATTATTGTTTCTAGAAGATTCTTTACCACTGAAGTTAAATTGACTGGCCTGTAATTGTTGAGCTTATCATTGAACCCTTTCTTGAACAACATTTGCAATTCCACAGTGCTCTGGCATCCCACCGTGTGTATAAAGACTGAAAAATTATGGCCAGTGTCTCTACAATTTCCACTCCTATTTCTTGCAGTAACCTTGGATACATCTCATCTTGTCCCAGTGCCTTATCAACTTTAAGTACAGATAACTTATCCAATACCTCTCCTTTTTCAACTTTAGATCCATCTGCTGTCTAAATCACCTCCTCTTTTACTATGACTTGGGTAGCATCTTCTTCCTTGGTAAAGGCAGATACAAAGTATTCATTTAATACCTCAGTTATTCCCACTGCCTCCAAGTGCAAATCCCCTTTTTTGATCCTTCATCAACCCTAATTTTCCTTTTACCACCCTTGCAGTATTTATATTACTATAGAAGACTTTGGAATTCCCTTTTATGTTAGCTGTCGGTTTCTTTTCATACTCCCTCTTTGCTTCTCTTATTTGCTTCTTCACCTCCCCTCTGAACCTTTTATATTCAGCTTGGTTCTCAAGTGTAGTTTCTACCTGATACCTGTTATAATCACACAATTTCTTCTTTGAGGAACCACCTGATTGGGTCAGAAAATACCATCGTAAACATAAATGTGACAATTTGTTATAAGGATCAAAACATAAATTTACACACAAAAAATGATAGACAGGAACATATCCTCTGGTTCATCCAGCCTGTCCCACACAATTGTGGTATCTTGTCTATTCTAGTGTATGCACTCCATGCGATCTCTGGGGAGAGACATAAAAACAAGTAAATGCACAGGCAAATTTCCTGGGGTGGGGGAGTGGAAAACTGGATAATTCCCCTTCGACCCCGCACCCCCCTCTATGGGAGTCAGAACTAGCCCAGGAAAAACTGATCATAGCTTTCTATTGAAAATATTCTGGGGAGAATTTTCTCCACATCGGGGGTGGGAGTTGTGCGGGAGTGGGCGGGAGCGGGCAGGCGCGGGTGGGCTTGCAACCGATCACTGCCTGCGATCGGCTGGGCACCATTATTTTATGTGGGTGGGCCAATTAAGGCCCGCCCAGCATGACGTGCGCCCAGAAGCGTTGAGCACTCCCTGTGTGGGCGGGGGTGGTTACCTGAGTCGGGATCTGCGCTCTTTCGCGCATGCTTCAGGGAGATTAGCTTAAGTTTAAAAAAATTTAATACAGGGAAAAAATATTTTCAGCACACGTCCCCTCATGTGAAACTGTCACATGAGCTGGGACATGTCTATGAATTTTATTTAAAAATTTTTCAAACCTTTAAAACCCTTCATGAAACCTCACCCCGCCCGTGGATGAGGTTCCATGAAAAATGCGAAGGCCACCTGGGTTCTTCGCCTGCCCCACATCCACCCCCCACCACCACCCCCACCCCCCCACCCCACCCCAGCCAACCTTAAGGTTAGACGGGCAGCTCAGTTTATTGTTTTAATTGATGGTTAACTGGCCTTAATAGTCCTTTGAAAGTGTGGCGGACACGCAGCCACCGAACTAAAAATCTGAATGATGCGCGGTGACGTCAGGACACATGCCCGACATAACTTTACCCCCTCATTGAGCGGGCCGAAGATTCTCCTCCATATTTTGTAAAATGAGTCCATGTATCGTCAGTGCTCTCAAATCTCAGAGGAAAACACATCTACCTGGAACAAAATGCAGGTTAAAAAAAGTGACTGTGTGGAAGCATTTTCCACTTAATAAAGGAAGAAGGGGCAATCAGTGCATCCTCAAGCAAAAACAAAATGGGATAGATCTTAACCTTCAGAGAAAGTGTCAAGGGATTATTGTGAGTTGGTACCCCATTCCTTAACTCCTGATTTTTATTACAATTGAAGTCAGTTGAAGCTTTTAACTCTCTGTTCCGTGAGGATTTTTTTGTGCTCACTGTGAACATTGCTGATCCTGGTTGGAATGCCTGCAACTTCAGGCATCTAATGAAAAGTTTTCCAGGGATCTTTGCACCCACAAATATCAGAAAATAAAGAAAAGTTCTCGGTACCTGTGAAAGACAAGCTCCTCGGTTGATTTGGACATCCTCGATCAAAAATCTGGAATGGGAATTACTACAACAAAGGAGTGAGAAAGATTAACTGACCGTGTTCTATAAAATATGGAATTGACAGAAACAGTTACCTGGTGCCCTCTGGCAGTGACAAAACATGAGGTCGCCACCCACACAAACTCCAAAGAACATTTGTTTCCAAGGCAGTGGGCTGATTAATGCAGTGGGGGGGAGGGGGGAAGGGTGTGGTGGGGGGAGGGGAATGGACAGCTCACACCCCCCACCAGAAGCAAAGTAGGCCTGGAGTAGGCCTGCCCCTCGTCCACCCACATCGCAGCACTAACGCACTGGACATTAACACACTGGACGGACTTATCAAAGGCCAAGTGGGACTTCCTGCCATTCACTGGGCAGGAGGCCCAGCCCTCTGGAGCTGCCTGCCAATCAGATTAGCCAGCAGCTCTATCAGTCCCGGCAGCACCAAGAGCACATTATGGCCACTGCCGGGGCTCCAAGAAGGGGGGGTAAGAAGGCCAGTGGATCCCTGAAGCCGCTAAGTTTGGGGTCTTGGGCAGGGAGGGTTTCAGTGGGTCAAGGAGGGAGGCGGGGCCAATGGGGTGGTGGGGGGGGTGTTGGTTGACTTAAGGCTGCGGGGGCGGGGTTAGGAGAAAAGGGAGGCTTCTATCTTAGGTGGGCCGTGCCGCAGAGAGCTCCCCACCAGGAACACGCCCAGTGGAGGCACGTAAAATGCAGCCCAGTGTATCAACAATCTTTCTTCCCAAGGGCAATCCCATAATGGAACAAGCTGCCAAAGGAAATAGGGTTTTCTAGTCGTCGGGCGGGTTCAGTGGGGGCAAGGGAGAGGCCATGAAAAGGAACAGCGCCCGCGATCGGGCCCAGTCCGCGATTTCACACTGGCTGGCCAATTAAACGCCAGCCACTGTGAATCGCACACTGCAGCGCTCAGTGCTGTTGGGGTGGAGGGTGGAGGGTGGAGGACAGCGAGCATGGGGGTGCACACAGTAACAATTCCCTGGGGCACAGAGCTGCCTCAGGGAGCTGAAGAATTTTGAAAATAAAAAATAAAGTATTTAAAAATGTTAATAACATGTCCCCTCATGTGACTCTGTCAGATGAGCAGGGACATGTTAGAGATTAGTTTGAAAATTTATTTTTTTTTAAATCATCCCACCCGTGGATGAGGTTTCGCAAAAATACCAAAGACCGGCTGGCCGATTCGCCTGACCACCAACCGGAAGGTTGGCCGGGCAACGAAAAATTTATTTTCATTATGACTTTAATGGCCTGAATAGGCTGCTTAATCGTCAGCTGATGCACTGCCAAATCCTGTGTGCACTCACCTCGCGAAATATTGTGTGAGTGTGCGATGAAGTCAGGACGCTCGCCCGACATCGTCTTGCGTCATTTTACACTCATTCACACTGGGCGCATGCCTGCCCAACGGGCGAAATATTTTGCCCATGGATATCATTCTGTGATGCCGACACAATGAAAGCAGAGGCAGAGGGAGCTGTAGGCAGGAATTCACAACTAAAGAATTGCAGCCACTTACCGGTAAGAGGTCACATATGGGAACAAAACATATTTCAGCTTTCCTGAAGGCTGTAAGTAATTGATATTTATTTGCCGCTCTTTCCTAAGGTTGCAATACGGGGAGGAGTGACAGGCCAAAGCCAAAGGAAGAAAAAGCAAAATAAAAAACAGGACATGCTGGAGAAACTCAGCTGGCCCGGCAGTGTCTGTGGGGAGAGAAACAGAGTTAACGTTTAGAGTCCGTATGACTCTTCAGAACTTGGTGAAGAAACAGCAAATATGGCGGCGGGATTTCTTATCCAAATCGCACCAAACGTTTGGTGAATTCGTTAGTGAGGCTGAGATGGGTGTGAAGAGCATTGGTTCTCGAGCGCCCATGGGTAACCTCCTTAGAAGATAACAGCGTGGCATGTATGTCAGAAAATTCAGGCCTTGAGCAACACTTGTGCTCATTACCTGGAGACCCTTGTGATGCATGGTCATTTATTGGCATTCAGGATTAGCTGCAGGCTACAAAATTTGAAGATTACAGCCTTAATGTCAACTCTCAGGATTGGGCAAGTGTTGGAGGGGTTGGGGGTGGCTAGGCACCCGTGGCAAGGGACAAATTTACACGCCGAAATCGGGAGAGGCTTTGATCCCCTTTCCTTTCCTTTATTCAGGCTCAAGCTGACTACCAAATCCAGTAAGAGGATGCCGCTGTGGGCCCAAGTGAGAAACGCCCCACCTTCAGGAGGAGAATATGGATCAGGGCTAGGGGGAAGCCTGGGACAAGGGGGGACCCATGATCTCCTTAAGGAGACTCAAAAATATGTTACGGAACTTATTTTGCTGGGACCTCTTCAAGCCCCCAATCCAGCTCCTGGCAATTTGGCCTGACGAGGAAGCATCACTTCTCCCCCTCTGCTCAAGCCTCATGCAAAAATTGTGGGCCGAGTCTCAAAGAAATCATCGGAGCCCAACCTGTACATTTAAAGCAGACCCATCCCAGCTTGCAGCAAGTGCCCTTGTCACCTGTATTTCAAAGTTGCGTCCAGTCAGGTCAGGGTAGGAAAGGACTGGGTAAGTCTCTCCATTCTATTTTAACTGACCCAAGCCAGGTTTATCAATACATGTTGGGAGTTAAAATCCAGGCCAACATTTCTGCTTGCAGGAGGTGGCGCGTAATCCAAGGGAACAAACTCAAATGGGAAGATGAACCAGAAACTAGTAGGCCTTTCACTCCATTGGAGAGGGCCACCTGGATATCTTCATTAACAAATGTGTGAAAAGGAAGTTGAGAATGGGAATCAGGCCCAGACTCACTCAGTCCATTAAACTGTGCATCACTTGAGCAGAAACTAAAGCCTATTCCCAATTGCAGGAAAACCTTTGGGCGATTCCTCCCTAATTCCTTAAAAACCCCCAATAACCCAAACTCCAGGGGTCAATGTTCATCCATGACATATCGCTGGACATTCTGAGCCCAATATCCCATGAGACCCATGACCAGTATTGTACATCCCTATCACTAAATCATGGGTACAGGGTCATTATCATATTGCTAAGGTGATTCCACACCTTTAAGGACACTTCAAAAATGATCACCTCAGCATTTTACAGAAAATCAGAGTAACTCATTATGCCTTTGCAAAACGGGACAAGTAGCCCTTAAGGGGATAAAGACTTGAGTCAAGTTTTCTTCTTTTTCACCCAAATGAATACCAGAGTAGATCTTAATTAAATATCTTAGCCGTGGCTTATCTGAGTCAGAAGAATGTCTCAAACTGTGGTCACAGAAATTAAGGCTGATACTGCAGTGCAGTACTGAGGGAGGGGTGCATTGTAGGGGGTGCTGTCTTTCAGATGATTGTTAAACTGGGGCGCTATCTGCCTTCATAGGTGGACATTCCAATGCACTATTTTGAAGGAGAGCAGAGGAGTTATCCTTGATGTCCTGACCAATATCTATCCTTCAGTTAACATCACAAAAACAGGTTATCTGGTCATTATCACATTGCTGTTTGTGTGAGCTCGCTTTGTGCAAGTCGACTGCCACGTTTCCTATGTTACAACAGCAACTACACTTCAAAAGTACTTCACTGGCTGTGAAACAAGTTGGGACATCCTATGGTTGTGAGAGATGCTATATAAGTGCCAGTTTTTTTCTTCAAAAATAATCAATCGCAGTATTTTGGATCATTAGATGATGGACAGCAGAGCTTACACCAGTTCTCAGTTGGCAGGAGCTCCATTGGGCCTAAGGAAGGCATAGCGGGAGGGCTACCTGCAAAGCCCAGGGACTATCCCAGGCACACTGAAGACAATTTGGGCAGATAACTCATCCATGTTGTACCGTTTGGATCTGGGTTGGAATTAAGTGGGGGAGAAAACCAGGTAGATCCATTTGTCTTCCCTCCATCCTCCTCAGCCATGATCATTTCAGCATCTTCTTAAAGTAATTTGACTTAACCCTTCTGCTGGCTATGGCTTCAGTTTTCTTTGAAACACATCATGAAGCAAGTCCAGAAATAATCTATCAGGCCCACCCCAAAGCTAGCAGACCCCTTACCTCAGCTTACCACTGATACTGAAATCTTATTCATTGCCATCTCAAAACTGATCAGAGCCTTTCCTTCCGCCAGCTGTTTGTGTGCTTTTCCACCTTTTACCAGCCTCTAAGATAAAAGCAAAAAACTGCAGATGCTGGAAATCGAAAACCAAAACAATAATACCTGGAAAAACTCAGCAGGTCTGGCAGCATCTCTGGAAGGAAGCGCAGTTAACGTTTCGAGTCCACATGACCCTTCAACAGAACTAAGGAAACTAAGTACTAAACTGCACTCCCTTCCACAGATGCTGTCAGACCTGGTGTGTTTTTCCAGGTATTTTTGTTTTTGTTTTACCAGCCTCTTCTTGATATATCTAAACTGTTTGTTCACTTTTCCAAGTCTAAATGTGAATCCATGGACAGAGTTTTCCCGCTGGTGTGTGGGGGTGGGCCCTGCACATATGGGTGATGTCAGGCGAGCATCCCGACGTCACCTCGCGCCATCGCGATATTTCGTTGGGAGGGTGCGCGATGCTCTCCGATGCGCGCCTGACATTAATTAAGGGGCCACTGAAGGCCCTTGAGGCACCAATCGACCCCGATTTTTCGGGGCCTGTGCGAACTTTGAGTCGTCGCTTAGGCACAACGGGCAGGTGGGTAGGACACATTTGTACAAACCTCACCCCCGGGCAGGATAAGGGGGGGTCAGTGGGGCTGCGAGTGTTCTCTGTCAAATATTGTTTCCCCAAAGATACTGATACTTGCCTGTGTGATCTGCAGTACTTCAAAACGCATCCCAGCTGCTTTGTCTGGACTCTTAACCTTCAGGTCAGCACCCTGCAGTGAGGAATCTTTTCTGGGCCTGCAGGTTTCAGGAAGCCTTCCCTTAGCCTGGGAATGGGAGCTGAACTCTCTACTGGATGCAGCTCCTCTGAGGAGGAAGGGAGGGCTAGAAGGGGGAGGAGGCCAGGAGTGCACATTCAGCCTCCAGGGGAGCCACCTTTGGGAGGCCATGCGAAGGTACAAGGGGCGCAGGGCCAAGAGATAGTCCGAAGCAGCCGCAGAAGATGCCAATATCCTGCTGCCAGGGTTTACAGGTGGCGAAGCAGCTACCTCAATATGTCTGAAGTGCAGTGCCGAAGGAGGCTCCGTCTCTCAAGGTGACAGTCAACTATATCTGTCAGATCATTGGGCCTGAGATCTCCCCTAACTGTGTGGGTGGACACCCCATGCCAGTGGCTCTAAAGGTCACAGCTGCCCTCAACTTCTATGCCTCTGGTTCCTTCCAGGGCTCGGTGGGTGATCTTTGCAGTGTCTCCCAATCAGCTGTCCACACTTGTGTTAAGCAGGTTACAGATGCTCTGTTCAGACGGGCATTGACCTTCATCCACTTCCACTGGAATCAAGCAAGCCAGACACAGTAAGCCAGAGGCTTCGTAGTCATTGCTGGCTTCCCCCGTGTCCAGGGTGCTATAGACTGTACACATCAAGGCACCAGCAGGTGAGCCCGGTGCCTTCATCAACAGGAAGGGCTTCCACTTCATGAACGTGCAGATAGTGTATGACCACAGGATGCAGATTCTGCAAGTCTGTGCAAGGTACCCAGGCAGCTCCCACGACACCTACATCCTCAGACACTCCCAGGTGTCAAGTCTCTTCAGTGCTCCAGCCCGGCTGGATGGATGGCTGCTGGGTGACAAGAGCTATCCCCTCAGAAGGTGGCTCATGACACCTCTCCGCCATCCAAGAACAGAAATCTGAGCAGCGGTACAATAGGAGCCACGGCCCAGATCATGTGTCGCTGATACTGGTTGCATGCTGCACTCTCCACAATCATGCGCTGGAAAAGGGGGAGCTGTGGGCGATGAAGATGTTGACACAGTGGCTGCGGCTGCACATGATGAGTCCAGCAGTGAGGCCGAGATGAGCACACACAGGGAAATGCTGAGGGGGTAGACACTGACCCGGGCATACTCCAGGGAGGCAGGGACACCCGGGAGGCTTTAATCCAATGAACCTTCAGCTAGTACAACACATATGGACCTCCAGGACAAGCCTGGGCTGTAGGCTCCATACTCGATACCTGAGTGCAAAATCTGCCTGGTCAGGAACAGTAACTAAGGGCCTTGTTAATAAAGCTGAATGTCCAACCAAGCGGTCATAACATTTTTGGAAACCATCCACATGCAGAAGAAAAGAGGCACCTTCAGCCATAGTCGTATGTCTCAATTTAATATCACAAGCAAAGAAATTTATCAAACAAAATGACAATGGTATTCCAATTCAAAGCAAATCATAAGGGCCTCATCTCGGACCAACACAAAAGCACCAGTGAGAAACCCGTGCTACGTCTTGGTGCTGGCCCCTCGCTGGGAGTGGTATCTGAGCCAGCCTGCTGACTCTGCTGTCCTGTTGGCTTCGATGACCTTGGCGGACGTCCTTTAGCCTGTGGAGCCTGTGCTGGCCCCGCCTGGGAGGGAGCTGCCAGTTCCACAGCTGGCATCTCCTCTGTCGTCGCAGTCTCACAGGACAATACGGTCACTGGGAGAGGGACGGAGGAGCTGCCACCCTCATTCAGAGCACCCTGAGAGGTGCCTGCAGAGACGACAGGCAGCTGCTGCACTGACATGAGGTCGCTTCGGACCTCCCTGTTCACCATGGATGGATGGACTCGGTGCTGGGAAACTTGGTGCCCAGACCATCTCCCACACTGGCACTGACCAGCTGAGGTCAATGCTGATGTGAGGGCTTGCTGGTCAGAGCACATCCCCAGGAAGCCCTGATGGGTCTCCTGGAGGAGCCTCTCCACGAGAGTCGCCACTGTATCCACGGAGGATGCATGGTGCTCGGCCATGAGGCTCATTGCATTGGCAATCGTCCGCGTAGACTCCTCCATCATGGACACCAAGCCAAGCATAGCCTCATGTATCTCCCCCAGATGTTCCTGCACAGCCGGCTGCATTTCCTGCAGCTGCTGCATCACGGACGACTCCAGAGACACATCATCAGGCACCGACTAAGCATGTGCCTGTCCCCTGCAGTCCTCTGACTGCTGGCGCCATGGGCACTCTCTGTCTCTGCCAGCTCCTCCAGCGACTGTGAAGTGCCCACACTGCTGTGCCCCAAGACACTAGCCGATGTTCTAATTCCCACCAAGGTGCTAGCATCTGCGCTGGTGCCTGCCTGGCAGAGATAGTGTGACACTGGTGGGACTTCAGGGCCCTCAGGTGTGAGAGGGGGCCTCTGCTGCTCCTCCTCCTGGCCCTGCTCCACTGATGCTGAAAAGAAGAACAAGGACATTGGATCAGTTAATGTGGAGACAATGTCAATGTGCATCCCTGTCCCCCGGATCATCATGCGCTCATCCTTCCATAAGCAATGGTCAAGCCATGTTACAAACTTCAATCACTGAACATTCAGCACTGCCATGGCTGCTGGGAGAACAATGGTGACCTCACTGCTGGGCAAACATACCTGCCTGTGGCATCCCAGCCTCACCGACACTGGTGGACCTGGGCACACGGCGCCTCTCCAGATCCGGCTGAGAATGGCGATCTGCACCTGGCCTCCAGTCCTCACCCGCTCGGCCATGTTCTGTGCATTCCTATGCTGGAAATGAGAGACGAGCATTGATTGGTGCAACTTGTACCTGGACTCTCTTCACCGATGGCCCACCTCACCCAGACTGGGACATATCAGGACTCCAAAGCCTCCTCACCCCGCTGCTACCCAACACTCACACAAAGATGCTAGGCCTGCTCCCCACCACCCCCCAGCACCCCCTTGGCCACATGCTGCCTACATCACATTAGGTACCACATGGTTTAACCTTCCATAGCAAGGAGCCACAAGCACATGGATTGCAGAGGGCAGCAGATTGATTGGTGCCATGCCGCCTTGAAGCTCCCCTCCCAGCATCTCATCACCCTGACTTTGACATGTCCTGGAGTTCCAGCTCTGCGCCTAGGGGCAGCTTCTCCAGGTTGCCTCCAAAACAGTCATGTGGGTCTCAGTGTACCACATGCTGCAGGGGCAGAACACATCTCTTCACCACCCTCTCAGGGTGACCTGGGCATGGACAGTATCTGCTGGCCCACCCAGCGAAGGACACATCCTGTCAATGATTCCCGTCACTACACTCAGACTTGGGGGGAACGGGGTGTCACCAAGGGGGGAAAGCTGACCTGCTGGGTTAAGTGACCAATGCCAACATGGTCCTCACCCTTCCTGAATGCAACAGGTCATTGAAGTGCTTATGACACTGGATCCAGGTGCACCGCACCACATCGCGGGAGCTCACCTCCTCCACCACCTCCTCCCAGGCACGTTTGGTCATGTGGGGGGGTCGCCTCCTCCCATCCTGGAGAACTAACACCTCCCGCTGTGCTGCCACCTCCTTGAGGGCAGCAAGGCAATCATCAGAAAAGTGAGGGGCACAATGCCCCCCTGCCCCACCCTCCTGCCTGGCCTGCCCCCCTGCCCCACCCTCCTGCCTGGCCTGCCCCCCCCTGCCCCACCCTACTGCCTGTCCTGCCCCCCCTGCCCCACCCTCCTGCCTGTCCGGCCCCCTTGCCCCACCCTCCTGCTTGGCCTGCCCCCCTGCCCCACCCTCCTGCCTGTCCTGCCCCACCCTCCTGCCTGGCCTGCTCACCAGCAGCGCTCTGGGAAGACCTTCCACTGACCGGGATTCACAGCCTTGGAAAGGCTGCAGCAGCTTTTTAAACAGGCGGCCGGGTCACCATTGGACCCAGTGATCACTGCAATCCCACCACCGCCCGCCCACTCCCACTGTCCTCGGGAGCTGTGATTCACGCTGGGAGGGCCTTAATTGTCCCATCAGCGTAAAATGGCGGAGCGGACCCAATCGCGGGCAGCGATCAGATCTGCGCCCATCCGTGCCCCGCTCTGCCCCCCACCAGCCAGAAAATTCTGCCTCATGTTCCCTTGTCTGAGGATTTATGTTAATATCGAATATCTTTCTGGGAGCCAGCTTACCTGTTTCCTTAAAGATCTTCAATACCTCAATAAGGTCATGGGCTGGATTTTACATCCCGACCCACACGTAGAATAAGTTGAGGGTCCAGTCCACTATCTTTCCACCCACCCCCAACCCATGCCCATAAAATGTTAGGCAGGTGGATGCAGAAGTTGGCAACCTACCTGCTATTTTAATAAAAATGAACGGACGATTGGGCTTGTTAAGAAGCCAATGAAGCAGAATTTTTTTCATATGTTCATTCATGGGATCTGGGCCTCGATAGCTAGGCCAGCATTTATTGCCCACCTATTATGTTGCTTCTGTCAGATCGCTTTGTGCAGTGAATATGGTTGCATGCCTATCTAATTGTGAGTGAGTTGATAAACAAGATACTGCAGACACAGTGACCAATGTAAGATGAAGCACATGCTGTTTATTAACACAAGTCACAGGGCACTAACACATTGTGTGCTTCTACAACCAGACCCTACTCTAAACTACTGATTAGCCCACGCCATGCAGCAATTGGGTAATACTGTCACGTGGCCAATCTGCTCACATTCTTTTAAAGGTGTATTGCACATCAGATTACCACATCCATCCCCCTTTACTCAAAAACACAATTTACAATCCTTACAATATATCAACTGTTTACATAAATAAACTATTTACAAATCTCTCTAGAGGCTTCTTCAACCATGTTGACCGTCGTAATTCTATGACTTTGGATGGTTTATCCGAGGCCTCCCTCTCAGGGGTCATCTGTCCACTTAGCTCTTCAGTAGGAACCTGCAAGTTTGTCTCTTTGACTCTCTCCACAGGCAATTCCAAACCAAGTGGAGATCCTTCCACATGTAGACTCAACGGGAATGCTTTCACCCTCTTTCGGACCCAATCACATGCACTCCTGCTGCCCCTCCCCAAGTTCAACAATATGAAGGCAAGGCTAAATTCAACACTGTATGATCAGCTTCCTGTTGTATAAAAAAAAATTCTGGGGCCTTGCTAGTAATTCCTCTTTTTCTTCCTACGTGTCTACTTTTGATGGGTTTCCTTCTTGGCAGCACTGACTTTAATCTTGGCTTTCTTTTCAATTTCCCTATTGGCCAGACTAGGCTCAATGTGAGTGAACTCGGTGGTTGAGTCGTCCAGCATTTCCTCATCTGTCAGCTCATCTGAAAACTCAGGGGTCTCTATATATTTAAGCTTCTTGGCTTCCACATAGCTGATTCTTCAGCTCTTCTATTTCTTTTTTATATTTGCTAGTTGTTTCCTTTTTAGTGGTACAAACTGGGATCTGAAGGAGTCTTGCACATACCTCTTACTCGTATGTCCTCACCAGTATACTTCTTTAATTTGCATCTGAATTTTCCAGGTTTAATGAGTGGTCTCCTCCATTCAGATATTTGAACAAGTGTTCCCCTGTAACTCCAGTGGATGCCCCTGTATCCATCTCCATTCGGGTGGGTGTCCCGTTGATTTCCACTGTCATGTAGATTGGCTCTGTTTTACCCATTTTTAAATTTAGTAAGTAAATATCTGACTCTGCTTTTTTTGGTTCCTCTGTTATGTGGATTTCATGATTTCTATGTTATTGCTTCAAGTTTTGCCTTAACCTGCCCTTACAATGTCACATAATGTGCCCATTACGATGGCAGTAAAAACACTCAATTCTTCTAAATTGTCGTTCGCTTGTAGGCTGTCTGATTCAATTTCTGCCATTATTATTGTGGGTTTTCTTTGTGAAATCATTGTGTTTTGCTGGTCTGTTAATGTTGGCTGTTTCCCGCCTTTCCACAGAGCCCAGCGCTTCCACCCCATTTCTAACATGTGCTTTCCTCCTGACCTGAAGGACGGCACCATTTTGTGCTCCCACAATTACTCCTGAGTCCCTGACTGCGTCTCCATTGCGAGCGCCAACTCCAGCGCCTTGCTGAAGTCTAAATTTGTTTCTGACAACAACCTTCTTTGCAAGGCATCATCATTAATCCCACATACTTATCGGTCCCTTAACATGTCATTCATCGACGTCCTGAACTCTCAGTGCTCTCTCAGTTGTTTTAAGGTTGCTACGTAGCAAGTAGCTGTCTCTTCAGGGGTGTGACGCCTCAAATTAAATTTAAAATGCTGCATTGTTACCAAGGGTTTCGGCTGAAAGTGGCTTTTCACAAGATTTACCAACTCATCAAAGCTCTTTTAATCTGGGGCATTGGGTGCCATTAGACTATGAATTAGGTCATATGTTTTACTGCCACATGTCGATAAGAGGATCGCTCGCCTCTTCTCCTCCCCCATTGGCCATAAAAAAGAATGTGAGGCGTTCAATATAATGTGACCAGTCTTCAGTGGTCTGATCAAATGGTTCAATATGGCCAAACTGTGGCACACTGGAGGCAGATAACTTTGATGATTATTATAAAGGTTGTACTTGCAATTGCCTTGCAAGGTACGGCTTCAGTTGAATTTCCGTGGCTTCCTTTGGTGTTGTTGACTGATTGTGTTTTGCCTCATCACCAGTTTATTTTTAATCATTCAAGGGATGTGAGCTTCGCTGGCTGGGCCAGCATTTATTGCTCATCCCTAGTTTCTCTTGAGGAGGTGGTGGTGAGTTGCCTTCTTGGACTGCTGCAGTCCATGTGGTGTAAGCACACCCACAATGCTGTTAGGAAGGGAGCTCCAGGAATTTGACCCAGCGACAGTGAAGGAACAGTGATATATTTCCAAGTCAAGATGGTGAGTGACTTGGAAGGGAACTCCCAGGTGATGGTGTTCCCATCTATCTGATGCCCTTGTCTTTCTAGATGGTCATGGTCATGGGTTTGGAAAGTGCTGCCTAATGAACCTTGGTGAATTCCTGCAGTGCATCTTGTAGATGGTACACACTGCTGCTACTGTGTGTTGGTGGTGAAGGGAGTGAATGTTTGTGGATGTGGTGCCAATCAAGGGGGCTGCTTTGTCCTGGGCGGTGTCAAGCTTCTTGGATGTTGTGGGAGCTGCACTCATCCAGGCAAATGGGGAGTATTCCATCACACTCCTGATGTGTTCCTTCTGTCAGATCGCTTTGTGCAGTGAACACGGTTGCACGCCTATCTAATGGTGAGTGAGTTGGTAAACAAGATACTGCAGACAGAGACCAATGTAAGATGAAGCACATGCTGTTTATTAACACAAGTCATAGAGCACTAACACAATGTGTGCTTCTCCAACCAAACCCTATTCCAAACTATTGATAAACATTGTAGCCTTCGCTATGCAGCAATTGGGTAATACAGTCATGTGGTCAAACTGCTCACATTCTCTGAAAGATATATTGCACCTCAGGTTACCACACCATCTCTAATTGCCCTTGAGAAGGTGGTAGTGAGCTGCCTTCTTGAACCGCTGCAGTCCATGTGGTGTAGGTACACCCACAGTGCTGTTAGGGAGGGAGTTCCAGGATTTTGACCCAGCGACAGTGAAGGAACGGCGATATATTTCCAAGTCAGGATAGTGTGTGGCTTGGAGTGGAACTTCCAGGGGATGCTGTTCCCATGTGTCTGCTGCCCTTGCCTTTCTAGGTGGACATGGGCATGGGAGGTCTAAGAACTATTACACTGCCCATATCATCATGCGGTCAGCATTATGGGATTGGCAGGCCAGTTTTTTAACAAAACTGATTAAAAGGCAGGAAGGAAGTGGGGGTACATCCTTTGGAGATGCTCTGTATGTAGCGGGGGCATTTCCCTCCACCCCTCCTGCAGGATCTTCCCTCCACCTTTGTTGTTTGCCGCCTGGCCACCAAAACCCATCCCTCCACATCCCCCTTGCTCTCTCCCTCCACACCCCTAGTCTCCCTAATTCTATCCCATCCAGAATCCCAGACTTACCTATCTCCAGGATCCATGTTGTTTTCCCGTGGTCTGCTTGCTGTCCCAGCAACACCTACTACTGAATCCTGGTGCTGCTGGGGCTGCTGCAGCTGCCGGCAAACCTGATTGGCCAGCAGCTCTTGAGGGCAGGACTTCTGCCCACTTCCCTACTTTTATTTCATTGACTTTTCTTCTGGGTGCCAAGCAGCACAGGCCCCATGCCCCCATCCCACTCTATACTTTCTCTCCATGTATTTCCAATGTAAGCACCCTAGTTCTTGGCCAAATGGCACATTCCTGCTCCTATTTCTTTGTCTCTTGTCATAGCTCAGGTGGCTAATTCTATCAAGTTAGTTGTGCTTCCTTCATGGACAGGACCCCCACAGTGTGTTACACTTCCAAAAATCATACTTAACCTGGAGGCAGATTAACTGTACAATGGCACCCGGAAATGTAAACAATAACTAAGATGAGGGACTTCCTGGGAAATGTGCTCTGTCCTTAAAGCTACAGGGTTGACTATACTTTAATCACCAATGCATTTTGTGCTGACAGTTTTAGACGTTCTCCACTAAAAAGCCCCATGGGTAACATTTAGCCCTTGTCGGGCAGGCTCAGCGGAGGCTGCCCGCAATTGGAACCGAGATTTCACGCCCATGGGTCAATGAGGGCCCGCCCAGTGTGAAACACGAGTGGCAGCGCTGAGCGCTGTCTGTGTACCGGACCAGGGGGGAGGAGGGCAAGTGGCCCAAGCACGAACTTCATGCATGCGTGTGAGTGAGCCCTTCATAATGCCCCTGAGGCACGGAGCTGCCTCAGGGAGATGAAGGAATATATTAAAAAATTGTAATAAAACATTCCCCCTCAGGCAACTCTGTCACATGAGCAGATTCATGTTATTAATTCAACTGCAAAACTTTTATTTTATTTTTATTCGCTTTTGGAAACTTCATCCTGCCCGTTGATGTGGTTTCCAAAAAAATGCAAAGGCTGCTTGGCCTTTTCGCCTGCCCTCCAGGTTGGACAGGCAGCGGAAATTTTAATTTAATTGATTACTTAATGGCCTTTTAATCATCGGCGGGCGCGCTGCCGAACCCAGCACATTCCCGCTGACTGAACTACCACGCGACTGCGTGTTGACATCGCCACGCTCGGCCGACGTCAACACATGTCATTTCACACTCGAACGGGTCAGGAACGCGCCTGCCCGCCAAGCAAAAATTTCTGGCCCATTTGCTTCTCCCATGCCATTTCCTGTCAGCTAAGCTCATTTATTTTACATTCTTACTGTTTGTTTCACTTCTTTGGACATTTCAATTCGCTCAGATAAATGGCATTGGCCACTAGTTGTCCAATCCCTAAGCCTGTTCCAATACCTCTACCAATGGTCCACTTGTTCACTACGATTTACAGCTGTACCCATTTGGGAAACGATTTGTAACCATACTTCCCTCCAAATCATTGATAACCATTGAAAACTGCACTAGCCCAAGTACTGATCACTATGGTACCCAACTAGTCACTAAGTACAACACAGGATTAATGAGGATGATGGAAAGGGCCATCCCAACACGGGCTCTTATATCTCCCTTTGTTCTCTTCCTTACTTGCTTTTGCTTAGTTTGTATCTTCACACAAACTTTTTTCCCCTCTCTATCACACAGGTATACACAAAAGCAGAGTCTAGTGACGTAAGCTTTGGTTCAAGGTGAGTCCCAGTTTTTAACAGTTGTCCCTTTTCTGTTTTTGTAGTCCTGTAGCAAGAAAAGCAGGGGCCGGTTAGCTTAGATGGCTTGTGTGTGGCTCAAAATAATACCAACAGTAAGGGGTTCAATCCCCATTCTGGCTAAGGTAGGATTGGGGCCTTTTTCCTCACCCTGCCCCGTATCAAAATCATGGCATCACCTACAGTTCGGTGACCATCGAATAATCGAGGATGCGACCTGAAGAATAAGAATGGCACTTCACAACACCTTGGCGTTCTCCCCACATTGTTCTGCACAGTGTGCCAGAACTAGTGATCTGGAGGAAGTTGCACTGGGTGAATCACATAGTGCCTGTGTGAGCCGGAGCACGTGATGGTGACAGGAGAGAATGAAGAAGCTTCTGCCAGAAGACCGTTAGTAGCCTGCTCTACTCTGGGAAATTTGGCAGTACAGTGAGATTCTGCTGGGGCAATAAATTAGGGTTAAAGGTGAAAGGCTAGCCTCGCTAATCGGTGCATGGCCTTGCACTTGCTTTATTTACAATTACTGCAGACAATCCCACATTAGGCAAGAAACCCACAAACCTGAAGGCACTGGTGACCTTGCTGATACTGGCAGTGCCATCCCTATGGTG
The DNA here is from genome assembly GCF_017639515.1 of Carcharodon carcharias. Lineage (NCBI taxonomy): Eukaryota > Metazoa > Chordata > Chondrichthyes > Lamniformes > Lamnidae > Carcharodon > Carcharodon carcharias. The sequence continues at coordinate 109,510,715 of NC_054468.1, read as the reverse complement.
GAGGTTAACTGAAGGTTCTCTTGCAGCAGATGGCGCAGTGACCAACTTGGAGTCGGCAGAGGTGGTTCCTTCTTGATCATCAGCCTGTAGGTGTGCCTCAGCCTGCGGATATGGTTGGTGGCATTAAGGTACATGCCCGGCACGATGTGCTTTATTGTGTACCTCTTCAATGATGCAGTAGTGTGCTTGAGGCACTTTAAAACAATTCCCATCATTAATTTTAACTTGACTTGGTAACCACTAGCAGGGCACCACAGCACTCACCGCCCTTGTTGGACCTTCAGCTCCGTGAAAGTTTGTATTGTATAAGGTCCTTTTCACATCCCCTCTTTAGACAAGTTTTCCTTTCTGCTAACGTCTTGCAAATGCTTCAATTATAACCAGCTTTCAGACACTGTTTGGCAGTTCACTGCCATTCTTGGACAAAATGAAAATCTGGGAAAATGAAAACCAGGAGACCAATGCCACATTTGGATGGTGGTGGTGTCAGTTCCACCTGTTAATCGCTCAGTTTGACTTCTCTTGGTTACACATTTGTACTCAGTATGAAGACACAAATGCTATTGCATCAATTATGCGATGTACAGTTTATTATAACATTTCTCCTCCTATGGTTCATTCCTAAACTGCACTTAAATTTCACAAAGCAGATTTACAACTGTAAAAAAAAACCCTCGATTAAATAACATTACACATTTTGAGTAAATACGCTAAAACAAATTAAAACAGCCTTGTGTTTTGAAGTAATTTTGGAACTCATCAACCAGATTTAATTCATCTAGGAGAAGCTTTAACAAGTTAGCCACATTTGACCGCACTGCAAGATACCCTATCCTATTGTTCAGAAGAGTTTCTGAACGTTATTTTATGATGACAGGTCAGCATTTAGTATCCAGAACATGCAACAGGAGTTGGATTGTAACTACGTTAATAGTACTCCCATGGGGACACTAGAACGAGTTGTGAAGGGACTACTGAAGCCATTACTTTTCCCAATTAGAATTTAATTCATCTTCGTCTCCTCGTGGTTCAGGCTATGAGACATACAAAAGACCTATTAAGTTGCAACATTACAGCCCTCAGAGTTATGTCAGGTGTTGACCAGTGGAGCTCACTGTGGAATGGGTCAGACTGCTGCAAGAAAAATGGACTTGGAGAATGTTGAAAGTGTCTCCGAGGGTCAGCAGAATTTATGGTGGACATCTGTTGTCAGTCTGCAGGGGCCGTAGAGAGTAGGAGTCCAGATGGAAACCTTTTTCTCCTGAACAGCGGAAAGACAGATCAGTCCACAGTGCAGGGCTGGGTCCTGCTGGATAGGCCTCGTTACTGCAGACGCTCATCACGGTGGGGTGTGTGGGCAAGGCTGTCGCATCCAGAGAGATTTAGCGGGCTACAATTCATGTTTTTGGCAGTCAGGACTCCTGGGTGGAGGTGCTCACTGCAGGCATTATTTTATCCCCCACACTCTTATTGGCCTAGTTTATTACAGGAGCACGTCTGGTGAGATCATTTATTACCAGGCACGGTGGTAGGACAAGTTCATTTATAAAAGAGGATTTTAGCACACAGAGTGAGATCACGTCTTTCCCCTTTCAGATGCCCAAGCTGTAGGTGGTGAAATCATCTATTTTCTTACATACTTAACACGATTGGCTGGGGACTGACTTTAGTACATCTAACCGAGTTTATTTGCCAGGGAGGTTTCTTGATGTGAGCACTCATCCTGTCCATTTTCCCCGCTAACTTCAGATCAATTAATTCAAAAGCCTCTGCTTGAGCAGGCGTGCAAAACTTTTGCGGGGCGTTGGCTGGAAGCAGTGTCAGGGAAAAGAAAAATACAAACACGCCAGGAATAGAGGCAGTGGCTGAAGACACTGCAGTCATTTCACTTAGAACGTGTACAGTAAATGCTTTAACTGGCCAAGGCTGCCAGAAACCTTGCCTTGCCTGCCTGCTTGTGAACTTGTGACCTCATTCCCATGGAGGACAATTTAGATGAAGACAAGAGACGTGCCGAGTGATTTGCAGGTGAGATGTGTGGTCCTGCCCCTGCTTCTCCTTCACCCCACCACATCGTCAATACTCCTTAAAAAGCTCATAAAGGTATTTGATAGTTATCCCATCCTGTACCAACTCGTGTTAATTGTCTACAGGCTTCACCACACTTTGCATTTGGGAAATATTTGGCCGGGACACAAGAATAAACTGATCTAATCTGCAGGTTCGTACTTCTATCACTCTGACTAATTTTCTCTACCGCCTCGCATCCCCCCCTCCCCCACCCCCTACCCCTGCCCCCACCCACCCCCCCCAAAATGTCTAACTTTGTCCCCTGTCCTGAATTGTACATGAGCACCAACTTCCTCCCCGTACTACAACAGAGGTTCTTCATGTATTCGCCATGGCTGTGAGTGTTGGGACTTTATTTGAATATGGGGTAACATCACAGTTGAGCCCTCACCTGAAATCCATACCCACTAGCATGACAGTGGCTGCAGCCACATGACAATGGCCCTGGTTGAATTTATTGGCACCACGGGTGGGATTTTCGTTCCCAGGACCTGGCTCTGCCATTGAGGTGAAATGCGCGTCGAGAACCCACAAATGCTAGTGGCAGCACTCGTGGGTGGCGGGGTCGTTGGGGGGGTTGGAGTGCAGAGGGGGAGTGCGGTTGATTTTGAAGGAGGTGGCCAATTAAGTGGCTGCCTCTGGGTGACCCGTCCAATTAAGGACAGCGGGTGGGCTCCCAAAGTCTGGAGGCTATCCAGCAGTCAAAAATCAACAGCCACACCATCAGAGGTGGACGCTGTTGAAGAATGCAGGGATGCTCAATGGTGCCTCTATTTCCAATTCCTGGCCACACAAAAGCTAAAGAAGATGAACATAAGAGTTGGGCCTGATGTACATGAGGAGGAAAGGCCCCATAGTAATTGGCAGCCTTGGAGTATGAGACAATTTTTGGAGCAACACCAGCCCAGTTGAAGCCCCGTGGCTCCAACGTCCAATCAGCCTCAAGGGAATTAATTGATTACCCATTTCCCTCCCATTTTGCACTGCCCATCCCCCTCCAGGCCCCCACACCACCACCACCATCCCACCGCCACAAACCTCCACATTTGCCTCCACGGGCCATTGAAAATTCAGCCCATCATTCCCGCCAGGATTAATTTTACACATAGAGGGGAATTTTATAGCCCCTTCCACTGGCCAGGTTTTCCAGTCCCGCCAAAGTTGATGAACTTTTGAGCAGCTCGCTTGAGACAAGGCCCTAAAATTCCTCCCAAAACATGTATTATTTACTATCCTCCACTCACTGCATTTCGCTGGAGAAATTACCCTGCTCTTATCGGGAGAAGTTGCTTCAGTTTTAGTCGTGAATTCTGTTTGCTGCAGTTCATTCAAACTTTTTAAATAGACTCTGGCCAGGATTTTCCATGTGTCGGGTGGTCACAGAGCCACCGCCTGTGATCAGCTCCGCACTGCGATTTCACACGGGCCGGCCAATGAAGGCCTGCCCAGCGTGGATGGCGAGCGGTAGCACTGAGCGCTAGCTGTGCGGCCAGGGGGAGGAGGCAGAGTCAGGTCCAGCATTCTTTTGCGCATGCGTGTGGAAGAGCACCTCACCCTCCCTGAGGCACGGAGACTGAAGCACTTTTTAACGAAATTATTAAAAACATTAAAAATTTAATGAAACATGTCCCCTCATGTGACATTTTTGGGCCCGCCTCTGCACGCCAAATGTAAAATTCTGTCCTCTGTGTTGCTAAGTAAATGCTGTAAATCCTGGGTAAATCCTGCCCATCACTAACTGGCAGAATAGTGGACACTCTGGCCAATTTTTCACCCTAGTAGCGCTGCTTCTCTGAAAACAACTGTAACAGTCTGACTGCTCCCTGGCGGGAATCAGTTAATTCAGCACAGAGCAGTGATTGAACCTGCTGTCTGCCTGGGTTTGCTCAGCTCCTTACAAAACTGGGCAGCGCACCCACCAGCTGAGCACACCTCTTCATATTGTGGGCTTTACTTTCATCACTTTGTCACCCGGCGAACTGCTCACTGTCACACAAAACACCTGACTATTATTTGCAGTTGCAAAAGAACTTGTTCCATGTTTAGAAAACACTTCTTCACGTAAAGGCTGATCGTAGGTATATGGGGGCACCCTCCCACGCAAAGCAGTGAGTGCTCACACAATTAGTCATTCTAAATCTGAGTTTGGTAGATCTTGCCCAGCCAAGTCTATTGAAGGATATGGAGTCCAAGACAGGTGGGTGGAGTGAGAATACAGCTCAGTCATGGTCTTATATGGTAAAACAGGCTGAAGGGGCTAAATGGCCTACTCTTGTCGCTATCTTCTCATGTACTTACTTGCATGGTGCCACCTTGTGACTTACCTGTTGAAAACTAGTTTAACTGTTTTGAAAATTGAAGTGCACAAATAGCATTCGAAAATGGTGTTTATCAGTCATTACAATCGTAACACTGTCAACACATTTCATTTGTCACCAGCATTTTCCATAATTCTGTTTACATATATCAGCTACTCTGGGAAAAAGATAACAAGTCATTTTGATGTTTTAACAGATGATATGCTATTTTCACCTTCCTTAACTTTGTCCTCCTTCATTCTTGAAGTTGATTCTTGCTGGGATGCACTTCCAACACAGCAAGAGATCTAAGGGTGCAGATTCACAAAGCTTCAAAAAAGCAACACAGGTCAACAAAGCCATCAACAGTGTAAACAAAGTTCTGGGGTTCATGACTGTTGTAGGCTGGCCGAGTTGTGATCGAGTTGATCTGCAGACAACTTTCTAAGTGGAAACATTAAGTATATTTACAATATACTCAGCTGCAACTAAACGTGTGCTTTTAACTCCAACTCTATCTCTACACTGACTGCTGAGGCAGCCCGTGCTACTCTCCTATTGGCTACTACAGATCATGTGATTTTTTTCTAGCACATATTATTCTTAAAGGTACATCACTCTAAATAAAACCATAATTACTACAATTACTAAACTGGTGCTGGTGTGTTACAGCTTATTCAGGGAGGCCAAGTTGCTATGGCAACTTTTACATGCATGCTGTAGTCTGGAGCTATTGGTAGAGGCTCCAACTGCCTTTCCACCACATGGCCGATCAGAAATCTCTCCCACTCTTACCCCCGCCATCAGCCTGTGTTGGAAGGATTTACAGCTTCATACTCAACCTGTTTGCATTACCAGAGTGCTAGAATTCAAAAGCAGCAAAGATATGTTAAACTTATGAAGAAAATTGGGTGGATCACACCTGTGTCGTGCAGTTTTCATCTCCATCATGCAAAAAGGATATGGAAGCACCCTAATAAAATGGAAAAAATAATTACATGCATGATGCAAGAACTGAGAGGTTACAACTACCAACAAAGATTGAACAGGATGTCACTATTTCCTCTAGAGAAGCCTGAGAAGTGACCTGCTAGAGATCTTTAAAATTATGAAGGGGTTCAGTAGGTTAAATATACAGATGATGTTTCCAGTTACAGGAGAGTCCAAAACTAGTATAAAACATAAGTAAAATAAACATATCCAAGATAGTCATGATTAAATCCAATAAGTTTCAGGAGAAACTTCTTACACCTAGGAACAAGCTGAGGTGTTTCCACAATTCTTTCAACCAAGTCAAGAATACTGAGAAATGCACTAAATAACCTGCCAAATATTTTCAAGGAGGCGGCATGTCCACAGAACCCCATTAGACAACAAATCATGTCCCTTTAACACAGTAATCCCTTTCAGACTTTCATATATATTTTTCCACTTCCAATATTAATGAAAGAACTTTGTGAGATCTACATCATTTGACTGTCCCGCTGCCCTTTCAGGCTAATAACCTGTTTCCACATGTCATGGGCTTACATTAAAATCCACAAGACTCAGATTTCTGGATTGTCAGTTTCATTGGGATTGTGTCAGTTTGTGTGAAGCAGTTGGGCAGTTTTTGCTTGCTCTCTAGATTCAGATGTATGAAAGCAGTGCAGCTAATAGTGGCTGTTTCTGTTTTTCGCTCTGGAGTGATAAATCCAAAGGTACAACCGCTTCTCTCTCTGAGCTTTGCAAAACTGTCGGTGCCAGAATCCAAATTAACTACACGTATAGAACCCAACACCGGAGATATTACAACTTCAGGTCTACTCAAGTGTAGAAATATTTAGAGGGTCATATTACCGAGTTTAGAATATAGCCTGGTAGTTCATGCTATTGAATGGATTGTTTGCAGTCTACAGGTTTAAATCTGAACTCCTGCTGTCAATTACTCATGTTCTCTTGCCTGTGTTGACTCATCTTTTTTATTTGTTTTAGGCTCAACCACTAGGTGGAGCACTTTGCGATTGTCAAGGAAGAAAATAAATCGAGCAGAATCTGGCTGTTCCAGTGTCAACATCTGACAAACCCCAGGTGTAAGGTAGTCAATCATTGGCTAGGTAACTCAGGCATCACCTTACAGCGAAACCTATAAGTGTGGATAAAAGCTGCAACATGAATCTATTGAGAGGGTCAGTGGGGATGGTCCAGTGGCTTTGGGTCCTTCTCTTTTCTAGTCCTCTTTCCTGTTTCCTTTTCATCTGTTCACCTTAATCTTCCCTTTACTCAGTACTTCTAGTGTGTTTGTAGGGGGTTAACAAGTAGTTATTTTCCCTCTCCAGCAACCACAGAGGCAAATTTATCCCAGATAACTAAAGAACTTATATTGACCCTATGATTTGTGGAATTGCATATGGAGGGGTAGCAGGGGTGTGGGAAACCTCACTCACCAATCGACTGTAAAGAGCTGGTAAGCACTATCCTAGCCCCCTGGTAGAATGAGACAAAACGCAGACCCATAAGGAGATGTCTGATCCAGACCATGCAGCCAGATTCTCATCCTGACCTTTCCCTGACAACTACATCAGAATTTCATGCAGTAAATGTGCAGAATTAAAAATTGTAGTTAACTGTGCAATATCTCATATTATAAGCAGTGGTTCCGGCTAATTGGAATTCAGTGAGGCAAGGGAGACAGCAGAACAAAAAAAAAATGATGTCTAGGTTGTATTTCAGTCCCAGGTATTTGACTGATTTCTGTCACATTATAATTTAAATTGTGCCTTCTCCTTCCTGACAGCAGAAATAGTTCACTTGTAAAGCAGTGGAAAGCGAATCCCGGGGTACACGTTGGGAAGAGTTGAAATGCCAATGCTCCACCAGAGAGAGATAGCTGCAGTGTTTACTGTGTCTTAAGCAAACACTGTCATGTAATACTAATCGATGGTGGGGGAATAACATTGCATCAGGGAAAACAAAGTTTGTGGCTTGAGGAAGAAAACTCCCACAGAATGATCCTTTCCACTCAGCTGTCCTTCAACGTGGAACATTGCCATTTATATATTTATATATATTATAAAGATTTCTTAAAAGTTTCAAAACACCCAACCTATGTAATCATAAACTTGGCAAAAGCCCCTGGAATGTACACCATTCTGGTTCTTCTACAATTTTCCGCTGATGAATCTTTTATTCCCGAACTGGTTTCCACCCTAGCAGTTCAGATACACAGCAAGTCAGGACAAATTTAACTCCAAAGAAACAACTTGCAAGAGAGCTGTCATTCTGACAGTTAATGAATTATGGCTCTATGATCCCATAATTGCTCAGTACCACTGGATAAAATATCATGGTATGAGTTTTGACAGTGCGAGGTTGATTTGTTTAGGCACGGGTTACTGCCGCAGATGCTAAAGCCTGTTTGAAATTGTCCCTTTCAGCTCCCACTGCCACACAAGAAATATTTGCGTCCAACATTTTTCACTGTCAATAGTTCTTCAATTGCTGGCTGCCCATCCTCCGTTTTGGGGAGCTTTTAAGTTGTGCTTGCCAGCAAGGATCACAGCAGGTGGCCCATTTGTGAATAATTTGCGTATTTTCTCCCTGTGAAACTAATGAGTTTTACAGAAGTGACTCTAAATCTGTGCCATAAAACCTATTTCCAAAAATAGCACTGTGAAAAGACTAGCATGTTTCATAAGAGCATAGCACATTTTAAGACTGACAAAGAAACGATTTGACCGAACAAGTCCATCCCTCTCTGTTATTTCTCAATCCATCTTCTTATCTCGCCATCATGTCCCTCATCCCCCCCTTCTCCAGAACCTCATTGATTATTTAACTATTTATATCATTCCTTTGTTTTGTGGTTTCCTGGTAATTAATTTCACATCTCTGTTGTACTTTTCCTATCCTTGTGAGTTGTGAATAATTAATATTTTCACCATCATTGAAATGATTTTGAAATGCTCTTCCTGATATATATTAATGACCTAGACCTTGATGTACAAGGCACAGTTTCAACATTTGCTGACAATATGAAATGTGGAAGCATTGTGAAATGTGAGGAGGGTGGTGTAGAACTTTAAAAGGACATAGACAAGAAGGTGGAATGGGCGGACAAGTGGCAGATGAAGTTCAATGCAGAGAAGCGTGAAGAGATTCATTCGGATAGGAAGTACATGGAGAGACAATAAAAAATAAAGGGTACAATTCTAAAGGGGTGCAAGGGCAGACAGACCTGGGTGTATATGTGCATAAGTCATTGAAGATTGCAGGACAGGTTGAGAATAAAGCATACAGTATTCTAGGCTTTAGAAATAGGAGCATAGAGAACAAGGGCAAGAAAGTTATATTAAACTTGTATAAGACACTGGTTTGGCCTCAATGGGAATATAGAGTCCAGTTCTGGGTGCCGCGCTTTAGAAGAGACATGAAGGCATTAGAGAGAGTGTAGAAATGATTCACAAGAATGTTTCCAAGGATGAGGAACTTCAGTAGATTGAAGAAGTTGAAATGGTTTTGTTTTGAGAAGAGAAGGTTGAGAGGAGATTTGATGGAGGTATTCAAAATCATGAGGGAACTGGAAAGAGTAGCTAGGGAAAAGTTGACAGAAGGATTGAAAACCAGAGGGCATAGATTTAAGGTACTTGACAAAAGAAGCAATGAAGAAAGGAGGAGAAATTTTTTCATACATTGAGTGGTTAAGGTCTGGAATGCACTGCCTGAGAGTGTGGTAGGGGCATTCAAGAAGAAATTGGATTATTATCTGCAAAGGGAAAATGTGCAGGGCTACAGGGGGAAGGCAGGCACTAGTAGCATTGTTTATTCAGAGAGATAGTGCGGACATAACGGGCTGAGTGGTCTCCCTGTGTGCTGTGACAATTCTGTAATTCTGTGAATGAAGTAACAAGCGTGTGCAACTTTAACAATTAAAGGTTTGGTGATACAAATTGAACTTGTGACTGTGCTGAGTAAAAGAGGCAACCCCATCTACTGTAATTTATGCAGCTGGTTAGCAACTCAAATACACCTGGGACATGGCTGGAGAGCACTTTAAATGACATCTTTGAAGTTTTATTATAGGTGTTGATGCGATGCAAATTTGTTTCAAATCTGCAATGGAGAACGTTGCAGAATTCACGTTCCACCTGTTTTGGGTATACTGCAGCAGGGTGAAGCTAACATGCTTTGAAACTACCTCCTGAAGATGGTGTTAACACAGCTTCCCTTTACTGGACTTCTTTACGCTTGAATTGCATTGACTGCACACAGCCAGTGCCCACTCTTTCAACGACGCCTGCACAATGAGTCTTCACCTTTCACCTACGTCTTGTCAATCTGAGAAGATATTTGTGCAGTGTTGAGTTTAGTGATATTTTAGTTTAGCTTTTAACAGTAGCTAAAACCTTAATCATGCTGATTAGAAAAGAGACATTCCCCATCAATGGATCCCAATATCACTTGGTAATGGCTAAATTACTGGATACTCAAACATTACCAGCCAACAAAGTGAAACAGCCACACACAGACACGGAATTTAAGAAATAATCAGGTTTTTCTTTGGAATAATCAATTGAATTACAAGAAAAGTCACAGGAACACAGGTCTTCTAGATGCACAATTTCTGAAAGGCCCAATTTTAATACAATACAACACAAAAATACAATGCTGCAGATGCTGGAAAGCTGAGATAAAAAGAGAAAATGCTGATCCAATGAAAATTCATCCCCCCACCCCACTTCACCTCATCAATAAGACACCACTAACTTCCACTAAAAAGCTACAGACTTTTGGCTGCCTCCACAGATTTTCTGTCCCACCTTCGATGGCAGGACCCGAGTGTTCCGGCCACATTGCCTGAGGGTGTGGTGGAGGCAGATTCAAGTGAGGCTTTCAAAAGGAGAATTGGATAACAATCTGAAACAAAAAAATTGTTGGGCTTCGGGGAGCAAGTGCAGAGTGGGACTGGGCAGAGAGCCAGCAGAGACATAATGGGCTGAATGGCCTCCTTCTGTGCTGTGACCATACCATGATTCTATAATTCTCATTAGCCTTCCTGTCTTTGTTTCGATTTCCAATATATATCAGTTTTAAGAAAAGAGGTTGTGGACGGTGGGGGTGTGGTGGAGTTCAAAACCTCTGCGTTTTATTATAACTCAGTTGACTAAGCATTAATATGGCCAAAGTATTTAAAGTATCTAATGATTAAAAATGATATATTTTGGATTTAATAATCCAAGAATGCAAGAGGTATAGAAGCCAAGATTTTTCTATGTCGTTCGCAAGATGACAAGCAGAATTCAATCAGACGGTTTTACAGAGTGGTTTACTTTAATTACTATCTACCTGTATTACAGTAATGCCTAAGTAAGTGTTGACAGCTGACATGGTTGGTGGGACTCCTATGAGAACCACAAGTACCTGGCCTGACAGTTTTATTGCTGACTAATGCGACATCCACACTGCAGCTCACAGCCTCAGAATGATAGCCTCAATGTTGATTCCAGCCAGACGTGCACTTTGTGTTAAACGTCCTGGCTCAATTTTGCATCTTTTCATCTCCGCGTTCCATGCTTGCATGGTCGCAGAGCTTCCATCCCAGCCTTCGCATCTTAAGTGATCATATTGCGCAGGTAACGGTGTTCACCATCTTGAAACATGTAAGTCATTTACAGGTAGATTTTACGAGTGCCCTGTGCAACTTCCAAACCCAGTGGGGTGATGCGCCGGAGTTGTGCTATATAGGGTCAATCTGCTGGGGTCTGAGAATATGGCCTGAATTTTCGATTCCGAGTCGTATGCGCAGGATTGGGGATAATTCCCTGCTCCGTAAACCTGACCGGAAAAAACTGCCCCAGAGGTTTCAGTTTTCAGTCCGGTGGCAGGGGTGGGGTGTGGGGGCTGATGGATGGGGCGGGCGGGGGGGGGGGGGGCTTGGGGGGCGATGGGGAGGGCACAGGTGAAAATAAGAGTCATGGCGAGCTCCACCTGAAAGTGTTCGGAGGCTGCGGGTGCAGAGGTGGGCTGGTCAGGAGGCCTGCCTCAGTGTTCCGGTACTTTGGCGGAGATATCAAAAAATGAATAAAACTAAGAAATCAGTCCTCCAGCGCTTGCCCCTCATAACCCCTCACACAGCCCCACTCCCCCGCCCAAACACACACTCTCCGTGCTGCATCCATGCTAACCCATGCTATCTCATGCCCCCCATAGCCCCTCATACCCTCCATGCCGATGTATGCTCCTCCACCCACTTCCTTTGGCCCCACACCCTACATGCCAACGTATATCCCTCCAATCACTCCACATGAACCCACATACTCTGTATGCAAACCTATGTCCCTCCACTCACCTACATGGCTCTTTATAGTCTGTATGCCAACTCATGCCCCTCTACCCACTCCATCGCCCTTTATAGCCCCTATGCAAACTTAGCACCAACTCATGCCAACCCATATCACCCATCCACCACTCTTTGCCCTTACACCTACCATGGCAACACACGCAGAATCCTCAATAAGCAGACCTCCAGACACAAGCTGAGATTGAATAAAATTCTTAGGTGTCTATTGATGAGTTTACTATTTTTTTAAAAAAATCATTGATAAAAAGAGACATTCACTACATCTAACTTCCTTTAATCCTTTATGAAAGCAAGCATTTGTATCCATGGTCCCACTTCAAGGAGTTTATGACCACTTGGAACTGTCAATCAAACTGTGAACTGACAGGCACCCCACTGTGATAATGCAAGGTTGTGAAATCAGTCAAGCAGCATGCGTGACCCATGTGACCCAAATACTTTACAGAGTTTTGAAACATTTCGCATTTGTGTGCCCTTGCCTGAACTCCATGCTTTTCCAAACATTGGAATACTTTTTTCGGACTGTCATCATGAGTCTGCCTGTTAGGAGCTGAAATTAATATGTCATCTAAATAGCTCGCTACTCACAGAATTCCTGGCAAAATTTCGTTCATCACCCTTTGGAAAATACCAGGGGCTGGAGAAACACCAAATGGTAGCCTATGAAACTGAAATATACCCACGTGTGTTGTTAATAGTCAAATAAGACTTAGACTCATCATCTAACTCAAGTTACAGAAAGGCATTTGTCAGATCTAACTTTGAAAAAAATCTAGTCTGCTGAAAACAATGTGAAGAGTTCCTTCATGTTTGGCAAAGTCTCGGGGGTTTACATTCCGGTACCTGATTTACAGTTACCTTATAAGCTCCATATACTCTTACACAATCAACTGACGTTGGCAGTACTATGAGAGTGGTCCAATTACTCTGTTTTACTTTAAAAATAATGTTCTCCTTCTCAGGTCTTTTCAGTTCGTGCTCTACTGTCTCTTTTACAGGAAGAGGCCTGCAATAAACTGGTCTTACGTTTCTCTGGATCCAAGAACTGGCTTTATATCCTTGAATCAGTTTGCTGCTTCACTACATCTGAGGGCACTTAACAACACGTCGTCTAGCGTTGTGAGTTTTGATTGTGTCTGAGAAAAACTCGTTCCAATTCAACTTAAGTACTGTTGACCAGTTTCTTCCTAACGAGGCTGGTTTTTCATCCTTCACTATTATGATGGGCAATTTTGCACTGGAACCGACACACTTTCCATTATGGGGATTTTCCTTCCTCCATAACTATGCAATTCGATGTGTGATTCCTCCAGATGATGCTGACTCAACTTTTGATGATATAACCATTTAGGAGTCATGCTGACTGACGTATCCATGTGACCTCCATGTTTACCAGAGCTCCATCCAATATTAGTTAGACTAAGATGCCCTGCGAATTTCCACTGGACATCCTCATCCTTCAGATCAAATAGGATTCAGCTGACCCCTCATCAGCCTGGTGCTGCTCAACAACTGTATGCAGTGACTGCCATTTCCTCCAGCCAGTGGTTTCTCCGTTTACAATCTGTTAACATGCCCTGGCAAAGTGACTCTTCTTCATGCAGCTGTAGCACTCTTGTCTTCAGGAATGGACAATTCTGTGTCCAGTGTTGGTTTGAGCACTGGTAACAGGACTTTTTAGTATCCCTGCTACTACTAACTGCTGCTATTAAGGCCATCTACTTACTCTGCTGCAGCTTATTTACTTCAACAATACAGATGAGTTGTAGTGACTTGATGACTTCTGTCGTGTCATGTTCCACCATGTCCATGGACAATGCTATTTGGCAAACTATGCCAAAAGTTAACTTTGGCGATGTCAGTAACTTACTATGAATACATTCATTTTTTAAACTGCACACAAGCCTGTCCCGCAATACTCTCCTCCGAAATTCTCCAAAATTACAATGGATGGACGCTTTTCTCAAAGCCATGATAATGTCTCCAATGCCGCAATGGGAAACTGATTCCTGTTCCAAAACTATAGCTTCCTGCAATCTGCAATGGCTTGGGACAGTAGTGCTGCTCAAGTTTACACAAAGTGTCCAACAGCAGTGTGTCATTTGGCTTAGCAAGGGTGTGCAAATTCTTGAGCATTTCATACAGTCCTGGGCCTGCTTCTGTCAGAAATATTGTTCTTTTCCTTTCTCCCACTGCCAGATTAACAGCCAAATTATCAGGAATATTATTAGCAATGAAATACATCGCTAGCCGCTCAATGTGTGCACCAAAAGACTCTTGGTCACTACTCTCCCAGTCGCCTAAAAATAATGGATTAAATATTGATGCAGCTATCTTCGAAGATCAGTCCACCCACATGCACAGAGAGCCTTCTCTCTAAGACTGGATTTTTAAAACTACCTCTCAGCAAAAAAAAAAACCTTCACAATTCCTCTACTGGTTTGCTGGAAATCTTCTTCAGCTAGGGACATCCACAATCCCACCTTGTTGCCAGACTGTGATATCTTTGCAGGACAGAAAAGAGACAGTGTACAGCACTTGGAGTTCAAATTTCACACCTGAAAACTGGTTTATTCCAGTTTGACTATATATACATACATAAATACACAGATGCCCACAAGAGAGTGTTATTACAGTCCTGTTAAACTATTCATAAAGAATAAGATCCAGTGCATGTAATTTGTCTTCATCACTACACAATGTTCTGCCAAGCATTTTTCCTGGTGAGGCATCTAAATTATATCATCAATACAATAAACCTTTATTTATATTTTATGTTAGATTTTTTTGATAATTAATACTCCTGTTGTTTTCCAAGCCATTCAACTTATGGTCAATAATGTTAAAGTAACATTTAACACTACAAGGCTAATCCTTGGGGTCAGTTAGTAAGAGTTGGTAGCAGTTGAAATACTGACAGTATTTCTTCTAGTTAAATGGGTTACAAGGGCTTTAAATGCGTAAGTCAGATTGGAGCTTCATGCAAATGAGGTGTGCCTCAACATTCTGCATTAACCCAAAAATATCTGCACCAATCAATCTTCACACATATTTTCAAAGACATCAGAATAAATCTACATGTGCCTGATTCCATTGGACACTGCTAAAGCTGCATCTTGACCAACGGTCAAGCCTCAGAGTCATTTTGGTGAGCTTCTTGCACTGTACAAACACTGGCAGGCAGCTCACTGACTGTGGGAGTGGGACATCTGGTGGCTCCTCTATAGACATGAGCTAGTTGGACGTTAAAGTGTCAGGTGCAAGGGAGGGGCTTGCAAGAAAGAGCAATAAAGAAGGAACCTTTTTTTTGCAAGGCTCACCAATATCAGAGCCACAACCTTTTTCCGGGTTTTCAGGACTGAGAACTCAGGTCTCAATGGTGGGTTCCACTGAGCAGAGCACACACCACCCAGCAGAATACCAAAATTACATCACGGCCCTACATGCGGTGCAGGAGCCTGTTTTCCCATGTTGTAGATAGGCTGCGGCCTGTATCAGATGGGAGCATGATTATCTCCTCCCAGCCTACTCCAAAATCAAAGCAGGGTGGACATCACTAGAAACAGTACACAATTTGAAGTACCTCGTCCCTAATACATCGAGGAGAATTGGTTCTCTTAGTTTCTTGATGTCTCTCACAATCCAATAAACAATTCCATCTCTTACCTTTGATGGCTGCATTAGTTCTTCATCAATCAATAAGCCAACCTTGGAAACTAGTAAAAGCTGATCAAGCTCCTGGGTAAGTATTTACGACACCAAGGTAGTTCTGAATATGACACGTGAAAGGAAATAATTACAGTGAGAGTGCAACGAGACATTGGGTTACAGCTCAATCAGTCCACATATCCAACAATCCTTTTGACATGATTGGAGAGGGAGAAACAATCAGTGGGGATGGACAGGGTGGGGTATTACTTTGAACTGGGTGGATTAGAGTATCGCTATGACAAGGTGAAGGTGGAGAGGGTTAATTGACTGGCAACTGAGAAGGTCTAGAAGGAAGATGAAAACCTTCATGTATTGGAGGGCAAGGCAAAGTTGAAACATCAATATTAATATACTGGCTCCCTATGTTCAAACAGATCGTACATTATAAGGCACGGGGGGTAGATATTGGTTTGTGTTTCTCCTATTTCTTGGGTGTAAAATTAACACAATATATCCTGATAAAGGGTGAATTTATGCTGTAACTGTAGTGTCGATGTGAAGAAATTTTGCCGCATACCATTTCAACTGGTGATTTTGTTTTTGGTTTCAAGCATCTCTAACATCCCAGTCAAATGGGGGCCTAATTACAAAGGCTAAATTGCAGTATGATGATGTAATTCTGATGTGCGCAAGATTTTAACTGCCTGTGGACCATGGCCAGCACATTCTCAGAGCTGCCAGCAAAAGTAGGAAGCAATGATTGGGCCTGAAGAGGCCCAGCTAAGTTTTAATTTTGATGCGGTTCCTCACAGGCAGGAAGGAGCTTATGTGTTCTGACTGGTTTCACAAGGAAACCTTAGTCCTCTTTTTCCCGGGTTTTTCCCCTGATCGTCCTGTACCCCCATCCTGCCTCTTGCCTTGGACCCTTTCCTTGGCTACTCATTACAGCCAATGACCATGTGACTTCCCATGCAATGCTGCCACGTCATCCCTGCCTCCTTAGAGATGGAGTCAACGAGACAGGGGGCAGGGAAGGGCTTTACTCGCCTGCACCTCACATAATGGGGTGGGGATGGACAGAAGACCACACGCTTTGCCCTCCGCATCCTTGAATCCCTGCCCAGGTTCAAATCAAATTATTGGGTAACAATGCATTCAGGCACTGTAGGTGCATTGCCGGCTCACAGTGATATATCAGTAAATGTGAAGTGAGAACGTGCCCGATATGCATGGGGTGGCTCCAATATCTGAAGCTCTCTGTGGGCAATGAGGAATGGCCCTCACAGAGACCACAATGTGGGCAATTGTAACTAGGGGGTAGGATTTTCCGGTCCCACCCACTGCGAGAATTGCCACGAGCTGGGCAGGAAATTTGACGGACCAGCAATAGATCTGTTGACTTTGGGACTTTCCGGGGCTGGAAAATCCCATTCTCTGTCTTTAATGTTGAAACATCACATCACACAACAATTACATCCCAATAAATTTAGAGCAACATCATTTACAAAGTTCTGGGCTATGCCACTAACATTAATGCAAGCAATAAAAGCATCCTTTAACCAAACTGGAAATATTAAAACCTCAGATGGTTATTTGGAACGTATAACTGCATTCCCTGATGTACTAAAATGGCAGTCAATGTCAATTATACAATAACAGAAGAGATGGAAAGGAACCAATTTTGGGAGAAGCTGGCTCAGAAAATTAGTATATTTAAAATATAATAATTTAGACAGGAGGTAGGTCTGCACTGGTGCTTCAGGCAGTACAAACTCTTAGGCATCAAGTTACATAAAATTAGAACCCAATATGAGATATGTACAAATTAATGGAACAGCATGTAACGTTTATTCTGCTACTCCATGATTCTAATCCCATTTAGCACGGCCTCGTATAAACCGCATCAACACATCCCTTCCATGTTGGTAGGATGACAGCTGTGTGAATGTAGTGTGTGATACACAAACAATGTAAGTTCACTGTGCTGGAATGAGGGAATGCCAAACTCAGGTCCATAGTATTACAGTGGAATTTAGTTTTACTGATCACTGCTGGTAATAATTATAAAGATGTGGGAGTGCTTAAATCAAACTTGCAAAGACACATTTATATTCACACTGCATTTTCCATCAGTTCCACTGATGCTTGGATCTCCACCCTCCAACCTCAGCCGATGTCTTCTGTTATCTCAAAACGCAGAGCTGCCATGCTGTTGATGAAATGATGAACTGATGGTGTAGAATGAGCGGCCATTGGCTATTTATAAATCCTGGTTCTGGCAAGACCAGTACATGGTGCTATTTACAACATCTTCAAACAACTGGCTGCTGAATCTTTGGAGAAGCCATCATTTACTTAATGGATATGGTGACACTTCAGCCACAGATGAATTTAACGCTGGCCTCAGGAACTCCACAGCCTGACACCTTTAGAAATGCAACCAGATTCCCGCCAGCTTTATAAGTAAGTTAAGCAGCCAACTGCTCTGCCAAATTAGCCCTGCCAGCATGCATAGAACAGTGGGTTCAATTTAGTACCAATCTGTTTTCAACAAATCCCCACATATAGTAAAGCATCTTGAAGTGCTCCTATTTGAATCATTGTAACTCTGCATTAAAACCGCTCCTGTATAACAAATGGATTGCCCTTTTAGAATGCAAATGACCCCTTCTTGCAAATCAGGATATTTGTTATTCCTTCTCCTCACTGATGGGTCATCGTGTTACTTTCACCTTCCAACTGCCTTTCTGTTTTTGATTCCCTTCTGTTTCAGTGTCATTTTCACCTGAGAGTTGCATTCGACTCATTTGAAGTGATTATGTTAGAGTTGAGAAATATAGATTTAGGCAGCACTTTTTAAACAATGGCAGCAAAGAAACATTCACAGCCCAACACTAACGATTGACTGCAAGCCTGGTTGTTAACATTGATTTTCAGCCGATGAAAATCCTATTTTTAAAATGCATTGCTTTCCCCCCCACAGTTCCAACTGGGAAACAGGTTAGAAAGGGAAGTGATTTAAGTAATGAATGTAGCAGATTACAGCTAATGTTGCATTCGTAACCAGGCTGCTCATAACCTCAGCATCCTACTTGAAGTGGGCTTCCTACTCCATATCCTCTCCACTCCTAAGGCTACCTATTTGCACCACCTGCCTCCATCTCTGCTTCATCCCATCTTCCACTGAAACCTTCAGCCATGCCCTTCTCACCTACAAATTTGGCTAATCCAAAACTCTTTCAGCCAGTCTCCCACCTTCCACTGTCCATAAACTTCAGCACTTCCAAAATGGTACATCTCACACCAAGTACACCAATGACATTTATTCTCACTGCATGTGTTTCCTCCTGGTCCCTGAATTCCTCAAAAATAAAATTCACATTCTTCACGTTTAGATCCTTTGTTGCCACATTCCTCCCGATGCCTGTCCTGGCAAAGTACTTTTAACATCATTAACATAAACTATCTAGTCACTCGTCTCATTGCTGAGTACAAGGCATTCCTTACAGTAAGTCCTCACAAAGTTGTACTTACGTTCCTGAAAAGTGCAACTTTAAGTGAAACGACCTTAAGTGAATCAGATTTTCCCCTGACAACCAAAGTAAAAGCTGGAGTTAGATTCTATAGGATTTTTCTCATCAGAAAAAAAATTAAAATATTATTCTAAAGAAATATGCTAACTTTCTACTTATCTCCAGCTCGCCACATATCCTGCTCCCTGACCTCCCTTCCCGCTGTGACCATTCGGCTTGTGGCCTCTGCCTTCCCTCTCGCTGTGACCATCGAGATTCGCAGACTCTCTTGCTCCCAGACCCTCCCTCTCGCTACTGATCCTTTGGGCTCGTGGCCTCTCCCACTCCCTGGCCCACCATCTCGTTGTGACCCTCTGGGCTTACAGTCTCTCCCACTCCTGGCTCTCCCTCTCACCGCTGATCCTTCGGGCTTGAGGCCTCCCCCCACTCCATGGCCCTCTCTCTTGGCAATCCTTTTTCTCACTGACCTTCCTGCTTCCAACTCCCCCGCCTGCTGCTTCCCTCTCCTGAACCCTCGCTGTGAGCGGATGCTCTGTACTTGAGCAGCGGCTGGCAGGAGGAACGGCTTTGACTTGCTGAACTCCCTGTGAGCTGAAGCTGCCCTTCCCGCCTCTCACCTCCAGAACCTTCACTCATGGCGCTGTCCAGAAGAGGGAGTTGGGGAGCAGGGGGTTCAGCGAGAGGAAGGGTCTGCTGTGACCAGGAGGGTCAGGAAGCAGGAGGGGCAGCTCCAAAATGGCACCAACCGGGTCACACACCCCTACGAAGACCAGCACAAAGCGACTTTAAAATAAAACTCATGACATTAAAAGATACAGACCCAATTAACTGACTGACATTAAAGCTAAACAACATAAAATGGGGCAACATAGAAACATAGAATGTAGATGACAGAAACAGGCCATTCAACCCAATTGGTCAATGCTGGTGTTAATGCTTCACTCCTCTTCATCTAACCCCTTCTATTCCTTTCTCCTTTATGTGTTTTTCTGGCTTGCCTTTTAATGCATCTGTGCTACTCACCTCAACTATTCCATGTGGTTTCATATTCTAGCCTTCTCTGATTAAAAAAATTACTTCTAAAACCCCAATTGGATTGGTTAGTTGTACCTAATTTTTGTCTCCTTCACAATTGGAAACATCTTCTCTATATCTATGCTTTCATAGTCTTAATGGCATTGATCAGATCACACCTCAGCCTTTCTCTTTTCTAGAGGAAAGAACCACAGCAGTTCCTATCTTGCCTGATCGGTAAAACCTCTCAGTTTTAGTACCATTCTTGTAAATCTTCTCTGCACCCTTTCTAGTGCCTCAATATCTTTTCTTAATATGCAGACCAGAACTGTGCATGACACTTTAAGTGTGCTTAGCCAAGATTCTATACAAATTTAACATAATTTCTCTGCTTTTCAATTCTACCCCTCCAGAAATTAACCCCAGTGTGACATTGGCTGTAAAGACTTTAGGATATCTTAAGGATGTGAAATAGTGTTAAAATTAAGTGCAAGTTCTTCCTTAACCTCCTTTTCTCATATAGCCCACCCCGTGAACTGCCCTCCAACTGGGCCTCTTTTGTATCCCCCCGTCTCTTTAAACCCACTCTTGGCAACTGTGTCTTCTGCTGCCTGGGCCCCAAACTTAAATTCCCTCCCTAAACCCCTTCACCTCATCACCACCTTTATCTCCTTTAACATCCTCTTCAAAGTCCTCCTCTTTGACCAAGCCCTTCCGAGTATCTCTTTCTTTCGCTTAGCATCCATTTCTAACATAGCACTTTCATGAAGTTGTTTTTCTATAAATGCAAGCTGTTGTTGCAATGAGGCTGCCCACAACAGAGGAGCTGCTTTATCATTTTAATACCCATGTTTGTTTTCAGTATGACAGTGCATTAACTGAAAGCATTGCTGGAGGCTTAAGGGACACAGAAATCCCTCTGAATCTCCTAACGGCCAAGTGGCACAATTAAAATGCCACATACGTTCCTATATAAAATATGGACCAATGAAAGATCCTCACATGAACCCTCCTTGAATCATTTTAATTTACATCTCCTTCCTTTATTTTTTGAAATGTGCAGGTGGAGGTTGGCGAATTGAGGTTGAATAGCTGCCATTGATTGACACATTTCAGAATGTGAATGGACTGGATTTTCCTCTGTCACCTTCCAAGTGATGGAGCAGCAGGAAAAGGGGATCTACCGCCAATCCCACCTGGATCACTGCCACAATCACTTCTAGCCACTCCTTGTCCACACTCTGTGTGTAAATGCCAATGGGGATGTTGGTGGTGGGGGATGTGACCCCCAAGTTCCCAGATCATTCATCTTCAATCCGCCTCTGGTTCCACCACTTGAAGCCTGCTAGTCAAACCTAAGATGGTAGTTCGATGGTCCAGGTATCCCTGGTGAGAAGGAAGAGGGCCTTACAATGGACCCCCTTTCCCTCTATTCCACCACACACGCCCATCACAGTCACCTGCTGAGGGCCCCTGTCTCAGCTGAAACCTGAGCCAACAGCTTTATAGCAGTCTTCAGGGTTCATGAGCCCCAGCAACACCGCCGCAGCACCATCTGCGTTTCCCTCAGAGCCGCTGGCAGACCCCTGTTTGCAAGTATGCTGGGACCATCCCGAATGCCTAAAAACAGGCCCCTACCTCCAACTCAGGAAACTCAGCCAGGGTCATGTCAGGGTCAAAATCCCACCTGCATCCTATACGAGCAGTAAGCGCAAAATCGAGCTTACTTCCAATATGAAGCTTCAGTGAAACGATCACAACCAGTTACACCTCCACATCACGACAAAAATTATAAAGGGAACATTGTGAAAATGCAACGTGCATCATTTCAGTTCAGAATATTTTGGGGGGGGCGGGGTTGGGGGGAGTGTTGCTTTTTATTAGTCACAACCTGCAGCGGTTTTTAAAATGGAATCAGATTATGTTTTCAGCTTGGGAATTCAACCAAAAATATCGGCCAAAATTATTCTCCCTTCGCTTGTTTGAGATGTAACTATATACAGCAACTAAAAGAAACCATCCATATGTTATTCCCTATTTTATACCTAAGAGTTCCAGCAACCTGATTAAGACCAGCAATAACATGAGTGCTACTCTGCAGGGTATGTGTCTCCATTAGTATAATCTGCTTTTCTTTAGATCACATCAGTCACATGAACACGGGTATTACAATAACCAAGTTTTCGAATGATCATTTCACAAACTTTGAATCTATACTTCAAACTCGCCTTAATTTGTTGAGATTGCAAAGTGCCCCATTGACTACACATACTCATAAACCCAATCGGTTAACAGTTTTACTAAAATCATACAGGATCTTCAGGTGTGGGGTGGATGTACGGGTTAAACACAAATATCCAAAAGTTGCTGTCTGAATGGTGTCACTTTGCCATTAGCTTTCAGAGATTGGCATCGCGCTGCCTGCCTTTTCGTTGAGATGCATTGAATGGCAGTGATTTGCTGTATGGGTGCAGAAGATATTAAGGGTGAGAAATTCATTTACATAGCTATCAACACCTCGAGCACCTCAGGTCTCTACCTGCATGGGCCAGGTGGTGTCCTACCGTGATATGGGCACACGCACCAAAATTGGACAACGCAGGACCCGGAAACATCTGCATTGACCGCTCTTAAAGAAAGAACTGTGAAGCAGCAAGATGGGTCTCACATAGCTTTTTTTTTTAAGAATCAGGCATCCTGATTGCTGGTAAGTAAAATTTGTTGAACCTTTTTTTTAATGGAAAGTATTTGGAAGCGCTTAGGCATGTTTCTGTAAGCATTCTGGCGCATTTTGGAGAGTGTTGCGACAGCAGGGTAGGTGAGCTCCCCACACAAGGGCTGCAAGAGGCATGAGGTCAGCAGTGACACTGCCTCTGCATCTGCAATGCCTCAGGAAAATGGAGCAAAGGCTGCAGGGTGGGCAAATGCTATGCCATGTCCTTGGCCAACTTGGAGTCAGACATCTCCATACTCTTCAGCAGTGGCAGGATGCCACTCCTGTATGCTGCTCTATTGAGGTCCTCCTTGCAGCAGAACCCATCTGCAACCTCACCCTCCAAAGAGCTGGCATATAAAATATCCTTTAGCCCCTGGCCTGGCTGCAGTCATGCCCGGGTGTCTCAACACTGCTGATTCCTGTTGTATACACAGGGGAGGCGCCAGAGGACTGAAGAATTGTTCAAAAAGAGGTGCAAAGATAAAGCTGGCAACTACAGACCAGTCAGTTTGACCTCTGGCAGAGAAACCTCTGGAAACTGTAGTTCAGGATAAAATCAATAGTCCTTAGACAAGTGCAGGAAA
The DNA here is from genome assembly GCF_017639515.1 of Carcharodon carcharias. NCBI lineage: Eukaryota > Metazoa > Chordata > Chondrichthyes > Lamniformes > Lamnidae > Carcharodon > Carcharodon carcharias. The sequence continues at coordinate 109,487,511 of NC_054468.1, read as the reverse complement.
ATTAAGGAAAACCAGCTTGGATTCATTAAGGGAAAATCATGTTTAACTAACTTGCTGGAGTTTCTTGAGGAGATATCAGAGGAGGTTGATAAGGGAAACGCTGCTGATGTGGTGTATATGGATTTTCAAAAGGCATTTGATACAGTGCCACACAACAGACTTGTGAGCAAGATTCTAGATCATGGAATAAAAGGGATAAGAAATTGGCTGACTGACAAGAAACAGAGTAGTGATAAAAGTCTTTTTTTCAGATTGGAGGAAGGTTTGTAATGGAGTTCCCCAGGGGTCAGTGTTCCAACCTTTGCTATTCCTAGTAGATATTAATGACCTAGACTGTGGTATTCAGGGCATAATTTCAAAATTTGCAGATGATACAAAGATTGGAAATGTTGTCAACTGTGAAGAGGATAGTCTTGAACTTCAAAACGACATAGACATATTGGTGGATTGGGCAGACAAGTGGCAGATGAAGTTCAATGCAAAGAAGTGTGAAGTGATCTATCTTGGCAGGAGGAAAATGGTGAGATAGCATAAAACAAAGGGAGAGATGCTAAAGGATGTGTAGGAACAGCAGGACCTCAGTGTATATGTACATAGGTCATTGAAGATGGCAGGGCAGGCTGTTGAGAGACCAGTTAATGAAGCATATAGTGTCTCAGGCTTTATTAATAGGGACATTGAGTACAAGAGTAAGGATGTCATGTTGAACTTATAAAAGGCACTAGTTAGGCCTCATCTGAAGTACTGGGTCCAGTTCTGGGCACCATAATTGAGGAAGGATGTGAAGACATTGAAGAGAGTTTCATAGAGGAGATTCACAAGAATGATTAGATAAAAATAAAGAACTGTAGCTATGAGAATAGATTGGAGAGGTTGGGACTGTTTTCCTTGGAGAAAAGAAGGCTGAGAGGAGACTTGATAGAGGCATTTAAGATCCTGAGGGGTATGGACAGGATAAAAAGTGAGAAACTGTTTCCACTCAAGAGAACATCAAGAACTAGAGGGCAAAGATTCAAAATAACTGGCAAAAGGAGTAAATGTGATGTAAAGGAAAATTTTTTCACCCAGCGGGTGGTTGGAGTCTGGAACAAACTTCCTGTAAGGATGGTGGAAGCAAGTTTGATCGAGATATCCTGAAGGGAATTGGATTGCTATCCGAAAATAAATTATGTGCAAGGTTATGGGGATAAGGCAGGGGAATGGGACTAGGTGGATTGCACCTTCAGAGAACCAGTGCAAACTCAATGCACTGAATGGCCTCCTTCTGCACTGTAAAGATTCTGTGGTTCTGTATACTAATCTCCAAGGTATATGCAGTGCCGGTGTCTGAGCAGGTGGCTGCAGGTGTCATTTTTTAACATTCATTTTCGGGATGTGGGTGTTGCTGGCTAGGCCAGCATTTATTGCCCATTGCTAATTGCCCTTGAGGAGGTTCAGATCACCTCTTTTCACCAAAGCTGTGCTGTTGGTCTCCCTGTTTTCCCTTGGGCAGCTGCGACTAGTCAAGTGGCAGTTCTTGGGTGTCGGAAAGGGGAAAGTGGGGGTGAGGGAAGAGGATTGGGTTATAAAGCAAGAGGTCCAATGGCACACCATCAGCAGCTTGCTCATGACGCCAGATAGCGGGATAAGGGAGTGTTGCATGGCCCCAAAGGGGCATAAGGCAGGAAGGGGCTCATTCTTGACCTTGGATGTTCTGGGCCCCAACACAGGTAGCCCCATAACGTAGTGAACCATCTCCTCTGTCAGGCTCAGCAGATGCAAGCATCATTGTCCCCAGCTGGTCCTGCCCTGATGCTTTTGATTGTGTGCTGCCTTGTCCTGCTAGAGAGAGAGTGCAGAATGTCAGCGATTGTGTCATACTGTATTTGGGTGGTGTGCCTGCCATAGTTGAATAACTGGAGGTAAGTGGAGGCTTTGAGAGGTGGATGTGAGACTGTCTGCATTGATAGGTGTGCAGGATAGAGGTGGAGATCTGGAACTTAGGCAAGAGTCTCAAGTGCTGAGGAATGCTGCTCGGTGTATTGATCTGTCTGAAAGATTGGTGATGTGGTGGATAGGAGATGTCATGTGAATTGAGAGGCATACACCGACATTGAGCCCCCGCATGAGGTCATTAGGCCTCTCGTGCTCTTGTGGCACTACTGCCAGTCCAGACTCCGGGAGATGGCCTTGTGGTCACCTGACCCTCTTGGTGAACACAACAAGCTGGAGGCAAGAAGGAGACTGGCATGGACCATTGGGAAGAGCTGTCTCTCTCCCAAACTGAGCTTCTCGGCCTTTTCTCATCCCCTGAACAAAACTGGGGACCATGCCAAAAACTCACAAAGCTCATGATATTCTGAGAAATCACTCAGGCCTTGGGTCCGTCAAGGAAACATGAAGAGAAAGCAGCAAGAACATCAATTTACACTCACCTCTACCTCCTCAGTAAAACTCATAAATAGAGGAAAATACACCTTTGATTGTGGGAAAAACATTGAGATTTCACTGAACTCAGACACAGATCTTCAAGAGTAGTGATTGAAGTATAATTTTTAAAAACTCATATCAAGTGTTGAAATGGAGGAACAGCCGGCTACCTGCTATCCAGATGTTATTCACTAATGGTTCCGAACAGTCACCTTCAACCAGAGGTGTTAACTCTGTTTCTTGCTCGACAGATGCTGCCCGACCTGCAGAGTTTTTCCAGCATTTTCTGTTTTTATTTGTTATTCAATAACTTATGCCTAGATGGCTTATGTAGAATTAAGTCACAGGGCCTCTGATATCCTGCTACTGACCTGAAAACTGATGAGTTTGTACCTAGAGATATGACACAGCAGATTCCCATACACTGCTTTTACACTGTCAAAATGGAAAATGACAATACTTCTTTGCTTCATAAAGAGACCATCTATAAGGGGCTTTTACCCCAAAATTTCCAGTGAGAAGTTAATTTTAGATCAAATGGTCTATTTTAAAAGGACACTGTAAAAAATTACATTGAGTTATATCAAGTGTGCAGCTATTCAGCCCAAGAGATCTATTCTAGAGTTTATGCTCCACATGAGCCTTCTCCTACCCCCCCTTTAGACCTATCAGCTCTTTCAGAGGTATGATAATGTTAAATATTACATTTCAATTTCATCTGAAGAACTCACATATTGAACATTTTTAAAAGACAGTTTCAACTGTTAAAACAAAGACATTGACTTAAGATGGCTGCCACAGGTCATCTGATACACCTGCAACTGCAAGTTGGTCAAGCCTGGGAGTTTCCAATGGCAATTACAATTAGGTCATGCCCAGGCAAACCTCCTGTGGAATTTCACAACTGCTGACGTCAAGGAGTACTTCAAAGATAGACTGAAAATTAAAATAGATATCACCATTTTCATTACCATAAAAGCCGCATTCCATTCAATCAGGCAGAGACAGAAAGCCTACAGAGACAATGGCTACATTGGGGGTGTCAATATGTTTTTCCTAGCTAATCACAGGGAAGAAGTGATGGCTTGGACATTAAAAAATGAATCACCTGGACCATAACACAATATCCAAGGTTTTGCCAACATGAGCTAATCAATTGCCTTCTGTGGAACACTGAAATCATGATGGGGAGAGAGAGGTCAAGTGATTGAGATCACCATTTTGAAATGTCTTTTGTTACAACGCTCTGGTTGCTTTTGGCACAGTCTAGAAAAGAAACATCTGGGGCAGAATTTTTCTCTCATTGGGTGGGCGCATGCCCAACCCGTACGAGTGTAAAATAGTGCACGATAGTGTCAGGCGAGCGTCCCAACGTCATCGTGCACTCTTGCGATATTTCACTTGGTGGGCGCACGCGAGAGGCGGCAGCCTGCCTGCTGACAATTAGGAGGCCTATTAATCAATGAATTAAATTGGATTTTGTGCTGCCCGTCCAGCTGTTTGGTTGGCGGGCGGGTGAAAAGGCCAAGCGGCCTTCAGGTTTTTCATGGAACCTCATCCACGGGCGGGATGAGGTTTCCAACAGGAATGAAAAATAAAATAAAAATGCTTAAATCATATTTATAATGTGTCCTTGCTCATGTGACAGATCACATCAGGGGACATGTTCACCTTATTTTTTAAATCTTTACTCACACTGTTGTAAATCTTCAACTCCCTGAGACAGCTCTGTGCCTTCAGGGAGCTGTCAGCGCGCACTAGCCCACACATGTGCAAGCTTCCACGCTTGCCCTCCTCTTGCTCCCACCTCGGGCAGCGCTGAGCGTTGCAGCGCGTAATTCATACTGGCTGGCCATTAATGAGCCAACCAGTGTGAAGTCACAGTCGGGGCTCGATCGTGGGTGGCAGTCAGTTTCATGGCCGCTCCCAGGCCTGCCGGCCTCGCCCTCCCGATGAGGTAAAATTCCTGCCCCTGAAGACAGCAGTACAGCTGTGTGCTTCCCTCTTTCTTTCAGCTAAAGTGAACTCTGCCTGCTTAGATCGTTCTGAGGACAACATGCGGAGAAATTCTGAAGAAGACTTCAAATTCCAAAGCAGCATTTCTAGGGAGAAAAAAAACTACCAGATTTAAAGAACTGCATCAGCCACAAACAACAGCAAAGGACCCATAATCATTGCATTCTCTATTTATTTGCTTTTATTGTTGAATCTTAATTTGGCCAAAAATTTAACCTCCTCTACTGTATAACTTTTAATATTGCAACAGTCAGGACATGTGCTTACCATAATGAATATTTTTATATCTTTACCTGGGTGGGCTCTTAGCACAATAAAAACTGAAACCCTTTTGCGTTTAAACTCAAGCCTTCAGACTGAGTTCTTTGCAATGAGCATGTAAACGGTTAAGTACATGCACTGAACTGGCACATCCATCGATATAAATTTCAAAAAAATCCTATTACAATCAGACGAGGAGTGGGGATAAAAAGGGGGAGGAGCCCTTGCACCCATCCTCCCCTGACTATAACACAGTATAACCTTCTAACCCTTTCTCCTTTATGCACTTGTCTGGCGCCCCTTAAATGATCAACGCTATTCACTTCAACTACTCCTTGCGGCATCAAATTCCCCACTCTTCCCACACTTTGTGTAAAACTCCCTATAGCAGTTGCCTTTTTATTCCTCACTTGCAAACATGCCTGAGATTCAATGCTTATTTCATGCGGGCAGAATTAGCACATCACAGGTACCATGTGTGCAGTTAGTAATTTTGTTAGCTCCCTTCTTTAACAAACAGTAATCCGTGAGTTCACAAGGTGGAGAAGTTTCTCCCGAATTCCCTGGTGGATTCAGTTGTGATTGTCTCAAGTTGATGATCTCTAGTTTTGGACACCCTCACAAGTGGAAACAAATTGGCCAGAATTTTATGGCCCCCCCACCCCGCACCCGCACCCGCACCCGCCCCCCCCTCCCCGCACCCGCCCCACCCACCCCCCCGCCCGGCGGGATATTACGGTCCCGCCGAACTGGATGGAGATTTAAATGGCTAAACGCATCCACCAGAAGGAGACACACCACGGCGGGGCTGTAAAATCCTAGCCATTGTATCAAAACATCAGTAAGGAATATTTATTGCATATATTACCATTCTAAATTATTGACAAGGTTAGTTTTAAAAATACTTTAAAAATGTTATTCATGGTGTATGATTTCCCAGCCAGAATTACCTTTCTCTACACTGTTTTAAAGAAACCCAAAGCTTGGCAGTCTTCTCTATTGGCTTCTTTGCCCCTGTATGAATTCCATTGTTCTCCCCTGCTTGGCTCTCATGAGAGGAAGCAGCACCAGAGAGAGGAGTGGAGTGTGCAGGGAACCACGCATGTGATGGCTTAGTATCCAACCCCAGAAACTGTATGCAGATGACAGTTCATTGGAATCAATCTTTACTGAGGGGGGGGGCATTTGGTGCATTGTGTCAGTGATAGCACTTTGAAAAGCTCTTTGATTAATCCCACTCCCCTGCTCTTTCCTGCAACTCTCTCCTTTTCAAATTTTTGTCCAGTTGAACCTGCCCCCAACATCCCCCGACCCCACCCCCAGCCCTTTTCCAGTGCATTCCAAGTCGTAACAAATGGCAGTCTAAAATAATTCCTCCTCACCATGTTCCTGGTTCTTTGGGAAATTACTTTAAATCTGTCTCCTCTGGGTCATTGACTCACCTGCCAATCAAAACAAGCCCTCATTATCTCCTCTATCAAAACTCTGGTGGGTTCTGGACTAAAAAGAAGCTACCAAGGATGAAAAAAGTAAGAACTCCTTTTTCAAGGAATCTGCAGCAGCAAATTGACTGGCAACTGTAGCCAGGCAAATGCAACCAGTATAACTTGACATTCCCACAGGACCCTCCTTGACACACTGCAAACAACCCTTAAATATTCGCTTTCAGCATTACTGTGGGCCCGTGAATTTTTTCATCAAAAACAACGCAGAGCGTTTTGGCAGGATTCAGGAAACTTCCCACCACACAAAACACATTTAAAAACATTTAACTGAAAATGATTGCGTGTGCATTCATGCTGCCTGAGTTAAAGTGTGAGAGCATGTGAAAGCCAAATCAGGGAGTGTGTGAATGTGACACACACACAGGTCAGCAACACTTCATAAATAGTTTATAAACAGCTGATAAAGTGTGTTTGCTGCTGAGCTGAATTTTACAATTGTCAAATGCACAAGCATAAAATTAGGCAGTGAATCTGGCTCGAATAGAACGAATGCTGCCTTGGAATTGGTGAAAATACTGAACCGCATAAAGTTACCAGTTGTGGTGACTGGATATTTAGCCACTCCCTCCTACCAATCACAGGTCATGTGATGTACTACGGGGGCTCCGACCAGTGAGCTCTTAGCGTGGGAAATCCGAGGGACGGACCTTCTCCAATGAGAGATTTGGTCGAGTGTGCAAGCACTGAAAATGTCCCTGTATTAAAGTTTTAACTGTTTCTTGATGAAAACAGTCTGCTCCATCGAGTCATCACATTTGGCAACGAGGGAAAAATCAACTTCAGTTCTGCACCTCGCCCTGTTACTGTGAGTAAATCAAATTAAAAAAAACTATTCACCAGCCGTGCCACTGTTTGGAAGAATCGACCCATATGATGCTAATTTTGAAGACTGGAGCCGGTATGTTGAGCATCTCAGATTTTACTTTGCAGCAAATGAAATCACTGCTGCAGAAAAGTGGAAAGCGATCCTCTTAAATGATCCTGGCAATAAAACATACAAAACAAAAACAGAATTACCTGGAAAAACTCAGCAGGTCTGGCAGCATCGGCGGAGAAGAAAAGAGTTGACGTTTCGAGTCCTCATGACCCTTCGACAGAATAAAACATACAACCTGATTCACTACCTGACAGCCCCGAGCCTGATTCCAAGTCATACAGTGAGTTAGTGGACCTAGTGAAAACACACTTCCAGCCGAAACCGTCCGTGATAATGCAACACTTTAAATTTAATTCAAGAGCTCGCGCCCCGGGAGAGCCCATCACAAGCTATGTGGTGAACCTCAAGCGGTTAACAGAATACTGCGACTTCGGAGACTTTTTAAATGATATGCTACTGGATCGACTGGTATGTGGAGCCAAGGATGACGCCATTCAGTGCCGATTGCTTGTCGATGTTGATAACGATTTTAAACGTGCTCTAGAGATCCCCCACACCATGGAAAGTGCTGTGAGAGACTCGCAGGCTTTGCAACACATGGATAATGGCGCCATACTTCATGTTGGACAGGAACCTGCCTCCGAGTGTGGTGTGTAAACCAGGCCTGCAGAATTAACGTGTGATTCAATGGCCACTGTGAGAAACATTAAGAAACCTGTCAGAAACACTTCATCAACAGTTTCAAGACAAAATTGCTGTAGATGCAGAGGTGACCATGGAACAGATACCTATAAATTCAGAGAGGCAGAATGTCATTACTGTCATAAGAAGAGTCACGTGGTTAGGCAATGCTGGACAAAGTTGAAGCAGTCTGCAAAACAGCAAACAAACATAATCGAGTTTGCGGATCCGGCAAAGGCTGAAGCTGCTGCTCCTGACATTTACTCCTTATACAGTGTGACTGCTGTGAAGGCTGAGTCTATTTCGGTGACAGTACGAGTGAATGAGAAGCCACTGACAATGGAAGTGGATACTGATGCCTCAACTATGGCGGTAGGAGAGCAGACTTTCAGGTACCTTAATGAAGGAAGACAGCCAATAAACTTGGAGCAGACAACCGCTAAATTAAGAACTGACACCGGAGAATCTATTCAAGTAAAGGGCATCGCCACTGTCCCGCTCTCTTACAAGCAATAGACAGCACAACTGTGAAAGGAGGGACCCAGTCTTTTAGGTCAGGGTTGGCTATGGAAGAACAAACTCAACTGGCCTGAGATATTTACCTAAAATCAGATGGAATCCCCGAACCTCTAAGGAAATACAATATGGTTTCTAGTGATGAATAAGGGAAGTTAAAAGGTATGCATGCCAAGATACATGTTGATCCTCAGCCAACACTAGGTTTCATTAAGGCCAGCCCTGTGCTTTATACATTGAAGGAAAAGGTGGATGCAGAGCTGTGTCAGTTAGAAAAGCTGAGCATCATCCAACCTGTCTAATTCTCAGAGGGCGGCGCACCCATAGTTCCAGTGGTTATGTCTGACCACACCATACGCATCTGTGGAGACCATAAATTGACTGCAAATAAGGCAGCAAAACTAGATAAGTACGCCATTCCAAGGACAGATAATTTATATGCCAAGATGGCTGAAGGCAAGTTCTATACAAAATTGCATGTGAGCCATACCTACCAACAATTAGAACTGGGTAGCATGTCAAGAGAATATGGGACTATTAACATGCACAAGGGTCTCTATCGGTACACTCATCTACCCTTTGGAGTCTCATCAGCATGTGCTATTTTCCAGAAAACAATGGAGAGTCTTTTGCAAGGACTCCCATGTGTGGTAGTACGATGGTATTTGGACAATGTTCTCATTACTGGGTTAACCGAGGCTGAACACTTGGTCAACCTGGAAGAGGTGCTGAGGAGGTTCATGGAAGCCGGAGTAGAGTTAAAGAGGGAAAAATGCACATTTCAAGCACCAGAAATGACTTAGCTGGATCACAGGGTGGACGCAAGGGGTTTGCATCTGGAGGAAGAGAAATTTCAGGCAGTAAAAGATGCACCATCACCATCCAATGTAACAGAACTCAAGTCTTTCCTGGGTATGGTCAACTACTGTAGCTGCTTCTTACCCAACGTGTCAACTGTTTAGGCTCCATAACACTCGCTGCTAAAAAAGAACCACCATTGGTCATGGGGTTCGCAAATGGAAGAAGCCTTTGTGAAAGCAAAGAAATTTTTGCATTTTTTGTGTTTATTGGTACACTACAACCCATCCAAAGAGCTGGTATTAACATGTGATGCTTCTCCTTATGGTGTAGGAGTTGTGTTATCACCTAAAATGGAAAATCGATCAGAAAGGCCCATTGGCTATGTCTCGAGAACCCTTTCCAAGCTGAAAAGGGCTATTCTCAGTTAGAAGAAGGATTATCAGTAGTATTCGGTGTAAGAAAATTTCATCAGTACCTACATGGATGACATTTTACCATAGTGTCGGACCGTAAACCATTAACAGGATTATTCAGTGAGGATAAGGCCATTCCGCCAATAGCACCAGCAAGAATACAATGCTGAGTTCTGACATTATCTGTGTATGAGTATACTTTTATGTACCACCCTGGCCTACATATTGCAAATGCAAATGCCTACAGTCATCTCCCATTACCAGTTAGTATTGTAAATGCTCCTGTTCCACTAGAATTTTTGCTATTACTGAATTCCTTAGATTCTTCACCTGTGTGTGCAATACAAATTAGAAATTGGGTGATCAGAGATCCAATATTGACAAAGATCAGAGACTTTGTTTTGCAAGATGGCTAAACTCACCTGCATCTGAAGAATTGAAACCGTTCCATGTCAAAACACAGAGTCAAGATGGAATTGTGTTGTGGGGATCAAGAGTTGTCGCCCCATCACAAGGTAGAGAGCCACTATTAACAGAGCTTCATGGTGCACATCCAGGAATGTCAAAGATGGAAATGCTTGTGTGAAGCTATATATGGTGGCCAGGCATTGGCAGTGACATTAAAGCATGGTCAAGCACTGTCTCCACTCTCAGCAACAACAGAAGTTGCCTCTTTCAGCTCCCCTGCATCTGTGGGAGTGGCCTGGTCGACCCTGGTTTTGACTACATATCGATTATTTAGGACCATTCTTCGGTACCAAGCTCTTGTTAATTATAGATGCATATTCAAACTGGATGGGTGTGTATGAAGTTCAATCACTAACGTCGAATGCAACTATCGAGAGGCTACGTCACAGTTTTAGCATTCATAGCCTACCTGAAATTTTCATTTCCGATAATGGTACAGCCTTTACCAGCACCGAGTTTCAGAAACTTATGGATCTAAATGGAATCCAACATAATAAAATGGCCCCTTGGCATCCCTCATCAAATGGCCTAGCTGAGAAGGCAGTACAAACTTTTAAGTCTGGTATGAAAAAGTTATCGGAAAGCACTCTGGAATCTCGATTTTCCTGGTTTCTCTTCAGTTATCGTACAATGCCACATTTGACTACAGGGTTAACACCACTGGAGTTATTAATGAAATGCCGTCTGCGCACATGTTTACACTTGGTGTTTCCGCATTTAGAGGGGAAGGAAGCACAGAACCAGAGTAATCAGATGCTTAGCCATGATATACACAGTAAAGCTCAGACATTCAGTGTAGGTGACAAGGTACACATGCAAAAGTTTGCCAGTGCCCCTTGTTGGACTCCAGGAGCCATTGTTTCAGAGACTAGTCCATTATCTTTCCAAGTACAAGTGGGAGATAGAATCGTCCGTAAGCACCTAGATCATATCCGTGCCAGAGAGACATTCCAACAATTAACTGATCAACCTGTGATTAGTGTTGAACTGTCAAATTCTGAGGTGTGTGGTCGACCTAGAACAGACATTCCAGATGTTTCAGAGGAGTTGCCAAATCCTGAACTTCCCAGTTCTGATGATGTGTCTCACAATGCAGCTCCAGATCCTGTCGATCCTGTTCAGGAACTTCCAGGGGTTGAGCTACGCTGTTCTAGCTGCATACGAGGAACACCGCAGAGACTTGATCTATAATCACCTGAAATTGTATATATGCTTGTTGGATTGTTTAAATGCTTTCCTGTGAAGAGTAATTATAAAAAAACTAAAGGGGGAGGAAATGTGGTAACTGGATGTATAGTCACTCCATCTGACCAATCACGGGTCATGTGACATATTGTGGAGCTCTGACCTGTGAGCTCTTAGTGTGGACAACCCGCAGGCAGGGCTTCTCCAATGAGAGATCTGGTCAAGTGTACAAGCACTGAAAATGTCTCTGTAATAAAGTTTAATTGTTTCTTGATGAAACCAGTCTGCTCCATAGAGTCATCACACCAATGCTTCAGCTTAGAGCTCTGGGCCCAGACAATATTCCAATCAGGAAAGTTGTCCCCCTTGAATGAAGTAATTCTGTTCCTTCTCAGCCAAGTTTGGAGGAGTTTGATTAAAAGTACAGCATCAAAGTTGTAAAAGAGTAGGATTGAATAGATTGAACAATGAAGTTAAGGTTTCAAAGCTGTCCAGACTAATGGGATACATTTCTCTGCTTCCATCTGCTGGTGTCAATCACTGGTTCACCAGTGTTTGATGCGAGACTTCAGCCAAACTGGAAAAGGTCCATTCCCCAGCACTAACATCCCTCACCTCAATGAGAACAAAGAGATTCGCACAAAAGGGTCATTGAAGGAGAAGGCTGGAAGAAGAGAAAGAGAAACAAAGCTGTTGTTAGTCAATAGGATTTTGGTTAAACACAGGAAGAGAAAAAATTGTATAGAACTCGGGGGGGAAGGGCAAGGGGTTGAGAAAGGCATTGCTCCTGCCGAGAGCTGGCATGGATATGACAGGTCAAATGGCCTCCTTCAGTGTTGTTGCCACCTTCCTGCCTCCATCCCGATTAAGTCTTGGGGAATGGAACTGACTAGATTGCTCGAAAGAGAGCCAGCATGTTCCAAATGGGCTGAATGGCCTCCTTCTGTACTGTAATAGCTCTATGACTCTCTGATACATTTAATGATGAAAAAAGTCCCATTGTATGTAATACTCAAAAACCGAGCAGAGGCTGTAAATGGCTCTGTCTAATGTTAACATTTGGAAGTTGAATTCATCATGTTAAGGGGATTTGTTTTCTATTTAAGAAGCAATAATATGGAATGCTCTCATTTTTAGACTTCCAGGTAGAGTTTGGATCACCTGGGATATGCTACCCTTAGCCCTTAAGGACACTATTACACCCTACTAGTACATTTTAGTTTACCTTTCCATGTTCTTGCTTTCACTATGTTTATTCCTTTTTGGAATTAGTCTCTTGAGTTTTAACTAAGTTTTTAATTCCTCCCCCAGCTTTCCTCCCACTCTATCACATGTCTTCCAGGATCCCAAGACTCTTAATCCTAAAGTTGGGAACCAGATTTGCCCAGATTGATGAGATGAGTGTCTTCACTGCATGTGTTTTAGACGCATGTAGACTTAATCCACAACTCAACAATAGCTGGCACTGGAGTGACAAAGCTCATCACAGGGGCCACAAAATGGTTGGTGCAGGAAATCAAAACCTGTCAGGAGGGAGTAGGTGCTTTGTGGTCAGTCTGAATCAAACTGGGTAGAGTAGCACGACATTTACACTGCATTATGCTGACCCAACATAACAGAACCTCAAATCTATGGTGCCATTTACTTCCCTTGTGTCTTCCTTTCCCCCTGTAAACTTACAGTGCTTAGAATCATGGAATCTGAAAGAGGAAATTTATGGAGGTGGTGGGGATCTAGGCTGGAGAGTGGCAAGAGACCCATGCTGCCTTCTCTGGGAAGGCCCGCTGGTATCAGATGCCTATCAAGCAATTGAGAGCTCACTGGCAGGACTTCCACGGGTTCAGGGACCCCAGGGGCAGGAAGTTCCGCCCACCGAGAGCTGCTGGCCAATCGGACACTGGTAGCTCTTGTACTCAGCAGTTCCACAGGGGAGGCAGTGGCTGCTGCAGGAAAGACACCCACTGGAGGTCCAGGATTGTGGAGTGACCCAGGACAGAGGTAAGGGATGGGGGCAGAGGTTTCATTGGACGGGGGGTTATGGGGAACGTGTGTGTTGGGGAAGCCAGAAGCAAGGTCAGGGGGTGGCTTTCAGAAGGCTCTCCTTTTTCCAGGTGCCCCGCCCCTCGATCAGGCATGGAGTACATTTGAAAAAGGGGCCTCCCATCCCCAGAAGGCCACAAGCAACCCGCATAGATTTGCTTCTTGTGCACACCACCACCTCCCCCCCCAACATGGCGAACACCCTGCCCCTGCTGATTGAATACCAGCAGCCAGTGGCTTGACACACTATCAAATCATCCCCCCTCCACCCAACGCCACCCCCCCGCCAACCCAATTTCTCTGCTCCGAGGAGAACAACCTCCGCTTCTCCAATCTAACTTTATAGCCAAAACCCCTCACCACTGGATCCATCCTGGTAAACGTCCTCTGCAGCCTCTCAAAGATGTCTTAACATAATATAACACAGTGATTTTTATCATTTTAAAAGGTGTTCCTGGATTGTGCTGTTCCTTTGGGATGGACATCATGCAGATATGGAATATTTGGCAATGAAAGACATGGAGAAGCAAATAAATTGGAAAGACAAACAATTAAAGCAATCTAGAATGCTTTAAAGTTTTGAAATGGTTGTGATATAAGTACACAAACACTTAGCATGCTTATTAGAGTTCTTTGAGGATGTAACAAGCAGGGGGGATAAAGGGGAATCTGTAGATGTGTATTTCGATTTCCAAAAGGCATTCGATATGGTGTAAATTTAAAGAATTAACATCCTTGAGTGCGGCAGGTGGGCTTCTGATTGGTGCCCTGAGTCGGGGGTGCGCCTCCATTTTACGTGGTTGGGCCAATTAAGGCCCGCTCAGCGTGACATCCGACAAGAAGTGCTATGTGCTCCCAACGCGGGGGGGGGGGGGGGTGCGGTTTTTATTTAAACATTTGATAAAAATTTAATAACCCTCATGAAACTTCGTCCCGCCCATGGATGAGGTTTGATGCTTTTTCCGAGGCCCGCCTGGGCTCTCGGCCTGCCCACCAGCCTTAAGGTTGAACGGGCAGGTCCATCACTCAGGTTAATGAGTTTTTTAATGGCCTTAGTATGCCGTTGACAGTTCGGCGGGGGTGCAGCCAATTCGGCTGCACATCCACCGAACTGAAAATCTAAATGACGCGAGGTGATGTCGGGACGCACACCCGATGTATCCCCGTGTCGTTTTACGCTTCGGCGAGCAGGCCCCGTCCCCGCTCGCCAACCGGAAAAACCTGCCCCTGGAGAACTGTGTCCTGGTGCCCTTACTTAAGAAGGAATACGCCTGCATCGGAAACTGCTCAGAGAAGGTTCAGTCTTGGGGTGAAGGGATAGTCTTATGAAAGGTGGAGCAGGCTTGACCTATAATCTTTGGAGTTTTGAAGAATGAGACGTAATCTTCTTGAAATATATAAGATTCTGAGGGGCCTGAAAGGGTAGATGCTGAGAGGATCTTTCTCCTCGTGGATGAATCTAGAACTAGGAGGCACAGTTTAAAAACAAGCGGACCCCAATTTTAAGACTGAGATGAGGAGGAGGAATTTCTTTCCTTAGTCATTAATCTTTGGAATTTTCTACCTCAGGAAGCAGTGGAGGCTGGGTCATTGAATTCTTTCAAAGCTGAGTTCGACAGATTTTTGATTGACAAGGGAGTCAAAGGTTGTGGGGGGAGGGCAGGCAGGAAGTGGAGTTAAGGTCACATTCAGATCAGCTGTGATCTTATTGAATGGTGGAGCAGGCTTGATGGGCCGAGTGGCCTCCTCCCACTCCTATTTTTTATGATCTTATAATTACACACAAGTGAACATCTCTGTTACAATAGCAGACAGAGCAATGTTACATGAAAGCACTGAAGAGATAATCATCTGAGCCTACACACCCAATGGCAAGTCTTGCCAGCACAATTGGAGAGTCCAGCCTGCTGCCCATGACTTTCTCAAAGTAACCAGAATGTTCATGTCTCCGGTTTTCACTGCAGAGGCAAGCTTCCCTGCTGGGAGCTCAGTCGCAAAATCATTGTTTAGTCCTCAGCAGTTTCTAGACTTAAAACCACTCCCTAAACCTCTCTGCCTCTCCACCACTCTATCCTCCTTTAAACCCTCCTTAAAGCCTACCTCTTTAATCAAACTTCCTTTAATCAGCCTTCCTAATGTCTCCCTTTTTGTTGTGGTGTCAATTGTTGTCTGATTACGTTCTTGTGAAGCGCCTCAGTGCATTTTCCAATGTTAAAGGGGCTACATAAATGCAAGTTGTTGTTGTAAAAGAAATATGAGGAAGAACCATATTAGTAGGGCCCATATTGTATAAACAATATGATCTGGTCATTCACATCCAGTTCCAGACAAGTGTATTGTGTTCCTCAGTTCATGAACTGGGTAAAAAGCTCTGAACCTGCTGAAAAATGCCACCTACACAAACTTGGACTTGTTCAGCAAGTTGGTAGCTAGGCATTGCAAAGTTCTTGGGACAGAAACAGTTATAATATTCAGATAGAGACATTGAGAATTAGAACATCATGAGCTGTCAAACATGGATCCTTTATCTACCATTCTCTTCCTACTCAACTCTCTCTGCAGTGGTAGCCTCAAGGGGACAAATGGCACAATGCAATTTTCATACATCATGGCTGAAGTTAAAATAAATATCTTTCCTGAAAGTGACACGGTAATTTAGTGAAATATTCATAAGAAAAATCAAAAATAGGAAAAGGTCATTTGAGCCACTGAAGATCACAGCTACCCTACTCTGCATTTGCAACATCCAGCTGCACTGAGAACATCTCAAATTTAATTTTCTCTCGATGAACCAGCCTGGCAGATGGTGCCAAACTTGGGTAAGGACACTCTTCCTGGCATCTCATTTACACATACATTTCATTCATTTTATGTCCTACATTTGGGCCTATATCCATTGGAGCTTAGAAGAATGAGAGGTGATCTTATAGAAACATATAAGATCCTGAGGGGATTTGATGGGGTAGATACCAGAAGGGATGTTTCCACTTGTGGGAGAGACTAGAACCAGAGGACACAGTTTAAGAATAAGAGGTCTACTGTTTAAGACGAAGATGAGGAGAATTTTTTTTTCTCTCAAAGGATAGTTAGTCTGTGGGGTTAGTTTCCCCAGAAAGCAGTGGAAGATGGGTCATTGATTTTATTCAAGGCAGAATTAGATAGCTTTTTGAGAGACAAGGGAGCCAAGGATAATGGTTGGAAGACGGCAAAGTGAAATTGAGACACAACCAGATCAGCCACGGTCTTATTGAATGGACTAGCAGGCTCGAAGGGCTGAATGGCCTACTCCTGCTCCTAAGTCCTATGTTCCTACATTTCTTGGCTTAAGATGAAGTGTTGGATTTAACTCCTCTCTCCCCACTGTATATTGGACATCCTTCAAAATGGTCCATTTCTTAACTGCCCCTTTTTTCTTTAGGGTGCAGAGCTGATGGTTCTCTTTCCTCAGGGACTATTCCTTTCCCTTCTTTACAACATGGCATATTTCTATGGGGGTGGGCCTTCTCTGAGGTTAAGGACATTGGTGGGGAGGATTGGGGTAGAGGGGGAGTCCTGGCCTTGAGAGCTACCAGCCAATCAGCTGTGAGCAGCTGTCCGTCGCAGGCTTTGCCAAAGGGAGCGAGAAAGCCAGGACACAGGTGAGTGAGGATGGGATGGGGGGGGTCGCGGGAGAGGAGGTGCTGGGCTGTCAGCAGCAAGGGCAGGTGGCTGGCTTTTAACAACCCCCTCCCTTCCCGATGTCAGGTCCTTGATCAGGGGTGTCTGAGAACATGGGACACCACCGCCCCCCACCCCGCCCCCCCCACCAGAAGCCCACAAGCAACCCTGATGGGGTTTTGCTTTACAGGTTCCCCAGTCATTGAACATTTGAATTAGGAGGAGGTGCAGGCCACTCAGCCCCTCGAGCCTACTCCTGATGTCATCCCACACACATGCAACCTTCAGGTCGGCCGGCGTGCAGGGGCTTCCATTCAATGAACGCCCAGATAGTGTGTGACCACAGCAAGCAGACTCTGCAAGTCTGTGCAAAGTGCACTGGCAGCTCCCATGACGCTTACATCATGAGACCCTCCCAGGCGCCAAAGTTATTCAGTGCTCCAGCCCGACTGGATGGATGGCTGCTTGGTGACAAGGGTGATCCATTGAAAAGGTGGCTTATGATGCCTGTCCGCCACCTAGGAACAGTGGCAGAGCAGCGTTACTATAGGAGTCACACCTCCACAAGGGCGGTGATAGAGAGGACCATAGGTCTTCTGGAGATGCGTTTCCGATGCCTAAACTGTTGGGGGAGCACTACAATACCCCCCAGAGTGGGTGTCACTCTTATTGGTTGCATGCTGTGCTCTCCACAATCTGGCACTGGCAAAGTGGGACCCACTGGAGGAAGAGGATCTTGACGCAGTTCCACAGGCCACAGGGGATGAATCCAGTGGTGAGTCAGAAGAGGAGGATGGTGAGGAGAACACTGAGGACGTGGAGGCAGACATCTGTATCCTTCAGGGAGGCAGGGACACCAGGGATGCCTTGATCCAACGTTCCTTCAGCTAGGCTGCCAAAGATCTGCTTCCACCTCATGCTAGGCTCTCACCTCCATCCCGGATTCTGCAATGACCCTTTGAACCTAAAGTCCTCTCAATGCCTCTGCAGTAAAGTCTAGAGCCACTCAAAACCAGCATTACTTACTGGCGTACCCTGCACCAAAAAATTAAAAAGGTGACGCATACTCAGGCCATTCTGACAAAAACATAATTTATGTAATTTTCACAATCAAAACAAGTTAACGTTGCCATCTTTGGTGTTCATTCCCAGACCAGTAAACATATAAACAAAACATTACTGAACAGAAGATCACCCGTGACCAGTCCCTCTTGTGCTCATGGTACCTTAAACTTACGTTTGTGAGTGCTACGTCTTGGTGCCCCTGCACCCCCCTCCCCTCACTGGCACCCGCATTGGAGGCAGCTGCTGACTCTGCTGTCTCATTGGCCTTGATGACCTTGGTGGTCATCCTCTGGCCCGTGGAGCCTGTGCTGGCCCCACCTGGGAGGGAGTGGCCAGTGCCACAGTTGTCATCTCTCCAATCATTGCAGCCTCATCAGATGCCATGTCTCTCATAGGAAATAACAAGAATGGAATTCCCCTATTCCAATCCTGTGAATAATCCTGACAGTACGCTCTCATCATAGTTTTTAAAGTTTGATGCCATCTTTCCAAAGCCCCTTGTGCCTCTGAATGGTAAGCTGTTGACTTAAACTGTTTTATCCCCAAACTGTTCATTACTTCCTTAAACAGCTGTGACATGAAATTTGACCCCTGATCTGATTGTATTACCTTAGGCAAACCATATATTGGAAAAAAAATTTGTTAACTCTTCCACAATCTTCTTAGTTGTAATGTTTCTTAAAGGTATTGTTTCAGAAAACCTGGTGGATACATCCATTATTGTCAATAAGTACTGATTTCCACTTTTAGTCTTAGGGAGGGGTCCTACACAATCAATCTTGACCCTAGTAAAAGGTTCTTCAGATGCTGGTATTGGGATTAAGGGTGCTGACTTCATTACTGCTTGTGGTTTCCCTATCACCTCACATGTGTGACATGTTCTACAGAAGTTGACTACTTCCCAATGCAATCCTGGCCAATAAAAATGTCTTTGAACTTTTGCCTGTATCATTCTAATTCCTAAATGTCCACCCATTGGAATCTCATGAGCAATCCTCAGAATCTCATTTCTATACCCAACTGGAATAACAATCTAATGTACCTCCTCCAGTTTTCATTTGCTGAGACATGATCTGGCCTCTATTTTCTCATTAAAATATTACTGTTAAGGTAAAAACATTCTGGAATACATTTTGCCTCTGTTTCTGAGTAAGCTGTCTGATATAACTGTTTTAATTGTAAATCCTTCTGTTGCAACTCAATTAACTGCCTTGAGCTAAACATCTCCACTGCCTTTTCCTCTGCCGCGTCTTCATGAACCATGTTATCAAACACAATATCTGCTAATTGGATTTCAATGCCTTCTTCCTGACTTTGAACTTGTTTTCTGCCTGTCCTTGTTTTTCTTATTGCAACCTATGTGTCTGTGACCTCATTATCACGCAATCTGGAAACAATCCAGGATGCTCCTTTTGCAACACCTCTGTTGAAAACACTTCTACAGGCTTCTCAACTACCATAGGCATTGCCAAAATCTGTGATCCAGGTACATCATTACCCAAAATAAATTGAACCCCTGCAATGGGCAATTTTTCCACCGCTCCAACTGTCACCTCACCTGTCTCCCATTTACTCTTTAAATTTATCTTCCACAAGGGGATAGGTTTATCATCTCCATGAACTCCACTTATTATCACCTGCTCCTGCAATGCTCCCTCTGCACAACAAATAACACTATCCCACAACATGAAGTATTGACTGGCCCCTGTGTCTCTTAAAATTTTAACGTCTTTACCTGCTCCTCCCTGTACACATGGAAAGACTTTCCCTTCACACACTAAATCTTTAAACATTTCTGCAACTTGCTCCTCAGAATTCCCTTGGGTAAATTATGAACACATTTCCACTTCTTTACCTATCACTGATTCTCCTTGTTGTATCTGTATGCAAACCATTGGTTTTTCCTATGCCTGAACCTCAGAACTCGCAGTACTTTTACTTCCACCACTTTTCTGCACCCCAATGATTCCAACAGATTTTCCCTGAAACTTCCAGCACACTGATTTTGTGACACACAATGACATTCAATGACATTCAACTTTCAAATGTCATTTTTACTCTCACCACCTTTCTTTTTATTCTGAAAAATAACTTCCTGGCAATTTCCAGTTACTCCTCCTCTCCCCTAACTACCCACCTTCCTTTCACCTTCTCATTGTCTATCCTTTTCTGATTTCAAAAGGTGGTGAAAGAAAGGTTTAGCCCCGTGAACTAGCTCATAATCATCAGCTATCTCTGCTACTTACCTTACAGATTCAACCCTCTGTTCATCCACATGAGTTCTCACTACTGAAGGAATCGACTCTTTGAATTCTTCCAAAAGAATTACTTCTCCAAGAGCTGCATGTGTTGTCTCTATTTTTAATGCCCGTATCCACCTGTCAAAATTACTTTGTTTTACTCTCTCAAACTCAATATAAGTTTGCCCAGGCTGTTTTCTCATATTCCTAAATTTATGCCTGTATGACTCAGGAACCAACTCATAGGCACCCAAAATATCCTTTTTTTAACCACATCATAATTCACTGATACCTCTTCAGACAGCAAAGCTCTACCTACCAACATGGATTGCAACAACAATGTCCAGTTCTGTGGCCATTTCATCTGTTTAGCCACCTTCTCAAATGAAATAAAGAATATTTCAACATCTTTTTTCTCAAACATTGGAAGAGTTTGTACAAATTTAAACATTTCCCCATTGGTTTCTGATCTGGAGATAAGTCCTTCCTCACCTCCTGGTGTCCCTTTCTTAATTTCTAGTATTTTCAGTTGGAATTCTCTCTCTCTCCCTTTTTCTCTTTCCTCCATTTCCATCTTCACAATTTCTAATCCCCTCTCTTGTTTTCTTTCTCTCTCCTGCCTTTCTGTCTGTTCCCTTTGGAATGTCCTTTCTCTTTCCTTTTCTTCCAATTCAATTGTTTTCATTTGCAACTGAATTTGAGCCCATTCCAATGAACCACCCCTTGGAGAATCCTGTCTCGCAGGTATTCCTTCCAATTTTAAATGCTGTGCTATCACTTCAACAGTGTCTGATTTCCTCACCCCTGCACCACCAACTCTGTCAACTATTTCTTGGATGCTTTCTGTAAACCAATCTATGTTATATATTCTACTTCCAAAAAAGATTTAGCCATGGATACAGCCATATTTGCAGTCTCACCACTTCAAAAAACCTCACACCAACTCCTGAATTCAAAGTGCTTCTCGTGCTCATAACCTTAAGATTCACCAATTCCAAAAAATTCAAGGAATTTCAAATATATCCCGCAAAGAGCCCCCAATTATTATGACACAGCCAATGGTAAATGCTGAGCTGTTCAAATCCCAGAGGGAAACTTGGAACAACTGTCATAATCCAGTTTGCAATTTGTATTTTTCAAGATGCCGTCTTTGAACTCAGTAGTGATAAGACCGCCAAGTCTCAAGAGGTTTTTATAAAACCAAATTAAACATTCATAAATTTAAAATTGAAAGCACATACATATGGTGTCTAGAAATTACTGCAATAATAACTTCTAAAAAATCCCCTAATTCATCTGACTCCTTGTTGCACCTCCATTAAGGCAACAGGAAAACATATAGATTTAAACAGACCCTTGGCAAAGCATACTCAGGACAGTCAAATTCAAAATGAGTTTCTTTCAACTCTGGGTTCCTGCAGACAGTGACTTGAGGCTTACAGGCTGGGAGCTTTAGATCTTAGAATCCCTCTCCTTTTTACCAACAGCCTTCTCTTCCTTTATACATATTTTCCGCTTTGAATGCAGATTTTCATTGTATCACTTTGTCTTTTTAACTTTACCTCTTCTAACAATAAAACGCTTTCATAACAACAATTTTATTAGTAGCTTTGGAAAAAGTAAACACATTGTTTGGCTCCTTCTGGCCAGGTGTAATATTTCACCCATTCTTTAAAATGATTTATTTAAAAATGCAAATTGCCCCCTTTACACTTCACCTTGTAACTTCCCTATGTTTACCTAATTACCATTTCAAACCTACTTCTCTTCTACACATCAAAGCCTCTAGACCAGCTGGCTTTAATGCAATTAACACACAGACACCACTAGAACTCTATTTTTAAATAATTTCCAATAACATTTTAGACATTATTATAGCTTCTTGACACCAGGAACCCCTGATTTTATCCTTGGAGTTGACTCTCTATGAGAGTCGCCACTCTCTCAATGAAGGAGGCAGTGCATTCGGCCATGAGGGTCAATGCAGTGCTTATGGTCCATATGGACTCCTCCACAACAGAGACCATGACACGCATACGTTCATAGATCTCTGGCAGAACCTCGCGCACAACCCGCTGGACACCCAGCATCTGCCACCTAATGAACAACTCCAGAGACCTATCATCTGCCTTCAATTCAGCATCGTACTAGTCTCCAGCAGTCCCCCGGCTGCCAATGCCCTGGGCAATCTCTGCCACCGCCTGCACCACAAGCAATTGTGAAGTGCTCTCACCACTGTGCTCCAACATTCTAACTGAAGATCTAATGCCCACCAAGGCGCTGGCATCTGTGCTGGTGCCTGGTCCAGAGAGCAGGGTGTGACGCAGGTGCAGCTGAAGCCCGGTGGTCCTCTGACACCAGGGGTGGCTTTTCAGGGTCTTGTAGTTGAGTGCCTGTTAGCCAATCTAAGGGAAAATAATGACATATCATTAGTTTAAGTCATCACACTGTCACCGTGCATGCCAAGCACCCTGGTGAGACAATGGAGGTCTGCATCATGGTGCCATCATCTTTCAATGATCAATGGGGGCTCCACTTTTGAGGCTCCCATCAATGGAGGTACTACACAAGAATGTTTGCCCCATCCAAAACCCTCACCTCTGTGCACTGCACTCTTACCTTCGTCCGACACACCAGCATCTCCATGACCGGCTGAACGAGGTGCGTGGCGCCTCTCCAGCTCTAAGATGTTCTGCTCAAACCTTGTAAGGATTAGGAGGTTCAGGAGCTCTGCCTGCCTGTGACCTTTCAATGTTTTATGGCTCATTTTCTCCTGAAAGGACAGAGGAGCATTGATTAGTCCACTCTCTACCCGCAGCGCCATTGCAGCCTGGCCAACCCCACCTTGCAGGGCCTCCTCCTTCTATCTCTTGGTGTCCCCCTTGGCCGCCACCTCCTCCAGAGGACTGTGAGGCACTCGTCTGAAAACCAGAGGCCGAGTGCCCACCCGACCTGCCCTCAGGCCTGGTGTCTCCAACCGCAGTTGAGGCCATAGCTTCAGTCTTCAGCACACAGAAGATATAAGCTGCCTGTGCTGTTTTTAAACCGCACACCGGGTCACCATTGGACCCACCGCCCGACAGGAACCACCCCTGCCCGGCCCTTGCCGACCATTGGGAAGAGGCATTTCATGCTGGGTGGGTCGTCATTGGGCAGCTAACATGAAATCGTGGTCGGGGGGGCCATTCGCAGGCTGGGAACTGTTTCCTGACCGGTCCCAGGCCCACCAATCATGTGCGCCTGCCAAGGGTATAATTCAGGCCCCTGATTTACAGCTATTCTGGGATGTTACTTTTATCTATAGTGAAGACAGATGCAAAATACCAGTACCATCTTCCATCCCCTTATTTTCCATTATTAATTCCCCAGACTCACTTTCTATAGGCCAAACACTCACTTTGTTAACTCTATTCTTTTTTAAATATCTATGGAAACTCTTACTATCTGTCTTTACATTTCTAGCTAACTCTCTCTTGTACTCTAATTTTTCCTTCCTCATCAATCTTTTGGTCATTCTTTGCTGTTTTTTTATATTTTGTCCAATCTTTGCACAATTATATGCTTTTTCTTTAAATTTGATACTATCTTTAATTTTTTTAGTTAACCACGGATGGTGGGTCCTCCCCTTGGAATGTTTCTCTCTCATTGGAATGTATTTATTCTGAAATATCCCCTTCAATGTCTGTCACTGCATCTCTATTAATCTATCCCTTAACCTAATTAGACAGCGCACTTTATCTAGCTGTGCTTTCATGCCCTCTTAATTGACCATATTTAAGTTTGAAATGCTATTGAAATTGATCCCACTCTTCTCTCCCTCAATTTTAATGTAAAATTCAATCATATTATGATCACTACTACCTAGGGGTGCCTTCCTATGAGGTCATCATTAATCCAACATCAGGTCTAGTACAGCCTGCTCTCTGGTCAGAATGTACTGTTCTAAGAAGCTATGCTGAAAACATTCTATGAATTTCTCATCAAGGCTACCTTTGCCCATCTGATTTTCCCAGTCTATATACAGGTTAAAATCCCCCATGATTATCGCCATATCTTTCTGACAAGCTCCCATTATTTCCTCATTTATACCCCATCCTACATTATGGTTACTGTTAGGGGGCCTGTACACCATTCCCACAAGTGATTTCTTGCCTTTATCATTTTTCATCTCTACCCAAACCATTCTACATCCTGATTTTCTGAACATAAGTCATCCCCCTCTAACGTGCTAACATCATCATTAATTAACAGAGCCACCCTGCCACCATTTTCTAGCTCCCTGTCCTTCCTAAATGTCTCATACCCTTCAAGTATTCAGGTCCCAATCTATGTCACTCCGCAGCTATGTCTCTGTGATAAAAGCAAATTACTGCACATGCTGGAAATCTAGAACAAAAACACCTGGTTCTGATGAAGGGTCATACAGACTGGAAACGTTAACTGTACTCCTCTCCGCAGATGCTATCAGACCTGCTGAGTTTTTCCACCTATTTTTGTTTTTGAGCTATGTCTCTGTATTGGCTACCAGTTCGTACTTATTTATTTCTATTTGCGCTATCGGTTCATCTGTTTTGTTTTGAATGCTACTTGCATTCAGATACAGAGCCTTTAATTTTGTCTTTTTATTATTTTTGTAACCTCTAGCCTTATCTACTGATCTACCCTTAGATTTGTACTCCCTGTACTCTCTGTCCCTTCCTGTCATGGTCTGTTTAACATTTCCCACATTAATACCTTTCTCTCTTGCCTTTTCTCTACACTTTGATTTACCACATTTTCCCAAATTTTATCCCTTGACCCCAATATTTTGTTAAAAACCCTCTCTACTTCACTAGTTTTGCAGTTCGCTAGAACACCAGTCCTAGCCCGGTTCAGGTGTAGACAGTCCCAAAAGTACAGCCCCACTTTCCCCAGTACTAGTGCCAGTGTCCCACAAACCAGAGCCTTTTCTGCCTCACCATTCTTTGAGCCACGTACTCATTGCTCTAATTTTATGTACTCTGTGACAATTTGCCCCCTCCAAACTCATCTCAGGGGAGGGCATTAAATTCCACCTGCTGCCTGACCTGCTGAGTATTTCCAGCATTTTCTGTTTTCATTTCAGCATTTGTAGCATTTTGCTTTTGCACACATGACCATAGGTGCAGGAAACCCAGCATTTAATATGACCTTTATTTAAATATTGTAATAATTTGCTTCCTTTCTGCTTCTTAGCTAAATGAGACAATTGTGTTTTTTACTCTTTTCCTTCTGGAGAGGTGCCATTTAACTTTCCATAAGCTTTTGCTCCGTAAATTAAGCTGACATTTATTGCCTTTTTACTTAAAATAAACCCCCCACATTACAAGCATTTCAAGAAACGATGTGCTGGTATAGTGGATGGTTATCCTGCTCTATTGTATCACAGAGTGTAATGGAGTGATGGTGGTGAAGTGGTAATATCACTAGACTTGTAACCTAGAGGTCTAGGTTAATGCTCTGGGGAAATAAGTTTAAATCCCATGACAGCTCGTGGAATTTAAAATAAGTTAATCAAATCTGGAATTATAAAGATACTTTTCCACAAAAGCGATTATAAAACTATCTATGATTGTTGTGAAAACCACTTAACTCACTTAGGAAAGGAAATCTACTGTCCTTACCCAGTCTGGCCTGCATGTGACTGCAGACCCACAGTAATGTGGTTGACTCCTAACTGCCCTTTGAAACGGCTGAGTAAGCCATTGAGTTCAAGGCAAATTAAGAGTGGGTAACAAATGCTGGCCTACTGGGCTTTGCATCCCATGAAAGAATTTTTTTTTAAAATGATGTGGCTTTTGTCTGCCCTTCCCCAGATCTCTCAAGCAGACCGTCAGCTGTTTTTCCCTCTATCGGATGCAGTTCCAAATTACTCACTCTACACATGTTGTCCTCTACTTTCTCTCCTTCTATCTACTGATATGGCCCACATTCATGCTCTCTTGGGATCCAATGCCAATGATTTTATCGTCCCCCCACTCCCCCCACTCCCCACACCTTCCACACCAACAACCATTGCTTCATCTTAACTTCCATCTCCTCCTGTCGATGCAACTCTGCCCCTGTCATTATTCTCTCTCTTCCTAATTTCCCTGTCTTTACTCTCTCTGCATATGCTGGCCAGGATTTTGCCTTGGACATCTCGGGGAGTCTCAACTGGATATTATGCCTATAAGGCAGCTAATGAGCTGCCAGCAGGGTTTTCATCACTTTTAAAGGGCAAGAACTCGCCTCCAAGGGAAATCGGAGAGCCAGCAGCTCTTCGGTTCCAGCGGAGCACTGGGAGCAGTGGCCATTGCTGGGACAACTCACAACCTGGAGGAGCAGCATAACGCCACCCTCGGAAGAAGGTATGTGGGGGCGGGGATCACCAGGGATAGTCAGGTAGGCCCTGGCAAGGTGGGGGTGGTGGGCAATGGGTGGGGGGGGGGGGGTAGCTGGTGAAGGTGGGTTGGGGGGGATTTCGCCACAGCAGTGGCCATTGCTGCCAGTGGGGTCTTCCATGTGCCAGAGTGCCCAATCAGGAGGGACCACCCCACCCACCCTGAGCTGGGAGAGAGCCCACCAATGTTCACCAGCCACTCTCCCCATGTGTCAGAGGGTTCTGCCAGGCTGGTAAAATGTTGGTGGAAGCAGGAAGAGTCTCTTAACTGGCCACTTAAGTGGCTCAATTGGCCTCTGGACGGAAAGGCCATCCTTCACCTTACTCATCACTGGAAAAATGCCACAGCAGTGGGACATCAAGGGGTGCACCATTTCCCAACCTCCCTCCTGATTTTTCAGCCTCCCACTACCTCCCTCAAGCCCAGGAAAAATTCTGAGTGTGTCTTTATTCAGTTGAATCGGGAGCCATTTTTACATATGGCTCCATTTTTCAGTGCCATTTTCTTCAAGGATACCTTCATTTAGATAAAATGTAAATATGTTGTAGATGTGAACTCTTGAAATTTAAAGTAGGACTCATGTTATAAGCCAATGAATAGCATGTGATAAATTGTTCTGTTTAACTTATAGAATAGAATCATTGAATGATACAGCACAGAAGGAGCCCATTTGGCCCACCCTGCCTGTACTAGCACTTTAAAAGAGCTGTCCAATTTTATATATACATAGACACACATACATATAACATGTATGTACACATACATACATACATACATACACCTATTTGAATCGGTTTTCACCACCGTTTCAGGCAGTGCATTCCAGATCACAACAATTCATTGTGTAAAAAATTCTCCACATCCTTCCTTGGTTCTTTTGCTAATTATCTTAAATCTGTGTCCCCAGTTTACCAACTCCTCTATCACTGGAAACACTTCCTCCTTATTTACTGCATCAAAACTCCTCTTAATTTGGAACATCTCTATTCAATTTCCTCTTAACCTTGTCTGCTCTAAGGAGAATAATCCCAGTTTCTCTAATCTCTCTACATAACTTGCTCATTTATTCATTTAGATGACTGACTTGAAAGTTTACAAGAATTAGTGTCTAGATTTTGTATTATGAAAGGATTGTTTGAATCTTTAAGATGCTACAGAACACAGATAGAATAGGATTTAGAATATCAGCAGTGGCATAAGTGGTAGCACTTTCACCTCTAGGTCAGAAGCTTGTGGATTATAGTCCCACTCCAAGCATAAAAAATTCAAAGCTGACACTCCAGCACAATGCTGGGGGCATACTGCACCGTCAGAGGAGGCACCTTTCAGATGAGTCATTAGACCGAGGCTTTCTCAGGTTGATGTAAAAAAATCCCACAGCACCATTTCGAAGCAAAGCAAGGGATTATCCCCAGTGCTCCTGGCCAATATCTATCCCTCAATCAACGTCAGCAGAAACAGATTCTCTGGTCAT
Organism: Carcharodon carcharias; assembly: GCF_017639515.1. Classification (NCBI taxonomy): domain Eukaryota; kingdom Metazoa; phylum Chordata; class Chondrichthyes; order Lamniformes; family Lamnidae; genus Carcharodon; species Carcharodon carcharias. The sequence continues at coordinate 109,459,502 of NC_054468.1, read as the reverse complement.
CATCACATAACTGTTTCTGGGATCTTGCTGTGTTGCTATGTGAATAAACAGCTGCTGCTGTTTACAACAGTGAGTAACTAAAGTACTTCATTGTCTATAAAGTGTTGTGTGATGTCCTGAGGTTATGAAAGATGCTATATAAATGCAAGTTTTTATTTTCTTTCTAACATGTTTTGTGATGAAATACACTTTAAAGTTAAACACAGTTATCATGGAAATGTACGCAGTGAATGTAAGTATCTGTTGAACTCTGCTGGCATGGCCTCATACCGTATTTACTTCTGCTTGAATCTACTCAGCATTCCCCCATAACGACTTTTCCTATCTGTGCAAATAGGCAGCATGTTCCAAATTGAAAAACCTTCACAAAGCAACACTCATTGCACAGGTTGTTGTATCTTACCCTAAGATGGCTACTGCTGCAGCCTAATACAAACTGCCTGTGGTGCACACACAGACTTCAGCGCAGCCTAACCTGCTAACCTTTCAGGATGACAACCTGAGATTTTGACAAAAACTTATCGACCCGAGATGTTTATCCTGTTTCTCTCTCCACAGGTGCTGCCTGCCCTGCTGAGCATTTCCAAATCTATGCTCTGCTCTTATCTCAGACTTCCAGCGTCCACAGTATTTTGCTTATCGCTCAAACCCCATGATGATTTGCAATCCTTTATCACCTCATTCCTCACATTACTGAGAGGCAGCATCAAGCTGATCAAGGTAGAATAGAAGTGTTCCACAAATACAGGGGCCTGATGCACATTTCCAAATCTGATTAACTTGCCAAGAACACTAAAAGCCATGGCACTTAATTGGGTTCAATTTCCAAAAAAGATAAACTGGGAGAGGGATAAGGATTGAGTTTGTGTCATTGTCTTACATGTGATCTAGGATCTTGGATACACTTGGCATTGACTCATCCCCTAAGTGTATGTTAGGTTTCGATGCCTTTTCTACCCCAGAAATTATTACGAACAACAATTTCCCATTTTGCTTTCTTTGAGAAGCACCAATTGCAGCATTTCCCAGTCATTGACAATAAGTGCAAGGGTCCATCCAGCCAGCTAACATAAAGGGTCGTGAATCTGTGGAATTCACTACCTCAGAGTGCAGTGGATGCCGGGACGCTGAATAAATTTAAGGAGGAGATAGACAGATTTTTAATTAGTAACGCGTTGAAAGGTTATGGGGAGAGGGCAGGAAATTGGAGTTGAGGCCGAAATGAGATTATCCATGATCGTAATGAATGGCAGGGCAGGCTTGAGGGGCTGAATTGCCTAATCCTGCTCCTAGTTCTTGTGTTCTTATGTTCTTATAAGGTTACTTCTGAGCAGCAATTCCAACAGCAATGAGTGTCTTAAAAGCTCTCCACAGAGGTAGCTGCTGTGATTAGCTTACTATTGTCTAGGTGCCTTTTTCAGTATACTTATGGAGTTTTACTTGGAGCTGGTGTACTTGGTCACTGCCTTTGTCCCCGCTATCATGCTGTGCTTGGCCAGCTCCCTGAGGCACAGAGATGTCTAGGTCACCCAACAGCTGATGGTATGCTAAGGCAGGAAATCTCATCTACAAAGGAGTTCATGATGTTCAAGGCCCTGAGGGAGATGCTGGCGGGAGTGAACCTGCTTCGTCATTCTATAGAATTGGATGGGTTAACCTTCCTTCCGTGACTTTCTTTGCTTCTTGCTGCCTTTGGCTTGTGCTTCCTGCAAGGTTTTCTTGCTCCCTTACGTGAGAGCTGCTGTCTTTTCCTCAGGCATTTTCAAACTCAATTAGTATGTTAGTAATTGAGTTGCTCCAAATGTTAATCAGGTGAGGGACACCATCAATTGTCAAAGTACTTACAAGCAGCATAACAACCTCCTGTTGCTTTCCATGACTCTTAATCAGATCCCAAATTCCATTTGCTTTTATAATTGTGTCCATCACCTTTCCCTCTTAAGGACAATTGAAGCATCCCATCAGGGTCATGGGAAGCTTCAACATGATCAGGTTTGAGAGACAGGCTGAAAATTTTGCAATTCTCCAAAAAAATGACTAGCAGGAAAGAATGGCTATCAGTATTTCTGAGTCAGCATTCAGCACATTTCTCTAAGAGCACAAGTAACAGCTAAAAGCAGCTGAGTTGCTGAATCTTTCACCAGGTAACCTTAGAAGGTAAAGCAAACATGAGTCTGTGTACACTCTCCTGTTATTACCTCTGATTTCTCCATTTCTATTGAAGCTAGGGGGAGGGTTTTATCACTGATTGCTCATTGCTGTCCTTAACTATCAATGCCATTCTCTTCAATAAAGCATAGCATTGTGCCAGAGGCAGCTTCTTGTGTTTCACAAGAAACCCCCTTGACAGAATATCAGTACCATATCTTGCCTGGAGCAGTGCAGTGTTTGCAGGGACTCAAGACATTTCCAGACTGATGAGTTGCCATCAGAAAGCATAGCATAATCGCACTTCGTAATCCTTCCATTTTGATGCTTGGCACTTCACTCTGGTACACCTAATGCAGAGGGAAGTGGGCAAGTTGGAGGACCCTCCTCAAGAGTCTGCTCCTAAGCTGGGCTCTCGAGGGTCAGGGTGGATGTAGCCTGTGGGGTGGTGGTCGCGCTGGTGGTCTACATGGCCCTGAAGTCATTAAGTTTCCTTTGGTTTATGATTGAATTTTCTATTAGCTGTGTCCCTCTAAAAGGACTTTTCTTTATTTCGATTTGATGATAGTGAGGCAGCCCATACCAATTATTGAAAAAAGGCACACTCAGGAGTTCAAAGAGTCGAAAATCCTCGATTCAGTATTTTATCATGACATGCACTATTACTCCAATTCCTTCGCTTCTTAAAACCAGCAACCAAAAGTAGCAGTTTATTTTATTAAGGAGAAGGTTAAGCATTGCAATCTTTACTTGCTTGTTGCCCCAGTGCCTTGTCAAAACACAATTCCCAAAGCTGTGCAGACCCAACATTGTTGTACTCCTGTCATTCACAAGACTATTTCTCTGTGATGATGTACATGTATCAGCCCACCAGAGTCATCAAGACTATGCTGGTTGTTAATTTGATGTTTTTTTGTTGTGTTATTTATATTCTCAGTCAAGTTTTCTTTCTTAAACACCGCAATATCTCCAAAAGTAACAGTGTTTTTGTAAGAGAATGGGGGTGGAAAAAAATGACTGAGTCTTCATTTTATACCTTCAACTTTGATTCACTGTTTTAATATGCTGTGCCAATTCTAAACTAGAGTTTTATTATACTTACTTTGTGACATTGAATTCTTTGCCTCTTAGACTCTGTTCTATTTTGGACACCCCTTTTTATTTTTCCTATCATACAGAATGGTGTGGGCTGAGAGTATAAGACATAATGAGTTAGCACCCCATTTTACATTTCTCCCCATTTTCATTTCCATTGCTGTCAACAAGCTACCCCAACCTGCTTCCTCAGGGTCCTCAAGGTTTTTTGCTGCACAGAGGTATCAGCAAAACCCATCATGACATGCATTTCACCCATTTCTTCCCAATTTGACGGGACTGAAGTAGGTGTTATCAGTCAGGTCTGGGTGTATGTGATCATCCCATATTGTAGTCAAACTGTACAGTTACATGGACAACCTGAGTGCACTGGATCTATGGTTATTGAGACATATCTAGTAAAGCGTGCAGTCTGTGCAGGAGTCATATTCATATCTTGAAGTCATACTTCATTTTGCAAATTTTCGAAAAATTTTCATCAAGAGCCATTTCCACGATTGTGTTTCATGTTTATAAGTACTGCTTACTGAATGAAAAGAGCAGTTTCAAATGGTGCAGCATGGGCTTTGTTCCAACAGAATACCCATAACTCCCCCTCTAGTGTTCGGATGTATACATTACATATTAACACACTTTGGGCTAGAATAGTTTAAAAATTAATACCATGCACAAACACTAGAAGAATGCAGAAAATGGCTCAATGGCCACAAACAGGCAACGAGGGCCCATAATAAAGCTCCCTTTCAAGCTAGGTCAAAGGTCGTGCTGCATCAATGAGAAAGAGAATTCCACGGAGCTGACAGCAAAAGATGCAAAAAGAGGAGTGATGTGCTGAGTTAGAGGGCTGGATTTTTGCTCCGAGGCAGGGAGAGAGCAGCAGTTGGGCATGGGTTGGGGAGTGGGGTGGGTGGTGGCAGTTGGATTGAAGTCAGAAAACCAGAAAGAATGAATTTCCCTCAGGTCCCTGCTGAATTTAATGTTTGGCCATCAGGTAGGTCTTCCCCAGGCAACAGGGGAGAGGGAGGAAATGGTGGGGTTAGCAGCATGGCTCAGAGATTTGAGGCTGGACGGCGGGAGGAGGGGATGTGGGGGTTGGAATGCCAGGTATGCTGAATCCAGCAGGTAAGTGGAAAGGCACTTAACTTCCAGCAATCCTCACCTTCTTCAGCTTCCAGGTTTTTCAAGGTCTGGGGATCCCAATAAGCCAGAGTTAACTTGAAAACCATTGATCAACATGAGGCAGCCTTATTATGATAATAAATGACCAATCCTCCTCGATCCTGCAAGCAGGTTGGTTGCCCTCCTGCTGTCTTGCCTCCCTTAAACCCAACGGTGGGCAGGCTGGAGATGGGTTGGGGCTGGGATTCAGAATTTTAACACTTTAACTTCCAACCCAAAAACCAAACCCACCCCTTTATTGGGTTAAAACTACCCCCAACCACCCCCCCCCCCCCCCCCCCCCACCCCACCCCCATAGAAACGAGGATCCAGGAAGTTTGAAAACAACCAAGACAAAAACAAGGAAAGAATTCAGGAAGAAAGCAATAGATAGGATAGAAACAAGCAAGTCAGAGAGAGAAATAGAAGTAGAAAGAGATATTTTGATAAAAGACACACAAATAAAACGAAGAAGGAATAATGGAGAGGCCAGAGTTAAACAGAGCTGTTTGTAGTGAGGAGAACAAAAATAAAAATACCTGGAAAAACTCAGCAGGTCTGGCAGCATCTGCAGAGAGGAACACAGTTAACGTTTCGAGTCCGTATGACTCTTCAATAGAACTAAGGAAAAATAGAAAAGAGGTGAAATATAAGCTGGTTTCGGGGGGTGGGACAAGTAGAGCTGGATAGAGGGCCAGTGATAGGTGGAGATAACCAAAAGATGTCACAGACAAAAGGACAAAGAGGTGTTGAAGGTGGTGATATTATCTAAGGAATGTGCTAATTAAGGATAGAAAGCAGGACAAGCAAGGTACAGATAGCCCTAGTGGGGGTGGGGTGGGTGAAGGGATCGAAATAGGCTAAAAGGTAGAGATAAAACAATGGATGGAAATACATTTAAAAATAATGGATATAGGTGGGAAAAGAAAAATCTATATAAATTATTGGGAAAAACAGGGAGGATCGGAAAGGGGGTGGGGATGGAGGAAAGAGTTCATGATCTAAAATTGTTAAACTCAATATTCAGTCCGGAAGGCTGTAAAATGCCTAGTCGGAAGATGAGATGCTGTTCCTCCAGTTTACGTTGAGCTTCACTGGAACAATGCAGCAAGCCAAGGACAGACATGTGGGCAAGAGAGCAGGGTAGAGTGTTGAAATGGCAAGCGACAGGGAGGTCAGGGTCATGCTTGCGGACAGACCGAAGATGTTCCACAAAGCGGTCACCCAGTCTGCGTTTGGTCTCTCCAATGTAGAGGAAACCACATTGGGGGCAACGAATGCAGTAGACTAGGTTGAGGGAAGTGCAAGTGAAATGCTGCTTCACTTGAAAGGTGTGTTTTGGCCCTTGGACGGTGAGGACGGGGGAAGTAAAGGGGCAGGTGTTGCACCTTCTGTGGTTACATGGGAAGATGCCGTGGGAGGGGGTTGAGGTGAAAAGGGTGATGGAGGAGTGGACCAGGGTGTCCCCGAGCGAACGATCCCTGCGGAATGCCGTCGGGGGGGTGAAAGGAAGATGTGTTTGGTGGTGGCATCATGCTTCGGTCTGTCCGCAAGAATGACCCAAACCTCCCTGTCGCTTGCCATTTTAACACTCCACCCTGCTCTCATGCCCACATGTCCATCCTTGGCTTGCTGCATTGTTCCAGTGAAGCTCAACGCATACTGGAGGAACAGCACCTCATCTTCCAACTAGGCACTTTACAGCCTTCCTGACTGAATATTGAATTCAACAATTTTAGATCATGAACTCTCTCCTCCATCCCCACCCCCTTTCCGATCCTCCCTCTTTTTTCCCAATAATTTATATAGATTTTTCTTTTCCCACCAATTCCATTATTTTTAAATGTATTTCCATCCATTGTTTTATCTCTGCCTTTTAGCCTATTTCGATCCCTTCCCCCCACCCCACCCCCACTAGGGCTATCTGTACCTTGCTTGTCCTGCTTTCTATCCTTAATTAGCACATTCCTTAGACAATATCACCACCTTCAACACCTCTTTGTCCTTTTGTCTATGACATCTTTTGGTTATCTCCACGTATCACTGGCCCTCTATCCAACTCTACCTATTCTACCCCACCCCCCCCCGCCCTTAAACCAGCTTATATTTCACCTCTCTTCTATTTTTCCTTAGTTCTGTTGAAGACTCATACAGACTCGAAACGTTAACTGTGTTCCTCTCCGCAGATGCTGTCAGACCTGCTGAATTTTTCCAGGTATTTTTACTTTTGCTTTGGGATTTCCAGCATCCGCTGCTTTTTGCTTTTATCTTACTGTTTGTAGCGAGGCCTGGAGGCTTGATAGTATTAATCACTCAAGGTAATAGAAAATTATTCAGAGTGGGGTCTCTCCAATCAAAAACAAAATGAATCAGACATAAGCCAGAATTTTCTGCTCCCACCAGCAGCAGGAATCCTGGCGGGACAGGGGAGCAAGGTTTGACAGGAGGCCAAAAATCAGTTTGCTGATGTCAAGAGTTAGTTTGGAGTCTTGTGTTCCTGGTTTTAATGGCAGGTTAACGGTGGGTCGAGTATCCCGCAGATCTATATTAGGAACCCCATTTGCATCTCATGATTACTTATTAAAAGCCCAACACACCGGAATCTTGTCCTCCCTCCAAATTAAGCACCCCTCCAGCAGGAATCTAGAACTTTCCGTTTCATGACTGTACACAAGTGGTGTGCACCCAGCGAGGTTGACTCCTTCCTGGACTTTCAGGTCAGTAGACATTGCTCTCGCCTTCCTTTAAACACCGTCACTGAGAGATATCGGTTGCCTGTCATTCGAGCACCGACAAGGCTGGGCACAGGGAAAGGGTGAGACCGAGCCAGGACTTGGGAAGTAGTTAAGGAGCAGAGTGGAAGAGTGAATGTCTGTCTGGGTGCTCTTCAAAAACGGTGCCCGGCCATTGGAGCCAATGGTGTAATGTCAGGGTAGGCCCCCTTCCTGCCCGCCCACCACAAGATTCAACATGCTCCTCGCATAATTGATGAGCTGAACAGTGCAAGATCTCGTGTTTTCAGCCACCCTGTTCTCCAGCAGAACTCACTTTGACTTTCGCTTCAGCTACCGAACTTAGCCCCCAGAATGGAAAATTCCGCCCGTAGTAAAAGTCCATTGCAATATTTGTGCAATGCTGCAGAAATATGGGTAGAAGCTCCAGCAGCACCATGAAATGTATGATATGATCATGCCTCTTTTAGGCAGACACCCTGCAAGTTTAGCAGTCGCCAGCTTCCACCTTGACAGTCACTGCACATCAAGAGGAGACTGGGCACAAGAGATGTTGATCCAAAGGTTGGTTGGCACCAACTGCCGCCTTGTTGATTAGTAGGGAGCTCTTGAACTGTTCAGAAGCACAGTCACTCTATATCTCAACGGGATACTCCATTTAACATTTTTCCTGTTTGAAGTACAACAAAGCATAGATTTCATCCCACACACCGGTTCCTGGTCCACCTATCAGCATTGTCTTTTCATATGAATCGTTAGAAACGAGAATTTGTGTACATGTCCTCCTGCCTCAAAGTGGTTAGCCCATTTGAGTTGGAAAAGAGGGGATTGTCTGCATTAACTTCATGACCAACATTAGGCTTGCAGCATCTAGTAGTAAGGAACAGCTGGATGGAACAACAACTGCATTCTCAAACAGCCCAGCTCATAAGAAATTAAACTCGCCCAGCTGTGGTAAGTAGGTCTGAGTGACAGGTATTCTGAGAATAAGCGGGGAGTAAAGCATTCAGTTGCTTATAGCACCTAGTGTCACAGTGGAATTTGATTAAATTTTCTATTTCGTTGGAAGTCAAAGTGCAACAAGGTCATCTGAGCGTCTGAGCTTTTCTTTTCGTAAGATTCACAGAGAACTCTTACCAAACTTGAATCCCTCTGGTTCCCATTGAATCTGCATTTTTCTCATTTCAGTAATGAACACTTTAATCACATCCAGTGTGTGAATCCACTGAACAAGTTAACGGTGCCAAGTGTGAAGCAGTGCATGCAAGCTACACAAGCGCTGTTAAAAGTTCCTCAGTTTCTAATCATTTGGATTCAGTAAAACTGAATTCTAGTTTTTACAATCTAGCTGTTAAGCATCCTCTGGGTAGAGAGTAGAATGGAAATTGGGGTTATAGATGTTTGTGCATTCCTAACAAAACCATCAGATTTAAATTCTTTAATCATTTAAATGGGAGGAAAAGCTGTTGGATTTTGTTACCAACATGGAAACCTCCCAGTCAGAGTTTCCTCTCCCCTTCCACCCAGGGCAATATACTAAATGTCTCAGCAGTAAAGATGAAAATCTACTTCCTTGTCACCTTAACTAACAGAAAGGACCTCAATAATTCCACCCACTGATTCCAGTTGTAATTTGAAAAAACACTTATATTGTGTCTGCCTAATTCTTCCTTTTTCTAAAACAATAATGGACAGGCTAGATTGCAGTTGTGAACAGGCATTTGGGTTTAAGGATAAAAACACTGGTTGTCCATCATCATTTGCTGTACAAGTCATATATCTGTTACTACCAGTCAATCACTACTTAAGCTTGTTTACATTTTTCTTCCAGATTTTGAGCATATTCTTATGTTTATTAACAAATACAAGAATTATTTTACAGTCACACCTCTCTGGTTATAAATCACATCATGGGCAGAATCCACCCATTCCAGATATTAGTCTGGTAAACCTTGTCTGAACTGCTTGCAATGCATTCACATCATTCCTGCCGCCTTGTAGATTAGTAGAGAACTTTTGGACAGTTCAGAAGCATTCCTAAAAGTAAGGTGACCAATACTGTATAAAATACTCCAGATGTGGTCTCACTAGTGCCCTGTATAACTAAAGCATAACCTCCCTACTTTTGTATTCAATCCCCTCACAATAAATGATAACATTCTATTAGCTTTCCTAATTACTCGCTGAACCTGCATTTTTCGATTCATGCACTAAGACACCCAGATCCCTGAGCATCTCAGAGCTCTGCAATCTCTCACCATTTAGATAATTTGCTTCTCTGTTATTCTTTCTGCCAAAATGGAAAATTTCATATTTTCCCACATCATACTCCATTTGTTAGATCTTTGCCTACTCACTTAACCTATCTATATCTTTTTGTAGCCTCCTTATGTCCTCTTCAGAACTTACTTTCCTACCTATCTTTGTGTCAACAATAAATTTAGCGGCCATCCCTTCATCCAAGCCATTTATATAAATTATAAACAGTTGAGGTCCAAGCACTGATCCCAGTGGCACACCACTCATTACATCTTGCCAACCTGAAAAAGACCCATTTATGTTTGCTCTCTGCTTCCTGTTAACAGCCAATCTTCTATTCATGCCAATATGTTACCACCTATACCATGAGCTTTTATTTTATGCAATGATCTCTGATGTGGCACTTTATCAAATGCCTTCTGGAAATCTAAGTACAGTACATCCACCAGTTCCCCTTTATCTACAGCACATGTTACTTCCTCAAAGAACTCCAATAAGTTGATTAAACATGGTTTCCCTTTCACAAAACCATGTTGACTTTACCTGATTATCTTGAATTTATTTAAATGCCCTGCCATAACTTCTTTAATAATAGCTTCTAATATTTTCCCTATGAAAGATGTTAAGCTGTAGTTTCCTGCTTCCTGTCTTCTCTCCTTTTTGAATAGTGGAGTTACATTTGCTATCTTCCAATCTAATTGGACCTTCCCTGAATCTAGGAAGTTTTGGATAATTAAAACCAATGCATTAACTATCTCACTAGCCACTTCTTTTAAGGCCCTAGGATGAAGTCCATCAGGACCTGGGCACTTGTCAGCCGCAGCTCCAACAACTTGCTCAGTACCACTTCTCTGATGAGTGTAATTTTCCTGAGTTCCTCCCTTCCTTCCATTTCCTGATTTATAGCTGCTTCTGGGCTGTCACTTGTATCCTCCATAGTGATGCAAAATATCTTTTCAATTTATCTGCCATCTGCTTGTTTTCCATTATCAGTTCTCCAGACTCACCTTCTATAGGACCAGTACTCACTTTGTTAACTGCATTCTTTTTTAAATATTTATAGAAATTCTTAAAATCTATTTTTCTATTTCTGGCTGGCTTGCTCTCGTACTCTAATTTTTCCCTCCTTGTTAATCTTTTAGTCATCCTTTGGTGTTCCTTATATTCTGTCCAATCTTCTGACCTACCACCTGTCTTTGTTTCAAGAGGGGAGCTCACCACCACCTTCTCAAGGGAAATTAGGAGGTGGGCAACAAATACTAGCCTAGCCAGCGATGCCCACATTCCGTGAATGAATTTTAAAAAAACATGTCAGCAGCCCACCTTGCTGCAGGCGAATGTCAACGGAGGAGGGAAGAGGCATTTCATTGGCCATACAAGTAGCTCAATTCAGCTCCTGACAAGAGGCTCACCTGCCACCTTTTAAGCCAGGCACCTCCCCGCCCAACCTGCAATTTTGCCAGCCTTCCCAGCCATCCCAGCCCATCGTCAATGATTCCAGAACATTCCAGCCCATGTCACCCATTTCTCATCAGCTACACCCTCGCTCAAAACCAGAAATTCCAACCAAATTTGGAAGCCACCCGCTCAGAGATGATTATTCAGAAAAACAGAATCATTCGTAGGCTGAGAGTTTCATCCGCTCCCCAGCCTGCACGCTCAGTTTTTCTCTCAATCACACACACTGCCTGCTGACCTTTGTGCTTGGGAGAAGTTTAATTCCTTTCCTCAACTGCTCAAGTTAAAATTAAGCAGTGCTGTTAGATGTCTTGAAAACCAACAACTGTCTTCTCAACAATAAGTGTTATACCATATTTCTGCTTGATCCTAAAATAAACACATCGATGTTGCCCCTTTAATGTTGAGAATATCCTCACCTTTCCTGGTCTTATTGGCATAATTATTGAAATGTGGAGTTTGCAGGAGAGTGGGAGCTCCATTTGTCTCTTTTTCATTGGTCTACAAAGAGGGCACCAGTTTCTGCACTGTCATCAATGGAGAAGCATATTTGGATGTGTCCCTTTGTTATAAAGAAGGAAAGAAAGATTTGCATTTATACAGCACTGTTCACAACCATTGAACACTTCAAAGCAGTTTACAGTCAATGAAGTACTTTTGAAGCATAGTCACTGCTGTCACATAAGCAGCAGCTAATTTGCACACATCAGACTCCGACCAACAGCAATGTACTTATTATTATTGCCATCTGTCCATCTCGGGAGATGATGGACTGCAGCCAGGGTGTATGTCACCACTGTATTGAACATCATCTGCCACGACTATAAGAGTCCATTCGTGAATGGCAGTCCCTTCCGCAGCTGACATGAATGAACAGCATTGGCCCAAGGTTGACTGATGGTTTTTCCTTCCAATGGACTGTCTTTTCTGCCATCTGGTCATTTCTTTTGTCCTCTACTTTTTCCACGCCCCTCGTGACTGCTTGTCTCCAGGCACTCCGGTGAGCAGCAAGAGTTTCCCATACATTGACTCTGATCCCAATCAACCTAAAGTCTCACTTGCAGACATCCGTGTATCACACACGTCAGCGACCAATTGGTCTTTATGCCAATAGCATGTCATAGGAAAATGCTGGAATCCATTGTATTATGGAGGTTATAGCAGGCTACTTAGAAAATCACGATGTGATCAGGCATGGCTTTGTGAAAGGGAAATCATGTTTAACTAATCCATTGGAGTTTTTTGACAAAGTAACATTTCAGGTGCATAAAGGGGAACTGGTAGATGTGGTGTACTTGGACTTCCAAAAGGCATTTGATAAGACACCATGTCAAAGGTTACTACTCAAGATAAGAGCACATGGTGTAGGAGGTAACATATTAGCATGGATAAAGGATTGGTTAGCTGACAGGAAACAGAGTAGGAATAAATGGGCCTTTTTCAGGTTGGCAAGCTGTAACTAGTGCAGTGCCACAGGGATCAGTGCTGGGATGTCAACCATTTACAATTTATATCAATGACTTGGATGAGGGGGCTGAATGTAAGATAGCTATCTTTGCTGATGACACCAAAATAGGTATGAAAGTAAATTATCAAGAGGAGATAGAGAGTCTGCAAAGGGATATAGACAGGTTAAAGTGAGTGGGCAAAAATTTGGCAGACGGTGTATAACATGGGCAAATGTGAACTTGTCCTTTTTGCAGGAAGAACAGAAAAGCAGTATACTATTTAAATGGAGAGAGATTGCAGAACTCAATGGTACAGAGGGATATGGTCCATGAATCACATAGTCAGTATGCAGGTACAGCAAGTGATTAGGCAGGCAAATGGAATGTTGGCATTTATTGAAAGGAGAATGGAATATAAAAGTGGGGAAGTTTCACTGCAGCTGCACAGGGCCTTGGTGAGACCATATCTGGAGTACCGTGTATAGTTTTGGGGCAGAGTTTTATGGCCCCGGCTCGGCAGGAGTGGGGCCAGAAAATGCGGCAAGCCATTCAAAAGCCCATTGACTTTGACAGGACTGGGAAATCGCAGCAGTGGGAGGAGCCATAAAATTCCACTCTTGGGCCGGGTTTTCCGTTTGGGGGGTGGGGAGGGAGTGGGAGTGGGAGCAGGCAGACCCGATGGCTGCTCGCGATCAGGTCCGCTCCGCCATTTTACAAAGGCGGGCCAATTAAGAGCCGCTCAGTGTATTTGCCGACTCCCATGGATGGCAGGAATGTGCTGGCGGTGGTGGGCGTACACAGACCCCCGGGTCCAATGGTGACCCAGCAGTCTGTATAAATGAAGGCCAGGCAGCCTCCTGTAGGCTGCTCACAATGGCCAGTTCCAGGCCACACCAGCAGGGTTTGGGTGTGCAGGGCAGGCTGGAGGGAAGGCCAGAGGAGCAGGGCAGGCTGGAGGGAAGGCCAGAGGAGCAGGCCAGGCTAGAGGGAAGGCCAGAGGAGCAAGCCAGGCTGGAGGGAAGGCCAGAGAAGCAGGGCAGGCTAGAGAGTAGGCCAGAGGAGCAGGGCAGGCTGCAGAGTAGACCAGCAGGGAGCCAAAGTACCCTTCATTTTTCTGATGAATGCCTTGCTGCCCTCCTCGAGGAGTGGCAGCACGGTGGGAGGTGTTGGTCCCCCAGGATGGGAGGAGGAGGCCCCTCCACATGATGAAACGTGCCTGGGAGGAGGTGGCAGAGGCGGTGAGCTCCCACCATGTGGTGCAGCGCACCTGGATCCAGTGTCACAAGCGCTTCAACAATTTGTTGTGCTCTGGCAGGGTGAATACCATGTTGGCACTGGGCATTTAACCCAGCAGGTAGCCTTAGCCTTTGAGCTACCTCCCCGCCCCCAACAAATCTTACTGTTGTGACTGCATTGAATCATTGAGGGCATTTTTCCTTTGCTGGGTGGGCAAGCAGATAGTGTCCATGCTGAGGTCAGCCTGAGTGGGTCATGAGGAGATGTGTTCTCCCCTGCACCATGTGTTGCTTTTAGTCCCACATGACTAGTCTGGGGACAACCTGCAGGAGATACAGCTCGGCGCATACTCAGAACTCCAGCACATGCCCCATTCAGGGTGATGAGATGGTGGAAGGGAAGCCTCAAGGTGTCGTGGCCAAGAACCATCTGCTGCCCTCTACACTGCACATGCTTGCGCCTCCTTGCTATGGGAGGAAATACCGTGTGGTTCCTAATATGACGTAGGCAGCATGTGGCTAAGGGGGCAGTGCGGGGGTGGGGAGCAGGCCCAGCATCTTGGTCTGAGTGATCAGTAGCAACAGGGAAAGGAGACACCGGAGGCCTCACATGCCCCACTCTGGTTGAGGTGCTTTGTGTGCGAGCAGAGTCCATGTGCAATTTGCCTGAATGACTGGTCTTCACTCTTTTTCAGGAGAAGAATGCTCATAATGTGTCCGAGCGTGTGAGGACTGGAGAAGGCCAGGCACAGCTGTTCATATTAAGCTGTTTCAAACAGGAGGCCCTTGAGCTGGAGAGACGCCACACACCCAGGTCTACAGGTGTACATGAGGCTGTGGTGGCACGGACAGGTATTTAAGGCCAACAGTGAGGTCCGCATTGTCCTCCCAACAGCCATAGCACTGAAGATTGTGAAATTAGTTATTGTTGCAACATTGCTGGGCGGTTGGTTCTGGAAGATTGAGTGCATAATGAGCCGGGGGAACAGGCATGAAGTTTGTCAGTATGTGCACGGTAACTGATCATCTATCCTTGTTCTTCCTTTCAGCACCAGCGGAGAAGGGCTGGGAGGAGGAGCAGCAGAGGCCCCCTCTCACACCTGAGGGCCCTGAAGTCTCACAAGCGTCACACCATCTCTGCCAGGCAGGCACCAACGCAGATACTAGCACCTCAGTTGGAATTGGAACATCGACTAGTGTCCCGGGGCACTGTAGTGGGAGCACTTCAAAGTCACTGAAGGAGTTGGCAGAGACAGAGAGTCCCCATGGTGCCAGCAGTCAGAGGACTGCAGGGGACCAGGCACATGCTCAGTCGGTGGCTGATGATGTGTCTCTGGAGTCGTCCGTGATGCAGCAGCTGCAGGAAATGCAGCCAGGTGTGCAGGAACATCTGGGGGAGATACATGAGGCTATGCTTGGCTTGGTCTCTGTGGTGGAGGAGTTTACGTAGACGCTCACTGAAGCAATGAGCCACATGGCCGAGCGCCATGCTTCCTCCATGGAGAGAGTGGTGCCTCTCGTTGAGAGGGTCCTCCAGGAGACACATCAGGGCTTCCTGGGGATGTGCTTGAACCAGCAAGCCCTCACATCAGCATTGACCTCAGCTGGTCAGTGTCAGTGTGGGGGAAGGTCTGGGCACCAAGTTTCCCAGCTTGGTGCCCATCCGTCCATGGTGAGCAGGGAGGTCCGAAGTGACCTCACGCCAGTGCAGCAGCTGCCTGGCGTCTCTGCGGGCACCTCTCAAAGCACTCCGGATGAGGGTGGCAGCTCCTCCACCCCTCTCCCAGTGACCGTTACATCCAATGAGGCTGCGACGACAGGGGAGATGCCAGCTGTGGAACTTGCAGCTCCCTCCCAGGCGGGGCCAGCACAGGCTCCACGGGCCAGAGGATGACCGCCAAGGTCATCGAGGCCAACAGGACAGCAGGGTCAGCAGGCTGGCTCAGAAACCACTCCCAGCAAGGGGGCAGCACCAAGATGTAGAACCTGGAAACGTAAACATAAGGCACCTTAGGCACACCACAGGTTTATCACTGGAGCTTTTGTGTTGGCCTGAGATGAGGTCCTTATGATTTATTTTGGATTGTTGACAGTATTGTTTAATAATTGTGAAAACTTCTGATTCATACATTAAATGCCAAATGTGTGACCATGGCTGAGGGTGGCTCGTTTCTTCTGCATGTGTATGTTTAAGAAAAGTGCCATGAGTGTTTCTTTGGACATTCATCTTTATTTACAAAGCCCTTAATTCCTGCTGATGACCTAGCAGATTTTGCAGTTAGTATTGAGTATGGAGGCACCAGGCAAGGCTGGTCCTGGTGATCCATATGTGTTGTGCTAGTTGAAGGTTCATTAGATTAAAGCCTCCCGGGTGTTCCTGCCTCCCTGGAGCATGCCTGGGTCAGTGTCTACCCCCTCAGCATTTCCCTGTGCGTGCTCATCCTCGGACTCACTGCTGGACTCATTGTGTGCAGCCGCAGCCACTGCGTCAACATCTTCATCGTCCACTGTGTCCCCCCTTTTCAGCGCAAGATTGTGGAGAGCGCAGCAGGCAACCACTATCACCGAGACATGATCTGGGAGGTACTGGAGTGCACCCCCTGAGCAGTCCAGGCATCGGAAGCACATCTTGAGAAGACCGATGGTTCTCTCCACCACAGCCCTTGTGGAGATGTGGCTCCTGTTGTACAGCTGCTCAGCTTCTGTTCTTGGATGGTGGAGAGGCGTCTTGAGGCACCTTCTGAGGGGATAGCCTTTGTCACCCAGCAGCCATCCATCCAGCCGGGCTGGAGCACTGAAGAGCTCCGGCATCTGGGAGTGTCTGAGGATGTAGGTGTTGTGGGAGCTGCCTGGGTACCTTGCACAGAGTTGTAGAATCAGCATCCTGTGAGCACACACTATCTGCACGTTCATGGAGTGGAAGCCCTTCCTGTTGACGAAGGCACCGGCCTCACCTGCTGGTGCCTGGATGGCCACATGTGTACAGTCTATAGCACCCTGGACATGGGGGAAGCCAGCAATGGCCGGGAAGCCTCTGGCTTACTGTGTCTGGCTGGCCTCGTCCCAGCGGAAGTGGATGAAGGTCAATGCCCGTCTGAACAGAGCGTCTGTAACCTGCTTGACACAAGTGTGGACAGCTGATTGGGAGACACCACAAAGATCACCCACCGAGCCCTGGAAGGATCCAGAGGTATAGAACTTGAGGGCAGCTGTGACCTTTAGAGCTGCTGGCATGGGGTGTCCACCCACACAGTTAGGGGAGATCTCAGGCCCAATCATCTGACAGATACAGTTGACTGAGAGACGGAGCCTCCTTCGGCACTGCACCTCAGACATATTGAGGTAGCTGTTTCACCGCCTGTAAACCCTGGCAGCAGGAGAGTGGTGTCTTCCACAGCTCCTTCCACCATGGTCTATGTCTTGGCCCTGCGCCCCTTGTGCCTGCACCTATCCTCCTAAAGGTGGCTCCCCTGGAGGCTGAATGTGGACTCCTGGCCTCCTCCCCCTTCTAGCCCTCCCTTCCTCCTCAGAGGAGCTGCCTCCAGTGGACATGTCAGAACCCATACCCAAGCTAAGGGGAGGCCTCTGGAAAGCTGCAGGCCCGATAAAGATTCCTGACTGCAGAGTGCTGACCTGAAGGTTCAAAGTACACAGAAAGCTGCTGGGATGCATTCTGAACTGCTACAGATCACAGAGGCAAGTTTAAAAAACTTTCTCCAATAAATACTTCACAGAGCAGATTCACGACCCCACTGAGCCCTCTTATCCCGCCCGTGGATGCGGTTAATACAAATGTTTCCTACCCACCTGCCCAGGCACCGAAAAATCGGCAACAGTTGAAGACCAGAGGGCCTTACCTGGCCTCTTAATTAATGGCGGGCGCGCGTTGCACTTCATCGCACACCCGCCCAATGAAGTATCACAATGGTGTGCAGTGACACTCGCCCAACATGCACATCATTTTACGCTCAGAGGTGCATGTCAAATGGAAAATTCTGCTCTTGGTCTCCTTATTTGAAAAAAGATATAACTGCATTTGAGGCAGTTCAGAGAAGGTTCACTTGATGCATTCCTGGGATTAAGCGCTTATTTTATGAAGAAAGGTTGAACAGGTTAGGCCTATACCCATTGGAGCTTAGAAGAGTGAGAGGTGATCTCATTGAAACATATAAGATATTGAGGAGACCGGATAGGGTGGACACCAGGAGGATCTTTCCTTTTGTGGGGGAAACTAAAACCCATGGACATAACTTAAGAATAAGAGGTCTCCCTTTTAGGAAGGAGATTTTTTTTCTCTCAGGGAGTCATTAGAGTGTGGAATTCTCTTCTCCAGAAAGTAATAGAGGCTGGGTCTTTAAATTTATTCAAGGCTGAGTTAGACAGATTTTTGTTAGGCAAGGGGGTTGAGGGTTATGGGGGGCAGGCAAGAAAATGAAGCTGAGACCACAGATCAGCCATGATCTTATTGAATGGTGGAGCAGGCTCGAAGGGCTGAATGGCCTCCTGCTTTTACGTCCTATGTTGCTTTACGTCCAATGTTTCTGTGTCTTTGGGGATGAGGTCATGATCAATTTGTCTCATGTGACCCAGCCAACAGAATGTCAATGACCAGATAATCTGCTTTTTTTGGTGATTTTGATTGAGGGCTAAATATTGACCAGGCCACTGGGGGTAACTCCCCTGCTCTTTTTTGAAATAGAGCCATGGGATCTTTTCCATCACCCAAGCAGCCAGATGCAGCATCAGCCTAACACCTCTTGTGAAAGACAGCATCCTTGAAAATGCAGCACTCCCTCAGATATGCACTGGAGGTAAGGAGGTACAGCACAGTTAGGAAAAGAATTGAAGCATAAAATCTGATTTCAACAGAACAAAATGGAAATTTACCCAACAAAATCACAATGTTAAGTGTGCATTTCAGAAACTGAATTAGATAAGGGAATGGACACCAAGGGCAGAATCTTGCTGTGCTGTCGGTGATCTTGCCTGCCGGCTGGAGAGCCACAGTATCTCTTTGTGGGGAGGCCCACTGAACCACATGCCAATCAGGCAGTGGTGAGGCCACAGGTGGGCCTTCCTCCGGAATAGAGACCCCTGGGACGTAAGTCCCATCCAGCGAGAGCTGCTGACCAATCAGAGGCCGGCACTCAGCAGTGTCACTGAGCAGGCTCCTGCCAGAAGAACACCTCCCAGACCACCAGGATCACACAGGGGCCAAGGCTACAGGTAAATCAAGTGGATGTGGGGATGTTCACAGGATTGTGGTCATGGGGGGGTGGGAGAAGGGGAGTCGGAAACAAGGGCAGTGGGGTGGCACTCAGCTCCCTGCCACCCCCCGCCAACCCCTTTATGTGTCCAGTCCCCGGATCAGGCACTGATTGCCTTGGATTCAGCAACTGCCTCCGCCACTCGCTGACCCCCGGGATTCACTTGTTGCGACAAGCCCGTTTGCACTTGGCTTAACCCCAGCAGTGGAGGGGTGAGACCCTTAATTGGTCATTAATTGGCCACTTAAGAACCCAGAATGGCGGCGCGGCAAGAAGGTCAACCACGGGCCTTTGCACCCAGAATTTAATCCTGGCAGAGGCAGGAAGGCGGTGGGGTTCAGGTACACCACCACCCTGCCTAAGTAAGTGCCCTTCCCGGCTCCAAGCTCGCCATCCTCGAGAGCAGGAGATTCCACCCCAGGACATGTAGGGCATAAGAGGAGAGAATGTTTGAAAGGATGAGTTTGAGGAGGTAAAACTCATGCATATCTCAATTCTTACATCCTACAGAGTACATACTTCACTGAATGCCTTCCTTACTGTAACAATGCAGTATTAAATTGAACTATTAGGCAGTTAAGTTTTTGGCACACCCCCTAGAAATTGAGCGAAATTGCTCAAGAGTTCAGGGCACTACATATTGCAGTGGATCAGCTCTTCCTGTACTCACCCTTATCATCCTCAGGCTCATTCCTCTAATTCTTCGTTAAATCTCAGAAATCAATTCAAAAATGGTCCTGGTTGAGGGTGGGGATGGGGGAGGGGGGTGTGGAATCCAACAGATTCCCACGGTGCTGAATCCCGACATACTGAAACTCCAGGGTGGACCTTAACTCCAAACAGTTTTTCCACAGAAATTTCCCTGCTCGCTCACCCTCAGTATAATTTTAAATACCTTTGGGGCTTCATTAACACGCCACTCGCTGAACTACCACCCAGGACAGGTGGTCCTCAAGTAGGAAGCAGCTGCTAGCTTTGAGAACTCAGGTGCAGGGACAGTTCTTGCACTAGGAATAGGTGGGAGGATGAGAAGTCCAATGCAAGGGAGGCCTATGTTTCTTTCTGGGCCCCATTCCTGCTCTCTCCTGGTTCCAAAAAGGAAACCAAAATCCCCCCATGAATGGCCTCTTCTGCTTCTGATCTGCTCCTCTTAAACCTTCACACGGAGGGAAAACTGAAGGGAATTCTTCACTCAGGCTGAAGAAAGGAATTGAGTCAAGGCCGGATGAAGTAATTTGACCCCAATCTCCATGTTTAAAGAAGGACCCCTCCAAACTTAGCCTGTCCAAAAAATTGTCAGATAAAGGAGAAACTGTGTGATGCAGAGAACACATGGGCAGGTGGATTTTGACTGCTCACCCACCCGATGTCCGCTGGGCAGCTAGGGTTCAAATCCATCCATTGAACTTTACTGAAGACTCTTAGATATAAAAAAATTAAAAAGAACCACTTTTATAATTACAGAAAACTATTAAGAACAAGTAATGCTACACTAATGCGGCATTATCAAATTTCTGCTCTATTTGGACACAAAATCCAGGCTGATACTCCAATGCTGCCTTTGAAAAGAGTTGTTTAATGACGTTCTGATGAGACCACCTACTACCCTCTCAGGTGGAAATAAGATATCTTATGGCACTGTTGTGGAGAAGAGCTGGGGAGTGTTCTTTGTGTCCTAGCCAATATTTAACCCTCAAACCAATGGCAAAAGCAGATGTTTTGGCCTTTATCACATTGTTCTTTGTGAGATCCTACTGTGTACTAATTGGCAGCCTGATATCCATATTATAACCACATATGACTGCGGTTCAAAAATACTTTGTTGGTTGTAAAATGTACTTTGGGATGTCCTGAGGTCATGAAAGGTATTATGTATTTGCCATGGCAACACCCTGGCCAATCAGAGTCGACATGCCAACCAATCAACACCCTTTTTCCCTATGGTTTAAATTATTGTGAGCCTTTGAAATATGGCAGTCTTGCAGTTGTCCTGATGAGTGCAAGATGAAAAACTTCAGCAACATGTCTCTCTTTTCAGCAATATTCAAGTATTAAATTAATAATCTCATTCAAAGAGTGTTCCTTATTGTGTAAAATGGAAAATGTAACATAAGAGCATTATGAGGTGCCTCTTTGCACCTGGGATTAAGGCATTTTGGAAGATTTCCTCCAAAATCTCCCGCTACTCTCAGCGCAGCATTGAAAGAGTTTTAATTTGTGCCAGACCAATAAACCTTTCCTGAAAGTACTTGTTGGTGACAAAGATGGTAAAGATGGAAAAGTGTTTTATTCTGAACATTGATTTCTGGCAACAAGATAACCACAAAAAAATTAAAACTAGCTGTATCTACCCACAATGAATACTGAAATCTCATTGTCTACTTGTATGTTTAAAACTGTTTCATTTAAAATGTACTCCCTTAACAGTCTTTTTCTCTTGCTGTAAGTAAAGAAGATCAGAGAAGGGTTAAGTTAAAGCCTTTTCCCAAACTTGCTGTGCTAACAAAATACATGCAAAACTGGGAATGTTTCTGAAAAAAATGAACCCATTAATATCATAGTTGCCACAGCTAATGGTGAAGCTCATTGAGTTATGCAACCCAAATTATTCAGTGGATAGTCAGTCGCTGACACGTAGTAATCTCTATTCACCGGTGTTGTTGTGTTCCCATGCTTTATAATGGTTTGACTCCTTTCCACTTCATTGCACAACTGCAGTGCACCACCATGTTGATAAGTCTTGGAGTTTATCGTTTTGCATTCAGGAAGCAGACAATCAACATTCTTGCTTACTTCCTATTTAGCACTGAGAGGCCACCATGCTACTGTGTATCATGGAAGCCGGTACAAATAGAGCTGAAAAGGCAAGCTGAGAATGTCCACAAAGTTGAAGTAGGAAGAATTTTATGGCCTGTCTCTTTTAGCCAATCCAGCAATTGATCCTGAATCGTTGAAATGAAGTCATTTATATCTGAAGGCACAACATGAAATTCCTGTCTAGCTTATAATTTTGCATTTTGTCACACTGGCATACTTGGTGATTGATGTTATGACTGAGGCAGGAATGGTGAGGTCAGCAGTTTAGTATTAATGTTCCGATTTCCATTGATCTCAGTGTTCAAAACAGAAAAGCAATGAAAAGCAATAGTGAATTCACTTGAGAAAGAATGCCTTGTGCAGTGCTCAGTGGGTCTCCAAGCAGTAAAACATTCAGCCAGCTGCGGAGCTTCATATTAGGGAACTTACTCTGATGGATCGCTTCATCTAAATAAATGTGAATGGAGCCATATAAAAAGAGTGTACCTCAAACATTCCCATTTCCTACCAAGCATTAATAATGATTTTTTGCCAGAAATTTGAATCCCAAAATATTTTGAAGGCAATCCTTTTGGGAACACAGAGATAATTTATACTGCTGGTGCTTAATAAATGCATAACCTTGTGAGTTGTAACACGCAATGTCACGCAATTATTGCACATACATAAATGGCAATTCTTTCATGCGTTGGCCAACAGGAAAATTCATTGTGGATACCTGACCTTACCCATGGGATAAATGTAACACATGGAAGAATTTCTAGTTAATAAACCATATATATAGGTTTTATGTGTGTGTGTGCCTCTGTGTATATATAGATATATAGAGGGAGAGGCAATGGTATAGTGGTTTTGTCACTGGACCAGTATTCCAGAGACCCAGGGTAATGCTCTGGGGACCTGGGTTTAAATCCCACCACACCAGATGGTCTAATTTGAATTCAGTAAAAATCTGGAATTAAAAGTCTGATGATGACCATGTTATGACTGAAACCAATTGCCGATTGTTGTAAAAACCCATCTGGTTCACTAATTCCCTTTAAGAAAGGAAATCTGCCATCCTTACCTGGTCTACATGAGACTCCAGAACCACAGCATTGTCTTAAAATGCCCTCTGAACAAGAGCAATTAGGGATAAATCCTGGCCTAGCCAGTGATTCCCACATCCCATAAATGAATAAAAAAAGATATAATATATAAATAAATATATATATACACACACATACACATATTTCTTTATATATACACAGAGGCACACACACATAAAACATTTATAAAACAATGGACCAGTACAAAAATGTCTGCATTGTAAAAGAGACTAATTAATTTATTTTATGCCCTGCATCAAACCAAATGGATTTGAAGTCACATAAAATGTTGGCTTTCCACCAGCTACAACATAATCACAGCCAGTGTAAAATCAACCCTTTACAGCAATTGTTCTCAGTTACATCACCCAGTATTCCATTCATATAACAGAGTCACTGTGAGAGCAGTCAGTCATTCTTATATTATTAACATATGCACAGGTCGATGTATACAACAGCCAAACAAACTTTCATGGTGCTATTGTATTACACAACGTGTACAGTTCATCCACACAATGTAGTGGGTCCAGTTACTTGAGCTATTGTTAGTGAAGAGCAGCTTCTATTTGTAATTAATCTATATTCCAGTCATGTTCGAACCAGAAGTCAGTTCACATAGTGCAATAATTATAAGGACCTTGAACTTAGCAGTGTATTTAGGGCAAAGCTAAGGTGGACAGAAAGTTTTTGAGGCAGATATCGGGATACATTCCAATTACTCAAGGCCAGCCCCACTGGAAGTTTTTCTAAGGTGCCCTGTAGTAGTGTGGACAGGCTGATATTTTGCCTGCCTCCTTGTGGCCTGATGTAAGAGAGGTGGGACTGGCAGGATTACCATCTCTGTGGGAATTTCTACTCTACACCTGAAAGTGCTTTTCCTGGGCAAAAATGAGGCCATAAACATATGCCAGATCAATTTTGCACCCAGGAACACTCCAAAAATGAAACTTTTAGCCCCAGTGGAATAGAGTTCCTTTAAATGGACCAAATTTGCTCTTTTTTTCCAACCAGTTGGCAACCGACCTAGTGGGTTGCCAACTCTGGCTGGACTAGAGGGGTCATCATATGACCTCTTACCTCCAAGTGCCCCACCTCCACACTCCTGCCATCAGTCTCCCAACATGCTTGGCCTGCATTTCCACACCAATTGGAAGTGAATAGACTCTGATTGGATGATTCCTGACCTTTCTTCTCATTTCTGATATACTTACAACCAATGAGCATAAGTGTTCACAGCAAAGATAAATGAAAACTATTTTTATTTCCCCCAGTTATTTTTGTCCTGGGCTGCTGGCAGCTGCGTCCCTGTGGTTGCCAACTGTTATTAAATGTATTCCTGGAGGTTTCATCACATGACTTGGCCCCAAGCTCCAGCCATTAGTCAGTCAACACATCCACCCTTGTGACGCACTGTCTTCCTATGCCAACTGGAAAGCAAAAAGTCTCATTACCCAATTGGATGATGCTTTACTGACACCCAGCCTTTTTCCCCATTTTCAATATTTTTTATATCTGGTAAAGAGAAATGTCCAAAGAATATGACAAAAAAAAATTCATGTCCCGATGGCTTTCCTCCAAGGTTGCACACAGCAATGTCTTGGAGATTGGTCTTCAATTCCTTGAGGCTCCAGGCCAACTCTAGAGGATTGGCAACCATATGTGGCCTAGAGATTAATCCTGCAGGTTCCAGGGCCATCTGGGAGTGGCTGCCCATAGAGAATGTTACAGGCTCAAAGAGTACAGTGCTTTTTGTACTCTATATTCAGTATTGAATGGAACATGGCTGACTTGAATCAGTGCTCATGGCTGGGTCACATGACTACAGCAAGCCAGGTAGGACCTTTAGTACATGATTGTATATCCAATCCGACAGAGAGCTGCAAATTGCCTGACATAAATAGGGGTTAGACTCTTGGGTCAAGTTCCAAATCTCACCATAATTATAGAAGTGGAGCTAAGTCCCAGGTGCCTGGGCTCACAGTCTGGTCATAAAAGAAAATATTTTAAAGAGAAAGGAAAAATTGGACATCTGAAATAAAAATGGTGAAATACACAGAACGAGTTAGGGGACAAAAGAGAAAGGGAGGCTAATGTTTTGAGCCTTCCGCAGCATATGCCTTAATTGTGAGGCTTGGCAGCCACTGCAACATAACACTGTGTTATATTCAGCTACTTGTTAAACTTCAAAATCAATCCAGTATTTTCTGATTATGCATTTTAAGGCTAGTGTAAATCAAACAATGCCTGTCTGCTTTTGATTCTTTAGAAATATGTGCAATATTAAGGTTGATCTTAAACATTTCTGGTAAAATTTTAAATACTTTTTGGGCGCCATTCCTTTCTGAGTCGATATCAGTTTCTCTTGGGTGCAAGGGCAGCGTAAGGTTAAGAGTCATTGAAGCTGCGGCTTTGAGCACAGCAGGATGTGAATGTGATTGATGTGTGACATCAGAAAGCAGCAGTTCATTAAAGAATGGTGCTTTTCCGAGGTGAAATATGAGCCAATAGTGTGAAATATTGATATGGTTAAATATTAAGCATCAGCATTCAAAGTTTGAGCTTCAGACGCCTTTCAAATGGTAATCTCTAATCTGAACTTTGGCTTCTCTAAAACCAAAACATACTGCAGATACGGGAAATGCACTGCAGCGACTTGCCAAGACTCCTTTGACAGCACCTTCCAAACCAGCGACGTCTACCAACTAGTGCAGTAGACGCATGGAAACACCACCACCTGCAAGATCGCCTCCAAGCCACTCACCATTCTGACTTGGAACTATGGTAAATTTTGTGTTATCTGGCACTCTACCAACCGGAATTCTCTACCAACCGGAATTCTCTATCAATTGGAATTTCTGACAGCTTGATTTTTTTTTAAAAGCCAGTCACCTTCTGTGTTCAGATAATGCACTCTTTGAAAAAAGTAATAATAATAATAATAATAACAACAACAACAACAACAGGTTGTAGATCTGCAAAGTTGCTCTTAGGTTTTACATTGAAATGATTAAATTATTGGGCCAGTTTGGTTATCGAGCCCAAACAAAGATATAGAACTCAGAGCAACTGACGGCGTAATGGGAAAAATACTCCCCCTGTCTGGGGGGGGGGGGGGGGGGGGGGGGGGTGCGGGGAAGGTGGTGGGGGGGTTGTGTGGGGGCGGGTGCGAACCCAATCAGCACCCGCGATCAGGGCGGCGCTGCCATTTTATATGGGAGGGCCAATTAAGGCCCACCCAGCATGACGATCACCTGGAAGCGCTGAACGCTCCCTGTGTGGGCGGGGGAATTCCGAATCGGGGCCCGGGCTCTTTCGACTTGGCTGAGCGCCCGCCGCACTGAAAATCTAAACGCCGCGCGCCGCCATCAGGACGCCCACCGAACGTACTGCGCGTCGTTTCACGCATCAGCGAGCGGGCCCCGCCTCCACTGGCCAACTGGAGAATTTGAGGACTCAAAACGTCAACTCTTTTCTTCTCTGCCGATGCTGCCAGACCTGCTGAGTTTTTCCAGGTAATTCTGTTTTTGTTTTGGAGAATTCAGCCCAATGTTTTTCTAAAGCCAGTCTGCAACTGACAGCTTGATTTTTATTGTGATGCTCTCCTGCGCTGGGGCCTTTGACTGCCCAGCTGTTACCCCTCTCCCCTGAACCTCTCAACGACAGAGCAGCACCTTGACTTGATTAAACAGCACCGCCCACTCCCAGAGCATGCCAGATCACAAAGATTTTACTGCGTATCGCCCGTTCCTTCACTGTCATTGGGTCAAAAACCTGGAACTCCCTTCCTAACAACACTGTGGGTGTACCTACGTGAAATGGACTGCAATGGTTCAGGAAGGCAGCTCACCACCACCTCCTCCAGGGCAGAAGGGGATGAACAATATTCCAGCGACACTCACATTCCAGGAATGAATCCAAAAATATAATCTGAAAAACAAAAAAAGAGGAAGTGCTTGAAAGATCAACTTTATTCCCTTGCTGTACAGATGCTGCCTGAGCTTCTGAGTACTTCCACTCTCTTCTGTATCTGCTTTGGGTTTTTTTTAACTAGTTTGGCTCTCCAATGTCAACATTTAAGAGCATAAGTTACAAGAGCAGGAGTAGGTCATTTGGTCCATCCAGCCTGCTCCACCAATAAATGAGATCATGACTAAACTTTGGCATTAACTTTACTTTCCCAACCTGTCCTCATATCCCTTGATTCCCTCGGTGTCCAGAAAACTATCAATCTCAATTTTGAATATTGGCTGAGGTAGCGAACTCCAAAGATTCACTATCCTCTGAGTGAAGAAATTTCTCCTCATTTCATTCCTAAATAGCCAGCCCCTTATCCTGAGACTATGGGCTATGATCCCTAGTACAAGACTCTAATCATCTAAAATGTGAAGTATTTAACTGTGACTATGTGGGATACTTAACGCATTGTCTCTACGTGCTACACCTGACTTCTTCCCCCCACTGCACCAAAACAATGTATGGCTATAGCAATCATTTTCAATCCATCAGGCTGTTTTACAAGTCCAAGTGATTGGCCTCAAAGGAATAATGGTATTCGGACAGTAGCACAGTGATAATGTTACTGGACTAGTAACCCAGGGTGAATCTTTTGCCCCCACAGGACATGAGGAAGGAGGCAGGCAAGCCTGAAAATTTAGTGGGTTGACATCGGGAGAGACTCCCAACACCTTCCCGTCTCCACCAGAAGTTCTGGGCGGGAAGGCCTGTGGTCGAACCTCGTGCCCCACCTCCACACAAGTCCCATAAGTGGCCAATTAATGACCACTTAAGGGCCTCTTCCTGCCTCCGCTGCAATCCTCCCAGCTCCAACTGGTCTGCTTACATGCAACTGCACACCTGGTAAAAATGTGTGGGCTGCATATCAGCTAAGGGGTGGGGGAGGGTAGTCCCTTGGTCTGCACTAATCTGTGCATGATCGAGGGCATTGATATAGGGCAGGGGGGTGGCCTCTGACAGCCACATCCTTGCCCTTGCTGCCAACGCCCATTGCCCCACTCCCCCTCCCTACCACCAGCACTTACCTTTCTTCTGGGTCACTTCTCGATCCTGGGATTGGGAAGGGGGGGTGATGCTGTTCTGGAAACAGTCACATCCTCCTCCATAATGCTGCCAAATGCAAGAGCTGCGAGCCTCTGATTGGCTGGCAGCTTTTGGCAGGCAGGAGGTTGTCTTCCGGGGTCCTAAGCCTGGAGGAAGGCCCGCCGCTGTCCACTTAACTGCCTGATGGGCAGAAGGTACGGCAGGGCCTCCCTCCTCAGAGTCAGCACAGGTATCTTGCCACTTTTTCATGCAGCGTGCGAGACACCCAATAAGAACAGAAGATTCCACCCCTGGAGGCCCAAACTAATGCTCCAGAGACATAACTTGAAATCCCTCTACGTCACCTGAGGCAGTTTAAAATTCAATTAATTAATGAATTGAAAATAAAATGACAGTCTCATTAAAAATGATCATGAAAGCACTGGATTATCATAAGAACTGTTTGGCTCACTAATGTCCTTTAGGGAAGGCAATTGCAGTCCTTATCTGACCTGGCCTACATGTGACCCCAGGCCCACAGCATCGCGGTTGACTATTAACTGCCCTCTGAAATGCCCTAGCAAGCTACTCAGTTGTACCAAACCACTACACTTAATTGCCCACTTTAGGGCCTCAACTGGCAGGGAGGGGGTCAGGAATGCCTATCACGGGTCTTCCAACCTCAGACTTAATTTTGGCAGAGGTAGGAAGGTAGCAGCAAGCTCACACACCACCCTCCGACCTGATTAAATGCCCGCCCCGCCTCCAAACTCACCGTGATAGAGGGCATAAAACTCCACCCCATGTATATCCATCTCAAATTCTGCACGACATGCTGTGCGCTTCCTGGCAATTTTCTTTTGGTTGTTAAACATTTGACTCATGAGACCAGGCATGAACTTTCTTGCTTGTGACTTATTTCTTGAACTCACTTTGTTTATCTGAGGTGGGGAGGGGAAGGGTGGGAACTTTACATAGGAGTGGCGTGGTACGTAATAAAATTAACATGAGCATGATGTGAGCATTCAGTGGAAGAGCTGTGTAAGAAGGCAGGCTTTTAAAGTTATGAACAGAATTGCAGAAAATGGTATAAATCTGCTGCCGTAGGTTGCATTTATATAGCTCCTTTAATTTACTAAAGCTTGGTGCTTCACAGGAGCATCATCAAACAAAACATGACACTGAGGCAAATAGGGAGATTGGGATGTGTGAAACAAAAGCATGTTCAGAAAGGACAGATTTAAGGAATGTCTTAACGGAGGTGTGGAATAGAGATTAGCTTTTTCTTTCAAGGGACCTGGGTGTTGCTGGCAAAGCCGGCATTTGTTGCCCATCCCTAATTGCCCTTGAACTAATTAGCTTGCTAGGCCATTTCAACCAGATTCAGATAGCGAATTTCCTTCCCTAATGGACATTAGTGAACCGGATGGGTTTTTATGACAATTAAAGATAATTTCATAGGCCAGAATTTTGCCCTTGGTTGGCGGGCGGGCTCGGCAGTGAGCGGGCAGCTGAACTCCGCCACTGAAACGGGGCCTGCCGCCATTTTGAGTGGACGGACCAATTAAAGGCCACCCAGCGGCCTGCCAGACAGGAAACGCTATGCGCAATGCGCTCCCTGTGTGGGGGGTTGGGGGGGGGAGGGTGGGTGGGAGGGATTCCCCATCTGTCAAAGTGCGCACATCTCCCTGAGATTAAGTGCTGCCTCAGGGAGATTAGTGACTGGTAAGAAAAGTCAAAAAATAGAAAAATTATAAAATTATTAACATGTCCCCCTCATGTGACAATGTCACACGAGATGGGACATGTTAATAAAAATGACATAAACTTTAGTAGACTTTTTAAAAACGGACATGAAACCTCGTCCCGCCGGTGGATGAGGTTTCACATTTTTTCAGAAGCCCGCCGGGGCTCCTGGCCTGCCCACCAGCCTTAACGTTAGCCGGGCAGGTCTTTAATTACTTTAATTAGCCTCAATTGGCCATTGACAGGTCGGCAGGCAGACAGCTGATTTCGCCTTCCTGAAAATTTAAAGGGACAAGGATGACGTTGGGGGTTCTTCCTGACATCATCCGGTGTCATTTTCCCGTCGGTGAGCAGGCCCCGCCCCCAACTCGCTGACGAGAAAATCCTGGCCATAGTCACCATTAGTGAGACCAGCTTTACAATTCCAAATTTATTCCAGCTACCATGTTGGAATTTGAATGCTTGCTGGCAGACCATTAGCCTGGGCCTCTGGGTTACTTGTCCAGTGATATTACCACTACCCCACTACCTTCTCCCCATAAGGGAGAGAGAGGTGAAGAGAGGAAAATCGTGAAATTTGGGAATAAGATCGGTCTGTTTCCCATTTTTGTATACCGGCGACTATCAGTAAGTGATTGAAAATAAATGGAACGGTGATATTGGGAGGCACAAATCAAAAGGTTTTCTCAGGAAATGCACGAGATCACATGATTTATGCCCAGTTGTTACAAGTTTGTTTTATTTTTGGCTCACTTTTATGAAGCTTGATTATATTTCCATCATATTTATTGCAAAAGATTAACTTTCTGAGTTCCACATTAAATTATAGATTCACCAGAAGATAGCTCTTTGAGGGCTTGGCAATTCGCATATAAACCCTGCAAGGAAGCTAAGTAAAACCAGAAGTATGTTTCTAACAAGTAGTAGGTTGCAAGCAATGATCTTTTACATACTGCCATATGCTACAATCTCTTTCATCTACAATTCTGGGTCAAAAAATAAACCTTTAAAATCATTACATTCGGTGCTCATTTTATAAAATGAGAGTACAGTGGGAGAGAGAGAGAGAGAGATAGACTAAAATGTACAAGTCTTTACAAGCATGATATGTTCCTTTAGCAAAACAAATTTTTTTAAATGAGCAATTAGTCCAGTAGCCAGAAAAATGGCCTAGAAATTCAGGCGCATGGGGTAAAACCCGAGTACCCGTACAGCGAGACTGGAGGTTCCCTGATTTTGGGCCTTGGGCCTCGTTTCCATGGAAACAGGAAGGTGGGCAGAGCTGTCGGTGAATCAGAATGGAAGATTAGCCTGCTGCAGTAAGTGAAGAAGGATGGGTGAACAGGCTAGGGGTCAGACTGGACAATCGGTGGTCAGTGGGGTGGGTGATTGGGGGATAAGACCTTGGGCTAGGGATGGCTGATCAGAGCCCAAGGGCAGGCTAGCCCGATCAACGCTTAATCTCCCAAGTATCATTCGCCTTTTCAGTGCATCAATTGATTCTGTATTTACAGATTGTGGGGCAGTTTCATTTTCTCTTAATCCATTGTATGAAGAATTTTCTCTTCCTTAAAACCTAACTGGTTCACTAATGTCCTTTAGGGAAGGAAATCTGCTGTCCTTACCTGGTCTGGCCTGGCCTACATGTGACTCCAGACCCAC
Source organism: Carcharodon carcharias (assembly GCF_017639515.1). Taxonomy (NCBI): domain Eukaryota; kingdom Metazoa; phylum Chordata; class Chondrichthyes; order Lamniformes; family Lamnidae; genus Carcharodon; species Carcharodon carcharias. The sequence continues at coordinate 109,428,352 of NC_054468.1, read as the reverse complement.
AGCAATGTGGTTGACTCTTAAAAAATGCCCTATGAACAAGGACAATGAGGGATGGGCAATAAATGCTGGCCTAGCCAGTGATGCCCACATCCCACAAACAAATATTTTTAAAAATTCTTTTAAAGTTTTCTTTTCTCATTCAAAAAATGATGTTCCATTGCATGGGTCTTCAGCACACATAAAAATTCTACAAAAACTATTTTGTTCCTTCTCTGTCTTCGCTTATTCCTCTTTCTTCCTGCTTCCTTAACTTCTACCTGTCTCTTTCTTCCACCTTTCTCTCCTCGTGTATAGACCAGAAGACCATAAGGCATAGGAGCAGAAGAAGGCCATTCAGCCCATTGAGTCTGCTCCACCGTTCAATAAGATCATGGCTGATCTGATAATCCTCATCTCCACTTTCCTGCCTTTTCTCCATAGTCCTTGATACCCTTACTGATTAAAAATCTGTCTATCTCAGTCTTGAATATACTTAATGACTCAGCCGCTACAGCCCTCAATGGTAAAGAATTCTACAGGTTGACTACCCTGACAAGAAATTCCTCCTCATCTCTGTTTTGAATAGGTGCCCCCTTACTCTGAGATTATGCCCTCTGGTCCTAGACTCTCCCAGAAGGGGTAACAACCTCTCAGCATCTACCCTGTCAAGCCCCCTAAGAATCTTGTATGTTTCAATAAAGTCGCCTCTCATTCTTCTAAACTCCAATGAGTACAGGCCCAACCTACTCAGCCTCTCCTCATAAGAAAACCCCTCCATACCCAGGATCAACCTAATGAACTTTCTCTGGACTGCCTCCAATGCCAGTATACCTTTTCTTATATAAAGGAACCAAAATTGTTCACAGTATTCTAGATGTGATCTAACTAGTACCTTGCATCATTTTAGCAAGACTTCCCTATTTTTATACTCCATTCCCTTTGAAATAAAGGCCAACATTCCATTTGCCTTTCCTATTACCTGTTGAACTTGTGTGCTAGCTTTTTGTGATTCATGCACAAGGACCCCCAAACCCCTCTGTGCTGCAGCTTTCTGCAGCCTTTCTCCATTTAAATAATATTCAGCTCCTCTATTCTTCCTGCCAGTGCATAACCTCATATTTTCCCACATTATATTCCATCTTCCAAGTTTTTGCCCACTCGCTTAACCTGTCTATATCCCTCTGCAGACTCCTTGTGTCATCCTCACCACTTGCCTTCCCACCTATTTTTGTGTCAACCATAAACCTTGACTTTCTTTCTTCATTTGCTTAGGGGCTCCTCTGAATCTTCTCTTCTGTCTCACTTCTCACTTTCTCCAATTACTATTCCAAACATTCATCAATCTTTGATTAAAGGAGATCCTTCTAATATCTGTGCCCAATATACTTTTTACTAATATAACTTGATACTCTCTGATCTGACATTCCTGGCTCAATGTTATTATTCTAAATCTTGTTTGTAGTGACTGAACATTATACTTGAGATCAGTATTGTTACTGTTCTTTGTACACTTCCTACTGCCTGTTCATTCCTTTTTGGCATGCTCACTAGAATCGGTGCTCCATGTATAATCAGTCTCACCAGGAGGAATCTTGTTCCCCCTCAGCCTCAGTGGCTGGTTGGTGGCAGGGGGCATTTAATCAAGCTCTCCTGCCTCCACCCCAATTAGGTCCAGGGTGCCAAGTGAACCCCTTAAGTGAGCAATTGATGCCTACTTAAGGGCCTCATCTCACCACCACTGGTATTAACACAGCAACAGACAGGATGCTCACCATACAGAGGAAACCACAGGGAGACCCTCATTCAAAGGCACTCAATGCCTGATCAAAGGACCTGACATCGGGAAGGGGGTACCCAGGGGGTACTCCCCTACCTTTGCTGACCCCCCTTCACCCCCTCCCCCGCAACACTCACCCTGCAAATCCCCCTCGCACCCCACCCCTGACCTCTGGCTTATAATCCAGTGAGAATCCGAGGCCTCAGGTCATACCAACAGCAGCCACTGCCTTCCTCATGGTGCTGCCATTCAGTAGAGCTGCCAGACTCAGATTAATTAGCCAGCAGCTCTCAGCAGGGTCCTTGATCCTGGGACAATTCCGGCTATCAAGTCTACCAAGTGTCTGCGTGGAAGAAGAAATGGTGGACCTTCCTTGAAAGAGGAGGCATGGGCCCTCACTAGCTCTCCAGCTGACAGCAGACACCCCATCGCCTCCACGAAATTCCGCCCATCTTCTCATCAGCAGGCTTCCACTCTTTTGCGTTGGCAAGTTATTCCAACACCATCTTAGTCACTTTAATTGCTTTATCACATTGCCCAGATGCTAAAAGTGATAACTTCACCACTATTTCTAGCAGATCCCTTTCTAAATCCCTTTCAGTTAGTTGAATTCCTTTCACTGCATAAGGTGCATGTAGCACATAATTGACTGATGTGTGCATGAATGCATGAGCAATAGTCCAATTTATCACTGAAGACAAGAGTTAACAGCAGGATTTGCTGGAGTGTCAGCTGTAATACATTAACTGTAAGGACTTTTAACTTTGTTAATGGGGACACACTGGCATGCCAAACTCTTGTTTGCTACAGTGTCCTGTAATCCCCACAACATCACACCCTATTGTATCTCGTGTAGAAGCTTAAAGTAGCTGATACTGCCAGTGTGTCACCACTAAAACAGCCAATACCAGCAGCAAAATTCTAATGGAGTAACCTCTTAGCCGAACTTCCTCAGTCCCAATGGGCCCAATTTTAACTTTTTGTGAGTGAATGAGTTTTGAGTGAGTTAAAATCATGGCCATACAGCTCAGCCATCCCATTGATTAAGACAATCTTAGAGCTACACCAGGCAAAATTTGCTCTGAAAAGAGCAGTTGTAGCTTTAAAAAGTTCCTTTGAAGAACTGGGAGACCACAACATCTCCAGCCATGTACTCTGTCCATTGTCTGGAGGAATGACTGAAACAAGGCAATTTATATATAGTGGAGGATGGGAATATGGGTGGGATCTTACTACTGATTGATCAGGCTATTGTGTTTGTAATGGGTCAGTACATGTTAACATTCTCACTCCTGATTGGTCAGCTCTGCAGCATGAATAGTTGTACGTTTTTGAGTAAGGGTAACCAGATGTCACTGATCAAGAGGCCATTGTCTTGGGGAACCACATGCTATCAAGCTCCTCACCCCACTGTCCCCTGTTGAGCATTAAAATCCCAGCCCAATGTCCCATCTCAGTCTGACCCAGTAAGGTATTTCCCCATAAAAGCTGTTTATTATTCACAACCATTCTCAGATGTTCAAACTCACATTTGCAGTGTCATTATTTGACTGGTCAATATGAGGTGGACTTAAAGCCAGCCAAGCCAAAAATTTCAATTTTCCTGTCATTGCATTGGTGATTTGGGTACGAGGAGCAGAAATACTGGAGCAGGGTTAATGGTTGATAAGTTCAGCAGACCTGTTAGACCTTTAGACCTGGTATTCAAACCCAGTCTGGAGCCAAACCTGGCCACTCACATCACCATGTCACACTTAAAAAGGATGGATTTTAATTGACTTCCAAAAGCAGAGAAGGCAACTGCAGATTTATGTCTTCCCTGTGTAAGCGGTATTTTGACAGAGTGGATTGCCTTCCCACAGTAAAGCCTGTCTGATTATCATTCCATTGAGAATGCTACAAGGTGAATCAAAGTTACAAGTGCAGCCGCCCTTAAACAGCCTGTTAAAACTTTGCTGGTTTATTTTTTTCTGAAGTATACAAGCAGGGGAGGAAAAGTTATTGGGCACATCGAGCCCACCCCAACTAGAATTCACTTTCGTTTACACTGTCATGGTTCTTCCCAAATACTGGCTGGATATCCTCAGTCTTTCAGCAGCACTGAGTTGCTACCCCATCCAACCTGAAAAATACCAAACAATGCAATTAGTGTCTTTGTGCATCTACCCCTCAGAAGTTACCAGTCTAGCTCACTATACAAGTATCAATTGACCCTAATCCAACTGCCTTCTTTGAAAGCCTGTGCTACATGTCCGATACCAGGAGAAATCCAATTCCTCAATCCTTGGGCCAGTAATGATAAAGTAGAATTTTATACCCCACAGCCAGATTGACTAATGTGTTCCTACTAGACATAAGGTTTACAGGGGCAATTTAATGAAATGACACATTTCAGAGTTTTGTTTTTTTTAAAGTGCATTTGAAGCTACTTGGTAATAAACTGAATTAAGAATGTTCTACTTCAGCTCTGCAGCTGCTTATCCCTATTCACTCTAATGACCCCTAACCCTGGTTACAAAGTTTTAAAAGAAATTGCTGCTTAGCTCGGCATGTGTCTCAGTAGGAAAGGGCCTAAGGGAATCCTTGTGTTACACAGAATCGATTTGTTCCTCATGTGAGCCAACACACATCAAGGTGTCATTCACTGAATATCACTCAGTGTTGGAAAGACATAATTTCAACAACATCATAAATTAGCAGCCTGTTTCTATTCCCTTTTATGCTTAATTGATTTGTAGTATGACTTAAGTTGCTGTGATTTGACAATGGGGAATAATGGGTAGAGGCTTAACTGCGATAGCTATACATCAATTTGGCAATAATCATGCCAATTTTAACTGCAGGCAGGAATCCAGAGCAGGCAGCAAGCCCAGTCATTAGTCTTTGTTGGGTGATTTTGCCTGCCAAGGCCTCATTTGAATGCTGCCAATCATATAGAAAGTGCCAACAGGCTGGCAGGGGAAGTGGGGTGTGAATCTGTCGAGAATGAGGGTTAATAATCTCAGGATAAAGGGTCAATCAATCCTCCTTGAGAGGAGATGGTGGTATAGTGGTAATGTCACTAGTAATTCAGAGGCCCAAGTGAGTTTTCTAGGGACGTGGGTTCAAATCCCACCATGACAGCTGGTGGAATTTGAATTCATAAATAAATCTGGAATATAAAGCTAATCTCAATAATGGTGACCATGAAACCATCCTTGATCGTAGTAAAAATGGACCTGGTTCACTAAGGCCCCTTAGGCAAGGAAATCCATCAGCCTTACCTGGTCTGGCCTACATGTGATTCTTGACTCACAGCAATGTGGTTGACTCTTAACTGCCCTCTGAAATGGCTGAGCAAGCCACTTAGCTCAAGGGCAATTAAGATGGGCAACAAATGCTGGCCTTGCCAGTGATGCCCACATCCCATGAAAAGATTTTTAAAAATTTAGTCTGAGATAAGGAGAAATTTCTTCATTCAAAGGGTTGTGTATTTTTTGGAATTCTCTACCCCCAAGAGTGATGTGGATGTTCAGTCATTGAAGCTGGTAGATTTTTGGGCACTAAGGGGAATTGAGGGATATGGGGATAGGGAGGGAAAGTAGATTTAAAAGATAAGCATTGATCTCCTAGAATGGTGGGGTAGGCAATGTATGGCTTAGTCCTGCTCTTAACTCTTATGTTCTTATGAAATCCAGCTGGCCTCAAGGTTGTCAATCAATACTAATTGAAGGCTATCAGGAGCACATTTTCAAGCTTGAGGGGCTGAATGACGTACTCCTGCTCCTGATTCACGTTAATAAGTCCAGAGAATGGGTTGCTGCAAGCATCCTACAGGTTGGAGAGAGGAGCCCAGGACATCAAAGACTCTCCTTTGCCCCCACATCAACTAGAAAGACCACAGATACCAGATGGGATATTCAAAATTATGAGGGGCTTTGATCGAGTAGTTAGGGAGAAACTATTTCCTCTACTAAGTAGATCGTTACTAGTGGTCATGGATTGACAATAGTTAGCAGGAGAGCTAAAGGGACAATGAGGAGTAATTTCTTCAGAGGGTTGTTAAGATTTGATTTGTATCTCTGCATGGTGAGGTGGTGGCATAATGCTGTTGTCACCAGACTAGTAATCCAGAGACCCAGGGTAATGCTCTGGGGACCTGGGTTCAAAGTTCACCACAGCAGATGGTGAAATTTGAATCCAATCAAAATCTGGAATTAAAAGTCTGATGATGACCATGAAACCATTGTCAATTGTTGTAAAAATCCATCTGGTTCACTAATTTCCTTTATGACGGAACCTTCCCCTATGGAAGAAAATCTGCTATCGTCACCTGGTCTCTGGACCATCTCTTACATGTGACTCTAGACACCATGGTTGACTCTTGGGCATTTAGGGCCAGTGATCCCCTATCTTATGTAAAAAACCTGAAAGGTTGGTGGAATCAGATTCCATAGTGACTAGTTGAACAGGAATAAATTGCAGGGTTATGGAGGAAAGGCTGGACAATTCAAAAATCCTCTATTGCTTCCATTGCATAATTTGAACTTTTGCAAAGATGGCTACGTTAGACCAGCTCCCTTTATTTCAGTATCATCAGGGCCTTGCATAATCAGAGATCCAGTAAAATTGATAAAAGTGAAGGGTGAATTGGGCTTTGGTTCAAAAGCTGCTGAATGCATTGACATGATAGCAGGGTGTGTTATGAACATGAAAGTAAATCCATCAACAGATTGGCCCTGACTGATTGCAGTCGGGTTGTATTTTAAACAAGGCAATCTTGCACTATCACATATCAACGTAGTGGACATTAAAATGCTTGAATGGGTCTTAACAGCTATTAGACTAATTTACAGTATTAGTTCAGTATTCCAAAAATTATGCGCAGTCTACGGTCTCACAAATGATAATGTCCCCCAGGGACAGGGAAAATCATCCAGTTTTTGGGCATAACTGAGACAGAAAAGAGACTGACTAACTGCCAGGATTATTTTGCTTACAATCCAAAAATATGAGGCAATAGTGCAAGCAATGGTATCTGTAGCTCAAATCAGAGTGAATCAACAATTGGTCGCTGAAATGTGCAAACAGGGAACATTCACATCTAAGTAGGGTAAAACCACAAGTCTATGCCAAGTTTTATCCTGATGGAGGTCTTTAACAAGAATAATCACAGAGTGTGTGGTATTATGGATGCTTTCCAAAAACAGTTCAGATGGAATTCTCGATAGTTCTCAAACTGCAGATCCTTACCCTTTTGACATGATGGGTATCACTCGATGCTGCTGCAGCATGCAACTGCTCATTAAAGATCTTATCATGCTCAATGTGGTGGTTTAAATTCAAAGTTTAAACTTACTCCTTTGTGTAATCTGTCAGCATTATCTTCTACCTATCTAAGAAAAGGTTGTTATGCTACCTGCTCTATAATATTACTTTGTTTTCACACAATTACAGTAAGTTCAAAGCAATTCACACAAAGCAAATATAATTTGCAAGCGAGATGAACTCACTACCATAAGAATGTAAACACTTTCCATTGCACATAGATTGAACATTTGATATTTAAGCTTTTCAGCCTCTCTTATTATCTTATCTCATAATAAATCATTGTGCATGCACAAAGTTTCGCACCTTCAAGTTTTTTTTTTCTGTTCAGGACATATTGCCACATCAAGATACCAATATGCTCTGAAAATGGCAAAGCGTTAAATCATCAAATATTTTTCCACTCACACAATGCTCAAAATTCATCAGGGACAGTTACTAAACTTGCGAATATCTTCAAATTATGCACTTAGGAGTTAAGTCTGTGTCTGTGTTCCTAACTGTTAGACCGAAAGTTGTCAGTGCTGTTTCCAAGATGCTGTCCCATATGATAGCTGTCCTCACACTGTGCCTGCCAACGCATCATCAGCTCCAAGCACTGGCATGCAGAAGCTACTTTGAAGAAGACGGAAAATGAGTGTTTACTTGTGGAAAATTCTCTTTTAGTCAAACAGAAGTTAGCACGCAGACACACATTCAAGCATATTGATGGCTGTGTGGAGATAACATAAGAACTATAGAATAGAATTATAGTGCAATTCAGGTTAAAATTGGAGAACTACGGGAAATAATTTAAGACTAAAGTGAAGGGCAAGGCAATTGTTCGGCGTAAACAGTAAACCAGTGTCTATAGTTGAGGCCTGGTAAAATGCCTGCAACCGACCCATAGCAGAAACATAAGCCCCGCTTTTCCTCAAACCACCTCCCATCCCCCAAGCCCTGATGCTGGACAGGAGCATGACACTTCAGACACACAATGTCGGCTGTGACTCAGTGTTAGTGCTTTATTTCCCCTCCACCCCTGTGAATGTTGGAATGGTGTTGCAATAGAGTACATGCTTTAAGTTGGTAATCAATAGCAGCTGTCCCCAGTTGGGGAAGTATTAGGGCTTCATTACGAGGGTATAAAAAGGTGTTCACACTGGGTGTTGAGGGGGCTGGGGAATGGAAGAGTCTGTGTCTTTACTCTGCAGACTTGGAAATAAACATGTGTTCAGGTACAGGCTGGCTTCAGACTCATTCTTTCCTCAACAAACAAAATATTGGTTTTAAGCTGATGGCAGAGGATGAACATTAAGCTCTGGTGGTTGGTTGTTGAATAAGAAGTTTCTGAGAGAAAAAGAAGCATAGTTTTCCTGACAATCTCAGTTACAAAATGGTGGAAGGACAATGTAAAACCTCAGGTTTTGACTGTCCACTGGATTTTTTTGGGGGGGCGGAACCATATCAGCAATGGGAAAATGAAGTTGAAACCTGGACACAGGTTACCTCATTACCTCAGAGGAAGCAAGGCTTTGTCACTTCCTGCAAAAAGTAAGATTAGGAGTAAAGTATTTTCAGAATTGGATGTGGATGACTTGGACAGCAATGTGGGATTAACCCTTCTATTACAGTTTTGGGATAAGTTTTACAAAAAGGATGATTTGTTGGAAGCTTATGAAGTAGGGTCAACTTTTAATAGGTTTAAGAAAACAGATGAACTGTCTATGGAGGGGTATATTCTGGACTCTGATAAGTCATACGAGAGACTGAAAAAATGTAACCTTGAAATCCCAGAGTCCATATCAGCCTCCATATTACTGGACTGTGCACACATTTCAAATGTCGATAGACTTTTGGTTTTGACGGCGTTCAATTCCATGGAAAAGACTCGGTCCTGGACTACGGCTGTTGGCCTAAAAACATTTTGGGAAAGCAGTCATTTCCAGCTACATTTCTTTCAAATACAGGCAACTCTGCAGTAAAGCAAAGGATGGAAGACTCCATGGTTGCCGAAATTCGAGATTGCCAAAATATTAGACGCAGATTTCAGTACAAAGGCTAGGTTGTTGATAGGCAGCCTGAAAGTGGCTGCACTTTTAGCCAATTTGAGAATCAAGACAGAAAGTGGATCTGAGATGGCACCTGAACCCAAGCAATGGATGGATACTGGATTAGGAACACTGACAAAATTCTTGACGGATATTGGAGGAGAATTTGCTAATGATGAATTTCGGGATGTGTGAAAATCTGAATGTCATAGTCATGAATACTATGGCTGAGAGCCCATTCAGCAATGGTTTGTGTGAGTGGAACCATGCAGTAACTGATTAACTGTTGCATAAGATATTGGCTGACCGATCAGATTGCAAGATGCAAACAGCGCTGGCATGAGCAGTACACGCAAAAAATTCTTTGCAAATGGTTGGGGGGTTATAGTCCGTACCAGTTGGTATATGGTAGGTATCTAAAGTTGCTTTCAATGCTATCAGATGCTCCCACTGTGTTACAGGTGGGATGGGAGGAGTGTGCAAATTATCCAGCCCCACTACTCCACAGGCCATACTATTAATTCAAATGTTTAACTTTATCACTAAAATGGCCAATTGTGTATCTATACATCTAGTACCCAGAAGAAAAAAGACTCTGACCAGGCTTCTTTCAAAAACTCAGAATGATTATTCTTTTTTGAAATAAAACTTCTTTTAACAAGTTCCAAGTAAGTTCTGGTTAACACATAATTGCAATCGGGAAGTATAACTATCTATCTCGTCATAAAGAATTCCCCCAACGCACACACAGGCACACATAGACAAACAAAGGACAAACAGAGTCTCTCTGCAGAGATGGGCTTTGGGGGATGGGTGTTGTAAAATAAAGGATAAAGGCCACAGGGTCTCAATGCTGTCAACCTGGAGCTCCCTCATGTGAAGCTGGTCCTGCTGGATGCCTGGAAATTCTCACCAGCTGGTCTCAGCTTTGCAGGTCCAAACGCAGCCTAGTTACACTCAGATGAGGGTTCTCTGGCTACAGGTTGATAGCCACACACAGTTTTAGGCAAGGTAGAGAGAGGGAGCCAGTCAAGGTAGCCCTCCTGAGTCCCATGTGATTGCCTTTTTGTCTCCCAGCTTCATTAATTAAAATGCTTTGCAGCTCAACACAAACAAACAACTCCTCCTCAAGTACCATATAAGTCAGGTGATTTCTTGGAAGAGGTCTGTTTGTTTACAATTCCAAGGTGAACATGACCTTCTTTAAAAAAAAATCCCAGGTTAGCATCCTCATGTCCAATCATGCCAAATCCTTCCATTTTGTAAAAGAAAACTTCAGTCTTCAGAGATATGATTCTATCACCTGCTCTTAGAGGAACTACCATTAGCTCTGTTCTTTTCTACTCATTTAAATGCCTTAAATGCAGGCAGGAAAATTTTTATCGAGGCTGAGGTTTCGGAAAGAATCAGAAGATTGTCTGAATTAGAATTTAGTTCAGGTGATCTAGCTTACTATATGAGAGATGGGGGGCAAAGGGAATGGAAAGGCCCAGGGAAAGTTATAGAATGTGAAGGGAAAACTGTGATTATTCAACATGGGAATCAGACAATTAAAGCCCGTTCCTCACAGGTCACTAGAATGAATTGTGAATTTGTGAATACTGACAAAGTGATTGAAGATTTTGAAGCACCATGTGCATCGCATACTCAAACATTTTATGGGGCAGAGCCAGGGGGACAAGATATGATGTATCAGGAGTTAGATATCAAAAGGAAATCTGATTGCGGTAAACAGGAAGGGACTATTTTGTGCAGAGGTCAGCTACCCAAAGTGAGTTCCCTGGAACCATACCATCCAGAAGGATATGCTAACTGCCAGGATGTAACAATAATGGGATGGGCAGGAAAATCTACTGGAAATTATAAGCATTGGCTGAATGTCCAGGATGATGAACAAGCTGTGAAGGCCATGGACTGGGAAAGGGGAGTATGGGAATGGAAAATAAAGAAGTTGTAGAAAAATGCTCTGGGAGGCTTCTTGGTCAAACAAAACAAATTTTATTTACAAGACAGTGTTTGTGACTGTATCCAGCCAGCCCCTCATACAGCCATGTTTTCCCGAGGGAACCCCTCCCTAGAATTTATTCCCCTGCGCTAACCACACATTGGTTGAACAAATCATGTGACCCCTACTCCATTGAGCTGACCTTAAAGTGACAGTCATCACAGAAGTGTAGCCCAAGTTACAGTGATGGGTCAGATGATGAATCCTGGGTGGGGAAACATTCACGTACAACGGATAGGGCTTCAGACAGGATATACAAGGGATCTAACAGTAGGAGCCTGGAAAAACTTCAGCAGGCAAGTAGGAGTTGCAGCTCGGCCAGACAACTTGGTGGCGTGGAGAATGCTGAACCTTCACGGCAACATAACCGAAGCAGGAGGCCTCATGACCAAGAGGTTTTTGTAATAGCTGACAAGTTATGGGGTTAAAGCTATATGGGAGGCGAAATGTAGGGAGTTGGATAGTTGGAGGGAGTTTGCTGTGCATGCAAAAGTCCCAAATAGGAGTCAGCCAGTATCGTCACATAGGTGGGTCTGCATGGTAAAAGTCTTACCAAATAGAATTTATAAGGCCAAGGCTAGGTTAGGGGCCTGGGGATTTAAAGAATATTTAGCAGATAAAGAAGTCAGAGTGGACTCATCCACAGCAGGTAAGGTAATTTAGAAAACTTTTCTGGTCCCTTTGGTGACGTTTCCATGGGAATGTAAGTCCATAAATATAAAAATTGCACTCCTATAGGGGGATCCTCCAGAATGAAGTGCTTCTCAAAACTCCTAAGGAAGTGCCGGAGGTAGAGGGGAAGGTTTGGGAGTTGCATAAATGCATATATGGTTTAAATGATACTTCCAGAATATGGTACTTTTCAGTTCAATCAGTGTCGTTAAAGCAACAATAACGGGATGGGCAGGAAAATCTATTGGAAATTATAAACATTGTCCGGGATGGTGTTGGATTGCTTCCAACTGAAGGCAGATCCTGCCATGTTTTACTGGTACCATGGTGGGAAACTTGCGGGCATCTTCATGATGCATGTTGATGACTTCCTATGGGGCAGCACTAGTGAGTTTCAAAACAAAGTCATTGACAGGAATAGAACAGACTTTAAGATTGGGGGCCAGGCTAATGGGGCCTTTAAATATATTAGATTAAAAATGAAACAGAATGGGTCTGATGTTACTTTACACCAGAATTCATGTTTAGAAAGTATTAGCCCTATCGCAGTCAGTCAAGCTAGCTCCTCACAAAAAGATGCAGATGCTTCCAAGGATGAGACAGAGTAGCTGTAAAGTCTGATTGGACAATTAAATTGGCTGGGCACACAGGCAAGGCTGGATGTAAGCTTTGATGTTCTTGAACTGAGTATCATAAAGAAACATCCCAAGGTCCAGGACATCTTACAGGTAAATAAAACATTTAAAAAGTTAAAGATAGAGAAATGTGTACTGAAGTTTCCATATTTGGGCAACCCCAGGAATATAAAATCGATTGTGTTCAGGTACGCCTCTCACACAAACCTTGTTGATGGGTTTTCAGTGCAGAGGGTTTCATAACATTTCTTGTGGGTGAAAATGGGAAATGTTGGCTTGGGAAGCAAAGAAAATAAGGTGGCAAGGGAAGAGAGCCCTGGCTGCGGAGACTCTCACACTAGTAGAGAGGCAGTTGACATGGGATTCTTTTGATCTAAAACATTGGGGAAAATACTACATGGGGGAAAATGATGAAGAAAATGTCCCAACAGAATGTCATATTGACAATCAATCCCTTTGCCATAATGTATACTCCCCAAAGAGTTTGAGTGGAAAAAAAGGTTATGAATTGACATTGTAAGTTTAAACCAAATGATGGAGAAAAAGCAAGTCCCTAAGCTCTAAGGGGTTGAGTCAAGCCATCAGTTATCAGATTGTTTCATCAAAAGGAAAGCTTGTAGTGAAAAATTATTGGAGGTATTGGAAGAGGAATGACTGAGGGTGTGAGTTTTGAAAACATGTGGCTTATTTCTCTGTCTTCAGTTTTACTATTTTCTGAAAGATAAATGCACTTGTTTTTTTTCCTTAAAAAAAGGGAATCCGTGTGCTGCAGGGGAGTACATGCTTTACCTTGGTAATCAAGAGCAACTGTCCCCAATTGGGGAAGTGTTAAGGCTTCAGGACAAGAGTATAAAAAACTGTTCACACTGGCAGAGGGAATGGAAGAGTCTGTGTCTTTACTCTACAGACTTCGGAATAAATCGGTCTTCAGGTACAGGATGGTTTCAGACTCATTTTTTCCCCAACAAACGAATATTGGATTTAACAACCCTCCACCCGATCCCCTGGGCCCTCTGAATTGTAAGATTGTTGGTTCAAGTCCCACTCAGGCACATGAGCACAAAATCCCAGCTGGTGCTTCTGTACACTGCTGAGGGACTGCAGCACTGTCAGAGGTGCTGACTTTCAGGTGAGACCTTAAACTTCAGCTTGACTGCCCTCTCAGGTGAATGTAAATGATCCCAAGGGCCTAATTTGAAGAAGAACAGGTGGGTTTTCCCCAGGACCATGCCTAATATTTACCTCTCATCGCTATAACAGTTTATCAGGTCATTATCACACTGGTGCATGTGCGAACTTGCTGTGTGTAAATTGGCTGCCACTTTTCCTACATTACAACGGTGACTACACTTCAAAAGCATTTAATTAGCTGTAAATTGCTTTGGGATATCCTGAGTTTGTGGATAGCACTATATAAGTGTAAGTGTTTCTCTATCTTGTGCTCTGTACCTATCCTCTCTGCTGCCAGGAGCACTAGCGTTTCCCAGGCCAGTGAAGGTACCTCCTCCCCTAGTTTTCCTCACCTTTTCATCTGGTGAAGAAAAGCAGCCCTTCAGTGTCCAGTGTCAAACAAATAACAACCTGATATCGATTTAAACAGCACTTAAGATTAGATCTTAGAAGGCAGCTCACTACTAGCTTCTCAAGGGCAATTAGGGATGGGCAATAAATGCTGGCCTAGCCAGTGACACCCAAATCCCATGAATAAGGAAAAAGTAAAGATATGCAGGGTATTTAAATGACAACAGATGTCATTATTGGACGATATAGGAGCCCCTGCAAAGATTCTGCCTAACCCTTGTTAAAAACCAAACACTGCATAGAGATAAGTGCACCTTGATGGACTTTGCGATCAGCCAAAGCTCAGAAGATATGACAGAATCTTAAGAAGACTAATAATGGAATATTGAAAATAGTTAGACCCCAATTATAGCACAGGACAGGAATCGGGGATTTGGCAGCTGCAGCAGGAAAGGATCCTTCCGCTCCGCGATATTTTAACTCTTGGGCCTGATTTAAAATTCATGCTGCTGGATTCCACTCGAAACCAGCCAGGATGTCCTCCTAGGCAGCCAGCGGAAATAGGAAATCGCCTGGCTGCAGGCTGCTGCCATGAAGCAAAGGAAACACAAGGCCAGAAGGAAAAAAGAGCACAAGGTGGCCATTCAAGCCTTTGAGCATGCTCCAACATTCGATCAGGACATGGCTGATTTTCTACCTCAACTCCAGTTTCCCACAATGCACCCATATCCCTTAATCCCCTTAGTGCTCAGAAATTGACCAACCTCTGTCTTGGAAATACTTCATGACTGAGCATCCACTTCCTTTTTTGATAGAGAATTTCAAAGATTCATAGCCTCCTGAATGAAGAAATGTTTCCTCATCTCAGTCCTAAATGGCCAATCACTTATCCTGAGACTGTGACCCTGTGTTTTCCACTCATCGGACAGGGTAGACATTTTCTCAGCACCTACCTTGTCATGCCCTTTAAGATTGTTATATGTTTCAATTAGACCATCTCTCATTCTTGTAAACACCTAGTCAGCCTATATTTGGTTCCAAGTAAGGTAAGCGAGAAAAGGAAGGTGAGTTTTGGGCGTTGCAACTGGAAGAGGTATGTGGGGGAGGGGGTCAGTGGGGGTTGGGCGCAGTGAGAAGAGTGAGCAAAGGTGGGGAAGGACCCAAGCTTTCCTTGTGGGCCAGGAGAAGCCCTCTCAAGGAATATCACAAAAAAAATAGCAAGTTAACACTTGCTTGGACCTCCTCTGTCCAGGCCCTGCTTTTGGGACCTGAATGACATGATCAGACCCAACATCTCACGCCTGAACACTAACCAGTGAAAACGTCAGGAGGTGAGTGTACTACAGGCTGCAGCTTCCTTCTGAACTCCATTTTAACCCCATCTCTCCCTTCCCCCCCACATTGCTTCACTTACACCCTTCCTTCAGGCAGGACTAAAATTGACCCTTTAATCTCTTCCACTTTACATTGTAAGCAAGAGAGAAGTAACAATTCTGGTGATGTTTGAGTGTGAGGGATTCAATTCTAAAATCTGTTGCTCTTCCCCTTTCTGTGCATGGCCAGAACCCTAAACCATGCCTTCATTACCTCAAGGACTGACTTCTTAAACACTCTCATCGTCAACCTCTCCTTCTGCCCTCTTAGAACCCAGAAGCCTTCAGACCAAGTCCTTTCTTTCAGAAAGTTCTAGGATGAGTCACCCCTGTTTTTGTGAAGTTTGCCTGGATACCAAGAGGTCCACTTCAAGAACTAAAATAAATCCCACTATCCTGCTTTCTTCCCAGTACCTGGTGGTGGCTTCAAATATTTATCTAGTTTTCCCTTAATGGTCTAATAGTCTCTGCCTCAAGCTCTCTCTCCCTGTTCTCAAGCTGCCTCTCCCTCTCGCCCTCACTCCTCAACCCTGCTCACCTTCCCACATACTTCCCATGACCCACCCAAGCCACCCCTTGCTACTTCATGCCTGTCTACCCACCTCCATGGCCCCTCAAGCCCTGCATGCTCCTTGACCCGGCCCATGGTCCTTTATAGCCCTTAGGCCAATTTAGTGCCAGTTCATGCCAACCTTGTGACAAAGCTTTCCTACTCCATCAAGTATCTGTCTGACAATACCAGGGTTCTACCTCAGGGAGTGTCAGGACATTTAATTGCAACCTCGAGTCCAGTGCCATGGGCATTGCTGTGAAAATGCCCTAGTGGAGATATTTTATGCATTAAGTGGTGAAAAACATCTATTCGGCACTAATGGACAAAAAGCCTTCTGGACTGATAAAATAAACACAATTTAACACTTTAAAATTCTTCAGCACATGTGTGCTTAATTTTATTTTTACTATGGTAATGTCCTTGATGATGTATGGCCTGGATTTTCACTCCCGGTTGGGGAGTGCAGAGTTGGGAAACTTTCTGACTCCACAAACCCAACTCAGGAGATTGTGCCCCAAACCACCAGATTTTCATTCCAGGTGTGCGGGTGCTAACTAGAATCAGGCTTGCTGGCCCCAGAAACAGTGCAAATTCAACCCCAGGAGATACCAAGTGCAGAGGCCGGCTGTTTAAAAGGCCCACCTCAGAGCTCTGTGACTGTCCCAGCCATAATAAAAACAATAAAACAAAAAACAGCCCTCGCCCTCACCCATCAACCAGGCTCACCTCCCCACATATTTCCCATGCCCCACCCATGCCAACCCATGCTGCCTCATGCCCCTCTATCCAGCCCCCATGGCCTGTCATACCCTTCTTGTCAATCTATGCCCTTCTACCCATGCCCATGGACCTTTATAATGCTTATGCCAACTTTGTGCCAGTTAATGCCAAGCCAAGACCCCCCCATTCATTCCATGGCCCTTTTTAGTCCCTATACCAAGTTAATGCCAACTTGTGCCAACCCATAATCCCCAATTCATCCCAATAGCCTTTTGTAGCCCCATGCCAACTTAGTGTCAACTCATGCCCTCCATCCACAGCCCTTTGCCATCTCACCAGGAGCAGACCTCAGGAACCATGATGAGTTGAAATAATATAAAGTGCTATGTATCTATTACAACCTTCACTTTAGTTTAGAAAAATGCCCTCAATTCATTCAAGTAATTAATACCTTGTAAAATCAAACATTTGTAATCATAGACCCACATCAAAGAGTGCTAATCTCTTTGTGACCATTTGTCATGAAAATAGAATAATTCTCAAAATATTATTGTGATTTATTGTAAAGGTAGGTTAATAGTGGGGTTTGGATAGTTTCTCTGTGTGTTTGGGGGGGGATTTAATTGAATTGCAGACAGCTGGTCTGGAGGCTTTGAGTCATCAAAAAAAAAATCTAGGTAAGAAATGCTAAATATCTAAACATGGCTGAAGTTGTAGAATGTGAGGTGTGAGGAAAATTTGAATTTATGGATAAATTAGAGTAGTTCGAATTTCAAATAAATGGTAAGATATTACACCTAGCCAGAAGAAGCTAAGCCAAGCAGTGTGTTTAGTTTTCCCAAAGATTACTGATAATATGAACACTATGAAAAGATTTATATTATGAGAAAGGTAAACTTCCAAAGACATATCGGAACAATGGAATTTGTATTAAAAAGAGAGAAACATGCATAAAGGAAATGAGGCTATGTATCAGAGGGGAAGGGGTTTAGGAGTTATTATGGTAGTAATTTGTAGACTTAAGTATGTTCTTGAAATCTTTTCTTTTGTTAATTAATGTTCAGTTTAGTTTTCTAAAAACCTCTGAAGTCATGGTAGTGTTATTACTTCTGAATTTAGGAGATGCATCTCAAAATAAAATACAAATTGCAAAACAGTTTGTTTCGTTACGTGAGCAAGTTTCCCTGGTGGATTTGATCTGCCTGGCACACATCATCTGCCACGTCATAACACCACTTGAGCTGTCAAGCAAACTATGGATTTATAAGCCTTCCAATGTGATAATTATAGGTTGCTGAAGCAGTCAAGCAGCACTAATCCTAGAAAGATAACCTTCAGGCTTATGTCAACAAACACCTCTTGAAATTGCAAGCATAGATTGTTTCAACACAGTTATAGCACTTCCTGGCGGACTTCACACTGGACGGGCCAACTTAAAATCGAGGGCACCAATCGGAGGCGCGCCTGTTCACGCCCGCTCCCACAATTTCCCCCCGTAGGGGGGAAAATTTTTCCCTTAGATGACAAAAATTGCTTTTGTTTTGAAGGCAGCTGCACTTTTACATGAACTGCAGGAGTGCGAAATACCTTGCGCTCACGTACGCCCCTCCATCAACAACACCCCCGCAGCCCAGCAAAGATGGTGGGTGCCGGGTTCAGAGGCAGGACTTCCAGTTTCCAGGTTCCGGTATCATTTTGGCTAAGGTGTGGATCCCTTCCCAACTTGACAAAAATTCAGGCCTTTTATGTTTTGTGTGTTCTAGATTCTAATTTTGCATTCCAGATGCTTTACCAGTGAATGGAGATCTGAGGAGGTGGTTTTTGAACATTGATTGAGTCTCTCATTTATTCCCTTTCCTATATAAGCTGTTTTGTGCTGCGTTCTTGTAACCACTGGAAAGATTACTTCCAAAACTCAGCCAGTAGAAAAAGGAACCCGCCAGCCCCTAGCATCTTACCGCAGAATCTTGTTCCAAAACAGTTAGCTAATTTCTAATTAAAACTGCCTTAAAGGAAATGTCTCAAGGATGAGACAACAATACTCTAAACCTGCATCTCATTGCAATCCTTTCGAAATACCCACAGTAGCATTAGATGCAAATACTTCAGAACAACTAGGTTCTACCGAAACCAAACAGGCAACTGTCTGAAACTTCTTAAGGGAGGAGAGAGTCACTTCCAACAAAGTTAACATGTTGTTTGTCTTCCTTGAGGAAAATAAGGAGACAAATCTGGGAACTCTAAAAATCTGTATTATTAGTCAAAGTCTAATAGAAAATGGCTAAAACCTCCAGCCCAGTCTATAGGGTATTACAAACAATATGTCCCAGCTTTTCTTGGCATGAGGTTAAGTCATGACGTCAGGATCCAAAGCAGGTCTCGAGCCCCCTGTTGGTGGACAATGGGACTGCAACGGTAATCGTCCCAGTGACAGGCAATTTGGAGGCCATTGCCAGGCGTACCATCCAATTGAGGGTGGCAGGCTGCCTCTCCGAGCTGCCCACTCAGAGGGCCGTCAGCCCTGCCACCTTGGCAGTGCCACTGTTAGAGGCTGCCAGTGCTGAGGCTGCAAGGGGAAAGAGAGGTGTCTCCAAGTTGAGGTCTTCCTTTGCAGGAAGGCTGAAAATTTTATTTTTGTGCCGGGGCCAGGGAGGCTCGGGTACTTGAAGAGGTGACGCTTCCAGCCACAGCGTTAGGACCGCGGAGCTGACCTCTCCACCGGGAATTGGGGGTGGGGGCTGGGAAGGGAGGGAGGTGGGGGGTGTGCGAGGGGGTCCTTCTTCAGAGCATGGAGCTTTGGCAGACCGCTAGGAGCCTGTCTCCGTGCATGTGGCCTCCCCATACCATGGCGGGCTGCTTCACGGTGAGCAACATGACCATCAATTGGCCTTTTAGCTTTTTAAATTGGCCATCGCCTCCAGCCGGGGGCAGCTGAGCCACAGCCATTTATTCCGACTGGGAAAATAGCCCTTGGGACTGCATCAGGGAGCAACCTCAATGCCATTCCACACCATTGTCCCACTCCTCCCATCTCACTGTCTCCAGGTTGCTGATGAAAATCCCTCTTCCTTGAGGCTTGTACTGAATTGCTTTCAATGCCTTCACAGAGATGAACAGAGTCTTGAACTTTGCTTTAGCAGGAAGATTTACTAATATGTTTCACATCTTCTCTGAGAAGATACACGAGCTTCAAAAATGCTGTCAGTGTGCAGCATTGCACTGATGATGATGGAGCAATACAGGGCATAATTTGTGTGATTCCTGCTGCTGAACACCTAACATTAAGTTGTTCCGGGAGACTGTAACCCATAAACTGTGCATTGTGCGTGTTCTTCTTGTTAATTTGGTGATTATTGTTTGCTAAGGGGGAGCTAACAAAATTGCTAGTTTCACATATGGTATGTGTGAGGCACGAATCCTGCCTGCATGATAGAACTCAGGCAGGTTCCCATGCACTAAGAACGAGAAAATAGCCACAAAGCTCCAGGTTCAGTTTGCAGTCAGAAAGTTCACGGCTGTGGAAATTCTTTTTGAAGCTCCAGTGTCCCTGGATTTAATGGGGGAGGGTGGGTTAGAGCGAGCAGAGGTCTGTCACCCTGTGTATTTACAAACTCAGGCACAGCTGCCTAACATTTCAGAGACTCAGGTTAAACAGGAGGGGTTGTGGTATCTGCTTCAAGAAGGCCTGGGAAATAGAGGCAGCACTCCAGTGGCCATCAAGATTACCATGGTCCTCAAATTTGGGCTGGCATGGGTGATGCCAGGCAGAGCAACCAAGTTGCTTCCCAGAGGTAAACCAAACAGGTGACTGGCCACTGATTTGCAATTGAAGCATGATAGGGCATCCCAGTTTTATTAGCCTGTTGGACCTCTGAAGGCACAAGGGATAATTGGTGATGGGCAGTCCACAGGGAGGGCCTCAAAGCAAAGAGCTACCTGAAAAGAAGAAAGATTTGATTTCATTCATGTGCTGGTGGTTGGTGACCAATTCTCATGTAGACAAAGCGCTTTCATTTTGCACTGACCATCTACACTATTATAAGGTGAAGAGACACTGAAAGGATTGTTACCATCTTCAACCCTGCCTAATCATGCCCCTGCAGTAATTGTGGGCAAAACATGATTGTAGATACAACAGGCTCAATATAGCCACCCTAATTATAATGAATCTATATTTGCAATGTGAAACCACTCTTCACTTGTCTGGATAGTCCAGCATACACATGCCCACCTGCAATCTCTCCAATACTGTAGCGAATTGGGTATCCCTATCATCTGCTTTTTCTTTCATTCATCCTCAGGATATGTGTATTCATTGCCGATCCTGGATTAACACGACTGAGTGGTTTGCTAGGCTGCTTGAGAGGGCAGTTAAGAGTCAACCATGTTGGTGTTGTCACTGGAATCGTGCATAGCCCAGACACAATAAGCAGCGCAGGTTTACTTCCCTGAAGATGAATGAGGCAGTTGTGTTTTTAACAACAGTCCAGTTTGCTTCATGGTCACTTTTACTGATTCCAGCTTTTGTTTTTGAGATTGTGTTAAGTTGTGGCAAGTAACACAAGTGCCAGGCAATGACCTTCTCCAACAAGAGAGAATCTAACCATTGCCCCTTGACATTCAATGCATTATCATCAGTACCATTACCACCTTCAACATCCTGGGGGTTTCCATTGACCAGAAACTGAACTGGACCAGCCATATAAATACTGTGGTTACAAGAGCAGGTCAGAGGCTGGGAATTCTGCAGCAAGTAACTCATCTCTTGACTCCCCAAAGCCTGTCCACCATCTACAAGGCACAAGTCAGGAGTATGATGGAATATTCTCCACTTGCCTGAAGTGTGTATCACCTACAAGATGCACTGCAGAAACTCACCAAGGCTCCTTAGACAGCGCCTTCCAAACCCATGACCACTACCATCTAGAAGGACAAAGGCAGCAGAGACATGGGAACACCGACACCTGGAAATTCCCCTCCAGTCACTCACCAGCCTGACTTGGGAATATATCACCGTTTCTTCACTGTCACTGGGTCAAAATCCTGAAACTCCCTTCCTAACAGTACTGTGGGTGTACCTACATGAAATGGACTGCAGCGGTTCAAGAAGGCAGCTCATCACCACCTTTTCAAGGGTAATTAGGGATGGGTAATAAATGCTGGCCTATTCGGTGAGGCCGCACCCAATAAATAAATAAAATTAAATAAGTAAATAAAATAAAACTAAATTTAAATTCTCAAGCTGTCATGATGGAATTAGAACTCACATTTTTTGGATTATTAGCCCAGGGCTCTGGGTAACTCATCCAGTAACCCTAAGTCACCTGCTGCATCATTGCCAGGTAGCTGCATCTGGCCTGGAGATATGTTGAGTGGCATATTAATGGGTGCAGACAAGCCACTTAGTGCTATGTTCATTGTGTCCACCAGCCCCTCTTTTTCCCTATTCATTCTTTTCTGTTAAAGAGCGTGATGGCTGAGGACTGAGTGCAATCCCCAGAGCTGGGAAGTGTCTGCCAGCAAAAGGAAGCTGGCACTACTATTGTTTGGTTTTAGCTTCCAGTTAGTATACTCCATGTGCTGTGCGTGAAGCCAGCAATATTCACGGGTCCCTCCTGTAATTAACATTCTTGAGCAGATTGGAAAGCACCCAGAAGCACACAAGAAGAACCGTAAGCTGTGCATTTGGATGGCACTTTTCATGTCCTTAAGGACTCCTAGTAGCACTTCACAGGTGATGAATCACTTTGCAAACTTTGTGTAGCTACTGTTATTTCAGTGGACAGACAGGGCTCTCAGCAATTCCCAGGTTATGGTCAATTGACTCCCAATTGGAAGGGTGTGAAAGGAAGTAATTCCAACTCACTGTCTTCAATCCTATGCTCTCAGTATATCCTCTGGGATGGAGCTGTGCAAAGAGGCAAGCTGTGCCAACTCAACAGGGAGCAAAGGTGGTACAAACCCACTTCTCTTAGTTGATCCCTTTAAAATCTGAAAATCATCAAACCCACTTTTAGCGTAACAACAATCAAAAACAGTTTTATTTTCATCATTTACAGTTGCTCAGCAGGTGAAAAATGAGGAAATGTTTCATGCCTCATTGATGGTCCACTGGCCCCACAAAAAAGGGTTCAAGAAGGCAGCTCACAACCACCTTCTCAAGGGCAATTAGGGATGAGCAATAAATGCTGGCCCAGCCAGTGACGCCCACATCCTGTAAATGAATTTTAAAAAACACAGTGACGCCTTCTTGCCATTGCCATAGCTGTGGTAAAGTTCTCCAGGCCTGACGATAGGAGGTCGGGGCACCTGCCCTGAGTCAGCTGCTGGGCTGACTAAAATGCTAACTATGGTTGTCTGGTGCATGTTGGACTCTGATTGCCATTTCATGGCTGAGTGTGCATCGTGCACATTCTGACCATCATCACTTGCAGTCGGGTTACCAACCCTCCAGGATTGGCCTGGAGTCTCCAGGAATCGAAGACCGATCTCCGGGATACTGCTGTGTGCAATCCTAGAGAAAACTCATCAGGACGCTAAGAAAGATTTCTTTTTTGTTATTTTATTTGACTTTTCTCTTTACCATACATAAAAATATTGAAAATGGGGGTAAAGAAGGCTGTTTCACTGACAGTCAAGCATCATCCAATTGGATAATGAGTCTTTTTGTTTTCCATTTGGCTTAGGATGGCAGGACAACACAAGGGTGGATGTGTTGGCTGATGAATGGCTGGAGTGTGGGAGCAAGTTATTTGTTGAAACTGCCAGGAATACATTTAATCACCGTTGGCAATCCTAGTTGGCAGCCCAGGCTAAAAGGATTCCAAAGGTAAGGACCTCTTCGTTCTGTTGAGGCAGAAGAAGCTCCCTGAGGTTTCACAGACCCACGTTGGGCCACTGTGGTCCAGCTCACACCCTCCGCAGATAGGGTTACCAACTCTGGTTGGACATATTCCTCAAGCTTTCAGCATACGACCTCCTGCCTTCAATCACCTTGCCCCTACACTCCCGCCATTGACCAACAAACACGTCTACATTTGGGGCTCGAAGCTATTCCCAGCCAATCAGAAAGTGAACTGGGCCTTCATTACTGGATTGGATGATTTCTGACTGTTGGTCAAAGAGCTTTTTATTCCTCTTTCTGTTAATTTTATAACTGATGACAAAAGCGTTCACAGAATTTTTTAAAATAAACTCATGTCCCTACGATTTTTCCCCTGCGTGTCGCTTGCTGTGTTCCGGGGACATGTCCTTAATTCCTGGAGATGTCAGGGTTAATCCTGCAGCGCTATCCACAGATAGGGCCATCATCACCCAGGAATGTATCATCTTGGGCCTCAGAGATTGGCTGTGCCAATTAATGTTGACAGTTGTGAAATTCTTGGGACAGGAACAATGATATATTCAACTAGAGACATTTAGAATTAGAAATGCATAAACTGTTAAGCAAGGATCCTTCTAGGAGACTCCCTCTGCAGGCACATGTGTGTATGGTAGCTTCAAGTGGACAAATTGCACAATGCAATTTTCAATACACTACAATATTGATAATCTAGTTCTGTGTTTGGGGTGGGGGTGGTGTTGGGCCTTCGCTGTCACAAAGAAAATAGTATCACTCAAGCCCTGTAACTCAGAAAACATAAAATACAATCTATGTTTGCATTTATTTCCTTTCCGATTCGGTGCACTGTGTTAATTCCCGCATGACAACCAATGACATCCAAATTGACATCTCAATGTTTTTCTGTTTCTCATTTTAAATTTTTCCACCATGCCTTTTTTTTTCACAAAACCTGAAAGTGTTGGCTGTTGATTGAAAAAAAAGAAGTCAAGTTCAAGCTCTTAAATGCATTACTGTCAATTAAGAACTATTACTTGGAGACATGAGTCATAGTTATTACTGTCTGCCTGTCCCAGTAGCTGACACCATCTGTTTATTTATCTCGGTTGACTGAAGACTTGGTCTTCCTTTGAACTGTCAATGCATAAGCTGCTGCGGAGAACCCTCTCAGCCTCCATGCATGTGCCATTTTATTCAGCTGACCTGCTCTCTGCTCCATCCATTTAGTACCACCATCTTTCAACCCGCGGCCAAACTGTCCAAAAGTCTAACAAATCACTTTTGAGCACTTCAGTTCTTTCAATAACTGAACATTTTCTTTCCTCTCAGACTGCAGAATTGCTCTTTCACTGATCCATTCCCTCTTGATTAATATTTCTTTGAATTCACTTGCCTGCTTCAATGTCTCACCTCTACCATCTGCTAAACTACTCCACCCTGCCTAACCAAACTTCAAGAACAGATGCTTCATCTTTGTCCTGGGCACTATCTGCGGCTCTCTGCTCTGAACGTCAGCTTCAGGCTTTGCCAGATTCTTCTCTTTATACCCCATTGCATTAATTCCTGACTTTCTGATGCTGGACAGTGGTGTAAAAATGGACATTAGCAAATTGGTGGATCGCTTTTTCCTCTCCCCTGGTTTATATTTGTGCAATGGAGGTAGGTATGCTTGGCTTGAATATGAAAAATCAAGATCCTAACATCTGTTTTAGACCCTCTTTGAAATACATTTTCAACTTTTGTTTTTATTCATTCATGGGATGTGGTTGTCACTGGCTGGGCCAGCAATTATTGCCCATCCTTAACTGCCCTTGAGAAGGTGGTGGTGAGCTGCCTTCTTGAACCGCTGCAGTCTCTGTGGTGTAGGTACACCCACAGTGCTGTTAGAGAGGGAGTTCCAGGATTTTGACCCAGTGACAATGATGGAACGGTGATATATTCCCAAGTCAGGATGGTGTGTGGCTTGGTGGGGAACTTCCAGGTGGTGGTGTTTCCCTGTGTCTGCTGCCCTTGTACTTCTAGATGGTAGCTGTCGTGGGTTTGGAAGGTGCTGTCCAAGGAGCCTTTGTGCGTTTCTGCAGTGAATCTTGTAGATGGTACACACTGGGCAGGATTTTTCAGTTGGCATGCCGACATGTAAAATTACCCACGATGATGTCGGGCATGCATCCTGATGTCATCGCGTTGTCTCGCGATGTTTCAATCGACAGGCGCACACTGCAGTCGGCTGTGTGCCTGCCGATATGTAAACAGACTATTAAGGAAGTGATTAATATAACTGTTATCACTGCCTGTCCATCCTAATGGTTGGCGGACAGGCGAAAAGGCCAAGCGGCCTTCACATTTTTTTAGGAAACTTCATCCAAGAGCAGGATGAGGATTCCTAAAGCTTTTATTAATTAAATGAAAAATCTTTCCTAAATATAAAAACATGTCCCATCTCATGCGAGACAGTCACATGTGAGGGGACATGTTTAAATAAATTTTTAAACCATTTATTCGTTAATTACAATAGAGATTCAATCTCCCTGAGGCAGCTCGGGTACGGGGAGATTGAAGCGCATGCATGATAGAGCGCTGACCCCGACTCTCTCTCCTCCCCCCGCCCACTCAGGTAGTGCTGAGCACTACAGCTCACATCTTACGCTGGACGGGCCTTGTTTGGCCCACCCATGTAACATGGCGGCACGGAGCCGACCGCAACCACACCTGCACCCGCCACCACCCCCACCCCCGCCCCTGCAATCACCCCCGCCCGCTGCCACCGAGCCCGCCCACTGTCTGAAAAATTCAGGCCACTGCTGCCACTGTGCATCGGTGGTGGAGGGAGTGAATGTTTGTGGAAGGGGTGCCAATCAAGCAGGCAGCTTTGTCCTGGATGGTGTCAAGCTTCTTGAATGTTGTTGAAGCTGCACTCATCCAGGCAAATGGACTCCTGACTTGTGCCTTGTCGATGGTGGACAGGCTTTGGTGAGTCAGGAGGTGAGTTACTCACCACAGGATTCCCAGCCTCTGAACTGCTCTTGTAGCCACAGTATTTATATGGCTAGTCCAGTTCAGTTTCTGATCAATGGTAATCCCCAGGATGTTGATAGTAGGAGATTCAGTGATGGTAATGCCATTGAATGTCAAGGGGCAATGGTTAGATTTTCTCTTGTTGGAGATGGTCATTGTCTGACACTTGTCCTGGTCTTGCTGCATTTGGACATGGGCTGCTTCAGTATCTGAGGAGTCGCAAATGGTGCTGAACATTGTGCAATCATCAGCGAACATCCCCACTTCTGACCTTATGATGAAAGGAAGTTCATTGATGAAGCAGCTGAAGATGGTTAGGCCTAGGACATTGAGGAACTCCTGCAGTGATCTCCTGGAGCTGAGGTGACTGACTTCCAACAACCACAACCATCTTCCTTTGTGCTGGGTATGACTCCAACCAGATTCCCACTGACTCTAGTTTTTCCAGGGCTCCTTGATGCCACAATCGGTCAAATGTTGCCTTGATGTCAAGGGCAGTCACTCCTACCTCACCTCTGGTCTTCAGCTCTTTTGTCCATGTGTCCATGCACAAAAGGGAAGAGACTGATGTAAGTTTAAACCTCGGCAGTCAGTTGCTAGGCCTCAAACACACATGAAAACCCAGGTGGCTGCTTCACTTAGGGCATACTAATAGCTCGAAGGGGACCTCAAACAGGCCCCTCATTAGCATCTGCCTGAAAATTGGCTGAAGTGAATGTGATATTGGAGGTTTCTCAGGTGGATTTGGAATACACAGCATGCCCAGCATAACTGATCCATTTATGTCCTTTTTCTATCTGGAAAACGGGTGCTGCGATGACCAACTTCTACCCTCAAGTTTTTTACAGAAGAAAGTTCCAGTCTCCATCCTCTCATATCAGTTTCAAGCTGCTCCAGGCAGAAATGACAGTGCAGTGCCTGTCTGCTGCCGATGTTGCAGTTTACCGAATGCTGCTTTTACAATGTTATTGCTGTTTGCACCTCTCTCCATTCAGTGGAGTGTTCCTGGGAGGGCAAAACAAAGAACAGCTGACAGCCCAATCATACTATCAGGTGGCATGTGCTAACTGATCCGCATGACACAAAGTTGGATCTAATTGATTTTAATTATACCTTGAAAGGGAAAGGTAGCATAGTGGTTATGTAATTTGTCAAGTAATTCAGAAGGCCTGGACTAATGATCCAGAATAGATTAGTTCAAATTCTACTTCAGCAACAGGGGATCTTAAGTTCAATTAACAAATTGATTTTGTGACCATGAAATTAACAGCTTGTTGTAAAAACCCATCTGATTCATTGATATCTTTTAGGGAAGAAAATCTCCTGTCCTTAACCAGCTCCCCCCCGCCCCCCTATATGGAACTCCAGGCTAGAACAATATGGTTACTCTTAACTTCCCTCTGAAATGGGGAAGCAAAGCACTCAGTTAAGGGGTACTTACAGGTGGGCAATAAATGCCAGATTACCACCAAAACCCAGACCCTGTGAACGAATTGAAAAGAAACATTCGCACCACCCAGTCCTTGGACTAGCGCCTGTGTAACCCGTTTGAATAGCTGTATGCTCACAGGCTAAGGAGGAGAAAACTGATGGACAAACAAAGCAAAGTATAACAGGGTTTTTTTATTCTTTCATGGGATGTGGGCATTGTTGCTAGTACCAAAATTTATTGCCCATACCTTGCACTTGAAAAGTGCTGGTGAACAGTCACCTCAAACTGCTGCTGTCCATGTGGTGGAGGTACTCCCTCTGTGCTGTGAGGTAGGAAGTTCCAGGATCCAACTCAGAGATGATGATACGTTTCCAAGTCAGACGGTGTGTGACTTGGAAGGGAATTTAGAGGGCTGGTGTTCCCATGCATCTGCACCCTTATCACTCCAGGAGGCAGAGGTCTTGGGCTTGGAAGGTGCTGTCGAAGGAACATTGGCGAGTTGCTGCAGTGCAACTTGTAGATGATACACACTGCAGACAAGGTGCGCCAATGGCGGGAGGAGTTAATGTTTAAGGTGGTGAATGGGGTGAAGGTTGTACTTAAAATTAAAAGCTCAAAGCATGCACTGAGATCGAAGTTTTAATAACAAAGTAATAATATTGTTATATATGCACCTGTTTAAAGATTATGGATATAAAGATATATGTTTTGCATCTAGCACATGTCTGTGTTTGTCACACTCAGTCACACATGCAAATTTCTGGAGGAGGGGGCAGGGAGGAGAGAAACCCTTGTCCCCGGGGACAGGAGGAGGAAGCCCCCACCCCCACCTCACCTAAAAGGCCTGGGAGGAGGTGGCATCCAGGGTCAGCAGCCACGATGTGGTGAGGTGCACATGGGTGCAGTGTCGGAAGTGCTTCAACGATCTGCTGTGATCAGAAAGGGAGTACCGTGTTGGCATGGGTCACTGTGCAGAACAGCTAAGAGCCGCCCAACCACCCGTGGACCTCAGAGGGGTTAGAGTGCGAGTAGCAAATGTCAATGAGGCAGAAGCCGGCCAAGTGGGTGAGCCCTGGCTGCCTGGACTGAGTGCTTTGTGGCTCCATGGTCACGAATCGGCTGAGCCCTGTGAGGGGTCCCTCAGGTGGGATTGGCCAGGCTGCAATGGCGCTGGAGCTAGAGGGCAGACTAATCAATGCTCCTCTGTTCTTTCAGGGGAAAACATCCCATAACAACGCTGAGAGGTTGTGGACTGGTGGGGGACCCCCACACCACTTAATCCTCTCACGATAGGAGCAGGAGGCCCTGGAGCTGGAGAGGCACCAAGCAACCGCAGTGAGGCTGGGGTGCCAGAGGGAGGTAAGAGTGCAGCGTGCTGAGGTGAGGATGTGGGTTTTTGCAACCATTCCAGGGCAGCCGCTGTATTGATGTGAGCCTTGAACCTGGAATCCCCATTGATAATGGAAAGACGAGGGCACCATGATGCAGATCTTTTTCATCAGGGTGCCAGGCATGCACAGTGACAGTCTAATGAGTTAAACTAATGATATGTCCTTCTTCTCCCTTTTAGGCTCACCAACAGCTCTTCATTCTGAGGAACCTGAGGCCCACCCCTGACCCCTGCGGACCGCCATGCTGAACACACACCAGCGTCACACCCTCTCTGTCAAGCAGGCACCAGTACAGATACCAGCACCTCGGGCATAAGATCGCCATGTAATCTATCGGTGCACATTGGTGAGGGCTCTTCACACTCACTAGAGGTGCAGGCGGAGGCAGGGGAGTGCCCAGGGCACCAGCAGTCAAAGGACTGCTGGAAACCAGGACGATGCTCAGTCGATAGCTGATGATGTGCCTCTGGAGTCGTCCATGAGGCAGCAGGTGCTGGATGTCCAGCGGCGTGTGCAGGAGCATCTGGTGGAGGTACATGAGGGAATGCGTGCCATGGTGTCCATTCTGGAGGAGTCCCTGTGAAGCATAAGCACTGCACTGACCCTCATGGCCGAGCGCAATGCGCTCATGAGAGGCTCCTCCAGGGACTCAATCAGGAGTTCCTGGGGATGTGCTCGGACCTGCAAGCCCTCACACCGACAATGACCTCGGCTAGTCAGTGTCAGTGTGGGTGATGGATTAGGCACCCTGTATCCTTGCTAGGTGCCCGTCCATCAATGATGAGCAGGGAGGTCCAAAGCGACCTGACATTGGCACACGAGCTGCTTGTTGTCATCCCTGTGGGCTCCTCTCGGTGCGCCGGATGGTGGCAACAGCTCCTCCCCCCCTCTGCCAGTGACCGTGGCATCTAATCAGCCTGCAGCAGCTGAGGAGATGCCAGGCATGGCACTGGCCACTCCCTCACAGGAAGGGCCAGCATAGGCTCCACGGGCAAGGGGACACCCGTCAAGGTCATCAAGGCCAACAAGACAGCAGAGTCAGCAGGCTGTCTCCAATGCCAGTGCCAGCGAGAGGGGGAGCACCTAGACAGAGCACCCGCAAGAGAAAACTTAGCGCATCTTAAGCACAGCATTGGCTTATCATGGGTGATATTTGGTTCCCCCATTTTTCTTCATTTTTCAATAGTGTGATGGAAAACACCATTCATGGTAATTTCTGCTACTTTTAACATTCACAGGTAAATGAGATGTTATTTTGTGCCACTGGCCCCTGAATGCTTCATTTGTTCTGTAGGTGCAGGGTAGGCCATGATGTTATGATGGATGTGTATCTCCTGAAACTTTATCGCAAAGGCACATAGTTTATGTTGTTGACCAAGGAACTGGTCCTGTCAGGGATCGAGTATGGAGCCTGCAGCCCTGGCATGTGGTGGTGGTTCTTATTTGGTAGGCTAGCTGAAGGAGCGTTGGATCAAAGCTTCTCTGTAGGTTACCCAGGTCTGCGTCCATGCCCTCAGTGTTCTCCTCGCCATGCTCAACCTCGGACTCGCTACTGGACTCATCGTCTGTTGCCTGTGTAACTGCATCAAGATCCTCTTCCTCCACTGCGTCCCCCCTTGCCAGTGCCAGATTGTGGAGACCGCAGCATGCAACCACTATCAGTGACACATGATCTGGGGGGTACTGGAGTGTGCCCCCTGAGTGGTCCAGGCATCGGAAGCACATCTTGAGAAGATCGATGGCTCTCTCCACCACAGCCCTTGTGGTGCCCTGGCTCCTATTGTACCGTTGCTCAGCTTCTGTTCTTGGATGGTGGAGAGGCGTCATGAGCCACCTTCTGAGGGGATAGCCCTTGTCACCCAGCAGCCATCCATCCAGCCGGGCTGGAGCACTGAAGAGACTCGACACCTGGGAGTGTCTGAGGATGTAGGTGTTGTGGGAGCTGCCTGGGTACCTTGCACAGACTTGTAGAATCAGCATCCTGTGACCACACACTATCTGCACTTTCATGGAGTGGAAGCTCTTCCTGTTGACGAAGGCACCGGGCTCACCTGCTGGCGCCTTGATGGCCACATGTGTACAGTCTATAGCACCCTGGACACGGGGAAAGCCAGCAATGACCGTGAAGCCTCTGGCTCACTGTATCTGGCTGGCCTGGTCACAGCGGAAGTGGATGAAGGTCAATGCCCGTCTGAACACAGCGTCTGTCACTAGTTTGACGCAACTGTGGACAGCTGATTGGGAGACACCACAAAGATCACCCACCAACCCCTGGAAAGAGCCAGAGGCATAGAAGTTGAGGTCCACTGTGACCTTCAGTGCCACTGGTATGGGGTGTCCACCCACACGGTCGGAGCTGATCTCAGGGCCGATCCTCTGACAGATGGAGGGTCACTGTCTCCCTCAAGAGGTGCAGCCTCCTTCGGTATTGCATGGCAGACATATTAAGGTAGCTGCATTGCCGCCTGTAAACCCTGGCAGCAGGATAGTAACATCTTCTGCGGCCCCTTCCATCTTGGACTACCTGCTGGCCCTGAGCCCCTTGTGCCTGCACCTCTTCTCCCACAGGTCCCTCCCCTAGAGGCTGCATTGGGACACTGGCCTCCTCCCCTTCTGCCTCTCTCTTCCTCCTCAGAGATGGTGCCTCCAGCAGAGACCACAATCCCTGTTACCAGGTTAAGGGAAGGCTGCCTGATACCTGGAAGGCCCCACATGGTGTGAATCCTCTGGGGGCCTGGAAAACAACAGTTGAGCCCTGAACTGAAGCCTCTAAAATATCTGAATGCAGCTCTGAAGCAAAATGAAGCCGTCTTGTTCACAGCAGCAACCAGCAGCAAGCGAAATCCTGCACTCCTCCCTAATCACTTTGACAAGGCCACTGATCCCTCTTATCCCGCCCGCAGATGAGGTTTTGCAAATTGTGGCCTGCCCGCCTGCCCGTTTTGCCCATGCGACGGCCTAAAAATCACACTGGCTTCGTAAAGTCGCAGACAATTGGTGTCTCAGGGGCCTTAACTGGCCACTTAATTAATGGCAGGTGCACCTCCATCCCTATCGCGTGCCCACCTAGCGAAATATCGCGAGTGTGCGCGTTGACATCGGCACACTCGGCCTACATCAACGCGTTTTATTTAACGCTCAAGCGGGTCGGGCGTGCACCTGCCCACCAAGCTAAACATTCTGCCCTGTGTTCCAATCTATTTTCCTTTTGATGAAGAGATTTAGCATGGAGAGGAATGTGGCAACTAAATGCATCTTTAGCACAGCACAAACCCTTGAACGAAGTAAATAAGCTGGATAGGTGTAAAGATAAAAACCTCCTACCAGCCTCTTCAAGTGACTTGGGAACCTTGTTTACTCCTCCTACTATTCCTCCTTGTGCAGGCAGAGAGGATTTAAAAAAAAATATTTAGAGTGTATTTGTAATGCCTACACAAAAGCAGATTATATATTGACAGGAAGAAAACAATACACTGGAATCTGAGGCAGAATCTTGCCCTTGTCAGGCAGGCTTGGTGGGGACGGGTGGGAAGCTGACCACCGCCCGCAATCGGGCCCGCACCGCGATTTCTCCCTGGCGAGCCGATTAAGGCCCATTCAGCGTGAAACACGAGTGACAGCGCTCAGCACTCCCTGTGCGGGCGGGGGAAGGAGGGCGAGTGTGAACTTTGCATGCATGCGAGCGAGCACTTGAAAATCTCCATGAGGCACAGAACTGCCTCAGGGAGGTGAAGAGTTTTAAAACTTACAAATAAAGATTTTTACAATGTTATAAGATATGTCCCCTCACGAGACCCTGTCACATGAATAGGGACATGCTATAAATGAAATTTAAAACATTTTATTTTCATTTTTATTTGAGGTTGGAAACCTCATCCCGCCAATGGACAAGGTTTTCCAAAAAAAAATGCAAAGGCCGCTTGGCCTTTTCGCCTGCCCCGCCCACCGTAAGGCTGGACGGGCAGCAAAAAATTGAAGTTAATTGATACTTTAATGGCCTTACTAGGTCTTTGAATTGTCGGCAAATACGCCGGATTCCCCCATGCGCCCGCCGACTGAACTATCGCGCGACTACACGTTGACATCTGGACGCTCACCCGCATCATTTCACCCTCAAGCAGGTCTGGTGTGCAACTACCCACCAAGATGAAAATTCTGCCCCTGAGGAAGTGCATATTCACTCAGTAGGTATGCATATATTTAAAGATAACTCTCAATGTAAGTGGGTACTTAGTTCTAGATGTGTCCCATGCAGTTATTCAATTTCACTATCACTTTTTGGGGAAAATTACATCCTTGGGAAGCCTTTTCCACAGATGCCGCTAAACTTTCCATTTCCAGAGCAGAGCAGTGACCCAAATGCACTTCAGTCATATCAGCTCACGGGAAATGTTTGAACTGGGCCTGCTTCTTTTTACCAGTGCCTGTATTTCATTAGTTTTTCAGAGCAATGTTGCATCATCTTTTACCTTTAAGTGCCCCAGGTAGTCTGTACCAAAATGCAAGGGGGGGTGGTAATTTTGTTCCTTTGGAAGTAAATGCTTGGCTATTCAGCTGTTCCCAAAGCACAGAGCCTCTAGATTTGTTACCACCCCAAATGATTTATGCCAGCAACTGTCAAATAAAAGTGAGGATCAAGATGGTCAAGGCTTCCATAAGCATATAGGAACAGGATGAGGCCATTGAGACCCTTGCTCTTGTTCCACTATCGAGTCAGATTATGACTGATCTGTACCTTAACACTATCCAATTAGGTAAGCCTTAATCCCCTTTGCCTAACAAAAATTTTCAATTGACCCCCCCCAGACTCAACAGCTTTTTTGGGGGAGGGAATTCCAGATTTTCACTACCCTTTGTGTGAAGAAGTGCTTCCTAACATCACCCCTGAATGCCCCAACAGTAATTTCAAAACTCTGCCATTTTGTTCTGGCCTTGACACCAGATGAAATAGTTTTTCTCTTTCTACCTTATCAAATCACCCAAACACTTCAATTAGATCGCCCCTTAATTTTCTACATGCTAGGAAATACAAGTCTTACCTATTAGTCAGTGAATTTTTGGCTTTGGATTGCTTAATTGAGAATATCTAATCAGGTCCCATGTGCAGGTAAGTATTGTGTATCTTCAGTTCAGAAAAAGTGAATATTCTGGAAACAAATGCTGACAGCTTGACACCATCTAGGACAAAGCAGCCACTTGATTGGCACCCCATCAACAAACATTCACTCCCTCCATCACCGACGCACAGTAGCAGCAGTGTGTACCATCTACAAGATGCACTGCAGGAATTCACCAAGGCTCCTTAAACAGCACCTTCCAAACCTATCACTGCTACTATCTAGAAGGACAAGGGCACCTGATAGATGGGAACACCACCACTTGGAAGTTCCCCTCCAAGCCACTCACCATCCTGACTTGGAAATATATCACCGTTCCTTCACTGTTGCTGGGTCAAAATGCTGGAACTCCCTTCCTAACAGCACTGTGGGTGCACCTACACCACAGGGACTGCAGCAGCTCAAGAAGGCAGCTCAGCACCACCTTCTCAAGGGCAATTAAGAGCGGGCAATAAATTCTGGCCTAGCCAGAGTAATAAATTAGGAATGGACAATAAACACTGGCCTAGCCAATGACACCCACATCCCATGAGTGAATGAAAAGAAAGCCGCTTTCTCCAGGTCTCCCAGACCCAACTGCTAACTCCAAATCCAAAGGTAAACATCAGAGCACTGAGGACACCAAATTCCAGGGAGCACAACCCTAATTTATGTGATCGGCTCCTTTAACCCTTGGTCCCTGGGTATCATTGACAGGGTTTGATGCACACTTGCCTCCATTCCATGGAGCAGGCAGTGCTGTGGGCCACCACCTGCTCAATATTTCCCCTGCCTTTCCCATTCCACGGGAGGTTTGCAATACGATGCTGAGTGGCTATTTAGATTTCTAGATGAGCAGCTGTGGCTTTGAGGTCAGCGTCTCAGCATGGACCTGGGCAGTCTGACACTGCTGGCTCTGTGCCACTGTCAAGGACAGTGGCAGTGTGAAAGGCAGTGCTGAGGCTGGTTTCCATCCTGACAAACAACAGCCAGTACCCCTCACAGAGAGCGAAGCCCACCCTCCTGGGGCTGTACCTCAACAGCCCATTGAGAGCTTACAAAGGAAGCTGCCAGACTGTCATCAGCTGCTCCAACATGGTGGGCACAGTTAACATGGTCATGAGGCTGACCATTTGCTCCACATTGAACAGAAGGATCTTCCTGGCATGTGTGAAACACTGAGAATGAGCTGGAGTTAGACCCCCTCCATGCTCTCATTTATCATGACAAGCTCACCGGCAGGCTGTCCAATGCAGCCAACATTTTCTGGTGCATAGCCATCAGCCTTATTGAGACTGGGCCCTCAAAGTCAGTTCTGAGCAGCAGAGCTAGTACATGAACACATCCTTTGACAAGCAGGTATCTGCCTGGGTCCTGCATATTTTTCTATGCACTGCCCTAACTAGCTCAGCTGGAAAGACAAGTTATTCAACTTAGACTTGGGTGTACAGGGCACAATTTCAACATTTGCAGATGACACAGATCGTGGAAGGGTTGTGAACTGAGAGTACATACTTGAGAGAAAATAGCCAGGCTGCTGGAATGAGCTGATACGTGGCAGGTGAAATTTAATGCAGAGAAGCGTATATGATACATTTTTGGAGGAAGAATAAGAAAGGGAAATGTGAATAAAAGCATATAATTCTAAATGGGTTGCAGAAACTGAGAGACTGGGGAGAAGTTGTGGACAAATCATTAAAATTGTCAGGGCAGCTTGAGAAACTGCTTAAAAAGGCATCCGTGGGCTTTATAACTAGAAGCATGTAAAAACAAGGAAGTATTGATGAACACTGGTTTGGACTGCAATGGAATGTTGTATCTAATGCTGGGCACCCACACTTTAGGAAGGATTTGAAGGCACTGGAGAGGGTGCAGAAAATATTTACGAGAATGGTTCCAGTGATGAGGGACTTCAGTTACATGGATAGATTGGAGAAGCTGAGGTAGTTCTCCTTAGAAAAGAAAAAGTTGAGAGGTGATTTGATAGATAGTGTTCAAAATCATGCAGGGTCTAGACAGGTTAAGATAGAGAGAAACTGCTCCCATTGGCAGAAGGATCGAGAACCAGAGGAGACCGCTTTAAGATATTTGGCATAAGAATCAGAGGCAACATGAGGAAAAACGTCTTTACGCAATGCGTAATTATGATCTGGAATGCACCGCCTGAGGTGGGGGCAGATTCAATCTTGGCTTTCAATTGGATGAGAACTGATTATGCAGAAAGGGGGAGGCAGTGAGTCTAGCTAAATAGACTTAGAAGAGAAATGGCAGTTGCTCTTGTATACTCGATGCCAAATGACCTCCTGTCTTGTAACCATTCCCTATTCATCTCTAATTTCATGCATGTCTAAGAGAGCATCCCTCATAAGTACAGATGTATTTTAAATGGTGAGCTGAACCCAAGAACTCTATCCAACCTAACTTTTTTTAATACATTTGCAAGCATCACTGGCTCAACAAGCATTTATTGCCCATCCTCAATTGCCCTTGTTCAAAGGGCATTTTAAGAGGCAACCACATTGCTGTGAGTCTGGAGTTACATGTAGGCCAGACCACATAAGGACAGCAGATTTCCTTCCCTAATGGACATTAGTGAACCAGATGACTTTATCGTCATCATTAGACTTTTAATTCCAGATTTTTGTTGGATTCAAATTCCACCATCTGCCATAGTGGGATTCAAACCCAGGTCCCCAGAGCATTACCCCTGGGTTTCCAGTCCAGTGACAATGCCATTACACCAATGCCTCCACATCTGGGTCCTGTTGGTTATGGACTTGTTCTAGAACACTAGATGGTTGCTCTTGTGCATTCTTATCTGTCCTAATTGTGAATAACCAGATTTCTTTACCTGGGCAAATCCTTTCCAAAAATAAAGCAATATTGTTAATCTTTGTTATAGTTTGGAGTTTGAGAAACACCAAAGTTGTCTGGCTTGTTAAGCCAGATAGAGAAGAAGGCAGCTCACCACCACCTTCTCAAGGGCAACTAGGGATGGGCAATAAATTCTGGCCCAGCCAGTGAAGCCCACATCCCGTGAATGAACTAAAAAAAACATGTGGCCATTCACTCAATACAGATGCTTTGCAGTATACAAAAATACAAAACATTTGTCAAATAATTCAGCAGAAAGGAAGGAAGGTGCCACGCAATTCTTCTGACATATTTAGATTCAGCAAGAAATGCAGTTCAGAATATTGGTTGCTTTGCGTTACTACACCAGATTGGCAAGATATTTCAACCGTGGGGTAACGGTATGCCTGTTAAGACAGAACTATCAGTCACACTGTGGTTGAAACAGTACAGGGCTCACACTTAGTCTGACCATTTGCACAAGATAAGGAACTCCTCCAGTTTTACAGCTGATTGCTTCCAATAAAATGACAATCTTGAACTTCAAAGGCTTGGACTGAGTGGAATCAGCAGCTTTCCCAAATGTTTCATATCTACTTAATTGACCCTTTTTACTACCTTTTCTGTGAGGAAATCATAAATACAATAAATATTCCAAACAGGGTTGCTGCTGTCGGGAACTGTGAACCATATGCAATGCTGAAGGAACCTACTTGAAAATTACCATTTACTTCTTTGAGAGGTTAGCGTGAATGAGGGCACAAGGTACCAGTTTTAACCTTATTTGTGCAATGAACTGTTCTCCTTTCACCATCAGTCATTTTAGGTTAGCCCCAGTCTGCTGCAGGAATTAAATGACCTGCCCAAGATGTTTGTTGTTTCCTGTGTCAAATCTGATCTACCATTAGGGACCAAGCCATCCACCCTGGTCAAAAATATTTCTGACCCCTCTGCTCAAAGCTGCAGCAAGAAAACAAGGGCTTTAATGCTATCCAGAATCAAAATAAATAATTTCCAGCTAGTTGCAGAAAGGTACCTGAATGACGGCTGCTTCCATATTTCAAGTGGGAATAAAGGCTTGAAAAAACTTGATGTTTTCACGTTAGAACAGCATCGATTGCTGAGCAATATAACAGAAGAGTTTAAAATTATGAAAGGATGGGACAGGGTAGATGGAAGTAGGAACATAGAAACAGGAAGGAGGCCACTTGGCCCCTCGGGCCAATTCTGCCATTCACTGAGATCATGGCTGATCTGCAACCTAATCCCATATACCCATTTTTGGCCAATATCCCTTAATACTTCTGGTAAAGAAAAATGATCAATCTGAGATTTAAAATTAATAATTTATCAAGCATTAATTGCAATTTGTGAGAGTTCCAAGCATCCCTTTCATATAGAAGTGTGTCCTAATTTTGCATCTGAAAGGCCTGTTGTACTTTTTTAAACTGTGGTCCCTAATCCTAGGCTCCCCGAACCAATGAAAATAGTTTCTCTCTATCTTCCCAAACTGTTCCCCTTAGTATCTTGAAAACTTTGATCACATCAGGGAGGATTTTCCCTTCGTTGGGCGAGCGTGGTGGGCAGGCCCAGGAGCAGCCATGAAACGGTCCTCCACCCACGACCAAGCCCTGACCACGCTTTCACGGCAATTACCCGTCAGCCAGCATGAAACGCGCTGATAATCTCAGCGCTGCCTGGTCGGGGGCAGGAGGAGCGCAAGCGCTGAAGTGTGCGCATGCGCGGCACTGCGCTCAGTGAAAGCTCCCCAAAGACACACAGCTGACTCAGGGAGCTGAAGATTTTTAACATGAGAAATAAAGATTTCCAAAATAAGGAAAACATGTCCCCACATGTGATTCTGTCACATGGACATGGACAGGTGAAGTAACATTTTTTTAAATTTTTATTATTTTTTTCAGTCACTGTTCAAAACCTCATCCCGCCCGTGGGTGAGGTTTCATAAAAAATGCAAAGGCTGCCTGGCCTAGTCGCCCACCCACCAACCGTAAGGTTGGATGGGCAGCAAAATGTTCAATTGAATTAATTGTGAAAGAGGTTTAATAGCCCTCTGAATTGTCGGCGGACGTGCTGCCGACTCTCATGTGCACCTGCTGACTGAAGTATTGCACGAGTGCGCGATGATGTCAGAACGCTCGCCCAACGCCATCACCCGCTATTTCACGCTGGTGCGTGGCGGGCGCACACCAAGCAGAAAATCCTTCCCCAGCATCTCTTAATCTTCTAAAGTTCAGGGAATACAGCATTAGTTTGTTTAACCTCTCCTTGTAAATTGGAATCCAGGTATCATTCTGGTAAATAAATCTACACTCCCTGCAAGGCCAACACATCCTTCTGAAGGTGCGATGTTCAGAACGCTCTCAGTACTCCAAGGGTGGTCCCACCAGGGCTTGGTATAGCTGTAACTTGGCTTCTACCCCCTTCTATTCTAATCCTCCAGTTATAAAGGCCAGCATCCCATTAGCTTTTTTGATTGTTTTCAGATCCTGTCTGTGATATTTTACTGATTTGTGCATCTGGACCATCAATTGTGTCCCACTCTTATTCCTATATTTTCTATGTTCCCATGAATCTTTCAAACTCCGATATTTCTAGCTTTTCACTATTTGGAAAGTACCCTTTTCTATCCTTTTTAGATCCAAAGTGGATGAGCTCACATTTGCCTACACTGAAGTCCATTTGCCACAGTTTCACCCATTCCCTTAATGTATCAATGTCCTTTGGTGATGTTATGCTTCCATCTACATTGCTTACAATGCCACCTATCTATCTATCATTGGCAAGTTGGATATGTGGCGTCCTATCCCATCATCTAAGTTGTCAATAAATATGGTGAAATTTTGAGGATACAACACCAATCATTGCTGGA
The DNA here is from genome assembly GCF_017639515.1 of Carcharodon carcharias. Classification (NCBI taxonomy): domain Eukaryota; kingdom Metazoa; phylum Chordata; class Chondrichthyes; order Lamniformes; family Lamnidae; genus Carcharodon; species Carcharodon carcharias. The sequence continues at coordinate 109,388,262 of NC_054468.1, read as the reverse complement.
CACCACTATAAGCATTCTGCCAATTAGAGTGCATGCTGCAGTTCTCTTGAACGTCAAAAAATAAAACTTAAGTGACCTAAAATGTGCCTTACTGACACAGGCCAGGTAAGAACAGCGGAAGTGCAGCTAAACCAAGGCTAAGCATTGGGGTTTAGGCTCTGTCTATAATGTACAACTGTTTTTTGAAGTAGATCTGCAATTAAGCATGGAGCACTAGAATTGCAGAATTATCCTCACTCCAGTAGCAAGGCAAGTTACACAGCAATGCAAAAACTGCCGATTCTCCTATTTTAAAAGTCATTATTGATAACTTTATTTTTTGGCCACCTGGTCTTCACCTGGTGGACCAGAGCAACAAGCCGTATTCAAAGCAAAATACTGCAGATGCTGGAGATCTGAAACAAAAGCAGAAAGTGCTGGGAAACCTCAGCAGGTCTGGCAGCAGAGAAGCAGAGTTAACGTTTCGAGTCCAAAACGACTCTTCTTCGGAACTGCAGAAGCGAAATGTTAACTCTGTTTCTCTCTCCACAGATGCTGCCAGACCCGCTGAGTTTTTCCAGCACTTTCTGTTTTTATAACAAACTGCACTGTTGGTCTGTATAGTTGGGCTGAACATGTTCGTGCTCAGAAAGAGCTACTCCACTTCTTTGGGTAGCAGTGGTGATAATTCATGGGTTCTCTCTTCCGTCTGCAAGTATCAGAAAACACCATTGGTATGACCACCCTCAGGTGAACTTTGGAACTACAGCAAGCAAGTAATAATAGAGAACTTGCATGGTTTTGTGACCTCAGGTTATTTCTATATTTAGATTGTACAATGGCCTTATTTAGAATGGGGTCCCCCTGCCTGCATTAGTCCGGCGGCAAGAATTGCTCAAGGATTTTGTCTGGGCAGGAATCTGCAAGAATGGTTCAACCATCCATTAGGGAATATCTAGATTTCCATGCCATGACTTTCAATGGAATGAAAATTGGATGGGATGCTGTGTGGTTCTCGCAGGCCAGAGTTGAACATTGGCAACCAGGTTAGTGATGACTAGGTTCACTTGGTGACACTATTGCTGACTCCTTCTGTCCCTTAGCTCATGACAGATAGAGAACTGATAGGGCAATAATTGCCTGGAAGAAAGAAATAGAAAGCCTTGCATTTATATAATGCCTTTCACAACTTCAGAGCCTCCCAAAGCTGTTTACGACCAATGAAATACTTGGGAAGCAAGGCACTGTTGTAATGTAGGAAATGCAGCAACCAATTTGTGCACAGCAAGTTCCCACAAACAGCAATGTAATGATGACCAGGTAATCTGTTTTTATCATATTGATTGAGGGATAAATATTGGCCAAGGCACTTTGGATAGCCTCCCTGCTCTTTTCAAAACTCTACCATGGAATCTTTTGCATCCACCTGAGAGGGCAGGTGGAACCTCAGTTTAATGTTGCAACTAAAAGTCATCACCTCCATTAGTTAAGTTTATCCTATGGAGAAATGAATGTTGGCCCAAATACCAACGTAATGCCCAGCAGTACTTTGAATACTTCAGTTTGAATCATAGGAATAAACAGACAGGACTTTGATTCAACTCTTCATCCAAAGGATAGAAGTGCAGCACTCTTTCAACAATGTACTAAGGTGTCAGTCAAATAATGTGCTCAGGTCCTAGAGTGATGTTTCGATCCACTGATCGCTAAATCAGAGCTACGAGTGTTATTATCTGGGCTAAACCTACCTTCCAGTTGCTGCATATACTAGCTCTGATGCTTAGACCAAATTAAACTCCCAAAAAATTTGCAGGATGGAAAAAACAAAAAGGAAGCAAGGATGAATAATGGGCCAGATTTTGCATAGATAATAATTGTGGGTTAACAGAACTCAGTGAAAACAGAGTAAATCTAATAGTAACTTCTGGCTTCCACACATTGCAATTAAATGTGGAAATCCAAAAGTTGCTGTCAGATATACCCTATTCCTCCATCGGGTGTACTGTTGCAGTCTTCACTAATATACTCAATGTTGAAATGAATGCAATGCCTTGAATTTGGGGTGATTGTCCATTAATTCCCCATTAAAGGTAGCAGAAAATATTTGAGCTAATGCATTCAGAAGTGAATGAGTTTTTAACTGAGCAATAATTACTGTTAAACAATTTCCCTGCCCTGCAAATGTAATTTTGCAAGTGTGGAATCTCATTCCGGTAAAAATTAATTAGCGTTTGAGATTTAAGAAAAATAAAAAGTAAAATAATTTGTTTACTTTTTCTGCTTATCTCCTTAAGCTCTCCCTCTCTCTTAATCCCATTCTTTATTGCCACATTTTATTCAATTTCCTGCATATTATTTCAATTTAATTTATACTTGCTAGTTTAGAATTTGCATGTCTGAGTAAGGATTGTACAATCTCATTGGGTGAAGAGCTTTGCTGTTTCTTGATTTATTCACACATGCAACAGATGCCCCACAAAAGACACTGTGCTGTTTCAGATGCCAGTTTCAATCAAATCTCTGCCCTAAAGCCCACACAAACTTTGTGGACAGCTGTCAGTGTTGATGAGCAGAGAACATCATTCCTCCTTCGCTGAGTGGAAATCCAGGCCTTTATATTGATAGATGTATATGTGCAGAAACAAATTCAAACATCATGGAAAGAGCAGAAAAAAACAAATGCCTTTATCAAATCAAGCAAAGTTTTTTTTTCCAGGTTTGCTTCCCATCCTATTTTAAGCAAAACCTTAAAGCTGTATATTGGCATATTACATTCATCTCACTATGAAATGGCTTTGCAATAATGGTAACTAGAATCTGCACCAGGGAATTCTTTGCTGGTCCATGTCAGGAAATTATCTCCCTTTCAGTAGTTACATGGCAGTGCAAAAATGGACAGATGGGACTCAATGTGAAGCACAAAACTTTATTTCAATGCTTTTAACACTCTCTCCTGAAACAGGTTTCATTGTATGGCTAGGATACCAGCAATGGTGAAACAAGAAGGAGAAGCAGTTCCAGGATGGAAAACAGACCCTAGGAATGCTATAAAAATACTAGGAATGGAACCCTACCTTTTCATGTGGCCCTTGGTAAAATATTAATGAGTACTTCTGGTGCAGGGGAAGCCTGGTACTGTAGCTAAGACAGAAAACTATGGAGAAAATCTAACACAAAAAAAGCAGCTGCCAGAGCCTGATTGTAGCTTTTCACACTTATAAAATTGATAATTCATTTGTTCAGTTCCATCCCTCTTATTGCACTCAAAGTGGAAAATGGGACAGGGTGCTCATTTTTAATGAGGGGAGATTGGGGCAGGGAGTTTAGTTCGGGGAAAACGCACTATAATAGAAACACGAACATGACACCCTGTATGTTTATCTTTGTGTGAACAGCAGAATGTCTTTGCAATGATCATACATGATCATTTTGTAATATATATTGTGCAATTTCAACGCAGTCATACTTGTTTGCAGTTAGGGAACAATAGGAATCAGACAGCACAATTAATAGTCCAACAGCAGGCAAACAATGTAACATAGGAAGACACAACAGGTGAATAAAGATTTAAGGATTTACTTTAAGGTGATTAAATGAGGTGTTTAAGGGGATTAAAGGAGTTGTTAGGGAGAATAGGGAGGAAAGTATTTCTTCTGATGGGGAAGTCCAGAACAAGGGGGCATAGTCTTAAAATTATAGCCAGACCATTCTGGGACGATGCCAAGAAGCACTTCTTCGCACAAGGGTATGAAAATCAGGGATTCTCTCCCTCAAAATGCTCGATCAAGTGGAAAACTCAAAACTTAGATTGATAGATTTCTGTTAGGGAAGTGTATTCAGGAATAAGGAACTTGGGTAGAAGTGAAGTTAACATACAGATCAGCTATGAGCTTATTGAATGACAGAACAAGCACGAGGAGCTGAATGGCCCACTGACATTCCTATGGTTCACCCAGCAACAGGGAGTACCACCTACTGACTGGACCTTTCCCATTTCCCATTTCTGCTTCCGGTAAATATAAATGCCCCTGGTAGTGCCAGCTGCTACACGGCTTCATTTTCTCTGGCTCTGGTACTTTGATCCATCAATTTTGCATTGCTGAACCATACAAAGCTCCTCCTCACATTAAAGCCAGAATTCTTTTCAAACATCAGAAGCTTCAGCTTGCACTTCCTCAGCCATTTAATAATCACAATTCCAACTTTGGTTTTTCAAAATCCATTTTCAATGTAAATAAGCACCTACAGCTCAGGGACATTGCACAACCAGGTTTATTAAAAATCAGGTCTAAACAATTATAGGCGGAGATGGTGATATAGTGGTAATGTTGCTGGGCTAGTAATCCAGAGGTTCAGGCTAACGCTCTGGGGATGTGGGTTCGAATCCCACCATGGCAACTGATGGAGTTTGAATTCAACTAATGTATCTGGACTATAAAGCTAGCCTCAGTAACCATGACCATGAAACTATTATCGATTGTTGTAAAAATGCATCTGGAAGGAAATCTGCTGCCCTTACCTGGCCTGGCCTACATGTGGCTCCAGAACTGGTTGACTCTTAATCGCCCTCTGAAATGGCCCAGCAAGACACTTAGTTCAAGGGCAATTAGGGATGGGCAAAAAATGCCAATGACACCCACATTCCATGAAAGAGTAAAGGAAATTAAACAAGTGAGGATGGGAACATGCAATATATGAATTATTGCAGTGTTCTGTAATCACCAGAACTCGCTAAGAATTTCCCCTTTGCATGATTGCCATAGTGATTATCATTTTAAATAACCCTATAATTCATTTGGTCTTTTATTATTTGCTCTGAATGTGTTTGTTAATACTGGAAACAGTTTTCTCTAGTTTGGTTTGTGTACTGTAATCTGAAAGCTTCTTTCAAAGCACGGGGGTGGGGAGGCAATATTCAATAGCACCTGAGAAAAAGGGCAGGGATCACAATGCAGAATTAACCTGTGCTTGTTCTTTCCAATGCAGACAACCAACAAACTTTGTGCAGCCTGCTCATTTAACAGATAGTTATCACCACCAATGAAAGCAGTGTAGCTCCAGGAGCCTGGAATCAGTGCCACAAGATGTTAGATGACGTCACACGACACTGCTCATTGGCCGACCAGACTCCCTTATTGATGGAACAAGGAGGAATAAACATCTCACTGGAGCCCAACATCAGGGTGATACTAGTGCCATGTGCCGGTAAGCTGTACACTTTTAGCTGTTTATCACCAGCAGCTACCTACTTGGCCATCCCAACCCTTGGCTGCATGTTACTAACCTTTGCCAATAACCTCTGAGCTTGGGTAGATACAGTATATTCCTAGAAATGGGAGAGCATGTACATGATGGCAGGTAAACAGAAACCCTACCCATATCCACTTCTTAGTGGCTTGATTTGGTAATCAGTAAGACACCAAGATGGCAACAATGTCCATTAATTGATAGTGGCAGGCTGAAGGTTGTATAAATGAAACTTCCTAGGACACGGTGGCAAGTCAATCTACTTGTTTCCCTCTTTTTTCCCTCCTCTGTCTATGGACACCAGGAACCCCATGACACCCAAGGCCTTAATGTATGCACCAAGATAGCGTTCTTAGGGCTTTTGTCTGTGGATGGTGTCACAGCTAAACCTGCAGGATTCACTAGCCAGCAATCAGGAGCACAAATTCTGATTCTCTTATTTCTCTTTACCTCAGGGACTCGAAGCCGGTCCGAAGCACGTGAACTACTGGCTTGGCTTAGGTTAGGCAAACTCAGCGCAACAGTCAAACTTCAAACATTCAGGCCTCAGCAACTCTGGTCACACAATGTAGTACCTCTGTCCATTGTGCCAACACTGAATGCGCAAGTTAAAATGGCCTTCTACTGGGTTAACAGCATTGCGGTACCGCCAATGTTAGGTGTCCTTCAAACATTCTGTACGATTGACCTTCCCATCTGTGTACACTTCCCAATTACTAAGATTTAAACTGAAGTTGCACTGATGCAATTTATATTTAGATCATTGTTTATAGCAATATGTTTACTGTGTTTCAAGATTTGCTATGGATTTGACTTAAGTTTAATGATGCCTGTCTCATTGTTAATTTCAGTTATTACAGATAATTGCTAACATAAGAAGTATGTAATAAGTAAATAACCACAGACCTGCAAAGGGCAGTAAACCTTGTAAAGAATGCCTCCGCACATAGATTTTCTGTGAGTCCAAAAGGCTTTCAAAGCAATGAAGAGCACGTTCTCCGTAATGTATCTTAATGATTCCGGTTTAATTTCTGCACTCGCACAGATCCTTGTCAGCATTCCCCAAAGAAACTGATAGTCTCCAGTGCAGCTCCTCTTCATTCTGGTGTCACTCTAAGCAGAATGGGGTAAAAGGATTACCGTGGTATACCTGACACATCTATTGTCTGCAAAGGCTGAATAAATGAAGTAATCTAACCCGAGGTGAGATAACGAAAGGCAATGTGTGTACAGACCCCTTCTTTCAATGGCAGTTTCCCATGAAGCTGCCCAAATTGTTTCTAATGGAGCCCAATGTTGTTTCACCTAGCGATATAAACTCATGGAGCCTAATTGATGTGAAGTGCTGCAGAATGAAAGGCTCAAGTCTTTAAACTAAACCACAAGTCACCAAGCAAAACAGAACACTATATCATTGGAGTAGCTGGGTGAAAAGTAGCTTTTTTATTATAAATTCAAAATGCTTAACTCTACTCCATTTGCATTGAGGGTTACACAATCTGACTAAACTAAAGGTGCAATAGCGACGTTCAGTACGATTAGTTTGAATTACCTACATAGCACACAGTTGTACACTAGTAAAATGACTGAGGAATATAAAGCAATGCAGGAAATGAAATAAGAACAGAAAATGCTGGAAAAACTCAGCAGGTCTGGCAGCATCTGTGGAGAGAGAGAGACAGTCAGGCCTCTCTCCACAGATGCTGCCAGAGCTGCTGAGTTTTTCCACAATTTCTGTTTTTATTTCAGATTTCCAGAATCTACAGTATTTTTCTTTTATTTTACTTCAGGGAATGATTTTGCAGCGATACTGTAAAGTAATGTCAGTAACATGACTATAACAGATTGTACATATGTACATGTTAGATTTTAAGAAGCAGATGAACAAATGGCAGATTTGCATTTTGGGAACAAATATATAAACTTCTAGCACAAAAACAAAAAATGCTGGAAAAACTCAGCATGTCTGGCAGCATCTGTGTAGAGAGAAACAGAGTTGACGTTTCGAGTCCATATGACTTTTCTTCTACATATAAACTTCTAAACTATGCACTCAAGTGCAAATTTCCTCCTATCGTTAAGACCAGACAGTATATAAGGAATCCCCTGACTACAACAGACTGAAAGTGATGCTGGTTAATGAACTAGTTTCTGGAATAAAATCCTTTGATGCTTAAGAACATAGGAAATAGGAGCAGGAGTAGGCCATTTGGCACCTTAAGCCTGCTTCGCCCTTCAACTAGATCATGGCTGAGCCTCCAGCTCAATGCCATTGGTTCACTTGATATCCCTTGATATCTTTAATATCTAGAATTCTATTGATCTCTGTCTTGACTATGCTCAATGACTGAGCCTCCACAGCCCTGTGGGGTAAAGAAATCTGGAGATTTAACACCCTCTGAGTGAATCTTCCTATCATATTTTGATATAGAATGCACTGTGCAGTTTTTTTATGGATGCTGTGGATTGAGGCATTATATACTCGTTTTAACACATTAGTGGTACACAAATACATTTTTTTACACTACCGTTCACTTCACAGAGACAGTAAGTAAATAACTGCCTCAAAAGTATTCTGTTACTGACTCTATCTGCAGATATCGTACAAGCTGAGCGTGATATTACAATCACGCTGTCAGAAGGCACAGCTTGGAAGTTGATAGTGACCAACAATCAAGGCCATGACTACAAATAAAACCTCGTATCTTCAGGGGAGCTGATAATCATATTTCTTATAAGGTAACTGGACAGATAATTAATCTGCTTAAATGCTGTACATTTGGATAAGGACAAAGATAGACATTTGTAATTGGTCGCATTTTTACTCAAATACTGGGGTAGTACATGTGGTCTGAGAACAGACAATCGACACTAAATTGCAGGTTCAAAGTACAGACCCACACAACTTTTTTTGCCCGTTGTGCACCAGGAATTTTTAACCTGATGTTTTTCTTAGAACTTACATATTGTCCATCATTAATCAATAGAACGTCAACGACGGCTCAGTAGTAACACTTTCACCTCAAGGTCAGAAAGCTTGTGAGTTTGACTCCCATTCCAACCACTTGATCATAAAATTTATGCTGCCACTTAAGTGTAGCAGTGAGGGAGTGCAGCACTGTCCAAGATGCTTGTCCTTCAGTTAAGACATTAAACTGAGGCTCTCTCTACCCCCTCAGATGGCTGCAAAAGGTCCCATATGTGGCCAGTCCTTCAGCAAAAACACATTCCACTTAAAACATTTAGCAACAAAAAAAGTTGGGGGGTACTGCAAAAAAGGCCTGTTTGTGAGGGACAATTTTCAGAAATTGGCCAAACGCTGCCTGCCAGCATCCCACAGGACATTGAAAGCCTGGCACACACACTGAGTGGCCTTTTCAATGTGCTGGTCAAGAGACAGCTAACAAAGTCACCAGACCACATAATGGGTATGCATCTACACACTGGAGAATTGTAAATAATACCCACGGATTTAGAACCACTGCATTTGAACATGCCCTTACATTCCTTGCAAATGCTAATCCCAGAGGACCTTTTCATTACAGCAAAACCTGCCAGATATGATACCAGGATCTTCCCCATCGAAACCACCTTCGTATGTTCATGGACTATTTATGTACTTATTACAATATGTAAGAAGACACAGATTTGGGGAGGGATTTTTGTGGCAATCTTTGTCACAGGTTTGATTTTTTGTATTTTTAAGAAATTTTTCTTTAAGTAGTAAGAGCAGTAGTGGTAGTAGCAGATAATAGTAACAGCTGAAGCAGACATGAGAAAAAGCAGCAATCTACAGCAGTGGCAGAATTGCACAGTATAGAATTTTCAGAAAATAAGCTTAATAAGAGAAATGGATGGGCTGAAACAGGACAACTAAGCTAAAGGAACAGCAGGAACTGAAGCAGCAACTTTTCAGAAGCAGTTATCCAAGGGTTAACAGTCTGGGTGCAGTTTAGAAGTTACAGGGATGGTGACGTTTGTGAGTGTGACGTTGATTTAACTTAAAAAGGCAGCAGGGTATTGACATTAGTAAGTTAATTTGTAAGTGCTGATTTAACTTAAAAAGAGGAGGTGGGTACTGACGTTTGTAAGTTTATCAATGTTTCAGTCAACTATTAGAAAGAAGAGTTGTAAGCATTGACCATTTTCTCCACTCAGACAGGTTCAGGCTGAAGCTTAGAGACAGGAGTATAAGAGGGGAGGTATGGGTTCACTTACATACACATGCCACTATTCAAAGAAGATCATGGGGGTTTTCCCAGTCTCCCTCAACCAACCAGATTACTTTACCATTACAAAAGCTAAGTAATGCATAAACTGGAAATCTGAAATAAAAACAGCAAGTGCTGGGAATACTCAAAGGGTCTGGCAGCATCTGTGGAGCGAGAAACAGTATTAGCATTCCAGATCTGTGACCTTTTACCAGAATTCAGTAAAGTTAGAAATTTTTGACAGCACAGAACTTGAGTATTGCTGAAAAAAGACATTTTGTCGAAGCTTTTCATCTTGCACTCATCAGACAATGACAAGAATACCAATGTCAGGGGAAACAATCATTTTATACTGTATGAGAAGAGAGTGCTGGTTGGTTGGCAAGTGGACTCTGAAATTGATAAGGTGCCAAATCAAAGGTTACAATACAAATAAGAGCTCATAATGTAACATAGTAATGTATTAGTATAGATAAGAGGATTGGTTGGCTAACAATAAGCAGAGAATAGGGGTAAATGGGTCTTTTTCAGGTTGGCAAGCTGTAACTAGCGGAGTGCCACAGCGATCAGTGCTGGGGCCTTAACTATTTACAGTCTACATAAATGAGTTGGATGAAGGGACAAAATGTATGGTAGCTAAATTTGTACACACATTGCACTTGTTTCAGGTAAACAAAATAAGTGATAGCCATTCACTGGTTCATTCCTCAGGGCAACGCCGTGACCAATCAAGATCAAGCTGCCTAGTTTAGATTTCAGACAGAGCTTGGCAATTAACTGCCAGTCACCATTAACTGGTGCATTCTCCATGGCAATGCCTCTACCGATCAGAGTCCACTTGCCAACGAATCAGCACTTTCTTTTCATACAGTATAAAGTTGTTGCTCCCCATGACATTGGTGCTCCTGCAATTGTCCTGATGAGTGCAAGACAAAAAACTTTGACAGTCTTTTTCCAGCAAGGTTAGAAATGTAATAGGTTTTGAGCAAGCAAAGGAGGAGGGGTGGAGGGTGGGAAGAAGAACAAAAGGGAAGGAAGGCCTATGATAGGGTAGAGGGCAGAACAGATTTAATGACAAAAGGTTTCAAAGTCTAAGGGAGTGCTCATGGATTTCCAAAAGGCATTTGATAAAGTGCCAAATCAAAGGTTACCACACAAAATAACAGCTTATAGTGTAAAGGTTAACATAGTAGTATGGATAGAGGATTGGTTGGCTAACAATAGCTGGAAATAAATTCCCAGAAGGCATTTGATAAGGTGCCACATCAAAGATTATATGGAAAAAAAATAAAAGCACATGGTGTAGGCGGTAACATAGAGTATGCAAAAATGGGTCTTTTTCTGATTGGCAGGATGTGATGAGTGGTGTCCCACAGGGGTCTGTACTGGGGACTCAACGTTTTTACAATTTACATCAATGACTTAGATGAGGGGAGTGAAGACATGGTAGCTAAATTTGCAGATGACTCAAAGATAGGTAGGAAAGTAGTTGTGAAGAGGACATGAGAAGGTTGCAGATGGATATAGATAGGTTGAGTGAGTGAGCAAAGATCTGGCAAATGGAGTTTAATGTGGGAAAATGTGAAGTTGTTCACTTTGGCAGGAAGAGCAAAAAAGCAGAGTATTACTTAAATAGAATATGGCTGCATAATTCTGAGGTGCAAAGCGATCTATGTGTTCTATTACATGAGTCACAAAACGTTAGTATACAGGTACAGAAAGTAATTAAGAAGGCTAATGGAATGCTATCCCTTATTACGAGAGGGATTGAACATAAAAGTAAGGATGTTATGCTTCAGTTATTCAGGGCATTGGTGAGATTAAACCTCGAATACTGTGTGGAGTTTTGGTCTCCTTATTTAAGGAAGGATGTAAATGCATAAAGGTGGTTCAAAGGAGGTTTACTAGATTGATACCTGGAATGAGTGGGTTGTCTTATGAGGAAAGGTTGGACAGACTGGGCTTGTTTCCACTGGAGTTTAGAAGAATGAGGGATGATTTGATTGAAGTATAGAAGATCCTGAACATCCTTGACAAGGTGGATGTCAAAAGAATGTTTCCTCTTGAGTCCAGAACTGAGGGGCTCTGTTTTAAAATTAGGGGATGCCCTTTTAGGACAGAAATGAGGAGAATTTTTTTCTCTCAGAGGGTTGTGCAACTTTGGAACTCTCTGCCTCAGAAAGTGGTGGAGGTGGGGTCATTAAATATTTTTAAGGCAAAGTTAGATAGATCTGTGTTAGGCAAGGGAAACAAAGGTTACTGGGGGTAGATAGGAATGTGGAAATCGAAACATAAGAAGGTCAGCCATGATCTTATTCAATGGCGGAGCAGGCTCCAGGGGTCGAATCGTCTACTCCTTTTCCTATTTCTTATGTTCTTAATAAGCAGAGAGGGATATATGGGTTATTTTTGGGTTGACAAGCTGTAAATAGTGGAATGCCACAGGCATCAGTGCTGGGGCCTCAATTACTTACAATCTACATAAATAACTTGGATGAAGGGACTGAAAGTATGGCAGCTAAATTTGCTGCTGACACAAAGATAGGTAGGAAAGGTAATTGTAATGAGGATATAAAGGGTCTACAAATGAATTTAAATGGGTTAAGTGAGTGGACAAAACATTGGCAGATGGAGCACAGTGTGGGAAAATGTCCACTTTGGCAGGAATAACAGAAAAGTAGCATATTATTTAAATAGAAAGTTAATGCAGAACTCAGTGTTACAGAGGGATATGGGTGTACTGGTACATGAATCACAAATAGTTGGAAGGCAAACAGAATGTTGCTGTTTATTGAAAGGGGGGTTGAATATAAAAGTATGGAAGTTTTGTTACAGTTGTACAGGGCATTGGTGAGACTACATCTGGAGTACTGTGTACAGTTTTGGTCTTCTTCTGTCATGAAGTGCAATGGAAATATCATTTTTCCCTAATATTACTGTGGGATCCTGAAACAGACTTATGGGGACTGTGTGTATGTATGTCTGTGTGTGGGTGTGTGTCTAGCTTAATTAAACTGCAGGCAGTCAGATTGCAAGGTTGAATCATCAAAAGAGGTAAGGTATAAAACAGGCATTTGAAATGGAGATGAGTAAGCTAGGATGAAGTCTCAGCAGATACAGTGTGAATAGAATTTGCATTTTTAGATAAGTTGAGTGATTGTTTGATTTTCAAAGGGACAGGATAAGATGTTTACAACTGGCAAGATAAGTAAGGTAAAGTTATTAAGTATATTTTTCCCAAAAGTGCTGGCTGTAATGACAATATGAAAGATTTTTATATCCTGGGAAAAGTGACTTCCAAAGAAAGGTTGAAAAAATGGGATTTACAGATCAAAAGGGAGAAAATATATTTAAAGAAAGATGGAAAGCTTGATGAGAGTGGCCATGTGAGATCTTGGGAGGTGAGCTGTGTGAAACAGACATGTGGAAAAAGGCCTCTAGCCACCCTGGAAAGTTTGCTGTTCCATTAACCAAGATTCTGTTAAAAGCCTTTGGAGTTCCATTGTCGAGTGAGCAAGAGAAAGAAGCTATGATGTACCTCCCTTCTAGCAACAGTGGGTGCTTGTGGTAATGTTGCTGGATGTTTTATGATTAAGAATCTATTTGGACTGTTGCCTGAAAAGGTGTGCAGTTGGGAGTCTTGTTAGGTAGGAATCTTGTGAAAATGTTATAAAATTAAATGTACCCATGTAACTGTAGTGTTGTTTGGTTAAGTTTTCTTTTCTTTCATTAATAAATGTTTTAATTTAATATTTAAAACCTCTAAAGTTGGAAGTGGACTCATTATTCCTGACTTCAGTGCACAAACCCTCTCATAATAAATACAAATTGCAAAATTGTTGTGATAGCGTGGCCAAGTTTCCCTTTGGGATTTGGCCAGCCTAGCAAATACCAGCTGCCATGCTATAAGAGAAACCACACTTTGTCAAAAACATAACCTCATGAATTTATTGGCTAGAAATCACTAACTGAGTTTTAAAAGGACTAAAACAGCAAGCTGTTAAGAGAACCACCGAGGGTCAGGTGACGTTTGTAATTTCTGCAGACTCAGAATTACCTCAAGTTTCCAGAAAGATCTTTTTTAAATGATGTTGTGTGGGGTGCCCTTCCTTGAATAGACATGTTGAGACAAAACCATCTGTGGAATTCACACCTTTTATTATCTATGGACTTTCCAAAACTCAAAATCCATGGACACCCAGACTTATTGTTCTGAACTTAATTTTTTGTTTATATTCATTCATGGGATGTGAGCATCATTGGCTAGGCTAGCATGTGTTGCCTGTCCCTAATTGCCCTTGAGAAGGTGGTGGTGAGCTGCCTTCTTGAACTGTTGGTGTAAGTATACCTACAATGCTGTTAGGTAAGGAGTTCCAGGATTTTGATCCAGCAACAGTGAAGGAACGGCGATATATTTCCAAGTCAGGATGGTGAATGGCTTAGAGGAGAACTTCCAGGTGGTGGTGTTCCCATGCGTCTGCTGCCCTTGTCTTTCTAGATGGTAGTGGTTGTGGGTTTCGAAGGTGTTGTCCATGGAACCTTGGTGAGTTCCAGCAGTGCATCTTGTAGATGGTAAACACTGCTGCTACTGTGCATCAGTGGCGGAGGGAGTGAATATTCATGGATGGGGTGCTAATCAAGTGAGTTGCTTTGTCTTGATGGTGTCAAGCTTCTTGAGTGTTGTAGGAGCTGCACTCATCCAGGCAAGTGGGGAGTGTTCCATCACACTCCTCACTTGTGCCTTGGGAACAGACTTTGGGGGTCAGGAGGTGTGTCACTTACCGCAAGATTCCTAGCCTTTGACCTTCTCTTGTAGCCACAGTATTTATATGGCTGGTCCAGTTCGGTTTCTGGTCAATGGTAACACCCAGGATGTTAACAGTGGGGGATTTAATGATGGTAATGCCATTGAACGCCAAGGGTGATGGTTAGATTCTCTCCTGTTGGAGATGGTCATTGCCTGGCACTTGCATAGCACAAACGTAACTTGCCACATGTCAGCCCAAGCCTGGATATTGTCCAGGTCTTGCTGCATTTGGATATGGGCTGCTTCAGTATCTGAGGAGTCATGAATGGTGCAGAACATTGTGCAACCATCCACGAATATCCCCACTTCTGACCTTATGATGGAAGGAAGGTTATTGATGAAGCAGCTGAAGATGGTTAGGCCCTGGAACTTAACAAAACTTAACAAAGAGAGCTGTAAAAAAAACAGTTCATCATAAGTAGCTACCATCCATTCCCCATTATGAAGCAATGGCTTCTAACTGAATCATTTATGCAGACAATGGGAGAACTGATCAGGTGATCACCTGATCAAAACTGGCTTCAAATAACCAACCTTACTTACTCCAAGCACCAAGCAGTATTAAGCCAGTCTGGAAACAAAGAGCACAGAAGATCTCTCTGTTGGTCTCTATCTCCACCAATTTTTACAAGCTCATACTCCATCTCCTGTTTTGACTATCCATGTGCAAGAGGCAGAGATATTTTTAAAGAACTGAACCCAGCAGCTTCTGTCTTCAAAAGAGCAGATAAATCATCTGTCAATATCTTTTTTGGCCTTGACACTGAACCCAGACGGATCACTGAGCTCAGCCTGGATCCACCCACATTATCAACCAATGAGAACGATATCAATTTAATCTTTATTGCACTTTAAAATTGTCCCTTAATCTATCCTCCCATTTTGTAATCTATTTTTGAACATGTAAATCTCAGTGTGTGTGTGTGTGTGTGTGTGCTTGTGCGCGCATCTGTGCGCATGTGTGTGCGCATGGACATTGGAATGTTTTTATTAGTTTCCTTAAACCAGGTTAATTACAATAAAAACTACCTTCTTTTCCAAGAATTCAAGAAAACCTGTTTGTTTGTATATTTTACAGTCACAGCACATAAACAGTTAAACGCTCACTGAATTGGCAAGCATATCCTTTTAAAACAAACTGTTATGGTCAAATGTTGAGCGGCAAAAGAGGGGAGCCATTCCACCTCTCCTCACCTAATAGTAACATTTCTTAAGAAAGGATATAATTGTATTAGGAGCAGTGCAGAGAAGGTTCACTCGATTGATTCCTGGGATGAAGGAGTTATCTTATGGAGAAAGATTGGACAGATTGGACCTGTATCCAATGGAGTTTAGAAGACTGAGGTGTGATCTTATTGAAACATATAAGATCCTGAGGGGGACTTGACAGGGTGGATGCTAAAAAGATATTTCCCTTTTATGAGAGAGACTAGAAGGAGGGCACACAATTTAAAAATAAGGGGTTTCCCATTTATGACGGAGACAAGGAGAATCATTTTCTCTCAGACGGTAGTGAATTTGTGGAATTCTCTTCCCCAGAGGGATGTGGAGATGGTGCCATTGAATATTTTTAAGGCTGGGTTAGATAGATTTGCCATTGACAAGGGTGTCAAAGGTATGATGGGTTGTCTGGAAAGTAGAGTTGGGGCCACAGCCAGATCAGCTATGATTTTGTCAAGTAGCGGAGCAGGCTTGAGGGGCCAAATAGCCTACTCATAATCCTAGCTCACAAGTTCATGTGTCCAAATGGGACAAGAAAAGAAGCAAAAGTTGTGTGTAGAGAAGGTGCAAATATCAGGAAAGCAGGTGCCCGAATGCAAAGTATAGGAATTAAGAAAGAAAAAAGTGAAAAAAAATGGAAACAACACAAAAACGCAAAACAAAATGGGGGCAGAATTCAGGAACTAAAATTGTTGACCTCCATGTTGAGCCCAGAGGCTCAAAAGTGCCCCGTTGAAGGATGATGTGCTATTCTTGTGATCTTAAGTTGCACTTCATTGGAATGCTGTAGCAGGGCAAGGACAGAAAGGTCCCAGTGGGAGTAGAAAGGGTCATCATCTCATTGTTATCTGTGGGACCTTGCTACGTGCAAATTGGTTCCATGTTCCCTACATCACAACAGTAACGACCCTTCAAAAATCCTTCAGTGGTTGTAAAGCACCTGGCAGCACATTGAAATCAAGCTGCTCTAAAAGCGTAAGTTTTTTCCCCCCGTCCCTTTCCGATAGAGCTGTTGCTGCCATTACAATTCGTAAAATTGGGGAGACACTGCTTGTAGTGTTCCAAAATGGACTAGCGGTAGAAAATATCCACCTCTGCCTGCACACCCTTGGAAAATGACCCATTATATGCTTTATTTAAATAGACGATTGGTGGAATCAGATTCATAGCAACTGTATGAAACAATTGAACATAGGAACAGAGGATACAAGCCACCGTGAAGCAATCTGGCCTTACTGTTTGACTACTTAAGCTCTAATATCAATTCAGTGAATCTATGCTCATTTTCAAGGCCTAAACTGAATGTAGTGTGACTGAGGCACTATACAACTAAAGCATCACTTCCTCATCTTTGTATTCCAGCCTCCTTCAGTCAAAGGCCAATATCCCATTAGCCTTTTTGCTTACTTTTTGTACCTATAAACTAGCTTTTAGCCATTTGTTTATAAGGACACCCAAATCCATTTTCTCCTCCATAGTTCCTAGTCTTTTGCCATTGAGAAAATACTCCAATTTGTCTTCGCTGAACCCAGGCTTTACACTTCACCTCACTGAGCTCCAACTGCCACAATTTTTTCCACTCACTTAAACTATTTATGTACCTTTATAACATTTTGTGCGCATCTATGCAACTTACTGTGCCTCCTAATTTAGTATCATCTGCAAAATTGAAAATACAACTCTCTATTCCTTCATTCAAGTCAATAATATGTATGCTGAAAAGCTACATAACAGTACAGAACAGTAGGGAACACCACTTGTCACATCAAACAGGCAGCTCTCCCTTTATCTATACTTCCTGTCTCCAACTTCCCATCTAACTACCAACCCGTATTGGACGTTACCTCCAATTCCACGTGCTTTCATTTTAACTGATAATCTGTTGCGTGGAATTGTATCAGATGTCTTCTGGAAGTCAATATAGAAAATATCAGTACAGATCCTCTATTTGTTTCACTCCTAGAATGAAGTAAAGGCTGGAGAGCACACTATCCTCCCAATGAAACACTTGGAAATGCTTATATCTCATGGACAAACCTTGATTCGCCTGTCATGAGAACACAAGGGGTTAATGTCCACGACTCCCATTAATAAGGGGAATATTATCTGATAGGTTCTGCATCAAGGCATCCTGGCTTGTTGACAGGTGAGGCTGTGGAAAGGAGTGTATCAATACGCAACCTTGGCTGCTCGTGTTCATCTATGTCCTGGAAATTCTTGCAGCATTTCAGCTCCATAGCTGTCAATCACAATATAAATAGTTAGATAAAATGGAGAGCTTTTTCAATGCTATAACTAAGAAAAGTTTCAGTGCTCTAAGCCGTTACTCAAAATGTGTTGGTTGTGCATTTGAGCTTGCTGAAATTTTCCACATCAAACCCACGTATCTTAAACCTTGTCTGTTTTATTGCTGGATTACTAGGTTGTGCTTATCATGGCCATCAGCATGTATTGGGGCATGAGCGTTGCCTGGCATTTCTAGCAGATGTCCTTGGTTTAGTTAAGCTGGGCATGTTAGGCGCTCATGCTTATTCTAAGACACAGTAAAAGCCTATGTGCTATCATGAACTGTGGCATCAGGTTGAACCTGGTTCACATGGCATTGAGCTGTGCATTTCTTGGATCCCTTGAGTTTCTTCGGTTGAGTGCTTCTGGATGTGTAAACATCTGCAAAATGCTTGACTTCCCAGCAACCCGGACAGATTGTAACCTTGGCAGGGAAAACAGTGCCATTTTCACCGCCACAGTTCGAGTTTGTGGTTTCAAGCTTGGAACTGACAATGAACCTGCACATCTGGCCTTGTATTGGGGATGACTTAGTCATGATGGACGTTTTAACCTCAGCCATGTGGTCGATGGTCCAAATTACTGTTAGCTGCACCTGTTTAATCTGATCCCACATTTGCTCGGGTGGCATCTTGCAGTTGGGATAAATGATTTTTTTCTCTTTAAAGCTGCCTCTGCAACTGGCAGCTAAACATCCTTGTAGCATTTGTAGACTCATGCATGCCACCCAGCTGGCACAAGTTTGCATCAATGGTGTCCAGTGGGTTGCCATGCCTGCCTGAATTGATCGATTCTAAATTCAATCTTTCCTTGGGGGAAGGAAGAAAAAGTTTATTAAAAACACTGCGTTCACCTGCATAACGAAGTAGCACAGTTTTTTGTGTGTGTCATCGTTCATGGTCATAGATCTAAGTAGGATTTTGCATCCCTTTGCCAGCTTTTCCCGTTAGGTCCGAATGTGCTGTTTGAGTGGTGAACCTCAAAGCTTGGCTGTTTATCAAAGTATAACATTTCACTCTCTGTTTCTGCAGGCCCACAACACAGTATATGCATGTTGGTTTTTGGTATTTTTTGATGTACTGTCAGCAACTGTCATCTCATGTCTAGTTTATATTGATTATGCATCTTTTATAGGATGCAACAATTAAAGGGATTACTCTGAGGCTATTCCCACAAATCTCAGCTCCAGGGCACCGGCATTGGCTCAGAACTTCAACAATGTTGATTTGAGTGCTTCTAGCATAGCATACCCAGTCTGTAAGGGAGCTGGCATGGTGGTAATTCTGCTAGGTTAATATTTCAGAGACCCAGACTAATGCTCTGGGGGCACAGGTTCAAATCCTATCACAACCACTGGCGAAATTTAAATTCAATTAATTAATAATTCTGGAATTGAAAGGTAAGTCTCAGTAATAACTAATGACCAGGAACTTATCATTGATTGTCATAAAAACCCATCTGGTTTACTAACACAATTAGGGATGAGCAACATATGCCGGCCTTTCCAAAGTTGCTCACATCCTGTGAAAGAATGTTTCTTTATTAAAAACTAGCACGGGTGTGATATGAGGGTGTACCAGAAGCATACAGAGTTGAAGGATTGAAACATCGGGCATGGGCGAACCCTGGTTTGATGCCTGACATGATATTTGAACCTTGTAGGTCCTTTTAATGCCCTCCTTTCATCACTCCCAGCCAAACAGTGTTCCACTGCAGGAGGGGCCAATCCTCCCGCTATTGCAATTTAAAGGTGTAGCCGAGGGATTAGTGGGTGAGGAGCCTTTGACTTTCTTTCACTGCTGCAGAGTAAATGGACGTTACTGTGTTGAGACTTGTTGGAGGAGTTTGGAAAATGTTTTGCATTCACAAAGGAGCCACTATTGGATCACAACAAGGCAGTCAGAGGAGTTGGAAAGCAAGTCAGGAGAAAGCCTGATGTCAGTGATGGGGTCTGTCATTACCATCTCTCTTGGGCTGCAGTATGACTTGGGGCAGAGGCAGCAGAGAGGGGAAGCTGTGCACAGAGAGGAGGAGGAGGAGGGCTTTCACCAAGGTTATTCAGAGGGGCATCTGAGGTGACTACAACTCACCATGGATGTGGTGAATACATCCAGACTCAAGCCACACAGCAAAGTTAGGGTGGTACTGCTCTTGGCTGCCAGGATAATCTTTGCCTTCAATTTCCACACCAGAGGATGCTTCAAAGGATGAGTAGATGACATTTTCAACATTCCAGCTCGCCATGTATCAGGGAGGTTACAAGGACCTTGAAGAGAGAGAAGGGGGATTT
The DNA here is from genome assembly GCF_017639515.1 of Carcharodon carcharias. Taxonomy (NCBI): domain Eukaryota; kingdom Metazoa; phylum Chordata; class Chondrichthyes; order Lamniformes; family Lamnidae; genus Carcharodon; species Carcharodon carcharias. The sequence goes on along the minus strand of NC_054468.1, from coordinate 109,368,221 downwards.
CATCATCCTCTCTCTCACAAGAGGTGTGAGCACATGGCTTTGCCAGGCTAACAGTGCAGGGTGCCATCGACTGCTCACGTGTAGCTTGCGGGCCCCAGATTAATGAGGAGATCCATTGTGACTGCAAGGACTACCACTCCAAAGGCGCAGCTGACCTGTGGTCATACCTAGAAGATTCTGTTGGTGAATTCCTGCTATGCTGGCAGCAGCCACGATGCCTTCATCCTGTGCAAGTCAGCCTACCCGCCACCTAAGGGCCAACACGACAAACCAGAGACTGGCTGTTTGGTAGCAAGGGCCATCCATTCCACACCTGGTTAAAATCCAGAGGGGAGTGTGGGGGTGAGGGAAGTGAGGTGAGATGAAAGGTAAGAAGTCCATGGTCACACCATCAGCACCTTGTGTGCCGAATATCAGGGTAAGGGTGAAGTAGGATTTGAACAGAGCCTTCATTCAGGAACTTATCATCATCCTGAGTGTTCTCAATGACACCAAATGCATTGGCCTTAAATGACAGTCGGTCCCCTAATGAGGAGCACCATCTCCTCCAAAGGGCTTAATCATTACAGGTGTACCTGTATCCATCCATTTCTCTCCAACTCCCTGAGGGTATGTGCGGCCTTGTCCTGCAAGACGGAGGAAAGAATGTCATTGAGTGTGTTGCAATGTGTTAGGGTGATCTGCTTGCCATAACTGGGCATATGTGGAAGCAGTGAGAGGTGGGTGTGAGGCAGGCAGCATTGTTAAGTGTTTGAGAGTGATTTGGAGCATCTGAATGTTAGGCTGAGCCCTGATGGGTGAGTGATGGTGGTGTGGTACACTGAGTACAATGAGCGGTTAGTAATGTGATGAATTTGAGCTGTCATTTAAGATGCATTCACTGACATTGACTACTCACGTAAGGTCATAGAATTTTTTCTAGCGCTGCAGGCAGATCCTAGGGGCCGAACTCTAGGAATAACCTCCCTGGCCACCGGCTCCCATTCCCTTCACAGGGTGTACCTTAGGTGCCTCGTGGTCGAATGTGGAAACATAGCCTCTCTCCTCCTCACAACCTCATGGACTAAGGCCTCCATTGCCACAACTGAGAACCTGGGAACCCTCTGTTCTTGCCTACTGCCCCATTTGCAGTACTTTTCCTTCCATCAAAGCCTTTCTAAGGTTGTTCCACCAGCTGCAGTAGCCTGAGGCATTCAGGCTACAGCAAACTCCTCTTTAAGAGGGACAGGCTGTCTTTAAAAATTGCAGGCTAGTTGCGTGTCATGCTAGCCACATATGCTCTGCCTGGGCCCCCTGCTGAGCATGGCACCAGTTAGTTACATGTTCTGCATTGGATTGCATACTACAATGATCTGTTGAGCAGGCAGCATAAAGTTTGGAAGCCTACTGCCTCAGCAGGGCAATCTCACATCACAATCCCTGGGGGCGTACCTTTTGCTCTCTGTTTTTTGTAGTGTATTAGGTTAATAAAATAGCTATGCTAATGAGTGATGTCAACAATGATGTGTATCAATGACAAGTAGTCATGTGCTAAACTCTCTCTCTTGAGAGTACTCAGGAGCAACATACTGAATCTGTAACCTATATAGTGTTAATAAATTAGTTTAGATCAAGTACCAGAGTAAAACTGCTGTCTGTCTAGGGAAGACAGATCACACATACCCATAACCCAGAACCATGCTAAGAGTCCACAGATCATGGTGGCAGAACAAACCACTTTTCTACACTCCTCATAAAGTATTAGATTCAACAGCTGCCCTCTGGCAGGTTGACTATAATCTCACATGGAGATACTCCCTAAGGAAGAATATATTGGTCTTGTAGACTATACATGAGATTCACTGGAGTGAATCAGGGTTTAAAGGATTAAATTATAAATCCAGGTTGTATAAATTTGGCTTGTGTTCCTCTTTGTTCTGAAGATTGAGAGGTGATCTAGCTGAGGTGCTTAAAATGATAAAAGGACTCAATATGATAGGTAGGGCAAAACTATTTCCTCTGGTGGGGCAATCCACAGAAAAGAGGGCATAGTCTTAAAATTACAGCAAGGTTGATCAGGAGTAAAATAAGGAAACACCTTTCACATAAGAGTCATGGTGACCAGGAACTCTCTCCCACAAAAGGCTGTGGATGCAGGGTCAATTGAAATTTTTGAGACTGACATTTGCTGGTTAAGGTTATTAAAGGTTATGGAACAAAGGCAGTTAATGGTGTTGAGATGCAGGTCAGCCTTGATCTAATTGACCTGTCCCAAAGGACTGAATGGCCTCCTCCTATCCTTGTGTTGCTATTATTATGGGCTGTCCCCGAATCCCGGCCACTGCTGTTGCTTCCAGTACGTTGTGAAGGCATGGTATCATCATCACTAACTCATCCAAAAAAAATGGAAGGCAAAAGACTGATGTTAGTACTTGTTTATTGGGAGGGGCAAGAAATAGATGAATGTGAGCAGAGGGTCTGTTTTAAATGAACAATGCAAATTGTATTCACAAGCATCTTGCAACAGAAAGGGATGAGGTTAGAGTTGGAAACAAAATGGATCACTGCTTTCCTATTACCAGCAAGCAAAGTTGTTAAGTGGATATTGATATTTGTGTTTCTTTTGTATAAATTTTGACTTTGCCAAACTGACTCCAGATTTTATTGACATCAAATGTACATAAGAAGCAGAAGAGAGGCTTCTCCCTTGTGAGTATTGTAGGTTTCATCCCCCTATGTTCTGGAATACCGGAATCCAGTTAATGCTTTGGTGGACACCAAGGACTCATATGATTGATGGTGTTTTGAAATGCCTCGCCAGTAAATTACATTTTACTGAAATCAAACTGGCAACCCCACTGAACACATACACACTTAAGAAATCCCACTTCTTGGTAACAACAGCAAGAACAACAACAACAGCTTACCTTTATATGGCACCTTTACTGCAGAAATTGTCCCAAGGCACTTCACAGAGCAGTAATCAGAAAAAAAAAGCTAAGGGCGTAAAATCTAGATATTACTTTAGAACCATAGAACCCTAGAAAAGTTGTGGCACGGAAAGAGGCCATTCAGCCCATCATGTCTGTGCCGGACGGAAAAGAAAAAAAATAAGAAACTAGCTGCCCATTCTACTCCCACCTTCCAGCACCCGGGCTGTCGCCTTGCCGGTTACACCGCTTTGGGTGCAGATCCAGGTACTTTTTTAAATGTGTTGAGGGTTTCTGCCTCCATCACCAAACCAAGCAGCGAATTCCAGACACACACTACCCTCTGGGTGAAGAAGTTTTTTCCTCATGTCCCCTCTAATCCTTCTACCAATCACCTTAAATCTGTGTAACTCTGCAACATCCATGAAAGCTCTCATGATGCTACAATCATGCTTCTAGCCTGTGCTGTTTATTATCCCTCAAACCTTTCATACTTCACCAGCAACAACAACAACTGTTATTTGTATGGTACCATTAAGGTAATAAAACGTTCCAAGGCGCTTCATGGCAGTGTTACAAACCAGGCCAAATAAGACAGTGTTGGGGCAGTTGGGCAATTAAGGACAGGCAACACATATTGGCCCCCTGTTAGTGACCCCATGAAAGATTAAAAAGAAAGATGGCCAAAAGCTTTGTGAAAGTGGTTGATTTTCTTAAAGGAGGAAAAAGAGGCAGACAGTTTTAGGAAGGGGTTTTCCAAAACTCTTGGCACTGTCGCCAGTGGTGGAGTGATTAAAATGGGGGGCGGGGTGTGCAAGAGGCCAGCATTAGATGCGTGCTGCTGTTTTGGAGGGCTGTAGGTAATTACGGAGATAAAGGAAAAGGCAAGACCATGGATGGATTCGAAAACAAAGTTGAGAATTTTAAAACTGAGGCGTTGTTTGACAGGGAACCAGTGTAGGTCAGGGGTTATAGCTGAACAAAACATGGTGTATTACAACTTCTGAAACATTTCCCTTTGACTAAGATCACACTATACTCAGATATTTGATCTCCCTATGGATATCATAGTGTGGATTCAATCTAAGCAGTATCAACCATGTGTTGTGGGGTACAACTGGGGCGTTGGTTGGTGGAGCTTAACATTTTGCCCATATTTTAAGCTCCTACAGAAAATAAAACCTCAACTCCTCACTTTGAGAAAGAACAGGAAAGCTACACTGGTGTCCAGGCCAGCTTTTATAGTTCAGCCAACATAACCACAATAGCTCAGATTATCTGCTCACGTATTCCCTTTCTGTTTGTTGCACCTTGCTATGCACAAATTGTCTCCTTTGTTTTTCCACATTGTAACAGTGAGTACACGTCGAAAGTGCTTCATTGGCTGTAAATGCCATAAAAGATGTTACCTAAATATCATTTATTTTCTTTCATCCTGTTAAAATGAACGTTCTTCCTGCTGGATTTTTTAGCTACACTGTTGTTTCACTGAGCCATTGCTTTCTCCACCTATTTTATGTGTCATGCTCTGAGGTTTCCAGTGACTCTTTTGTCCCTTTTGGCCACCATTTGGCTCATTATAATACATCTTCATCTAATTTCTGCCATATTTACATCTCCCAGTCAACAGACAAACATGTAACATCCAATTACCCAGCCAACAGAACGCCAGAAGTATGTTGACTCATAAATGTGTGTTATACATTACAAAGACAGTAAGAAATATGTGTACAATGGAAAAATAGCCCAATAAGACTTGCGGCTGTGGATTTATATTTATTGCTGGTATCAACAAATCGTGCTTCTTAATGCCTTTCCATCCCTGTTTGGCACAATTCTGTACTTTGGTGAGAATATGCAGGCGTTTGTTTTCCCACTTCACAAATACTTTTTTTTAAAAAGTTTTTTCTCCCATTTAAAATGCAGCCAAAATCAAATTATCGAAGTAGCTCTAGGCTCAGGGAGAGACAGAAGATTTGAAAGCCAAAGAGGGGACAGCATGGACTGGTTGAAATTTAACAAAAACATATGCCCTGCCTGAGTCCAATTACATGTTATAAGAAGACTATGCAGAAACATAGAATTCTGGAGATCATGCCAGTGCTTCATAAGTCTTTTCATTACTATAATCTAGAGATTTTGCGATGACAGGTCACTGCAGCTTTACTGCCAAGGAGACTATGTTCATCCTGGCTGAGTGGATCCCATCATAGAGAGTTATCAGCCTGTTGACCTCATCCTGATCTGGCCAATATTGATTGTTGGCCTTTGCCACTTCCAGCACTTCTGCCTTTGCTGTCCTGCATAATGGACTGTGGTTAGCCTCATACAATTCACTTGCCAAAATCTATCATGAGCTTCCTGTTACTAACTGAGGCAGGCCTGCTGATGGCTGGGCAAGCCCTGAAAGTACAGCATTCAGCTTCAAATTTGAAGAGCTACTATTACTCCCTTTTTTTTGTTGCTTTCAGTGACAATTTCAGCATTTCAATCCTGAAATGTTGCTAACAACACAGACACGCAAAATGTTACTTTCATTTGCCTTGGATGTAGTTTCATTGGGAAAAAAACAGCTATATGTCAACCAGCTGGCATAAACTGGAAACGTGAAATAGAAAACTGTAAATGCCCCGCAGGTCAGACAGTATGGTGAAAGGAAAACTTGAAAGAAAGAGCGTACATTTATATAGCGCCTTTCAAGAACATAGGAAATAGGAGCAGCAATAGGCCATTCAGCCTATTGAGCCTGCTTGCCATTCAAACAGATCATGGCTGATCATCTCCCTCTACACCATTTTTCCCCACTATCCCCATATCCCTTGATGCCCATTAGTATCCAGAAATCTATTGATTTCTATTTTGAATGTGCTCAATGATTGATCTTCCACATCCCTCTGGCGTAGAGAATTCCAAAGATTCGCCACTTTCTGAATGAAGAAATCCCTCCTTGGCTCAGTCTTTAATGGCCCTACCCTTTATTCTGAGACTGTATCTCCTGGTTCTAGACTCATCAGCGAAGGGAAACACCCCATCCACATCTACCTGTCGTGTGGAAAACTGCCCAGGTATGTCCGGTCCACAAAATGAACCACAGGACATCTCAAAGGGTTGGACAGCCAATCAATTACTTTCCAAGTGCAGTCACTGTTCTAACATAGAAGGAGATAAACAGGTAAATGGTTCAGATGGGGTCTTTTATTAGTTCTGTTTGGATATCAAATTTGGAACATTAACTGCTTGCTTTACCACACTGAGCATCATCCTGTATATTTCTTGCATAGGGCTGGCTTTTCAGCACCCACCCGCCCGCTACCAGGATCTTCCGGTCCCGCTGCAGGTGAACGGACTTCTGGCTGGGGCAACGCCTTACCCGGGGTAGGTCCCACCCCTGACAGGGCCGGAAAATCCCCGCCTAAGTCTTAGATTAATTTCCCACTATTAGCGATTTCCCCCTTATATTTTTAAATTCAATTAAATTGTGTGGCTTCTCGGGAAATGTGTTTATTTGAATGTCCCACAGCTAACTGCAGATCCCCCCACTTGCAATTTTTTATAATATTATGATGAAAATATGATTTATTCATTACCCTTTGATCATCAACCTCAATAATGCTTGAAGAGGGTGTTATTATAAAGTGACTTTTCTGAGAAAACTAAAGCTAATCCTGCGTCACAACAGTAAATATATGAAGGATGATATATTTTGGGACGAATTTTATGCTTCTCGGTGGGAGACAGGAGTCCAACCTGGAAGTTCACGGACCAATGACTCCCGCCCCCAACCTTTTAAAGGTGGCGGTTAAAGCGTCTTGTGGCCAATTAAAGGCCGTCTGGCAAACAGCAGAGAGCATGATGGGAAGGGTGCCCAATCAGGATTGAAAGGCCCTTCACATGGGCAGCCCGAAGTGATACCCGGTCCAGAGGTAAGAGGTGCAGGCCCTGGACAGGAAGACGGTTATGGCCATCCATTTAAAGGGACCCTAGCATGGGTCTGAGGCAGCTGAGGCAGAATTGCTGCATTGGAAGCCGCAGGTTGGAGACACAATACTTTAACTTTGACATCCCTTGACTTATTGGAGGAGGGCAGCAGCAGTGGAGAGCCTGTTTTTAAATGTTGATGATTACTGTGCTAGTCATGAATTATTCAGGACCCTTGCCAGGGAGGAAAGAACTTTTGAATACATCTATCCTATTCCTTTTATGAATAACAAGTGTTTAGGAAAAGACTCAAATTCTACCTTTAACTCTCTGTCCCTCCACGGATTGCCAAGATGGTGAAGCCACTAGCTGCTGAAGGGCCCAGAACAAGGACAGCCCCATGGTTTGATGATGATTCCCCTGTGAGTCCTCCTCCAGGCTGTGAGTGATCTGCAGGAGGTCCTCATGCCTGTTGCTGATGAGAAGAGCAACCTCCCAGCCAGACCAAAGCAGCCCGAATGGAGGTCAGAGAGGAGGTGAACAGCTCTGGCACCATCCAAAGAACTTTGATGCTGTGCCATAAGAGGCTGGATGACTGCTTCAGATATGCCAGGGTGAGTGTGTAGCCTTTTCGGAGTTGGAACTATATATGGAAGGCTCTGAGGGTGTGATGTGTACCAAGTGTGAGATTGCCTAGTGTCTTGCCCAAGTGCACAAGGTGGCATGAAGCAGATGTATCACTCTGCATGGCAATGGGAGATCGGGTTGGGTGGCAGGATTGGGGAGGGGAAGCTAACGAACTGCAACATCAGTTAGTTGGCAAAGAGCATTGAGAATTGTTGACCACCTCGACAAAGGACAAGGTGGCCACACATTTTTTGGCATAATTGGAGCACAACATATTCATTACAATGTCCATTTTTATTTGCAGGAGAAGAGGGTTCATAAAGCCTGAGAGTGGGCCAGGACTGGAGGTGGTCCAGCCAACATGGCCATGTTCACTCTGTAGAGGAGGAAGTGCTGGAGTTGTTGGCCAATCAATGAAGCCACACCATTGGGTGAGGCAAGGATGGAGGAAGGCCCCAGGGTGGTGAGATTCCACGGGTGCATAACTCTCACCTGCAAACAGCGCTGAAGGAAGTGAAGGGAATGGGGGGGTCGTTGGAAGCTGGGGAACGTGGCACGGAGGTAACATTGATGGCTTTTGACTTTGGAGGAATGCAGAATTCAGTCAGGAATGTGTGTCTCAAGGTTGAAGGGCCTAAGGTTCAAACCCTGATTACTGTGATTACAAAGGTGCCAGTGTGTGCTTTGAGGAAGCATGTCTCTCTGAACTCACATCATATCATGTTGATGATGATGATGATGACAATGATGTCCCTCTTTCCCCCTGCTTTTTATCCCCACATTGGCAGCTGCAGCCACCAGCCCCAATGGTTCAATGTTAACTGCCCAATCAGCATTGCTCTAGCTAAATGAAATAAGCTCATGGGCACACCCGAGCACATCATTGGTAAAACTTTTACCCAGCCATGGGCGCTGGCTGCAATATCCCACAAAATTATGGAAGTACATGAGGTGAAAAAATCCAGGGCTACTGTGACCTTCAAGGCCACAGGCATGAGGTGTCCACCAACATTTAATGCAATCTCCTCAGCCAGCATGTCAGAGATTGATACGAATGTGTCCCTGGAGACAGGGTGGAACTTTCCGTGCCCTGTGGTATTGGGCATGTTTGGCGGCGTGAGCAGACAATACGCCGAGAAGGCCAAAATCAGTTTCACGACATTGTGAAACCAATTTCCAATTATCTGCTCTGCCCACCAATTGCGGGCCGCATTTCCCACCATCGAGTGTCAGGGACCTCATTGTGAAACATCTGCACATCAATATAAGCCCAGTTTGCAGGGATCATTTCCCCCGCGCTGGACCATCTGCCCACGTCAATGGGAAAACATGCCTGTGCAGGACACACCTTGACACGTGTGACGTGCAGAAGTCTGGACTGACCACCAAGGCCTTGCTCACATCGAGGACACCGGAGGAGCAGAAGATGCTGGAGCCCAACACCAACAGGACCTTGGAGGAACCTCCATGAAATGCTGGGTGGATTCTCAAAGACATGGCTTCACCATGAAGCAGCTCACGGAAGGTGGAAAGTCACAGTTAAGGGTCTGTTCACAATGGATGATGGTCGAGGGGGGTGGAGAGGAAGGTCCAGCTGTTTTTGGGATGGGAAGATGTATGGTAGAGGGGGAGAATGGGAGAGGAAGGTCTAGGTTTGACTGGGAGAGGAAGGTGTGTTGGGAGGGAGGAACCGAGATGTTGGGGATGAGGTTGGTGGGGGGAACAAAGGTGTTGGGTGGTGAGGTTGTGAGTGGGTGGAGGGAGTACAGGGGAGGAGGGGCTAATGGGGGAGAAAATGGCAACTGGGGAGGTAGGTGTAAGGCGGGGAGGAAGGTGTAAGGAAAGGGGTCTGGGGGGAGGGAGGAACCCAGAGATGGGAAGGAGTTATGGTGGAGGAAGAGTAAGGGTGGAAGAAGGAATCAGGAAAGGGGATGGAGTAAGGGTGGCAGAAGAAGTAAGGGTGGAGGAAGGAGTCAGGAAGGGGGAAGAACTAACAGGGGTTGGAGTCCAGGGTGGCAGGGTAAGGACTTGGAGAGGGAAAGGACTCCAGAGGGAGGAAGGAGTTCCAAGTGGGGGAAGGATCTCCAAGAGGGAAAAGAGTCCAGAGGGGGGGATGTCCCGATGAATCTGTAAGGGAGGGCTCTGATGTGTTAATGACTGTCTCCTGGGGGAGTGAACTGAGGGTGGATATGGTAGGAGGGAATGGTGAGATTGACTGAGGGCAGAGTGAGACGGGAGGGTGGGAAGGTGAGGGTGTGATGGTATCAGTAGAATGGACAGCGAGGTGGTTGGTGGGGTTGGGACTCTGAAGGTGGGAAGGAGCAAGTTGGGGAGGTTAATGTGGATGGGAGACTTTCAGGGAGGAAGGGAATGTGCACGTTCACCTGGACATCTCTGAATGAAATGGGTAGGTCACGGTGGAGAGATGGAGAGCGATGCCAGGGTCTCAACAGTGATAGGGGAAAGGAAATGGGTGACTGGGCAGGAGGAAAGGACAGGGGACTTGAAGAAAAATGTTAGACGCACCATGCTGGCTAAATCGAAAGTGAAGCGAGAGTCGTGGTGGGCAGGAACATGTGCTGGGAGTGTGACCATTGGGTGGGCGGAGATGCGGGTCAGCTCAGGTAGACAACTGAAAGCAAACCCCAGCAGGCAGCATTGAAAATGCTCAGGACAGTGAGGCGAGTGTGATGGGGGAAAGATCTGCGTGGGTGGGTGAGTGTTTGCACAAGGCTCTGAAAGTCCCTGCCACACACACACACACACACACACACACACTCACAACACTCACACACACACACACTCACACACACACACTCACACTCACACACACACACACACACACACACACACAGACACACTCACACACATACACTCACACTCACACACAGTCACACACACACAGACACAAACACACACTCACACACACTCACACATAGACACAGACACACACGCACACTCTCACACACACACACACACACACACACACACTCAGACACAGACACACACACACTCACACACTCACACACACACACACACACACTCACTCACACACACACTCACACTCACACACACACACTCACACACTCCCACACACACACACACACACACGCACACACTCCTCCCTCCAGAATCACCCGTGGGCTGTGTGCAGCTGAACTGCTAGTGGTGAGGGGTGAGGTCTCAATAAGCCTGTCAATGAAGCTGAAAGACACCATTACACATTACTCAGTGAAAGTGAATATATTTTCAGATTGTAAAGTGACAAAATGTGTTCACCCGTGCAACCAACTGTGATCAGAATTTCTTAACTTTTCAACACCTTAGACTTCTCGGTGTTGCCCTGACATCCGCAGCAGGGGTGGAGACAGCCTGTGCAATGGTTGGCCCTGTTGCTTCTGATGCCTTTGACGTTGGTCCTTTGGAGAGTCGAGGCTTTTGGGGCCCTCGCTTGCTTTGGCTGTCCTCCTGTGGACCAGCTGCTCCCTCCATAGTGACAGAGGACGAGGTTGAGGGGGTAACAGGCAAAGGGGACTCGGAGGGAGAGGACAACCTCTGAGATTCCTGACTGGATCACCAGGGGTGTCTAGCTGCTGATCCTGCTCCTTTTGGGTGCCCAGGGACCCTGGCCTGACTCCTTGAGGGGAAGGAGCACTTGGAGAGACATCGATGTTCCTCCTTCATCACACATTGCCACTGCAGAAACTCCCCCATGGCTCCCGCGATGGACTGCAAGACTGCACATATCTCCATGTTCTGCTGGACCAGGGTCTCGATGGTGTCTGCCATCCTTCCATTCATGCGCATGTGGGCACCACTTCATCAGAGTGCAGGTGGACACACTCCTCCGACTCACACTGTTGACAGCTTCCAACACTCTGTGTGATGTTCCCACACCTTCTGCTGACTCTCCAGGATGAGTTGGAAGGCTGAATCCAGAGGCTCATCATCTGACTCGGGCCTCACAGATGCCTCCTCTCCAGCAGTCTTCTGAGGCCAGGCAGCTCGGCTGAACCTGCCTCCTCCTGCTGTGGACACGTGTTCATGCGGTGACCACCAGATTGTGAACCTGAGCATGCTCTAGATCTAGGTCCCACCGAGGTGTGTGACTCTGCGATGGTGCAGGGTGTGGGTAAGCGCTGTGATGGATCTTCCAGGCTGCTTATTTCCAATTCTTCAGTGGAGGAGGTGTCCTCTTGGCTGGAGGTGAGGACCTGGATGGAGCTGAGGGACTGACTGGCTGAGGGTGTCGGTTGCTTGGCAGAGCTTCCTGTGAATCAAAGTAGAGATAATTAGTGCATAGCAGCAGAGCCAAAAGCAGGAGAGAGAGCACTCACAGTTGTGTTGAGAGGGGGATGATGTGGTGCAGGATCCTCACAAGGCTGTTCACCACCGATTGCACGATCACCGCAGGCAGGGTCTATGTCCTCACCAGTTAGTGGCATGCTCCTCACAGTGTGTGAGGGGCCTAAAGTGGGTCATTCCACCCCCAGTCTGGAACCTCTCCCTGCTGTCGTGAGCCAGCTTCTGCTGCATGAAAACAGATGGAGAGAGTGTGAGCAGGGCACATGGCACTGTGTGGAATGTGAATGGAAAGAAGACATGAGCTCCAGAGGATATGAGCCTGATGGAGATGTGAGGGTGTGTGTGAGAGTTAGTGGTGTTGTCCCTTGAGGTGTGAGGTCCCTGTGGATGTGTGATGAGTTTGTGAGTTTGTAAGTTGAGAGTGATGAGAAAAGTGAGTGACCCTGACAGAATGGATGAGACCATTCATCCTGTTGCGGCACTGAGTGGTTGTCCTCTTTTACAGGGCGTTGGCGCTGCCACTGCTGCCACTGCCTCCCATGCTGGATTGGTGGCCTTGTTTGTTGGTCTTCACCCAGATCGAGGGGCAGAGGACATCACTGCGGGCCTCCATCACATCCAAAAGGTGCTCAAGGGACACATCGTTATACTGGGGGGCTTCAGTCTTCTTGCCTTTCGGGGCCATGTCTTCTGTGCAGCAGGCCTGGTCTTGAAGCACTGAGAGGTGTGTGCGTAGCAGCACTTTAAATATGGCACCCAGCATGATGAAGCAGCGAGGCGATGGCATTGTGCGTGAATGAGAGCCTGCCCACCATCGGAAGGCCGTGTTCCCTGTGAATGCATAATCAATGAGACAGGATTCGGACAATAAGGTATGAAAAGCCACCACTGCGGCAGCGGCTAAAACATTCCTTTCCCACCTGGTGTTATGAGACAGCCTTTCGGTAAAGCTGACTTATTTAAAAACCTGAGAGGGAAACTTTAAACAACTGTTACAACCTATAATTTTAAGTGGCATGTTTGAGATGCAACTCTAAATTCAGGAATCAGACCACCAGTTTGTGAGAAGTTTTATATTAAACTAAATTAAGCATTTTATTAATTTACACAAGTTAAATGTATATACATGGCTACAAATTACTACTATCATAACTTTTAACAAATTTCCAAACTAATCTCTGTTGAGGCAACAGCAACCCATAGACTTAACCAAACACCAAGCAAAGTATTTTCACCTTACAAATTCAAAATGAGGTCTTTTCACTTTGATTCCTGTAGAGACAGTTGTAGGCTTACAGCTACTTTGATCTTAAATTGCCTCTGCCCTGCACACACAAAACCTAGCACAGCTCATTGAATGTGAAATCTCATTGTACCTCTAGCCTCTTTGAACTTCACCTTTTCTAAAATAAAACCCCATTTATAGTACCAAATTTATTCGTAATATAAAAATATTGCTTGGTCTCTACTGAATAGGTGCCAGATTTCACACGCCTGGTTGAATGCTCTTCAAAAAATGCAAATGCACTCTACCTCTCTTACATCTCAAAACTAGTACACATCAACGCACCCAGACTAGCTGGCTTTAATTCAATTAAGATAAGCCCACAGACTAAACCTCTACTTTAAAATATATATATTTTCCGACAATATTATATACATTAATAGCTTCATGACATCCCCCTCCCTATTGAAAAATGACCCATCATAATTCTAAAATTTCTCATGAATCAATTTCAGTAGTCCCCTTACCTAATAACCATAAACTAGTTCAAAAGGGCTAAAACCAGCTGATGCATTAGGAGCATATCCAATAGCAAATAACAAAAATGGGATACATCCTATATCCCAATCCTGTGCATAATTCTGACATTACGCTCGCATCATAGTTTTTAAAGTTTGATGCCATCTTTTCAAAGCTCCTTGTGACTCCGGATGATAAGCTACTGACTTAAACTGTTTTATCCCCAAACTTTTCATCACTTCCTTAAATAGCTGTGACATGAAATTTGCCCCCTGATTTGATTGTATTTCCTTAGGTAAACCATATCTTGTAAAAAAAAATTTATTAATTCCTCCACAATCTTTTTAGTTGTAACATTTCTTAATGGTATCATTTCAGGAAACCTGGTAGACACATCCATTATCATTAGTAAATACTGATTCCAATTTTTGTCTTAGGGAGGGGTCCTACACAATCAATCATGACCCTGGTAAAAGGCTCTTCAAATGCTGGTATCGGGATTAAAGGCACCAGTTTAATCACTGCTTGTGATTTTCCTGTTATTTGACATGTGTAACAGGTTCTACAGAACTTGCCTATATCCCTATGCAAACCTGGCCAAAAAACCCTCTATCTTTTCCTGTGTTTTCCTAATTTCTACATGTCCCTCCATTGGAGCAATCCTCAGAATCTCATTTCTACATCCTAATGGGATAACAATCTGATGCACCTCCCTCCAGCTTTCATTTGCTGAGGTATGATCCGACCACCACTTTCTCACTAAAATACCTTCCTAAAGATAATAACATACTGGAATACATTTTGCTTCTGTTTCTGAATAAGATTTCTGATGTACCTGTTTTATTGCAAATCATTTTTCTGTAATTCGACTAACCTCTCTGAGTGAAACATGTCAGCTGAACTGTCCTTCCTCTTGAATAATGCTATCAAATACAGTGCCTAATCGGATTTCAACAGCCTCTTCTTGTCTTTGAACTGCCTGTCCTTCTTGTTTATCTTGTTCTTCCCGATGAGCCTTTGATCTCATTACAACATAATCAGGAAGCAATCCAGGATGTTACTTCTGTAACACGTCTGTTGGAAACACTCCTACAGGCTGCTCAACTACAATAGGCATACCCACATTTGCGATCCAGCTATATCATTACCCAGAATAAATTGAACCCCTGCAATGGGCAATTTTTTCTACCACTGGAACTATAACTTCACCTGTCTTCCATTTACTCTTTAAATTTACCTTCCACAATGGAATAGATTTAGCATCTCCATGAACCCCAGTTATTATTTCCTGCTCCTGCAATACTCCCTCTGCACAACAAATATCACTATCCCACAACATTAAGTATTGACTAGCCCCTGTGTCTCTTAAAATTATAACATCTTTACCTACTCTACCCTGTACACATGGAAAGACTTTCCCTTCATGTACAAAATCTTTAACCATTTCTATAACCTGCTCCTCAGAATTCTCTTGGGTAAATTGTGAACACATTCCCACTTCTTTACCTTTCACTGATTCTCCCTGTTTCACCTGTACATAGACCATTGGTTTCTCCTGTGCCTGAATCTCAGAACCCACAGTACTTTTACTTCCAGAACTTTTCTGTATACCAAAATTTCCCATAGATTTTTCTCCAAGCACACTGCTTCCTGTGCCCCACTTTATTACAATGAAAACACCTCAATTTTTGAATGTCACTTTTACCTTCAGCACTTTCCTTTTTATTCTGAGAAAGAACTTCCTGGGAATTTCCAGCTACTCCTTTTCCCTAAATACCTGCCTTCCTTTCACCTTCCCACTTTTTATCCTTTTCCAATTTGAAAGGGTGCTGAAAGAAAAGGTTTAGCCCTATGAACTAATTATAATCATCAGCTATCTCTGCTGCTTGTCTTACAGAAGCAACCCTCTGTTCCTCCACATGAGTTCTCACTACTGAAGGGATTGAATCTTTAAATTCTTCCAAAAGAATTACTTCCCTAAGAGCTGCATATGTTGTTTCTATCTTCAACACCCGTATCCACCTGTCAAAATTACTTTGTTTTACTTTTTCAAACTCAATATAAGTTTGCCCAGGCTGTTTCCTCATATTCCTAAATTTCTGTCTGCATCAGGAACCAACTCATATGCCTCAAATAGCCTTTTTCACCACATCATAATTCACCGACATTTCTTCTGATAGCAAAGCATATACCTCAAGTTCCCTACCTAACAACTTAGACTGTAATAATAACATCCACTTTTCCTGTGGCCATTTCAACTGTTTAGCTAGCTTCTCCAATGAAATAAAGAATGCTTCGATATCTTTATCCTCCAACTTTGGAAGAGCTTGTGCAAATTTAAACATCTCCCCACTGGGTTCTATTCTGGAGATAAATCCTCCCTCACCTACTGGCATCTCTTTTTTAACTGCCAACATTTTCAGTTGGAATTCTCTCTCTCTTTCTCTTTCCTCCTTCTCTACCTTCACAAATTCTAATTCCCTTTTAAAAGCCATTTCTCTGTCCTTTGCTTCTAATTCAAGCTTTTTCATTTGCAACTGAAGTCTCACTACCTCCAGCTATAACTCACTAGTGTCAGGTTTCACTTCCAATTCTAGACTCTGTGCTACACCTTTAATTATATCTGATTTCCTAGCCCCCTCAGGTAACCCCAATTTTAACTTATTTACCAACTCTGTTAACTTACTTCTGGTTATTTTCGCCAACCAAATCAAAGTTATCTCTTCTACTCCAAGGCAAGTATTAGCAATTGCCAAAGCCATCTTGCTGTCTTGACACTTCTAGACCACCTCACTGACCTCTGAATTCAAAGTGCTCCTCGTACTCGTAACTTTAAAATTCATCAATTCCAAATGAATGAAAGAATTAGAAATATTTTTATCCCAATGAGCCCCCAATTGTTATGAAACAGCCTTTCAATAAAGCTGAATTATTTAAAAATCCCAGAGGGAAACTTTAAACAACTGTCATAACCTATATTTTAGGTGGTATTTTTGAGTGGCAATTCTAAATTCAGGAATTAGTCCATCAGTTCTTGAGAGGTTTTATATTAAACTAAATGAAACATTTTATTAATTTACACAAGTTAAATATATGTACATGGCTACAAATTACTACTGTCGTAACGTTTAACAAATTCCCAAACTAATCTCCATTAAGGCAACAGCAACCCATAGACTTCACCAGACACCAAGCAAAGCATTTTCACCTTACAAATTCAAAATGAAGTTCTTTTCACTTTGGTTTCTGTGGAGATAGTTGTAGGCTTACAGCTACCTTGATCTTACATTGCTTCTATGCTCTGCACACACAAAACTGCTGAAGTTATATCTAGCACCACTCATTAAATGTAAAATCTCATTGTATCACTAGCCTCTTTGAACTCCACCTTTTCTAACAATGGCTTTATTGCTTGGTCTCTGCTAGATAGGTGCCAGACTTCACTTGCCTTCTTGAATGCTCTGTTCAAAAAATGCAAATGCACTCTACCTCTCTTACAACTCAAAACTAGTACACACCCAGACTAGCTGGTTTTAATTCAATTAAGACACACCCACAGACTAAACTCTACTTTAAAAGAAAAATATTTTCCAATATTATTTTAGACATTAATAGCTTCATGACACCAGCAACCACACTTAGTGCAACTCTGGCATGATTCCGAGTCATCTCAGGCACTGGAGCTCTGACATTTGCAGGTCTGTCACCCTTTGCCAGTATATTCTGCTGGCAACACAATGCCTTCACCTCCCTCTAACAGGCTGATGCTGTTTTCTCACCTTCATAGGCCCTTGCTCAGCAGCAGTTTCCACAACTTCCTGGACCACACGGTGCACCTGTCCTTGGCCCTTGTCCATCCTTCCCCTCCTTCTCCTCCTCTCCTCCTAACTGGAGGAAGAGCCTCCTCCAGAATGTACAAAGCCCATTCGGACACTGATCTCAGGGTCCAACATTGGGATGCAGAAAAATCACTTTACACCTATCGCTAGGTGCCCTTTGCTTACAAATAACTCCTGACGAAGGCTCAGAATGATTATTAAACTAACTTGCAGCACCAGCAAACTCTCCAACCTTCTCCAGCAGATTCTTCTGCTAACGTTAGCTGTAGTCCCACTTGCAGCCTTTATATCCACCTTTGCCATACACCCTGATACCTGGCTTGACTCCCTCTAAACGTTTTCCTGTTTCACCGAAATATTGTGTAAGTAGAACACCAGTCTGTTAGCTTGTTAACAAGCTCAATTGTCCTTTAAGTAGTTTCTTAAAAATAGAGGATGGGCCGATGATTTTGGTTCCTGCTTGACTTCCAAAATATCACTGGCCAATGTGATAATGTCAGGTCAGGGACCCAATGTCATCACATCAGATTTTACGCGTGCAAGGGACAGCAACATCCCTGCTTTCTCAACTTAAAATTCCCCCTTTTAAGTAGCTTTGACCACAGAATGGTGCTATGTTTATTGCTCATATCAACATAAATCCATTGCCCATGTTTAAAATATCATTGGGGATTATTGCTTGAACATTATTACCTAGCCCTGTAACATTGGGACAGTGAACAGTTAGTGTAGCAAACAATTTTAGACTTACTCTTGCCCATGTATATTCCAGGAGTTTTTTCAGTCAAAGCTTTTTGTACGTCAGAGATCCAAAGAGTACAGTGCCCACTTCGAAGGCATCTGGGACCTGTCTGAACAAGGCAAGCAACTGTGTAATTTCTTAAACAACCAGTTTGAAGGATTGTCAATGAGCAGCGTAGAATCTGAACAGGAAGCGTCAATTAGAAAAGGAATTCAAGGTCTTACGAGTATACAAGCATATGAATTCGGAGCTGGAGTAGGCTATTCAGCCCCTCATGCCTGCTCCGCCATTTGATAAGATCGTGGCTGATCTGATTGTGGTCTCTAATTTCTTGTCTACCCTATATACCCTTTGCCTCTCTTGTTAGTCAAGAATCTATCTAAATCAGCCTTAAAATCATTCAATGACCCTGCCTCCACCACGCTCTGGGGAAGAGAATTCCAGAGTCTAACGACCCTTTGAGAGAAAAAAATTCTCCTCATCTCTGTCTTAAATGCTTGTAAATTAGTTTATTCTCCCCCATAAGGGAAAACACCTTTTGTCAAGTCCCCCAGGATTTTATGGGCAGAATTTTTCAGTCAGCATGTGGGGGTGGGCCCGACACACAGACGCATAAAATGACGCGCAATGATGTCGGGCGTGCGTCGCCATGTCATCGCACAGTCCGGCGGTATTTCATTCGGCGGACAGGCACATACGCCAAAATGTAAACAGTCTATTAAGGTCATTAACAAAGCAATTATTGTAATTGTTAATGCTGTCCGTCCAACCGGCCTTCGCGTTTTTTAGGAAACCTCATCCACGAGTGTGGTAGTTAATTCCCACCTGAGCAAAGATTGCCATTAGGACTTCATAATATAATCAGACCTCGAGACGCATGTTTTAAGAAGGATCCCTGTCCAGCTTTGGGTGGGTGGCTGAGTACACGCACACATTTCCCATGCCTTTACACCCATTAAAAAAGTAACTAATGGGTACTTTGGAGAGTAAGATCATGGTTTTGCGATATCTACTCCAGGCAGGTCAGATTCTGCACTCAGAATGCACACTGATAGAATTGACCCTTTTGTCTGAGGCACAGTGGTGTACTCTGGGCTCTTTATCTACAAACTCAGAGGACAGACCTGCCCCATTTATGCAGGGTGCTCTCAGGAATAAAATGGAGTTTTTGGCGGCTTAGGTCCTCCAATGATTAGGAAGGCTCATATAGAAAATCAATTTCCCTCTAGGCAGAACAATTCTAACCAATACCCCCACTGGCAGACTCTCTGGGGGCACCCAGCTCCTGAGTTGGGTTCTGATGACAAAAGGAATCTGCTCCTATTTCTGTGGGTTTGGGCTGCTGATGTTGGTAGAACTCAAATGTCAACTGGTATGAATCAAAGCTTACATACAACCAATCCTTGAGATGGACACTGCACTGTTATCGATTCACATTGAACAAATGATATCAAACTGCTCTGCATATCACCGATTATAGTTCAAACAATTCAAATACGGTTTGCAAAATTCAGCAATATTTATTACCATTGTAAATATATGTTTCAGAAATATAAGGACATGAGCAAGCCATTCAGTCCCTCGAGCTTGGTCTGCCATTCAATTAGATTGTGGCTGAAATAACACTATGTGGGAGATAATGACAGAGATTTACTCTAAAAGTGCAGAAAGAAACAGCATCCTCACTCATATCTCTTTTCCTTGAGATTATACTGTACGCACAAAAACAATATCAACTGCCTGTTTCACAATATGGAAGGTTCAATAAAAGGAATATTTAAAAGTACTAAATAGTGTTAGGATAGGGCTTTCCAATCAATTATAAAAATTATTTCTTACTGCCTGGCACAGTAGCATTGGAGTTCATCAGCACAGTTTTAAACACAACAAGGGATAATATTTTTCTCAACTTTACTTACTTGAGTGAACTGGCACTGTATTTACAAAATCCATCCAACTGCTCCTGTTTTTAATTTCCTATCTCAAAAAAAACTGTTTAAATGATGCTTATTTGCTTTCCTATGTGCATAGTCAATATAAACCCCTAAGATGGTTGTGTGACCTTATTGTAAAGTATTTGCTTTGGAGAACAATTAATTCCTAGTGAATGTTTCACTGTATAACATAAATGACACCAATGTTTTTCTGATAATGGATTCTGATAATGGCAGTTATCTCGCATTTGTGCTCACAGCATCATAGTCACTGTTAGAAGTTAAGACAACTTATGACATGAACAATTGGAAATGGTTTAAACGTTCCATTTGTGAGTTATAAACCACATGCTTACTTTGCTTATATTGAGCCAAAAAATAGGTAGAATGATGGTTACTGGACCAGTAATCCAGAGACTGGCACAAATGATATGGAGACTTGACTGAGAGCCCAGAAATCTATTAAACTGTTGAAACAGCTGAGCCCCAGGGAAAACATTGCATGATTGACACCTCTGGCTCTCTGATCTCTTCTGTCGATTGCACAATGCTTATTTAGAAAAGATAAAGAGGTTTTCAAGTACTTGCAGTTTCTGCTATTGATAGTTCAAAGGCCTGGATAATTGACACTTTTATTGGCCTGTAGTCAAAAGGAGTTTTTCTTAAGAAAGTGGAAAGTTATTAATGAATTAATTTTCAAAAGTTTTTTTTTAACGCAAGCTATTGTCACTATAGGATTAATTGATTCTATACAATATTTAGTGGGTGAATGAGCGTGGAACTGCCATAGCTTAGCTTGGGTCATGAGGAGCCAAAGGGGGTGGATGGGGGGCATTAGGTACCATGGATGGGGTATGAGTGTGTGTGGGGGTGAAGAGGTGTGAGGAGTGAGGGATAGAGGGCCTACATTTTTCATTATAACTAGGACACAGTCACACAGGACCAAGGCGGGCATTTTAGACAGCCCGCCTCAGCACCTGGCAGCCCTTGTGACTTTTTCCCCTGAGGTGTACTCGCCTGACTGCAGCCCACCTTCCAGAATGAAATTCCAGTCCTTCCTGGCACTTTCTCCCAAGGCTGATGGGTCAAGCCGGGAATTTTCCCAATTTCTGTTACCCACCTCGAGGACGAAAATCCAGCCCATGAGTTCAACCTCCACCTTGGCAGCTGGGGAATTTAAATTCACTTAACTAAATAAATCTGGAATTTAAAACGAAAATAAATGTTGGTAATGGTTACCATCAAATTAATGGATTGTCACAAATGTCTTTTAGGGAATGAAATCTGTTGTCCTTACATAGTCTGGTCTATATTTTACTCCAGACCCGCAGCAATGTGTTGACCCCCACCTGCCCTCTGCAATGGTTCAGCAAGTCACTCAGTTGTTTCAAAAGCTGCAACCAGTGGTTTAAGAAGGCAGCTCACCACCACCATCTAACAGGTGATTAGGAATGGGTCTTGCCAGCGATACCCTCATCCTGTGAATGAATGAATTGCTTTAATATTCCAATTTCATATGCCGAGAGAGAAGGACTTTTCAATTGTGAGTGTTTTGGCTAATGTGCAAGAGCAAACAAGAAGTTCAGACCAGATAAGACTAATACGTCATTCCTTTTCCTGTCAGAAATAAAATTCTGTCTTCCTATATTTTCACAGCCTTCACACCATCAATTTATTATCTCTCATTGCCATGGTTGGATTATTATCTTATGCTTTATCCTTCACATGCCTGCCATTGCTGATTTCTATCTTCGTTCCAGCTTTTGCACTGGTCCCACATAGCTGACTTTGCCACTGAGTCCGTTATCTGCTGTGTTTTCTATATTTAATTCTTCCAAGGCTTGGCCAGTCCCTGGTAGAATGTATTCGTCTGGTCAGAATCTCAACAAGTGCATTGAAAATCATTGCAAAGGGATTTGGCAAATTAACAGCAATGGCATAAGGTGCCCCGTGAATCAAGTTCAGTTTAAAAGAGTTATAGAGGCTTCATTTTGAAAAGCAAGTCATCGAAAAATAGAGAACAAAGGGAGTTACTAAGGAAAAAGAGAAAAAACATAAATGAAATTCAGGGAGCTACTTAAAGGTGCTTCAGTAGGAAATAAATTAATCCCAAGCTGTTAGGCTATTTCTGCTACACAGCATGAATTGAATCCTATGTTAAACATCTGTATAATTAACTCTGAAGAAGATTCACAGAGACTTGATACACTAACTGTTTCTCCCTCCACAGACGCTGCCAGTCCTGCTGAGCTTTTCCAGCATTTTCTGTTTTTATTTCAGATTTCCAGCATCGGCAGTATTTTGCTTTTATCTGTATGCTTTAGTCTGGGAAATTTCAGTTTGTTTTAATACAGCTCCACATCTGATTTTATACATCAATCAACAAAAACTAATTTTGAAACACACTAGAGGGCACGAAACTCCTAGACAACATTCTTTCATCTTGTTTAAACCTTTGCCGTATATTGATTAAAGGTACAATTAACCATGAAAATGAAATTGAAACATGTTATAAAGATTCAATTCTAGCCAACATCAAAGATAATAGTATTATCTTTGGTGGTGCCACCAATTTCACTCCCTAGCCACAATATGAGTCTGAGCCAGACTGTTAACAACCATGGTGTCGTATTTGATCCCAAGGTGAGAATCTAACCACTTCCTCTCCCTATTTCCACTACTTACCTTTGCCTGACTCTGCTCCAGCTCATCAGCTGCTGGATCTCTCATCCATGCCTTTCTAGAATTCACTATTGCCTTCCATCTTCCAACCTCCACAAACTTAAGCTCATCCAAAACTCTGCTGCTCATAATCCTAATGCACACCTAGTCCCATTCACCTATTGTCCCTGTGCTCGCTGACATATATTAGCTCCCAGTTAACCAACATCTCCATTTTAAAATTCTCATCCTTGTTTTCTAATCTCTCGATGGCTGCACCCCTACCTATCTATTTAACCCCCTCCATCCCTCCAACCCTCTGAAACCATGTACCCACTGTACTCTTCCAATGCTGGACTCCTGCACATTCCTGATTTTAATCCCTCCAGCATTGACAGCTGTGCATTCAGTTGTCAAGGCCCTAAGCTCTGCAATTCCTTCCCTTCCCTAAACCCCTCCAGCTCTTGACCTTTCTTTCATCTTTTAAGGTGCTCCTAAAACCTACCGCTTTGACCAAGCTCTTAGTCATCTGTCCAAAGATCTCCTTATGTCGCTTGGTCTAAAGCTCTGTTTGATAATGTTCTTGTGAAGCACCTTGGGACTGTTTACTTGGTTACAGGTGCTACATAAACACAAGCTGTTGTTGCTGTATAAAGGTAGATGTCAGTGTATGTTATAATAGTTACTAATCAAAAGATTTTTTAAATATTTATAGTAATTGTAAGTTAAAGCATTTCTTGCTGTTATGGGGATCATGTGACTAAGCTCAGGGAAGCTTAGAGGCGGAGCCTTTTAGCCTTGAAGTCTGTAAATTAAGTTTACTGCTCATAAAAGTTGACACAGGAACATTGGCCACAGTGGTGAGAGGACACATCTTTAACTACCTCGGGAGGTGCCCAGCCATTGAGTTTGGAGAAAACTGCAGCTCAGTTAAAAACAGAAACAGGAGAAGCGATGCAGGTAAAAGGCATGACCTCTGTGCCCGTATCATACAGGTAACAGACAGCCCCGCTGCCAATAATTATTGTAACAGGAGAAGGACCTAGCCTCCTGGGCTATGACTGGTTAAAAGAAATCAAACTAAACTGGTCAGAAATTTTTCTGATCAGGACAGGGGAAATTCCAGAGTTGCTGAAAAAGTATGACAGGGTATTCCAAGATGAGTTGGGGAAAATCAAATGTCTACAAGCTAAAATATACGTGGACCCTAAAGCAACACCCCGGTTTTTTAAGGCAAGACCCGTGCCTTACGCCCTAGAAGAAAAGGTAGATGCGGAATTATGTCATATGGAGAAGTTAGGAATAATACAGCCAGTCCGATTTTCAGAATGGACAGCACCCATAATCCCTGTGCTAAAACTGAGCCAATCCACTCTCATCTGCAAAGATTATAAATTAACGGTAAACAAGGCTGCAAAATTAAACAAATACCCAATCCCAAAGATTAAAGATCTGTATGCTAAACTTGCAGGAGGAAGTCCTACGCTAAACTGGACATGAGTCATGTGTATCAACAGCTCGAGCTGGACAACACATCTAGATGTTGTGTCACCATAAATACGCACAAAGTGCTGTACCAATATACATGCCTACCCTTCAGTGTGTCCTCTGCCTGTGCAAATTTCCAATGAACCATGGAAAGCTTACTACAAGGGCTCCCTCAAGTTATAGTGTACCTGGACGATGTCCTAATCACAGGATCCACAGAGGATGTGGCAAACCTGGAAGAGGTTCTGAAGAGGTTTTAGATGCTGGCGTTGGTTTAAAATAAACAAAAGGCACCTTCCAAGCAAAGGAAGTTGTGTATCTGGAACATCGAGTGGACGCCCAAGGGTTGCATCCATTAGAGAAGAAAGTCAGAGCGATCAAGGAAGTGCCCTTTCCTGCTTACATCACAGAGCTCAAGTCTTTTTTAGGTGTGGTAAACTATTACAGTCAAATTTTGCCTAATCTATCCACAGTGTTAGCCACTTATTATTGAAGAAGAACCGCAGGTAGTCCTGGAAGGCACAACAAGAGGAAGCCTTCACATGAGTTAAGAAGCTTTTACACTTGTCATGTCTGCAAGTGCATATTGACCCATTGGTACTCGCTTTACCATAAAACCATAAGACATAGGAGCAGAAATTAGGCCATTCGGCCCATCGGGTCTGCTCCGCCATTCAATCATGGCTGATAAATTTCTCAACCCCATTCTCCCACCTTCTCCCTGTAACCTTTGATCCCCTTACCAATCAAGAACCTATCTATCTCGGTCTTAAATACACTCAATGACCTGGCCTCCACAGCCTTCTGTGGCAATGAATTCCATAGATTCACCATTCTCTGGCTAAAGAAGTTTCTCCTCATCTCTGTTCTAAAAGGTCTTCCTTTTACTCTGAGGCTGTGTCCTCGGGTCCTAGTCTCTCCTACTAATGGAAACATCTTCCCCACGTCCACTCTATCCTGGCCTTTCATTATTCTGTAAGTTTCAAGATCCCCCCTCATCCTTCTAAACTCCATCGAGTATAGACCCAGAGTCCTCAAACGTTCCTCATATGTTAAGACTTTCATTCCTGGGATCGTTCTCGTGAACCTCCTCTGGACCCTCTCCAGGACCAGAACATCCTTCCTGAGATACAGGGCTCAAAATTGCTCACAATATTCTAAATGTGGTCTGACCAGAGCCTTATAAAGTCTCAGCAGCACATCCCTGCTTTTATTTTCTAGTCCTCTCGAAATAAATGCCAACATTGCATTTGCCTTCCTAACTACTGAGTCAACCTGCAAGTTAACCTTAAGAGAATCCTGGACTAGAACTCCCAAGTCCCTTTGCACTCCAGATTTCTGAATTCTCTCCCCATTTAGAAAATAGTCTATGCCTCTATTCTTCCTACCAAAGCACATGACCTCACACTTTCCCACGTTGAATTCCATCTGCCATTTCTTTCCCCATTCTCCTAACTTGTCTAAATCCTTCTGCAGCCTCCCCGCCTCCTCAATACTACCTGTCCCTCCACCTATCTTGTATCATCTGAAAACTTAGCCAGGATGACCTCATTTCCTTCATCTAGATCAGTAATGTATAAAGTGAAAAGTTGTGGTCCCAACACTGACCCCTGCGGAACTCCACTAGTCATCTGCCGCCATCCTGAGAAGGACCCCCTTATCCCCACTCTCTGCCTCCTGCCAGACAGCCAATCTTCTATCCATGCTAGTACCTTGCCTCTAACACCATGGGCTTTTATCTTACTGGGCAGCCTCCTGTGCAGCACCTTGTCAAAGGCCTTCTGGAATTCCAAGTACATAACATCCATTGGCTCTCCTTTGTCTAACCTACTTGTTACCTCCTCAAAGAATTCTAACAGAATTGTCAGGCATGACCTCCCCTTCATGAAACAGTGCTGACTTTGCCCTATTTTACCATACACTTCCAAGTATTCTGAAATCTCATCCTTAATAATGGACTCTAAAATCTTACCAACGAGGTCAGGCTAATCAGCCTGTAATTTCTCGTCTTTTGCCTCACTCCCTTCTTAAACAGGGGGGTTACATTAGCGATTTTCTAGTCCTCTGAGACCCTCCCTGACTCCAGTGATTCCTGAAAGATCACCACTAACAGCTCCACTATCTCTTCAGCTATCTCCTTCAGAACTCTTGCATCTCCCTCCGGAGTGGGAGCAGTAATGTCACACAAGATGGAGGATGGATCTGAAAGATCAATATTGTGAACCTAAATGGGATTAAGTGCATCAGAACAGCAATGTATCATCCCTCATCCAATGGGTTAGCAAAGGTTTTAAACCTTTAAAACAGACATGAAGAAATGAACAGAGGAAACATTAGAAACATGAATTTCAAGATTTCTGTTCAGCTATCACACAACTCCTCATGTGACCACTGGTTTAACACCTTCAGAATTGCTAATGAAGTGCCGACTTCATACAAGATTGAGCCTAGTATTTCCTAATTTAGAGGGGAAGATGGAGAGAAACCAGGGTAATCAGAAAGTGAATCATGGCGTTCACAGTAAAGGCGGAGAGTTTACTGTGGAAGAGACAGTTTTTGAGCAAAATTTTACAACTGGACCAAGATGGATCCCTGGTACAATCATATCTGAAACAGGACTTTGATCTTATCAAGTAGAAATGGAAAACAGGATTGTTAAGAAACATGTGAATCATCTCAGAAGCCGAGAAACCCCCCAACAATCAGCTAATCCACCTGAAATCGAAGTTGAAACTTCGACCCCTGAGGCACCAGATCGACAAAGAATAGACACACTGGATGTCTCTTTTGATCTAAATAATTCTGAATTGCCATTGTCTAGCGAACTCCCCAAAGCTGCAGCTCCTGTTCAAGTCAATTCAATGTAATAACCTCCAGTTGTAGAGTTGTGTCGCTTTACTCAAATCCGAAAACCTCCTCAAAGACTGAATTTATAATGACATAAACTGTATATAATTGTATATAATATGGGTCAAGATGTTTTTATAAATAAGAAGGTAAAACAAAATTGAAGGGGGAGGAATGTAGTAATTGTAAGTTAAACCATTTCTTACTGTTATAGGGATCATGTGACTGTACAGACGAATCAGCCCTAAGCACGGGGAATCTTAGGGGTGAAGCTTTTTAGCTTTGGTCTTGGAACAAGCTTGTCGCCTCACCAGGAGTCTGTAAATAAAGTTTACTGTTTCTTACAAGAAACCTGCCCAGCACTCCAAGTTTATTTCAATAATCCATTGACTGATTGGACAGAATTATCTGGCTGCTGGGCGGGCGGGCCCAACCCAATCTCCGGCGGGTGGCGGTGGGGGGGGGGTGGGGCGATTCCCCTAAAGTGAGAGTGCGCTCTTTCCCGCATGTGCATGGAAGTGCGCACATCTCCCTGAGGCTAGGTGCTGCCTCAGGGAGATCGCTGACAGTTTTAAAAATATAAAAAATAAAGAAAAACAGTTCCTTAACATGTCCCCCTCACGTGACAATGTCACACGAGATGGGACATGTTCATAATTTACATAATAAGTTTATTAAACTTTTTTAAACCCTGCATGAAACCTTATCCCACTGGCGGATGAGGTTTCATGTTTTTTCTATTCCCCGCCAAGTCTCCTGGCCGACCACCAGCCTTAAGGTTGGACGGGCAGGTCCTTTAATTGTTTCAATGATCCTGTCAATGGCCTCAATTGGCCATTGACTGGTCGGCGGGCCCACAGCTAATTTTGCTATGCTCCCGCCTTCCTGAAAATTTAAATGGGGCGGGATGATGTCAGAGGTTCCCCCCACTGTCATTCCGCGTCATTTTACACGTCGGCGAGCAGGCCCCGCCCCCTGCTTGCCGACAGCAAAATTCTGCCCATTTTGTTCTTAATCCACTTATAGGGCAAGATTTTCGGGTCATTGGGCAGGCATGGCGGGCATGCCTAGTAGCAGCTGGGAAACGGTCTGCCACCCGCGATTGGCCCCCGACGGTGATTTTACGGTGGCCAATTAAGGGCCAGCCAGCGTGAAGCACACACTGAAAGGCTCAGCACTGCCAGGGTGGGGGGGCCAGGAGGAGGACAAGCGCTGAAGTCTGCGCAGTCGCACTGAAAGCTCCCTGAAGGCAGAAAGCTACCTCAGGGAGCTGAAGAATTTTAAAACCAAAAATAAAGATTGGGAAATTCTGAAAGAAATGTCCCCACAGAGGATTCACTCACATGAACATATACATAATAAAAATTATGTCAAAACATTTTTTTAAAGAGATTAATGAATGTCGGAAACCTCATCCCGCCCGTGGATGAGGCTTCCTCAAAAATGCAAAGGCCGCCTGGCTGATTCACTCGCCCACTGACCGTAAGGTTGGCCGGGCAGCAAAAAATCTCTCTTAACTAATACTTTAATGGCCTTAAATAGTCATCTTAATTGTCAGCGGGCACATCACCCGACTCTCACGCGCGCCCGCTGACTGAAATATGGCACAAGTGCACGATGACGTTCGGACGCTCGCCCGACATCATTGTATGCTATTTTATGCCCAATCAGGTCGGGTATGTGCCTGCCCGCAGGAGCTGCCCATAAGGTTTTTACTGTTCTCGAAATTCGATGCACTCACTGCTGAATCAACATGTAACACTGCAGCAGTCAGGGTTGGATTGTATTTTTTGACAGTGGATGTGGTTGTTGGAACTTTAGGAATATCAGAGTGGATACTTCTTCACATGATCTAAGCAGAACAGAGTGGCCATTCCCAGCTCTGAGATCGAATGATTTTTAATGCAACAATTTAAACCGTGAGCATGATGCAAATTAATAAGATAAACCAATAGTGGCACCTCAGACTGGTGATTTTTATTGCCTTCTGCTAAATGCCAAATAAAACATGCAAGAGTGATTGGAGGAATAAATAGATCACAGAATTTACATTGTTATATCATGTAGAAAATAGTTTTAATACCTTGCAAATTCTATAGGATCCTATCCAACTGTATAAAATCAAATCCTAGTAAAGTTAAAGCATAATTTGAAAGCACCAGTACTTATAATAGTTTTCCCAAGCAATAGGCAGGAGATAAGCTCCTCATTATCCCTGTAACCTCCTCCAGCCCCACAATTCTCCAAGCTCTCTGTTCTCCGCCAACTCTGAACTCTTAATAGCTCCATCATTGGCAGCCGTGCTTCAACTTCCTAAACCCTTAACTCTAGAATTCCTTCTCTAAACTCTCGCTCTTCCTTTAAGATGTTCTTACCTCTTTGACCAATCTTTTCTCATTACATCTCTTTTTGTGGTTCGGTGTCAAATTTTGTTTGATAACATTCCTGTGAAGCACCTTAGAAAGTTTTGTTGCCTTAAAGGTGCTGTGTAAATCCAAATTTTTATTGCTTTTTTAGCGTGCCTTTCCAGCATCAGTCATTGGGAGAACATTTTGATTTTCTCAGTCAGCATTGATATTGCTGTTTGTTTGCTCACAGCTCAGATAATTGGCATGGACCAGTCATGCTGCACAACAACGTCTGTTGCAAAAATATCAATACCTTGACAATGATCAGGGCTGACCCGCCTATTGGAAAACAGCCTCTTTGCCTCATTCTAAACCGAAAATCAGAAAAAAATGTCAAATTGTAAACTAGTTGTCAGGGGTTAACAATGGAACAGATGAACAATATGTAATAATCCACAGTGCAGGCCAGATTTTAAATGTTATGCAGTAAATATAGTAGTGCATTAAATATATTATAACATGTGTGTTTCTGCTACTGATTAAAACTTAAATGTCAAGCACATGTTGCCAAAAAGAGACTCTTCATTTGAACAGCTTCCTTTTAAAACCACGCCCATACATCCTAATGGACTCTGCCAACACTTTGGGCCTCTCCCTGGCACAAAGTCACAGCAATTTTTGAGGCCCTGCCACCAAGAATATTTGGACCCTCCCATCCCCCCCTCCGCCCCTCCCCCCCCCCACCCCCACCCCCATATTACCACACACAAATCTTCTGCCCAATGGCCCCCTTCTTGAAACACAGACATTGAATGAAATGGCCAACGGTCAAGAGGTTTACAGCAGTTGCCTGCTTTCTGTTTTATACCACGCCCAACTTTCTTTTCTATTAAAGGTGACGAAAACCTAAACAGGCAACCTGCAAAAAATTGTCACAAGCCCCACGGCTCACTCCATAGTGGGCCTGGGGCCTCAAGGACAAATCACTGGCAAACTGCCAGTGTCAACCCAACTTGGGCAGCCTCCCTGGCCAGCAGTGGCCTTGAGAAAGGAAAACTGAGAGGAGATGGCATCCAGGTCCTTATTCTGAACCCTGAGAGCTGTAATTGATGCAGATACAAGCAGCTTTTTGTAATGAGTGTCCCCAAAGCATCAAAACATAAATGTAAAATTAACAAATCTGAAGCAAAATTTGAGATCAAAATTGAATAAATAAAATAGATGCCTAAATACAACAATTATTTTAGGGTCGATTAATATATTTATATTTACAAGAATGAGGATTATAATAAGCATAGATAGAGATAATCAAGTTCTATGGGCAATGATAAGTTCTGAGCTGCTGAGTCGATAGAATTGAAAGTCCAAGAAAGGGAGCTGGCTTCGGACACTGAAGTCGATTGCTGCCAATGAGCAGGAAAACTTGGACCAACCAGTCTATTTTTGAGTGTGAGAGTAGAGAAGCAAGTTCATAGAATTGGCATTAGGAAGAAAAATAAAGCTTTCAAAACCACCAAGCCATCCATTACTGTACATCCAATATCCATTCAATTAACCTGTCTACTGCCTGTACAAATAAGAAATGGCTATTGAAAAGACTGTGCACCTTTGGTATTTAAGTGATTTTATAAAGGTGTTTAATGGAGCTGATCAAGTTAGATTTGAGATATTCTGTAAACTAACAAGAAAGAAAGGGAGAATGAGATGAAAAAGAGTAGAAAAAAGAATGGCAAATAAAAAGGAAACTCTTCATTGTAAAAATGCACCAGTGGTAACAGTTCTCATTAGAGGAAGGGTCAAGAATCAAAAGACACAGATTTAAAGTGTTTGGCAAAAGAACAAAGGTGACATGAGGCGGCCTTTACACTTTTCATCAAACCTCATCCAAGGGTGGGATGAAATTTCTGTTATGAAGTAAAATAAAAATAAATCTCTGTGGACAGCATTTTTATCAGTTATATTTCCAAGTCATTGTTTGTGATGCATGGACATTTTTTGCAGCTTTTAAAACCTTTATTTTAGCATTTTCAAGTCTGCAGCTCCCCGAGGCAGCCGTCTACCTACAGGGAGCTTTCTCGCAGTGCTCACCCACACCCACAGGAGCATCATCACCCGCTCTGTTCCCACCTCCACCCCAGCAGCGCTGAGCGTTTCAGCGCGTGTTTCATGCTGGCTGGCTGTTAATTGGCCAGCCAGTGTGAAATCGCGGTCGGGGCCAATCGCAGTCGGGGGCCCATTTCCCAACCGCTTCCGGGCCTGTCGATCGCACACGCCCAACAAAGGTAAGATTCAGGCCCATATTTCTGAAAGCTGCATATCCCTGCAATTTCATGCCTTTTCTCCCCATTTGTCAAGAGACATGCATTCCAGAGTTGCAAATGTTTTGCACTTCCTCAGTACATCCCTAGTTCCAGGGAAATATTTTAATATCTCAAGAATAAAAAGAAGCAGCAAATGGGGTTCAAGGGGGAAAAAATGGTAAAAAGGCAAAATTAATGGCTCTTTACTTGAATGCACATGGTATTCAGAACAAAATAAATGAACTAACGGCACAAATAGAAGTTAATGGGTATGACCTTATAGCTATTATGGAGACATGGTTACAAGGAGATCAAAACTGACAACTAAATATTCAGGGATTTGTGACTTTTCAAAAAGACAGGCAAGAAGGAAAAGGTGGTGGGGTAGCTTTGTTAGCACAAGATGGAATAAGTACGATAGCAAGAAATGATCTTGGATTGGAAGATGTGGAATCTATATGGGTGGAGGTAAGAAATAACAATGGGAAGAAGACACTGGTGGGTGTAGTCTATAGGCCCCCTAACAGTGGCTATGCTGCCAGACAGAGAATAAATCAGGAATCAATAAGGGCATGTAAAAAAGGCAATATATTAATCATGGATGACATTAATCTCCATGTAGATTGGGAAAATCAAATAGGCAGAGGTAGCAATAATCAAGAAGTCACAGGGCAGAATTTTACAGCCCCGTTTCGGTTGGGACAGGGCCGTTAAATGTGGCAAGACATTCTAAATGTCATTGGCTTCGGCAGGAACGTAAAATCCCACTGCCCTAAAATTCTGCCCATAGAGTGTTCTTGGGACAGTTTCCTAGAACAATGTGTTGTGGATCCAACCAGGGATCAGGCTATTTGGATCTGGTAATGTGTCATGAGGCAGGTTTAATAAATGATCTCAGAGTAAAAGACCCCCTAGGAAAAACTAACCATAACATAGTGAAATTTAGCATTCAGTTTGAGAGTGAGGAACTTTGTTCAGAAACAACTGAACTAAACTTAAGTAAGGGTAATTACAAAGGAATGAGGGCAGAGTTGGCTTGAGTAGACTGGGAAAGGAGTTTAGTAGAAAAGATGGTTGATGAAAATGGCAAACATTTAAGAAAATAGTTCATGACTCACAACAAAAAAAATCCCAGCGAGGAAGAAGGATTGTAGGAAGGGGGTAAACCAACCATGGTTAACCAAGGAAGTTAAGGATAATATTAAAGTGAGAGAAAAAAAACATACAATGTAGCAAAGATTAGTGGTAAGCCAGAGGATTGCAAAATTTTAAAAACCAACAGAAGATGACCAAAACAAATAGAGGGAGAAAATAAACTTTGAGGGTAAACTAGCAAGTAATATAAAAACAGACAGTAAGAGCTTCGTTAAATATATAAAAAGAGAGAGGCCAAAGTCAATATAGGCACCCTTAGAGAATGAGGCTGGGGGAATAATAACGGGGAACCAGGAAATGGCAAAGAAGTTGAATAAATACTTTGCATCAGTCTTCATGGTAGAAGACACAAATAGCATATCAAAAATGCTAAATAATCGAAGGGCATTGGTATATTCCATCTGAGGTACCGGATACAGTTAGCAGTGACACAACACAAGTCTATCAACTCTCTGTCACTCAGGTTATGACAGTCAGCTGATCAACCAAGGATCTCCTGGTTCATGGTTTGGCCACTTCTGAGAAAACACCCAGCTCTTTAGCATCTCTGAGCTTTAACTTAGCTTTCCAGGTTTAAGACCTTTTTAGTCAGTCCACACATTGCCTCCAAGAACTCCTGCCTCCTTACTGCCAAATAGAAATGCTCACCTCTTCTTCAGAGTGATTTGCTTCTTTTCCTCACAAGAATTTTCTGTGTTCCTCTCTCTGTCTCTGTCTGCTTTCTATTTGTGTCTGCATCTGTGCTTTCTCCCTCCAGCTCATTTGCTTGCAGCTCTTCTTTGTGTCTGCAGCTCTCCTTTGTGCCTGCCAGCCACATGACTTCTTTCTTAACTTCATGTTGATATTGTTTCCAGGTCACATGGACCAGTATTTCTTATTATGCAAGAAAATTAGAATTGATCACTTTACAATTGATGCAAATGCTTAAACGTCACTTTCAAACATTCTTAAAACAACACCAGGTTCCATAGACCTTTTAAAGAAATTACAAATTTTCCTTACTGTACTGCTTCTGGGTCAAAAGTCATCACAACATGTCTTTTACATACATCTGAAAGAGCAAGTGTTGTTTTAACACCATATCTGAAAGGCTACACCTGAAAGAGATTGTAAGACAGACTCTGACTGCTGCACTGTAATATATGCATCTACATTAATGGTGATGACTAAATTATAGTAGTAACTTGGCTGTGGCTCAGTGTTAGTGCTCTCACCTCAGAAGGTTTTGTATTTTTTTCATTCAATCACAGGATGTGGGCTTCACTGGCTGGGTCAGCATTTTTATTGCCCATCCTTACTTGCCCTTGAGAAGGTGATGGTGAGCTGCCTTCTTGAACCGCTGCAGTCCACGTGCTGTAGGTACACCCACAGTGCTGTTAGGATTTTGACCCAGCGACAGTGAAGGAACGGTGATATATTTCCAAGTCAGGATGATGAGTGACTTGGAGGGGAACATCCAGGTGGAGGTGTTCCCATGTATCTGCTGCCCTTGTCCTTCTAGGTGGTAGTGGTCGTGGGTTTGGAAGATGCTGTCCCACTCCAAGACTTAAGAACATGACCAGCACTAGCATTGAGCAATTGCTGCACCATAATGCTACCTTTCAGAGAAAAGGTCAAATCATGGCCTCATTTGCTCTTTCAAATGGGTGTAAAATTTTTAAGCAAGAGCAATTGGTGTTCTGTTTAATAATTATCAATCAAGCAAATCACCAACAAACTGATTACCTAGTCATGATCTAATTGTTGTTTGAGGGACCTTCCTGTGTACAAATAAACTGTCACACTTCCCTGCAGCACAAGAGGGATCGTATTTCAAAACCATTTAATTGGCTGTAAAGTGCTAAATAAAAGACAAGTTCCTTCTTTCAAAGCCACAGAGAATTATCTCCCTTGTATAGATCAGGGCTCAAACTGCAACATGTTTCAGTTAAGGTGTGACCACCTGAGGTGCCCTGTGCTTTATATCTCAGCTGTCCTGTCCAAGTGAAATCAGATGGTGACTTTATTTCAGATTATTTTGATTAAGGGGATATTTTTACCACTTTTGCGTGATTGAACTTGAAATCATGTGAAGATGTATTGACATCTGATGCAAACATTGAGTTGGCCCTTTTTTATCCCTGGAGAGCCATCTGTTTATCCAATATGTTCCAGAACATTAGATTTATTACTCAAGGGGCCAGTATTCTAATGGTGTTAAAGTCGATTTCTGCCCACGACTCCCATGTTCTTGTCAAATGCTTGGAGTTCCTGCCAAAGTGAGCTTTTTTTTGTTGGGTGATTATGATCTTGTTGTTTACATTGATTTTACATCACTCAATCGGTCCGGAATCATGCAGAGCCATATTTTACACTGTGCCCTGTGCCACTGATCCATTACGTTTTAATCTGCAACACTTTACTCAATCTCTCTCTCAATTTTAGTTGTCTGGATCTTCCTAGTAAGTGACTGAACATAGTCTCCTTGTATTCTATTGCAATAGGTTTGTATTCATTCCCTTACCAGGACATCATATGCTCTAACTTCAATTCATAGTTTATTTCAGTCTGTCATTGCACTTCAGTTATCACTGCTATAACAGAGA
The DNA here is from genome assembly GCF_017639515.1 of Carcharodon carcharias. Classification (NCBI taxonomy): domain Eukaryota; kingdom Metazoa; phylum Chordata; class Chondrichthyes; order Lamniformes; family Lamnidae; genus Carcharodon; species Carcharodon carcharias. The sequence continues at coordinate 109,332,819 of NC_054468.1, read as the reverse complement.
GACAAGATTAGATAAATCTCCTCTGTGACTTAGTAGAGCTCTTTCCTCTATCAGTAGGTCATAGGTTTAAGTCCCTTGTGAGGCACTAACACTCCCCAATGCTGACTGAATGCTGTATTTCTGATCAGATGTTAAATTGAGGCTCCATCTTCCCTCCCACATAGACCTAAAATATTCCAGGACTCAGAAAACAACAGGGGAGTTCCCTCTGGTGCTCTGGCTAATGTTTATCCCTCAACCAACATCACTAAAATAGGTTAGCTGGTCATTACCTTGTCTCAGCTCACCTTGCTGTGTACAAACTGTCTGTCACGTTTCCCTAGATTACAACAGTGACTACTCTTCAAAAGCATTTCATTGGCCATAAAGAGCTTATCCTGAAATTGTGAAATATTCCTTCCCTTCATATTGACTAATCAATATCTTTCTTAGCAGAAAGGAATAAATGAAGCTGCCTAAAATATATTTTAAAATATTGACATTAATTTGCTGAGCAAAACAAACGCATTTTGCATTGTCGCTGTCTGAATGGAACAGCCTCACCTCTGATAATTCTTCAGTTGCTACAGAATCTAATACAAATGCATCTGGTGGTACCTCTAATCTTCCTACCTCAATGAATATCTTGATGCCAATTGTTGAGGCAACAATTCCTCAAACACTGAGCATCCATTCATATACTTGAGCGTTGGCAGTCTGACGCATTTTTCCATCTTCAGGGAAGGTGTACAGGCCAAGGTGTCTCATACCTTCACGATAAGTACCAAGAACAGTCTACTAACTGCTATAAGGAGTGCCAGAAGAGATTGCTGAAGTCCCCAGGTATGATGGCCAATGTTGGGTTTATATTACAGGAGTGCTCCTCCTTCACTCCTCCATCTCCTCATCCTCTCAAGATGCTGACTCTTACTGAGGTACATATCCACCAACGTGTAATCCAGTAATTTGCCTGAAAGGATTTTGTTTTTGTGAGTCTGTAGCTGGCTATCAGATATTGAAAAGAAAGACTTGAATTTATATAGCACCTTTCAGGATGTCCCAACGTGCTTTAGAGCCAATAAAGTACCTTTGAATTATAGTCACTTATGTGTTTTACAATTTCAGGATAAGCACTTTACGGCCAATGAAGTGCTTTTGAAGAGTAGTCACTGTTGTAATCTAGGGAAACATGACAGACAATTTGCACACAGCAAGGTGAGATGACATTGCAGTCGTGCCTGTTCTTGACCTCCTCTCAATGACCACACCCCCACACACACACACCCCCCCCCACCCCACACACACACACACACACACACACACACACAGACACACACACACACACTTGGCTTCAGATTTTCACTATGGTAATCAAGTGATTGGGACTCTGGCTAATTTTTCTCCACTACCCAACTCAAAAACGCTGAGGCCAATTGCATCACCCAAAACCTTGCCAAGTTGTGTTCAGATAACTAATAACATACTGTGAACCCAACCTGGAAGCCTGTGTTCTGAATGATTTTGTGACTCATATAGTACAGTTATAAGATGGTAAAGGAAGCAGGCTTCCAACTAGAGTGCAGTTCCAAGAGTGATCTGAGATTAATTATCCTACTCCATCAAGCAATAGCAGATGTCCTTGTTCCACTCTACCATGAGATTTCCAGTTACCCACATGTTGTACTTATGATGATAATGGTGAAGGGTAACTTTTCATGTGGTATAGGATAATATTTCTCGAGGATTCCTGGACTATGCTGCTCTAACCTCAGCGGAAATTTGACGGAAACCCTGTTTTCATGAATGGATGGGGTTGCTGCTGTAGCTATGACAGTGTAGTAGGAGAACGCCCCAGGGAAGTTCCCTTCCCTGGTTTCTGCTACAAAGCAACAGTCAGCTTCAACTTACTGCCACGAATCAGACATGTCAATAGTGCAGCAAAATTGATAGATTTGTGCACAATTGCTGTCGCCAGCATTCCTCTCACTGATCCGCTATTCCGTTTTTTGTTGGGCTGAGTCTTCCGAAGAGTGACAACCTTTGGATTGCCACTGCTCAGAGGATAGAGATGAGAAGATATTTCTTCTCTCAGAAAATCGCAAACCTTTGGAACTCTCTTCCCCAGGGAGCGGTGGAGGCAGGGTTATTGAATATTTTTAAGACAGAGGTAGATAGATTCTTGGCTAACAAAGGAGCCAAAGGTTATCGGGGGCTGGTGGAATATGCAGTTGAGGCCACAATCAGATCAGCCATGATCTTATTGAATGGCGGAGCAGCCTCAAGGGGCCGAGTGGCCTACTCCTGCTCCTAATTTGTATGTTTGTATGATCTGTGTCCAAGTTCATAAAAGCTTTGTCCAGCTTCTGAGGATTAATATACTCCACACTGGGGTGGGGGGGCCTGCAATTTTAACCCAATGTGCCAGTCAGGAAATTGATGGGACTGGACGGAATGATGAATTTACACCTCGCCTGATTAAAAACGCACCCCTCCGTGTTTCTTTGTATTAAGACCCAGAAGCTTAATGTGCTGTATTTATGTTTAGATGATGATGTTTGGCTCACTGTTGTATATAGGTGCACCTATCGTATTCACTGTTGTATATAGGTGCACCTATCGTATTCACTGTTGTATATAGGTGCACCTATCGTATTCACTGTTGGTCACAATCTGTGAGGGTCAGTTTGGTAATTATATTATGCAGCCCAAGTCAGATTTTGACAGTATTTGCTGTCCTTTCTCATGCTTTTATTATGAAGATAAATCTGGCAACTGCTTTCCAATTCAGGTCGCTTACCCTCTAGACGACACTGTTAGTGGAAATGTATTTTAAAAATTTGTCCTGCTTCTTTCAGCAATCCTGCATGCGGTTTTCATTTTTATTCTCCAAACATTGCTGTCATCCTGATCTCTTTATTTTTAACAGCCTGTGAGTTTACCTGAACATAAAAAACTACATAAAATATTCCCACTTCCAATTCAAGTCAAATTTACACTAAAATCCCTTCAACTTGGCAAAACTTCACCATGTGAGAATATTGTTCAACTGTTCTTACATATTTCTACACCTAGGGAACCCAGTGACTTCAGCCTCTTGACAGGCTGCTGCAGATTGCAAGGAAATGCTTTTATGTAACATAAGGGGTGAGAAGGGATGAAATTGGTCTTGAGAAAAATGTATACGAGCATATCGCCTCTTTCTCCACATTCCTGCCTGATTTCCTTTCATTGACATCGACGCCAAACTGCAACATCAATTCACTGTTGCCCATCTTTCACTATTGTCCCAGGTTAAATTCTCCCTTATTTTTCCTAACATATACATATCCTAATCAAGTCTACAAACATTTCACTTGACGCAGCTTAGCAATTTTAGCGCATATAAGAAAGGTAGGACCAATTTTAACCCATCCAGCCTGTCGGGAAACTGACGGGATCAGGTGCAATGCTGGTTTCATGCCCAGCTGCATTTTATGTGGAGAAAGAGGCGAAACGCTCGTGTCCACTTTTCTCAGGAGCAATTTCATCCCTTCTCACACCTTATGCCCAGACTACTTCGTCATGTTACATAAAAGCATTTCCTTGCAATCTGCAGCAGCCTGTCAAGAGGCTGAAGTCACTGGGTTCCCTATGTGTAGAAATGTGTAAGAACAGTTGAACAATATTCTCACATGGTAAAGTTTTGCCAAGCTGAAGGGATTTTAGTGTAAATTTGACTTGAATTGGAAGTGGGAATATTTTGTGTTGCTTTTTATGTTAAGATAAATTCACAGGCTGATAAAAATAAAGAGGTCAGCATCCCATGGGCTCCCCACCCGGTGAGTTGAGATTCATTCAGCCTCATGAACCAAAATCCTGGAACTCCCTCCATAACAGCACCGTGGGTGTACCTACATCACTGGCAGCCAATCAAGAAGATGGCTCACCACCACCTTCTCAAGGGAAATTAGGGATGGGCAATAAAGAGATAAAAACAAAACACTGCAGATGCTGGAAAGCCAAAACAAAAACAGAATTACCTGGAAAAACTCAGCAGGTCTGGCAGCATTGGCGGAGAAGAAAAGAGTTGACGTTTCGAGTCCTCGTGACCCTTCAACATAACTGGGTGAATCCAAGGAGAGAGATGAAATATAAACTGGTTTAAGGTGGTGGAGGGAGGGGGGAGAGAAGTGGCTCCAACAACTCATTGACACCAACACCCATCTAGGACCCTCCACCCGTGCCTGTCCCTCCGTCCCCACCCCATCTTCCAATCCCAGCCCCAGCCGTGTATTCACTATACCCCCTGACCTACCCCTCTCCGACGCTGAACGTTCAGTGCTCAGCAAAGGACTTAGTTTCATACCCTTACGCCCTCATCTCAATGAATTTCGGACTCGGCACGATGCTGAACTCTTCTTCCGCCATCTTCGTCTCCGGGCTCACTTCTTTGGGCAGGAGTCCTCTCCCTGTTCAACGGATCCTTTTACCCACCTCCAATATTCTCCCTCCATCTGGACCCCTCCCTCTGTATTCTTACCTTCTCTTGATCTTTTCACTGAGAACTGTCAGCGCGACATTAGTCGTCTCAATTTCTGTGCTCCTCTCACCCATTCTAACCTCTCTCTGAACTTACTGCACTCCATTCTCTCAGGTCCAACACCAACATTGTCATCAAACCCGCTGACAAGGGTGGTGCTGTTGCTGTCTGGCACACTGACCTCTACCTCGTGGAGGCTGAGCGTCAACTCGCAGACACTTCCTCCTACCTCCCCCTGGACCATGACCCCACCACTGAACATCAAGCCATTGTTTCCAGGACTGTCACTGACCTCATTTCCCCTGGAGATCTTCCTCCCACAGCTTCCAACCTGATAGTCACCCAACCTCAGACAACCTGCTTCTACCTCCTACCCAAAATCCACAAACAGAACTGTCCCAGTAGACCGATCATGTCAGCTTGCTCCTGCCCCACGGAACTCATTTCGTGTTATCTTGACTCCCTTCTCTCTCCCCTTGTCCAGTCCCTTCCCATCTACATCCGTGATTCCTCTGGCACCTTATGTCATATCAACAATTTCCAGTTCCCTGGCCCCAACCGCTTCCTCTTCACCATGGATGTCCAATCCCTCTACACCTCCATCCCCCAATAGGATGGTCTGAGGGCCCTTAGCTTCTTCCTCAAACAGAGGCCCGAACAATCCCCATCCACCACTACTCTCCTCCGTCTGGCTGAACTTGTTCTCACACTGAACAATTTCTCCTTCCTCCAAATAAAAGGTGTGGCTATGGGTACCCGCATGGACCCCAGCTATGCCTGTCTCTTTATGGGGTATGTGGAACATTCCTTGTTCCAGTCCTACTCCAGCCCCCTTCTACAACTCTTTCTTCGGTATGTCGATGATTACTTCGGTGCTGCGTCATGCTCTCGTTGGGACTTGGAAAAATGTATTAATTTTGCTTCCAATCTCCACCCCTCCATCATTTTCACATGGTCCATCTTTGACACTTCCCTTCCCTTCCTTGACCTCTCTGTGATAGACTGTCCACCAATATCCATTACAAGCCTATTGACTCCCACAGCTACCTTGACTACAGCTCCTCACACCCCACTTCCTGCAAGGACTCCATCCCATTCTCTCAGTTCCTTCACCTCCGTCACATCTGTTCTGATGATGCTACCTTCAAAAACAGTTCCTCAGACATGTCCTCCTTCTTCCTTAACTGAAGTTTTCCACCCACGGTCATTGACAGGGCCCTCAACCATGTCTGGCCCATCTCCCGCGCATCCGCCCTCACGCCTTCTCCTCCCTCCCAGAAACATGATAGGGTCCCCCTTGTCCTCACTTATTACCCCACCAGCCTCCGCATTCAAAGGATCATTCTCCGCCATTTTCGCCAAGTCCAGCATGATGCCACCACCAAACACATCTTCCCTTCACACCCCCTGGCAGCATTCTGTAGGGATCGTTCCCTCCGGGACATCCTGGTCCACTCCTCCATCACCCCCTGCTCCTCAACCCCCACCTATGGCACCTCCCCATGCCCACGCAAAAGATGCAATACCTGCCCCTTCACTTCCTCTCTCCTCACCGTCCAAGGGCCCAAACACTCCTTTCAAGTGAAGCAGCATTTCACTTGCATTTCCCCCAACTTAGTCTACTGCATTTGTTGCTCCCAGTGCGGTCTCCTCTACATTGGAGAGACCAAACGTAAACTGGGTGACCGCTTTGCAGAACACCTGCAGTCTGTCCGCAAGAATGACCCAAACCTCCCTGTCACTTGGCATTTTAACACTCCACCCTGCTCTCTTGCCCACATGTCTGTCCTTGGCTTGCTGCATTGTTCCAGTGAAGCCCAACGCAAACTGGAGGAACAGCACCTCATCTTCCAGCTAGGCACTTTACAGCCTTCCGGACTGAATATTGAATTCAACAACTTTAGATCTTGAACTCCCTCCTCCATCCCCACCTCCTTTCTGTTTCTTCCCCCTTCCTTTTGTTTTTTCCAATAACTTATATAGATTTTTCTTTTCCCACCTATTTCCATTATTTTTAAATCTTGTATACCGGGCTAGTCTTTCCACCCCACCCCCCACTAGAGCTGTACCTTGAGTGCCCTACCACCCATTCTTAATTAGCACATTCGTTTAGATAATATCACGAACTTCAACACCTCTGTGTTGTTTTGTTCTTTTGTCTATGACATCTTTTGATTATCTGCTCCTATCACTGCTTGCTTGTCCCTACAACCACACCACCCCACTCCACGTCTCTCCCACCCTCGCTCTCCTTGGATTCACCCAGTTCTGTTGAAGGGTCATGAAGACTCGAAACGTCAACTCTTTTCTTCTCCGCCGATGCTGCCAGACCTGCTGAGTTTTTCCAGGTAATTCTGTTTTTATTATGGGTAATAAACGCTGGCCGAGCCAGCGATGCCCACATCCCAACAATTGATTTAAAATACGGGGGCCTCAAGTGCAACATGACAATAAGCAGACAAGTAGCAAAGTGGGCAAAAAAGCCCAGATAACTGCTGTGTTACAGAGGGGATCCACAATTCCAGATACAGAAATTAATCGAAGTTATTTGCTATCAAAGCAAATATCCACAGGGCAGTCTGACTGGAAACTGGTATAGATTCCATAGGACTGCTTCCTCTTAATGGACAAATAAATTATGCGAACTACTTTCTTTAAGTTATTCCACAACAAAGTGCAGGTTAAACAACTCATTGTCTATTATGTCTTGTACACTACTTTCAAACCAAATACAGACAGCGAGCATCTATTTTCCTTTAGGTCAAGTCACAACGCCCTGTCACTATTAAGCAAGCTATCAAGATACAGGCAGTTTTTCATTGACAGGTCAGCAATGGCAACTGGTTTTGCTGTCAAGGAATCTGCACTTCATTCTATGTCCTGAAAAGACAAGATCAACTTTTCAATCCTGAACAAATTGAGAAGGAAATTTTTTTTTGCATAATTCCAGAGAAACTCCCAATTAAGAAATGCAGCCTTCAAATTTGGATATGATGGCTTGGAAATGCACCCAAGAAGCTGTGCTGAGAAAACGGAAGTCATAACCACAACTTTTTAATAGTTGCACATGCTGGACAATGCTGCATGTATGCAATTGTACATCATTCTGCTATTCTAAGCACTATTCTAAACGTGCACTGCTGATTGTCTACCATTGTCAATGCTCTGAGCTCTACCCTATAATGTAAGCAGAGAAGATTCCAGAGTCCCAGCAGACACATCCCATTGTAAAACTGCTTCAAATCAAAGAGGCTGTGCTAATGTAAATGTGGTATTAATCATCGTATTCAGAAAATGACATTAAATATTGGAGATGTTTCCAAGGTTAAAGGGTCAGTCTAGAGTCTTAAATCAGTGAAGTATTCAAAGACGCTACGTTAATGAAATATTCTCATCGGAGAAAGAAAGAGGAAAAAGGTTAGTTTTTAATATTACATAAAAGGGATCAGTGGAAGTTCTTTATACAATATTATGATCCCAGCTGATTTTACCACTGGACAAACCAGTTCCCAGGGTGGACCTCAGCTTGATAGATCCTAACTTTTATTTTTTGTTTAGAAACGTGGAGAGTAGCTACTGAACAGTCACAGGAGTCAGCTGATGAACTTTTAACAAAAGAATAAAACATTTATTAAACAAGAAGAGATGAATTATATTGCAATACTCCTTCACCCACAACTATACCTTTACAGATATATACAGATTCGTAAGGATAACACAAGTTACAAAAGCTATCTTATACGCTAATGTTCACAGCAAGTACGCAGTCTATGTAAACCAATAGGTGATCCCAAACAGATGCTATGGATCTCTCAGCAACTCCCCCCAATCGCTTGTCACACCATGAGCCGGCCGGTCTCAATGAACACCGTCTTTCACATGAGGGTTTCCAATCTCCACTCTCAAAAAACCAGCTTTGGAATCTTTTCCCAAATGATGCTTTCTCTTAGATACTTTTCACAAGGATCCATCTCCAGGGTTTTGAACTCTCCTTCTGATGTTCCTCTCCCCTGGATCACCACATGCATTCAAGCTTCCTTCCACGCACTCTCTCTCAGGCTCAGCCATGCCAACAGAACACCACTGCTTCACATGCCCATAGTAAAAAGTTACTAACCTTCAGCTGTCTCCTTTAATCTCTGGGATTCTTGCAAGCCTATTTGGCTTTAAGCCTGCATCCTGCAGCTTTCTCCCTTTAAGATTGGAGCCTTTCTCTGCTCATCTCTCTAAACTTCACTTAACAGGATCTTTTCCAGATTCCTGTTCTTTTCCTTTGACTAGAAGGTCTTCTTGGAACTTGCTCCTGTTTCACTCCCTGGTTTTGGGGACTTTGTTCTTTAGCTTTTGGAACCTGCTTCCTGCAGTTCCCTCTCCTGTGTCCTGCTTCTCTCAGCAGCTACTTCCAACTTTAGTTTTGGACTTGCCATCTGTCCCTCTCCTATTCTGCTTCTGCTGACAGCTGCTTCCAACCTGAGAGCATAATCCAACTGAACTCAAACTGTTTTCGGTTTCTTGGGCTGGAACTTTCCAGCTCCTCATGCCGGCGGGATCTTCCGGTCTCGCCGAGGTGAACGGAGATTTCAATGGTTCGCCAGTCCCACCACAGGGGAACCTGCCATGGGGAAGCTGGAAAATTCCGGCCTTTATGTCTGTGTGGGGCCTCTGTCTCTGGACCCTAGTTGCTGGGCAACAGCACAGTTTTCTTTGACGTGTTTGTTTTAACTCCCTTTCAAGAGTGGTAAACCTCATTAAAATGCAGGCATCTTTTAAAGTGAAACTAAAACTCAAGTTCTCCCTTTCTTAACACACAAGTACGGAAATACAAATCAAACTTAAACATTAAAGCTAAAACTCATTCCTAAAAACACCATTACAAATGGAGAAACCCTGGGCCTAAATTGGATTACCCCTGAAAACCGGCAGGGGATCACAATGCATGATTCACTTGCACGCTTTCAATGTGACATGGGCAGTATGCCAACTTTCTGCTGCCTGGTTAACTGAATATGGTTACTGAGGGCAACCAGTGCTAAGCACACTGCTCATTGGTTGCACTTATCAGCAGGGGACACAAAATCTTAGCATGCTAGCACCACTTAAAGCTAACCTGCATCTCTTAAAGACCTGCGCCATGGCTGGAGCCTGTGCTGAGAGTCATTTGTTGAGGAAAATTCAAGTTGGGAAAGAACTTAGCAGCAGAAGGCGCAGCCACCAATCATGAAGCACCAAATCGGGGTCATTCAAGAGGCCGGAATTAGAAGAGTGCAGATAGATAGTGGCTGTGAGACTGGAGGAGATTAAAGAGGTAAGGAGAGGCAAGGCCATAGAGGGATTCGGAAAACAAAGATGAGGGGTGGGATTTTCCATCCCACCCACCAAAAATCGGTGGATAAAAGCAAAAAACTGCGGATGCTGGAAATCTGAAACAAAAACAAAAATACCTGGAAAAACTCAGCAGGTCTGACAGCATCTGCGGAGAGGATCACAGTTAACGTTTCGAGTCCGTATGACTCGTCATCAGAACTAAGATCCAGTTGGAGAGAAGAGCAAAACTTCTTCAAGGTAGGCATTCCTTGAAGAGAAGTGGCAGTTAATTAAACACTAAGATAAAAGCAAAATACTGCAGATGCTGGAAATCTGAAACAAAAACAAAAATATGTTTGGCTGCCTCTCCAGATTTTCCGTTCCACCGGTGACGATTCTCGCTGTGGGTGGGACCAGAAAATCCCAACCAAGAATTTTTAAATGGAGACGATGCTTACCAGGGCACCAGTGTAATTCAGCAAACGTGGATGAATGGGACTTGGAGCCAATTAGAACAACGGACAGTGGAGTTTTGACTGAGCCAAAGCTGGGAGGGGATGGAAGGTGGGAGTGCATGGAAATAGTCAAGTCTACAGGTTACACAGTCATGGATGAGGGTTTCAGCAATATGTAAGCCAGGGCAGGGTAATGTTATGGAGGCATTAAAGTCATTTTATAATTAAATTTATTGTTGAAATAGCAATACTAGTATTACGGCAGCCAATTTGATTTTGGGACCTTTTATGTCATCTATAGAGGAAAATGTTGGTCGTGTTGTCCCAGCATTGCACGTAAGGTAGCTCCTTATTCTTACTATTTTAACTATTACCTAGGGCAGAATTTTGCCCTCATTGGGCTGGCTTGGCAGGGGTGGTTCAGAAGCCGACCGCCACCCATGATTGAGGCCAGAAGGCAAGTCCATGTTGGCAGGCCAATTAAGGCCCGCCTAGTGTGAAACACAAATGGCAGCGCTCAGCGCTGTCTGTGCAGGCAGTTGGGGGGGGATGGGGGGCGGGGACTGGGAGCAGGACAAGTGGGAACTTCGTGCATGTGTGCGAGTGCATGCTTGATAACCTCACTGGGGCACAGAGCTGCCTCAGAGAGATGAAGAGTGTTAAAAGAAACTAATAAAGACATAAAAGATGTAATTAAGCATGTCCCATCATGTGACTCTGTCACATGAGCAGGGACATGTTATTAATTAAATTTTAAATTTTTTATTTTATTTTTATTTGCTTTAGGAAACCTCATCCCATCCGTGCAAAGGCTGGTTGGCCTTTTCACCTGCCCGCCAAAAGAAAGGTTGGACGGACAGCGAAAAATTTCTATTGGTCTCTATCTTCGACTAGAGATTGTGCTTCCATCTGCATTTTGCCTGCCATAGCGTTGCGCCTGTCTTGTTGAAGTGAATGCCACAATGCTGGGGCTGTAGGGCTGGTCTGCTCCTGCACTTTGCCTACATTGTCCCGACAGGCACCACTGTGCTGCGGCGCTCATGCAGGCTTCCACTTTCAGACAGTGACCAGTACTGCCAGGGTTGGGGAATGCAAGGGTCCTGAGTGACTGAGACTGTTGTCCAGACTGTCTCCTTAATGGCCTTAATAGGCCTTTTAATTTTTGGCAGGCACACTGCCGATTCTGGTGTGTGCCCAGCGAACGAAATATCTCGTGACTGCATGTTGATGTCAGGACGCTCGCCCAATGTTAACACGCATCATTTTATACCCGAGTGGGTTGGGTGCGCACCCACCTGCCGAGCTACAAATTTTGCCCCTAAAGACCACTGTCACCAAATTTTGATTTACACACCCTGAACTTTCCTTCCGCATCACCCAAAATGACCACCCCATAGCAGATTTGCCTCACTGATCCTACTGACAGGAGTTAGGTGGCTACTTAGTAAATTAAGCAGGATTCTCAAAGGCTCTTTCGGGTTAGGCACTCAGTTGCACATTTGTTTTAGAAACCTCCAGAAAACATAACTTGTGGTCTCCTACCAATGTGCAAAAAAAAGGGCAAAAACAATTGTAACTCCCTGCTAAAGCACTGCCCTTGTACCAAGAAAGTCAACCCTACAAAGTGCTCTTTACAGTTCTGACAGTGCGTGACAAATCTTTTCACCCTGGGGCAAATTTACATCCAAGGTCAACTCCACCCCAAAAAATAATGGCTTCAATAGTATTGCTGCCGAAAGACGAACAACCTGAACATCCAGTAGAACCCTTGGAAGCATTGGAAACAAATATTGTTAATTGTCTTGATTTTCTTGACTGATTCCATGAGTGGCTGATGTAAATCTTGATAGGGCCATTGGGGAAGTAGATGCGGTAAATCTTTGATGTGACGCTGTTGTTTCAAACCTCTTCCAATAAAGATGATTGGCTTAATCCTAACAGCACCAAATGATTTGTGGGCCACAATGCTCTTGGAGGTGGCTAGCAGAAGAATGGTCGGGTAGACCCTCAGTCTATTTGTGTGGATAAGCCTGGATCCCACCCTATATTTCACGGACAGGATTATTAACGCTCATGGGGACAGGATGCAACGCAGCAGTAAGACCACATTGGTGGCACCCATCCCAGTGTCCCATCAGCGGCCATCAAAATCGAGAACAGGTTCGCTACCATTTTTTGGACTCCAGTGGGCTGACCCCACCTCGTTTCATCCAGGGCCCAACTGGAGTTACAAACCCATCAACCTTTTCTTCATTTGCAGGACAAGCGAAACATGAATTGGATAGAACTTTCTGTGTTTCGTAACATTTTGTATGTCAATGTGTGTTCTAAGCTTTGAGAATCAAGATTCCTGTATTGTGGTATATAAACTATTGGCGTAAATTTCTGCTTTAGGTCTAACCGGGGCTGCACATGGAAACAATGCAACAGATAAAAAAATAAGGGAAGAAAAGGGAAAAAAAATAAATGAAGTGGGGTAAAGAAGCAATTGAACAAAAAGGAAATCCAGAATTAAATCAATGGGATGACCAGTGGAAGGAATCTTAAGACAAACGGGATAAAGGAAAATGATGTCTGGAAGCCAAGTTAAAAGTAAAGGAGGGAAACTGAAAAGGAAAAAAAATCACATTTTACAAAGCAATCATACAGAATGAAAAAGGAACCCTTCTGAAGAATGCAGTAATTGCAGTGCCATTGCTTCAGGCAGCTTCCAATGTTAAACTGTCTTAAGCTTTTCATACTGCGCCAATTGATCCCTATCACAGGTCAGTGAAAAGCAGTGTTTCCTCCCCCTCCCCATGCTATGCCCATCCCATGATCACGGTTACAGATCATCTTTACTAAAGGCCATTTGAATTTAAATTTCATTAAACCGTTGTTCCATTGTGAAGTATTTATTTTTGCATTTAATTAATTTACGTGCTTACTCTCTACCTCAGACTCGTTCACTCTTACAGTTGTAAATGCAGTAGCAACTTTACTCTGCCATTATTATTCGTCACAGTGACTGTGTTTGTCTAAAATAAGTTATTTCCCCCTAACCAAATTTCTTTTTTGTTCCCATTTTTTATAAACATGCCTCTGCATTTTTGACCTTAAAACCTTGAAGTCGATGAAACATTTAAAAATTGCAAAAGGATATTTTTCTTTAGAAGTGAATTGGTCCCAAAAGTTCAATTGGCATTTGTTATTTTACCAGTTACTTGGAAGTTTTAAGTCACATTAAATTGACCATTTTTACAGTAACTGCAAGCCAACTATATTTAATCAAAGGTGTTTCATTGCTAATCACCCTAAGACACATATGTGAACTGCTGAATTTAAAGTTAGTGACAAATTACACTTTCTATCCCTGGCAGCACAAGTGTTTGGGAGATGGCTGTGGTTAAGAGTTAATGGTGTGCAGGCTAGGTCTTGAAAATCATACAAAGAAATCCATCAAGAACTTAAACCCAAGTCATGCAATTGTTAGTCATATCCTCAGCCATAGTTGTGGTAATGCTCCAACAGTGTGACGTAAATTGTGATGCTTGGGCACAATAGATTAGGCCGTAAAGTTAAATGGAAATTTTAAGTTCCATATCTCCAAATTTCATACTATATTGCATTGAATAAGGGTGCAACTGAACACACTTGTTTAAGGCAATAAAATACATTTAAATCCAAGGGATAAAAATGAGACTTACCATAAATATATCCTATCATTGCTTACTTCCTTCCTCCCTCTTTCTTTTGGAGAAAGAGGAAGTAAAAAAAGGAAAGAATAAAGACAGGAAAATGAAGATTCAACACACCTAGTTATACTGTTGCATATAACACTTTTCCTGTAGTGTTTACTTAGCAATCCTTTAATGCTGGCTTGCTGTCAATGGCAGAGAGGCTCCATCAATAATGGACTGCATCCATTCAAAGTGTGATATTTGTTATATATCAGGTTACTTCAGCATCTCTGTCTGCGGATGGATGAATGCATGCTATTAGGCATTTTGCAACCTACCATTCAAATTCCTCTCCAAGATCTTTTGCCGTAGCAAATGGTCACTGTGGAGTCATATAAAACCTGTACAAACGATGGCTGCAGGGACATTGCCGCGTTGGTCCAAAGAAGTCCCACTATGTTCTTGGCTTGGAAAATTAGCAGAGGACGCTATGAGCTAGAATTTGGCACAACGAACTTTAAAAATTCTCTCTACAATTTCAGCTTAAGTCAAACTAAATACGGTGTTAGAGAAAGGGCTTTAGTTTTAAGCAACCCACGTTCACCATTGATTGCGATTTTTGTGGTAATGTACAACAACGTTGCTCGACAGCAAAGATTTTTCAATGACAATATTTTGCTGAGAAACATCATGAGGAAGCTCCTTCGTTTGACTCAGTGGGGAGATGACTCACTCCTCAGTGTTTCCAGTGCATGAATCATACAGATCAAATAGGTCCCGGGATCAACCCCTCCACTGCACTAAAATTAACTTTTTTCAGCGGATGTGGTAGTAAGAATGTTGCAGTTATGGCATCCACAGCCGCTAGGAAAGGAGGTGGGAAAATCAGTCAGAGATCTGACTCATAAGGGCAGCGCTAAAACCCCCACTGACTTCCCTACATTACAACAGTGGCAGAAATTCGAAAGTAATTAATTGGCTGTAAAGCATTCAGGATGTCCTGAAGTTGTGAAAGGCACTATCTAAATGCAAATACGTTCTTTCCCACTTTCGTTCATTCTCATTCTTTCTTTCATTCTTTTTTACTCTGGGGTTGAACGACCTGTCGATACTCAATGGAGAAGATTTTCCATTTATCGCCCTGGCATTAAACGAGAATTGTAGATCGGCTGCCCATGTTAGGAATGCCAAAATCTCTTCATGGGCAGCTGAGCTACAATGCCAGTTAATGACCAGGTGATGCACTAAAAATCTACCCCCAATATTGCAGCTGGTACATGAAGACTGGTAAGGGTGAGACAGCACAAGGCCATCAGTGCTTGCTGGCTGACTGCAGATATAAATCAGGACTTCAGGAGCTGAGGGAGAAACAAGGTAATGGATTAGAAAATTATGGCGTTAATAACAACACCGGTCCTAAGATGAGTGGGGTATATTTCCCAATAGGCACTGTTCAACTAGGCCAACCATGATTTTACTAAATGCTTCTGCTCCTTACTAATCTGGGATTACTACCACACTTAAAAGTGCAATATGGTATGATATTTTAAACTTTCACAAAGAAATTCTATTAGTCAGAAAATATATCCCTGAAATGGTCATTTTTCATAGTTTCATTTGAATCATTTCTCAACTTTTACTCAAAGATTAGTTCAGAATTATTTTGTGAATAAGAGCCAAAACATTGCTTTACGTATGGACATTTTGATAATATTTTACACCCTGAGTGTCTGTAGAAATGTACTTTTAGAGAGATTAATGACCTGGAATTCACAATGAGAATAACAATGAGGCTGTTCACTATTATAATGGAGTGAACCTGGCAGCAACTTTCAGAGTATGGACATGCACAGTTAAACATGGAAACTTAGAACAAAAACAAAAATACCTGGAAAAACTCAGCAGGTCTGACAACACCTGCGGAGAAGAATGCAGTTGTCGTTTCGAATCCGTATGACTCTTCATCAGAACAGAGTCATTCGGACTCGAAACATCAACTGTATTCCTCTCTGCAAATGCTGTCAGACCTGCTGAGTTTCTCCAGGTATTTTTGTTTTTGTTTCAGATTTCCAGCATTCGCAGTATTTTGCTTTTATGGAAACCTAGAAGTTCCTTTCAGAGATACCCTGTTCCCCCATAAGATGTGCTGTTGCAATCCTCGCCAAAAGATTCAGCACTGAAATGAATGCAATGATGTGAATTTGATATATTTGCATGGCTGTTCTGCACTAAAAACAGCTGAGAAAGTTAGGGTTGGTACATTCAGGAGTAAGTGGGATTTTAAAGATATGGTAAGTGATAAAGGATTAATGGCTCTTTGTCTGCTCATGCTTCATCTGAGTTGTTTTTCTCAACAGTTTTTGTCAGTAGTGGTTTGCCATTGCCTTCTGTTCTCAGGGGCAGGGTGAGGAGGCAGGTCCCAAGTCTACCTCAGCTAGAAATTGAACCTGTGCTCTTAGCGTTATTCTGAACTGCATGCTTGCCATTGAGCCAACTGAGCTAACCAGTCATCTATAGCAAATGCCAAGTACGGCCAAACAGCCTCCCTGGCCCTGACAAATTAATTTTACACGTGTGGAGTCTCATTCCATCATAGAAGAATGTGTGATGAAGACTTTTAAAAATAAACATTTTTTAAAATAAACTTTCATTTTTTAAAGTTATTTTTCTGCTTGTGCCTTTTATCTCTTTCCCTCAACTCTAACTCTATTTCAAAAACTTTAATTAGTTTTAAATACATGATTTAAATCTAATTTATATTACATTCTTTCTACTTCCTGGTTTGGTCTCTGTGTGTATTAATGAGGATCCATCAATCTGATTTCTTGAAGGACCTCATTGTTGCTTTGCTCTGTCCAGAACAACAAGTTGTAATTGTGTAACGCTTTAATGTACAAAAAAAAGACTCAAGGCATTTCACAGAAGTGTTGTAAAGTAAACATTTGACACTAAACCACTTAAGAGGTTGGAGGAGCAAAAACCTGACTAAAGGGGTAGGTTTTAAAGAGCATCTTTAAGGAGGAAAGTAAGATAGAGAAGTAAGGAGATTTAGGGAAGGAATTCCAGAGCTTAGGCTCGGGCAACTGAAGGCACAGCCACTAATGGTGGAGCAATTAAGGTCAGGGTTGATGGATGAGCTGAATGTTAATATCCCAGAAGGTTGTGGGACTGGAGCAGATTATAGGTAGTGAGGGCTGAGGCCATGGAGGGAGTTAAAAACAAGGATAAGGATTTTAAATGCAAAGCGTTGCTTAAGCAGAAGTCAATGTAGGTTAGTGATGACAGGGATGATGGGTGAATGGGCTTGGAAAGAGAAAAGACACAGGCAGCTGAGTTTTGAGTCTAAAGTTTATGGAGGGTGGAATTTGGGAAGCCAGCCAGGAGTGAGCATTAGACCATAAGGCCATAAGACATAGGAGCAGAAATTAGGCTATTTGGCCCATCGAGTCTGCTCCACCATTCAATCATGGCTGATAAGTTTCTCAACCCCATTCTCCCACCTTCTCCCCGTAATCTTTGATCCCCTTACCAATCAAGAACCTATCTATCTCGGTCTTAAATACCCTCAATGACCTGGCCTCCACAGCCTTCTGTGGCAATGAATTCCATAGATTCACCATTCTCTGGCTAAAGAAGTTTCTCCTCATCTCTGTTCTAAAAGGTCTTCCTTTTGCTCTGAGGCTGTGTCCTCGGGTCCTAGTCTCTCCTACTAATGGAAACAGCTTCCCCACGTCCACACTATCCTGGCCTTTCAGTATTCTGTAAGTTTCAATCAGATCCCCCCTCATCCTTCTAAACTCCGAGTATAGACCCAGAGTCCTCAAACGTCCCTCATATGTTAAGCCTTTCATTCCTGGGATCGTTCTCGTGAACATCCTCTGGACCCTCTCCAGGACCAGAACATCCTTCCTGAGATACAGGGACTAAAATTGCTCACAATATTCTAAATGTGGTCTGACCAGAGCCTAATAAAGCCTCAGCAGCACATCCCTGCTTTTATTTTCTAGTCCTCTCGAAATAAATGCCAACATTGCATTTGCCTTCCTAACTACCGACTCAACCTGCAAGTTAACCTTAAGAGAATCCTGGACTAGAACTCCTAAGTCCCTTTGCACTCCAGGTTTCTGAATTCTCTCCCCATTTAGAAAATAGTCTATGCCTCTATTCTTCCTACCAAAGTGCATGACCTCACACTTCCCCACTTTGCATTCCATCTGCCACTTCTTTCCCCATTCTCCTAAGCTGTCCAAATCCTTCTGCAGCCTCCCCACCTCCTCAATACTACCTGTCCCTCCACCTATCTTTGTATCATCTGAAAACTTAGCCAGGATGCCCTCAGTTCCTTCATCTAGATCATTAATGTATAAAGTGAAAAGCTGTGGTCCCAACACTGACCCCTGCGGAACTCCACTAGTCATCGGCCGCCATCCTGAGAAGGACCCCCTTATCCCCACTCTCTGCCTCCTGCTAGATAGCCAATCTTCTATCCATGCTAGTACCTTGCCTCTAACACCATGGACTCTTATCTTACTTAGCAGCCTCCTGTGCGGCACCTTGTCAAAGGCCTTCT
The DNA here is from genome assembly GCF_017639515.1 of Carcharodon carcharias. NCBI lineage: Eukaryota > Metazoa > Chordata > Chondrichthyes > Lamniformes > Lamnidae > Carcharodon > Carcharodon carcharias. The sequence continues at coordinate 109,314,333 of NC_054468.1, read as the reverse complement.
GGAAGTCCAAGTAGATAAGATCCATTGGCTCTCCTTTGTCTAACCTACTTGTTACCTCCTCATGGAATTCTAACAGATTTGTCAGGCATGACCTCCCCTTGATGAAACCATGCTGACATTGCCCTATTTTACCATGCACTTCCAAGTATTCTGAAATCTCATCCTTAATAATGGTCTCTAAAATCTTACAAACGACCAAGGTCAGGCTAATCAGCCTGTGAATTCACGTTTTTTGTCTCACTCCCTTCTTAAACAGGGGGTTACATTGGTGATTTTCTAGTCCTCTGGGACCCTCCCTGACTCCAGTGATTCCTGAAAGATCACCACTAATGCCTCCACTATCTATTCAGCTATCTCCTTCAGAACTCTGGGGTGTAATCCATCTGGTCCAGGTTATTTATCCACCTTCAGACCTTTCAGTTTTCCTAGCACCTTCTCCTTGGTAATGGCCACCATTCTCACCTCTGCCCCCCGACTCTCTTGAACTTTGGGGATGTTACTCGTGTCTTCCACCGTGAAGACTGACACAAAGTACCTATTCAGTTCCTCCGCCATTTCTTTGTTCCCCACTACTACTTCTCCAGCGTCATTTTCCAGCGGCCCAATGTCCACTTTTGCCTCTCTCTTACCCTTTGTATATCTAAAAAAACTCTTGCAATCTTCTTTTATATTACTGGCTAGTTTACCCTCATATTTAATCTTTTCCCTCCTTATTTCTTTTTTAGTTATCCTTTGTTGGTCTTTGTAGGCTTCCCAATCCCCTGGTTTCCCACTGCTCTTTGCCGCATTGTATGATTTCTCTTTAGCTTTTATGTTGTCACTGACTTCCCTTGTCAGCCATGGTTGCCTCGTCCTCCCTTTAGTATGCTTCTTCTTCCTTGGGATGATTTTTTGCTGTGTCTCCCAAATTACTCCCAGAAACTCCTGCCATTGCTGTTCCACTGTCTTTCCTGCTAGGCTCATCACCCAGTCAATTCTGGACAGCTCCTCCCTCATGCCTCTGTAGTTGCCTTTATTCAACTGTAATACCGTTACATCTGATTCCAGCTTTTTCCTCTCAAATTGCAGGGTAAATTCTATCATATTAGGGTCACTTCCTCCTAAAGGTTCCTTCACCTTAAGCTCCCTTATCAAATTTGCCTCATTACACATCACTAAATCTAGAATTGCCTGTTCCCTAGTGGGCTCCAGCACAAGCTGCTCCAAAAAGCCATCTCGTAAACATTCCACAAATTCCTTTCCTTGGGATCCACTACCAACCTGATTTTCCCAGTCTACCTGCATATTGAAATCCCCCATGATCACTGTAACCTTATCTTTCTTACACGCCTTTTCTATCTCGTGGTGTATCTTGTGCCCCACATCCTGACTACTGTTCGGAGGCCTGTACATAACTCCCATTATGATTTTTTACCTTTGCAGTTCCTCAACTCTACCCACACAGATTCTACATCATCTGATCCTATGTCATTTCTTTCTATCAATTTAATTTCATTTCTTACTAACAAAGCAATCCCACCCCCTCTGCCAACCTGCCTATCTTTTCAATAGGATGTATATCCTTGGATATTTAGCTCCCAGTCCTGATCCCCTTGCAGCCATGTCTTCATGATGCCCACCACATCATACCTGCCAATGTGCATTGGAATAATTAAGTATGGAGCTAGCAAAGACATGGTTGAGGGTTTCACTGGCAGACGAGGCAGGGACGATACACATTCATATAGAATGCCATACTGATAAAGACAATGGAGTGCATTTTACACAGAGGTGGATTGCCTACTCCTCACCACCTAAAGGTCAGTGGAAAATTAGCCAACATGAAATCTGACTGCCCTGCAACGATATTACTGGGGGGAGGGAGGGGTGGACGGCCTTAATTATTTAAGAGTGGGACTTCTGCCCCTCAGGAACTGGAAGCCCTGCCCTAGGGAGCTGCCAGCCAAGTCCCAGCAATGCCAGGAGAGAGTAGTGGCCACTGCTGGGACCACAACCAGTCCTAAAGTAGAAGTGAAGACGGAAACCGAACTTAAGGCAAGTCCGGATATTTCGGGTGGGCACGGCTGCAAGATCCGAGAGTGGGTGGGGGAGGGGGTGGGGGGGGAGGTACCAGCTTGGGGAGTTGCCCTGAGGGGCACATGGGACCCCCTCGAAGAATGTACCCCCACCTTCCTGCCCAATAGCAGCCCACACTGTCAAGCATCTATTATTCTTTCATTGGGTGTGGTCATCACTGGCAAAGCTGGCATTTGCTGCCCACCCCTAGTTGCCCTTTGATTGAGTGGTTTGTTAGGCCATTCCAGAGAACAGTTCAGAAGCTATCATTTTGTTGTGGGTCTGGAGTCACGTGTAGGCCAGACCAAGTAAGGACGGCTGATTTCCTTCCCGAAAAGACATTAATGAACCAGCTGCCAGCCTTCTTTCTGCCTTCCTCCCACAGACAGGAAAATTGCAGCGGAGGTAGAATGAGGTCTTTATTTGTTAATTGTCCGCTTAAGGGCTAAGGGTGGGCAGGCTGCCTGACACCTTAATCTCCCACTGAACCCCGTGATATGGGGGACAGATCAGGTTTGGCGGGGCCATCTGCTTTATTTTACATGACCCCACCCCCCCACCCTGCACCACCACCCCCCACCCACCATCACCCCACCCACCACCACCCCCCACCTTCAAATACATCATTGGGAGTGCAGAAAAATTCATCGCAATGAGTGAGGGGAAATCTCTGACAAAACAGCAAAACAATCTGTGGGTGTCAGCGAGATGCACACTGTGTACCATTCCTTCGCCACTCGCTGTAAAATCCAGGCCATTATCTTTGTTAAAATAAAATCGTACAAATGCATTCCATATCTACCTGCTAATCAAAGAATCATAGAATAGTATAGCACAGATGTGGGCTGCTTGATCTATCGAGTCCATGCTCATCAACAATCAAACTTGAGGCCATAATCTATAAAGATAAATATTTATGATAGAATCTTCTTAGCAATCAATACATTTACTAAATGACAATTATTCAGTAGTATGTTTGCTGTTATTAATAGCACTTCAATTAAGGTCACAGCTACCTACCTCTAGACGTGACTATTCCAACGTTCTCCTGACTGGTTTCGTGTATTCTATCCTCCATAAGCTTGAGGTCATCCAAAACTCTGCTGCCCATGTTTTAACTTGCACCAAGCTCCACTCATCTATCACCCCTGTGCACACTGACCTACACTGACTCCCGGTCAATCAATGTCCTAATTTTAAAATTCTCATTCTTGTTTTCAAATTCCTCCTTGTCCTAATCCCTCCCTCCCTCTGTAACGTCCACCAGCCCCACAACCATCCAAGATCTCTGCGCTCATCTAAGACAGGCATGTTGAACATCCCCAATTTTAATCACTCCACCAGTGAGGACTGCACCTTCAGTTGTTAGGCCCTAAGCTCTAGAGTTCCCTCCCTACACCCCTCCATCTTGCTTTCCACCTTTAAGATATTCCTTAAAACCTATCTCTTAGGCCAAGCTTTTGGTCATCTGCCCTAATATCTCCTTTTGTAGCTCAGTGTCAGATTTTGTTTAACAACATACTTGTGAAGCACCTTGGGATGTTTTATTATGGTAAAGGTGCTGTATAAGTATAACTTCTGTTGTTGGTGCTCTTCCAGTTCCGAGCTCCTCCTTCACTCAGGTACCATGCCCTAAGAAGGCTTAGGTAGCCATGCACTTCCATTGGATTGGTCCATGATTATGCTTAGGAAAGTACTGCAGTGGTTTGCTGCTGCCTTCTGCAGTATGGCTGAGCAGGAAACTCTCCAGCTCCTAACACCTGCCACCTGGCATATTGGAATGAGTTACAGGCTGATAATCTACCTGTTTGGCCACATCATGAACACATCTTCCATGGCCATCAAGTCCTGAAGTCGGACTTAAACTTGGAGCTCCTGGGCAGCAGTGGGTAAGGATGCTTCCTATTGTACCACAAGTCCTCCTTAAAACTGATTTGTTACTACTTTCTTTTTATTCACTCATGGGATGTGGGCATCACTGGCTGGGCCAGTATTTATTGCCCTTGTTCAGGCAACAGTTAAGAGTCAACCACATTGCTGTGGGTCTGGAATCACATTTCCTTTCCCTAAAGGGCATTAGTGAACTAGGTGGCTTTTACAACAATGGTTTTGTGGTCATCAGATTTTCATTGAACGCAAATTTCACCATTTTCCATGGTGGGATTTGAACCCTGGTCCCCACAGTATTACCCTGGATCTCTGGAATACAAGTCTGCTGACAATACCACTATGCCACCACGATGCACTTTAATGTAGTAATTGATACTTCTTAGAAAATGTGTTAGGTAATCACAGTAATTATGTGACTGGTGAAAGTAGGTGAATGCACACCACTCTGGAAATGTAACACTGCTCAGTAATTCCAGTTAATTTACAATAGATATAAAAATGGAGAAAACCTTCAACATCCATGCCCTGTCCCTTTCAATTTTTCATTCATTTCTTTCATTAAGCATGAACTATTTATGATGTGGGGAGATTGAACCTTCAGGGAAACTGAGCATTTCTCAGTCTTGGCATTGTTGACAATAGCATGCACTCTTAGGTCAGGTGTTAGCACCTCATTCACGGATCATCAGCAAAGCTAGGTGTAGATCAACAGTATTCCGACAATGCAACCTTGAGCAGCTGCCACCACTCCACCATTCAATCCCATTTCTCATATGTTTTCAAAAGTTTTGCCTGCCTTGTTCCTGGCCAAGCTGACAAATATTAAAAAAAAACACATGACATTCAAAGTTTATCTGCACTCTGGAGAATATCTGCTCTGGTTATTGTGGAATCAGACTGGGCCAATGTGGATTAATTCAGAAAAGCCAGCATGAATTTGTGAAGGGCGAAACATGTTACACCAACTTGCTTAAGTTTTTCGATGAGGTGACAGAGAGGGTTTATGAGGGTAATGTTGCTGATGTGGTGTACATGGACTTCCAAAAGGCAAAATACTGCGGATGCTGGAAATCTGAAGCAAAAACAAAAATAGCTGGAAAAACTCAGCAGATCTGACAGCATCTGCAGAGAGGAACACAGTTAACATTTCAAGTCCGTATGACTCTTCATCAGAACTAAGGAAATATAGAAATAAGGTGAAATATAAGCTGGTTGAGGGGGGTGGGACAGGTAGAGCTGGATAGAGGGCCAGTAATAGGTGGAGGCAAAGAAGAGATTGCCAAAGATGTCATAGACAAAAGGACAAAGGGGTGTTGACGGTGGTGATATTAGCTGAGGAATGTGCTAATGGTGACATTAAGGGTAGAAAGCAGGACGAGCAAGTGACAGATGGCCTTAGTGGGGGTGGGTGGGGGGGGAGGAAGGGATCGATATAGGTTAAAAGGTGGAGATAGAACAATAGATGGAAATAAATTTAAAAATAATGGAAATAGGTGGGAAAAGAAAAATATATTTAAAAATTATAAATTATTGGAAAAGGGTATCGGAAAGGGGATGGGGATGGAGGAGAGAGTTCTTGATCTGAAGTTGTTGAATTCAATATTCAGTCCGGAAGGCTGTAAAGTGCCTTGTCGGAAGATGAAGAGCTGTTCCTCCAGTTTGCGTTGAGCTTCACTGGAACATTGCAGCAGACCAAGGATGGACATGTGGGCATGAGAGTAGGGTGGAGTGTTGAAATGGCAAGCGACAGGGAGGTCTGGGTCATGCTTGCAGACAGAGCGAAGGTGTTCTGCAAAGTGGTCACCCAGTCTGCGTTTGGTCTCTCCAATGTAGAGGAGACTGCATTAGGAGCAGCGAATGCAGTAGACTAAATTGAGGGAAGTGCAAGTGAAATGCTGCTTCACTTGAAAGGAGTGTTTGGGCCCTTGGACGGTGAGGTGGGGGGAAATAAAGGGGCAGGTGTTGCACCTTCTGTGGTTGCATGGGAAGGTACCGTGGGAGGGGGTTGAGGTGTAGGGGGTGATGGAGGAGTGGACCACGGTGTCCCAGCGGGAATGATCCCTGTGGAATGTCGCCGAGGGGGTGAAGGGAAGATGTGTTTGGTGGTGGTATCATGCTGGAATTGGTGGAGATGATGGAGGATGACCCTTTGAATGCGGAGGCAGGTGGGGACAAGGGGGATCCTATCATTTTTCTGGGAGAGAGAGGATGGTGTGAGGGCGGATGCACAGGAGATGGGCCAGACATGGTTGAGGGCCCTGTCAACCACCGTGGATGGAAAACCTCAGTTAAGGAAGAAGGAGGACATGTCAGAGGAACTGTTTTAGAAAGTGGTATAATCAGAACAGATGCGACGAAGGCAAAGGAACTGAGAGAATGGGATGGAGTCCTTACAGGAAGCGGGGTGTGAGGAGCTGTAGTCGAGGTAGCTGTGGGAGTCGGTAGGCTTGTAATGAATATTGGTGGACAGTCTATCACCAGAAATTGAGACAGAGAGGTCAAGGAAGGGAAGGGAAGTGTCAGAGATGGACCATGTGAAAATGATGGAGGGGTGGAAATTGGAAGCAAAATTAATAAATTTTTCCAGGTCCAGACGAGAGAATGAAGCAGTACCGAAGCAATCATTGATGTACCGGAGAAAGAGTTGTGGGAGGGGGCTTCGGTGTCGCTTCATACTCCCTATCGCTTGCCATTTCAACACTCCACCCTGCTCTCTTGCCCACATGTCCGTCCTTGGCCTGCTGCAATGTTCCAGTGAAGCTCAACGCAAACTGGAGGAACAGCACCTCATCTTCCGACTAGGCACTTTACAGCCTTCCGGACTTAACATTGAGTTCAACAACTTCAGATCATGAACTCTCTCCTCCATCCCCACCCCCTTTCTGATTCCCCCCTTTTCCAATTACTTATAATTTTTTAAATATATTTTTCTTTTCCCACCTATTTCCATTATTTTTAAATGTATTTTCATCTATTGTTTTATCTCCACCTTTTAGCCTATTTCGATCCCTTCCCCCCACCCCATCCCCACTAGGGCCATCTGTCACTTGCTTGTCCTGCTTCTACCCTTAATGTCATCTATTAGCACATTCCTCAGTAATATCACCACCATCAACACCCCTTTGTCCTTTTGACTATGACATCTTTGGCAATCTCTTCTTTGCCTCCACCTATCACAGGATCGAAATAGGCTAAAAGGTGGAGATAAAACAATAGATGAAAATACATTTAAAAATAATGGAAATAGGTGGGAAAAGAAAAATATATTTAAAAATTATAAGTAATTGGAAAAGGGGGGAATCAGAAAGGGGGTGGGGATGGAGGAGAGAGTTCATGATCTGAAGTTGTTGAACTCAATGTTAAGTCCGGAAGGCTGGTCCTCTATCTAGCTCTACCTGTCCCACCCCCATCAACCAACTTATATTTCACCTCTTTTCTATATTTCCTTAGTTCTGATGAAGAGTCATGCGGACTCGAAACGTTAACTGTGTTCCTCTCTGCAGATGCTGTCAGACCTGCTGAGTTTTTCCAGCTATTTTTGTTTCTGTTTCAGATTTCCAAAGGGCATTTGATAATATGTAAAAGCAGAAAGTGCTGGAAACACTCAGCAGATCTGGCAACATCCATGCAGGGAGAAAAATAATGTTTCGAATGGAATATGACTCTTCTTCAGAGCTGGCAAAGTTAGAGCTCATGGAATAAAATGGACAGTAGCAACATGGATACAAAATGGGCTGAATGACAGAAAAGAAAGAGTAATGGTGAATAGTTGTTTCTTGGACTGGAGGAACATTTACAATGGGGTTGCCCAGGGATCAGCATTGGAACTCCTGCTCTTTCTGATATAGTAATGACCTAGACCTCGGTGTGCAGGGTACAATTTCAAAATTTACAGATGATACAAAACTTGGAAGTATTTGTGAACCATGAGGAGGATAGTGTAGAACTTCAAAAGGAAATAGACAGGTTGTTGGAATGGGCGGACAAGAGGTATACGAAATTTCATGAGCGGCAGTGTGAAGTGATTCATTTTGGTCAGAAGAACACAGAGAGACAATATAAACTAAAGGGTACAATTCTAAAGGGAGTGCAGGACCAGAGGGGCCTCAGTGTATATGTGCATAAATCATTAAAGGTCGGAGGACAGGTTGGGGTTAATAAAGCATATGACATCGTGGCTTTATCAATAGGGGCTTAGAATACAAAAGCAAGGAAGTTATGTTAAAGCTGTATAAAACACTGCTTCAGCCTCAGCCAGAGTACTGTGTCCAGTTCTGGTTCCAGGCATGAGGAATTTACATAGAAAAATGGGAGAAGTTGGCACTATTACCATTGGAGAAGACAATGTTGAGTGGAGATTTGATGGAGGGATTCTAAATCACGAGGGGTCTGGGGGAAGTAAATAGGGAAAAACAGTTCCCATTGGTGGGAGGATCGAGAACAAGAGGACAAATAGTTAAGGTAATGGGCAAAAGAAGCAATGGCGACATGAGGAAAATCTTTTTCACGCACTGAGTGGTTAGAGTCTGGAATGTGCTGCCTGAGAGTGTGGTGGAGGTAGGGTCAACTAAGGCTTTCAGAAGGGAATTGGATAATTGTCTGAAAAGGAAGAATTTGCATGGCTGCAGGGAAAAGGCAGGAGAGCGGCACAAGGTAAATTGCTCCTTCAGATTTCATTCTATGATTCTACGATTCAGAGAATGATACAGCACAGGAGTCCATTCAGCCCATCGTGCTTTTGCCAGGTCTTTGAAAGACCCATCCAATTCATTCCATCCCCTGCCCTATCCCCATTGCCCTGAAAATTGTTCCCCTTTTGAAAGCTCTTTTTGAAGGTGATTATTGAATCTGTGCCTGTCACCTTTTCAAGGCAGTGAGTCAGAGGTCATAAGAACTCACTGCATATATTTTTTCATCCTCACATCACACTGCTTCTTTTTGCCAACTATTGTAAACCTGTTTCCTCTGTTTACAGCCCGTTCTGCTACTGGAAAATGTTTCTCAATGTTTCCTCTATCAAAATCCTTAATGATTTTGAACACCTCCACTAAATCTCACCTTGAGCTTCTCCAATCCAAACAACTCCAGTTTCCCTTCATCTTGCTATGTAACTGAAGTCCTGCATCCCTGATACCATTCTAGTAAAGTGCCTCTGTACCCTTTCTAAGGCCTTGACATCCTTCCTAAAGTGCGGTGCCAGGAATTGAACACAATACTTCAGCCGGCGAGCTGATCAGTGATTTATAAAGGAGTAACATGATCTCTTTGCTTTTCTACTCAATGGCTGGAAATTTCCAGCCCCGTTGGCGTTGGGTGACATGGCAGGGGTGGGGGTGGGGGGGTGCGGGGGAGGACAATGCGGCAAGAAGGCCAACAATCAGTTTCACACCAGGGTTAAAGCACAGCAGGATCATCTGATGGCGTCTGCCATGGCGGATCGCCAATCCCACTGGAGGCTGACCTGAACCCATCCCGGTAATGGGATGCAAAGTAAGGCCTGAGCGGAATTGTCCCCACACGCCAGATTTACTGTTACGCTGACGGGAAAACAGGCCAGCCTAGGAGGCGCCAGGACAAGTGTGACATGCAGAGGCCTGGACTTCCCATTAGCACCTTGTTCAGATCACAGACGTCTGAGGAAAAGAAGATGCTGGAGCCCAACAGCTACCGGACCCTGGAGGAACACGTGCACCACCTACTGGGTGGATTCTCATGGACATGGCCCTGCCTCGTAGCAGCTCACGGAAGATGTGAAGTCTCTGTTGATGTCTCGGGCCTGCTTCAGAACTTCACAATCTTGGCCATGGGCTGCTACGGACATTGGGTGAGGAGGAGGAGAGGAACGTCCAGCTGTGAGTGGGAGAGGAAGGTGTACAGGGAGGGGTGGGTTAGGAATGGGGGGAAGGAGATGAAGGTGTACTGGGGGAGGGGGAGGTTGGGAAAGCAGGGAAGAAGGTGTCGGGGGGCTGAGGTGGAGAGGAATGAAGGTGTCGGGGGGAGTGTGGTTGGGAGGGGGGGAAATGAAGGTGTCGGGGGTGAGGTTGGGAGTGTATGAAGGTGTTGGTGGGCGTAAGGTTGGGAGGGGGAGGAAAGTGTAAGAGGAATAATATGGCAAGTGGGGGGCTAGGTGTAAGTGGGGGGGTGGGGGGGTGCATGGGGGGGTGTAAGGGAAAGTGTCCAGAGTGGGGAAGGAGCTCAGAGGGGGGAAAGGAATCCAGGGGGAGGCAGGAGTATAGGGGGAGGAAGGAGTCCAGGGAATTAGGAGTTCAGAGGGGAAAGGAGTCCACAGGGAGGAAGGTGTCTGGGGAGAAGGAAATAAGGGTGGAGGAGGGAGTAAGGTGGGGATGTCCAGGTCATCGTGCAAGTGAGGACCAAGCAGTGACTGCCTCCTAGGGAGAGAACTGAGGGTGGGCGTGGTAGGAGGGAATGGTGAGTATGAGAGGGGGTAGAGTGAGCCAGAAAGGTGGGAGGGAAAGGGTGCGTCGGTAGCGGTACAAGGGATGGTGAGGGTGGTTGGTGGGGATACGGACACAGTCACAGTTCCTGAGGGTGGGAAGGAGGACAGGGAGGGCAAGGTGGATGAGGGTACGATTCTCAGGAAGATAGGGAATGTGCACATTCACCTGGACATCCTGGAAAGAAAAGGGTTCGGGTTGGTAGGTGATCATGGGGAAGTGGAAATTGATACCAGGAGGGTCAACAGTGATGGGGGAAATGACATGGGTGACTGGGGGAGGTGAAAGAACAGGAGAGCCAAACAGAAACTAATCAAGACTGTCTTCATTGCCTCATCATCCTCCATGAATAATGCAGCTATGAGAGCCTCCCGAGCTTGCCTGCCTCATCTGGACAGTGCAATGGCCTCATCGCTGCAATCCTCACCTTTGAGGACCTCATCATCATCATCCCCATCGATGTCCTCATTATCAGAGGAGATGTGCAGCTCATCCATCTCCTCCTCAGCTAGGTCCTCCCCCAGTTGTAGCAGCAGATGATGGAGCGTGCAGCAAGAGATGATGATGCGTGACACTCTCTGGGGACTGTAATACAGTACTCCACTGAAGCTGTCATAGAAACATAGAAACTAGGAGCAGGAGTAGGCCATTCAGCCCTTCGAGCCTGCTCTGCCATTTATTATGATCATGGCTGATCATCCAACTCAATAGCTTGCTCCCACTTTCTCCCCATACCCTTTGATCCCTTTCGCCCCAAGAGCTATATCTAACTCTTTCCTGAAAACATTCAATGTTTTGGTCTCAACTACTTTCTGTGGTAACGAATTCCACAGGCTCACCACTCTCTGGGTAAAGAAATTTCCCCTCATCTCAGTCCTAAATGGTCCACCCCATATCCTCAGACTGTGACACCTGGTTCTGGACTCCCCCATCTTCGGGAACATCCTTCCTGCATCTACCCTGTCTAGTCCTGTTAGAATTTTATAGGTTTCTATGAGATCCCCCCTCATTCTTCTGAACTCCAGTGAATATAATCCTAATCGACTCAATCTCTCCCCATATGTCAGTCCCACCATCCCAGGAATCAGTCAGGTAAACCTTCGCTGCGCTCCCTCTATGGCAAGTATATCCTTCCTCAGATAAGGAGACCAAAACTGTACACAATATTCCAGGTGTGGTCTCACCAAGGCCCTGTACAATTGCAGCAAGACATCCCTGTTCCTGTATTCGAATCCTCTGGCTATGAAGGCCAACATACTATTTGCCTTCTTTACTGCCTGCTGCACCAGAATGCTTACCTTCAGTGACTGGTGTACAAGCACACCCGGGTCTCATTGCACATTCCCCTCTCTCAATTTATAGTCATTCAGATAATAATCTGCCTTCCTGGTTTTGCTACCAAAATAGATAACCTCACATTTATCCACATTATACTGCATCTGCCATGCATTTGCCCATTCACTCAGCTTGTCCAAATCACACTGAAGCATCTCTGCATCCTTCTCACAGCTCACCCTCCCACCCAGCTTTGTGTCATCTGCAAATTTGGAGATATTACATTTAATTCCCTCATCTAAATCATTAATATGGATTGTGAATAACTGGGATCCCAGCACCAATCCCTGCGGTACCCCACTAGTCACTGCCTGCTATTCGTAAAAAGACCCTATTATCCATACTCTTTGTTTCCTGTCTGCCAACCAGTTGTCTATCCATCTCAATATGCTATCCCCAATCCCATGCACTTTAATTTTACACGCCAATCTCTTATACGGGACTTTGTTGAAAGCCTTCTGAAAGTCCAAATAAACCACATCCACTGGCTCCCCCTCATCAACTCTACTAGTTACATCCTCGAAAAATTCCAGTAGATTTGTCAAGCATGATTTCCCTTCCATAAATCCATGCTGACTCTGTCTGATTCTGCCACTGTTTTCCACGTGGTCAGCTATTAAATCTTTTATAGTGGCCTCTAGAATTTTCCCCACTACCGGCGTCAGGTTGACTGATCTATAATTCCCTGTTTTCTCTCTCCATTCCTTTTTAAATAGTGGGGTTACATTAGCTACCCTTCAATCTGTCGAGGCACCTGAACCTCATTTTCAAAATGCCTATTGTCTGTTCCACCAAAGTCCGAGCCACAGCATGAGCCTCACTATACCGTCGCTCTACTGCAGTCTAAGGTCGCCAAGCCACAGGCACTCTCAGGAGGCCCTCATAGCCGCAAGATTCATGGAGGCTGATGATGAGATGCCGTGAGGACATCTATGAATGTTTGACCACTGTGTGGCTGATGGCAATGCACATACTGTCATGGAGATGCAGTGGAGGCCCTAATAGTCATTCAATTGCAGAAGGATGATGACTACATGCAGTGAGGACATTCCATAGATCTTCACACACCCTGTGAGAATGTTTGACTCCTTTCTGGCTGAGGAAGCTCGCCTATGGTCTGTGATCAGGGTCATATCATAGAGATGCAGCCATGAATCTTTAAATTCGTCTTATCATTTGTCATCAACCACATCCTCGTGGGTAGCCCTTGTCCCTGAGGAGCCAATCCTGCAGCCTCTGTGGACCCTGGGAGATGTCAGGGTTCTGAGACCTGTTAAGGATGTAGGAGTCATGGACAGTCCCTGGGAATTGTGCGCAGACCTGTAGGATGCATTTGTGGTGGTCGCAAATCAGCTGAACATTCAGCAAGTGGAAGCCTTTGCAGTTGATGTAGTTGACTGCTTGTTGCCATGGAGATCTAAGTGCCACGTGAGTACAGTTGATGGTACCCTACACCTGTGGAAAACCTGATATCGGCACAAATCCCAGTGCTCTTGCTTCCTGGCTTTCCTGATCCCAGGCGAAATGTACAAAGTTCTGTGCCTTCGTGAAGATGACACCCATGACCTCCTAGATACACTTGTGCATGGAAGTTTGCGAGATCCCACACAGGTCACCTGTGGAGTCCTGAAAGGAGCCACTGGTGTAAAAATTGAGCACCACGGTCACTTTCATGGCCACTGGCAGTGGATGCCCTCTGTGTCCCCATGGCGCCAAATCCTGCAGCGGGTGGCAGATGTGACCGACCTGTTCCCTAGACATGTGCAGTCTTTGGCGACACTGGTTCTCAGTCATCTGCAGGAATGACAGGCGCTGTATGTAGACCCAGGGTCTGGTGAGGTGCCTAAGAGCGACAGCAGATCCTTCTACCCGACATCTTGAGGGAGGTGCTCCTCCCTATGGCAAGCCAAGTGCCTCCACCGCTCTCTTCTTCTTCTTCTCTGCTCTCTGTAAGCCACGAGGCATACCGCTAAATCACCTGTCTCCATGGTCCTGATGTTCTCCTCCTGCAGGATCAAAGAGAGAGACTCATGGGTTAGCATGGGTGTTAAAGAACTTCTCTTGGTGAAGTCTGAAGGCCCCTTCGCGCATGCAGGAGAGCGCTGGACGGACACTACTTGGATGGCCAGTATGCAGCAGGCTCATTGGCTGTCTGAAACCCCACCCACCTCCACCTCACTCCAGTTGACCGAATGGCGGCAGCTTTGCCCATAGGACTGCATACTGTGCTCTCAGCTCAGGCACTGGCATTCTCCTAACTCACACTGCAAGGCTGGTCTGTTAGCTTGAACCATGAGGATGCTGCTCCAAACCTGAATAAAGACATTACAAGGAGCTGTGACAAGCGCCTCCACCAGTGACTGCGCCATGGCCGCCTATCGGAAGGGTATTCTACAACTTGTCCAGTCGGCCAACTGTTCTGCTGCCCCCTAAAATGCACATTCATTCGCAGCCTGTGCCCGAGGGGTGAAATGTTCTGGAGAATTTGGTGTCACTTTCATGCTTTTTGAGTGGGCAGAAAAGCTTCAGAGGCCCAACTCCAAGCAGGTCAATGAAGCTGCAGCTGAACAGTCCCAGCTGTGGAAGAATTCTCTTTTGACAAGCTTTTCCAAGTGCGTGGCCACTTCCCTCACTGTCCCCCAACCACCACCGCCATCCCCCCCAACTCCCACTCCGCCACCCCCCTCCCCCGCCCCCCCCAACCCCACCCCCAGCATGTGCTTGAGTATTTCCTTCAGTCTGTGCTGCCCCCACAACACCCCCCGCAGCCCCCACAAACCCCACCTCCCCCAATTCAGCCTGACCTGCACTGGAGCCCTTGGCCCGTCTCCACTGAAAGCCAGCCAGGAAAAAGCGACTTGCCTGTGCCCCCCAGATGTGCGAGAGCTGCGCAACATTGTGAGCACTCACCTCCAAGTTCCCCTCAAAGTTCAGGTCGCCAGGTGCAGCCATGAAGCAGGCTGAAGTGGGCGGTAAATTTGACATGCGGGCGATGATTCTGGTGAGCAGGACTGGTAATGAGATGCTGAAGTATTGAAATGAGGTTCCCGAGGTTTGGCGGCAGTGGGAAACTTGGTCCCGCCATTGACGGGTGGGGCGGATGGTCACAAACTGGTGAATCTGACCTTTGTCCTTCTCACCGTATTGTCTCCTCCCCCCCCACTCGCCATGATGCCCGACACCAGAAGGGCTGGAAAATCCCACATCAGAGTCTACTCAGAAACTACTTCTGTGGACTCTTAAGCGTAAATACCCTGCACCTTCCAAACCTTCCTTTGATTCCTAACAATCAAACCATCCAGGATTACCATCAGGCAGACTGAAGAACAGGTCATTTGGTCCCCTTCATTTAACCTGAATTTAAAACCATGGTCCCAAAATATAACAATTTTATAAACCTCATAATTGTAACACTATAGCTTTGAGTATAAGGCTGACGGCCCAGTGCAATAATGAGGGAGTGCTGCTCTGTCAGCAGTGCTGTCTTTCAAATTAGATGTTAAGCTGAGACCATTCAGATGGATGTGTAAAGACCCCATGGTACTAATTCACAGGAGAACAGGAAAGTCCTCCCTGGTGTCTAGCCCAATATTTATCTCTTGGTCAATAACAGGAAAACAGCTATCGCTTCATTATCACTTTGCTGTTTGTGGGAGCTTGTTGTGTGCAAGATTGGCTATCATTTTACAATGCCCTACATTACCAAAGTGAATAACCTTGAAACTTCACTTTGAGACATCTGGTGGTTGTGTCAGGCACCATATAAATGCAATGCTTTCTTTAAATTCTGAACAAAGAATTGAGCTGATCATATAGATTGAATGCCGACTCGTCTTCTATAACTTAACATTCAAAATAACAAGATGATAGTACTCAAAACCCATGACCTATAAGGTCCATCATCATTTAAAAAAAACTTTCCTGGGGATATATATCTATTAATTGCAGTTGTCTTACTATAACACAGGTCCATGTTGTGAGCAGAAAGTTACAACATCAAAAAAGTCACAACCCTTTAGATTGCAGGTTTTTCACAGAAGTTTTATATGGTGTGCATAGTAATGTTGCATACAAAAAACTATAAATATTATATACATTACCTCTCTAAATTTAAGACAGGCTTAGGTAATAAATATAAGCCACTGAAATTCCACAGTTGCAATTTATAGCATGATCTGAATTTTGTACAGTTGACCGAGTGGTATTGGATGTTCCCTACATATTTTGAGCTGAGACAGTGATAAAGATTTTCCTCTGACAGCACACATTGGTCTTTGCTGGAAATATCAAATAGCACTATAGTACCCAGCAATTTTGAAATATAGCTGGAAGCCAGCAAAATGCCTTCTCTAATGGGACACAAAGGGCGGGATTTTCAGGCCCCATCCATGGCCGGGATCGTCCAGTCCATCCGAAATGGACTTTTGTCTGGGCCGCCGGATCTCCTGTGGCCCATCCTACCATGACAGGGCCAGAAAACCCCGGACAAAACCCAGCGCCTAATCAGACCTCCGGCTCAACATACTGTGAATTAGTATCATGGGATCTTTTCACATCCATCTGAATGGGTAGGTGGAGGTCTCAGTTTAACATCTAATTTGAAAGACAGCACTGCTGACAGAGCAACAGTCCCTCATTATTGCACTGGGTTGACAGCCTATAAAGAATATTAAAGCGCACTCTGCAAGCTCTCACAAACAGCAAAGTGATAATGAAGCGATAGCTGTTTTCCTGATGTTGATTGAGAGATAAATATTGGCCTGGACACCAGGGAGAACTTTCCTGCTCTCCTGTGAATTTGTACCATGGGATCTTTTTACATCCATCTGAATGGGTAGGTGGGAGTCTCAACTTATAGAACTGCAATCTGAAAGACATCACCTCTGACACAGCAGCACTCCCTCACTATTGCATTGGATTGTCAGCCTTAACTTTTATACTCAAATCTATAGGTTTACAATTATGAGGTTTATAAAATTGTTATAATTTGACTGTGAGTCATAATGTAATATGACTGACATTGGACCAGCCACCCTGTATACATATCTCCTGCTATGTATTATGGGCAGTTGATCTAATATCAACCACTTTACACCATTAGGCAAAGTCAAAATTATTCCGTAAAACTCCAGTCTCCCCAATAGTGCTGAAACCTCGGAAACTAAATTACCTTCGGGGCTATCAAAATGCTATTTTCATTGGTTTCAGAGACCAGGGATTACCCAGCGCATATATCAAGGGGGAAGGACTCATTGTTCATTCTGGGCACAATACATCCTAAATGCTTTCTACATAAGAAGCTTTTTGCTATGATTTCCTGCAGCTATAGCTATCCAGCTCTAATATCCATTCACTCCTCGATCATATGATTCAAATCATTTTAAGATGACATCCCTGTATTGCTTTACCACTGAATCACAGAGAACTATATTGAAACCTTCAGCTTGGTTGTCCTTGCCTCCTGCGTGGACTTCAGAGTAGTCATTTATTGGTTCCGCACATATGTCTGCTTTCGGGATGGTAATATATACCTCTGAGTTGGATCTTTTGATCTTTTTCTATCCTTTGGTCCATCATGGTGCTAAGATTCTCCAAACATGAAACCATTTTTCTGGTATCCAACACTCACTTTGAAAGCAGCTCCACTGATATCAGTGCACATTAATTCTTTCTCTGGTCTCACAGTGCTATGTTACTAGCCCTGCCACTAGAACTCAACTAGTGAAAACTCTGCACACTCTGTTTGATGAGCACTGGTGTTGGTGATTCACAAGCTTCCAGAGCTGCAGGTAGCTCTGTACCTATGATGAAGACTGGTCAGATATGCATCTGGATTATGTGGCAGCCTTCTGTGCCAGATGCAGCACAAACTGCTGAAAATACACTAGATTATCAGCAAATGATAAGAGAAAAAATAATACGCAGACCCATTCTCAAAATACATGTATGAGTACTTCCAAACACTGAGCAACAGACTCACAGCAAAATGCACTATTTGCTGCTTGTGTTGGCCCAGATTTTGCAGTCTGCAGCAAAGCATGGGGGTTCCTTAAGGGGACTAACCTAATAGAAAATTGTCTACAAAGATCTAGCTATTTCTCTGGTGTGGCTTTTGCCTTTCCCAATAATGGGTTAAATCTGGCACCAGGTCAAGGGGATGTCTTGGTATGCAGCAGCAATGATGTCAGCAAGCAGGTAAGCAACCAGTCACAAGTATTCACACATGGCAAACCAGGAAGTTCAAAACACTTACTGTGTGAGAAAAATAAATGGTTATTATTGGATTAAAATGGAGATTAAAATGAAAATGAACAAATTTTTGAAAAGAGAAAAAATACTTTTTTTAAATGTGTTTCTTATCATAATGGAGAAATTTGACATTGCACAAATATAAAATTAATTTTTCAGGGCTAGGGAGGGTGTTCAGCAGAAATTCTGAAGTTAGTATGCTGTTCAAATGTAGTTGCACCACATTCAGCAAGAATTACCGACAGCCATCTCTAGATTCCCATGTTATCCCGTGCATGTGCAGACTCCAGAAGTTGCTATCGGTTTTGTTATCCTAAGCACAGCAAATTCTGGGTAATTATTTACTGTTTCATTTGCAAAGTGCAAACTATGTGCCAGAGTAGTAGAGTACAAGTTAGTTGTACCACAAAGGTAAACTATAAAAAAAATCTAAAAAGGAACCAGTTGTAAAATCGGTTGGATATTGAGCTTTCATCTCTGGGACCCAAGTTCAAATCTAGCTCACACGGGAGGGTCAAAGGTCTTTTTTAGAAATAAGGAAGTTACAGGAAATGGTAGTTGGAATCTAGATCCTAATAGGTATGGGACAAACTTTGCCGCTAATTGGCACCAATTATCATGTCTGCATGATTCCAAAAATGGAAAGTGTTCTCTAACCCAAAACTAATAGCCTTCATCATGATGAGCACAACAGTCATTAAAAAGGGAAGAATACATTACTGAATTATCTGTACTGCTCCAACATCTCTCTGCACTTTACTGGTGCCTCTGACATTTTCTACTCATTAGAGCAGAACTGTCCAGTCCCATTCCTTTTCTTTTAAAAAGGTAGGGATGGATTTTGTTTTTATCTTCACTGCCTTGGCAGTGATCTGGTGGAGCAGACCGCACACATATTATAGGTTATCAGCGGGCTGTGAAGATGAAAATCTACCCCATAATCTATTTTGCTACATCTCATTCTGAAAAGAAAAACAAACTCAGCTACTACCAATGAAAAATAGAAAGAAGAATGATTTGGTAAAAAGAAAGCAGCTCACAAACCAGGAAAGAATTTCCTGGTAGAAGTGACTGAACTCATGAAAAGTTATTTTGCACTTCAGCACTCTGCAAACTATTTCCTCTCGTCCGGGCAGAAATGTTTCTGAAGTTAAATTAAATCATAAGGAACCAGCTACTGGAGATCATTGGCAAGGGTATTGATCAGTCAAATAGATGAGCTAACAACTAATAATGGAGAGAGAGAGCAGTCAGCTCACCATGACACAGTGGGTGGCATTTAATGGTAGTGACAGGGCTCTCGCCCACCAGCCGGAGAGCCAGTGGAACCCCTGTGTCATCACCTTTTGGGGCAGCCTGGATATTCAGTGCCAATCAGTCAACTGCCCTCCTGCCCAATGAAATGCCCATTCACCACCAAACGCGCCTCAGGAAAGGGCATTAAATTCCTCCCAATAGATGATAAGTATTCACCGAAATAAAGAAGGAATGTGGCTCCATGGGTATGGCATTTCACACAAAAGGAAACATTGCAGCTATTAAGTAAGCTTGCAAAACATGTATCAAGTGTCATTCTGACACTGCTGCAAGGCCTGCTGAGGATTTCCAGCATTTTCTGGTTTTATTTCAGGTTTACATCTAATTTTAATTGACTCGACAGTTGCTATTACTTAAAACATCACCTGATGATCATATAAAAGTGATGGAAGGATTCCAAAAGGAAGCTGATATTGCGGAACCAACATGATCAAACCAGTTCTTTTACAAGGCACCAGTGAGGGAGAACAATTACACTATTACAGATCCTTGGTATAAGCCAATGACATTCTCAGAATCACAGAACTGTTACAGCACAGTAGGAGGCCATTCGGTCCATTCTGTTTGCACTGGCTCTCCAAATCAGCATTATCCTGCCATTCTCCTGCCTTTTCCCTGTACTCTTGCACACGGTTTCCATTCAAATAACCACCTAATGCCATCTTGAATGCTTCGATTGAACCTGCCTCCACCACACTTCCAGGCAGTGCATTCCAGACCCGAACCACTCGCTGTGTGAAAAAGTTTTTTCTCAGATCACATTTGCTTCTTTTGCAAAATACTTTAAATCTGTGCCTTCTCGTTCTCAATCCTTTTACGAGCGGGAACAGTTTCTCCCTATCCACTCTATCCAGCCCCCTCATGATTTTGAACACCTCTATCAAATCTCCCCTTAGCCTTCTCCTCTCCAAGGAGAACAGTCCCAACCTCTCCAAAATATCTTCATAACTGAAGTTTCTCATCCCTGGAACCATTCTTGTAAACCTCTTCCCGTACCCTCTCCAATGCGTTCACATCCTTCCTATCATTTGGCACCCAGAACTGTACACAATACTCCAGTTGAGGTCTAATGAGTGTGTTATATAATTTCCCCGCTTTTGTACTGCATGCCCCTATTAGCTGCTCTCTCCATCTGTCCTGCCAACTTCAATGATCTATGCACATATACACCCAGGTCCCTCTGCATCTGCACCCCCTTAAGAATTGTACCCCTTATTTTATGTTGTCTCTCCATGTTCTTCCTACCATCACCTCACACTTCTCTGCATTGAACTTCATCTGCCACCTAGCTGTCCACTCCACCATCTTATCCATGTCCTTTTGAAGTTCTACACCATCCCCCTCACAGTTTACAATGCTTCCAAGTTCCGTATCATCTGCAAACTTTGTAACTGTCCCCTGCACACCAAGATCTAGATCATTAATAAATATCAGGAAAACCAAGGGTTGCAAACCAACCCCGGGGGAACTCCACTCCAAACATTTGTCCAGCCCGAAAAATATCCATTGACTATTACCCTCTGTTTCCTATTACACAACCAATTTTGTATCCATGTTGCTCCTGTCCCTTTTATTCCATGAGCTATAATTTTTCTTACAAGTCTGTTTGTGGCAATGTATTGAATGCCTTTTGAAAGTCCATGTACACCACATCAACAGCATTACCCTCATCAACCCTCTCTGTTACCTCTCCAAAGACTCTAACAAGTTAGTTAAACATGATTTCCTTTTTAGAAATCCATGCTAGCTCTTCCTAATCAACCCATATTTCCCACTTGATTACTAATTCTATCCTGAATAATTATTTCTAAAATTTTCCCCACTACTGACTGGTCCGTAATGGCTGGGCTTATTCTTACAACCTTTTTTTGAACAAGGGCATATTGTTTGCTATTCTCCAGTCCTCTGGGACCTCCCCTGAGCCTAGAGAAGACTGAAAGATTATGGACAGTGCCCCTGCAAATTCCACACTCACTTCCTCCAATATCTGTGGATGCATCTCATCCGGTCCTGATGCCTTGTCAACTTTACATCCTGACAGTTTATCCAACCTTACTCCTTATCAATTTTGAGTTTCCACCTCTGTCATCATGGCTTCAGTGGCATCTGCTTCCTTGGTAATGAAAGATACAAAGTATTCACTTAACACCGAAACCATGCTCCCTGCTTCCATGTGTAAATCCCCTTTTTGGTACCTCATCAGCCCTACTCCTCCTTTTACCGCTCTTTTTCTATTTTTGTGCCGAAAGAAGACTTTGGGGTTCCCCTTTATCTTGGCTGCCAGTCTTTTCTCATAATCCCTCTTTGCTTCCCTTATTTGCTTCCTCACCTCTCCTCTGAACCTTCTGTATTCCTCTTGGTTTTCAATTGTATTTTCTACCTAACACCTGTCATAACCACGCTTTTTCTTCTTTATCTTAATTTCTATCTCTTTTTTCACCCAGGAAGCTCTGAATTTGTTTGCCCTTCCTTTCCCATTTGAGGGTATATACCTTGACTGTGCCTGAACCATTTCTTCTTTGAAGGTAGCCCATTGTTCAGCTACAGATTTTCCCGCCAACCTTTCATTCCAGTCTATCCGGCCCAACTCTGTTGTTGCCCCATTGAAATCAGCTCTCCCCCAGTTAATTATTCTTACTCTGGATTGCACATTGTCCTTTTCTACTGACATCCTAAACCTTATGATACAATGATCACTGTCTCCTAAATGTTCCCCCGCTGACACTTGATCTACTGGGCTCACCTCATTTCCAAGAACGAGCATCCTTTCTTGTTGGACTGGACACATACTGCTGTAGAAAATTCTCCTGAACACAATGTAGGAACTCTTGCCCCTTTCCGCCTTTTATACTGCCAGTGTCTTAGTCTACATCGGGTAATTAAAGTCCCCCATCATAATTACTCTATAATGTTTGCATTTCTCTGCAATTTCCCTGCAGATTCGTTCCTCTACACCCTTCTCACTATTTAGCAGTCTATAGACTACACCGACCAATGTTGTTCCTTAGATCTAGCCAAATTGTTTCTGTCCTTGAACCCTCTGGGACATCCTCTTTCTCCAGCACAGCAAAGCTCTCCTTAACCAATACCGCCACCCCTCCATCTTTTCTTCCTTTCCTATCTTTTCTGAACACCTTATACCCAGGAATATTTAACACCCTGTCCTGCCCTTCCTTAAGCCAGGTCTCTGTTATCACCACAACATCATATTTCCCATCTCATTCAACCAGTGCATGTAACTCCCCAATCTTATTTACTACACTTCATGCATTCACATACATGCACAGTAACCCAGATTAGACTTCATGATGTTCTCCCTTACTCCGACTCTACCCATTAATTTACTGTCCTCTATTCTAGTGCTATCTGTGTCTCCCAGTATTTTGTGCATCTTGGTATTCCTTGCTAATACTCTCCCCTGGTTCCCACACCCCTGCCGAGTTAGTTTAAAGTCCCCACAGCAGCACTAGCAAAACACCCCACAAGGAACTCAGTCTCAGCTCTATTCAGGTGCAACCCATCCGGCTTGTACAGGTGCCATCTCCCCCAGAGCCAGTCCCAGTGTCCCAGGAATATAAAGCCCTGTCTCCTGTACCATCTTCCCAGCCACACATTCATCTGCCTTATCCTCCATCTGTTCTCTTTATCGGTTTATTTCAACAAAGAGAACAAATCCCACTGAACAGGAGTTTCTGAATGATCTGAAACAACTTACCAATGAACCATATCCCTGACTGGTCTTGTATTCCAGTTAATCTCCCAGACCTTTTCCTCACCTCCAATCATAATCTTATTTTCTTCCCGCTCTTCTGCTTCATATCCTGCAACAAATCAGTCCTGTCTTGATAGGGTTAATTTGCATCCACATCAATCACTTATGAGGGCAGATCAACCTTTAAAACTGGAAAATCAGGTGTGCCAGGAATCCAGCTCTCTGATCTTCACACACAATTCTCTAATCCATGCTCCTGTCGAGTAAGAGTCCAGGCCAGGCTGCAGCTTGGCAAAATTTATCTGGATAAGTCTGCCATGAGGGCATTTCTGAAATCTTTGCTGCTCTTCTCCTGGTCCAAATAACACTTTTGTCCTTCTGACCCTTCAATCTCTACCAGTAGACTAAAAAAAATTTCTCATGGAATGTTCCATAATTCACTCTTCTCCATCTGTCAAATTGTGGGTTGCTTGCTTCAATCATGTCTTGCATTCCCTTATCTCTGGTAAAACCTGTGCCCACTGGGCCAGACGTTTTGATCTGTTATGAGGAATCCTGAGCTAATGCTATATCTGCTTTCCACTGTCAATTGCCCATTGACTGATCCTTCCTGCAGCTCGGGAGGCCATATGCAACTCTCACATTAGTTGTCATCTTAGAAGCTCTGGCCTAATCCATATTTACCCATTTGACTTTTCACATGAGTGGCCCACTTGTTATTTTTGTGACACACCTCGGGAACTCTGCTTTCAGAGACTTTTGTCACTTTCTCCCCCAGGTTTGAAGCTCCTGTCAAAGCATTTCCTTTTTCCACCATCTTGCCAAGTGACTGTTATCTCCCCAAATATGCATTATCCTTTACAAAGCCCATATTCATCCAAGAACTAAATTACACATCTGGAAATATTTTTCTAACACCTAAACACCTATTTTGGGCATGATACAAAAAATAGTTTGCTTTCAGAAATTAATCCCTCTCTCTCCTCTACCCTCTAAGATCTCTGAGGGTGCAATTTGAATAAGCAATTCATTTTGCACCTAACCCAATTATCTTTTCAATTGAAGCAAAAGAAAAGTAAGCTACCTATTTACTTTTGCCCTTTCTGTGCTACTGTCCAAGGCCAATTTTATCTCTATTAATTTTCTCTCTCTCTCTACCTGCGTCACTATGATTTGTGTCTCTCTATTTTATAGGGACGTCTGTGTTTTATTGCTGTTTTTTTGAGTTTTTCTATTTTTATTCTCAGCTACAACACCCTACATTGCACCCCCTTTTTTTCACCTTGCGTCTTCGTTGTATTGGAATGAAGAATGGTCACGCAGCATCCTCTGCAAGCCCATTTCATCCCAAGGCCAAAGAGTTGCTGGACATCACCCCAGCCCCAACCCCCACACCACTCTCTTTCAGTCCTGAGGGACTTCCCTCTCCTCAATTATGAGGGACTTCCCTCTCCTCAATTATGAGGGACTTCCCTCTCCTCAATTATGAGGGACTTCCCTCTCCTCAATTATGAGGGACTTCCCTCCCTCCCTCAGTCCTGAGGGTCATCACTCCCTCCTTCAGTCTTGAGAGACTTCCCCCCCCCCCCCTTCAGTTTTTCATTCTTTCCTGAGTCTTTACACTTTTAAACCTAGGGTGATAATCTTTATTTGTCTCATACTCTTTTTTTGACTCACCGACCTGTGCTATGGACCGTGACTCTACACCTTGATTACTTCAGTGGCTGAATGTTACGGGGGTGGTGGGGGGAGGGCCCGGAAGCAAAGTCAGCATGGAGATGACCCGTTCCAAACCGGCCCACCCCGCAGCCAGAACGCGCTGCAGGTGGGCTAAACAAGGGCCGACTGGGGCTTCTGCCCCTTAATGGGAGGAAGCCCCGCCTTCGGAAGCTGCTGGCCAATCTGGTTCCAAGTGTGCGTTAGTGGGCGCCACCAGGACTCCAAGAGGTGGAGGAAGCAGTCTCATGGATCCCCGGAAACAGGTAAGTCCGGGGTCTTGGGCAGGGAGGATTTGGGCAGGTCAGGTAAGTGGGGGGGGGTGGTGGTGGTGGTGGCAGGGGAATAGGGGCCTGGTTTAAGGCTGTCGAGGTGGATAGTTTAAGGCTGCAACCCTCTATCGGCAGAGGGCAGCCCCTAAAGATAAAACTCCCCCTTCCTTCCCACCCTTTAACGAGATAGGCCTGCCCACTGCCACCTGACTGTTCATGCTGAACGTTTTGTTTTTTTTTCTCTTTTTTTTTCCAGGAAGGGATTTCACTCCCAATGTTCAAACTCATGATCACAGGTGCCATTTCCTGTAGATGCACACCTGGTACTCTGTATGAGCTCAAACACATTCTAAACAACTCCCAGGTACCACAACTGTTCCCACCCCCGTCTGATCTTCTGGAGGTACCCCAACAACCAGCTCCTGAAGACCTGGGTAATGACTCCAGTCCTGAAACCCCAAACTAATATCGAACGGCAGCACAATGCTACCCATCCATCAACAAGAGCCATCACTGGAGCAGACAATCTGAAGAGGTTCCATTGCCTGTACCACTCGGTTAGCACAGTCCAATACTCACCTGACCATTTCACCAGGATCAAGATGGTCTGCTGTATTCTTCACAATTTAGCTAACAGCAGATTGACTTGAGGCTGAATGTGTTTCTACTAACATGTGGTGACCCACCAAGGAATGAGTCCCCAATGGCTGAAAGGTCTTCCAGCCTTCCAAGAATTGTTCAAATAGATGTGACAACGTGTTTATATAATTTGGCTTCAATAAAAGCAATGTTTTTACCCTTACACTACTGAACGTTTTGTGGTGGGGCAGCGTATTATCAGGGTCAATTGGGTTGATAACAATCTAAATTGACTCTTGATTGTCTATTTAAATATGGCAGGTGGGTTGCTGATTTCAGCACCCGCCCGCACCCTCCCACCCTGGTATTATGGGGGTGAGCTCGGGGGTGGGTGGAAAGGTGGTGGGCTGGGCACACGCCCTATTTTACATGTCCCCACCCCACCCTCCCACCAAGAACATGCCCAGTGAGGGCAAATAAAATGCAACCCAATGTCCTTGTTGAAATCAGCATGCAGCCTTCAGGATTGCAGGTACAAAGAAGTCTTCCTGGAAACATCACAAACTCTAGAATAAGCAACACTCTAGCTGGGATGAATCATAAAATAGTAGCACTTACCAGCTTCTTGCAGTTTGTACAGGCTGGCCTGAGCAATAGTTCTTCTGCATGAACGTTCCTGTATAAAGTCACACTGAATGAGATCTGCAGAGATATCAGTTTGGCCATAGGCCTGACGTTGAAAGTGTTTCTTCACTTTGAAATCCTTCTCAAAACCATTTCAGTTCTGTCTCACTGTGGTCAGTGTATCAAAATTACAGGTTTAAGTGCAGCGCTGTGCAAAAATATAACTTACAACAAAGATATGGCAGACACTCTTCAGGCCACACTGTAAGCTCCTCACAGGCCTATCCAAATAACATATCTTTAAGACCACAAAAGTACGCTTTGTAACTAAACAAGTAGGCCCATGTGCTTGGCTATACTGTTCTTGGCTGGGATTCTGGGGACTTGGCACTAGAGCCACAAGTCAGGATTTTAGACAGTAACCTCTGTCACCTGTAAAAAGAGAAAATGCAAACCCAAAAATATCTTCACTGGATTCCCACAAATCAGGCAGAAGGACAGAATATTACTTGTTAAACAGTCACTCACCAAACACTTGCACTCTCAAACAAACTTTCTGATGATGACGATTCAGACAATTTGAGGGGGGCATGGTAGGAGACAGGAAATTGACAAACTTACCCGTGGTGATATTATGGTCACTGCCTACCACTTAGCCATTTACTAAGTGAAACCTTTTTGCTTTCTTTGAAATAGCTTTGTTGAGAAAAGGTCATCAGAATTCCATGAGGCCCCTGGAGCACTGAGAAAATAAATGAATAAAGAAAGAATCTGCATTAATATAGCAGCTTTCACGACCTCATATTGTCCCAAAGTGCTTTATGCTTTGCAAAATGTAGGAGATCTTGTGGCTCAGGAGTAGCATCCCTATCTCTGGGCCAGAATTTCCAGGTTCAAGTCCCATCTTAGGATTTGATGGTCACCGAAGGTGGGTTCATAATGTGGTCAAACAGATTGATTATTGACCTGTAAATCCTTCCGATATGCCTGATGGCAGGTGGTAAGAGCAGGAGAGTTTCCTCGTCACCCATACTGCAGAAAGCAGCAGCAAATGACTGCAGTACTTTGCCAAGCATAATCATGGACCAATCCAATGTAAGCCCATGATCTGCAGTGCCCTCTTAGGGCATGGTACCTGAAGGAGGTGAGGGGTCACTTTTGTAATGTAGGAATCCTACAATCACAAAGAGCTCCAGCTTCATCTATAGTTGGTTCTACATGGTTCACATTGGTAGATGAAGTGACTCATCCACCTAGCCAATGTATCAATGGTTTAGGAAATACACCTAAGTGCTAAAGCTTGGCAGGCAATTCTAGTGTAACCAGAGGGACTACAAAAGATACTAGTAGGTTAAAGTATAATTTTGGCATTTTACCCTCCATGGAACCAACCTGGCAAAATTACAGTTTGACTTGATGATCAGAATCTTACTTTACAGCATAAATATGCAGCATCAGCTTGTTGAATAAACCCAGTAGGAGCACTTAGTTGAAGCCAATTACCTCATGCAATAGTCCAAAGATATCTCCCTGGCAACAGGTAACCATTTAAATGCAACACATTAATTCTTTCTTTGATGACTAGCTTACCCAGATTCCTAAGCATATACAAAAAAAACTGGCTGGGTGAATGTATCAGTATAGTGTCATCCAATACATTAGACACTTGCCACATACAGCTAATTAGTAATTTAAGGGTAGCTAATTGCATTTCTGATTAGTAAGTAAAATAGTCAAAATAGACATCAATGTTAGATATATGATCTCAATATGTATGCATGCACACTTTAACAATTTTGCTGGTTACCTGTAAACATGGCTATTCCAATGCACTCCCGGTCAGCCTCCCACATCCTACCCTATATAAACCTGGCATCATCCAAAACTCTGCTGCCCATGTCTTAACTATCATCCCAGGCAAGCAATGCTTTAATTTTAAAATTCTCTCCCTTGTTTTCTAGTCCCTCCACTATCTTGCCCCTCCCCATCTCTGTAATCTGCTCCAGCCCCATAAACCTCTGAGATACCTATGCTCATCTAATCCTGACCCCTTGAGTGTCCCCAGTTTAAATTGCACCTGCATCGGCAGCCTTGAGCCCTAAGCTCTAGAATCCACTCCCTAAACCCCCTTGGCTCTTTACCTCTCTTCCCTTCTTAAAATCGACCTCCTTGGCCAAGTTTATGGCCATCTACCCTAGTATCACCTTATGTGATTGGTGTCTAATTTTGCTTCGTAACACTTCTACAAAGTGCCTTGGGACTTTTCATTATGTTAAAAGCACTATATAATTACAAGTTGTTGTTTGTTGATAAAGCAGCCAGGGAGAAAGATGAGTGTGAGAGTATGGTCATTGTGAGTGCTTTACTTCCTTGATTACTGAATGGTGTTAATGTTGGTTAAGTAAATATATAAACATGGAGTACATTCATGTGTGTTTTGTGATTGGATGTAAGGCATTATATACTAAAATTAGTGCACATGGTTAGCAGCAGTGCTGTAGCCTCACCTTTGGCTTATAAGCAATTTCTATGGTTCTAGTGCATTTAATCCGACCTATACAGTAGTAGAAACCACTCCGGATATGTATATGATTTATAGATGATAAAATCCATTTTCTATTGTGCATTAACAATTCTCAGATTTGATAACAGTCTTGTGAAACACCTTGGGAGGTGTTATATTCAATCAAATTGGTCTTGTAGTTTAAGTGCCGCAACAACAGAATGAATCTGAATGTAACCAGGAGGAAAACAAGGGTTGAGCACATATGACATTTGTGCCGCATGATTGATACCAGCAAGCTTTCTTGAGGATTCAGGTGCATTTGCTGACTTCTGAGTTGCTTTCATAATAACAGATCTTACCAAACCATGAAACTGAATATAAATGAAAACACTTAAAATTCAGTCGGTAGAGAGATGAGTGAGCAATATTATGGTTGATTTTCTCAAAGATCACTGTAAAACATTATTCATTTATTTCTATATATCTACAGTGATTCAGTTGAAGGTTACCTTTCAGATGGAGAGTTAACCATTTCACTGGGGATAGTGACACAAAAAGAATATTGCCATATCTGTTGGCATTCAGTTTTGTCACTGAGAAACAGTCCCTGATAATCTCCCATATATGTGCTACAATAAGATCTCCTAAAAGAACAGTATCTTTATTCTATGAAATTATTTTTCCGTGGCTAGAGTTCATCAGACATGGTAGAAGACACTAAGATAAAAGCAAAATACTGCAGATGCTGGAAATCTGAAAAAAAAACAGAAAATGCTGGAAAAACTCAGCAGGTCAGGCAGCATCTGTGGAGGGAGAAACAGAGTTAACGTTTCAAGTCTGTATGACTCATCTTCAGAGCCGATACAAGGCACTGTCCTCTTGATGAAATCAGAATCTTATCAAAGGCTTTTGAAACATTGAGGGTGTCATGTGCCGATGAAATATTAAAAGGTAATTAAGTACTGTGACACTTTCACACGGTGTCTGGGAACTCTGAATAATTATTTAATTGAAGCCAAGTTACTCATTTGAGGTCTGGTTAGTTTGATTCTGCAAATAATTGTTTGTGGAAGTAAATGGTGAAATTTAGCCCCCCCTAGTTGTGCTCCATAATAGTTGTACTGTTTTCCTCAAAATAATCAAATGTTTACTGAATGGTGTATATGGACTTTGAGTCCTATCTGAATCCAAAATCCTTACATGGGGTTATTGCTCTAAGTTCAATCCAGATAAGGAAAGTATTATTGCATTCTTTGGTCATGAAATTCAAACATCAGCACATTGTTCATTCATCGATTCCACATTAGCAATGGACAGAATAAAAGGATACATTTGCTCATTCCTAAATCAGTTGCAGTTGAGACACCATCTTCAGCAGGAATTTAGAATACAAATTGCATTTTAAAATATGATAAACAATGAGGCATGTTAATATTTGCCCAGAAAAAAATGTAAAAGAAAATATGTTTGATTGATGTAAATCTTTTTAAAATCCAACATTTCCCAAAATAGCATAAGTGTTGAACAGAAAAGTCTTTTCTCATTGAACCGCGGTTTTGAAAAGTGTCCTTTAAATTCTGTACTACTTTATTTTGCAAAAGTCTCAAACTCATGAAGCTTCTTCGCTTAGATTTCTCAAAAGCCTGTTAAGTAATCAACGTGTTATCTTACCTTATACTGCCTTTTACAATCTTAATATATACTCCATCCATCAACTAGAATATTTCTGTTACAATTCAGATGGTTTTGATGAGTTTTTTTTCAGGAGTTCTCCCTGGTGAGTCACATCATGTCAGTGTTAAGGAAGAAGTAATGCATTAGTGGAATGCTAAACTCTGCAGACGATGGATGTCTCCACAATGAAACCTTAGTCCCCAGCCTCGCCAGTTTGACAAACACATTATAAGTTGATAAATGAGAGAATGTTAGAATTTACCAAAGTCCAGTGATGATAGTGAAAAGGCCCTGCTCCTCCAGAATGTTTTCCTTACCTTTTACAAATGCTATTAGCACCTGCAGAATAACTCAGGTGAATCTTTGGTCAAGCATTTTAAATTAAAGCAAAACCTTTTTAACCCAAGAGTCTGATGAATGAGCTCTTAGCAAATAGTCACTACCAGTACCTGTGTATGTCATGACTATCTCCTTTTTTCATCAACAAGCATAAAAAAGAAAAAAAATCATACACAGGACTTTAGCTATCTGATCTATGTTAGCTATAATAATGTCAATGTTAGCCATGATAATATTTCTGAAACAATATTAGATGTGATGATATTCCTGAAACTCTGTTGCGGCTTGGGTTCAATACACGATAATGCTAAATGATAGGATTCATGTTTATACTGGAAAGTTTCACTTGGTCAGCAAAGGGGGAGCTTCTTCATGAAAAAGGAGAGAAAATCAAAAGGCAAACCAGGCTTGTCCACTTTGTGTATCTTCTAGGAGTTCATGGCAATGTCTCGGAAAGATTTGGAAATACGCCTAGGACTTAAGACATGGCACAAATACTTACATAAGGCACAAGATCTAAACAGTAAAAAAAAATGGAAATCAGGTTGAATGTAATAACAATGGGCTAGGTTTTATGGCTGCAATTGGACAGGCTGCCCCCTACCCCTCCCCGCAACCTGCCCCATGCAGACATAAAATAATACACGGTGACGTCGGGTCAGAGTGCAAGGTCATCACACCAGTCTCAGGAATTACGGAAAGCGAGTGGGTGCCCAAAATCAGAAGTCCGCCCGCCATTCTGAAATAACGAATTAACAAGCGACTGAGCTTGTTAAAGGGGCCGACTGTACACAATTTTTCATTACCAGCTGCATTTTTCAGGTTTCAGACGGGGAAAAAAGTTTAGAGCGCTTTCCGGCAGGTATGCCAAGGTGTCGCAAGGGCAGAAGGAAAGGCCTGACCCCAATGGCTGCATGGAGCAGCAGGTTTCTCTGGTGAAGGTGGAAGCATCTATATGATTTTTGACTTCACTTACTGGCTTTTTCTAGCCTTCCGCAAGAAATAAAAACAGATTCAGAAAACAGGAGGTCTTTAAATCTGTAGATGTGACCCATTTCCAGTTTGCAGCATAACCCCTCTGCTCCATAGCCGACGCATAAAATAATGCACGGTGACATCAGGTGTGCGTCCCGTCATCACTGCGCGTCATCCCGATCTTTCGTTTGGCGGGCACGCACCGGAGTCGGCTGCGCACCCGCCGAACTGTCAAAGATCTGTTAAGGCCATTAATAATCTAATTAACCAATTGGACAGAGCTGCCTGCGCAACCTTAAGGTTTGCCGGGGGTGGGTGGGGCAGGCGAAAATCCCAGGCGGCCTTCACATTTTTCATGAAACCTCATCCATGGGCAGGATGAAGATTTTATTGATTAATAAAAATTTTCATGCAAATTCATAAACATGTCCCAACTCATGCGATACTGTCACATGAGGGGACATATCTGAATGATTTTATTTTTTTTTCAATGTTTCATTTTGATCTTAATCTCCCTGAGGCGCTGAGTGCTACCGGACATGCGTCATGCTGGGCAGGCCTTAACTGGCCCCCCCACATAAAATGGCAGCGCGCGGCTGATCATGGGCAGTGAAAGGCTCCGTACCCGCTCCCTACCAGCCCACCCGACGGGGAGAAAATTCTCCCCAAAGCTCTGAACAAACAGTAGCCCACAATCTAACTATCTCAACTCAGTCTTCATGAGCACTGCAATAGCAGCCCCTAACCCTTCCCTTTCTCTGCAACCTACCCCAAACCCACAACCCGCTGAGATATCTGCGTTCCTCTAATTCTGGCCTCCTGTGCATTCCCAATTTTAATTGCTCCAACATTGGTGGTTGTGCCTTCAGTTGCCTAGGCCCCAAGCTCTGGGATTATCTCCCTACACCTCTCAGCCTCACCACATCACTTTCCTCCTTTGAAATGCTCCTTAAAACCAACCTCTTTGCCCAAGATTTTGGCCACCTGACCTAATATCTCATTATGCTGCTCGGTGTCATACTTTGTTTTATAATGTTCCTGTGAAGCACCTTGGGATGGTTTCTTACATTAAGGGTGCTATATCAATATAAGCTGTTGTTGTAATTTGTTCAGCTTCCCAATTACGCCAGAATTAAACTGGAAGAAAGACATGTAGCAGCTTGAGCCATTCAATGTTTTGTATCTAATACAATCTGATCATCAAGAGGTTCAAAACGAAAGCCAGGATTTTCCCGTCACACCCTCAGCAGGAACCGTCATGGTGGGACTGGAAAATCCGGTCCGCAGGCAGGACCGGAAAGTTCCACTCGGAGGAGCGATCTGCAGGGAGCAGTTATTCAGAGACCTATGGTTCAAACGTAGGCCTAGAAATTCGACTGCACCTGTAAATGGGCAGGTGGGAGTAGGCTGAGCTCTCTACACTCTTGTTCACGTGGCACGGGGCCCATGTGAAATGGATACTGGGATTTCATGGGTGCTGGCATCCTATCCATGCTGCTTATTGGCTGCATGCCTGGTTGGTGGGGGTGGAAAATCAATTTTATCTGATGCTATCCAAGGTAGCCTGCACCTCTTAAAGCAAAGGTGCACTCTATCTGCAGCAGGAGGGAACACTTCTCAAGAAGAGACATGGCTACAAGCTCCCTGAAGACCCACAGTGGGCCTCTTGTGCAGTGTCCTCATCCTTCCTTATCTTCCAGCTCTCTCCCTCTCCTTCTCTCACTCTCTCTCCCATGCCTCCATTATATCAGAGGTGGACCAGCCGAACCACCCTTAAACTCTTTCCTAAGCAGACAAAAGCACCAGCATAGCATTGTTCCCAAGTAGACAGGATTTGTTTCTGGATTGCAGAAACAAGCCAAAAAAAAAAGGCCCAGAAGCAAACTCACAGCCTAAGAGTACAAACAGGCAATGAAATGCATGAAGGAGGTGAGCTCTTTAAATAGTGCTCCTGTAAGGTTCTTCCTGGCTACCAACACCAGGATTGCTGCTCGAGTTTATCACATTGCGAGCCAGGTGCCGGAACAAACCAAAAAGAGTCCATAACAACCTTAGAACATTTATTTAACTGAGTTATTGGTGTTTTAGGATGCTTTTGGCATGCACTGTGGACACCTATGGGTTTTCCAATCCAATATGGTGGATGGCTCAGCCCTGGCACTGGGCGAGTGCTCGCCTGCACAATGGACCATTAAGTTAATGCCTGAAAACCTGACGCAGGTGTTGTATGTTGCTTAGTCTAGCTTCGGAATGATTACTTAGACATTGGTATGTTCAAACAACAAACAGGTTTACTTTATACCGCTGAACGAAGTACTCCTATCCATGACTAGGTGAAGCCATGACCATTTTTCCCCCTCCTCTCCTAGTTATGTGTTCTCTTTCCTCATCATTATGGGAGGTGCTATTTATAGAGCCCCACACATTAACCCTTACATACCGAATACTACAGCAGGTTTCTAGGCTATTTTGTTTGAATAGACATAGAAATATAGAAAAATGGAAGCAGGAGTAGGTCATTCGGCCCCTCAAGCCTGCTCTGCCATTTAATATGATCATGGCTGATTGTCTATCTCAAGGCCATACTCCTGCTCTCTCCCCATATGATGCCTTTAGAGTCTAGAAATCTGTCTATTGCCTTCTTAATTATATTTAGTGACTTGGCCTCCACAGCCCTCTGTAGCAGAGAATACCATCCTCTGAGTGAAGATGTTTCACCTCACCTCAGTCTTAAATGGCCTACCCCATATCCTGAGGTTGTGACCTCTTGTTCTAGACCCCCCAGCCAGAGGAACTATCATTCCTGCATCCAGTCTGTCCAGCCCTGTCAGAATTTTATATGTTTCAATGAGATCTGTTCTCATTCTTCTAAACTCCAGTGAATACAGGCCTAGTCGGCCCAATCTCTCATTATAAGACAATCTTGCCATCCCAGGAATCAGTCTGGTGAACGTTCAGTGCACTCCCTCTATTGCAAGTATATCCTTTCTTAGGTAAGGAGACCAAAACTGCACACAATACTCCAGGCGTGGTATCGCCAAGGCCCTGTACAGCTGCAGTAAGACATCCTTGCTCTTGTACTCAAGTCCTTTTGCAATGAAGGCCAACATACCATTTGTCTTCTTAACTGCTTGCTTTACCTGCATGCTTGCTTTCAGTGATTGGTATACAAGGACACCCATGTCCCTTTGTACATCAACATTTCCCAATCTATCACCATTTAAACAATACTCTGCCATTCTGTTTCTCCTACCAAAGGTGATTACTTCACACTTGTCCACGTTATACTGCATCTGCCATGTATCTGCCCACTCACTCAACCTGTCTAAATTGCCTTGAAACCTCTTAACATCCTCCTCACCACTCACACTCCCACCAAGTTTTGTGGCATCAGCAAACTTGGAAATATTGCATTTGATTCCCTCATCCAAATCATGAATATATCATGTGAATAGTTGGGGCCCAAGCACTGACCCCTGCAGTACCCAACGAGTCACCACCTGACATTCCAAAAAAGACCCATTTATTCCTACTCTCTGTTTCCTGTCTGCTAACCAATCCATGCCGATATATTACCCTCGATCCCTGGTGCTTTAATTTTACACACTAACTTCTTAGGTGGGACTTTATCAAAAGCTTTCTGATAATCCAAATACACCACATCCACTGATTCTTCCTCATCCATTCTGCTAGTTATGTCCTCAAAAAACTCCAGTAGGTTTATCAAACACGAATCTTTGCTAAGCCATGGGTGAGAGTCTCTGCTCGCTATATAGTCTCAGCTAAGCTATAACATATCCATGAAACTTGGGAAAAGATGGTTCAAGGGTATCAAGCACAGTTTCAGGACACAGCTTCTGCATTGGGAACAGTGAAACTGTGAGTTATCCAAGTTTCCAGAAGATCCAGCCAATATATTGTGTAAACCTCAGAAAGCATTTCCCAGGCCTCAGGACATTCTAGTTGCAATAATAATATAATAACAGCAATAATAATTGTTTGGGGGCCTCAGGTTTGGACAGCTTGGAAACTACATCATGCTTGGACACAGAAGTTATTTTGTTTAGGAATGAACAGCTCTATAAATAGGACTGTTGAAAAGAGGCGTGTAAATGTGCAACATGCTACACTATGGTGCATCTTGTTTTGATTGTTAAGTATTTTTTTCTTCCTTTCTCATTCTAGTTTTCCTTTGCATTTCATCATACCTCTTTATCTTCAATTCCCCTGTTTTATCTTTTCAATGCACCTGTTTTGTGGCTAGGTTTCCCTTTCTTCTCATTTCAGGTCTTTTTTCTTTTAATGTTTCAGGAGGTTAAAACATTCACACTACAAATTTCTGCCCTTTGAAGGACATTCATTTGCTTCTATGGCTGACTTGAGACACATCATGGCGTTAACACATTTGACCACATTTGCCCATAGTTAATACCGTTGAATTGAACCACTGGCAAAGGCACTGAAATTCCACCAATATTTTACATCAAGGATATAGCACCGATAAAACCAGTCTGTCACCTTTTGGTCATTCCGACAACCAAGAAGGGGAACTTCTGAACATCAACTTGAGTTCTTTAAGCTTCTGTTTGGCTCAAGGTCAGGAATTCCCATGTTGGTTCGCGACCCCCAGTGGCATCGTGGGACGGGATTTTAGGGTCACAAGCTCCAAGGAAGCAATGGTAGTCGTGGGAGTTCAGAGTGAGTTTTGACAGCTGTGAGGCCCCCTTTCTAAGTGTTTGGGCTTTTTTTCTGTTGGTGGGCCTGGCTTAATCGTCTGTTCTCTGAGGCCCAGCGGCTGCTACAACAATAGTCTGTAAACAGGTAGGACTTTGCTCTCTCAGGTAAAACCCAGTAGTATTAACGCCTTCCCAAACACCTGATCAAAAACTCTGAAGCAGCCCCCCACCCTTCCACTCCCCGCTCAACAATTCTCTAACCTTTCACGCCCCCTAACAATTTTCACACTGTGATCACATGAAGTCTAAGGCATTAAAATGGGGTCATGTGGGAAAGGTTTTATTGTGCCATTATCAAAAATATGTGCCCCTCATTGAGAGCTTGACCGAAATAATTGGCTGTGCTTCACTTCCTGAAAATGGGCACTGTGTGGTCAAATTTCTTGGCCATCGTTTCTCAACCAAGTTCTCCTACTGTTCCAGGATCATGCTGTAAGGTGAATGTAACCTCAGTTTCCTCTGCTCAGTGGTCATCCACTTTCACAAAGTTTCCTGCCCTACTGCCTCCTTTCTTATCCTCAATGCCAAGCACAAAATACTAAAGAATATTTTCATCCAACGAAAACTAGCATTTTTATAGCACCTTTCACAACCTCAGAATGTTTTAAATCACTTTCCAGGGAAAGCAGGATATATGAGGAATGAAATTCCAATCAGTGTCACCACTTGGAGGCCGTGCTCATGAAGCCGAATGCCTGCCTGGGGATGGGCGTTGCGCTATTGTGATACGATGTGCATATACCTTTAAGGGAACATATCTTAAAACTGCTGCCAATCACGACCACATCAACACAGGATATGATGTAGTAGTCCCATGACATGCAGTCAGTCTCAAGCAGCAGTGGTCGAGATCAGACATGTGCCTCACAGTCTCCCAGCAATCATTATCTGCTTATTGTCTTATCTTCAAATTAAGAACCAACATTATTGTTTCACCAATCCTCGTGTATGATTGGTACATTTACATCGAAGAAGGTGAATGTAACACGGCGGCAGTTAGGAGCAGCATGTTTTTGAAGATTTGACTGCAAAATATACACCCTCCAACCCTTCATACGTAATAGAAGGAAAGAATCGGTGGGAAAGTGAAACAACTATCAAGACTCACCAAGTGTAAGGATTCTGCAGCTTGGTCAGGATTGTACACACTGTACCTCAGTTCTGGGATTGCATCTTGCACCAGCCAGCAGGCTTTGGGCCCCAGTAAGATTGTTCTAATTTGGGAGAACTTAAATAATAAAAGCCTGTGAAGTTTAAGCAGAACAGAGCTTAAATAGCAGAATCTGGAGGTTCTCACTGTAAGCAGAACTTACAGACAGAAGAGAGTCCATTACTGCTGAAGCTAAATACTGCAGACTGGGCTGGGAAGAAGAGTCCATCCAGTAACAGCTCCCAACAGCTCGAAGAAGCTTATAAAAAAGCATTTTTCACTGTTTTCATTTTTGAAGTCTGCAGTCATGTCCTCACCTAAATTACTGCCTTGTAAGCGGAGTTTAAAGTTAAACTGGGCAGATCAGAAAGAGCTCAACAGCATCACCATTGCAGTCAACCCATGACCTATCAGTAACCTGTGACCAGCTAAGGCAGTGGCCACGAAAGGTACTGCAACTCAGAGCCAAATTAACTCTCAAGTAGCTGAAAAAAACTTAAACAGCTGTCAAAAGCTCCAGAAAACATTAAGATGACCACAAAATTTCCAATATTCAGTTAGAACACAATGGATCTCCTATCTGACAACGCATTGAGCTGTGTTTTCTGAACCGCAATATTTCTGAACCAGATAAACAAGCCATAAAATTTAAAATTGCTACACGCAGTGATGGCCTCCACAGATTGAACACGCCAGGACTGTCCGACAGCCATTTCAAGCATCCAGATAAAATATGGTCAACACTCAAAGGTCATGTACGATTGAAACTAACTTCAGAATACACTGTCTGGAATTCATGCCCT
Organism: Carcharodon carcharias; assembly: GCF_017639515.1. Classification (NCBI taxonomy): domain Eukaryota; kingdom Metazoa; phylum Chordata; class Chondrichthyes; order Lamniformes; family Lamnidae; genus Carcharodon; species Carcharodon carcharias. The sequence goes on along the minus strand of NC_054468.1, from coordinate 109,275,946 downwards.
TTGGGCAACAACTGACAAAGACCATTGACCAATTCATAAGTAGATGCAGAGACAAAGGGTGTGATTGCAACTTCACAGCAACAGAGCTAGTCGACAGGATAATCGAGCTTGTGATAGCATCCCCGATGGAAACTTTCCAAAAAGACATGTTGTAACCTTTGGGTTGGTCCAAAGTGGAAGCACGACTGCAAAGTAAATGCAACCACAAAGCCATATTAATGGGTAGACAAAATCTACAGGTCATGCATTATTGACAGGATAGCCAATGCTGGCAAGCCTAGGAAGCAATGTGGGCATCAGGGCCTCATATATGCACCCAGAAGATGCCAAGCTTTAATGCTATATGCAGGGCATGTGACACCAGAAGTGCCAATGCAGAAAGCAAATGCCAAAACAAGGGCTTCAACATCACAAGAAGCCACAACCAAAGGCCAGACAGATGCAACATTCCAAACAACCAAGAGCACATACCAGACCTCGTCAAGACAAGGTCCACAAAATATCTCAACAAGCTATATGGTCAGATGATGAGGATGACCAGATCACAGATCCACAAAATGAACCAACATGCAGCATGGTGAACATCAGAGAATGTATTGACACAGTGGCACCAACAGAAGTCTTTACCACCATTCAGATTATATGCCCCACAGATGAAGGATCAGCATAACCAAATGCAACACTGGATACCAGTGCAGGTGCACACCATGGTATACACTGAAATGTATGTACCCACAGAACTGGCAAGCAACAATTCAACCAACACCAAACTCACTGCTTAAAATGATTAGCGATTACATCCCTGGGATACATTTCACTCAAGAAATGCTACAAAATTTCACCCTGGTCACCCCGATATGTTATGTTGTGGATACCATGGGTCCAGTGACCACAGGGCCTACCGGTGTGCAAGGATCCGTCCTTGATCACAATCCCTGGTATTGTCAAGACAATGACAGAAGTCATTGACCACAACAACTATGATGAGAAACCATGAGCGGAATCATCCCAGATTTGCACCAAGTGCAGCAGTGTTTTACCCACCAGCTGCATTGGCAGCACCTCACGCAGCATCATCCCAAATACATCCCACATTAATTATGCATTCCCGGGAAACACGCCACTTCGATGGAGGGCGGGGTCTCATTTGTTCACCACTTCCTCACGCTTGGCACCATATTTAAAGGCAGCCATGCGCACACCTCTCAGTGGCTCCCAGGCCAGGGCTGCTGCACAGAAGACAGGACGGCCCCAAAAGACAAAAAGACTGCAGCCCCCGGTTTAATGACGCATCCCTCGAGCACATTTTGGAAGCTGTGGAGGCCTGTGTGATGTCCGCTGCCAACTCTCTGGCCGTAGGAGAGGCAGCGGCATCACCAATCCAGCATGGAAGATGATGGTCAGTGCCAATGCCTTGCAAATGAGAACAGCCATCCAGTGCCACTACAGGATGAATGGTCTCATCCATTCCACCAGAGTAAGTCACTCTTCTCATCACTCTTGACTCACACACTCACAAACCCATCACGCATCCACAGGGATCTCACACCTCAAGGCAGAACACTACTAACTCCCACACACACCCTCACATCTCCTCACACCCTTGTGTCCTCATCCTGTCTATGGCTCTGCTCACCACACAAACATTCCACACAGTGCCATGTGTCCTGCTCACATCCTCTCCATCTGTTTTCATGCAGAAGCAGGGAGAGGCCCCAGACCGAGGATGGAGTGGCCCACATTAGGTCCCTCACTCACTGTGAGGAGTGAGCCATCGCACTGACTGGTGAGGACATGGACTCTGCCTGCGGTGATGGTGAGGTCGGCGACAAACACCCTCGTGAGGATCTTGCACCATATCATCCCCCTCTCAACGCAACTGTGAGTGCTCTCTCTCCTGCTTTTGACTCTGCTGCCAAGCACTAATTATCTCTACTTTGGTTCACAGGGGGCTCTGCCAAGTGACCGACACCCTCCGCCAGCCAGTCCCTCAGCTCCATCCACGTCCTCACCTCCAGACAAGGGGACTCCTCCTCCATTGAAGAGCTGGAAATAAGCAGCCTGGCAGATCCGTCACAGTGCTTACCCACACCCTGCACCAGCACAGAGACACACACCTTAGGTTCACAACCTGGTGGTCACCACATGGACACATGTCCACAGCAGGAGGAGGCAGGTTCAGTCAAATTCCCCAGCAATCGGAGGACTGCTGGGGAAGAGGCATCTGTGAGGCCCGAGTCAGATGATGAGCCTCTGGATTCAGCCTTCCAACTCATCCTGGAGAGTCATCAGGAGGCGTAGGAACATCACACAGAGCTGTAGGGAGTCCTCAACAGAGTGGCTTGCGAGTCAGGGGAGTGTGTCCGCCTGTTCTCTGATGAAGTGGTGCTCATGTATACGCATATGCAGGCCTCCATGGGGAGGATGGCAGATGCCATGGAGACCCTGGTCCTGTAGAACACGGAGATGTATGCAGATTGCACTCCATTGTGGGAGCCATGGGTGAGTTACTGCAGCGGCAACACGAGGGGGAAACGGGGAACCTCGACATCCCTCCAGATGCTCCTTCCCCTCCAGGAGTCAGGCCAGGGACCTTGGGCACCCGCAGAGAGGAGGACCAGCAGCTGAGCACCCCTGGGTCATCCACTCAGGAATCTCAGAGGCTCTCCTCTCCCTCCAAGTCCCCTTTGCCTGTGACCCCTTCAACCTCATCCTCTGTCACCGCAGAGGGAGCAGCTGGCCAGTGAGTGATTCTGGAGTGAGAAGTGTGTGTGTGTGTGTCAGGGCCTTTTGGAGTCTCATGCAAGCATCTCCTACTCATGCGGACTCTTCATGCATCACACTCACCTCAATGTCCCGAGCATTTTCAATGCTGCCGGCTGGGGTTCGCTTTCAGTTATCCATCTGAGCTGAGCTGCATCTCCACCCACCCAATGATCACACTCCCATGCAGCACCTGATCTCGCCCACCACAACTCTCGTTTCACTTTTGATTTAGACAGCATGGTGGTGATTCAATTTTTCATTCACTCCACCTCCTTTCCCCTCCCCCAGTCACCCATTTCCTTTGCCCCATCACTGTTGACCCTCCCTGGCATCACCTTCCACCTTCCTCCCGTGACCAGGCAGTCACAACGCTTTTCCTTCATGGATAGCCAGATGAACATCCACGTTCCCTTCCTTCCTGATAATCCCACCTGATCCACGTTAACCTCCCTGACTTCCACCTTCCCACCATCAGGATCCGTGTCTGCCTCCGAGTCCCCACCAATCACCCTCTCCGTCCCGTCCACCGCCACTGACACACCCTCACCCTACTGCCTCTCTGCCCTCGGACCTTCTCACTATTCCCACACACACGCCCACCTTCAATTCACTCCCCAGGAGGCAGTCATGGACTAATCAGAGCCCTCCCTTCCACATTCACTTAGACATTCACCCCTCCAGACCCTTTTTCCCCTTGGTACCCCTTCCCTCCTCCGGACCCCCTCCACCCTTGGAACATGTTCCTCCCCAGAAATCCTTCACCACCACCCCCCCCCCCCACCCCCCCTCAACCCACCGGACTCCCCTCCATTTAGCCCAACCCCACCTCCGGACTCTCCCACTGCATAGTCCTTCCCCCTTCCCAATTCCTTCAGACCCCTCACTTCTTCCTCCAGCCTTATTTCTTCCTCCACCCTTACTCCCCCACCACCCCCCCCCCCACCCCCGCACTCCTTCTTAGCCCTGGACTCCTTCTCCTCTCCGCAATTCTTCTCCCCTCCAAACTCCTTCCCTCACACCTTCCACCCTCCTTACACCTGCATCCTCATTCACCATCTTCTCCCGGTTAACCCCTCTTCCTCCCATACATCCTCCCACCCAACCTCACCCCCCCCCGATGCCTTCATCCCCCCCACTCTCAATCTCACTCTCTGACAACTTCATTCCGCCCCCAAACAACCTCACCTCATCCTGTCACCTCTTCCTCTCCCAGTCAATCCTAGACCATCCCCTCCCACCCCCCAGTACATCTTCCTCTCCCAAACACAGCTGAACCTTCTTCTCCACCCCCCGGATCATCATCCATTGTGAACAGGCCCTGAAAAGTGACTCTCCACATTCCGTGAGCTGCTTCATAGTGGAGCCATGTCCATGAGAATCCCACCCAGCATGTCACGGACATTCCTCCAGTATGTCGTTGGTGTTGGACTCCAGCACCTTCTGCTCCTCTGATGTCCGTGATTTGAGCAAGGACCTAACGGGTAAGTCCCGACTTCGGCACGTGACACTTGTCAAGATAAGCGTTCTGCACAGGAGTGTAATCAAGCCGACGTGGGCAGACAATCCAGCGTGGGGGGGGAGTGGGGGGGATGATTCTGGCAAGCTGGCCTTATAATGATATGCAGATGTATTACAATGAGGCTCCCAATGTCTGATGCCAGAAAACACAGCCCACCATCGATGGGCTGAGCGGACAGTCGCAAACTGGTTTCACAACGTCGTAAAAGTGATTTCTGGCTTTCTCACCATGTTACCGGCTCATGCTGCCGGGCACACCCAATGCCAGCCGGCACGGAAGATTCCACCCCACGTGTTTACACTGGGAGAAGATAACTTAGCTCGGCAACACTGTTCATCTGCCAATAAGCTGAGCCGCACAATTTGAACCGAATATATATACCCATTCCAAACGCGCACACCTCATCGCACTGCGGAACCAAAGTGGAATTACTATTCAGCGGAGAGTGCAGACAGATCTCCCCAGTCATCATTCAGCAATACTCCCAGGAGTACATGATGCATTACTCAAAAAAACAGGTGAAGATAAAAGATGCCCAAAACTGACCACGGGAAACAAATTGCCCATCAGTATTTGGTGAACTTTGGACAGAATGTTCGAGTACAACATCCATCTGATGGCATCAGGAATCCAGCATATATCACCAACATATGCCCTGAATCAAAATTGTATCAAGTACGAACACCAAATGGCATGACAGTGTGACAAAACCGATGCCAAATATGAACAATACCACAGCCAGAAACACCGAGTGATCCTATTGTGACTAGAATATGTTACTAGACTGTGTTAAAGTACATGCAGGCACAATATTATTTGTGTTAAAGTACATGCGGGCACAATATTATCTTCTTTTGTTTCATGTAAATAGTTTGATTCTTTAAGGGCAAACCTTTTGTTTAGAAAAAAGGGGGATGTTGTAATATGATGTGGATATACCTTTAAGGGAGTGTATCTTAAAACCGCTGTCAATCACTACCACATTGACAGAGGAAGTGATGTAGTAGCCCATGACTTGTAGTGAGTCTCAAGCAGCAGTGTCTGACTATGCCTCACAGTCTCCCAATGAATATTGTCTCTAGGTAGTCTTATCTTCAAATAGAGAACCCAGATTATTGTTTCACAGAAGTATGATGAGGTGAGGGTGAGGTTGGCATCATGAGAAAGTGTGTGTGTGTATGTGTATGTGTGCACGCGTGTATGTAAGATAAAGTAGTGAATATGAGGCATGAGTCCTGAGTGCTTAGGGACTGTTGCTGGGTGAGTGATGGGGTTGTGGTACATTGAGCAGTGAGAGGGGTTAATGGTTTGGTGGATATGAGATTATGCTGTCATGCTGCATTCCCCACATTGGCTATACATGTGAGGTCATGAAAAATTTTCTGGCTCTGCTGCCAGGTCCTGGGGGCAAACCTCCAGGGATTTATGTCCCTTGCCACCTGCTTCCACTCCCTTTGGAGGGTCTGGTATGAGGGCCACCTGCGAACCTGCACCCCCGACAGAAACACCACCTCTCTCTTTGACTGCACCTCCAAGACCAGTGCCTCTAACGCTGGGTCACTGAATCTTGGAGACCATGGGCTAGTGTTGTATTTTTTTTCCAACTTCAATCTACAACTATGAATTTTTGCAGCTTTCGTTTCTCCAGTGCAGGTTCCCTTTAAGAAAGATGGACTGCTTTTAAGAGCTGGAGGCTGACTCGAACACATACTGGTCTCGCACCCTCTTAGACCCCCTGGTGTGGGTGCAGCACATGCCCCAAGCATGAGCAAAAGAGCTGACCTCAAGAGGGGAGGTGAGAGTGACTGCCCTTGACATTAAGGCAACATTTGGCCAAGTGTAGCGTTGAGAAGCCCTGGAAAAATTGAAGCAAATGGAACCAGGGGAAAGCTTTCCACTGGCTGGAGTCATACCTAGCACAAAGAAAGATGGTTGTGTTTGTTCAGCTGCTTCATCAGTGACCTTCCTTCAATCGTAAGGTCAGAAGTGGGGATGTTCGCTGATGGTTCCACAATGTTCAGTACTATTCACAAATCCTCAGACACTGAAGCAGTCCGTGTCCGTAGGCAACAAGACCTGGACAACATTCAGGCTTGGGCTGATAAGTGGCAAATCGCATTTGCATCACATAAATGCCAGGCAATGACCTTCTCCAGCAAACAAGAATCTAGCCATCTTCCCTTAACATCCAATAGCATTACCATGACCGAATTCCCCATTATCAACATTTTGGGGGGTTACCATTTACCAGAAATTGAACTGGACTAGCCAAATAAATACTATTTCTACCAAAACAGATCAGAGGCTGGGAATCAAAGGTGAGCAACTCATCTCCTGTCTCCTAAAGCCTGTCCACCATCTACACGTCACAAGGCAGGAGTATGATGGAATATTCTCCACTTGACTGGATGAGTGCAGCTCCAACAACAATTGAAGCTTGACACAATCCAGGACAAAACAGCCCACTTGACTGGCACCCCATCCACTAACTTAAACATTTATTCCCTCCACTGACACACAGTAGCTAGTGTGTACAATACACAAGATGCACAGCAGCAACTCACCAAGGTTCCTTCAACAGCACCTTCCAAACCCGCAACCTCTACAACCTAAAAGGACATGGGCGGCAGACACATGGGAACACCATCACCTACAAGTTCTCCTCCAAGCCACACCCAATCCTGACTTGGAACTATATCATAATTTCTTCACTGTCGTGCTATCAAAATCCTGGACCTCCCTTCCCAGTAACACTTCCCAGTGGGCGTACACCACTTCCAGATGGAACACAGCAGTTCAAAAAGGCAGCTCATCACCACCTTCTCGAGGGCAATTAGAGATGAGCAACTGATGTTGACTTTGCCGTCAACACCTACACCCCATGAAAGAATAAAAATAAGCCAGCTAGCAGCATACTTGGCTGCACATCACAATTATGTAAATGAGGAGATAGCAGAAAATCTACTTGCTGCCCACCGAGACTGACACAAGCCAATCACAAATCGCAACCCCTGAGCCTAAATAATGGCACAATCCAAAAAAAACCTGAAGTTTTCATCTAGTTACTAGCTAGTCATTGTACGTCAACAGCACTCAGCTTTCTGGCACTGTTTAAATTCAAGTTTGAACTTAATAGCCAGTCAGGCAACCACAGGCAAACTATTGTTGCAGTAACTTCCTTAACTCCTGGACTGGTTGACAAGCAAAACACCAGCACTTCTAAACCTACAGCTGCTTGAAATGGTACAGTCTCTTCTCCATTAGTGTTGCTAAGAAAGATTGCAAAGGCAAGCATAGATCAGGGAGTTTGTTTAGCCACCTAGCTCAAACTTCCATAGACACCTAAAATCACACATCACAGTATCTAACTGCCTATCAAATGGCATATCAGGTTTTTTGTCTGTACCTCCATTTCAGGCACTCATAGCTCCACAGTTAGAAATGTTTTCTGATGTCAGCTCTGAATTTGCCATTGAACTGTACTTATCATTTAATTTGAAGTAGTGTTCAGAATGAATGTTTTGTATTCTACTGAGCAATATACAAATGCCTATATCGTCCTCTTAGATGCTTCATTTATCAACAACTGTGATAGAATTTATAATATTACATTAATGTTACATATTCTATTGTTCAATATTTGTTTAATGGAATTGCTTTATAGTTTAAAACCAAAACAAAATCTGATGTGGTGTCCTATCCTTTATCCAGGACTGAAGAATAAAGCAAGTAGCTTTAATAATAACTGGCAGTAAAGAGGTTTCAGTCTGTTCTGCCAAATAAATTGCCTAGGGAGTAAGACTAATTTAAGACATTCCTGACGTTCTAGAAAATTGGAATTCATGTAGGAAACAAGAATTGAAAAATCCAGATTAAAGAAAGATAGTAAAAATCCAAATTGTACCACCTCCAATTTTCAATGTTTGCTAGTCAGGCTGGTCATTCATTAAGCATGCTAGGATTGTTTGCAAATGTGATAACCTGGATGAAAACAGCATCACTCAGTCTGACCACCCATTCAAATGTATTGAATGTGAAGTTCCTGTACTGACATTTTGCTATGACTGAATGAACTCACCACAGAAAATTAGATCTTGTCCATGCCAGTCTAACTATCCTTCTTAATGGCATAATGGGTCTTAATGTTGTCAGAAAATTTCTTTGGTACCAAAAATTAACTTTTGGAGATTTTTTTAAAAAATACATTTTCTTCACATCTATTTCTCTCCCTCTCTCTCTTAATTCATCTTTCTTTCCCTCTCTTTGGAAAGGAATTTTACCAGGCAGCTGGAGGCAGATTTGGAGGCAGGGGAGCTGGCAAAATTGGAGAAAAATGTGTTATGTACGTTCTCCAATGTTTCCCCACCTCCTTCCATTTTTCCTGAAGGTGGCACTTGTGTATTGATGTCAACCCGTCCAGCAGTATTGGGAAACCAATTAAGCTTGTTAAATGGACCATTAGCAGTAAATTTCTAAGGGTAATTACATTTTGATAGCGTTGCATGAACTTCACTTTGTGTCAGAGCCTTAGCTACCCAGAGGAGGCAGCTGCCCGGGGGAGGCCAGAGCAACGTGATATAAGAAGCAGTCTGAACTTTTGATGGTGCAAATGGCAAACCTGAGGGCAACCACAAGCAGAGGCTCACCACTGCAAGAGCAGCTTCTGGAAACTGCTCTCACAAGACAGTGTTCGGGGTACAAAGATGGCTGCCATTTCCCTCACCTTTCCTCACACCCAATTCCCTCCATCCTCCTTTGAGGCTTTCATCTCAGCAGCACACTGACACTCCACCCTATGTGAACGCTGCCTGCACACTGATTGGTCCTCCCTCTGCCTCGACCCACCCAGGGTCCTTAAATGGACAGCGCATCTGGAGGCTAAATGGCCTCCTTGTGGAACATTGACCCAGAAGGCACACTTGTCTGACAACCAAGTTACTGGCCTGTAAGTGGTTCTGATAGCTGCAAATATTCCATGTCTAGAAAATGCAGCCATTTATTTCTCTTTCTGAACCTCATTTGACACTGAATTGACTATTTGAATTTACACTTCATGGTTCAAGCTCTGCATTGGTTATTAACAATTCTTCAATCTGATTGGTTAAGGAGACACATCTTTTCTTGCCCTGTTCACATGGGCACTGGTTGTCCTTTAGAGGGTGTCATGTCTCAATTTAAGAGCAGTTTGTGCAAAAGTTTATGGAAATTAAATGGACAAAGGCAAGTCGGACAAAAGGCGAATGTTCATTTGCTGGCTACAGTAAATTCTGGCCTGCTACTTACTTTTTCCAAAGATAGAAAGAGGGTATTCTCCCTTTCAATGGTAAATTTAGCTGGTGTGGTGATACCCATTTCCATCTGCTAGTTTAGTGGCTAGAGAAGGTCTTTGTGGCACAATGGTTAGCATCCCTGCCTCTGAACCAGAAGCTCTGGGTTTAAGTCCCACTCTAGGGACTTGATGGCCAAGGAAGGTGTGTTCATAATGTGGCCAAACAGGTTGAGAATCAACCTGCAAATCCTTCCAGTATGCCTATGGCAGGCAGCAAGAATGGGACAGTCTCCTGGTCAGCCATACTGCAGCAGGCAATAGCAAATCACTGTGTACCTGGCCAAGCATAACTATGGACCATGTTTGCCAATGCCCTCTTAGGGCATGGTACCTGAAGGGAGTAAGAGAGAATTTAGTGGGTAAAATCAATGAAGGTCTAAATTACCAACAATGACACTTACCTTGTTATTCTAGCACAGCAGTTAGAGTTTGTGTTTGGTGAAGAACTGAATCCACTCTGGGAATTGTAGAGATGCCTAATGCCTGCACTTGATTCTTTGTAGCCAACCCCATCTCCACTGCCACTGAAGGACATTTTCTCCCACAAATTTATTTGTCACTGTAGCTGATTCTGATTGACCCTGAAGGTCCACATGACCACCAATCATTAAAGGATTACATTACATTAAGGATTGTTTTGCTGCGTTTTTAAATGCCAAACCAGCTCCAGGTATTGAGCCATGTGGTCCGCAGATAGAGGGATTATTTATATTTTGTTTCTCAAAAAGACTTCCTCAGCTGCATTGTAAATCATTCATAGACAAATGACAGCAAGAAGATGCTTAAAAGTGTGTAGGAAACCATACAAGAAATCAAAAGAATAAGGATTAAACTGGCCGATGTTTCAGATGCTGGAGTAGAATCTGCAGCTGCATGGCAGTGATTGTCAAGTAATCTGTTAAAACAACATTGGCTTTGTTCAAATTCTAAGCCAGAAATGCTCAGAACAAGCAGCGCTGGTAAACTGAGCAAGGCACGCCTGGACCTTACTGTTCTTACTGTGAAATGAGGAAGTTTATCTTGTGAGTAAATGACAGGGTCAGTGTGATAAAACAACAAACCCACTGACCTGCAATAGATACCGGAGATTAGGCAACCCATGGGAATTAGGCATCCTGGAACTGTTAACAAGCATCACATTCTCTGATGGAAAGATGTTTCAGATGTATCAACCTGCAAACGCTTGTGTACTTAAAGGACCTCCATGGATTCACCAAAACACAAAGTAAAGATTTATTTTGTATTTGGTACTTTGTAGAGCAAGTAGTTCCCATACAGTGGAAGTTCTAGACTCCAACACCCCACTCAACATTCTAACAACAGGCAACAATTGTACTCCTGTATGTGGTTAAGCAACTGTAATATTAATTCAATTATCCTATTAGTGGTCCTTTGAGCCCCATTAACCCGCAACACTTCCTATAGAACACTTCCATGCTGTACTGACTGTGGCACGAGAACAATCAGTGGACACAATACCGATGAGCACAAATGTTCCTCTGTCCTCCAACACTATAGCTTATACTGCAATACAAAAGTAAATGTACAATAGACCTCATGGTCTATGCTATCAATACCTGTCCATTCAATGTCTCCAATGCCCTCGTTGCCAGCCTAAGAAGCTCCGCCCACCATAGATTCCAGTTTGCACAGAACTCCACCTTCCATGTCCTGTCCTGTGAGTCCCACTCACTCATCAACCCTGCCCTCACTAAACTTGCTATTAGTGCCGCAGTGCATCAAATTCAAAATCATTGTCTTCACCTTCAAACTGATTTTATACACTCACCCCACTCTACCTCTGTAACTCCCTCCAGCCCTATGGCCACTAAATGCCTTTCAGCCCCCTGATTGGCCCTTCTTTCACTCTCTCATCCACAGCACTGCCTTCAGACCTCTCAGCCCAATTCTCCGGAACTCCCCGCTATCAATCCATCTATAATTTTCTACCATACCTTAAAAATCTCCTTAATCAACATTTAACTCCCTGACGCAAGCCTGGCAACATCCCCTTTCACCTCTGTGAAAAGCCTTTAGATTAATGCGAGTTGCTGTACTCTTGCCACCACGAGTATGGACAATCTTATTCATCTGCGAGACAGGGGAGAAAGAAGATATGGTACATCAGACCATGTTGCTTAGCAACCAACCAGTTCTGCTTCAATTGATATTGACGACACCCCTTCCTAGAGGGACAATTTTAAATCATGCTACAGTTAACCTTGGGGTTTGACCAGGCCATAACCCCAGTCAAGTGCCTCTGTCTGTCCCACGCCTGCTGGCCCATAGACCTGGAAGCTGGTAGCCTAAGGGAATCCAGGATGCTTATAGCAAAGGTGGCAATAGAATTCCATTCAGCTAGCCCTGTCTCCTCCTGATGGCATCCACCTTCTGAGGGTTGCTTGGAACTTGCGTCTTTCCCATGTCCAACGAGAATTCACTTCAGTGTTTCGCTGGGGTGGAAACCCAACAATTCTGGGTCCCATTCAAAAGATCGCCCCTCACAAGCCTCTTCTCACTCACTGCGCCTCACGTTTTGCTACAAGAGAATTCAGGGTTTAAGTAGGGAAGTGATGGCAGCAGTATCTGCAGTCTTTAAACGTAAAGTGACTGGGCTCTTTTTACAGCTGGTTTGAGGTGACATTTACAATCTGCATAGTGTAAGATTGCCTCCTCTGGAGCTGCCTCCAAGAGGCTAGCTGTTATCAAACTGTTATGCATCATCGTTGAAGTGATAAGAGCCAAACATTCACATAACATAATCATGACTGTTGCACTGAAATTGTCCCTGCTGATGCCCTTCACCATGACCCCATCAGAGATTGTGGGATTAATAGAAGGGGTAAAGCAGCATGAGCCACTTCAAGCATATCGATGGTGCCTAGCTTCCCTATGCCAGTCAAAAATCTGCCATTCACCCACACTCGAGAGCTGGTAGCCTAAGACCTCCTTGACCTCAATAACTCCTCTTGGCACCTTGAGCACAGGAAACAGGAGTCCATGGCATTTTCCTGCCCTGGACCTCATCAATGGGGACCACTTTGTTGACATCTCTGTGTCTCCAATTACTAGCCATATTAGCCACCACGGAGGTGCCAACCCTATTTCCAGCTTTACAGGCAAGTAATTTGACTAGTGAAGCCCATAAGCACTGGCTCTGGAAAATTTGGGGAATTTCTTAAAAATGTCTGTGAAATCTGTGATTGTTATTTGAAAAGGACCTTTTAGAGTTTGCATCAATTGTAAAGCAATCAATTGTAATTTTCTCAGATAATAAGAAATTCTGCTCCATGTGACCTGGAAGCAGTACCAAGAAAGAAGCAGTGTTGCTGGCAGACACAAAGGAGAGCTGCAGTCAATGGAGAGCTACAAGCAGAAGGGTTGGAGGGTGAAGGTAATCGACACACAGATGCAGACATGAAGAGAAAGCAGACAGAGACAGAAAGGGGAATACAGAGAAATCTTGTGAGGAAAGGATGTGAATCACTCTGAGAGGGAGGTCAGCTTTTCTATTTGGCAGAAAAGGAGCTTGTGGAGGTATTGTGTGAGCTGGCTAAAAAGGTCAAAAAACTTGGAAAGCTATGTGGATAGCTCAGAGATGCTAAAGAACTGGGTGTTTTCCCAGAAGTGGCCAAACATGAACTGAGGTATTATTGGTTGGTCGGTTAAAAAGGAACCCTGGAAAACTACACTCTCAGGACTGTCATGACCCAAAGGGGTTCATAGCAATGGGCCTTGCGGATGATAATCATACCTGTGAAACTTGGAGATGAAAGCTGTTGTCCGGTAGGACTCCTGATCTACCCTGAGCGAGTAAATAACAGCATATTATGGAACTGTGTAGCTATGTGATGCAATAGATGCTGAAGGGGAATGTTTGTGGTTGTGTAAGATGTATCCTTGTTGTTTTGATTATTTAAATTAAATTTACCTTTTTATTTGGCAAATCATTTGTCTGTTAATTCATATTTAATTTGCTTTGGTTCCGATTCATGTTAAAGTAAAAGCTACAAAAAGTGGCATCTTGTTGGTAATTTCTTCATTGGGGGTTATTCAGTAAATCTTGTTATTTTGGCTTAAGGTCCCCCCTCAAGGATTGTAACAAAGTATATTATGATATAATATTGATGTGCCCTCTATGTCCGTTGCTGCCCGGGCTATTGTTGGTGTGGGGTAAGAAGGGGAGTATAATAATTCAAGACCAGTACTGGTTATTTAATTGATCACATAACGTCAGATACCAACCAATTTAAACATGTTTTGCTCTCCATCCCAAAGCCCCTTAGGCCTGCAACTGTTGTGGCAAGGTGTCACAGTGAAAATTTCCCCTGCCCAACCCTGCTCTGTTCCCTTTGTCCCCACATTGAAGCAGGGGCCTCAATTTTTCAGGATTATGCACAGGCCCAGCTAAGATGCTTCAAACCTCCTGAACCCAGGACTCTGAAAGAGTGGATGGAAGTTTCATTCTACCAATATTCCTGCCTCCCCACACCCACCACCACATGGCCACCCTTAAGGCCTCCCCAGAAAAATTTGATCCATCACCTTTAAGACAAACCAGTAAACTGAGACTGGATCTGCCTTTTCTTTTACCTGTTTAGATGCATGTTAAAGATCCTATTTAAAGAGCAGAGAATCCTCCCAATATTTTGACCAGCATTCTTACCCAACCCATCAAACCAGTTTCACTGATCACTCATCTCATTAATTATTTGGGGAATTTTGCTGTACGGTAAATTGTTACCATTTGGATTGAAAGGGTAGTGGAAGCAGATTCATAGTAACTTTCAACTTGGATATATGAAAATGCTTCAAGGCTATGGGGGCAGGAGCAGGGGAGTGGGACCAATTAGATAGGTATTTCAAAGCACCAACAGGGGCATGATGGGCTGAATGGCCTCCTTCTGTGCTGTAGGGTCCTATGCCTATAAACAACTGCACATAGAAACGCAACTCGTAGTATAGCAGCAGAGTGTTCCTTTGTTTGTCTTGAGGTTAGTGTGTCTGTCTACAGGATCATACTGTAGCTGGCAAAGTGCTTTAAGGCAACCTAGCCATCAGGACCAGTGATTTTGTAAATTTCTAAAATTTGACCCGGGAATTCTGCAGAACTGCTCCCCGCTAGCAAATACTCTTTACCTACAGAAATGGAGTTCCCGCCATACTTCTGACAAGTCAGCAGAGGAGTAGGAGCAGTTCTTGAGTAAGTATTATGAATGTTTAAAAAGGCAATTTCCAAAACAATCTTGTCTCTGAAATCCTTCATAATCAAAATAAGAATGTACTTGAAATAAATAGGCCAGCATCTCCTGACTTCACTATTTACACAGTTTGTTTGAATGTCATCTGTTTCTTGACATATGAGTTAATCCTCTTGTTTATTAAGCAATGTTCATTTATGGGATGTGATCCTCTCTGGCAAGGATAGCATTTATTGCCCATCGCTAATTACCCTTGAGAAAGCGCTGGTGAGCTGCCTTCTCACACCACTGCAGTCCTTGTGGTATAGGTCCATGTGTATTGTCTTCAGGGAGTTCCAGATTTTTGACCCAGTGATAGTGGAGAAACAGTAACATATTTTCAAGTCAGAAAGGTGAGTGACTTGTAGGGGCACTTACAGGTGCTGTATCTGCTACCCTTGTTTGCCTTGATGGTAGAGGTCACCCGGTTGGTAGGTGCTGTCGAAGGAGCCTTGGTGTGCAATTTGCAGATGGTACACACTGCTGCCAGTGAGTGCGCTGGTGGTGGAGGGAATGTCTGCTTAAGGTGGTGTTTGGGCTACCGATCAACTGGACTGTTTTGTCCTTCATGGTGTTGAGCTTCTTGAGTATTGTTGGAGCTGCACTCATCCAGGCAAGTGGAGAGTATTCCATTGCACTCCTGACTTGTGCCTTGTAGATGGTGGACAGGCTTTGGGGAATCAGAAGATGAGTTACTCACTGCAGAATTCCCAGCCTCTGACCTGCTCTTGTAGCATTTATATGGCTGGTCTAGTTCAGTTTCTGGTAAATGGTAACTCTCAAGACGTTGATAGCGGGGTATTCAGTGATGGTAATGCTGTTGAAAATCAAGGGAAGATAGATTCTCTCTTATTAGAGATGACCATTGCCAGGCAATTGTCTGGTACGAATGTTACTTATCATTTATCAGTCCAAGTCTGATTATTGTCCAGGTCTTTGTTGGGACATGAACTGCTTCAGTATCTGAGGAATCACAAATGATACTGTGCAAGCATTAACGAACATCCCCACTTCTGACCTTATGATGGAGGTAAAGTCATTGATCAAGCAGCTGAAAATGGTTGGGTCCAAAACACTACCCTGAGGAACTCCTGCAGTGATGTCCTGGGGCTCAGAAGATTGGCCTCCAACAGCTACAACCATCTTCCTTTTGTGCTAGGTATGACTCTCACCAGTCAAGAGTTTTCCCAATTCTCCTTGACTTCAATTTTGCCAGGGCTCCTTGAGGCCACACTCGGCCAAATGCTGCATTGAAGTCAAGGGCAGTCACTCTCACCTCACCCCTTGAATTCAGCTTTTTTGTCCATGTTTGAACCAGGGCTGTAATGAGGTCAGGATCTCAGTGGTCCTGGCAGAAGCCAAATTAAGAATCAGTGCACAGACACAGCAGGCTGAATGGCTTCCTCCTGGGCTGCAGTCATTCTGTGATTCTGTGAACTTACCATCCCAACTTGGAAATATATCAGCTGTTCCTTCACTGTCGCTCCCTCAAAATCCTGGAACTCCCTCCCTAACAGCACTGTGGCTGTACCTACACCATATGGGCTGCAGAGGTTCAAGGAGGCAGCTCACCACCACCTTCTCAAGGACAACCAGGGATGGGCAATAAATGCTGGCCCAGCCAGCGAAGCCCACATCCCATAAATGAATTTAAAAAAAGGTTATTACTGAGTAAGTGCCACATGATGTCATTTTCAATAACGCCTTCCACTGCTTTGACAATAGTTGAAAGGAGACGAATGGGGCAGTAATTGGTCAGATTGAACTTGTCCTGCTTTTTAGGAATAGGACAAATCTAGGCAATTTTCCATATTGTCGGTGCCAGTGTTTTAGCTCTGCTGGAACAACTTGGCTAGGGGCATGCTTAGTTCTGGAACATAAGTCTTCAGTACAGTACTACAGCCAGGACGTTATCAAGGCCCACACTCTTTGCTGTATTCAGTACCTTCAGTTGCTCCTTAGTATCACATGGAGTGAATCAAATTTATTGAAGGTTGGTATCTGTGATAGCCACCTATAAACCCTGGCAGCAGGACAGTGGCATCATCTGCAGCCCCAAACACATTGGACTGCCTGCTGGCCCTACAATCCTTGTGCCTGCGCCTCTTCTCCCACAGGTCACTCTCCTGGAAGCTGCTCTGGGACACCTAGCCTCCTCTCCCTTCAGCCCCTCTCTTCCTCCTCAGACGAGGTGCCTCCAGCGGAGACCCCAATCCCCATTCCCAGGGTAATGTATGGCTATCCGATACCTGGAAAGGGCCACATGGTCTGAATCCTCCGGAATCCTTGGAGACACCAAGGAGAGCTGAAAGGAAGCCTAGAAATGCTAAGAATGTAGCCCCAAACAGGGATGAAGCTGCCAAGTACCAATAAATCACCAGCAGCAAACTATCTACCAAACTCCTCACTACTCACACTGGCAATGCTGCTGACCCTTTTTATCGCGCCCGTGGATGAGGTTTTGCAAATTGCCGGCTGTCCGCCTGCCTGTTTTGCCCGTGTGGCGAGCGTGAAATCACACGGGCAATGTAAAATCAGTATCAATTGCCTTTTTAATGGCCTTAACTTGCCTCTTAATTAATGGTGGGTGTGACTCCAACTCACGTTCGTGCCCGCCAGCCAAAATATAGCGCAAGTGCACGATGAAGTCGGGACGCTCACCTGGCGTCATCCCACACTATTTTATGCTCAAGGGGGTTGGGTACGCGTGTGCCTGCTCAGCGAAAAATTCTGCCCCATATGTACAACCCCTGCCTCAACACTTCCTACATTCACAATGACTTTTGAAGAAAAATTAACACTTGTTGTTTCACTGCAGAATCCCTCACCGCATCATCAAAACTCTTACCTGGCTCAGCATGCAGCAAAAATGCAACAAAGCTTTCCTTACTACAAACTCATCAGGTTCAGCCGCAAAAGATTGTTTCTTTCTAATTGCAATACCGAGGTAAATGTTAAGGTGCATATTGCAAGACGGCACCAGCTGTATAAGACAAAGTGAAGTACATCTACAAGTAGTGATGAGACGATACCAATCTTGGGCTTTGAAGGCCAGAATTTCACAGGAAGGAAATGCAGAGTTCCAAGATTCTGGTAGAGCCAGTTTGCAGAGTCTCTCTCTACCTCTTTATCCTAAATTAAGATGCTCCTCACAACCTAATTCTTTGACTAAATTTTTGGTCATCTACCTTCTGTGGTTCACTGTCTAATTTTGCTTGATCCTGTAAGGTGCCCTGGGATCATTTACAAATGTTACAGGCACAATATCAATGCCAGTTATAGTAATAATAGTAGGAGACTGTGTGCAATCGGTCTTGATGTCAACACAGTGGGAGCAGGGAGAGAAAGTGATTGTAAGATAACATATATGTAGATGTAAAAACAAAGGGATGTACTGAACATGGAGGGGAAATAAAACAGGGACAAAAAAAGAGGACAATGAATAAGCAAGGTTGAAGCTGAACATAAGAGTGGAATTTTACGGCTCTGTCACGGCAGGGCAGGGATATAAAATGTAGCAAGCCCTTCAAAAGTCCATTTACTTTGGTGGGACCATAAAATCCCAACAGCATAAAATTCCACCCTAAGAGTTGGTTTGCCCACCAGCGACTTGTGGCTCGCCCAGAAATACTAGAGAAGTATTAAAGGCTCCTCCCCAGATATGCAAACAGCATTCCAAACCTAACCTTGAAAATGCACAGGCCACAATCTCAGCATTCCTGTTAATGCTTTCTGGCACTGGCTGATTCAAGGAGCTCCAGTAAAACCAAAGCAAATGGGGATCAGAGGGAAAACTCTCATGTGCCTGAAGATGGTTGTGATTGTTTGATGTTGAACATCACAGCACCATACTAATGCTGCAGGAGTTCTGCAGGACAATGACCTAAACCCGATCCTCTTCAATTTCTTCATCAATGATTTGCTCTCCAGTATAAGGTCAGAGCTTTGCTGATGATTACATAGAGATGTGATTCATTTGCAGTTCCTCAGATAATGAAGTAGCCTATGTCCACATGCAGCAGGACCTGGCTAGCATTCAGGCTTTGGCTGGTAAGTGCCAGGTTCACACCACACAAATGCCAAGCAATCACTATCTCCAACAAAAAAGAGCCGAACCACCGCCCCTTGACATTCAATGGTATTTCCCTTCCTAAGCAACCCCACATCCACCCCCGCCCCCCTCTCCACCCCCACAACTGCCCCCTCCACCCCCACCCCCACCCCTCTCCACCAACACCACCCCCCCCATATCTTTCAACATCCTGCAAGTCACCATTGACCTAATAGAACAAACCACATAAATAACATGGCTATTAATGCAGATCAAAGGCTGTGTATTCAGTGACCATCCTAGTTGGTTGACTTATATGGGTAGATTTTGCATATTAGCTGCATGGCAAGAGCATATATTGGGAATTCCGGGATGGAAATCCACGTGCCTTGCATAAGTTTCCGTTCATTAAAACTAAATCCTGACACAAGAAGGTTTGCCTTAGGGAGCACTAACTCATAATGTCTGCCCCACGGAGCTGAAAAATCACAGAACTAGTTTACATGAAGTAATTTGTTGAAAGTTATTCTTCATGGGCCAGGTATAAGATAGTGGTCAAAAGATGACAGCAGTGAGGAAATAGATACAGTGAAAGTATTAGGACTGGATGTGAGGTAAAAATCAGTGAATAGCTGAATTGCATGGCAATCACAGATGCGGGAAGGTCGATAGACAAGTTGTTCAAGGTCATTCAAGCTTTAAATGGATTTCTATTTGTTCCAGCCTCAATAATAGCAAGGAAAAACTCCAGCCATTGCTGATGCTGAATATTTATTTTGCCAAAAATGGTGATTTTGTCAGGGGAGGAATTGTGGTTTATGAACTTAGTTTCCCTAAAATGTTGAAAAATTCCAGATAGTTTATCAAAGTTAGAAGAGCGTTAGAAACAGCAGATAAATTCAGGGAGATGCAGTCAGGTTACATAAGGGAGCTAAGGTACGTACCAAGGATGTCAGAATGAATGTAAATACATATTTCAGAAGTCAAATAGGGAAAATAAAAGAAGCGTCAATAAGGCCTGAAACCCAAACTTTAGTCATAAACCAACCATAAAGTTCAAACACCTAAAGATAGAATTGGAGAGGATCAAGATTCAAGCAAATACCAAGAATGATGCAAAAGTGCAAGACAAAGCAAAGAGCAAGCAGATAAAGTTTAGGGTGTCTTAAAGGCCATGGTGGATTGTGAAGCTGTAATTTGGATAAGAAAATGATTCATAATGATATGAGTGGAAAAAGTGATTGTTACCATTGTGACATAGAAACAGGAGAAGGTCAATTAGCCCCACAAGCCTGCTCCACCATTCAATGAGATCCTGGCTGATTTGACATCTAACTCATATTACCCGCCTTTGCCCCATAACTCTTAATATATTTTGTTAGCAAATATTTAGCAATTTCAATTGAAAATCAACATTTGACTTCTGTTTGCAGAAGAGAGTTCCTTGAAAGGCCTGGCTCTAACTCTTAAGCTGCTAGACATCTGAACAAGCAGAAATAGTTTCTCTCTATCTAGCCTATCTCTTCCCCTTTGTATTTTGAAAACTTCAGTCAAATCAGCCTTTATCCCATTAAACTACAAGAAATACAACCCTAGTTGCCTAATCTCTCCTCATAAATTAATCCTTGAAACCCAGGTACAATTTGGTAGATCTATGCTGTACTGCCTCCAAGGCTAAACTATCCTTCCTAAGTTGCTCACAGTACTCCAAGTGTGGCTCACCAGGGTTTTGTACAGCTGTAGCTAGTCCTCTAGATAAAAAGGCCAGCATTCCGTAGCCTTTTTGCTTATTTTATGTACCTGCTCATGACATTTAATGACCTATGTCCCGGACCAAAGTTTCATTGGACCTCCACTGTTTGTAGCTTTTCACCATTTAGAAAGTTCCCTGTTCTATCCCTTTTAGGTCCAAGGAGGATAACCTCAGATTTGCCTGCACTGAAATTCATCTGCCACAGTTTTGCCATTCACTTAGTTCATCAATATCTCTTTGTAATTTTAGGCTTCCATCTACACTGATTGCAGCCTATCCTTGTATCATTAGCAAATGTGGATATGTGACTTTCTAGTCTATCATCATTATTATTAATAAATATGGTAAATAGTTGAGGCCCCACTTACAGATGCTTGCAGGCACCACTCGTCACATCCTGCCAATTATGGTACCTGCCCATTATCCCTACTCTACCTCTACTGCCACTCAGCCAATTTCCTAACCAGGTCAATAATTTGCCTTCAATTCCATGAACTTCAACCTTAGCTAATTGTCTCTTATAAGGGACTGTATCAAATGCCTTCTGGAAGTCCATATAAATAACATCCTTGGATAGTTCTCTGCCCACTACTTCAGTCACCTCTTCAAGTACCTTGGCCTTCCAATTACATATCCAATTCCCACTCAAATAATGTTACAGCCTCTTCACGGAATGATGTTTAAGTTTCTAATTGCTCCCAATCCCATCCTAACATTATTGGTATTCAGAAGAAACTCGGTACTCCAGTGAAGCACCTTTGGAAAATTTTACTATGTTGAAGGCACTACGTAAATGAAGATTGATGTTGTTGTATTTGTGCTTATATTTGTTACTTATTTAATTAATTTGACATTTGTTACCCTTCTAATGACCATCAGAGCTTTCCAAGAAACAAGAAAGCAACATTTCATTAAACTGAAGTTTTGTTACATTGTCAAAATATCTCAGTGCTCCTTGCACAACAAATGCTTTTGAAGGGCATTGACTGTTGATATGGAGGCAAAAGTTACTAAACATTAACAACACCCCACAGCCATTTAAATGGAGGTGAAAGAGCAGTTAATCTATTTTTGACATGCAGACCTGAGCAAGTGCTGTACTGTTGGATGCACCATTTTTCAGATGAGACACTAAATCAAGGCCCAGCCTGCCCTCACAGGTGGGCGTAAACGATCCCATGGCACTCTTTTGAAGAACAGCTGGGGTGTTCTCCCCAGCACCCTGCTAACATTTAAACCCTCAACCAAAATCACTAAAAAGCAGATTATCTGGTCATTATCTCCCCAGTGTTAGCACGATTATATTGCATGCAAATTTCCTGCATTACAACAGGAACCACTATTAAAAAAGTACTTCATTGGCTGTAAAGTGCTTTGGGATGTCCTGAGGTCATGAAAGATGCTGTACTGCATAAATACAAGGCAGCAGTCATTACTGCTGGGAATAATTGGATGGGGCACAGAATGTACAGCAGATACTAACATGAAAGATCTAAAACCATGATTTGTGTATTAATGCTGCATAATGTCACATGTGTCAGTGATACAGGAAACTTTTCTTTTGTATGCTCTTGTAAAATAATATCACAACTATACATCATAATTTGGTGAAACTTCGTAAACTTCAAAGTCACAGAGCATATAAAATTTAATTACAAGCAGGCCTGATCACATCTGCAGTAAATAAACAAACTGATTGAGAGCAGAATAATGTCATAAAGCTGTTTAAAAACTCTTATTCTCATCCCTCAAAAAAAAAGATGATATACACAATTATTTCTTAAAATTCCCACAAGGGCCAATGGGGAGCCATCAAAACATCACTTTTAATTTAATATTCAGATTTACCACAGTGATACTTGGATTCCAAGGGTTAAATTATGAGCAGACATTACACAAACTAGGGTTGCATTCTTTGGATATTAAAAGGTGAAGGGGTGATCTGGTTGAAGTTTTCAAGATATTAAGGGTTAGATAGAGAGAAACTATTTCCACCGGTTGGAGAGCCTAGGACTAGAAGAGTAGTCTAAAAATCAGAGTAAGACTTTTGAGGAGTGAAGTTAGGAAAAACTTCTACACACAAAGAGTAGGAGAAGTTTGGAACTCTCTTCCACAAATGGCAATTGATGCGAGGTCAATTGTGAATTTTAAGATTGATAGTTTTCTTTGTTATCCAGGTGTATGAAGGAATATGGGGAGATGGGCAGGGAGATGGAGACAGGTTGCAGGTCAGCCATGAGCTCACTGAATGGCATGAGGGGGCAGGGGGGGTGTTGCTATATGGCCTAATCCTGAATCTATGTTGTCAGCTTTTTCCAATGTAAATTGACAAACTTGACCTTATGAATAAAGATTCCAACATCTTGCGAGTACTTTGTTCCTTTCAGCTGGTGCCCTCCCTGATGAAAATGCTAACCACAATTCATAACTGATTGAAATCTTATTTTCAAATTTTATTTCCTGGTATAAGATATCTTTTGATATGTTTTAGCAGCACTGCAAAGTTGTTTCAGCACTACAGCACATCAAGAAACAGAACAACACTATAGGAGTGATTCCTGGTGTTACTGTCTTCACAGCAAGATATATCAGATATTTCTCTGTGCACCATGTGTGATTTTCCAAGCATTTAAAATGATAGCAGAGATCTTCTTGCATCTAAAATTTGGAGGAAATTGGATCACCTGGTGCGTCAGAAATTCAGGCAGGTCGGACTGCATGCTTGTAAAGGGACCCGCCTGATTCATTCATTCTCCATTCATTTAAATGGACGGCTTCAATTGAAATGGGTGCAATACTGATTTAAATGATAGAATTTCTGGCAAATCAGTTCCTCCCCTAGTTAACTCATCATTTACAGAGATAGATTCATACAACAGTGCAACACAGAAGGATGTTACTCGGACCATCAAGTCTGTGCCAGCTCTTTTGAAGAGGATCTGCCTCTTTGAGGGGGTGGGTACATCTTTTACCAATAGTCCTGTCCTTCAGAACATATGTTCTATATGAGAAGGGGCAGAATTCTAATGTCCCTAAGCCCCAACCCAAATCCCAATCACATCTAGAAACAGTTCGCCATTTTTTGCAACCTATAGGATCACAGGAAGTCTAGGCTGTTGTACCTGTTGCTATATCTGTGAGGCCCTGTATTTTACCTCACATTGACTTAGATTTGGTGGTTTAAATAATAGTGAGGTTAACAGGTTAACAAAGGGTAAATCAGAAAGCAATGTCTGGCGACCACACATCCGAAATTAAGTGTGGAAATCAGGAACTGCTATTGAGTTGCCTTGACCCTCCAGAAACTTCGGTGTAGCAGTATCTCACACAGAAGCTCAGCATTCAAACACTTGAAACAGTGAAAAATTATGGTACTTGTCCACCAGGTACCCATATGGTACCAACCATGCCAGAAAAAGTCAGGGCTTGCATAATCTAGTTTGAGTGAATTTTTAGTGACATGGTAAATCTGCCAAACGACCTTTCTGGCACTGAAAAATATTCCTTCAGATTTGAATTATCGTTGGGGATTTAAATTTTTTTAACTTTTACTTTCTGGCCGGGGTTGGGGGGGGTTGCGGTTTTTGGCCCTGTCGTGGCAGGACTCGCCGTGGGAGATTTGGTGGCCCAGCCAAAAGTCCATTGGCTTTTGGCAGGACCAGATGATCCAAGCAGTGGGCAGTGTCACAAAATCCCACCCTCTGTCTTTTTTATTTCATTCTCTTTATCCTATCTTTCTTTTCCTCTCTTTGTTTTGCTTTCTATGTATGAGTTTGGCGTGTAATTATTTTGTGTTTGACTTTTTGATTCAGACACAGCAGGTGGAATCTTATCATCTTAAATGATGCTCAGATGCCGGGACCATTTCTGGGTGCTGACCCCAATGGCGTCCAAGATCTTCATGCCTATGCGGTCTTTCTGGAGGCAGGCAAATTAACAGACTGCCTCCAGAACCCCCACCTAATTAGCAATGGCAGGCAAGCTCTACTGGCGGGAGGACCAATCGGATTGCCCAAGGCTGTGGGAAGCTGCCAGAGGTGAAAGCTGCCTGCTCCTGATGCAGGAAGAAAACAGAGAGGGTTCCTCAAGATGGAGGCGCCCTCTGAGTTTTAAAAATTAGTAAAATAAATGTGGCCACACCTGCGATGTGGTCATTACGGAGAGAGAGCCACCCCACAGGATGGCAGCAGCTATGACCCTCATCCTGTAACATCATCTTCACCTTCTTCTCCATAGGCAGTCCTTCGGCATGGGAGGTGACTTGATTCTACTCCAGCCCGGTGGGTTCTGAGTGCGGGAAAGATGGTGCTTGGAGGGTTGGGTTAGGTTAGTCCTTTGGAGGATTCTGCTCCCTCTCTGATGTCTGGACTTCACTAGTGTGTTCCCAACAAAGTCTCTCGATAGGTTCGGTGCTTTCCCGAGTCAAATTACCTTCCCTTCTTCATTTTGGTCAGTCACAAGTCAGGCACTCCCATCAGTCAGCAAGCATTTTCAGGATGCTTTGAGGAAATCCCAAAGGTATTCCCATTGTCCGTCTTGGAATCGCCTGCCACAACCAAGTTCCAAGTAGAGCAGTTGCTTCTGGAGTACATGTTCTGCCTAGCAGAGCTGGTTTTGAGTGATTAGTGCCTTAATGCTGGGCAAGTTGGCTTGGGAGAGGATGCTTGCTATTGGACCATCTTTCTTGCTACCAGATTTGGCGAGTCTTGCAAAGGTGCCACGGGTGGTACTTCTCTAGAGCTTTGAGATGCCTACTGTAGGGTGTCCAAGTCTCCAAAGCATATAGGGACACAGGGATTACTGCAGCCTTGTAAACCATGACCTAAGTCTCGAGTTTGAGATCCTGGTCCTCAAATGCTCCTTTCAACAGCCAGTTGGCACATTGGAGGCTTTGATGAATTCACCTTTTGATTATTAATTAACTTGTTCTTCTTTATTCTTAGTTAAATTCAGGAGAGTGCAAGACTCTCAACCAAGGGGTCTCACTAGCCTCTAAGGTCCTCAGCCTGTACTTTGGTACCAACAACATGAAACAAACTATAGATACAATTTCCACTTCATGCAAAAAGCCTTTATTAACCAACTAAGCAATAGTACATACTTACAACACCAGGTGCTTAGTAAGACCCGTGTGCAGCAGCTTGTCCCCGGGTGGTTGATCCACTGAACAAATTCCTTCACATGACTTCCAGCGACTGACCAAATCACATTTCCTGGCTGCAGCCCCAGTGTCCTTAAAGCTGCAGCTCTATACCCCCTCCTGACCCTGGTCTCTCAGCATATAAGGTAATGTCTTAAATTGAGTCACCCGATTGGATTATCAACCCCGCCCTGGCCATGCAACAACAACCTGCATGTGGTCATTTCCTGCTCTCAGCAGGGGCCTGTCGCCAGGTACCTGCCAGCAATGGATGTGATTTCTGTACCTTGGTGAGGCAGGAAGAAAGCCATTCACACATACCCGAGAGACCATTGTCTAGGTCAGTTTCTGTACTCAGAGTGACTCGTGGCTATCCACCACCCCAGTGACATATCCTGACATGTCTGTGTCCGTGTGCATCCATATCCTTGTCCAGTCTTCATTTTTTTTAAAGTTCCATATAAGCCTCAAGAGGTGATGTCTTCAGTCAGAAACCTTCTCCCTTCGTCTGATGTCCTCCACACTCCATGTTCCTACCACCCGGTTCTGAGCTCAGGACGTTGGTCCACCTTACATTTTGACACAAGTATAAAGATAATACATATTAAAAAGAAACAAAGGGAGGCCTTACAGCATCACAGAAATACACAAAGTATCCAAATGTCTTACAACATTCAGCCTTAACTGTATAATTTCGCCTACGAACATTACTACACCTGTGGCTCTAATTCATTAATTCACTTCATTCTGCCCCATCAGTAACATTTTCACCTTCTGTCCTGCTCTCCTACGCTTGCATCGATGACATAGATCATACAACAAATATACAACAGTAAATGACTGTACAACAACCAGAGTGTGAGGTAAAATTCGTACCCAAGGACGTATTTCGAGGCTAAGACCAAGGTCCCACCAGTGGCTATCATCACCAGTGTCTGGTATTTCTACCTTAATTTCCCTGTTCTTTTGTTGAAGGATATAAAAATGGTTGTTGGAAGTGTTAATCCTCTGTCACAGTTCTATAAGATGTTCAGGCAATGGGGGGTGAGTCATACCCAAATCGGGCAACATACTCATGTAGCTGTCCTTTGAAATCATCCCTCACGGTATTATTCACCTGCCCATGAGCAGAAACATTCAATCATACCTGTGCACCCAGTCCAACAGGTCAAGCTGAGGTAAAACAAAACGTCCCCTTCGGAATGGGACAGATCAGATCCCCGTACTGGCATTCCTGGTGTGTGGCTGTGACATAATATTCCCCTTTCCTTTGTAAGTCACATGCATAGGGAACTCTGCTCCCCGGGTCACCATGATCGTGGCCTCCCTGATCCCAAGTGAACCCGCAGGTCGGTGCTGCATGTTCAGTTACGTTGTACGGGCAAACAAAAGTATCCCCTCTCTGAGGGCACCCAGACAAACCCAGGGGTACCCAAGTAATCTTGTCCACTTGTGCCATGTACCTAAAGTGTTGGTCGTAACGTGACACATGGCCCTGACTTGCTACCCCAATGTTTTCGACTCTAAAAAGAGGATTAGGTTCCTTTAGGAGAGGATAATACAGAACCAACCCTAGCATGCCCAGGCTAGGCTCCGCAGATGGCACACATCTTTCACCAGGTATACCTGCACCAGTCCCCTGATTTTACGAATATCGGTGGCAAGTTGATAAGTGGACATAGCCGTGAAATGTTTATCAGTGTCCCAGGAAGGCAATCTCCATTCCACAATCCTTCAGAGCTTTTCATGGGCCTGTTCCACTGTTGTAAGGTGGCCAAGTTGTGCTATTAATGATAGAGTTGACCTGCAGACACATCTTGGTTGGAAACATTAAGTTTATTTACAATATACTCAACAGCAACTACACGTGTGCTTTCAACTCCAATTCTATCTCTATACTGACTGCTGAGGTAGCCTGTGCTACTCTCATATTGGTTACTAAGGATCATGTGATCTTGCCTAACAATTTTTATTTTTAAAGGTACATTACACAGTAAATAAAGCCATAATTACTACATTCACCAACCAAGAACCATACATTGCGCAAGCATCATTTTCCATAGCTTCCACAGAGGAATTTTTATCCTCTTTCAGAATTTCATTCTTGCGGTGAGGATGCCTTTCCATTTCCCCCAACACATCTTGCAAATGAACGGTCATCATTTGGTCTTCCTCTAATTCATCCTGTTCCACGTCTTTCATTTCTTCAAAATTTTCCTTAACCTGTTTCTGACAGTTTTTACCAATTCATCTAAAGTGGCTAAATCGAAACTATTTACAAGTGATGTCCCAGTGTTAAATATGGTTGCCGCGTCATTAATCGAGCTGTGTCATACCCACCCATCCGAGTGAGATTTCATTCGATTCTGCTATTCACTTGTTTGATGTTTGCACCATGGGGGTAGTCACATGTCTGCTAAATTAATTATTATTGGCACTGCCTCATGGTGCACACCGTGATAAAGTACCATTTGTGTGGGAATGACAACCAGACAGTTCTGGTGTAGGGTAAGGGCATCCTACTGTCTTTGGATTAATCCTGATCTCAGTAGCAAAGGGAGTGAGCTTCCTTGTGATCTTTAATGTTACAATCGAAACATTTCCCACCCTTTTCGTGTCGCACAGGCCTGAGGGGTCCATGTCTCCTCCTTGACAGGGTGGTACCATGCAATGCCGGCTGGATACACGTCTCCCAGCCCAACAGTGACAAAGAAGCCCCTTTCACAGCTGCCATTCCCATACCATCCTGACTGAAGCCAGGGCCTGCCCCAGGCCTCACTTCCTACACACATATAGTCTCCCTCATCACGTTCGCTCCACCACCGAGACCAATACAACCTGACCTCTATCTGGGACGCTGACTGAGTCAGAGAAGTGTGTGGATTCCAGGGATCCCCAATCTGCACCCATCCATTTTCCTTTCTCCTCACAAACCAGACTGTATTATTTTCCCTCACCGTCCTTTTAGATGGATCACAAATGATGCACACCCCTTTCCCTTCTTGAACTTCCCAAACTGTTTTTGTGCTGTTGAAAACACACTATATTTTACAACTGCCCATGAATTTCCCAGTGTAATCTCCTTTCTCATGCCCTACCAATTTGCCCCGCTCCACCCTTGGGTTCCCGATGTATACCTCTGCCTCAGCCCTAGGGTTTTCAGTGGGACGGGTATGATAAATCACTGACTCCGTGTTATCCTTATCGTCCTTATTATTTGAAGCGCTAATGTCTCGTCCAGACACAGGTTGCCAGTCACGAATCCCAGGATCACCACCATTAGCACTGTCTTCATGATTCT
The DNA here is from genome assembly GCF_017639515.1 of Carcharodon carcharias. Taxonomy (NCBI): domain Eukaryota; kingdom Metazoa; phylum Chordata; class Chondrichthyes; order Lamniformes; family Lamnidae; genus Carcharodon; species Carcharodon carcharias. The sequence goes on along the minus strand of NC_054468.1, from coordinate 109,246,847 downwards.
GTAGAAACAGAAAAAGAAACACAAACCACAATTGAAAAGTGAACTTAATGTCACGTGAAATTGGGATCCCACCTGGGTCTCCTATCCCCGTTACTCTTTCTCAGGGGCTGTGATGGCCTTCTCTGCGGAGATGGTATCCCCAGAGGCCTCAATGTTTGGATCTCCAGCCGCCATGGGGCAGCTGGACTACATTCACCACAGGGCGAGCTTTGTCCACTATACAGTATGGAGCGTATGTAGAGTGGATCAAACACTCCCACTCCAGTGTAATTTTGGACCATGACCTGACCTCCTGCACCTCATTCCTGAGGTTTCAGCTGCTCCAAGATCTAGCGGCTGTGACCTACAGTTATTGCGGCGCTGCAATGTCTGCCACAATTCAGCTGTACATTTATCTTTGGTCACTTCCCTAATCTGTGGCTCGGTAGGGGTGGGCACCAATATATACACTGGCATTCTCATCTGACACCCAGTGACCAGTTCATAAGGGGAATAACTCATCCCTTTGGATCTCACATACCGAAGAGTGCAGATGGGAGGACCTCATCCTACTTTCGGTCCTGAGCAAGGAGATCTTTATGCAAAGCCTTTTTTGAGGGGATGGTTCACGCATTCCACGATACCTGAAGATTGGGGGTTATGTGCAATGTGCCATTTGCTTTCAACCCCTAATAGTGATAAAGCAGCCTGCATTACCTGCCCTGTGAAGTGGCTGCCCTGATCTGACTCCACCACCTATAGTAGACCCCATCGAGAAAACACTTCCCTAACTAGGGCTTTGGCAGTCCACCATGCAGTGGCCGCCTTACAGGGAAAAGCTTCCGCCCAGTTAGTGGAATTGTCCACAAGAACAAGACAGAACTTTGTTATGTTTTACTTTGGGATCACTTTATCACGGACCAGTTGCACGCTTATCTGTCAGCAGGTGACTCGATTAAAATATACTGCAGACTCAGAGACCAATATGAAATGAAGCACATACTATTTATTTACACAAACAACAGAGAACTAACATGCTGTGTGCTTCTCCAACCAGACCCTAACCTAGACTAACATTCACATGGTAGCCCACGCTACACAGGGTCTTACAGTCACGTGGTCAATCTGCTCACAGTCTCTTAAAGGTGCACTACATCTCAGATTACGACATCCCTCCCCCTTTACTTTAAAGTACATTTTTCAATATATTAATTATTTACAAAAATGAACTATTTACTAATTCATTCTCTCAGGAGGCTTTTTCAAATGTGTCAACCATTGTAATTCTATGACTTCAAATGGTTTAACTGATGCCTCCCTCTCAGGAGTTATCTGTCCACTAGGTTCCCCAGTCAGAACCTGTAAGTTTGTCTCTTTGACTCTCTCAGGCTCAATGGATTCTACAGGTACTTCCAAAGCAAGAGGACTTCCTTCTATCTGTGGTGTAGATTCCAATGGGAATATTTTCACATTTTTTCAGGCTCCATCACATGCACTCCTGCTGCCCCTCCCCTCTTAGTTCAACAATATGAAAGACAACTGTCAGGCAGGTTCTGAGAATCAGGATGTTGGGCAAGGCTAAATGCAACACAAAATTATCAGCTTCCTGGTGCGTAAAAAAAAATTTTGGGGCCTTGTTAGTAATTTTGCTTTTCCTTCCTTTGATGGTTTTTTTGATGGTTTTTCCTCTTGGCAGCGCTGACTTTAATCTCAACTTCCTCTTCAACTTCCCTATTGGCCAGACTAGGCTCAGGTATGAGCTCAACTTGAGTGAACTCGGGGTTGAGTCGTCCAGCATTTCCTCATCTGTCAGCCCCTTTGAAAATTCAGGGGCCTCTATTTTAAGGCTTCTTGGCTTCCACATAGCTGGTTCGTCAGTTCTTCCATCTCTTTTTTATATGCGTTTGTTGTTTCCCGAAGAATTAAGTGTTGTTGTGCTTTCTCAGCTAATTAATTCTTCATTTCGGCCAGAGCCATGTGGAATTCTTTCTGTTCTTCCTCATATCTTTTTGGTGGTACAAATTGGGAGCTAAGCAAATCTTGCAATATGCGAAAGTCCTTCAGCAGGTTTCCTTTTTCTTTTTGGAGGTTACTGACTTCAACTCGAACTCTGTCCTGAAGCAGCAGCTCCACAAGTTCCTTTTGTTGAGTCTTTACATGCTCCTTTTTCCAAACAGCAACATTTCCTGCTTCTGATTGAGTTCTCAGTAATCCTTCAAGATTGATCTCTCTTAACCAGTTTCTTCTCTATTCAGATACTTAACCGTGTTCCCCTATAACTGTTGTGGATGCACCTGTGTCCACTTCCATTCAAATAGGTTTTCAGTTGGCTTCTACTGTCATGTAGACTGGCTCTGTTTTAACCATTTTTAAATTATGTAGCGAGTGAATATCTGACTCTGTTTCTTCTGGCTCCTCCATTATATAAATTTCATGACTTCTGCATTTTTGATTGAAATTTGGCCTCAATCTTCCTTTACAATATTGTATAATGTGCCCAGTGCGATGACAGTAGAAGCACTCAGATCTTTTGTTTGTTTGTAGGCTGTCTGGTTCCAATTTTGCAGTTATTAATATGGTTTTTATCTGTTAAGCCATTGCTTTTTGCTGGTCTGTTAATGGCAGCTATGTCCTGTTTTTCCACGGAGCCCAGTGCTTCCACACCATTTCTAACATGTGCTTTCCTCCTGACATGAAGGACAGCACCATTTTGTGCTCCCACGATTACTCCTGAGTCCCTGACTGTGTCTCCATTGTGAGCACCAACTCCAGCGCCTTGCTGAAGTCTAAATTTGTTTCTGACAACAACCTTTTTTTCCATAGAACCATAGAAAAGTTACAGTACAGAAGGAGGCCATTCGGCCCACCTTATCCATGCCAGCCCAAGGACACCCAGGTGCCCTTTCTAATCCCACCTTCCTGCACCCAGCCTATAGCTCTGTAGCTTACAGCACTTTAGGTGCAGATCCAGGTACTTTTTAAAAGAGTTTAGAGTTTCTGCCTCTACCACCAACTTGGGCAGCAAATTTCAGACACTCACTACCCTCTGCGTAAAATTGTTTTCCCTCATGTCCCCCCTACACCTTCTGCCACTTATCTTGAATCTATGTCCCCTGGTTCAAGAATTCTCCAACAAGGGAAACAATTTTATCCTGTCCATTCCCCTCATAATTTTGTACACCTCAATCAAGTCACCTCTCAACCTTCTTTATTCTAAGGGAAATAACCCCAACCTATCCAATCTCTCCTTGTAGCTACACTTTTCTAACCCTGGCAACATTCTTGTAAACCTCCTCTGCACTCTCTCCAGAGCTATTATGTCCTTCCTGTAATGTGGTGACCAGAACTCCACACAATACTCTAGTTGTGGCCTCACCCACATATATATATTTTTCCCTCCTAATTCTACTTTAATTATTCTTTAAATTTATTTCCATTCATGGTTTTATCCCCACCCTTTAGCCTATTTTATCTTTTCTCCCACAATGACCCTCCCCCCAACTGCACCCCCACTAGGGCCATCTGTCACTTGCTCATCCTGCTTTCTACTCTTAATGTCATCATTAGCACCTCCTTTAGCCAGTATCACCACCATCAACACCCCTTCAACCTTTTGTTTATGACATCTTTTGCAATCTCTCCTTTGCCTCCACCTATCACTGGCCTTCCATCCAGCTTCACCTGTCCACCCCCCATAAACAGTATATATTTCACCACATTTTTACTTCTCTTTAGTTCTGAAGAAGAGTTATACGGACTCGAAACGTTAACTCTGTCTTTCTCTCCACCGATGCTGTCAGGTCTGCTGAACTTTTCCAGCAATTTTTGTTTTTGATTCTGTTTCAGATTTCTAGCATCCACAGTTTTTTCTTTAACATTTTTTGAATGGTCTTCGTTAATCATACACACTAATCAATCTCTTAACATGTCATTAATCGATGTCCTGAACTCACAGTGCTCTGGCAGTTGTTTTAAGGCTGCTACACAGCAAGCGACCATCTCTCCAGGGGTGCGACACCTCGAATTGAATTTAAAACCCTGCCTTGTTACCAAGGGGTTCAAGGCCTTTCACAAGATTCACCAACTCATCAAAGCTCTTGGAATCTGGGGTGTTTGGTGCTGTTAGACTACGAATTAGGCCGTATATTTTAATGCCACATGTCGATAAGAGGATCGCCTGCCTCTTCTCCTCCCCCATTATGTCATTGGCCAAAAAGAAAAATGCAAGGCATTGAATATAATGTGACCAGTCATTGGTGGTCTGATCAAATGGTTCGATGCGGCCAAACTGTGGCAGACTGAAATGGAGGGAGATAACTTCGACGACTATAGTGAAGTTTTACAATTGTAATGTACTTACAATCATAGAAACATAGAAACTAGGAGCAGGAGTAGGCCATTCGGCCCTTCAAGCCTGCTCCGCCATTCATTATGATCATGGCTGATCATCCAACTCAATAGCCTGCTCCCGCTTTCTCCCCATAACCTTTGATCCCTTTCGCCCCAAGAGCTATATCTAATTCCTTCTTGAAAACATTCAATGTTTTGGTCTCAACTACTTTCTGTGGTAACGAATTCCACAGGCTCACCACTCTCTGGGTAAAGAAATTTCTCCTCATCGCAGTCCTAAATGGTCTACCCCATATCCTCAGACTGTGACACCTGGTTCTGGACTCCCCCACCATCGGGAACATCCTTCCTGCATCTACCCTGTCTAGTCCTGTTAGAATTTTATAGGTTTCTATGAGATCCCCCCTCATTCTTCTGAACTCCAGTGAATATAATCCTAATCATCTCAATCTCTCCTCATATGTCAGTCCTGCCATCCTAGGAATCAATCGGGTAAACCTTCGCTGCACTCCCTCTATAGCAAGAACATCCTTCCTCAGATAAGGAGATCAAAACTGCACACAATATTCCAGGTGTGGTCTCACCAAGGCCCTGTACAATTGCAGCAAGACATCCCTGTTCCTGTACTCGACTCCTCAGGCTATAGATGCCAACATGCCAGTTGCCTTCTTTACCACCTGCTACACCTGCACGCTTACCTTCAGCGACTGGTGTACAAGGACACCCAGGTCTCATTGCACATTCCGCTCTCTCAATTTATAGTCATTCAGATAATAATCTGCCTTCCTGTTTTTGCTACCAAAATGGATAACCTCACATTTATCCACATTATACTGCATCTGCCATGAATTTGCCCACTCACTCAACTTGTCCAAATCACACTGAAGCATCTCTGCATCCTCCTCACAGTTCACCCTCCCACCCAGCTTTGTGTCATCTGCAAATTTGGAGATATTACATTTAATTCCCTCATCTAAATCATTAATATATATTGTGAATGACTGAGGTCCTAGCACCGATCCCTGTGGTACCCCAGTAGTCACTGCCTGCCTTTCAGAAAAAGATCCATTTATTCCTACTCTTTGTTTCCTGTCTGCCAACCAGTTTTCTATCCATCTCAATACACTACCCCCAATCCCACGCGCTTTAATTTTACACACCAATCTCTTATGTGGGACTTTGTCAAAAGCCTTCTGAAAGTCCAAATAACCCACATCCACTGGCTCCCCCTCATCAACTCTACTAATTACATCCTCGAAAAATTCCAGTAGATTTGTCAAGCATGATTTCCCTTTCATAAATCCATGCTGACTCTGTCCGATTCTGCCACTGTTTTCCATGTGCTCAGCTATTAAATCTTTTATAACGGCCTCTAGAATTTTCCCCACTACCGATGTCAGGCTGACTGGTCTATAATTCCCTGTTTTCTCTCTTCCTCCCTTTTTAAATAGTGGGGTTACATTAGCTACCCTCCAATCTGTAGGAACTGTTCCAGAGTCTATAGAATCTCGGAAGATGACCACCAATGCATCCTCTATTTCTCGGGCCACTTCCTTAAGTACTCTGGGATGTAGATTATCAGGCCCTGGGGATTTATCGGCCTTCAATCCCATCAATTTCCCCAACACCATTTCCCTTCTAATACTGATTTTTTTCAGCTCCTCCCTCTCACTAAACCCGGTGTTCCCCAACATTTCTGGTATGTTATTAGTGTCCTCCTTTGTGAAGACAGAACTAAAGTATATATTTGGTTGGTCAGCCATTTCTTTGTTCCCCAGATTCACTATAGTTGCATTTTCACAGTTTGCCTTGGTGCCATCGACTGGTTGTGTTTTGCTTCATTGCCAATTGTTGTTATGTTTTACTTTGGGGTAGCTTCGCTCGCGGACCGGTTGCTTGTTTCGGCAGGTGAGTCGATTACAATATACTGCAGACTCAGAGACCAATATGAAATGAAGCACATACTATTTATTTATACAAACAACAGAGCTCTAACATGATGTGTGCTTCCATAACCAGGCCCTACTCTAGAATAACATTAACATGGTAGCCTGCGGTACACAGCCATTGGGTCTTACAGGCATGTGCTCAATTTGCTCACTTTCTCTTAAAGATGTATTACGCCTCAGATTGCCAGAGACCTGTTCCCTTTTTTGTGGTAGGTAGGGGCCCAATGAAGTCAATCTGGACACACTGCCAGGGTCCCTCTACATGCCTAATATGACCCATAGAAACCTTGTGATGGTGAGGATCAGGATGATTCGCTATACAGGCTTTACAATGACTGTCAACATTCTGGCAAATTCTGGGCCACCAAGCCACAGACTTGATCCATTCCAAGGTAGTCTCAGGGTTGAGATGACCCCCTCCTGGACCCCCATGAACTAGACTAATAATGTCCTGATGATATCCCTCAGGGACAACCCAGCTATCATCTTTAAATAACATTCCTTCCCTAAGCTGGGTGTCTGGGGCCCGAAGGGTCCTTTCACTGGGGAATTGTCTAGTTTGGCCTGGATAACTGCCCTCAGAATGACATCCTTCATCTGTAACTCTTTCAAGTCGTGTGGGACTGTGATTTCAGCAGATGTACCGGGAGTAACTGCCAATATTACTGCCGAATGCAAGGCATCCCTTCTACAGCTCCCCTTATGGCTAGTTTGTCTGCCTTCTTATTCCCTTCCCACCTAGGCTTGCTTTTGAAATGAGCCTTAACCTCGTGGATGCAATATTCACCATCTTCTTTCCCAACCACTTGGAGATTAATTTTTAGCAAAGGCACACTGACCAGGGGTCTGCCAATGTGAAACCCCTATGGTTCCAAATTGCCAAAAATTCAGTCGTGGCATTGCAAGTAAACATTGAGCTGGAGAAGATTGTATAGGATTAGGAAATTCCAGAGGGTGGGTAACCACATAGGTGACAGCAGCCAGTTCAGCCTGTTGGGCGCTGAGGTGGGTCAGTAATTTTATAGCCAACTCAATGCCTTGGAGAGGGTCATAGATCCCACAGCCCATCTTCCATTCTCTTTGTTCCACAAAACTAGACCCATCCACATAAAAGTCTCTCTCTTTGGGATGTATCCCTGCCAGGAAGCTCCGTCTTAACCGTCCAGGCCCCGTCTATGACGCAGATGTGGATCTCCCCTGGATAGCTGAGATTAGCTGCTAGCCGAGGCTCCGACAGTGCCTTGATTTTTAGGGTGGTGCTGTGCAACAAAAGTGTCCACCTGGCCACTCAGTGCACTGGAGACTGCCCCATCTTTAATGTGCCCTTCCTGTAATAGTCTGGTGAGGGTGTGACGGGCTGTCAGTGTCACCATCTGAGTGCCTGTATACACAGCAAAATGTCTCACTGCCCAGAAGGTGGCTAGCAGATGGCACTCACACACTCACACTGTACGGGAGGCGATGGTATAGTGGTATTGTTGCAGTATTCCAGAGACACAGGGTAATTCTCAAGGGACGAGGGTTTGAATCCCACCATGGCAGATGGTGGAATTTGAATTTTGTTTTTTAAAAGGCTGGAATTAAAAGTCTGATGATGACCATGAAGCCATTGTCGATTGTTGTAAAACCCATCTGATTCACTAAAGTCCTTTAGGGAAGGAAATCTGCTGTCCTTTCCTGGTCTGACCTACATGTGACTCCAGACCCACAGCAAAGTGGTTGGCTCTTAACTGCCCTCTCAACAAGGGCAATTTCAGATGGGCAATAAATGCTGGGCTAGCCAGCAATGCCCACATCCCATGAATGAATAACAAAAAATCCCTTCTCTACCTCTGTGAGGACTCTGGGCATGTACCTCCTGCATTAGAACTGCACTTAGGCTGGTGTCGCTGACAGCCACTTCCAGGGTGAATTCCCTCATTGGGCCCATCATACCCAGGGCAGGGACTGACTGTAAATCTCCTCCCTTCAATTCGACAAAAGCCTCTTCACTCTATGGTCTCCATTCCCAGTCTATTCCCTTCTTAAGCAGGGTTAACAGTGGCACTGATTTCCCATTGATCCTCAATTAACTCCCTGTAATACCTGATGAGGCCCAAAAAGGATCGGAGGGCTGGCATTGCCCCAGAGCAATTAAGCACCTCTAAGTTTTCCCATCTCCCCTGGTCTATGGCCCATTCCCCTGGCCTGATTGTCAAGCTTAGAAATTAGACTGCCCTCTGCCCCTTTCTTGGGGTTTATTTTAAAACCTGCCTCTCTTAACAAAACCAGCAGTTCTGCAAGGAGTTCCTTCTGGTCCCCTTTGGCCTCAGTGAAGAGGAGCAAATTGTCCACATATTGGGTGAGGTGATTCGGACAACTAAATCCTTTCAGGGCATCAGCCATGCACTGGTGGAAGACGGAGGGGCTGTTCTGGAAGCCCTGGGGTAAACATGTCCAGGTATACTGCTGACCCTTAAAGATGAAAGCAAATTTCTACTGGTCCTCCTGCCTCACCAGGATGGACCAGAACCCATTCGATATGCCTAGGACAGTAAAAATCTGGGCATTGACTGGTATAGCAGCTAGCATGTCTATTGCCACAGTTCTGCCTCCATTTCACGGCAATTTCTCTGATATGCCATCAACCAGACTGCCTTTACTAGTGATCGTTTCCATCTGGATCCCTGAATCCACTTATTACCTTCTACTAGATGATCATCTGCTTCCAGAGTCACCCTCACCCACCCTTCTCTTCAGGGATATTCTCCCCGCCACATATTTTGTGACTAGCTCATCGATAGTTGGTTTTGTCACTTCTCTGTCTTTCGGGGTCCTGCTGCGATTGCCAGAAATCTGCACGACCTTTAACCAGGGGTTCTCACTAGCCTCTAAGGCCCTAACCCCCTACTTCTGTATCAATGACACAAAACAAACTATAGATACAATTTCCACTTCATGCGAAAAGCCTCTATTAACCCACTCAGCAATAGTACATACTTACACCAGGTGCTTAGTAAGACCCGCGTGCAGGAGCTCGTCCCCGGGTGGCTGGTGCACTGAACGAATTCTTCCACACGACCTCCTGTGACTGACCAAATCACAGCCCTTGGCTGCAGCCCCAGTGTCCTTAAAGCTGCAGCTCTATACCCCCTCCTGACCCTGGTCTCTCAGCATATAAGGTAATGTCTTAAATTGAGTCACCCGATTGGATTATCAACCCTGCCCTGGCCATGCAACAACAACCTGCACGTGGTCATTTCCTGCTCTCAGCAAGGGCTTGTCTCCAGGTACCTGCCAGCAATGGATGTGATTTCTGTACCTTGGTAAGACAGGAGGAAAGCCATTCACACATACTCGAGAGACCATTGTCTAGGTCAGTTTCCGTACTCAGGGTGACTGGTGGCTATCCACCACCCCAGTGACATATCCTGACATGTCTGTGTCTGTGTGCATCCATATCCTTGTCCAGTCTCCATTCTTTGTAAAGTTCCATGTAAGCCTCAAGAGTTGACATCTTCAGTCAAAATCCTTCACCCTTCACCCAATGTGCCCCGCACTCCATGTTCCTGCCACCCCGGTACTGAGCTCAGGACTTTGGTCCACCACACAACTGGTTACATTTTGACACAAGTTTAAGGATAATACATATTAAAAAAAAAACACACAAATTATCAGAATGGCTCACAGGAGGGGCATTCAAAGGAGGCCTCTCTGGCCCAGCAGTTTGTCATCAGGAGGCCAGCTCCAGGCATCGGGCAGGCTTCAGCCTCAGCAAGGGAACCCATCTTCCCTTGGGAAGATCTTGGCAGGGGGGCCCCTTCTGCTCTCAAATGGGCATTTAATCACCAACAATTGACAATTCGCACTTCCCAGGTGGATAGCCATTGCCATTCTGAACTCGCCTATGGCAAGACTCCTCAGAGAAGTGATCATGTCAAGCAGATGACCCGACACCCAGTCTTCACAAATTGAGCTGTGGCTGTAAAGATTCCACCCTGCACATCTCGGTAAGCATTCGCCAGACTGATTGGTTAAGGAGACACACTTTTGCTTGTCCTATTCACGCAGGTCCCAGATCCTCTGTGAGGATGCCACACTATTTTTGATTTCTAATAACTGAAAAGTTCCAAAGCTGAAAGTGCAAAAGCTCACAGAGAGTCTGTGGGCAAGTGTAAGCATAAAGAATGGCTGGTGCCATTTGTTTGCCACTGATTGCAAAATCCAAGCCAATAATTTCCCATAGCTGAACTGGGAACGTATTGCATTCAACAGGAAGTGCCTCTTATTTTGCTGCAGGGAGGGAAAGATCCTGGCAAAAAATATCGAGTTGATAAATGGGTCTCATTATTTCAAAAGTGAGTCAAATTTTAACATCGATTGTTGTGCTTGCAGCTCATATAAAACCTCCTTTTTTACAAAAAAGATATTGACAGATTGCACACAATATCAACAAATCGTCAAGATAAAAATGAACCCTTTCTTTTTTAATGATAACAAATCTACTGTGCATTAGAATTCTCTTTCAGCTCTTAATAAACTGCGCTTGAGAATAAGGGGTAGCAATGGACTTGTCAATCAATAATCATAATCTAAAGGTAATGTTGCAGGATGCAACTGTGCTATTATTCGCAGAGATGTTAAGTGTGGAGTACCTCCATATCACCGGTGAAACACTACTGTAAACAAAGTTGTGACTTCTACCCTTTTGTTGAATGTCATGCTGCAAATATAATTGACCCCAAAAATGCCATAACAGTAAAATAGATTCATCCTCCAGTGATAAAAATCACAGTTCAAAGCTTGCAAAAAATGTTCTTAGATCAATCATGCATGGGAGCAATTGACTGATTGGCACCTTCAATCACCACAAGGTCTTTTCACTACTTTATGCTCTTGTCTATGTATAATCTGTGTGTGGCAATGATGTTTTGAATTCACCATTAGCACAATGCATAATGCATGACGTCTTCATAGCAATTGAGCATAGCAAAGGATCAATGGGTTAATCTCTATAGCCTTCAAATGTTGCCATTTAAGATCCACACAAAGCCTACAAATAAAATTGCATGTTGTATTTGTGTAACACTAGTACTATAGAGAGTACATTCAAAAATAAATTTCTGATGTACTGAGGGGAATATTTTAACTGCTACTTCTCTTTATCATAGAATGGTACAGCACTGAAGGAGGTGTACAAATGTACATGGAAATACATTTCCTTGTTAGTCTGATATCAGGCAGAATGACCAAACAATGAATCTTTGCCTTTCAAAACCATGTTGAGCAATTCATCTCATCCCTTCAAGTAGTTATTTTTAGTGGAGCCAGGAAAACTGTTTCACAGGCACCATCACAGCAAAAAACCTTTTCTAGTCTCAGCACCTTAGGATGGCAGCAGCAGATGTAATGTTCTGTCTTTTTACTGCAGATTTCTGACCACTATGCTGAAGCCTGTGAGATACCCTGCACTGGGTCAGCCAGTCTGAGAGCCCCTTGGTTTTCATGAATCCCGATGTACAGGGTGACCCTTCCCAAAGGTTTCTCTCCAAATGGCCTTTGCTGGGCAACAACAAGAAGCACAAGTTCCCGCTTGTGAAAGGATCGAGAATGAGAGGGCGTGGATTTAAAGTCATCAGCAAAAGAAGCAAAGGCGACACCAGGCAAAACATTTTACACGCAGCGAGTGCTTAAGGCCTGGAGAGTATGGCAGAGGCAGGTTCAATTGAGGCATTCAAAATGGAATTGGACTCATCTGAAAAGGAAGAATTTGCAGGGTTACGGGGAGAAGGTGGGGAATGGCACTAAATGGAGAGCTGGTGTAGACACGATGGGCCAAATGACCTCCTTCTGCACAGTAGCAATTTGAGATTCTATACAGCACCTTTAACAGAGAAAGTAAAGCATCCCCAGAGCACAGCACAGAGGCATAATCAAAAAGTGGGTGGTGAAGCAAGAAAGGAGACATTAGAAAGGGGTGACCAAAGTTTGGTCAGAGAAATAGGTTTTAGGGAGCATCCTAAAGAAGCAGAAAGGAGAGTAGAGATAGGGGGAGATAGCACCATAGTGGACCAGTAATCCAGAGTCCCAGGCTAACTCTTGGAGGACACGGGTTCAAATCCCAACACGGCAGCTGGGGGAATTTAAATTCAATTAATAAAATCTGGAATTGAAAGCTCGTCTCAATAATAGTGACCCTAATCAATCATCAGTTGTTGTAAAAAATACCCCATCTGGTTCACTAAAATGTCCTTCAGGGAAGCAAATCTGCCATCCTCACCTGGTCTGGCCTACATGTGACTCCAGACCCATAGTAATGTGGTTGATTCTTAACTGCCCTCTGATATGGTGTGGCAAGCCACTCAGCTGAAGGGCAATTAGGGATGGGCAACAAATGCTGGCCTTGCCAGTGACCCCCACATTCCATGAAAGAATAAAAAAAATGGAGTAGTATTGGGAGGGAACTCCAGAACAAGAGTTGGTGAAGGCATAGCTGCCTTTGGTGGTGTGACGAAAGATGAGAGCCATTAGCCTTTATCCTTCCTCTATTGAGAGCTTTCTCAATAAGAAAGAGCAAGGATGACAGAAGGGCCAAAAAATAACAAAATGAAAACAACTGGCTGCTGCCATGTTCATTGAGGGTTGCTCTTTATTGCTGCCTCGTGAAGTTTTATGTTTCATGTTAACTTGGCTTTTCTTGCTGAATTCTCCAAACATAGGTTAACTGACTGATTTGTGTTATCTATCTTTGCTTTAATATTGTGCAAGATAAGCATTAAAGAAATGGTAATGTAATGCTTCAGATAAATATTCTGCTCTTGCACTGGGAAAAAGCACTGTCATCAAAATACTGCTCCGGTCTCTGTGTAAATTATAGCAGTAACGTGAATTGACTACTGTAGCTTCCTCCAGTCTGATCAGACCGATGAATTAATCGAAGGCTGTCATGCTGGGACTCTGATCTCTATTCTGAAAATATCTTTAAAGATTCTTTTTAAACACAGGGCTCATAAATAGTTTGGAATTATAGGCCTTGTATTAAATATGGTAACCCTTCTCAACAGCAGTACGTTTTTCATTACTTCATCTTCCTTTCTTCAAGATCTGAATGTCATTTTTTTAGTTCATTCAGGAATGATTTCTATTGATTTCAAACAATTGAAGATGATTCTTATCGTGCAGCTTCTTTCTCCTATCAATCTATTATCTAACAGAATGTATCTTAAGAAGCGACAGGGCTTTGATGTAATGAACTGCAGATGTTTGTTTTCAAATCACTGGAAAGTCAGTCAGCATAGCTACCTAACTCCATTTTAACTCCCACCTTATTGCCATTTTTGTTGGCTTTTAATGTCTTTGCATAAATGAAAGATCAAACACCTTTGCATCTGGCTTTGTAATTATACAACCCTTGGAAAAGATTACTATTATGATCTGCCATTAATATTCTACATGTTGCAGAGCTACTGATTCTTGTTTGAAATCCAGATACAACAGTAGGCTACTGAAATGCTGAATTTCTACTGATGCCTATTTGAAGGAATACAAAAATGGCTGTAGAACTAATTCATTTTAGAAGTAGATAGGGAGTAAGTGTTTAAACATTACATACTTTGTTCTTTGTAAGTCACACTTTAGTCATTTACTCTGATTTAAAATCCCATTAGAAATAGATTTTGATCCTTTTGATAGAACTATTTTGTTAGCATGTAAAGTATTGCCATTATCCAGTTGCTCACTTAAGCAAACATTACAAAAAGCACATATGTCAAACCAGTGTTTGAACAGATCTTCCCTTTATGGCCAATGTCATCACAATATTGTCCTGAATAACCACTGACAATTCATATTACATAGAATTACATAGAATTTACTGCACAGGAACAGGCCATTTGGCCCAACTGGTCTACTCCACATGAGCCTCCATCTATCCTAGCCATCTATTCCTTTCTTCCTCATGCAACTATCCAGCTTTCCCTTAAATGCATTTATGTTATTTACCTCAGCCACTCCTTTTGGTTTGTGCTAAGTTACATATTCTAACCACTCTTTGAGTGAAGAAGTTTCTCCTGAATTCTCCATTGGATTTCAAGAAGAAGACCTGCATTTATATAGCACCTTGTATGACCTCAGAATATTCCAAAGCTCTTTATAGCCAATAAAATATTTCCTTTTTTGAAGTGCAGTTACTGTTGTAATGTAAGAAATGTGGCTTATTAGTGACCTTCTTATATTTATGACTCCTAGTTTTGGATCCCCTCCACAAGGGGAACATTTTTTCTACTTTTACTCTATGAAACGTTTTTATAATTTTAAAAATCTCAGCTACCAATCTAAAACAAACCACCTCTTTTGATCTCCTTAACATAAATGAAGCTCTCTTCATTATCATCGTCATCATGCGTGCTCTGCCTGAAGGCAGGTCCTTGGTTCATAGTAGTCTATCCAGTGCCAGTCTTTTTATTTGCCAATAACTTCCTTCAATTCTCAAGTCACCCAGCATTAATATTCACTTCCTTCTTCTCCCTCTTTTTCCTTGAAATCTTCTCTCCAAAATCTCTCTTACAAATCCATATTCTCTTAAAATGTGCCCTACCCAGATTCTCTGTCTGTTCCTAATTATGTTCAGCAAATTTTTTGGTTCGGTCACTTTCCACAGCATTGTATTATTTGTGACTTTTTCTCTCCAGCTGATCCTTTCCATTCTCCTCCAAACCTACATTTCAAAGTTATTTAACAAGTTGCTCTCTTCTTTTCATAAGGTCCAAGTCTCACATTCATAAAAAAAAACTCTCAATCAAGCTCTTTGCAAGTTGCTTCTTGAATTGCTTATTCAGCTTTCTGGCTAGCAATTGTCTCTTCATATCAAATATGGCCTTTCCCATTACTATCCTTGTTCTCTTACTTAGCATTAACCGTTCAAATCAACAGGCTTGGAAGGCCCCTACTTAAGAATTACTGATTGTCCATAAACATGGTTGCTATGCTTCCTCAGTTGAGTTGTAACTGCAGCAGTACAGAACGGCACTAGGAATGTTGGGAAGCTGCAAGTGGCGAGCTGTTGCCACATAGCCAATGGTTCGCAGGCAGTATTACAGAATAGACAGATTTGTTTCCCATTTTGCTGAGTGTCTAATTATTGTCACATGATGCAGCATGCTTCATTTCTAGTCATCACTTCCTCTAAGGGAAGAAAAGAGCAACATTGATCCCATCCTATTTATCACCCCAAGAGCAAACTCATTGCATTACAGATATCCTTAAAAACAAATGCTGGCCAGTTGATGACCTCCAAACATTAAGCTTCAAATTTCATTATGCTGCCCTGAGGAGTATCAGGGACATGCCCCTGAATCAGAAGGTTGTGAGTGCAAACCCTTATTCCAAAACTTGAGCACCACAATTTAGGCCAAGCTTTCAATATAGTACCGAGGGAGCGCTGCATTGTCAGAGGTACTGTCTAACCCAAACCCAACTATGACTGCTCAGGTGATCCCATGACACTTTTACTAAGAAAAGCAGGAACTTATCCTGATGTCCTAACCAACATTATTCACCAAACAGATTAGTTGCCATTTCTGAGACTTTTCTGTGCACAAATCGGTTGCCACATTTGACCACAAAATAACAGACCATATCAAACAGCATCTCCCAGCCGCTGTTTGCAATGAGCAAGGTGCAGACTGTACCCAACCAGCCCATGTTTGCAAAACTCAAAATACAATGTCCAACATTAGTTGTGATTCCGCGATTGGAGAACATTTGCTCGATAATCCTCTGCGTGCTAAGGATTACGCTGATAAAATTAAGATTGTCAGTCGGGCTCACAATGTGGCATATCTGTGTTTACTGGAAGCTACATATATTAATACATGGGGCTCGACTTCTTTGCAGACAGAAAGAACATGTACACACATTGTGCCTGTTTCAGCTAAACAAAATAAGTGACAGCCGTTTGCTGCCTCACTCCTCAGGTCAATGTCTTGACCAATCAGGGTCAAGCTGCCAGGTTTAAATTTCAAACAATGCTCGGCAGTTAACTGTCCATCACAATCACTGGTGCATTCTGATGGCAACACCTCTACCAATCAGAGTCCACTTACCAACCAATCAGCATTCTCTTCTCATACAGTATAAATTGTTGTTTTCCCCTGATATGGTATTTTTTGAAGTGTCCCGCCGAGTGCAAAATGAAGATCTTTGACATGTCTCTATTTTTTTAGCAATACTTAAGTTCTGAACTACTAAATGACTATTTAAGATAACAATGGCTTAACCTCCAAAGTGACTCATTGTCCTGAAAACTTGAGAGTTGCTGTATGAATGCAAGTCTTTCAAGAAAGGAAAGTCAGGAGGAGCTGCCTTTTTCCCTGTTTCCAAGTAACGAGTGTCATGATGAAACCAGCGCAAGCTGTAAATACATTATCCACCTGCTTTCCTGTTTGTGACAGCTTGAAAGGGAAAGATAAGTATAGTTATGCATGTTTTAGAGCTACAATAAGGCACTAATTTATTGCCATTTCAGTCATTCAGCATAATTTTAATATTTATGGAAGATATTTTTCACATGGCCAGGCCCAATCTGCATTAACAGGACAAGGAATCCCAATCACAGAAGTGGACCCCGATCAGTTACACTGGACATAAGAACAAAATACTTTGGAAGCTAGAAATATGAAATAAAAATAGAAACTGCTGGAAAGGTCATCTACCTGAAATGTTAACATTGTTTCTTCCTCCAAAGATGTTTCCAGACCCGTTGAGTACTTCCATGATTTGTGTTTTTATTTCAGTTACACTGGATCTCTGACCACATTGTTTAATGCACAATGGGGGTAATTTTTAACTCTTGTCAATAATGCAGAATGGCCAATATTGGATTGCCTGCCCATTATACACCGCTCCCAAGCTTCCTATCTGTTAAAGACAAGTAAAGTTTCTTTCTGGTGGAATTATTTACAGAATGGAATATTAAAGGTCAGGAAATCAGCTGCTGGTCAATAGGGTCAGGAACGTGCTGAATTGAACAGTTTCTTTGGCCTACCTAAAGTGCTCTTGGACATTCTCTGGAAGAACTTTATTTTATTGTATAAAGCCATATAAATTGCATTAAATATAAATTGTTTTTTCATAAGTGATCATACAATTCCTGAATTTTCTCATTGGTATCTGCACTACCTTAATTACCATTCCTTTGATCAATTGATATCTTCTCTGTCACATCACATTATATAGTTACATGGTACTTACTGCACAAAAACACTGGCCATTCAGCCCACAAGGCTCATGCCATGATCATACTCCACATAAGCCATCAACAGATGATTCCCCTCTCTAACATGGGTGAACTAAATTGCAACCAAATTCAGTATATTTAAGGTGATGAGTTTATGTAGTGAGTGCTTTACGACAGTGCATCACTTTGGTGACAACTTTTTCAATGCATCTTCTAGAAGTTAATCGAGTGCTGCACAGAGTGCTTCCCCAGAGGCAGTGCGATGGATGTCAACAAGCATTATGAGGTGGCCCCCTTGCCTCCCCATTGTGGGTTATGAGATGGCCCTAGTGCTTCCACTATATCTGCCGCTCCAGTGGCTTGTTGGCCCTATGTACTTGCTGGCCCATCTGCTGTTGTTTGGGCAATAGGCTAGATGCCGTAATTTTCTTAAGGAACAGCAACCTTTTATGTATAACCATGTCCTGACTGCTGGCGTCTCCTCAGCAAACATTTGGACAACCAATGTTTGGGCAGCAAGGGCATTGGTGATGCCTTGGGTTTTCTCCATCTGATTCCACCAGCATCTTCAATGTCAAAAAAAGAACTGATTAGAAATTGGAGCTCAATGCCTCCAAAGCAGCAGTGTGAGTATTCATGAAAGAGGTTTTCATTGTGCAAAGAATTCCTAGCACTAGAGGTACCACTGCTCGTTCCCTGGAGCTGCCGTACACTAGATGGAGAACCATAGTCACAAAATGTGGTCTGGTGAAAATGTACAGATGTAGCTTCCCCATAGTCAGCACCAAACTTTGCAGGGTGTTTGGAATATGTTTTCAAACAACCATACAAAAGGTTTGTGATCAGCAACTGTCCTTTTAAGTGCAGACATTGTGAACTCTCAACACCAGGGTGAATACCAGGGTTATCTTGTTAAGAAATGGTATTAACTGGCCATCCAGCCCATGTATTCCTGCTTTTCCACTACCATCATTACAGACACATGCTTAGGCACACTCTGTGATTTGCCTGGTGCATATCTACATCCCAAGGGGTGAATATGCATGTGTTGATGCTAGATACAGATTAGTTAATTGCCAGAGTGGTGTGAGGTGCTAGCTTCTTGTACAGAATTCTTGGAGACTTCTAGAGAAGAAGGACAAACCTTAGAAAGCTGGACTCAAGATACTCCTTCAAACAGATGGTGTGTCATGACAGGTGTGCTGGAATGTAAGCATGAGTGACTGATCTTGGACAAGGCCTCTGATTTCACCCTTCACTTCCGCTATGCTCTCCAGACTCATGATTTTCATTCTGTCCTATTAAAAAGAACTTAAGGATTTAAAGTCATGGGGCCGGTCCTCCTGTGTGGATTGTTCCTTCCTGATTTGTACTTCTTTTCCCTCATCATGCTTCAGAATGCTGTGGCCATTCTTCCTTGAAATATCAGCTTTGAATTATTTTAAAATGTGTATTGAGGTTAAGCTTCCATTCAAGGTATTAATTTTTAAGGGTCTAGGTTGTGGATCCAAAGTCATGTGAAAAGTGATCAATGTGCTAATCAAGAGTTATTTTCCCCAAAGACCATGGTGGGTTTTCTACATAACAAATAAACACTGTGCATCCATTGGCTTTGATTTGAACCCACCCTACAACCCCACTCCCACCCCACCCCAGGTGCTCTCCCCTCAAGGAAGCCTTCAGCTTTCCACCATCCCAATCTCCAACCTTCTTTCCCCAGCAGCAATCGCTGGTATCCTTCCCCTAGCCCCAACCCCCAGCTCTCCTGATCGTGGGCCTCATCCCCTCCAGCTGCCAGCCAGGTTTTCTGCATGGCTGGTCATTAGGCAGGAAGGAATCCTAAAAGGTCCAAATGAGACCCCTCTGTTAGGAACTGTAAGACCTCCACATCCTCAGTGTTGCCAGGTTGTTTGGCCTCATCCATAGTCTACCCATAAATATTGGACCATTGTGTCTGGATGGCTTTGATTCCTTCCTTATTGTGTATAGTCAAAAGTTAAGTTAAAGACAGATACCGATGGATACAGTCATACTTTTGGACAGATGACATTGCACAGGCAGTCAAGTAGCACAATGTTGTAAAGAGAGAGTAGTACATCCTTGAAACTTTAGAACAAACTAGAGAAAGGTTACAGCATTTAAGTTAAGTAAGGGAGCCTGCCAAAGTGGAACGACATTTCATGTTCTTTATTTTATATCATTACACAAACATAGGTTCCATCAATTGAACTAGGTGGTACAGGTCATAGCTATCACTCTGTGCATTTCAGCTTATTGTCAAAGAAGGCTGTTTACAAATTGAACTAAACTTTGCCTTTTCTAATGTTAACCCAAACCCTGATTGGAAGGGTTCAACAAATACACCTGCATAAATGACAGTCCAGAGTCTAAATGTCCAGATCACAGGGGAGTTCCCTTGTTACACTCCTGGGTCCTGCTACCAGACAGTTAGGTACAGGTCAGTGTGGGTGAGACACACAGACCGCATCCAGGAGACACTAATACCACTGAGCCCACGAAGGTATCTATAGCAGGTCTGAATTTGTAAAGTGTTGAAGCAGAAAAGTAGCCTTTAGATACTGCATGTTTCAAGCATACATATAGAGACGCCCAAATGTCATCATCCAGCCCATCAAATCTATGAGTAAGTGCAGTTGGATCCTTTCAGATTTGCCACATAAAGCCACTTTAAAATGTCAGTTCAGTGAGGGTTTCAGTTGTAAGTTGCAGCTTGAATATCCACCCTGCCCCAACAAGGCAATTGGTAATATGTGCAAGTATAATGTTTACAGTGCACCCAACCCCACAGTCCAAGTGCCAGAACTGGAAAACCTACCCTGATGTGAAAACGACCAGAGGTACAATTATGGGAGCATGGGACTTAAAGGTTAAACCTATAAATTCATTTATAGGAGCAGCTAAAAAGCCAGTGTAAATTAAAATTTGTCTCAGGCAGGGCCACATTGAAGTTTCACTACTATAATAATGTCCAAAACATTTAATATGTTTGTACAAAGTAAATCATATAACATGAAACTAATATAAGAAAATGCTCAATTGGACTCTTCATTTTTTTCAACGGAAGTAAGAAGTGAACTTAGAACTTCCATTCAAATTTAATGGAAGCTATTGAAGTTTATTTATTTTTTCAAGAAGTGTTTCTCTTTAATTTGCAACAATTCTTTAATGCTTGTTCGACACGCAATGTTTCCTGCCAAAATTATGTATTCACTATGCATCCTTTGTGAAGGTTTGATCTTAAAAAAGCACTTGGGTTAATCTGCAGCATTGTAAATGTTTGAACTCCTCTGGGTCTAACATTTCTGAAGTGCCTGTTTAACCAACTTCTGTTTCTTCGCCTACCTTCTTACAAAGATAATAGATGTTTAGTATTAATAATTTTACATCTGCCAGCATATTTTAAAGGCTGGTACATAACCATTATGTGTTGAGGCCATCAAATAAGATTATTTCTCAGATCTACTATGTTTTTAATTAATGTATATGCTACCATAGAACTTTTACTTATACCCAGTATTCATGCCAACTGATGGATCTACAGTCATGTTTAGTGCATTGGTGTGAGGACTACTTGCCAGACCTAGACCCTCAATTCATTACCTTGGTAATGTGTGCAAGTATTTTCTGGGTAATATTGTAATCTAGAACATAACACATAGCTTTGTGCCTGTTGAATATGCTGAAGAGTCATATACTTCAGACAATCATAAATTCTGTTCAAATATAAATTTCCAAGACATCATTCCCATCCACTATTTGCATAGAAATCCTGATCCATATGTAAAAAAAAGACTTGCATTCATATAGTATTTTTCATGACCACCAGATGTCCCAAAGCACTTTACAGCCAATGAAGTACTTTTGAATGTCGTCATCATTGTAAAGTAGGAAATGCAGCAGCCAATTTGCAAGCATCACACTCCTATGAACAGCAATGTGACAATGACCAGATAATCTGTTATCTGTATTGCTGATAGAAGGATAAGTATTGGTCAGGACAGCTCTGTTGCTTTTCCAGTGGTGCTATGGGATCTTATATGTGCACCCAGGAGGGACATCAGTTCAATGTCTCATCCACAAACCAGCCCCTCTGACAACACAGCACCCCCTCTAAGGGCTGTCCTGGAGTGTCAGCTATGAATCTCACACTTAAATCTTGGGAGTGGAACTTGAACTCACAGCCTTCTGACTCAGAGACAGAAGCGCTACCAACTTAGCCAAGGCTGCCCCACAAACCCACCAGTAAAAGTTCTTTACAAACTCCCTGGAGTAATGCAGTCATCAGGAATCAATTGTGGTTCATTGTCTGAAAGCGGAAGGCTAGCCCCTTAAATCAAACAGCTGCAAAGAAGTTTTATAAATTTTTATGCATCTGTTTGTTTCAGTGAATTTTTTTTTGAACCACTTCTCTTTAAATGATGAATGCTGTTGGCATCATTGAACGGACGGGTTACAGACCACAGCAGTGTGAGGAGAGCTGAACTAGCGTTAGTAGAGACAATAATTAACCCAGAATGTTTCTGTTACAGTTCTATTCCAGCCATGTAAGTACATTTAGCTGTCTTGCACTGCTGGGCTCAATGGCTCTGCCAAGCCAGTTCCCAGGAGATGCCATCACCATTAAAGCAAAAATATTCAAAAGAAATCTGCAAGTAAAATCACAGCCCTTTGATTTCTAAAAGAGGTATTGCAGATTGCAAATATGGAGCTAATTATGTGGCGCACATTTGATGCTCTCATGATCACATGGCACAGCGTCAGCCATGTAACTGCTCTAAAAATCAAAATTAAACTTCACAAACTCAATTTCAAATACCCTTTGGGACTTGGTGAGCAGAATTTAATGCCCCCTTCCCTGAGATGAGGTCGGAGGTGAGGGGGGCTGTTTGGTTGGGCAGGAGGGTGTGGGGTGGAGATATCACCACTTTCCCAACTTGCCCAGATCAAGCTCAAGGTGGGAAGGATGGAGGATGGCCTTCCCACCCAGAGGCCGATGAGGCCCTTAAGTAGTCAGTTAAGGGCCTCAGCCCACCACCGCTGTATTCACCCAGTGGCAAGCAGGGGGCTTGCCAAATGGGGAGGCCAACAAGCAAACCCTGTAGGGTTTTCCTGTGGCCTACCTGAGGGGATTCCTCATTGATAGGCACTCTGTGCCTGATCAAGGGACTTAGCATCTGGACAGGGGCTGGGGCGTGAGGTGGGGGGGGGGCCACTGAAAACCAAACCATGGGCCTTGCTCCTGACCTGCTCTCCAAGATCCCCATTCCACCCACGCTCACTTCTGTCTAGGGATCCATGGCCAATCCCTCTTGCAAGCCCGAGTGCAGTGCCGGCAGTGGCCAACACTCCCGGTGGCACTGCCAGCACAGGAAGCTGCTGGCCTCCGATTGACCAGCAGCTCTTGGGAGCAGGATTTCTGCTCTGCTTGGGGTTTAATTTGATGGGAGACCCCTTGCTATCCAGGCGAGTACTTGATTACCTAATGGTTGCATCGGGCGTCCTGAAGGGAAGCAACACAGGGCTTCAGCTGGTTCTCCAACCGGTGGGCGAGACTCCACCCCACCCCTTTGCAGTCTTGAAATACCGCCCGGTGCACCACCCTGCTGAGCACAATGTGCTCTGCAATTATGAGTGTGGGAAACCTAAAATAACATACTGCCATTATCTCTCTGAAAATGTAGAAACATGTATCAATTTATTTTTGCCGTTTACAATATGCATCAGTTTCTAATACAGCACATGGATTAAACAGGAAACCAAGCATTCTGTAAATTAAAATATAAACAAAAAAGTTCCAGAGATGTTCAGCTCCACTGCATTGTCGAAACGTCAAATTATCTTCTTGCTGCAGATGGTATTTAACCCCCTGTCTATTCCCAGTTTTTCTGGCTTTTTGCTTCATATTGGTTAATCATCTCTGATATTCTGTAGGTTGGCAGAAATGCTGTTCAGTGGGGTGTGCATGGTGCTGGAAGAAATTTCCTTAAGAGATCTGCATAGAGAGTAAGTGATAAAGCTTGATTGGTCGCTGAGAAACTTAACTTCATCAGGATTTAGAGATTAAGCATACTTTGCCTTTGTGACATCTCAAAGCTTTTACAATATTCTCACCAATCTCTTGTGGTATTGCCCATGGGAAGTTTTTTTAATTTACTCACAGGATGTGGGTGTCGCTGGCTAGGCCAGCATTTATTGCCCATCCCTAATTGCCCTAGAGAACGTGGTGGTGAGCCGCCTTCCTGCAGTCCATGTGGTGTAGGTACACCCACAGTGCTGTTAGCGGGGAGGAGGGAGTTCCAGGATTTTGACCCAGCGACGGTGAAAGAACGGCAAAATGAAGACCAAATGTAATCTTTATGTGAGAGGAGTTTAAAGGGGAGGCTAAAATGTGGCTGGGTTAAACAGGCAGAATTCAGTCCCCATTTTAAACTTATGCATTCTGCCTTTATTGTTGTATGATACTTATGGCAGCTTGTGAAACAGAGGTGTCGAACTAATTGCAGATTAGGGCTGTCACTGTAATACAAGCTGAGGAACCTGGCAATGCAAAACTGAGGTGCTACAGCACCACCACTAACAGGAGGGTGCAATTACATTATGACAACCCTGTGCAGGCAGCTTTCATTATGAACGTGGGCATAAGAATTTATACTTAAAAAGTTTGATACAAAAAGTGCAGTGGACATAAGTTTTTAATATATTATAGATACACCAATATCACATATGATGTGTTGATGGCACCATACTTTCAGAAATCATAGGCCATTATGATGCTGACATTTCTCACAAATGTGTTAATTTTAGAAGAATGTTAACATTACCTTTTGAGAAGATCAAAATTAGACATTGCCAACAATTTCTACACAAAAAAACATTACTTACAGGGTCATTCTTTGGAGGCAATATAAAATTCTAAGCAACAAATACAAATATTGATATATAGGACTTATTCAAAGTTAACCTTAATTTTAAAAGCCACCTACTTCTGGAAAAAAATAAATATCTGTGGCTGTTTTCACCTCGTGACAAAGGAAGAGTTTTCTTTGCATTGTATCAGATGTGGCTCGTTTGGGAGAACTGTCATCTCTAAATCATATGATTCCAGGTTAAAGCCCTATTCCAGGTCTTGTGTATAAAACTCATAGCTGGCACTCCAGTGCAGCAATCATGGAGACTGTCAGAGGTGCTGTCTCTCAGTTGAGATGTCAAACTGAAGCCCTGTCTGCCTGCTTGAGTGAATGAAAAAGATCCCCAGGCACTACTTTGAAGAAGAGCAGGGAAGTTATCCCCATTGCCCTGGGCAATATATATCCCTCAAAAGACAGATCGCAGTGGAGAACGGCTCCTTTTCCGCACGCACCACTGAGGACTAGTGCACAAGTGCAGTACTGCCCAGTGTTTGGAGCATGTGCAGCAATGGTGATGGAGAGATGCTTGTTTGTCATATCTGCAGCCGAGTATTAGAAGAGGAGGAATTTACAGAAGTGGAAACTCAAACCAAACTTCACATTAAAATCTGACAGGGTCACTTGATTCATATCATTAGCCTTTGAATGGGGAAGGAGGAATTTTTGTCTGTTCTGCATGGGGGAAAAGATTTCAAACATCAGATCTGGTCATTATAACATTGCTGTTTGTGGGAGTTTGCTGTGTGCAAATTGGCTCCTGTGTTTCCTCCATCATAACAGTGACTGCATTTCAAAAAGTACTTCATTGGCTCTAAAGCGGCTGGGATGTGGTGTGAAAAGCGCTATATAAATGCAAGTCATTTTTTTTTGTTTAATTGGAAGAATTGCAGTTGAGTTTATAAAACTAAGAGAGGAATAGACAAGATCACTTTTACATGTTCAGATGAATCATTTAGGCATTTAGTCCTTTTTGTGATAAAACTCTGGTAGAGAAGTATTTTAGAATTGTTACTTACTGCAATAACCACTAAGAACATCTTGTTTTTAAAAAATCCAGTTTTGAGAACTCAGTACTGACTCTTACTGGGTCTTATATTCAATGTTGGAATCTTTTTTCATTTCTGTCCAGGGAAAAGCTGTGCCTCTAGTAAACCATTTAGGTTCTAGTTTTAACTATATTTTCTTCACTTTAACCCATGTGTTAGCAGGTGAGCTACAGGCCATGGGTTTCATCTTATAAAGCCTGACCACCTCAACTACTCTACACATGTACTCCGCACAATATTGATGTGTTCTCCCTCAAGTTACAAAAACCAACAGACAGGAAAACATGTCACAAGTGGACAGTTCATAGGTGCATAATAAGACTTGTTTAATATAAGGTACAAAATTGTAACACAGTGCCTTATTCCGAATTCCGTTCAAAATGCAAAAGGAAAAATGTCTGTTAACATGGTTGTTTTTGCAGAATTTGAGTTACAAACTAAGACCTAATATTTTCCTGGTGTTTCAGGTGGATCCTGACTTTTCCCCTTGACTGCAGGAGGCAAATTTCCTTCAGCTCATGGGTCTGCTTTGGTGTCAAAGCATTGATGGGTGGCAATAGTGCAGTTATGGCTCACTAACTCTGTCATTATACTTCTGCTTTTGTGTTAATGCAAAGTGGTTTCAGATGTGCATGAATGCCAAACTGGGAGTACACCTCATCTTATTATGGGCACTGTTACAGTACAGATAATGGTCTCAGACCAGCAACTCCACATTGTAATGCACCATTCGGAAAACCGAATTATAGCTATATGCACCTGGAACTTTGCTTTCCAGCCAGATAGGTTTAAATATTAGGAAAGCATGAGTTGAAGTGCCATGTTTTCTCCTGAACATAATGCTAACATGTTACATCATTTTTTTTTTGTTTTTGACCATTTTATAGGAATTAACCACACTTCTCCCAATTGTTTTAATATGTATTAAGTCTCCCAACTCTTCACTTCATGAGAATTCATAATCCCTCAACAGACCACCTGAACTCTTAAATTATGGCTTTGTACCACCCTACATATGCATGATGCCCATTCAAAACCCAAAGTGAGATTAATATAATCTTATACCTCCTGGCTTCAGAGCTTTTGAAAATCAGATAATCTCTTCACTCCTGAACTACACTTTTGTTTCTGCATCAGTCTGCACAAAAGACAACTTTACACCATCATATAAAGTCATCGTAAAGGCAAGAACTGTGACACTGTTTGGACTTCCCACTGACTAACCATAACTGTATTTCGAGATGGAAGCCAAGTTTTAAAAGTTTCAAAAGTTTTATTGGAAATGTGTTAGTCTGTGATAGGGATCGCATTCCAAACTTTAAAAATGTCACCAGCAGTTTCAGGCTGCTAAGCAGAGAAAGCTCTGTGCATGTGTTTTAAATGGTCAGCTGCAGAACTCCTGACTGGACTGCAGTGTCAGTAAACAGTATAACTGTGCACTATCTACTTTACATGGAGTTAAATTGTCTTGCTGGAATGTCTCTACCTGTGTATCAGAGATAGCTCTCATCCTATATCACACATATGTTTATCTAATGGAGTAGTAGAACGTTTACTTCCCAAAGTATAGATTTACCCTATAACGGCAATGTTACAAGTTTATTTTTATTAACATGGCAACTCTATGTTACTTGTTTTGATGATTTTGCAGAACAATAAAATCAGTTATTTTCAGTTACTTTTTCTTGGAAACTGGTGTTCTATGTATGTATGTTTGCATGTATTTTAACCTGTTCCTTTTCTTCATTGTAATCATACATACTTGCCAGCATTTATCAATCTACAACCCACCAGGGAGAAGATGGCAGACGAGGACCTAATGATGAGGAGGAAATGATTTAACTTTACCACAGGGAGGAGCACACAAAATGACTGGCCAAGCAATGAAGTATTTTAATATCATGGGGAGATGTTTCTTGCAGCACAGTACATGGATAAGGCACTGCAGAAGCTGATACTCATTGCATCTGGTTATGCTATACTGGCCTGTGTGTCTACGATGGAAAGCTGTTCTGTTGAGGGATTATGAATTTTTAAGACGTAAGGAGTTGGGAGAGATGATAAATATTAAAACAATTGGGAAAATTGTGGTTAATTCATAAAAATATTGTCAAAAAAAATGATGTAACATGTTGACCAGAATTTGATTTTCTGTTGGAGTGCTTCCATTCACAGAGACCAGTTGAGAGTAAAGCACAACATGTCTTTCCTTCTGTTACAATCCCCATAGAGACTGATGACTTTTAAAAGAAATTCAAACTCCCAGTGAATGGCTGAAAGGATCGCATGGACAAGATTTCAAGTTTTAAGACCTTTACTGTAACACACAAACTAAAAGCAACATTCACTCAATACTATTCCAGTAGGCAACTTACATTCTAAACCATAGAAAAGATCCCCATCTAACATTTAAAATGACCGAAAACCCCCTCCCTGCCTTGCCCCCCTCTATGGTTATACTTTATCCCTAAAGTAGACAATTTATTCTCTAGGGACAAATCCAAAGCAATTATTAGCTCTTTTTTCCTTTTTCCAGCTGAATATTTTCTAATCCCCAAACTGACTTTCACCACATGGGTTCCCCTGGAGAACCCTCCCTCTAGCCAAAGTTAGGTGAATCTTCCATCTTCATTTAAACCCTCATGACCTCGGACTCTTCAATCTGAATGTGAGCTCCCACCCACATTTGGTGTGGTGGAGACTTGCTCCCTCTATCTCTCTACTCTTCCTCTTCTGCAGATTCTTACAGTCTGACCATGTCTGTGAGGTTCAGTGATATTTAGGAAAACCTGCAATCAATGTGATTCACATAGGCCTTGTATGCAAGTTGAAATGCTAATTAACTATCCTGTTACCCCCAATCCCACCACACCTAACTCCAGCCTATTTTGGAATTAAATAGCCAGATTAAAGTATAATAATTTACAACACCCAACAGCCCTAACACCTCCTTGAGCCTTGGAGACTAGCAGTCTACCCACCACCAGCAGAGCCACTCTGTTTACATTGTTTATAGGTGTGAATATCTTGTATCTTCTTCCCAGTAAGATGACCTGGGTTCCCGATTTAATATTTAACAACAAAGTCACCCAAATTTGTTGCTGAACAGCATTCAGAACAGGTTACATGACCCCTTTCATCCTTCCAACTTATCCAAAAGTAAAAAGACAGCCTTGAACCACAACAATCTTATAAACCTCATATTTGTAACAATTTTAAATGTATAATCCTCCACTCATTCCAATGTTCTAAACAATATAAAACACTGGTTACAATCATTATAAATGGTTAAACTAATGTTAACTCTCACAGGTAGCAAAGTAAAAATAATCTCTGCTGCATTTTCCACTGTAGGAAAACAATTGAGTTTCGTTACTCATTAGTAAAACCTTCACATAATTTCAACTAATAGGTGCTGGTGTGTACTTCCGCTGTTTCAAAGATGATTCAAATAGGTTAACAAATGTTTCTGATTTTGAATACATTTTTGTACTCCATGATTGGTGGCAGGGTGGGGGATGCAATGAGTGATTAATGGTAAAGTTACAAAAATATCAATGATAAAGTTGGAAACTGAGCCCTGAAACATTTATAATTATCTGAATGGCCAATCTATGCAGTTGCAATGCATTGGCAGACACAAGAAATATATATGATAGAACTACTCAACATGTGGCCTTAGAGTAATATTCTGTTCTCTCACTCTCAACAACATGCTAATGATATCGGATGCCTATTTCAATAATCAGAAACATAAGACTCTATAAAATATGGTCCTAAGGCTGAAATAGAAAATAATCATCAGTGCATACCCCAGTAAAGCACAATAACAGAGGTCCTTTATTTAAAGATGTAAAGTATGGTCAAGATGCTACAAATTACAAATTATGGCATCACTTTCACCAGTTAAGTGTTACTTTATATGTGCAAGGGCCCAATATGTAGAATAGCCAAGGTTAGGAATGAAACTTTAGATTTACATGCTTTTATGCATCATATACTTGCAGAATAACATACCTAATGGGATACATATAGTGTTGAATAAATGTGAGGAAAGATTGATTTTCATAAATTATTGTACATATTCATTTAAATATTTAGTGGCATCCATACGAAATTTTCCTCATCATGATTGTGACTAGTTTTTGCAATTATATTTTTGGTGAATTTTGTGCTCAAGATGAGGCCTCTTTCTGCTTGGGAATGGATAGTCTGTACATCCTGTGTCACAGCCAAGAGCTTTCAATCAGATGTAGTACAGGATAGGTGCAAATAAAACCTACCCTCTCCCAGCAATGTGCCTTAATCCCAACGTCCTATTGTGCCAGTATGAGAGCAGTGGTGTGTTGTGGGCTCAGGCCTACTGGAACTGAATTAAAACGAACTAAACATTTCAACCCAGCATAAACACAAGTCTCATATCTTTCTCCTATATGAACTGATTTAAATCCTGCTACGCTATTCTAGTATATGGTGCATAAGCATTCCAATGTGCCAGCAACTTTAAAATAATCGAGGATTTTCAGCAGAAAACAATGAATTTAATATTTGATATTTGGCAATATTTTAAATAACTTTTAATGTTTTCATTAATGCAGCCAGAATGTTTTGTCTCTATGTGCATGGCATTAGCTTTACAATTTTGTTTCTAAACACAGTGAAACTTGCTTCTTGAGGTAATGTACAATGCCAGGTAGGTAAAACCAGGAGCCTTTACCTAGTTAAGAAACGTATCATGAGCATTAGAGCACACTACTATGAGACAATCTAAATCTTTCTCAAAACAACATCAACTTATATTTATATAGCACCTTTTGGATAATAAAACATCCCAAGGTGTTTCATGGGAGCATTATTTTAAAAAAAATGTGACACCAAACCACACAAGGAGGTCAGATGACCGAAAGCGCAATCAACGAGCTAGGTTTTAAGGAGTATTTGAAAGGAGAAAAGTGAGGTAGAGAGGCAGAGAGGTTTAGGGAGGACATTCCAGAGCTTAACCTAGGCAACTGAAGGCACAGCCACCAATAGTGGACCAATTAAAATTGGGGATGCTCACCAGGCCAGAATTAGAGGAGTGCAGATTTCTCAGGGGGTTGCGGAGTTGGATAAGTTACAAAGATAGGGAACGGCGAGGCCATGGAGGGATTTGAAAACAAGGATGAGAATTTAAAATCAAGAATTATTCATTTGAATAAAACATACCACAACAAATTTTAGACAGAACAAGGTAGAATGCAGAACTCCCCAAATATTACCCCTGATAGCAGGGGTAATACCAATTGCAACCTGCTTTATACTTTCAATTCGCATACACCAGAGAACAAGTAGCTGCCACCCAGGCATATTTCATCCAGGACCCAGAACCGTACTTGATTTGCAAGTCCGCCCAGAAGTGGCCGACCTTCCTGCAACACCTCTTTCCAACCTCTTTAAATGAAGGTTAACAATTCCAGGGGAAAAAAAAACAAGGTTGGCATTATTTCTGATTAACCCTTCGCCCAAAGCAGCGCCAGGTGTCATCATAACTGGCATTTTGCCGAGTGAGATAAGTTAAAGTATCCCTCGGTTAAACGGCTATCACGTATTATTCAGACAGTATGTATATTTTTACAGAGACGGCGCTTTGTCATGAATGAAAGCGAAATCCTTCCGTTCACCTATTATTGAATTCTCATAACGCTGACGCCACACAAGGAACCTAAATGCTTTGCTGCCACTAAATCGAAAAGCGCTAATCCTATTGCCCGAAGAGCAATCCATGGTGTACCCTTCTTCGCCTTTCGGCAATGTTTATTTACGATCTGGAGACTCCCTCCGTCTCTCTCGCCAATGAGAATTAGAAGTTTGGGTGACGAGCGTGTGCATGCTCCATTGCGTTGGAAAGTTATATTGAAATCTGTTAAAAGCTCTTAACAGCGTGGCGTTCCTCTGGTGTTGGAAGAAGCGTTATACACAATGTTTTATTTACCAGAGGCGCAAGAATTAAATCCCAATCGGTTTGAGAGTCTGTCACTAATATGAAACAGTTTGTCCTTGGCGATGAACTGCACTTATATCAACAATTCCAGACTTATCAGAATATGCATCTTAAAGGGGAAAACAGCAACATAGTTATACAGCACAGAAACAGGCCCTTCGGCCCATTGTGTCCATGCCGGCCATCAAGCACCTATCTAGTCTAATCCCATTTCCAGCACTTGGCCCCGTAGCCCTGTATACTATGGCGTTTCAAGTGCTCATCTAAATGCTCCTTAAATGTTGTGAGCGTTCCTGCCTCTACCACCCACCAACCCCCCCACCCCTTCCCCCGCCCCTAGGCAGTGTGCTCCAGATTCCAACCATCGTCTGGGTGAAAAAATCTTTACCACAAATCCTCTCTAAACCTCCTGCCCCTTATCTTAAATCTATGCCCCCTGGTTATTGACACCTCCGCTAAGAGGAAAAAAATCTTCCTAACTACCCTGCAAAGTCCACTAAACGATTTAACTGTAGTTTTAATTGGTTATCCTTAAAGGAGATTTTTTTAAACTGGATAAAAAGAGTTATGAATAACATGCCAGGCGAGAGCGATCCGATAACATGTGCAAGAAATTACCATGTTACGCCAAAGCTTGTGGAACTCTTGCCCAGTGAATCACTGCGGCCAGGCGATGGATATTCGCGGACATTGTCATTTTTTTCAAATCATGCAGATGATATTTCGTTGCAGGAGAATTATTTTTCCTGCTGTTTATCGTGCAATTGCAAATTCCAATAACCTATCAATTGCTGGCAGGTTAAACATGAGCTTTCAGATATTGTGATCAATCACAATGCTGTATCCAGAGCAAGACCGCAAAATGCCTCAGGACAAATATCTACAATGGTCCGGTCATACTGGCGTTGACATTTTTGAAAGATATTTGAAATTTGGGTATTCGAAAGGTAACGATCGATCGTAAACAATACTATAGGGCTGCATTAACTCTTAAATAACAACCATTGCAATTATATTTTTGGTTGAGAATACTTAGCAATTTGAAGATAAAACCGATCTAAAACAGGGAGCTCGAACACGCGATACTGCCAAAAACAAATTCTAACTGATGGCATCACTTCACCCCAATTGAGTGTTCTTTGTGCAGGAGTCCAGAATGCAAAATGGCCCAGGTATGGACTAATCATATTTCAACTTTAAAAGCAAACTGACTCTTAGTGAAAAAGGTTTAGGTGCGGATTTAGATGGAGTTCCAATCATTCCGAACACAGCCTCTGAAATATGCTGTTTCTGGCAGGACGCTCGGTGTTTTGCCACATCCCCAGTCCGCCATTTAGCGACAAGTAAAAATCAGCGCAGACATAAAATCGTGTCACCTTCTCGCTGAAAAAAATTATACATCTGTATAATTCGAAATAAATTGTAATCAAAATATATGGATTTCTACGGTCAGAAATCATCTTTCTAGAGAGCCGAGTCAATGTACTTCTAATATGTAATAAATTTCAGGTTGGAACTGAATTGAGCACTGCAGTGCCATGCATTTAACTTATAAATGGGACTTAATTGTCGCTTGTGTTTCAACACTGCCGCTACTTCAGTCAGTAGAAAAGCGTTTTAACTTGAACTAGCCAAGGGCGAATAAAATAAGTGAATGAGGGGAATGCTGCTTCACAAAAATACTATTTAGTGGAAGTACTTTTGATGGCAATTCAATAATTGGGCTGATATCGTACAACGCTATGGTAGCTGCACAACGGCAAAGGGCACACGAGAGGGTGTGATTCACTCCAGGCACTTCTAGCCGTCTGGTTTATCGTTGTTTTATTTCAACATAAATGCATATTTTAAATTCAAAATATAAAAATATAAAATAGACCGCGAGGGCAAAATATTCTTACATTTACAGTCTCGGATATACATCAAAATGTTCACAATTAGTTCACATCGTCTGCGGCGCCAACCGTTTTATTCATGCGTTAGCCAAGTGTCTGGTCCATGAAGCTATATACAAATACATTACACATAAACTAAGGAGCATTTCCATTATCTGCAAAGTTATGAAGAACATCCAGTCTATGGGCGAAGCCTGCATTAATGAACAGAAGATCGTATTTTTTTAAAAATTATATTATGGCTTATATTCCTATCAGCTACATACAAATATGATTTTCCAACATTTTACAATATATGAAACGAAATCAAAACAGCCACCAACACCATGTTTGAACTGAAGAAATAACAGGCCCTGTACGCAGGAGATATAAACCACTTTGTTTACATTCACCTCACTGCATTTCTGTTCTAAATATCTTTCCCTTCGAACCAACCCCCACCCCCCACCTTTACAGATATATTCTGAAAAAGGACTGTGGTTTCGCTGTACTCTGATTTTTTTTTTTAATTACTCGTCTTTAAACCCAAACGTAAAAACAGCAGGCCATTTTCAGTTCCTGCAAAAGTGTGATTCATTCGATCAGGTTCTCTGGAGCCTTTCGTTTTGGTTGTGTCCCGTTACCGGCGGGGATTTTATGTGCTGGAGGCTGGGATTGAGAGGCCGAGCGGGCTGCTGAGAGCTTCGGGGGGCTTGTTAACGGGGCTCCCGGCTTTCCTGTCTGTTGCTGAAACACAAGCAAGGAGAGAGAGAGAGGGAGGGAGGGAGAGAGAGGGAGAGAAGGAGGGGGAAGAGAGGGAAAAAAAAGGTCTTGAGAAAACAGACGAGCGAATTCTTAGCTTAAATCGTGCTTTCTTTTAGCATTTAATGAAGACGGCAGATATATCCATTTGCCACAACCAGAATGGAGCTGCCACAAAGATGACCAAACAGTTCATTAGGGGAACACATAAAGATCCCATTTAATCAGTGTTTCCGGGAAAGATTCGTCCTGACAACTTTATGGTCACAATAAACACCGTTCACGTGAATATATTCCAAACGATGGAGCCCCCCAATTCGCTTGTTTTGGGACATTAATGGATCAGAGTTGAGAATACTATCCTGAGGACAATGACTGGAACAAACTGGGGTCCCTTTACCCAGATAAAATGCATCGGAAATGGAATTAGGAGGTTTAACCTTAACCGATAATTAACTTTAATCGATAAATCGCCATTCCGTTGAGAATGCTTTTTTTTAATATGGTCCAAAACACAGTTTACAAACTTCACGTGCAAAGGCTGCAAAATGCCGGGCATCTCGATAGGAAAGGAGAGAATGCCTCCAGCAGCCGAGTCGGCATCGGAAAGAATATCCAACGCCTCACGTTTTAGTGCGAAACCTTTCATCAGAACTCGAAGTATCTCCTCCACCAACATATTAACCCTGTCTCTGGGGATACTAATCGACCTGCTGTGTGTGTTCTCAGCATTTTCGTTTTCTACTTAACTGACCTAAATACACAGCACAGGAGTGGAGACAAAAGGACATTTTTTGGGGGGGGAGGGCGTGTAAGGCAATATCGAAATTATCTCCTCTTATCAACCTCATTGAAGCGACCGATTGGCTTGCAATTGGTAATTGGGATGTGGAGATGTCAAAGGGGCGAGTCAGAATTTAATGTCATCGCATTACACTAACTATAAGGGGCTCTAAGTCTTTGATTACTGCAGTGGGCCTTGTACCTGGGACCTGGGAAAATTAGCATCTACAAACGCCAGAAGGTGAAAGCGATTTCAGATTCGACTGAACGGGGATGTGGGGGGTTCCTAATAGTATCAATGTGCTAATTAGCATGGTGGCATTACTGACGATTTAAGGTCATTAGTAAAAGAAGCCAAAACAATATGAGAGAGAGGTGGGAAAAAACTTCCGCACAGCGAGTGATTAGGTTGCCAGACCTGCTGAGTTTTTCCAGGTAATTCTGTTTTTGTTTTTGTTGTAGAATTCACTGCCTGACAGTATGGTGGAGATAGGTTTATTCCAGGCCTTCAAGCCGGAATTAGATAATTACTTGAAAAAGAGACAATCTGGGCAAGGCTGCGGGGAGAATGGCACTGGGTGGAAATGTCCCCTCGGAGAGCTGGCTGCCGACACGAGGGGCCGAGTGGCCTCCTTCCGCGCCAGCGCCACGACCATTCTGTGATCATGTCACGACACTGAAGAGAGATGCGAAGCAGGGCCCTCCCGGGAATGGCCTGGCATTCAACCACATCCAATAGGCGCGCAGAGAAAGATAGCTCAATTCCCCGCGTTTCACGCCAGGGGTTTTGTTTTAAATTGCATACATTTAGAAAACAAGGTGGTGGTCGTATGAAACAGGACAGGTGCCCGCTGACTCGCCATCACCTTTAGTGCAGGTCCTTTGAAGGCCGTATCTTGCACAGAAACAACACAGGGTTGAAAGGGATCAAGCCCAAGTGTATGAAACGATGGGGGATGGGGGTGATGCCCGATATCAGTGAGTATATTTGCGTGCCCCAAGATCTCTTGACAGATCGCATTGATTCGGGTTTTTTTTTTTGCCCCAGGTTGTCACAAAACTCAGATTCCTCAGAATAAGCCAGTGGAACAATTCGGATTTAAAACGGCTCCCGCGAGGGCTGACTGCATCCTCCCGAGTTCTGTGCAAAATCTCAATGGGACCCGCCGATGAGGGAAGGATAATACGACTCTTCCCAGATCAAGTGAAAATAATATCGATCACCCCCAAAACCCACGTGCACTTTAAGGGAAAAAAAGGAACCAGCGTAAATAAAAAGCAAAAATATATACTGCGGATGCTGGAAATCTGAAATTAAAACAGAAAATGCTGGAAAAACTCAGCAGGTCTGACAGCCTCTGTGGAGAGAGAAACAGAATTAACATTTCCAGTCTGCTCAGAGCTCTGAAAAAGAACCATACGGACTCGAAACGTTAACTCTGTTTCTCTCTCCACAGATGCTGCCAGACCTGCTGAGCTTTTCCAGCATTTTCTGTTTTTTTTTAAATTTAGTTAACGATAGGTTTCACGTTATTGGCACGCTGGCTAGCTTACACTCATGTCCATATTCACACACCTTTGGTGAAGCTACGAACTACGGCAATGCAAAATTTAAGGCAAATCTGAACCCAGCAGTAAATATAAACATTCGCAACATATATTGTTTAATTGTCAGCATTTTATCACCAGCTTTGGGCTAAACCATGTTGCTTCCAAATTCAAGCAAAAGTAACTTTGCATAGATATTATAACTTCAAATTGCAATTCGGGGATGCATTTCCCATAAAGTTAAGCCTTACTCTGCCGTTAAAATCCACCACCCCACCCCCCCCCCCCCCCCCCCCACCCCGCCTCCCACTTCTTTTAGCATGCGATATTATTTACTTAATTTGGCAGCTCCGAAACTGATCGGGATCGGTTTTTGATCTGTCATTAGAAGCAGTTAACTGGTTTGTGAAACCGATAGGGGCTGCACTAAAATCGCCGGCAGTTGCCCTTACACCTATGATAAAAGCAAAATACTGCGGACGCCGGAAATCTGAAATAAAATCAGAAAATGCTGGGAAAACTCAGCAGGTCTTGACAGCATCTGTGGAGAGAGAGACAGAGTTGACATTTCGAGTCCGAATGGGACTCGAAACGTTAACCCTGTTTCTCAGGTCTTTACATATAATATTGGTTGAGATAAAAATAGTGGATTTGATACCGTGAAATGCCTACTGTCCTGTGTGTTGTTTTTATCATTGAATTGGCCAGCGTTAACTCATAGTCCTCTCCAATAACAGCCATTAGCATTTTAGCAATGCAACACAGGCATTGAATTCTCCAACGCAAGCAACAATTATCCGATTGCCATGTGTATTTGCAAATGCCAGAGCCGAGTCTTGCTTATGTCAGAGCCTGAAGTGAAGCCGGGGAATCTAAATTTCAAGAGGTCTGTGATAGAGAGAAAATGCTGCTGATTAAATGAAGCACCCCCTCGCCTCAGATAATTCAAGCAGCTTTTCAGCTTTGGTGGCGATCACGCGTGTTCCGGCTTGTCGCCTCTGCTCACTTAGCCCCCAAATGTCAAATATCCAAAAGGTGATTGTTTGGCAGTGTCACTCGCTGGGTGTCGAGATTGGAGCTATTGTACCGTGCATGTCGGCGGGTGAAAAAAAAAAGAGAATCGGTCATTGGGAATGAAGTGCATGAAGTATTGAATGAGGTAAATGCGATAAAACTTAAATATATTATTTTAAATCAGGCAGAGCTAGGGGCACGAAGTATAAACTGGTGAAAATACATTTACAAAGCTCAGGATAACTTTTGCAGCAAAGATTATGAATACTTGAAATAAGCTGTACTCAGGCACGGCCATACATTCTGGGGCTTTCCGGACAGTGGGAAATGAGACGAGGACAGTTTAATTACTAGAAGGGCGGCCTTGCTGCGCTAGATGACCATTTTCGTTACTTATACTCTCGTTAACAGAAGCTTTTGCTTAGACTCTACTTTCCAAAGCCACTGACCGCCATCTTTTATTCAGCCCAGAACCAATGACTCGATCACACTCGGCGTGTCGTAGCTGAAATATTGCCCAGCCAGCTGTGAAACTGGGAGTCCTGATTTCGGGGCGTGTAGGATAAAGCTTGCTTGTAACCATTAATAGCGACGTTACTTTTATCTTTACAGTTTAACCATGTTACCTTTCGTCCGCATCCGAAGAAAATCCAGGTATTGTTACCCAGTTTGGATGCATAATAAAGGTTTATATTACAGCTTAAGTTACAATTACGTCTAGTCACACGCCTCTCCACGATTGGCCTTTAATTAGCAGTAACCGCTGAGTTACGTCTGGTTTACAATATGATACAGATCAATATGAAAATTTATTAATCAGTAATGCACACCTTGTCATTTTCAGCTGATATACTACGTGACCATCCAACATCAACCCACAGTAACACAGCTCCTTATAGGCTACTTCTGCGCACCGTATGCAAAGATTGTTGTGGCTCTGGAATGAAACAAACAGCAGCTTTTTTTTGAAAATATAATTGCCTTTAGATTGTAACCGCTCCAAGAGCAATAACAACATTCCCAGAGCAGAGCGAATGCAAAAACGCAAAGCAGCAAAACCGCCGCCCCTAAAAACGTGGTCTCCTGACTAAAAAAAAAGGCATTTAAAAAAAAAAACTTCAAAAGGGAATATATGAAAAAATGTACTTTGAAATCCATTCCGGCACTGAAGCTCCACAATTTCTATTTCCTGTCACTAATGGGCACTTTGTCAATAGGCCATTTTATGCCGCTTTTTCCTCGCGAATATTTGCCCTGATATCCCATAAATAATCCCATATCATTTTGATATGAAGCTGTATTATTACACTTCTTACCTGCAAAATGATCTACCGCATTTAACAATTCATTTTTTTTCAATCAGCTACTTTTGTTTCATTCCAAACTGTAATGGGAACACCGTGACTTTGCTTCCCAGTGTTCTGAGGTAATGGGCCGTGGCCCTCAAAAGGAGAAAAAAGCGATTTACCTTCTCTGGCTGAGAGGTGTTTGAAGGGCATCGGGGCGTGGATGTCTCCGCCGTGCATGGGAATTCCTGGCCCAGAGTGAGAGAGACTGCTGCCCTGGGACTGCCAGGGATGGCCTGTCATGTAGCCGGCTCCTGGGCCACTGTACACTCCATAACTCGGCACCTGGTTCGACGAGGGATAGGGGCCAACAGCGCAGGCGGGAACAAAACTGCTCACAGCAGGCAGCACCGACGGAGGCTGGAATGCAACAACACCAATTGGCTTTACTTTTTAGCTGCTACCATTGGAGCGAGGGACACACATAGAGTAGGAAGACATCATTCATTATATGAAAACATGTGCAGAGGGGGTTAGGTCAGTACCTGGGGGTATTTCAGATCCGGGTCGATCGCCTGTTTTTCTATCCCGTTGACACTCTGATTGGAGGAGAAAGCTGCCCGATTGACATTATTCCAATCTTCCACTTTAGTTTGATAAGCTGCAGCCTCGGCTCCACCATGAGCAGCTAAAACATATATTTAAAACAAAATCATGGAGTATGAACACCGGATATTCAATGCAAAGTTTAACAGAAACCTTTTTAGTTGTGTTTTCATTTCACCTGCTTTTAAGTGTGCAAATGTTCACGGGAAACCCTTATCCTTTGCTACAACATTGTAACTCTCTACATAGGATTTCTTTCAAAATGAATTTTAACTACAATTTTCATCTCTAAAACGGGTTAAATTCTTTGATAACAATATTCGTGTTGCTCGGGCCTCCCCCCCCCCCCCCACTATATGAACGTAGGGCAATCTTTAAAAATAATCCTATCTCTGTGATTTTTCGGATTGCTTCGCTCGTCAAAAGCGCCTCGAAAGCGCCTAGTATAAATAAATCTGACTTTATAAATCACCTCTCTGGGTCAAAGCAAATAGCAAAGAGAGGGTTCGCTCAAGTTCCGTAAACGCTGCACAAGGGGAGTCAGGTTCAGAGCTGTCAAAATTCCAGCGCATTGTTGCCCCCGAGTTTCACAACTTAGCGACACACGCTGCCTTGGCCGTGTGTTTTAATACACGTTTCTCATTCTCCATTGCCAGTGCCCCCTTCGCCCCCACGCCCACACACAAAAAAATAAAAGTCAGGAGATTTCAACAAGTTTGAAATTAGCATCAAAAAAAAAACTTGAAGATAGGGACGTGAACTAAAAGGAGGCAGGGACACGGGCTCAGGTACAGGTTAGGCCGCAAAGCCGCTAAAGTGGAGAGGGAAAACGTTAGAACGTTATTGTTTAATGTTAGCGGGGCAAATGTTATCCATAAATAATACCAGGTAAAGAGGACTGATTTGTGCTTTCAGCGCACTCATTGAGAAGGTTAATAAAGAGGCCGCGGAAGATACCTGGAATGAGCACTGACTGCCAGAGCAAATTTAGATATTAAGGCTTTGAAATGGCGTGGCCTGCTCCCTCCGCATTGTCAATGGGTATTACATCTGCCAGGTGTACTTTAGTAAATATCTTTGATATTGTGCTCATTTTGTTATACATCTGTAGCTTTATTTGTAGCAGAAGAGACCCATAATAAAACGAACGATTAGAAATACGGATGGGTCCAGGAAAGAAGGTTTTTTTGGTGTGATAATCTGCATTTTTCTTTTAAATACGTGACCTCGATCATTTTTGTTTCCCGAAGCGCCTGACTTGTGATTCTCAACGTGTATTTTCAAAAGGAAAACTTAATAAGGTGGGTTTAAAAGGGACGGATGGGGGGTGGGGGGTAGTGCCCACTAACCTGCCTGTTCGACGATGCTCCTGAGCCCCAGGATGTTGCTGACCGAGTGAGCGGACGGCCAGGTCCGGTGGATGCCGACGTGTCCCGTAACCCCCGGCACCGGGACGCCCGTGGCGCTGCCCATCTTGGCGGCCGCCGAGGACATGTGGTTGGGGTAGGAATACTGGTAGATGGGGTTGTAGGGCAGCGTGGGCTGAGGGGGCAGCTGCTTGTTGGTCTCGTAGTGCCCCGAGTGCGACAGGTTACCGATCTTGTTCCGCAGGATCCGG
Source organism: Carcharodon carcharias (assembly GCF_017639515.1). NCBI lineage: Eukaryota > Metazoa > Chordata > Chondrichthyes > Lamniformes > Lamnidae > Carcharodon > Carcharodon carcharias. The sequence continues at coordinate 109,205,908 of NC_054468.1, read as the reverse complement.
CTGATGGAGCTGACCGAGGGTACGTTGTATTTGTCACAAACGGCGTCGGCGAGGAGCCTATCCCGAATCTCCCAGGCGAAGATGCCGGGGTCGCCCTGCTTGTATTCCCTGATGTACTTCACCACGGTGGGGGTGGTGACCCTGGGCTTGCTGCCTCCGATAGCCCCCGGTAAGATGGAGCCCGTCTCGTTGTAACGGGCCAGGATTTTGCTCACGCAGCCGTGGGACACCCGGAGCTGCCGGCTTATGTCGCACGGTCGAATCCCCAGTTGAGCCAGTTCCACTATCCTCAGCCTGATGGCGTTGGGAAGGGGTCTCCCGTTAACGAATACGCCTCCCAGCTGATTGACCTCCCCGTAAGTCTGATCTACAAGGGTGGGTGGGGAGAGGGGAGGGGGTGGGGGAGAGAAATGGAAAGAGGCAATAGTGAGAATCATCCCTCAAAGCAAAATAAGATGCGAATAAAGACAAAAATCAAACAGCTGTCTAAACACAGCATTTCCCACAAACTTCAGGAGTTCATGGAAATAACCGTCGGTATCCAACACAAATACATGCACATCTAAAAAATATAAAGTCCTGCATTTTGGACACGGGTGTTTCATTATTATCAATGCTCCTTTCATCGTGTTTAGTTTTTTTTATTTCTCACCAGGATAATCCATTATATTTACGGCTGCCGCACTGTAAAACTGAACCGGATCTTCCGAGTTTACGATCTTTTTGAATAAGCATCGGGCACGTTTCTATCTGTCTATAACTTCAGCCTTCTCCCGGTAATTTCCCAGCGTCTTACCTCTACCCCACCCCAGAAATCTCGTTATGAAGCACAACCGTGTTCTGACGCCCATAACATACAAGCCTGCTAATTTCACCAAAACAGAAAGCCCTCTGGAGATTGCCCCTTTAAGTCTAACCAGCCAGCGGTGAATGGCCGGTTTGGAGAGCTTTCATTTCTGCTCTGATCCCTCACGTTAGGCAAGCGTGTGGAACACGCTTTATTCTGTTATCAAACTCACGCCACTGTAGCAAGCCCAAAACAAAAAAGAGTCCATGCTTACCCATTGCCCAACGAAGCGGGAGCGTTTCAGCAATTTTTACCCCCTCTTTTCTTCTTTTAAAAAGAAAAATAAACTGCCCCTTGCAGTAGCTGGAAGTTCTCTTTCTCGATACAAGTTCGGACCTATGCTGGTGGAAAGGAGCAGACCCCGGCCGCACACACACACACACACACACACACACACAGGAGAATTCCTTCCGCGCCCCTCACTGAGTGCTGCAGGAGTTGTGTGGGGCGGGGAGGAAGGGGTGGTTGCTGGGGTGGTGGTGGTGGGGGGCGGGGGGGGGGTGGGTAGAGAATAATATTCAGGCGGCACTGCGAGAAAAGGCGAAGGTGATCTTCATCCGATTAGGGCAAATTTGTATATCCTAGAGGCTGTAGTGAGTCCAGATCAATTTTACGCGTTTCTCCACGTCAACTTTGATGATCACGCTGCAAAGCTCTCATTAGCCTGTCGCTGGCTCCCTCCTCTTCCCATTGGCTCTCCCGAAGCAGAACTTATTAATTCCGCTCTCAGACTTTCCGCCTTTTTGGCAACTGCTCAAAGTCAGGAGGCAGTAACTCCTGAAGAAATGGTTACTAGAAATTGCAATTAGAATTCGCGAAAGCATAAAACGGATGGATATATTGTAAATGCCTAAAGTGCAACAACTCACCTCCTTCCAATTTTTAAAAAATCCAATCTTATTTTGCCAGCTAATACAGGCATTTAAAACGGACCTGAAAAATAATCAACACCGCCCCCCACCCCCGCGCCAACCCCCCACCACCTTTCATACCCAGCTTCCTCCCCTCCCAAAATAAAGCTCCCACTTCGATAGAGTCCACGGCACTCCATCGAAAGTTTCGTTAGAACGTCGAGAAGTTACATACTGCAAACCCCTAAATTAAAAAGAAGGTTCGGAGGCGATAATCCACGTAATATTTAAATTATGTGGTTCTTAAATGAAGAATAAAAGCACAAAATGAAATTTCATATCATGAGCAATCAGTGTGGTTTAGCTTATTGGACATTAGAGATGGCGTTATGTAATCTAAATACTTTCCCATCAATTAATCCCTTCGTTAATGCTCTAGAAAATAGCATTAATTTACACGGCTGTTTAATTTCTTTCTGCCCCTTGTTGCCCAGCTCTCTTTAAAGATCTATCAATGAGTTCTTCCACTTTATTTCATCCCATGATTGCTGAAGAATGAGAGAAGCTACCATAGTCATCTTGGATTTAAAAGAGGAGTCCACTCTGCGGATTGGGGGTCTCAAAAATTAACGGAGCTTAACTTTAAAAGTTTAAATTTAAAAACAAATCTTCATCTGTCCTCCAAGGGACTATGGTGTCCATTTTGCATTATTATTTTGAGAAATGTATACGTTGAACTAAACATTGTTTCCCAAAAACATGATACTAATGAACACTGGTGAGAATAAATACTTTCTATTTAGGTGCAGAGCAGAACATTTACACTAAATTGCTGGAAAAGTCACTTGCAGCCCCAAAACATCCCCATTCGTCCAATTTCTAACTTTGCAGCAAAAAAAATGACAAACAACGGTTACGATTTGTATTGTACGAAAATGACTAACTAGGAATCTGTAGTGATCCGAAATTAACCAGAATGATTTAAAGGGTGGATCGATTGGTAAATAGAGATGATGTAATCTAAAGAGCGTCCATATTAGTCACTATCACAATCTTGCAACATCAATCAAGGAAAAGCGATACTTCAATAATCGTTGTTTTCGAGGTTGAAAGATGGGGAGGCTGCAATGGATGTTCCCATTGCTTGGCTGCACTTGTAATTTCATCAGTATAAAATAATGCTACATTCTTCAGAACACGGTCTGCACATTAACATCGTTTCTGGTAATTATTTTAACTAGCTGTGAGAGGGGAAAAAATCCTAAAGTTTATTTTCACAGAAGGGAAACGGTTGGTGTAAGTGGTCAATCAAGAAAATCCCCATTTTGCTGTGTCCATAACGAATCCTTTACTTTCTTACACACTGTCACCAATAACAAGTGAAATACAGTAAGTTAGAATCGAATGTTTCACTCTCAGCCCCTTCCCGACACTTACAAACCATCTTCGCCAGCTTTCAAAATATTCCGACTGCAAACAAGCTCTCTCCTATGACCTGAATGCACCTTTTGAGACCAGTTTTAGTCGTTTAAGTGATAATACGATATCGCCAGGAAGGCGCAATCTGCGCACCGTATGTCGGCATGGGGGGGCATATCGTTAATCTGCTCATCCTTTACACAGTTGAAATAATAATATATCCGCCGTCCCACAGGTCACAAAAAAACTGTCAGTGCTTCTGGAAGCTGCAGTTTATAGTTTCGGGACGTGCCTCCTCTGTTTCTCCCGTAGAGAACACACATGTAAGAAATCAGCAGAGGTCAAAATTGCAACCTCTTCACCCCCCTCCCCATCCCACCTCTCCAAGCGATTCGGAGGGGAAGTGACCAGATAAATAAGAAGGTTGGGGGAGGAGGTGGTGGCGGGGGCGGGGGGTGGGGGGGCGGAAGGGGGGAAGCAGGAGCGGGGGGATGGGTGGGGGGGGGGGGGGGGGTGGAGGTGGGAACCTGAGAAAAAGCAAATGCCATTCAGGTGCTTACACAACTCGAGCTGGCATTTGGCATTCCAAAGCTCTGAACAATGGGAAGCAAGGAATTCCCCGCTGTGCCCCCGCCTCCCACCACCCCCCTCCCTCCACTCACACACCCGACCACCCCCAACCCCCTCCCACCCCCAGTCCTATAGTCAAATATCAGACAATTCAAAATATTAAAATAAACATATCAATAAATCTTGCACATCAGTACTGACACCAAACCGCCCTCCCACCCCACCCACCCCCCGTTTTTGTAGCGTTTGCGATCTGTAATTAAATGGGTTTAAAATGATCAAATAATAGACTAGGCGACAAGCATGTTTTTGTTTTGTTACAGCTGTTTATGGAAAGTCTCTCAATGGTTTATTAGAATCATACACTTAAATTCTTACAGCTAACCATTCTCTCCTTTTATCATTTTAATTGGTAGAAATAACGTTGGGTTATTATAGAATCGGAATTAAAACCGATTATTTGTTAGAGAGGATCACGCTTTAGTGGGTTTTGGTCGATTGTTCAAAGGTGCATTTACATTTTAGAATTTAAAAAGGCGCCTGCACATTTACACACGCATATGTAATTTGCAAATGTAATTACATATGTAATTTACACTTACAAAAGTGCCTGTACATTTTTGAGTTGGAAAATCGAATGAGGCATATTTGCTTGAGGTGTTGGTGTATCGGAATACTAAAATACCAACATTTCTGTGCGCGCACTAAGGTTAGCGATGAAACTCATTCATTATTGTGGGCCAACGGTGTCTTTAATAAAACGACGAATGCGGTGGCGACGCCTGGCCTAACCATTGGAAATAAGCTTTATTCGATGCGAATCAACTTTTGCAGACTGGTACCCGACGCTCGAAGAATCCCGCATCAGTCCTATAGAAGACATATATTTTGGGCATTATTTATTTGCCCCTGTCTAGCCCAGTAAAATGGAGCACATGTATATTTTGTCCGCCGTTTATGTATATTGCTAGGACTTTATTTTATTAACAGAAATCGTGAGACTCGATGGAGAGTCAAAATAAATAAGAGCTCTATTGATGTCTCCTCTCGGTGGCTGCACAGTACGAGAGAGCTTTATGGGCCAATAATACATTTCCCAAGGGAAACACTGCAACCTGTCTCATAAAGCAGAGATACATGTACATGGGCGCCTGACGAGGCAAAATGGGGTGTTGCCCTCAATTGCTTATGTCCAGTACCATTTTCTTGGCCAATCTTACATTTGCAAGGGTACCCAACTGCGAAAAAATGAAAATTGGAACATGAATAAGCCATTCGGCCCCTCCAGCTCTGTTTCCTCATTCAGTTAGATCGTGGTTGGCCTGCATTTTAACTTGATTTGCTCACCATCGATCCATATTCAATAATAACCTTCACCTAACTAAAACCTACGTGCCTTAGCATGTAAAATTTCCATTGGTCCAGTCGCAACAGCTTGCTGGAACAGAAAAAAGTTCCAGATTTCACTTTCTGAAGAATTATAAAAAGGTTTAAAAGAGGAGCTTTGAAAAATGATGTAGTGTCCTTAGTTGTGGTGGGTAGGGGTGAGGGGGAGGACACAAATTTCCAGGATTGATGGAAATTTTCATGACGAAATAATCTTCTGGGGAATCAAAGAGTGAAACATCGGAAGGTGCTTCACTGGAGTGTAATCAGACAGAAAATGACTGAAAGAATGAAAAAGCTTCTATTTACAGAGTGCTTTTCAGGGCCACTAGACCTCTCTAAACGCTTTACAGTCAGTGAGGCAGGTTTGAAGTGTAGTCACTATTATAATGTAGGAAGGACAGTCAATATTTGCACACAGCAAGCTCCCACAAACAGCAATGATAAAACGACCAGATAATCTGCCTGTGTGTGTGTGTGTGTGTGTGTGGGTGTGGGAGGGGATGTTGGGTGGCATAGTAGCCAGGACACGGGGGCTGACTCCCCTGCTCTTCTTCCAAATAGTGCCATGGGATCTTTTATATCCATCCGAGCAGGCAGATGGGGCCTTAGTTTAAGGTCTCATCTGAACAAAAAACAGCACCTCCGACAGTGCAGCACACCCTCGGTGCTGCATCGGAGTGTCAACCTTCATTTCTGTGCTCAAAGCCAGCGGTGGAACTTGAACCTGGAAACTCTTATGACTCGGAGGTGACAATGTCACAGAAAGAAATATAGGGATAAGAGCTGGGATTTGTGTTAAGGGGCATCTTTAAGGTAGATAGACTCTGCCCATTAAGGTGGCCGGAGTTAACATATACATTAATCATGAACTAATTAAATGATATATTTAGGATAGGTTGGAGGGGCTGAATGGCCTACTCTTGTTTCTATTTTCCTCACGGGGAGAGAGGTTGTGACGTTTATGGGGTGAATTCCAAAATTTAGGGCCGAGGCAGGTCCACTGCCGATGGTGGGTTCATTTGAAATGGGGGTAGGACGCACACGAGGTCAGGATTGAAGGAGTGCAGAGGAAGGAGCATTGTAGGCCCGGAGGGTGTTACAGAGAGAGGAGGGAGGGGGCTATTGAGGAATTTGAAAACATGTATAAGCATTTTTAGTTGAAGTCATTAGATGACACTGGATAAGAAAAGTGAAAACACCAAAATCGTCCTAAATTCATCTCTGCCGCCGGCGGCCAAACATTGTGTAGTAAATAAACTCTGGTCCAGGTGCTAATCCGAAGGGCGGAATGACCTCTCTGAAACCCGAGCCCCGGTGTTGGGAGAGCGCGGTGAGTTTAACAGCAGAGTGTCTCCCCCTGGTGGAACTCACGAGCATTGTGAGCTAGGGTGGGGGCTGGGGCTCAGGCAGGGGGGGGGGGGGGGAGCAGTCCGAACGAGAGCTGTGAATGGAGCGGTGAAGTCTCAAGTCACACTGGCTCTTCGATGACAAACCCATTGCTGAGCAGGTTCCTGGATTACAAAAGGTCACCCATCGGCGGGATTGTTTGAATGAAAGGATCTGGGTTGAAAATGTCAGGTAAGGTTGAGGTTGTCGCTTGTATGTTTACATGGAGCAGCTCAGGGACAACACGGAACTGCCCGTGTCCCGAGCGCAGCAAACAAACCCCCTAAATGCTGCTGCTCTGGATGCAAGTTTCAATACATTCTCTTTCCGAAGGGGAAAAAATGTGTAGCTTTAGTTATAGTGATTCTTACTTCTTTTGCTCTTAGAGTTGAATACGAGGTGCTCCAAGTAAGCAAGCTTTTTTTAGTGCATCTAAAGCAACAGCATCTAGCACATTAAGATATCGGTTGTTAAATAAATCAATTCAATGCAAAACGTTGACTTCCTTATTACCAACGTGCAAGTGAGTATTGTTTAGCGATGATATTATATTATAAATTCAGCTATGAAGCTCAAACCGCGAACCGTCCTGTTTATGTATGGATTGCTTGAGAACTATCAACCACCATTGTTGTTTAGACGGTGGACTAAGAAGAGCACTCCAAAAAACAAATCGGTAACAGAGCCCTATGTGTGCTGCGCTGGTCCCGAACCGGATAGGCGCTAGACTGTGTTTACCATGTCCTATATATTGCCCACAATTGTGAGCCCGTGTGAGAGGTACCATGTGCCCGGCTGGCCTCAGTTACTCATCTCCCCCCCCCACCGCCGCAAGTCTGTACATAGCAATTTAGCCCGGCATGGGATATTTACAGTGACGAATGCAATTCTAAATTGCCGTAAACCCCTCTTAATTGATTCCCCCAAATTAATTCCGCCACTGAACCGTTGTGGTCTCCTCCTCCCGGTTTAAAGATTAAGGAAACAAGTAGCTATTCGTAATGAGCGCTGTCATATCAAGATCATCTGAGGCAAGTTTTGTTCCGATGGGGCTGTCGTTTTCCCGTTGCAATTAACGCGGGATCGGGAGTTATAAATTGATGCGCCGAGCCTTAGTTCTACGTAATTTGTCTGAACGCAATTGCAAATTGGTTCCCATATTTCTAAGTGGTTGACAGTTTTTATAGGTCCCACAATGTGCATTTAAAGAGACCGTGTTGGATTGAGGAATGGTTAATGGAAGCATATTTCTGAAGCCCGCTTCTCTCTTAATGTGCTGAAGCCTACAGTTCTCCGGTTTAGGTTAATGTCATTAAGAATTGGGCTGGGGTAAAACGTCTGGATCCCCTTGTTAATCCACTGATTTATCTCTTATTCATATTACATGAAAATAACCAGAAAAAGGGTGCATTTTTAAAATGTTGGATTACAGTAATCCCCGGCCCAAAAAAAAAGATTGTTTGTCGCCTGTGTTTATTTCCAACATACTCGGCTGACCAGGATAAATATTTTAGATTCCGTAATTTAAAAGAGAACTGTTACTTTTATTTAAAACCCAGAGCCTTCCACAGTGTAATAAATATGTACTAAATGGCAATAGCAGGTTCCAGAAGGCAGCTGCCCACCACCGTCTCAAAGGCACTAAAGGACCCAGCGATGCCCACATCCCATAAATGAATTTTAAAAGATGCTATTTAATCAAAAAATGCCTCTAAACAAAATTGCTTTGTTTTTTCTCACACGGCAGCATTGCCCTGATTGGTTGAGAGATGATTTTGCCTTTCTACATATTTAAAGCAGCAAAAATCGAGCCTAATTGGCGAACGTACAATAATCCTCGCCGTTGCTTCCAGCGCCTGTTTAAATCATTGCAGATTGAGAGCCCAATATCGATTGTGAGGTGTTTCTTCTCTCCCCATCCCCTCACTCCCCCTCTCTCCTGTTCCCCCTTCCCACCCCCTCCCCTATCCTCCCCCTCCTTCTCTCCCTCCCCCTCTCCCCTCCCCTCGCTCCCTCTCACTTCCTGCTCGCCCTCTCTCCCTCCGCCCTCCCTCCCTCTCTCTCCCTATCCCCTCCCTCCCTCTATCCCTCCCCCCTCTCCTCTCCCCTCCCCCTCCCGCTCCTCCTCCCGCCTCCTTCTCTCCCTCCCCCTCTCCCCTCTCCCCTCCCCTCGCTCCCTCTCACTTCCTGCTCGCGCCCTCTGCCTCTCACCCTCTCTTCCTCTCTCTCCCTGAACACTCCCTCCCTCTCTCTCCCGATCCCCTCCCTCCATCTCTCCCTCCCCTCTCTCTCCACCCCTCTCTCTACCCCTCCCTCTCACCCTCCATCCATCTCCCTCCACCTCTCCTTCTCTCTCTCCCTCCATCTCTTTCTCCCTCCGTCTCTCTCTCCCACTCCCCCTCCCTCTGTCCCTTCCCCTCCCTGTCCCCCTCCCTCCCCCTCCCTCCCTCTCTTTCTCTCCCCCTCTCTCTCTCCCCCTCCCTCCCTCTCTCTCTCTCTCCCCCCTCCCTCTGTCCCCCTCCCTCCGTCTCTCTCTCTCCCCCTCCCTCGGTCCCTCTCTCTGCCCCTCCCTCAATCTCTCTTCCCTCCCTCCCTCACCCCCTCCTCCTCCTCCGTCCTCCTCCTCCCCCTCTCTCCTTCATTCTCCAACTCCGTCTCCCTCCCTCTCTCTCTTTCCCCCTCCTCCCTCCTTGTCTCTCCCACTCCCCCTCCCTCTGTCCCTTCCCCTCACTCTCGCCCTCCCTCCCACTCCTCCTCCCTCTGTCTCTCAGCCCCTCACTTCCCTCTCTCTCTCTCTCCCTCTCTCTCCCCCTCCCTCTCCTCTCTCTCACCCTCCCTCCCCCCTCTCTCATCCTCTCTTTCATACCTTCCCTCCCTCCCTCTCTCCCCCTCCCTCCCTTTCTCTCTCCCCCTCATTCCCTCTGTCTCCCCACCCCTCCCTCCATCTCTCACTCCCCTCCCCTTCCATCCATCCCTCTCTCCCCTCCCCTTCCATCCATCCCTCTCTCCCCTGTCCCCATCCCCCTCCCCTCCCTCCTTCATTCTCCCCCTCCCTCCCCATCTCTCACCCTCCCCTTCCCTCTCCCTCTGTCTCTCCCTCCTTCTCTCACTCCCCTCCACTGCCACCTCGCTATCCCTCCCCAACCCCATCACCACGGCCCTCCATCCTCCTTCTGCCCCACTCTGCTCCCCCTCTGTCTCCCTCCCTCTCTCTCTCTCCTCTTCCCTCCCTCTGCCTTCCTCCCTCTCTCTCTCTCCCCCTCCCTCCCTCCCTCTGACTCCCTCCCTCTGCCACACCCTCCCTCCCCCTCCCACTCTCTCTCTTCCCCTCCCACTCTCAATTCCCCTCCCTCCCTCTCTCTCTTCCCCTCCCTCCCTCTCTTCCCCTCCCTCCCTCTCTCACCCCACTCCCTGCATCTTTCATCCCCACTCCTTCCGCCTCTCTCAATCGCCCTTCCTCCCTCCCTGTCTCTCCCACTCCCACTCCCCCACCCTGCCACTCTCTGTTCCCCTTCCCTCCCTCTCTCTCTCCCCCTCTCTCTCAACCCTTCACTCCCTCCCTCTCTCTCACCCTCTCTCTCACCCCTTCCCTCCCTCCGTCTCTCTCCCTCTCCCCCTCCCTCCCTCTCTCTCCCTCACCCTCCCTCTCTCTCCCTCACCCTCCCCCTCCCTTTCCCCCTCCCTCCCTCCCTCCATCTCTCTCTCCCCTCCCTCCCTCTTCCTCCCTCTCTCTCTCCCTCCCTCACCCCCTCCTCCTCCTCCCCTCCTCCTCCCCCTCTCTCCTTCATTCTCCAACTCCGTCTCCCTCCCTCTCTCCCCTCCCTCCGCTCTCACTCTCTCCCTCCCGCTCTCTCTTCCCCTCGCTCATTCCTTCCCTCCCTTCCCTCCCTCCCTTTCTCACTCCCCCTCCCTCTCTCTCTCTCTCTCCCCTCGCCCTATCTCCCTCTCTCCCCTCCCCCTACCGCCCTCTCTCCCCTCCCCTTCCATCCATCCCTCCCTCCCCCCTCTCTCCCCCACCCTCCCCATCTCTCTACCTCCCCTCCCCCTCCCTGTTTCCCTCCCTCCTCCCTCTTTCTCCTCCTCCCTATCCACTCCCTGCCCCCTCCTCTGCCCCCTCGCTATCCGTCCCCCACCCCATCTCCAAGCCCCACCACCCTCCTTCTCCCCCCAAACCCCTCCCCCTCCCTCCCCCTCCCTCCCCCTCCCTTCCTCTTCCCTCTCCCTCTGCCACACCCTCCCTCCCCTCCTTCTCCCACTCTCTCCCTCTGCCGCCCCTTCTCTCCCTCCCTCTCTCCCCCTCACTCCCTCTCTCCCTCTCCCCCTCCCTCTCTCCCTCCCTCTCTCCCTCCCTCTCTCCCTCCCTCACCCTTCCTCTCTCCCACTCCCTCCATCTCTCTCTCCCCCTCCCACCCACCTTCCCTCTCTCGCCCCCTCCCACCCTCCCTCTCTCCCCCTCCCCCTCCTGCCCCCTCTCTCTCTCCACCTCCCTTCCTCTACCTCCCTCCCCCTCTCCCCCTCCCTCCCTCTCTCCCCCTCCCTCCCCCTCCCTCCCCCTCTCCCCCTCCCTCCCCCTCTCCACCTCCCTCCCTCCCTCTCTCCCCCTCCCTCCCTATCTCTCTCCCCCTCCCTCCCTATCTCTCTCCCCCTCCCTCCCTATCTCTCTCTCCCCCTCCCTCCCTCTCTCTCTCCCCCTCCCTCCCTCTCTCTCTCCCCCTCCCTCCCTCTCTCTCTCCCACTCCCTCCCTCTCTCTCTCCCCCTCCCTCCCTCTCTCTCTCTCCCCCTCCCTCCCTCCCTCTCTCCCCCTCCCTCCCTCCCTCTCTCTCCCCCTCCCTCACTCCCTCTCTCCCCCTCCCTCCCTCTCTCTCTCCCCCTCCCTCCCTCTCTCTCTCTCCCCCTCCCTCCCTCTCTCTACCCCTCCCTCCCTCTCTCTCTCCCCCTCACTCCCTCCCTCTCTCTCTCCCCCTCCCTCCCTCTCTCTCCCCCCTCCCTCCCTCCCTCTCTCTCTCTCCCCCTCCCTCCCTCACTCTCCCCCTCCCTCCCTCCCTCTCTCTCCCCCTCCCTCCCTCCCTCTCCCCCCTCCCTCCCTCCCTCTCTCTCTCCCCCTCCCTCCCTCCCTCTCTCCCCCTCCCTCCCTCCCTCCCTCTCTCCCCCTCCCTCCCTCCCTCCCCTTCCCTCCCTCCCTTTCCCTCCCTCCCTCTCTCTCCCCCCCTTTCTCCCCCTCTCTCTCTCTCCCTCCCTCTCTCTCCCTCTTTCCCTCTCCCGCCCTCTCTCCCCCTACATCCATCTCCCTCTCTCCCCCTCCCTCCATTTCCCTCTCTCCCCCTCTCTCCCCCTCCCTCCCTCACTCTCTCCCTCCCCCCCTCTCCCGCTCCCTCTCCCTCTCTCCCCGTCCCCCTCACTCTCTCCCCGTCCCCCTCCTTCTCTCCCCGTCCCTCTCTCCCCGTCCCCCTCTCCCTCTCCCCCTCCCCCTCTCCCCATCCCTCCCTCATTCTCTCTCCCCTCCCTTCCTCTCTCTCGCTCCCCCGTCCCTCACTCACTCTCTCTCCCCCTCCCGCCCTCTCTCCCCCTCCCCCTCCCGCTCTCCCCCTCCCTCTCTCCCAACCCTCCCTCCCTCTCTCTCTACCCTGCCTCCCTCTCTCTCTACCCTCCCTCCCTCCCTCTCTCGCCTCCCTTCCCCCTCTCTCTCTCCCCCCCGCCCTCCCTCCCCCCTCTCTCTCTCCCCCCTGCCCTCCCTCCCCCCTCTCTCTCTCCACCCTCCCTCCCTGTCCCCCTCTCTCTCTCCCCCCTCCCTCTCTCTCTCCCCCCTCCCACTCTCTCTCCCCCCTCCCTCCCTCTCTCCCCCTCCCTCCCTCTCTCTCCCCCTCCCTCTCTCTCTCTCTCCCCACTCCCACCCTCTCTCTCTCCCTCCCTCTCTCTCTCTCCCCCTCCCCCGCTCTCTCTCTCTCCCCCCTCCTCCCCTCGCTCTCTCTCTCCCTCCCTCTCTCTCTCTCCCCCCTCCCTCCCTCCCTCTCCCTCCCTCTCTCTCTCTCCCCCTCCCCCGCTCTCTCTCTCTCCCCCCTCCTCCCCTCGCTCTCTCTCTCCCTCCCTCTCTCTCTCTCCCCCCTCCCTCCCTCCGTCTCTCTCCCTCTCTCCCCCTCTCTCTCTCCCCCTCCCTCTCTCCCCCTCCCTCTCTCCCTCCCCCCTCTTTCTCCCCTCCCCCTCCCTCCCCTTCCTATCTCGCCCACCCCCTCCCTCTCTCCCCCTCTTTCTCCCCCCCTTCCTCCCTCTCTCTCTCTCTCTCTCCCCGTCTTTCTCCCCCTCTCTCACGCTCTTTCTCCCTCCCTCTCTCCCCCTCACTCTCTCCCCCTCCCCCCTCCCCCTCCCTCTCTCCCCCTCCCTGCCTCTCCCACCCCCTCCCCCATCCCTCCCCCTTCCCCCTCCCCCCTCCCGCCCCTTCCCCCTCCCTCCCCTTCCTATCTCGCCCTCCCCCTCCCCCTCTCTCCCTCTTTCTCCCCCTCTCTCCCTCTTTCTCCCCCTCTCTCCCCCTCTCTCTTTCTCCCCCTCCCTCCCCCCTCTCTCTCCCCCTCCCTCCCCTTCCTATCTGACCCTCCCCCTCCCTCTTTCCCCCCTTTCTCCCCCTCTCTCCCCCTCTTTCTCCCTCTCTTTCCCCCCTCCCTCTCTCTCCCCCCTCCCTCCCTCCCTTTACCACCCCCTCCCCTTCTACCCCTCTCTCACTCCCCCTCCCTCTCTCCTCCTCCCTCACTCCCACTCTCTCCCCCACCCTCTCTCCGTCTCTCCCCCCCTCTTTCTCCCCCTCTCTCCCCCTCTTTCTCCCTCTCTCTTTCCCCCTCCCTCCCCCTCCCTCTCTCCCCCCCTCTCTCCCTCCCCCCTCTCCCCCTCTTTCTCCCCCTCCCCCTCCTTCCCCTTCCTATCTCGCCCTCCCCCTCCCTCTCTCCCCCTCTTTCTCCCCCTCTCTCTCTCTTCCTCCCTCTCTCTCTCCCCCACCCTCTCTCCCTTTCTCCCCCTCTCTCCCCCTCTTTCTCCCTCTCTCTTTCCCCCTCCCTCCCTCTCTCCCCTCCCTCTCCCCCTCCCTCTCTCCCCCTCCCTCTCTCCCCCTCTCCACCACACCCTCCCTCCATCCCCCTCCCTCTCTCCCCCTCCCTCCCTCTCTCTCCCCCTCCCCCTCTCCCCCTCTTTCTCCCCCTCTCTCTCTTTCCCCCACCCTCCCTCCCCCTCTTTCTCCCCTTTCTCCCCCTCTTTATCCCTCTCTCTTCCCCCTCCCTCCCTCCACCTCCCTTTCTCCCTCTCTCTCCCCTCCCTCTCTCCCCCTCCCTCTCTACCCCTCCCTCTCTCCCTCTCTCCCCCTCTTTTCCCCCCTCCCCCTCTCCCTTCATATCTCACCCTCCCCCTCCCCCTCTTTCTCCCCCTCCCTCCCGCTTTCCCTCCCTCTCTCTCACTCTCCCTCCCTCTTCCCTTCCCCCCTCTCTCTCCCCCCTCCCTTCCTCTTTCCCTCCCCCTCTCTCTCTCCCCCCTCCCTTCCTCTTTCCCTCCCCCTCCCTCTCTCCCCCCCTCCATCTCTCTCTCCACCTCTCTCCATCTCATTCTCCCCCTCCCTCCCTCCCCCTCCCTCCCTCTTTCTCCCCCTCCCCCTCCCTCCCTCTTTCCCTCCCCCTCCCTCTCTCCCCCTCCCTCCTTCTCCCCCTCCCTCCCTCTTTCCCTCCCCCTCCCTCACTCCCTCTTTCTCTCCCCCTCCCTCACTCCCTCTTTCTCCCCCTCTCTCTCTCCCCCCTCCCTCCCTCCCTCTCTCTCTCCCCCCTCCCTCCCTCTCTCCCCCTCCCTCCCTCCCTCCCCCTCCCTCCCTCCCTCCCTCTCTCCCCCCCCTCCCTCACTCTCTCCCCCTCCCTCTCTCCCCCTCCCTCTCTCCCCCTCCCTCTCTCCCTCTCTCCCCCTCTTTTCCCCCCTCCCCCTCTCCCTTCATATCTCGCCCTCCCCCTCCCCCTCTTTCTCCCCCTCCCTCCCTCTTTCCCTCCCTCTCTCTCACTCTCCCTCTTCCCTTCCCCCTCTCTCTCTCCCCCCTCCCTTCCTCTTTCCCTCCCCCTCTCTCTCTCCCCCCTCCCTTCCTCTTTCCCTCCCCCTTCCTCTCTCCCCCCCTCCATCTCTCTCTCCACCTCTCTCCATCTCATTCTCCCCCTCCCTCCCTCCCCCTCCCTCCTTCTTTCTCCCCCTCCCCCTCCCTCCCTCTTTCCCTCCCCGTCCCTCTCTCCCCCTCCCTCCTTCTCCCCCTCCCTCCCTCTTTCCCTCCCCCTCCCTCACTCCCTCTTTCTCTCCCCCTCCCTCCCTCCCTCTTTCTCCCCCTCTCTCTCTCCCCCCTCCCTCCCTCCCTCTCTCTCTACCCCCTCCCTCCCCCTCTCCCCCTCCCTCCCTCCCTCCCTCTCTCCCCTCCCTCCCTCCCTCTCTCCCTGCCCCCTCTCTCCCCCCTCTCCCTCTCTCTCCCCTCCCTCTCTCTCCCTCTCTCTCCCTCCCTCTCTCTATCCCCCTCCCTCCCTCTCTCTCTCCCACCTCCATCCCTCCCCCTCCCTCTCCCCTCCCTCCCTCTCCCCTCCCTCTCCCCTCCCTCGCTCCCCCTACCTCCCTCCCACTCCCTCTCTCCCCCCCTCCCTCTCTCTCCCCCCTCCCTCTCTCTCCCCCTCCCTCCCTCCCCCTCCCTCCCTCTCTCTTCCCTCCCTCCCCCCTCCCTCCCTCTCTCTCCCCTCCCCTCCCTCCCCCTCCCTCCCTCTCTCTCTCTCCCCTCCCTCTCTCTCGCCCCTCCCCTCCCTCCCCTCCCTCTCTCTCCCCTCCCCTCCCTCTCTCCCCTCCCTCTCTCTCCCCTCGCTCTCCCCTCCCTCTCTCTCCCCTCCCTCTGCCTCCCTCTCCCCTCCCTCTCTCTCCCCTCCCTCTCTCTCTCTCTCCCCCCTCCCTCCCTCTCCCCTCCCTCCCTCCTCCCTCTCTCTCTCTCCCTCTCTCTCCTCTCCCTCTCTCTCTCCCCCCTCCCTCTCTCACCCCTCCCTCACTCTCTCTCTCCCTCTCCACCTCCCTCTCTCTCTCCCCCTCCCTCTCTCTCCCCCTCCCTCCCTCTCACTCTCCCCCTCCATCCCTCCCCCTCCCTCTCCCCTCCCTCCCTCTCCACTCCCTCCCTCCCACTCCCCCTTCCCTCCCTCTCCCCCTCCCTCCCCCTCCCCTCCTCTCCTCTCCCCCTTCCCTCCCCTCTCACCATCTCCCCCTCCCTCTCCCCTCCCTCCCTCTCCCCTCCCTCCCTCTCTCCCCCTCCCTCCCTCCCTCCCCTTCCCTCCCTCCCTCTCTCTCCCCCCCTTTCTCCCCCTCTCTCTCTCTCCTTCCCTCTCTCTCCTTCTTTCCCTCTCCCGCCCTCTCTCCCCCTACATCCATCTCCCTCTCTCCCCCTCCCTCCATCTCCCTCTCTCCCCCTCTCTCCCCCTCCCTCCATCACTCTCTCCCTCCCCCCTCTCCCGCTCCCTCTCCCTCTCTCCCCGTCCCCCTCACTCTCTCCCCGTCCCCCTCCCTCTCTCCCCGTCCCTCTCTCCCCGTCCCCCTCTCCCTCTCCCCCTCCCCCTCTCCCCATCTCTTCCTCATTCTCTCTCCCCTCCCTTCCTCTCTCTCTCTCCCCCGTCCCTCACTCACTCTCTCTCCCCCTCCCGCCCTCTCTCCCCCTCCCCCTCCCGTTCTCCCCCCTCCCTCTCTCCCAACCCTCCCTCCCTCTCTCTCCCCATCCCTCCCCCTCCCTCTCCCGCCGCCCTCCCTCTCTCCCTACCCTCCCTCCCTCTCTCTCTACCCTCCCTCCCTCTCTCTCTCCCCTCACTCCCTCCCTCTCTCGCCTCCCTCCCCCCCTCTCTCTCTCCCCACCGCCCTCCCTCCCCCCTCTCTCTCTCCCCCCTGCCCTCCCTCCCCCCTCTCTCTCTCCACCCTCCCTCCCTGTCCCCCTCTCTCTCTCCCACCTCCCTCTCTCTCTCCCTCCTCCCTCTCTCTCTCCCCCCTCCCTCTCTCTCTCCCCCTCCCTCCCTCCCTCTTTCTCCCCCTCTCTCTCTCCCCCCTCCCTCCCTCCCTCTCTCTCTCCCCCCTCCCTCCCTCTCTCCCCCTCCCTCCCTCCCTCCCTCTCTCCCCCCCCTCCCTCACTCTCTCCCCCTCCCTCCTTCTCCCCCTCCCTCCCTCTTTCCCTCCCCCTCCCTCACTCCCTCTTTCTCTCCCCCTCCCTCCCTCCCTCTTTCTCCCCCTCTCTCTCTCCCCCTCCCTCCCTCCCTCTCTCTCTCTACCCCCTCCCTCCCTCTCTCCCCCTCCCTCCCTCCCTCCCTCTCTCCCCGCCCCCTCTCTCCCCCCTCCCCCACTCTCTCCCCTCCCTCTCTCTCTCTCCCCTCCATCTCTCTCCCCCTCCCCCTCTCTCTCTCCCCTCCCTCTCTCTCTCTCTCCCCTCCCTCTCTCTCCCTCGCTCTCCCTCCCTCTCTCTATCCCCCTCCCTCCCTCTCTCTCTCCCCCCTCCATCCCTCCCCCTCCCTCTCCCCTCCCTCCCTCTCCCGTCCCTCTCCCCTCCCTCGCTCCCCCTACCTCCCTCCCACTCCCTCTCTCCCCCCTCACTCTCTCTCCCCCTCCCTCCCTCCACCTCCCTCCCTCTCTCTTCCCTCCCTCCCCCTCCCTCCCTCTCTCTCCCCTCCCCTCCCTCCCCCTCCCTCCCTCTCTCTCTCTCCCCTCCCTCTCTCTCTCCCCTCCCCTCCCTCCCCTCCCTCTCTCTCCCCTCCCCTCCCTCCCTCCCCTCCCTCTCTCTCCCCTCGCTCTCCCCTCCCTCTCTCTCCCCTCCCTCTCCCCTCCCTCTCCCCTCCCTCTCTCTCCCCTCCCTCTCTCTCTCTCTCCCCCCTCCCTCCCTCCCTCTCCCATCCCTCCCTCCTCCCTCCCTCTCTCTCCCTCTCTCTCTCTCTCCCTCTCTCTCTCTCTCTCCCCCTCCCTCCCTCTCTCTCTCCCCCTCCCTCCCTCCCTCTCTCTCTAACCCCCTCCCTCCCTCTCTCCCCCTCCCTCCCTCCCTCCCTCTCTCCCCTCCCTCCCTCCCTCTCTCCCCGCCCCCTTTCTCCCCCCTCCCCCACTCTCTCCCCTCCCTCTCTCTCTCTCCCCTCCATCTCTCTCCCCTCGCTCTCTCTCTCTCCCCTCCCTCTCTCTCTCTCTCCCCTCCCTCTCTCTCCCTCTCTCTCCCTCCCTCTCTCTATCCCCCTCCCTCCCTCTCTCTCTCCCCCCTCCATCCCTCCCCCTCCCTCTCCCCTCCCTCCCTCTCCCGTCCCTCTCCCCTCCCTCGCTCCCCCTACCTCCCTCCCACTCCCTCTCTCCCCCCTCACTCTCTCTCCCCCTCCCTCCCTCCACCTCCCTCCCTCTCTCTTCCCTCCCTCCCCCTCCCTCCCTCTCTCTCCCCTCCCCTCCCTCCCCCTCCCTCCCTCTCTCTCTCTCCCCTCCCTCTCTCTCTCCCCTCCCCTCCCTCCCCTCCCTCTCTCTCCCCTCCCCTCCCTCCCTCCCCTCCCTCTCTCTCCCCTCGCTCTCCCCTCCCTCTCTCTCCCCTCCCTCTCCCCTCCCTCTCCCCTCCCTCTCTCTCCCCTCCCTCTCTCTCTCTCTCCCCCCTCCCTCCCTCCCTCTCCCATCCCTCCCTCCTCCCTCTCTCTCTCTCCCTCTCTCTCTCTCCCTCTCTCTCTCTCTCTCCCCCTCCCTCTCTCTCTCTCTCCCCCTCCCTCCCTCTCTCTCTCCCCCTCCCTCTCTCTCCCCCTCCCCTCCCTCTCTCTCTCCCCCTCCATCCCTCCCCCTCCCTCTCCCCTCCCTCCCCCTCCCCCTTCCCTCCCTCTCCCCCTCCCTCCCCCTCCCCTCCTCTCCTCTCCCCCTTCCCTGCCCTCTCGCCCTCTCCCCCTCCCTCCCTCCCCTTCCCTCCCTCCCTTTCCCTCCCTCCCTCTCTCTCCCCCCCTTTCTCCCCCTCTCTCTCTCTCCCTCCCTCTCTCTCCCTCTTTCCCTCTCCCGCCCTCTCTCCCCCTACATCCATCTCCCTCTCTCCCCCTCCCTCCATCTCCCTCTCTCCCCCTCTCTCCCCCTCCCTCCCTCACTCTCTCCCTCCCCCCTCTCCCGCTCCCTCTCCCTCTCTCCCCGTCCCCCTCACTCTCTCCCCGTCCCCCTCCCTCTCTCCCCGTCCCCCTCCCTCTCTCCCCGTCCCTCTCTCCCCGTCCCCCTCTCCCTCTCCCCCTCCCCCTCTCCCCATCCCTCCCTCATTCTCTCTCCCCTCCCTTCCTCTCTCTCTCTCCCCCGTCCCTCACTCACTCTCTCTCCCCCTCCCGCCCTCTCTCCCCCTCCCCCTCCCGCTCTCCCCCTCCCTCTCTCCCAACCCTCCCTCCCTCTCTCTCCCCATCCCTCCCCCTCCATCTCCCACCTCCCTCCCTCTCTCTCTACCCTCCCTCCCTCTCTCTCTACCCTCCCTCCCTCTCTCTCTCCCCTCCCTCCCTCCCTCTCTCGCCTCCCTCCCCCCCTCTCTCTCTCCCCCCCCGCCCTCCCTCCCCCCTCTCTCTCTCCCCCCTGCCCTCCCTCCCCCCTCTCTCTCTCCACCCTCCCTCCCTGTCCCCCTCTCTCTCTCCCACCTCCCTCTCTCTCTCCCCCACCCTCTCTCTCTCCCCCCTCCCTCTCTCTCTCCCCCTCCCTCCTTCTCTCTCACCCCTCCCTCCCTCTCTCTCCCCCCTCCCTCCCTCTCTCCCCCTCCCCGCTCTCTCTCTCTCCCCCCTCCTCCCCTCGCTCTCTCTCTCCCTCCCTCTCTCTCTCTCCCCCCTCCCTCCCTCCCTCTCCCTCCCTCTCTCTCTCTCTCCCCCTCCCCCGCTCTCTCTCTCTCCCCCCTCCTCCCCTCGCTCTCTCTCTCCCTCCCTCTCTCTCTCTCCCCCCTCCCTCCCTCCCTCTCTCTCCCTCTCTCCCCCTCTCTCTCTCCCCCTCCCTCTCTCCCCCTCCCTCTCTCCCTCTCTCCCTCCCCCCTCTTTCTCCCCTCCCCCTCCCTCCCCTTCCTATCTCGCCCACCCCCTCCCTCTCTCCCCCTCTTTCTCCCCCCCTCTCTCTTCCTCCCTCTCTCTCTCTCTCTCCCCGTCTTTCTCCCCCTCTCTCACGCTCTTTCTCCCTCCCTCTCTCCCCCTCACTCTCTCCCCCTCCCCCCTCCCCCTCCCTCTCTCCCCCTCCCTGCCTCTCCCACCCCCTCCCCCCTCCCTCCCCCTACCCCCCTCCCCCCTCCCGCCCCTTCCCCCTCCCTCCCCTTCCTATCTCGCCCTCCCCCTCCCTCTCTCTCCCTCTTTCTCCCCCTCTCTCCCCCTCTTTCTCCCCCTCTCTCCCCCTCTCTCTCCCTCTCTCTTTCCCCCTCCCTCTCTCTCCCCCTCCCTCCCCCCCTCTCTCCCCCTCCCTCCCCTTCCTAACTCACCCTCCCCCTCCCTCTTTCCCCCCTTTCTCCCCCTCTCTCCCCCTCTTTCCCCCCTCCCTCTCTCTCCCCCCTCCCTCCCTCCCTCTACCACCCCCTCCCCTTCTACCCCTCCCTCACTCCCCCTCCCTCTCTCCTCCTCCCTCACTCCCACTCTCTCCCCCACCCTCTCTCCGTCTCTCCCCCCCTCTTTCTCCCCCTCTCTCCCCCTCTTTCTCCCTCTCTCTTTCCCCCTCCCTCCCCCTCCCTCTCTCCCCCCTCTCTCCCTCCCCCCTCTCCCCCTCTTTCTCCCCCTCCCCCTCCTTCCCCTTCCTATCTCGCCCTCCCCCTCCCTCTCTCCCCCTCTTTCTCCCCCTCTCTCTCTCTTCCTCCCTCTCTCTCTCCCCCACCCTCTCTCCCTTTCTCCCCCTCTCTCCCCCTCTTTCTCCGTCTCTCTTTCCCCTTCCCTCCCTCTCTCTCCCCTTCCCTCTCTCCCCCTCCCTCCCTCTCTCCCCTCCCTCCCCCCTCCCTCTCTCCCCCTCCCTCTCTCCCCCTCTCCCCCACACCCTCCCTCCATCCCCCTCCCTCTCTCCCCCTCCCTCCCTCTCTCTCCCCCTCCCCCTCTCCCCCTCGTTCTCCCCCTCCCCCTCCCTCCCCTTCCTATCGACCCCTTGCTCCCTCTCTCCCCCTCTTTCTCCCCCTCTCTCTCTTTCCCCCACCCTCCCTCCCCCTCTTTCTCCCCTTTCTCCCCCTCTTTCTCCCTCTCTCTTCCCCCTCCCTCCCTCCATCTCCCTTTCTCCCTCTCTCCCCCTCCCTCTCTCCCCCTCCCTCTCTCCCTCTCTCCCCCTCTTTTCCCCCCTCCCCCTCTCCCTTCATATCTCGCCCTCCCCCTCCCCCTCTTTCTCCCCCTCCCTCCCTCTTTCCCTCCCTCTCTCTCACTCTCCCTCCCTCTTCCCTTCCCCCCCTCTCTCTCCCCTCTCCCTCTCTCTTTCCCTCCTTCTCTCTCTCTCTTTCCCTCCTCCCTCCATCTTTCCCTCCCTCCCTCCCTCTCTCCCCCCCTCCATCTCTCTCTCCACCTCTCTCCATCTCATTCTCCCCCTCCCTCCCTCCCCCTCCCTCCCTCTTTCTCCCCCTCCCCCCCTCCCTCTTTCCCTCCCCCTCCCTCTCTCCCCCTCCCTCCTTCTCCCCCTCCCTCCCTCTTTCCCTCCCCCTCCCTCACTCCCTCTTTCTCTCCCCCTCCCTCCCTCCCTCTTTCTCCCCTCTCTCTCTCCCCCCTCCCTCCCTCCCTCTCTCTCTCCCCCCTCCCTCCCTCTCTCCCCCTCGCTCCCTCCCTCCCTCTCTCCCCCACTCCCTCACTCTCTCCTCCTCCCTCCTTCTCCCCCTCCCTCCCTCTTTCCCTCCCCCTCCCTCACTCCCTCTTTCTCTCCCCCTCCCTCCCTCTTTCTCCCCCTCTCTCTCTCCCCCCTCCCTCCCTCCCTCTCTCTCTACCCCCTCCCTCCCTCTCTCCCCCTCCCTCCCTCCTCCCTCTCTCCCCTCCCTCCCTCTCTCCCCGCCCCCTCTCTCCCCCCTCCCCCTCTCTCACTCCCCTCCCTCTCTCTCTCTCCCCTCCCTCTCTCTCCCCCTCCCCCTCTCTCACTCCCCTCCCTCTCTCTCCCTCTCTCTCCCTCCCTCTCTCTATCCCCCTCCCTCCCTCTCTCTCTCACCCCTCCATCCCTCCCCCTCCCTCTCCCCTCCCTCTCCCCTCCCTCGCTCCCCCTACCTCCCTCCCACTCCCTCTCTTCCCCCTCCCTCTCTCTCCCCCTCCCTCCCTCCCCCTCCCTCCCTCTCTCTTCCCTCCCTCCCCCTCAATCCCTCTCTCTCCCCTCCCCTCCCTCCCCCTCCCTCCCTCTCTCTCTCTCTCCCCTCCCTCTCTCTCTCCCCTCCCTCCCCTCCCTCTCTCTACCCTCCCCTCCCTCTCTCCCCTCCCTCTCTCTCCCATCGCTCTCCCCTCCCTCTCTCTCCCCTCCCTCTCCCCTCCCTCTCCCCTCTCTCTCTCTCCCCTCCCTCTCTCTCTCTCCCCCTTCCCTCCCTCCCTCTATCCTCCCTCCCCCCTCCCTCTCTCTCTCCCCCTCCCTCTCTCTCTCTCTCCCCCTCCCTCTCTCTCCCCCTCCCTCCCTCTCTCTCTCCCCCCCTCCATCCCTCCCCCTCCCTCTCCCCTCCCTCCCTCTCCCCTCCCTCCCTCCCCCTCCCCCTTCCCTCCCTCTCCCCCTCCCTCCCCCTCCCCTCCTCTCCTCTCCCCCCTCCCTCCCCTCTCGCCCTCTCCCCCTCCCTCTCCCCTCCCTCCCTCTCCCCTTCCTCCCTCCCTCTCTCTCTCTCCCCCTCCCTCCCTCCCCCTCCCTCTCTCTCTCCTCCCTCCCTCTCTCCCCCTCCCTCCCTCTCTCTCTCCCTCTCTCTCTCCCCCCCTCCCTCCCTCCCCCTCCCTCTCTCTCGCCCCCTCCCTCTCTCTCCCCCCTCCCTCTCCCCCCTCCCTCTCTCTCACCCCTCCCTCTCTCTCTCTCTCTCCCCCCTCCCCCTCTCTCTCTCTCTCTCCCCTCCCTCCCTCTCTCCCCTCCCTCCCTCTCTCTCCCTCTCTCTCTCTCTCCCTCTGTCCCTCTCTCTCCCTCCCCCTCCCTCCCTCTCTCTCTCTATCCCCCTCCCTCCCTCTCTCCCTCTCCCCCTCCCTCCCCTCCCTCCCTCTCCCCTCCCTCCCTCTCTCCCCCTCCCTCCCTCTCTCCCCCTCCCTCCCTCTCTCCCTCCCCCCTCCCTCCCTCTCTCTCCCCCCCCTCCCTCTCTCTCACTCTCCCGCCTCCCTCCCTCTCTCTCTCCCCCCTCCCTCCCTCTCTCTCTCCCCCCTCGCTCCCTCTCTCTCTCACCCCTCCCTCCCTCTCTCCCCCTCCCTCTCTCTCTCTCTCCCCCTCCTCTTGCACTCTCCCTCCCTCTCTCTCTCCCCCCTCCCTCCCTCCCTCTACCACCCCCTCCCCTTCTACCCCTCCCTCACTCCCCCTCCCTCTCTCCTCCTCCCTCACTCCCACTCTCTCCCCCACCCTCTCTCCGTCTCTCCCCCCCTCTTTCTCCCCCTCTCTCCCCCTCTTTCTCCCTCTCTCTTTCCCCCTCCCTCCCCCTCCCTCTCTCCCCCCCTCTCTCCCTCCCCCCTCTCCCCCTCTTTCTCCCCCTCCCCCTCCTTCCCCTTCCTATCTCGCCCTCCCCCTCCCTCTCTCCCCCTCTTTCTCCCCCTCTCTCTCTCTTCCTCCCTCTCTCTCTCCCCCACCCTCTCTCCCTTTCTCCCCCTCTCTCCCCCTCTTTCTCCCTCTCTCTTTCCCCCTCCCTCCCTCTCTCCCCTTCCCTCCCTCCCCCTCCCTCCCTCTCTCCCCTCCCTCTCCCCCTCCCTCTCTCCCCCTCCCTCTCTCCCCCTCTCCCCCACACCCTCCCTCCATCCCCCTCCCTCTCTCCCCCTCCCTCCCTCTCTCTCCCCCTCCCCCTCTCCCCCTCGTTCTCCCCCTCCCCCTCCCTCCCCTTCCTATCGACCCCTTGCTCCCTCTCTCCCCCTCTTTCTCCCCCTCTCTCTCTTTCCCCCACCCTCCCTCCCCCTCTTTCTCCCCTTTCTCCCCCTCTTTCTCCCTCTCTCTTCCCCCTCCCTCCCTCCATCTCCCTTTCTCCCTCTCTCCCCCTCCCTCTCTCCCCCTCCCTCTCTACCCCTCCCTCTCTCCCTCTCTCCCCCTCTTTTCCCCCCTCCCCCTCTCCCTTCATATCTCGCCCTCCCCCTCCCCCTCTTTCTCCCCCTCCCTCCCTCTTTCCCTCCCTCTCTCTCACTCTCCCTCCCTCTTCCCTTCCCCCCCTCTCTCTCCCCCCTCCCTTCCTCTTTCCCTCCCCCTCTCTCTCTCCCCCCTCCCTTCCTCTTTCCCTCCGCCTCCCTCTCTCCCCCCCTCCATCTCTCTCTCCACCTCTCTCCATCTCATTCTCCCCCTCCCTCCCTCCCCCTCCCTCCCTCTTTCTCCCCCTCCCCCCTCCCTCTTTCCCTCCCCCTCCCTCTCTCCCCCTCCCTCCTTCTCCCCCTCCCTCCCTCTTTCCCTCCCCCTCCCTCACTCCCTCTTTCTCTCCCCCTCCCTCCCTCCCTCTTTCTCCCCTCTCTCTCTCCCCCCTCCCTCCCTCTCTCTCTCCCCCCTCCCTCCCTCTCTCCCCCTCGCTCCCTCCCTCCCTCTCTCCCCCCCTCCCTCACTCTCTCCTCCTCCCTCCTTCTCCCCCTCCCTCCCTCTTTCCCTCCCCCTCCCTCACTCCCTCTTTCTCTCCCCCTCCCTCCCTCTTTCTCCCCCTCTCTCTCTCCCCCCTCCCTCCCTCCCTCTCTCTCTACCCCCTCCCTCCCTCTCTCCCCCTCCCTCCCTCCCTCCCTCTCTCCCCTCCCTCCCTCTCTCCCCGCCCCCTCTCTCCCCCCTCCCCCTCTCTCTCTCCCCTCCCTCTCTCTCTCTCCCCTCCCTCTCTCTCCCCCTCCCCCTCTCTCTCTCCCCTCCCTCTCTCTCCCTCTCTCTCCCTCCCTCTCTCTATCCCCCTCCCTCCCTCTCTCTCTCCCCCCTCCATCCCTCCCCCTCCCTCTCCCCTCCCTCTCCCCTCCCTCGCTCCCCCTACCTCCCTCCCACTCCCTCTCTTCCCCCTCCCTCTCTCTCCCCCTCCCTCCCCCTCCCTCCCTCTCTTCCCTCCCTCCCCCTCCCTCCCTCTCTCTCCCCTCCCCTCCCTCCCCCTCCCTCCCTCTCTCTCTCTCCCCTCCCTCTCTCTCTCCCCTCCCTCCCCTCCCTCTCTCTACCCTCCCCTCCCTCTCTCCCCTCCCTCTCTCTCCCATCGCTCTCCCCTCCCTCTCTCTCCCCTCCCTCTCCCCTCCCTCTCCCCTCCCTCTCTCCCCTCCCTCTCTCTCTCTCCCCCCTCCCTCCCTCCCTCTCCCCTCCCTCTCCCCTCCCTCTCTCTCCCCTCCCTCTCTCTCTCTCTCCCCCTCCCTCCCTCTCTCTCTCCCCCTCCCTCCCTCTCTCGCTCCCCCTCCCTCTCTCTCTCTCTCCCCCTCCCTCTCTCTCCCCCTCCCTCCCTCTCTCTCTCCCCCTCCATCCCTCCCCCTCCCTCTCCCCTCCCTCCCTCTC